>NC_088210.1:14533510-17293467 GCF_037126465.1 Ornithodoros turicata | reverse complement strand
CCATTTCGGCTACCACCGATTCCACTTCGTTGGATGCTTCGTTCGCGAACTCTCTGGCGACGACGTCACTAGTGGTAGGTGGATTGGTGTCATCTTTTCTACGTTGCTTCCTGCTGCTTTCACCGGGGCTTCCGAAGTTTACAGAAACAGCCTGTATACCTGAGGAGATCGCGCGTGCTTTCCCTTCCGGTCTTCTTCGGTCTCTCTGCTGTCCATCCTTCGGAACCCTCTCAATGTCGTCCATAAATATCTCTTGCAATGCACCTCTGCGCAAATTCACACAGCATTGATCATTCCAACTTTCGTATCTGCAGTAGGAACTGTGACAAGAAACGCTTTGCACCGCTTCGCAAACCGTAGAGTCCGAAGAAGAAACGCAGGGCGGCTGACGATAATTTTGCGATTCACAGCAAGAACGCACGGGTGACATAGAGCCCTTGACCACGCTTATTACGGGCCATGCTCGTTCACTGCACGCATGGAGCCTCTGCCGGTTGGTTACTACCGTCTTTGCGGGCAGACGTGTATGCGTTGTCGGTGGAGTCACCGGTGATGACGTTGGGTATACTGTGACTTTTTCTTCTGCACGAGTCGGAGCGTGAGTTTCTACTGTGGGTACGCGCGGACCAGGCCCGGACGCCAGCCGCTGAAATCGTTTAACATGCGCGTCTTCCTCACGGCTGCCCCGGCTGCCCTTAATGGCGTCCGCGACCAGCGTCGCTATTGATATTCCGAGCATACCGACGATGAAGAATATACCTGGACTCACGACAAGTCCTAGCGTGGCACCGGTACAGATAAATACTCCAAAGACTCCGAGCCAAATTAGGATCGATAACATGTAACGCTTGTTCATCTTGCCTACCATGCTCGGAGATTCCATCGTGGAACGATTGTCCTACATGCATATATCGTTTTGTACGTCGTTACTCGTCACATCAGATGGTTCAGAAGCTCGTGAACACACCTTCTTCTTCTACCAGAGATAATGGCCGTGAGCCACTAAGGGAGATTGGCCAGGACAAAAGGGGCGTGAGATGTTTGTTTATGTCTGTGCAGTAATGATGGGAACTAAGGCCAAGTCGGATCCAAGTATCGGAATACGCTACGTCACGGTTCTGACACCTCAACGCGCCAAACAGTAGCGCGCGTGAATGTATGCACCATGCAGTTTGAAACCTGCACAATAATCTGAGGCAATGCGCGAATTTGGAAAGCACCTGAACGTGTGTACCACCTGCAGAACATGGGCGTTCCTAGGGTTTCTTTCCGGGGGGGGGGGGGGGGCAAAGCGCTTCAAGGGAGGGGGAGCAAGAGTGCAACCCCCACCCCCCTACCGCGTCTTGTTCTGGAGGCGGACGTTGCTCACTCTGTGGCTGTTCAGAGGTTCCTATCATGACATCTGAGAATAATCATTACGACCTATGACTAAAGAGTGCATATTTTCACAAGCGACCTTGAAGTTCCAGGGGGGGGGCACGGCCCCCTTCCCCCCCCCCCTTCTCGGTACGCCCATGCTGCAGAAACAAAAGCCAATAATCTGTACGGTGTAATAGAACCTCGATTCTTACGGAATAGAAATGTACATGAAATACTGAATAGCAAGCGAGCGGGTGAATATAGAATACATGACAGAAGACACCAAGACTAGGGACAGCGAGAACAGACCTCAAAAACTGAGACTTGAGATTTCGTCTGTGTGTGGTCTGTTCTCGCTGTTCTAGTCTCGGGGGTTTTACCGACATGGAGATAAATGCCTGTTCAATGTCGCATGGATTCTTCTTGGTAATTTGTGGCATTTAAGTCACGAAACAACCATAATCATGAGCGACGCCACAGCGGTTGGTCTGCGGAATAATTCTGCACCCCTGAAGATTTTCTAACGTGCGCCAAAATGTCGCACCACAAGGCACACCCTCGCAGAAGACGGGGTGTCTAAGCGTCTTTTTCTGGCTGCCACTTGTTGTGTGGTTTCCGAGCATGCAAATCGTGAACATACATCTTTATGTATATATAAGTACAAATAAATCATATTTAGACAGCACTAGCGAAAGAAAGTAGTATAGTATTTATGATAGAGAAACAATTCGAGAGAGGCTGCTACGGAGATTTTCTTTCAGGCACTGACACCAGACGTTCCTAGTGAATTTATCACACCTGTTTCCATGCACGGCTTGTAGTTTCAGGTGACCACAAAACGGCACTTCATTCAAACCATGACGGACAGATGTGTGGGCAGGGAATCCGCAAGCACCCAGTATAGGACAATATAGTTGCATGTTCTTCGAAAGTACATCTGGGTACATCGCATCGGCTCAGAGAGTCTTGGCGTCGGTGTCGTTATCGCATCTTTGGGATTGGTGAAAGATATCGGATAAAATGAGTTTTCGTGGTCAAAAGAAGCTACAAAAAAAAAAAAAGCACAGAAATAACTACGCTGTGTGTTCACAAAAGGTTCGGCCGCTGACCATGGGCGCGGCCATTTTTATGGTCCGGTGCATGTTGACGTTTGCAGTGTCCAGAATGCGTTGCGTTCGCCTTTCACGCTATCGTCTACGGTCCTGTGCCTGGCAATGCACACCTGTACTTCTGAAGACTTCGTGCACGTGAAAAGAGGACTGTTGAATAGACCTCTACACGAGGAACGTCGTCATGACGTTGGTAGACAGACTGAAACCGAAACAAATCGGAAGGGGATGGCTGGGTTCCACGAATGGGCACTTGCTCGCTGCCTCCTATTGAAAGAAAAGCAGGACCGAAGGTCGCATCCCTTTAAGGGACCGTCGTGATCCCCTCAAGATCGTGGCTTTCAGGCGCGACCTTGTTCGCCCCTGTAGCTTCGGGCGTAGTTCAAGTCTACCAAATTGGTGGCACTGTCGAACACTATGCCGTGATTTGTTTACAAGCAGGAAGAGGTCTATCGGGAATTCAAGCGACAGTTTGTGTCAAATAAGACAGGATCGAATATCGGGAACGTTACACCCACAGAAGTCAACACCCTGGTACCTCCGATTTGCAGTGCTTGATAGTGTTTCTAAGGAGCGTCTACATGAATGCGGCAGGAGCTAATAGATTCCAGTATAGAAGTGTGAAAGAAGACACATGTACATGCATGCGCATCAACTCCGTCGGAGGGTGCCTGAGCACTAGCTCCCTCTGTGTAGTGCGAAGATGACCGCGTCGTCAGCTACGATATCTACTATTTCGTCTCCAAAAGCGCAGGCTGCGCTGCGCTGATAAAGGTGTGCGGTTCACGTAAGGACGACGTAAATAAATAGAAAATGATGGTGCAAACGGAACACAATAGTGAGTTTTAGTGGATCGTACGCTATCGCCTTTGCGTACGTAAGGAATAGCGTTGGTGGTTATGCGCACGCGCAAAACATAAAGAGAGCTTCGCGCACTGCGCAGAACCACTACGCTATCCCCTACGTACGCAAAGGCGATAGCGTACGATACACTAAAACTCTCTAATCTCCTACGCATGGTGAACGATAGCGTCAAAACGATAGCGCGTCGGCGGGGGCGACCGTGGTTTCTTCTGTGAACCCACGCCGTTTTATGAATACCCCCTTATTACTGCCTTGTGATAGAACGGAGACTTTGTAACGTGGTTTCTCCGAACTTTACCCTCTACTCTTATTGCGTATTATCTGTCAACTAACCGTGGGCGCTGTAACTACGTCGTACGCCGTGGTCGCAAGTTTGCTTGGATGAAGCCGGCTCGTGGAACCACGACCTCCTAATTCGTGTACATACCTATAATAGCTTCGAGGTTACCTTTCCCCAATGCGAAGACAAGGACACGCCGTCAAGAGAAACCCCCATAAGAAGTAACCGCGTTGCCAGACTAGTGAAAAATATAAACATATTTTCACTGCTTGCCACGAGTAGTGGATGTTTTACATTTCTTCTTCCTCACTGTTAACAGCAGGCACTCGGATCACAGATGACGACCGCTTGATGCGCATAGTCTTTGCACCAACTACAGCCGTCCCAGACAGAATCAGCATTCACCCGTGCAATACGAAGATCGTCAGTTCAACGATGTCTAGGTCACCATAAAGTCATTGTAAAAAGTATAAATAGCTGTAACCTCGTCTGACCGAACGCACGTTGTCTTTACAAAAACGAACATATCTCAGTAGACATGGCCTGTCCTTTGGCAAGATCACTAAAATCACGCATATAAAATGGACGCACTCGCACAGGAGAGTGTCTCCGAAGAGAGGATGATGACGCGTAGATGACAGCAGCTACTGGAGGAGTACCGATAGGAACTGGATCAGGCATTGTAGCCCAGAATGAATGCGCCAGTACACATTAGAATCACAGCCCCAACATTGCAGATCAGTTCCGAAGAAGGAGATTCTTCCAACGACTTTGCTGCTTGCAAGGCGTCTTCCTCTGGAGTGAGCACGGGCACTTCGGTCTCTTCAGACGCGTCCATCTGGCTTTGAGATACTCCGCATAGACAGAACAGTGCACGCTTCCATCCTGATAATTCTGAAAAAGATTAAAGAACGTCATGAACCAACTGGAAATGACCCTTAACTGAAAGCGTCATGAGGAGTGTAGCACAGATGCTTTCTGTTACTACGAGGCACATGCTATAGCGACAGATTAAAGTACTGCTCTTGGGAATAAGAAGACGAGGTCCAAACCCCGTGATCCAGCTAGTTCTGTACTGGACGTACCCAAAACACGCAACTGAACCAAATCGCACATGAATCGCATGTGCAAGGTCACAACACAAGAGGGCGCGCAGAAGGCATGAGACCTAGGGCGCCTGAATAGCAGCTCCCTCAAAGAGAGCTAGTATTGAGTCCACCCTAATGAGACCGTATACATATATCTGTTTTTGGTCAAGATATCCAAGGGCGTAGCTTCCTTAAAAGAGCTCGAAGTGAGTTTGATTCTTACGTTTCTTGGAGGTAATCACGTCGTAAGATTTGACATCTTCTCGTTGCTTCAGAATTATCACGTTGTTGACCTGTAAGCAGTCCGTGCTCTTGTTGTAGGTCAAGTTGTCGCAACCATTGCATATGCTTGTAATTGATGTCCTTGGTCGGCGTTTACCGAGGTCTTCCCTGACGTCGGTGCTCAGTCGCGTTGAGTATGTCAGTCGATGCAACTGGAAAATATAATAATTCGCATTAGAAGAACGATCAACAAAGCACTCCACTGAAAACTGCTGTTCTGGTAACTCACATGCTTCGCTTTGATGGGTGGAGTAAGAAGACTGACGACAATACTGGTTATGATGGTGATGAAGAAAAGTAATATTCCAAAGTGGAGGTAGTGCACGCTGGAGATAATAGCCGGCCGTGGATCAGGCTCCGCGGTGCCGCACGGCGGTACGGTGTAGGAGAACTCCCAGGCAAACCGGGTCAGACCGACGGCGAGTCCTACCATTAGACCCCAGAACGCACCCTGAGAAGAGACAAAAATATCGATGAGCCAAGTTCTAAAACGTTGTTATGTGGAGAAATGCTGCAGATTATTGCGCAGTCGACGTTGTACCGCGAGACTTTCTGGCAACGTCATGGGGGCAGGCACGTCTAGCTATAACTGCTTGTTGGAGACGTCCGTGCTTCTTGCCGACAATGAATGCATGACCCTATCATATTGAGCCACCACTCGTGCAAACTTCATAAAATAACGGTCATCTATGCTATTATGCAGAAGGGCAAGACTGCTGTCGTCTGCTTGCTTCATCGGCAATAGACCTCTACCCGAGAAACGTCATGACGTTGGTAGACAGACTGAAACCGAAACAAATCAAAAGGGAAGGGCTGAGTTCCACGAATGGGCACTTGTTCGCTGCCTCCTACTGAAAGAACAGTAGGACCGAAGGTCGCGTCCCTTTCAGGGACCGTCGTAATCCCCTGAAGACTGTGGCTTTCGGGCGCGACTTTGTACGCCCCTAGCTTCGAGTGCAGTTCGACTCTACCAAACTGGTGGCGCTGTCGAACACTATGACGGCATTTGTTTACAAACAGGGAGAGGTCTATTGGTTTCTCGGGTCGCGTCACTGTCTATTCCGAGGCTGTGTCGTCAACAAGAAACAAATGGTCGACCTCTGTTGGCTGCCCTAGCAAACTTTAAAAACAAAATGACGAAAGTGGCGATTTTGTGAGGAAGGCAAGCGTTGTACCTCACGTAAGTGAAGGGACCAGTACTATCGTCTGCTTCTGGTATACCGCTGGTTTATCACCCCGCCGTGTCCGTAATCCCCACTTGGCAACTAAGTTGTTCTTATGCTATAAACAGCGCGTGAACGAAAAGGTTGGATATTTTACGAAACAGTTTCGACAGTGCAGGGCTCAGTAAACTCTATACGCTGCAAACCTTACACCCAAAGCGCAGCAGTCAACATCGGGCAAAGCGGCAGAGTGGGCATGATAAAGAACTTGATTTGTGATACCACACCCTTGTTCTTTCAGTACTTACTGTGTACAGTACTGAAAGTCCAGCAGAACGATTCTTTTCAGTCACTGTGTCACAGTTACGACATATTCTTGTGTCCAGTTCGTTCTACAGGCACTAGGTTTCTAAAGAAAAAACTGCATTTGTTATACTCTACATGACCTTTATTTTGGAGTGAAAAAATTGCGAGATTGACATAAAAAAATAGAGAAATATTTGATGTGCGCAGCAGTGCAAAGGTAGTCCGGTGAGCACTTTCTGCAAACGGCAGTATGCGCGCGGGGCATGTTGATAAGTAATTAAGTAGGAACACCGAACAGACCAGAAAACTGCCCTCGAATCCAACTGTTCCACTTTGGGGCTGACTGAAATATACAGAACGACCCCGGCAACCGAAGGAGCACGGAAAACTTGAGGCAGCCCGAAATTAGATCGGACGCCAAAAAGAACGAAGCTGGAGCATTCATATGCAGGAGATGCTTATGGACCTAGGATGAGTTGGGTTTGAGTTTATTGATTGACAAGGCTATAAAACACATACACGAAGGGCACACACTTCCATCCAGAGTGTTCAATGGTGACGCCATAGAGTGGATCACATTTGACAGCGCGTTCGCAGCGTATAAGAAGATTTGCTTGAAGTGCGAAAGAGATGTTGTTGAGTGTCGAAAGTAGAGATCACGCAGGACAGTAGTTTGGACGATTACAGAAATGGACCTTATGTGTTGCTGGGCCTACTTGCACGGAACTGGTTGACGGAACTGGTTGACGGAAATACTCAACGAGTTCCTCACTCGATGCATGCCATGTGCTCCGAGTGAAGAAACTCGTTGAGCATTTCCCTCAAACAGTTTCGCGCAAGCGGTGTTTGTACGTTATGTCACCTATATAGGCTGCGACACGACGGATGAATCGCGTTCCTTTTGTATTGTCAAGGTAATGGTATTTTTCATTCCGTAAGGAGAAACTTTTGCACTTGAGTGCCCTTTTAGGTTCATCGTTAAAGACCCCAGAGACTTGCCAAACCCTGTGGACGTGTACGTAAAGGTGCATGTGGACGCTCCCTTCCGCAGGCAGGGTTTCGTCGAGGACGCTCACACGATAGCTCTCCTCCAGTGTTGCGGACACAGTTATCCAGCACTGTACCAGGCTCTTGAGAAACCACATGCAACCAACTAAATGTATCGCTCCGTTTCATACGTTGTATAGTCGACAAGCAAAGTCCCACATTCCTCATTTGACATTTTTCTTTTTTTTCTTTTTTTTTTACTGTTGGGTTTTTAAAACCCCGATTTTTACGAGCCACCTCGTACGGTAGCGCCGAACAGCGCTGAGAGGCACCAGCAGGCATACGGGAAGTGACGTTTTAGCTGTGCACGCTTGCCCGAAGTACCACGAGGTCACCATGGTCACCATATAACGAAGGTGTTCTCCGGTGGCCGGCTCCCTTTACAACCACCTTGGTTGTCATGGAAACGGAAAAGTGTGCATTTCTTTTCTCCACGCTGAAACGTCACTCCAAAAATGGGCGAGGAGGTGAAGAGCGAAGAGTGAAGGAGGAGGAGGAGCTAGCTCAGCGCGCGACATTCGGAGTAGCTTCGTAACGCGGTATCGCAGAAACGTATCGTTTTCATGTGCATGTTTAGCAAACAAATTAATATGTACAACGTTATTTCTTCAAAAGTTTGGAAATGGTTTTCACGACCCCTTTAAAGGGACTCCGGAAACGTCCGGAAACGTGCGTATGGGACCGATACTGTCAAGATGTCTGCTTCACAGTCGACTTAGACAAATTTCTCTTCCGAAAACAGATTACATATTAAATATACGAATTTTAAAGATTCGCACTACACCTGCACCTAAGGAAGCCCCAGCGACAGTAACATCATGATGATGTAAGCCAAGCACACCAATGGGAGCTCCCTGATTGGGCGGTACCACTATATTCGGCATCGAACGGCAATGTACTTTGCTAATTTTTCTGGTTAGTTACGATGATGGCGTTCTACGCAGAGTTCGAAAGGTGACCAGGGTTCGAACACGGGCGCCGGATGTGCTGTCTGAGTGTTTCCATCCAGACGCTTTCAGACAAATGTCGGTACAGTTTCCTGTGAAGTCGGCCCAGGACGCACGGTTCCCCCAGCAATAGTCGCAACGTTGCCCGCCTAAGCGCGACCGACTACAGCAAGCAGTTCCACCATCATCACCGCCACGACCTTTTTTTTTCTTCTTCGTCCGAGAAGTGCCTAGATATTAAATAAAACGAATTTTAAAGATCCGCGCAGCTTCCCCAGCTGCAGAGGTTCCGGCGGCGTGACGTCACTCCCTAAGCGAAGGAGTGAGAGGGTGGCACTCAGAGGAGGAAAGGCGCTGTCCAGACGCCCCGTAGGTCTATGCCCGCATCGCTGCGGCATTTCTTTTGTCAATGCAACGCCCTCATTGGTTCTTGGGGAGTGACGTTTTCTCCGATTTCTAGAGAGGGAATTCCGGCAAGCTCTCAACGTCTGTTCTTGTCGTGCACGACATCCAATTGCACAGACACTACTCCACTAATTCGTGTCATATTTTCGGCATTATCATTGTCGGTGACGAAGGAAGAGCAAAACGGCGCTCCGATATTGAACAGTGTCGGCGCGCGCTGCGGGGGAACGATGAACTACCGTAGTGTGGGTAGCCTCCTCGCGTCGACCGCTTTTACACGTTTACTTTCCGCGTTTAGTGCAGTAGGTGGAGCATTGGGGAACCGAACAGTCTCTTCCCATCGTGGTACAAGTGATCTTCCGGTGAATATACACAATAATTACGGAAAAGAACCACCAACTCCGAACATCGGCCGGCGTGTTGTCCACACTAGAAAAGTGACTGTGTCGCCCCCTATAGGTCGATTTCGCTGCGATCGGAACGGAACGGATACAATAATTCCGATAGAACATTCCGATAGAACATTCCGATAGAACATGCCAAAACTGACAGAACGCCCGGTGATAGCCCTCCCCAGAGAAGATGCCACGCCGGTATGCTATAGAGTAGTAATAATATAGTATGTACATCCCTTCTACCTGTATTATCTGCGAAACAGTGAGAAAAGCTTTTACCGGTTCGTTGATACGTGTCCAAGATATGGCAAGAACGTAGATAGCGCACACCGGTGGTGCCAAGTAGCTAGTGACGCCTTGAATGTAGTGGAAGAGCTGGCTGTTTGGAAACGTCTCAATGATGGGGATCCAGACGACGCTGACGGCAACCATGACTACGACGAAACAGCGGCCCACGACGAGAAGCTCCCACTCGGACGCCTGCTTCCGAAACTTCTTCCAAATGTCAATGGTGAAGATGGTGGAGCTACTGTTGAAGATGGACGTCAAGGAAGACATCAGTGCCGCTAACATTACAGACAGCATCATGCCTCGAGCACCTGCGACGTTAGATCATGTTGCAAAAGGGTTATATTGAGCTGCAGGATGGCACCTGGTGCGTTGTGCGCGTGCAAATACGCGCCCGCGAGCTCAGGTACAAGCAGTGATTGAATACAGGAACGTTGAAACGTAATGAAGATTAGTTTCGCGAAATTGAAATGGAATTGAGAGGACCTATAGCTCTTGAAAAACTTTTTGATGAGCGATTACATATTAGCCCAATCAAACCAAACGTTCTACTTTGGTGAGACTTTAACGTCATTTTACGGTGCTCTCAGTGTCTCTAAGGTATTAGAGTCGGGTGACTACGACTGCGATGTAAGTACAGGAATCCAAGCGAAGAGCAGCACCGATTACATTGTATTCAGTAGACACGAAGATCGACCTATAGAATTTACGTTAAGGCGGTCCTTCAGACATAAAGGCATCCGCACATTACAGCGTCGCGTGTGGATTCTTCCGCTGCACAATAGGCGACTGCAATTCAACCGTACAGCCGCTTCCATGATAGTACCGACGAAGGAAGTACAGTCCATCGGCTATCTGGGGCGCGGGCAAAGCAAGTAACAGCAGTAGAGAGATCAGTTTCCAGAGTGTATTCCACGTTAACGGATCTTTAAATGCGCAATAGAATGCAAAAAAAAAAAAAAAAAAAGCTCCCCTTACCTTAACACCAATACAAAAGGAACGGAATTTACCGGTTGCGTCGTTCATGATTTATGAGCGAGAGAAAAAAAAAGACACTGAATTGACATTTCTCTCTTGCTCTCATTCTCAAGAAGGCCGACAAATGTGGATCGTACTCTCATTGGTCACCTCAAACTGCCAACGCTCGTGTGCCCTTGAGAAGGAAAGCGCAACGGATGAATTCCGTTCCTTTTGTGTTGGTGTTAAGGTAACAGAATCTTTCATTCCGCGATGATAAGGATTTTTTCTTTTCTTTTTTTTTTCCCCTGTAGTGACTGTGATGTGATAACGAAAAAAATGAGTGTAGTGCTCCACCCTTATGTGAATAGTTCACCGGTTGATAATCTATAGGTTTTTGTTTTGTTTAGTTCAAAATCTAAATTCGTTCAAAAAGAAATGTGTGTTCGATCGTAAGACTAGACCTGGAGCTCGACCTTCAACTTGTCGTTATCCCCATAACTCGCGTTAAGTGCATCACTTCGCCCGTGATTCGCCACGAGAGCCTACCAAAACGACTTTGGAGCGCGCGAACTTTAAATATACACCCATCCACAAACGCGTTTTGGGGTAGCCAGTCCTGACTGGGTCCGGACTAACCTCTCCATATTTTTCTTTCATATCCAATCCAATCCAATCCAATCCAATCCAATCCAATCCATACATACATATAACGATAACGCTTGCTCTACGTCAGAGTTCAAGAAAAGAATACCCTGTCACGCATTGCTGTTGCGTTCGCATTATCAGATATCATTGTATTTACATTTAAATTGATAATAAAGGAAAAGGAAAAGGAAAAGATTCAACAGTCAAAATTCAGCTGCAAAATAACATTTACAGTGTCATTGGTATGCACAAATGTGGCTTCAGTGCTGTCAGGCAGCGGGTACGCGCTACACAAATTGGAGCTGTAGAAGCAATGCGATGAAAGTGGCGAATCGTAGCGAAATGTAACGATCAGCCGGAATAGTGATAAAGACCTATTCGTAAGGAAGAGAGAGAAGGAGAACATCTAGTATTAGATGAACAGCTGTAGGAGTGTTTTTCTATGATTGCCACGGGGATGCTCCCAGCCTTTGTAAGCCTTAAAATAGAGTAGACGCTTATTATAACGGAGTCAACGGGAGGCCCAATATTCGATATAAGCGGCAATTCGATAAAAGAGGATGTGTCACAAGAATGGTGACAGTAGCACCGGAAGGGCGCGGAAGCACCTCGTGTGCCTTAGAAAAGTATTCAAGCAAGGAAAGATACGATACGATACGATACGATACGATATACGATAACGGCATCGTCTGTGCAATGGTTGCTCTTCGGCGTGTTATGTGGTGAAGCGCTGTTTTAAGAGCCGGTTGCATATCATCTCATCTTGCACTCTTAAAACAGAACTTCACCGCGTAGCACGTTCCTAGTCAACCATCATCCCGAATAACAAGTTCTCTCCCTTGATTTGATGAAAACGGGGGCGTACGCCACTTTCGTGGCATCTCTCTCACTCCAGCTCTGGCACGCTAGCGGATATCCTCTACCAAGGTGGTTCTTATGCCGATTGTTCCGCTAAAGCAAGAAACCTTGTTCTCTGTCTGCAGGAGGCGGGACTTGCTCAACGACCCCTCTAACACTTTGCTCTTCCCGACGAACTCACGCACCCTCTACGCATCTCCACCCTTCATTATCCATCTGTCATTTTTTTTTCTTTTTTGCTATAGTCATAACGACGCCCACTTCTGTGAGTCTTCACTCCTCACTCTTAAGTGAGTGTATATATCCTTCAAATTGAGTCAGCCGGCCAGTCAGTCAGAATACCGCGATACTGTGTTTCGTTATAGTACAAATAACTGACTTTGGCAGTGTCTGAATTGGTCTCGTGTTCTGCGAAGAACAGAAAGCTCCATTTGCCGAATTTTAAATTTCAGTTTTAAAAGTTTAAACAAATGGTCCCAAGAGACAGGCGCAAGTGGATGTGTACTAAGGCAGTAGCGTTTGCAGGACTTCATCGTGGGACACCACTGTACACCACGGACAGCACGAAGAGCATGCTATCAACACGGTTCATCAAGTCACGAAACCGTAGATGGAAACCAAATTTGAATATCTCGGCGAAGCGAAAAATATCCCTGTATATACACCGATGAATCAAACTGCAGATCCCATTATTTCTTAAAGCGCAACATGGTTCAGAGAGGTTATGCTTTGAATTTCACTCACATTTTTCGCACACTATGTGCAAACATGATGCACGAAACATGAGACACTTACCCACTGGCATAAGCCTGACCACTAGAAGCGGGTAGGCGATGTTGGTGCAGCCATTGGAGCTGCCACAGACTTCTTTGCAACGCATCGGGTCTGAACACGCTACTGTATCTGCAAGATAATAATAATAATAGGAATGACTTAGAAACTTATCGCTGGTTACATAGCAGCGATCCCCAAGTTGTTTTAGCAGTGTCTTAAAGTTTCTTCAAACCTAGAACTAATCCTTGCTTCGTTAGTTACCTGATTCTAACAAATCACACGTAAGAGAAGAGGTTGTCGGAGAAAAAGAAAAGAAAGCAGCAGCTCTTGATTTCTTTCTTTTTTTAGAATATCAACAACATCAGTGCACCAGAAGAAACATATGTTTCCATTGCACTGAATTTCGATCTTTCTTAAGTTTGTTGGTCAAAACGAATGACGCAACGTCCCAGAAGGTTGATAGCGCGCCCATAAAGCCCTTACTTGATATAAAACTTTGTTGTCAAGCGACGTAAAGCTACAAATTATCACGATATTGAAGCATATTTCCCATTTCCTGGAATTAGCATAAAATACATTCGCTTATTTTATAAAATTAGGATACTAGTAGTCATTAGTACAGCCATAGTCAACGCACACTGCGTCTAGTTATGATACAAAACGTGACAAAGCATTGCATTACGTCAAACAGCCGTAGCGTTAAAAGTTACCGCGGCCCCATGACGTGTGAGAACTGAGAGGACACTACCTGGGTACAGCACACGTGCAACCATGCCGGGGACAACCAGCAGGTACAATGGAAAGAGCTTGAGGAAGCCAGCCATGACGCATCCCCCCTTGGCATGCGACATATTCTTAGCAGACAATGCCCGCTGAACAATCACCTGCGAAAGTCAACATCTCTTATGGTTAGAAGTGTCCTATAGCGTGGGAGCGACGTATACGTTTATCAATGTGGCCGTTGCACGCCTACTATGACATTTAGAAGACGATTACACTGTACACCGACATTACCAGACTGTATACTCGTTTAGCGGCGGTCATCGTCACTGATTTTTATTGTTGCCGGTGCGAAGTGAAACAGCGAAAGACAATTTGATGCCAAGTAAGGTCTCCTTATTACGTTACACTAATTTGTTGCGAATTACTGCGACATAGCGTTCATTTGACGCCTTATATGACTGCAGAAATTAGGGTGCAGTATCCAGGTTTTTCCTTGTGGAATACAATGTTCAAAATATCGGAACGTCAGTAACCGTTTATATACAGAGATATCTTAACTTCAGTAAAGAGAGGGATACATCCTCACGGGGTAGCTCACATGCACAACTCAAAACTTAACGCGGATACTAAAGTGGGGATCTAAAACCCCAAACACTGGGTTAGGACAAGCACACACTAGAAAGCGCATTGCACACTAGTCTGCTCTAGTACATACTACACAAAGCTTTACTAAACAAGGTGAAGCACTTCAAAAGCATGATCAAACAGACTCGGGACGCTTGTCCCAAAAAATGCCAAAATACAAAGTGCCGAAAGTCATTTTGAACATTTCGCGTTTTCACAATATTGACTTTCGGCCTCTGACATGTCTCCGGTACATGTACTCCGGTCCTTTGACATGTCAGCGCGCAAAACAGTGGTACCTTTACGCCGACACCACGCAGTGTCCTTACCACCACAATAGCACCTTTTTTAACAGATTGCACCAACCTGATCCGAACACCAGTACCAGATTGCTGCAATGGTGCTTCCTATAACCATTCCCGTCCATGGCAGGTCAGTGTCCGTGGCTGGACGTAGTAAGCTGGCATAATGCTCGGTGACTTTCGAACAAGACACGTTGTCCGGTGTGTACCGAACGTAGCTGCCGTCGTGAGGCTCGGCCGTTGCGAACTTCCGCATCAGCTCATCGTAGCCGCCTACTCGGATCATACCTGAAAACACAAGATACGGCCTGGTGTGGACATCGTTCGATATGCGGGGAGTTCGATATGCAAGAAACACAATGGCGCCATAGTGATGCTTGTTGCGCAGAATGCAGGCATTTTGAATGATGAATATGTTCTAAAAATAGGCACATAATCATGCGTCCGTCCGTCCGTCCGTGGCGGTCTCCTGTAAAGCGTGCTTTCACTGCATTGGCACAACGTAGTCAGGAGAAGCAACTGCTAGCACTGTTTTGACGTAAAATTCAACGTGATATGGAGGGAATACAGTGCGCAACCGCCTTGGCGAGGCTCTAAGATTTGATGCCAGTGGGCGACCCTCTTTTTTCTCTCTCGCACTCCTTCATTCAAGGCCAAAACGAACGAAGCGGCCGTGAGACATGCGCGCTCGAGACAGTGCAACTTTTTCTGCACGGAAAAAATCAGCTGAATTCGCTATGAAGCCGGTTCCTTATCAGACAGCGCCAAAGACAGGGTGCTGACACACGACGTTCCAAATTCCGCTATCTTTCGGCCTCAATGATTTCACTGACGGTCTTATTCGTACATCTCGCTATCACACTGTTCAATTGTGTGACCATCGTAGTACCCCTCGTAGCCTTGGAAAAAATTGTTGGCGGCACTACGGAACCAATAAATGCCACGCAATTTCGAAGCGTACGTGCGCAAAGAACGCTCACCGCATGAGTCCCTAATGCCCGCCATTTGCAAATAAGGCAAGGTGAGGTCAACATGGCGCCATCCAGGGTGGCTTCAAATATGGCTGTCTCTGTTACCCTCTCTATCTCGTTGGTAAAATTACGTTGTCTTTCTCTCTCTCTCTCTCTCTCTCTCTTTTGTACTTGCGGGGTGTCACGACCGGCATGGCCGTGCCACGAAATGGAGGTAATTTAAAACGCGCACGATTCCAAAATTATTCAAAATATCGCAGTGACTGAGGTGTCGTTGTATAGGTAACAGATAAAAGTTTCGTGTGACGATGCAAGCGTAACTGGCAACAGTGCGGGTGAAGTGGGTTATATTGAGCGGTTGAGGAAACGAAGTTCGACAGTCGCTCAACAATCAACGCGCGTAGCACACGTACAGCTCGCATGAGAGTTAACTTGAACGCCGTTCGGGCATGCTGACCCAGGTGGTGCTTATTAGAAATAACGACGTAGGGTGTTTTGGTCATCTGTTTACAGTTAGAGGGGGGGTGACCCTTGTTTTGGAGGCGCTACTTTCGACTAGGCGTTTCCATGGTGACTCCCTTCCCGCTTCTAAGGCTGGAGCGGGTTCAAGTTAACTTTGACGCTAGCCGTACCGCCTGCTGCAGCAAACACAAATTTCGTTCCAAACGATTCGTCGTGACGAGCTCTAACGGTATGTATGTAATCGAGGCATGTCGCGAAACTGAGTCAGGTACGGCCAACACAAGTGATAAAAAGATAAGAACAAATGAAACTACTGCGCTTATTATCGTACAAGTTTCCATGCAATAGACTGATGGAATGCAGTCTACTGCATGAAAGCCTATACGACAATAAACAGGGTTGTTTCTATGTTCTAATCATTTTAGAACACGTGCTTTTTTTACGTAAATCATTTCGCAATTATGAACAGGAAATAGTGCGCAGGGGTGTGAATTTTCCGGCGATGAGATATACCAGACGAAAACGCGATCAAAATCGAAGAAAACCTGTCCTACACGAAAGAGCAGACTTTAAGGAATTTTAAAAGGTGCCACTCACTGTTGCACAACGCTCTAGACTTTATATAGAGAGAGAGTGAGAGAAAAAGAAGGCCGCTCATGCTAACAGCGACATTACATCACCAAGGCCATCGATGTCGGGCGTTACAGCTGCGAAACACGTACTTCAACCATCACGGGTAACACCTCTACGTCAAACTTCAACGGCTGTGACCACGAGCACATCCACCGCAATAATTTTTTAAAAATTTCGTGTTAACACCGCGAAGCAACTGTGGCCGTGAGCGGATTACAAACGTGGATGCATGGAGAGCTAACAGAAGGAAGAAGTGAGAGACACGGGGTGGGGGTTAGCAGGCATCTTGGACCGACTTCATGGGAAACTGTGCCAACATCCGTCTGGAAAGTCGGCCGGCAAAAACACGAAGTAACATCAGACAGAACAGACGGTGGTAGGATTCGAAGCCACCACCTCCCAGTCTTCAGCGTGACCTTGGAGATACGCTGTATCCACTCGGTTATACCACTGATATTCTGCATAACACGGACACAGCGCTGTCTGTCCGTCCTGGACGCTCTCCTGAGAAGCGTGCTTGCGCTGCACTGACACGACGTACGTAGGAGAAGCCCACCATTCAGCATGTCTTTTTCTCGGCTCTTCTCGCAGGTAAACGTATTGTTGCTGCGCTGTAGTAAAGGAGTATGCACTACGGGTTTGCCTAGATGCACAACTGGGGAAGACAGTTATGCGTTACAATTCGAAATGAAGGCCAAAGCAGAGCGATCAAGGCCTGCAAGGAATGGATGAAGTGAAGTAGTACGCCATATACAGTCGCCACAAGCCCATTATCTGCACCACGGGTTCAAGCGCACTGGAAGCGCCAGAAGCGCCAGAAGCGCACACCAGAAGTGCGAAGGCGTTTCGCAATAAGTCTTGCCCAAAGCGAGTCCTAAACGCATATAGAGAAAAGTTCGTCCCATAAACGTCCCATACCAACATAGGAAATGTTCGAATACGACGGAATAGGGTACTGCGTAGTATGCTAAATCTGCCTCGTAGGAGACACATTTCATCTATTTATTCAAACTGTAAGGTTATAAAGTTTACTGAACTTTACAGGTACTGTTTTCTTCGGTTTTACGTCCGTGACAAGAAAGTTGGTTACTCGATATTGGAAGAATTTTTTGGTTTTTCCATTTTGCAAGACCGATGCGACAGCTATGCTTTTAGGACAACATATCCTTGGCCTCTATACCCGAGTGTAGAAAAATTTCAGTTTTCATCGCTTCTCACATCAACTCCCAAAATTATTGACACAAAGAAACATAAATATTAATGATGTAAGTACATCCAGAATCAAAGAACTGTTTACGTGTTAACACATGTAGGTCTCTGAATGGTCGGCTTATCTCTTCAAAATGCTGGTGCATCTATTTTTTGACTATCGTTCGCTAGATGCCATATGTGTACATTGTTTTGTATCTTATGTATGGGGGTTGACGCCTTGTCAAGCCTACTGGCTTTTTGGCCTCTTGCCGCCCCCACATTTACAGTGCAAATAAATGCAATTCAATTCAATTTAGTTACTGTGAAAAGTGCCTAAAAATAAATCAAATTAGTTCTACGCGCACTGGCTTTCCCTTTAGCGACCAAAACGCGTATACTGAGTGGCAGAATCCATTTCTGCATAAGCATATTTGGTCTTGGCGCGCAAAATACACCTGCATTTTGTGTGGCTTTCTTAGGAAACCGGCCACTGCCCTAGAACAAAAACAGTTTCATGGGAGTAGAGAAACGGGGAAGGTAAAGCGAAACTAAAGTAAAATTCTTCCATTACGTAAATCCGTGAATAGAAAGCGTGTTACTTACTGATGATGGTGAGAGATATAGCTCCAACAAACATTAACACCGTCTGGACAAAATCCGTCCATATCACAGCAGTTAGCCCACCTGCGAGTACAAAGACAACCACATTTCCATTAGTTACTGAATACAATGGAACTTTGTTACAAGTGCTTGTGACAGTTTGAAGCACCTAATTATGCCAGTGTGAACCTACAACTTCGGTTGAAAATAAAAGGCCTATGTGTGGCGAGCGAACAGAGGACGCCGTTGAGGGTGACGGCGAGGTGTAAGTGACTGCGAGGTGTGAGTGACTGCGAGGTGTGAGTGACTGCGAGGTGTGAGTGACTGCGAGGTGTAAGTGACAGCGAGGTGTAAGTGACGGCGAGGTGTAAGTGACGGCGAGGTGTAAGTGACGGCGAGGTGTAAGTGACGGCGAGGTGTAGGTTGACTCCAGGGGCAAGTGACGCCAGGAGTCTTTAACCGCTCTTCAATATTTCTACTGTGCCACATCACTTTAAGGAAAGCAAAGTAACCCACCTGCGACAGTGAACAAGCACGCCACAGCCAGAAGAATGCAGACAGACACGTACAGGTTCCAACCCAGGGCCTGTTTAATAAATATTGCTCCGGCGAACAAGTCAGCCTACGAAATAAGAATAAACGTAAATGTATTTCAATTGTTAACAAAGTTGCGTATAAAACATGCAGTTCAATTCCTTATACACATTCTTTTTCAGTTAATAAACCGTCAAACTATTGACGCGCTTGCATGGTTATTTAATTTCTTTATCAAACAACGACGCACAACATGCATTGATTGCGGAATGATTGCAGAATGCAGAACTGCTTGAGGCCGCAAGAGCACTGCAACTTTTAAGTTAACTCACTTCAAATGTACGTAGCAGAGAACAACACATATACAAAGAATGAAGGAGAAGTGTAAAGTGCGACCCGTATGGAGCAATTTTGCTGGCGATTCGCGTGCGTCGGCGCGACGAAGGTTTGACGCGCGCGCGCAAATTTTCGCTCGACAAAAAAGAAAAAGAAACCGCGCGGCGTCACGACGCTGCCAATTTTCGCCAATGAGAGCTGGCGGAGCGATCACGTGCAGCAAGAACTTCCGTCTTGTCAGGTAGGATAGCCCTGCACGCCGGCAATATGGCAATATTGTTCATGGATATATGAAGAAAAACCACAAGATCACTTTCAATGTGTATTTATTACCCCAGCGACCATCCTGTTATAATTTCAGATATAACATAGGTGCACACTGACGTCCGTATGTTCGTGCAACACTGGGAGCACTCTGCACGCGACGTTTTTTTTTTTTTCTTCTTCTTCTTTTTCTTTTGGAATGCTGGAATATCTTAGCTCGCATCGGCGACGGAGTTTGTCGCGCGTCGCGTTTTCGCGTGCAAAACTCGCGCCATGCGGGTCTGCCTAAACAACAACAACAAACAGCACCCACAGCACCAGTGCTGTGAGCGTTGTTATTTGCATTTCAGGCTTCGCGTGCAGATTCTGCACGCAAGCTAGCCTTCATCAAAGTCAACTTCCCCAGAGTGCTTCACTCCTTGTATTTCTTGTGTTCTTCACAAACACCCGACACTGGACATGTTTTTTTTTTTTTTCTTTTTTTCCTTCGTCGCTCTATCAAGGAACAAATTAAGATGGTGCAAGCCAGCTGGCGTACTGAGAAAGAGATAACATTTCCTTGAGGAAGCGAAACATAACACGATACAGAACGACGGCTCGTGCCTTTGTGTCCATGTTTCTCAAACTGAATGAAATGTTCCCTCTTTGCGCGTCATACATCCACCCCTCAGCGACAGAATGCAATGCCGGAACCGCCTGTAATTGCCACCAGACAAAAAAAGAAGAAGAACAAAAAATAAGCCCCGTGACCTGCGTTGAGAAAGAGAGATAACGCGAAGTACCACTGTGCACTTGGCCTTGAAAGGAACATGGCCTCGCACTGCATAAGCATTTGCGTCGCGCGTAATATTTTTCGCCAATCATTTGGAGTCCGCGAAGCTACCGGACGTGTTTACCTTCAGTCAGACACGTCATGCTGGTAAATATCGATACTCAGTGCGGAAGAACAACAACAGAAAAGGGTCAAAGTCCTTGTTGTGAACGATGTCTTGTACGCGTGTGAACATTTGTAAAAATCGTGAATTTACGAGAGTACCCAGGGGCATCCATATTTTTCTCCGCTTCCATTATCACGGACACTTTCCAGGATGCGATGCCGAATGTATAGACTGCCTTTTCTTCTTTTTTTCAAGTCCAATCAAATCAGACTACTTCCGTATGATTTATTTGCACACCGTTCTTTCTTTCATTTCAGCAATATTGACTTATACATAGCGGCATATCATGTCATTGATGGCAACATGACACAGTCATGTTGCGAATTCACTCAACTTCCACGGGTCTAACCCATTTCCCATGGGTTAGACCTAACCCATATGAAACGTGACATTTTTACACATTTCGCTTTCTCTCTTTTTCTTTTTTTGCCATCACTTCGTCTTTCACTCTATCGTTGAAGATGTTGATGTTGGGGGAAGAAATAGGGAGAGATTGAATTCGTCACACGAAAAATTCGGCTACGCCCATTAACAGACCCCCCCCCCCCCAAAAAAAAGGGAAAAACAATAGAAAATAAAAACCCGCCCCTTTCTCGATAACGATCGGTTAACGTAGAACACAGTGAATCACACGATCCTAATAGACTGACTCCAACGCACGACAGCTCTGACTAAATCGGAACTACATGACTGACTAAATTTCATAAGCGCTGACAAGGCAGCATCCCTCTTGTCAGGTGGCCAAGGAGCCAGCACTTTTAATTACGAGGTCAAAGTTGCAGTTGTCCAGAAGATTTCGAGGTAGCCCTTTGAGGTGTGTACCTAGAACCGTGCACGAGAAAGTCCTCAGTGTCCTCCGTGGTTGTACTTTATCGTATTTACAGAGCATCTATATACGAAAGTTAACAGCAGGTCGTACTGGCGCACCGTGGCAAATCCCTCCCGAGAGTCATTTCCACGTTCCTCTCGTAGCAGCCATCCAGTTCGACCGTGCGTAATAATGATTCGTTGCGTCTCGGCACCTACGTGACAATCGTTGTCACGGCATTTCTTCAGTTCTTTGTCTGCACGTGGCCTCTATATGCAATAGAAGTGTTCTGGGGAGACGAGGTATTTGGCTGGGGAGATAGAAGTGATGCGGCCTTGCCTTGCGCGTACGCGTATTGGCCTTCTTGGACGACCTTCAAAGCTACGGGAATATATGTTTCACACTTGGTGGATTGCATCACATTTTGCATTGAGGACATACCCACTTAGATGTCGTGGTAGAAGAAACAGAAACTAGCCTCCGTGAATTAGCGGTAATGTGTCCGATTGCCAATCCCGTTTTTTTTTTTTTTTTTTTTTGCCACAATCGTCGCTTCGGACTTTCATAGTAGCATTTTCACATTCATGGTCTTCACATATTAGTAAGGACTAGGGATGGGCCAACCGAATACCAGTGCCCCAAACGGCGAATCGAACCTTTCGAATCCACCAACCACGTTTGTCTGTTTCTTTTTTTAAAATTGGCGCCTCCGGAGTCCACCGAAAGCCTGATTGGTTGCTGGGTGTTTTCTTGTTTGTTTGTTTACATTGCTCTGGACTGAAAGGCTTCAAGCAGGAACTCTTATTACGAGTCTAAAGTAACCTATGGTTTTGCTTTTGATTGTTTCTTATAGTTTCACGGAAAGAATTCAGACTCGAGAGTTCGTGTATTTCCTGTAGTCGATGAACAACGTGTTAAATAAATTACATTTAGGAAGAAGTACGTATACGGGTATACGTATACGTAAACGCGTATACGTAACCCGTATACGTAAACCGTAAACCAGTTACCCGTAAACGTATACGGGTTTGCTCCTGAAAGGGCTAAAAAAACACTTTACAATAGAAGTGTGTTTCCCCTGGCTTCTTAAACTCTTCTTTTTTTATATAGGAAGGGTTCAAAAGATTCGAGATACGTGGATCCGCAGAACCTTCCTTGGATTCGGATTTGGAAAATTTTGGATTCGTTCCATCCTTAGTAAGGACAAACGAAATGCAGATTTAATAACATAGAAGGACACCATTTTATAGCGTCGTCGTGCAGTAAAAATCTTAGGGCGTGATTGAAGAAGATCTAGCGATTCCATTATTTATTCTTAGGAAAACACTGGAAAAATGTAACTGAAAAGCCTTTCATTTATGATCCGATATATTCCACGCAGAGAGATTCACCGGAGGTGTTGGGATGACTCATCGACGCGGCCCTGGGGGTCCAGGGTAGTTTCCCATGTCGCGCCGTCCTATTGTCCCAGTCTCCTCTTTCATCGACGTTTCCCTCTCTCCCTCAGATGCCTTCTCAGAATCTCCGCTTTCCTCACCCAAAGAAATGCGCCAAATGAACTCCCTCTACGCCGCGACGAAGTTCCTGACAGGAACCGCCTTGGAAGTCAAATACCCCTCCCCCCCCTCCCCACACCCTCCCCACCCTAGCATACAGAGTAGACACGAGTGTACGCAATTAAAAGAATAATTAATTTGGGCCTCTTAATGCGTAGCTTTAGAATCTATAATAATCCCAATGATGTGATGTGATGTGATGTGAATAAAGAAAAAATGGGGATGTGAGTTTCTACGAAGTCAAACTGGCTACCCCAGTACACTTAATACAGAAAGTTCAATCCGATGATGAGATGATGAAAACGCAAAAGGATGATGTCCAGAGACGAACAGAGATGATAATGGAGTTCAACATGTAGGTCAAAAGTTCAAGAGCTGCGCCCAAGTTAGAGTAAAGTGGCGGAATCACCGGGGGCACACACAGGACACATCACACATTCGGCGTGTCATAGGATGTCCATAAGCCCGGTTGCATGCAAAAAGTCTTCAAGTGCCCTTAGCGCCTTGTCGGACGAAGGAGGACCTAATAGTTTCGTGATGTCGAAGGCTCGGGAGTCCAAACGAGAGAGGCTTGTCCCAATACTTGCGCAAACTATCGTATTTTCCGGTGTATTCACAGCCCGTTATTGCATCTATTACGGGCGCATCTTCGTTCTCGAAGCCATCGAACTTCTATTAGACGGAGTCTTGTAGTAGACTTGAGTCAACGCTCGCTGCTCCCTCATCGTAACAACACAAGCGTTCACAAACGAGTTGAACATCGGCGACCATCCAGCTCATACCACTTCCAATTCATACCAGGACAACTCGTACGGCGTACAGGGATGTCTCGTACCAAGACAATTCATTTCGTGGGACAACTTGGGTTTGCTATGAGTTGTCTTGGTATGAGATGGAGCAGAGCCTGTAAAATCACCGATGCCTCGAAAACTCCACAAAAGCCTCCTGGACCAGCTTCACAACGTGAGCTGCTTTTCCCGTACTTGTCGATCGCCGTATGTCATGCACTTTTCCTGATAGTAGCTACACTTAAACGAACACCTCGTGCCTTGAGCAAGCGGCCGAAAGCAAGCATGACATATATAACGCGCACAGCCTCTTTGCGACACCACTTACCCTGTGCACCGCGAAAGTTATATGCCGGAAAATACCTATTCTGTGCTCAAACTAAGGCTAACTTATAGTTCTTTTTTTTTCTTGGTCCGATTACAATAGTCGCATCTGCTCACGACGGAAGTTTCCAATTCAACAGCCCGAATGCAACCGCAAAACACGTAGCTAACCCTAATGTCATGCTAATGGGTTCAACCGACGAACGGCGCAAAATGTTGTTCCCCGACCCCAATAGAGTCACTTCGCCGGTATGTGCCGCCTATACACTATGCAAGTAGCTCAGCTATCTGCGCAGCTCCCCAGTTCCCTCTTTCCCCAGTTGTCAGTGAAGCGACCGCGTTGGCCCTCTCCCAAATAAGATGGGGCAACATTTCAAGGCTGAGGCGTAAGTGGTTTCTTCTGCGGACTCATGTCGGTGTACGAATACCCCCTTAGTACTGCCTTGTGATTGGACAGAAACTTCGTCACGTGGCTTCTCCTCTCCCCTGCGCAGAGAGAAACTGTCGTAGCGTATAAGGGCAGACTTAGTATTCAAGAAAACAATTTTTTTCTGCGTGTCGTACTTGCTCAGATATAAACCATTGAACACACGTACGCGTCAAGCTCTGACATCAGAGCTCCGGCCATTCTCATTGGTAATCGTAAGCACGTGACCTCACTCTCGCTTTCTCACTGGCGGAGACACCTGCATTGGCGCAGGAGTCGCATGATTTTCGGTATTCGCGGTGCCGTTTTTTTTTACGCGTCTATTACACCGTTTGCTGTAAAGTTTGGAAAACAGATTCACATCGGTGCAAATCATTGCATTTTACATTTATCTATATTTTTATTTCTTATATTACATTTATATTATAAAACTTGAGACGATATGCCTCATCACCTTTTAAACGTACTGTTCTTACGCAGAGGAAGGCCATATACACTTACCGATATCTTGGTGAAGATAGAAAGTAGGAGGGCAAGGACTGAGAGGTAGATTCGTATTCGCTGGCCTCCGAACCTTTTTCGTAGATACTCGGGCATAGTGTACACCTGCAAACAATGAGAAATGACATTTCAGTCCATGGCTTTGGTGTATGTACAAAAATATTAGTCGCTGCAAATGGTAACTTGTGCTTACCCCGGACGCGATGTAAACTGGAACGAATACCCAACCCAGGATGAGTACAACAAACACGGCCTGTTGAAGTAAGTAAGAAGTAACATTAGTTACTGTTTGAAAGTCACCTAACGGTCAGTTAGTACAGCTCACGTCAACGTTAATAATAACACAGGAAAAACGTATGGTCTCGTTCCCGAGCGCGATTACAGCAACCCTTGGGACCATGAGGAAATCTTAATTGAACAAAATTATTCCGTTAGTTTAACGCAAGGATTTTGTTCATTTAATATTCTCCCAGTGCCCCCAGGGTGGCTGTTATCGCGCTCGGAGATGAGAGAGATTTTTTTTTGCAGTCTTATTATTAAAGTTGACGGAAGCTGTACAAGCACAAAGGACACTATCTTGGCTGAGTGATAAACGCATGCAGCATATGGTCTTTCTCTATAATGACGACATAGTAAGGCTGTAAAACCGTACGAAGCAAGGGTAGATTTGTTCAAGTATTCATATTTCCCCCGCACAATCACAATCTGGAATCATTTCATCGTCACAATAATTGTTGTTGTTGGAATACATTACCTGAACAGGTAATCTCTGTGCAAAATGTCTCTGCCTTCATTGAAACCCTGAGCAATGCGGGATTTAATATAATGTTAAAACTATCATGTATTGTGGCCCCTAAAGAAGATTCTTTGATTTGTCAACTTTGTTGTTTATGATTAGTGTTAGGATTAGTTAGTGATATGATTAGTTGGTTGTTATGATTAGTGCCTTATGGTAGTGTTGAACCCCCCTGTAACGGTCCCACTTGGGACTAACAGTATCAAAAATAAATAAAATAAATCAATAGAATATTGGAAGAACATTTCCGAGGGCAACCAAGGAAATATGGCTGTAGAACTACTGACAGGCGATTCCAGACAACCATGTTGAAAGCAGCATACGCATAGTTGGGGCTCCCTGAGCCGAACAGAGCTCCAACAAAAATATTGAGTTCAGTTTCTGCTCTCAGAATCGAGATTGCAATAAATAACAAAGCGGTACACGTTGTTAATTAATTGTTGATTAACACTTACTAACACTGTTTGATTAATACACAATGTTAGCAAAATGGACTACACACAGAAAAGGGATTACATTTAGCTCGAACCCCGCGATCCCGATGCCGGACGCTGCACCGGAGCCGGCAAGTCCTACGAAGTGCCCGCTCCCGATGTTGCTGGCAAATAACGATGCCCCCACCTGAAACGTAACCAATTTGTTTCATTATGCAAACATACAAGTTTCGAAGAAATCAACGTGTTGAAATTGCAACGTGGGGGTACTAACCGGTATCCAGTGCATACTGCGACTGGCGAGGAAGTAGCCGCTCATCGAGTTCCTGCTGCTTCGCCATGAGGACTGCAAGAGATGTCGGAGTTACTCAACAGAACAAAAAGTGAACGGTGCAATGTTATCATCATGAAGCGCGTCCCATTTTGATCATTTGTTCGGCCAAAAGTGCGGCTAGCATGCGTCCCCATCCGATTTCAGAGGGAACTGTGCAAACATGCGCATGGAAGATCAGCAGGACAACCAAGGAAAGCCCTCAGACAGTGCAGCCGGCGGTGAGATTCGAACACGTCTCCACCCAGCATTCAGCATGACCACCATCCCCGTGAAGCACAACCAAATAGATTACGGAAACCACTTCATTTGCACTAGGGTGCCCGAATACTACACGCGCCTCCAAACCAACCGTCATCTCAAATGATATCGTTATATGCCTTGATTTGTTAAAAGCAGGAGGTGTACACCTTTTTTGTGACACTTGTGACAATTACAACAGCATAAGTGTCCCAAAAAGGGCGTACGCCTCCCGTTTTCAACAAATGAGGGCAGACAACGATATCATTCGAGATGATGGTTGGCTAGGAGCGTGCT
Organism: Ornithodoros turicata; assembly: GCF_037126465.1. Taxonomy (NCBI): domain Eukaryota; kingdom Metazoa; phylum Arthropoda; class Arachnida; order Ixodida; family Argasidae; genus Ornithodoros; species Ornithodoros turicata. The sequence goes on along the minus strand of NC_088210.1, from coordinate 17,266,617 downwards.
ATGCGGTGAAGCTCATTTTTAAGAGTGTAGAGTGAAGACAATCGCGTCGTCTGCTACGAATATCGGCCATATTGATTCCCAAGCACAGCTCGCGATGCGCTCACAAAAGTGTAGCTACATACGCTTAGCGACACACTACATTTTAGAGTTCAGCAAATACGACGTAGCAAAGGAGGTTTGAAAAAGTTGGTGAAATCGGTACACAGCATTCATGCATAGTAAGCTTGGGAGTCAATTTGGCGGCTTTGCGGAATTCGCTTCTACAAAGGGTGACTCCGCCCTACACAGAGAGAGCTAGTATTCAGGCACCCTAATTTGCACAGTTCCCCAGCGCCGCGTTTTGGAGGACAGTGGTAGTGCTGATTATGCAAGTCTTGGAAGCGCCCAGCAGAACAGTCTCTGTTCGAAATATCGGCGGCTCCTGTGCGGGGGCAACTCCCTTTACCGAACAAGAGATAAACTGATGTTACCTTTACCGGTAACCGGTTACGGACCGGTTACCTTTACCGGTCCGCTGGATTTCTACCCATCTAAGTTCTTGGAAGGTTTTTCCAAACGTCGTATACTGATTATCGTATCAATCTGTTTCGAAGTTTCGGAATACGCAAACCACCTCTGTCGTCTGCTATACAGCTGAGAGTATCGAGGCGCTGGTTAGCTTGCACATGTCGTCTGCAATAGTTTCGTCAGCACGGTTCCTTACGCAACCTAGAAATGTCAGGGCCAGTACATGACCGGCAAGCGAATGTCAATACGCAAAACATGTAAGCGGTACTTCAGGTTCTGGCCTGAAGCAATAAAGCCCACTTGATTTTCCTTAAGTAGATGCTGATGCACCTAATCTGGAGAGACGTGGTCAAAGAGACGTTGAAAGACCATTACATCGCGCAATGAAACGAGCGCTTTCCTGTTCTGGGAATCCCCACTCAAACACGTCGTTATGATTGCCGAGGGCGGAACAAACGTTTCTTCCCACACACACGCGCCGTTCTATTTCGTTTTTTGAACGGACTGCGGGTCTTCCCATGGCGTGCAGTGCTATTCCTGTCACATCCTGCAGGAAGTCCGTTTCAGCGTGTCTTATGTGTGCCTACTGATGGGTGGTGCAACGGGCGTACCCAGTGCAAAAGTGACAAGCAATGGACAACGCACACTATGTCTGAAAAACAACTGACGCCCAGGACAGTATTCAGACATGGAAAGGAGAGAAGACTGCTTAGCAGAAACACACAGATGGGGTATTAAAAAAAAAAATATTGTTCCCGGTGTTTGCATTCCAGTATTACAACCGCGTAAGTGTCCCAAAACGATGTCGTTGATGTCAACGATGTCATCACGGGATGGCGGTTGGCTAATGCATGGGCGGACACGACCGAACAGCACATTGGTTAGTTTATTATTAGGTTAGTACAAGTTCAGTGTTTGCATTGTTATGTCCTGGGGGCTTAATCGCTTCATCGTCGTTACGGTCGTTACAAGCTAACGAGTGGCGGGAAATTCAAAAAATGTGGGCACGTGACACATAGCGCGTGACGTGTACCACGGCCATCACGTATCGCACGGAGAGCGCCGTGCACGTGTTTTATCACGTGCCCACCTTTTTAAATTTCCCGCCACTCGTTAGCTTGTAACGACCGTAACGACGATGAAGCGATTAAGCCCCCAGGTTCTATAAGTTCGCTGTTGGCAGTTTCCCGCGCGCGACTGTGCATTTTATAGCTATAACATTTATTTACAGTAGTTTATTTTGCAACGGGGATTTCGATCACTTTATTTCGAGGTACACATACAGGGTGTCCCAGAAAACGCGTCATTGAATTATAATAAAAAAATTGCACCACCTAGAGTCATGCGGTCAACGGCATTTCTTCTTACTAGGTTTTTGCCACCTCCTGTGTAACGTAAGTTTAATTATGTATATTTTTGCGAACTTAAGTCAGAAATTTGTCAAATAAAGGTCACCTTTTTACCATACCAATGTGAAGAGCGTGTCTAATTTACTCAAATTAATGATAATTGACAGGGACGTCCAGGAGCTATCCCATCGGAAAAAATAGCCGAACGTCATGCTCTACGGAGGTCGCACAGGATAGCGCGCAAATAATTTTTCAGCGCAATCGTTGTCAGTCCGACGAAAGGAGATTGGAAACCCAGCCCACCCCGGCATCGCAGAAAGAGATAACACAGGCATGACTTATCGCGTCCGACTTTCGCTGGGGTAATGCTTTCCCTCTCTCAATTTCGGGAACTGTTACTTTTTCTACACTCTAAAGACAGAACTTCACCGCATAGCACGCTGTGCGCCAACCATTGCCACGAATGATAGGGTTATCGCTTCCGATTCGAAGAGAGAGATGGGCGTACGCCTCTTTGCGGCAATTTGGATATATGAAAATTTCCACAAAAAGGCGTACGCCCCCTCTCTCTTCGAATAAGAAACGATAACCCTATCATTCTTGGCAACGGTTGGCACACAGCGTGCTATGCGGTGAAGTGCTGTTTTTAGAGTGTATTATCATCCTGTGGGCCGGGTTTGGAATCCCCTTTCGTTGGACTGAGAGCGATTGCGCTCAAAAAGTCATCGCCCGTTATGGTCCGGTGCTCCGAAAAGCATGATGTTCGGCTATTGTTTCCGATGGGATAGCTCGCGAATATCACTGTCAATTGTCGGGAATTTGAGTGAATTCGGCATACTCTTCATATTGGTGGGGTAAAAAAGTGAACTTTGCTTAGCAAATTTCCGAGTTTAGTTCGCAAATATTAACATAATTAAACTTACGATACATGGCATTCACATCAGGAGGTGGCAAAAACCTAATAGGAACAAATGCCGTTGGCCGCATGATTCTAGGTGGCGTAGTTTTTTTTTATTATAATTCGATGACACGTTTTCGGGGACACCCTATGCCTGTTCTGTGCCTGATTGGCGCACACACGAAAAAGAAAAGAAAGAAGAAGTGCCACCGGTGCTCGCAGTAGGAAGGGTATGTGACAGACTTCCATGACCTAAAAAAGAAAAGTAAGAGTGATGTGGGACATTCCATGCCAACCTGATAAGACATGACAGCTTTGCGTCCGTTGCACAACGTTCTGAGGAATTTTACCCGCCTGATAGGCACGAGCCAAATTGATTGTACGCTTGTTGGGTGCAGACGTCCCACAGAATAAGCATTGTTGATAGCAGAGATATATTCGTACGTATAGATAGCATCCGTCTGAGGCCTTGCCCTCACCAGGCGGACGACCTATAAACAAGATACCCCGGGCACGCTTCTACGTCATCGTTGTCACTGATGTCTAGACCGTCGTACGCTTCCCAAGCAGCACTATTGTACTGAAAGTCGGGTGCAATAGGGGTGGACGGTATGCGTCTTATCAATGTTCTTTAGTTTCACGGGTCTGTTCAAGGCCTTCCACCTACCCGTCCACCCCCATTGCACTCGACTTTCAGTACATTGTGCTGCTTGGGTTAGTAGAGGTGGGCCAAGCTATCTTTGTCTCAGTACAGGTGACAATATATTAGATTTTAGAGATATGTCATTTGCGCTGCTCAGCGCCGATATTTGGATGCTGACAGCAAAGCTGGTCATCGGCAAGTGTATTGCTTCAACTGGCATAATATAACACCATATACTCAAGCTTACGTCAGGAATTTTGTACAAGCGCTGGATGTCCACTATGGTACGTGTTCTTGCAACAGTTAAATTCGAAATCGTTATCACCTACGCGCTCTTGTGGGGGTTCCAGCGTTATTGTCGTCTGCTGCGGCGGTGTGGCTGCTACTGCCATCCAAAATTCAAATTTCAACGGTCCAATCATGATACAGAGCGACAGAGCCTGCGGGTCCATGAGCACCGCCCCTAGCGGATCATGCAAGCGGTACCCTGTATAAGGGTTGCATGTTACGACATCATGGGTATGAACTAGTAGCTCATGGTGCGCGTCAACTTTGGCTCTCATGTTGGCTGTCAACTTGGACGTTGTTAAGCATTCGCACATAGCAGACGACACCGTCCGCCCTGTCGTCTGCTACGGGATATCTTGCGGCTGAGCAGCAGTACATTCCCCATGGTCAGAAACACACGATAGCACGTGACGCAGATCGCTCGCGTTTATGTTGCAACAGAAGGCTATGACGTTTTGCATGTCTTCAGTTGGAGCATTGTGGAGAAGGCAAATACCAGACCCGCGTCGCTGGCGAAATGTCAAGCAGGCGTCGCAAAAGGTCACGACCACGGTCTAGTTATGATACTTCTGTTTGTTTACACTTTACCACAAACTGCCTGACATGTGTCGCGCACGATGGACGTCTCTACTTATGTATCTAAATGCTTCACAGACAAAATAGCAGGTACGAGAACGACTTGATCTCAGCTCAAGGAATACCACTTCCTAGCGAAAAAGAAGAAGAAGAAAGAAAACTAGGCGAGACGAGGATTAGCAAGGACACGGCGAAGTCTCCGAGATCGATTATCCTTGACACTGGTTTCCAGGGTCACGCGACGTAAACAGAGATTGCGTAAGATCGAATCTGTCAATGAGAACAACTGCAAAAGGGATCGAAAGAAAAGGAAATCAATAATTTTATTACAGGGCCATTTCGGTGTCTTTGGAGTCATTACAAGTTATATGACTCAACGAGTAGTACGCTTTCTGTACTGCATGTCGTTGTAGGGATCGGCATTGTGATGCTTGATGGCATTAGTGACTCTATGCGCACCAACACCGGAGGTTATATGAGCATCGGCATTTGATCGTACATTATATGGTCGTACATTATACGATTCCGTACATTATACGAAAATATTAATGGTCCTTGAACAAAGGCGTTCGACTATATCGATTGACTGATTCACTTATAAAAGAAAAAAAAAATGAGATGTTAGTCCCGAGCCACTCGGGACTGGCTACTCCAGGACGCGTTATTCAGAAAAGGAAGGGAAACTACACAAATCTATACACTTTGAAACAGAATGGGTGAAAACATCACCACAAAACTTGGCACCAAAAGCGACAGTGCAGGAGAGTCCACGTGTGAAATCTCGTTATTCGGAATACAGCTTTCGCTATTGTTTGAGACGGGGGTCTATACTGGGACAGGTATCGTCATTACCAATAACCATTCGTTACCATTATTACACGCAGGACCTTGTTCCTGCTCCTTTTTGTTTCGCAAAGGCGTCTCCAACGCCTCGACAACACGATTCTTTGCCACGTGCCGCTCCTCCAGGCCACGCTTCGAGGAACAGAGGACGGAGAAGGCTGACCGGTTTTTATTGCAGCTAATCATATTGGCAAGGTCTCAAAAACGCCAGGAAACAACAAAAAAAAATATGAAACCAAACAAATACCTCACGGGATGGTTGATACACAAGGAAGAGAAACCATATCTGAGCCCGCGAAGGAACAGCTGGCCGGTACGTAAGCGTGGATGCTGCTTGCCGCCAGAGAAGTGCCGGAGAGGACCATCGTGAAGCAGGTGGAGGCCGGAAACTCAGCTTACTGCATGTGGTCTCCCTGCGGGTCCCCGGTGGAACAGTGGTCCCGGTGCGACTTGTCTGCCAGGAGATGGTTCGCTGCTGGTTTGTCGAAAAATTTAGGATGGTGAATGGCCGAATTATGCCGAACATGGTGTTCGTTGTTCGGGTCACCAAATGTAGAGGAGGTGGTATTCTCCTACATGAGTCCTGACCGGCTTACGTACCGGTCGCGGTGCTGTCGCGCTCAGCAACGCACTCAGCAACGCACTCACCCAGCAACAAGCAACGCAGCAACGATCACTCAACGCAACACATTTACGCCTTCCTTCACGAGAAACTTCATGCTGTTCGATGTGTGCGCTCACCTCGTTGTCGGCCATCTTGTCTAGCACGTGTCTTCTGTTTTTCACAAACTCTGGACAACCACGTGGTGAACGCGGAGGCCTGTGGCGTGTGAAAATGACGAAAACGAAGTAGCGCGAGCCATTTGTACACTCGGGAGACAGAAAGTCACAGTTTGACTTGAACACCCCTCGTAGTATATAGGTGAACTAGATTGCTACATAAGGCAACACATATGGGTCCGATTCGTATGTATGTAAGGAAGACAAGCGAAGAAGACGACTGTCACTGTGTTTGTCTTCTTGTTTCCCGTCGCTATCCTATCCACACATATTACTAGAACCGCCACTATAAAAAAAAAAAAAAAAGAAACAAAGAAAGGCCTAGATCTCTGTTAAACCTCGTCAGATACCGAGAAATTTTGATATTTTACCCGGAATTAAGAACACATCAACTGAGCAGCGCCATTAGGTAATCGTATATAGGTCCATCCAAACTGATACGAAATACATAAATGCCCTATCATTGGCGCTTCTTTTTGGAAGTTCGCGGTTGAGGTCCGCGTCGATACTATGAAGAGGAGAATGAGGACGACTCGTGGATGATGGACTACTGGACACACGGCTTGTGAATGGCTGTTGATGCAGCAGCAGCGGGATGGCGAGAACAAGAGCGCTGCGCTCCGGGCGGGTTCCAGTGATGAGATGTAAATGCTGAGTGCTTGACTGCTTGGAGGCTTGAGTGGTTGCTGATTGTGTTGAGCGGCGCTGAGTGCGCTAGTCATCTGAAATTCACAGAAGACTTCAGGCTCAGTAGGGCCACGATACACTTAGCCACAGCAAAGCGTTTGAGTGGTGCAAACGGTTCCGAGATGGCCGTACATCAGTGCAGGACGATCCCGGCCCGGGCGGCACAGAGCCCAGTGTCAGAGTTCCTGAGAGCACCCAACTTGTGGAGCGCCTGATCCTTAAGAACCGACGGATAACATGTCTCGAACTGGCTCGAAAGACGGACCTTTCTGTGGGAACGTTGAACACTATCATTCATGAACACCTCCAGTTTCGGAAAGTTAGTGCCCGTTTGGTCCCGAGGCAGCTCTCCTTGTTTGACCGGCAGAGAAGACTGGAAATCTCCCAAGAGCTAAGGTACAGTTTCGACACTGAAGGACAGACGTTCCTTGATCGGTTCATCGCGTGCAATGTAACGTGGGTGCACCATTTCACTCCTGAGTCTAAACGCGCATCAAAACAGCTGAAGCATCCGGGCTCGCCAGCTCCCAAGAAGTTCCGAAGCACCCCGTCTGCGGGTAAGGTCATGGCCACGGTTTTCTGGGACAAGGCTGGCGTTGTTCAGGTTGATTTTCTGCCCAGTGGTACCAATAGTGCATATTACTGCCGGGTTCTCACGGATGTGTATAAGGCGCTGAAGCAAAAGCGGCCGGGCCTCATCACCGAAAGAGTCCTCCTTCTACAGGACAATGCACGCCAACATACCGCGCATCTCACGACACGCACCTTACTTGGCACCAGGAACTTGGCTGGGAGTTGCTGCCACATCCCCCTTACAGTCCAGACCTCGCCCCCAGCGATTTCCATCTCTTCGGGCCACTGAAGGCTTCCTTGGGGGCCGCCACTTCAGCTGCGACGACGAGGTCAAGAACGCGGTCCGATCATGGCTGCTACGCGCCGGTAAGGATTTCTACGCTGCTGGCATCAGCCCTCGTGAAACGCTGGGACAAGTGCATTAGTGCAGCTGGAGATTACGTTGAAAAATAAAAAATCTCTCGCCTGTAAAATGTGTGTGTGTGGGGGGGGGGGGGCTGTAACTCATTTTTGGGAAGTACGCCCTTGCCATGTGGCCATGCACTGTCGCAAGGGTGTACTCCCCAAAAAAAGTAGTTACAACACACCCTTTCATTTAAGAGTGTAGCAATTTCGAATGCTTCGGAGGCACTATATCCTCAATAGTGAGCTTTATTACATCGTACGCCGTCGCCTTTGCGTACGTAAAAGATAGCGTGGTGGTTCTGCGCAATGCGCAAAGCTCTGTTTGTGTATTGCGCGTGCACAGAAACGCCAACGCTATACATTACGTACGCAAAGGCGATAGCGTACGATATACTAAAGCTCATTAAAAAAGCAGGTCAGTTTTTCCAGGAACGTTCCAGCGCAAAGACTGCTTTAGGCTTTAATTGGAATTTTAATTTGAATTAATTAGATACTGAAAGCCCCGTCTCGTTAACTGGGAAATGCGATACTTTTCGCCTTAATAAGTGGAACTGACTGATCGTAAGTATGAGAAATATAGTTTGCATTCAGTACCTTTTACCCCTAAGGACAGTGGTGCTGCGATAATGTTTTGTAAGAGGAAGTGTTTGTACATGTTTTTGCGTCCGAAGACACACATACGCGATGTTTTCGAAACACAACCCGTCAACTTTTCAGGTTTCCGCTATTACGCTTTTTTCGTGCCCTTTATGTCATGCTTCATCTGAAGACAGCTGCGTACAATTGTTTCACCAGATACTCAACGACGACAAGTTGTTTCACTGCTCTCATCTGTTGAGATGGAGAAATGCGACGAGACCCTCACTAGGGACGCCACTGTGCCGCCTCTTGGTGGGGGTCCTAGTTTAGGGTTCGTTGCTGTAATTCCAGTAAAAACCATCATACTGGAATGAAAATGCGATTTACTTGCAACACATATGTCATTGTCGCCACGTATCACCAGGCGAAATATCAACGCCGGATAGCCTCTTACACGTGCAATGCCTTGATACGCAATGCAATGTGCGGATACTTGCCCGGGAACATCCCCACGACACGGTTCGGTCCGCGAACACCAGGGGGCGACTCCCAAACTAGTTCAACCGCATGCAACGAGGTGTTGCGACTACTTCACAAGGAGTCGACCAAACCATTGTACCAACAAGAAAATGCGCATTTTAACGTCGATACGTCGCGTCTCGAGCAACTATATTGCCTTCCACGAAGATTCTCTCTGTGATTTCATTGGATGTTTTCAAATTTGTCGAATCAAGATCGCCGTCCAATTCAAGATTTATGAATCTGTTTTTCGTACGAAGCGACGGAAAGGCAACAGTCGCCTATCGATCGGTGCAAGTTATTTTAAGTCTGACGAATGACGCGCGGTCTTCTCAGCTGAACCGAGTCGGAATGGTATGCATGCGACCAGGCATGTCACGCTGCGGGCAAAGGAGCTGAATATTCTGTGACAACACGCGGAACATTCCTCCATAACAAGAAGGGTGGGGAAGAAATAACATAAACAAAAAACAGTGAAACTGAGCGAGTTTGGATGCCGTGCGCTCTCTGTATAGCAGAGAGAGATGGGAGGTATACGACTGCATGCAGTGCATGACAGAACAGACAGTAATGAGTAGAACTAATGCATTACATTTTTGCGGAGGAGTAATGTAATTGCGTTACATTTTCTTCTTTCTCACACGTCCGTAATCATGCCCTTCCAGTCACTTCATGGATTGTGTCTCATTACGGCCGAAGTCTCATTGCGACCAATAATCTTTTAATCAAGTGTATCATTACGACCAAAATCTCATTACGGCCGGAGATGTCTCACCACGACTAAAAGCCAAAATGTTTGCTGCAACCTGCATCGAAGTGCAATGTTGCAGCCAGGTATGGATATGCATTCAGCAGGGGGGGGGGGGAATATGTTTATTGCGAAAAAAAAAGAGGCAGGTAAAAAGGAAAGGTCAGCCAGGCAGGAGCCGACTTGCTATTCCTTGTAAAAAGAAAAGAAAGAAAAGGAAAAAAAAACAGAAAGGGAGAAAGACGCAAGCGGCACATGGGCAGCAGAGGGGCATGAGTACACGACCGCTCAGAGGCAGTCCAGGAGCCCAGTGTCACCCAGGAAGCATATGAGCGCTCTGGTAACAGCCCATTGCTTCTGCCCTACGGGGCCCAGTAGGGTATAAGCCATGCAGAGTGCCCTTATTATACAGGGTGTTTTTTTAGCCGTTACAGAATTTGTATTTAAAAAAAAATGACAGCAGCATAGATGTCGTTTTTGTAGTTTAGTTTGACTAGGAGAACGTCCTCTCCAAAAAAAGTGTGCAACTACAAGACGACTGATTACATAACATTAATTTATTAACTCTTTAATTCGGGAATTCCGGTCAAAAGCGAGATGGCAGATTGAGAGACTATCCTAGTTGCAAGCCGTTTCACGTTTAACAAATCTTGAAACACGCACGTGCGGTAAAATATCCATCGCCGAATTTTGATGTGCAAATGAGCCGAAACCGCGGCTGGGCTACCCAGGAACGCGGGGAGTACAGCGCTCATTTCACGTCGGAGAGCCACGTGATTTGGAGCGACGGAGGCGACTGGAGGAGGGGTCGCTCAGCTGGCCAGATAAACCAACCCCCTAGTGATCGTTGCGCAGTCGTGACAATCGGCGCTTCTCCAGATGGCGCCCTGAACAGTGTGGCGACAGCGCCAAGGTGGTAGAATTTTAACTCTCCGGTCGCTCCCTGCATCGCCTTTTCATCACTACCGACTTCACTGCCCTTCCGAAAAAAAGAGGGAGAGAAAAAAAAAGAACAGATAAGGGAAAGAAACGAAATGTGAACGATTCTTGCGAATAAAACACGGTCGGCTGCACATCCGTGAGCATTTTGCGGAAGCTAAACACACCCGTTTAGCGCCTTCTTTCACCGCTCCGAAACTTTACTGCGCGGTCCCTATAAGCAGCTCCATAGTCTATTTCCAATCCAATTTTCAATCCAGTTGTCAATCCAATTCGGATTATGAATCTTTTCCACTTCTCAGATTTCCACGTCCTCGAACCGAGCGAAATCCGAGCTTCAATAAGAGTGCAACCTGTCTCTCTCACCTGATTCAAAACGATAAAAAAATCCCGTGCTGGGATCAGGTAAGGAACAGACACAACACAACTCTCTGTTCAGTGCTCACGCTGTGTCTGAATTTTATGTTCCCAGCACGATATAGGGGCTTCTATCGCTTTTGATGGTTCGCCAACCCGTCCACTATGTCCAGGACAACCTCCCCTCATTCCCTGGAGCCAGACAACCTTCGAATCAGAGCTCATTTATTATTCATTCTGGCGTACGGCACGTGTCAAACAACGTGTTGCACCGCAGTGTTAGCGAAGTATTGGTATGTAGGATGCAACTTAGCTTGTCCCCATAGTCGCAACGGGTGATCTTTATCTGTAATAGCTCATTCTGCAACATTTTGTAGAGTCCGTTTCGAAATGCGCTGTTAATGGTAGGCAATGAGGAAAGAGAAAAAGGTGGCGAAATGCCAGTTCTTTCTCATGTGAAATCCAGTGAAAAGTATATTAGAATACAGAAGGCTGCCGCAAAGCCCTACAATGCTGCGCTTTCTCTTGAACATTGAGGCGCATAAGGATTTCCGCCCTGCTGCTTTTCCACAAAACTTTCCACAATAGCTACCTCTACTCCTCTACGCTGTTGCCCCTTAGCCATATATCTCACCGTGTCGATCATGCGTTTAAGGTAAGAGAATACCGACGTAATACTCAGCGTTTTTCCGAGTCCTATGTTCCGCGAACTTCACGTTGGTGGAACGATCCTCCTCAAGACATTGCTACAATTCGTGATCATTCGACTTTTAAGCAAGCAATTCACGATTTATTCTGCTCGCCCTAGTTAATCCTCTTCTTACATTTGTTTGGCTATTTTTTGCCTTGTGTTCTTGTACATATATATTTTTGGCCTATTGTATCCTATGGGATGTATCACGTGCCTGATTTTCTCTTATGTTCATTTGTCTATTATTCTGCTATGCTCCACTCAGTCGTGTTGTACCCACTTTGCGGGTCTTTGACGTACATACAATAAATAAATAAAAATGAATAAGGGCTTCGGCCTACGTTTTTTTTTTGTTCTATTATTCGATGTTGGCGCTGCGAAGCAACTGGGCTATCAGCGACGTATATACGTGGACAAATTGAGCGAGGAAAGCAGGAATCAGTGGAGAACAGGGGGTTAGTACGCGTCCTGGGCAGACTTCAGGAGGAACTGTGTCGACAATCGTGTGGGCAGTGTTCCGGAAAGCTAATTTGAAAACCTTGACCAGCACAATGGGTGGTTAACCCATCGCCTCCTTGTGTTGGCACGACCTATTTCATTTATGCACATATCCCGCATGTTGTAGATAATATAGTCTCCAAGGCCAAGCGCGTGATTGATATCGGTTCAGAACCTTCGGAAATATTCCACTCATCTTATCAGATAGCGAAAACGTGATACACGTGTCATAGATCCTATTTATGTTACTTATTATTGGCTTGTTTCTTCTATACGTGATCATTGGAAAAGAGACCCTCGAGAAATGCCGATTTATGCGAGCAAATTTATGTTCCTTACAGCCACTGATACATCTGAAATACTGGAACAGCACTGCCTATCTGCCCACTATGTATCTTTCACGCATCAGTATCTCGTGATACTCATACGGATGGGAAGTGCACTTTAACGGTCTATGGAGCTAAAAACAGTGGCAGAGCTTTTTATTGAAGCCTCTAAAGACCCCACCGGATATTCAGCGATTAAAAACAATTTTAAAGCATGACGTTCACGTACCATCAACAGAATGCCCCGTGACATTCGCCCGTTCGCTTTTATTGAACAGGAGCAGATTTATGGGGTCAGGAAATATTATACAAGCGGTCAGGTGCCGTCTCAGGTTGTGTACCACTACGTTCACTGCCACCTTACTGGCCTTCATATCCTTTCATCGCCCGCATAGTAAATATTATAGTGTAATATACATATCGATTTAGTCTTTAGAAAGTGCACACGTACGGACAAAGTGCTGCGACACTGGCATTCAATGACCCCAATTCCTAAGCAAACGTCTCGATATTCTCGATTCTCGTCTATTCCTCTTTGCAGTCCTTCTCGCACATATCATTTCAACACATGTTACCTGCAGAAAACTTAACGGTAACGGAACCGAAAACTCCGACTAGGATAGAGAAACAACAAAAATGCCGTGCACTTTTCGATACCCCTGAAAACCGTTCACGCGAACAATGTTTCTATACCAAGCACATACGCAACCGGTTGTTTTCGTAGACACGTGTTCTGCGCATCATCACAACAGTTGACAGGTGGAGCGCTGAAGAAGCGCGAGACGCCAGCGACATCCCAAGAGGTAGATGATTATATACCGCGCATACTCCACTTTAAATCTACAACGCAACTGAAATCTTTCTACTGCCAATATAACTAACAAAATACGTTCAACCAATGCCTCGAAACCCAGCAGAGAACGTCGTATAGAGCAAGCAGGCGCTGCAACGACGCATGAGCAGAAGAGGAGCAGAGGGAACACGCTTACCCAGGCTCCGACGAAGAGCATGCCAATGAAGTAGGAAATGAGAACGACGATGTCCCACGATTCGAGGTTCATCTGCGAGAAGCGACTTTCGTCGATTGCAACGTCGCTAGAGGAACGCGTTGGGTCCATTGTGGTGGCGGGCATTTTTTCGCGTGCGAACTCTATCGACCGGCGCCCGTCAATGATCTGATGCCAAGGCCTATACTCCTATACTACACACGTTTTCCTCCTCAGGTGGCTCCGCCGCCAGCTCCGCCTCCCCCGTGGGAGAGCCGCTCCCCGGTGATGAACTTGTCTGTTGTTGCACGCGAAGAATGTCATGCCTGGAAAGTACCCCAGAACGTCCGCTCTTTTACCCCCTCGTACTTTCCTGTTGGCTTGTTTGATAACGTGAAAATTGCCTGTTCTTACTTCGGTCCGCAATAAAGCTATCACTGTTGCCCAAGCAGGTCATGATTGTTATCTTTTGTATGTCTTCTGTTGTTATCTTTTGTTATTGTTTGTTTGTTGATTGTTGCGTTATCTGATGTGCTGTGTCCGTCTTATACCGGAGTACAACAACAATAAATCATGATGATGAGTAGTAAGGAGGGAGTCTAAGCAGGCGTCAAGATGTCTGCAGGATCAGCTGCACTTTTTGTTCTCGCAGCTTGGTTAGAACCGTGGATATGTCTTCACGGGATGCATTAAAGGGGCACTAAAATGCAAAAACAACTTGCTCTCAAATGAAAGTCCGGGTTTCAATCAGTGTAATGCGAGCAAAATTAGCTAACACAGCGCTACCGTTTAGAAGAAAACGCCATGAAAACAGAGCCGTCTTTGGCGGTAACATCCCCAGGAGGCAAAGATTGGCCGCATCCAACGAGACAGCAGGAGAAGCGTGCGAATACCTATCGTGGGCACGTGGATTTGGAACGGGTCCGATCGTACTGTTTCGTATATATGCGCGGCATGATGCGCACTGTTGCATTTTTCAATACCGATTCAATGAATTGTAGCCCACAACAGTTCTCGCGAATATTCCGCTAACAACATTTATCTTCACGTCCTTCGAACAGCGACGCCACTCCGCTTCGTAGCGCGCACTATGTTTTTCACAGGGACTGCTCCATGGCGTGGCACGCGCGTGCACGCGCAGTATGGACTAAAAACACCGATGCGCGAGCTGAAACGACTTTCACTGCTTAGCGCCGAAGCAAGAAAGAGTCCGGTATAATTTCGATTGTAGCTCCGTAACGGAATCAAAGTTTTGAATTATGATAACAAGTACGAAATTAACGTAGCGTGTAACGTAATTTGAAGTGAACTTGTTTTTGCAGTTTAGTGCCCCTTTAAAGTCAACGAAAGGACGCAAGCACAAGAGGACGGATGGCAGAGTTGAGGAAATTACTTTTATTTTGTAATAGTGCATCGGACAAATACCAATTGCAGCTTTGTAATGAAATGCGTTACATCGCTCATTACTTTTTATGCTTAGTAATGCATTACTTATGCCATTACTTTCATCAAGTAACGACTTTACTTTGGCATTACATTTTCCCAGAAGTCTCTAACACAGGCGTATATGTGGTGTTTGAAGCACGTACTGTAAAGAGACGCGATTAGTTTTTCACTTGGAGCGGTGATGGTACTTAGTCATTTAAGTATTTTATTCGTTACATTAATTAATTATCATTAGCTAATAATAATATTTAATTATTAATATTATATTAACACTAATAATCTAAATAATAATAATAATCTAAACCACCATCCATAGACAAGAATAATTGCAGCCTTTTTTGTCGATATTTTTTTGCTGTCTTCCCACGCAGAAGGACATCGTCAAACAGTTTCGTCGTTGTATAAACGTTCTGAATGTTTCCACGTGTACACATTGTTACGTAAATTCCACGCAATTGGTCTTTCATTGACATTCACCTCGGGCGGAGAAAGTAATGGACGTCGAAGCAAGGCGGCGGTTATCTGATAGTTCACTGGCCGGATCGCACATTTCCTGCGATGAAAGTGTACGCGTCCATTCTTTCTACCTCTAGCAATGGAAAAAAACCACCACACGATCCGCGCTCCCGATAAGAGGAAGCTGTAGGCAAAGAGCCAGCGGTGGCTGCAGTATATTGATCAGCTGAATCGGTGTAGGGACGTTCGGCTAGAGTTTAGCACGGCGACACTGACGCCGGCTTTCTTCCCTGGTGGCGGGCGGAGGAAAAGTTTTCCAGCATATCCTACAAGCGTAGAAGACGATGTTCACACGTCATCGCGTGAACTCTGTCTTGTGTTCGACTCACCTCAGTGAATATGTACTGTTGGGGACACGGTTAGCTAAAATCCTCTGTCAGTAGTTCGGCGGCCCATATTAGCTCAGTTGCGCTTGAAAGTGTTGTGCGAATATTGTATTTGAAGGTGGACCATGTGCTGCACGTGTTTTTTACTCAAAAGAAATAGTCATGCAACACCTGGACATTTGAGATGGAATACATCACGGAGTGCTGATTTTAGACAACCCTGTCCCCTACAGTACAATGCCTGATGAAATACCGAAGGAAAGTGCGAAATAACTGCTGGAAATAACTTATCCTTGCCACCGCAGGTGGCACTGGTGTTAGTGAGCCAGGGCGCCCCCTGGCCAGCCGAACGGCCCAGCCGCGCACCTTCCCCTAAACATAATCCTCCCCCCCCCCCCCCGCCTCCGCGAGTTTTGTTGCTGAAGAGGGATTTTCTCGGCAATATGGGCTAAGTTGACTGACGCATATTCCTATAGTAGTGTTCAACTGAAGAACGAAAACAAATCTAGTTCACCAGCTCTAAAAATATTACTGCGCCGCGGTGAGGTCACGCTGCGCCAGATAATGTAATCCGTCATACTCACTCTGCTTCCGTATTGGCTGTTAAGGTTGGCCGTATGACACTACGCCAAGGCAGAAAATGCGCTCCCCCACTGATGGCGCATGGTGGCGCTGCAGTATTTCTCCTATTTTGTCTCCTTATCTCCAACAGCGTATGCACTTGACGGACTAGATTCCACATCCTTGTTGAACAGGACTATAGATAATAACGGTGACAATTAGTACCCCTTTCGAATAAAACCACCAGCGGAATTCGCCATTATGGATTTTGGCGAATTTCTCTGGTATAGTTTTCGTACAACGTATTGTAGTGTGCCGCTGTGGGTTACGCCTAAAAACGAACGAAGAGCGAACCGAAGGGACCAATCAAAAGCGACGCTCGTTCGATTGAAGCGGCCGTGTGATGGCATGCACGCTCGAGCCAGTGTAACTTTTCCTGCACTACAACGGGCCACCGCCACTGTTCTTCATCGGCTGCGGGCTGGTTCTACGCTCACATACAACTGACTTCTCCGGCTCAACCTCTCCTCTACTGCTGCCTGCCGCCATCACTGTCCTGCCATCCCAAAATCCCTGCAACACATCTTCTTTGAAGCTTTTGCCCCAAGGACACACTATGCCTCGTTTCCCCAGAAAAGGGTACAGAGCTTTTAAGGGTGTATGAGTATGGATGCATATTTGTGGATCTATGCAACTCACATCTTCCGAATCCAGAAGATGTGGGTTCGAGTCCTGCAGCTGGCTAACATTTTCAGTGACTTCTTTCTTTCTTCGTTCAAACACTCGTAATGTATAGCAATAAATTGTTACCCTTCATATGCTGAATCTTTCGCGCGCCTTTCTCGCTAAGCGTTAACCGGGCACTGAAGTGCAAAATTCTTTCCTCGCAGAACGGGGTTCATCGTTTCGGTTGTTCGAGACTGCAATATACGCGTTTCCCCGTCCTCTCCTTCTCACGAAGCGCAACAATGCGGAGAGGCCTCCCCATTGGTCTCCTCAAACGATCTCCCTCGATGGTTGGACAAATCGTTTGAGGAGACCAATGGGAGTCCGCTCCGAATTGCCGGCTTTCTTGGGAAGGCGAGTGTACCGTGTATTCACACGAGCCACATCCTTACGGAACACATTCTGGTGGAAGAAAAACACTGCTCACGGAGCCGAAGTTACGGAGGAGGAGGAGGAGGAGGAGTGTCGTTGGGAGGAACCCGAGAGGTCTGCCTGCCTGATTAGGCGGCATGTTTCTCGGGAAGGGAAAGGTGGTGGAGAGGAGGAGAGGAAAGGGTGAAGTGGAAGACCAAGCGGAATCCGCTCGGGGGGAGGATAGCTGCGTCCATGGAACTGTGCCGGCATACGCCTATTACACATCTGAGGGAAACCCAGGAAAAACCCCAGACGGCACAGCCGGCCCGCGGATTCGAACCGCGGACCTCCCAGTCTCCAAGCGCACGCGTTACCGCTGCGCCACCGGAGCTGGTCCGAAGTTACGTCCCGTGTTATGTTGAACATTCACACGGTGCCGGAATGTCGGGAGTGGCGTACTGTGCACTTAGCAGACGACACCTAGCAGATGACACCGTCAGCGTCTTTTCCTGTCGTCTGCTACGGAATATCTCGTAGCTGTGTCGCACGATGTTCCCCACGGTTAGCAGACGAGAGCTCGCGATGACGTGACAACAGAAAGCTATGACGCCTTTCGCATCTTCCGCTGTAGCATTCTGGGGAATGTCGCTCGTGTGAATACAATACACGGTAAATTGCGGTTTCTTCCGCTCATAAATCACCCCACCCACCCATATAAGGTTCCCAGTGAAGTTGCTTCGCTCCTGGTTTTCAGGCCGAGACATACCCTGTACAACCGCAACTGTTTACAAAGCTTTGGGGCTCTTTTCCGATACACACTCCCTTTGGAAACTGAAATTCGCAAACGCTTGAGCGATCGTGCGTAAGTTAATGTCGTCCTAAACCTTCTCTCAGGTGTACGTCACATGACCGAGACCGAGGGCGAGAAGAGCTAAGAAACAATGAACGCAGCTGAGCTTGAGAAATACAAGGTCCCGTCGAAGGCCCATAGCCAACACCACCTAGATAGAGAAAGCCTGCTTACTCGTCGAAGCGACGTAACAACTAAGAGTCAACCAATCGGGATGGTGTTTTCAACGGCCGTAGCCAATCATGAACGTGTTTTCAACGGCTGTAGCCAATCACGAACGTCCCCGCGTACTAAATGGGAAAACTTTAAAATAAAGCGCAAGACGGTCCCGTATCTTTCTCAGGACGTGCGTGTTGTACTTTTTGTCTACAGATTCAGGTCTACAGGTTCCAAGTTAGTTGAAATCATTTGCGAGCTCTTCAATTCGCAGAACGGCGGATCGCAGTAGCAGACGAATGCTGACTTTATACATTCACGTAGCGAAGGAGGGAGAGGAGGCAATAAGCAGGACTCTATAGGTGGCGTTGCCATAGCCGGGCTGAAGGTGTTCAGTTGGCAGACGAGACAACGCCTTTTTCAAGGGGACCAGTCTCGTAACCAGAAAAATATTTCGTGGGGGGACTTTACATGGGGGGGGGGGTGAGGATTGCCCCCTTGTTTTCCTCTTCCGAATGCACTACCAAAGGTACGACTTCCCTCTCCCTCTCAAGAAGCCTGACAATGCGGAGAGGCCTCGGATTGGTCTCCTGGAACGACCTCCCACCATGATTTGTCATATCATTTGCGGAGACCAATGAGATCGCGCTCTGTATTGTTGCCATTCTTATTGAAAAGGAGGGAGGGAGGGAGGGAGAAAACGTAAATTACAGGTTCCTGTTGCCCATAAACCACGCGACCACAAAAACATTTATTATATCTAGGGTTTGTGGTTTTCGGCATTTATTTTCAACCTAATTCGGGGGGTGTTTATCGGCATTTATATGGGGGACTATAAATCGGATTTTTTCGGCATCTATATTCCGCCCAAAAAATAAATGCCCGAATACGGGCATCTATTTATTTCGCATGAAGGAAAGCCTATTTTGCGTGCGAAGTAACAATTCGAACCGAAAAGAAGTGAATCGATTCACGGCTTCATTAACAATGTCTTTTATTGCCTGTGCCAAACTAGCAAACAAGGAGATTACCTCTTGTTGTAATAGATGCAAGCGTATATCATCATGCTCGCACCTGTCGTAGCGGCTCGCTCCTTGCGATTAATTATACGTAGTTTAGAGAACACGCGCTCAACAGACCACAAAGGTTCTGAATGGTAAATTCACTAAGAATAGGTGTGTCACTAAGTGCGTGTGCTGCCAAAAGGCGGTCACCGACCGCACAACAGAGCTGAGGTCGTCCTCCTATAAGCGCTTAAGCACAACGAAACAAGGGCGCAGCCCGAAGATAATGCCACGCTCAAGAAATAGTCGACAAAAGGAGATTCCAAGGGGATTTCCCTTTGCGGTTCCAGGAATGGCAGCTGTCAGGATACGAGAAATTCGGATTTTTTCGGAATATTCCGAATCTGAAAAAAGTCATTCGGGGGGTGTTTTACGGCATTTTTCGGAAAATGCCGAAAACCACGAACCCTAATTATATCATTTGAGTTTTTGGAGGAGCACGGTTTCTGTTTGTGATACGCCTTAGCACGAGATTTTCGCGTGCCGTTTAAATTCGCGAATTTAAAAGGCGCGCGAAGATTGACACGGCGAGAACTGACACATCGAAAGCCATCATGCAGTCGCGAACTTTTGCGGATTTTTCAATCAATGACGAAATTTGCGAAGATTAGGGGCGCGGGTTTTACAGTGTCTGGCAAATTACTCTCTTTTTACGCCTGAGCCGTCTTCATTAGAACCATATATGCACTTACGTTCAAAACCAGCCTCCATCGTTTGACGCCCGAAAGACATCGTTGCTTTTAGTAGTTGCCACGTCAACGCGGCCTTCAATTATATTCGGCGGAGATCCCTTTCATGTCCTTGATGGACCAACACATCGGGACTAGTTCAGGACGTCCTTCGGATGTCGATGGTTGTATGGGAAAGGACGTTTTGGCATAGTCTTCGAGCAACATGAAGTAAACTTATGAGAGGTCCAATTCGAAAAAGATGACACCACAAAACAGCTTTGCAAACCGGAAAAGAATGTAACAACCACCACCACGACTTTATTTTGGATATGATTGGGGTGTGATGATTTGGTGATGATGATTGGGGCAACACTCTACACCATTGCTCGCGTTTTTTTAAAAATAAAGCCGTAAATAAAGAGCATTGTGCCGTATAAAGCGCTGAAAAAAATTCATAAGAATGCGTGATGAATTCGCGTTTTCGAGCATCACAAGAAATAATTCGAGGGCAGTTCTTTACAAAAGCAAATAACACAATATATAGGTACATAGTATAACACAAATAATTGTAAGAACGCCTCAAGAATGAAGGACGAAACAGTCGCAGTTATTGTCGTTCTCCCTCTGAATAACAGCCGGCGATGCATACTGGTGGATATCGTGCGTGTGACTCATAATCAAAGGTTCAAGCGGACACTCTCTTTGTGCGAGCGGATTAATTCAAAGAGACGCCCATAGAGGACACCGAGCTTTACTCTCTCCACTCCACATTACTAACAGCGGTGTCATCTAGTCGCCCATTCGTCCACCGCAAAAGCCATTTGTTGCAAGTCATTGTTGTCTGTGATCAAGCCCTGTTTTTTAAACCATCAGCAATCCCTACTCATCCTGCTTTGAAGCGAGATTGGTTCTTGCTGGATATGTGCGTATCTATGCTTCGTATGCTGCGTCTCATGAACATAGTAATGCCCCTTACTGGTTTTGAGCCCGTTCTCTGTGTTTGGTTTTCATTTGCTTTCCGTGTTTCCTCAGACTAGGGGTTACGTTACGTACATCCTGTATCTCATGTTGGAGGCAGTACAAGCAAACAAATACTATGCAAATTTATTCCAAGGGGAGTAAGACTTCATGCTTCGTAACGTTTCGTTGAAAATACCAAGGACAGCGGTCGTCTGCGGGAAGGCTCCGCTGGCACACCTGCCATTGGGGTCGTCCAGATGCACATCATCTAAGAACACGCAGTCCGGTCGGAACCTTTCCAGTAGTGCCGGCACCTACACGTGCAGAGTATACTGCTTAATACACGTTAATGCTAATCAAGTTCCACGGTGACAGAGCTACCAGTTTCAAATGTACCACGGACATTTCTGACATACCCTCCCAGACGTCATGACATCATATGCGATGGGACAACTCTGCCCAATTATGTGGTTACAGTTGTAGAGGGAGCACCCCAATAACGGCTACAGAGGACTGCTCGCATGTTTTCTGTGTTTGGTAGTGGATCTAGAGGGACCGCATGCCCCCTGCTGGCCACACCTATACCAAACATCACCGTCCACTTCCCTTTAAAGGGATTGGGACACTTTCATAGACATCATGGGCGTGCACGCGAGATTACTGAGGGAAAAACGAATTATTATTCTTCGTATCGTACGTAACGGGATACAAGCCCCCGAACACACTCCCGAGCAAAGCGCAGACGTCACAGAGCTCAGAGTTTCGCCGGTTCCCATTGGCAGCCGTATGCACGTGACTCCTGGCGCGCTACCTGACTGGCGGCGGCGAGGGCTGTGATGTCAGAGTTTCGGTATTCGCGGTACCCTCTGTCTCCGCTTCTGTTACCCTCATTGCGTGTACCCCCTCCTGACCTGTCGCAACCCCCTTAAAGGTACCCGTTGCAATTCGACAGAGGAGACAATGAAGGACGTAACACACCTTCCGTTTCAAAGAGGCGGCATCGTCGAATCCAATCCATTTGGTGCCCTCTGAAATATACCAGGACCCCGTTGCGTTGTCGTAGACCCTGGGCCAATGCTTGTATCTTGTGCAGATCTGCCGCATCAGTGACGACATTGAAGCAGTCTCAAAAACGCACATAGACCCCCATGCAATATGCTCACCGCATCGGCACTGACAGGTGTTTTCACGAAGCGAGCGATGGCGCCGATATCACGACTCTCTTTGGGAAGAAGGAGGTCATACTGCG
The DNA here is from genome assembly GCF_037126465.1 of Ornithodoros turicata. Classification (NCBI taxonomy): domain Eukaryota; kingdom Metazoa; phylum Arthropoda; class Arachnida; order Ixodida; family Argasidae; genus Ornithodoros; species Ornithodoros turicata. The sequence goes on along the minus strand of NC_088210.1, from coordinate 17,244,546 downwards.
TTCCCCGCAGTGACAACGGCAGACAGATACTCTTTCGTCTCGAGGGACCACGGATTTCGACCGACATGCGCAGTGCCGCAGTCTGCCGGGGTACAAAGACAGTAGACAACACTGCTGTTTGTTTGAGTGCTGCAGCACAAAGTATTTACCAATGAGAACTTTGTCGACTCATTGCGCCGCAGAGGATTTGGAACGGTTGCTTCCATAGGTGATATGAGCCGATAGTCCTGGTGAATGATGGATGTATTGAATAACCTGCGACGTGACCACATGAGACAGCGTATGGCAACAACAAAAGGAGGACCAAAGAACGTGAACTGCCATACCTAAGCAATGAAATAAGGTGCTTCGAAGGAAGTTTCACGCGTGCCATGTAGCTGAAGACAGTGCAGAGTAGCTTGTCGTATAATTTCACACGGATATCCTGTAAACAGTTAGCCTTAGCTATTAGAAGCTGAGGGGGACATTAGTACTGGCTATCGCTTACTTTGAGTATATGCCTGTAATCGGCAAGACTAGCTCTCGTAACGGCATCCAGGTCAAAGCAGAGCCCGTCCAAAGTGATGCGAAGGAGCAGCCGTTCCAACGCGTCCACGAAATTATCCCGGGATGGATTTTGCATGCGAAACGCTTCAATTGTATTAGATGCAAGTAGACCCAGTATTTTAAAAGATACGCTCTCCCGGAGGCGCTTCAGGCTCAAGTGCACATCTGCAAGAGACGAATGAGAAGCAACGCGAAGTTGCGTTTCAGAAACTCTAGAAACCGACGGAATACGCTACCGTACGACCGCACAGATAACTTGACGTGTCTTTGATCAAACAGGATAAGATCTTTGATAAGGATTCTGTCGCACAAATGGACAGGGTATGGTCCTTTGTATGTGGAAGGTAAGGTACAGAACAGAGATGGCGCCTGGGGAAGAGCTCGACCTGCATCCATAAGAAAAAAAAGAAGGATTAATAAGCTATAACGTCAACATAACGGAACTGTCGTTCATAGAGAACGAGGAATGCGCCGCAGTTCGTGTATCTCGTAGGAATAGTCAGAAATCGAGGAAAATGGCGGCGATTGCGCGTGCTAGTTTTTGCCGACCTCTCGATAGTTTCGCTTTGTGGTCGTTTGGAGACCTCATTTGCTTGGGAACGCAAACTCAACGGGAAACCAAAAGATCCTGAAAGGCTAGTTAGTTGTAAATTCGAGGTGCATCTGGCAGATGTTGTTTCCGGCAAATGTTCTGTGCTGAAACTGCCATTGGGATTCCACTCTGAATTGTGCAGCCGCACTGCGTGCCATCTTGTCCTTGCACATACTACCGAAGAGTACACGGCATGCACATTAATCTTACAGATTCACGCAATTTTGCAGTAATTTCTGAGCAGTGGTATATAGAGTGGTCTTAGTGACCTGCTAAAAGCGTGAGTTATTGTCATCTGTCTCTGAACTACATGGGGTAGGGCAAGTCTACAACTCGAATGTAGTCACAGAGAGACTGGTGAGTACGCTTGATTCCCCATATGCGTTTCTTGCATTAACATCGTACGCACCATAGTAGAAAACGTGTCTGTATCTTACCCTGTGGCTTGAAACTTGTGTGTCCTTGTGGCGTAAGTTCGACAGGAATTGCTGTTACCAACGTCCTTTCTCTCTCAGAAACAGCCATAGTCTGCTGTCCGCGTCTTGCAAGTTCGCCATTGCGTTCAAACGCTGTCGATGTGTGACGACCAGACCTTTGGGGCACAGGACCCCTTGTCGACTGTGGCACGAGATTAATACGTGGGCCTTGCAGTAAAGTCTTATGCCTTGTGCCCTCGACGGCTGCTGTCTTCAATCGCGCAGACGACATGGTCTCAGTTGCCGAATGTACCGAACCTCTTGGTGACGACGGTGGAACAGATGACGTTGACGTCACCACCTCCATTTTTTTCTGCTGGGAAATACTAGGCGGCGTATTGGTCAAGACTTGCGTTGAAAGAGTTGAAGTATATAACATTACCGACCGGAAGGTCTGCGTTGTAAGCGATGACACGGATATATCTCCTCCTGGAGCTGACGAATAATCTGTTGTCATAGACGCAACTGTGCTTTGAGAAGACGTCAATGAACTCTTGCCTGGCGGCGGTGCATGAGTACTCCTCGGCGGAGCACTAGATAATGTGGTGTCATTGGGCCCACCCGTTGAATCCTTCAATTTTCTAAACAGGTTCTGGCTTACAGAGCTTGATGCATCCGCTGCTATCGATACCTTCCGTTGCACCGACGATGATTTCGCTTCAACGTGTGATGCAGTGTCGACAACACCATGGGTTGGCGATCGTGGGCTAGAGGAACTCGCATCACTCCTGCTTGCTTCTTGAGAATAACCATCCAAATCGGTGCGCAAAGCATCAGCATCGGCACCGTCGCTGTCAATGTAGTAGTACACAGTATCGTTGTGATGCGTGTGATTGTCGTCGTCGTAGTAGTAGTAGTAATTATAGTGACCGTCAGATGTGTTGGCATCTTTCGTGCCATTGAATTGCATAAATCGAACACCATGATCGTCTCCCGTATTATTACCTGCGACATCGTTAGTGTTATTCAATGGTATTCCTAGCGGAATGTCTCTCTTCTTCTCCACAGCTTTCGTCGTGGAACTGCGATCCGTCGTTGAGGCCCCTTGTCTTAAGTACTGACTGGCAGAGGTAGCGTACATCGTTGTTGTATCGCTGTATGCAATCTCTCTACTGGTTTCTAGAGCTGGAAAACGTTCGGATCTTCCCTGCGTCTCTCCGGACGGTGACGTTGTAGCCGTCATTGTCGACGTCGAAGGAAACGTACGATGTTGTAATGACGCCGGCGATGTTGCTTCTGATGTTGCGAAGCTAAATGCAGCGTATAATGCAGACTGCGAGCGCAGTCCTATTGATGCGTTTCCTAACAGCGGCGATGCAGTCTGTGACGTACTGGGAGAGGCCCTGAAGGTACTGAGTAATGAAGCTGAAGAAGCAGAACGTGAAATGCTGCTGGGGGAGAATGATACGCAATTGGACTGGCAACTTGATTGGTTCGTACTAGAAATCCTTGAGGATGAAGTCCAGTCAGTGCCGTCAAAGATATTGGCGCTGAAACTTTTTATAACATTTTCTTCAGATTCGCTGCGCGTAGCGTTTCCTTCAGAAGCAGCTGTCGTCCAGTTGTAAAGTTCGGCCAACGTCAAATTCAACGGCGCTGTCGGTCGATTAGGGATAGTCGAAGACGCTGGTGGGTTAGGAACGGGAGGATGATTCGTAAGCTGCGACGTAGCCAAGCGCGAAACCGAAAACAGCGACGGTGATGGTAAGGATATAGTTCGAGTAACGTCCTCAGCGCCAGAGGTATTGGTGCTATTTATGAAACTAGTGCCCGACGAAACAGGCAAGGCATCCCGAAGATTCTCCCGTGGGTGTCTCCCTAATAACGTTTTATGTTGTTCTCCAGCATGACTTCCGGTATTAGCCGTGTAATTCCACTCGCTCTCATACAGAATGGTCATCGGACTTCGCTCACTGAGGTTAGTAAGAGGTGTGCTCCTTCCAAAATGTCCTTCATCACCAATCACGGCTTGCGTACTTGAAGATATATTAAGTTTCGTGTCTGTCACCGGGTCCTTGTCAAAGCGAAATGCATCTCCGCTCACACGAGCCGGACTCCGGTCTACCCAGTTTTGACTATTGTTGAGGTCCTCAGTGGCCCGTACAGCTTGTCCTGTAGCAAGTTCGGGTGTGTGCCTGCTCGACTCTTCAGCTGTCACGCCTTCAGGACTGCTCATAGCACGGGTCGCTGAGCTGTTGGTCTGTACGCTGTCATCAGATACCTCGGCCGACAGCGGCACGATATGGAATTCCCCAATACTAATCGAGTCCACGGTCATCATGTCCTTCAAAGCAGTTGTAGAGGATATGGTTTTGATGATGCCATCAGACATCGATATGTCGTAACTTCCTGTAACAGAATTCGAACTTCTTCCTGCCGATAGAGCTGTCGAAGTATTGTCGAAAATTAGTAACTGTGTCGTATTAATTCCTTCATAGGAAGTGGAGACGGTGACGTGCTCTCGTACGGTGCTACCGGGGACTGCTAGACGTATAGTTGTGTTCGGAAACGAAGAGCTCCTCCCCCGACGACGGCTGATTACCTTGGCGTGCCTATGTAGATTCCGCATGCTGGTTATCGTGGTCGTGGTGGCGCGGGGAGTTTTATTCCATCGATGACGCTGGTGGCGCCTGCTCGAGTGACTTGGTCTATGCACTGGTTCTTTGTCGCCCTGGTGCACGGTGGGAATAATGCTGGGTAGAGATTTGGCCACAGTATGTGAACTACGAATACGAGAAGTGTTGACACTCTTGCCCTTATGACGAACACTCTCACGTTCGAAGAGTCCATGTGACCGCAGTGGGATGCTGATACCTTCATGGTCTAGTTTGGTGTCGTCCTGTGCAGTTCCATAAACTATATGGGAGATACAAGGAAAACGAATGCGTATACCAGTTAAGTAACTGGCCCTTGGTCTGCATGGACTGGACTGTGCAGGGCAGGGAAGAACCAAATCTAGAACCTCCCTTTTTTTTGGGGGGGGGGGGATTAAGGGGGGTCGATCGGCCAGCCGCCCCCTCACCTGGATCCGCAACTGGGAGAGGGACAGACAATGGTACGCCACTTGATGGTGCTTCACTCATTCGGAACTTGTATTTTTGAGTAAAATGGTGCTTATATGCATCACGTTCCTGACACAAAGGAGTATGACGTTGGGTTTGAATCTTCACCACCAAAAGCTGAATTGATAAGCAACAGATGTCCACATTTTCTTTGCAATATGGTGTTCTGCATGGCCACAAAATAAATTACACAAGGAAGTGCAATTGATCAGCGTCTAGCGCTTCGGCTCTAGTGCAACCCAAGCCCACATGTAGCGTTAATCTCCTTAGTCTCTGGAAACGAAAAATTGAATGGAGAAATTAAAAATAATTTCTTCAGTCATGTTTAAAAAACGCGAAGCACAACGCGTCTTGCGTTTTGTCGAGTATGTCTCTCGCCAAGAGCCCCATGCCCGTCTTCGCTGCCCCTATTCTTCCCCAACGTGTATATGGTGTGCTCAAGCTTCGGTCATGCTCAGATCCCCGGTGTGTCACGAACAGCGAGGTATAATTCGTACTCACCAACAGTTGTAATCTCGGCCACTGCAAGAAAAATGGCGGAGCATCAATCCACGCGGGCTTGCTGGAAGTCGAGTGTTTAAACTCACCATTACGGAATGCTTTTGAACGAGGAATTATGATGAAAAACAGTGGCATACATGCGCTGATCAGAAGCAGGAGAGGTATGTACAGACAGATGGCACTGGAAATAAAGGTTTCGTTGTCTTCTTTCTTTCTTTTTTTTTTCTTTCTTTTTTCCGGGGCAATGCCGTACGACAGTTTGATCCAAACCAACTCGCTCGCATGTTGGAGCTCTCTCGGACAATAATATACTTGTTTACTTACTTTCTTATCGGTTCGGATGTTTTCAAGAACATATCTGAATAATATGGTCACCTCTATGAACAGACAAGATCTACTCGTAGTGTAGATCAATCAAGTGAGCGGGAACACTGGAGTAGGCCACAAACCTTTTGATGAGCTGCGTTTCTTCGGGGACATATGTACATCCGTTGGTGCAAGGTGCGTTGATGTTCGAATGAACAGCAAACACGTGGATACACAGGAAAGAGGCACGCGCGGGTCACACCTGGTTCGTTTTCTTTTGTGCTGCACCAGGCACCGATAGCGACCACCTCCTGGAGCGAATTATGATCAGCGATCCCTGAGCGAATATGAATACACTGCAATGTTCATCCCTGCGTTATTGTACGCGTGCGAACATGTTAGTGAGTTTTAGGAAAACATGTCGCTTTTGCGTACGTAATGGATAGCCTGGTGGTACTGCGCACGCGCAAGATACAAGCACAGCTTTGCGCAGAACCGCCACGCTATCCTTCACGTACGCAAAAATATTGTACGAGGTTTCATATGAACGGGGTTTTCACAAATGTTGCTTACACTTGCAACTTACCATAAGCATATAAGAACTATACTTCTTGTGTTTACCATATTCTCATACTTACTTATATATGCTCCTCGCTTCATTCCATAAATTTATTCTAAATGCGGGGACTGTAATGGCAAAGGACTAATAATTTGGGTCATGCAGTACCCGAAATATTCTCCTAAATTATTTTAGTTTCTGTTTCAGGTATCCTGAGCGTGCGATATCCGGCCGTTTCTGTTACCGTTGCCTGATATATTTGTGGAATAATATCGTTTCCGTTACCTTTCCCTGGCCACAAGATATCCCGTGTGTGTATTGGCATCGAGGCAGATATCCCGTTGCAGACGACAGAAACAGACGCTGTCGTCTGCCAGGGCTTCTGCGTCGTGAGCAGTTTTTGTTTTCTTTTACGGAACATTTCGTGGCGATGTCGCTCAGACTGTCCAGGCGGATGTCGGTGAAGTTCCCCATTAAGCCAGCCCAGGACGCAGAGTTGGAGAGGGGGCATGAACTCGGCCCCTTGTCCATAGGCGTCTGAGCGGGAAACGTCACATTGACCCTTCTCCCCCATCTCCTTGCACCGTGCTCTTTTCTGGTTTCTGGTGATGTGATATAGAAAAAGAATGGGGATGTAAGTCGCGACAAAGTCGGACTGCCTACCCCAGTACATACCAGGACGGTAACATTTGCAGTTACTTCATCCATAGCCGAAATGTCCTTTCACAACCACCACCACTCGCTCGTTTTCCTCAGACGCTTTCAGACATATGTCGGCACAGTTCCCATAGAAGTCGGCCCAGTACGCACCATTCCACCACCACCACCACCCACCACCATTATCACAGATATATTCCGTTTATATAACATTTAGTTTTTCTATGGTGTATCAGGAAAAATAATTTAATTCAAAATCATTGCCCGGCGTTTACTGTTTTCGCGCATGAGCAAAGTTATCGCCTTTTCTCGCTAGAGGGTACTCCACTGCTACGTGTGACGTCAAACTAATATGGCGGCGCCCTGTGTTTTCGTGGTTTCGCGAGTTTCGCTTTGATCTTTGACAGATCACTGGGAAACCATATATCCGCGTGAACACATTTGGACATGCTACGCAAATGGTGACATTGTTCAACGTTGAGAAATCTCTTGTACCTCATTTCGAAGAGATATTGAAGGATATTGACGAGAATGAGGGGAAGACAGAAAAACCAAAGACGATTCGGACAAACAGGATTCGAGGCATATGTACGCTGTTCTTTGTGACATACAGCAAATACCAGCAATTTATAGTGGTGGGACCGTGTAGCTTATCTCGCTTTAATGTTTCTTTAGGGAGGATATATGTCTGCGAAGATACGAAAGCTAGAGGACCAGTTTCAAAGAGGTGTAGAAAACGAAGCTCATGAAAGCTCTAGGACTGGCATTTTTGATGGCATATCTGTATTTGTGAATGGATACACAGGTAAATTTTCAGCTCCTCCTGAACTACCTGCAAACATTTGGTTTCGCATAACTTTTTTTTTTTTTTTCAACACAGACCCTTCTGCTGAAACGATAAAGCGAATCATGTCGAATAATGGAGGAACCTATCAACACTATTATCAGCGAAAGCCCAATTGTTACGTGATAGCTTCTAGCCTTTCCCAAGCTAAGCAGAAAGAACTGAGAGATCAAGTTGTTTCTCCAAAGTGGATCTCAGACAGGTGAATCATGATTACTTTACATTTCTTTGGAATGTGTGATAGTTGCACGACGACCCATTTGTGAGCGCACTGTGTGATTCCAGTGTTGCAGCTGGAAAACTCCTCCCTGTGTCGCAGTACCTCCTCTTTTCGCCTTCGTTGAAAGGCGGACAACAAAGGATTGAAAGTGTCGTGCAGGGAAGCGCTCTTGAGGCAGATCAAAGATCAGGCATCAAAGCAGAAGCGAGAGAGGATGACAAAATCACGGTACAAAATGAAAAGGACAGTTCTGCACATCACAACATCCTGTGCAGTGAAAATACATCGGCGGGTCACGCTCGGTCACACAATTCGGGCGATCCGAATTTTCTCGAACAGTTCTACAGCAGGTCTAGGTTGCACCACATTTCGACGGCTAGCATTAAGCTGCGAGAGTACGTGGAAGAGTTACGGTCCAACAGCAGTGGGGTTTTCGAAGGTGCCAAGAGGTTGGGAGAGAGACTTAGAAGCGGTCCTGTAAGAGAGCTGTACGATTCCCAAGATACAGTGCTGATGCACATTGACATGGACTGCTTCTTCGTCTCAGTTGGTCTCCGTACACGACCCGAACTTAAAGGTAATTGTCTTGCGCACGTTTTCTTTTCAGCTGGTACATGCTACTACTGGCATTGCCTCTCGCAAAGTTTTTGAAAAGCACACTGCTAGCGATGTCCTCCGATGCTTGCTTATTACCCCCACTTACAGCCCACTTACACCCGCTTACAGGGACACCAGTAGCAGTCTGCCACGCAAAGAGCTACGACAGTAAATATCCTGCTGGGAACGCGGTCGTGAAAGAGGACTCTAGATCCGAGGTGGCCAGTTGCAGCTACGAAGCGCGGAAGGCTGGAGTTCGAAGCGGCATGTTTCTGGGTCAGGCGCGGAAGTTGTGTCCGAGTCTGCGCACGATACCGTACGACTTCGAGGGTTACGACGAAGTATCGAAAATGCTTTACGGCATTGTTGCAAGGTCGGTCCTCTAAATGCAAATTAATGGATTATAAGTTAATGAAAAGTTGTGGTTCTGCATATATTCTACTGTCAGAGGCAGATCTGCAGGGGCTGTTGCAGTTTAGCTATAAGTAAGGTTCCTTGCAGCTATACATTGGACATTGAAGCCATTAGCTGTGATGAGCTGTATGCAGATGTGTCGAAGCTTCTGCATGAACTTCAGTGCCATCCAGAAGAGTTTGCTTCCCATCTGAGGAAGGAAATTGAAGAGAAAACATTATGCACAGCATCTGCCGGATTAGGTATGCTGTAGAGTTGCCTCGTTGCATTGGTCAGTGCTCCTAATAAATAACCTTCCGAATACTAGGTCCCAATATGCTTGCAGCACGAGTTGCAAACAGGTCTGCAAAGCCAAATGGACATCGGTTTGTGTGTGCGCGGGATCTCCCAGATTTTTTCAGGACGGTCTCAGTAAAGGATCTTCCCGGTAAGACATGTGAATCTGGAAACATGCAGTGTTAACGGGGCACTAAAGTTGGAAGTGTATTATCTCTAGAGTGCGGATAAATGTGCGCTAAGAACTCCCGAGATGTGCGTGCAACTATGCACTGAAAATTTTCGAAGTATGCAGGAAAAATCCTCAATATATGCAATGTTTTTTGTTGCTCTTGGTACAAAAGCAATGCACCAAATGAATCTTTGACAAAATTTTGGCATTTTATTTGGGGGCACATTGTAAAATAAGGCCACCTTTGTTCTGCAGCGCACAACAAAGAATACTTGCGTTCATGATTGATAAAATAGCGTGAACGCAGGCCAACTGGTGGACGAAACCCGTTACGAAACAAGCCCGAGCACGGGCAACATGAAAAACACGAACATATATGTATGTTTGTGTTTTTCGTGTTGCCCATGCTCAGGCTTGTTTTGCCATGGCTTTGCGTTCGGCATTGCATCGTGCTGGTTAAAATGCGAACGCCGCCAGTGTTAACGGTAATTTGGCGAAGGGGAAGTCAATGCAAAAGGAAGAAGTAAGTTCTCGTGCTCGAAAATATGGCAAAATATGCACTTTTCATGCACTTTCGTGCGAAATTTGCAAAAGACATGCATTTATATGCGCCATAGAGCCCTTCTGATCGGTCCCAAACCGAGACCAAAAGTGTTTTTTTATCGTCCAGATATGAAACCACGTTGAGAAAAAAACACGTATTTGCATGAAAATCCATGCTCTACTCTAAATCATACACAATGCAACGGATGAATCCCGTTCCTTTTGTATTGGTATCAAGGTAACAACATCTTTCTCTGCACAAGGAGAAATTTTAGCATTTTATTGCTGCCTTAAGGTCTCACTTCATTTTAGAACTTAGCGAAAACTATGTGTTTATGGTCATTATCGTATTTTCCATTCCTTGCAGTTTGTTTTGCAAGTAGAATTTATGTCTTTTAGATCACTTATGTGGGTGACACTTAAAAGAAATTTCATGCAATGTTTTTGTGTTGCAGTTTGGTGTAGGGTTCAGTTAATCAAATTAATGGAAAAAGCTTATAGTTAATTAGTAAAATCAACGAAATAAAATAAACAAGTTAAGGTAAAAGTCACCAAGGTAAATGCTAGGCTCAAAACCTTGGGTGAGAGAGATCCTTTCAGTTTGTTTTTTTACTTGTTTCTCTCTGTATCTCTGTCTCTTTTGCAATTGTGTAACATGCGTCTTCACATTCAGGGGTCGGCTACAAATTGCAATCTGAGCTTTCCAAACTACACGTTGAAACATGTGAGCAGCTTCAGGCATTCTCCTTGGAGTCCTTGAGATCGAAATTTGGAGTCAAGACTGGGACATGCTTGTATGAGCATGCAAGGGGAATTGACAAAAGAACTCTGCAGCAACATAAAGTGAGAAAGTCTGTTTCTGCAGAGGTGAACTATGGAATTCGATTTACACAGGTGAGAACATCCCCTGTTACTATAAGTTTACAGGTGAAGCTGAGTTCTCTGTCTGCACATTGCTTGTTTCTTTGTTTCGTACATTATAATTCCTGAGCTTCGCCATTGGGATCATATTTGTATGAACGTTTTGTACTCATGCAAACAGGAAGACGACATGAACAGCTTCATCGCTCAACTTTCCAAAGAAGTAGAGAAGCGCCTTCATGAAGCGAAAGTTCGGGGACGCACTATTACATTAAAGCTCAAGGTTGGTTGCTTGGTTGACATGCGACAGAATGAAATCGCAGGCTGGACTGCATCGTTCTTTTACACAACCGCTCTCAGGTACGTTCTAAAGAGGCACCAATTGAACCAGCAAAGTTTATGGGACATGGCTCGTGTGACAACATTGCCAAGTCTGCTAACCTGCTGACGGCGACAGATGATGCTAGCGTAATTGCAAAGGAGTGCTGCAATTTAGCAGCTCAGTTATCCCTGATCCCTGAAGACATCAGAGGGGTAAGTCTGCGGAGAGTGGAATTAATTTGGACATCAATTTAACATAACCAGACATAATTTATAACATAGTTTGAAATTCAGACATAATTTATAAGATAATCTAGGCATAATTTAACATAAGTAGACATAATTTATAACATAATTTGGGCATAATTTAACATAATAGGACATAATTTATACCATAATTTGAAATTCAGACAATTTATTACATTATTTAACATAATTAGACATAATTTAACATAATCAATTAGACATTAATTTTAGACATCAGAGGGTCTCTGAAGTAACAGAGATCCTGGTCGCCATCAAAGTACCGAGAATTCCTTAGGTTGGAATCCAAGTTGGAAAGCTGGAACAGTGCCCTGCCATGGGGTGCCCAAGAAGGACACTGCTGGAGTACGTAGGAGCGAGTACAGCTCCTCGGCCGAAGCAAGAACCCAGTATTAAGGATGGAGTGATGCGTACCAGTGATGACCTTCCTTCAGTACCATGTATGTCAGCCACAACAGTGACGAAAAGTGTGGGCAGAACCGAGGAAAGGAACCAGCCTCAGGGTCAGCAAGGTCAAAGCGTGGCACTGCCCGAGTTTAGTGAGGTAAAGTATCAGACAGTACAGAAAATGAGATTTTAACACTGAATATGTTTTTTTGGAGGGTGATTGGAGGGTTCAGCATGATGCAAGAGTGTCCTACCCCCAAAAGAGCAATATGTTAAACGTTCATCTATGTGGCCAAGTTTGCACTTAGAATGGTAATGCCCAGCTTCACACGTTTCACTGAAATTCCTTGGATTTTGTGTACACCATGTCGCTTTATGTTAGACCCTCGGAATCTTTGGCATTTGAAGGATCACAGTCAAGGGACTAGTTTCAAATTATAGATAATTTACTCCTGTATTATCTCAAAATTAATCCAAACTTAATATAATTAAAATTTCATATCTCTAGCTGACACCATAAGTGAGTCACAATAAGAAATGTAAATGTTGATGTACGTGGTGCACATTTCCCACCCTATAGTAAATAGTTGAAACGCATAGTTATTATTTAATAATTAAAATAGTCAATAACTACCAAAATGAAAAAAAATTATTGGTAATATATTAAACATAATTAAAATAGTATGAACATAGAGGAGTATAGTAGTTCATGGTATTGTGATGCCAAAAAAGTTAGCTATTGCAATTGCTGTCTAATTTAGGCTAAGAAAGTTTACTAAACAAGCCCTCTTTTCCGCATCTAGACAGACAAGTGCCCATAGTTTTCACCACGGGCAATGTGGTAGGGTGTCGCCCCTGGCGACGAAACTCCTCAATCATCATCAGCATCAAATAAAGTTGTTGTTGCCTATAGTTGAACACCCCCTAGGAGACCGTTGTAGCAAGCGGCAGTATTGAGGAGTGTGAACTGTATTGGCAACATAAAAAGCTGGAATTTCCCCTCAAACTTACCATGAACAAAGGTATCGCAGGCACCAGATCAAACCAATAAAATTATTTTGATGTCACCCAACTTTCGTTTCTCATGTACTGCTCATATTCTTTTTTTTTTTTCTGTGTGGCACCTCTGCAAATAAATACATAGCACTTGCTCCAAACTTCAGATTGACCAGTCGGTCCTTGAAAGCCTTCCTGAAGAAATAAGGAACGAAGTATTGACAATGTACAAAGGAAGAGGGCAGTACGGCAAACAAACAAAGTAAGGCTTGCTCCTGTATAGCCATGGTTATGTTGTTGTTATACACCACTGTCTATTACATTGACTCTGGTTAACTCAAGGAAGCCCCCTCAAAGACAAGTTGGAAGGCCTCCAAAAAGCAGCCCTCAGAAGAGTATGCCTTCTTGTTCATTGAAAAGTTATATGGTTAGTAAGCACGCATTGAATTATAAATGAACTTCCAAACTTCCTGGAGAGATTAAAACGCATTCTGTTTCAGACGTCTGCATCCACATCTTCGAACGTTCCAAAGAAGGTGACACTGGTGGACAACATAAGCCATGTCATCGAGGAAAGGTCAAAGTCCGACGAACTTAGGCAGCTCCTCAAGGAATGGATTCATTCTGGAGAAGGTAGTGGAATGAATACTGTCTGAGCAGAGTTGACCCCTTATATCACGTCTCGCTAAAGAAATCCTGAACTCGGATATCGAGGCATGGGCAGCAGTGTTGACAAAAGTTGTTCACGAAAGGAACCTGGAGAAAGTGGACCACCTGCTCAAGTTCTTTTATAGGTATTACTTGCTGCTTGAGCTTATGTAGAGTATTAAAATACCCCCCTTTCTCTTTCAAGGCACGTTGAACAGACTGGCAACTCAAAATGGAGGGATGCGTACATGGCGGTCGTAAATATCGTGCAAGTTGATATTCTGCAAGAATTTGGTTATTTTATGAAAGTTCAGACCTTTTAGCATGCGAGCACCTTTTGTATAGTTTTAAATTTTGTACAGTTTATTTTTTTTACCTTGGCTATGCAGCAGTTTACATTCAGCGTAATGCGGAGCGTGGTATTGATAAATAAGATTCCTACCTCTTCCTTAAGATGCTGGGATGCCCTTTTTGTGGAGCGGGCCATAAGATTGAATAAGGATTTTAAGCAATATTGTAGATGACACTAACTGATTTGAGGAACGACAGCGAATTTTGCGTAGAGCAGTCCTTGTGTAACGTGCGGTGCCTCGACAAAAAGGTACGTGCGCGCAAATTCGAAGGGGGGGGGGGGGAAAGAAGGGGGCTGCATAAGTTACATTTTCTGTATATAGCAAGTATCAGTCCCCGAATTTAGGACGCTGAGGCTGAGCTGCATACATTAAGAATCTTACAAAAGCCAGTAGTTTATGCTGAATATTGCCTCAAGAATTAGCCTTCATTTTATATTGGTAAGAATGGTGCTAATTTTATAATGCATCATAATGTAAATAAAGGCTATCTTTGTCATGCATGTAAAGAGTGGCTGTAGGAAAGCAGATGTGTACAATTTTGTTATGTCACTTCTGCCTGTGTCACCCTGTTCTGTAGAACGCCACTTACTGATTGCTTTATTGCTAAGGCTGTCTAAAGTATGCAAGCAGCAGTGCATTTTTATCTTTGTTTTCTGCAAGAACACAATGTTTTGAAATGCAAAGCAGGAAAAAAATTGACACCTACAGTGGTCGTACGAAATATTTGTATTTATTTCGCTTTGTTGCACTCTGTAATAGACACCGATTCTGTACAGCGGTGCAAAAAGAAACCCACATTCAAAGGCAATTCGGGATAGTATGCATCGCAGAGGTACACTGCAAATGTGCCGTGTTTTCCTTTTTTTTTTATCCGAGACAAAAACAAGGGAGAGACAAAAGGCAGGACTCCTACACTTTCTCTTATATACAGAACTCGAATCCTTACATTAAAATATGACACCCTTCGTCATCGAGGAAGATTGTGCAGACAAAGCGATGCGTACAGTGGTACACGTAGAACGCACAGGCGATATAGAGGCACTCTCTGTCTGAAACAAGTTAGTGCTTTTCATGATCCACCAGGGGGTAACTTCTCCACCATCAACAACAACAGGGTCTTCCACGCATCCCTGTTAGACACTCTGACACCCATAATAGATACGTAGCTTCTTAATGGACACTCCGAGCGAGGTTGCACTTGCACAGGGTCAGAAGGTGCCAACAACAGTTTCGCCCCTTGTCACTTTGCACTGAAGGTCAACACGTACTTGACCGTGTACGCGAAGGCAGCAAAGCCCACGATAACAAACATGTTGGTCAGTGTACTTCCCAAGAGGCCGTAGCCTTGTTCCGCCATGCTGGGACCACTGTGGCTTCGCTCGGCCAGGAGAACACTTTGCGCTTCCGCTTCGACTGCCTTGCGTCTTGAAAGCTGCTCTTTTATGTCCTAAGGAACGTGATAGCTTTAGCACTCTTCGGGAAACTTTGCATAATTAACTAGAGAGCCTCTGCATAGGGGACCCAAGCACCTTGGGGGCCCCAAAGGGATGTCGTCGTTGACGTTGAACATGCCCGGAACCAAAACCACGCTTTTGGTTCCGGGTACACGCGTGATTTTTCAACCCCCAGAGCGAGAATCTGCACGATAGTGTCGTCTGCAAATAGCCGAAAACGTTGACAACAACGGCAGCGGCAAAGATAGGTTTTGTTTTGCGATACCAACTATTTCTACTACTAATGATTGAATATGTTTACAAAAGGCAATTTTTTATTTATTTGTTATCTTTTTCTTGTCTCGGTTGTTAGCTGTAGACGCACTGTAAGCAATGAAGATAGGCACACCGCTCTGCTTTATAAGAACCCTTTCCCATAAGCAGCGCATAGGGAGTGGCCGCTGCGTGCATTCCATTGGTTGCATCCTGGGTCCCCTATCGTCATTCTAAAACTATCGCAGCTAGCTCACCTCTACGAGGTCTGGAAATAGTTCGCAGAAGACCTGGTCTTTCAGGTTGAACTCGAGGCTTTCCTTTGCCAGTTGTCGCTTCTGGTGAAGACAGCATTAGGTTACACGGAGCAGAGCATATGAGCTTTCACTTAGACTATGTCAAGCAATACACTACCAGAGTCAGATGTACTGGCTTTCACACTGTTCTGGACATAAAAAACCTTGAATTTGACCTTGGTAGCAACAATGTGTTGTCGAGGACTGTAGACCTGTATAGACCAACTAACGCACACCAAGATTTCAAGAGAGGTGGAGCACATCATGCAAAGGAGGCCAACTGACGACGGAATACGTGGGGACTGCACAAACGTGACTTTGGAAATCCTGAATGTTAAAAATCACTGGACAGAAAAGAAGTCTGATGAATGCAATGAGTGCCAACTCTATGTTTATAGCCTGAAGTTTTCGGGTTTAACTTAATTATTACTCGTGAAATGGCACTTCGGGACAAAGGGAGAAAAGAAAAGAAAGAAATCGGAATCCAGCACCACCTCTTGACAAAGTCTGCAAGCGTGCGAGAATGTTTTCGAGTGGTTTCGAGAGAGTGGCTGTAGATGGCACAACAAACGAACGGCGGCTTGACAGCATGACTCTCTGGATGCTGGTGAACGTAGAGACGTGGAAACCGCAAGTAGGGATTACTTGGACGCTAGTAGCAAAGAACGAACTAAATGGGATGTCGAAACAAGTCCGCCGAGGACTGGGCTGTGGATATCCGGACTTTGAAGTACAAGTCAAGCATCAAAAAAGTGGAACTGGTGCACCTTCAGCTCCTTCGACTTAATCTGCAGCAGTGGCAACAGTGTGGCTTTATTGCAAGTACTGCGCAACTGGAATCTCACTGGAGCCAGACAGAAGGCTGTATGACTGCTTCGGCAAACATGTTGCGCCCCAAAGGCACGTAAAGCGTGGTAAAGCTGCAATCAGGTGCGGAAAAGGCTATCAGTGAATGAAGACAGCAGCCCATGGTGACGGACATGCTTGATCAGCAGAGAGAATGCGAAAAGGAGGGACACAGGTAATCCATTACTTTGTCAAAACAAAATTACGTATGTCCACCATGAATGATGAACTACATTACACATCAGCACCATGCTTTGTGTGAACAAGGACTGTAGGTTAAAGCATGTTGGTTATGCATTGCTTTGAGAAATAAAGCCAGATTTCTCCCCAACCTTACAATGCTGGGCAGGTTTCCACCTCAATTTGCACGTTTTGAGAGCATGAATTTATTTCCCTGATTTTCCCCCCCGAATTCTGTGAAGAAAAAAAAAATTCTAAAACGATAGTTCTGACTCTGGATATGTGGAATGTGTGCCGCAGCTCCTCGAGAATACGAAAAAGATGCAAGAGCAAGGGTTTACCAAGGGCTGTAGAAAATTCCAGGGCCTTCTCGACCTTCAAAACAGCACGTTCATATTCCAGGGTATTCGGGGGTTTCAAAGGCAAGTGGGAACAATGTAAACAGAGAGCCAGCGAAATACAAAAAACTCCATGTGACAATGCGTGCTGCACTTGGTGCACACACTGTCAAGTGGAAACATTGGTGTCCCTTGAAGATATTAAAAAAAAAACAACGAATGATTGTGGAGAGGGGCACTTACTTCTCTGTCGGTTGTATCAATGCTACCAAGTGTCGGATTCTTTTCGACCTGTAGGACAAACCAAATATCAATTCAAAGTGAATATGTCAGCAGAACAACATGAATCTAGGGCCTTTCGTTGCAGGGTAAAACCCGTATCAGCCGCAGAGCATTTGTGGATAAGTTAGAATTGCTTTAACTTTTAGCGGCGTACGTTTTTCGGATAAACCCGAAAACTGGGCAACCTGGGTATAGAATAACCTACCATGAAACTAAGCAGGCCAGTCAAGATGGTTGCCACAGACCAGGCAGGATTCCAACTGTCCGGGTGGAAGTCTGATATACTCAAGCAGAGACGAGTGTTGCATTTGAACCTTCCGCTCGGCGTGATCATGAAAATGCTAGGCGGCTTGAACGGAAACTCCCCTGGAAACATCAACTTCCCGTGGTACAAGCCATCTGTTGGGGGACACAAAAAAATATTTAGTGTACGAATGTGACAGAGAGAGAGCAGACACAGATTCTCGGGAAAGTGAAAAGGTTCACGAACCCTCGTATGGCGTTCCTTCGGGACCTCGTACGACGTAATGCCTGGCAAAAAAGACAATAACGTACGTCAGAAATGACAATCAGCCAGGATAGAAAACACGTTCCGTGAAGGTACTCGCCGTGTTGTCCTTGCAACACTGCTATGACACACACCACAGCACTGTGTAGCTTTTCGAAAGGTGCACAAAAATGTTTGTAGACGGTGATACAGATGTGCTGATAAAGCCACCACGCACAATCCAGCTAAAAAGCCTTTACCAAGCCGTTTCCAAGGTGATCAGTTCTAAGATCATCTCTTATCTTAGCAATAGTCGTGTTCAACTTGGGAAGGAAAAGAAATCCAGTCTGCCAGCTCTCAAGATATTACTGCGCCGTAGATAGGATGGCTGGGCACAGAGAAGCCACTCTCCCTCCTCTGCCAGATAATGTAATCCATCACTCTCACTCGGCTTCCATATTGGCTGTGAAGACTTACCGCGTGACACTACGTGAGCCCTCCCCCATAGGGGTGCTGCAGTATTTCTAGTATTATCTATTCTTGCTATCTTTGTGGGTCTGCTGTGAGGCGCTTATTCAATGTTTGAGGAAATTATGGAGCTGACTGCCGCATATTAACAACTGATTACGATGCACCTTGCATAATTACATTGAAGTATGTAGACCTCAAGGTTAAAATTGGTGCCAGACCTAAACTAGACATAGAGCAAATATTCAAATATGTTCAAATATGCTAAAGAGAACTGCCAGAGACCTGTTCACCAACAACTGCAAGGGAAGTTTTTTTCACCTCAGCATCAATGTATAGTATACTCCTTTCCCGAAAGCCTAAGCAACTTAGACGTTTGGCAGCTACATGTAAGAAAGTCAGACATGCATGTTGTTTTGAAATAATGAAATTGTCACCATTCAAGGATGTTGGAAGGCAGTGGATGTGCTATGATATATGGAACAGGATCCCTCACGAGTCTCAGATAGTCTTGACGAAGTCTTTGGGCTGCAGTGTTGTACTTCTTGTTCATCACTTCTGGTGCCTTTGGAGTAAGAAGTACAAAAAGTTGGAACACGGAAACGTGCCGTATGTTCCAGGAACAACCACATTTTCTGTACTCATCTACAAAATTTACAAGTTGTATGCCGTTGAATGCACACGCTCGTAGAAGTCAAGTTCTTCACCGAACCGCGCAGGTGTTCTTTTGAAATGCGATCAAGGAAAGGACATATCCTATGCCACGATCACGGTAACTTCATGCAATCTGTGGACGTCATACTTTCATGTAAGAAAACGACATTATCGGTATCTACCGTCCATATTCGGCGCGTTACCCGTATGGATACAAGGAACGAAGACGACAGGTCTTGTCATACACGACAGTTGACTTCAGCAATGTATAAAACTAAAAGGTGGAGGGCATACCTTTGGCACAGCAGATAACGCTATAATTAAATCCTAACGTAACACGCAACCAACGGTGCGTAAAGAATTCAAACCACACATCGAGATCTTATCCCCAGTCAAATGTTTATGAAAAATACGCGACTAGTACGATTATTATGTGGCTAAAAACACTTGCACGGGACGTCAAACGCCATGTTCTTTAGACGCCATTAAAGGGCGATGTGTAACGTCGTCTGCCTCCAGATTCGAAATGACTCAGTCAAGCTATATTACAGATGTCACAACGCATATATTGTTTAGTTATTAATTAAAAGAATACGTTTCAACGCGTTATGTTTTGAGAATGGTCTTTTTCTTTTTTTCAGTTGTACCGTATCAGGCACAGGTTTTAGGGCAAGCAACTGATGAAAGCGGAAATGATTTGCGGAGGAGCTTTCCGCATACATCTCGTCAGATAACAACTGAGCAATGTTTATGCATAATATTTATGGGGTGGGAAAACAGACTTCAACGCACGCTTCACCGCAAAAAATTGGTTCCCACATTTCTCGCTTTTGTCTTTGGCATTCTTATTGGCTGGGGATTTCGGTCCCTCAGTGAAAGTTGGATCGGAAGCGATAATGACAAAGAAGAAACTTTCCTCTTCGTCGCAATAGTGTCATCGCCAAATGCATCGAGCTCCCGGCACGTTATTCGTAATACATGGGTTCGATTACGAAGCCAACCTACAGTATCCTACAAGTTCTTCGTTGGCACCTATGGCCTCTCACCACCCCATGCCGAAAGTCTTGCGCACGAAAGGGAAACTCACGGCGACCTTGTCACACTCGAGCACTTCGAAGATAGCTACGACAGACTTTCTTTGAAGCTGCTAGAAATATTTAAATGGACAGCTGGAAATGTAAGGTTCGCGTACATGCTCAAGGTGGACGACGACTCCTTGGCACGAGTAGACGTCATTGCGGATGAACTGCTCCAAAGACCGAAGACGTCCTTGTACTGGGGTTTCTTTTCCGGAAATGCACGCGTCTTTCGGGAAGGAAAGTGGGCGGATAAGACGTGGTTTTTGTGCGACCGCTACCTGCCATACGCTCGTGGAGGAGGCTATGTATTATCTGCAGATATCGTGCACTACGTGGCGACCAACGCCAACCTTCTCCAGGCTTACAAGAGTGAGGACGTGTCTGTGGGTGTTTGGCTGTCGCCATTAAAGCTGACGAGACAACACGACCCCAGGTTCGACACGGAGTACAAGTCCCGAGGGTGCTTCAATACCTATCTCGTGACACACAAACAGACTGAACACATGATACAGCAGAAGTTTAATAGCTTGCAGCGTAACGGGCTGCTGTGCCCCATGGAAGTTCGGACACGGTACTCGTACGTTTACAACTGGGACGTGAGACCGTCGCAGTGCTGCATTCGTAATGACACTAAGGTACCATGAAGGTATCTTATTGCTCTTCACATATTGGTGAACCATCATTTCTACGCTACTCTTACACCTACTGGGACCGCGTTCCGTAGATAATTGCCGAAATGTGGCTAAGCCTGTCTTTCTTGGTACCACCGCTGTTCATTGACGATGTCACAAAAAACGAAAAGCAACAAACAAATGCATAAAACCATGGTCACAACAACATGCAACAAAAGTCATGCTGACATCTGCAGTGGTGCAGGTGACCCGCGTTTGAGAGGATTTTGCAATTTTCTTTTTGAATAAACATTGTTTACACACTCCAACCTTTTGAATACACTTATACGTTACTGGAAGTTTTTAACTAAGGAATATGCATGTATGAATTCCTGCTCTAGCAAGACAGTGGTACTAAGTCTGAATAGAGAAGGAAAAAAATTCAGAAAGGCAGGTTGACTGTTTATTCTGCCTACACATTTCATGTAACACTGACATTTTAGAAACGCCATCAAGAAATACTGTCATGCAGGCAAATGAACGGGGAAGTAAAAGTACTTCAACACGCATACCACACCCCAATCTCAAGGATCAACGCTTGTTGACATACACCCTTCAAAACACTGGACACAACATGCCACCGTGTAGCGGCACACGATATATTATAAATTACTATATATATTTACAACTGCGAGATGTAAATTCACAAAACTTTCTTTTTGTTTGCCTCGTAAACCTGCAACACATCATAAAGAGCCTAAATGGAATGTGTTTTCTTTTCGATGTTCACACGTAGGTGGGACTCTCAAAACTGGATCCATGCCCCCTGGGCTGGTGGCTCCGCATTCGTTGCCGTAGTAGCCCTGCAGGTGGAATGGAGAAATCACAAGACTTGACTGTTTGTGCTGCTGTGTGCTATGGAGCGAAGCAAAGACTAGACTAATGCTTAGAGCCTGAAGTTTTAGGGTTTTAACCAATTCTCTTCCGAATCGAAGGTTGCCTCTTTACCCGGCAAATTGCTCTCACTGGGACGTCTGTAGGAATGCACCAACTTACTTGTTTGGCAGCAAATGTTGTTACGTCGCAGTTTGTACAAAACCACTACAGATAGTTAACTGAGTAACTGAGCCTGATTTCTTCTTGAATTTAGATTACTGGAAGTTTTTTTTTCACCTGAATTTGCATGAATTTAGTGCACATGTTTACTTATCTGATTGGGTACCTTTTTCTTTGTTCTTTTTTTTTTGTTGTTGCGAAATCGTGAAATTCCAGCGGTAATCCCCGAAGGCGTTTGCATTTCGTTACAAGTGTTCACGTAAGATTTACGCATGCCTAACTTTCAGACTTTTCTAAAATAAGAAGCACGCAAATTACGCGATTAACTACAATATTTTGTACAGTGTTGCTGTCTTTCACTTCTTTTCTTTCATATGTCCTACCCAAGTACGGTCACTGTCAAAGTCGTCCTCACCCTGCTGCACTTGTAAAGTCTCCCCAGGGGTCTCCGGCTGCCGCAGCATTGGGACCAGAATCCAACTCGGCCGCGTGGGATTCCTTGGGGGGACTCAGGTCAAGCAGGTTGCCAATGGCATGCTGTTGGGAGTTTGTGGGGAGGGCCGGTCCAGAAGCAGGACTGGAAGGAGGTGCCTTTGCACTGGGGGCGGCAGGTAGCTTCACCCCCCCTGGTGGTGGAGGCAACAATCCCAGACCAGAGCTTCCTGTTGCGGAGCCACGGGGCTTAGGCTTCGACGTGCCAGATTTTTTCTGGTGGAGCGAAAAACGTTTCCAAATTGGTTAGCATGAATGTAGGCGTACTTCCCCATGAAGTCGGTCCAGGACGCACACTAATCCCCACCCTCTGCCTGCTGTCCTCTCTCCATCTGTCCACATGTGTACGCTGCTTATAATCACAGATACTTCACGGCACTGACACGGAATTCAAAAACCGAGTGCAGGTCGGTAAAAAGACACGAGAAAAGATGTAGAACGCTACACGGGCCTGAATTTGCCGGCTACCCCAGCGAGGGCACAGGCACTTAGTTGCTTTTGTTTTCAAAACGAATGTTCAGAATTAAAGAATCTGAAAGAATGGCTCACAAATGCTTGGCCCGACTCAGGCCCGAGAACTCCCGGACCAGACCCGAACCAAAACGACTTTGATGCTAGATTTAGACCTGCGAGCTGCTCCAGACTCAGGTTCTCGCTCCAGCTCGGCCTTTGCACTGCTCTAATGGACGGTGCTCCGTGAAACTGTCAATATGTGATATAGAAAGTAGGGACTTTTGAGGCTTCGTGTTGTGTCTGTCCCTTCATGTTCCCTAGACTCTGGGTTTTACATTATGCATGGAAAGTAGATTTCTGCCACAGATTTTAGCAAGTCAGTGACCACTGCTGCTCCTAAACTTTGTTGCCCCTAAGCAACGGGGATGTTGCTCTGCACGGATATCTCAAATGTGGTGCTGTGGCTCGGAAAATTACCCCGAGCCAGAAATTGTCCCGTTACTTACCCCAATGTTCATGTTTATTTTGATGGTCTGTCCTTCTTTAAAGCTGAGATCTAGTTGAGGTTGATTTGATTCCGTTCCACCCTTCTCAAGTTCCTCACTTTTCTCTATCCATCTGAAATGAGCACCCCAATTTTTTTATAAAATTTATAGCAGCAGGAACAATTTGCCAACACTGTTATTCGGTCTATCAGTAGGACAACCAAGAAAGTAAAAAAAAAAAAATACTGTGCATAGTTACAAAAATTACTTGACGTACTTGAAATGGTCTTGCAAGGCGACATTGAGGTCAAAGGAATCTCCGCGATCGGCAAATCCAATGCCAATGAATGCAGCACGTCCTGACATGAAAAACGGAAGGCAAACTTACCACAGTGCACTTTACTAATGGGGTCCACTACTTCAGATTTGAGAAGCAATATTGCATTCTTTGAGTCGTGACTCAATTGGATTTGCTGAAATAGTACAGGTAAATTACCTGAATCATCTTGAAGGCGAATAACGAAATAGCGACTGGAATCCATAACTGCCTCCACTGCTACACCAGGGTACTTGTCAATAGGACACTTCGCAAACAACTCTCCTGAAAATGTTGTGAATAGGGAAACGCATGAGCAATCAGTGCAGATAATATAACATATAAAAAGGATACCATGATGAAAGTTGAGAAGGAGGTTGAGAAGTAGGTCACAAAAGTGGAAGCCTCTAACCTGTTATTTTGTCTTCGAGTTTCAATACGCAGTCCTTTCCTTTTGTGTAAACCAGCCTCATTCTGCCAGTCCACTCAGGTGCATCCAGTTTCCAATCAGCAGCTCTAGAGGAAACGGGTACCCATTATAGTGGGTCTGGGAAACATACACACGTGATCCAGGGTGCTCACGTTTTGTGTTAGAACTACCGCAAAATACCGGCTTTCCGGAAATAAATATCCCTACTGGATTTATCGATTTTTTTTAAAGCGCTCTATTACGTAAGTTCTACGCAGATCATCTGAAATTATCCTGCGGAACCGCTCAACCAAGGACGATGCGATTTGCAAATTCTTCCACGGAACGACCTCTGGGATGTATCATAGTGTAACAAGTACCGACTACTGTCTAATTATCGCTACAACTAAGAGCGGGCGGTACCTGAAACTCGGTGTTAAGAGCACGGTCATATGACAATAATAGCAAACAGCAGTGCGGCTCCAAAATAAAACTACGGCGAAGAAACTTTCTCCCGGACATGTGACTCTAATTTGCTTATCATATAACTTGCGGAATTAAGCACATCGACGTACAATCAAAGGAAACAGACCGCACACTCCCACAATCGAAATTTTTAGTACAGGGTAACACAGTTGAAGAGACTTTATAATCTCCAAGTTTTATTAAACGCAAGCGTCACAAAGTTGTTGCATGTATACGAACCTGTAACCTCTGCTTGTAGTTCTTGGGGGTATTTTATAAACGTAAACTTCATTTTTCACCAGCAAAATGCTTTCGTAGTCTTCCATGTTTGACTGGTGTCAATTGCGGTGACGCCTCCCGGTGAAACTTGGCAACACCGAACAATGAAAACTATGTAGTACGTCTTCAATATCTGCTGTGGCTGCGTGTAGCCTTCATGTTGTCCGGAAATTCTGTCCGCAGTTGACTGGAACTCGAAGTTATCTGGTACGCATGTGTTGATGACGATTCGAACAACAACAAATACTGGTGGGTTGGTGGCGGTGTGCTACTTCGAAGCGATCTATCTGCCAGATACTACTAAAACATTAGTCTGACACAGGGGAAAACGACGGCAAGAAACAAACGGCTCTACGCAGCTCTCGATGGCCGGTCGAGCGCGCTTTTGCGTCACACCAAGAAGTAGAAGTATTGTCGTCTTTCCCTGTGCCAATACTCCGGCTTTCGCAGTATGAAATTGCTCCACTAGCTTGCCAATAAAGCTGCGAAAAGCAGGCGAGCTGGTGGAGATGAATCTCCATAGCATATCCTATGGAAAGTCTCAAGGTTTTATGCTATGAAGATGGCACCCAGCAAACCGCTAATATCCAGGAGACGTACCATATTGGTCTCAAACGTCGTGGATGTCACACAAGTTCTGCAGACGTTTATTGGATGTCCAAAAATTTACATCCCATCCATTCCTTGGATATACCATAGGCATATCCTAGTCGAAAAAAAAAAAAAAAGACATGACAAACAAGGTTGTCGTATATTTTGGGACCTTGTCGTCTGTTGTAGATGTTTGTCGTTCTGACGTCTGTTGCACATGTCTGTCGAGTGCCGTGCACAGCTATAGTTCTTGCTGGCAGAGGCGGATCTAGAATCTTCCCGAAGAGGGGGGGGTTCCGCTGTGGGCAAGTGCCACGTGCATGGATTGGTCCACTGGAATTGAGGGGGTCCGCCCCCCCCCCCCCGATCCGCGCCTGGTGATGGATTATTCTTCGTTCTCCTGCTCAGCAAGCGCCCAGGATGCAATGTGCGCGCAAAGAACACTGGGATTTTCTGAAGTCGTGTACTCTCAAATGATTGCAGCTAACGTCGCAAGTTTGAACTTTTAGACTAAACATCCCACACGCTTCTCAGAAAATCAGTTGTGAGAAAAGTATGGGAGAGTTTTTTGCGCTTTACTTTGTCTTCCCATACCTACTACGCAAGGACATCTACTCGCAGACGTCAGTGGCCAACCTTATTGACGGCCCGTCTCCATGGCTACGACAACTAAAGCACGTTCGCGATTGGAAAAAAAAAAGGGGGGGACTGGTGTACCGAAGAGGGGAGCAAAAAAATGGAGACGGGGGGTGACGTTTCGAGCGAAGGCTCTGCTTCAGGCTAGAGGGACCAGGTCCCTCTAGTCTGAAAGGAGCTTGCCGTCGAAACGTCCCCCCTCCCCATTCTTTGCTCCCCTCTAGGGTACGCCAGTTCCCCCCTTCTTTTTCTCCTTGTGTACATGTACCTGGCAGCCCTTTTGGATTTCGTCCTCCCACGTTCGCGATTGAATACGGCCGCGGCTGATTCTTAGTTGTCGCGTTACGTCGATGTGTATTGTCTGGGTGGCGTCGGTTGTGAACTCAGAGGCTGGTGACACAAGCGCAAGGGATCGAATGAGTAGAACATCATTTATATATGCTCACATGGACTAGCACGGAACAACAGCAACAACAATACAGCGTGACATAGAAACAAGAACACTCGACACCACAGATGGCAATAAGCGCACATCACAGCCTCAACAACGTATCACGGAATGTCCAATAGATAGTGTCCATCGCCCAGACAAGCTGCTGCTCTGCATAGTTCAAGCACCGCTGACACACACAGCTAGAGACTATCGTACAGGCCTCTAGAAACACTTGCGCACTGTTAGAAAAGCTCAAGACACGGTCGTAGATGTACGGCACGCAGTCCTCGAAAGTGTTCATTGTCATGTCGCCACAACGCAACTCGTGCAGAAACTGGAAGAAATAGTACACGCGCTCGAAGACTCCCAGCATGATATCACGTCGGCTCACCAGGCCCGACTTCAACGACTTGTCCAGGAAACGGCCAATGTCCGCCACGAGGACGTCGAACTGGCGCTGCGGAAATTCAGCACTGGGCTGGTCTTCGCCGTCGACACAGTCCTGAAGAATGTCGTAATGCAGTTCCTTGCACGCTCTGCAACTCCCCGCTGAAGATGACTCCGGCGTCCAGTGAAGTCTCCTGAGCTCTGCACTCGAGTCTGGAGTTGATGCATCGCTGGATACGTCCGGAGGAGGCGTGGTACGGGGAATAGACAACGTGGTCGGTCGAGGAGATTGACGGGTGGGCGAGCTGTGCAGTCTGGGAGTGAACAATGGAGTGCTGAAGACCGTGAACTGTAATGATGGAAAAATAGGGTAATGAAGCAGCGAACTGAATGACAGGGAAACAATTTGCGCAATAACATCTACTCTAAAAAACTTTATGGAACTACAGCTATGATGAATCGTGGTTGGTTAACTTGGTTTGCGTCAGTCAATGCACGCACTAGAGTCACTATAGCACGTACAACTGTCGCCATATGAATCATGTGAAACAATAATAATAATGATGATTATTTGTTTTAAAAGATCAAAAAGACGCAAAAAAAAAAGCGCAAGAACTGACTAGTAATTTCAATCTAAGCTGAAGCGTACACAGTCGTCTTGCGTGGGCAATGAAGTATAGCGTGTCCACAATGTGCACACGCTATTTTATTGCGTACGCAAAGCCGTGCTCAGTACTTAAACTCTCCAATGTCTAAGCAGTTGTCGAGAATTGTAACATTATTGAAAACTAATCTACATAATGAATTAAAATAATGCATGGTCAAAATGAAATCGGCGGACAACGAAACAGATAAAAACACTGACATTATTGCTGAAATAAAGGGATACAAAGAAACCAAATAAATTCCACGCCACTTACCGAATTCATGCCGTGGTAACGCCGCGCTCGAAAGCCAAGTGAAGACGACTTCGCTGTGGTCAAAAGGAAATAGAGGAAGGTGGAGAGAGAGAATGGAGACAGAACTTGCGTTCATTGGTCAGTAGGAATATCCTTTCCAAAAAGAAACTATGACCGGAGGTTTGACCTGCATTTTTGGCTCCTGACCGCTGGTCGAGCTGAGTCACTGACCCCCGCGGCGGCTAATCAGTGCAGGTGACCTTGAAGGCTCTATCCATTCATCTGTATCACATGTCTAGTTTCTCACTGTTCAAAGCAGGAATGACGTCATACTGGGTAACTCCGGTAAACGCGAGGAACAAGGGTGCATCCGCTGTGGGCCTATAGGGAAAATATTTGGAATTCATATTTTGAACATTTCCCCCTCTCTCTTACTATTATTTTTTTGTTATTGTCTCTATAAGGCTGTCTGAGGCTCTCAGCAAACGGCAGCTGGCACCTCTGTTTTCTTTTGTACGGAAGGGAAAGTAGTTTCGGGTTCACAATGTCGTCCCTGAACTGCGGGACACCAGCAGTTATTCCTGTTTTGTTGTGTTGTAAGTACCGCGCAGGTTTAATTGATTGGATTTATTCGCAACGTCACGATACAACTCCGAAAAGATGTATACAGGTTATGGAACCAGGGCGAAATATTCCCTCTTCAAGACTTCTTCCTAATAAGCACAAGAGAGCATCTACAAGTTCTGCACTACAACGCTACAACAACACTACAATCTATTGTGCAACAACAGCGAATATATTCGAGACTCATATTCCAGAGCTTCTCTCGAAAGTAAGAAACATTTGATTTTTGTTCTCAGCATTGAGGAAACTGGTAAAACGCGTGTGCCATGTGCTTCTCCGAAGGTCTAAATGGCCGTTTATTACGTCCATAGAAGCTCATGGCTGACATGCGCTCGAACCAGAGCTATATTGTCATTTTCTTCTTCCATTCAATACTGACGAACACACATGATGTTATGACAGCATCGAGGCCTTCCCTGGTACATTTTCATAGTTGGAATCCTCACGCGTGGGGAACACGTGGAGAAAGTACCCTGTGGGAGAATGTTCCGGAAGCTAGCCAAAATGACCTTGTTTCCAGGGGTCCAGGAGATCGCGCGTCATCGAAAAGCCGCGGTGGCGGGACGTATAGCTGACAACTGTGCGTCTTGCCAACAAACCGCGGTTCTTGCTTAGATCGAAGTGAGATCCCACTATACTGATGTCGCACCTGCGACGCTGGATTTCATCATCGCATTCGCGGTGCCGGTGATCACAGACTTCACCTCAGAGAACCGCTGACGTGCACAAGGGCCATAGCTGTGGAGATACGGATTCCGTTCTTTGTTGTTGGTTTTACCTATATTTACCTTGCCGAGCCCGGCGATATGGCGTCATGCTGTCCTGCGGAATACGTCCTGCCTTCGTCGCAGGGTGCTTCGCAAACAGCGCAACAAAATTCGTAGAAGTCGTGAATGTGACGCACAAAAAATAAATAAAAATAAATGAATTAGATAATTAAAAATAAATAACTAAAAAAGGTAAAATCAAAACGGTGATACACGTAAGACCGCTTTGGTTGTTTGAGATCGCATTGATTTATCACTATACGCATACACATGGTGCACCAGCTCTGCTCAAGCTCTCTAGGCTTAGCGCAAGTGGCAGAACCAATGTCGACATTGATGCTTCAGTCAGCACTTCCAGCACCACATGTTTACGTTGTCCGTGACCGTGGTGTTAGAGGTCATCGCCTGACTGTACATCAGCCACAAGTGCGGTAGCAATATGCACGTAGCTGTCGAGTTCCTCGCGCTGTGCGCGCCGCCCGAATGGATGGCGACTAAATATTGCAACTCAAAAGCTGGACGAGCAGCCCTGAAGAGAAATACGACGATGTGGCACGTTAGCGTACGCGGTATACAATATACGAAATTTGTACGGCGGAGCTGCTGAAAAAAAAAAGTGTTATCAAAAATGAACGTTGAGGTAGGGTTGTACGTTGTAAAAATCGCACTGCTGTGCCTTTAGTTTCCGTTACGTCACCGTCTGCTCCGTCGAATCGTTCGCAGACGACAGTCTTGAAAGCGTTCTCCGCTCAAACCGCTCCGTGTGGATGGAGCTTTTTCAAAAGAGTTATTGCGAAATGTTAACATTTTTGAAGAAAGGCCTTTTCATGTTGTGCTTTCAAATATGCAGAACGCTAGTGGGAAATGGATAATATTAAAGAAGAAAGAAAGAAAGGCTGAGAAATTTCGACGTAACTACACGCTCCACAGCGGCGTTGCCTTCGGCTGGGATCCCTTACTTGACAAATATCCCAAATATCTTTACTTCTCCATACATTTTTTCGTACTTCCCAGAACGATAGGTTTTCCCGTCGTCGTATGGCACGTCGTCGTCGTCGACGTCGACGTTACCGTGTCGTATGGTAGTCGTCGAAAAAGCCAGGCAGCGGCGGGTATCGGACCACGTGTGTTCATGTGCTTTGTGTGTTTCAACCTCAGAACAGTTACTTTTTCGATCGTGAAAGATAATCATATTGAGGATGAACTCTAATGTTGATTCTCAGTATTCGGAACATGATAAGGGCTTGCAGAACGAATGATATTCTCGAGTAAACATGCATGAACAAGCACCCGCCACAACTTCCGGTGCCACGAAGGCTTGCGGTACTTCCGCGACTAAGGACGCTCGGAATCAGCCGCCATGCAGAATTATATCTTTCGCTTTCCTTATTCGTCGAAAATGGGGGGCGTATACGACCCTCTCTCTCCTCGAATCAGAAGCGATAACTGTATCAATCGGCACAGTGGTTGGCGCAGAGCGTGTGTATTGTGAAACCGGATGTCGTTTTGGCACCAAACCGGAAGCGGTGAAAACGGCATGTATACGAAACAACGACCTCGTCAGTGTGAAGGTGGCGCATACTCCCACCAGGGTCTCACACAGGCAACATTTCACTGCCTCTCATCCTCATTGCGCTATCATTTTTCAAGGGAGTGTCGTATTCTTTGACATCGAATAGGTGAAAAATCATATTTCGGGAAAAGAAAGAAAGAAAGAAAGAAAGAAAGAAAGAACAAGAGGGGAAACACGCTTCTCGCACTTCAGACGAACACGAGATGCCGAACGGCTATGCCGAATGCGTATTGGTGGCTGAGTTTGCCCTTTGGCAGGTTTGTTCCAGGTGTTTTTCCGGTCACTCCAAAGAGAGGACGATGCAAATCGGTGGCTAAAAACGGGCTTAACCGGCTTTAATCCCACGAACTTCACTGCATAACACGCTCCTACACTCTAACAACCAAACTAAAACTTCAAATTGAAAGAGAGAATGGGGCCTACGCCTTTTTGTGTCAGTTTGGATATATGATAATTGACACAAAAAGCCGTGCGCCTTCCTGTCTCTGCGAATTAGAAGCGATACTGGACACATAACGGTATCATTTTGCGCAACGAACGCAAGGGACAGAATTATTCTGTGCCACACATCCGAATTTTTTTCCCCCCAATTTGTTTCTTTATCACATCATCATCACCATCACACATATGAAGAAGAGCGTTCGCTCGAAACGTCATCCCTTATCTCTTCCTCCCCACTTTGGTACACCAGTCTTTTAATTTTATGTGTGTTTGCCTATTCGGCTGACCTTACACATGACACACAGGTGGGAGGACACTGTTAAAGCTGCTCTTAACGAGATAACAGCGTATGGTGTGCTGACCTTGTCCGCTGCATGACGGGCACCGTGACATTGTAATAACTAGAGCGGCCCATGACACGGATCTCCTGGCTGTTTTACTATGTATACTAAACGCATATCTATACTCGCGAACACATGTACACGAAATACGGCGACGTACACAAACGTCGTGCTGGCGTTCTGCGGAGAAGGTTCGTCAACTCAGCATCCTCATCCAAGAGCGGTATGTTAGCGCAATTGATATATGTCTGCATAGTTGATTCAGCAGCGGCCCCAGAAGTTCTCTAATACGGAACAGATTTACTAACGTTTCTTGCTGCGGTTTCCGGCATTCGCGAAAAACGCCGTGAGACGACCACTGGACGTCTTTACGCGAATCCGGCACATTTCGAAAAAAAAAAAAAGAAAAAGACGAAAACGTGCCTGCTGTATTCTGAATATACCTGCACCGCGGGAAAGTGTCCGGGAGATGTTAAGTTAAGTTAAGATGGTAAGCAGTTCAGGTTAAGCACACTCTTAAAAATGAGTTTCATCACATAGCACGCTCCTAGCCAACCATCATTCCGAATGACAACGTTCTCGTCCCTGATTTGTTGAAAACGTGGGGCGGAGCCTATTTTGTGACACTTATGCTGTTCATATTTGTCACAAAAAAGGCGTACGCCTCCCGTTTTCAGCAAACCAGGAAAGATAAAGATATCATTCGAGGTTATGGTTGGCTAGGAGCGTGCTATGCTGTGAAGTTCATTTCTAAGAGTGCAGATTGTTGATAACATATGGTTACGGAGGTACCGTGTCAGGCGCACCCAATCAACTGATAAGGTTCTGAGGCATGCTCGCTGCCATTGGTTCCGGTAGATACGTAGCTTCGTAGGTAGACAAGGTAGATAGATAGGGTGACGTTATCAAGGGACTATACTAACACTGTTGTCTAACAGGAACGGGGCCTGTTATCATGTGTTGGCGGAGGTATGAGGTTGTGTTTTGGGGCGAAGAAGAGAGATTTAGTATATCGTACGCAATCGTCTTCGCGGACGTAAGGGACAGCGTTGGTGGATCTGCCAGGGTTGGCCGGATTTAATCCAACCGGATTTAATCCACCGGATTTTTTTTGGATTTTATCCACCCAAATTTCTCCGGACTTTTCTGGATTTTATCCACCTTACTTCTTTTTTTTTTTTTTTTTGTTATTCCACAAAGGGTGCATTTCTTCATTTACGTTTCTCTTCACACAGTTGGACGGCTGCGATGATATAGACGAGGTGAATTTCTTTGTAATTTTATTCATACGATAAAATGAAATCAACATGGCTGCGCTGTCGAAACATTAGTTGCAACTTTCAACGTACACGCTCCACCCTCTACAAGCACAAGTCGCCACTAGACTGTTCATGGGCGTAATCACACTAATCGCTTCTAAAATGACGGTGGATCTTCACAAGCTTCGCTGCCTTCTCGAGCCCAAGTCGATTCCTGACAGCACTCCACACCATTCCGCATGATGAGAATATGCGCTCGATGGACGCCGCAGATGCAGTACACGATCAGTCGCGACGCGATGTTTTGTTTTCCGTTCACGCGCCAGGCGCCATTGTTCATCATTAAAACGGCGTACCTCGTAGAGCACGGTTGGCTGTCTTTCTTACCGCTCTACAACTGGTGACCTGGACGTCCTTCAACGAATTTCAACTGTGCTATAACTAGCTATTCAAATCTGTTGGAATCGTACCAGGCACATTTTCGCTGCTCTTAATAGTGAATAGAAAATTTATTTTTCTTATACCCGGTGTCGCAGCTAGCTGGGAACATTTTTTATAGAAAAACTGTGGTCATTTCCGTAACGCTTACGTTGCAAACCGATGCCGTACTGTAAGCACCGTTGGTTTGCAACTTGTGTTGCAACACTGGTGTGTTGTGTTGTGTTCCGAGACACCGTATATATGCTGCGTACAACGTTTCACCATGTTGCTATGACGCTCCTGATATTCTCCAGTAATCTCCAAAATCATCCAATAAAGTCCGGTTTTATCCAAAAAAGTCCACTGGAGAGGACTTTTTTAAAAAAGTCCGGATTTTTTCCAACCCTGATCTGCGCACTGCGCTAAGCCCTCTTTCTGTGCGCAGAACCATCTCTTACGTATCCCTTACGCGTATGCAAACGCGACAGCGTATGATAACACACCTGGGTGCGTGGTCCACCCTTCGCAACGATTGCGTGCCGAGCACAGATAAGAAATCTTGTGCCTTCTAATCGGTCCGTTCCCATTGTTTACGTGTCGAAGGTTTAGTTGCTGTGAGAATCCCTGGAGTCGCTTCTCGAGACAGGTCGCGAGGGCAAAGGCGAAGACTGCAATGTAGCAAGTTACTGTATTTAGTATTTATTTATGAAGGTATATATATCTCTACGGCCCACGTGGGCATTAAAATTTATTTTTATAATTTTTGCATTAACATTCTACATTACTGTATTTCTGGTAGTGCTGTATAACCGAATTCGGGCATTTATTTTCTATTCCCAATATTACTGCCGATTTTTCAAAAACCGAATACACATGCCTATATAAACAACCCTCAAGGGTCTGAACAAATAAATTCCGAAAACCGCAAACCCTACATTACCTAAGACAGCGTGACTAATAATAGTAATTGGGTTAATTGAACTGGATTGGATACTAATATATTGGATTATTAAGAAAAAACGGAAAGAGACGGTATCTTTTCATTATAATAATTTTCCTAAGTGAACATAGTTCATGAACGTGAACATAGTTACTTTGAAAACACCGAAACGCAACAAGGCCAAGCAAAAGGGAGTGAGGATGATTAAAAAAACAGCTCATGATGATGATGATGGTAGTAGTAGTAGAAAAAGTATGGAGATGTGAGCCCGCCCACCGCGGGACAAGCTACTCCAGATCTAGAGAAAAAAAAGCTGTGGAAAAAGCAAATAAGGAATTGTCCAATCACCGCGGGAGATCGTTTGATGACACCAATCCGAGGCCTCCCCGCATTATAGCTCTTCTTGAGGAGGAGAGAGAGAGAGAGAGAGAGCGTAAAATCTGATTTCTTTCGCTCACAAGTCACGAACGAAGGACAAGCACAACGCAAGCCTGACAACGCCCGGCAATTGGTGGCATTCCTGACCGGCAACCCAGAGGGTGTGGGTTCGAATCCCAGTGCTAGTGCCTTTCCTTCAGCTGCTATCATTCAACCGACTAATCCCGTTCCTTTTATGTTGATGTCAAGGCAACGGCATCTTTCGTTATGTGCGGAGAATTTTTTGCGCTTCAGCGCCCCTTTAAGTTTTGTTCTTCAGAATTTGGTGACAATGAAGCTCACGATGAACCGAAACTTCGTATATTCGTGTTCCATAAATTACCATGTAGTACACTCTTAGAAATGAACTTCACCGCATAGCACGCTCCCAGCCAACCATCATATCGAATGATATCGTTGTCTGCCGTGATTTGTTGAAAAGGGAGGCGTACGCCTTTTCTGTGACAATTATGAACAGCATAAGTGTCACAAAAAAGGCGTACGCCTCCCGTTTTCAGCAAATCAGACCAGATAACGATATCATTCGAGATTATGGTTGGCTATGAGCGTGCTATGCGGAGAAGTTCATTTTTAAGAGTGTAGAAGCGTGTTATGTGGCGAAGTGCATCCTTCGGAGTGCACTCTTAAAACAAAGCTTCGCCACATAGCACGCTAAAGGCGAACCATTGTACAGAATGATATCACTATTGATTTGTGGAAAGCGCCGGACGTGCGCCTTTTAGTGACAATTACCATTTCCGCATAAGTGTCACAAAAAAGGGGGTACGCCTTCCGTTTTCAACCAATCAGGCGCGAGACAACGATGTCACTCGGGGTGACGGTTGGCTAGGAACGTGCTATGTGGTGAAGTTCATTTTTAAGAGTTTGTGGTAGCCACGAATGTCTCCACCTCTTCGTCATCTGCATAATGTGTGTACGATGTCTGGTCCAAAAGGGAGGACAGACATACCTCTTCTTCTTCCCGGTGCGAGCGGTTATTATGCAGTGAGCTCTAAAAGGGAACTTCACGGCATAGCATGCTGAAGGCAGCTATTGCACATATAGATTCTTGGTTTGTGGAAAGAGCGAGGTGTACGCCTTTTTGTGGCAATTAACGTGGCCGCATAAGTGTCACAAAACGACGCGCACCTCCTGGTAAAAAGCAGGGGAGGGAACGATGTAATTCGTGATGATGGTTGGCCAGGAGGTTTTCGAGAGAGCTGCTAAACATTCACGCTAAAAACAGAACTTCACCGCATAGCACGCTGTGCGCCAACCGTTGCCACGAATGATAACGTTATCGGTCCTGATTCGAGGAGAGAGGAGGGCGTACGTCCTCCTCTCTCCCTATCATTTGTGGCAATGGTTGGCGCACAGCGTGCTATGCGGTGGAGTTCTGTTTTTAGAGTGTTTCTTCTTTGTCCTTTAATGTGCAGAAAGCGTCATCGCCATCTGCGCATCGAGATCGAGAATACCATGCAATATGGCGATATGGAAACACGCAATATGAGGGAAATATCCAAATGACCTTGCGTCACGTTATTTCACGTGATTGACGGCAGTCAAGCGTATACGGGTAAGGGAGGCATACAACTCCAGCGTTTCTTGCGCAGAACTGTAAGCAACCGCAGCGGCCTCTGTCGCCTCTTCCATCATCGGTTGCTGCATCCTTCCTGCAACAAGTACATCATACGTGCGGTTAGTAGATCTGTCTGTCGACCGGTGGTGGTGGTGGTGATGGTGGAACTGCTTGCCGTAATCGGCCACGCTCAAGCGGACAACGTCACCACTATCACAGGGGGGATCGAGCGTCCTGGGCCGACTTCACAGGGAAGTCTGTCAGCCTCTACGTACAGTGTCGTTTGCATGCCACAGGCCAGCCATTGCGCGGAGTGATACATGTATCACTCCTGATTTGTGGGAAACACGGGGCGTACGCCCTTTTGTGAAAATTAACGTAACTGAACGAGTGTCACAAAAAGGCGTACGCCTCCCGTTTTGAACAAATTAGAAAAGAGAACGATGTCATTTCTGTTGTGCGGTGAACTTCTGTTTTTAGATAGTGCGACCGCTAACGTCATGGGTCAGATGTCAGATGACGTCACAGCTCAAGGGATGCACATCTACGGATAGCTTACAGGGTGCGCGCGTTCTTTGAGCCTACGACCAGCCTCGCTTGCGACTGTGACGTTCGTTCGTTTCGGAAGGTGATATGGTTGCATATGAGCACGCAAGGAAAACATACACGCAATGGTACACCACATGTTGCAACGAGGGTATCCGTTAATATGAGTGCGAAATTTTGTTTACATATGTCGATAGCATTGTCGTCGGCACATTTATAGAGTACCTATACTGGTTCTACAATATGTTAAACTTGTCGCTATTCGAGGAACTATATTGGTTATGAGCCGCGCGTTCATGGGAAATACGTGACAGAAATGGTGTTGCATGAGCAAGCTTTTTTTGTTTTTCTCTTACTGAAGGTTCTGCAAATATTTTCAACGTGAAAGAACGTACTATGATTCAGTCGCCTTTTCCTGTTTATAGATGTTGAAGATCCCCTTACTATGTTTACACGCAGTGCCGGCATTTCACGGTCCACAGGCATCACTCGCGCTACCGCTGTCACCGCCAAGGCCTTGCAACGAGGGTCCCTAACAAAGAACGGTAGGACTTTTCATGAATTCATGTAAGATTCACTGATTCGGGACACTGTTGTCGCTGAGTTACGTAGCCGTAGGACAGATAATCTCACAATGAATTAGCTGGTAGCATACGGCCAGAGCCGTTGATGTTTGCATACATGCCTTACTGCACCGCTTCCTGTTTGTTGCCAAAACGACATCCGGTTTCGCAGCAAGCACGCTCTGCGCCAACCATGCACTATATGCCGTTTGATACAGTTATGGCTCCTGATTTGAGGAGAGAGAGGGCAGTATACGCCTTTTTATGGCAATTTAAGTTGTCACAACGAGGCGTACGCCTCCCATTTTCAACAAATGAGGAAAGTGAAAGCTATCATTCTGCATGGTGGCTGGTTCCGAGCGTCCTTCGTCGCGGAGGGACCGGAAGCCTTCGTGGCACCGGAAGCTGTGA
This sequence comes from Ornithodoros turicata, assembly GCF_037126465.1. Classification (NCBI taxonomy): domain Eukaryota; kingdom Metazoa; phylum Arthropoda; class Arachnida; order Ixodida; family Argasidae; genus Ornithodoros; species Ornithodoros turicata. The sequence continues at coordinate 17,207,222 of NC_088210.1, read as the reverse complement.
CGGGGCTTGTTTATGTTTACTCGAGAATGTCATGTATACGAATGTATACGACGTTTTCTAGGTAATCATCAGGGGCCCTACACTTTAAAAAGTGAACTTCACCACAGAGGGAGAGGTACGCCTTTTTTGTGTAAATTATAATATATCCAAATGGTCACAAAAAGGAGTACGCCCCTATCTCTCCTCGAATCAGAAGCGATAACCCTATCATTCGTGGTAGTCACAGAGCGTGCTATGCGGTAAAGTTCTGTTTTAGAGTACAGGGCAAAACTGCACTGCATGCAGGGGACCTATTCTCCTCAAAGTAATCGACATCGATTACTTTGTGTCTCGCATGTCATTGGTCGTTACGTGAAGAAGGCGTGAAGAACAGAAATGAATGTCACGCGCCGTCAACCAATGATCGAGCACTTGATCCACACTCTTAAAAATGAACTTCACCGCATAGCACGCTCTTAGCAAAACCATCATCTCGAATGATACAATTATCTGCCCTAATCTGCTGAAAACGGCAGGCGTACGCCTTTTTTGTGACACTTATGCTATTCATAATTGTATATGCGTATTACATGCGTACACTCTTACAAATGAACTTCACCGCATAGCACGCTCCTAGCCAACCATGATCTCAAATGATATCGTTATCTGCCCGGATTTGTTGAAGACGGGAGGCGTACGCCTTTTTTGTGACAATTATGAACAGCATAAGTGTCACAAAAAAGGCGTACGCCTCCCGTTTTCAACGAATCAGGGCAGATAACGATATCATTCGAGATCATGGTTGGCTAGGAGCGTGCTATGCGGTGAAGTTCATTTTTGAGCGTGTATAGCTGCACTGGGTACAGTCATATGTTTATACAAAACTGACGGGATTATATCAATGTTGTACGCTTTTTTTTCTTCTTCTTCCAGTTATCTACTATGAGGGTCCTAGCTCTCCTCATCGGCTTGTCGCACCTTGGAATCGGGCACGTAGAAGGCAAAGGTTAGAGAGGAGACCCTTTTCAGAAAACTTTTACCTTTTTGCTGGCTATGTGCGTAACGATTTCTCGTAAAATGAATGAATACCGCAGAAAGACACATTTTAGAGCGGTTTATTATTTATTCTGCGGTTATTTATTAGCGGTTTATTATTATTTATTATTATTTATTACATATACGCCCAAATGTACACAAACAAATGAACGTAAATGAAACTTTGTTGCCTGCAAACGGTTCATTTTGCTATTTTATAGAAATCCCACGTTTCGGATCACGAGGAAGAACAGAGTGTCCCACTGAAGAGTGCAAGACAGCAGGTTAGTTATATGTAGAAGAACAACGCACATCAACTTTTCCATATTGAAATGGGCATGCATTGTTAAGAACGGAACTTTACCGCGTGGCACACTGTAGAGTCACTAAATAAGCTTCAGTTCAGAGTATCGACACTGAGGTTCAAGGCAGAGCAGGGGCGCCATCTTGTTTCCGCACCACACCGGTACCGTCCCCAGTTTTGGGATCAAAGACAGCTAAAATAATGCTCGCATTGGGACAGAGAATCGTGTATGATTGTTGTGCCATAATCCACGTATTGTCCACCAGGGCGGCTCGAGGATGTCAAGGTGAGTTGCTTGCAAGAGAAAGGAACATTTCACCCTGCCCACAATAGATGGCATCGTCCACTGAAACGCGCCTGAAGTGCGCGTGTGGCTATACCGTGGCGCGGAAACAAGATGGCGCATGCTCACTCTTGGAACTCAGTGTCGCTACTCTGAAGCGTAGATTATTTAGTGACTCTAGCACCCTCTCTCCTAGCCAACCACGATCCCGAATGACATCGTTCTGATTTGATCGGATTTGATGAAAATGGGAGGCATACGCCTCTTTCGTGGCACCTCTCTAGTTAGATTAATTGTCACAAAAAGGCGTGTGCTCCGTGCTTTGTACATATCAGTAGCGATAATGCTATCATTCTGTGCGAGGGTTGGCATTCAGCATGTTATGTGGTGAACTTCAGTGATGGTACTCCACTCTTATAACAGAACTTCACCGCATAGCTCGTTCCTGGCCAACCGTTATCACGAATGACACCGTTCTCTCCCCTGATTTGGTGAAAATCAGCGCCGTATGTTTTTTTTGTGACGCTTATGCAGTTATGATACTTGTCACAAAAAGGCGTACATCCTGTGCTTTCCACAAATCAGGAGTGACGGCGGTGTCATCCCGTGCAATGGTTGCCCTTCTCCGCGTTATGTGATGAAGTTTCTTTCTTTCTTCTTTTTTTTCTTCTAGAGTGTAGTCTGTGTCGATTATGTCACGTCATCACATTATATCACGTCAAACCATGGATTGTGTCCCCGGCTCTCTTCTGGTTTATTGAAAATGTGGGCCTCTCGAGGAAACTTTGGGCCGCCGCGTAGCACGCGTGAAGGCGAACCATTGCAAATAAGGTTACCGTTATCACTCCTGATTGTGGAAGGCGGTGGAGTTCTTTTTTAACGCCATGCCATCGGCCGAACCATGCTGAGTACGCCGGTTCTCGTCCGATCTACCGATCAGTGGTATTGCAGTAACAAGACGCGCATGCGCTCTGCTTTTCCTCAAATCAGGATAACGCTGCGATATCCAGTGATAACGCTGTCATGCCGTGCAGTGATTGGCTTTGAGCGCGTTGTGCGGTGAAGCACCGTTGCTTTCAAAGTTGCTTCATGCGTAATGGGAAATGTGATTTCCTTGACACCAACCCGAAAGGAACGAGATTCATCCGTTGCGTCCTTCGTGATTTATGAGCGAAAGAAGCCGGATTTGCGCTTTCCCTCTCATGCTGAAGATGCCCGACAGCACCGGAGCGGGCACTCATTGCTCTCCTCAACCGATTTGGCGAATCATCGCGGATGATCGTTTCAGGAGTCCAATCCGAGGGAGAGCGTATATAAACGTGTGTTCATGCCACGTGGTTCACACGATGGTATCATCACGGGAGATTCTAGACGAAGAAAAAGCAACAAAGAGAGAGAGAGAGAGAGAGAGAGAGAGAAAGAAACTGCTCACGCCCATGTTACGTTGAGCGTTTAGCGTTCTCACGGTGCCGGAATATAGGGAGTGGCATACTGCGCAGTTAGCAGACGACACTTAGCAGATGACACCGCCAGCGTCCTTTCCTGTCGTCTGCTACGGAATATCTCACACGACGTTGAGCGCGCTCGCGCTTCACGTGACAACAGAAAGCTATGACGTTTTTCACATCTTCCGCTGAAGTATACTGGTGAGTGTCGCTCCTGTGGATACACGGTAAATTGCGGTTTCTTCCGCTCATGAATCACGAACGATGCAACGAATGAATCTTGTTTTCCGTGTTCGTATTAAGGTAACGACATGTTTCATTCCTCGGAGAGAAATTTTTGCGCTTTAGTGTTCCTTTAGCAGCATACGTTGTGTGACCGCCCTATACACTGTTGTAACTGGATACTCTGTTTCCAGGACAGACCCTGTCGTCGTACCTGAACTCAAGCATAGATCCATGCGATGACTTTTATGAGTTTGTGTGCCAGAGATGGACGGAGAACACAACGGTTTCCGAGGAACGTGGGAGTTACGGAGCGTTTGACATTGTTCAAGAGAAGTTGCAGCTAGATCTCAAAAGTGAGTGATTCCTTCATTAGCACTATTAGCAACACGCCCATCACGTACACTCTAAAAACAGAACTTCACCGCATAGCACTCTGTGCGCCAACCATCGCCACGAATGATAGGGCTATCGCTTGTGATTGGAAGACAGATGGGGGCGTACGCCTTTTTATGGAAATTTTTATGTATCCAAATTACCACAAAAAGGCGTACGCCCCCTTCTCTCTTCGAATGAGAGGCGATAACACTATCATTCGTTTCAATGGTTGGCGCACAGCTCGCTATGCAGTGAAGTTCTGTTTTTAGAGTGTATACTTTGAGTGCCTGTCGCACAGAGGACGCATTAGTTTGTGGCACATTTGTGTTCCGCAGACTTTTTTCGGCTTTGTTACTAAAAATCGTAGTACGATGCTCCGTATAGCGTACACGAAACGCGTATCCTCCATCGCCTTGGAATGGTGCACCCAAAAGGCGTGATGCGCATCTTTGCATAGATACCCGATCGCTCATGGTAATGGTGCTCGCACAGCGTGCTATAACGGTAGTGTGTCTGCGCATGAGAGAAGTACCAGCTCGCGTGGCTCAGTGGTTAGCGCTGGCCATGTCACGTCGAGACTGGAAAGTACCCGGGTGCGAATCCCAGTGCCGGCTGTGCTGTCTGGGGTTCTTCCTGGGTTTTCCTCAGACGCTCAGCCGGCACATGTCGGCACAGTTCCGTTAGAAGTCGGCCCAGGACGCACATTCACCCAGGGTATTAGTGGTGAGGATGCCCACTTCTGTGATGCCGACAGCGGCGAGCTCTTTCAGCACTGCCACCACCATCGCGCGTGAGAAAAAGAAAAGGTTGGAGGAAGCACGTGACAAAGCATCTGTCCACTCACAAAGCAGCAATAAGGGGGCATTCGCAGACGGGCTACAACATGCTGAAAAAAAAAAAAAAAACAGCTCACTGGGAGGTTCCCGGGTTCGAATCCCGGTGCCGGTTGTGCCGTCTGGGGTTTTTCCTGGGGTCTCCTCAGAACATGTCGGCACAGTTCCCTTAGAAGTCGGCCCAAGACGCACAATCTCCCAGGGCATCAGTCGTGGCGTTGCCCGCATCTGTGAGGCCGACAACGGCGAGTCCTTTCACCACCACCACCAGTCCACCACCATCAATATGCTGAAAAAGATGAAGCCCCGTCGACCTCACGTGTAGTTGTAGTTGTTTTGGTACCTTGTTTGATAGCGATCCAATGATACTGTTCTACGTGAACTGGTGTAATGGGAAAACGGAGGGGCTGCGCGAAAGGCTGGTCTACTTGCATACCGTATTCGGCGATGTTTTTATTTTTTGGAGCTGTAATTTCCGTAGAAATCGACTTCGAGATCGGGGGTGGGGGCATCGGAGCTTCCGGGGGAGTTTTTTTTTTTTTTTTTTATGGGCATGTGCATCCGTAGCTGTGCTGTATTGGGCAGTCTCAAATATTCCAGAGAGTGTGTGGAAAAAAGCAGGGGTGATCCCTATATTTTAGGACGTAGTGGACGTCCTCCGCTGTGGACACCGGGCGCCGCCTCGCGCTCACAGCTACGTATTCGTATAGCATGCGTTGCGCAAGTAGACAAAAATTTACACATTTACTTTTTCAGAAATATTTGAAGACTCCAAGGACGACAAGGGCAAAAGCTGCATCATCGCCAAGCTAAAGGATGCTTACAGAGCTTGCACTGATGAAAGTAAGGAGCGTCGTAAAGCTGTGCCGAGCAAAACGAAAAAAAAAAAAAAAGTGCACGTTGCTAACTCAATGTGCCGCCCAATATTGACTTCTACGCGTTTCCCTTTCAGACTTCCCAGAAGCTCGTACTCTCGAAGCTCTTGCGGACGTGCTGGCTACAGTAGGCATGCCGAATTGGCCTCACATGTCTACCACTTCTGCTACTCCCAAATGGGAAGACATATACCCGAAACTTGTATCGGAACTCGGTATTACTCCCATTTTCTCGCTCTCCATCGGTCAGGACTCTAAGAACGTGTCCTACTTCACGCTAATGGTGAGCTGTCTCCTGTTCACCCTCCTCTCTTTCTTATCCTGGTCCATCTCATCGCTCATACCTGTAGATAGCTTTTAACTACCCACACACTCTCACATCCCACTCTCATCTCTCCCATAAGCATCTCTCACACACTCACCGTAGTTTTGGCGCTCTATGGCCTTTGTTGCCCTTTGTGCCATTAAAACAATAATCTCTCTCTCTCTCTCCTGTACTTTTAAAAATGAACTTCACCACATAGCACGCCGCTAGCCAACCATCATCCCGAGTGACATCGTTCTCTCCCCTGATTTGTTGAAAACGGGAGGCGTACGCCTTTTTGTGACAAGTAACATTTCTGTATAAGTGTCACAAAAGGGCGTACGCCTCCCGTTTTCAACAAATCAGGGGAGAGAACGATGTCACTCGGGATGATGGTTGGCTAGGAGCGTGCTATGTGGTGAAGTTCATTTTTAAGAGTGTGCTATAGACCTTGTGTTTTTTCGGACTCCCCAGTGTTTCATAACGTCTTCATAAGTCGTTTTGCCGCTTACCGACGTATTTCCGCCGTCATAAAGTCAGGAGATGCTTCTTCCGCCACTTGGCAGCCCATTTCTCCTTCGCCATCACTCCCTTTGGAGAGTACAATTACTCTCAAAAAGCAACCTCCTCACTCCCTCAAGAGAGTAACATTACTCCCGTACTCCCTACCGGAGAGTAATTGCACTCTCCAAAAAGGAGTGATATATATATATATATATATATATATATATATATATATATATGTGGCAAGAAAAAGGAGTCAAAGTACACCCTTTTTTTTAAAGTGTACACGTTCTCCTTCTCTTCTGTGTCTGACTGCGTGTGTTTGTTAATATTATATATATATACAGTATGCTTTATATGCGTGTGATATTTTGTGTATATCGATACATTTCATACTATTTTCAGTTAGATCAAATGGACTTCACCATGATCGGACGCAATGAGCTCATCAATCAGAGCGACCCACAAAATAAGCCTATAGCGGACGCCTACAAAGATTACATAGCGGGTGCTGTGAAAATAATGAATAACGGCCAACGTGACGACAAAGAAGCTCGACGTGTCGCCGAAGAAATAGCCAAGTTTGAGGGAGAACTAGCAGAGGTAAGTGTTAGCCGACAGATGAATGCCATCAGACGGCAAACTTAAGGCCGTTGGCGGGATGGCCGTAACTTCACCTGTAGCCCAACCATCATTTCGAATCACATTCTCGCGATTAAGACCCTGGTTTGCCAATCCCGAACGATGCGCAGCTGCCCGGAGCTGACGAGCCGCAAACACGGCGAAACACGTGTCCTCTGGTGCTGTCGCATCGCTCCATGAGTATCCTTATATATACATACATATAAATTACACCCTGTATAGTGTACAGTTTATCGTGACAACCTTTTACACTGATGCTCAGAAATTAATGATAATAGCGGATTCGAATGTTTCACCACTAGGGCTCGAGCGAAAATGTCGTATGTCACTACATTACTGAAAATACTGGTGGAAGCGTATTTTGTAAACTCGAACACAGGTGCTCCATGTGTTCATATCCTGATTACAGATGACGAGGCGAGATGAAGAAAGGCGGGACCACGCAAAGATGTACCGTAAAATGACCATATTGGAACTTCAGAAAGAGCTTCCTCAGGTATCAGGTTCTTTATATTCTGTTTTCTTCCATGACCTATGTCGCTGCTGTCTCTAGGTGATGTGGATTGAGGTGTTCAACAACATTTTTCACAAATCGGTGATCAAGATTCCAATCTCGCTCCAAGATACTTTAGTGATATTCGAACTCAACTACTACAAGTCCGCGTTGAAATTCTTGGAAACGCAGGACAGGTATGGTACAAAACATTTTATTCAGATATGATATGATATGATATGATATATGATATGATATGATATGATATGATATGATATGATATGATATGATATGATATGATATGATATGATATGATATGATATGATATGATATGATATGAATGTATGTATGTATGAATGGAAGAATGTATGAATAAATAATGAATGGATGAATGAACGGGTATGGTATGTGTACAAAACATTTTATCCGGGTCACACCAAGCCCACGGAACGAAACAAGTAACTTACATTTGCAGGCATGTAGTCTTCAACTACTTCGGTTGGCAAGTGCTCTCGATGCTGGGGCCAGTGGATTCAAAGAAGTTCGGAGACCTCAAGGTGAAGCTAGACAATGCTACTAGAGGAATCACAAAACGACCTGAAAAGTGGAAGCGGTGCGTTGATCACTTGAATGATCTCGCTGAACACGCTGTAGGACGCATGTACGCTGATGAGAAGTTCTCGCGAGAAGCAAAGGACGACGTAAGTGTAAACTTAGTGAAGTGTAAAGTGTAGCCTTCCGGATGTTAAACGAGGTACTGGAAGCCGTTCGTGACGATCTCCTTGGTTGCAAACTCTGTTCCCCTCCAGCCTGCGGAATACGTCCACAAGGAGGCGTCTGATATGGCGACAGCTTTTTGATATTTTATTGTGTATGACAAGATCGGCAAATTAGATACGCGTTATCCAAGCGTGGTGAAGAAAAAAAAACTTGCGCCGAAAGGATGTAAAACAAACATCGCCTGCGTTTTTTTCGTATTTCAGTAGTGTGCTTCGCAACTTGAGTGTGGCATTTTTAGTAATTTTTGCGCGCTTGTTCTTGGACGACGCTCCTATAAATGCGAATTAGGAAAGAAAAACAGAAATGCGTTACGTCCATTCAGTGTCAATTTCGAAACACTGTCGAAAAAGGCTCGGTATATGCCAAATAATAAGACGTGGACAGCTGATTACAGAGAAGTCAACAAAAACTAGTTTATTTAGTCTTCGTATAGTATATATATATATATATATATATATATATATATATATATATATGCTTAAAGAAAGGGGTTCGGGCGACCACGAAATCAAATAAGTACAAAGAAATCAGAGGCAGATAACGAAGATGTAGGAAGTAAGAAAAGGAGGAGGTTATTTATTTACTGGTGGAAAGTTAATGGGGAAGTCAACGTTGCGGCGGAGACCCGGCCTTCGTCAGGACAGAAGAATAACAAATGCAACTTTTTGACACGAAACTCCAAGCGACATCTGTTATTCTTCAGTTCTGACGAAGGCCGAGTCTCCACCGCAACGTGGACTTCCCCATTAACTTTCCACCACTAAATAAATAACCTCCCCCTTTTCTTACATCCTACATCTTCGTTGTCTACCTCTGATTTTTAGTAACTTTCTCTCTCTCTCTCACTCTCTCTCTCTCTCTATATATATATATATACCCAGCTAAGGTGTCCCAGCTAAGTGCGAACATACTTAAAAATATATATACATATACCACTTTTTCCGAGACGAAATCAATTACAATATAGCGTATGCTGAAGGGCACTCTTTAGGAGGACATTATCAAACTCTTAAGGCACTGTATTAATTACGTTTCAAAAATTAACCTTTTAATTATAAAAGCTACGAAGTTGTCCCAATGAAAACATCTGGCCCCTTCGGTCACCCGATACCGGAGCCGTTTTCAGAACAAAAATCCGTTCGATAGATCGTCCGCAATAAATTAGTGAAGGAACACCATTTTTTCTTTATTTTGTTCATTGCGCATCTTCTGAGACTCGTCTTCCGTTCACCCCCAAAGTGAGAGGGTGAAAGAGCACATTATCGCATCTTGCTTCCTGGAAAAAGATTAAAAGAAAACAGAAAATGCAGCCCAAGATCAGGGCAATTCCGATACAGTCACCCGATATATTTGTTTTGTTTTGGTGTTGTTTCGGCAAGTTAAAGCTCATCTTCGACGCATGAGGCGGTGCTGTGTTCCTTCGCCCTCTCACATTGGGGGTGAAGGAAAGACGCGTCTCCGAAGATGCGCAAAATGGTGTTCTTTCACTGATTTCTAGCGGACGGTCTATCGAACGGATTTTTGTTCTGAAACCGGCTCCGGTATCAGGTGATCGAATGGACCAGATGTTCTCATTGGGACAACTTCGTAGTTTTTATAATTAAAAAGTTAGTCACTGAAAGTTAATTAAGACATTGCTTTAGGAGTTTGCCAATGCCCTCCTCAGGAGTGCCCTCCAGCGTATGCTATATTGCAATTGATTTCATCTCGAAAAAAGTCATATATATATATATTTTTTAAATGTGTTCGCATTTAGCTGGGACACCCTGTATATGTTTGTAAGTGCTGAAACGTCGCCATACCAGTACTGGACAGCTGTTTCGGCATTATTGGGCCATCGTCAGCAGTACGCAGGCAGGCAACGTTTGAGAGGATGGCGAGAGAATTTTCACGTAGCACGTGATTCCTCCCGTCAGTGATTATTCTACAGCGAGGCCAAGGAGCTCCAATTCATTTCAGTTCAAATCTTTAGAGAACGCCTTAATTATTCAAACCAACATTTCGAACGTTACAACGAGTCGAATTGTGCTGTTCGATACAACATTTTATACGTTGCACATGTCTCAAGGGTTGAACACTCTGATCAAATAATCGCTTTTTCAATTCAAACAGTCATATATGACTCATCCCATAATCAATGCATTCCAAACGTTTCTAATCAAACCACACTCGGTTGTTTCTCATTACTATGGTCACAATCATGCAACATCTATTGCTTGCAGTCCTACCCAAAAGGGGCAAATATTTTTGCCGTGACCGGGTGTCATTTAATTGAATATGTTGTCACGAATGCGAGTCACGTAATTTTAACGTTACAGATGTTACACTTGGTAAAAGTTCTCGTGGATACCTTCAAAGAAATGTTGAAAGAGAATACTTGGATGGATGACGAGACGAGAGCTACAGCTATAGCAAAGGTATATAATTTCCTGCTAATTATGCCTTTCTTGCATGTCTCAATTCTCATGTATCATAGCTGCTTAATGTATAGACGTGAACGAGGGAAAATTCCTTATACGTATAGAATACGTCTGCCACGCCCAAAATTGTCGGGCTATTTTGGAAGAACGACAGTGTATATTCGTACGTGCTCATTCAATGCGTATCTTCTCGCCGTGGTATTTCCGACTCTAAGTACGGTTGGCCTTTGCGGTGACCAGCAGCCTATAGAACAATCTTGGGCATAATAACTATAGGTTACAAGTAACTAGTAATTATAGAAACGTTTCAACAAAAGTAACTTGCAACGGGAACTAGTTACCGTTTTTGGTTATAGTAACTGTGAAATGCAACTGTAACCAGGGGCGGCGTAACGTCCGGAATAGAGGGGGACCCCAGATCCTAACCGGTGCCCCCTTCCGGCCATCCCCCACCGCCACTACCAATTCATGCCCGGGTCCCAAAAAGGCAAAGGGAAAGGGTTTGTGGCATTTTATTCGCACGCGGCACCCGAGATAACACTTTGGCGCCTCACATCTGTGGGGAAATTTGCGCCCCCTTCACAAATTTAGGGGGCCTACAGTAACCACTGTAACCCCCCCCCCCGGCCTTCCGCCGCCCCTGACTGTAACTAACTAAGTTACTCAGATATTACAATATTTTACGCGCGTCAGTTCTGTGTAGCGTACACAAGCGTATATACAAGTTTTTGAGAGCTGTAGGTATACTGACGTGCTTCTTTTTCTTAAAAGGTAACTGGATAGAGTAAGCAAGTTATTTCAACGCGGTAACTGTAGCTGTAACCAGTTTCATTTTTGAAAAAAAAAAGAATAACTAATTTTTACTCAGTTACTATTCTTGCGGGCTAACTATAACTGCAATTGGTTACTTTTTACGGGGTAACTTATCCCACGTCTGGCTTTAGAGGCATATATGGCGCCTGCCGATCAGTGACTTTGCGCGGCCAGCCTCAAGTTTTAGTGCTCGGTATAAAGAGAGCGCAAAGTTCAACTTATGAGCGGTTGATAGTGAAGTTAGTTGAGGATAAACAGGAGCTTGCTCACATCTGAGCACGTTGACGAATTCCATTCGTCGATCTGATCGGCAACATTTCGAAAGAGAGGCGCCACTCTCACGCTGTCTATATAGGAAAGAGTTTTCTGTTCTTGGGAACGGAGGGTATAGGGATCTGCGTAGGAAGCGAAGGCGCCTGTGCTCGCTGGAAGACTGTGTTGGAAGTGTTGGACTAATGGGACAACTCCAACGGATCACCCACCACAGAAGAACGTGTTCTCGTTTAAACAGTATCTCCTTCACTTTCTTTTTTGCATTTCACACTCTTATTCCAATCCAGTCACAAGCAGTCCCGTATAGACGATGCACAGGATGTAATTTCGTCTTCCCTGCATTTCTAGGTCAATACAATGAGCCCTAAAATCGGTTACCCAGACTGGGTGAAAGACAACGCGGAGCTGGAGAAAGTTTACAGATACGTGAGTAAAGACAATCATCTCGCAGACGCAACTGACAAAACTTTTCGTCATATATATCTGCTCTTTAATGGGCAGGTTGAATAAAAACTACATCATCGAATGGAGTATAGGAACGGGAATGTTTACGCTGACAGCTCCAACTTACAAACTGTAATAAAAGAAAAAAAAAGGAAAGACCTTCATTATAAATTTTAGGAAGAATGTCGAAGAAGAAAAAAAAGGACACAAAATAAACACAACGAACTCCAAGCACAGTTTCGTTTACCCGCATTTTATGGTTATTTTTTTAACAAGTATATGCAAAACACCGTGGACTGATGTCACGGTTATCAGTGGAAACAGGAGGAGAAGAGTAATGATTCTCATATAACGTTTGGTGTTTATCGCGGTGGCCGAAAAACATGATTGTATTATAGCTCATTATTTCAGTCTTCACATCACCATCCGTAATGCTGTAGAGTATCGCCCCTGGTGATGATACTTCCCCCCATTCATCATCTCCCAATAAAGTTGTTGTTGTTGTCGCCACAAAGCTTCCACTCTCATCTCACTTTCAGCAGTTTCATTTTCATTTAGTTTTTTTTTTTTTTATGAGATAACGTCCTTAAAATCGCCTACTCTCTTCAGGTTTTAGGGTTCAAGAAAGGTACTCCTTACGTCACCATGTATGCGAACCTCATGAAGAACTACGCCTTGGTGTTGCTTTCGAAAGTCCATGACGTCTACGATAAGTCTTACGAGTATGGTTTCGACAAAATTATTTCGAGATTTGCCGCACAGCCGGCTACTTTATGGATTTATGCCTCGCAGACAGTGAACGGTTCTTGCAAATCATTTTATTAAGTTGCCACTACGCACTAAAAAAAAATTCAACTTTCATTAACTGTATTTCATGTTACGAATTAATCTCGCTCAAAGACTCGGTATATAAAAGATAAATGCGATCAGTGACGCGCTTACACGAATTTTCCAACGCACCTGAAAGAAGTCATAGTTTCGGATTCTCCAAGAGTGCGTGACGTCACTGGGAGCTGTGGCGTCCATCTCCCTAGCAACAGCGCACGTCTCCGCTCTACGTCGCACGTTAGAAGACGGCCATCAGGTGTGGCGAGGAGACGGAGGAGTGTTGCCAGACGCGCGTGCAGATTAGGCTACTCATGATGTCATACTCCTCAAAACTAAAGATTAATTTCATGATACTTCCGCGTCAGATAAACAAGCAGTTTTTTTTTGGGGGGGGGGGGTTGGGGGGGGGAGAATAATTGTGCAAAAAACAAAACAAAACAATAGTGACATTATCTACGCGCAAAGTGTCACGAAAGGTCTTCCCCCACGGCCGGTTTCCTCAACAAATCATGATGGACGGTATCATACCTAGCAGCACTTAAAAGTGCGATGAATCCACCTGTTTTTAGAACGTTTACGAAGGCGAAGGGTTACTGACATGCCACGCTCTGTACCTTCCACAGATGGGTCACCGGAGCAGCAGTTGTGAACGCGTTCTATTATCAAGGAGGCAACGAGATAGGTATGTCGCCATCAAGTAGTACCAGTTACATAGCCACAGCCAGCGTTGTAGCGTTGTTCTGCAAGCTTCAAAGAGTAACGCGACACCGCTACCTAAGGGAGAAGCACAATAATTGCCCTCTACCTGTCGCTACTATACTTTCTGCTTTTCGCCGATTCGAGCACTTATAAATGATTGGAATCCACGCGGTTTGAAATTCGCGCGTAGACAGACGTACCCGTGACGTCAGGGCGAGGAAATGTGGGCGTGGTTTTTCTCGCGAGACTTCCTTCTCTCGCTCTGACGAACTCTTCCCGTCTCTCTCCGGAGAGTACATGAGGATGTGATGTGGGAGAGGACGCTGATACGTCACGAGAACGTGACGCGAGCCGACGAGGGGAATCGCCAGTTTCTCCTCTCCGGACTGTCACGACAAAATACGAATAACACCGAAAAATATGTGGAACTGGAGAGAAAGAGAGAGAGAGAGAGAGAGGGGGGGGGGGTCGCAGGAGAATTGTTTGGAGATACATGCCCTTGCCAAGTTGCCAGACGTATTTATTTCAGCGATGTCAGGGAGCCCCTTTCGGCCCCGCAGGGTTACGTGTCTCGTCGTTGTCTAACCCTACGGCGAATTTGTGGTCATTCAAGCCACAAGTGTGAAGTATATGATATACACGCCACAGCTCAGATATACTATTTTCTAACTGTTGCTGGACAGAAGAGTTCGTAGTGAGTGGACTGAAAATTGGGACAATTCTGAACATTTTAACCCTTTCTGAACTTTCTTCGCCAGTGTTTCCAGCTGGGATTCTGAAGAGACCTTTCTACGAGCGTGGTTTACCGATGTGAGTGATACTATAATTTTCTTTCTGAAAATACACCGTGAAATACACGTGGCTGTTTTTGCATGAACTTGTCAGTATTGTCAGCTCGGTTTATTTTGCGAACACGGAAGTCATCTTCTGAGTGTCACTTGAAACAACAACCCCGAGAGCAGTTGGTGTAGAGGTGGTCTCTTCACGAGATCATCTCACTTCGTTGACACAATGAAGCATTGCATCGGGAAACGACTGTTCTACGGGTCAGCTGTTTTCACATACAGCAAACTGCGTGAACCTTCCAAGAAGGCCACCCAGATGAGTTACCACGCACATATGCGAGAACCCTTGAAATCGGAGTCCTTTGAACTCCTTACTGAAAGGATTTTGTGCCACCGACAAACGGCACTGACGGTCTCCAGTATATAGAGCCACAGGAGCGCACTACACACACTCAACTCTTCAGAGTGGCCAGTAAAGTGCAAACTTTTCTCCTCGTAAAATGAAGGCTGGTTTGCGTTACCATGACAGCAATACAAAAGGAATGGGGTTCATGTGTCGTGTCGTTCGCACTTCACGCGCGAACGAAACCACAACTTACGCTTCCTTCTCCTCTCCTTCTCGAGAAGGGCGGTATAATGCGGAGCGGCCTGTGATTGGTCTCTTCAAATGATTTGTCCAATCATCGCGGGGGATCGTTTGAGGAAACCAGTAGGAGGCCTCTCCGCATAGCGGCGCTCCTTGAGAAGAAGGAAGCGTAAATAGCGGTTTCGTTCGCGCATAAACCTCGAACGACACAACGCATGAATCCCGTTGTCAAGGTAACGCCACCTTTCATTCCGCGCGAAAAGAGATTTTTGCGCTATAGTGAACACGTTTGCTAAAAGAAGAAAATTTTCAATTGCTAATTACAGCTGCTTACGCAAGGGCGGGTTTTATTAAACCACTAAGCAGCAATATACGGTGCACTGTACCTATATTGGTAACTCAGTCTTGTATATGTACCATATCAGATACCACACTCATATCTGGTGCCTGAAGTAAACAGTTTCAGTTTTACAGATAAAAACATAGATAAAGCAGAAGGTGTTGCAGCTCGTAGAGGTTCACAGCGCAGTTATATGTAGAGAACTTGTGGGACAAATCAATAGCGAGCTTTAGTGCGTCGTACGCTATCGCCTTTGCGTACGCAAGGGATACCCTTGGCGGTTACGTACGCAAAGATGATAGCGTGCGATGCTCTAGAACTCCCTACTAAGTACTTCCAGTCCTGTTGTCGCCGAGACTACATACCGCCGCGTTCGTTCTGCTTTTGCAGCGCAATAAATATGGGGGCCATAGGAATGGTAATCGGCCATGAGATCACGCACGGATTCGACGACGAAGGTAAACGTCGCAAGACTCGAACGCACACAGGCTCGAATAAATAATACTACAGCGACTATTTCCAGGTAGTCAGTACGGTGCAGATGGGTCCTTGAAAGACTGGTGGAACGTGGAAACTAAGAAAACGTTTCGCGAGAAAGCACAGTGCTTTGTGGACCAATATGGCAAAACTGGAGACGAGCAATCCGGGAAATATGTACGTGAATGTCTTATTCCGACTGGAAAGAAAAAGTTAACGTGACGAAGATACGATGCTTCATTGCAGCTGAATGGCGTGAACACTCAAGGCGAAAACATTGCCGACAATGGGGGTCTTCGAGCGGCATACAAGGTAAAAATATTCGCGTACAAACGTGTCAGTATGTCAGTACGATGTCCGCGGGCAGCCGCTCGTGCGTTTCACGTAAGGGATTGGGCCATAATAGGCCATTGTTTTAGAATAGCCTTTGTTGGAAACGTACTGGTCTGTCCACACAGTTCTTGTAGAATAGCGTTTCCGTGACGTAAAGCCTGCTGGCTTGCGTCCGTCGGTCGCAGCGCACTTACGGCTAGAAATGCAGAATCAAAAACAAAGAAGAACTACCTTTTCTAAACATGCCTTCCTGTTCCTATACTAAAAATATATTCTATTCCAAGACAACTCACGGTTTTCTTGTAAATTACTTGGAGTTACGTACTTGCATGTTCAAAATGCTACCGCAGTTTCTCGTAGGCCGCGAGAGCAACGCAGAGCCGCAAAGCCAGCTTTGTGTGGCCCCGCAATTTCCAATAAATAGCGAGCTCGCGCAAAACGCAAAAGCTGAGTTTACGTTCTGGGCATGCGCAGTGGCGATAACACTATTTCTCGCGCACGCAAAGCTCCTGAGCCCGCTATTCTAAAACTCCATAATAGTGCATCAATGCAGAGTTTTGGAATAGGGTGTGTGAGGCCTCTGATCTCTCTGAAGAAGAGAGACCTTTATATGGCCCTTATGCATGTTACGGCATATGTCACAAAAAGGCGTACCCTCAGAGCTTTCCACAAATCACGAGTGACACTATACCATAACGGTATAAATAACAGCATGATCCTGTGCAATGGTTCGCATTCAGCGTGCTATGATGTGAAGTTCCCTTTTAGGATTTTCATAATACAGAGAGGTGCACTTGCGTTCCTCGCTTGCAGCGCCCCTGCGGCTAAAACCGGCACTTGCAAAAGAAAAAGAACGTAATGAATCTAGGAAATATGGCTATAGCCTATGGTATATTGCATCATTAGTACTCAAGTAATTAGTGCCGTAAAAAAAGCGTGCGCACCAAAAAACTGGTTTCCCTATATTCTAAAATTCTAGTGTGCTATCCCTATATTCTAGTGTGCTAAACTGGAGAATAGTGCTTCAATTGGACTAACAACTCCAATTCAGATTGAAACTTAATTTCATCGTCTGCCTGGCTCTCTTTATAACAGGCCTTACAAGCGGCGAAGCGAGAACCGAACTATAAGGACATGTATTTACCAGGCTGGGAGGACCTCGAGAGTGATAAGTTATTCTTCATATCGAACGCTCTGGTAAGTGATACAGAAGAGTGATTCATGTTGTCGTACACACCCCATATCGCACATATGATATGAAGTAGCTCTCTCGCATGACACGTGGCTTGCAAATAGCGCATGACGTAGCTCTTGGGCTGCCCCTTGTATGCGTGGTCTTGAGGGCAACATGTTATCGGAGCTGTTCCGTACTCGCCATGTGGACTGATTTTCCTCCTATATCCCAACACCACATGCTCGGTTATCCTTGAATATATCGGTCATTTGCAAAGTGAAATAAAAAAACGAAGAATCTCGTAAGAGCAGACGACAGTAACAGCAGACGCGTAATGGGTAGCAGACGACACTATCTTCATTCTTTCCTTTGCTATTGTCCCGTACGCTCATTTCTTGTGCTCTTTTGCTTTGTTGTTGTTTCTCTTGCATTCTTGATCGAAAGTTATTACAGATGTAAGTTGCTTTTCTATTTTTCTTTTTTTTTTGATAAGCGCTTTTCTTTTTCTTTACGATCCGGAAATTGGTGTTCTTCCCATCCCCGTCGCCAGTGCTCCATGCTGAGAAGACTAGAGTCACTAAATAAGCTTCGCTTAATAAATAAGAGAAGACAGCAAGGCACAAAAGCGTCACGCATGAAAGACTAGCGTTTTTATCAGCGATAGACGAGTACATTTGGCTTAACTATACGCAATGCAAGCGGGAACCGTGGCGCCACCTGCCACCAGCCACTCGCACCTCATACAGCCGATATGCGTTATATCTCTAATATCACACGTCCCATTTAGGCACCACTATCGCAGACCTATATGCAGATTATAGGTGCCGCATACTGCAACAAGAACAATAAGCGATAGCTGTGGTCCAACAGGACGAACAGTACAATTCCCTTTTCATTTTTAGGTGTGGTGTACTAAACACAAGACTGGCGCGCTTATACAAGCTATACAGTACGATTATCACAGTCCAGCAAAATACAGGTAAGTACGTTACAGGTGTAACTAGCGGTACGCAAGTTACGAAGTTTGATGTCGGACCTTTGAAATTCTTCCAACGGTTTCTTTCAGGGTGAATATACCGATGAGCAACATGAAGGAATTTTCGGAAGTATTCTCTTGCAGCTCTTCGAGCCGGATGAACGCTAGCACGAAATGCGCCATATGGTAGAGGGAAAAAAAGGAAGCCGTGGAAACCTGTATTAGTTGTATGCGTGCCAAAGAACAAATTTTTGCGTTGTTTCTATAACCTGCTCGAATGCGCGGCTCATTGCATCGCCTGGTTCTTTGTTACTGGTCACTACTCGCTCTGAGGTGAGGAGGCTTCTCTGGGTACACAGCAATGAAACATCATACTCTTACAAGACCAGGGAATTTTCGACACGCTGGTTACGGCATCCCAAATCTTTATATAGGTCGCACACCTTGTGATGTGACTTGAAACCTCACCACGACTCTCCCAACCTCAATCCCCAAAACCGCCATCGAGAGTTTTGATGTCGCACATACTACTACGTACTACGCCAGATAATTCAGGACCTGTTCCGTGTGTCTTAATGGGGGTATCAATGGGTGTACCCTGTTCAAACTGGGACAACCGGCCCATCTTGGGACCGCCAGTGCTTCTTGCTGTGCCTTCAATATGAGTGCAGTAGCATTAATAAAGGATAATTGTTCACAATGAGAAGAGTATATGACGCCCAAATAATGGTATATCTGTGTAAGTCTTCATAGGAAAAGTCGTACTGAAGCGCGATTGGCGGGTTAATTGTTACGTCATTTCGGTTAAGCGATCAAGCTTTGTTATATCTACATGGTGAATACGTCCGTGAGGAATACAAGGCGGTTCCCAGGTGGTGAGCAGGACTGCATGAATATAGGGTGGTCGGCGGGGTTTAGTTCATGTGGTCGTAACGGTGAAACGGGAACGAAGCAACTGGATAGCTTCTCTCCTGGTAGTTTTAGCTTTGGGCTCTTTAGACTTTGCAATCCGCCATGCTCTGAAGGCGAGGCTCTCATCCTGAATGTATCGCGCGACTTGCGTAATGTTGTTGAAACGTTGCCTGGGCAGCAGGGCTATCGGGCCAAACACTTGTCTCTTCCACACAGCGAAAACGAAATAAAAGCATGGGAACAAAACAATTCACTAGAACAATGGCAAAAACAACGGACCAGCCTAACAAGTCAGAAAATAGAGAATATAATAAATACCACAAGGAAAGTAGAAAATTACTCAAATTACTCATGGAGTCAGTAACCTACCGGACAATATATAGCTTGAGTACAAAATCAATACACATACTCTGGCTCTCTCTGGCACTCTGGTGTGACGCATACTACACCCTCATAAACACAAATCTCCACATGAAGGCAAATAAAAGGAGCCTCTAACCTAGCTGTCTTCTCAGACGGCCCCTGCCTTCACTCTGAGACATTAAAACACTTCCAATACAAACAACACACACAGGCACAACAACAAGAATAATAATATACATATAGGTAGGAAAAATCTATCCCCTCCCATTTCCATCCCTTTTACTAGCACTACTCCTCTCCTCTTTATTAATCCCTTCCTTTCGAAGTCCATCCCTGCGACACCTCGTGTGGTGCATGAATAATTTCTCCTCGCCCATGTCCACACCTGTCCTTTTATTTTATACCTCTGAAGACTACCCCAGCAGGCGATCTATCGCAT
The DNA here is from genome assembly GCF_037126465.1 of Ornithodoros turicata. NCBI lineage: Eukaryota > Metazoa > Arthropoda > Arachnida > Ixodida > Argasidae > Ornithodoros > Ornithodoros turicata. The sequence goes on along the minus strand of NC_088210.1, from coordinate 17,187,283 downwards.
TCTCCTACTCTGTCGATTCTAACGGAACACTCTAATGCAAGAATATGAAACACAATAGACATTAGCACTTAGGTTGGATATATTCAATACGAATTCCTTTGCGTTGTATGCGAACCATGATTGAATATATAGTTCGCTCTCAATAGTAAAACAGAAAAAGACAAGTGCCCGAGACGGACGTGTAATATCACTGGTGAGGGAGATAAGGAGTTCCCCAGGAGAAAAATGCAGAACCTGCCGTGTTGACGGTGAGCACGATCATCCCCACCAAGACAGCCTTCACAACGACAGCGATTAACACCTGCAAAAATGAAACGCGCGTGATAAGGTAAGAGACAGTGGAACATATGCACTCCTGGACATTTTATTACGCCCTCTCGTTCCTTCGGTATACCACACGACGTGGCCCAGAAATGTCCAGCTTTATCTACGGAACCCTGCTTGGTCACGAGGCATATAACATGCTTGATTACACAGGACGTAGTACTTTCCTTTCCGTTTTTTCTTCTTATCATATGCCCCTGGTACGAATGTCGAGGCACCGCCCTCTCGGCTGATAAGATATTTTCTAATCAGCCGACGGACAGGTCGAGCATTCTGCTTTCTAGTATAACGACCTGTTTGATGGTTTAATGCAGTTTCATGAAAGGTATGAGGTTGAACGTCAGGCTGAGGACCCAAGACGCACATTGTCCGGAAGGGTAAGCAGTGGTGTTTCTAGGCATTTCTTTGGTGGAGCTAGATTTTGACCATGCGAGCAGTTTTGTCATACCTAGAAGTCCAAACCCTAGCTAATTTGGGGACAATGCAAGTGCAGTAGAGAAAGATGTGGTCCGGATAATTCAAAGCCACCACAATGCAGGCAGCTTGGGGAGCACACCTGCAGCAAGCGACATCACGGCGGACCGTGGCAGCGTGCATGACTCAGTACCTTATCAGTTGATAGGGAGTGGCAGATCCAGTATTTTGGAAGCCACGTAATTTGTAATTATGCAAGTCATCACCTTACCACGTTACTGCTTTGTTATTAATTCTGTAACTACGTGCACGTACGCTTTGTATTTATCCGGTGGTTCTCGCCTTATTCATTTATTTTCTCTATTACGTTCCATGTGTAGTTGCATACGCCTACTGCTGCTCCTACTGTGCTTCACTGGCCCTCATTCTACGGCACCTGGAGCCGGAAGTATCTTAAATCAATCAATAAATAAAATCAACGGTCTACTCACGCAGTATTGAGCCGCATCCGACGAATTAACGGAGCATCTTCGCGGCATGTGACAAGCACAGATGCCGAAAGGATGTCAGTCCACGGCCCCTCGATCGCTCTCTGCGCTTCGCTTCGGCAAAGAGGAGCGATCGAGGGGCCGCGGTTAGTCGCTCACGAGCGCGGGGCCAAGGGTACCCTTATGCATAGAACCCTTCTGTGTCGCCTCTCAGCCCCGCAGTTCCCCGTGGCTCCACCCGCTCAGTACCCGCGACAGAACTGTACACTCCGCGTATCTGTCATAACGGAGGTGGATTCATTACCAGACAACGATCCCTCATTATGTCTAATATTTTGGGATCCCGGATACCGGTTGTTTTCCACGTTCCGACTTTTTTTTTTTCGTTCCGTGGTAGCGCTGCGAAGCTACTGGGGCTATGAGCGGAGTAAAGGCTTCGACAGGTGGAGAGAGAACAGCAGGAAGGAGTGGGGGACCGGGGGAGGGGGGGGTAGTATGTGTCCTGGGCTGGACTTCAGGGGAAACTGTGCCGACGTTCGTCTGCAAGGTCTGCCGAAAAACCCAGAGAAATCCTCAGACAGCACAGCCTGTGCGGGGATTCGAATCCACCTCTCAGTTTCGACGTGGAAAGCGATAATTTTGGAGCTGTTCCAGAAATTCTGTCACTTTTCTAAAAAAAAAAAAAAAAAAAAAAAGGCCATTTTGAATGGCCTACAATTCTTTGTCCTCCGTTGCTTCTCAAGCACCCTATAATCGCGTGCACCGGTATATACGCATCTATTTCTTTCCTTGCCCGGTGTCGGTAAGCGGGCTTCGATTTTTGACTCTTGTGGGTGTGACGCACGCGAGGGAGCTCCGTGCATTGCTTAGGTCTTACAAAAGGTATCGAGGTATCGACGGCATAGCACACCGTCCCCGTGGTCGTGAACAAAATAAAAAATAAAAACGACTGAGTAGAAGTAGTATAGAAACCAAGCGATTCAACCATCGTGTGGTGTTACAACGGTTGGCTTAAGTTTACTCGGAAGAAGAGGCAAAGTCAGCGAAGCACCCTTTCGCTCAAATTTACAGTATACTCGAAATGACTATATTGAAACTGGTAGGTCACTGTGCATCGCTACAGTATAGGCACGCGTAAGGTTCTACAGAAAGAGTGCATCCTTACCAGTTTCCACATGGTGACATCAGCGACCTCGTGAAGAATCGCCAAGGGGACAGAAATAGGCATGACAATGTTGGTCGACGCACCTACTACCACAGGGATCGCGTAGTACATGGGGTTGAGGCTTGTGCTGGCAGCCTGTGAGAAAGCCAGTCGTGTCAAGATTACTGGTAATTAATTACGACACCAAACAGTGTCGAACGAAGCGCAGACAACGTGGGCAAACAGAGTAGTACAGAACAGGGAGAGGCACAGTTGCGAGCCTGGAAGACACAAGCTTACAAAAATAACGCAAGTCTCAAGAGGTGTGCGTTCTTGGGAGAACAGAGAAGCCTTGACGAAAGATTGAAGCTGAAGAAAGAAGCACAGAGACCAGATTGAAGCTTACTTGAACCAGGCCGCATGTCACAAAACATTTCCAGGCCTTGGTAGCTACAATGCGCCAGAAAAACCCAAATCAAACCAAACAAAACATTTCTACCTTTTCACACAGTTAACTCCGGCCACCGAGTGCGTGCATAGACTATTTTAAAGTCATTTTAAAAGTCATTTAAAGCCATTTTAGTCATCATAATTTCTGGAAGAACCTTCTAAAACAGAGTTCAACGAACAATGTATTCCACAGTTTCAGTACCTCTAATAAGCATTATTTCGTTGCCCCAGGATTGTGTAACGCTTTGCTATATTAGGCAGGCTACGAGATTGATGCTGTGCGTAGGAATAATTTGCTATTTTGCCTGCGTCACCTTTTCTGCGCCTGCGTCGTCTGCACATCGTCGAACGCACTACATGAGATATTCGAGACAACACGTACGATATCATTGATGATGGGCATCATTATTTGGCAAAGCGTGTTGCTATTCGTAGTCTCGGCGAGGACAGCTGAGACGACGGCCAGTACAGCTTGCACTTCCAGAGCAGAATAGCTACTCCAGAAACCAATGTCGAACGTCCTAAATAACTCGCCGATCATGTCAAACGTCTGCAAAATATAGTTTCATGGAAGCGTTTCAATGTGGGAATGGTGCGGAAGGTGCATGTACATACCTCGATTGTTGAGGAGATTATCCGTACTGCTCCCAGGATGAACAGGACCCCCCATGGCATCTGGAAGCTGATACTGCGAAGACTTAACGGCTTTCGGTCGAAGGCCTGACGTACTGAGATATCCAAAAGCACCATTCCTGATAAGATGTAAAGCTGGGCGTTCCTGTGCGTTTGAGGATGCGTTAGAAATGTTTGTGAGGACCACAGCAAATGCACTCACATGGTGTCGTGTCCAACGTACACGAAGGAATAGTAGGAAACGCAGAACAGTAGGACATAGCAGCCATACAGGTGATCCGTGGCACTGAAAGTAGAAATAAGTGCTCTTTGAAAGCAGAGGTGGACATTATATACGGTTCATCGCCGTTAGGGCTTGGGGGGAGGATTCGGGACCTGTAGTCGCCGGAAGCAATCGGAGTCACAATTGTGCGTTTGATTTCAAGGACTGTGACTGGTAACTGTGACTGGCAAGTTGCATTGTCCGACGGGTCCTACCAGGAATCCCTGCATTGCTCAACCGCAGACAGTTGCTTGATTGAGAAAACAAACACTTGGTGAGGATGGTGGGCTCTGAAATTCACCAGCTGAAGCCACCGTGTGCAGCGACAGCTTTATTTTGGTGTTGATGACGGTGTTGATGACGGAGTTCGTAGAGGTTCCTTATTGGTGTGATCGGCTGAACAAGTTATCTACTATGCGGCAATCACACTGGAACTTTTGCCTCGCGAATAATTTTCATATTATAGTATTAGCTTCTATAATAGCTTCTATGTCTTGTCCCACTGCGGTAGCAAAAGGCACTTCGGCTTTCAAGCGTTCCCCTCCGGTAGCACGAAATAGTATAAAGAGCACATGGGGAAGTATTGTTCCGCAACGCAGCAGCCATTATGGCTCCAACCCTTCCACGACCGTTGAGACTCCTCAGTGATGTCCTCAGTAACTTCGGTAGTGCTTTGGGCACGCACTACAGATCCTCAACACCGCTCGTGCATGAAGCACTGCGACATTGCGACATCCTTAAAAATTGCCGTATTCTTAAACGGTCCTCGACTCCAGTGAGTGAGGGAAAGAAGTGCTCCTCCGCTTGAGGAGTCGCTACAGTGTAGCACTAGCACCCGAGGACTCACCCTGTACGATTCGTCTTACCTCAGAGGACCTAGGTATTTCAGCTTGTGCTGCGCATGATCCGTAACCGCCAGGTGCTCGTCGGAGTTGACACCAGCTTCGCTGCAGTAATCGTAGGAAGCATTCAATAAGCTTCGCAAGTCATATCTGATTGGATACTTACTAGCGCGAAAGGTGATCGTAGTACAAGTAGATATACACAAAGGTGAATGCCAGTAGGGATCCAGGAAGAGTGAGAATGAACCAGTGGCCACAAGTCAACTGCTCTCTGTGTGCCTCCACACTATAGATGAATTGGTATACGGCAATTTGGCTTATAGTCTCTTCAATCTTTGGATTACTGTGAACTACAAATTTACTACAAATATCCTGCATCACAGTAACGTTGCTGACACTTTTTGTTTCCCTATTTTATGAAGCCGAACATTCATGCACCATGCCGTAGGCTTTGTTTGGTAATGTGTGCGCGATGACTCCTACAAATCGGGGTATACCTTTATCGATATTCATAGATATTTCTCTAAAAAAATCACCCAAATGTTCCCTTTTCTTTCAACCATGCCTTCCCATTTTTTTTAACATTCTGACATGGGGTGGAGGCATCAAAGTATTGCACCGCGTACGTTCGCTCAAGCGCAGAACTTGAATAGTAGTTCTTGCAGTGGTCGCATGTGCCTTATGCTTCTGGTTACGCTATGATACTCAGCGGTGGCTCAAAAAAATGGCGATAAGACAAGTACACTATTTCTGAACTGGCAATTGGTAGACATTTTTGCACGGCAACCTAGAAAGTCCATAGGGCATCCTCGCCAACATCAACATCAACAACATTCGTTCATCAACGTTCATCCAGCATGATCATCTTGTTTTTTTTTTCTCCTGAGGTAACTGCAATAAAAACAAACATTTACTGCATCTTATTGAAGGCCTCCTGAGCTGGAATGGATAAAGCACTGGAGATGTTCCCGAGCACGGCCATAAGAGAAGGTCCCAATATGAAAGCGTTGTGCAGATCTGTACGTTGCCTGTGTGACGCAACAAAAACAGTAATATGAGCCAAACGGCCGGGAAGGTTCGTTCCGGAGCTGATGGTACCTTGAGACGGATATCCTGGCGTCAGGCACTCTCGTTTCGCTCCTCGTCGACACTGCACCAGCGGAAGTCTGTCATTAGGATCCTCCCCCAATTCGCTGTTATTGCCTATAGGGTCACTAAATAGAGGTACAGAGCAGGGTTGCGGAATGGGATCACCCATTCCATTCCAATTCCTCGGAATGAAAAGGTATGGTCGCTTCCCCGCAATTTCACCGATAAAAGAATTAGGACCGGTAACCGTACTAGCTAGCCCAGCAGCGCTATAGAGACTGACATTACCCAGCACGGAAAAAGCACAAAGACAAGGTTATTTCGCCCTCCTCCTCTCCTCCTCTCCTTCCTCCTACTTTTCATTGGCATCATCATTACAGGAGTTTTCCGGAGTAACTGGTGCAAGTGATGTGAGGTTGCGGACCTCACAATAGTCAAGCCAAAATCTCCATTTTATTTTTTTCTTAAAGCCAAACCAAACCATGCCCTTGACTGTGTGGCACCCAGACCGTTACATTCCAATACCATTCCCATTCCATTCCCAGGACAGTTTCCGCAACTCCATTCCAATTCCATTCTGGGCTCCGATAAATCTGGAATGATTCCGGGAATCATTCCAACCCCGAAGTGGCAACTCCGCAACCCTGGCACTCAGGCGCGAAAGACGCAATTAAGCGTTCCCTCCCTCTCTCTCTCCTCCTCAAGAAGCGCGACAATGCGGAGATGCCTCTGATTGGTCTCCGCAAACGATTCGTCAAATCAATGCGAGAGATCGTTCGAGGCAACCGATCCGAGGCCTCACGGCGTTGTCGCGCTTCTTGAGACGGCGGGGAGGAAGGAAAGCGTAAATTGTGTTTTTTTTTCTATCGATCATAAATCACGAACGACGTAATGGATGAATTCCGTCCCTTTTGCGTTGGTGTCAAGGTAACTGTATCTTTCATTCTGCGTGGATAGTTTTTTTGCATTTTAGTGCCCATTTAACAGGAATTATAAAAATGATGAGTGGAGGACGCTACGTTGCGAGACACTTCTTGAGCCACACCATGTCCACTTCGTGGACGACCTTTGCCTCAAAGATTCGCTATTACTCGCTACTCCGCTCCTATGTCACAGTGCGCTTCCTACGCCATAGCAGCGGATGAGGCTAGGCCTCCAAGGTCAAGCCGCTCCTCAGAAAGCTGAATTTAATCCAGGGTGTTTTTGTAAATTGAAATACTGCCATGGCGCTAGTATTCTTCGACGATTCTCGACTCGACCATGCCTCCGTGAGTGGAGGAAACAAGTGTCCTTCCATTTGTAGGACCGTGTAGCACTCGAGCTTCGCGCGAAGGATTTCCTCTGCACGGAGGGCGTTCCGAATCAAAACCGATTTTTGAGGCACTTACTCGTGGAGCAGCTCGAGTCTAAGGCCGAGTCGAGGACTGTCTGAGAATACGGCCGTAAATGTAATTTCCTTGCTCCTTGGACACCTCAAAGACGAGACAAACCGCAGGTACAGTACAATTGCCCCTCCTGAGCCCGCCTATGTAGGGGTGCTAGAAATACACCGTTCGGGCAGAAAGAGGCCGCTTCAGGACGACAGAGGAGAGAGCGAAAATCAAGAATACATGGACATAGGGGCGTACTTGTCCCCATTGTCCCACCGGACGTGAAAAGTAGCCGCCGGCCCTTCTCGGGTACATGCCCTACCTGTACTGTATCGTCCACGTTGGACGCTGTCGTGACTCCTTGTGGGATGCCGCATGCTGATGCGACGTGGATATTCACTCAGCTCGTACTGCCGCCATGGACTTGTATGAGTGTGCTCTTCAGAAGGCACGCACACGCGGCGTTCCGGCACCATCCGGCCACCACGTGGTACGCTGTGGACAAATGTTTCGGTGTGCACAGAAGTCCTGCACACACGCTAGCGGTTGTGACTGAAAATGAAGGCTAATTTGCTCATTTCACGCGATCTCTGATAACCCCTTTGTTGTCGCTTTGTTTCACTTTCACGCTCACATTCCAATATCAAGAGTCACTCGATTATCTACTTATCTCTTTTAAGGCGAAACTCGTACAGGTTGGGACAAAAGTTTACGGAACACGCGAGCGGCGTACTTTTTCTTCGGTGCGACACCCTAGCGGCCACCGGAAGCGGGTGAGTTCACTGTTTCGGAGGGGTGGAAGGGTGCGCCGTTAGCGACACACAGCGGTAGCTTCCATCACAAGACCACACAAGCGGCACCGGAACTACCACTGTGTGTCGCTAACAGCGCACCCTTTCACCCCTCTGAGACAGTGAACTCACCCGCTTCCGGCAGCCGCTAGGGTGTCGCACCGAAGAAAAAGTACGCCGCTCGCGCGTTCCGTAAACTTTTGTCCCAACCTGTACTCTGGGAACGTTACAACTGATCTAGAGGAGGTGCGAAATTCGCCGTCTTTGACAGCGGCCTGATATGCAACAAGTAGCAGGAGCCCTTAGATAACCGTTAGTAGAAGGAAAGATTATCGCTTTGGGCCTGTAGCTAGCGCGTGAGCGACGTGCCTATAATCTGCACACCCTCTAAAAGCCCTCTGCTCCTTCAAAGAACGTTTTGGTGACCCGTGCCCATGACTCAGTCCTGCGCGCTGCCGTAGCAGTAGCTGTGGCAGACGAATTACCAGTGCCCAATGAGAGCGTATACAGCTGCTCCACACGCAGGCCTGGTGCTACGCGGGGTCTACTGACCTCACGTGAGGGAGGATCAAGGCCCGCTTGCACGAACGTTCAACAGATTCCTCAGTGACTTAGTCCTCCACACCTCTCGTGCATAGTGCAATACCAATGCTATTTAGGATGCCACCGAGAAATACATTCAACATTCGCGCAACCGGGTCTGCGCCTGGTCGATTGCTGCTTCCTCCGGGCGCTTTTGTGAATTCGATTATTGGTTTGATTGAATGACGATAAATATTGTGCACGACGACTCATGATTGACTGCCTGATGAATGATACAGGGCGTGGAGCAATGTTAAATGTCACTTCTCGTGCTCCTTTGAGCTCAACGCAGAAGTAACAATGCGGTGGACAAGAAACAGCACCTACTTCTTTTCTTCGGCTTCAATGTCGACCATAGATCCCTTGGCTGATAAGTTTTGCTTCAGGATAGACGTCACAGGACCAACTGAAGTACCGGAGCCCGGTACGTGACATATCGTACCGTCTGATAGGAAGGTTGCCTCAGATAATTCCACTGCCCTTGGAGGTTCGTGGTGCGGCTCCTGGAAGAGGATTACGCTGCATGAGCCATATGGTTTCTTCGTTTAGATACTGGCTCTGAGGAACCGAAGCAAAACTCGCAGTGTCTCGATCAGAACAAATAGTTACGCTGTTACCCTTGTGGTCATAGCAGCTATGTTGTTACCGCTGTCCAGTTACCATCGTTACCATTAGTGAGTCTTCCTGCGTCGCTTTTACTCCTGGAATTCTTTTAACGGAATTACATGCAATTATCTCTTACAGATATTTACCATAGGTTGAAAACGAATTCCTATAACGTCTGTCTTTATAATATCCAGGACTAGGCTGTGGTGCACTGGACTGACAAACCTCGTCTTCGTCAGGCAAACGAATCTGCAGCGTTTTGCGAACGGTGCCCGGCGGATCAGACTTGATGTCTGACATGTCAACATGTCCGTCAACGTCATCTCCGTATTTTCTCTTGGGTAGCTTGATGATGCTGGATTTCGATGGTCTCCCCCTTGCGAGCTTCGTGCAGATCGAACGGCTCAGTTCTTGCATTACCTGCGCCAAGAGGCAGCTCACTTTGACAAAGTGTGCAGACAATATTTACTCTAGCTGTGTTTAATGCTCGACGCCTTTACAGCAAAAAGGTTTGCTGCACTTTAATGTGGGTGACCGTCAGTGCTGTATATCAAGTGGACTCCCAAGGTGGCGGACGCAATGCAGACGGGGGAAGCTGACTCATGTTTACGCTGTGACTCGGAGGCGTCATGTGTCCATCAAAGCCAATCACACACGTCTTTAGATTTGTGGTCGCAGTTGACCTGTCCCGAAGTATAGGTGTCTAGATGCCTCACTCACTCGACGTACGTTCGCTCGAACTTCGAACACAAGCCTGGTGCGCACTATTGCGTTTCAGTACGTCCGTCCGTCAGCGTCTATTCACGTCCGCACTTTTGCGACACTGTTCTACGAGAAACGGCTTACAGCCGACTCAAAAGGAGATAAGAGCGCTGGGCGGTACGGTTACCAGGGCAACGACCGCAATTTCTTGTGTCGCTCCGTCCAAAAGTTAGCTCTGCGAACCTATGCGTCCGTCGCCATGCGTCAGTCAGCGACGGACGCATTGAAACGCGATAGTGCGGACCAGGCTTTATAGTAATGCGTTCAATCTGCTAGCGCTGACCTCCAGATGAGGAACGGCCATTCATATGTAGTTTAGCGGATCTAGAAGTCAACTGAGAGACACTCGGACAACTGTAAGACGTCAGTTCACATAAAGTCAGCGAGCGCCGGTGGCGGGTGTGATCATTCTTTCATCATTGCTTGGTCGTTGGTGAGGCTCAAATGTTGCGTCCGACTTAATTATTCGTTTGGCGTCTGCAGTTTATGTTGACAGGTCTGTTGGGAGAGTATCCGCCTTCTGACATCAAGGTTTCGAGCTCGATCCCAGCAGAGGACGCCATCATTTTGGTGGCAGGGTACAAGTTGCTTAGACACGCCGTCTACCGCCAGGAACGTTAAATGCGGTGTGCAGTATGCTGAGCTTTGGGCGCGTGTTCAAAAACCTTTTTAGGTACAGGCAAAAGTAATCTACAGACCAACCACTGTGGCGTAGCTCATGACTGTAGTTGCTCATAGTTAGGATCATAGTTCACGACAATAAAATCAACTATCAATTGTCAATTTACGTTACTGAACAACTGTTGCTTACCTGATTTATCTTTTCCAAGGTACCGTTCTGGTCGATGCTTGTGCTACTACCCATTGATACACTGCTCCAAGCTTTTTCTGCTTGCGAGTTCTCTGTTGACGCCAGCGTCGTCGTGTCCAAAGTAGCCCAAGAATCCAGTGGCTTGAGCTGAGAAAGTCAATAAATAGTTAATAGAAAGTTGAAGCGGAAGCCTACAGGTCGGAATCCGTCGATATTTCAAACAGCGACCCTTCTTCTACTGGTATTAGTAAAGGTACCACAAGAACTATTGCAGACCGGTAAAAATCCAGCGAACCGGTAGCGAAGTATGAAGGGAATTGCCTCAGGACGAGGGCCGCCGATATTTCGAACAGGGACTGTTCCTCTTCTGCGCCAGAAGAATAGTCCCTGTTCAAAATGTCGGCGGCTCTCATCCTGAGGCAATTCCCTTCATAGAAGAACTATTGGTACCGCGTATAGTGAAGAAATGTGTAGCGCTCCTCGTAGTTGTACCATCAGAGTGTGCAAGGGTTGCAAGGTGCTCCCTCTGGCCCGAACTGGTGGGTTACCAGCACAGGAATAACCTGCACGATCCGATCCTTCCGTCGTATAGTTATGGACGGAATTAAAAGGAAACGGAATGTATGTTAATTTCTAGTATACATCAATGGACGGAAGAAAACTTCGACGTAAGCTCCAGTAAGCTTGGAATAGAGGTGAAACGCTTCATCCCCGCGACCTCTGTGCCAGATTGTGAGGCGCGTATATAGCCCTCCAAGAGAGGAGGCGGAGGAAAACTCACATCGTCACCTGGAAGCCGTATCTGAAGCACCTTGTGGACTGATTTATGCCTTGCAGCGGACACTACATTGTCCTCTTGCTCGGTCTGACGGAGCGCTTGTCTGGTACCGACCTCCGTCGCAGATGCAGCGATATATTGGCGACTTAATTCATTTATTTCCTGTTTAAAATAATGCGTTTATCATTAGCGAAAGTAAAGTGTTACACAAAAACTTTGGGAGGACCTCAGCGAATGCCTGAAGGACGTAACCCATGTCCGCTTCTTCGGCAACACATGGGAGGGGTTCGATGGCGTTCGAGGTAGTGGCAATCGCTGTGCCGTCGGACGTCAGATCACGATGGGTCCCCGGATCCTTTCCGGTCAGTCCTTCGTCTGCTTGATTTTTCTCTGGACTTTGGGTTCCTGGTGTATCTATGATCCTCCAGGAGTCGACCTGCGTTACCCAAAAGCTAACAATGACGGGCTGGTTATAGCACTCGAATGCAATGCAGTACATGTGGGTAGTTTAGCGGATATGGAAACTCCCGAGAGTGCGCCACGATTGCAACGATCTCAAGTGTGCTCTGAACGAACCCTCCCTTTCCCTCTTCTGTTACACTTCCATGGGGCCGCCTACCCTAACTTCTAGTGAGAGATCTCCACGATCGGGCGTGGCAGATCTGTCAAAATGGCTCTACCAATGACACGGAAGATATGCTCTCGACTGGACTACGCAACTGGACAACGTGTTCCCGGCATGTGAATAATATGCGACGATAGGCGCGGTGTTGAGTTCCTCTTCTTGAGTCAATGTAACTTACATAGTCTCTGGACGTGCGTTGACGAAATGCCCTCCGAATAGAGCTCGTGGGCATTGTTTCGTCTGCTGCTGCCATGGCGGTAGACACGCTTTCTATATCAGCATCGTCGTAGGCTCTCGTGGAAATGCGATCTTTCACGTAATCCTCGTATGTCGGGGAACCGATTTCTTTCATAAGCTGCACGAATACATAAGAAAATAAACGCGATGGAAGGATAGTGTGATAAACTGTTTCCCGTCACAGGGACGCCCTACAACCTATCCCTCAAGGGGCCGCTCGTGGCAGAATCATTGCCTTGTCCTGGTTACAGGCCCTGGGTAACATCATTTTAAGGTCATGTGGTCTAGCATTGCGTTCGCCTGGTATGCTATCGTCTTTGAAGAAATATGTCGTATAGTGAATCACTGCCGTGAACAACCCTTGCCAGGATTGGCTCTATACTATGTGCCTCAGAGTACGTTTGAGCTCTGAGGAGCGGAACAGTAACAGTTTCAGATGCGCGATGACTAACGGCACAGATGTCGCGACGGAAAATACTGCATTTTCTGCAAGCATTTTAGGGACTTTGTCAAACCATCGCTCTTTATGACCTTGACGTACAGAGTTTCCGGGTACAGAGTTTCCGGGTTTCCGGGGCCTCGAGCGGTCGTATTATCGAAACCAGAGCCGCGCTTCGTCTTATATTTTGAGAAGCTTTTTGAAGAAAAAAAAAGAAAACAGTTATACGGAGAAATCTAGAAGCTTCAGCGAACAGGTAAGGAAGCTCTGGACGAGAGCCGCCGATATTTGGAGCAGAGACTGAAGAGGAGACAGAACTGAAGGGGAATAGTCTGTTTGAAATATCGGCGGCTATCGTCTTGAGACTGTTCAATTGTGCGGAGTAATCTATGTAGCCCGATAGGTGAAGTAGTCGTTCCTGTTGGTGTTGTGGCGGTAGATGTAGACATGCAAAGGCGAAAACTCCAACCGACAAGCTCAAATTGGAATAGCCATGCAGCCCATTCCCATGATTTCATTAATGCCCGGAGTCTCTAGCCAAACTATGACTTTTCTGCAACGTTAAAAAATCAAGAGTTACCTCCGCCATTCTGTGCAAGAGGGGGGAATCGTCTCGTGTGAAGGCGAGACGTCGTGTAGACAACGAGATGGCAGATGTCTCCCTGTACATCATAATGCTGCTGGCGTCGCAGGGAGCAGCTCGGTCCATGTTGTCTCGGAATATGACACACATGATTCGATCCATGACGAACAGAAGAGGGACAGCAAGCACTGTCTGCACAGCGTACAAAATATAGGGCTCACAACAAATAGCGGTGCTGGCGAGGGTGCATACCTGAGGACACAGCATGGCGGAGATAAAAGTGGCGGCGCATATAGTAAAGAAGAACCTCCCGTGACGTAGCCCGTATTTTTTACCAAGGCCATAGGCGAAGCGTGATATTAGGGACGTTCTACTCTCCAGTGAAATCACCAGCATCGTAAGCAAGATCACCTCGATCCCTTCCACCTGGAAAAGAACCATTCTCACACTTCCTTCTACACTCTTAAAAATGAACTTCACCTCATAGCACGCTCCTAGCCAACCATCATCTCGAATGATATCGTTATCTGCCCTGATTTGTAGAAAACGGGAGGCGTACGCCTTTTCTGTGACAATTATGAACAGCATAAGTGTCACAGAAAAGGCGTACGCCTCCCGCTTTCAACAAATCAAGGCAGATAACGATATCATTCGAGATGATGTTTGGCTAGGAGCGTGCTATGCGGTGAAGTTCATTTTTAAGAGTGTAGGAGAGGAGTCAAGATTTTTATCATAACGGAACGAAACACGACGACAGCGGTACAAGACAGACGGGTATTTCCTAAATTCGCATATTTATTTCTAACGATATATTTTGTAATCGGTAGGGCTCTGTAGTATAGGGCTTTAGTAGTGGCTCTGTGGTACTGCAGAACGTACAGTAAGATATTCCTGAACAAACTGCTCAGGTGACATAACGCCGCAGAGGGGAAGGTCGACGACGTGCAGGAAAGCACCCACAGGTACCGGCAGTGAGCTGAGGGTCCACACAGAGAGGGAGAGGAGGATGCAGTAGAGGCAGCGGCTCCTTACGGATCCATTATACAAGATGGGTGACAAGCAGAGAGGCATCAAGATGCCCAGATGACTGAGACTTTTACAGTCCTTGACCTGCTTTGTACCGTGTGCGACCCAGCTCCGGAGAGAATGGCGACGTCCTTCCGTTGCTGGAAATGAAGAACTGAGCTTACTCAACGGAGAACTCTGCGCATAATCTATGGTTTTGCTGTGCGATGATCTGTTGTAGAAACAGATCTAATCTTGCGCACGTTGTTCCATGGGTGACTTAGCTCAGCAAGCAACCTGGTTTTAGAATGGGGCACTGTTACGCGCTAAACTCTATAGTGATATCTTAGCTATGTCGTTCTAATAGCAGGTAGCTGTGGCTGGAAGGACCAATTGATAGTAGTATACGCTGCTACCGTCAAACACAAGAGGGAACCTCGCCTCAGTCGCTACGATAAAGCTAATTCAGGTTTCTATTCCGTTTTCCTTACATATAAAATACTCACAGTAATTTTCTTGCGTGTCGGACTGCTCGGTGTCCATCGATACGGATATGGGGAACCGTAGGGAGTTGCAAGTCCTGAGGTTCGTTGTGCCGACCACAGTGCTGTGCTTGGCGAGCAGTTGTCGAACAGGCAACGCGCGAGAGGTTACGATAGCAATGGCTTTAGCTACGGCTAAGGCCGTGCTGTGTAACGTGCCTCTTCTACTTTTTCTTGATCGCACTTTCTCGCATCACTACGAAAGGCGATTGGCCAGGGTTATGCTATGCATATGCATGCTTGCCGGATGGGCCGACAACGGCAAGCCCTTTCACCATCACAACCACAACCACAACCGGATGGGAGGTACCCGGGTTCGAATCTCGGTGCCGGCTGTGCTGTCTGGGGTTTTTCCTGGGTTTTCCTCAGACGCTTTCAGACATATGTCGGCACAGTTCCCTTAGAAGTCGGCCCAGGACGCACATTCCCCCAGGGCGTGAGTCGTGACGTTGCCCACATACGTGTGGCCGACAACGGCAAGCCCTATCACCACCACCACCACCGGATCCGAACCCGGGAGGTATGCGGGTTCGAGTCCCGGTGCCGGCTGTGCTCAATAGGATTTTTCCTGGGTTTTCCTCAGACGCTTTCAGACATATGTCACCACAGTTCCCTTAGAAGTCGGCCCAGGACGCTCATTCCCCCAGGGCGTCAGTCGTGTCGTTGCCCACTTCTGTGAGGTAGACAACGGCGAGCCCTTTGAGCACTATCAACACCCGCCACCGATTGCCGTCGAGACTGGTAGGTACCCAGGTTCGAATCCCGGTGCCGGCTGTGTTGTCTGGGGTTTTTCATGGATTTTCCTCAGACGCTTTCAGATAAATGTCGGTACAGTTCCCTTAGAAGTCGGCCCGGGACTCACATTCCCCCAGAGCGTTAGACGTGATGTTGCCCACCTAAGCATGGCCGTCTACGGCAAGCAGTTCCATCACCACCACCACCACCATAAGATTCCTAGTAGGAAATAGATGAAAGATGGTCTCATCTCCAACAGGACATAGCTTCGCAGTGCCTTTCACCCTGTCAGCGAAGAGCGCAGACGACAATCTAGAATCTTCTTCCAGACTACTCGTAGACCAAAACCAATACCAAAAACTAGCCCGATCTTTTAAAAATGATGTCTGTGTATGACTTTTTCAGGGAACTATTCTTCACCAATTATCAGCGGTTTGAACAGCGGTTTGAACTGCGTGGCAAGACAGTGTGGTACCACGAAGGCTCCCGTCGTTGTTGCAGCCCCCGGAAGTGACGGCAAAGCGCTTCGTATTCTCCGGAATAAAAGCTACGTGTGGGAACTGTTATCGAAACGAAGAAGAAGAAAAGGAAGTTAGTTCCCGCGCGGACCCCAAGGTGTCAGCACGGCCATACATTTTGTATACCGCTTGATGTCCCGCGCACGTTGAGGATCGAACCGTGTTCACAATACAGGATTTCCCACCACGATTTCCTGTAAATGTACATCGCGGAGGATGAATACAGAGTGACACATTCGCCCCTCGATCGACATTGAAACGGCCAATGAAATAGTTTTTGTACTTTGCTCTTCTTAGCTCGCCCCTGCTAGGGCTGCTCCGTGTGTTGTGCTATAACGTAGCGTAAAACTAAACTAGGGTAACCAGTATAAAAACGGCGATTGCGGTAGCTGGGGCCACGAGAAGCACCAGTAAGTGTACAGTCGAATGACACTTTTGTATAACAGTCGCATAAGACAAGAAATCTCAAATCCACATCCTGCACTTAAAGAAAAAAAAAAAAAAAAAAGGAGCAAGGTAGGAAGTAGTTGCAGCTTCTAGTCCCCTAGACTGAAATTACTCTCCATTTTCTCCCCCGAACTGTAAATTGTCACTGAACTTCACAAATGGTCTTCCGAACCCCACAGTCTTCGTAAATATGTGCTCTTGGTCAAATTGATGGTATAAGACTGTATAACTCAGCCAACTTAGAAATTTTCCACCCCCACAGAGTAAGAAACAACGCTTCTTTCTTCGCAAATTGTGCCCTATGTATGTCGCAAGATTTTATATAACTCAATATATCACGGCTGACGGTTTATTTCGAAGTATTTTTATGCATGCACACGAATTATGTATATGGGACTTTAGAACAGAGCGTGGCAATGCGGCAATGCATTTACTCCCCCAAAGGAGTAAAATTACTCCTTTTTTTTTTAGAGTGTGGTCACAAATACGCTCCTACGATATCAAGGATATAAAATTCAACAGTACGCGGGCGATGGCGCTATCCAAGAAATCGCATTTATTCAAATTTTTATCAAGGAGGTATATTCTGCGAGGGCGCGAATCAGCGATGCGAATATTTCGCGTCCGTAAACTATGAAGCGAAAGAAAATTAGTCAACCACCGTGGTTGATCTTTCTGTCTGGTCATCATCCCCGCCTCCTTGGTCCTCGTCCTCGGCTGGCTTCATCGGCGGCGGCGGCGGAGCAGCAGGAGGGTAAAGAATGCTCATTCTCTGACTGTAGTAGTTCAACATCATATACAGCAGGGGACCCTGCAAAATCATTCAGGTCATATGCCAGTGGTTTCACAAATGTCGCTACACGACGCGATCATCTGGCAAAGCACTGCACTCTTAAAAATGAACTTCACCACATAGCACGCTCCTAGCCAACCATCACCCCGAATGACAACGTTCTCGCCCCTGATTTGTTGAAAACGGCAGGAGGAGCCTATTTTGTGGCCATTATGCACGGCACAAAATAGGCTCCTCCTCCCGTTTTCAACAAATCAGGGGCGAGGACGTTGTCATTCGGGATGATGGTTGGCTAGGAGCGTGCTATGTGGTGAAGTTCATTTCTAAAGAGTGTGTTTGCAGAACAGTGCGCCATTGCTACGTATGCGTTTTGTTTCATTCCATGCTCTGCTCCGAACAACTTAAGCCAACCTACACTCTTAAAAATGAACTTCACCGCATAGCACGTTCGTACCCAACCACAATTTCAAATGATATCGTTATCTGCCCTGATTTGTTGAAAACGGGAGGCGTACGGCTTTTCTGTGACAATTATGAACAGCATAAGTGTCACAGGAAAGGCGTACGCCTCCCGTTTTCAACAAATCAGGGCACATAACGATATCATTTGAATTATGGTTCGCTACGAACGTGCTATGCGGTGAAGTTCATTTTTAAGAGTAGGTTTTGTGACAGGTCCGGGAACGTCACCGTGTCTCGCCGTTTTTGTTGTTTTTATGGTAGTTTCAAGAATGAAATGTGCATCCCATGCGTGGAAGCTGCCCCTATACAATTTATCCGCTTTCTGCGCATGTACGTACACTCTTAAAAATGAACTTCACCACACAGCACGCTCCTAGCCAACCATTATCTCGAATGATATCGTTATCTGACCTGATTTGTTGAAAACCGGAGGCGTACGCCTTTTTTGTGACACTTATGCTGTTCATAATTGTCACAAGAAAGGCGTACGCCCCTCGTTTTCAGCGAATCAGGTCAGATAACGATATCATTCGATATAATGGTTGGCTAGGAGCGTGCTGTGTGGTGAAGTTCATTTTTAAGAGTGTAGTCACCTCGAATGTAACAGAACACTGAATGGTATTCAGGGTGTTTCTTTTTATCTGCAACAAATTTTCCTAAAAAGCGGAGTTGCCGTGAGGACGCTTTTACTGCTTTTGTCATTAAATTACTCGACGGGGCTGCTGCTAGGAAACCGTAATTTTTCTAAGTTAGGGGGCTAATCAATAGAGGTATTTTTTATCCACTTTCTAATCATCGACTTTAGGGAGCACATTGCAATTGCGATATTAAAGCCTGATGTCCACATGGTGTGCTCGAGCCACTGGTGAAGCAACAAGGTAATCACAGCGCGCTGTACGGGGTATTTGACCGCTGTCGCCTATACTGTAAACCGCAAGTGGTCGACAAAAGAGCGTCAGCGACGTTGATATCTCCGCCCTCACTTAACGTCATAGAAAAACGTCATACGCGATGTAAGGAACCCGTATCGCGGTATGTCTCCCGATCTTTGTTTTGTATTCCTTTTTTGCTTTCTTTGCTCCCTTCTTGTCTTCGGAGTCGCTCGCCGTATGCCTTGTCTCATCCTGCTGGGCACGGATCTCACCCTTCCCCGGTGCGGTGTAGCAGACGACAGAAGTAGGTACACTCTTAAAAATGAACTTCACCGCATAGCACGTTCCTAGCCAACTGTCGTCTCGAATGATTATGTTATCTGCCCTGATTTGTTGAAAACGGGGGCAGTACGCCTTTTCTGTGACAATTATGAACAGCATAAGTGTCACAAAAAGTTGTACGCCTCTCGTTTTCAACAAATCGGGGCAGATAACGATATCATTCGAGATGATGGTTGGCTAGGAGCGTGCTATGCGGTGAAGTTCATTTTTAAGAGTGTAGGCGCGCGCTGTGGTTTCTTTTATGCTACATAAGTGGTTCGAGCGCATGATGCGGAGATCAGCCAATGTGGCCCCTAAAGTTAGTGATTAAAACGTTGATGAAAATATCTTCGTTGATTGGCCCCTTAACTGAGAAAAAATACGGTCTCCTAGTAACAGCCCCGTCGGCTAACGCAATGACAAATGTAAAAGCGTCTTACTCCCCCTTTTTATGAAAATTTGTTGCAGCTAAAAAAAAAAAAACACCCTTATATGGCGCATATAACACCGAGAACGCGGTTTACAATATGCCGCACGTTCGGCAACATGAGTGCTGCGGTTGTACCGCTTGAAGGCGCTGTATGTGCGAGATGCTTGCGTTTCGGGTTTGCGGCTATGAAACTCCATATTTTAAAATCCTCTAGTGTCAGTGTCGTTGCATGCGCTCGCCGTACGCCCCATTGTGCGCCCCTACACTCTTAAAAATGAACTTCACCACATAGCACGCTCCTAGCACAACAATCACAAATGACAACGTTCTTGCCCCTGATTTGTTGAAAACGGGAGGAGGAGCCTATTTTGTGTCATTATGCACGGCACAAAATAGGCTCCTCCTTTCGTTTTCAACAAATCAGGGGCGAGAACGTTGTCAATCGGGATGGTGGTTGGCTAGGAGCGTGCTATGTGGTGAAGTTCATTTTTAAGAGTGTAGTTTAAGGCCTCTTCATATTCAACCAGTTTGGAGATATCAGCCGAGATACACTGTTAAAACAGACTTCCCCACATAGCACGCTCCTAGCCAACCATCATTCCGAGTAATATCATTCTGTGTCCTGATTTGTTCAAAACAGGGGGGAGGCGCCTATCTGGGGCAAGATAATGTGTCCCAGATAGGCGCCTCCTCCTATTTTCAACAAATCAACACACAGAATGATATCATTCGGAATGATGGTTGGCTATGAGCGTGCTATGTGGTGAAGGTCTGTTTTAACAGTGTAGGACGTGCAGGCACTTTGTCAACACTGACCTCTATCGCCGTCCAGAGAGCGATGCTGATCAATCGGTGTGAAGCGGACATCTGGAAAGAAACACGCAGCAAGCAGATTACAGTACAGGCAGACATGAAGGGGGCATGTGGTCATGTGGTCTATTCGGGTCCCAAAAGCACTCCAGACAAGGCTTGCCTTGCGTGCGCCTTTGGTAAGGCAGGTTGCGCAATGACGAGACAACGTTCTGCGAAAATATGTTACAATATGCTCGCTCGATTAATTAAAAGCGAGGTTTTGTGAAATCCTGAATGTCATCTCCGTGCTCCTATATAGGAAAGAAGGCGTATATTTGGTTAGCTTACGTTCATTATAGTGTACTGGTCCTTGAAACCGTCCAGCACCCCTGGGGACTGAAAAGTGCCTCAGAGACAAGAGAAAATAGTTTACGAACGACATTACCATGACGAAGTTTTCGTAGACGAAATTGCTGACCCCGTACATGACGTTCCCGACAATTTTGGCTCCGATTAGGATAGTGCAGATAAAGAACGTCTTCATGTTGTCCTGCGACAAGGTATAGCATTATGATACTGCGTTTTGAATGCATCGTGAATTTGAATACACTCACTACCAGGGATCGGAAGCGTTATTTTTTTTTCCGGTTCGTTTCGGGTTCAGGTTCAGACATATTGGTTCGGTTCGGGTTCAGCTCTGCAATACGCGCAAAACATTGGTTCGAACCGGTTCAGGAAAGTGCACAGACCTCTACCCGAGAAATGTCATCATGACGTTGGGAGACAGACTGAAACCGAAACAAATCGGAACTAGAGGGCTGGGCTCCACGAATGGGCACTTGTTCACTGCCTACTATTGAAAGAAAAGTATGACCGAAGGTCGCATCTCTTTCAGGGACCATCGTAATCCCCTCAAGACCGTGGCTTTCGGGCGCGACCTTGTTCACCTCTAGCTTCAAACGTAGTTCAACTCTACCAAATTGGTGGCGCTGTCGAACACAATGACGTCATTTGTTTACAAACAGGGAGAGGCCTATCCGCAGTGTAAATCCTAGTTCCGATCTCTCACAACGCACAGAGCCGTTTCGCGAACCGGTAACTACCAAAATTTTCTTCGTTTGAGCTCCGGCTTCGTTCAACGCGAGAAAAAAAAAGTATATATTTTTGTTCGGTTCAGTTCTGACTCTGCGAGAAAGCGGTTTTCGGTTCTGGATCAGTTTCGGTTCCAATCCCTGCTCACTACGTCGCGATGAAGCGGGATAGGTTTGAACTATGAGGTCACATATACGTAGCTTATGTTGACAGCGTAGATGAACAGTTTGTTTCTTGCAAAGCCAGCACAAGAAGGTATACATCGTGAGAGCCAGCACTCAATATATGTAATTTGCTAGCCATATTGTCGTAAAGCAGACCTGCAGCCAGCCAGAGTAGCCGACGCCATCTTGGCCCCATCTATTGAATATGTGGGGAACCTTCTCTGGCGCCGTCAGGGTCACCGAGCATGCACAGAAGCGTTGTGAAAAAGGTCCATTCGTCAAGCAACAGCTATCTATGTTCCCGACTGGTTTGCTGCTCCTGGTGGCTACGTAGCCGACACGTAGTCAACATCTTTTGTTTTTAGACCCAGTGTTGTCCTCATACAATGTGGTTTTCACCACTTCGTGGTACATTGTGGTACATAATTTTCAATTTTAATTAAAAAAGACTGCGTGAAATTGGGTAGAAAATTGAGTTGTGAGGATTTAAAGGCACAGGCTACCGAATACACACACACACACACACACACACACACACACACATATATATATATATATATATATATATATATATATATATATATATTGAAAAGTTGAAGTTGTGTCGGACGGCTACGTAATTATATAGTGAACGTTGAGATAAATGGGAGACAGAAGACAAAAGTAGGGGAAGTAACAAAAACAAAAGGGTTTGTGAAAACTTAAGTTATTAAGTTAGGGGCGACGTCTATGTTACGGCGGAAGCTCCGCCGTGACGTAGACATAGCCCCTAGCTTTTTTAACTTGAGTTTTAATAAACCCTTTTTGTTACTTCCCCTACTTTTGTCTTCTGTCTCCCATTTACCTCAACGTTCACTATATATATGTATATGCCTTTTTTTTTTCTTCTGAGATTGCACCTTTGCTGCTTGGCAGCGGTTCATTCGGCGAATGTTGCACAGGGAGAAATATGGCAGCCATCGAAAAACCATATAAGGGTACAACACCGGAGCACGTTCCTGGATTTCATCAAATCACGGGGCAGAGCGTGCTGGCTCGCCTGGAGCATGCTATGCAGTGAAGTTCTGTTTTTACAGTGCAGCGCGGCTGGTGCCGGGATTCGAACTTTTGTTGCCTTTCGGCGTTGCGTGAAGTCTGCATAATCGGAGCGAGCACTTACGGAGCTAAGGGCACTGCTGCACATCATGGCCGCGATGAAATTGATGAGACGGATGACAGCGTTTCTGCCATACACGACATAAACATAGGGCCGCCCTATGGGTGGAAAAAGAAGTGGAATCAAGTCGTTTGCCAAGTCAAGTCGAGGTCAAGTCAAGCAAAATGTAATGTTTTTCAGACTGTATAAAAGTCGTATCGAAGTGCACAGCATCCTGTGTCCTATTTTCGCCGTGTATTCCAGATTTGCGACGTTATTGTTAATGGGCGACTGTTTTCATGCGTTTCGTGTAACAACAATCGAGTGAAATGGCGGTTATTTGTTTGATGCATTGGCTGTAGGCTGCGAGTTCTGCAATATGACGTAATTTGGGTTATTCCTGCTGATGATATAGTTGGGACCATGGGAACATTCGGAGCTGGAAACTTTGGGATCATGTTGGCAATGTTCGCACCACACGAGAAATGTGCGTAAAGGAATAAACTTTTGCAAAAGGGATGGAACTTACTGTGATAATCGGTAAGCAGTGCAATCAGGTACGTGGCCACGCATTCCGCAATGAATGTCCCGAGCACGATGATCTCGAAAAAGTAAGGATGAGTAAAATAAATACAGTATGAAGAATATGATGACGAGCTTCATAACTGCTGCAACATCACCTGCGAATCACCACCCTCGGTACTCTTGTACAAAACAAAACCAAATCAAACCAAATCGGGAACAAAACAAAAACAAATCGGGTATCGTGTGACTTTATCGGAGCTGCCCCTCTCTAGTGTTTCATTTTCTGTTTTCTTTTAATCTTTTTCCGGGACGCAAGAGGCCATAGTGTGCTCTTCCCCCTCTCACATTGGGGATGAAGAAAATACGCGTTTCCCAAGATGCGCAATGAACAAAATAAAGAAAAAAAAACGGTGTTCCTTCACGAATTTTTTGCGGACGATCTACCGAGGGGATTTTTGTTCTGAAAACGGCTACGATATCAGGTGACCGAAAGGAACAGATGTTCTCATTGGGACAACTTCGTAGCTTTTATAATTAAAAAGTTAATTATTGAAAGTTAATTAAGACACTGTCTTAGGAGTTTGCTAATGCCCCCTAAGGAGTGCCCTTCATCATATGCTATATTGCAATTGATTTCATCTCTGAAAATGTGATAGATATTTTTAAAAAAATATGTTCACACTAAGCTTGGACACCCTGTATATATATTGGATCTAACGCTCACTTACAGTTTCAGGATCAGGTTCAGGATCAGGATCAGGGTCGCCTTATCCCTTTTGACACATTAAACGCTTGATGGTGCTACCCGCGTGTTCAACGGCCGTTGACTTCAATCGTCATTGAAGACATGCCCGTGTGACGATGGTGTTTTGGTTTCGATTGGTTCAACGATGAGCTTATTTCGTTTAACTAAGGAACGCCCTGTATGCTACGTTAAGAAAGGTGTTCGGCCCGTGGATTTCTCGTATACATCGTCATACATGGTTCTATCGCTTGTGATCACTTCCAAATGAATTGTCACACGAAGCTGACTTACGGAATAAAAACATAGCCAGGTGCCGAGGGAACACATTACTCAGATCCTTAGGCTGGAATAAGTTTGAACGACGAAGGAACGCTGAGCACTACTACTTCTTCCTCCTGTTCTGCTCGTTGGCGGCTAAGAGGACTTTTGACCTCTTCTTCTTCTTGGATTTTCAAGGTAGAAGGTTACCCTGGTATTTTCTCGTCCGCTGATTTAAAGTGACACTAACAATTAAATCTCGTAAGTGCCTTTAGAAGCCTACCGAGTTAATGCCACTTCAAGCCAGATCTGACACTGTAGTCCTATCAAGATATATTGTTGATTCACTAAGGTAGATTGGATATACTCCTTCGCAGAATGGTCCGTGGCCGCTTGCCCTTTGGCTATGTGGCACACAAACGACAACAACTTTATTTTATGATGATGCCGAGGAGATTCATCAGGCACATAGTTAACAGCAAATTTATGTGACGCATAGCATTGTGGCATAGCCACATTTAAAAAAAATGCACCCGTCATAATGCGCCCCCGCTGTATCACGTCCATTTTACAGTCACAAGTCCATCCCTGCCCATTCCACCACCATTCGTGGATCACGGCTACCGAGTGCAAGGAAGACGTCGAACAAGAACAAGAATAATAATAATAATACGTAGAAGACAAAGAGGAAGAAAAGCCATATGCCATGTCTTGGAGTCTCCGAGACTCCCTTATCTTCTACGTCGTAAGTTAACCACCATTTTAATAGTATTAGGTTTTCCAGAGTCTGCAGCCCGGGAACACTTAGCAGTCGTAGCTATGCAAGTTGCTGGCAAAGCTGAGCCATGCTGGCTTCGTTGTATACAGGGTCTGTGCAGATAAGCCCCAGTGGCATTTGCACACGTATACATAGCCAGTGGTCCCGATACGGAACTACATCTCAGAGCTGCCGGCTAACTGACCTCTATGCATCGTTTTAAGGTACTGACATGGATGGCCCTGTCCATGGAAGCCGCAGCCGCCATTACCTGTGGGGCAGTCACGGACATTTCAAGTATGTTGAAGGAGCGTTTTTTTTTTCTACATCCCGTGTTAGCGCCGCGAAGCAACTGTGGCTATGAACGGCGTACAGATGCGGACAGATGGAGAAAGGACAGCAGGAAGGAGTGGGAGACAGGGTGGGGTTAGTGTGCGTCCTGGGCCGATCGACTTCAGGGGGAACTGTGGCGACATTCGTCTGGAAAGTCTTCGGAAAACCCAGGGAAAAACTTCAGACAGCACAGCCGGTGGTAGGATTCGAACCCACCACCTCCCGGTCTTCAGCACGACCTTGGCTACAACCAACGAACGGGACGTGAAGGGATAAACCGAACATATTCTTTTACCGTGTGATATGAACATACTATACCTTGTCACGCGAATTGTTTGCTTTGGGAAGCTCGCATTTGGTCAGAAAATTAGTTAGGCTCTCTCTCACAGATGCTTCTGGCGTGTCGTGACGTCAGATCTTCCGAGCACTCTTATTGGCTGCCGAGACTGGTCTGCTACAGTGGGTGAGCAAGACGACCGGTCGATCGCTCTGCTTCAGACGCTGGAGAAGCAGCGCCAAATATACTCTATAGCGCAAGAAAGAAAGAGATATACAGGGTTAGTCTAGCAAACGTTACACATTTCGATCGCATCGTAAAAATAGAAGACGTGGTTTATCCAACCTCAAACTTCGCAGACTGGTAGCCATTTATCTGAAGTTTTGTTGGAATTTTTTGTGAACGTTATGGTCCTCTAGAGGAAAAATTAAAAATGAAGCAAAATTTAACTCTATGCATTTTCTATGGCCTATCTCACTCACAAGCCGCCATTTTCTCCTGTGTGCGCTTCATTTTCATTGCACCACACACAGATGGCACCAGTATACAGAACAAGATTGGAACAAGAGGATTGGTGCGTAACATCAGAATCTGCATGTAACATCGTTGTAGGAAGCGCCGCCTGTGTGAAGTGATATGAACGTGAAGCAGACACAAGAAAAAATGGCGGTGTTTGTGTGGAATAGGTCATTGAAAATGCATGGGGCGAGATTTTGCTTGATTTTTAATTTTCTTTCTACATGACACTTACAAAAAATTTGAATGAAACTTCAGACAAGTGGCTATCAGTCTACAAAGTTTTGGATGGGCCAAACCCAGTCTTTTATTTTTATAGTACGATCGAAATGTGTAACGTTTGCTAGAATAACCCTGTAGATAAAAGAAGGCGCGCGCCACACTATTGGGCGGATGATGTGACGTCACAGGCTGACCGCCGAGGGAAAGAGCTTTTCTGACCTGCGGCACTGAAAGCTCTCTTGCGCGCACCAGGATTTGCGTGCTGCAGTCTTAGCTTGTCTGCGAAAGTATGCTCTCATGGCTTGTAATATATAGCTTATAAAAAATATGTCCCCCTTACATATTTTTGAAATATCGGAAAATTTATCTATTCGATAGCTCGATCCCTCAGTACTCTAGCGGTACAATTTTCGTCCCCGTTGGATTCGTCGTTTTTTAGGATATTAAAATCAAAGTATACGGGCAACACTGTGTCGAGGTCGCCACCAACCGCGCATTGCTCGTCTACTGTACGACGGAAGGCTACATTGCATGCATCAACACTGGGTCTAAAACGAAAGAAGTTGGCTACGTGTCGGCTACGTAGTCATCAGGACCAGCAAGTCAGTCAGGGAACATATATCACTGTTGCTTGACGAATAGGGCATTATTTGCCACAAGACGCCCTAACCCCGAGCATAATAATAACTAATTGAAACACTAAGCGTTCCCTGTCACATTTCTGATTTGATGCGCTGGGTTTACGTGTTTGCGTTTATGTGTTACGTGTTTACGGTTTACGTAGGTTTACCTGTGGTGCTGCTTTAGGATTTGCATTATCTGCACTCTTATTACTTTCAGATCATTGCGTCTTTTTACTTCTAGGGCGTCCCTACGTTTGGATCACTTACGGGAAACACGCCGTTGTCCGATCTGTAAGCCTTTGCGTGGGCATCTTTGCCTACATTGGATATATTCGGGTAAGGATATTCAAGTATATACCATTCCGGACTAAAAAAAAAGCAATATATTTTATATCGTGTTCCTATAAACAAAGCTCGCTGAAAGACACAGTACGTAAAATATAAATGCCGTCAGTGCCATTATGTGGCTCCACGAATATTGGAAAGAACAAACGCAGGACTTCATTGTTTCGGATTCTCCGAGTATTGATGACGTCATCTGAATCTCCGGACCGGGGTGACGGGAATCGACCTTGGAGGGGCAATGTTGCCAGACGGCGGGCAAGTTGCGCACGTTATGAGGTCATGTTTCTAAAAACTATAAATGAATTTTATTACATTTCATTAATTTTGTAAACGAATACCGAATAACTTATCAGACAGTAACTCTCCATTCGCCTTTCTTCCCTCTTTTTGTTGCTTAACGTGTTGTTTTTTGTTGCCTCTCTGCTGTCGGAGGGTACGTGGCTCGTACAGCTGGCATCATAGTTAACTTGAACACCATTCTGACCTGAGGGACCCTGGTGGTGCTTAACAGAAATAACAGCGGAGGGTGTTTTGGTCATACACAGGGTGAATTTAGCAAAGGTTACACGTTTCGACCGCGTTGTAAAAATAGAAGATGACGTCTCTGGCGCTTCAAACTTTGCACACATATAGTCATTTGTCTCAAGTTTTATCGATATTTTTTTCAAACGGTATCATATTGTATAAAAAAAGTTAGAAACCAAGCAAATTCTCACTCCATGTATTTCCTATGGCCTGCACCGGCCGGAAGCTGCCATGTTTTCCTCTCTCTGCTTCATATTCACATCACCACGTATAGGTGGCGCTGCCTCGAAACCCTGCTTCTTGTCCATCTGGTTGTTGGTTGTTTCATAGTTCCATAAGTTCTGGTTTTGCTTCGTCTCCAAGCAGCGCCATCTATGCGTGGTGATATGAACGTGAAGCAGACAGAGGAAAAAATGGCGGTTTGCGGGCGGTATAGGCCATAGGAAGTGCATGGGGTGATAATTTGCTCGGTTTCTAACTTTTTTTTTTCCTACAAAATATACCGTTTGAAAGAAATATCGATAAAACTTGAGACATACGACTTCAGTCTGAAAAGTTTGAAACGTCAGGGACGTTATCTTATAGTTTTACGACTCGATCGAAATGTGTAACATTTTCTAAATCCACCTTGTATTTACAGTTACAGGGGGGGGGGGGGGCTCTCGTTATGAACGCGTTGTTCTCCGCTAGGCGCCGCAGGGTGGCTCTCTTCTCACTTCGCAGGCTGGTGCTGTGGTGTTCAAGTTAACTCTGACGCCAGCCGTACGAGAGGGAAAAGCGCGAATGTCATTCGCTTGGCCATGACATTCAGTTTGCCGTGCGGCGGTGTTATTTAGTTGCGACGCCGTTTGCGAATAAAATCACGGTTAACTTTTCAGAGCTTGTTTCTACAATGGCTGCTTTGCACGGTGCTCATCGCTGCACTGACTATCGGCAATTTCCTGTATGGAACCTACTACTACGTCTACGTTACCTACATCCGGGTAAGAGACTGTATTTCAAACGCACAAGCAAGCAGCAGGAAAGACGCAACCTTAGGCCAACCATTTGCGGAAGCCGTGGGGGCGTACGCCTTTACCTGACAAATGCCACATTCTAAAGACGGAGCTTCACCGCATAGCACGCTGTGCGCGAACCATTGCAATGATAGGGTTATCGCTTTTGATGCGAGGAGAGAGAGGGGCGTACGCCTTTTTGTGGCAATTTGGATATATGGTAACTGACACAAAAACGCGTACGCCTCCCTCTCTCCTCGTATCACAAGCGATAACCCAATCATTCGCCAGCAGTGGTTGACGCAGAGCGTGCTATGCAGCGAAGTTCTGATTTTAGAGTGCATAACTGTATAGGTGTCACAAAGGGCGTGCGCCTCCCGTTTTCAACAAATCGAGAGAAATATACAGGGTGTCCCAGAAAACGTGTCATTGAATTATAATAACAAAACTACGCCGCCTAGAATATGCGGTCAACGGCATTTGTTCTTATTAGGTTTTTGGCAACTCCTAATGTGAATGTCATGTACTCCAAGTTTAATTATGTAAATATTTGCGAACTGAACTCGGAAATTTGCCAAGTAAAGGTCACTTTTTTACCCCACCAATATGAAGAGCGTGCCGAATTCACTTAAATTCATGATAATTCACAGTGATATTCACGAGCTATCGCATCGGAAAAAATAGCCGAATATCATGCTTTTCGGAGCACCGGACCATAGCGCGCGATGACTTTTTGAGCGCAATCGCTCTCAGTGCGACGAAAGGAGGTTCCGAAGCCAGCCCACAGAGTGATAGTAGAAAAAGTAACAGTTCCTAAAGTTGGGAGAGGGAAAGCATTATCCTAGCGAAATCGAACGTGATAAGCCGTGCCTGTTTTATCTCTTTCTGCGATGTCGCGGAGGGTTGGGTTTCCAACCTCCTTTCGTCGGACTGACAAAGACTGCGCTGAAAAATTCATCGTGCGCTATTCTGTGCGACCTCCGTACAGCATGATGTTCGGCTATTTTTTCCGATGGGATAGCTCCTGAATATCCCTGTTAATTATCATTAATTTGACTAAATTAGACACGCTCTTCACATTGGTGGGGTAAAAATGTGACCTTTACTAGGCAAATTTCCGACTTAACCTCGCAAAAATGTACATAATTAAACTTACGTTACACGACATTCACATGAAGAGGTGGCAAAAACCCAATAAGAACAAATGCCATTGACCGCATGACTCTAGGTGGTGTAGTTTTTTTTATTACAATTCAATGACACGTTTTCTGGGACACCCTGTATGTCATCTGAGATGGTGGTACGCTCTAAAAACAGGTCTTCGCCGCATAGCACGCTGTGCGCCAACCATTGCCAAGAATGATAGGGTTATCACTTCTGATTCGAGGAGAGAGGGAGGCGTGCGTTCGCCTTTTTGTGTCAATTATCATATGTATTCAAATTAATACAAAAAAGGCCTACCCCCCTCCTCTTCGAATCGGAAGCGATAACCATATCATTCGTGGCAACGGTTAGCGCACGTTGCGCTATGCGGTGAAGTTATGTTTCTAGAGTGCAGGTTGGGATCAGTTTCTGCAGCCCATTGCAGGGGTCACATGACTTACTCACATGCCAGCGTATTGGAGCAACGCCACGTAGATCCAGAAGGCCTGCTTATTGCCTCCTCTCCCTCCTTCGCTACGTGGACATATGAAGTCAGAATTCGTCTGCTACTGCGATTCGCCGTTCTGCAAATTCAAGAACTCGCAAATGATTGCAGCTAACTTGGAGCCTGTAGACCCGAATCTGTACACTCTTAAAAATGAACTTCGCCGCATAGCACGTTTCTAGCCAACCATCATCCCGAATGACAACTTTCTCGCCCTTGATTTGTTGAAAACGAGAGGCGGAGCCTATTCTGTGCCGTGCATAATGAGCACAAAATAGGCTCCGCCTCTCGTTCTCAACAAATCAAGGCCGAGAACGTTGTCATTCGGGATGATGGTTGGCTAGGAACGTGCTATGTGGTGAAGTTCATTTTTAAGAGTGTACAGATTCCCCTTTCTCCCACCTTCTTTTCCTTTTTTTTGGCTATAGTCGTGACGATGCCCACTTGAGTGCGGCCAACAACGGCAAGCTACCTCGACACCCCCCCCCCCCCCCCCCCTCATTTTTAAGAGTGTAGACAAAAAGTGCAACACGCTTTCCAGAAAACCGGTCTTGAGAAAGATATGGGACTGCTTTGCGCTTTATTTTAAAGATTTTCCATGTAGTAGTACGCGGAGACGTTCAATCACTACTCGCAGACGACGGTTGTTCGTCTCCATGGCTACGACCGCTGAAGGCGCGTTCGTGATTGGCTACCGCAGTTGGAAACACTATGCTGATTGGCTGACTCTTAGTTGTTACGTCATGTCGACGAGTAAGCAGGCTTTCTGTATCCAGGGGGTGTTGATTGGAGTCTGTGAAAAGTATGTGCACTGTGTTTATTAATGGCGTATTCCTTCTTCTTCTTTTCTTTTTTTCTTTTCAGAAAATGGGTGTTATAGAGTCGTACAAACGGGCCTCCTTCGAACACTCGGTGAGAACTGAATATTGATAGGTATATACTGTACAAACTTGCAAACGTGCAATTCTGCAGCTGTCGAAACAACCTTATTTTTAAGAGGATGAATGGGGAGCTTCGTCGAACAATCTAGTTCTGAAGCTCAATTTCTCACTTTTTTCGCAGCTCCATCCTAGGTGGTACCTTGCATATGTAATAAGTTCGACAATAGCAGAGGTGAGTATATCCGTTTCATACGATAATAGCGCTTTACATGCGAGCTCGCTGTCCCAAATGTTCTGTGGATGTTTTATGAATGTTTATTTACGATGCATCTTTTGAATTTGGGATGAATTAAAGGGGCGCCCCAAAGTGCAAAGCTTATATGTTCGCGGAATGAAAGATTCTGCTACGTTGACACGAACACGGAAGGAACGGGATCAAACAATTCATCGGTTGTTGCGTGTTGTTCCGCGTGTTATGTAAACATTGCACGGGCTGAAGCGTCACAGTGGCGAGCGCCGGCCACCCTTGGAACTGCTCCCGTGTTCTGGCGTATATAACCACGTGTTTGTTTTGCCCACCAGTGAGAGGGACCCATTGTAGGTCACGTGACAATCACGTATATCACGGGGAGCTGTATATTTATGAGTGAAAGAAGCCGCAATTTGCGTTTTCTCCCCGCGCGGAGCGGTTTCTCATTGGTCTTTTCAGACGATCTTTCCAATCGTCGATCGTTCGAGGAGAGGAACAACCAATCTGAGAGCTCGTCACATTGTTGGGCTTCTTGAGAAGGAAAGGGAGAGGGAAAGCTTGGCACAGGTCACCCCAGTCTATCCCATACGAACTTAAAAGATGGTTCTTTGCATCGATGTGAACTTGCATTGAAATTTTCGCTGCGGGGTAGTAAAAGCGAAGAAAATGGGAGCCGCGAATACCGAAACTCACGCGGCCCTGACGTCACAGCCCTCACGGCCAGGCAGCACACGTGAGAGTCACGTGCTTGCGACTGCCAATGGGAATGGACGCGACTCTGAGCTTTCTGGCGTCTGCGCTTTGCTCGAGATTATGCTCGAGGGCTTGTATCTCGCTAAGTACGGCACGTATAGAAGAATAATTCTTTTTCTAATTCCTCAGTATTCTGGCCCACAGTACAGTGCGTTCATAATGTAATATACCACATCTATGTAAAGTGTCCCAACCCCTTTAAATTGCTGCTGCTGCTTTCTGAACGCTCCTTCTCTGCGAAGAAATATAAATAAATCAATATTGATCAATAAATATACATAAATCAATATAAATCGTTCCACGAACGCTTACATTTGACAATAATTTGTTTTCAGCCTTGTGCTTAATTCCCACGAAATGCGAATTGACGTTTCCGCACTCTTGAAACAGAACTTCACTGCATAACACGCTCTTGTTTAACGATCGTTCCCAATGACATCGTTCCTTCCCTCAATTTGTTGAAAACGGCAGGCGTACGCCCCTTTTGTGGCATTTATACAGTTACGTTGAATCTCACAAATAGATCCGAAGTGGTAACAGTATACATTCTATAAAAGCGGCACATCACCGCGCATGGCACGGTAGGGAGAGGGAAGAGTACGCATTTTTGTGCCAATTATCATATATTCCAAATTAACACAAAGGCGTACGCCCTCCTCTCTCTTGGAATCAGAACCGGTAACCCTATCTTTCTGTGCGATAAACCTCTACCCGAGAAACGTCATCATGACGTTGGTAGACACACCGAAACCAAAACAGATCGGAAGGGGAGAGTAGGACCGAAGGTCGCGTCCCTTTCAGAGACCATCGTAATCCCCTCAAGACCGTGGCTTTCGAGCGCGACCTTGTTCGCCACTAGCTTTGAACGTAGTTCAACTCTACCAAACTCGTGGCGCTGTCGAACATTATGACATCATTTGTTTACAAACAAGTAGAGGTCTATTGCCGGCTCGCAGCGTGCTCTGTGATGAAGTGAAGTTTTTAGAGTGTACACTCTTAAAAATGAACTTCACCGCATAGCACGCTCCTAGCCAACCATCATCTCGAATGATATCGTTATCTGCCCTGATTTGTTGAAAACGGGAGGCGTACGCCGTTTTTGTGACAATTATGAACAGCATACGTGTCACAGAAAAGGCGTACGCCTCCCGTTTTCAACAAATCAGGGCAGATAACGATATCATTCGAGATGATGGTTGGCTAGGAACGTGCTATGCGGTGAAGTTCAGTCTTTAGAGTGTAGTGCGCGGAAAGGGACCCCTATACCCAGACCCATAACTTTTCAAATGTACACAGCACTGCCGAAATACACAGCACTGCTCTGCAAACATTGCTTCGTGTAACAACATCAATAATGATATTTTCTGTATTTTACAGAAGGGCACAAAATGCAAAAAGAAAAAAGCAAACTGGTCCACCTAAGCTAAACGGCTTGTGGAATAGTAACAATAATAATACATTGAGGTCTGTCTGACGACACCGGTCAGTGCAGATGTCGTGCGTCTTCTACTTGTTCTGTCCCTTTTTACCCAGCACTGCATGGGTAAAAATGGGTAAAACACCGGGTACTTTATCGCGTTTAAATGCCCGACGGCGTAACCCTGAAGGTTTACTACTGTTTTAGGGCATCTTGGTGTGGTACATGTTCAAGTATTACATAACATCGACCAAGAAGAAAGTAAAGGAATCTACAGTGAGCAGCGGGGCAAATCAAGATAGCACGACCCAGAAGGACAGCGGCGCAAACCCTGCCACTTCTGAAGAAGAATAAGCGGAACACGAGAAACTCACCGAACACAGCTATAGGAGTTTTTACGATCGCATACATATCGAATAAAGTGAACCGCTGTTGCAGTGAAATAACGGAACGCGCATTGCGTCCCGTAAGATATTATTATTGTATTGTTACAATACCCATCCTTTCGTCTCCTCATCCTCAACAACATCGGCATCATCATTGTTTTTCTATTCCCGGAACTTACCGGCTAAGTTCTGTCGATAAACGTTATACCATACGGTAATGTACCGTACGTATACCGTACGCTAAGGTAGAAATAAAGATAACGTCCCGTCGATGAGGTAACTTGTGCTGGCACTCCGAAACTCCGACGGTGTGCCACTCGAAGTTCTCTCCTTCACGTTTACAATACACCGCTATGCAACAGGGCTGTACCCCGAGGTGTATCCCCTACCACAAGGGAAGATCACCAGTCCCACACTGGTCTCGTCATGATGGCTGGTTTAACATCGATAATTACCTCGAAATGTAGCATTCTCTGCGCATAGAATAGTGATGAAAGAAGGAAATCACTGGAAAGGTTAGCCAGTTGCAGGTCTCGAACCCACATCTTCTGGATTACCGGTCCAGGACTCTACCATTTGAGCTAAGCCCCCAACGACTTCCAAGGGCGCGTCCATCTGAAGGGACAAACCACATCCACTCACTCCCTCATTCTACTTTCACTCTTCGGCCTTCCACCGGCACCCGTCGGCTTCGACGCCCAGTACCGGTCGCGGTATGCCGTGGTCCCTCTCACTTCGCCAGGCCTCCACGTACATCGTGATGGTATTTCCCGGATCTACCAGCGGCACCTGGTCGAGCAACGCGCTCCCTTACCGCATTGCCAAGCCGCTGGTCACTCGCCCCGCCCTGACAACGCGTCAGCTCGACAACGCCTGAACACACTCGTGACTATGACTCACGTCGTCCCCATCGCACACGCCCTGCCTGCCTTCGCCACCCCCCTCGACGCTCCGGTATACTCGTGGTCCACCAGCGACCACCACCAAGTGACCGCTCATTCCTGGGACATGCCTTATTTGTCACCGCGTCTGAGGGTGGGAGTACTGTGGTGGTCACCAGAGTCGCGGCATGGGGTCTCCCTTTCCGTTCCAATTCCATTTCGAGGAATGGAGATTTGCGATAATTCAATTCCTTTCAATTCCTCGGAATGAAAAGGTATGGTCAGTTCCCACTCCTGGAATGGCTTGGCAACCCGATTCGATTCCGTTAATTCCCTCAATAAAAGAAAAGGACCGGCAACCATACTGACAAGTCCAGCAGTGCTAGAGGAAGTTGATATTGCCAAGCATGGAAAAAGCACAAAGACAAGGTTATTTCACTTTTGACCGTGTGCAGGTGCTGTACGTGTAAAGGGTGCGAGGGCAGAAACCAGCACGTTGAAACCAAAAAATGCCACAGAGCATTCCATTCCCATTCCTAGGACAGTTTCCACCATTCCATTCCATTCCAATTTCATTCCTGGCTCTGCTAAATCTGGAATGATTCCGGAATCATTGCAACTCCTGAGTGGCACCTCCGCAACCCTGGCAGCCACCGATGATGAAGACGATGTGCCAATGCTGCCACGCGCTACTGCGCTGGCTCCTGAGTTAGTGGCTAACGGCCATTGCTCTGAGGTGGAATAAGAAGAAGAAGGCACCGTCCTAGCGTGAGGACATGGTCATCGGCCCGCTGGGACATTCCATCATCACCGGTCAGGACACGAGTAGAGGAGCATCATCCCCTCTACACTCTAAAAACAGAACTTCACCGCATAGCACTCTGTGCGCCAACCATGGCCACGAATGACATGGTTATTCTTCTGATTCGAAGATAGAGGGGCGTACGCCTTTTTGCGGCAATTTGGATATCTGAAAATTGCCACAAAAAGGCGCGCTCCCCCCTCTGTCTTCCAATCACCAACCGTAACGCTATCATTCGTTACAATGGTTAGCGCGCAGCGTGCTATGCGGTGAAGTTCATTTCCTCGAAAGTATAAAGTGACCTCATTTCCCCAAAATCCGGGAGACTGGTTGAAATGGGAGAAACCCACACGGAGGCCACAGATCCCCCGGGTAGTGTTACATACTTCGCTACGAAACCGGATACACTTTGGAGTATCGCCAATGTCATCTTGAGGCCGATATCGAATTATTTTCCTGACGACGATTGTGTGCACGCAAGTGGGCGGGGTGGGCGGAATAACAAATGTTTTTCATATAATGGCAACATCGTAATAATAAATCATAATAACCACAATATACCATAATCATAAATCAGATCATAATCATAATCGGGCATATGGTGGCTACGTGTTTTATGTGAGACGCATTTTAGAATTGAGTATTCATAGTGATAACCATGTCGTAACTAGAAATTTAAGCACATACATCTTCAGTACAGTAAGCACATACATCAAGTAAGTCGTGTCTGAGTGATTTTTTAAACAGAAATAAGTTGTTCGTGAGTTTTATGTCTGAAGGAAACTTGTTCAATGCGTGTACGCCATACGATGTAAATGAAACTTTGCCATATATAGTTCTTGTTTTTGGTGTACGCAATATGTTTCGAGTGGGACGAATCCGGATTTTTTCGAATTTTCCGAATTTTCCGAATCTGGATCCAAGGAAGGTTCTGCGAATCCACGAATCTTCCGAATCTCGAATCTTCCGAATCCTTTAAAAAGTGTTTAAAAAGCCAGAAAAGAAATCTTCTACTGAAATGTGTTTTGAAGTAGAATATGATACCTTTGTTTAATGAAAAAGAAATTCAATAATAGTTCAGTCTCAGGAGAAAATATACCCACATAGTTCTTCGTTGTTCATAGTTCATGTTGTTCATCGACTACAAGAAATACATAAATTCTCGAGTCTGAATTATTTTCATAAAACTAAGCAAGAATCAAAAGCAAAACCATGCTACTGTTAAATAAACTTCTACGCGCGCGTCTACGCGTCTACGCGAGAAACGTCATAATGACGTTGGTAGGCAGACTGAAACCGAAACAGATCGTAAAAGGGGAGGGCTGGTTTCCTTGAACGGACCCTTGTTCGCTGTACAGTCACTATATAAGCTTATAGCTTATATAGTGACTGTAGCTAAGAGCATATTTCGCCTCTACCAAACTAGTGGCGCTGTCGAACGGTATGACGTCATATGTTTACAAACATGGAGAGGTCTATTCTATTGTAACGTAGCTGTTCCTGTCTGAACTCTTTCAGAGCAATGTAAGCAAACAAACAAGAAAACACCTGATCGTTAATTTCTTAAGCAAATTGAGGCTTTGTATGTATTTGTCCCTTCTATGTTGTTCCAGCCTCAGAACATGAGTTCTTTCACGAGAAAACACCTGTCGGCCAATGAGGCTTTCGGTGAACTCCGGAGGCGCCAATTTAAAAAAAAAAGAAACAAACAAACGTGGTTGGTGGATTCGAAAAGGATTCGATTCACCGTTTCGAGCGCTGTCTTTTATAATTTCATTAATGCTAAATATAATGTTGCGTTAGCTTATTGGATGCGACTGAATGTCGCTTATGTACTCCTGAGTCGCTTTACCGTTTGCGACAAGTCGACTTTCCCGGCTGCGCGATCTGGAACACATCATTCTTCATTGTCCGCGCTACAGACTTTGCAGGCCCACACTTACGGTGTGTGTCTTTAAATCGTCGGATTCTCGTCCTTTCACACTGACGACGAAATTGCTTCTTCGCTGGTCAAAATCAGCTCAACAGCGCTCTGTCTTATGCCCCTGTCAGAACGGACTAATTTAGTGTCACTTTCAACGAGTGACACTTGCACTTAGTGTCATTCGTGTGCTGCCACACGACATCTTTGAGTGACACTCGGCAGAAAGTGCACTAACGATTATAAGTGAGTTCCCCAAACTCACTTCGCTTCACTTAGCGTGACCGAGTGTGTAGCCTCGACGGCAGGCTTTGTGGTACAAGTAAAAATATTGAGAAAAAGTGAGAGGCCCCGACACCGCAATATTTTTAGTGAAGCATTTTCAACAGCATGTTTATTTTATTTTAGTACAGTGTGACACTGTGCCGAAAAAACGTGTCATTATACTCTCGTTAGCAGCCCGTGAGAACTTCGCTCTCTCGGCGATCCAGTGACGACCATTTTTGTAGAAGATTTTGTAGAAGATTAGCAGGAGGTGTTTCTAAATCAAAGAAAAACATTCTGAGGAAGGTATTGTGGCGCACACCTACAAATTTTGCCCTTGTTTATTTTTATCTATCGTAATTGCCATCATTGCTTAAGTGACACTTACTTAAGCCCTGCAGCAAGCACGAGCGAAGGTGACGTTCGCTTGGTTGGAGTGCACTTCAATCAATGAGAAATTAGCCGGGGCGGTCTACAAATATGGACGACACAAACACGTAAGCCTCCAACGCAGAGAATAAATTAAATCAAACAACCCAATGAAAAAGGTGCTGACGCCAGAATTCCAACCCGGGCCTTCTGATTTCCTGTCAGATATGCTGACCGCTACGCCACGACCACGACCACGACCTACTAGACTATAACGACCATGTCATAGGCACCCCTTCCGAGCGCCGCATTCAGAAGCTAGCGGTGGCGCTACTAATCAGCCCGCGGCTATTGCTTACTCAATTTCATTTGTGTTTCTGCAACACTTTCAGCTTACCTTAGTATTTTTGTACAAGCGGTGGATGTCCCGCGGGGGATGCTTCTTTCTAAAGTTGATTATCATTATCATCATTCTACGTGTTTTCGTAGGAGCTGTTGCTGTCGTCTGCTACGGCAGTCGTATACATCTGCTTCTGCGCGTTCAAAATTCAAATTTCCATCGTCCAATCATGATGTAGATGTCGCGCGTCGATGAGTAGCGCCCCTAGCGGATCGTGCGGACGGGCTTCTCATAGGGGTTGCCGATTATGACATGGTCGTTATAATCTAGTAGGTCGTGATTCAGACACGAGCCAGGGCGAAACCGGAAATCAGAAGACCAAGGTTCGAATCCTGGCGTCATGCACCTTTCTCCAAAGTTGTTCGATGTTTTTATAGAAGCAATTCGAACTCAGAAGGAGCAATGCTGTTCAGAAAAGACAAGCGCAGATGAATATTCAGTGGAACTTTGACGTGTGGAACTTGGTGTTCGTTACATGTTCTTACGTTGAACAGCTGCGAGGGACACAAACATGCAAATAGCCATCCATAGGCCTTGCCATGAAGGCATTGTAGCGAGCTGCACTGCATGCCAAATACTCTAGCCCGGACACAAAAAGAAGTGAGAGCAGGACAGGAGGAATGAAGGAAAATGAAGCTCGCTGTATTCGACTCACTTTGGCCGCTTTGGCTAAGACGCGGCGCAGTCACAAAACGAGGTATTCACAAGAGTCAGCGAGGTACTTTCCAACGAGTGTATATGTAAATTATTCTATTTCGTCTTTAGGGAGTATACTATGTAGCTAGCATATTAATATTGTACCACTACCCACTAGCAAATTACGCATGCTAATGAATATGAGAGCAATAAAAATTTCAATTATCTTTCGTTCGTAGTTTTTCTCGAAAGGAAGTGTGACAGGCGGAAACCAAATGGGAAACACGTATGTTATATATGACATTCACGTCGTATATACTTATTCGGGCTGCATAATAATTCGATTTGTCTATAATTAGCGAGCACAGTTACGTCTGATCGCGGATAATGGTGGATGAAGACCGAAACGTACGTGGAAAAAGATGCTTGTAACCATTTAGCTTATAGCCAAGGCCAATCTCCCTTAATTTCTATCTTTGTCGTGCGCGTACAAGCGATAGTCGTCCCCTCGCTGCCCGCATTGTCCGTGTGATGAGACAATGGATCACTTCTTTCTCTGTCGCTCCTTTTATTCGTCCATACGTCTCCAGTTTTTGACCATCCACTTCCGCACCTTTTCTGTTCCATTATCCTTATCCTCTATCCAGTCTTTTGATCGAACCGCGGACTCTTCGGCCCCATGAGCTGTTTTCACGTATGAAAGATGAAAGTCACTGAAAAGGTTAGCCAGCTGTAGGGATCGAATCCACATCTTCTGGATTTCTGGTCCAGGGCTCTACCAATTGAGCTAAGCTAACATGCCTTTCCAGCGACTTTCGGGGTGCGTCATCTGAAGGGACGACAAACCAGCCACTCACTCTCATTCACCCTCCTTTCACTCTTACATTTTTAGCTCACTCATACGCACATTCATACGACGGAAATCGACGCAAGCGGCACCTGTTGAACAAGAGAGAAACTGATGTTCTGAGGCTGGAACAAACTGGTAGAGCCCTTATAGAGCCCTGGACCAGAAATCCAGAAGATGTGGGTTCGATCCCTACAGCTGGCTAACCTTTTCAGTGACTTTCATCTTTCATCGTTGATTTCTTAGGCAATTTGAGGCTTTGTTTGTATCTGTCCCTTCTATGTTTGTTCCAGCCTCAGAACATCAGTTTCTCCCTATACGTATCATTCATTCCGTCATCACCACGGACGAGAAGCCAGTGACGTCACCGGAAGACACGAGCAAGGCGAAGCGAGGGAGCGCAGTTTGAACAGGAAGTAGACGGTCTGCTTTCAGTCGTGGCGTTTTTCCTGTTTTGCAACGAAACATGAACGTATTTCGCGAAATTTTTGCTGTTTTATCGTGATGGAAGGCTTCCTGAATT
Organism: Ornithodoros turicata; assembly: GCF_037126465.1. Lineage (NCBI taxonomy): Eukaryota > Metazoa > Arthropoda > Arachnida > Ixodida > Argasidae > Ornithodoros > Ornithodoros turicata. The sequence goes on along the minus strand of NC_088210.1, from coordinate 17,146,646 downwards.
AAGTGTGACACCAAGTCCGAGAAACTTGTTTTTTCGCGGACACCACCTTCCTCATCCTCCCTTGCACCGAGTATTGCCTTTGGCTATGCTCCACAGCAGTTAAAAGAAGAAGTAGAAGAGTCTCCCTTTGTGGATAACGGCCAGCGTAGCCAGCGTCTTAGGTCGAAGAAGAAGGAGAAAATCCCTGCGGCTTCGACCATCATCTCTGTACTTCAGCCACTTGAGACAGTCTCTCACTTGTAACCATCGAAATAGAAGTACAATGGGTTTGTCTTCAGCGCTAATCATGTACGCTGTGAGTTTCACTGCCAATCCTTTTCGTTTACTACGGATGTCATCACTATTACCCGACTTAAGCCTATTTCGCACTACATTCTGTATGTGTCAGTATACCCGGAGTTTATCTCAAAACAGAACTTCACCGCATAGCACGTTGTCCGCCAACCCTTGCCACGAATGATAGGGTTACCGCTTCTGATTCGGTGAGCGAGCGGGGCGTACGCCTTTTTTGTAGCAATTTGGATATATGATAACTGCTTTTACCACTCTCTTACACCCTTGCTATGTTGACCTAGGTGGGAACTATAGAAGTTGCCACCTTTTCACACCTTTTTTTTCTTAGAGTGTATATGAACGCTCTAAAGCGTGCATGCTCGTATTCCTGAAAATGCATTGAAAGCGTATGGTTCTCTAGAAACAAGAGAAAAAACAGCGGTTTCACACAAAGGACAGGAATTACAAAGCAAGTGATGATATACATGTTAATAATAATACATCATATTTATTTGGTGGGCTACATTCTCAGAAAAAAGGCTGGACCAGTTATGCCTTCCGGGAGGTAATATTTGTCGCATATGTTGTGCCTAAAAGGTTGCAAAGTTCTATATACGTGCTACCTCACTCTCTGCCACGAATGATAGGGTTACCGCTTCTGATTCGGTGAGCGAGGGGGGCGTACGCCTTTTTGTAGCAATTTGGATATATGATAACTGCTTTTACCACTCTCTTACACACTTTATCAGACGCTATGTTGAACTAGGTGGGAACTATAGAAGTTGCCACCTTTTCACACCCTTTTTTCTGAAAGTGCACGCTTAAAAATGAACTTCACCGCATAGCACGCTCCTAGCCAACCATAATCTCGAATGATATCGTTATCTGCCCTGATTTGTTGAAAAGGGAGGCGTACGCCTTTTTTGTGACACTTATGCGGTTCATAGTTGTCACAAAAAAGGCGTACGCCTCCCGTTTTCAAAAAATCAGGTCAGATAACGGTATCATTCGGGATTATGGTTGGCTAGCATCGTGCTATGCGGTGAGGTTCATTTCTAAGAGTGTGTAGATAGAAGCGTGCAATGCCGTGAAGCTCTGTTCCAAGAGTGTACTCCCCGGAGATCGAGAGGCGTACGTCCTTTTGTCTTTCTGTTGCATGGTATAGAAGAAAAGCGTACGGTCCGCTTCCCCCCTCAAATCGCGACTGACAACTGTATCGCTGTGTGCAATGGTTTAAGTCGAGCCTGTATTTGGTGAAATTCCGTTTTTAGAATGCAGTGTGCACTTCAGTAATGGTGCTTCGAGTAACTGACAGTATATCATTTATCTTTGTTTTGGTTTTGTTTTTGTTTTCCAGATGACCACATTGTTAGCGCTCTCTACGGAAATAGCGTTCATGTTCTGTTGGGGCGCCATCACGGAAATCGAGAGTAAGTCCCATCTGCCGAGAACGTTACACTCTAAGCTGAACTTCACCGCCTAGCACCGTCATGGCCAACCCGGCGCTGAAAAATGCTACCGTTCTGTCTTCTGACTGTTGAAAACGGGTGGCGTACGCCCCCTGATTTTCGGCAAATCGGAAGAGAGAGCGATATCTGGGTGCTGGGTTTGTAATGAGGGTGTTAGGCGGACAAGTTTAGGCTGGTTTCTTCCATGCCGCCTTCCGATGTCTTCCCTAAGGACGCCCCTACGTGTGGATTGTCTACGGCAAGAATGCCTTTGTCCGGCTCGCGGCCTTGTGTGCAGCCGTTGTCGGCTACCTCGCCATCATACACGTAAGGCACATGCTTTCATCCATACTTTAAATATAGAGCTTCACCGTATAACACGCTCGTAGCCAACCATAATCCCGAGTGACAACGTACTGGGAGCGTACGCTATTTTTGTCGCAATTATGAACTGCATAATACCACAAAAAAAAAAAAAACATTAGGGGATTACGGGGCGTACGCCCCCCTTTTTAAGCAAAGGAGGGGAAAGAACAGGAAAGAACGGATGATAGTTGGTTAGGAGCGTGCTATGTGGTGAAGTTCATTTTTAAGAGTGCTTGTTTAAGGTGGCGCAAAGATAAGCATTTGTGTATATTCGCCTTTCGCATAAAGTCCCGTTTTCAGTTCTGAACGGGCACTAAAATGCAAACACTTCTCGTCGCAGGGTGAAAGATGGCGTTACCTCTACAACGATGTAAAAGGAACGTGGTTCATTCTTTGTGTCGTTCGTGATTTATTACACCCTTAAAACTTCACCGCATAACACGCTGGTCCTATTCGCGATTCCAGCGGAGCCGTGCAAATGCCCATGTGAACGTTGTGAATTTGTGCATTACATTGTTTTATGATTACTTGTGTCTTAAAGTTCCGACGAAAAGAATCCATTTCCTAGAAACACTACACTTCCAACGGAGCTGCTGTTCCCTCGCAATGCTCACATGTAAATACTACAGGACTATCGCAGGAGAAACACAAACATGTATTGCATCGCAGACTACTAATCCACACTTCCAAAACACCTGCTATATCACTCTTCTCAGCAACTAATCTCTGCTTTACCACCTTCGATTCTAAAATGCCTTCTTTGTTCGCCCGGCTCCCGAACGGTATGTAAACAAACACCGACGACGGAAACTGTTTGTCTGCTTCTCTGAGTTGAACCAGTAATGAGATCAACAGCAGACAAAATTGATTCCTTTTTTATTAAACGTGTCAGTTTGTGCATATTAAAAACTGAAACAGATGAACATAATTCGGCTGACACCGCATTCCCTATACGCTGGCTTTTGCTCAGGAGACCTCCTTTCGTCCTCCATCTTGGAAGTTCGAGGCGCCACCTGTAGTTCATTGGAATCGCGATCATCAAGAATGACCTCGTTCTCCCTGATTTGTTGAAAACGGGAGGCGTACACACATTTTTTGTGACAGTTATCCAGTTACGTTAACTGTCACAAAAAGGCGTACGGCCCGCGCTTTGCTTGGCAAAGTCAGCAGAATGTAAGCGATGATAATATACAGACACCGAATTTTTCAGGAAAACCTACGGTGGTGGTTCGTCAGCTGTCTTATCATCTCTACGAAGGTTATTGGAAATGTTCTCTATGGGATCGGTTACTACGTCTACGATACCTACGTCAAGGTAAACTTAACAACACTACCACCCACCAATACTACCAACAACACTACCAACCTTCCCGAACCAAATCCAGCCCACCTCAAAGCTCTGACCTCAACGCTCTTTTGACCTTCTTGGACGCCCTAGGACTTCGATCTTTATTGTGAAGGTGATCATTATTTCATTCCCCACACAATTGTATCTCCTTATTTGGGGTCAATGAATGAATAGGTAAGAGGGGGAAACTGAGGAGCTGAGCAGACAACGTTTTGAAAGCAGACGCGGAGAGTACAAGCGGATTGTGTGTACAAAGTGTGTTCGCGTTTTATGTTGAACTTATCGCTCTACACACTCTAAAACCAGAACTTCACCGAATAGCATGCTGTGCGCCAACCGCTGCCACGAATGATAGAGTTATTGGTTTATCGCTTCTCATTCGAATATAGGGGGAGGCGTATGTACGCCTTTTTATGTCAATTATCACATATCCAAATTAACACGAAAAGGCGTACGCCCCCCTCTCGTAGTCGATGAAGTTCTGTCTTTAGAATGTAAGCTCGTGTTCAACCTAAAAACGGCACGAAATGTAGTCCGTCAAACTTAGCAGAGAGGGTGGAGTTTGAGCATGAGAGGGTAAACGTTTGGAGAAATCACGTGACCAAGTGTCCGTCCACTCACAGGAGAGCAATGAGGTGGTTTTGGTAGATCAGCATGTTACTCCACAGAAGAAACGTCGTTTCGCCTCAGATGGAGTTGTTGTTACTCCCTTTATTTGAGAGAGGGGCCAAAGTGCTCGATCCACGGGCAGCAGGAGGGAGAAGGAAACTGGGAGCTGCAGAGATAGCTCACCCACTTGCATAGGTGAGAAATTATACTGTAGCCCCGCCCGCTGATTGGCTGCTGCAGTTTCGGCGTCTGCGCACTACTTGCCACGGCGTAGAAGGGCGAGGCCACAGCCATTGTATCCAATAACAATAAGCGTACAGCATTATACTGCCTAAAGTTGAACACGACTTAGTTTAAACATGAGTAGCTCCTTGTGTTTTCATGTTTTATGTTTGTTTTTGTTTAAATCGGGGAACATCGGTGGAAAAAGCGGTTTTTCGGGAGAAAAATAAGCGAGCGAAATGAACAGAACGCGAGGTGAGGAGGGGCAGAGGCCGAGTGTGAAGTATTTAGCGCTCACCCGAGCCTGCGTGCAAGTGCCTGCGTCTATGCTTCGGTGAGTTCGGTCCCTGGGGGTTTTCCTGGTGACCTTCCTTTGGGGGTTCCCAGACGACGACGATGCAACAGCAGCGACAACTTTATTTTAAGGTGATGAATGGGGAGTTTCATCACCAGGGGCTATACTCTACCCTATTGCTGGTGGTGATGTGAGGAATGAAATAATGAGCCCCCTCACAGTAAGGATCAAAGTCCCATTGTGTTCAAAAAGGTGAAAGGAGTTTTGAGTGCAGAGGTGTAAAAACGGGTTTTACCAGTTCGGAACTTACAACGCAGAGCTCTAGGTCAGTGTTTCCCAAACTTGTGGCGGTGACGGACCCCAGGAAGCGATGAGAACCAATTCACGGACCCCCCCCCCCCCCCCCCCCCCCCCCACACACACACGCACACCATCACAGCCAGTGCATAACCAGCAACCTCGTCAGCTGCTGCGTGCTTTAGATACCGCTTCAGAAACGATTCCGGACTGGTTTCTTCTTCTTTTTTGTATGTGTATGACGCGAACAAACGTGCATTGCAGGACTTTTCTATCAGAAATTAGAAGCTAGCCGTTGAAGCATGCTTGTAGCAATTTTGGAAGTTCTCGGTGTTTGGAAATCGGGCAGCATGTACGAGCGCGTGTTTGTGGGGACGAAAATCCTCACTGAAATGTGAGAGATGGTCGCGGACCCCCAGGGGTCCGCGGACCACACTTTGGGAAACACTGCTCTGGGTATACGTCATCAACTCTGAAAGCCAACCATTTCACAGATTGATACCGTTATCGTTCCTGATTCGTAGAAAAGCCAGGGCGTACACGGTTTTATGACAACCGACAACGCCCTGTGGAGATAGCGAGGGAAGCTTATCATTTATCTGCACCATTTCAGAAAGAAGGAGTTGTCGATGTGTACAAGCGGGGCATGTTTCATCCGGTGAGTTGCGACTAACCGTGTTGAGTGGGCAACCTTAAACTTTCAACAAACAACGGCGCTTTCGTACGCATTTCACTTTCAGCCGCCTCCTATAATCCCTCTGATGAGCATCCTTTTTTGGACGTGTATCGAGGTAAGTACAGTGTAGGCCCGACCGCATGAGGCGTTTTCTCAGCGGCGTTTGTCGAGCAGCATGCCACAGCGGCGGAGAACACTGTAGAGATTCGCCATCCTTGAAGTTCGATGTCCGAATCGAGCAGATCTGGACGGCAAGCGACGGAAGTGCCGCACACAAGTGGCCAATCAGAGGTTAGCCTCAGGATAGGTCCATCCGGTCGCGCCAGTTTTCAGGAGACCCCATAGATGGCGACACGCGGAATATCTCAGCTGTATCTCAGATTGCTCGGGAGGATCGCGTTCGGCAGAATATCAGAAGATTGTCGCAGATGTTAAAAACGCAATTCCTGTCTGAGCGTTCAACAGGTTCGACATGCAAAACACAGAGAAGTGTGCAACAGATTGGTGAAGATGCCAACTGGAATGCTGCGTTCGCTTCGTGTATTCGATTGCCTTGTGAATAGCAGGACCGGCATTCACTGGTTCCGTGCGCACCCATTGCTGCAGTATCATGTTTGCTATGATTTTGTTATCGCTCAAAAGCACGTGTGTTTGAGGCTTTTTCACTCATGGTAGAACTGTTTATCAAGTCTTGTGGAGCTTCTTTCCTTGAGAGAGTGCTGAAACGCTCGCATGGGACGCCGTCCACCCGTATTTGTGGAAACGCTGTGTGCGGTTAGCTTTGGGCGTTTCTTGACAGCGCCGCCTACCACCGATACAAGCTCGTTCTGCCGCTCGAAAAACGCCGCATGCGGTCAGCTGAATAAACAGATACGTTTCTCAAAGCGGCAACGCCTCGTACGCTCTCCTAAGCGGCAGCCGTCGTGTGCCGCTTTTCGAAAGGTGAAACAAAAATAGTAGAGAGGGGACAAATCCAGAATTTTCCAAATCCGAATCCAAGGAAGGTTCAACGGATCCACGAATCTTACGAATGTCGAGTCTTTCGAGTCCTTTCTTTAAAAAGAGCTTGAAAAACCTTGAAAAAAGAAAAGCTTCCACTGAAAAGTGGTTTGAAGCAGAACATGACCCACTGTAAAACAAGTTAAATAATAGTTCAGTTTCACGAGAAGATATATCCATATAGTTCTTCATGAACTTAATTTATTTAACATGTTGTTCATCGACTACAAGAAATGCATAAATTCTCGAGTCTGAATTATTTTCATAAAACTAAACACAGTCAAAAGCAAAACCATGTTTTTCTTTTAACCTTGTAATGTAACAGTTCCTGCATGAACTCTTTCAGTCCAGAGCAATGTAAACAAACAAACAAACAAACAAGAAAACCACCCGTCGGCCAATCAGGCTTTCGGTGGACTCCCTAAAAAATAGCGAGGAGCTTCTCCTACACCACGAGCACTTTATCGAAAAGCAGTTGGAAATACCGCGTTGCCGCTGCTTCGACGACGCCTGCGATGATGCGGCATCGCATCAACAAACGCATATGTGAAGCTTTACTCCATAGTCCATGCTCTTCGCTATAAAAATTATTCTGGACAAATGTCGAAGACGGTTGTGTATATCGACGTGAACTTGCGTTCGGAGATGGCGACAGATTAGTAGACAATGTGAATACCGGAACTCGACCGACTGTGGCATCGCGGCAAGCATCACCGCCTGTGAAGCTGTGAAGCGGCCACGGGAGAGGTCACGTGCTTACGAGAACCAATGGGAACGGACGAGGCTCTCTCGCTCCTCTGATGTCAAAGCCGGAGGGGGAGGTGCATTCAAGGGCCTGTAGCTCGCTATCCACATAACGTTAAAAAGTGGTGTAACATACTGATTTAAAATCGATAAAAAAAAGTGCTGGGGCGGAAAAAAGTTGTCACAGCCTCTTTCAGGTTCATGTCTGCTGCTTTTCTGCTTGTTTGTCTTTTCGTGTCTTACGAGGCATTTTCATTTTCAGGGGTTGCTGGCGATCTACATGCTGAACCGTTACTATAGTGAGCTTGGCAAGCCACCTCCTCCACAGCCGCAGAACGCTGCAGCGGAACCAAGTGACCCTGCTAACAACGTTCAATAGGACAACAAATTGTCCCTTCATCCACTCGTCGTTACCAATAGCTTATTCATATTTGTAAGGAATACCATCGGATATTTATTATATGGCTAGGTCTTGGTGTCAGGGAGTGAAAGCGTGCACCGATCTTTCGGGAGAGGAAACTGGAAATACGTGAATACCGAAACTGTATCGAATAACGATGTACGACCAACGTGGATATCTGCTTCTTATGACTAATGACATCACGACGCGAACCTCCTGCTGGTTCGAGCGGTTAGACGGGTTCGCACGGGTACGCACGAAAGGTTCGCACCTTTCCAAGTTATTGGTATAACTTTTCAAAATGACCCGCAAAGCAACGTAGTTCCAGATTTTCCCAGGGTAGACGACCAGCTCTCGCATTGAGTAACAGCGTGCACGCACACACACACGTTCCCGGTCTCCGCTCTCCGTCCCACGGTCGAAGACGGCCAGCTGTTGTAGTGGGAGATAGCAAACGAACCTTGGACGCGCGATGTTGCGAGACTATATATCATAGACACGTAGATTCAATTACCTAAATTCGGTAACAATTCGGTAATACACACCATTTTTGGACTTTGCGTGTACGTAAAGTGTTAGAGAAAGGCCGTACACCTCCAGTTTTCACTAATCAGTAAACAGAACGCCATCATTGCGGGTGCGGGTTGGTGAAGTTCTGTTGTTGTTGTGGAGTGTGGACGATGCCAAGAAGAGAGTCACATTTTCCGAGAGAGTTTTCTAGTGTATTATGCGGAAGGGGTTGAAAACAAGGCTCATCAGAGTTCTGGGGCGACGCGTTATGAACGGACGCAACGACGCAAGCAAATGCAAATCGAAGTCCACTGACGGAAACCAGACCGTCAAGTCAATACAGCGGAGAGTATGTGGAAGCAAGATAATTTATAGAGATAAAACGCAAGCTTTTAGCAAAATCATAACTGTGTATTTACACTTGCGACATCTCCACGGAATATTCTAGAGGAAGAAAAAAGCGGAAGTTCCGCCACGTCTTGTGTGGAGCATTCGCACGCCGCCGGAATATTGGGAGATGGGTACCGCGCACGTAGCAGACGACACCACCGTCGTCTGCTACGGAATATCTTGTGGCTGAGCTGCAGGATATTTCCCATTGTTAAGAGCACGAAAAAACTTTATGTTGATCTCTCGCGCTCAAGTGGCAGCAGAAAGTTATGACGTCTTACGAATCTTCCGCTGGAGTATTCCTGGGAATACTGCTCGTATAGTGAGTACACGACACATCGTCCTTGGTGTCCCAGAATAACGTTCATAAAAAGACAACCGTATGTTTCTGCACGTGTGGATCACTACACTCTATAAAAGCGCAATAAGCTTTCTATTCGGAGGAGCACCCGAAAGACAGACCTGGCGCTATTTGACCAGCACATATCATCTCAGGCTGACAGTTGGAGAATGAGGAACATCGTCTATCGGACTGTATTGATCCAGTCCGTCTCTGTTTGTTCGTACTGTGAAAACACTATGTATACAATCCTGGTGCACAAGCACCGCCGGAGCGTAAATATTGGCGGTCTGGAGTTACGGAATAAACTCTGTTTGTATTCGTGCCCTTTTTCTCTGCGTTCTTTTTAAGCTCGATATGTGCCAGACAAAGTGAAAGGCGCAATACAATTTTACTCGACACAAACAAAAAAGGCAGGAGAGGAAAAACTGTGTTTTCAAAAGCTAATGTACCCTGTATCGGTTAACATAAAGTGCCCGGAAAATTGAAGGTTTGAGAAGGGGAGGTTTATTGTGTCAATTACAAATGTCAGTGCTTCCCCCTTGTACGTGGGTATGCGGTAAAGCTGGTGCTGAATTACTCATACATTCTAAAAACATAATTTCACCGCATAGCACGTTCTGCGCCAACCATCGCTACGAATGATTGGGTTATCGATTCTGATTCGAGGAGAGGCGGAGGCGTACAACTTTTTGTGTCCATTATCATATATCCGAATTGACACAAAAAGGCTATGAGCGTGCTTTACATCCATTACAAAACGTGCTTTAGCATCCAGATTTTGCGAAATTCGGTAGCCGCCAATATCTCCCTTGCACGATTGACGAAAAATTGGGGTCGCAAAATGTAGAGGGTTTTACAGTATATGTCGCGTATCATGGAAACAATATGCACCGCTCAAATGCCGCATTGTATCACACAAAATGAGCACGTAACTTCAAGCTTACATCACAGGGAGAAACTATGCAAGAAAAGTTTCGTTTTTCCTTCATTACCGTTTTTTTTTCTCTCTCTCTCTCTCTCTCTTTCTGATCATACTGTACACGCAGTTCATGCCTCGCAGCACGGACCCTGTCAACCAATCCGTTTCTCTACCGAGGACACAAAGTCGGGGCGCGCCGCTAGCAAATTGAGGCCTTCGGATCATACCTATGCACGAACAATTGAGAATAGAGCTTCGTTAGTTATGAATTATAATAGGTTCAGTGGGCACTGGCATCGCAAGTCGCATGGATGCAATTTCCGCATGCATAGCCTCCACCGTCCATGTAGTCAGAACAATATGTCCCGCTAACCGTGGATGTTTGCCTTCCCCATGACAGAGCACGTTTTATGTATAGCGTCGGCCGTCGAGGAATTGACCGCGTGCCTCTGCGCTCCACCGGAAAATGTGCTCCGAAATGGCATTTGAACAATGCCCGATACACGCCGGTAAAGGGCACGATTATAATAATCCAGGTATACGATATGGTAATCCAGAAGATGTGGGTTCGACTAGCTGGCTAACCTTTTCAGTGACTTCCATATTTAATCGTTAATTTCTTAGGCACCTTGAGGCTTTGTATGTACTAATCCCTTCTATGTGTTTCCCAGCCCCACACTCTTAAAAATGAACTTCACCGCATAGCACGTTCCTAGCCAACCATCATCTCAAATGATATCGTTATCTGCCCTGATTTGTTGAAAACGGGAGGCGTACGCCTTTTCTGTGACACTTACGCTGTTCATAATTGTCACAGAAAAGGCGTACGCCTCCCGTTTTCAACAAATCAAGGCAGATAACGATATCATTCGAGATTATGGTTGGCTAGGAGCGTGCTATGCGGTGAAGTTTATTTTTAAGAGTGCACACTCTTAAAAATAAACTTCACCACATAGCACGCTCCTAGCCAATCATCACCCCGAATGACAACGTTCTCGCCCTAGATTTGTTGAAAACGGGAGGAGGAGCCTATTTTGTGCCGTGCATAATGGAACAAAACAGGCGGCACCTCCCGTTTTCAGCAAATCAGGGGCGAGAACGTTGTCATTCGGGATGATGGTTGGCTAGGAGCGTGCTATGTGGTGAAGTTCATTTCTAAGAGTGCAGAACATCAGTTCTCTCATGTTCAACAGTTGCCGCTTGCGTCGATCCCGTCGTACACTCTTAAAAATGAACTTCGCCGCATAGCACGCTCCTACTCAACCATCATTTGGAATGATATCGTTATCTGCACCAATTTGTTGAAAACGGGAGGCGTCCGCGTTTTTGTGACACTTATGCTGTTTATAATTGTCACAAAAAAGGCGTACGCCTCCCGTTCTCAACAAATCAGGGCAGATAACGAAATCGTTCGAGATGATGGTTGGCTAGGAGCGTGCTATGAGGTGAAGTTTATTTTTAAGAGTGTATGATTGCGTGTATGAGTGAGAAAAATGTAAGAGTGAAAGGGGGAGATGAGTGAGAGAGAGTGGTTGATTTGTCCCTTCAGATGACGCGCCCTTAAAAGTCGCTAGGGAGGTGTGTTAGCTTAGCTCAATTTGATTGAGCGACCCACGATGATTGGACGACACCCCCATAAATTGCACGCTCTTAAACTATGAAGGCCAACCACTGCACGCACGCTTAAAAATGAACTTCACCGCATAGCACGCTCCTAGCCAAACATCATCCCGTATGACAACATTCTTTATCTTGATTTGCTGAAAACGGGGAGCATACGCCATTTTGTTGCATTATGCAGTTCATAATTGCAACAAAAATGGCGTACGCCCCTCGTTTTCATCAAATCAAGGTAGAGAACGTTGTCATACGGGATGGTGGTTTGCTAGGAGCGTGCTATGCGGTGGAGCTGACACTATTGTTATTCCATATTTGTGGAAAGCGTGGTGCGCACGCCTTTTTGTGGCAATTAAAAAACTTCATACGTGTCACAAAAAGGCGTACACCTCCCGTTTTCATATAGTGTCGTTCATATTATGTACCGTTTCCATAACGATGTCATTCGGGGTGATGGATGATGGTTGAACGAACCGTTCAGTATGACGTGTCATGATTTGTTGAAAATGGCGGGGAAGGTATAGGCCTTTTTATGGCAATTTGGACATGCTTTTATTGCTATAAAAACGCACACGCCTCGATGTCTCCTCAAATCGGAAGCGAGAACTGCATTGTCCGGCGGCAACAGCAGTGCGTGCTATGCAGTGAAGCTCTCTTTTTAGAATGTTGCGCAATGATTAGTGATCGAAGCCGACCTGTAGCGCGCGCGCGGGAGGTCCTTGATCCAAGACCCAGTAACCCACGATCGGGCGCTCTCCCCCAGTTCTATCGACGTATCGATGAGGAGGAAAGGTGAGAGGAGGAAGCGCTTCCGGAAAGGGAACAGTGTGAGGAGCTCATCGCTTGCTCCTGAGGAGCGAACGATGAATCGTCACTGAACATTGCATTGCGCGTGTATTAGAGCGATACAACTAGCCGTATCCTAGCGGAAGAACTTCATGATAACAACCAAATGTATAGAACGGTGTACTCTTCTATTTAGGGCTCGTTACAAAGCTGCTAAACATAGCAGGAACGGCTGGTATCTCGCTGTGCTCTATCTTATAGGGGGCACTCATGCATGAATGGATGCTAAGCAAGGCATTCGAAGCTTCAAATAAGGCGACTTTCACAGTAATGAGCCCCTTCACAATAAGGATCGAAGTCCTATGGTGTCCAAAGAGGTCAAAAGAGCTTCGAGGGTAGAGCTGGATTTGGTCAGGGACCAAGCAATTTCGGTAGAGAGACGGGCGAGAGTCCCGCTGATTAAGGGACCCGGAGAGTGCAGTTCGGGAAGGTTGCTAGTCTGGGCAATGAAGAAAAATGTGCTCTAGATCTTCTACAGCACCGCAGTGACAGCATCGGGGAGAGTCAACTTGTCTCAAGCAGTAACGCCACTGAGCTGTAAAAGTCATCACCACCAGCAATGCGGTAGAGTATCGCCCCTAGCGATGAAACTCCCCATTCATCATCGCAAAATAAAGTTGTTGTTGTTGTTGTTTTGACTTTCAGAGTAATGCGCTGTGTGCAGTAGTCGTACATTATACACAAAAAACCGCTGCTTTAACATGTCAGAATGGAGAAAACGCAATAAAGCAATCTCTCTCCATCCGACCTTTCTGTCTGTCTGTCTGTCTGTCTGTCTGTCTGTCTGTGTCCGTGCACGCCTTCGGTTCGTTTCACACAAGCGGCTTTTCCCAACGCGCTCGGTGTATTGTCCCTCCGGTGCCTCTACTGAACGGTCTTTCGGGGTCACAAGCGCGATACGCGCCCCGGCTAAGTTTCCAAGGCGGCCCGTTGGTTTTTTCCGGCCTAACTCCCCTTCCTGCATACGTCATGGAGCGAGATCAGCACTTACGCGCTCCTACGTGCAAGGTGGAGCGTAAGAGTTCACCAAGAGCGCCGCACTCCTTGACGAGACACAAACCCTCGAACACACTCTCGGGTAAAGCACAGACGTCACAGACCTCAGATGTGCGGCCACTCCCATTGGTAAGCATCACCTTCTTCCCAAGCAGCACGACATCTTGGCCCAATATTGGACCGATATTGGCAATACTGGCCCAATATTGGACCGATATTGGCAATACTGGCCCAATATTGGACTGATATTGGCAATACTGGCCCAATATTGGACCGATATTGGCAATACTGGCCCAATATTGGACCGATATTAATAATACTGGACCGATACTGGCAATACTGGCCCAATATTGGACCAATATTGGCAATATTGGGCCAATTTTGGGCCAAGATCTTGTGCTGCTTGGGTTAGCAGCAACAGGGCTCCTGCGTGAACTCTGAACATTCATCGTCATTCACCATCTTCTCGCCCTCAAGCACTGGATAGGGTGCCGCATCAGCGGCAAAACATCCCACTACATCATCATTACTTATTTGTTGTTGTTGTTGGTAAGTATTGTCTGTATGAGTTCTGCTATGAATCAATCAATTTATTTACTCCAAGAGTACCTTTGGGAGGGCTACGGAGAAGTTATCTGCCCATGCTATTGTAAAGTGTGAGAAAATAGAACCGATGTGATGTGATGTGGTAAAGAAAAAAATGGGGATGTGAGTTTCCACGAAGTCGAACTGGCTACCCCACTATACTTATACACAGAAAGTACAAACAGATGATGACCAGAGAAGAACAGAGATGATAATGGAGTTCAACATGTCGTTCAAAAGTTTCGACCAAGTGAGTGTAAAATGTCGGAATCGCTGGGAAGAATAGAACCGAAATTAAATGGTACACACATCCTTTCTTTTGCACTTCTTACCGTTGCCGTTCATAGCAACGTCATGGATCCCCAACTGGCATGAGCAGTGGGAATTTGGGGGGAAATGTCCCTCTTTGTTCCCCCTTCCCCGAGCGTGTCTGAAAAGAATATAAAGAACATCCATACAGAAACGCAATTTATGCTCCTACCTCAATACCTGTTTTACATACTATCGCTGTCAGACATGAATTTGAATGTAACGAAAGGAAAATTCGAGAATACCAAGACCATAATGCACTCCGAACACATTTTTGCGAGACTTTGAAAAGGGGAGCTTACTCCATCGCGTGATGAGCACTGTGAACACTACAGGGGCACTCTCTGAGCTGCGTGCTCGACACACAGACTCAAAAATAAGAGCTCTATGTCCCTGCTTTCAAATGCCGAAGCCTTGTTCACGATTCGCTATTCACCTTTAAAAGCTTCAGCGCAATATATTTGCGTATGAAAGCGGTAAATTTCATCTGCACCCATGGGCACTGAGCCCTTTATAGGCATGCTTCTTATCAGGCGGTGCAGTTCGCACTGTTGCGCAGTATAAATATACGTTACTGTTACGCCTCCTCATTGTACGCCATATTTTCATAAACCCAGTTCTTGCGGACAAAGCGCTGCGACAGTTTGTTTCTACGCGAGAGAGAGAGGGTGAAGTTTGGGGGACCACGTGACGTTTTCCCCACTGGCAAGGCAGTAATAAGGGAGTATTCGAAGACTGGCATGGATTCACAGAAGAAACCACGTGCCCCTCACCTCGAAATGTTACCCATTTAATTGGGGGAGGAACCACTACCTATAACGACCATGTCATAGGCACCCCTTCCCAGCGCCGCATTTGGAAGCTCGCGGTGGCGCTACTCATCGGCCCGGTTATTACTTACTCAATTTCTGCAATACTTTGTATTTCAGCTTTCCTTAGTATTTTTGTACAAGCGGTGAATGTCCCACGGGAGATTCTTCTTTCTAAAGTTGATTATCATCATCATTCTTACGCGTTTTCATAGGAGCTGTTGCTGTCGTCTGCTACGGTAGTCGTACGTCCGCTTCTGCGCGTTCAAAATTCAAATTTCCATTGTCCAATCATAATGTAGATCTCGCGGGCCGATGAGTAGCGCCCCTAGCGGATCGTGCGGACGGTCTCCTCATAGGGGTGGTCGATTGAGACATGGTCGCTATAATCTAGTAGGTCGTGGGAGGAACCAATCAGGTCGCTCCACGTGCAATAGGGTAGAGAAGGAAATCGGTAAGCTGCGCAGACAGCTGACCTACTTGCATAGCGTAGTGACCTCGAACGTGAAATAGCGGTGAATGCGAACTGTATAGGTGGCTCTTCTGCTGCTCACGTCACCCGTGTCAAATGACCTGCATGATGACCTGCATACCTCGGCACTCACGGTCCTTTCCGATATAGGCTGATGCTAGTTGTGTCTTCATTAATCTCCGTCCGTGACGGTATCATGTGATGTGCTTGTTTCGATCCCTCTCTCATTTCCTCCTTTCGTCTATACAATGCTATAATTAGGCTTGCCGGTTTTCGAAGTGTATTTCTTGTCCTATTGGGGGGGGGGGGGTATTTTTAGGGTATAGGGTATAGAAAGGGGAAAGAAAAAGTCTAGGTGAGCTCGACGTTTTCGAAACAGACAGAAATAGAAAATGAAATCGAAATAGAAAATCGAAATACAAAATGTCCTCATATGTAGCAGAGCCATTAAATAGGGTACCGCCTTTTGTTATTTTATCCCTTATTTCCTAGTTCTTTTCTTTATATTTATTTCATTGTTATTTATTTCTCTTTTCCTTCTTTCTTTTTGTTTCGCAATTTTGTTTGTTTGGAATAGCAAGCCGACATACCATTTGGCTGACCTTTCCTCCCCCTTTTTTTTTTCTTTGCAACAGTTTCTGCTGGTTCTCCCTCGAACTGGAGGGTAAGGGACGAATGCATTTCTGCTGAGAGGGACAAAAATGCCTCAAAATCTTTTTTTTTTCTTTACGCGTTTTTTTTTCCTTGGAACGGCAGCGTCATCAGCGATCCAAAGGGAACACACATGTTCTCATTGTGGAACTTCCATATTTCGTAATTAAAAACTTTTTAGTAAAAAAAAAAAAGAAAAATTGGGAGCAGCTTTTCTGAAGGTCACTATATGCAGCCATAAGGTGACTCACTTAACCAAGGATATATCGCCAATTAATTAAAACAAGCATTTCCCTATTAAAAAAAACTTCTTACCACAGTTAACGCGGGCATCCTATTTATAATTGGGAGTACATTAACACAGATATGCGATGTAAAATAAATGTAAATGTAAAATAGTGTAAAATAAAATTTCAATTCAATTCAATTCAGTTCACATTTGTGTGGCGACATCGCCCGCGTGCTCGGTTGGCGCCCTCGATACGTATTGGGCAGTGTTACCGAGATCCTTGTTCCTTTTAACTTTACATATCCCCCCTCTTGTTCCTTGGCTTGTGCTATCGTACCCTCTAAAAACAGAACTTCGCCACACACAGCACGCTGTGCTCCAACCATTACCACGAATGATAGGATTATCGCTTGTGATTCTAAGAGAGTATAGGGGCGTACGCCTTTCAGTGGCAATTTGAATATATGAAAATTGCCACAAAAAGGCGTACGCCCCCCTCTCTCTTCGAATGAGACGCGATAACCCTACCACACTCTTAAAAATGAACTTCATCGCATAGCACGCTCCTAGACAACCATAATCTCGAATGATATCATTATCTGCCCTGATTTGTTGAAAACGGGAGGCGTACGCCTTTTTTTGTGACAATTATGAATAGCATAAGTGTCACAAAAAAGGCGTACGCCCCCAGTTTTCAACAAATCAGTGCTGATAACGACGTCATTCGAGATAATGGTTGGCTATGGGTGTGCTATGCGGTGAAGTTCATTTCTGAGAGTGCATTAGTGGCAATGGTTGGCGGCATTAGTGAAAGTTCTCTTTTTAGAGTGTATTTCTCTGCATTCCTACACTCTTAGAAATGGACTTCACCGCATAGCACGCTCCTAGCCAACCATAATCTCGAATGATATCGTTATCTGCCCTGATTTGCTGAAAACGGGAGGCGTACGCCTTTTTTGTGACACTTATGCTGTTCATAATTGTCACAAAAAGGCGTACGCCTCCCGTTTTCAACAAATCAGAGCAGATAACGATATCATTCGAGATAATGGTTGGCTAGTAGTGTATGTTAACTGTCATAAAAAGCCGTACCCCGCACGGTTTTTCACAAATCACTAGTTGTAACGGTGTCATTCTGTGCAGTGGTGGATCCTCAGCGTGTTATGTGGTGAAGTTCCGTTTCAAGCTAATGAATTCAATTACTCCCTCCTCCCTTGTTTTTGTGGCGTTCAAATAAAAATCATTCTTCCGAGTTCGGTGCTGTTAGCAACGAGCTTTGCTTTGAAACCAGCTGCTTTTCTGTTTCGCATTTTTGATTTTTCTTATCTTTTTATTTCTTTCTTTTCGCTTTCTCAGTGCCCTTCAGCGGCTTAATTAAACAGAAAATGCGCACGCAACGGAAGATCGAGCGGTGATCGGAAGACCCGGAGGGTTGAGCGTTTCGACTGCCACTCGTTAAAGCAGCCGCCACTAATCCCCTGATCCTTGGTCAGGGAATGTGATTCTTTTGCTCTGCTTGTATGGTGGATTTGGAAGAGCGCTAGGGCAATAAAGTCGAGGATTGATTCATTTCTTACTCTTTACGATGGGAAAGTTCAAGGACGAAGGCCTTTTGTTTCCCGTACGGTTTATTGTGCAACGGAAAAGTAAGATGTCGCTGTAAATCAGAGCGTCGGGCACGTAAAGTGCTTGATGCTTATTGCGAGTTCGAAGCGAGCTTACGACCCTTTCGCAATCGCCCGCTAGAAAGAAAAAGAAAATGAAAGAAAGAAAAAGTAAAAGGACGGAACAAGGAGTGTACATCGTAAGAACAGTCGTAAATTGGGAGTGTTCGAAACCGTATGGTGCGGGGACACAGAGAGTTGCGTACACACGTGTATTCACCACCACCTAGTAGATTATAACGACCATGTCACAATCGGCAACCCCTATGAGGAGCCCGTCCGCACGATCCGCTAGGGGCGCTACTCATCGGCCCGCGAGACCTACATCGTGATTGGACAACGGAAATTTGAAATTTGAACGCGCAGAAGCGGACGTATACGGCTACCGTAGCAGACGACAGCAACAGCTTTTATGAAAACGCGTAGAATGATGATGATAATCAACTTTGGAATGAAACATCTTCCATGGGATATCCACCGCTTGTACAGAAATGCTAAGGTAAGCTGAAGTACAAAGTATTGTAGAGTTGAGGAAGCAATAACCGGGACGACGAGTAGCGCGCGCCACCGCTAGCTTCCAAATGCGGCGCTGGGAAGGGGTGCCTATAGCATGGTCGCTATAATCTAGCAGGTCGTGGTAGGTCGTGGTATTCACACGGGCGATAGTCTTTTCGTGCACAGCTAACCGCGCGAACATCCTGCGATATATCATAGCAGACGACAGGGAAACACGCAGACAATGTCGTCTGCTAACTGCGCCGGACGCCAACTCGATATTCAGCTCACGCGAAGGAACTTCTGCCCTGTTCTTCCTTTTTCTTCCACTAGAATGTTCCGTGGGAATGTCGCTCGTGTGTAAACACGGTTTCCGGAAGTCTCTTTGGAATTCATAGCGGAAAATCCCAAGGCCACAGGGAACGTGGTGAGAACACGCACAAGACAAGGTTCAAAACAAAGCTCCCGCCACCGGTTGGTTTATTTTCCCACCGTCCATTCAGCGCTCTTCAGAAGATTGCGCTCCGCGGCAGTACAAAAAGACGCGTTCTTTGTCTCTTCTTGGATGCAGAGTTTGTATATCGCTTCCATTCAAGCTGTGACAAAACTCTGATACTGCAAACGAACCTTTCGAAGCGGAGCAAATGCAATATTGCCACGAAGTGCGTAGTTTGTTGCACTGACAGCTGCACATTGCACCGAACAAGGTATGTTAATTTTTCTGAGCCTCCAATTTTAATTGGTTAGGTTCTTTGATTTTAATGAACGCTCCGTAGATTCCTAATATGTCAATAGGCCTATCGTTTGTCATCACGCTCCCATGAATTAGCCCAAGGAATCGACGTATTGCGTTTCAGATTTATCGACATCGCGAGCATAAGTTGTGGAAGATAAACCTTCACTTTTTCTTTAAAACACAATTTCACCGCATAACACGATCGCGTAACGACATCGTTCCTTCCCATGACTTGCTGAAAAGCACGGAGGCGTACGCCTTTCTGTGACACTTATGCAGTTATGCGAGTTGTCACAAAAAGCGCATACGTATACCCTGCGATGTTGTATTGTACGTCGTAGCATGTCTTCTCGTTTCTAAGAACAACCCAGGTTTAGTTTATTTATGCGTACGCGTTGTAAACTCTGCGTGGAATCAACGAGTTCGTGGAATCTTGTTTATGAACGAGACGGCTTCATGAATATAAACATTTATTCGTCGCTCCTGCACTGACCTTCCAGTATAGTCTGATCTTGTTTACACGCAGATCCAGGAAAAGCCGCTCACCAGGAACAATAACAAATAGAGCGAAAATCTGCGTTTTATTTATCGCTTCACGGCGTATGTTTGCGCGGAAAACGTAGAAAGAGGGGAAAAATGACGTCGCTCGTGAAATATGGGACATGTATTTTTCAGGAAGAAAGCTAATTCAATTTCGTTTCAAGGCCGTATAAGTATGGAAAGGTTCGTCTCAGTTATACAGTGCAAGTATATGCGCTCGGACCGTGCTTTGTTGACAGGTATCCAGCCCGTGTACATAGAGACTGTGATCTGTATTGTAATGCTACACTCAAAAAAAAAAAAGAAAGAAAGAAAGAGAGAATAAAAAGAAAAAGAAAAAATATAGAAAGGGTGATGCCGAAATAGCTTCAGTTGTTGCCCGCACACGAGTGAGCATCGTCACGACTATAGCAAAAAAAAAATAAAAAAATAATAATAATAAATAAATAAAATAAAAAAGGAAGGAAAAGAATAAGAAAGGTGAAGGGTGCAAGGTGAGGTATGGGCAGAAACTTCACCACATAGCACGGTCTTCGCCTGTCACCATCCCGAACGACATCGGGACTGAATGACCCTGAACGGGAGGCGTCCGCCTTTTTGGAACACACTCTAAAAACAGAGCTTCACCACATAGCACGCTCCTAGCCAACCACCATCCCGAATGACAAAGTTCTCTCCCTTGATTTGATGAAAACAGGGGGCGTACGCCATTTTTGTGGCAATTATGAGCTGGCGTACGCCCCCCCCCCCCCCCAAATGTCATTACACATTACGCGATCAAAACGTAATGTTGATTACATCACTCATTGCTCATCTGAAGATGTAATGCATTATAGCATTACTCATTACTGAGATGCAATGCGTTATCCCCCCATCTCTGCTTTAGACACGTGTCGAGCATGATACATAAAGCTGTTACAACGCAACCACAATAACTACCCCCTCTCCCAATTTTTTTCAACCCTCCACCTCGTGCAAGCGATCTTGGGCAAACCACTGCTGGGAACGCAAACGATGCGCGCGCGCTCTGCACAGGCTTCTTACATCAGACCTTACAGGCAATTGTGTCGCCTCTCACAACACACACGAACTGTCACCTGAGCATCCACCTCCACGTGTCCCTCCCTAGTATTTTTTTCTTCATCAACATCAACATCAACATCCACGTGTCCAAGAAGCTTCAAGGCGCACGTTTCGCCTTTCCCAGAAATCCGCTTCACCTTTCAAGACAGTGAGCATCTCCCCGTTGCCTAGGAGCGCACCCACGTGCTGCCACTCCCATTGGCTCTCGCGCGTTTTTCCAAATGGTCACGTGACGCAAACGATAGCACGCGAGTTGGGCTTTCTCCGTCGGTTGATTCGCGGGGCTCACAACTACACTTGCGCGACGCGTGTTCGTAACGCTGTTCCCCTGCGCGTTGTGTACTCCATGCTCTCCGGATATTCTCTGCCATGTGCTCTGACGGTATTGACTCCATGCATGTCGGCTTCTCTGGTGCTTGTACCCGATGACTCTAGAGACTGAGAAAGGACCTCCTACCACGGGTATGGCAGCTTCGACAACGAGCTCCGGTGAGTAGCACTCGCAGTATATCTTCCTCACACGCGCAACTACTGGTTTGCTGACAAGTATACCGATTAGCGTAGAAAATGTATATTTGTTCTTCTTTCACGAACATTCACAAAAACCAGGCGGCGATCGAGAATACACAGTTGGAAACAACGTTCCTTTTTTTCTGTAACGTTTTCACTTAATGGGTGTGAAGGAAAGATGGAACGACTCCTCGAATACTCTGTAAATTGTATTCAGTATTTGGCACCTTACTGATTGCATAACGTACAAAGTGAACTTTACTCTTTAATTTTAATCTACTACTTGTTTACCTGCAGTGGAGCTTCACTGCATGCGACACGTGTTGTGCGGGAAAGAAACATCCCTTCTAGCGTTGAAAGTTTCGCTGTTCCGTAAACGCAAATAGCCGGTTGGTCGATACAGCGTTTTCGTGCGTCTTGGTACGCTGTCTGAAACAGTGGGAGACTTCGTCGTGCGCGTCATGTGTTATCATTTCTTACTGCTATCAGCCAGCGTTGGCGCGACTGCGAGCTTATCAGTGCCCACCTCATCTACGTGCATCAAGCGATATGTCTGGGATGGATTGGAATGTCATTAGGGTGGATCCCGTCTAGTGCTGAAACGAAGTAGTCGCAAAGACTGAATAAAGTGCGTTCACAATAATGTAGATTTTAACGTACATATTGATTGATTATTATATGGTTGATTCGTTGGTATTAGCGCCGTTAGAGACATTATATTAGGATACTGGACAACGATAATGGGGAAAGTAACAAAAAAAAATAACGAAAACTAGCTGGTTAATAATTGAGAGGAGAATTTTTTTTTCCACTTTAGTGCCCCTTTATCCGTGTATTCACACCAGCGACATTCCCCAGAATATTCCAGCGGAAGATGCTGTCACGTGAGCGCGAGCGTTCGACGTCGTGTCTTCACGTGCACTGCTAACCGCGCGGAATACCCTGCGACACCGCAACAAGATATTCCGTAGCAGACGACAGGAAAAGACGCTGACGGTGTCGTCTGCTAAGTGCGCAGGACGCCACTCCCGATATCCTGGCACCGTGTGAATGCTCAACATAACACGAAGCGGAACTTCGGCTTCGTGAGCAGTTTTTTGGTTTTTCTTCCATTAGAATATTCCATGAGTACGACGCTCGTGTGAATACACACTCCACTCACTTCTGCCATTCTTCACTTTACGACGTCATGGACTACACCATTTAAAAGCTATTTAACCGCCTGCCAGCGATTTTGTCCCCAAGAAGACTTACCTTCCTCCACAACGTCGTGCAACATTGATTTCGGGGAAGCACACGTGTGAGTTTCCCATCGATCGTACTCACACAGGGTTTAATTGACCTACTTAGCCAAAAAGACTATTCTCTTTTAGCCGTATATTTCTACCTTATACCCAAAACGCAATGTCGCACACAATCTGGATCGATCGGTCCACAATCCTGGTCGGCCCGCTGGGCACGTCGTACCGTCCGCACTTCACGTTCGTGATCTTGGTTTTCATTTGCAGCCGTCTGGTGGAACAACAACAACAATAAATGAACAACAACAACAGCATAGATGAATGGGTGATGATGATGATGTGATGTGATGGGTGATGATGACATCGGATGTCTGGTGGAAGCTTTACACAATACCCCCAGAAGTTGAAAATTAAAAGAAAACACTAGTCCAGGATGTCAACTTTCAAGAAATTCACATTAATAAAAATGCGATTTCATCTGTTTCGGCGTTTGTCGATGTTGTTTTGTTCGCGCGGGCCTCTGTCATCGCCGCCATCAGGCCAACCCGGAACCGGCAGTGCAAGTATAGCGAGAGGGCGAAAGGAAGCCACTGCGCATGCGCTAACCCTCCTTCAAGTGTGTAACCATGTTCGCGAACGGGGGACAAGTGTCTGCGTTGTTGATTTCTGTCGCTGAGACTCGCTTTGTCCGCAGCTTAGGGCGATCACAATCGCTACCTGATCACGATTGCGAGCGATGTGGATCCTGCATCGGTGCGTTGGGTGAAAGCTGATCCTTTCAGCAATTTCACCATCCATTATTGTATAGTGTTACTACTTCCTTTTTGTTGAACCACACAAAAGTGTTCTATTTATTTGCTCTGCTACAAACAGTCCGCCGTGCTCGCGGTCAGACTTGCGCTACTCCGGTTACACGTATATATCGAATTCCGTTTTGCCGAGGCGGCGAAACAAGTTCGTTCTCCCGACTCTTGTCCCGATATTCTTCATACATGTTGAATTAAAGGTGCACTAAAGTGCAAAAATTTCTTCTCGCATAATTGAAGAATGCCGTTACCTTGACACCAACACAAAAGGAACGGTGTTCGTCGGTTACGTCGTTCGTGACTTACGAAGAAACCGCAATTCACGCTTTCACTCTTCCTCTCCTTCTCAAGAATGTTGACCATGCGGAGCGGGCTCTCATTGGTGTTCTCCTTCAAAACGATTTGTCCGATCATCGCTGGAGATAGTTTGAGGAAACCTCTCCGCATTGTCGACCGTCTTGAGAAGGAGAGGAAGATTGAAAGCGTAAATCGGGGCTTCTTTCGCTCATAACTCGCGGGGTGACGCAACGGATTAGCCCCGTTCCTTTTGTATCGCTCTCAAGGTAATGGCATTATTTTATTCGGCGAGGAGAAATGTTCGCACTTTAGTGCTCCTTTAGATTGCTAGTTATGCTTAAGTTCTTCGCGGATTTCTCTGGACTATCGGCTCTCCCCCCTTTACGTAGTGTGTGTACATTCAAGTATGTGAAAAGAAACCGAAAGTGTGTAAAGAGGTCGCGACAAATCATCCCAGATAAACGTAACAGACGATTCTTTGTACCGATGTGGAACTGCATTGAAAGTTTCAGAGCGAAGAGAGCAATAATAATGGTACCGTGATGTTACACGTAGTATCGAACCCGCGACCTTGAGCTCAGCAAGTCAGCACGTTACCGACTGAGATACAGAAGGCGGTAAGAGGGCGATAGAAGCGGAGAAAATGGGCACCGCGAGTACCGAAACTAATGCCGCTCAGATCTCACCGCCGCCAGTGAGAGAAGCGCACCAGCAGTCACGTGCTTACGGCTGCCAATGGGAATGGTCGCAACTCTGAGCTCTGTGACGTCTGCGCTTTGCTCGGGAGTCTGTTCTATAGGGCCAAGTAGGACACGTAGGAGCATAATTCTCTTTTTCCGCAGTATTCTGGCGTGCAGTATACAATGCGCCCAAGATGTAATAAACCACATACTATAAACGTATTTGTATTCACGATGTATTAATTTTCGCGGATTTCGCAACAACAAAAATCGCGAGAAATTGTACTCGCGAACACAGCTTGACGTTTATCCCGCAAAGAGAAACAGCCCTGGAATCGCGAAATTAAATACTTGCGAATAACTTTACTGAATGCGCGATTGAAAGTGTCCCAACCTCTTTAAGCAAGACGTGGATCTTCCTATCATTCTGGTTTAAAATCCCTGCATATTGCCCTTCTAGAAACACTGTTCGCTATCCTGGTGCACTCCTCCTGAAGCGATAACGTGTACCTATTATTTCCGCGAAAATAATCTCACCGTTTCTACTTGTATATCGGCGCCTTGTAGACCGCATATCGTGCGTCCTTTCGATTCACGCATTGATTTTTCCTCGTCTGTCTTCTCCGCGTCATCATTTGCCGTAGACCACTGCAGACGTATACGCCTGGAAAAATACTGTGGAAAGAAACAGGAAGGGACAAGGACGTAAGCTGGGACGCTACGGCGCCGAAAGTTATTGGGTCGTTGGTAAAACTCCAGCGGAAGATCTCATCCTGCGAGAGAGGAGTGATGTCTTTTCCTTTTTCTTCTTTTTTTTTTTTTTTCCTCGGTAGTGTCCCGATAAATTATTGCGTGACTGTTTCCAGTTGCCATGTTTTTCAATCCAAAGAATACGAGTTAACTGTTTCAGCCGGGACTCGCGTTATCTTTGTGCGCCACTTGCGGTATCCTACGGTCTGTCGGCCCCCCTGAGAAGTACACTCTTAAAAAAAAGGGTGTACTTTAACTCCTGTTTTTGCCACATATATAACACCCTTTTGGAGAGTACAATTACGCTCAAAAGGGTGTCTCCTCACTCCCTCAAGGGAGTAGCATAACACCTTTCTCCCCACTGGAGAGTAATATTCCTCCCCGGCAGGGAGAAGGTGTTATGCTACTCCCTTGAGGGAGTGAGGAGACACCCTTTTGAGCGTAATTGTACTCTCCAAAAGGGTGTTATATTTGTGGCAAGGAAAGGAGTTAAAGTACACCATTTTTTTAAGAGTGTAGAGGGAGAGGGAAGAGTAAATCACGATGCGACGCAGCGGATGAACCCCGTTCCTTTTGTATTGTTGCCAAAGTAACGGCATTTCTCTTTGCGCGAGAGGAAATTTTAGCACTTCAGTGCCCCTTTTAAAGGTGCCAGGAGTTATTTTCATAGTTAAATGCCACGAGAAAACGTTACAAATGTTCTCCGATAGCGCCCCAGGGGTCTTTTTCGGGTACTACACGTATAGAGTGTACGGAATTATAATGTCAACACGTTATTACTCCGGAAATATACTGCTTCTGAACGATGACTGACAGAAACACTAGAGGATGCCCGGCCTTTCAGTTGCGAATCGTCATGCAGCCATGATGCGGACTACAAGGGGATGCGACAACATCGTGGGCGTACAGGAGTGTACAGGCGTAGGAGGGTATATTATAATAAGGGGAGCTTCGCTGCTCTATATAAAGATGTCATTAAGCGTAGCGCTGTTTCGAAAGGAGAGCAGGAAAGACCTGACAGTTTGCGCGCAGCAAATATACGAGCGAAATGTAATCCTGTCTTGCGTGTTCAACAATGGGAAGCGCATATATTCGTGCTAGTAAGTCGTGTGCACCAAAAATGCTATATTTTTTTAGCATCGGTTTCAGGAATATGCTCTTTACATCGTCACTCACGCGTTGATTATGCTCTTTAAAGACACGTCCGCGCTACGAGAACCCAACTACATAACGCAGTGTTTCTGAACTGACTGTATTGGAGGAAACCCATTGATCGGAGCTAGCAAGACTTCTTAGGATCCTACCGCTATGCACAATTGTAGACGCAACTAGAAGGACCAGGCGGGCTAGCTGTCGTACGAGTAGCGGAATGATTTTTATTTATTGATTGCGATATTATTTGATTATTTATTCTGGGGTACGATTGTCGGTTGAGCAACCGTTGATGACGATAGCTGCTCGCTCTATAGTTTCTGCAACAAGCTTCAGCCGCGACGTCCGGCGATTTCCGGATGCGGGTCTCTATGCCAACGATGAGACGTCCATCACGGTCAGCTACCAAGGCTGACTGAAGGCAAAAAAAAAAAAAAAAAAATGACGCACCGTATACCGGTGAAATGGCTAACCGTTGTCGGCCTCGCAGAGGTGGGCAACGTCACGACTGACGCCCTGGGGGGAATGTGCGTCCTGGGCCGACTTCTAAGAGAACTGTGTCGACATATGTCTGAATGCCCCCGACTGAGGAAAAAACCCCGGAAAACCCCACACAGCACAGCCGGCAACCTTCCCTTCTCGACGTGACATGGCCAGCACGCTAACCACTGAGCCACGCAAGCTGTATAACCAAGTCGTATAACACAATATAATGTAACCGTATAACGTATAAGTCGTATAACAAGCTGTATACCCAAGTCGTATAACGTAGCCGTATAACATATATAAGTCGTATAACGTATATATAACAGTCGCATAACCCAAGTCCAGGGCCTCGGCTTCTTCATTTAGACGCTGCCTTTCTATTCGCCCTGCTGGATTGCAGTGCGTTAGTGTCTTCCCGAATTGTGTATCTAAGCAGGGCCCCAAAGGCTTTCTTCACAACCATCACACTCCATTACAACGTCGCGGCAATATTAGATCTGTTCGTTGAGAGAGTGCCGAGGAGGGGGGATATTGCTCGGTTGCTTCTCCTGCCTACATTGCGTCACTGCAGTGAAAGCACGCTTCACAGGAAACTGCGAGGGACGACAGATGTGCGCACGCAATCTAAAAACGGAACTTCGCATTATACATATCACACACTGAAGGCCAACCATCGCACAGAAGGATTCAGTTGTCACTTCTGATTTGTGAATAGCTTTGCGCCAGAAAATTCCAAATCAAACTCAAACTTCTGATTTCTGGTACACGCGGGGCGTACGCATTTTCTGTAACAATTCACGTAATTACACAAGCCTTCTCTTCGTTTTTAGAGCGAGGGCAGTACTATCTTTGCAGCATGATGTGGGCAAGCATTGTGCTTGTCCCATCATACAGTTGGCAATACAAACTACACAAGTGTCACAGAAAGGCGTGCGTCCCTCGTTTTCAACAAATCGGGGGCGGGGGGGCGATGTCACTCGGCATGATGGCTGTCTTGGAGCGTGTTAAGTGGTGAAGTTCTGTTTGAAGAATGCACGCCTTTTCTGACCTCCTTCCCTATTTATTGTATTCACACACTGGTGGAAGAAAAGTTCCTCCGCGTGTTATGTTGAGCAAACGCACGGTGCCGGCATATTGGGAGCGGCGTACACTTAGCAGACGACACCCGTCTGCATCCTTCCCTGTCGTCTGCTACGACATTATTAGCAGACGACACCCGTCTGCATCTTTCCCTGTCGTCTGCCACGAAATATAGTGTGAATACGCCGCAGGGTGTTCCGCACGGTTAGAATTGCACCAAAAGACATGACGTTGAGGAGTTGTGGGTAAGTGTCAGCAGAAAGCTGTGACGTTCTTCCCATCTTCCGCGGGAATGGTCTGGGGAATGTCATTGTGTGAATACACGGTATGCGTAGAATGCATTCTGCACTTAAAGGGGCTCGCTGTTTAAGCTATCGCCGTTGTCGGCTGACAAGTAAACAATTCCACTTCCAAGGCAATCGCTGGCTTTACGGCTCACGGGTACAATAGCTGCGGGAAATGGGAACTTATAATTAATTATTAATGCCCGCGAAGTCACATGAATTATTTCACGCCACAGACGAGCAGACTTCGGCGTCTTGCGGCGGTTGACTTCGTTCCTGGAGAAGAGGTCGAATGCTCGGATGTTCCTGTTCACGGAAATACGGCCCGTACAAATATATTCAGGAAAAATCGATTGCTGGTGGTCTCAGCTGTGTTCCTTACCAGTTTGAGGGAGAGGCTTGTAATCGATATGAACTTCTTGAGTTTAACGCAGGCCCTGTTGATTGTGGCACCATGTCTTCTTACACGAGTGTGATCTCCTGCTCAAGATGTTTATCCGCATTAATGCTGACCGCTTACGACCATTAGTCTGTGTTATTGCGTGTGTAATCATGAGCCACTTCAACGATGCGTAAGGGCGACCAACTTGGAGAGAAGTAAATTCAAAAATAACAAAGACGGTTAAGAGCATCAACTGTTTACTATATATACATAAAATACATTTTTCTTCACGTTCTTTTTTCTTCACGTTTTTTCTTCTAAGAAGTAAATTCCTAAAAGAGAAGCGCGTCTTGTTCCAAGAGAAGTTAAAGATTGCATGTTGTCAGGGCCATTCCTCTTTCACTAGAACAAACCGACGGAATAGCGATGACCCATGGAAATATTGTACGCCCACGAACTACGTTAATCATTTCATAATCATTTATCACTTGTTCATTCTTTATCACGTTGTCAACCTGCTGATCTGTGCTATTAATCACCCTTTAGCAGAGGTCGGCACTTGTGTCTCCTGCTCACTCACACTCACTCTCACTCACCACCCGCTCATCTCTCCGTTTGCTCACGCGTGCTCACTCATTCCCCACGTTGAGCATGCGTGAGCATAAACGAGCATGCTCATCAGTGAGTTTTGCCGAGGTACGCCCTTTAGTAGTAAACGTGGAGCTGCAATAGGCGACTACTGCACACTTTCGCATTTCCGATCATTTATAGATCTGCCACATTATAAATCTTATGTAACGATTAGGCGTAGGACTAAATTAAATAAATATATTATTGTATAAATAGCTAATTAGTTCATCTAATTGCCAGAATAACATTAGTGAATTTCATTCAGTGAAAAGTCGCCAAAGTAAATGCTACGCCCACAACCTCGCGGACATCTTCAACGAATTAAAATTAAATTTAAAATCCCCTAATTCAAAATAAATTAGAAATTTTAAAAAATTGAACTAAAAATCAAAATTAAGAATCTTATAATAAAAAAATTTAAAATCTCTTCGGCAGGGGCCATCAACATGAAACACGTGCCCCTGTCATCATAGCCATCATAATAAAGTTGTTGTTGTTGTTGTTTTTCCTTCCATTTGTGTTCCGGAATGAAGGCGACCAAACACTCTGGGTCGTGTCCACGGCGCTGAAGATGTGACGCCGACATGAGCGTCACCGAGGCGCGTTCACCCCGAGAATTTCAGTTCCGAGCAAAAGAAGTCGATGGTCGGCAGGCGTTCGTTACCGCGCAAAATAATCGGCAAGATCAGAGATGAAGGAGTCTTTCGAGACATAGAATCGAGCATTCACAGGAACGGGATCAATGAAGGATCAATACCCAGATTTCAGGGAAGGACATCAAAAGGAAGAGCGTGTAATCTCTTCCGAGAAGTTTCGGGGAGGGGGGGGGGGGGGACTTTTGTTGTGCGCAGGGACAATTGCTCGAGTTCGTCGTTACGGATATTGAATTTATGTGGTATACTGCACCTCTGACTGCCACGAAAAGCGAAAAGAGAGAGAGAGAGATAAATGGAAGAAAATGAAAGAGACGTAATTTGCACACCTGTCTGTTTCCCCCCCCCCAATTCTCCCTCCCCCTGAGCAACATGCCGTCAGTTAGGCAGGCAGACCGCTCGTCTACCCAACGTTACCCCCCCCCCCCACCCGGGGTCTGTTTCACGGAAAAGGTTTAAAGGGACACTCCCCCGCTTCTCCTGGTGGAATGAAAGATATATACCATTACCCTGAGAACAATACACTCAAGAAACAAGGGCGAACAAGAAACAACAAGAAAAAAGGGTGTGAAAAGGTGGTAACTTCTATAGTTACCGCCTCAGTCAACATAGCGTCTGAGAAAAGGGTGTAAAAGGGTGGTACAAGCAATTATCACATATCCAAATTGCTACAAAAAGGCGTACGAGCCCCTCGCTCACCGAATCAGGAGCGATAACCCTATCGTTCGTGGCAAGGCTTGACGGACAATGTGCTATGTGGTGAAGTTCTGTTTTGAGAGTGAGGTAAGAGGTAGAACTTTGCAACCTTTTATGCACAGCATATGCAAAAACTATTACCTCCTAAAAGGTGTAACTGCTCCACCGTTTTTTTTCCTCTCTCTCTCTCTCTAAGAGTGTACAAAAGGAACAAGAACAACACACCATCAAAGCGCAGCGCTTTTAATTCCTACTTTACAGAATATATACAGGGTGTTTCACCTGACGTGAAAAAAAATTCGAACTGGCCACGTACTCAACGAAGGATTTCGGGACTTTCGGTAATTACCTTCTGGGAACTTTTGCCGCGATTTGTGAAGGTTTTGGACAATTTTTAATTGAGGGAAATTAATTTTTTTCAATTGAACTTTGAAAATTGCCAAGCGAACCTCACTTTTTTTTACAGAAATGTGAAGTCCTCCACGGATATCCACAGACCCAACAAAAACTATGCAGTGTACCGCAACAGAAACAGTACAATAAAATTTGTAAAAATTCCGCTTTAGCCCCGCCCGCTTGATTGTCGCAAAGAAGAGCGCGCGGAAGGTGCGGGGAGAGGAGGAAGTGTTCCCACCTCTTGTTTTACCTCTCTTTCCCCCGCTTTGACCTTGATGCTGGTGACAACCGTCTTATCACAAAGCGTAATTTTTACAAATTTTTTCGACATTTTTGTTGCGATACTGTGCGTAGCTTTTGTTGGGTCTGCGGTTATCAGTGGAGGACTTCATATATCTGTAAAATGCAATTTTTCAGTCGCTCTGTCAATGCAAGTTTCAAAGTTCAATCGAAAAAAATAAATTTCCCGCAATTAAAAATTGTCCAAAGCCTTCCTCAATGGTGGCAAAAGTTTCCAGAAGGTAACTGCCGAAAGTCCCACAGTACTCCGACGAGTACGTCGCCAGTTGGAATTTTTTTTATCACTTTAGGTGAAACACCCTGTAGAGTTACAGAATACGAGAGTGGCCCCAATCCTGGAACCCGCGCATATCTAATGCTGAACCAGAATGCTAAATTACATTGCCCCCATTTCGAGTGCAATATTTTATTTCGCGGGAGGAACTTCTCGTTTCACGGGACAATCTCGTAATCTCGGGTCCAATCCCGTAAAGCATAATTAATGAGGGCGCTCGCACGAGTGAGATTTGGGTCAGGAGCGTCAAACGTGCATTGTCGATACAGCCGGTCCACAGCCACAGCCATATACAGGGGTTCCATCGGAAGCGAATGTTTTACTAGCGCTTGACATATGAGGGGCATGACAACGCACACAATTTCGTCGCTGCGCAGTTAAGTGGAATGTAAATGGTTATGGTTATTACCATATCATTGCCGAGCTTGTTGGTTATACTATTTGTTTATCCAGTCAGTATTTCTTAAGGAAAAATATATGAGAGGGACTGCGACATCTTCATCGAAGTATTATGGTCATATGAACTGGTCACGGCTTGCGCTCGCCAGCACACATCATGGATGTACACTGTTAAAACAGAACTTCATCGCATAGCACTCTGCTAGAGAACCACCATTCCGAATGATACCATTCTGTGTCATGATTCGTTCAAAACAGGGGAGGAGCCTGTCTGGGACATGCATAATGTGTCCGAGATAGGCGCCTTCTCCCATTTTAAGCCAATAAGGACACAGAATGATATCATTCGGAATGGTGGTTCTGCGTGTAGGCTGCGTTGGCTGACACTCGTAAAACAGGACTTCATCACATAACACGCTAAAGGCGTTGCACAAAGCGATGCGATTACCACTACCTGATTTGTGGAAAGAACGGGGCGTACGCCTTTTTTGTGACATTTAACGTCATTGCGTAAGTGTCATTAAAAGGCGTACGCCTCCTTTTCAAGCAAATTAGGGGAGAAAACGATGTCATTCGAGATGATGGTTGGTTGCGTGTGGTTAGAGCGTACATCCTTAAAAATGAACTTCACCGCATAGCACGCTCCTACCCAACCATCATCCTGAGTGACATCGTTCTAGCCCCTGATTTGTTGAGAACGGGGGGCGTACGCCTTTTTTGTACCAATTATGTACTGCATAACTGGTCCAAAGATGGCGTACGCCTCCCGTTTTCAACAAATCAGGGGAGAGGATGATGTCACTCAGGATGATGGTTGGGTAGGAGCGTGCTATGCGGTGAAGCTCACTTTTAAGAGTGCCACCCCAAAACAGGGCTTCACCGCACGACACGCTCAGATCCAACTGCATTTCGGAACGATATCGTTTAAAACGGGAGGAGCACGCCTTTTTGTGACACTTACGCAGTTCAGTTGTCACAAAAAGGCTTACGGTCCGCGCTTTCCGCAAAACAGGAGTCATAACCGTATCATCCTGTGCAGTGATTGGCCTTCAGCACGTTATGCGGTGAAGTTTCGGTTTTTAGATGGGACCCAGGTTCGAATCCGGGCGCCAGCTGTGCTGCCTGGATGCTTTGCCTGGGTTTTCCTCATACGCTTTAAGACAAATGTCGGCGCAGTTCCCTGTGAAGTCGGCCCTGGACGCACGATCATCACCCCCCCCCCTCCTGCGATAATTGTGACGTTGCCCGCATGACGATGGCCGACTATACACGGCAAGTAATTTCATCACCACCACCCCCTTCTGTATTTAGAACGCATTCGCCCAAGCAGCACAGCATCTTGGCCCAATATTGGCAATGCCGGCCCAATATTGGTCCAATATTGGGCCAAGATGTTGTGCTGCTTGGGCGATAACCACGATGCAGTGGTTTACCCAGAATAATTTCGTCCTTGGGCTTGTGTCGGGATCTGCAGAGGGTGGGTGGGGGGGGGGGGGTGACGTCACCACGTCGAAATATTGCGCAATCTCACAAGATTTTACGGGGGTGTCTCCCAAATTTTGGGGGTGGTTAGGGGTGTGTGGGATGGGTCTCGATAGATCACTGCCACCAAGTATTCCCGCGCACTGCGATTTTCCTATCCCTCCATCCACGGGAGCTGGAATCACTGAGCCTTCACTTCGAGCAGAGCGAATCGTGTCGGGCCGTTTATATAGAAGACCGTCGACAGCTCCGGCAGTCCGTCATCGAGAAGTGACCGCTTTCCTTTCCCTTAGGAGCCCTCTCCCCCTTCCCCGATATTGCGGTGCTTTCCGGAATCGATCAATAACTGCTTCAAGTCCCTGTAGTGTCCGTAATCGTGTTTTCTGCGCCCGAGCAAATTGCGCGAAATGTTGTTTGCACTGCGTTAACCGAGTTATGGCCGTCGTTGAACAAAACTTGCCCTTCACATTCCGCTAATCACGAAGCTTTTCCCAAGTTTTGCCTCCCCGCGTTTAACCTGGCATCGCGACATTCCTGGAGGCGGTAATTGTCGGTGCAAAGAGCGAGTTAGTCTATATATACCGGGTGCTAGCGTCGCGCTGTAGTCGTGTTCGTACAAAACCGTAGTGGTGCGTAAAAGACCACCAAGAAATTCTTTACCATTCTATATAGAACCCCGAATATATACACCGAATATGGTAAGTATCAAAGAAAATGTTATGTTCTCCACATATTTTATACTGCCTCAAAGGACTTAATAACTTCCACTTCCAGACGAGTTCTCAAACATATTAAACAATTCCTTCTGGAAGTCTAATATAACAGTTTAAAACAATGTATTTCATATGTTCTATTTCGTAGCAAGTAATAAGTTTCTCTTTATACAAGTATGTCACACGTGGTGGGTTTCTGCAGTTTGTGACAGGTTTGTGTACAGGTTTATTGAGACAAGTTCCTATTTTCTTGTAGCTGACTGATGTGGCCAACAAGCCCCTAGGGGGGGGGGGGATATGTTTATTATATATAAAAAATAAGAGGGAAAGCCCTAGGGCTTAGGCTATATACACACGTTTAATATCTGTAAGGATGTTAAAGGATAAATATGAATATCCGCAGGAAACGAACATAGTGCTTGAAACGCTGCATGTAAAGTTCTTTCGTGTACATATTTAAGTTTGACAAAGGCTACCTTCATATTAAATGTAATAAGGAAAGAATAAAGTTCAACTTCAGCACCGGAGATGCCGTTCTATGGGTTGAACACGACTGTCGAGTGTTTTCTGGTGTTTGTTACTTGGTATATGTTTCTTTTACTCCTCGGCAATATAATCACGTGTTTGTTTCGCAGGGTTCGAGGTTGTTGTTCGGTAGTAAAGGGAAATACACCATGACTCGTGCAACAGAGCTTTACTGCATAACGCGCTCCTACACTTTTGAGACAGAGGGGGGGGGGGGGGGGTCGACTTAGCTTACCGTTGTTGGCCGCACTCAAGTGAGCATCGTCACGACTATAGCAAAAAAAAAAAAAAAAACAAGAGAGAGAGAGAGAAAAAAAAAGGGGGGGGGGAGAAGAGAGTTGACGAGTTCAAAGTGAGGCATAGGCAGGATGAACGACACTGATGGGACGGAGGTGCGCTGTAGATGAGAGGTGAACTAGAGTGGTCTTTCTGCGAGGCCCGTTTCTTGAAGAAAACGCACGAGGTTGCGAGTTTTTGTAAGTCGTTCTGCATAATAACCTTCGGGGAAGAGGCCGTCCGTTGGTATGCCAGGAAATGTAGGTAGACCAAGCGCAGTTCTTATTCCGGCACGATGAAGGCGCTCAAGGGCCTGCCACTGCGCAGGCGCAAGGTCTACGTACGGCGCCATGTAGAGAATACATGACAATATGAGAGCTTTGTGCAGGGTGAGCAATGACCGCGCATTGCAGCCCCGTGATTTACCGCTGATTCTGCGAAGCAAGTTAAGCATTTTCTTTCCCTTGCAGATAGTCTGGTTGACTTGCTTAGACCAGCGTATAATGCGCTACTGCTGGTGACACCAAGATATTTACATGACGCGCATCTTGGGATGGGAGTGTTATTAATGCTGAGGCTAGGGAAGCCTTTGCCCCACGTACTTTCCACGGGGAATGCAAACCATGCATTTTGACTTTTCTGGCGACGCTTCCGGACCTCTCGCAAGCAGCGCCGCATTAAGCCCGTTCAAGGCAATATCAGCTGTGTCACGAATTTTCTCCTTGTTCGTTCCCACGATGCGGACACAGATGTCGTCCGCGTAGATGGTGAGACGAAGGGTGTATGGTGTAGGGCGGATTCCTCGGTGTATTCCAGCCATATGATTAGGTCGAATAGTTAAGGTCATGGAACGCTGCCTCGTGGGACTCCTCGCTCAAACTTCTTCATAGAACTAATACACCCGCGGGCAGACACGTCAAACGTTCTGCCGGATAGAAAGTCACAGAGGTATCCCAGCAGCCGGCCAGTGATACGAGCTTCTTCGAGCGCAGCTTAACATGCCGTGGGCGTTACCGAGTCGTATGCCGTCTTCACATCAGTGAAGAAAGCGAGAGCAAACGCATTGGACTCTCTCGCTTGCTTCAGGCTAGTAGCCACTTTGAACAGATCTTCACCACACAGCACGGTGAAAGCCCACCATATTGCCCACAGATATCACTCCTGATTTGTGTGTGGGAGAGATTTACTAGACGGATTTCACATGGTACTATACAACAAGGAAAACACACACATAACATACACAACACAAGATCAACGATACAGGGCGATGCAAATTGCGGATATTAACAAATGAGAGGCAATGAATGATAAATGATCATGGATGGGAAAAGATATGGATGGTGAAGAAAATATGTACAAAAGATGAATTCGTTTTTGACGGGACGCCGGCGATGGACGGGAAGCCTGATTTGTTGAAAGCGTGGGGCGTACGCCTTTTTGTGACTCACTAACATAAGTGCATAAGTGTCGTCACATATTCGAGATTATGTTTGGCTAAAGTGAGTGCTATGAGGTGAAGTTCTGTTCTAAGAGTGTAGCCAACTATAAAACGAGAGGCGCGCGCTTTTTTTTTAGGACACTTATCACTCTAAACACAGAGCTTCACCGCATAGCATTCTCCTATAGCCAACCATCATCCCGAATGACGACGTTCTCTCCCTTGATTGGATGAAAACGGGGGGCGTACGCCGTTTTTGTGCCAACTATGGACTGCATAATACCAGAAAAATGGCGTACCCCCCCCCCCCCCATTTTCAGCAAATCAGGGGAAAGAACGATGCCACTCGGGATGGTGGTTGGCTAGGAGCGTGATATGCGGTGAAGCTCTGTTTTTTAGAGTGTGTATTGCACTCTCTCTACAGGATGCAGTATCGCACGTGCGTGCGTTGAGGTTGTCCCACGTGGGCTGCTCACACGTGCGACGCGTCGTCGTCGTAAAAGGTTATGACATGTACGGGACAGCGGCCTACAAGCGGTAAGCTACTATACACGAGGAGGACAATAAAGATAATGTCCCCTGTGGAATGACGACGGGGCTGTTCTTTCTATCGTTTTAATACCCACACATTGCGAAATAAAGGTGGAGCCACCTTACAAGGTAATCACCTACACACTCTCGGAACAAAATTTCACCGCATAGCACGCCGTGCTATGCACGTTGGAGAGACGCATGTAAAGGAGCTATGACCTCTACCAAGCTAACCGGCCGACTGTGTCGGCTCCAAACGGCGATTTTAACTTGTAGGCTGTGACACCTTTTGTATAGATGAATCCGATAGGTCTGTATTTTCACCACATATAGCACGCTCCTAGCCAACCATCATCCCGAATGACAACGTTCTCGCCCATGATTTGTCGATAACGTGAGGCGGAGCCTATTATGTATTCATTATGTACGGCTATACAAAATGGGCTCCGCCTCCCGTTTTCAACAAATCAGGGACGAGCACGTTGTCATTCGGGATGATGGTTGGCTAGGAGCGTGCTATGTGGTGAAGTTCATTTTTAAGAGTGTATAGAGCAGAACGTTATGTGTACCTCCGCGTTGGCGTCTGATTGGGTGCTACAGCTCTTCAAATGACGTAACAATGGATAGAGATATCTGGATGACAGTACGTCTACTCGCCCGTATCCGAAAAAAAGTGCGTTTTCGTGCACACGTTATGAAGGCGAAGTATCGAATAAATTGTAAATAGAATTACGAAGCGTAGAAGAGCAATATTACACTTATTACACCCTTAACTAAACACCTGCAGATAGGAGTTAAGGTGGAAAGATAATGACTATACCGTACCCCGACAAGCCATTTTCGTTTGGCGTATACAACTATACATGTATTACTCTAGCGAGATACGGTTCCACGTTTGTCTTGTTTGTCTTGCGCCAACCATTGCCACGAATGATGGGGTTATCGCTTCTGATTCGAAGAGAGAGAGAGAGAGAGAGGGGGGGCATACGCCTTTTTGTGTCAATTTGGATAGACGATAATTGACACAAAAAGGCGTACGCCTCCCTCTCTCCTCGAATCAGAAGCCCTATCATTCGTGGCACAGGTTGGCGCAGAGCGTGCTATGCGATGAAGTTCAGTTTTTAAGAGAGTAGGGATGAAAGGTGAATCGTGAACTTCACCACATCACACTGCGAAGGTCAACCATTGCACGGAATGATACCGCTACCACTCCTGGTGTGTGGAAAGCGCGGGGCGTACGCCCCTTTTGTGACAGGCAACGCAACTGCCCGAGTGTCACAAAAAGGCTTAGGCCTTCACTTTTCAACAAACCAGAGGGAGTACGATGTCATTCAGGATGTTGGTTGGCTACACTCTTAAAAATGAACTTCACCGCATAGCACGCTCCCAGCCAACCATCATCTCGAATGATATCGTTACCTGCCCTGATTTGTTGAAAACGGTAAGCGTGCGCCTTTTTTTGTGACAATTATGAACAGCATAAGTGTCACAAAAAGGCGTACGCCTCCCGTTTTCAACAAATCAGGGCAGATAACGACACCATTCGAGATGATGGTTGGCTAGGAGCGTGCTATGCGGTGAAGTTCATTTTTAAGAGTGTAGGAGCGTGAGCTATACGGGTGTATATCTTGTACACTCTTAAAAATGAACTTCACCACATATCACGCTCCTAGCCAACCACCATCCCGAATGACAACGTTCTCGCCCCTGATTTGTTGAAAACGGGAGGAGGAGCCTATTTTGTGCCGTGCATAATGGCACAAAATAGGCTCCTCCTCCCGTTTTCAACAAATCTAGGGCGAGAACGTTGTCATTCGGGGTGATGGTTGGCTAGGAGCGTGCTATGCGGTGAAGTTCATTTTTAAGAGTGTACACAGAAGCTCCAGAAGTTCATGGTTGATCAGCCGTTGCTCAACGCTCTGTAACAGTGCAGAGTGCAAGATAACAACAGCAAATCTGCATCGGTCCTCCGCTTCGCCCTGTAAAGTCCCCACAATGCCGAGCACGGTAAAGCTGATTATGCCCCTCTAGACAGGGGCTGAGCATAATGAGAAGAGAAGCGGACCGTTATTAATCCTATTGGAGCAGATAAGCTAGTAGAAAACGCAACGGTGACTCAAGGTACTCCACCCAGCCATGCATGAAACGCCTAACGGAGACGAAATCTTTTTTTGCGCGGACGTAGCGTTCGATATCACTCCTTGTCGAACGGAGCTGCAATGCTCTTGAAAGCAATTTCTGCCCCGTCGAACAATCTGATTCCTTTAACCAGTTTCTTCCCCCTCCCCTCCCCATGTGCAATCAGGCAGACATTAGTGTGTGCGTGCATTTCTGTCCGCTGTGGCAGAATGGGAGTGTATATCGAATGCAGCTTTGATTCGTTGAAGTGTTGATTGGAAAATGGTCGGAGTGCCGTGAGTGAATGGTATGACCGTGAGAGCGGTTTGTGGAAAAAAAATGGAAAGGAGACTCACGTGCTGTACAGCAGAACTACGCGGTTATTATTCGTAAAAAGAAAGAGAGAGAAGAAAGAGAGAGACAAGAGAGAGAGAGAGACGAAAAGAGACGAAAAGGGAAAAGAGACCCACGTGCTGTGCAGCAAAACTACACGGTTATTATTCGTAAAAAAAGAAAGAGAGAGACGAGAGAGAGAAACGAAAAAGAAGAGAGACGAAAGACGAGAGAAAGAGAGAGCGAGATGAAAAGGGAAAGGAGACCCACGTGCTGTGCAGCAAAACTACAGGGATATTATTCTTAAAAAAAAAGAGAGAGAGAGACGAGAGAGAGAGTGAGACGAAAAAGAAGAGAGACGAAAGGCGAGAGAGAGAGAGGCGAAAAGGGGAAGGAGATCCACGTGCTGTGCAGCAAAACTACACGGTTATTATTGTAAAAATAAATATAAAAAAAAGAGAGAGACGAAAACAAACAGCTTCGGCCACTCGACGTATTAAAGGGGACTGAAGTGCAAAGATTTGTACGCGTTCCCTCTCTCTCTGAAAATGCGCGACAATGCGGAGAAACCTCTGATTGGTCACCTCAGCCGATCTCCCTCAATGACAGATCGTTTGAGCAGACCAATCAGGGCCCGCTCCGCATTGTTGCGCATCTTGAGAAGGAGAGAGAAAGCGTAGATTGCTGTTTCCTTCCCTCATAAATCACGAACGACGCAACGGATGAAAGCCGTTCCTTTTATGTTGGTGTCAAGGTTACAAAATGCCTCTTTCTTTCTTTCTTTTTTAAATTAGAATAAATGACAATATATTTTAGGTTAAGTGGGTCACCTCCTGGCGCTTTGTCCTTATTAATTTTGACTAACGAGCTTTTTAATTATGATAGATAGAATTTCGGCGCAGTGACGACGTCTATTGCTTTTGTGTGCGGTGATGCAGAACAAGAGCCGCGGGTGTCCCTCCATCGCAATTTAAGGGCAAGGGTGAAAGCGCCCGTCTTGGGTAACGAGAGAAATTACATCCAAATCTACTTCTTATTGTTATTCTATTTGATTTATTTATTGTTTTCGGACGTTTTTTTTTTTTTTTGCGCTATGTTAGTGGAGCGAGTTTTAGCATGTCGGACGCTTTCCACGGTAACTGTTTTCTCGTTCGTGTTTTTCACGGAGCCAAAACGGAGCCATTGGAACCTATACGGAGCTCGATTGCCCTTAGGTTCTATTTTTGAAGCAAACGAGCGAGAAACACGGTAGTGTG
This sequence comes from Ornithodoros turicata, assembly GCF_037126465.1. Lineage (NCBI taxonomy): Eukaryota > Metazoa > Arthropoda > Arachnida > Ixodida > Argasidae > Ornithodoros > Ornithodoros turicata. The sequence goes on along the minus strand of NC_088210.1, from coordinate 17,106,087 downwards.
AAAATATAAGAACAATAGTCTGGCAACGTCCTACATGATGGGAGGGTCGATAGCTAATCCAAGCCAAGACAGTGAAGTTTAACACTGGCCAATTCCAATTTTGTTTTAATGCCTGTGACATGCTTTGGTGGAACTGGAGTAAGCTTCGATTGAAATGGGGGGGGGGGGGGGCGACCAAAAAAGACAGAAAAAAAAAGAAGAAGAGAGAGAACAGATTACTTTCTGCAGGAAATGATTTCCAAAAAGATTTGAGCAAAGAAGATTATCGGGGCGGAGGTCATTGGTCTGTCCAAGCAGACTGCGTGATCTGTATTAGAAAAGAAAGGGAATGGCGTTCTTTCTTCCTTATTTCGATTATACACTCTGGATAAAAGATTCTTTTTCTGCTGGATTAAGGGGGCCTGTCGTCTCGGACTTACGCTGTATTTCTGTTTTTAGCTATTCTGCTTTCACTCAATTAAAAAAAGAAAGAACAATGTCCGATTATCCGCGAGTCTCTTTCTACAACATATAATCGGCTTCACTTTTAGTAGCGTGAGCTTATATTATGTAACTGCGATAAAACATAACATCGATAAGCTGCCCTCCTCGATAGCTCAGTCGGTAACGTGTTCGCTTGCTGAGTTCAAGATGGCGGGTTCAAACCTGGTCGAGGACGGTAGCAATGTGGGGGAGGTAAAACATTGCTTCCAGCGCCGTCTGTCGGAGATTTCCGGCGCACGTCACAAGAACCCCAGGTGGTGGAAATTATCTGCAGTCCTACTCTGCGGCCTGTATACAACATGTCGCCATACTATATAGGCAGACAAACTATATGGTGGGCCATCCATGGACAAACGTTAGTTTAACGTCATGGCACCATTATTTATCGATAAGCTTGTGCCTCGTGGCCCCCGAATATCAAGTTTACTGTCTGAACTCCTTTCGTCTGTATATACCCAGACAAGCGTACTTGCATTCCGCACCGCTTGACTCCTGTGGCATTTCGGAAATAGAGCCAATTTACCGAACGGTAGCCGTGCAAGTCACGTGCGAATTCCAACTGCATCCTTCACATAAACACGGTGAAATCAAGCCAACCCGCACTTATTGGAATTGGATTCCAAGCTGGGGAAGCAGGACCACCAGGTTTGTTTGCAGTTTATCGTTTACTTCTTGTTTCGCCCTCTGAACCTATTTCTAAGGTTGAGAGACTTATTCGATCGGGTTGGCTTCGTCTGGGAGATATAGCCCGGACAGTATGTATGTCTTCTGATAAGATTTCCACAACAGATAAATGGATGAGTTTACCAGGAGTGGCTTTAGTTTCAGCTTGTGTAGGCTGCAGGTGGCTGCAAAGGCAATTTTATGTGTCGTACGATGCAGAAAATCTAATCAAATACGGACTAGATAGCAGTGGATTATGGAGATTGGAGAAGGGGGCAATTTTCGTTTTGGAACCTAACTAAGTCATCGCTGCACGGAGAAACTGATTCTATGAAGTCAAGCACTCAGGAACAAATTTAAACTTCATCTCAAGTAAGGACAACGCCCTCCATTTCATACCTCTTCACTCCTTGTTTAAGGATCACGTCCTAAGTGTACACTCTTAAAACTGAACTTCACCGCATAGCACGCTCTTAGCCAACCATCATCTCGAATGATGTCGCTATCTGCCCTGATTTGTTGAAAGCGGGAGGCGTACGCCATTTTTGTGACACTTATGCCGTTAATAATTGTCACAAAAAAAAAGCGTACGCCTCCCGTTTTCAACAAACCAGGGCAGATAACGATATCATTCGAGATTATCGTTGGCGAGGAGCGTGCTATGTGGTGAAGTTCTGTTGGGGGCACGTTTGTCTAAAATCGGCACTCCATGGTTTATCGCGTCTTAAATCTCCAGGTGTTGCAAGACTATTTCTTTCGAGTAATAAACACGTGCAGCACATGGTCCACCTTCAAATACAATATTGGCACAACACTTTCATGCGCAACCGAGGTAATATGGGACGGCGAAGTACTGACAAGCGATTTTAGCTAACCGTGTCCCCATCCCCAACAGTTCATTTCTAGGAGTGTAGGCATGATTCATACTTGATAATCACACGCACTAGACCGGTAAGGTCGTGCAATGGGGCCTGCTTCCATAGCTGCAGCTGGAAACCTATAGCTGCAGCTATGCAGCTATAACCTAATAGGAATAGAGCCTAACCTATATAGGAAACCTATAGCTGCAGCTATGCAGCTATAGGTTTCCTAATTCGAATTAGGGAACCTATAGGCTCCCTAATCGGTGACAATATACACACACCATATAGGTAGTGTTCCTAATGTATCGATGACAATATAAAGTCGCTGTTCCTTCCTACAATTTTCCCTTGCGCGCGTTGTTATCCAGTGGGGACTACCTCCGTATAGGTTGTTTTCCTATTTGATGATTGATTGATTGGTAAAAGAAAAAAAAGGAGACTATTTGATGAGGATACACACTCTTTCTGTTCTTTCCATTCAAACTCCCCGTAGGAGAGCGTTGTTATCCATCATGAAAGACAGAGCATCCGCTGGGGTAAAGGGGACTACCCCTATAGATAGTCCTCCTGCTTGATACCAGTAGATATTCTATTCTTGGCGTTCCTTCTTTTCGAATAATTCATCGACGAAGGGCTTTACGTACTAGCCTACTGAATACATACTGGCTGCTGTTCTGTCAGGGACTTGACTTACTTAGGGTGACGTTGATTTCCAGTGTACGGCTTGGAATACGTTATGAAGGGAGCTATTGACTTCCACGTGTATAAGTATATATTTCCACAGGGAAGATATAAGAGAGGAGTCTGCATTACCTATACATTATGCAGTCTTCTAGGATGTCTACGATCGAAAGATGTGCGGCGGGAATTCAGGGTAATGTGGACTAAGTCGCGATACTCAGAGCCTAACATAAATCGGTAGGAAAAAAAAAAAAAAAAGAGGAAAAGCTTTAGGAGGTAGAACTCCGTATCTATTATTTTTCTTAGAGTGTACAACTGGGAATTAGGAGTACACAGTCCGCGGGATAATGTACGACCGCATGGTCAACCTATATACACGGACACGTCGGAGTATTATGTGGCTCATGGGCTGTATATAGACCTGTATACAGCACAGGGCAACCAAGATGGTCTGTAGACAGTGGCTTTTGCGCCTATAGCAGGTTGTCTGCCGCCGAGCGCAAGTACTCTGTTGGCGACACACACACACACACACACATAAATGGGATGAAGAGGTGGTGGGTCATTCATCGCCGTTATGGCGGTACACTTCCACATTGCTCTTGTGGAAGGGATGAGAAAGGGATGATGATGGCGAGAAAGAAGCGTTGATCTGCATATTTGCGTGTGAGCATTGGCATATTTACCAGCGAGGAGATTTTTTTTTTTACGAACGAGACGCAAGCCTTTGGACGACCAAGATGAACTGTAAGACTTCTGTGTTATAATATCCACACACAGTATCAACGGGGATCTCATCATGTTATAGCAGATGCGGTTTCAAGATTGCCAGCAGCAGCAATGCAATAACCAGATCTGGAAGCAGAACTAGCAACAATATCAGCATGCGTTACCAAAGATGTACTGCTGAATGTTGTCGCTGCAGATCTTGTTCTTCACGATGATGAAATTTGTATCCGTAGGTTGGTCATAAGGAAGAGACAGTTGTCCCGAGATCTTGGTCGCTGCACCAGTTCAGGAATCATAGTGCAGTGGTGGAGGGTCTGCTGATGAGACAAGGCAAGGTCGCGATACCAGAAGCATTCGCACCAATATAGAGCTCTACCCGAGAAACGTCACCATGACGCTGGTAGACAGACTGAAACAGAAACAAATCGGAAGGGAGGGCTGGGTTCCACGAATGGACACTTGTTCGCTGCCTCCTAGTGAAAGGAAAGTAGGACCGAAGGTCGCGTCCCTTTCAGGGACCATCGTAATCCCCTCAAGACCGTGGCTTTCGGGCGCGATCTTGTTCGTCTCTACTTCCGAGCGTAGTTCAACTCTACCAAATTGGTGGCGCTGTCGAACACCATGACGTCATTTGTTTACAAACAGGGAAAGGAATATACGTCGCAGCGTATTTCTAGCGTGTTGTGACGTCAGATCGTTCGAGCACTTTTAATGGCTGCCGGGAATCATCTGCTATACGACGCTCTGGAGCGCGCTTTGAACTGTGGGAGTTTACTAATACGAAAGAAACGGATGGGCCTCCAAACTGTTCCGATTTCTCCCCTACCGGTCCATTGTCCACGACGCGTCAAGGTCAGCGAAAGCGAAATGTGAAGGATTATTCTTCGTTCCCCCGCTCAGCAAACGCCCAGGATGCAATGCGTGCGCAAAGAGCACTGGGATTTTCTGAACTCGTCTATTGGTGGCGCTGTCGAACATTATGACGACATTTGTTTACAAACAGAGAGAGGTCTGTTGTACACTTTGCTCATGAAGGACACCAGGAAATTCTGGGGTCCAAGCAGCAATTACGGAGCAATTTCTACACAATAGACAATCAAGTTGAAGCAACAATGTGCAGTTGCCAGGCGCGTCGGGTATGTGATGAGTCAGCATATAAGTCATTTACACCATTGGAGCCGGTTCTGTAACCTTACAGAACCGGCTGCTGAAGGAAATCACGGATTTCCTTCTGGCATTAAAAGACCTCATATTAAGTCAAGAGAGCACTTACTTTTTTTTTTTTTAAGAAAAGGGGCATTAAGCCACTGTCTCATCAGTGCATTACCCAAAGCCAAATTGGATGGTTGAAAGATTTAACAGGGCTTTAAAGGCCATTACGATGGACCCTGTATAGTGGAATGAGAAAAGCGAATGAGGAAAGGACGGAGACTATGTCGTATACCTTGAAGCGCACGAAAACTGATAGAACTGAATACTGTATAGTGTAAGAGCAAACGCAGGAATGGGCAGCAGTTTCGTTGCAGGAGCTCAAGGCCACAGCAGATCCACGTCCAGATAAGGGATGGGGAGTAGTGCATTACCTTTTATGGAGGAGCAATGAGTAATGCAATGCTATTACATTCGCCCGGCAATGCGAAATGACGTTACTAATTACTTAGGTTAAATATTTAGGCACTGTCTATAAGAGCAGCCTATAGGTACGAATTGTGCCTGGTATACAGGCAAGCATAATCCCCGTGCTGTATTTTCCCAGCCAGCTTTTGTCAACGAGCAGGTCCGAGTAGAATGGTGGAATGGCTTTGAATGACGTCCGCACGAGATTGCGTGCGCTCACAAAATGCATATATTGTTCCTTCCGGCGGGGGTCACAAAGTTTTTCCCGACGCCCTTAATTAAGATTATGCAAATCGAGCCGTTGTTTCATTCCAGTCCTCTGACCTGCGTTACTCTTTCGCGAAGAAAGAGCAGCGTCATAAGCAGACTGTTCAAGCAGTTTTTGAACTCGAGAATAAATGAAACGGAGACACAATAGGAGAACACATAAGCGCTGATGACGACTTACGCAAGCATCTTGCGTGCATACGTAACGTTATTACGAAAGGTAGTGCGAAGAGCAAACAATGCTCTTCGAGAGGAAAAAAAAAAGAGCACGTGACCCTCCGACCCCGCACAATAACTCATTATAGACGAAGCGAAATGCCGTGCAATAAAGGGGTGTCTTGAGCAGCTATTTGCCGAAGACACTGCACGGGTCAGTCTTGTCTCCTTGCTGCGCACGTAGTCGCCGCTGCCCTTTTCCTTGGACGTGAGGGTGCACTTCCACTGTCAGCAGACACTGCCTCATGAACGCGTGGCGATTAATTGTAAGTAACCTCCCCTCTCTTTGGTTAATTTTGTGGTCTCAATAATTCGCGAATTCCCTATAGGTGTGACGTTTAGGGAATATTTCGCTATGCATGTCCTATATCTGTTGTCGTAGAATGGGGGACTCCTTTGGGTAACGGTTTTGAGGTTGGAACAACAGACTTAAACACAACACAAAACTTAAGGTCCCTAGGAATATGAACACAAGTGAGTGGAAGGACATGAACAATTAGGCACCTTGAGGCGTCTATTGTGTTCGTCTGCTCTGTGGTTCAGCCGCCAAGCCCGTTACTCCCCACCATGTTCGCCGAATGCCGCTGCTTCGTAATAGTGTAGTGTTGTGTTGTGTTGTGTTGTGTTGTGTGCGTGCGTGCGCGCGTGAGAGAGAAAATGTGAGGGAACGTGAAGACATCGGTAAGAATGCTGGAAGTCTGACGCTTGCATAGTGACGTCATGTTTGGTCACGTGACATGGGGGAAAAAATATTGCCGCACCGGTGTCACAGTATATAGGACAAGGGAAGCCGTGGATTGTTGCGGTATGCGTGCACTTACGAGAAGAAATTGTACTGAATTGAACTGAATTGTATTGAATTGATTTTACTAAAATTGTAAAAAACACACGTCGCTGCCACATTCGGCCCGCGCCTGTGACGCATCCCCATGTTTTCCCATGTCACGCGGCTCAAAGGCGCTCAAAGGCTGCGCGTGACGTCATGTGCACAAGCCTCAATGTCATGCAACGGGGGCTTCTGCGATCTTTTCATCGGCAAACTCGACGTTGACGTCCAGGCATATGCATTCAAGGGTTGAGAACGAGGGGGATGGTTAGAACGAGGAGAATGTTCCAGCGAGTGTGGAATTAGTGTCTCGTAGAGTTAATGTCGTCAAAGTGCGCCGAATGTACAACAAAATAGTGCTTGAATAAAAAGCACTCAGTGGGACATTTCGACCTACTGAAGCTTGTTCGCTCCCAATTACAAATTTTCTATACTTTCTCGTCACCGTTTACAAAATGTCGCGGAACTTTAAATTCACAAAAAAGAAAAAAGAAAAACGATGGTTGCGAAATTCGCGAATATTACTGCTTTTACGGTATGAAAATACAGCGTGATGCGCGGTAGACTGCCGGGCATACAAAATTTCAGCACACCTAGTATATGGCTAGGTTGAAACGAAACTGTACAAAAGTGAATGTGCAGAGGGATGTGCAGAAGGGATCAAGGGATGTGCAGATCGTTTGCGCTCGAGATTGACGTGTCTTCGTTAGCGTCGCGTTGTCAGCCGCGAGCTAATACTAGAACAAATTGCCCTGGTTGTATTGATTTTGTTCCGCGTTGCTTCTTCTTCTTCTTCTCTCTCTTCTTTGGCTGCTGCACGTGATCAATAAGCTGCCGATTTTTAGAAACATAGTGGTGGTGGTGATGATGACGTGTGGGTGCTGTCATGAAATAGGACATATCTATGACGCTATGAAGGGTGTCTTGGGTGTGAAGGAGTTGAAGGGGGGGGGGCCTTTTTGTGTCAATTAACCTGTATCCAAATTGACACAAAAAGGCGTACGCCCCCTTCTGTCGAGCGCAAGCGACGGTGTCGATAGAGGAGTATCGGTAGAAGGCGATTACGAGCACCGGGAGCGACACCTGCCAGTTTTTGGTACTCCCATGTCGCGCTTGGTTTGCTGACTGTCGTTACAGGTTAAGACGTCTGGGAACGAGACGCCGCGCTCTCAGCCAATAGCGCAGCAGGAAGAGAATCACGTGGGATGCCCCTTGTTTTGGAAGCAGACGACGACGCGTTCACGATGGAGAAGTCTCGCGCTTCTCGCTCACCGCACGAATAATATGAAACGGTGTTGCAGTTCATGATAGCGCACCGTAATTTAGCTGGCACGGGTATTTTACTGGCGGCCCAGGCAAAAGCAGTGGGCAGAATTATTCACGATATTAAATTCCCGGCGAAGGGGCCGTAACGACAGTCGACAAGTGGAGCAATGTAAGCTTTAGGCAGACCTTTGTGTATTGTGCTGATAATCTGGACGTGGATGATAATGAAGTATAACCTCCGCGGTGAAGCATTTTCACGAAGGACGTCTCATTTGATACAAAAATGCGTTGTCGCCCAATCGAAATATCGGCGCCAACAGTGGCGGTGTAACTTGCAGCCATCTCGACAGCTCTCCCTCTGCTTAACGACATGGTCGCGGCTGTCGTGCCCGTGAGCGTGAGGCGTCGTTTAGACTACTCTGGAATCTGTAGCTTGCCAGTAGCGACGGTCGATTGCCTACTCCCACAGCCGACGTTCCCGTTTGTCTTTCGGAACACGGAAGACAGATACTCCATCCAAGTGTCCATAACACGTATTTATGGCAACAAGTACTCACAACACGTATTTACCATTTCGTAAAGCACGAGAAACTGTAACGAGAAACCGTAACGACGATGAAGCGATTAAGCCCCCCTGTTTACCCTTTTACCCTGTTTAAGCTTGTTTACCCTTTTCGCTGCTGGCACATGTTGCAAAAGGCGTCTCCACGAATAGGAGCTCGCTACATCACCCCGCGTGTCACTCCCTGTCTCCCCCTCCTCTTGTGCGCAGAAAATCGCTTACAAGGCGTTATTCCGCACAGGATTACGACATTGACTTTCAGACTATGCAACTCTTGGGATGAAGCCTTCTTTTCTTGCGAAAGTAACTAAAAACGTGGCCTCATTTGTGTGTACCACACCCGTGACATCCGTGAAGGAATAATAAGGCTTTGCGAAACGGCGGTGTCCTCCGCCCACGCTGTTTCGGTTTCACTGTGCCTACGAACGTCATGATGACGTCACGATGACGTTGCCTCGTTAGTGGTCTATTGTAGGGCTTCCCACAGCGACAGGGATGCCGGAACTGCCACGGTTATCGAGTTTCATCGGGCTGAAACATATTGGATCGAAACCACACAAGAAGGGACGTTCGGTCGCAACGCTGATAGTATTACTCACAACTGCACGCTGTATCAACATTTATCGATCAAGAAGGAGATTTTCGATTACAGACCCACCTCCAATAGGCGATTTTAAAAAGTTGCGCGCGCCACCCAGCGCGCGGCGCAAAGCAGCATGGGAACTTTGAGGGACACTGCTCTGCCGTCTGCTTCGGTCATGGTTAACCCTGACTGACACTGCTGCTCGGACACCGAGAATGTTGTTGTTCTTCCTCTACCTCCGCCTCTAGCCGTCTCGTAATGCTCCAAGGAGCTCTAAGTTCCCATAAGCCCTTGCGTGACACAGGTGGCGCCTACTTTTCTGAAAAGGTCTATTCAGCGATCTCGAACCGACAGCAACCCAATCGATCATACTCCCGAGTAAGCATCGCTTTACAAGGCTTCTGGTGACACATGTACACTTTGAACAAATGCACACTTGCGTACTCTGGTCAAACTTCGGGATAAATGCCGGATTATTAGCGGGCGCCAGACGGCAAAGAGACGGAGTCATCTACTCCCACGTTGTCAGGCGTATAGATATACGGAAGAAGACATACCTGCCAAAGGACCGCTTCTCTTCCACCAGGCTGCCTCTGTAGAACTCAACCGTTTGCCGTCACCGGATTGGACTTCGCAGGACCCATTGATGTACTTCCATGGGCATAATAGACGATTTTACAAAGATGCGCGCGCCACCAAGCGCGCGGCGCAAAGCAGTATGGGAGCTTCCAGGACACTGCTCTGTCGTCTGCCTCGGTTCTGTTTTAGCCCGGCTGACGTTGTTGCTGCGCACACCGGGAATGTTGTTGTTCTTCTTCTACCTCCGCCTCTGGGAGTCTCGTAATGCTCATAGGCGCTCGAAGTTCCCATGGGCCCTTGTCGTGCCCCAGGTGGCGCTGGTCTATTCCGGGCCACCCCGTAGGGTGGCCCTGCTTTTGTAGGGTTTGTTCTCCGACGTCACCTCACCGCCATGCTCAAAGTTATGTTCCCGCATTCGTTCGCTGCCACATACTTTTTCGATGACTATTAACGTCGGAAACGTTAAATTGGCTTGAAAATGCTACAAATCACACAGCACCATAACTTTGAAACACCATATTTACGGTGAGTACGATATGGGTAACGGCTTGGATGGGACCTACAATACGGCGGCCGAATGCAGCACATCCGCCTGCTAGCGACAGTGGCGGTCTCCTGCGGATGACGTCATGTGAATAAACCCTAGTGTTTACCCCCATTAAAGGTTGCAGTTCCTTCGGTAGCTGTGGCCGTCCTTTTCCTACACACCTTTTTTACGGTACTATTGAGTGGATAAAACTCAGAAGGCTTTATGATAATGCGAACGCAGCTCACCGAACGTAGAAAAATGCATCATGGGCCTGTTTCACGACGTTTGGGGGCACTCCGAACCGTATTCTGCAGCGCCGTTTGTGGTCGTGTAGCCGGAGGCTTTTCCGTACGCAGGCATGTATCACCTACACTGCGGCTCTAAAAAATCGTGGCGCAAGGATATCCACAAAAGAGATTATGTTCGCGGTACAGTGGAACGCGCGGGGAACATATTTTCTGCCACCCACATCGATAAAAACGCGATGGGGCACAGAAAGAGCAACTCGCGAGTCAAATGGCCGCCTACCGCGAAACGAAGAGAAGCAACCAACAGGCCTCTACCTGTTTGTAAAACAAATGACGTCATTGTGTTCGACAGCGCCACCAGTTTGGTAGAGTTGAACTACTCTCCAAGCAAGGGGCGAACAAAGTCGCGCCCGAAGGCCAAGGTCTTGAGGGGATTACGATGGTTCCTGGAAGCCCGCCTCCCCTTCCGATTTGTTTCGGTTTCAGTCTGTCTACCAACGTCATGATGACGTTTCTCGGGCAGGGGTTTATTGCAAGACAGGAGAGTAGCAGAACAGCCCTATACACCGTCCTCGGGCAACAGAGCTTCGAATCCGAACCAATCGGCACAGTCGATGAGTGCGCGATCGCGGCAAATACGAAATGGTGATTGTGCTTTGTCAAGTAGGAGAATTGCCAATGGAGGTAAAGTCTCCACGGATGTCCTCACCAAGACCTCAGCGCCACAAGATGATACTTGAGCTCACAACCTTCTGACACAGCGTGCCAGAATGCTGGCGCTGCTCCAGTCGGTGAGGGTCACTACGGCCCGGTTTCACCAACGCCGATTAACGCTTGCACCGAGATCAACGGTCCCTCAACTTTAATTTAACGCTTAACTGTGCTTCACAAGAGGAAGTTATATTGTTACTGAAACCTTCATCACGTCACCAACTAACGTTTACAAAAAAGAATTGCGCGTTACTTTCAAGTTTTAACAACGCTGCCAACGACTGCCTCATTGATGACCCTAACTTGGATTGCGGCAGCTGCATGTACACTCTAAAAAAAGAACTTCACCACACAGCACGCTCTTAGCCAATCACCATCCCTAATGACTAGCGAGCGCATTTCCAGGCATATAAGCCTTTTCGTTGGGAGTCGTACAGATGGCGCCTTTTGATGTTCTAAGCACGAATCAGGCCGAAGGGGGCTCATTAGTACCCTAATATTAATCCCTTTTTTGCGATTAGTGCCTTTTTTTTAAAAAATAGGTGCCGATAAGTGCCTAAGTGGGCGTGCTACTTGCTGGTTGGAGTTTATTTCGTAGTTTTTGAAACGCAAAAGCGAGGACACGCTTCACCGCGCTACATCACAGTATACAAGTGTCTCTCCTGTGGCAGAAAGTATCGCCTGCGTTCCTTGTATCCGGTGCACGTCTGCCCTTGCAGCTGTGCTTAGTATAAGCTACTCACACAATGTAATTAACTTACAGCTACATGAATCTGCAGGGAACCAAGTTACGAGAAAAGTTACTTCTCAGTTACTTCCAGATACTCATTCTCAAAGTGACCATACGTAAAACTTTAACACACAGTGTATCATATACGTAATACTTGTTGAGAACAAACTTCTGAAACAACCCACAACTTGCTCGGCAGTCACACTGATAATGCTGATAAATTTGTTCGTAACACCAGGATATTTTTATTATCATTTATGTTATCATTCGAATCACTCTGTCACTTTCCACACTAGGACCTAACACTCGTATGGAAATTCGATTAAAGAAGTAACTTTCCTCAGAGTACAAGTTACTCGAAAAAGTAATTAAATTACAGTTACGTGTACACATTTCAGAAAGTAGTTGGTTACAGTAATTAGTTACACAAAAAGTAATTACTTACAGTAACTCAGTTACCTTTAATGAATTAACTTTACAGCTCTGGTGGTAACGCTTCTTCTGTTCCCGACAATATCCCTCACGAGTACCGGTGTTGGTACCGGCATGCACCGTCAAAGTCCGTCGACGTCGTGAGGTCGTTTTCGGCATGTATAGGGCAATTCGTAGCGACAGGCGACAGAATTTCACCACTACCACACCACAACCAGAACCAATACCACAAGAAAACGATCTTATCACCTCCCAGACAACTGAACAAGTCGCTGATCGGCCAATACCTTCCGTCCCCTACTCCTTACCGAGGCTATCATCAGAGCCTAGACTTCCCTCTGTATCTAGACCTCCTGCAGAGCAGAATTCCAACGTGGCCAGAGTCGAGAAGGTCGGTTGCCCCAGCCCTGTAGTTTTCCCTGTGTGGTTGCCCTCTAGTGTTCTGCTGGCCGGCCATGATGTCAGTTTTGTTTATCATATACTTGTACACCACTTTGGAACACGTTGGAATGATGCTTATTTTCTACTGTCTTCACGCTGTGGGCCCGCTTCCCCCATGACCCGGCTATCGCTACCTCCTCACCGCGGTCAACCGCTACACGCGATGGCCCGAGGCCGCGCCCATGGCGGACATGTCGGCTGAGACTGTTGCCTCAACTTTCCTCACGATGTTGGTCTCCCGCTTCGGTGTGCCATCGCAGGTCATTACCGACAGCGGCCGGGAATTTGAATGCTGCCTCTTCTCGTCTTTTGCGCTGGTAGTCGGTACCTCTCGACTTCGGACGACCTCCTACCACGCGGTGTCCAACGGCCTTGTCGAGAGGTTGCATCGCCACCTTCAAGTGCCACTCCGGTCTCGGAAAACAGCGTTTATTTTATTTAGTCCATGAAAAGAAGGTGCCTCAAGGATTCTATACACGAAATTTCAATCCTGTTTACGAATGCTATGCATTTCTGTCAATTTTTGAAGATCTGCTGAGCCTCCACAAGTTTCGATGACGCGAGGAGCGGGTGACGTATTCATAAGCCCACAAATTGCAATGATGTCATGTTCTGGAGAGGGCAATCGTCTCCTAGCATCGAAGCCGGCATCTGGGGAGGGTCACGTGGTGGTGAAGTCACGTGACGCAGATCGAAAGGGAAAATGGGAGAGATGTTTTCTCCCTCCTTATGTTTTCTCCAAGGTCGGAGCGGTCGGAGGTAATGTCACGTGGGGCTCCGCTAATGGAATGCAACATGTGAGCCTCCCGGAAGACGCGAAGGGCAACAACGTTGCCAGATGAGAGGCAGGCGCTCCGTCGGAGCTTAACATGACGTCACAGTTCTTGAAAATAAAAATTAATTTTCTCTAGCTTTCGCGTCACGTATAGAGCAAATGTTTTGCAGGAATGTAAAGTGAGACAAGACGATTGTAGTAACATAGCTTTGATAGGATTCTGAAGACACCAGATTTAATCCGTAGTGGCACTTTAAAGCCGCACTCACTACACATGAAGACCGAGTCCACTGGGTGGACAAACTCCCTCTCATGCTCCTTCGTATCAGAGCTGCCCTCAAGACGAAGACAGATCCAAACACTTTATTCGCGCGATGTTCTTCTTCTTCTTCTTCTTCTTGGACTTCGACTTCAGATGCTTTTAGATGTTCTTTTTAAAAACATTATGCTCGCGTCATGTGATGTAACGGCGGAGCTGATCGTCATCGTCGTTGACGTCTGCAGCTACAACGCTTTCGCAATAACAAGATGAGTTCGCGGTGCTTTGTGTTCAATTCAAGAATAAATATTGCCATGCGATCAGAGCGGTTTTGTGGACGCCAAAATCTCCATAATATTTTTCTTCCCATTTCTCTCGTTGGATCTGTGCAATATTTGCAGTGCGACCGAAGAATGGCATCAGAATTTATAATAGAAGCATACTTTTTCTGAGCAGCACTTGTCACCGAAGTGCACACGATAGAGTGGTATGTTATGCCGTAAAGCAAACAATGCTGGCGGAATCGCTCGTAGCGCCAGTAGTCCAATATTGATTGTGCCTACTCCGAGAAAATTCATTCCTTTTTGGACCTTTTTTAACGCCTTGTTAGGCGCCTAACACGCGTGTTTTTAGTGCCTTCAAATCCGCTCTCTACACTCTAAAAACAGAGCTTCACCGCATAGCGCGCTCTGCGCCAATTATTGCCACGAATGATAGGATTATCGCTTCCGATTAGAGGAGAGATGGGGGCGTACGCCTTTTTGTGGCAATTTGGGTATATGGTAATTGCCACAAAGAGGCGTACGCCTCGCTCTCTCCTCGAATCAAAAGCGATAACCCTATCGTTCGCGGCAATGATTGGCACACTACGTGCTATGCGGTGAAGTTCATTTTTAAGAGTGTATACAATCTCAAAAAAGGCGTACGCCTCCCGTTTTCAACAAATCAGGGCATGTATAACGGTATCATTCGAGATGATGGTTGGCTAGGAGCGTGCTATGCGGGGAAGTTCATTTTTAAGCGTGTATTGATGACATTGTTCTGCTCCCTGATTGGTTAAAAACGGGAAGTGTATGCCTTTTTGGAAAAAAAAACAGGCGTACGCCCGGCGCTTTCCACAAATCGGGAGTGACAAAGGTATCGTGCTGTGCAGTGGTTCGCCTTCACCGTGCTATGTGGTGAGGTTCTGTTTTTAGAGTGTAGTATCGTAAGGAGCTCTGCAGGCTTTTTCTAATACCCTAGCCACACGGCAAACCTAATGTATTGAACGGAATAGCAGTAACTTCACCTGCTAACTCGAATGACGTACTCGTACGCCTTTTTGTGACAACTATGCAGGACATAATTGTATGAGAAAAGGCATACGCCTCCTGTTTTTAAGAAATCAGACGAGAGAACGATGTTATTCAGTTACTCGATGTTATTCGTTTTTATATATTTATTTATTTATTTATTTATAGTACCCTCAGAGTCATGAGGCATTGAAGAGGGGACGGCGGTTATAACATGACAATAGGCAATAGCTTTTACAAAACACGCATAAGGAAAAAAAAAGCAGATAATACAAAGAAGAAAAGGAAGCCGAGGAGACAGCTTCACAAAGTGCATAAGCACACAGAGCGTATGTGGATCAGTGCATGTATAAACATGATATACGGCGTCACTGAAGGCGGGCAGGCTGTCGATGTTCGTAATCTCGCGTGGGAGCTGGTTCCATTGTGAGGCCGTATACGGATGAAGAATGAATCAAAGAACGACTTGGTGTTTCCAGTGTTTACATAGATTTCCCTAAAATGGTGAATGCGGTGAGAAATGTATAGCTATAGGGGACGAAAGGTATGACGGGAGGACTGGGTCTTCATGGTGAATAGGGAGAGACGGGCAACTTTGCGGTTGTAGTTAGAGAGAATAAACCTGGCGGCTAGGATTGACTCAAAAATTTTCGTGAGGCAGTCAGAGGTGCGATCCCAAATAGAAACAGCGTATACTCTAGTTTGGGTCGGACGAGGGATCTGGAGGGAGTTAGGAAGTGAAGTTCCTGCCATTCCGTTTAATACATTAAGTTTGCCGTGTGGCTACACTCTTAGAAATGAACTTCACCGCATAGCACGCTCCTATAGCCGAACATCATCCCGAATGGTATCGTTGTCTGCCATCATTTGTTGAAAACGGGAGGCGTACGCCTTTTTTGTGACACTTATGCTGTTCATAATTGAGTGCTGACAACAATATAATTCGGGATGATGGTCGGCTACACTCTTAAAAATGAACTTCACCGCATAGCACGCTCCTAGCCAACCATCATCTCGAGTGATACCTTTATCTGCACTGATTTGTTGAAAACGGGAGGCGTACGCCTTTTCTGTGAAATTATGAACAGCATAAGTGTCACTGAAAAGGCGTAGGCCTCCTGTTTTCAACAAATCAGGGCAGATAACGATATCATTCGAGATTATGGTTGGCTAGGAGCGTGCTATGATGTGAAGTTCACTTTTAAGAGTGTACGGAAAAACGGCTCCGGGCGACATCTTGTGGGAAATAATCCCCAATTCGTCAGGCAACAGTGATCTATGTTACATTCCTTCCACTATGGTTACCGAGAATGACTCGCTGGCTTTGATGGCTACGTAGCTTTGAAGCCGTACTTCGCGAGCAATGTGCACTTGGTGCATGGCAACTTCGACACAGTGTTGCCCATAATTTTCAATCCTAACTTTCGAAAAACGAAAAAAAAAAAAATGTGGAGTCAGTTCGGTGAAATCCGTCACGTATAAGAGTACCGAGGGCTCAGGCTATCTAATAGATAAAATTTCCGCGATTGCTCCTCTATTTCTTTACGGTATCTTAAAAAAGGGCCCTTCTGGAGAAAAAGGGAAAGCGTACAACACACCGTACGACTACAGTTCAGATTTTTATTCACTACAGTTCACTTCAGCCGAGAAGTGCGCACAAGCGGTAACTGTCCCCGTGTTCATTAGTAAAATGTTCCTAGATGTCTATACAATAAAAGAATATTGAGCTTCGACGATCACAATAAATCACTCTATACCGTATGGTCACAAAAACGCAATCGCAGAGATCACCACGTGTAAAGCGTCGGAAACAAGCCGGTGCTTGTCGAGAGCCTGAAGATGATTGAAGACCCTGACGGCGTCCCACGGGATTATTAGAACCTAGGATTGCAGCGAGCCTGAACGGCGTCCCATATACTGATGCTATTCAATGGAGACCCAAAATAAGCAAAGCGCTTCTTCAGCTGCACCTCTATACCTATAGAGAAAAAAGCCGGTGTTCATTTATTTGATGCACGAAACGCCCCCTGTGCCTTTGCCTTTGCCGCGAAAGAGGACTTCGATATTAACTATGCAGGCTGGCGTATATTTACACCCGCGTTCGTTCTTTCAAACAAGGTTTATGCCAAGCTGGTTTTTCGTGATCGGATCAACCATCGGCATAGCCTGAAAACTATGAAGGAAATTTATGTTCTGAGGCTGGAACACAGAAGAAAAGACAAACACACACAACCTCAAGTGCCTAAGAACAATGAATGAAGAAGGAAGGAAGTCTTTTATTAATAACGCGTCCTGGAGTAGCCAGTCCCGAGTGGCTCGGGACTACCATCTCCATTTTTTTCTTTTAAAATCAATCAAGTCGCTGAAAACGTTAGCCAGCTGTAGGACTCGAACCCACATGTTCTGGATTACCGGAAAAACTATTTCGGGAGGGGTTCTGTGAGGACTTTAAATGGGAGAGGGGGATTTCCCCCTCGTTTCCCTCTCTCAAATGCACCACGGAGGCTACCAGAGTAATGCCGGCAATGGGGGGGGGGGGGGGGGGGGGAAGGAGGACATTAAGCGTTCGCCTTAACAGCTGTTGCTTACAGTTCAGGTGTCCGAGTTATTTAACTAAGGTATATCGAGGAATTGCATGCGGGAGAGGACGATACATTGCATCGAGAAACGCCTAGCGGGCGTAAAAGGAGGACGCAGTGCACCTGTAGCACAGCCACCAGCCGCTAGTTTGGGATGGCGGAAAATTAATAGCCTGGACGTTCGGGCTAGAGTTTGGCACGGCGACACTGGCGCCGGCTTTCTTCCCTGGTGGCCGGCGGAGGAAAAGTTTTCCAGCATATTCTATACAAGCGTACACTCTTAAAAATGAACTTCACCGCATAGCACGCTCCTATAGCCAACAATAATCTCGAATGATATCGTTATCTGCACTATTTGTTGAAAAACGGGAGCCGTTCACCTTTCTTGTGACACGTACGCTGTTCATAATTGTCACGAAACAGGCGTACGCCTCCCGTTTTGAACAAATCAGGGCAGATAACGATATCATTCGAGATTATGGTTGGGTAGGAGCGTGCTATGCGGTGAAGTTCCTTTCACCCACTCTTCATCCTCTATCCTCCATCCTTCTTTCTTGCTTACTTTTTCTTTTTTTTTTTGCTATAGTCGTGACGACACCCACTTCTGTGTGGCCAACAATGGCGAGCCAATCCTGCCATTACCCCCCCCCCCCCTCCTTTCACCAGCACCACCGCCATCATTTTTAAGAGTGTAGAAGGCGATCTTGACGATTTGATATACGTCATCGCGTGAATTCTGTCTCGTGTTCGACCTACTTCAGTGAATCTGTACAATGCCAAATGAAATATCTGCAGGAAACTGCGAAATAACTGAAATAAATGCTGGAAATAACCTACCCTTAAGTGGTAGTGAGCGAGGGCGCCCCCTGGCAACCGAACGAGCCTGTTAAGCTGCGCGTTTAGCGGTACTAATTGCCCTTCCCGGTGCACAAAAGTGCAAATATTTCTCCTCGTCGAGGGGAAGGTTCCGTTACTTTCACACCAACTCAAAAGGAACGGGATACATCTGTTGCGTCGTTTATGATTTATTAGCGAATAAAAATTAAAAAAGGAAACGCAATTTACGCTTTTTCTTTTTCTTCGCAATAATCTCGACAATGCGGAGAGGCCTCCCATTGATCTCCTCGGACCATCTTCCGTGATGATTGGACAAATCGTTTATAGCAAGCAGTAGTAATAATAGTATAGTAGCTAATTTTAGCTACTACTATTATAAAATGCCGAATAACATGCCCCTCATAAGCCCGGCCATGACTTTTCTAGAACATGTCTTACATACGAAGTACCTTAGATCCGTGTTGGCGCCGCGAAGCAACTGTAGTCATGAAGAGTGTACTTTAGTGGGGCGAATATTTTGCGTTCGGCGCCTCTTTTCTATACCACCAATGTTTTGTTTCAGAACACCGCTTGCTTGTTTCTTTCTTTCGTTTTTTCTTCGGTAATTTTATAACACTGTACAACACTGATCTGCAGCAGAACGACGTCCACGAGTGCGTTATACAATAAGGGGTTAAGCACGCTCCGATATGCCATGCCTGCTGCGGAAAAAAAAAACATTCCCGAACGATCTGATTGATTGATTGATTATAAAAAAGGAAGAAAAAAATGGAGAAAATAGGCTCCACATACGTGCAGACCTGCTATGATCCACTGATATCATAGCTCATAGGCGCCACTAAAACCCCAATCATCATCATCATCCTTCTCGCAGCGCCTCCCGGTGTGTTCGGAGAGGAACGATTACTAAACGCCACTTCAGTTCACTCAACCGTATAGCCTTTCGAACCGGTCGCTTCGTTCGAGCAGAAACGAGCGTTTTTGTGTCACAACGTACGAGCCATTTCTCACCCCGTTCCGTTTCTGCACACCTGGAGATCATAATCCCGCTCCCGTAATATTAACAGCGGAATAAAGAGGACAACACGTTTTCTTCTTCATCTCGTATTGATAGAGGCTTGCACGAGGAAGCAGGAAAGTGTACACGGCCACGCGTCTACCGGCGGCAGGGGAAAGCCGATCTCCATGCGAGCCGTCACTCCCGGCGTGTTTGCCCAGGGGTCGAATAAGTGCAAGTCGGACCATCGAAAGGGTCCTCGCTCGTTAACTTCACAGCAGACGGGCTCTTGTCGCGACTACGTCACCCGGTGGAGATCTCGTCGGCTCGTTTCCCGGGGCATTAAGGGTTCCCAACTTGGTAAGTGACACGTGTTTACATTGATTCTGTCGGATGCAGCAGGCCCTTTTCATTATCCCTCTCTCTCTCTCCCTCTCTCATTTTGATTTATGTATACGACACGCGTTTTTGTGCGATACGGGGAGCCCAGTGTTTGGGTCACGTATTTAACCACCAAATGTTCGTGTGTCCCGAAAACAATTTAATGGTTTTGAGCATTTTGTGCTAATGATCGGCAGGCGTGGAGAATGCGCTCACGACCACCGCTAACGCATAACCACCGAAAGACGGGAAAGTACAAAAGACGTGCTTGCTTACTTGCCACTTGTCGGCAAACACTGAAGAACGCCATTGCTAAACTTGACGCGCTGTGTGCCCTGGCGAACTACTCCAAGAACATACGTGCTGAAGTAATCTTTTCAATCATTCAGTACTTTCACACATCAAGCGTCATGGAACAGCTGGTCGCTCCAGTACAACCTATACGTTTTCTTTTTTATTTTTTTTTCTACTTAATCTAATCTGACACTTGTTAGGAGCGATGTCTCAAATGAAGAAGGGAAAGATGACCTGTTTACCAATGTCACACAATGTTGAGTCTCGTGTCGTCCCGTCCCGTCGTTGTGTGTCTGCCTGTAACTATACCTCAAACTCAACGAAATGTTGCCCTCATCCATCAGCACACAATGTCACAACACCTTCTGGGAAGCGCAACGGAGTGAAGTCCTGCTGTACGTCAGCTGAGCACTTTGAATTAATTCACACATGACGAGCAATTTTTAATTGAATGCGACCACTGCAGGATGTTTCTGGCGGGTCATGGAAGTATCACGTACAAAACCACGGAATACGTTTTGACTTTACGTTGATGATGGTGGTTGCAGGGGCGTTTCATCGCCAGAGGCAATACCCCATGCCATGGTAATTTGGTGAAATTATAATGATTGATGAGCCTATCTCAAAGTGAGGAGCGAAGTTCTGCATTGTCCACTGCGTCGGTGGGCTGGATTTGACCGTTTTGACCTTTAGCATAGTGAGAAGGCGAAAGTCTAGCATTCATGATCGTGAGTAATACGTCAGGGTCTATGTTTAGAACGATCTCATTATCTGTTTGCTGTTTTGCTTTTTCCCTTTTCCGTATCGTCTTGTGCGAGAGATGGGTGTGAGAATTTCCTGTTGTGTTTCCCCCTTATGTAATGGCTCCTATATAGGCGCTTGAGGTATTTAAATAAATGCATAAAATAGATAAATGAACGGTGACGGAAAGTATACAAAAATTTAATTTGCAACGAATAAGCTCTATACTAAGTCGAATTGATTCATTGAGTGCAATTTGATTATCGTTACACTATGCACATTTCGCACACTCTGACAACATTAAATTTACGTTTAATTACATTTATATTACATTAAATTGCAGAGGCTGAACAAACGATTAAGTCTGTGTCGTGTTGTCTTTACTGTCTCCTCAAGGTCAATGCTCTTTAAAGCATGAATGTTCACCAGCTTGCTGCTGTTTTGACGATTTCATCAAACAACACAACACAACATGCACAACATGGCGAACGCACGATGTCGGTGTAGCGTAACTGGTAGCACACAATATCGCCAATCAGAGAGGTGGAGGTTCGAGTCTTCATCCCTGTGAAGTCGGCCCAGGACGCACGATTCCACCTGCGTTAGTAGTGACATCATCATCATCACCACCACCACCACCAGGGGGTTCGAGTCCCCCGCTCGATGACTTTTTGTTTACTGCCGTCCTTTAGATCACTTCGTCATTTCAACATCGTACGCAACTCTGTAGAATGTATATACGCTTGATCGTCAACGTCGAGTTCACTAAGGAATGGTTCGATTTACGTGGTGATCCCAGAAGCACGGATAATTCGCAGTATCTTGACGAAGCATAAGATTTCTAGCATTTTGACCCAGATGAGTCCCCCATGGCACAAACGCAATCGAAAATGCATGGCGAAATTAAAGTCTCGTGAAATATTTCATAAACGTCGCGCCTAGCGAATTCGCAGAGTATTGAAGGGTCAGTAAAATGCAAAAACAAGTTCACTTCAAATTACATTACACGCTACGTTAATTTCGTACTTGTTATATCATAATTCGAAAATTTGATTCCGTTACGAAGCTGCAATCAAAATTATACCGGACTCTTTCTTGCTTCGGCGCTAAGAAGAGAACGTCGTTTCAGCTCGTGCATCGGTGTTTTTAGTCCATGCTGCGCGTGCAATCGCGTGCCACGCCATGCAACCGTCCCGGTGAAAAACATAGTGTGCGTTGCGAAGCAGATTGGCATCGCTGTCCGAAGGACGCGAAGATAAATGTTGTCAGTGGAACATTCGCGAGAAGTATTGTGGGCTACAATTCCGTGAATCGTTATTGAAAAATGTAGCAGTGCGCATCATGCCGCGCATACTGAACCCTACACTCTTAAAAATGAACTTCACCGCATAGCACGCTCCTAGCCAACCATCATCTCGAATGATATCGTTATCTGCCCTGATTTGTTAAAAACGGGAGGCGTACGCCTTTTTTGTGACAATTATGAACAGCATAAGTGTCACAAAAAAGGCGTACGGCTCCCGTTTTCAACAAATCCGGTCAGATAACGATATCATTCGAGATAATGGTTGGCTAGGAGCATGCTATGCGGTGAAGTTCATTGCTAAGAGTGTACGATCGGACCTGTTCCAAATTCCCACGCACACGATAGGCATGCGCGCGCTTCTCCTGCTGTCTCATTGGATGCCGTCCATCTTTGCCTCCTGGGAATTCCATTCGTTGCCACCAAAGACAGCTCTGTTTTCATTGCGTTTTTCCTCTAAACGGTAGCGTTGTGCGAACTAATTTTGTTTGAATTGCGCTAATTGAAACATGGACTTTCATTTGAGAGCAAGTTGTTTTTGCATTTTAGTTCCCCTTCAAGACCGCGAAACTAACCGCTCTTACATTATTCGATTTGTGCGCGTTCGAAGAACAGCAAAGGCTTCAACAGCTTCAGCAGCTTCATTTCAGCTTCCTTTCATTTCGTTTCGTTTCGAATAGCTTCATTTCATTTTGTTTATTTAAACCTTTATTGAACCTTTAGAAATGTAGTATAGTTTCGGAAGGGAGAAAAACATGGATGGTGTTATTATGTGTCATTTTTTTTCCCAACATCGACATCATGGATCTATAGGCTCCATCAATATTGATGGCCGCTGCTTCATCACAATTAGAGCTGCGTGGTGCATATGTTAATTTAAGGTAATGATGCAAAAAGAATAAGTGTAGAAAGTAGAAAGATAAGTGTGTCTCTAGGCACAAGCTGACTGAAAGAAGGCTGACAAAAATTCATTTGAAGGAGAAAGAACCCGGAAGAGTCAAAATACATTGTCCGCCATTATCATAAAAACAAAGACTATCGGCTTGGCATTGTCTTTCGTTAAAACGCGCCGGAATAGAGAAGAAAAAAGGGAGAAAAGGTGCTTCAATACACAAAAATAAATCATCACGCTACACTTCATGCGCCTCCCTCTGCGAATTGGACATGACGCACAGTTTACGAAGAGTGCGTCGAGCTGCAGAAGACTATCTTGGCGCTGCTTCAAGCAGTATACGACTGCCTTATAGGGATGCACTTGTGCATGCTCCATAGTTTCACGCAAGAAATTTTCTGTACTAGTGCTTCTTCAAACCTTGTAACTGTCGTGCGCAAAATTCGTTCTCGAATTCAATTTCCGCCGCGCTTAGAAGGATCAATGAAATCAGGAACGTGTATAGAGCAGAAACAAGGACAGAACTTAAATCTAATCTTGCGTAAAAAGGAATGAGGAGAGGTGTTTCTCTACACGATGGTATCGAAATTATCTATTTCGACCTAAAGGCACTGTTTTGTTAGAAAGGAAAATGTCTCTGTCGTATTCGAACCGCACCCTCTGCGCGCATCACATTCATTTTGTAGAGAATGTGGGCGTTTCATTCGAAGCACGTTGCCGGCTGTGGCTAAATAAGAAATCCCCACTGCGAACATGTTCTTCTTTTTTTTCTTTTTTTCATATGCGGTGCAGCAGACGTTTCGGCGGGACTTCGCGTGGAACTAGAAGAGCCGATATCTTAAGCGGGTGGGGGGGATTAGTTGAATGCTGACAAAAAAAAAAAAAAAAAAAGAAAACAGAAGAGAAAGGTTAGCCATCGTCGCCAAGTTAGGCTTGCTACTCCCAAAAGCAAACATACAAACAAATGGAAGATAAAAGCAGCATATGAGACACAAAAAATTATGAAGAAATACAGGAAAAGACAGCTCCTTCACAAAATAGTTGTGCAGACAGTCATATATATAGGACGTATCAGAGAGTGCCCATAGAGTTTAGATTCCCGAAGGAATCGATGTCAAGCGCAGACGTGACTTCAGCGTGCTAAGTGGGGCCAAGTAGCACCGCGAGGGAAAGCTCTCGGTATAGCCTATAGATGAGCGAGACGGCGCCAGAGACTGGGCCTGTGATCTTCGTACCGCTGGCAGGCAAGGAGCACGTGGAGCAAAGAGGTGGTGGATGGTGGCTCATCTTAAAGAGGGACGGCTCATCTTAAAGAGGGCAAAACGCATTGATAAGCATGCTGACTCGTGCTCAATGTGGCAATGGTTGGCGCGCAGCGTGCCATGTGGTGAAGTTCTATTTTAAGGCACAGTTCCCTTAGAAGTCGGCCCAGGATGCACATTCCTCCAAGGCGTTAGTCGTGACGTTGCCCGCCTCTGTGAGGCCAACAACGGCAAGCTCTGTCACCGCCACCACCACCAGCAACTCCATTTTAAGGGTGTGGCGACATGGTCTCACCCATTGGTCTATAGATGGTACGGCTTGGGACAAAAGTTTACGGAACACGACACTGGCGTTGGGGCGGCTCCCTTCTAAGCAATCAGGAAGAGGTCTAGTAAGGAACGTGCGACTGACTATTTCATTCATTTCTCAGTATGTGTGTCCGCTGCAGTTTGCAGCTAGAGTGTCGCTCAAAATGCGGGGAAATGTGACACCCGGGTGTTCCGTAAAATTTTATCACAAGCTGTACCGAGCCATATACTGTCCCAGCAGCAATCGATACAGAACACAAACAGAGCAGACAAGAGAACAGAGGAACCAAAAAAAAAATAATAATAATAAATAAAGAAAAGAAAGGATCAATCCTGAACAACCACCCTCATGTGCCTCGACTGCACTCTCGATAACATTTGCGAACCGCGATTTCTTATCGGTAACAACAGCCACATCGACCGATGCTTCGAAGTTCTCACTACAACTTCGCTCAAGAGAAAGGCGGACGATAATGGATGTTCACAGCCGAGCACAGATTGCGTGGGCGTGGTAGAACTTATAGCCTGAAAATGGGGGCGCAAATCATTTATAGCGGTTGAGAGGAGCGAACGTGTGTTTTTCGCCATACGGGCGTTGAAGCCTGACGGAGTCAAAACAAGGCAAGACGTGTTGAGCTTCCGGTCCCTGAATGGCTTATAAACGGGAAATTGGAAAAGTGTGTTCGTGCCGTCTGTGACGGAAGAGACCGGAGCTTTTACATCATCCTTTTGCGCCGTGTGCAATGGAGGTACTTTTTCTGTAGACGTTCTCTTCGTTTGAACTAAAGGACATTCAAATCAATTTTGCAATACAGTGAGTAGGATGCGCGTGACATTTTGGTTGAGACAGACCCACGTGTGATAGAGTATATAGAGTGGAGTGAAGTTGAGACAGAAGCACGACCTACTAGATTATAACGACCATGTCACAATCAGCAAACCCTATGAGGTGCCTGTCCGCACGATCCGCCAGGGGCGCTACTGACGCGCCCTGGCAGACTGGCGCACGATTGGACGATGGAAATTTGAATTCTGAACTCGCAGAAGCGTATGTACGACAACCGTAGCAGACGACAGCGATAGCTCCTATGAAAACGCGTAGAATGATGATAATAATCAACCTCAGAATTAAACATCTGTGGAAGTCCACAGCTTGTACAGAAATACTAAGGTAAGCTGAAGTACAAAGTATTGTAGAAGTTGAGGAAGCAATAACAAGGACGATCAGAAGCGCCACCGCTGCCTTCCAAAAATGCGGCGCATGGGAGGGGTGCGCCTGACGTGGTCGTTATAATCTAGTAGGTCGTGGACAGAAGCATGCGTAACCGCCATGTCGGCGTGAAGTTGCTCATTACTCATTAGAGAGTTTTTGTACATCGGAACGTGTTCACGATAACAGTTCCGATAAGCCAATCGCCCCGTTTCTTTGAAGCGAGTGACATCACATTGCTAAGCTTGGATTTGATAACTTCCTTTCTCGTTATCGTTTTCGTTGATTTCTTCCCATGCACAAAAAAACTTGCTATTAATTGGGAAATTATTAGGAATGATTAGGAAGTTATTCTCGCTTTTCTGAGTGATTTATACAGCTCTGTTGACAGTGCTATATGGAAGAGAGCGATGTATCGAAAACATTACGCAAATCTTCTTCAGTACCAGAAAGCTTACCTTATCTGTATACCACGATATTGGGAAAGAAGTGTGGCCCAACAAGTGCCTAAGTGCTTTGTAATGTTCCTCGTGTTATGCAGCAGTCCGTCTGTTCCGGTTTATCAAGAGTAATCGATATTCGCTGTGGCGCCCTAATAGTGTTGTTTGTTTGTTCCTCTCTCTTCAGTTCTATGCCGACTATGTACACTAGCGGCCTCTCTGTTCAATCTATGTCATCATGGCTTACCTCGCAAATTTTTAGAGACATGTGCTCGTAGTCCGATGGAGAAACCTCGTTTGAATGAGATAAATCAGACTTTTAAATTTTTTCATTAAAAAATATGATTTTACAAACCTTGTCAAATCTGCGCTCTAAAAACTGAACTTCACACGCTTAAAAATGTGTGTGTGTGTGGGGGGGGGGGGTCGAGGTAGCTTGCCGTTGTTGGCCACATAGCACGCTCCTAGCCAACCATCATCCCGAATGACATCGTTCTTTCCCCTGATTTGCTGAAAACGGGGGGGGGGGGGGGGGCGTACGCCATCTTTTTGGCATTATGCAGTTCGCAATTGCCACAAAAATGGCGTACGCTCCTCGTTTTCATCAGATCATGGGAGAGAACGTTGTCGTTCGAAATGACGGTTGGCTAGGAGCGTGCTATGCGGTGAAGCTCTGTCCTCTCCCTCCCTACCTCTGTTTTCTTCTTTTTCTTTCCCTTTTATTTTCTTCCCCCGTTTTTCTTCTTTATTTTTTAATAGCAAGCCGACCTCCCTCTGGCTGACCTTTCCTTTCTTTTTTCTTAATAATCATATTCCCCCCTCTATTTTTAGGTGGTGGTGGTGGTGCTAATGAAAGAGCTCGCTGTTGTCGGCCTCACAGAGATGGGCAACGTCACGACTAACGCTCTGGGGGAATGTGCGTCCTGGGCCGACTTCTCCGTTTTTATGGGTGGGGGCGGGGGTAATGGCAGGATCTGTTCCCCGGTTTAGGCTACACAGAAGTGGGCGTCGTCGCGACTATAGCCAAAAACAAGAAAAAAAGATGGATGAAGGGTGGAGATGCGAAGAGGGTGCGTGAGTTCTTCGGGGAGAGCAAGGTGTTAGAGGTGTCATTGAGCAAGACCCGCCCTCTGCAGAAAGAGAACAAGGTTTCTTGTTCTGTTTTTAGGTGGTGGTGGCGGTGAATTGCAAAAGGGCCCGCCGTTGTCGGCCTCACATGGGTGGGCGACGTCACGACTGACGCCCTGGGGGAATGTGCGTCCTGGGCCGACTTCTAACGGAACTGTGCCGTGTGTGTGCCTCTGTTTTTACTGTGCACCACATAGCACACCCTCGGCCAACCACCATCCTCAATGACATCGTTCTGCCCCCTGACTGGTTAAAAACGGGAGGCGTACTCCCTTTTGAGACACTTACGCAGTTATGTTAATTGTCCCAAAAAGGCGTACGGCCCGCTCTTTCCACAAATCGGGAGTGATAACGGTATCATTCTGTGCAATGGTTGATTTCGTCATGCTATGTGGTGAAGTTCCGTTTTGTAGGGGTTAAAGGGGCACTAAACTGCAAACATTTCTCCTCGCGGAGTGAACGAATTACGTTACGTTTCGTTACGTTGACAGCAATACAAAAGGAACAGGATTTCATCCATTGCGTCGTTTATCGAGATTTATACGCTGACGAAACGACGCAATTTGCAGCTTCCCTCTTCTTTCCTTCTTAAGGGGGAGAGAAGATTGGTCTCCTCAAAGGATCTTCTGCGATGATTGGACACGCATTGGTCATGCGACGGACATCATCAGTGCCCAACTGAATGAGAGATTACACAACCGGTCGCTATTTAAGGAGATGGGAGTATTGTTCGGGAAGGGGGCCACGGTTTTACGATAAACCATTTGAGAAAAGAATATAGGCTCGTCCATCGATCCACATAGTGTGTGAAAACATGAGCTGAAATACCGGAAAGGTCAGAGAGACCGGAATGACCGATAGACATCGTATAATGACGAACCATTTCATCCATTGTATCATAAGGACCACCAAAAACATTGATTCACACACAGCCGACGCTGAAAATCACGTTACAATTGCATTAACCGTCCCTTCAGTTTTTGTTTTATGTTCGGTATACCTGTAACTGATCAAAGTCTCTGTCACATATGTCTCTCTTGAGTTACTTTGACTCTATTTATCTTTTTATTTTATTTTTTTACCTTGGCATGTAGCTCTAAACGGTACGGCGAAGATGGCAGTCCATGTTGATGTAGCCTGAGTCCCCATGTTTTTTTTTTTTTTTCTTTTCCCTCTGTATCGATCGCAATTCAAAAGTCTTCCGTCTCTTGTGGGCTGCGGAGATTCTCCTGTATGTTACAACGTGGTTGGAAGGGGAATGAACCCTTTTGATAGGGTTTCGACGTCGTACACGCGGCGGCATTCGGAGCACGTCGCTCTGGAGATCGCTTGTTAACTCTATATCTCTTGGAAGCATCCTTGATAAGGCGGAACATTCGACCTTCCGCGTACACGGTGAAATGCTCCGGCTTGTGCAACACCGAGCATGTACACGATACCACGACGAATTTTACACTTTGCCTGCGTGCAGTTTTTTACGGCTCGAAATAGCGGTGAGACACTGCATAACGTCATCAACATATATTTGTTGCTGTTGAAAATAGCTCCGCGCGACTTCTATGCTTGGCACGACGACCTGCGCGGACATAGGTGGCGTCCGTGGGAGTTTGTTTAACGTCTGTGCGTTCTGATATCACGCTGACTACTCTTTATATATCCTTCTCTCTCCAGATTTGTTGAAACCAGGAAGCGTACGCCTTTTTTCTGACATAATTGCAGTTATTATATTTGTCACAAACAATTCAGTGGCGATTTAGCGGTAAATGCGAGAAGAATGCGTTAGCATTAAGCGCCTTTCCCGGTCTATACTTGACTTCCGGTTCGACACTTTAAATTACTATATGTAAGTTCGTATAATTACCCTTTAATTAGGCTCAATTACTTTCAATCACCCTTTAATTATCGAAGGTGACTGCAGGTTACCTGAGGTAATCTTGAATTACATTTAATTCCCTTTAATTAGGTTACTTGCTTTAATTACTCTCGATTTTCTTTTAATTGACGTATATTACATTTAATTACCTCCGGTAACCTGCGGCTCCCTTTGATAATCTTTAATTTCATTTAATCTTTCTCTTAATTACATATATCTTACATTCATTACCTTTAAGCTCAACTTTCTTGCTTTAATTACCTCTAATTACTCTTACCTCTTACTTTTAATTACCTTCAACTACTTGAATTTCATATCATTTACCTTCATTTACATTTACCCTCTTATCCCGCCTTTACATCTCCACTTGTACCTCTGCCCTGATTTGTTGAAAACGGAGGAACTGAAAACGGGGGAACTGATTTGTGGAAAACCATTTCTGTGACACTTATGCTGTTCATAATTGTCACAGAAAAGGCGTACGCCCCGTGTTTTCAGCAAATCAGGGCAGATAACGATATCATTCGAGATAATGGTTGGCTAGGAGCGTGCTATGCGGTGAAGTTCATTTTTAAGAGTGTACATGCATACAGCTTTTTCCACTTTGGCGCTCCTGATGCTACGCATTAAAAGCACGCCCAACGTTTTCCACAAATCAAGATTGATAACGAATCAATGAATGTCCGGTTATCACGCTTGATTTGTGGAAAGCGAGGAAAGTAGGCCTTTTTGGCACAATCAACACAACCGCGTAAGTGTCACAAAAGGATGGTGGTTGGCCAAGTGCGTGCTATGCTGTGAACTTCTGTTTTAAGAGTGGAGGATGGTGGTTATTTTTGCAACGAAGTTTTGTTTTAAGAGAGTACACGCAGATGCCTTAATCGAAAACAAACTTTTAGAAATAAACTCGAAGCAAACGGCGCGCCAACTAACTTGTCTTCCGTCTCACCTAACTATTTTCCGCCTCCTTTGCACACGCGCCATTTTAATTAAAAACCCTCCTTCTTTTCCCGGCCCATTGTTTGCATCCCGGAATGCCAAAAAATAAAAGCTCGCAAGACGCCATCGCTGAACAAGAATTCAGACTCGCGGAACGCACGAGCATGAACGCACGAATGGTGTCTGTCGATTAGAAAGGAATCATTCGTCCTCGCTCACTGAACAATGCAGGTACACGTCGACGAGAAAATTAAATGCTACACTGTCGGGTGTACGAACGCGGAGACTTCGCAGAGAGCCGTGGGATGAAACGATGTGCTTCACGTATTGTTCCGGCGTTCCTTTAATTAAACATTATCCGTTATGGTTCCGCTGCAAAAAGCGAACTATTCCATTGCCGCTATACCACCGTGCAGTGTGAGGGTTCCATCATCCACTGCCTTTCTATAATGAGCTGTCCCGATGCCGGACCTGCACGGAACGAGCGTTTCGTTATTAGATAGTTTTAGCCACGACCTACTGGATTATAACGGCCATGTTATAATCAGCAACCGCTATGAGGAGCTTGTCCGCGCGATCCGCTAGAGGCGCTATGCTCATCGGCCCGCGAGATCTATACATCATGATTGGACAGTGGAAATTTGAATTTTGAACGCGCAGAAGCGGACGTACGGCTACCGTAGCAGACGACAGCAACAGCTCCAATATGAAAACGCGTAGAATGATTATGATGACCAACTTTAGAATGAAACGTCTTCCGTGGGACATCCACCGCTCGTACAAAAGTACTTAGGTAAGCTGAACTAGAACGTATCGTAGAAGTTGAGGAAACCGGACCTGGCAGCTCCCGTTAATAAAGACGGTGAATTCGAACCGACCGTATCCGGAGAGACCGCAGGCACGTACACTTTTAGCAAACCGGAACCGGAGACGCGCTCCCTTCCCGCCGACACCCGACGATGCCCATTGCAATTGGGATTAAAGTAAATGAGCGCGTGGGTAGGCCGCGGTACGTGGTCATCGCGGCCATTTTTTTTTTTTTTTAGAGGAAGAAGAAGAAGAAGTTAGCCATGAAGAAGAAGTGTATTCCTGTCATACAGGTATGGTGAGCTAGAGTCCTTCTAGCTCACCATAATACAGGCAGACGACAAGTATACTTACGTTTGTTGCCTTTTGTGACGCTTATGCAGCTCCGTTAATTTTCAGAAAAAAGCGTACGCCCTGCACTTTCCACACTGCAGTGATAATACGCGCACAATGCGCAATATTTGGCCTTCAGCATGTCTTGTGTTGAGGTTAAGTTTTAAGAGTGAGTGACACTTTTGTAGCTAAATGATTTTTTATGACAATTAGCATAACTGCATCAGCGTCACAAGAATCATGCGCCCGCGCTTCTCAACAAATCAGGAGAGAGCACGATGTCAATTCGGAAATCGGGATGATGGTTGGCTAAGAGTGTGTTATGCGGTGAAGCTTTATTTTAAGGGCCGGCTGTGCTGTCTGGGGTTTTTCCTGGGTTTTCCTCAGACGCTTTCAGACATATGTCGGCACAGTTCCCCTAGAAGTCGGCCCAGGACGCACATTTCCCCAGGGCGTCAGTCGTGACGTTGCCCACATACGTGCGGCCGACAACGGCAAGCCCTTTCACCGTCACCGTCACCGTCACCACCACCTTTATTTTAAGGGGGCAGATATCCTTTCACGCAGTCTCATTTAATTTTCTTCTTTTGATGCATACATTTTTACATTTGATGCACTTAGAATCGTCTATTTCTAGGGTATGTGAAAAAAAAAATGTTTACGAGACGTTCATCTCAAGTGTATGCCATGGTATGGGTGAGAACTTTCTCCCGGGTCTTCCAGCTATATACTCTTCCCTCGATCTGAAAGAATATCCGTCTGCAGCTGTGCCGGGCAACAACTATTACGGTTTTCTTTTTCCTTCACTTTTTTAGAACCATTCGTTTCCCCATCCATCATACGTCATCCACAAAGTTTAACGACCGATTTAAAAAAAAGTTTTAGATGGAGGCACGCTTAAAGGCGAGCACTTTCAATGAAAAAGAAATCCGCAGATCGAACTGGCAGTAATGCAAGGTATAGCCTCAGAGCAGACTGGTGCGTATTTGGAGTATTGTATTTAAAATACAATTTGCGGTATTTCGGTACTCTACTCAATATTTTTTGTTTTGTGTATTTGTACTCCATTTAAAATACATTTTACGGTATTTTGTACTCACTACTCTAATTACATATTTTGGATCTCCCTCTCAGACTTTCTGTGTCTCGTCTTTCCATTATCTTGCTTGTTCAGTGGAAATTTCCTGAGTCCCTCGGACTTGACCCGGACATTGGCCCTTCTTGGAAGTCCCCATTTAGAGATCTTGCCCCGTGTGTACTAATCCTTGGCCAGTCAGGATTCTATTATGTGTGCCCTGACCTGGTGATGCCGAATTCTGACATCGCCGAGCAGAGACATGCTAGAAGTTTGCTTTGTTCAGGGTCACATATACTTAGTGGCGTTATGTGGTGTCTCTTTGTCATCTTTTTGGGACTTGTGTTTAAACGAGTTCTATCACACAGCGGCGGTTAGCGTAGTGCGCGGGGTTTAGGTTATTCATGTCATGTAGCGGCGACTTGCCGCATTGACCGGTGACTTTTTGCGTTCAAGGATAAATAGTATCTTAATTGTATTTCAAATACTTTTTGGAGTATTTTGTACTCTATCTTAATTACATTAATTTTCATGTATTTATACTCTATCTTAATTACATTCTAACGTTAGTATTTATTATCTTATCTTAAATACATTTTTGAGTATCTTGTACATGTCTGCCTCAGAGAGCAAGTTTGCCTGCCGCGCCGTATTCCCCTCGTCCCTTTTAACTCGATCAGTTCGAAAGACAGGAATGAGTGATAAAACAAGGATAAACACGAACAACACAAGTTACGGTGGCATCAAATAAACGACAGCCTGTTCATTTGAGCTCGCCTGTCGCTACGTACATAGTTCGCCCGGTCGATTGTAGTACGCAGCATGATCGTCCTCCGTACGTGCACTTCATATAGGATGGCCCGTAATGCCGAAGTTTACGTCCGCATACACGCGCAACACCGTCCCAGCTGCTGCCGTGGACGATGAGAGGCCGGTACGCGCGCGGCGCAGCTCTTCACATGCTATGACATGCGATTGCGAAGCGGCAAACGCCGCTGCCACGTTTTTCTCTGAGGCACGTGATGCCAACGTCACAGCCAACGTGACTCTCCGAAATGACCAATCCGCATCGCGCGCCTTCTCCTCGTTTCTTCGCTTCATCTCGCGCCAAGGGAGAGAAGGGTTTTCGGCGACGCGACGTACGGGACAGGATCTTCACGAAATGGACCATTTCCATGTACGTGTCGCCCCTGGCGTGGAAATGCAAAACGTCGTATTTTAACCCCAAATGAGCGAGGGGCGCTTTTCGCTTTGGAAAGTAGCGAGAGAAGACCGCAAAAAGAATGCGGTAAGAGTGAAAGCGTATTGTACTGATTACGAGTAGAAAGCGTCGTCAAGTGTCGGCCTCAAACGTCCGTGCAACGATGACACCGATTACCTACACCAAAATGACATGGCAGCTGCCTGCGGGCGGCTGAGCATGCCCATATGCTTACTCGGTAAAAGGTCCATCGAGCCCGCAGGAAGATAAGCGACAGTGTATACGACAGATGTGGTAAAATTGGAGTGCTCTGTGGTGTCGTCTGTGTTCGTCTTTTTAGCGCTTTTGTCGTCAAGGAATTTTACCAACAGGCCCAAATTGATGTTTTAGTAAAGTTCAGTCCCACTTTCGGCAGGCGAGTACAAAATCCCCACCACCATCATGACCACTGCCGCTATAACAGCATGTTCTTGCAACGGAGTGTAGCAGTCGCTTCCCCGTCACGCTTGCTTCCATAAACTTCTCCCAATTTCCCTTTGTTCTACCCAATGCACCCCAGCGCCAGGCCACTTAAAGCACCTGGTCTGGACCTGGCTAGTAGGCACCTGGCCAGCAATGTACCACTTAAAGTCAGCGGTCAACGCATTGCGCGCTTTTTTCCTATAATGAGACAGAAATGAAGTCCACGTTCGTAGAACACAAGTTTCTCCACAAAGTTCTATGTTCGATAGCGACAGAAAACTATTTTGCAAGCAGAGCACGTAGAACGGAAGCCGCGATCCAATGACTGAAGTGGAGGAACTGTTTCCGCCACGAACGGAGCAAGAGAAAGAACTTATAACCAAAGCGACATCCATCGGAGGAAGTTCGCATGTGGGAGCCGTTTCCTCCTGGTTTTTCTCTTGCGCTGTGCGGAGCAGTCAATAAAATATTGAGCACTCTAAATACCTGTAACGAACGTGACCAGATATTGAAGAAGAACGTCAGAAAAAGCGAAACAGCAAGGCATGCATGGAAAAGAGGGCGGCAACCGTGCATGAATAAGCGTTGACTCTAAGCTTCCAGCATGGTATGCACACAAGATAAAGCACAATACGCATTATTTACACTGTAGTACAAGCGCAAATAACGTGAATTGCAGCGAGGTGTTTACGTTTGAAGGGTCCGCTTTCTGGCGTTAGACAACGCTGCGTTATGCCGAGAACGTGAAGTCGGACCTGCCCCAACCCCGCACACAAAAAAAAAAGAAGAAGAAGAAGAAAAATAATAAATAGCAAATTAACGATACGATAAATTAAATGAGAACGTTACTTTTTAGTCGATCTGAACTGAGCAGCATACCGTATGGAGGAAGAGCAAGTGATAGACGAACTATTATGTCGTAGATATGAAGGGAAGTGCCTCAGGAGTCCTATAGATAGAATGTCAGTGTGGTCAGTATATCGTCCACATGATGGTGATACTGATGATGATAATGACTATAGAAAAATATGGAGGCGTAGGCCCCCACTTATACGTATATGGCCACATTGACTTCCCGCAGTATAACCACATAATATATAAAGGAAATTTATTACATTGATCTGATGGTATGTACAATGAAAACAAAAAGTGAATAGCAGTAGCATATACAATGCAAAACAGTGAATAACAGTGGCATATGCAATGAAACACAGTGAATAACAGTGGCATATACAATGAAAAAAGTGAATAACAGTGGCATATACAATGAAAAACAGTGAATAACAGTGGCATATGCAATGAAAAACAGTGAATAACTGTGGCATATACAACGAAAAACAGTGAATAACAGAGTGGCATATGCAATGAAAAACAGTGAATAACAGCGGCATACGCAATGAAAAACAGTGAATAACAGTGGCATATGCAATGAAAAACAGTGAATAACAGTGGCATATACAGTGAAAAACAGTGAATAACGGAGGCGTATACAATGAAAAACAGTGAATAACAGTGGCATATACAATGAAAAACAGTGAATAACAGTGGCATATACAATGAAAAACAGTGAATAACAGAGGCGTATACAATGAAAAACAGTGCTATATACACACTGTTAAAACATAACCTCACCACATACCTAGCCAACCATCATACCGAATGATATTCCGTGTCATGATTCGTTCAAAACAGGGGGGAGGCGCCTATCTGGGACAAGATAATCATTCCTAGATAGGCGCCTCCTCCCATTTTCAACAAATCAGTGCACAGAATGATATCATTCGGAATGATGGTTGGCTAGGAGCGTGCTATGTGGTGAAGTTCTGTTTTAACAGTGCAGGGTGGGTGCTATAAAAGAATTTTATAGCACACATTTCCGTGCGTGACGCTATATCTACTTGAGAGACAGGCTTCCGCTACCACACGGTAAATAATTTGTGCCAGAGAAACGTACGAAAAAAAATCGTGGTTGCCACGCGCGGCGCAAAAAAAAATCATAAATATGACAACGCAAACTTTCGTCTTCGTGCATTTCCTATGCGCTATACCGATGGATTGAGACGAAAGCTTGCGTGGTCGTACTGATTTTGTTACGCAGTTCTTGGTAACCACATTTTTTTCGTTGGTTTCTCTGGCATAAATTCTTCACTCTGAGGCAGCGGTATGTCTTTCCGTCAACGAGGTATCGGTCAAGGAAGTAAGGACACTTATGTGGAAAGCGCGGGGCGTACGCCTTTTTTTGGAACTGCATAAGTGTTCCAAAAAGGCGTACGCCTTCCGTTTCGAACGAATCAGGGGGCAGAACAGTCTCATTCGAGATGGTGTTTGGCTAAGAACGTGCTATGTGGTGAAGTTCTGTTTTTTTTTTCTTTTTTTTCTTCTGTTTTTAGAGTGCAGTAGTATAGATAGTGCTCTAAATGGCATCTTAGAATTGGAGTACTATCTATAGACCTTGTCGCGTTACTCTCAAACCACTAGTCTCCGTGCGCTCCTTAGCCTCGTTCCCAGCGACGACACGACATGGGTGGACTGCCAAAATCACGCTGCGCGTTTTTCTGTATCACGTCATGCACGAAAATGTGACTGATCTTTTAGAGCACCCACCCTGTACAATCAAAACGAGCGAAACTACGAGACATGAACTTGCCACCAGCAGAACCGGGTCTTTGCACACACTTTTCTATGCTGTCCCTGGGAATCCGCTGTTAAACGTCGAATCCAGCATTATATAGTAATAGAAATAACTTTCGACCAAAACACGGCTCTTCACGAGGACTGGATAGAATATTCTATCAAGCTCCGTCGAAACTTGGTCCCCGAAGCGGTGGATTGAAGTTTGTAAATATGAATGGGACCGTAGGAGCCTATATACGCTATAGTCACGCGCATGCCCCGAAGGGAGTGTACCTTCTAAAAATAGCTCTGCGGTGGATGGGTAGCTACCTGAAGAGATCGGCAGTATTTAAGAGTTCCACGAGCATGAAATACACCCCGAGGTATAGCACGGTTACTGGAATGGCACGCAGCCCTATATACATATGGTTTTAATGTATCGCAAGCTCTTCCTCTATAGCCTGTTTAGCACAAGAAAGTGAGGTCTGCTGTCCCTTGGGAGGAATTAATTGGTCAGCGCAGGAGGCTATGCTGTCTGAGGTTTTACCCTGGGTTTTTCGGCAGACTTTCCAGACGGCTGTTCGCACAGTTCCCCCAAGAAGTCGGCCCAGGAGGCACAAAAACCCCCTGTTACCCACTGTTTCCTATACTGTCCTCTCTCCATCTGTCCACGTCTGTACGCCACTCATAGCCAACGTTGCTTCGCGGCGCTAGCACGGAGTAAACGAGGGATATCGGTTAGAAAAGGAGAATAAACAAAAATCGAGCAAGCTAATTAATAAAAAAAAATATAAAAATAAATAAACGTATAGTGATGGAAGCAACTAAATAGATAAGCGTCTCCAGATTGTAGCGTGCTCCTATAGCCAACCATCATCCCGAATGACATATCGTTCTGCCCCCGATTGGTTAAAAACGGGAGGCGTACGCCTTTTTGGAACACGTATGCAGTTCCAAAAAAAGGCGTACGCCATTGCGCTTTCCACAAATCGGGAGTGATAGAGGTATCATTCTGTGCAGTGGTTGGCCTTCGTCGTGCTATGTGGTGAAGTTCTGTTTCTGGCTCTCAGACATATGTCGGCACAGTTCCCTTAGAAGTCGGCCCAGGACACACATTCCCCAGGGCGTCAGTCGTGACGTTGCCCACATATGTGAGGCCGACAACGGCGAGCCCTTTCACCATCACCACCACCACCACCACCACCACCACCACCATCTGTTTCTGGAGTGTACCATCATTCCGAATAATATCATTCTGTGTCCTGATTTGTTCAAAACAGGTGGGAGGCGCCTATCTGGGACAAGGTAATCTGTCCCAGATAGGCGCCTCCTCCCATTTTCAACAAATCAAAACACAGAATGATATCATTCGGAATTATTGTTGCCTATGAGCGTGCTATGTGGTGAAGTTCTGTTTTAACAGTGTACGTTCTCAGAACAGAACTCCACCGCATAGCACTTTGTCTGCCAACCATTAACATGAATGATGGGGCTATCGCTTCTGATTTGAAGAGAGAGAGAGTGCGTACGCCTTTTTGAAGCAATTTGGATATATCGCAATTGCTACAAAAAGGCGAATGCCCTCTCTCTCTCTCTCTCTTTCGTCAAATCAGAAGCGAAACCCTATCGTTCGTGGCAGTGGTTGGCGCACAACGTGCTATGCGGTGAAGTTCTGTTCTGAGAGTGTATAGTGGTGAAGTTATGTTTTAAAAGTGTATGGCGGCCGATAGCCTTAGTTCCATGTGGTCAGATGTGGTCAAATGTGGCCAAATACCCTATTTGCGAGCGCAGATATCTTTCATAGTGTTATAGTACCTTTCGGAACGTCAGACTACATGCACTCTAAAAACAGAATTTCACCGCATAGCACGCCGTGCGCCAACCGTTGCCACTAATGATAGGGTTATCGCTTCTGATTCGAAGAGAGAGGTGGGCGTACGCCTTTTTGTGGCAAATTGGATATAAGAAAATTGCCACAAAAAAGCGTACGCCCCCTTCTCTCTTCGAATCAGACGCGGTAACCCTATCATTCTGGGCAAGGGTTGGCTCACAGCGTGCTATGTGGTGAAGTTCTGTTTTTAGAGTGTAGGTGGGATCGCGCACAATAGCTCCTGAGCAGCATTCTTTTCTCGTGAACATTCGAGAACATCTACCGACTACGAAGAAGGTTTCGACGTTGTTACAACGGGCGTTTGCAGTTACCTCACCTCTGTAACGAAATCCGGTTCCGACAGTGTTAAGAAGACAGGCCCGAAGAATCCCGGTTTCCAATCGTCTCTTTCCACTTCCACGTCAAGCCCTGTCAAGCCCAACAAGTTTGACAGCTTCGAGACACTCCTTAGTACACCTCGGGCACCGATTACTGCCTGAACATCTCGGCCCCGCGTTCGTCGAGAGCGTTGCAAACGCCCTGGGCGAGAATTTGGTTTGAACAGTTTGGAGGTAGAAGAAGAAGAAGAAGAGTAAAAAAAAAAAAAACATTTACGCTGGTAATGTCTATGAGACGTCGTCGCTAGTGTTGTGTATCTTGGATCGATGGTCATGGGGACAAAATATATTGCTCTTTTGCAATTTTTCTGCACGCGTATTTCGAGTGCAATCCAGTTGGATGGTGGTTGCGCAAAACGTATACGTGGACGGAGATAGAGGAAGGCGACAGGACGAAGCGATGCTCGCAACTAAATGTTTTATTGAACGATCTCAGGGGGCGCAGAGAGCGTGACAAGATCGTAAGAAATCAAAACAACCGCGTGTAATAAATAATAATGTAACGTAATAAGTGATGTGGTGATAATCATGAAAAAGAGGACTTCCACGCACATTGAAAATCAGATACTGCACGGTGCGAGATGGTTACCCAGTGATCTGCACAGGCTCCATTTACGCACATTCAATGGGCTGACAAACGTCAACATTGCTGTCGGAGAAAGCCTCATCCAAGGCGTGCTGGATGCGAGTAACAAGCCTAGCAATATATAGTCCACGACATTCTGTAGTGTTTATTCTCTACCATTACTACTATCCCTGTATTTTAATTGATGTTTGTTTGTTTGTTTTGTTTGTAGGGAATAAAGGAGGACAAAGTGATCTCGTCTCCCGACGTGTTCTGCTACTCCGAACATAAATTCTCCCCCCCCCCCCACAAAAAAAAAAGAAACTCTCAGGTGCTCTACTCGCAAGTTCGCTATCCATTATCAACACGTTTGCTTTTCGGAAGCTCGCTATTCACAATTATCCACTATTCGCAATTATCCCAAGATCACGCGCAGAGAATCCTACACTCTAAAAACTGAACCTCACCGCATAGCACGCTCGGCGTCAGCCATTGTCACCAATGTTAGGGTTATCGCTTCTGACACGGGGAGAGAGTGAAGGTACGCCTTTTTGTGTCAATTATCGTATATCCAAATTGACGCAAAAAGGCGTACGCCACCCTCTCTCTTCGAATCAGAAGGGATAATCCTATCATTCGTGGCAATGGCTGACGCAGAGCGCGCTATGCGGTGAAGTTCAGTTTTTTTTTCTTCTGTTTTTAGAGTGTAGTATATAGTAGATAGTGCTCTAAATGGCACCTTAGAATTGGAGTACTATCTATAGACCCTGTCGCGCTACTATCAAACCACTAGTCTCTGCGCGCTCCTTAGCCTCGTTCGCAGCGACGACATGGCAGGAGTTGGACTGCCAAAATCGCTCTTCCCATTGTGATGAATACTGGTGGCCGCAGTCTTTAACGGTTATGACTGACGATAACGTAATATTAAATATAACTAGTCCTCCGGTAAACATCTGAGTAGCGTATCGACGTTCGAAATATCAAGGAACAAGAAGATTGCTTGCTTCCGCGTGCGATATGATATGCACAGTTGTTCACGTGAGGAGTGCTGGCCGATGCAATATCTTTTCTACACCTGTTCCCGAGCGGGAGAAAATGAACGGACACGAAGTGAACACGGACGGACACGAAAATGAATGAAAAAAACACACGGGAAAATGAAGGAACTCGAGAAACGGCAGCCCACACGTGCACAGTTCCTGTGACTACCGCGGGGTGGCAGCACTAATGGCAGCGCCCATTCCTTGAATCGCGTCTTTGTGTATTGTCTTACTCTATATATAATACGTAACAATGAACACAGAAGATGGGTGCGGTCGAGGGAGCGCTAACCTATACAGGGTATGATCGTGAAATGCGTATTGCCAACAGATATCTGCCGAGGAAATGGATTTTTATAGGACAATAAGTCCTACAAGCGACACTCATAATTGCGTATTATCGCGGTAGGTTACCCTCAATATATCACTAATTCACTATTGACATACAAACAGAAGGGCGAACGTGATTTCCGCCTCACCGTTTTCCCGCTTTTCTTCCCCAGTCTCCTATTCATATCTATCCGTTATCGATCACTGTATTACAATCACCCTTCGCACCGCGCGACGCAGCGGGATGATCGCTGCCCTAATTGGCGTGCTTTGGCCCGATTCATCCCCGACTGTCTGTCCTTTATTTCCCCGATTGCCTTCACTAAGACGGAAATAATGAGCACACGGAAGGACGGTAATAGAAAAGATAAATGTGCGGCAAAACCAGAACGCGTGCATAATCTGCAAGGAAGTGCAGAGTGGGGTTCGAGAGATGTATCCGATATATTCATATAAACGTTGCCTGTGAAGCAGCTACGGTCCTTCACTTGACTGCCTTCTATACTTTACGGGCCGAGTATAGACCTCTATCCGAGAAACGTCATCATGACGTTGGTAGATAGACTGAAACCGAAACAAATCGGAAGGGGAGGGCTGGGTTCCACGAATGGGCACTTGTTCGCTGCCTCCTATTGAAAGAAAAGTAGGACCGAAGGTCGCGTCTCTTTCAGGGACCATCGTAATCCCCTAAACACCGTGGCTTTCGGGCGCGACCCTTTTCGCCCCCCTAGCTTCGAGCGTAGTTCAACTCGACCAAATTGGTGGCGCTGTCGAACACTATCACGTCATTTGTTTACAAACAGGGGGAGGTCTAGTAAAAGAAAAGTAAGACCGAAGGTCGCGTCTCTTTCAGAGACCATCGTAGTCCCCTCAAGACCGTGGCTTTCGGGCGCAGCATTGTTCGCCTTTAGCTTCAAGCGTAGTTCAACTCTACCAAATTGGTGGCGCTGTCAAACACTATGACGTCATTTGTTTACAAACAGGAAGAGGTCTATTCAAAGAAAAGTAGGACCCAAGGTTGCGTCTCTTTCAGGGACCATCGTAATCCCCTCAAGACCGTGGCTTTCGGGCGAGACCTTTTTCGCCCACTAGCTTCCAGTGTATAGTTCAACTCTACCAAATTGGTGGTGCTGTCGAACACTATGACGTCATTTGTTTACAAAGAGGGAGAGGGGTATTACGCATAACGGTGCCGCTGTCACTCCTGATTTGTGGAAAGCGCCTACGCCTATAGGGCATACGCCTTTTTGTGACATTTACTGGAACGACAAAGTGTCACAAAAGGACGTACGCCTCCCGTTTTCAACAAACAAAAATCTAACAACATTCTAAACAACATTCTAAAAACTCTAAACACTGATTCTAAAAACAGGTGGTACTGGAAGAGCTGGCCGTTGTCGGCCTCACAGAGGCGTACGCGTTCGATTGCAAACAAATCAATGAAATACAATCATACCATTCTGAATGACGGTTCTGAACGTGTTGTGCGGTGAAGTACCGTTTCTAGCCCTGCATGTTTTCATTCAAACAGGTTCCACACCATAATTGCTTTCAAATCCTTCGGAACGTTTGGTACCGACGACGAAGGTGCTTCTCTCGATGCTTCTCTCGTCAAAGGGCCGCGAGCACAACAAGAGTACATTAAAAAGCGATTTGAGCGCACTTCTGTGCGAGGCACGCGCGTTAGGAAGCCCCTCCAAATACACTGCCAGGTTGCTAAACCTGGGCCTGGTCTGCACTGCGAAGCGCGGAATGGAAGGAGGCCAGTTTTGCAGAGCTTAGGGCTTGTCACGTATTGTACAAAATGCGCCTTTCCCTGCAAAACGTATACTATACGTTCGGCATGTTTATTACGCAGAGGTGCGCTCAGGAAAAATACTAGTAGTTCGGAAATATGTACAGTAGTCAGCGATAGTTTGCAAAATTGACATCTGGTCGGGCGCCTGGTCATAGGAACTACAATCTCCTACACCTTGGAGTTATAGAGGGTGTTTGCTCTATAACGTGTCCACAAATTTTATATAAGGCGAGCGATGGAAGAGAATACTTGGCTAAGAACAGGTGCTACTAGTGAAGCAGTACCTGTTTCTTACTCAAATAGGAGAAAAGTACCACTTGCTTTTCTTTTATCGCTCGCTTTAAATATAATGTCTGGACACGTTAGAGCAAACACCCTGAATAGCGTACATCGGACACTTTTTAATATGTGTAATGCGCCCGTTATAAACTGGAAAACAGTTCGTTTTTCTTCTCTGTTTTTTTTTTTTTTTTTTCCTTATCCTGTCTCCAAGCATATGATATCGAATGACATACAACATTCCGACGAAGTCCGTGTACACCAGCAGCCACACAGCGAAATGGAAACAAGAAACCGTATACCAGGGAAGATCAATTTCCTGCTGCCTCGCTCCGCGATTCTAATTTCCGTTGTTCCGGAGAGGATGCGCGTTCTTGCAGGCTGTGGTATTGGGTCGTAGCCTGAACAAATACTTTTACAACGTTTACAACATGAACAGTCTGGTTCTACCTTCTGTCTGCAGTGCCCCCGGGGAAGATATCGGGTTACCCCTGCATTCAGGTGATCTCCCAAAAGAAGAAAATGGGTGTTTCTCTGTCGACAGTCCTCCGTGTGCAGATAAAACTATGATCTCTGCGCCGTTACCCCGCGCGTATGTATACACTCTAACAGAGGTGGTGGTGGTGGTAGTGGTAGTGGTGAGCATTCCGGCCTGCCTGTGTTGGTCTCACTCGTGTGAGCAGCGTCATGACCGTAGCCTAGATGGAACGACGTGATATGATATGAGATGTTGAAATGATGACGGTCTACAGCTAAGTTGTAGACCGGTCACTGCAAGGATTGGTGAGAAGACCCGTAGGCAGGTGAACTTTGGCTGATATAGCCTTTGGGCGAGTCTCGTTTTCTCTTTTTTCTTTTTACTGAAGGAAACATAACTTCACCGCATGACATTTCTCCTATAGCACTGATCCTCTCTCCTGATTCGTTGAAAACTGGAGCCCTATATACGGGATGCAGGATCTGAGAACTATGGTTATATACGGTTTTCGTGTTGGTTGCCGTGTGCTGTTTAGAAGACTGCAAACGTTGAAGACGTGGAAACTACCGAGGTGTTGTATACCGTTAATAATATGCACACCGTACAAGAACTTGGGAGCACTAAATGAACGGTGAATACGGTGAGGGCGAAAGTCCGAACAGTGGCCTCATGCACTATATATACCTCGTGGCGACACGACTGTGGCGCTCTCCTACGAGTGACGCCATATGAATTAACCTTATGCTTTTTGCAGAATCCCATAAGAACGCGTGTTTCGCTCTGGTAGTTTTAATCGAGTGCTCTTAACGTTAGAATATCCCCCTCAGAACCCCCCGCCCCACCCCCCGTCTCTCTCTGTGGGGAGTATTCTTCAGGATCTATCCCGTTGTGCCCGCGGGTAACGCCGCTGTCACCTCACTTCAGCAATCTCGCCTATATAGAGAGAACAGGAGCATCGCTTCCAACTCTTTGTCTCCTATAAAGAGGATAACGGACTCCTAGACCACGTGGCAGTCTTGCCACCCACCCAAAAGTGTTAGCTGTCTTGGATTTATCAAAATATGCCCGAGGCAGTGTCAAGGAGTGCGAACCAAACGATAAACCCTCGTGTGCAAACCAAGCTAAGTCTTCACTCAAATATAGAAAAGTGCTA
The DNA here is from genome assembly GCF_037126465.1 of Ornithodoros turicata. NCBI lineage: Eukaryota > Metazoa > Arthropoda > Arachnida > Ixodida > Argasidae > Ornithodoros > Ornithodoros turicata. Next base: position 17,061,748 of record NC_088210.1, on the reverse strand, counting down.
GATCTGTTGTCGCAGACGTCTGCTTCGAGTGTCGTAAGCTTAAAGTGGGCGTCGTCTCATTAGCTGGCTTAAAGAGCAAGGGCCGGCTTAGCTCGACAAAAATTGATTGCCAGTATGAAACAGATCGATAATAAAACATCGCCGACAAGCATCGAGATCCACGTTACCCAATCTGCGTCTGAGCTGAATTAATCGAATGCGAGAACATGCGCTGTTAGCAGTAATTCACAAAGTGTAGCCCAGTCGAAGACGGTCTGGTATCCGGCGTATAGTCGCGGCGAGCTAAGTCATGTCTTCATCCTCAATTACCCCACGCGCTGAAATGTGAACGTTAATGGACGTGTTTATCGTTAGGAAATAAGTGAACAACCACTCCATAAGTCGTGCTTTGCAAGAACGCAGAGCACGCTTAGGCAACGGACCCATAGATACGGAAGGCCTACGTAATGCACCCACTCACTCCTTCGTCACGTGAACATATAAGGTCGGGATATCGTCTGCTCCAACCAATCGACGCAGACGATTTCAAACGCAGGCTTTCTGTGGCTACCAATGGCAGGTCATGCAGGAGCTGATGGCGGTTCGTCTCCATAGCTACGGCCGCCGAATGATGGTGTGATTGGCGGACTCTTAATGTCTACGTCACGTCATTTAGGCCGGCAGGCTTTGCCTGTCTTGATGGCGATTGTTTTAGGAAACTCGTTCGTGTGAGGTCACCGGCGGCAGCCGCCATAGGCTTCTACTGAGCATCATCACAAGGAGCAACGACAATGCGACTCAGGAAGATTACAGCATCCGTCCTGTATTCACACGAGCGACATTCCCCAGAATACTGCAGCGGAAGATGCGAAAAACGTCATAGCTTCCTGCTGTCACTTGAGTGCGAGCGCCAACGTATATAGTCTCTTCACATACACTGCTAAATCCTGCGAGACAGCCACAAGCTATTCCGTAGCAGACGACAGGAAAAGACGCTGACGGTGTCATCTGCTAAGTAACGCCTGCTAAGTGACGTCTGCGAAGTGTCGTCTGCTAAGTGTCGTCTGCGAAGTGTCGTCTGCTAGGTGTCGTCTGCTAGGTGTCGTCTGCGAAGTGTCGTCTGCGAAGTGTCGTCTGCTAGGTGTCGTCTGCGAAGTGTCGTCTCCTAAGTGCGCACTACGCCACTCCCGCCGATATTCCGGCACGGTGTGAATCTTCAACATAACACGGGACGGAACTTCGGCTCCGTGAGCAGTGTTTCCGCTTTTTCTTCCACAAGAATCTTCGGTGAGGATGTCACTCGTGTGAATACACGGTAAGAAGAGCGCATTCACTAACATTTATTAAAGGGGCACTAAAATGCAAAAACAAGCTTACTTCAAATTACGTTACACGCTACGTTAATATTGTAATAATTCAAAACTTTGATTCCGTTACGGGGCTACAATCGAAATTTTACCGGACTCTTTCTTTAAGGAGTGAACGTCGTTTCAACTCGTGCATCGGTGTTTTTAGTCCATGCTGCGCGTGCACGCGCGTGCCACGCCATGGAGCAGTCCCGGTGAAAAACATAGCGCGGCTTGCTTTAATGTTGTCTGTCTTCCGAAACAGCCATGACAATTCCAGGCGCCTGCTCCTCCTGAAAACCAACTGTGGTATAGGAAGAGATGGTGTTGAAGCTGAAATTGTGGCTTCATAGAACACGACACGACTGCACCTTCTATAAAGGGTTCGGTCGTATTGTTACAATATAGGATAGCAAAAGCAAAAACAAAAACAAAAAAGAAATAAAGTAAACGAACGATGGCCGTTAGGTGTTCTCCGCTTGCGTGACACACGTGTGTCTACAGTCGGGATCGGATCGAAAGTAATTTCTGCCGTGTAATGGGGCTACAGGCGTGGCTTTGTTGCAGACCGCCAGATTTGTCGATCTATACCGTGGCGCAGTAATATTGCCGTGGCTCTGGTTCGCAATGCCGACCTGCCCGCAAGTATTGCGAAGCGTGTGAACCATGCTGTTGCTACGAGTGGAGTTGTCCAAGAAACGCTGTCTCTGGGGGAGCGGCTTCATCTTCCACTTCTAGGACCACTGTCGGAATTGTTGTACGTAGAAACGCTTTTAGATTGGTTTTAAAGTGAAACTGGACAGTGCCTGTTCATTTTAGTCGAGAAGAGCTTTTCTGGCCCGCTTTGATCTGTCACTCCATCCGCATCAGCAGTGATGCCCGAAATTGACAGTTCTCTTGCGCACCACATTGTAAACTGGAAAACACCCTTATGGGTGTAAATGGCTTGTCCTATAACTGACACCTCTTTTTACACCGTACATGGTCTGGAACACCCTTTTTAGAGGGTGTATTCCGTGTAAATCACCCCTGGAAAGGGCGCTTTTCTTTGAAAATGCCCTCTTTTGCACCCTTTAAACACCCTTTTAGGAGGGTCTAAGATCGTTAAACACCCTCCTAAAAAAGTGTATAAAGGGTGCAAAAGACGGCATTTTCAAGGAAAAGCACCCTTTCAAAGGGCGTTTTACACGGGATACACCCTCTAAAAAGGGTGTTCCAGACCATACGGTGTAAAAAGAGGAGTCAATTATAGGACAAGCGATTTACACCCATAAGGGTGCTTTTCAGTTTACAGTGCAGGATCGCGCGCACGCGCACATTGTACCTTCTGTGCGAATATGTATCCCAGGGGTTATAATCATAATTTCTGCTCTTCCTAACCTTTCTTTTCTCTTTTCTTTTTTTGAGCATTTCTATATCCATTTCCGCGAGGAATCCAGAATTATAAAGTTAATGTGATACCCACACTTGGAGATGCCTACCAAGAAGAAAGCAAAACGGTTTCAAAACATTCGTTAGTGTTTTTACAAAACATCAAAAACATCGAATTCGAAACCAACTGCCAGCTTCCGACTGGAACGGTCCTTCTCTGCTTCACCTCCACCGGTGACGTGGTGGTGGTGGTGGTGACGAAAACCGGCTTGCCGCTGTTCGCCTCGCTCAAAGGCTATGAGTACTGCTCGGAATTCTCATCAACTCTGCGCAGTGACTGCCCTAGATCTTAACTTTCGGCCGTCATCATTCCTTCATCTGTTATCTCACCATCCCATCTCATCCTGGCTACAGCCGTGACGCAGCCCACCGGTGACGCAATTGGCATATTGCTGACGAGACTCCGAATCGCTCAACTGACAGCGTCTCCAAGCTAGTTGCAATCCGATACCACCTATACAGCATGAACGCAGGTTTTTCTAGCGACTGTGCGGCAGCAGATTGGGAGTCGGAAGACAGCCTGCCTTCATAACCGACTCCGGTGACGTCGGCCCGCACACTGTTGCCTGAACTCAACCGGCAGCGCGCAGCCGGCTGCAAAATCCGATTAAATTCATTTTCATTGTTTCCGACCGTTTCAAAACTAAATATTCCGGTTACACGTATTTCAGGCACCCACTATATATTCCTATCCCATCTTCAGTTCAACTGCGTTTTTGGTACGGACACCACCTTTAATATCAGGGCTCTATGGTTCAGTCATGTTAGTCCGCTCGTATCCTACATTATGCCTTTTATCGCATTACCATCGTTGCGGCATAATGTCACTCTCGACAGTCCTTCTCTGTCATTACGGAGTCCTCCTCGAAATCATGCGGGTCACTGTGGAAACGCGCAAGTGATTCGATCTCTGATATCCAGCGAGAGTTTTCATAATGCTTCATTCATAATGCATTCACAATGCTTAGAATAATCGCACAATAAGTCAACTATATAGGAAGTATATAGTTGTTTAGGAGCAAGGCAAGGACCCTTCTACGCAAACGGGGTCTCTGACGCTGTCAATGGCGTGAAAAAGCACTCTACGAAAGCGGCACGACAGAGGGAGCTGTCATATCCAGGCTGTTCAATATGATACAAGCGACTCCGAAGGGACTGCTGGATTGGCTTATCGTGCGTTCGGAACAGTTATCGGCGTATGTCAGCACAGTTGCCTACGAAGTCAGCCCAGGAGACACGGTCCCCCCCCCCCCAGCACCTAGCATTTCGCCATGCTACACCTAGATATACCGAGCCTCTCCGCGTTACGACAGCACCAGCGCAACAGTCAACATAATTCGTTCTATACTAAAAGATTCTACTTTCTACTTTTCCTTCGCCCGCTTCTCCACCGTGTTTTTCGCTTTATATCTTGTCCGCACTGGTCGTCATGGCAACAGCACCCGGTGTTTCATTATGTAACACCCGGGCTGATTACTTTATTTCTTATTTACATTTTCCACTTATCGTTCTCTGCATTTACTGACGCCCTAGCGATAAGTTGCGCGTTCTCGCTCCGCGTTTAATTATTTCGAGAACAAAATTTCACCGCAACGATTGTGATGCAGAGACGTCGAAGCACGGTACCAACGCTTTTACGATGCACGCGTCCGTGAAATAATTCAGCTGACCAAAAACACCAACAATGTTTCATAAGAAGTTATTAGCGCCTACGTGCGCGAGCTAAAAGCATTCCCTTACGAAAGACTGATTATTAATCGATTATTCCCACCACCAACGCCGTGCACGCGTTGCAGCGTGCTGTTGTCCCTGGCTTTGCCTAGATATTTTCGCACAAATGTTTGCACACTGGTCTCTAATGAACTTGGGCAAAGGTGATACGGTCTTGTAACAAAAACGGTTGGTGGAAAAAAAAAAGTTTGGTGTCGGAGAAATCTGGAGGTACATACGTTGTGGGCCGACGGTGTGACATATCTTTATTACACTGAGATGAATAGAAGTGTGCACAGGTGCGGTTATATCTGCTGATCCGCGCGACATCCTGCACGCTTAAAACAGAACTTCACCACATAGCACGCTCCTAGCCAACCATCATTCCAAATGATATCATTCTGTGCATTGATTTGCTGAAAATGAGAGGAGGCGCCTATCTGGGACAGATTATCTTGTCCCAGATAGGCGCCTCCCCCTTGTTTTGAACAAATCATGACACAGAATGATATCATTAGGTATGATGGTTGGTTAGGAGCGTGCTATGTGGTGAAGTTCTGTTTTAACAGTGTATACCATCATCCCGAATGACATCGTCCTCTCACCGTATTCGTTGAAAACAAGAAGCGTACGCCTTTTTGTGACACCTGTGCAGTTATGTTAATCGTCATAAAAGGCGTACCCCCCCCCCCCCCCCCCCGCCTTCCACAAATCAAGAGTGGTAAAACGGTATCATTCTGCGCAAGTGCATCCCTTGAGGTGGTGAACGTCTAACTGCTACTGTTCGACAACTGTGGAGGACGCAATGCTCCAGGGCAACTTGTATGCTGACAAGTAATACGGAGTGGAAGTAACATCACCTCCTACCCCACACTCGAAAAACAGAGGGGGACAGGGGGGGGGGGGGGGCAAATAGTTCGCCGTTGCTGGCCACACACGAGTGGGCATCGTCACATCGTCACAACTATAGAAAAAAAAAAAAAGAAGAAGAAAGGGGGAAGATGAGAGTTAAAGGGTGGGGTATAGGCAGGATGAACGGTATACTGATGAGACGAAAGTACACTGTGGATGAGAGAAAACAGATGGTGTGTGGTGGTGGTGATGGTGGTGAACGTCACCACATAGCACTCCCGATTTGTGGAAAGCGCGAGGTGTACGCCTTTTTCTTTTTTTGAACCGCATAAGTGTTCAAAAAAAGAAAAAAAAAAGAAGGCGTACGCCTCCCGTTTTTAATCAATCAGGGCACAGAACGATGTCATTCGGGACGGTGATTGGCTAAGAGCGTGTTATTTTGTGGAGTTCTGTTTTTTAGAGTGGCTGAGTGGTTAGCCTGCTGGCGTCACGTGGCCAAGTCACGTCGAGACTGAGAGGTGCCCGGGTTCGTATAACGGTACCGGCTGTGCTGTCTGGGGTTTTTCCTGTGTTTTCCTCGGACGCTGTCAGACATATGTCTACACAGTTCCCTTAGAAGTCGGCCCAGGACACACATTGCAATGGTAACAATGTACAATGTTCAATGTACAATGGTCACTGTACAATGGCCACAAAAAAGGCGTACGCCTCCCGTTTTCAACAAATCAGGGCAGAGAGCGATATCATTCGAAATGATGGTTGGTTAGGACATGAAGTTACTGCCATTCCGTTTTATGGCTAGGATATTAGAGCGTTTGTAACATGACGTTTTCGTCATGTAGATTTTTGTCTATGCAATAACTGCGGATGTACGGATACTCAGTATCCGCGCGGATGCGGGTACACCTATTTCGACTAGCGCGGTTGTGGTCGTGGATGTTACATGCACCTTGCGGATGCCCATATTATCCACACGCGGATGCGGATATTACCGGTTATCGATTATAGGATGTATCGATTATCGGTTGTGGATATTATCCGCATGCGGATGCTGATATCAATGTTATCCGCTCCCACATCTAAAAATGACAGTATAGTCACGTGCACATTCGAGCACTGCACAGTCCGCATTCTTAGCGACCCAGGCCCAGGCTCGGGCCCGGCCTTCCTTTGATTTAAACGCTCGGGCCCGGCCCGACGACCCCATGCCTGGCCTGGGCCCGGCCAAAGCCCGAAGAATTTCTAGGTTTCCCGGCCCAGTGTAGCGGGCTGTAAAAGTTTACCGTGGCTAACTAACAGTGGGGTAACACAGGCTCGAGCCCCACCTAGGCCCGGCAATGTACGGGCCCGGGCCTATAATGGTCAAACCCGAGTCTATAGCCCATGTCCGCAGAAAGAAGGATTTACCCGGCCCTGGTTTTTTAGCCTGGCCGGTCTCGAGCTTCGGGTAAGCCCGAGCCCGAATGCTCTAATGCACACATGTAACGCACACATGGATGTAATGCACACATGGATGTAATGCACGCATGGATAGTTGGCGTGCTCCAGATGTTCCATGTCCTCACAGTTAACGGCAACTGTCCGCGTCCACCTGCATAACGCCATCGTACTACCAGGAAAAGCGACATTGCGCCGCATTAGTCGTTGTGCGGTGACATCGAAAACCTGGTCCTAGACTTAACTTATATTCCTTGTCTTCCACCTCGTACCGAATGCACTATGACATAACTGGGACTAGATTTACACGTAAGGGGCGTCAGATACACTGTGGGAGCTGTGGCTAAGGATTTTCATTATGTTAGATTCCCAGCAGGATTTCTGCGCAAACGAGCCCAGAGTCCTCCTCCTCATTTGGGCCTCCTGTGAGAAGAGCAACGGGGCTCCTTTCGGTATCTGTATCTTTTCGTCCTTCCATATGACTATAACAGAAAAAGAAGAAAGATTAAAAAAGAAAGAGATGGGAAAAGCTAGTCTACAACCTACTTGGATTAAACTGCTTTTAAGAACGACGGAAACAGACAAACTGCATTTCCACACGATCGCCTTATATAGAGCTTGTCTAAAACACGCACTTTCCTGTTTTTGTTGTTTGTTTGTTTATCCCTGGGACAGAGAAATAGAGGCTCACAAAATGGTAGACAGGTCTTTCGCTCAACCGATAACACTCTATGCGTGTAAGAACGTTTCGCGAAGCCAGTACCCTTAAAACGCTCTTTATTGCGACATAATATTTTTTTTCTTCTTCTTACCCGGCTTCTCGAAAGCGCGAATAACGCCACATGGCGGCGCTGAGTGCGTCCCCAGGTTCTCCGACAGATCTATATCTTATGTATGTTGGTATCATCGACAGAACGGCGGAATCTCTCTGGAGTGAAATATATAGAGCGCGCACGTTTTTTCTTTTCTTTTTCTTTTTTTTTTTGTTTCCGATGCGTTTGCTTGGAGGGAAATTTCAGCAACGAGTAGACCTTTCTTCAGCGCAACGATGTATATCTGCTCCGATAATTGACCAGGTCCAATTATTAGATTGCATTTCACGAACCATAGCGACTAGACTATTGCAGTTTCGATCAATGAAGGATGCCATATGGCGCTCCAATACTTCCCTCGCCAATATATAGAGGGACGCAAAAATGCAATAAAGTTGCGCATCGTAGTTTTTCTGTGCACCGTCCCCGTTTATGAGTTGCTCCATGCAGCGAAGAACGGTCGGAGAAGATCCCTAGTGTTCCAGGCCTACCGAAGCTCATATTGTGTCTTGCAGGGCCGCACATACAGCGTGCGTCAGTGTGTGGTGCTGGTTCTTACTCTGTTCTTCTTTCCGTTGTTTATTGGTACGTGAACTCCGAACATTCTTCACCATTCGCCATCTTCTCCCCATCAAGCAATGGGATATTCGCTCCGAGATCGAACAGAGTCGGCGCGCTGCGGAGAAACGATGAACTATACCATTGTGTGGACGCGTCGTCTGCTTTTACACGTTTATTCAGCGCTTACCGCTGTGGGTGGAGCATTGGGGAACCGAACAGTATCGTACCAGTCATCTTCCGGTGAATATATACAAGAATTACGGAAAAGATCCATCAACTCCGAGCATTGACCCACGTGTTATCCACACTAGAAAGGTGACAGTTTCGCCCCCTATAGGTCGATCTCGCAGCGAATAGGGTGCACCCTTAGCGGCGAAACATATCCCACTACATCATTATTACTCTTTTGTTGTTGTTGTTTTTGTGTTGGTGAGAATTTAGGTTAGAAGTAGCAGAACAAGTCGGGAGACGAGTTCAATTTCTCCTCTTTTTTTTTTCTTCCTTACAAACAAACAACCAACTTATTTGTTGTTGTTGTCACACCCCCTTAGCCCCGGTGTATGGAGGACGACCACAAACTCGAAGTGTGCTTTAAGGGGGCACTAAACTGAAAAAAAAATATATATATATATCTCGTCGGGGAACGAAAGACGCCGTTACCTTGACAGCAATTCAAAAGGAACGGTCGTTTTGTGTATGTTCTCGAACCTTGTAGTGCATTCGGGTCCACTAACAATAGATAAAATAGACAGTAGTAGTAGTAACTGCTAAAAAAAGAAAAAAAGGGGGCCGGGGATAAAATAGGCAGTGACAGTGAAATAGACAGCGGTATAGCAAAAGTGTTGCATGCGTCGGCGTCGAAGCTCTTGTACAGTCAAACACCTTTATAGCGAACACCTTTTTAACGAAAATACCACTACAGCAAATTCTTTTTTGCGGTCCCGCTGGAGCCTATAGGTCCAATAATAGACATCATTTTTAACGAAAATACCTTTACTGCGAATTTTTTTTTGCTGTCCCCTGAGTTTCGTTGTAAAGGAGTTTGACTGCTACATGTACTTCAGAAAAGGAAGACGAAAGAAAAATCGCGGTTGGGACTACCATATAGCACATCATCAACAGAAAAAAAAAAGGCCAAACAGAGGTTTTCTTTTAAATTTTTTTCTCAGCAAACGCGAAACGGTCTCAATAATCAGTTCTCGGATTTTGAAAAAAAAAAAAAATGAAGAAAAGGTAAAAAGGAAGGTTGGAAAGAGAAGCTATGAAATGACGTTTCATTATAAAGGCGCCCGTGCAAGGCACTGCCTTCAATATCGCATCTGAGACGCTACTGACACCATGATTGAGTCAAGTGTTGCTTATATTGATTAGCTTTCACCTGCCACTGACAAGATAGACGGGCCTCGGTAAACGCGGCCGGCTCCGTTTTATGATCTACATGGCGCGTGTTCTTTTCTACCTTCTATACTCTCCAGTGTCGTCGTGATTGAGTTTTCCAGCAGCGACTTTCAATCTACATGCGTAATGAGACAGGTAATACACACCGGACGCATGCGCGTATAGGCGTATATGCAAATAGTGGAAGCCCTCCGCGACAACATGCGAGCCATTAGCTTCGTTACGACGAACTCTGTTTCTTTTCCAGTCCAATCCAATCCAACTCACTTGAGGAATTCTGTACTGACTTGTACGTAGCGTTGAGTTCCGCATTCAAAATACTGTATTCTAAATATTTTGTTACTGTAGTATCTTAGTAGTTTTTCTGAAATTTATTTTTACTCTATTTCAAATGCTTTTTTTTTTCAGTATTTTCTATTCAACATTATAATTGCTTCTCGTTTGTCTGTTTGTGTTCATAACGTGTTCAGTTTCATTGCAAGGTACGTACCTGCATAGTCTTTTGGTGGTGGTGGAGCTTCTGAAAGAGAACGCCGTTGTCGGCCTCACAGTCCACGGTCTTTCTTTTTTTTTTTTTTTTTTTTGTTTACAATGCATTGTGGAGAGGGACATGAACTCATTAACCAACTTGGTTATTTTTGAAAGAAAAGGAGGAAGGCTGGCTGACGAACAATATGAAATGTGACTCCTGCAACGAGCCAATAATGTCTATCCTTAGATTTAAAAAAAAAACTAAAAAAAACGGTAATCAGTTTCATGACCAATAATCAGGTATATGTACTACATCTTAAATGTATCGTAAGTAATATTTGAAATATTTGTTGCTCTGCTCTAATTACTTTCTTCTCCTTGTATCTGTACTATGTCTCAAGTACGTCCTCTCTTCAGTATGTATAGTATCGAATCTGAAGTACACTTTTATAGCATCCCTTACATGTCTGAGAATACATTATGCTGCGCGAATGGCGCCCAGTGCACCATTTATCCGCTACCCTTTTTTTTTAGTACAGAATCTACTAATTTAATTAATAATGATGCATTAATTAATATATGAATGTAATAAAGAAAGAGAAAGGGGTTATCAAACGAAAGCACTTTGCTTATTATTGCTTATACCACCTACCTAAATGTTTGTTTGGTTATTAATGGCATATACCTCACTCTGCACCTAATATGTCTTTCTTACTCTCTAGGCTGATAATTGCTGAATTATATCGCGTTGTTCCATCGAATTCCCAGAGAGCACGTATTTACGTAGTTTGTCGCATTCAAGGTACCATTTGCGAAGCTAGCGAACTGTTGTACGTTCTGGCTGGTGAAGTTCAGGGTATAAGAGACTAAAATGGGAGTAATTGCGATAGGCGACGGGAAGATAAAATTACCCCCCAGATTTGTCCTTTTTTCCCTAGAATCTGGCACAAATTCGTCGAAGTGGTTAGGTGTAACGAGGCCTATACTGCGCGCATGTTTGTGTGTTTGTGTGTGTGTTTGTGTGTGTGTTTGTGTGTGTGTGCGTGCGTGCGTGCGTGCGTGCGTGCGTGCGTGCGTGCGTGCGTGCGTGCGTGCGTGCGTGCGTGCGTGCGTGCGTGTGTGTGTGTGTGTGTGTGTGTGTGTGTAAGTGCGCGCGCCCATTGTTTTTCAGTTGTCAAATGAGCATCATTTGAGAGTTTGTTCATTACTTACGCTTTGTACTGATGAAAAAAAGGTGAACAAGGAATTCCGACAACCCCACGGTGCACTGGAGTAAAGTGCATGGCAGACAAGATAAAGCACTTTGTGTATGTCCGAACCATCCATATACACTCTAAGAAAAAAAAAGAGTAATTTTACTCCTTTTGGGGAGTAACTGCATTGCCACAAAAAATAGTCCCTTTCGGGAGTAAATGCACGGGATTAAATGAATGTCACAGAGTGAAGACCGCATTCCACGCGCTGTTGTAAGAGTCCCAGGTACATAATTGGTGCGCATGCATGAAAATACTTTGAAGCAAACCGTCAACCGTGATATATCGAGTGATATAAAATCTTGCGCCATACTAGGGCACAATTTGCGAAGAAAGATGCACTAACTGTTTCTTACTCTGTGTGGGTGGAAAATTGCTACGTTGTCTGAGTTATACAGCCTTATGTCGTTCAAATTGACCAAGGGCACATATTTACGTAGACTTTTGCATTCAGGAGACCATTCGCGAAGTTTAGTGACAATTTGCAGTCCCGGGGAGTAAATGTCGGGACTAAATGTCGGGTTTGGGTACTAAAATGGGGAGTAATTGCAGACTAGGGGAGTAGAAGCTGCAATTACTCCCCGTTTTACTCCTTTTTTCCTTAGAGTGTACTTCGCTCTCACTGCTAATGGGCAGTGACGTTAATTCGACCCGCGATTTCGCTTTGAGTCGCTTACAACGTCAATGTATATTTTCTCTGAACATACGTGTCGAGAGACACATTCAGGCGTTGTTGGTATATAGAAGTATTATTCGTTCAAAGAACAATGCGGTCACATAATCAGAGTACAAAGTCAGAAGAAAGGTCCCCGATCCCCCCCTTCCTTTCTTCAATCCGCTTTTCTCGAGTCCTCTTTTTCTCCGTTTCGCATTCAAGTCCCGCATAGCAGAGAGAGGTGGGAAGAGAGGATTTCCTCCGCAAACTTTCCTCTTGGAACCTATTTACCGGGCGGCCGGAACTCCGCTCACTTTTATCTTGAAGCAGCAGACGGGCCAAAGGGAACATTCTTGCGAAACCCACAAAGTTCCTCGGAGGATCTTCTCTATCGGGCAGCTAATAAGGCTTTATGTGGAGCACAGTACCCCTTCTGTCTTTCCTATATGTATAGTCCCACCACGAAGAAGCAGGGGCAGTGGCTGTTTGTCATCATATGTATACTAGGCATCTTATGTATGTGCAGGATGTATAGTTTGTCGGTAAAGCTAGACTCCTTGGCCTTGAGCACCTATATAGTATGCTTCTCCATAGAACATTTCGATATTTGGACTACGGGCTTTTCTTCTTCTGGGCACCGTCCTCATCATTGGCATCGTTAGGGAGGACGTGTTGAAGGCTTCATTGGTGTTATAGATAAGCAGTAACAGTTTATTAGGGGTCATTACCGAAGAGCATGAATTGTAGTCAGGGGAGGGAACCAAGCAATGTGCTGTGCGTTCAGTTCGGATAATCTGTTATCCAAAAATAATTGTACCAGCTCTCGTGGCATAGTACGTGGTTAAGATGATTGCTTTCCACGCCGAGACTGGGAGGTGATACGGGTTCGAATCCTATCACCGGCTGTGCTGTCTGAGGTTTTCCCTGGGTTTTCCGAAGACTTTCCAGACGAATGTCCGCACAGTTCCCCCTGAAGTCGGCCCAGGACGCACACTAACCCCTGTCCCCCACTCCATCCACAGTTGCTTCGCGGCGCCTGCACGGAATTAAAAATAATAATAATAATAATTGTTGCGAGAGTACTGATATTGAACGTGGTCTAAAGTCTGAAAAGAACTGAAACTAAAGGCTGAGGATAACCAGCTATAATGGACTATAGATAGATCTCTAAAGTAGCTAGACCTTGTATTCTTTATATCGTCCTAGATATGCTTGCAGTATTTTCACGCAGAACGTTTAGCCATTGCAGCCATTGTTTAGCGTGTTATCAGGTGAAGGTCCGGGGTGGTGTGTGGTGAAGTGCACGACCCAGGCAGCATCGTGCACCATCCGAAACGTACGCGCCACTCTGCACTCGCGAGCATTTTTTGTTGCTCTCCTAGTACATCCTGCACCGGTTGATAAAGCGAATTAAAACTCTTTTATTTCCTCCGACAGACACCGTCGCGCTTCGGATTAGTGTCTCTGCCAGCGTTCTTTGCCTCTGTTGAATTTCTTCATTCGCAGCAAAAGACAGAAAAGTCGATTACGACACTTCCTTCGCGTCAACAGATGCCCTTTGTGTCCGTGATAATACGCGGTTTGTTCTGTTTGAACTTTTCTCAAACCACCGGTCGACGCGGCTTTCAAGACTTTCAAGGTTTTGTATCCCCCACGGTCACCAGCTCGCTGTGGAAGTACTTTTAACAGTTGTTTCACCCGGTGAAAACGGGGTCTGAGACAAATAAAGAACAGACGTGAGCAGCATTCTGTGAAACAGTTCGATCAGCCGCGAGTGTAGGCAATGTAACAAAAGTAAAGCAACACGGATGTACCTCTGTAAGGTGCTTAGGATGGTTTACTATAGGAATGTACATCATGACATGTGCGCATCTGTTCAAAAATACCCTCTGAGGGCGAACAAGATTAGTTTTAGTCGTTTTGAGGAATAAAATCATGGGACAAAATGAATATCACAAAGCGGGGCTGCATTCCACGTTATTTTTTTCATTTTATTTTTTTTCAGGACAGCTTTAGGGACGTAGTAATGGATGTGCATAAATTAAAGCACTTTGACTTCGACTTAAGATAACATTTCAAGTTACTAAGGCCTCTTCTGATACGCATAGTGCGCAACTTGTCAAGAAATAACTCTCTAATAATTTCTTACTGATGTGTAGGCAGAAAAATTTCTTAATTACATTGCGGTGTTCCATCAAGTTCGCTCAGAAATTTTACGTAGATTGCTCATTTGCGAAGCTTAGATAATTTGCGGTTCTGGGATGTATAAATTGCAAGGTCCGGTGTCTAAAACGTGGAGTAATTGCACTTTCCCATCATTTATTGTCGTTGTTGTTGTTGCTGTTGGGGGCTACCGTATGATTATTCACCAACTTACTCTTCCCTTTTAAAAGCGATAAAACCCCAGTGCAGGGTACACGAAAGGACGACACAAACACGAAGCACCACCAAACAGCCCGGTTTTTTATCGCCTTTTACTCTTCCTTTCTTCTTCTTCGTCTTCTGAGAACTGAACTTTTTGCAAGGGTTCAACTCTGACGTTCGGTTATTGGTAAGTGGCGTTACCATGAGCCTCACTTGCTTCTTTCTTTTGCGGCTTAGCCACAAGCTCGACGTACTAGATTATAGCGACCACGTCATTTGCACCGCTTCCCAGCGCCGCATTTGGAGGCTAGCGGTGGCGCTACTCGTCAGCCAGTTTATTTATTTATTTTTTCGTGTTAGCGCCCCGAAGCAACTGTGGCTATGAGCGCCGTACAGACGTGGACAGATGGAGAGAGTACAGCAGGAAGGAGAGGGGACAGGGGGGTTAGTATGCGTCCTGGGCCGACTTCAAGTTAGTTTATTGCTTCTTCAATTTCTAAAATACCTCAGTTGTACTTCAGCTTACCTTAGGATTTTTATACAATTACTCCCCACGAGAAATACGTTCTTGCAAGTTGTAAATTGATTATCATCATCATACTACGAGTTTTCGTGGGAGCTGTCGCTGTCGTCTGCTATATACGGTCGTACGTCCGCTTCCTGCACCTTCACTCGCTGCACGTTTAAAATTCAAATTTTCATTATCCAATCATGATGGAGATTTCGCAGACCGATGCGTATAGCGCTCCTAGCGGATAGTGCGGGCGGGGCCCGCATAGGAGCTTCCGATTATGACCCGGTCACTATAATCTAGTAGGTCGCGGCCACAGGATACTCCGTAGCAGACGACATGGCCGATGGTGTCGTCTGCTACGGGTAACTTACGTCACTCACGGTATTCCTGCACCGTGCGAATGCTCAACATATGACGCGATGGAACCTCCGCCCCCATGAGCGCTTTTTTCTTCTGTTCTTCCTCTTTATGCTACTAGAATATTTCATGGGGATGTCGTGTAAGTACACCGGGCCTCTCCCTAATGCTCCAATTGACATTTCCGCCAGAAGAGGCACAGATCTGCAAGCTCCTGCGTGCCGCGCTGTCTGTTGCACGATCCCTTCTATATGTGGCACTCTAACAGCGGAGACAATACCTCATTAGTGTCGACTTAGCCAAAGGATTTCCTTCATGCGTGCTAAACAAGCCTCTCAGTTTTGGTCTGCCCATCGCGTAGCATGTGAGCCGCAGCGGAGTTGTTATATCCTCTAATTTACAATGTGAACCCGTTCCCAAATACGGCTGCAAAGACGCAAGAAAGAACCCGGCGTCGAGGGAGACTATACTTCCGCCATGCTAAGCCTACGGGTCCCTTCGGAGCTTCCCTCTGCGTTTTTGCTTTGCTGCCATAAAATAACGACAGTCTGTGCGCGCATACATCGTATAGAGAGGGAGCCCCACACTATTACGGGTGTGTTCTTTCTTTAAAGTGCGACTTTGTGCGCACTATAAATCTGGCCTCGTGTCTTTCGGGTCCTGTACCGAATTTATACCACGTATCTCGCACTGTATTCTTCCAAAAAAATTGTTTCTTTATGTCAGAGATTTTCTCGGCACCTCTCCTCCCTCCCTCCCTCCTTCACTCCCCACTAATGCCCCCCAAAAGATGTTGGAACGCCCCCTAAAATGCCTGCTAGAAAGGCGAAAAGAGCCAGAAAAGCAGCAGATGGCTCTCACACCTCCCTGCGGGAAACCAACCTTGACACCCCGCGCCCTCCCCCGATATGAAAATCCTGGGAGAATCCCTGCTTCATGTGTTGAGATTTATCCCCGTCCCTTCACCAGAGCTGAGTCTTCCAACGTGAGGCGGAAAGCGGAGACTGGAAGGTGCGTGCGCCGTTGCTAGGAGACAGACGTATATACGTACGAGCTCGTGCTGATGTAACCTACTTTTGGAGAACCAGAAACTATGAAGTTTCCGCCCGTCTCTGGCTTCCTGTGTCACCCGCCTCAAGATGCAGGTTTAGTGGCAACACGACATATAGCTCACACCCTTCTCTCAGATGTGGACGTCAGGCTTTCTCTCGTACTTCCTCCGCGACTACCGCGCCCCTTTACTGCACTCTTCCACCGCATGAGGCTCAACGTTGCCTTTACACCTGCCTTTCAACACCGTCTCGGCTCCACCTCGTCTTCCCTCTCTCCCCACTTGTGTAGTGCACGGGTGACCTCTACCACGTCACCCTGGCTTGTGGGCAATATCACCACGAGCGTGCACTGATGGAAGTTTCCATGCAACGTACTGACAAGCAGCCGTTCGATCTCGCGAAGATCCTGGGACCGTGGTCGAACGCTGCCCACCAGATGAAAGGCCTTCGTCTTCGTGCGGAGTACTTGTTTCCACCGGTCTGGTGGCGGCTCTCTGAAAGCCCCCATCATCCTATCATCCGTTCCCAACGCGCAATAGGGCAGTGTATACCGCCTCAGCGGCGGTGAATCGCCCACCTCATCATCATCCAATGTATGTGTATGTGCGCGCGTGTCACTTCCTGCACGCTACAAGTCTCCCCTGTCAAATAGAGACACTGGCCGCGTCGCCTGTGTGGTGCAATTTCCACGACTACAGAGTGCTCGATGTGGAAAGTCGGCTGGGTTGGCCCGTACGCCAGCGGCTGTAGAAACATTACGTAATTTCACGCGTATAAGCCGCACCGCAGATAAGCCGCAGGACGCGTTTTTTGGGACGTTTTGAAAATTTTCTGGCAGATAAGCCGCACCCGCAGACAAGCCGCGGGCAATACGAGACGACTGATTTGTGCGACAAAGGAGACCATAGAGAAGACCATAAACCCTGTGGTCCATACTTCGGGATCGGCACAGTGTACAACAGAGGAGGTCTGTTCTGGAGTTCTACCAACATCGGATTGTGCCCTTGTCGGTGTTTTTCGTGGACTGATTGGTCAGTGATCTTGCAGAAGACGTGAATCACTGTCACCACTTTCCTTAAAGCTGCTCGGGGGAATGCACCAGGAAGATCAATCTACTCGAAGGTGGACCCGTCCCTGTTACGCACTGTTCGTGCATCGGCAGGGCAGTGCTCTTCCAGAGACACTGTCGGCCATTTCGTTAAAATCGGCGTATGGGGAAAATACTAGGAAAAAATAGTCATCAGATAAGCCGCACCGGTGGATAAGCCGCAGGGCGCCCGTGAGAAAACAAATCGCGCATAAGCCGCGGCTAATACGCGTGAAAATACGGTACTTATGTTTTTTTAGCTGAAGTCACTCCATGAAGCATCTGATTCGTTGCCATCATCACCTCTCTCTCTCATTCTCTCACAGCGTTCTTCGAAAGAGAGCGAGGGCTGCGCATGCGGCTATAGTCGAGACATACCTCACGCACGCCAAAGGTCAACAACGCATATTGTTCTTCTGAAAGAACGAGATATCATGTGTCGCGATATCAACTGCGACGACAAACGAAAGGAAAGGTTGAGATTGATCGTACCACACAACGACACGGTACATACGGTTGGAGTCACTTGGAACTAATAGACTCACAGATTCCTTCTGTTTGCCTCGCCCTACCCAGGTAAATACGAATGGCTGCCACCTCCCGGTGTCGACGAACTATTCATCTAATGAAAATTCAAGCGCACGTCCTCGCGCATATATGCAACACTGTCGGCATTTTCGAGCACGTCCCGTCTGACGCTTCGAATGAAACTTCGTTCATTACGTTGTTGGACTGATGCAATTTTCTGCGCACACAGCCCAATCAATCTGTCTTTTGATTAGAGACGACAGCGGGAATTGAAGATCCACACACACACATCGATCACAAGTTTTGCCCTCTGTACGGAGAGATAATATGTTCCTTTATAACCGCGCTCTTCTCCGTGCTTTATTGGTGGCGACAGCGTGGAACCGAACTCCTTCGACTTATTTAGCGAGCCGATGGCGCAACAGACACATATTAGAGCGGACATTGAAAGATACGAAACACGAGAAAGAATACGATGCCAGGTATTCCCTTAATTGGCACCTCTTTTTCGTGGTTCGATGCGGTTCTGGCTGTGCCAAAGGCCTTCCGCGTGACTTTACCGACATGACGTCATACCAGGGCAAGAAGAGGAGGGGGCGGGGATAATAGTAATGTTATGTCTTGCCATACTTTTTTAGTTTTTGTATTCTACTATATGCACTCTCGGAATGGATCTTTGTATTATAACACACCAAATTGAAGTATTACTTATATAATATTATATTATGATACTCTAGTCGATGTAATACCTATACTGAGAAGTGCTAGGTCCTAGGTCCTACCTACCGAGTGTCACCGGTACACTTTATCGGTATTTCTTTTTTTTCAAAACTCAGGTCTCAATTTACGTGTGATCTCAAAAAAAGGTGCCTACTATAGGCCCCACATATAAGTCGTGATTGGGGGGGAGGGGATATGTTTATTAAGAAAAAAAAGGAAAGGTCAGCCAGACAAAGGTCGGCTTGCTATTCCAAACAAAAAAAGGCAAAAGAAGGGGAAGGAAAGTAAAGGGGACGAAAGGAAAAATAAGAAAAGAAAGGGGGAAGAAAAGAAAAATAAGAAAAGAAAAGGGAAGAAAAGAAGAAGAAAAGAAGAATAAGGAAAGGGAAGAAAAGAAGAAGGGGAAATACTGTTTCAGAATGACTGACAAAAATCTCGTATTTCTCTTTTTCTTTTTTCTTTTCTTGATAACCCGCGAGTCGAGCATCAATGTATTACCAGCATTACTCGCGTACACATATTCGCATACATACACTTACATCGCGTACACATACACTTGCACATATTCGGCACTTATCGCCGAATATAAAGATCACCCTGCACTCAAGGAAAAGAACGTGAAAGGAAGAAAAATAGTGGAGAATGCTGGGAGGACTCGGACTGGGCTTCTCAAACGATCTCCCGCGGTGATTGGATAAATGGTTTCAGGAGACCAATGAGAGCCCACTCCGCATCGTCGACCTTCTTGAGAAGGGGAGGAAGCGGGAAAGTTGGCAGATTCTTTCGCTCATAAATCGTGAGCGACGCAACGGATGAATCTCGTTCCTTTTATGCTGTCGTCAAGGTAACCATATCTTTTATTCCGCGAGAGGAATTTTTGCACTTTCGTGTCCCCTTTAATGCCGTCATAAAAGCAGCGAGCTATTGGGACCAGTATGTGGCTTTAGGTATAAAATATATGGTCTGGAATATTGAAAGCGGTGCATTAAATACACGCGATAAGAGACGGTTTCACGGAGTACTAAAGGGTTTCCTTTAGTGCTTAATCTGTGGATATCAAA
The DNA here is from genome assembly GCF_037126465.1 of Ornithodoros turicata. Classification (NCBI taxonomy): domain Eukaryota; kingdom Metazoa; phylum Arthropoda; class Arachnida; order Ixodida; family Argasidae; genus Ornithodoros; species Ornithodoros turicata. The sequence goes on along the minus strand of NC_088210.1, from coordinate 17,042,160 downwards.
GCACGGAAAGACTCGTAAGACGTGCATCTATATTATATCTACGCACCATGGTGAACTGGGCATTCGAAGGCCATCGAGGGTGTGGCTTCGCTGCACGCGAGGCAGGAAGCATGCACGGCGGAATAGCCCCATCCGGCAACAGTGAAGTGCTTGAGGTCACGTTCGACCCACGGCACATTCGTCAAGGGTCGCCAGTGTCTCTCGACGTCTATCCCTTTGCACAAGTTTACAACTGGTCTTCCAGCTCCAACTAGGCTTGGGTGAGTTGGGCCATCTAACACTTCCCAGTTCTAACGTTTTCCCTTTGTCCCCACAGTTGCCGTGTCCCCGGTCTCCTAAAATTGGCTATTAGATGTGCACATGCTGCAGGGGTAAATTGGGAAGCAATTACAGCTTCTCGTCCCTTATTAGATTGTAATTACTCCCCAATTTAGTCGCTTTCTCTTGAAATTTGTTCCCGAACCGAAATGGACTAATGCTTGTGGCAATGCATCTAGTTGGCAATGGCAAATGTAGTTGTGGCAATGTAACTAAAACTCCTTCACATTTTCTTATAGCATAGGTCATTGACCATAGAAATCATGAGCAGGTAGGCTAGAAGAAAAGCGGAGAGAGAGAGAGAGAGTGATGGGGGAGAGCAAAGGAGTTGTATACGGACGCGAGACCTCCTCCCAGTGTCCAAGCCCGGTATAGGCGCCATGATCGATATTGTGGATTCGGCAACGACTTTACCACACGTGATGACCGTGAAGACCAGGGGCATTCGGTGCCCTGGTATCCGATCCAATCCAAGTCGCGATTGCTTCCGCTGGGTCCGTGTGCCGTGCGACGTGCGAAGTATGTTTGTTTCGCCTGCTGGCTCTCATCGTGTGCACTTTGATTGCGTCTTATTCCGCAAGGAACGACTATCGCACGGTTTAAACCTGCGACATGCGAAAACGGTGCACGGAACTTGTAGGAGTCACCGTTCGTAACACGCTGCACTCTTAGAAATGAACTTCACCGGGTAGCATGCTCCTAGACCGTTCTATGTGGTGAAGTTCTGCTTTTAGAGTGCATCATCCTGAGTGGCATCGTTCTCTCCCTTGATTTGCTGAAAACGGGGGGAGGGGGCATTTTTGTTGCATTATGCAGTTCATAATTGCTACAAAAATGGCGTAAGCCCACCGTTCTCATCAAATCAGGGGAGAGAACGATGCCGCTCTGGATGGTAGTTGGCTAGGAGCGTGCTATGCGGTGAAGTTCATTTTTAAGAGACCAGCTCCCGTTGCTCAGTGGTTAGCGTGCTGGCCATGTCACGTCGAGACTGGGAGGCACCCGGGTTCGAATCCCGGTGCCGGCTGTGCTGTCTGGGGTTTTTCCTGGGTTTTCCTCAGACGCTTTCAGACATATGTCGGCACACTTCCCTTAGAAGTCGGCCCAGGACGCACATTCCTCCAGAGCGTGAGTCGTGACGTTGCCCACATACGTGAGGCCGACAACGGCAAGCCCTATCACCACCACCACCACCACCATCATTTTTAAGAGTGTAGATATGAGCGGTAAATCCCCTCCCGAACTCGCTGATTCGCTGAGCTAACTTGCCCTTCCATTTCGTCGTGATCGTCAGCGTCGCGATGATTGATGATTATATCAAGACCATGCTCCCGCCGAGGCATATTGATGAGCAAGGCGATCGTGCTCTCGACGAAGTGCTGTCAAGGGAACGACTTGTTAGGCAACACATCACATAATGTCCCATTGGGTTGATCGTGGAAAGAGGTGAGCCGCCACAGGGACGCGTGGGTGTAGAAAACACTTGTTTACGAACATCCTCTTTTTTGTTTTGTTTTTCATCCGGGGATCGTTCCCGCCAAAAGCGGGACAAAACACGTTCCCCAAGGAGGCTGGTGGGACATCGGGACCTGTCCCGACTAATACCCCTGTCAGACGGCATCCTCGAAGGACTTCGGGGAATTGTCATTTGCAAAAAAATTACCTCTTGACAGCCGTGTCAGACGGCAGCTCAGAGGACCTTTCTAAGAAATGACCATCAACGCGAAAGGAGGCCCCCAACGACATTTGAGGAGCAGAAAGGAGCAATCTCGACAACAGTGTTATGCCATTGTACACTCGCGCCCAACAGCCTCATCAGCCCTTTTGGCAAAAAGCGGACGTAAACCAACACTTGCGCGTCGCGCTACCTTCGCAGCTGAATGTAGGAAAACCTATAAAATGCGGATAATGGAGTGACACTGTGTAAACGTATTTAGATCCTATTTAGAGAACTGCATATGGCTTCTGCATCTTGATTTGTGGCGCAAAGACCAACTAAAGATTTCCACAGCAGACAGGGAAAACGAAACCGAAAAAGGGAGCCGGTGAGGGCAGTCAGTTGAGGAGCACTCCTTTCCCGCCTGTCTGGCAGGCGCCCCCGAACAAAGGTCATTTGAGAGGCCGGAGGCCATTTCTCGCAATTGACATTTGAAATGCTGTCTGACTAGGGTATAAGTCGGTACGCCTGGTCACATTATTAATAGGACGCCCCAATCGACCCAAGCACCACGCCAATATTGGACAGTATATGGGCTGCCAAGATTGCCAATATTGGTCCAATATGGTCTGCAAATATGGGACTAACATGGGGAGTGCAACCAGGCTCTATGGGCTGCAATATTGGGCAATTGGGCTATGGGCAATATGGGCTGCCATATTGGCAAGCCCATTTTGCCCATATTGCACCAATATTTTCGTGATAACGCCAACGGGGAGTCAGTGTAATATTAAAGCATTATCCGGTTTAATATCCATCACTGATATTATGTATGTCCTATTTAAAGGGACCAAGGATTCCACCCAAAATTGTGGAGGATGGTTCTCAAGGATGATTTTTATCTGAAATATATATGCGATTTTTGCCATATTCCATTCATCGCGGGCACACTTCACGCGCGAAAAAAAAAAAAAAAGCACACCTACAGGCGGACTGACGTCACGTGCACCATTTGCTCACTCCAATGTTGCTCCAAGCAAGCTCGCCAGTGGGGCAGGTCACCTGCCCCTGACGTCACATCTAGTTTCCCCACTGCGCCTACAACGAACGGGTCGCAGCAGTCGCCTTTTTTCTAGCCGAGGTTTATAGTTAATATCTCCGTTATTCTAAAGCCGGAGTCGCACTAGTTATACATTATACACGAACATCCCGTCACACATGTATGACGAACGTTTATCACAAACATCCCCCAAAATCCCACAAATGACCGTACAGTGCTGGTCACATATCTTATACAGCGGAAAAATATGTTTTAAAACACGTCTGTATAACCAGTGTGACCGTGTCGTCATACAAGAAAGCGCTCTGACTATGTTTGACAACATGTTGTCAAACACGCGACGATGTATTTGGGCACTGCCGAGAAACGATGATGGACAAGTTGGATAAACGGGCGTATTCGCCACGACAGTTTTCGTTCGCACGAGTCAGTGTCAACTAGAGTCACTAAATAAGCTACGCTAAGCTAAGCGTAGCTTATTCGTGACTCTAGTGTCAACGACATCGTGATGCGCGTGAGTTATTTTGCACGAGTCAGTTATAAGTTGGTGTCAGCGACATTGTGTTGCACGTGTGTTAAAAATGGCGAGCTCTTTGCCTGCGCACATGGAGTATGGCGTGGAGCATGAAACAATCGAAAATCAGTAAGTGTATGCCCGCCATAGTAATTGCAGCCCCGTCTTCGTCGTCTTCGTACATTTTGAATAGCGATGTCGTCGAATGGAAAGTATATAAACTCATCGGTTGGTTACTGTGACACTGACGTGTGCCATACGTCAGGGTTTAAGCCACCCCCACTGTTCCTTCGGTTAAGTTGTATAACCAGTGTGACCGATGTTTGAACAACACGTATTCGAGACGATATGTACAATCATACAAGCGTTTGCATCAAACTAATCAAACGATGTTGTCAACGATGTCTTCAAACGCGTGTGGCGTATGTATAATGCTCGATCACACTGCAGTTATGCAATTCTTGTATAACCAGTGTGACCGAGCATTATACATACGCCACACGCGTTTGAAGACTGTTCATTAAGCAATGTAAAGTTTAAATAAATTCAATTCAATTCAATTCAATTCAAGACATGTTGTCATACATGTTTGGAGCACGTGGTGCTGGTTGGTGGTGATGGTGAAAGGGCTTGCCGTTGTCGGCCTCACGTATGTGGTCAACGTCACGACTGACGCCCTGGGGAATGTGCGTCCTGGGCCGACTTCTAAGGGAACTGTGCCAACATATGTCTGAGCACGTGTATAACCAGTGTGACTCCGACCTAACCAATCGTATTGCCAACTGTAGGATGGGACAAGCTTGCTCCATAGCCGGCATAGTCACCCAGAAATGCATTACATATGCTTACGGACGGTTTGAGGATCTCTTCATAATCCCTTTAACAAACCGTACCGTGCCACCCAACTGCCGGTGTCTTAGCGGTGTGCCGTAGCGTAGGGTAACCTTTCCCGCCTTTTTCTTTTTTTATAATCAACATATATCCCCCCCCCCCAGCTAAAATCGAACGGGCAACCTTGTGGTCAGTGCGCTATACCGATACTTCTATCTTTTCTATCATGGTTACCAATATTTCGCAACGCGGAAATTAGATTATCGAGAAAAAAAATCATAATAATAAGTAGCACTAAAGTGCGAAAATTTCTTTCGCTCATAAACGATATGTGATTGATTGATTTGAAGGAAAAATAAAATGGAGATATCGCTTTCACTAGTGTAAGACCAGCAACTCAGCATCGCTTGCACCAGTTACATTGGATGAAAGGCCCTTGACACGACGATGGTGATGATTCCGACAAAAACGATTACAAACACAGATTACGCACACAAATGTCACGCGCTGTCGACGTTCAAACAACTCCCACAGTTCATAGTGTAACGCGCAACATTAATGCACGTGATTCGAAAAAATACAGCGCTGTCGTCAGAGAATGCACCATAGTACGATCATGAATTAATTACCTGTCGTCTGAATTAAGTGGCTTCCTCCGTGGGCACTTCGCTAAATTCATTATCCAGGGGAACGGAGCACAGTGGGGATTAGAGCAAGCACGCCACTGATGTGGGGGAAATTAAATTGCACGGACGACCGAAATCCCGTCAAAGTATACCTCTGTATATTCTCCGTTCGTTTTAATGAGACGTCACGCGGATTACATTAGATTAGATATTAATGCCACATTCTATGTATTAGGCGATCCGTTACGCTTACTGAAGGACAATGCAGGAACTCCGAAGACACATAAACGCGACACTGGACATTATTAATGGATCCTCCCTGTTCGCATATATATGAAGGACTTGGACACTAATAAGAGGCTTTTGCGAGTAGCATTAATTAAGTTAACTCAGTTAATGCTCAAGAACTTAGTTGGTGACGTGATGAATGTTTCAGTGACAAAGCTCCCTCTATAGTGAAGCAGTATTAAGTTCAAGTTAAGGGACCGCTGGATCTCGGTTGAAATGTTAATTGGCGTTGGTTACGTTAAAATGTTGGTTAAAACTGCTACAAGGTGCACCAAAGTGCAAGAATTTCTCGCCGGATTGGGCAACTTACCGACCTTGTGGCATATTGATAACGATTCCCTTTTTTTTTTTTTTCTATTCCATTCATAACGACGAACCTACACTCTTAAGAATGAACTTCACCGCATAGCACACACCTAGCCAACCATGATATCGAATTATATCGTTATCTGCCCTGATTTGGTGAAAACTGGAGGCGTACGCCTTTTTTTGTGTGTGTGTGTCACTTATGCTGTTCATACAAAAGTGGCGTACTCATCCCGTTTTCAACAATGTGTCACGTGCCCACCTTTTTTAGTTTCCCGCCACTCGTTAGCTTGTAACGATCGTAACGGCGATGAAGCGATTAAGCCCCCAGGGCAGATAATGCTATCATTCGAGATGATGGTTGGCTAGGAGCGTGCTATGCGGTGAAGCTCATTTCTAAAGGTGTACAACAAATATAAGAGATAACTAAAAGTGAGAATCTAAAGAGAACCGACGCCCTCTCAACTGCACCTGGTTTCATTCGCTCACTCTGCGGGGAAAGTAGGAAAAACGAAAGAAGCCTATGCGAAACTTATAGCGAATTAGCGTGGTCATGTCTTGGCAACACGGCCTATAACGCTCGGAAATTTCTAGTCTGGCACTCGCGCTGGATACGTGACTGTTGCCGCCCGAACACGAGTGCCAGCGTGAGTGCCAGGAAACTAGCGGTTTTAGTCGCTTGGATCACGCTAGGGGCATCGTGGTCGCTCGTGTTCCGGTTGCGTCGTCTGCCAATTCAGTCGTCTGCTAACGCACGTGAACCTCGTCGTGGGGGTACAGCTCGCATCAGAGTTAACTTGAACGCCATCCCGGCCTGCGGTCCCTGCTGGTGCTTAGAAGAATAACGGCGGAGGGTGTTTGGGTCATCTCGTTCCAGTTAGAGGGGTGACCGTAGTTATGAAGGCGATTGTTTTCTGCTAGGCGCTTCCAGGGTGGCCCTCTTCACACTGCGCAGGTTGGAGTGGCGTTCAAGTTAACTGTGACGCGAGCTGTACACTCTAAGTACAGACGGGGGAAGGGTAACTGTCTGAATCAGTTCGACGTTGTTGCCCGCACGACTACAGCCACACATACACACAAAAAAAAAGAATCTGAAGGAGGACGAAGAGTGAAGATGGCGTAGATGGTGCGTGAGTCTGTCGGGGAGTGCAAAGGGCTAGAGGGGTCGTTCGGCAAGACTAGCTTCCTGCAGAAAGAGCTTTACCGCACAGCACGCTCCTAGCCAACTATCACCTCGAATGACAACGTTCTCTCCCTTGATTTGACGAAAACGGGGGACGTACGCCATTTTTGTGATAGTTATGATCTGCATAATGCAACAAATAATATCGCATGCCCCTGTTTTCAGCAAATCAGGGGTAAGAACGATATCACTCGGGATGATGGTTGCCTATATAGGAGCGCGCCATCTGAGAAGTTCATTTTTAAAGGAGGTAAGAACTCCTATCTGCATGCCTTTAGTTACGGGTTTAATAGGTGCAATATTGTTCTTCTACGCTTCGTAATTCTATTCACAATTTATTGTTCAATCCTTCTCCTTCATAACATGTGCAGCGTTAATACAAAAACGCACTCTCTTTCGTATTCGGGCGAGTACACGCACCGCCGTCCAGATACCTCTATCCATCGTTACGTCATCTGAAGAGTTGTAGCACCCAATCAGACGCCCACGCGGAGGTACACATAACGTTCTGCTTTACCCTCTTCAAGATGAACTTCACTGCATGGCACGCTCCTAGCCAACCAACATCCCGAATGATAACGTTTTCGTCTCTGATTTGTTGAAAACGGGAGGCGTATAGCCCATTTTGTAGCCGCGCATAATAGATACACAATAGGCTTCGCCTCTCGTATATCAACAAATCATGGGCGAGAACGTTGTCATTCGGGAAGATGGGTGGCTAGGAGCATGCTATGTGCTGAAGATACGCACCTATCAAATTCACCTATACAAAAGCTGTCACAGACAACACGTTGAAATCGCCGTTTGGAGCCGACACCGTCGGCGGGCTCGCTTGGTACAGTTCATGCCTGTAGGCCTGTACCAATATACAAACGGGATTTGTCGATGCGCAATCTGCTTCTATCAGTACGCGGTACAGGAGCTTTAAAGTACTGCACAAGAGGGACTTTAAGGTACTTTAAAGTACTGACGTCAACTACATGGACGATTAGGGGTGAGGTGATTCACCGCAACAATTGCGGTACCATACCTCAGTGTGTGTGTGTACTGACGTCAAATCTTTTCGCCAATCACAGGAGACCCGCTGCAGTGTGCAAAGAAAGCAAACTCGTCGAAAACTAACACCGAGTGTACGCCTTTATTCTCATTTATTCTCATCAATTAATGCAAAATACAAAGCACAACAGGGCGTATAATGTCTCCGTTCTCAATAAATCCCGGGAGATGGAATGAAATAGTTGGGAACGGTATTGTTGTGATGGTTTGTCAAGGAACGGTGTTATACGGTGAAATTATGTTTCTAGAGTAAAAAAAAAAGTGCAGCATGAGGCGAGACGAGATATGAGAAGATGAGGAAGGGCCTCAACGCAACGCCCGTTGTGCAGCGTTCGGAAGCACAACATTTTTCAGCACCAGTGCGGCAAATTCACGGAAGTTATCGCCCATAGTTCCGCTGCAGCTGTAGCACCCATTAGTCACCGCTACCGTCACGCACACAAAGCAGCATTTCCCACTTCAGCTCTTTGTTCGTTTGTGGGGGCTGTTCTGAGATACAATTTATCCGCGGTGTAATTAATCTGCACGAACAAAAAACCGGGATACCTCATCGTGCAGGTGGTAACAAATGTTGCAACAGCCATATTATTCATTCTCTCCGTTTGCGCTATTCCATACATCCCTCCCCCTCCCCAACACCCTCACCCCAAACGTTTTGGAGACACCCCCCTAACTTTTCTTTTTTTTTCTGTCCACTCCATGCCGGGCGGCCTTTGTTATTTCAACTTCAGACACGTGTCGATAATGATACATTAAGCTGTTATGACGTAATCGCAATAATGACACCCCCATTTTTTTCAATCCCCCCCCCGTGCCTATGATTCTGGATAGACCACTGGCTACATATATTACATATGTTATGGCCGCATGCACATGCACGGCACATAACGGTACGGTACATAGCATCCGCCCCCCATACCTGGCAAGTAACGACGTTTGTAATGCTTGGAGCCGTTACAGTAGTCCTCAGCGAACACTACGGTTCACGCACGACGCAAGGCACTGATACGAAATTACCACGCACAGATTTTATCACCTTGTTCATCACTGCCGCACGAACGGGCGCGTTAAGTAGCTGCTCTCTTGCTCCTTCTCGGGCGCTCCGAGTTTCGTGCTCATGGAACAGCTATTAAACGGCACTTCGACGCGCTTGAACTGCTTGAACACGCTCGCTGCGCTGGCGTTTCTCTCTCTCTCTCTCTCTCTCTCTTTTTTTTTCTGCTCTCCCTCTCTGCTCTGCTGCCGCCCCACGTTTTGCGTTCTCTTTCTCGACTTTCGTGGAGAGGAGGGAAGAGGACACGTGACGGAGCATGATACCCCTTTTCGTGCACCCTCCAAAAGCAGGTGTGTGAAGAGCGCGCTCGCGTACGAAACTCGGAGTATTGCCAAACACTCGCGCTCCGGAGCAACCACTTGACGCACCCAATGCTTCCAAAGGAAAAACTTCAAAACCGCGCTCATATGTGAAGTCGAACGTTACATGAATGGCGACACGCGCGAACCCTTTACTCAAAACAATCGAAATGGCGGTGTCGCGCAGAGCAGTTGAGACGGTGCTTGCCAGACGCCTTTATGGCGCACAACATTGAAGCGGCAGGGGGCGCAGTGAGCTGTTGTGCAATGCAATGACAGCCGCTTTGTTGTTGTTGTGCGTCTGCTTGGGGAGCAGTGTGGCAATGTCTCAAGTGCTTGTCGCAACAGGGCCAGTGTTTCGATGTTATAATCTCGGCCTTATAATTTTGCGCCATAACTCTGCTCAGTCTCCTTGAAACTTAGCAGGATCTAATCGCCTTCAGAGCTCTACATGTATAGAAAACACAATGCCCCACCTGTATTGAGTAATTGCTGAACACGGCATGCCGGCATGGCTAAACTTTTATAGGTCCTTACCGTGGTTAAAAATCGTTTGACGAAATTAGCTTCTATGGATTGATTGGGGTGGGCAATTTATCTTCATTAAGAAAAAAGTAACACTACCCTCTGCCAAAGAAAGAGGGGAAATATATGAGTACCTCGGGCGGCTTTTGTGTCTATTTTGCTAATCCTAACATATCCAGCTGTTCAACCTCCCCACTTCATTGTCAGAATATAACTGTTGTTGTTGTTGTTTTTGTTGTTTCGCGTGGAAAACTGACGCTTGAAACCGCCAGCAGATTCGGAGAATTCGGAAATTGAGAATGATTTCGCTTGTCCCCTGATTTGCTCGGGACGAGGGGTGCGAAGGCCAGCCATTAATTGCGCAGCACGGTGCCGTTATCGCCCTCGATCCGTAGAAAGCACGGGGCGTACACCCCCTCTCCCGTTTCCAACAATCAGAGGACAGAACGATATCAATTTGTATGGCGGTTCGCTCGCATCGTGTTATACCGCTGTAACACGGTGCAGACTTCAATGATAGTTGAAAGCAATGGCCATTGGCGTAACGCCACCTCGCGTGTAACGTGTCAACTTCTCAAAGAGCATTGGGCCCAACGCCCCCTCACAGGTTGACGCGAAACACGCTTGGTGACGCTACCGGCATGTTCAATGGCAATTCGTTTCAATCATCATTGACGTCTGCCTGCGTGACAAGGGGGACCCACGTTCGAATCCGTGCGCCGGGTGTCCTGATGACAAATGTCGGTATAGTCCCCTGTGAAGTCGGCCCAAGACGCACGACCCCCCCCCCCCCCTGCGATAGTCGTGACGCTGCCCGTCTAAGCGTAGCCGGCTACGGCTAGCAATTCCACAACCACCGTACGAAAGGGTATTACGTGGCGAAGTTCCTGTTTTTAGGGTGTAGCCTTGTCAACCTGAACACGCATTACCAAATTTAGGTTTACTCTAAATTTCAATGTAATTGGGGTAACGATTTTAAGTGTTACGCCGCAAATGAGAGCTGCTCCCCAGGTGCGTTATTCCTTTCTTTTTCTTTCTTCAGCAGAATGGCAAGCCCGGTGTCCATATTTTGCTGCCATTACCTTCATTCTGTGAACACAAACTCGTGATACATAATTGGAGGAAAGCCCTTCCCTAAGACGTGAGACGATTCCGGTTTGACGATGTCAACGCATCGAGTTCCTGCTCTTTTTTTTTTTTTTTACTTCTTCTTCTTCTTGTTTCATTTATCCATCCTTCCGTCGTTCTTGATACAGAGCGCGTGCATTTTCTTCATTCCTTCTCAGAGAACTCGCGGCGTGTTTCTGTAAAGGGTGTATCCTTCTATATAAAGCAAGCTATCTGTTTGTCAGTCGTTATTCGACGGACTGCAACGGTAAGGTTCAAATTATGTTTTCTTAATTTTTTTACGAGGTCGCTGATATAGAAGAAGGTAATTCATGGAAGGAAATGCCATAGAGACGTTATTTTGGGGCATCTTATATAACTCCGACAACTGCGTTTAACGAGACGAGATTTCAGAAGCGTCACTTGCCCTCACTTAAGCTTGTGAACAAGATTCTGAGGGAGTTCAACAGCGCCTATTACATTTCATTTTCATTTCATTTCCTTTTGGCCGTTGTGGCTTCCTGCCGCAAACCCAGGTCCAACGGCGAAAGCAGTTTTCTTACTCCCATATCTCCTTCCTCAATCTCCGAGTCTCAGGACTCGTGAACTGCATGTAACGTTGTGCTAGTGTTTATTCTCTTCTTTCTTTTTGTTTCTCTTTTCTTTTCCTTTCCTTTCTTTGTGTTGCTTTTTGTTTTTCTTTCTTTCCTCTGTTTCGATTCCCCCCTTTTTCTTTTTCCTCCCTTTTCTTTTTCGTTTTCCCCTTCCCCCTTTCTTTCTTTTTTTTGTTTCGGAATAGCAAGCCGGCTCTTTGCCTGGCTAACCTTTCCTTTTTTTTTCTTAATAAACATATCCCCCCCCCCCTTGTTCAAGAAACACAACCATTCCGTGTCACCTTTTAGTTATTTTTACGTCGTTTTTTTAGGTACCGCTTTTCGCTTCTGTACCGTGTTCTATAAGTTTGAAGCCTGCCAACGCTCTGCTCTCAAAGCTCTCTTGATGTTTCTGTATGCCATAGGACTTCGATCCTTATTGTGAAGGAACTCATTATTTCATTCCCCGCATCACCACCAGCAGTGGGGTAGAGTATCGCCCCCTGGCGACGAAACTCCCCATTCATCATCTCATAATAAAGTTTGTTGTTGTATAAGTTTGAACAGATGTATAAATTATAGAAACATCGTCAAGTGCACGGGTATATAGGCAGAATGCTTGCTTGCTATAACAACTTGTTACAGTATGTTCCACTGTGTGGTAGGTTCACTAAGGTAGGTTCACGACTAACGCTCTGGGGAGGGGGAATGTGCGTCCTGGGCCAACTTCAAAGAGAAATGTGCCGACATATGTTTGACAGCGTCCGAGGAAAACCCAGAACAGAAAAACCCTACAGCACATACGGCAGCGAGACTCGAACCCGGGTACCTCCCGGTCCCGACGGGACATGGCCAGCAAGCTACCAACTCATTTCCCGCGAGCTGAGCGAGTGTGCTGGTGTGGGTTCAGGCAAGAAGCGAACGGAAGGATCAATGAAACGCGGCACACGTCGGATTGATGCCGCCGTGTGACGTGCAACGCTTGAGCCAGTGCAACGTTTTCTGCACCGCAACGACAAGCGGAATGTGCCATAATACTAGATGCTCCTAACCACCCAAGCAGCACAACATCTTGGCCCAATATTGGACCAAGATTTGGCCAATATTTTGCCAGTGTTGCCAATGTCGGCCCAATATTGGGCCAAGATTGGATCAATATTTTGCCAGTATTGCCAATGTCGGCCCAACATTGAACCAAGATTGGACCAATATTTTGCCAGTATTGCCAATGTTGGCCTCATATTGGGCCAAGATGTGCTGCTTGGGCATCATCTTTCTAACAACCTTCTATAGGTTAGTAAGATTCTCGTACTCTCTGAATCCAAACAGGCAATTTAACGGCTGGGCAGATTTACAACAGTCGAGGTCGTGTCGTATATACAAGACGTCCATTATGAAAATCGCTGTTTTCTTTGCTTACAGCCCCGAGTTGCCTGCGCCAGTCGTGGCAGGGCCTTGTGCAGCGCCGAATAAGGCCACCCAAGATTGGGGATCTACCACGGTGAGTTCGTACTGACTGCTGAAATCTCTACGGTGGACCCTGGATTAGAAAACTGTCCCAAAACACATCACACAGGACGGATTAACGTCAGCTACCCTAGAAGGAGGGATTAGATAAGCCTGATTTTCAGGAACGTATTCTTTGGGCTGCTACACGTCCGTTCGATTTTTGCTTTGTGTGCCTGTGCGTAGTGGATATGAAGTGGTGCAAATAATGTTGCTTTAAAGCACTGCTAAATGTGTGTTAAAATAGTAGTGCGATAGTTTGCACTCACGATGTACGACGGTAGGACTTCGTAAATATCATTCGTTGCTAGTCCCAAGTTTTCGGTACTTTTCTGTCATCGATTCCAATATTTCGCTCAGCGGCCTTTGAGCCACCCCATCGTCCCCTGCCACTTTTTCTTTTCCTTTTTTCCTTCTTTTTTATTTTTTGGGAATAGCAAGTCGGCCTTGGCCTGTCTGACTTTTCCCTCTTTTCTTTATCTTTAATAAACATATCCCCCTCCCCCCAATATTTCGCGAAAAAAAGAAATCAGGACGACCGCGAAATTTGCGCACATTAAGCCTTCCTGGCACTTACTACATTTACAGTATGTACGTAATATGTGTCACAGAGCAGGCGTACATCAACGTTATTAACCCAGCAAGAGAACATGTTGAGCATGTCGTTAACTGGCCCGTCCGATGCGACGTGTCATTAATGACTGGAAATAAACCATATGCCTTTCAAACTACGTGCAGCCTTCTTCCAGTGTCTTGCAGCGAAGCTAAATTAGTACTGGTCAGTGTATGCTTCCAAGCGTCGGCAGGTGGAAGCCCATTGTATATTGTGTGACAGAAAGCGGACGGATGATAATTATGAAGGTGCCCCTGTATTACTGCTGACTTCGGTCATCTGGGAAATCATCGCTCGCAGAAGAGGTGGAGACGGGAACTTCAAAGCCAACGGTGTTCCTTTGGTGTGCTTTGGGCGGAATCTTGCGCAGGATGAAAGCATTCGCGCGAGCAATCAGCTTCCTGAAGAAATAGGATGCTGAAAAGGAGCTAAAAGGCATTGGAAATGGCGGGTCTTCCAAATTAAAACCATCGAAAGTACCGTTACCTTTGTCGTGCATGCTGTAGAGCTTATACAAAGGAATGCCTCTCCTGCTATTCCATTTAAAAGCAGCTCAATGCTGGCGTCGCTGTATATATACGTATATTTAGAAAGGTAATACGATACCGTTGAAATAGAAACAACGCAGTACTTTTCCGATACAGTATTTCCATTAATGGATCAGGTATCTCTTCCACAACGCATCTAACGACGGTGTGCTATTTATGTTCCTTCCTCTTAATTTGTTATGCGGTGTACGTTTTGTCATGTTGCTTCCTGTTTATGTCAGTGTGTCTGTCCATCCGTGGCATCTCCTGTAAAGCGTGCTTTCACTGCATTGGCCCTGTGTACGCCGGAGAAGCAACCAATACTGTACGGTCGTATATGTCCTGCATTCGGAGATTTGGTCAGTATGACCAAAGTCACCAAACGACCTCTGCATTCTTTTGTTTTCTCTCTCTCCCTCCATCACAGGCAAGGCACAAAACAGGGTACCTGACGTTTTAGGTGCTTACAGGTTTGGGTGCTCGACGCTCCAAGCTTATTTTTATTATTATTATATTATTTTCTAGTCTAACAACAACGTAAAGGTTGCGATAGTAGGGAGGTCCTGCATAAGAGAATGAAAACGTTAATCAATACTTCTACACCTTCCCGATAATTTTCTCGAGGAAGTTGCGGACTTTTTGAACGCGAATCAATAAGAATGCACGGGAACGGCGGGCACGCGATGGCGAAAGCGCTCGCAAATTTTTACCGATGCACGCGAGAGCTGAACGGTAATTGCACAAAAGCAATTTCACCATGCTGCCTCTCTCTTCTTCTGTTGTACGCGAAGTATTGTACTATACCTTGTTAAAGGCAATTGTTATCCAAGTGCTTAACGATGGGGGATGTTATTACTGCAATTTCCTCGCGTATAGGATGACCAGACTCGCAACTTGCTGGACAAAGAGGTACTTTCTTCGGAACGTTATGCAGAAAGAAATCGCGCGAGTCTCGCTTGCGTTGCGGCAAGTGCTGCCATAAACGAAGCACGGCAATTCTGGAAGCGCGTTGATTGGAAAGAGAGGAGGGTGTTCAAAGAGAGAAAACTGTTACGTCGAAGCGTGCGAGGCCTGGAAAACGACCGAGTATAGTTTCGAATGAGCCAGGTGGTGAAAAGGAAGGGCGGCTATTGCGTGATGTACCTTGGGAGAATGAACGTCTGTCCTGGGATTCCGAAGTACAGTATCATAATGTAAAAGTTGCGCGTTCCTGAATGTTTCGAGAAGTTGAGGAGAACTTTCCTCCCAGAATTCCCCAGCGGAAGATGTGGAAAACGTCATACAGTTTCTTGCTATCACGTGAGTGTGAGCGCTCAACGTCGTGTCTTCACGTGCACTGGTAATCGCGGTGATTGTCCTGCGACACAGCCACCAGACGGCAAGCGTAGCCGACGACAGGAAAAGACGCCGACAGTGTCGTCTGCTATGTGTCGTCTGCTAAGTGCGCAATGCGTCACTCACAATATTCCGGCGCCGCGTGAATGCATGGGGCGAAATTTCGGCTTCGTGAGCAGTTCCTTGCTTTTTCTTCCACTAGAATCTTCCGTGAGGATGTCGCTTGTACGAGTACATGGACAGAGTTACGTTCTAGTTGCGATGTAATCCAGTTTCGTTATCGTACAACATCATCGAAAACAGCGACCAACCGCATGGTCGAGTGGGTACAAGCAACCGCGCACTGGTAGTAGCCAAGGGCGTGCTGAAGACAGGGAGGTGATGGGTTCGAGTCCTACCACCGGCTGTGCTGTTTGAGGTTTTCCCTGGGTTTTCCGGCAGACTTTCCACAAATATGTCGGCACGCTTCACCCTGAAGTCGGCCTAGGATGCACACTAAGCCCCCTGTCCTGCCAGCCGTCCTCCCTCCATCTGTCCACGTCTATGTGCCTCTCATAGCTACAGTTGCTTCGGGGCGCTAGCACAGAATCAAAAAGAGTATAACTTTCGGCGCAGACACATGACGGCTGTACTAACACCATAGAAAAAAAAAAGGCAGTAAATTTGGGATAAATAACAGCTTCTAGTTCTCTGGGTCGCAGTTAGTCCCGGTTTTAGTCACCTCACCCAGTAATTTACTCCCCCGCAGCGCAGACAGTCACTAAGCATCGCATAAACCTCAGAGCATATAGTTCCCAGAAGGGACGCATGCCATGAAGGGACGCCAATGCGTCGATTTTAATTCCAATTTATTTCCTTCCCTCGCCGTAGCAGACGATTATCGGCAGCCAATAAAAGTGCTCGAATGATCTGACATTCACAGCACGCCAGAAGGAGCTGGAAAAGATCGCTGCTGCTGCGCGCGCTTTTGTAATCTAATTTTCCCAGGAAATGCCCTCTTTCCAAAGGAAATATTTGGCGCGCCAGTTCCTGAACGTTGTATGTTTATATCACACCGTAAAAAGACATACATATATACTCGATGTGCCTTCCATGCGCTCGTATGAGGCACCCTACCAATCGGTACATTCAACATACTGTGTAGCGCCGGCATCTATCCCGTTCTCCTTCTCCTAAAGGGACTATGGAGATACCCCCAAGACTTCTGAAAGCATAAGTAATGCATTCCCGGCTGCTACTACGTTCACCATGCAGAATCCGAGCATTGGTTAGAATAATAGATAAATTAACTAAAAACCTCGGCCAAACGAGGCGACTGCGGCGACCCGACCACTGTCGGCGCCACGGAGAAACTAGATGTGACTCCAAAAGCAGGCGACCTTTCCCAATGTCGGGTCCCGGCGGTCGCTCAACGCTTCTTTTGCGCCTAGGCTCCGCACGCATTGAATGCAACGTGACAAAAATGTGATATATATCCGATAAAAGTCCTCCTTGAGGACCATTCTCCACCGAGAACTGAGATTTTTCTGGCATCTCTTCATGGACCCTTTAATACTACTTCCCTGTCTCCTTTGCAGACCGGCATGCGTAGACGACTCGAGCGACGAAGCAGAGGAACCGTACTTCAAGCTAACGCGATCACGTCCACCGCGTTACACGAGGCGCTGCTGCACGGACCTCGACCAGTGCTTCGGTCTCCGACGACGCACGACGCCAACGAAAGGGCGCCGTAGTAGCGACAGCCTCCCCGGCGAAGGACCGGTGAAGACAGCACCCATGCCGACACAAGAAGCAGCGCAGCGTACCAGGCCTCCTCCTGCACCGAGATTGTCGACGTCATCGTCTTCGACGACTTCTTCCCCGGTTGAGGAAGATTCTAGTGCCGCCCTCCTTGAAAGGTGAGTGGCGCGCGGTGCAATGTACTGGACCACGGGCAGCATTCTCGCGACAATAAGTAGTGTTTCCCACTCATACTATAGCTGATGACCTCTAAGCTTTCGCCCTGTTACTTTTCGCGTGTGTGTCATGCGAACTCGTCAGATCGTATTAGCACACATGCTTTGGGGTATAGCGGTCCCGTAGCCTGAGCTGGGAGACACCCCACGACACATCGCCATTCATTATTTAATTCAGGACTGTTGTTGCTCTTAATACCGGGTAAAAATATTACTTATAAATGAAGAAAATGGACTTACACTCTTAGAAAAAAAAAAGTGAAGCAGTTACACCTTTTAGGAGGTAATTGTTGTCGCTTATGTTGTGCCTATAAAAGGTTGCAAAGTTCTACCTGCTATACCTCACTCTCAAAACAAAACTTCACCGCATAGCATGTTGTCCGCCAACCATTGCCACGAATGACAGGGTTACCGCTTCTGATTCGGTGAGGGAAGACGGGCGTACACTTCTTTGTAGCAACTTGGATATATGGTAATTGTTGTTACCACCCTTTTACACCCTTCATCAGACGCTATGTTGACCCAGGTGGTAACTATGGAAGTTACCACCTTTTCAAACCCTTTTTTTTTTTCTTAGAGTGTATGGTTGATACTACTATAACTTCCCAATTTAGTCAGCTCACAAATGATAATATTCATTTTCGTTTGTCATCCAATTCACATCCCCTTCAAGAGGGCAGCTTGGAAAGATACCGTAAATTATCGAGCGCTAACTGAGCTGTTGGACCCGCTCGTTTCGGTGTTGCGCTATCGAAAACGGCAAGAACAGAATATTGACGGAACGTAAGGGTGTTAAAGGTGCAGTAGCACGGCAACGCGGAGCGGCCTGTCATTGGTCTCCTAACGCGATCTCCGGCGATGATTGGGCAAATCGTTTGAGGGGACCAATGACAAGGCCGCTCCGTACGGCCGCTCTTGTTGAGAAGGAGAGACGAACGAAAGCGTATATTTCGGTTTCGTTCGCAGACAAATGATGAAAGACGCGACGCATGGATCACGTTCCTTTTATATTGCTGCCAAGGTTACGGAACCTTGGATTCCACGAGGAGAAATTTTTGCCCTGTAGTGTCACTTTTACGTTCACCCCGATCAAGGTGCTTCCTGTTTTTTCAAAAACGCATCTTTTACTGAGCTGTACGAAGCTCTCCTTTCCTTACAACGCTTTCATTTCTTTCAATTCATTCAAAACTTCTGTCTATGAATGATTTCTTAGAGACTCGGACCGTTCGTGCATCGAGGGATGACTGCGCACAACTCCTCCTAACGTCTATTGTAGAAGACGACATCCGTCGATACAGAGGATCCTAATGAAAGTGCCGTATCTATATAAGGCGGTGGATGCATAACAATGGAGCCACTGGACTGTGTTTCGATAACCCTTCGCTGCCCGCGCGATCTGTTTCGGGATTTACTTTTAGCGAAGGAGGACTGCTTATCTGTGCAGACTGCCTTATTCATTTTGCGCGTACCATGTTCGGAATAAGTAGTGTGTGCTACGAGTGATTCCATATTGAGAACAGGTTGAAAGAAGACTTAATTTCCGTTATTGTTAAGGGGAAAGCCTCAGGACGAGATCCGCCCATATTTCGAACAGATACTGTTCTTCTTCTGGGCCAAGAAGAGGAACCGGGCTCTGCCCAGGAGAAGAACAGTGTTTATTTTATTTTTTATTTTTTTTCACCTGTTCTCTGAACTTTCTACCTTCTATTTCCCTGGTTGTTGTCCGTTCTTTTCATACAGTGAATCTCTCGCATATGGTTGACGTGCTTCTGCGTTAGTAACGCCCGTGAAAGACGACTTAACTTCGCAACCTATAATTTCCTTGGAATATTCGTCGACCGCAAAGCCTCTGTACACACAACCCGTGTTTCTGTTTATTTTAGCTAGGCAAGTGAAGCGCGTACGCAAATATATACAGGGTGTCTCAGTTAAATCCTCGGGCTAAATAATTCGCGAACGGGTGCACCAATCGAAGAACTTTCTTTTTTACAAGTATCTGTCCGATACCACCTACAAGCTGCGAACCGCGTGAATGAGTGGGAGGCGCTCATTATTTAAATAAAAATTCAAATTAGTTGCTTGAAAAACATAACTTCTAAAGCAGGGCGCGGTCGGCATTAAAATACTACTTTTACTGCTTGGTACTGCGCCTTTTGGGACCTTCAGTGGACACCATTTACAGAAAAATTTGCTACCGAAGCGGGTCATTTCTTGCAGTAATTAATTGGTTTCGGTTTATATATTTTTGTCGCGGCTGGTAGCGGTGAAGCGAAAAAGGACGTTCTTCCACTCCCTTATCCACCAATGAATTACGTGTTCGTGAGCTTACTTCGCAACGGGGAGTGCTGGAGAAAAAATAACAGCGTCAAACAGGCTACGCCAGTCCCCGCCCCGCTTATCTGACTGATATACGCCCTTTCTCTATTATGATTGCACGGACGAAACACAGTTAATCACATAGTATCTTGGTATCACATGCTTTTCATTTTTTCTTCAGCACTCCCCATTGCGAAGTAAGCTCTAGAACACGAAGTTCATTGATGGATAAGGGAGTGAAAGAGCGTCCTTTTGCGCTTCACCGCGACCAGCCGCGACAAAAATATGTAAACCGAAACCAATTAATTAGTGCAACAAATGACCCGCTTCGGTTGCAGATTTTTCTCTAAAAGGTATCTACTGAAGGTCCCAAAAGGGGTAGTACGCATTTTAATGCCGACGGCGCCCTGGTTTAGAAGTTAGCTTTTTTCACGAAACTCATTTGAATTTTTATTTAAATAATGAGCGCCTCCCACTCATTCACACGGTGCGCAGCCTGTAGCTGGTATCCGACAGATACTTGTAAAAAAGAACGTTCTTCGATTGGTGCACCCGTTCGCGAATTATTTAGCCCGGGGATTTAACTGAGACACCCTGTATAACTGTCGAAGATACACCGTCCTCCAACACAAGCACCGACGGCATATACACCGGCGACGTTTTCGTTTTCGAAAATCGATAACCCAGTAAATTGGTTCACACCAGCATGCTAGTTATGTCACGGAAGGTGAAACGGAAATCGAAGCCAATCACATTTTTTAATATGTCTCTCTTTTCCTTCTTCCTCTGCGCATCGATCGAACACCTTGTAAAGGGCATCTTGCGTTTGGAGAAGCTGGAAGTGAATTATGTGCTGCAGCTGGCGCAATTTTAACGCTTAGTTTCTCCGAGCTTTTGCCCGTTTATCATAACGAGTGCCACGTGTCAATCGGTCGTGGTGGCAGACACATCCGGTCTCGCCGCGGTCTGGTGCACGTAAGCGATGATCTTGAGGTGAGGGGGAGGGAAAGCGGCTCTTTGTCCACTTGCCTCGCTGCTGCGTTCGACAAATGATCAATGGTTTCGCAATGGAAATCCATTGGTCCACTGGTGACCTTTCCGGGTTTTTTTTTTTCTTTCTTTTTCTCTTCTAATAAATACATCCCCCCTCCCCCACAATTGGTCGAACAGCGAAAGAAACAGTGAAACTGGCATCGGTACACTCTTAAAAATGAACTTCACCGCATTGCAGGCTCATAGCCAACCATCATCTCGAATGATATCGTGATCTGCCCTGATTTGTTGAAAACGGGAATCGTACGCCATTTTTGTGACACTTATGCTGTTCATAATGGTCACAAAAATGGCGCACGCCTCCCGTTTTCAACAAATCAGGGCAGATATAACGATATCATTCGAGATGATGGATGGCTAGAAGCATGCTATGCGGTGAAGTTCATTTCAAAGAGTGTAGCGTCAAACTGCCAAAAAGTTATCCTTTCAGCAGGAACTGCCATATTATACACTCTTAAAAATGAACTTCACCATATAGCACGCTCCTACACTGTTAAAACAGAACTTCACCACATAGCACGCGCCTAGTCAACCATTATACCGAATGATATCATTCTGTGTCATGATTTGTTCAAAACAGGGGGGAGGCGCCTATCTGGGACAAGATAATCTGTCCCAGATAGGCGCCTCCTCCCATTTTCGACAAATCAATGCACAGAATGATATCATTCGGAATGATGGTTGGCTAGGAGCGTGCTATGTGGTGAAGTTCTGTTTTAACAGTGTAGCCAACCACCGTCCCGAGTGACAACGTTCTCTCCCTTGATTTGATGAAAACGGGGGACGTACACTCTTAAAAATGAATTTCACCATATAGCGATGAAAGATGAAAGTCACTGAAAAGGTTAGCAAGCTGTAGGACTCGAACCCACATCTTCTGGATTGCCGGTCCAGGGCTCTACCAATTGAGCTAAGCTAACACGCCTTCTCAGCGACTTCCAGGGTGCGTCATCTGAAGAAACAAACCAGCCACTCTCTCTCACTCATCCTCCTTTCACTCTTACATTTTTGCTCATTCATACACACATTCGTACGACGGGATCGACGCAGGCGGCAACTGTTGAACATGGAAGAACTGGATGTTCTGAGGCTGGAACAACACGTACAGAAGGGACAAATACATACAACGCTTCAATTTGCCTAAGCATATCGCACGCTCCTAGCCAACCACCGTCCCCAGTGGCATCGTTCTTTCACCTGATTTGCTAAAAACGGAGGGCGTACGCCATTTTTGTGGCATTATGCAGTTTATAATTGCCACGAAAACGGCGTACGCCCCCCAGTTTTGCCCAATAAATCAAGGGAAACGTTGTCATTCGGGATGATGGTTGGCTAGGAGCGTGCTATGCGGTGAATCTCTGTGTTTTTTTTTTAGAGGGTACGCCATTTTGTGGCAATTAGGAAACGCATAATGCCACAAAAATGGCGTACGCCACCCCCACCCCCGCCCCGTTTTCAGCAAATCAGCGGAAAGAACGATGTTACTCGGGATGATGGTTGGCTAGGAGCGTGCTATGTGGTGAAGTTGATTTTTCAGAGCCTTTAAGACAAATGTCGGCGCACACTCTAAATAATTTTACACCTTAAAGGGTGTAAAAGAACATGTGCATGGCGCACACCTTTTAAGGTGTAACGGAACACCTATCAAGAAATCAAGGGTGTAATTGTATGGAAGGGTGTAATGTAATCTGCAAACCATAGAAGAGGCAGCTGGAAATTATTACAGCTTCACTGCGAAAGTATAGAGAGAGAAAGTTTTTACAGAAGGCACATGCTTGGTATTTTGGAGTGTCATTGTGACTATCTTGGCATCACTCTTCGATCACAGCCATGCAAAATATTCTTTAAAAAGCCAAGAATATATTTTTCTCACACTGAACTTGTAACACTTTCCAGGTATACTACTCAGCTGTACCCTGTGTGCAGCAAAAATACGACATTGCAGACACATGTTGCACAGTACACACATGTTATAGGTGATTGATGTGGGTATTTGCGGGCATCATGCATATAAGACACAATCACAGGAACTGAATAGTTATGCTTTTATTAGGTTGACATTATGCCATGCAGCATATATATCCTACATTACGTAAGCATGAAGGTATTCAAATGTATCACTTAATACAGCTTTATCATATAGTCCTCTAACCTTGAGAGGTTATATGACAGTGTACCAAATGTTGAGTAACTGAGCATTTGATCTTTATATCACAACTTGTATCACAAGCTTAAGCTCTGAGTACCACAAGCACTCCAATACTGCACAGGAACAGGAATACAATTAGCCTGTGTAATGGGGCCTGTCCCACCTCTAAATACACCCTTTGTTGCACCCTCATCACACCCTCCTGACAATATCTCATAAAAGAGTGTAATTCACCATAGTTACACCCTCGAAAATTTTTCAAGCCAAGGTTCTAGGGTGTAAAATAGGTGTAATACATGAGAATACACCAATTTTACACCTTTAAAGGTGTGAAAATATTTAGAGTGCAGTTAACTGTGAAGTCGGACCTGGACGCACAGTCCCCCTCCCCCCTGCGATAGTCGTGACGTTGCCCGCCTAAGGCAACCATCCTCCCGAATAACATCGTTCTCTTGGCACGGTTCTTGAAAACCGGAACGAACGTCTTTTGTGTGTATGCAGTTATGTTAAGTGTTACGAAAAGGCGTATGCCCTGCGCTTACCACAAACTAGGAGTGATAACGGTATGATTATGTGCAATGGTTGACCTTCTACGACCTTGCACTCTTAGAAATGAACTTCACCGCATAGCACGCTCTTAGCCAACCATGATCTCGAGTGATATCGTTATCTGCCCGGATTTGTTAAAAACGGGAGGCGTACGCCTTTTCTGTGACAATTATGAACAGCATAAGTGTCACAAAAAGGCGTACGCCTCCCATTTTCAACAAATCAGGGCAGATAACGATACCATTCGAGAATATGGTTGGCTAGGGGCGTGCTATGCGGTTAAGTTCATTTTTAAGAGTGTAAGAAAAAAACGGGAGAATTTCCTACCGACGCTGGTAGAACGACAGTTTCTACTCTGCAGTTATACCCAAAAGATAGAATTAGTTTGAGTAGAAATGGGTATACAGCTCTACCGAGATGGGTATAAAAATTCTACATTCTTTTCTTACAGTGTAGGGGTACATGTGAGGTGTTATTACTACCCCTGAAACATAGAGGAGCGTATTCGGTACTCTGAGCTCAAGATCGCAGGATCAATCCCGGCCGGGAACGGTAGCAATGTGGGAAAGGTAAACATTGCTTCCAGCACCGTGTGTCTGAGATTTCTGGCGCACGTCGAGAGAACCCACAGGTGGTCGAAATTATCCGCAGTACTAACGTGCGGCACGTGCAACATGTCGCCACACATACAGGCAGTCCATAGCCTCCTCTATACTCCTATATACCCTATATGTATACAGGAGGCTATGGGCAGAACAAACTTTACGTGTAATACACACTACCATTATTTGGTCATTCTACACCGCGTCGTCCTTCTCTTCCTCACCTTCTCTCTTCGCACGTTTCTCCAAGACCTCAGAGATCTTGTCTCTTAGACACATCCTTCCAAACTCTTACAGGTTGTCCTTGAACTGTAGCCGACGTGACTCGAGTCCACTACCCGACACGTCTTCACCCCAGTCATCTCCCCAAGCGCCCTTAGAACTCCGACCGACGTGTGATTCGTCCGACCTGTGCGAGTCCCAACGCGGCGGCTGCGGTCGGCGGAGGCTTCCCCGCATCACATACTCAGTGTCGCAAGATTCTCATCTGGTTGCCCCCGGACATCATCGGCCAATCTACCCGGGTCTGCCTTTCTCACCCTTTAGCTCACCCTCCTCATCCCCGCGTCTCGGTCGGGCCATACGCGAGTCACGAAGGGTGTCCATCGAATCTCATGCGGGGTACACGCTGCTCAACCAGTATATGCTCAAGGAAGACATCGGTCAGGTACCTATACCTCCATGCTTTACTTTTTTTAAGACTATATAGGATACGAAGGCAGGAAAATAGGCGATGTCAAGTTGCCGGTGGTGAGTAAATCAAAGAGTGATATTAAACGGTAGGAGCAACTTATTTATTTACACACGGTAACGAGATTTTCGTGCACGAGACTGCACTTCTTCATGTTACAAAAATATGAACATGGTTCAGGAACATATATACTATATACCTACTATATAGGATACCTAGAAACCAAGGTGGCGAACATGAACATCTCAACAACGAAGCCGCCGTGACAGATACCGTGTGATCACACGTGCGACACTGCCCAGAATGCTACAGCGGAAGATGCGAAAAACGTCATAGCTTTCTGCTGTCACCTGAGCGCGAGCGCTACACCTAGTGTCTTTGCGTACACATCTAACCGTGGGGAATATCCTGCGACCACGACCTACTAGATTATAACGACCATGTTATAATCGGCAACCCCTACGAGGAGCCCGTCCGCACGATCCGCTAGGGGCGCTACTCATCGACCCGTGAGATCTGCATTACGATTGGACAATGGAAGTTCGAATTTTGAACGCGATGAAGCGGACGTACGATTACCGTAGCAGACGACAGCAACAGGTCTTACGAAAACGCGTAGAATGACTATGATAGTCAACTTTAGAAAGAAGCGTCTCCTGTGGGACGTCCACCGCTTGAGCAAAAATACTAAGGTAAGCTGAAGTACAAAGTGTTGCAGAAATTGAAGAAGCAATAACCGGGCCGATGAGTATGGCGCCACCGCTAGCTTCCAAATGCGGCGCTAGGAAGGGGTACCTATGACATGGTCGTTATGGTCTAGTAGGTCGTGCCTGCGACACAGCCGTAAGATATTCCGTAGCAGACGACAGGAAAAGACGCTGGCGGTGTCGTCTGCTAAAAGTGCGCACTACGCCACTCCCGATATTCAAGCACCGTGTGAATGCTCAACACGACACGGGACGGAACGTCGGCTCCGCGAGTAGTGTTTTCGCGTTTTCTTCCACTAGAATCTTCCTCGAGGATGTCGCTCGTGTGAATACACGGTTATACGGTATATGCCCCGTATAGGCTCACGTGGCGCAGTAGAAGGTTTACAGAGTGCGGTACCCTTCCTTCCGGAATAGGAAGGAACTCAAGCACAGAGAGTGATAGCAGACAAGACACTTCGCACATGGAGTGCGGAGACAAAACACGACCTGGTTTGGATTGCGTTGGATACCAGGGGTAGGGGTGCCGAGAAGTGTTAAAGTACAACGCGCCCACTCGTTGAAAGGCCGACACAGTATGTGTCATGGCGACTCCCAGACTTGGACATTGCGAGAGATCAGCTCCTCTTTCTTCGTTTCCCCCCATTTCTCTCTTTCCCAGTTTGCCGTCTAGCCTCTTCCCTTATCATCTCTTTGTTTGAGACTAGCACTGAAACTGAAACAGCAATTTTTGCGAAATGACAGATGTAGAAGCTCAGACGAAGTTACCCTTTTATCCCACTGGTGGTGTCTTTGCATCATCAGCCATTCGTTAATCTAGGTTACCTCCTTGGAATCCAGACTAGCTTGCTCGCATCCCATTTTTCACATTCATCTGCATCTGCGCAAATACACTCATTGTGCGTGCCTAATTTCTCCGCACAGGGATCCTTTGGTATCGTGAAGTTGGCATACAGTCAAGAGGACGACAGCCACTATGTAAGCGTGCATGAAAGGCTGGCAATTCGATGCGGTTTCATGTCGAAGAGCTCCAAACGAAGTTTACCGTCAGAGGCTTGAAAAGATGTTCCACTCTCCTGCTTTTCTTTCTCATACAGGCAATGAAAATCTTGTCCAAGAAGAAGCTTTTGAAAAGAGCTGGAATGTTCGGTGGGTATAGAGCATTCAACTCATTCACTTGCGCGACAGTAAAGCGGAGTTCATTAGTGACGGCGCAATTAGTCCGCATTCTGCTGGGGTTAGTTTTGTTTCTGGAGGCTGAACTCATCAGCTTCGACATACAGAGAGAGAGGCAAATCCGAAACCACCGTATAGTGTTCCAAAACTTGCAGAAGAGAGTTGCTAGTTCTGCTTTTTGAGGAATGATGGGAAGATCCGTGTGTTCACAGAAGCGACATTTTACTAGAATACCCCAGCGGAAGATGGACAAAACGAGCTTTCTGCAGCACGTCATGTTCTTTTTTTCTTTTTTTCGTGCTCTTGCAATAATGAGGAACATCCTGCAGCTCAGGGACAGGATATTCCTAGCAGACGACACTATCTTACATTATACGTACGTATTGGACAATACGTGATTGTCCCCCTGTCCCCCTGCATGTTTCGCTACCATGTTTCGCTATCATTAGCATGCGGTCGTCTGCTACGGCATACCGTAGCAGACGACAGGACTGGTAGTGTCGTCTGCTATATGAGCAGTTTGCCTCGATATCCTGTCGCAGTGCTCAACATAAGACGTGACGGAATTTCAGCCCCTCTAGCAGATTTTTTTATTTTTTCTCTTTTACGAGAACATTCCGGGGGCTGTCGTTTACGTGAATGCGCGGGATTTGTCATCGTAAGAAGAATTGACGCTGGGTGGCGTGACCATCGTTTTTGTGCCCAGGTCGCCACCCTCCACCGCGGAATGGACGGAGCAACAGCACCGCAAACCCCCTGGACCAAGTGTATCATGAAATAGCCGTCCTCAAGAAACTCAATCACCCCAACATTGTGAAGTTAGTCGAGGTATGCTCACCGCTTTATCATGCCTACCATATTTCTCTGGGTTTCCGTCTTTTCGAGAGAAAAATATGATGAGTTATCTTCTTTCTTTCTTCTTTTCATAGGTTTTAGATGACCCTGAAAGTGATAATTTATACATGGGTGAGTACATCTTTTGGACGTATTTTTTTTTCTTTGTGTGTGTGTGTGTGTGTGCGTGTGTGTCGCAGAAATTTCTCTTCGAGTGAATGAGTGAATATAAAATAGAGTGAATTTCGAGTGAAAATAAAATAAAGTGATTCTTAAAGTTACCATGGTGCAACAAGCAAGCAGCTTACATGTCTGGTGCGATTCATGAGCCTGGTGCTTATAAATACCTCGTAACACAGCGCACACGTGATATGTCGCTATAACAGATAAAATTGGTAGGGGCGAACGGACGAACTCTAATAGGACACTTTTTCATCATCATCACTTTCTCATCCCTTCCACAAGCGCAATGGGGCAGTGTACCCAGTGTACCCAGCAGTGTACCCACTACATCATCATCCCATTTATGTGCGTGTGCGTGTGTGTGGTCGGGGCGGGCGACCCTTGGTGTGAGATGACCCTTGTTTTATCGGGCAACACTGACTCTCATGTATCCAGCATATTTGTGTTTTTGGTTCCGATTGCGCGCGGCGTAGACGTCGCAGAGTTAGACCCAGTGTTATGCGCAAAAAAATGTACGTAATTTTGCCGCCATACTTGACTGGCAACGCCAAATTGCTGTCTACTTCGGCCCAGTGTTGCCGCAGTTTTCAATTTTGCTTTTCCAAAAAAGAAAAAAAAGAAAACAATGATCACGATTGGGACGAATATTCCAACGTTTTACTCCTGAGGGCTTGCGTTATTGAAAGAACTCATTTTATGACATTGCACCTCAACTGCGTTCACGGCACACTCTTACAAATGAACTTCAGCGCATAGCACGCTCCTAGCCAACCGTCATCTGGAATGATATCGTTATCTGCCCTGAATTGTTAAAAACGGGAAGCGTACGCCTTTTTTGTGACTATTATGACCAGCATAAGTGTCACGAAAAAGGCGTACGCCTCCAGTTTACAACAAATCAGGGCAGATAACGATATTATTCGAGATGATGGTTAGCTACGAGCGTGCTATGCGGTGAAGTTAATTTTTAACACTGTACCCTGGAACAGTGATGGTGGTGACGATGTTGTATGAGTTGTTGAAAATGGGAGGCGCGCGACCATTTGTGACACCCGTACATACACTCTTAAAAATGAACTTCACCGCATAGCACGCTCCTAGCCAACCATCATCTCGAATGATATCGTTATCAGCCCCGATTTGTTGAAAACTGGGGGCGTACGCCT
The DNA here is from genome assembly GCF_037126465.1 of Ornithodoros turicata. Lineage (NCBI taxonomy): Eukaryota > Metazoa > Arthropoda > Arachnida > Ixodida > Argasidae > Ornithodoros > Ornithodoros turicata. The sequence continues at coordinate 17,013,384 of NC_088210.1, read as the reverse complement.
TTTTGTGACAATTATGAACAGCATAAGTGTCACAAAAAAGGCGTACGCCCCCCGTTTTCAACAAATCAGGGCAGATAACGATATCATTCGAGATGATGGTTGGCTAGGAGCATGCTATGTGGTGAAGTTCATTTTTAAGAGTGTACACTAGTTGTCACAAAGGGGCCTACGCCTCGCTGTTTCCGCAAATCATGCGTTGTAACGGTATCATTCGGTGCACTAGTTGGTCTATTGAACGTGTCATGCGGTGAAGCCCTGCTTTTACGCTGCATGTCATGCGACTTTTGAGGACCCCAACAGCGCTCTCGGACATTCCCACCATCACGATCAGGATCGCCATCGCCGCTCCGATCATCCCCGTCATCTCTCATCATCGTCATCACTCATCATTGTCACCACTCATAATAGACCCCCTAGCTATGGGGTAGCGTTCCACTCCTAGAGTGGAAAACCTCCCCACTTCATCATCAGAATATATCTGTTGTTAACGATGAAAGATGAAAGTCACTGAAAAGGTTAGCCAGCTGTAGGGATCGAACCCACATCTGTCGAACCCATATCTGTCCCTTCTATGTTGTTCCAGCCTCAGAACATCAGTTTATCTCTTATCTCTTATATCTGTTGTTGTTGTTGTTGTTAAGGACATACACTGCAAGCGGATAAAAGCTGTTACTCTATTTCCATTACAGTTTTCGAATTCCTGGAAAAGGGGTGAGTGCACATTGTTAACAACATCACGTAACAATACATCGATGCCTCAGTCCTTTCTCTGCATTCTCACGTACATACGGATATAAGAAAGATAAATGACTACCACAAAGGAAAGACCGCACGAATTGAATGTCTGCACGTGACAAAGGAAGAAACCGCGCTGGGAAATAAATGGTCCATTTTTTCGAAGGAAAAAGAAACGGCTGAAATCCCCATTGTACTTAAAATGGCTGTCTTAGAGCGAGTCCATGCTGCGCAGATAAATGTACTCCATAAAAGGAAGACATCTTCGAACACTTTTCCGGGAACAAATCACCTGGCTTTCTTAGGTGATTCTCCCTCTTGCCCAATAACTGCGGCGAGACGCGTGAAAAATAGAAGCAATTAACGGTACCATTTCACTCATCCCGCGCATATATGGATCGGAAGCGTGCGAACCACGAAAGGCAACGCAACTGTTCGTTGACAAAGAGCCGTTAAATGCGCTGATGGACCATTTGCATGAAATTGATTGTGAACGTTAACGCGGAGCACTGTACTGATTGAGCATTACGTGCGTCGATCGTTGTTCGTATCCCTCTTGCATACACTCTTAAAAATGAACTTCACCGCATAGCACGCTCATAGCCAACCACCATCTCGAATGATATCGTTATCTGCCCTGATTTGTTGAAATCGGGAGGCGTACGCCTTTTTTGTGACACTTATGCTGTTCATAATTGTCACAAAAAGGCGTCCGCCCCCTGTTTTCAACAAATCAGGGCAGATAATGATATCATTCGAGTTGATGGTTGGTTAGGAGCGTGCTATGCAGTGAAGTTCATTTCTAAGAGTGTAGGGTACACTCTTAAAAATGAACTTCACCGCACAGCACGCTCCTAGTCAACCATCATCTCGAATGATATCGTTACCTGACCTGATTTGTTGAAAACGGGAGGCGTACGCCTTTTTTGTGACACTTATGCTGTTCATAATTGTCACAAAAATGACGTACTCCTCCCGTCTCTCAAGAAATCTGGGCAGATAACGATATCGTTCGAAATGATGGTTGGCTCGGAGCATGCTATGCGGTGAAGTTCATTTCTAAGAGTGCAGCTGAGAAGATTTTGAAGACGATCGACAGCGGGTTGTGGAAGTATCCTAAATTGTTGTTGTAGTTGTTGTTGTTGGTGGTGGTGCTAGATCCTAACGACGTTAAACCCAACTACTAAACCTAAACTGTTAAAACGGAAGTTAGCATGCTCCTATATAGCCAACCAACGTTCCGAGTCTCGCGAAGCGTACACCTTTTTGTGACACTAATGCTGCGATGTCAATTGTCACAAAAGACTGCATATTTTTAGTGCCTGAAACTGGGGGGCTTTGTTTCTTGTGACCTCCTGTACCCTGGTGGTGGTGGCGAGACACACACCCAGAAGTCAATGTGGACCACTTGATAGACGCTGAATGGTGCCTTATGCCGGCTCATGGGACGAACTTTGCTGAGCGATTAGCAATCGTTCCAGTCAGGAGTGCCATCGAATAACGTGCTAGCCTTTGCGTCGATAAACGACAGAAAGAAACGTCAAGTCACTAGCAGGACAGGGAAAGGGGTAATTGGCCTTGTAATTGCTTCGCATGCCAGCAACACATTGCTATATGAGGATGGATCGCGGAAAGGTAGTCGTATAATTATTATCAATCATTTAGTTCTTATTCGTCTTTTGTGTGACCTGTCACGTTCCTCACGGTGCACCAGAGCACGTGAAAACTGACTGCTGTCCACTTTCTTGGTTCCTTGCAGACCCGTAATAGAGATCCCGACGGATTTTCCATTGTCCGAAGCCCAAGCCTGGACTTACTTTAGAGACGTTGTTTTAGGAATAGAATACCGTAAGTGTTTATTTAAATTCCCCCAATTTTCGTGTTATTATTTGGTGACGCGCTGGACGGTTGTAATAGACGGGACATGAAGCAACGATTATGTCATGGGTATGGTGACGCGATTCAAGTCACGTGAATCAATCCCCCCCCCCCCCCCATGCGGAACCTTGCTTCTTTGCGGAACCTTGCTTTTCCCTTCCTCGTGCCCATCGCGAAACAAACGCCGCGGCGCGCCGTTAATAAAACGCTCCATGCTGTTGGACCTGGAACGCCAGTTCATGTATTCCCACACGGAACTTCAGGTTAATTCAGCCGCTGTTCCTGGGAATAAAGCTGCGCGAGCGTCGTCCCTTTCAGTCCTTGTGTTCACGTTTGCGCTCAAAGAAGCTCTGTCAAGTTCCTGAGATGTGGTTACACTCGAAATGACTTGCACAATGAAGAATTGTGAAGCATTGTGATAGTATTACCATTTAAGTGGTTCTATAGTTAGTCTATGCTATGTTCGCTCGTTGTCTTATGTTATTTTTCATTTATTTTTTACTGAATGTAAAAATTTTAACGATGAAGGACGAAAAAAAAACGAACCCTATGGAGAATTCCTTTGTTTGATCCAGAACGATCGATTGTGCAACGACTCGCGGATATAACCAAACCCGATGAACATGTCCCTCCATCATTCTTCATCGTCATTCATCATAACACGGAAACCCCGGCCTTTGTTTTCTTTCGGAGCCGTAATCGCAGCCCCTCACGCATGCATTATTCTCTTTCCCGGGCAGTTCATCACCAGAAGATTATTCACCGCGATATCAAGCCTTCGAACCTTTTATTGGACGACAGAGGAAGGGTACAGGTAAGGAAGGCCCCCTTTCTAACCCCTTATATTTCAGTGCCAGGTGCTCAAGCAGCACAACAATCTGTGCCTAATATTGGACCAATATTGGGCGAAGATTGTTGTGCTGCTTGGGTGACGTAATATCGGAAAGAACGTAGTGAATGGTATATCCGTTGATGGCGTACACTCTTAGAAATGAACTTCACCACATTGAACGCTCCTAGCCAACGATCATCTCGAATGATATCGTTATCTGCCCTGATCTGTTGAAAACGGGGGGCGTACGCCTTTTTTGTGACAATCATGAACAGCATAAGTGTCACAGAAAATGCGTACGCCTCCCGTTTTCAACAAATCGGGGCAGATAACGATATCGTTCGAGATGATCGTTGGCTAGCAGCGTGTTATGCGGTGAGGTTCAGTTTTAAGGATGTACACACTTATAACAGAGCTCCGGTATACCGCACGATGAAGGCCAACCATTTCATAGAATTAGAGATGGGACGAATCCAGAATTTTACGAATCAGAATCCGAGGAAGGCTCTGCGAACCCACGAATCTTACGAATCTCAAATCTTTTGCATCCTTTCTTAAACAAAAAAAAAAGAGTTTAAGAAGCCAGAAAAAAAACAAAAAAAAACACTTCTGCTGGAAGGTGTTTTGAAGCAGAATTTGATATCTTCGTTTAATGAAAAACAAATTAAGTAATAGTTCAGTTTCACGAGAAAGCACACAGGAAATACGAATAAACTCTCGAATCTGAATTCTTTCCATAAAACCACGAAACAATCAAAAGCAAAACCACGTTACTTTTGAACTTGTAATGTACGAGTTAGAAAGATTCGATTCGCCGTTTTGGATACTGGATTCGGATTCACGGGTCTCGAATCCCTGCTATAGGATTCGTAGATTCGGTTGGCCCATCCCTACACAGAATGATGATATGATAACGTTATCACGCCCGATTTGTGGAAAGCGCGGGCCGTACACCTTCTTGTGGCACTTAACATAACTGCTTAAGTGTCACAAAAAGATGTACGCCTCCCATTGTCAGCAAGGTAGGTGTGGTGTTTCATTAGAGAGGATGACGTCTAGTTGCACAGAGCCAAGCTTTATTGCACTTGCATGAGAAGATAGTTACATTGTACGCGGCTAGCACTGCCGCCACAAAAGACACTCCGGGCGCACGAGTGTGCTTCCTTTAATAGAGACAAACGCGATACGCCCCCCAACACATGTGATCACTCAAGAAGCACAACAACACATGGCCTTCAACTTTCATGACAGATAATGTCCTGAAAACAGATATCAGATATCACAGTAGGTGTGACCGATAAGAACAAAATCACATTCGCAAAATCACGAAATGCCCCTGCATCTATAGATTCCGAAGATCGCAACGTATAGCATGAACGTCAGCCATACCCATCCACCATTCGGAATGATATTGTTCTCGCTGCTTATTTGCTGAATTTGTTGATTTGCCTCAACGCAGAAGACGAGCGGAGATTGTGACAGAGCGTCGATAAGCTTCCCCGCTTCGTTAGCCTAACCTCGTTCAGCCGACTCGTTTCGTTAAGTTGAACGTGCAAAGCGATTAAGCCCTGGCGATTAAGCGAGTAAGCCTGGGAGGTACCCGGGTTCGAACCCAGGTACCTCCCTGTCTTAGAAATGAGCTTCACCGCATAGCATGCTCCTAGCCAACCATCATCTCGCATGATATCGTTATCTGCCCTGATTTGTTGAAAACGGGAGGCGTACGCCTCCCGTTTTCATTGATAACACAGATAAACGTTTTCCCAGGGCAGATAACAATATCATTCGAGATGATGGTTGGCTAGGAGCGTGCTATGCGGTGAAGTTCATTTTTAAGAGTGCGGGGTTTTACCTGGGTTTTCCTCAGACGCTTTCAGACATATATATCGGCACAGTTCCCTTAGAAGTTGGTCCAGGACGCACATTCCCCCAGGGCGTCAGTCGTGACGTTGCCCACCTCTGTGAGGCCGATAACGGCGAGCCCTTTCACCATCACCATCACCACCAGCCCCATCCATCCATCCAGCTGATTTGCTGGCAGTTAGAAGCGTGTGCATTTTTGTGACACTTACGCAGTTGTGTCGATTGTCACAAACAGGCGTACGCCTCGCGCTTTCCACAACCCAGCAGTGCTAACGGTATCATTCTGTGCAATGGTTGGCCGCAGCGTGTTATGTGGTGAAGTTTCGTTTTAGTGTGTACAGTGTGAGGTACCGATGCCCTTTCAAGAAGAAATCTTATCCGTTCTACACTGCGCAGAGAGTATTTGTCTCTGAGGCCCTGTTTTGTTGCAGATCGCCGACTTTGGTGTCTGCAATCAATTCGAAGGCGTCGACGCCCTGCTGTCCGGCACCGCTGGAACGCCCGCCTTCGTTGCGCCAGAAGCATTATGCGGTTAGTGCATTATCATTATCACGCTTCGGAGGATCGCAGTCATCGCATTGACGTCGCCCTTCGGGCGAAATCAGACAGATTTTCCGCCGATATCGGGGCAGGACAGCCACATTCTTCCTTTCGAGAGCGTGTCAGACAACGACAATAGCCGTGTGTTCACCACACAAGCAAAATCCTCACAGGATATCCTATAGTGGAAGAAAAAGCAGAAATGTGCGTCTTATGTTGAGCATTCGTACGGCGCAGCAATATTGGTAGAGGCATGCTGCGCTTCGTAGCAGACGACACTATCTGTTGTGTAAGCATTTTGTGTAATTCGTTTGTGCTACATTATATTGGAACTGTATTGAACCTTTATTTATTTATTTACTCAGAGAGCTCTGCAGCGCCGTGAGGCAAGCTTGTACTACACAAGTTTACTTGGTTATATTAAATATCCTAACACTGTCAGGCCTGTCGTCTGCTAAACGGAGTCTGTTCTGAGTGAGCCGCAGGATATTCCACGTGGTTAGAAGAGCACAAGAAGACTCGACCTCGGGCGCTCGCGCGGCAACAGAAAGCGAGACGTTTTGCGCGTCTTTCGCAGGAATATTCTGGAGAATACCGCTATTGAGAATACGCGGTAAGTCGCACGCTAAAAAGAGAATTTTCCCGCATAACAAGCTCAGAACCAATCGTCGTTCAGATTGGTGTCGTTCTCTTTCTTGATTTGCTGAAAATGGGAGGCGTGCGCCTTTTTGTGGCACTTTGGATGAAAAAGGCGTGCTCCCCGCCCTCTCCTGAAATCAGATGTCATTCGCGGCAATGGTTGGCGCAGAGCATGTTATGCGGTGAAGCTATGATATTCGAGTACAGGTACCAGGCATAGGTTACAACCACGTAACAGCTCCGTAACAAATAAACGTGCAGACTTCGCTTGTCGGGGACGCCATTTTCATCTGCACACCAAGAAACAGAACTACACCGGGCAACACGCTCAAGTTCAACCACCGTTTAAAATGACAGCACTGTGATTTTTCTGTTTTTCTGAGGACGAGGGGCGTACGCCTACATTGTAACATTTCACGTTGGCACTCAAAAAACAGAACTTGATCGAAAAACACGCCTCAAGTCCAACCAGCATTTAAAATGATAGCACTCTGTTTCCTGATTTGCTGAGGACGAGGGGCGTACGCCTTCACGTGTTCAGTGTAACGCTTTGCGTGTACACCCTTAAAACAGAACTTAACCACATAACACGCTCCTAGCTTGTCATTATCCTGAATGACATCATCGTCTCCCCATGAGCTGTTAAAAACGGGGGCGTACGCCCTTTTGTGACACCAATGCAGTTATGCAGATTGTCACAGAAAGGAGTACGCCTCGCGTTTTCCACAAATCAGGGGTGTTAGCGGTACGGTGTTATGCGGTCAAGTTCTGCTTTTAGAATGTACAAGCTGCAAGTATGACACTTGCTATCACTCTGAAAACAGCTTCACCGCATAGCACGCTTCTAGCCAAGTAGTCATCCCGAATAACAACGTTATTTCTCTTGATTTGATGACAACGGGGGCGTACGCCATTTTTGTGGCGATTACGAATTGCGTCATGCCTTAAAAAGGGCGTACGCCGCCCCCCCTTTTCGGCAAATCAGGAGAAAGAACGATGTCACTCGGGATGATCGTTGGCTAGGAGCGTGCTATGTGGTGAGGTTCATTTTTTTTATTTTTAAGAGTGTAGCTCCCCGCATTTCGAGCAATCCTTCCATTTTCATGTATATTGCTTTTCTCACCATAAACTTATAATGTCTTTCCAGAAAGCCGATGTCAGTACAGTGGAAAAGTAAGTAAGAACTCGCTACACTCTTAAAACAGGTGGTGGTGATGGTGCAGAGAATGATACCGTTTTCACTCATGATTTGTGGAAAGCGCCAGGCGTGCGCCTTTTTGTGAAAATAAAAACATCTACATCAGCACCACAAAAAGGCGTACGCCTCCCGTTTTCAACGAATCAGGACAGAGGAAGATGTCATTCGGGATGATGGTTGGCTATAGGACCATGTTATGCAGTGAAGTAATATGTTAGGTCAACAACTATAACCATCGAAAGGTTAATCTATCTTAGGACTGTAATATCGCTTGGCGAACATTGCTTCCCCCCCCCCTCCCTCAACCACAGTCAACACATACAACACTCTTCCTCTTCCCCTCCCCATTAGGCAGTGGACGTTTGGGCCATGGGCGTCACCCTCTTCGCCTTCGTGATTGGTCAGGTTCCTTTCCACGACCCAAACCTTCTCATCCTCTACAACAGGATCAAGAATCAGACACTGACATTTCCTGAATCGTGAGTAGAAAGCAATCCTATTACCAAACAGCGTTCACACACACACTTCTCCTTATAGAAAGACGCCAAGTTGCTTGTTGTCGATCGATTTGTCTTATACGGCATGTGTTTGGATGTACGGTTGCGCCTCTTCTTGCAGACCCGCGCTGAGTGCCGAGCTGGAAGATTTGTTAGCGGGAATGCTTCACAAGGAACCCGACAAACGGCTCAGCGTTCCGGAGATCAAAGTGAGTGGCCGACGCGTCGTCTTCGGCATCGCCCTGCGTGGCGAGATACATCATGAATAATACGCCGTGTATCTATAGGCTATGATATGAAAGGCATACAGTAAGGAGTTTTAAGCCTTCTTTAGAACGTCTCGCACCAATGCAAGGCAGCGTTAGTGGAACAGTTTGTGCACGTGTCCTCGTAAGGCAATTTGCGTTGGAGGATTTCAGTCCTTGGGCTTTCTGAAGAGCCTCTTCGTCCAGACCTGTACCAATTTAATTGAGGTTGACGCTCAGTGCACTGTCAAATAAATTCCAGTTCCGCCTCGTGAAAGTGGAATGAAAAGAGCGGATATCGTTCATTAGCAGTGCGCATGAGGGCCCTACGATAGAAACTCGTTTTCACGTGATTTTTTCTCTCTGCCTCTGTTTGGGCACTTGGCTTTCTTGTCAGCCTGGAAACAAGAACCATGTAAGAAGTACTTGACTACAGACAGTTGTATCTGGGGGTTTTTTGTTTGGGCTTTTGACTGGAGCATTGATACCCGGCTTTAAAATTGTTACAGAAGGTAAAAATTCATAATTGATCTCAATCAATTCATTACCCTGAGGTAGCAGAAAAATACCCATGATTTGCGTAGGACGACTACCACTAATATGCATCCAGTATATCACTCGCGTACAACAACCTAAAATATTGCTCTATGAATACTTGTTTAACTTACGTACACTCTTAAAAATGATGGTGGTGGTGGTGGTGATGGTGAAAGGGCTCTTAAAAATGAACTTCACCACATAGCACGCTCCTAGCCAACCATCACCCCGATTGACAACGTTCTCGCCCTAGATTTGTTGAAAATGGGAGGAGTAGCCTATTTTATGCCATGCATAATGGCACAAAATAGGCTCCTCCTCCTGTTTTCAGCAAATCAGGTGCGAGAACGTTGCCATTCAGGATGATGGTTGGCTAGGAACGTGCTATGTGGTGAGGTTCATTTCTAAGAGTGTAGGGCATCCTTTGTGATGAAGTTCCATCTACTGCATAGTAAATACTTTCTAGAAACCGCAATCAGTCAATTTCCATCGTTATTGCAGAAAGTTACTGTATTGCAATCTCAAACAACTTCTTTACGCGCAGAAACGCGTATTGATGCGCTTTATGAGTCTTTTTTTTTTTAATGCGTTAGCGTTATAGTCCTCGCTACGCAAGAATCGCGGCGTGGTCTGTCTGTAGTCACGGCGCCGGCGCGTCGGCACCCGGCAGTGCAGCTGTGGTGGTCGAAAGGTTCAGACGCGTCCGGCGTGTGCGCGCCATGGGTTATGAAAGCTGCGCGAAGGAGCGGCGGCGAAAGAAGGCTGGGGCTGCGAGAGCGGGCAGCCAAGCTGAATCGGAGTATTTCTTGCATATAGTGCAAGCGACTCTTCGCGTAGAGATGACCTCATAACTGTTAGTTCACCTGGAGTGGCTGATGTAACAAAAAGCATCGTACGACTTCATCTAACGACACAGAAAAAGTTCACGTTAGAAAAGAGGGACAGAAAAGTATAGAAATGACGGGGTTGGTTCGTTTGCAGTTGCATCCGTGGATCAGCAAAAATTCTACCTACCCCATGCCTTCCGAGGAAGAAAACTGCGTCTTCGTGGAGGTCACGGAAGAAGAGATCAACAGCTGCGTTCGAACCATACCGAAGCTGGACACTCTGGTACAATTTTCGCAGAATTATCCTGTTTCACACTAACCAAGATCGTCGCGGTTTTTTTGACGCCAGTCTTCTTGTATGCGTGGTGATGGAAAATGCATCCATCTTCTTCTTTCTTTCTTTTTAGATTCTGGTGAAGAGCATGCTCAAGAAGCACTCTTTCGGGAACCCTTTCAGAGACTGCCCCAGGCACAGAGGTCAATTCACTAAAGGAGGAAGATCCAATTCAGCGCCCTCCTCTTTCGATTTGCTTCTCAAGAGGTATATCAACAAAACAAGACCTCCCTGCAGCTGTATACGCGTTCATGAAAATCACTACCTGAAAAAAGTTTGTTGATAACAACAGAGAAGTCAAGTACACCTTTATAAAGGGAACTCGATAGGCCATTCGTGCGTGTTGCTATCGGGTTTGGCGTTTTAGTCGGTACAACACCATTTCTAGAAGCCCTATCAATGCGAAGTGCATCCAGTTTCATAGCGGAAATTTTGTGGGCAGGTGCTCCGTTTGTAAGGGGTTGTCAGGTGTCAAGGCAGGTAGTGCAGATGGACACGTACGCGCCGTGCATCTCAGTCTGTTGTGAGGAGCTGAAGAATGTAGAGGGTTGGGTCAAGATCCACTTGGCAAAAGTAACAACAAAAATATAAAACACCGAAGCTTTACTTTAATGAATATAGGCTTTCATGCAGTGGACTGTATTTCGTCAGGTAAAAAAAAAATGTTTATATATATATATTATATTGTATTATTTATATATATTTATAATTTATAATTTTTTTTTCTCTTGTGAGGAGTGAAGCCTCTGTAGTCTGGCCCGCATAAATAATCGCGTTTGTGTCGTCGTGTGTACTCGCAGGTATCCAGTAAGAGAGATTGCTCGAAGGATCGGCCGTGTATTTTTGCCAAAACACTCGTAAAATATAGGAATACCGGATCTGTACCGGGCATCTACTAAGATGTGGGTGGAAGTCACGTCAAGATGACGCGTGGTCCCTTTTAAATGTGCGTCTATTGCTCTCGTAGGAAAGTGTCCCTGGAGAGCCCGCTGCCAGCTGTGGACGAGATGTGTTTCATGGACCACATCACCCAAAGTTAAATTACCGGGCGCTTCGTCTTCAGCCAGCCGCCTCCTTCGACAGGCGGCGGAGCCAACGCAACGCGGACCAAGACTACTGCGGCGGATATAGTTGACACCAGAGGACAGCTCTCTACATGCCGTCGCCGTTGCCTCTCAGCATTGCTGCGTTCAGTCTGACTCCAAGGCTGACCCGGCTTACGTACGGATGTTTGCTAGTTCCAACCGGATCTGTCTTTTTCTTTTTTTTAATTAGTGAGGCATTAATTCTCTAAGAACGCGTTGTCACAGCGGGTAGAAGAAGCCTGGTCGCGTAAAGGGCGTGACGTATAGTCAGAGTCCGCCAATCACAACCGTAGCTATGGTGACGAGCCGCCATTGGCCGCATAAGAAGCCACTGGTAGCCACAGGAAGCCTGTGTTTGAAATCATCTGCGTCGGTTTGGCGAAGCAGACGACATCGCGACTTTGATGCCCTCCTGGCGAAGAGGGCATTAAGCGGTCCTCCTTCTACTATGCTACCGTACTTCTACAGTGATAAAACAGAACTTGATCACGTGACCCTTTTAAGGCCAACTACTCCAGAGAATGATACTGTTATCACGCCTGATTTGTGCAGAGTGTGGGGCGTATGCCTCGCATTTTCGAAGAATCGGGGGGAGAAATCGATGCCATTCGGATTCGGAATGATGGTTGGCTAGCTGCGTGATATCCGATGAAGTTCTGTCTTCAGAGTGTAGGTGGCGCTGATCAAGGGCCCTTTGTCGTCCCCGGACTGGTTTCTTCGCTTCTTCCTTTGTATTAGTAGTACAGATACATCTTGAGTGACACAGATAACGCGGCCACATTGTGCGTATACGTTAACCAAACCGACACCGTGAAATCACATATGCAAAATTGCAAAAAGCCACAAATGTTACACCTCGTGGTATTCTTTTCGTTAAGCGTGTCCTGCGTGCGGGCGGTATGCAAGTCAATTGCTGAATACCATGCGCTATGTGTCGTGTGAATGCAGAAACTACGGACCGTAGTCTCTCGGGCCAAGAGCTGGCAGGGTTTTTGGCATCGAACTGCGTTTAAATCCATCACTCATATGCAATGTCTACTTGCGAGATGTGCCAGATAAGCTGAGCACAGGAAAGTGATATCTGAAGGAGTGATAACTAAACTTCAGAACTAAAAACGGACCTTCACAGTGTTACGAGTACGAGTGGGTACGAGTGTACCCTTGCATCTAGAATGACAATATTTTAACATGTTGTCACTTTTATCTTGCAAGGTTTGCAGGAGGATAAACAGTACACTTCATTTATCTTTTCTTTTCTTTTTCGCTTTTCATTCAGTGATTGATTTCGCATCCAATGTTCCCTCCTCTTTAAAAGGGCGGTTGTATCCGTTCCAGTCGATTTCGAAACAAAAGTGTCATTTTATTGGCGTAGTTTGACTGTTATTCGACGGAATACACGAACAAGAGCAGACACCGGATGTTAAGGGTATGCCGGAATTCCCTCTCTGCAAAAACGAGGAAACGTCACTCCCTAAGAACCAATTAGGGCGCGACCTTGAGAAAAGGAACGGCGCGGCCGTGGAGACGTCTCATAGAGTTACGGGCCTTTGGAAGCGGCGCCTATCCTCCTCTGAGCGTCGCCCTCTCCCTCCTCCGCTTAAGGAGTGACGTCACGCTACCGGTTAAAATTGGTTTATTAAAAAATCTAAGCAGTTTTTCGACGAAAAAAATTAGCCGGGTAGGTTGTCAATCGATGTCGAACGTAGTTGTTTCATAGATGGGTTTCCGAATGCGATTGTCCCTTTAAAGGAGTTGCGACATTTCAAGTTATTACGCATAAATGTAAAATTCAATTAATTGCATCGATGTGAACCTGCATTCGAAGTTTTACAGCAAAGTGAGTAGCAGGCGTCTCCTCCTCCAGTGAGGAAGCGCGGCAGAGGTCACGTGCTTACCACTACCAATGGGGTGTCCGAGCTTCGAGTACGTATGTTTAAAGGGCTTTAAATCGCTAAGTACGACGCGTAGAAAACTAATCTTTTTTTTCTCTCTCTACACTCTAATGTGCAATACGACGTGTGCATGATGTAATGAACCACATCTACCAAGGTGTCACAACCCCTTTAACAAGACAGCAGTATCCCGATCGGAGTGACAGGTTACAGCGTGGTCTAGTCTTTCCGGCAGCAGGAACTCATAACAAGAGGCGTAGCATCGACATTGCGCCTTGCAAATGCCTGCTAGAGGCTTGTAAGTGCTTGCAGCGCATGCGCCATGAGCGCCAACGTTTCCCCTTCAGTGGCCAGGTCAACGCGCGAGTGAACTAGCGCACGCCGTCTTGCAGCCACACTGCATTTAATGTTTCGCCTTTTGAAAAACAAAGCCAGTTTTCAGTACCGTCAAGGCCATGCCAACATGTGTACGGCTCGCGTCAAAGTTAACGTGAACTACGTTGCTATACCTGTGAAGCGAGAAGAGATAGCCACCCTGGCGGCGCCATGTGGAAAACAACGCCTTCATTACGAGGGTCGCCCACTCTAGCGGTAAATAGATGACCAAAATCACCCTCCCCCGTTATTTCTTCTAACCACTACCAGGGTCCGCATGCCGAAATGGCGTTCAAGTTAACTCTGATGCTTGCTGTACATGACATGCATTTACCAACGTGTGATAAACCCTTCGCCTTGTTCAGGCATAGATGGAAAACGGAACTGCCGAAGCGACCTTAAAGGGACGCTAAAGTGCAAAGAGTTGTCTTCGCGGAATGAAAGATACCGTTACCTTGACAGCAATACAAAAGGAACGGGATTCACCCGTTCGCTCCTTCTCAAGAAGGGCGGCAACGCGGAGCGGCCACGTCGTTGGTCCCCTCAAACGATATGTCCAATCATCGAGGGAGATCGTTTCGGGAGACCAATCAGAGGCCGCGCATCTTGAGAAGGAGAGAGAGAGGGAAAACGAACGGTGCTGTTTCTTTCGCTCATGAATCACGAACGACGCAACGGATGAATCCCGTTCCTTTTTATATTCCTCTCAAGGTAACGGCTTCTTTCATTGCGCGAGGAGAAATTTTTGCACTTTATAGCGTGGACTGTAGTGTGAGCATTTCAACGTGCAATTTAACAGCTCCTTCGCTACAGTTTATGCCATACATAGGAGAAATGGTGACTAAAAAACATTTGCCCTCGGTTCTCATTCGGCAATTATTATTGTTCAGCCGTTCCTTCGGACAGTGGGCGTGGCACTCTCGCAGGGGGTCACGCTGTAATATTTATTAAATTAATGGACCGCAGCGGAGCACTCAGCTCGACACGTAAGGTACAATCGATAATTCCGTAGATGTATCGTGCGGTTCCGCAGGCGTCGATTGTTGCAACAACAACAGGCTTTGTTGTTACCAGCAATTTCGGTTCCCTCATCCAGAAGAACGCATTTCCAAAGAGACGTTTTGGATAGACTAATACGATGTAGCTTTAGGCAAATGAAGCTCTGTAATTAGTGTTTTCCCCCCGGCACACCAGGGATTAGCGAGGGAAGCCAACTTTACGTGTGTGCTTGTCTATACGCCGTCCTGCGCCAGCAGGTTAGGTTAGGTCGGGTTAGGCAGGACGATGAAGTAGCGGTAAACATTGACAGTATTTTTAGCTTACACGATCATCCCTGCATTTGTATCGTGCACGTTTACCAGCCTCTGCGCACACTGTTGACGTATATATATATATGTATATATTTCATCCTGATAACAGTGCGGACCACACTATATTTCAGCAATACTGTGTTTAATGATTTTGTTCACCCTCTGACGGTACAAAGTCGATATGTACACACCGGGCTTATTGAGATGGCAGCCATTATCGTTAAAGATGCGTATAAATCTGGATACACAAGACAATCAACGGATAGTGTAAAATACCCTTTAATATCGGGGACCCCGATTTTTCGCGAATCGCGGACACAAGACACATACACAATCTGTAGATGCTAAAGTTCTTGGCTCGATTGCTTCACGATAGGCCTTCGATTATCCTTACTATATTTAATTAACACTAATTAATGCTTGCGCGGTGGAGCAGTTGCTTACTGGCAACCAAGCGTCAAAATAAGTTTGCGATTGTATCGTTGCTTTCCAAGAGTGAATACTTGCTCGAAATTTTCGCCTGCCCTTAAAATTAGCGAATTTTTCGCTGAAATTAGCGCAGAAAGTGGAAATGAAAGTGCTATTTAAATTAGAGCAGTGCGAATCGTCGTTACCTGTCGCATAACTGAGGACAACATAAATGGGGTGGAATTAATTTCTTAGGTTGTCAAAAATAGTCTGTTTGCGTCTAGACATCAAGTCTGTTATAGTTTTGTGGTCTCCAGCATAGACATCGTGTCGGACAAGTCAAAATGCAGTGTCCTACGAAGAATGGTTAAGTTCGAACGAGTTTCAGGCCTCGTTAATTAATTAATGAGCGTACAAGAGCGACAGAAATTCTGATAATTATGTTTCTTTTGACGGGCTTATTTTTCTTTTGACGTGAGACGGGGCAAAAAGATGCCACTTTTGATTTCGTGGTTGCGAATCGCCCATAATAATACCGGTATCAAGTATATATAACACTGGTAGCACGGTTCGCTAGGTTGATGTGAGGTTTCCTTACATTTTACATTTTGTGCTCTTATTTCTTTCTTTCCCTCTTCTCTTTCTCTCTCTCTCTCTCTTGTTACTTGCATAATGGATGGTATCCCTGACTCGTGGGTATACCATCTGCATAGTACCTCTGGTTAACGATCCGAAGTCCCTGCTGGTACATTTAGGAAGCGAAAAACCATTTCTTAGTGAATTGTGTACCAATCACCGGCCGACCCGTATAGACGCCAATGTACCAACTACCGAATAGTTAAGATTGTTTCCTGGTGCATTATGCTTCAATCACTGACCAGCTTGTAGAAGGTGTCAATGTACCAGATAGTCATTGCGAAGTATAGGACATCAATGTTCGAACGCGGGGCTTTCGATATCGATTTGCTTTCAACACGCATTTTTACGTTGTGATTACGTGGGAACCTCTTTGGCCTTCCTTGTCACGTCATGGTTGCATGTATAATATCTGCAGACTATCCGACTATGTAGATAATGATCACGCCCAAAACATCGCCCACCGCCTTGTGCCTCCTGTTTACCTATTTGAAAAGCTATAACAAGTAGACAACGTATAGCGTGTCTTAATCGCACAACTGATAACCGAGATTGATTACCAATAATGTATCGGACCAGAACGTATAGCAACCGGAGACAGCGCAGGTGATACTGGCACGGTTGTTTATCTGTCTTATTCAGCGGATTTCAAGGGTAACAGATATTTTCTTGCTACACTTCAGGTGGTAGTCGACATACAGTCGGGTATACAGGTCCCTCGTGCACGACACTGCCGATAGGGGATAGCAGGAGATTACGGACAAGTGTGTCGCAAGCAATACATGTACAGTGAACCCTCGTTATTATGACCATGGTCATTCCCGAAAATTTTGGTCATAATGCGGAATTGTCATATTAACGGGCGGGGGGGGGGGAGTTGCAGAGGTTTCCCTGCATTGTTCCCCAGGAGTATGGTCGTAAAACGCGTATGTCAGATTGTCGGGGGTCATATTAACGAGGGTTCACTCCTTTTGGAAGATTCCAAGGTCCGGGTGCAATCCCCGCAGCGCGACAGAAATTCCAGAGACAAAAAATGAGATTTGTCTGTTGTTGACTCTGTGTAGTAATTACTGATTCACTGAATTGACTGTGTTCGGCTTATATGACCTACATTTTTCGTATACCCAGTGATCAAAAAAGAGGTTGACATAACCAAGTGCCAAGTCCGACCCGCCTTTCGCTTCGAGCGTATAGAGCCAGTTTGCGCTAGTGACGAAATGCATGAGTGACACAACCTAAAATGCCTACTGATGATAACCATCTTTACTTCCTTATCGCACACGAGGTGATCCACTGAAGTGCTGCCCGCGCAATACTCAATAAATACCCTAACGCTACACTTAAGGTGATCCACTGTTTTGGTAGCATCACCACACCGAGCAGGGCTGCTTGACTGCCGGTACCTTCTACACCATCTACCATCTCCCGTCATTGTGCTCCATGCAATCACAACTGCCCCCTATAGTATGATTGAGTAGGAAGTCGCAGCACCTGTATATACACTACGAAGCACATAGCTTCTTCTTACGCTATAAACGACATCTTCAGGCTTCGACCACAATGACCAATTGTGACCAATGACCAACTTCTTGTAATAATCCATATTTTCGCTTCTAAAATGTGTGTGTCAAACTACAATAAAGGTTAGTTTTATCTCTTCGCCACTCATCTCTTCTCATTCTTACTGGCCTCACATTAAGAAATGTGCTACGCGCGACAATAGTGGGAGTTTCAGTTGTAGCACACGCCAATCGCAAACAGATAGTGTGTTCACACTGCGCATGCGCTAGACGCAAAGCCAGGTGCGGCGCATGCGGAGTATGCACTCTCTATTTCCTTGTGCACGCGAAGCGATTTGCCGTACGCAGTACTAAAATCCCTCGATAAGAACTGCAGCTTTGCAGCAACTGCTCCACACACGTTTTTCTGCGAGCCATATGCAGCGTCGAGAAGGTAGGTAAGTCCTGATAAGGTAATGCATCTTCTTATCAGCCGACAGGGCCAGGCATCTTATAGAAAGACGTATACTCCTCGATTACCACAAGCCAGAGTTGTACACGTTATTCGAAAAAAGTAATTGATTACAGTGACTGTTACTGCTGCGCGAAAATTGATTCTTTACCGTTACAAATTACTTCAGCAAAAATGGAATACGTTACCGACTCAAAATGTAACGCGTTACTTTTCCCGTTACTTTTAAATTGTGGGCCATAGCAAAGCCAACAAGCCTGCAGTGAATGCAACCATGCAGCTCTTGTTGCAAATTCTAATATGAGACACCAACATACATGATAAGTGAAATTCACAAATACATTTGCAAGCAACATACAAAACACATACACGCGTTTATTACAGATTTATACACACATTTAAAACAACAACGAAACTTCGGCTTCGTTTTGTTACTATTGTTATGTTCAGCCCCCGCAATTTATCAATACAGTCACCTATTTTACTGTTGCTCCAGTATAGGTCGCAGTTGTAAGGGATTATCATATTACTGTGGTGTGCATGGGACACGTGTGGACTAGAGACGGCCGTCACAATGACCTCTGCGTCATTGCTTCAGTCGAACTCTTGGTGGAACAGAAGAACAGATTGGCTTGCTGAAAAGGGTTGCCATTGTTCACAGAATGTTAAAAAAGTAATCGATTACTCAGTAATTGATTACCGAAAATTGTAATCAGATTACTTGGAAAATTACTTGCCTACAAAATTAATTGATTGCGTTAACAATTACTGAAAAAAGTAATTGATTACTAGTAACGGAATTACTAGTAACGCATTACGTACAACTCCACAAGCCATGCAGAGAGAGGGGGGAGGGGGGTGACGTGGTGATTCGAGCGGTCTGCCTGTCTAGATTGGCGGCACGTTGCCCAAGGAAGGGATGAAAAGGGTTGAGGGAAGGGAAGGCTCACACGTCTGGTTCTACAGCCATGCCATCATGCATGCCATGCAGAGAGCGCCGGAAACATGTGAAGTCCAGAGAAAGTATCAGGGCAGTGATCGGACGCGTCGAGTGTATGTCCTCCTGACGTCGTATAGCGGACCTTCCACTGGCGTTAATAGACCTCTCCCTGTTTGTAAAGAAATGACGTCATAGGGTTCGACAGCGCCACCAATTTGGTAGAGTTGAACTATACACTCGAAGCTTGGGGCGAACAAAAGGTCGCGCCCGAAAGTCACGGTCTTGAGAGGGGGATTACGATGATCCCTGAAAGGAACGCGACCTTCGGCCCTACTTTTCTTTCGATAGGAGGCAGCAAACAAGTGTCCATTCGTAGAACCCAGCACTCTCCTTCCGATTTGTTTCGGTTTCAGTCTGTCTACCAACGTCATGGTGACGTTTCTCGGGTAGAGGTCCATAGGCCTCTAGTCTAGTTCGATTCCCTTGGTTGTCACGACATCCTCAAGGTGGCTCAGGGCCGTTTTCGGACGCTCGGTCCGCGAAGTCCGACCACCATGTCCGGTCAACGTGCGTGGGACTCTCCGTGCTTGTTTGTCGGAATACTCATTTCATCGTCCGTACAACACGCCTGTTCGTGACCGCGGTCAGGTGAGATGAGAGTATCTGTTTCGTTTCTCTGAAAGGTCTACGTTATTACAGCTGATTCATTATCACTGTGTACGTAAAAAAAAAATCCAGTTTAGAAATGATCTAAAGTAGCCCTACTGTAGCAGCATTAACTGCCGTCAACATACTCCGTTTTGGCTTATTATAGTTAGTATTGGGGGGAGGGCCATGTAAAGACGGGTTATGGCCGCCTTCACCAACGTGCAATCCCATCCACCGTGCTGCCTCGATCATCCAATTTCGTGCCACCTCATTCACCGTGTCATGTCATCCATCGTGTCGTTTGTCGTCACATGAAAAGAAGGTGCCTCAAGGATTCTACACGCGAAATTTCAATCCTGTTTACGAACGCTGTGCATTTCTGGCAATTTTTGAAGATCTGCTGAGCTTCCACAAGTTTCGATGACGCGCGGAGCTGGTGACGTAATCATAAGCCCACAAATTGTAATGATGTCATGTTCTAGAGAGGGCACTCGTTTCCTAGCAACGACGCCGGCGTCCGTGGAGGCTCACGTGGTGGAGAAGTCACGTGACGCTGATCGAAAGAGGAGAAAACGGGTGAGATGTTTTCTCCCTCCTTTGTGTTTTTTTCGAAGGTCGGAGCTGTCGGATGATATGTTACGTGGGGCTCCGCTAACGGAGTGCAAAACGTGATCCCCCCAGAAGACGCGAAGGGCAACAACGTTGCCAGATGAGAGCCGGGCGCTCCGTCGGAGCCTAACAAAACGTCACAGTTCTCAAAAATAAATATTAATTTTCTCTAGCTTTCGCGTCACGTAGAGCCAAAATATTTTGCAGAAGTGTAAAGTGAGACAAGAAGATTTCAGTGACATAGCTTTGCTAGGATTCTGAAGACACGAGATTTAGTCCGTAGTGGCACTTTAAGCGCACTTCTTCGCAAGAAGGTCGCCTCCGTCCTCGTCTGTTTTCCATTATTTGACATATTTCAATTCAACCAACACGATTCACGGCTCCTTGCACTTTTGTCTTACACAATGCTCTTGCACAATGACTTGGCTGTCTTACACAATGCTAATGAATGCCCTGTTTTGTTTCTAAATATTACGTCTCAGCAGTGTGCTCGTATGCGAGTGTTGACTGGAAAGAGCGTATTATCAGCAAACGTTGCACAGCGAAATACAAACACACGAAATCGCTTCCGTGGCTTTTGCTGACAGGCAAGCGCTGCATGCGAGCCACAAAATTTAACCGCACAGGGGCTAGTTCACCCGGAGGCGTAGAGTGGAAGGCGTAAACAGTGTTTGAAAGAACGGCAAACTTTCAGTAGCTTTCGCGTTAATACTTTCTCCTGCCCCTTTGTGCAGCAACGATGGATTTTATGCGCAGCGGCATGGAGATAAACAAGCGTCCGTTGTGTTGCCTTAGTGTGTTTGATTGCCTGCCACAGGGCATCTCAATTTCCCGACGTTAAACTTTACAGAAAGCCTCCTTCATCACCCCTCGCTTTCCCGCCCATTTTCAATGAGGTCAAAATCGGCTCCTTTTTGAGGCTATGTCAACTGATCACGCAGTTTCTTTCTAGATGACGATTGGCACGACAAGACATGTGAGTCGGAATCCTGTTTATGCTGAAAGAACTATATACGCCGCCAGGGAATTGTCCACTCAAGCGTAAATGGCATCAGCACTTCCTTGATCATACTGCTTCCCCTGCTGCCCGCCAGTCGGGCGCTTATCGGAAGTCAATCCACACAAACAGTGGATTGGTTCAAAGTATTCACCAATCGTCTTTTACGAAACACGCGGCCGGCTGTGCTGTCTGGGGTTTTTCCTGGGTTTTCCTCAGACGCTTTCAGACATATGTCTGCACAGTTCCCTTAGAAGTCGGCCCAGGACGCACATTCCCCCAGGGCGTGAGTCGTGACGTTGCCCACATACGTGAGGCCGACAACAGCAAGCCCTATCACCACCACCACCACCACCACCACCACCACGAAACACGCGTGTGTGACATCGGAGAGGAATACAGTAACGACACCCTGCGTATTACGTATAAGAACCCTGCGTATTGCGTTATAATTGCGTTGAATGACTTCTGCACAATGTTGATTGACTCAGCATGGCAGAGGTGCAGTTCGACCGAGTCTATTACTCGACATGAAACGGCATGCTTGCAATGGGAAGCTCAAGGATTCGCTTGTCGTTTATCGTTGTGTCTGTCCTTGCTGCTATTGATCTCCCAGATCTAAGCATGCGTCGCAACTTGGAGCAATGACTCAACAAATTCCTATCTAACGAACTTTCAATATCAAAGGACCGACGAAGAATTCGCGCGCAATTCCTATGATCTTCTTCCTCGGCCAAGCTGCTCCATTAACACTGTGATAGAACCATGGTGTGGTGCTGCACAGAAAGCAAGGCTGCAGTACAGATCTTGGCTCTCATCTACTCTGTAAGTGCAATCCACCACGGATATATATACTATATAGGCACACCGTTAACGCAAATCCCCTTGCAGTCTTTCGCATTCTTCGTCGGGGTCATCTATATTGTGGCGGCTTGGCGTATCTCGGTGGCCATCGAACACTACAGTAAGTACACGTGACATAACACCTTACTTTCCGGTTTAATAGCAAAGGGATCCCGTTCAGGATTGTCGATTGATATGTCATCTTTTATTATTATGCGTATTGTTATTATTATTATATGTGCTTCACAAGACGTCTTCCAATTTTTCTTCAGGGATAAAAACGGGGCAAGTTCTTTTCTTTCTTTTTATTTATTTATTAATATTAATATTTCGTATGTTGCAGTATATGTAGTATGTAGTATACTATGCAGCAATAGATGCAGTAGATGCATATACTGCAGTATATGCGTGTAAGGTGATCCCCGGACAAAAAAAAAGACGCAGTTGAACTGAAGCTGCGATCGGAATAGTGAGGGCCTGAAATACGTGTAACCAGAATGTTTCGCTTTGAAACAGTCCCAAACATTAGAAAATGAATTTAATCGGGCTTTGCAGTCGGCTCCGCGCTCCCGGCTGAGTTCAGGCAACAGTGTGCGAGCCGACGTCACTGGAATCGGTTATGAAGGCAGGCTGCCCGTCACAAAATGTGGTCTTCCGACTCGCAATCTGCTGCCGAACCGTCACTAGAAACATCTCCGTTCGTGCTTTCGGTAGTATCTGATTGCAACCACCCTGGCGACGCCGTCAGCTGAGTGATTGGAAATCTCGCCGCCAATGCCGGTTACGTCACCGGAAAAGGCGAAGCAGGGAAATGCTGTTTCAACCGGAAGCCAGCAGTTGGTTTCGAACGCGATGGTTTTTGATGCTTTATGAAAAAACATGAATGAATTTTGCGACCTTTTTGGTGTTCTCTTTTCTGGAATTTCCCGATCAGCACAACCCAATATTGGTCCAAGGTTGTCCAGTATTGGGCCGGTATTTCCAATATTGGTCCAAGATTGGTCCAGTACTGGGTCCAGTACTGGGCTGGTATTGCCAATATTGGTCCAACATTGGTCCAATACTGGGCCGGTATTGCCAATATTGGTCCAAGATTGGTCCAGTAAGACGTCGATTTGGGCTTGTTTGTACAAAACATTGGTCCAAGGGGTGCTGCGCAGACAACTGACCCACTTTCATACCGCGCACCAGTATGGCCTGAGCAACCTTAGCGATGTATAAATAGGTAGCTTGTGTTTTAAGAGCAGCGAGTAGTAATTACTGGGATGACTTGTGACGCCATTTCTGAAACCCTCGTTCTCGTAAGCTTCGCTTCGTAGTAGCGACAGTGAGCTCCACAGGCGAGTAAGGAAGCCATCTTGTTTACGCTCCGCACAAGCGCCATCCGCAGTTGAGGAGCCGATCTTTTTTTTTAGATTGGATGTTAGCGCCGCGAAGCAACTGTGGCTATGAGCGGCGTACAGATGTGGACGGACGGAGAGGACAGCAGGAAGGAGTGGGGGACACGGGGACTATTAGTATGCGTCCTGGGCCAACTTCAGGGGGAACTGTGCCGACATTCGTCTGGAAAGTCTTCGGAAAACCCAGTTGAGGAGCAGAGACAGTGCACTGTACTGTGTACAGTGTACTGTGTACTGACTCAGTGTACTGTCCTAGAGACTGTCCAGATAAGGTCAGGGTGAGCCCAAAGCTGTCAATGTATCCTCCGTGGGTAGCTGCTGGCAGCAGGAACAACATTTCGGAGCTCACTCGATAGATGGCATCGTGAACGCCGTTAGGTGACGCTAGTGTGACGCGGAAACAAAATGGCCTCTTCTGCTCGCCCTTGGAACTCAGTGTCGCTATCTCGTCGCTGAAAATTTTGATAATATAGGATTTTGATAGATTGATGATAGTATTTCCGCGGTGCAGGACGTCCATACGTTTGGGTGACTGGAGGAGTGGACGGCTTCATGCAGTTTGTGGCCGCCGTCGTTCTCTACATGTACAAGAACAACGTCGCATCGGTAAGCCCCGGTCGGTTTGTCAACATCTTTCTTCTTTCTAACGCGCCTTTTGAAATGGACAGGACAACCAAGATGGACTCCTTCGATGTTACACTTACTTGATCTGTCAGATGCTCGGAAACTTGCTCTACTCGACAGCCACGTTCCTTCGGTACATGTTCATCGAGGTAAGATCCGTAGAAGAAACATTGATAGTGCTTCGCTGTAATAGCTACTAGCCGAGAACCGTTATCGACGTGATGCAAATGAGCTTGACTCGCCGAGCTCAATATCGCTGGCCGGAAGCCGGTCGAGGACGGTATAATGCGGATGAGGTAAACATTCTAGCAGTGTGCGTCGGGACATTTCAGGCACATGCAGGCTATGAAACCCTCAGTCCTCTCGTGCGCCATGTCCCCACACAAATGTAGGCTGACTCGTCTGACGTGTACATCTACTCCTACTTATTAAAGGGGCAGCGAAGTTCGAAAAATTTCTCGTCGTGAAATGAAAGACGTCGTCACCTTGACACCGACACCTTTGAGAGCCTTTGTCAAGGCTTACTTGGCTTTTTGCTCTTTGCTCCACCCACAAAGGAAAAATAAAGATTGATTGATTGATTGATTGATTGATTGATTGATTGATTGATTGATTGATTGATTGAGCACAAAAGGGAAACGATTGATCCATTGCGTGGTTCGTGATTTTTGCTTTATTTATTTATGCTTGCCCTCTGCCGCCCTTCTGCGGAAACGCGACAACGCGCAGCGTCCTGCCGTTGGTCTCCTCATTCCTCAAACGGCTTCCCGATTGGGCAAACGGGGGACAGGGGACGGACGTCTCCCATTTTCAACAAATACGAGAACAGAACGAAAAATCATTGCAAAAAAAGTTTCGTTCTGAGCACGGTATGCGGTCAAGTTCTGGCTTTACAGTGTATTTTGTGCACGTCTGTTATTTAACTTCACCGCTTCATTTCACTTCAGCGACCTCGAGGTAACACTAATTACATGCGACTATTCAGCACACAATTCAAGGACAGCGAGAATCACTCGCCGTAATGTCTATCATGTAATCACACTGCATCACACTGATAGCGCTTATTACGTCGCTTTCAGTCGTCCACACTGGCGGAGATGTATCGAACGATCACTTTCCCCGATCCGGTAAGCAGCATTCCTGGTGAGCTCTCTTGAAAAAAAAAGAAAAAAAAAGTTTTCCAGTCGTCCCAAAGACATCCTAAAGACCTCCATCTCGTACAGGTCCCTCCAACGGCAAGGATGACATTGACCACCTTTTGGGCCGCTGTAGAAGTGAGTACCTTTAGGCCTGTTCGTGAAGTTGTGACAGAAAAGAACTTGCGACTCCCTACTCTCTCATCTTCTCTCTCTCCTCTCTCTCATCCTCTCTCATCCTCAGCTCAGTCGCTGACGCTCGCACCCGCCTTCGGCTCAGACCACCGTTTGTTTGGCTCATTGCCGCTGATCCCATGGCTGCCAAGAGCGTAAAGTTGATGTGAAGGCAGTAGAGCTGATGTGCTCCCGCTTGCACTGACGTTGAGGAAATTCCTTAGTGGCCCCACTAGTAGCAGAAACTAACTTTCTTTTTAGATATCGTGTTAGCGCCGCGAAGCAACTGTCGCTTTGAGCGGCGTATATACGTGGACAGATGGAGCGAGGACAGGGGGGTTAGTATGCGTCTCAGGCCGACTTCAGGGGAACTGTACCGACATTCCTCTGGAAAGTCTTTGGGAAAACTCAGGGAAAACCTCGGACAGCACAGCCGGTGACAGGATTCGAACCCGTGTCACCTCCCAGTCTCGGCGTGGGAAGCGATCATATCCTAACCACTATGCCACGGGAGCTGGTGCAAAAACTAACTAAAGTCGCTAAACTAGCACCACCGCATACTGAGGACACCACTGAGGAATCTCCTCAACATCCGTGAAGACGGTCACTGGTAGCGATTAGGTGCGATCACAGGTGCATGGTGGGTGCTCACTGTTATCGGCAAGCTGCGCGGCCTGAATCAAGCCCTTGATCAAGCCCAATCGGCCCTTGAGTCAAGTCTCGAGTTAAACGCTCATTTATACTCGCATGCTCACACATGCTCGTACGTGGTTGCTCACTCGGTGTTCATGGATGAAGCGTACTCATTCTCTTGCGTGTTCTTTCAATGAGTTGAGATAAGATAAGCGCAAGGTGCTCATTCCAGGTGTGCCTGACACCCATATCTGATGGCTTTTCCGAGTTATTTCTCAAATGAGTCTCTTTTTTTTTTCTTTGTGTGTGTGGGAGGAGGGGTATATAGGGGGTGCGAAATCTTTTGCGAATGGTTTTTGGTGTTGTGAGGATGTTGGGGAGAGAGCTCGCGAAAAACAAAAACAAAAAAACACCAAATCAATCAGTCAAAAAACTTGTTGCCTCTCGCCCATCCTGCCGCAGCCACAAAAAGATGGGCGAGAGGCACTATATACGGGTGCCCGTTGTACTGGAACTGATGTCTTTAACTTCTAACGCTCGCAGGGGACGTTCTTGATGGGTTTCAGTTGTTACCACGATCGCCTCAAGGAAAGGCAAGAGGCAAAGGAGAAGAAGAAAAAAGCTGAAGAGTCAACATCGAGCTCGGAGGAAGCCCAATCCCCTTACTACCCTCCCTCTAGTCCCGCGGGCCGATCTACTGCGTTCTCTCCGGGTACCAGCAAGGTGGCCACCCCTTTCCACACCACTCAACTTGGCCGCGCTGTCCGGGTTCATCGTTAGCGCCATACTGTACTTCCAGTCACCTGTATTTACAAAATGTTTCTTCGTTGTCAATCCGCAAACTGCACGTAGAATAGAAAAGACGCATTTATTATCGAAACTCCAGTTCGACCTTTGAGACCAACGGAACGATATTTGAAAACTCTGGTGCGGGCTATTCTAACCTCGGAGGTATCGGTGGTGATATAGCGCTGAAAGAACTCTCCGTTGTCGGCCTCTCATTGGTGGACGACGTCACGACGTCACGACGTCACTATCGCTTTCGCGATAGCTATCGGCCCAATGCAAATTCAACGTACCGCACAATGAATCACACGGTCCTAATAGGCTGACTCCAACGCACACCTCTGAAGAAACAAGCACCGACAAGGCAGCATCCTTCTTGTCAGGTGGACATCAAGGACCCAGCACTTTTACGAGGTCAAAGTCGCGCTTGTCCCTTCGGTCAAGAGCACATTTCATGGTAGCCCTTTGAGGTGTGTATCTAGAACAGTGCACGAGAACGTGCTCAGTGTCCTCCACGGTTGCACAAAGTGTACAGGTCGCTGAATCAGCCTTCCCAATTTTATGGAGGAACTGGCGCCCGTATGACACGTTCAGACGGAACCTGCGCAAGAGCGTCTGGATAGACCGAGGTAACGTGGACGTCAGACCCGTGTCAATTAGATGGAACAACGAGGAGTTCCCGTCGCCATTGCTGTCTAGTGTAGCCATTGCTGTGTAGTCATAGTCTATGACCTCAATATGCCTTGCACATTGGCTTTGGCGTACGGCACTAGATGTGCTAGATCCGCTACTTCGTCAGCCGCTTCATTCCCTCGTATGTCTGCGTGCCCAGGAATCGATTGAAGTATGATGCCATGGCCAGCATCCCTGGATTGCATGTACACTGTCAGAATGTCGTGGACTATGGGTACCATATACGCCCATTACGCAGGAATGATATTATTGCTAGTAGTCCAGCCTTTTGAATCGCTATATATGAGCCATTGCGCTGCAGACGGGTATGGTGACTAGTTGTTGAGGATGATCTGTGGGATAGACGTGTCACCTTCCCTGTTGTGCTCGGGGACAACAAAGCCAGACGCCGACCCAGGTGCAGTCCTCGATCCATCGGTGAAAATAGCTGTCCTGTTGTGGTTATTTTCCATCCTGGATAGACAGTACTGTCTCAGCGCAGCGGATTGCAGAGATGACCTTCGGTGCACACCGGGCACAGTTACACGTATTTTAGGTACCATAAATGTCCAAAGGGGACACTGGGTCGATTGTGGAGGGATTGCTTTTGGCAAAACTCTATGACACGGAGCAATCGCTGTGAGGAAACGAGAGTTTCGACGCATAAGTTTGCGTACTACTGGATGTCTGTGAAATGCACATGAACAGAAAGTTCGTATTTTGTGTTAATCAGGGTACATAACGATCGACACGCATAGCACATTCAGAAAGCTTGCACCCCCTCCGTCGTCAGATGGCAGGCCATGTCTGTGTCATTGCATGACATGTCACTACATCAGTATTGCATGGAGCGGCACGTGCTGTGCTGTGATTGTTTAGAGTGTGGGAGCTCATGTCAATGTTGGCTCATATTCGCTGGGCCCCATGCCTCACTCGAAGGCAAGAGAGAGAGAGAGAGAGGGGGGGGGGAGTCGCCGGGCAAAGCCCGCGCCAGTGCTAAAGACATCGAAAATCTTTATTAGATTCCGACGGCCCCAACAACGAGCAGTTCAAGGAGTGTGACTTCCGAAGTGTATCGTATCCAGTACTGCATCCAGTCATCGGATAATATTCTGAATCATGCACGCTGGCATAGGAGGCTATGGTTCTGATATAGGTACAGCAGCTTACTAACACCCTTTATTGTCGTCGTTGCGAGGGAGACTTCGGAACGATCGGAGAAAAAAATGCTGCACATCTCAGTTGGTGCATGCCATCTATCTACACCTGGCATCAACTTTGTTTCTTCCTCATGTGAAGAATTATGCCTCAAATAAGAAAGTAGCCCAACCGAATCAGGAACGTGGAGAGGTCGCAGAGATTTCTCTCTCCCAATGCCACCGCGATGACGTCACTCTGCATGGAGTGGACCATACCACACCAGTCGCAGCCGCTGTGTTACATTCCGGAAACAAAGAAATGGAAGAAGATTCGGGATCAAATTACTCAGACACTGATGGAAAGGAACAGCGCTCAGCTGCTTCCCTGAGAGGCAGGAAACAGCGCAGGAATGGTATCACTATATAGTATGACGAATGCACGGTGACGTTGGCCGACAAGAGGAAGAAAGAAGCACTTCCATCGACGCTCGGTGGAAGCCAGACTTTTTCAAATTTCAAAAGTCGTTTTTATGATTCCCCTTCGTTTTCAAGTGAGATATTTCACAAATGTGTTCTGTTCGTGCAAATGATTGTGGGAATACCACAAGCTTGAAATCCATTTGGTTGCGAAGTCTTAGCCTGTTTCACGCGAACGTTTTTGTCGTCCGTGTTTTTTGACGGAGCCAAACAGACACGTTGGAACATACGGGGCTCGAATGCCCATATACACGGTTAAAACAAAACTTCACCACATAGCACGCTCCTTGCCAGTCGCCTAGTGTCGTTATTTGCTGAAAATGGGAGGAGGCGCCTCATCTGGGACACATTATGCTTGTCCCAGATAGGCTCCTCCCCCTGTTTTGAACAAATCATGACACAGAATGATATCATTCGGTATGGTGCTTGGCAAAGAGCGTGCTATGTGGTGAAGTTCTATTTTAACAGTGTAGGTTCTATTTTTGAAGCAAATGGACGACAAACACGATCGTGTGAAATAGGCCTAAGGGATGGCTGGTATCTGCCATCTGCAAGCCATCTGCAAGCTATATCTGCTATCTGCAAGTATTTAGTTATGTGTGTAATAGGTGTAATATTGTTGTTCTACGCTTCGTACAATTTGTTGTTCAATACTTCTTCATAACGTGTGCTGGTGCAAAAACGCACTTTTTTCGGATACGGGCGAGTAGACGTACCGCCATCCAGATACCTGTATCCATGCCATGGTTACGCCATTTGAAGAATTGTAGCACCCAGTCAGGCGCCCAACGCGGAGGCACACACAACGTCCTGCTCTACGATCCTAAAAATGAGGGGGGGGGGGGGGTGTCGAGGTAGCTTGCCGTTGCCGATCCTAAAAATGAACTTCACCATATAGCACGCTCCTAGCCAACTATCATCCCGAATGACGACGTTCTCGTCCCTGATTTGTTGAAAACGGGAGGCGGAGCAATTTTGTAGAGAATTGAGTATTTTGTAGGTGGTATCGGACAGATACTTGTAAAAAAGAAAGTTATTCGATTGGTGCACCTGTTCGCGAATTATTTAGCCCGGGGATTTAACTGAAACACCCTGTATACCTGAACGGAAGTTATAGGCCTGTTGCGCTCAAGTTTCCCCGGCGACGCGAGCGCCAAAAGGGACCCAAGCGGTAGCGGGCGCAGTGACTGATCCGCACAGCCAGGCATGTACCGTGGTTAAATATGCCGCCTTTCAGATCGCTAACGCACGGCAAACCAGAACACAAATCGGGAACGCAGTACTGTGCCGTCGTTGGCTACCATAACAGCTTCCAAAACGTCAAAGGTACCGTTCCAAAAATCAAGTTTTATCGCTTCCCCGGAAAACCTTGGGAGACAGAAAGGTGGAAAGCGTGAACCTACCCTCGAAGATCATACGTAATGGGCCTAGCCAATGAGTATAAGAGACATGTATTAACATATTTTCTTACATAATTTTACTTCCAAGCAGTAGTAGCACCATTGACACGACGTCTTCCTAGTCCTGAGACGACTGACTACAAATGTTCTTGGCCAACAAAGCGAGACACCTTCATTATAGATTAAGGGGCTGCTAAGACGCTCCACAAATAAGACACAAGGGGCTTCACCATGACGTTATACGCCAGCCATAGCAGCACGAAAAATCTTGAAACTATCTTCTCAGCGGTGTTCGTTGCTCTTGACTCGCAGTCCGCCGCGCCGGACGACCTCGTCACCACCAAAACGACCGAGTAGGGCCTCAGCTTGAGATCTTTGAGCGTCTGTCTGTAGTCCTGTGGCATAAACTCTCCGTACGGTTGGGTACGTACGAAGGTTAACGGGAAGAACCGCTCGAACTTGGAACACAACGTCCCTTCTATATCCCAGCGCACGTCGCCGAGGTACGCGCTCCGCGGGAACGACTTGCTCAGGTAACTTTCGTCGGGTAGCTTGAAGACAATAGTGACGTCTCGAACATCCGTCGGTGCCGAATCCGTACTCTCGTCGTCCGTCTCTTGGAGCCTCTCGTAGCGCAGAGTTGAACTCTTACTCCTGGTCACTCTCTCCATTAATGGTGAGTTGACCGGCGTCAAGAACTCGCGGCTGTAAGACGTGGTTAAGGTGACCGTTTTCAGCATGCTCTCTGTCTTCTTCTTGCTTCTGCTGGCTGTGAGGTTGGTGCGGCGAGCTGGTTGTTCGTCTATGAGAACATCCTTGGGTGGCCAGGCGTCCTGTACCTCAAAGTGAGGAGACTGGGACGCAGCACTGGTGTCCGCCGCAAAGAGCGCTTTAGGCACCCCTTCCGTGCTCGTGCTTTTCGTCTTGGCATCGTACTGAGACTTGCGAGTCGCACCGAAGTTGCCGTAGGACTCGCTGACGACCTTGCGCCTAATTGGTGTCGGGAGGGAGACTTCGAGGCGTTGTCCCGGATTTTGCACGTCTCGATCAACCCGTTCCTGTAGTGCTCCGTTTGAGGAGCGCGACGCCGCACCACCGACGCCTTCGTTCAGAGCGGCCCTGGAATCTCCCGCGGTTTTAAACGTATCATTTGACGTCACCTTCGACGGAGATATTCGAGACACCTTAGCCTCTGCAGAATCGTCAGCTGACGGCGACTGGTCGTCCTCGTGTTCCCCATTCTGAACTACCCTCTGGGAGAGCATTCGGAAGAGCACAGCGAGCTTCGGTAATGCATCTGGCGCGCACAATATATCTTCGAGGATCGCGTCATCAACGGACATGCATTGTCCATCATCTGTCTTGTTTCCCATATCGGGCTTATCGCCGCAACCAAAACAAGGCGGGAGTTCTATCTTCGCTGCCATGTCTTCCATACCACACTGGCAAGGTTTACCTTGTTCGTCACGGCAGTCGGTTGGGTCTTCCGCTTGCAGTTCGTTGTGAAGAGCGTAGTGAGACGTTGTCCCCGTAGCGGCCATCGATGTGCGGCCGATGATTTCGTCGACAATCATCGATACGGGGCTGGGAGCTGGCTCTCTGGATCCACTCCGGTTTACCAGAGGAGCTATGCAGTCGGCAAGCTCGCCGAGTCCCACAGTACCTTCGATAAGTGCTTCCACTTTGCCATTGGCAGTGATGAAGAAAATGGCTGGTGCTTTCCTTGCCGAGAAGTGATTTGCAAAGGTCTCGTGAATGACGCTACCCACTTGTATACGTACGGGCACGCAGCGAACGTCGTCCACCAGGCTGCTGATGAGCGGGTCGTCGAAGAGCGCCCGCATCCTGAAGGACTCCTCGTCCTCGGAGTCGATGAAGACTAGAAGGAGGGCACGCCATTTCAGCGCCTCCTCGATGGCATAGAGGAGGCCCCCTTCTATCCAGATCATCTCATCTGGCGCGGTGTTAGTGTTACCGCCGTGTGGGACTGCATGAGCTTCAACTTCGTCGTTCACTCACATGACTGACTCCGTGTGCTCACACGAGCGACATGCTCACGAAATATTCCGGTGGAAGGAACAGCAACCGCCGCATCTCATGCGGCGCCGTAGTATCCGTAGTGGCGCACATAACAGACGACGCGATGGATTCCGTTGCAGACGACAGCATCGGTCCTGTCGTCTGCTACGGAACCCATCTTGTAACTGTGCCGCAGAATATTCCTCACTGTTAGGAGAGGAAGAAAAGGTATGACGTTCAGTGCTTACGTGACAGCAAAAAGCTACGAAGTTTTGCGTATCTTCCGCTGGAGTGTTTTGGAGAATCCCGCTCGTGAGAATGCATGGAATGTTGCAGGTCTCCCAGAAGACCGTTACCGAGAGAAAAAAAGCGAGGGAGCGTATAGAGTCTAAAGAGGTTCCTAGCCAGGGGAAAAGGGCGTTGGGAGGATCTGCGGTGCAACGCCCGATGAATAACATCACGGGATGTTTTTAAATTTTTAAAGTCCTTTTTGTTTACCAATACAAGAATCGAAAAAAAAAAGGACGTTGCAGTGTCTTAGAGAATCGATTCCGACTCCTTATCGCTGTCTGCCAATCATAGCGCCAATGTCAATGTCAGCCAATCATAGCCCGCGGAGTCGGAGGCTGATAGATATTACGGGGTCAACGATTGCCTAAGCGTGAAAGCGAGACTCTTTCCGAATCCTTCTCGTGAAATTAATATGGCGACGCTACAAGGCTCGACCAATGTTTCGGGAGCCTCACGAATTGCAAGCGCGGAAAGCGCCAGACTGGCGGGCAACAAGGGAACCAATATTGGACTCGTCGATGGGAGCTGCACTCTTTATAACAGAACTTACTGTTCAATACAATACAATACAATATTGTTCAAGGATATAGCCAGCATTCAGAATGATATCCATCCGTCTCGTGATTCGCGGAAGACGAGGGGGCGTACGCTGATTCTGTAACACATGGCGTACGTCTAAACTGTTGCAGAAAAAGCGTACGCCTCCCATTTTCAACAATCAGCTAGAAGACAGAAATCGGGGGGAGGGGGGGGTTCAGGTCTTTTGTAGTGCATTTGGGAGGAGGAAAACCAAAGTGAAATCCTCCTCCTAAGTGTGAGTTTCCATAGAACCCCTCCCGAAGTAGTTTGTATTTTTCTCCCTATGTTACTGCACTACACAGTCTTAAAATAGGCGGCAACAGGGCAGCTTTGTTCGAAGGAAAATAAACAATAAAAATGCTTCGAGCCCTTCAATTCGGCGATCTTTCGCGCAAGAAATGCCACGTGACACGTCTTCTTGGTCCAATGAGGCATTGGAAAAGGAGCAGAGCCGTTATCAATGAATTGTTTGTTTGCGTCGTTTGTCAATGGGTTGTGAATTGTCATTGGTATCACACTGTCACTTATACGATGTCCGTGTCTCAGAAAAGATTAAACAGTTTGTTGCTTCCGATGTCCAAGCGTGCGTGTCCCGGTACTGCAACTGTTGAAGGTCAACATCGCTGTATTGCCTTTTATCTCTCGTCATGGTGTAACCCATTCTGTTTGCACACAAAATTTCTCCCCTCACTGTCTTCATTCCGCGTCACTGTATTCGGTGATCGAGACGCTTCTAGAAAATGTTCTGAAGACAGCGATGCTCTTTCATTTTTCTAAACCATGCCCGGAGCATAAATGCACCCAGTCACTGTGCGCACAATTCGATTGGTCAACTTTTAATAGCGCGCTCGTCAATTCCGCCAGAGTTCGTTTTCTTGCATGCTCGATGCAGGCACCTCGCCGAATGCTACTTCCATCCCCTGATGAACAGTATATAAGCATCAAAAGCAATGCAGTGCTAATGCAAAACCATAGTCGCCTGCGCAAGATGTGGTGGTTAAACGTTGCGGACTACCAGTGTATATATAGAGAGGTCCGTAAAATGCGGCCTGGTTTAAAAGACAGGTCAGAACGGCTATTTTAAAGTAAATATCGTTGGTATAGCGTTTAATGCTGTATAATGGTTAGAAGTGTTGTCTTTCCTGGTTTTCTCCCGCCTCCCCAGCCGTTTCTTGCACTGCCCCCCCCCCCCACCCCACCCTCCCCAAAGACAAAATCCAGCCGACACCCACGTCACCACCACCACGTGCAATGGCTCGGACCGTGTGCGTGCGAAAGTGAAATTTCCACGAATTTCAGTTTGCTTGGGCATCACACATAATTCTTGTTCATATCTTTGTTCCTTACACGTGCAATAAAGCAGTTTGCAAAGTTTTAATTGCTCTCACCGGTTGCTTGTTTCATAGACAGTGCCTTTTCACCATTTTTCAAAACGCATCGGTACAAGGCTATCGCTTCTAGATGTTTTCCTGTGCTGGTAACACTGGCGGACTTCCAATGTCGCTTCTCCTTCCAGGCCGCACTCACTCGGATCGTTTTCGATCTAGATCTAGTGTGTTTCCTTCGGCACACACCTCTAGGACTCTAGGGTGATTCGAAAATGGAGTAATAGATGAATGTATCCGTCGAGATAAATCTCTAGCATCCTCTGAGGAAAAACGTCAGCGAAAAAGGTCACGGATGTCTGAAGATCTAAAGATTAGCAGTAATTCCTACGTAATTTCCAGCTTTGTCGTGCAAACCGATGGTCCGTTGGCAACAGAGTTCCTAGTCACGTGATACACGTACGTCGTCGTCTGCTCTACTGGATTTAGCAGACGCGTTCTTGCTTCTTGCTCCACTACTTATTAGTTACGCAACTTTCCACGCAGTTTTGAAGCATAACAGCCCTCAGAACACTGTATGAATCCTAATTATCCTTCAAAGTGTACGAAAGCAGCAAAACTGTGCCATATGGGAAGCCTTGAAGTCAAGAGTCTTTGCGGTAGGTCTCAGCACCAGTAAAATATCTTGCATTTTTATCGAGGTCGACGATTGAATGACACACGCACTCTTGAAATCAGTGTATGCTTCACCACACGCCAATTAAAAAGAACTCGTTCAAGTTGAGCCAGTGTACTATTCGGAAACCGCAGTGTTGTTTCATTCGTACATTTCTGCGGGTGATCACAACTACGTTTTCTCAAAGGGTCTCCTCACGTACGTTGTCATTGTGTTACCTATGTTGCGTGCACTATTCTCCCATGTGGTTTCGGCTTCCTTGAGCACATATCATCAGACACAATTAACAATGCCGATGCACGAACGTATCCGCTAGCACGTACGTAACACGTATGTCATCTTGTAACCGCTCCACACAGAATAAGGGGTACGAAACCGTGATCCCAACGTTTGATTACGGTAGAGTGAGTAAAGGCATGCGCACGGAAACATTCGTGTAATTTGTCTTTATTTTAACAGAGCTTGGGATGAGCCATGAGACGGATGACACTTCTCTCGACTGGGGTGCTGCAAAACCAGCAAAAAAGGTATGTATTCTATCGAATCATGCGACATTGCATGTACGCTGTTTTTCTTACTTTCTGCTTTGTTTCCCCTATCTCCTGCAGTAGTAGTACCGATATCGCTTTTGCTTTTCCTTCTCAGGTCTTTTGTGATCCTATCCACAAGCACATTACACTGCATCCGGTATCTGTAGCCATAATTGATACACCAGAGTTTCAGCGTCTTCGTGACATCAAGCAGCTTGCACTAGTGCAATACATTTACCCAGGAGCTACACACACCCGCTTTGAGCACTGCCTTGGGTGAGTTTCACACTTTCAATAATCCATGGCTGTGCAAACAGAAATTTTAAGACCGAAGCAAATAGAAAGTGAATGGTTACATATCCAAAGCAAATAGTCGTGTAACTGAATCGACACATCCATACGGGTCAAGTGTATGAAGCTGTACTTTTATGCACTCTCTCCTGGCATTTTGCAGCTTACGAATGCAGCTTTGGAACTATATTCAAATTTATTTATCTGTTTTGGTCTACAGAGTAAACCCAGGGTTCTGGGAAAAGAGCTTCATTCCATAGCTTGATATGTCCAAGCATTTTTCTTCTAACAGCAGAGCACTTAATGCCACAAAAAGAAAAAACATACATTTCAGGGCATTGCAAAAAAAAAAAAAAGAGTATTTTGTGTTACAGTACACAGAGGTCACACGTATACACGTTCATAAAAGCAAAGTTAAAAAAGAAATGAGGAGATATCAATCATAGTATATATCCTGTTTGTAAAAAAAATCGCTTCGATTTGAACTTTGAATCGAATATATAGTGATTTGTTTCTGTATTCAAAAAGTTTGAATATTCGCACTCATAGTAAGTTACGTTATTTACTAAACCTGAATGTGTTTAACTGCCCCGTACACACGCTAGGACGGCACACCTCGCAAAACTGTTCATAAAGAAGCTCAAAGAACAGCAGCCCGAGCTCAACGTCACAGAAAAACAGGTGCTGTGCCTAGAAATTGCCGGACTCTGCCACGACCTCGGTCATGGCCCTTTCTCCCACCTCTGGGAAGATATCTACGAGGCTGGTGCTAGAGCCAGAGGTGTTCAAACACACTGGAAGGTATGCACTGTACTTTTACGATTACCCCACCAAGCGTTCTCTTTGAAAGTGCACGGTATATTCGTATAATGTGCAGGTAATATGCAGTTAACTGAGGTAGCGTCTCTCTTCCCATTTAGCATGAAAGAACGTCCAGTGATCTACTGGAGCACCTCATTAGAAAAAACAACTTAATGCCCGTTTTTGAGAGGTGGGAAGCTGAAGGCGGTATGGGACTCACCGCGGATGATATCAGATTTGTCCACAAACTGATCGTTGGAGATGAAGTAAGCTGACCTTTTTCTGTTATCGTATTAATGGTTTTAAAAAATTCCAATAACTGCATGAAACTTTTCTCTGATATAGGACTCAAATGGAAGCTATCACTTTATGTTCCAAGTAAGTGTGTTTTGGCGTAGCTAAATAGAACTGATAAGGGTTGTGGTGTGACAAAAGTTTGTACGTAAAATTTTGATGAAAAAATTTGAAATAACAGATTTCGTACCTGAAAGCGTGTAGTTCAAAGCGGTCCATATTGCCTACAGTAGCGCATGCCATTTTAAAGAAACGGTCCGGGACTTACAATTCCCTATCAATACAACTTTATCTAAGGCATGTGTCGCCATCACAAAATATTTAACCTCGAATAACACACACTGTCAACAAAATGTGAAACGTTGTAACAGAAGACCACCTTTGCCAGATAAATTTAAGCTATTTGGGCCGGCAAAGTGCAAGGGCTAACCTCGCCTTTGACATCATGCCAACTGAGCTGAGCTGGGCTCAACCCATATCGTACTTGGATGACATGTGTAATGGAAAGCAAGAGCATTCTGCGGTAACGAGATTAAAACACATCCCATGAAAGACACAACACCTTTGCTTTTCAATATAAAGTTTAATAGTAGTGAGGTCTTTAATTTTGGTACAAAAAAGCAGAAAAAAGTTTGTTCGTTTGTAAGGAAAAAAAAGTAACATCAAGTCTCTCGATCATAAAGCTCAGCAGACCAGAGTGGGGCAATGTATCCTCACGGTAACACTGAGGGAAAGGGAAGTGTTGACCTCACATAGGACCAGCTTTTAGCGTACATGTATACAAAAATGTACACAAAACCAGGGGAAGGTAACAGGAACGATAACGGAAACGGTAATATGTCGGAAATGTAGGAGGTAGCGGTAACAGAAACGGATATCGCACACTCAGAATTACTTGAATGGAAACGGAAACGAAAATAATTTACGGTAATAGTTCGGGTACTGCAGGGCCCAAATTATTATGATCCTTTACTGTATCATTTGGATAAGTTTATGAAATAAGGCTGAATGAAGCGAACTAAAATTAACTGAGGAACTAAAACTAAAACTATCAAACTGGAGCATATATACGTAAATAATATATGGCAAATTGAAGAAGCATAGTTCTCATGATGACTTGCAAGTTGCAAACGTAAGTAACATGCCCGAAAACCATGTTCATGTTAGCTGTTAAAAGAAACCACATACGTATATACATTTTTTAAGAAAAAAAAGAAGCCTGTTGTGTGTGCACGGTATTCCTAAAGTCCTCAAAATAGATTTCAGAATATGTACGTAGAGTTAAGTTTTCTCACAGTCTCAAAGCTTACGAAGCAAAAAAGAAAAGACTCAAAACAAGGTTGGTGCCGAAACAGAAACAAATATGGGCCTGTAACCGAAACAAAAAAGATTCTGTTACCTTTCCCTGCAGAAAACAACACCCGGGACGTTTGCCCCGTGCTGTGTGGAGACCACCAGAGTAAATGTGGATCAAATGAAAATTGAACACAAAGTTACGCAGAAGAATACATGGAATGCAGCTTCAAGAACAACATGTTGGTACAGGTGCATGATAAGTGCGAGATCTCACTTTGAAGGAGGTAAAGTGATTGTCAGGTCAGCGTGAGATACAGGATATAGTTTTTATTGACAACATCTTCAAGCTTTTTCTCCACACCTTTCATTTTTAAAATCGTAGGCAGAAAAATGCATGGCGTACCATTTGGTGTTACAGCCTTGATAATGAATACCAATGCGTGTATTATCTGTGAATTAGATAATTAACAACGGTGACTCTGGCCTTGACGTTGACAAATGGGATTACTATCTGAGGGACAGCCACGCGGTAGGAGTCCCGTGCCATTTCGATTTTCTACGGCTCGTCAATAATGCTCGGGTGATAGAACACGAAGGAAAGCTGCACATCTGCTTTCGAGACAAGGTGGGTCAGATTTGAACTAATATATAGGGTGTCAAGAGACAAATTTTTACAGCTGCTTCTGCACTTCCTGCAAACTTTGCGAAAATCACAATGATGGAACTTTGAAGACGCTTTCTACTCTACTTTGAGTGCATTTGAAATGCATTGAGGGGCGTTTTTTAAATGTCGTATTTACTCGCATAATTAGTGCACTCGCGTAATTAACACACCCTCGTCCTGCCTGCCCTGACGTTGATACCTTTTTTCCCACATGCATATTTTACATGCATCCAAATATGCAGGTGCATATGTTACACACAGACTTTAGTAGCATGGCAGCCGTGCACTACACAGTGACAAAGTAGGGCTAATGCCAGTTTCCTCGCGTAATTAATGCACCCCCTCTATGGCACTACGTTCTTGTGTGAGAAACAGTGTTGCATTATGCGAGTAAATATTGGATTTCATGAAACAACCAGAAGAAGTCTTATTACTACTGAACTACGTGCATTTCTGTAGGGAACGTCACTCAAACGTTGCTAAACATGGCATCGGTCAGGTGGAATTTTCAAGGTACCACTTGAAGAACGTCAATTCCTTGCTATGTGTAAGACTCAAAAAGGTCAAAAGGAACTGGAATTTAACTTCCTATCCAGCAGAACCTCATGAAATTTCACCTGACCAATGCTGTTGTCGTCAGCTTTTGAATGGTATTGCCCCTGGAAATACATGTGACCTGGAACCAAGACTCATCATTTCCTTTATCAGATAACAAGGGCCCTCCGTTTTTTACCACTCAACTTAAACCAGAAAAGCGAAACCCGTGTGCACAGTTTGGCCATCGAAAGGAACGAAAACGTTACAGGACGTGCAGAAACAACTGTAAATTTTATCTCCCGGCACCCTGTATATCAACTTTCAAGGCCCATTGACCATACAGATGTGTTGAGGTCACTA
This sequence comes from Ornithodoros turicata, assembly GCF_037126465.1. Taxonomy (NCBI): domain Eukaryota; kingdom Metazoa; phylum Arthropoda; class Arachnida; order Ixodida; family Argasidae; genus Ornithodoros; species Ornithodoros turicata. Next base: position 16,973,441 of record NC_088210.1, on the reverse strand, counting down.
ACTATGCAACAATGCTTAAAACTTCAGGAAGTGCAGAATGTGTACGAAATGTTTCGGACCAGATGCATGTTGCACCGGCTCGTGTATCAGCACCGTATGGAGAAGATCATTGAGCAGATGTAAGTCCTTATCTGATGCTCCTGATGAGGCAAAAATATTGCTGGCTTTATATTGCACCAACGATATTGGTCATGTTTAAGATAGTGTAGAAAAAAAAAAGAAAGTGACCAGCACAGCTTTTATTTAACAACATTCATGTTTCACGTGTAACTTAAAAATTCTTATCGCATGCCTTGCTTTGTAAGTGTGGTTCATATTTAACAATAATCTGGTGTCACTCTGCTGATTATACAAATCAAATCAAAGACATGCTTGGTCCAAGGGTGTCAGTCCCTTTAAAAAAAAAGTCTACGAAAGCTTGCATCTACATTTTACGAGCCTTCCATCCCCACAGTTCCTAGCATGAATGTCAATTCGTTCATTTTCAGGGTATGTGACGCAGTGCTCATGGCCGACGAAAAAATCACCGGCATAGATGGGTACGTAACTCATATATGTACTGCCAAATCCTGGTGCGACTGAAGTCATGCATCTACCAGACCTCAAATATCTCTTGGGTGTCGCAGACTGACAAAAAAAACATGGAAGATCTAAAGGTGTGGGGGTCAGCTGCGCATGCTTTTAAGAAGTGTGTTATCTAACAGCTAGTCCAAAACACCAGCAATCGTAGCAATCACATTAATTGGTTTGTAACACTACTTGATCTGGCCCCACTACCAGTGGAGCTTGCACTGGTTCATGCAAGATACTTGTCATGCAAGATACATGTGTTGGATGATGGCATGAAACATGGAACATATTTTTAAAATATGGGGGCATTACATACCAAAGATGAATGATAAATTTAAAATTTTCACTGGGAGAACACACAAAAAGGTGTAGTCATATTCAATCGTGCACATAGAAAATATTTCAATAAAGTTCAAGGCCAATTATTTATACTAATAAAGTATAAATAATTGGCCTTGAACTTTATTCAAATATTTTGTACGGTGACTGAGCATTGTGCGGTAGCAACTTTTATGTTTTCGTTTGGGTTTAGACTATCACTTCAACTAAAATTCTGCAAGAGTTAACTTTCTTCTTCGTTAAAATCGTTTGAGCTCAAACCTTTGCAGATATGGTACTTTCGAAAGTCATTAGCAATGCCTCGCAACGCTACAAAAAAGAAAAGAAAATGTCAATTTTATAATAAACACGAAACTTAATTAGTGCAATTTTTTTTTTTTTTTGACAAACCAAATAACTGGAATTAATGTCTGCCACCATGTGTGCCCCCTATACTGACAATTCTACCAGTTTTTTTTGCTGTGCATGCCTGTATGTTTCTTTTTAACGTGCTCCGTATTTAGCTAGTAAAATGATCGACAAATGCCTTTCTGAACTCATTCAGGAGGCCCGTGTCATTCTGGCAGACGACACACAACATTGCAACTGACCCTTCAGATGAAAACCTGGCGGCGTACTGCTTGCTTACTGACAGCGTAGTGCGGTGCCACATAAAATTCAACGCAAGCAGTCACCCCGACGTTGTCAAAGCAAGAGAGCTTTGGAAGGCCTTCGAAACCAGGTCGCAACGACCCGACTGCCTCTACACCCTTGTCGGGAGAATTCCTTGTGCCAAAAACAGCCACCTCACAAGGGTAATACGGTGCAGTGCAACACATGGGCATGTCAATGCTTGAAGGGGCACTAAAGCTCCTCCTCGTGGAACGAAAGGTGCCGTTACCTTGACACCAAGACAAAAGGAATGGGATTCGTCTGTTGCATCATTTGCAATTTTTGAGCAAAAGGAACCGCAATGTACGCTTTCCCTCTCCTTCTCAAGAAAGCTGACAATGCGAAGCAGGCTCTTATTGGTGAAAGGGTATGTCCAATCACAGCGGGAGATTGTTTCAGGAGACCTATCAGGGGCCTCTGTGCATTGTCGTGCTTCTTTAGAAGTAGTGCGAAAGAAGGGAAGCATAAATTTAAGTTTCTTTGACTCATAAATCATGAATGATGCAACAGATGAATCCTGTTCCTCTTGTGTTGGTGTCAAGGTAACATCTTCCATTCCACAAGAAATTTTGACAGTTCAGCATCTCTATAGTAGAAATAAGCTGCCCTGTTCTTGTTAGACTGACACTTATTGCCGCTGAAAGATGGCAAGTGGTAGCATGCATGACATGTGTGCAGTCTGGATACTAATGGAGTTACAATTACCATTATTTGCTTTGCATAATTAATGCACCACCTCTACAACACCACCTTTTTGGGTCTGAAGAGAGCATAATTTATGTCATCACATATGGTAGTTCCAGTTCTGATTATTTAATCAAATTCATCACAGGTGTGGGTGCCCTAAACACCTGCTGCTTCATAATTAGTTTTGTTTCTGCACAGGAGAGCCTTGTGAAGGAACTGATAAGTGAGATTGGTGGAAACGAAGTAGAAGAGTGCGACATCATAGCACGGGTTAGTGAAATTATCTTTTATCTCAATTATGATCCTTACATAATTGCAGAAAGCCTGAACACACACTTTTTTTTTAAATGTGGGATGCACAATTTAGGCTTGCCCATATCGTATTTGAAGAAAGATATCCATCCTATTCCACCATCTGCAAATGGCACCAAAATTGGCCAGATTTTAGCCTCACACAAATAAGAAAAAGTAATGATGAGTGCTACGTGGCACGTTATGTGGGAATGTCATAAAACATGATGCGAAAGAAAAAGCAGAGTAAAAAGCATTAGTGGTAAAAATAATTTACATGTCGCACGTTTGAAAAGGCATATTAACCACAAAGGCTAGGGACAAGATAAGGTAGCCATTTTAGAAAGCAACACACAGATATGATGACTTTATTTTATTGGTCAGGAATTTGCATCACTGAGCAGTTGACATCTGTAAAGGCAAGCAAAACAAACGCAAAAAAGGTCAGAAAAATAATGTGAGGTGGCAATTATAGACCTTTCTTGACAGCACACACATAAACAGCCTAAAAAATTTGGTGACTGCCTGTTTGTCAGCTGTGTGGAGTGAGAACAACTGGAACCTCATTGCAGTTCTTGAGTACAGCGTCGCTAAATAACTAAACATAAAAAAAATGTTCTGTGTCAACAGTCAGTCAGCATCCACTGGGGCCGCCAGGGAGAAAACCCTGTGGAGAAGGTGCTCTTCTTCAAAAAGAACTCCAACACCGCCTTGTCTTCTGCAATGTGGAGCAACTTTTACAAGCACGTGCTTCCAAAGGAGTTTGAAGACAGCTACTGGAACGTTATCCTCCGAAAGTCCGACCCTACCTGCATCAGGCTGCTCCGCGGTGCTGTGTCCACCCTTTTCAAACAAGCACCACATTAGCTCATCAAGTTTTGGGCTTTCGGACAAGGTTATTATTATGTTAAGTTATTAGTTAGTTATTAAGTTATTATTATTATTATTATTATTATTGCACAAACAGTGCTAGTTTTAGCGTCTGACACGCGACCTTCTAGAAAACGTTTCTTTCAGGTGAAGCACGAGAAAGTGCGCATCAACGGTTTAGTCTCATAAGGCGTGTATGTTTTAAAACCGCTCACACTGACAGGTTTATGACAGGCCGTGTATCTTTGCAATGGTACGGTCATCACTACATCTCTAGAGATGGAACAACAAGGTGTTTTGGGAAAACTTGTACTCATTCCTGCGTAAATGCCCTGATCAACGGGATGGTAATCCTCTCAAAAGAGGTGCAGAGACAGTGGTCGGACGTAATGTCCTATTTCGCTTGGATTACCCATCTCACAACAATTGTCCTCCATCTGCAGTTCATTTCCGAGCGAAAATATCGCAAGCACTCGTGCTGCTTCATCCGCAGGTCAAGGCAAAAAGGTGTTCCACAACAAACAGTGCATAGGGAAATGGGGGATGCAAAGATAAAGCAACCAAAGAGTCTAGTGCAGAGGTACTTCCAGAGGTACTTCCAGAGGCACTCGTGGAGAATAACCAAGAGCTCTCTGTGTTACAGATGGAAATGTGCAATACGGTTTTACTAACTGAGCTTTACTACACTGGACACGGAACACGGCAATCGTGAAACCTAACAACAGGGAGTAACACAATATGCTGGCATAGTGCAATTTTCGGTGGAATGGAAAATTACTCAAACATAAGCTTTGGTGTAACTAGGTTCGTTGGCAGTAATACTGGGTTTGGAAAAGCATGACAGGTTCATGTAGAACATTTAATTTAGCTCGATAAACCACGCAAAAAATGAGTACTCCCTAATTGGGAAACACAAACAACACGTAAAAGCAACAAAATGCCCTTTTGTCACTATTTTTCTTTTTTAGTACAAGATAAAATTCATACATCTATAACCTGTATGTATAAGCTGTGACAGAGAATTGCATAGTGTCAGTGCTCCACATGCAATACAAGAGAGTACAAAAATGCCCTATTAGAGCACGAATGTCTGCCATAGTTCAGTATCTCACAAGTAGAATATGAGTAGGTTGCATTAATTTATTCCTCATTTTATGGCACGTCTGCTTAATGCCAGCGGCTTCCTGTTTTGGTCTGTACGTGCAATAAGCTGAAATAAAATTTTATGTTTGCCTCGACAACATTTAAGTGTAACACTGTCAATGTGGCATACAAGATGCACAAGTATACTATAAAAGTAATGCTCCATAATTTTTAAGTGCTTTTGATAATTCATACGTAGGCCTCTTCTACATACAGGCATCTTCCAATACATCAAATTGCTTCTATACTTCTCAAAGCAAGCACCTGCATACACAAGCTGTAAAACTCTATGTCTGCATTCTTTAGCCAGAGTTTTTAGGCACAGAGTAGGATATGCTGCAAATATCTTAATGCAGTTAAAGTTATGGGGCATCACTTTTTGAGCATCACGTTTTCTTTTGTTAATACTGCAGGCGATGCTCAAATTTTTTTTTTTTACCTAACCATTACACATAATACCCCTTCTAGCAATGAGGTACATCATGCAGCTGGGGCTCCTGCCATCTATAACAAATACAGGCCAACAAGTATGCCACACCTCACTGAAACTGTATTGTGCTGTGTACAATCGCATCACTTGCAACAGACCATATAAGTAGTGACTGGAAAAAGTACTTCAAAGAACTTTGAGGCATGGCAGGATATATCCCCCTGGTATAGTACCACAACACTGCATGTTTTATAATGAGAGAATGCAATAATGTTCAACTTATGTATAACTGCGTAGTATAGACCCACAGATCTGCCGGGGGAAAAAAAAACAAAAGAACAGGAAACGAAATAAGAGGTCTGAGGTCACACGTTCTTTTTCTTTCTTATTAGTATTTTTTTTTTTTTCACTTAAAGAAACAGGCATGTACAGTGCTGCAAACCAGGCAGCACTGTACCAACCAGGAAGTAGTATGCTGCACCGCTGTTAAATAATTGCTATGCTAGCCATTTGACGCCTCTTCTTTTACATTTTTACACGTCGCAAGATAAAATATAGATTTCAATGATTATTTTCAAACGACAATTTATGATGTAACTTGCATAGATTCAAAACGTACACGATAAATGCTTCAAAACTGCAAAACGAAAAACAAGAAGAAAAATCAAGAAGGCACTCCAGTTTGATGCACTAGACGCTGGAAATTTGCAGACAGACCTTTACAATCCAGTTTGTTTCCACATCACCATGTTGAAAAACAGTTGCGGTACTCTACACTTCACTGGGTAGCTGAATGCTTGTCACCTTTTATTTCTGTCTTGTTTGCCTGCTTCCTCCACGCTGTTGAGAAGGCCTGCAAGACACAGGGAAAGTGGATATTCAGATATGAAATTAAATTAACACACTTCAGTAAGTTGTTTTTGCAGCATGACATTTATCTTAATTTTTTTTCCCCCAACTGGTGGTGGTACACCATTCTAGATGCTGCACGTGGTCGCATTAACGGAACGTCACCTATTGCGTACATGAAAATGTGCATGTGCAAGCAGCTTGTAAAACCACAAATTAACGAAACCCTCCAGAGAAGCCACGGCCACCTGGATGGAAGAGTAGCTATTATTGATAGACGTAGTGTAAGGGACAGACACCACCAGAAGTGCTTCTAAGCTCTGCTCTTCTACTTGACAGAAACGTTATTAACTAGTACACATTCTATCTTGAGTCAGGTTGATGTAGTGAAGTTGAAGAAATAGCACACAGTATTTATTTGTACAGTAGCAGACCGATTTTTCCGAGCTTGGCGGTGACCTCCACGGTGAAGTCCACATTAATACAGCAGTCGTAGCAGAAAAATCCAACGTTCTCCAAATTAAACTTTATTTCACCTCAAGTGCACTAAAGAAGTCCGTAATTGTGCCCTGCCGCATGTGGCGCCTGCGTGTGATGATATCCACTCGCATTTGCACGAGCGTCACATGTTAGTTGTACCGACAACGTGTCGAAAGCTGGTGAAAAGTGTCGGCATGCCCAAGCAAACTCGACAAGCGTCCCGACTCCCAAAAGTGCCGGCGTCGAAGTCCGCGGCGCTCGCTGCTGCCGTAGTGTCACCTCGCTGTACGTTTCAAAAGTTTCAGAGCAGTGTCGCCTAGGATTCCGATTACCAATCCAATCCAAGCACACAATCCAAAGCCATAGTGCCCAAAACACAAGATGCACGTATTGGTGCTTGTCCGCAGGCACAAAATTGTGCTTTCGGACGTCGGTCTTACTGGAAAAACTCTAGTAACAATATTTAATCCAATGGCGAAGGTCACGGTTCCTCATGGGTGTCCGAAGTATCGAACGAGTCTGAATAATCGGCATCCAAAAAAATCGGTCGGCTGCTGTACATGCAACTTGCTGTGATGTCGAAACCTGCACAGGAATCGAGACTTACCTTCCGTTACTCATCAGTGGGTATGTTCTGGACGAAGCATCTGGAGGTGTGGGCGAAACTGCGTAAAAGTGAGTATACATATTAGTACCGCTATTTTAAATTCCATATGCCTTAGCCAGCTACTGAACATGTCAGAGCAACTGTACCTCTTTCTCTAGGGATGTTTATCCTGCTTGAGAGTGTTTCATCTATACTTTGCACAGCGGGTACAGAACTGGTTAGAGGGATTGTTCGTACAACAGGTGCGAGATCTTCGTACCGTAACACGCTGTCAAGGAGGTCGGCAGCACGACTGACGGGATATAGTTCATCAGATGCGAGCGCCATGTCTGGGTTTCTATCACACACAGCCTGCAAAGACGAAAAAAAAAAAAATCATGGTCAATCCATTGGTAGATCAGACGGAAATGCGTTAGCATTAAAACTTGAAAACCCTTTGGGAACCCCCCTTCACAACGCTACACAACCCTTCACAAACGCTACAGAACACTTCGCACAACCGTACACACAACGCTAATGCAAGACAGTATCCGCAGGCAAACGAGAGATTTTCGTCAGATTTTCGTGCACTGTTGGTTTTCATCTGGGCACATTTTTACTCGGTATACTCCTTTAAACGTTTTGATCCTTCACAAGCATACAGAAAATTTAAAAAAAAAAAGAAGAGAACAAAAAAAAAATAAACCTGCGAAATAGTCTTAGCATTGATAAAATGCCAAAAAGAGTCACTCATCCCTATCTGTGATGTGACACTCAGCAAAAAATCGTAGCTGATTGCAGCCCCTTCCCATCCATCTGCTTGAAGACCCTGTCAGCCTTGGTGCATACATACATGCGTGCAGACGGACCATTCATAATACGCTTCTGTGATTTCAATGAAAAGGTGTGCCATTGGAAAAAGCTGGACATGGGAGAGGTGTTGATCTACCAGGATGATCAACCTCAGATGGTAATCAGCACTAGGCTTTAATCAAGTTAGTCAAACGGAAAGCTTTGATGCTGTAGGACGTGTACTTATAAACAAGGAGACTTCAATGACTGGTTGTGTGACATAGCAGAAGCCTTGCGACACGTGAATCAACGGTAACGCTGCGCCATCTCTTAGGCGAGAGCAAAAGCTTTGGAAGTGCCTGCCCCCGGTGTCCTCCAGGAGGCGGAGCCTCCCGCACGCTTGGTCAACAAACGCAAGTGTGTGGTAGAGACCACTGACTACTGATATAGTGAAGTTATCTTTCTTTCCTTTTTTTTTTTAGGAGTTCAAGAAACTTTGCTAGAAGGAGGTTTCGCTGCATTGATTGCGCAGCAGCCAAAACACTAGTGCCGTTCAATGAGTGTTGTGTGACAGAAGGTTTACTGGGTCTCCCCACTGAGAAGTGTATTTTGCAGTAGTGCACCACAATTAAAAATTGGTCAAGGCCAAATGCAATCAGTATATCAAATCCACACCGAATCAAGGTATACGAATGAGGACTGGGCCTGCCGATCACATAAACCACAAAAGCAGACAGTATGTGCTCACATCTAACTATGCAAGCAAATTGGTGAACTTCTCAGCTTTGCCGTGAGCGATGCACCTACCTGATGGTGTGGAAGATTTTGATCTGGAAACAGTTGTTCACAAAATTCACAGGGCAGCATCGTCACATCACTTTCAACACTGTCACTCCGGCCTATCACCACGCGATTAGTTGTCACAACCGGCACTTCGGTCGTGGCTGTCACACCTGGTGTGGACACGTCCATGCTTTCAGACGGCATCTCATCTACATTTCGCGTTTGCAAGCAGATCGCCTGAAAGAAATGCGTGTAGATATTATTGGAACGTTCCGAACAAAGTTCGCCCATTTATATTACCTGATGAAGCCCAATGTCGTTCTCCGAAATGGATTCACCACAAAACTCGCAAGGAATTGTCACAATGCCCACAGAAGGTCCAGCAGGTGACACAGACTGCGGCTGGGTACCGGTATTATTGCGCAACAAGTTCCCTCCACCGAGCTCACACCCAGACTGAAAACCCAGCGGAAACAGACGTTAACAGCCTTTCAACCACAGACAAAACCACGTGCTGCGGAAAAAATGTTAATCACCTGGTGGAGGATGATGTTATCCATAGGAAACGACTTGCCGCAGAACTCGCATGGCAGCAGTACTGTTTCTGGATATTCAAGATATGCGTGACACACTTGTGCTGAAACTTGTTTTGAACTGGATTATGCACAGAGCCTGAAGTTTTAGGGTTTAACCCAATTCTTCCCCAAATTCGCACCCCGAATTGAAAGTTGGCCTCTTTATGGTGAAACCCGATTGTTACCCGGCAAATTGCCCTCGCTGAGACATCTGTAGGAACGCACACCAACTTGTTTGGCAGCAAACGCAGTTACGTCACCATTTCTACCGGACCAGTTCAGTTAGTTTGAGAAACTGAGCCCGATTTCTCCCCGAATTCGGCGTACCGGAAGTTTTTCCACCCAAATTTGCGTGAATTTAGAGCACATGTTTATTTACCCGATTTTTACTCCCCGAATTTAGAAAAAAAAAAAATTCCCGAAAACTTGAGGCTCTAATTATACGTTGAGCCTCGTGTTTTAGGGTTACACTTGGTACTCAAAAACCAGATTTTAGCCGGAACATTAACAACCTGAAAACACAAGGATCTGGCACAACTTCTAGACCCTCCATTTCTCATTCCCACAACAAAAAAACACGTTGAAATCGCAACGCGCGTCTCACCGACGTCTTCGTCGCTCGAGGTGTCCAGATGACCTCCGTATTCATTCCTAGTTTCGCTTGCACGCCTGTCAGATAACTCCGCTTGTAGGTGCCAGGTGTACGGCCCTTCGACTAACCTGCTGCGATCTGAGACAATACCCAGTGTTACCACTCATATCATAGCAGAACACTGAAATAAGAGTACTAGACTACTACGTTCAATCTGTTAGGTAATAATACTATATCTGTATGGTCTCACTTTTTCGGGTTAAATGTTGCCCCGGGAATCAAGGGGAAGGGGAATGGGGTGCAGTTAAAGTGCCCATATTGGTGAAGCACGCGTACCTTGCGGTTTATAGTGACAAGGACCACGTGTTGTAACATCAAATGTGCTTCACATATATTAATGTTGCGCTCAAATTATACTTACGTGAGACATGCACAAAAATTGCTACTGAACAGCGCACGTGATACGTGATTGGAATTCAGAGAGGAATCGGGTTTAACCTGAAAAAGTCAGACCCTAAATACATATTCTTGAACTAACCACGGCCACCATGTCTTGTAGGTAACAAATTCGAGCCCTCGAAACGAGCCGAGCCAACGCCAGTAACGCTACTAGTCTCATTGCTTCTACCTGAAAGAGGAGAGAAAAAAAGAAAAGAAAGGGGTGCCAAAGTGCTGTATTACAAAAGTGCTGCACAAAAAAAAAACAAAAAACAGTGGAATTGACGCGTATCAAATCACATAGATTACCCCTTGTTGCTTCTCTAGGTGGACTGCAAGCCATTTGCTCATGAATCGCCTTTTCTTTCAACAAAATGAACTGTCCACATTTCGGACATTCTTCGGTACGACTTCCACAGTATTCCAAGTGTCCAGTCATTTTGTCCGCAGCGCATTCTAGCTCGCAGAAAGCGCATGCTATAAGCCGTTTCGGACAGTCGTGTTTCTGCAACATGAAAGCATACGTATCTTTCTCATTCGATGACTCGTGGCAATCGGAATAACTTATACTGGCGGAAGGCTTCTTCGAGATCTCGAGGGAACTGAGCACTTGTACTATACTCCAGAACCGTTGCCACCCCGTTGTAAAATCCTATTCCGCAGGCAGCGCCCCATTATTTCCTTTACCTCATGATCTTCCATATCACATTTTTCCAGGGGCTTCTGGCACTTTGGGCAGTTCGTCTTGACATGTGTCTGGCTGTGGTTCCCAATCTCAGTCTTTGGCACTGGTTCATCACAGGTGGGACACAGCACAATGTTGCGCTGGCAGTGGACAGTATGCATCAAATAGTTCTTGGCTGATATCCTCCGCTTGCTAGATGATAAAGCATTAACAAAATTATCTTTAGCCGTGAGCCAAACATGAACTCCATCTCTTACAAGCAACGCAGCAATGAAACAGGTGAGCTAGCGGTGACGAACTTCCATACTTCATTATTGAAATCGATAAAAACCCCAGTGTTGAGTCTAAAAGAGGAACAATGTACGAGACAAGGAATGACACACAACAACTGCACTGAAGTTGTTGTTGAAATTGAACCGCCAACCAAAGGTTTATTCCATCAAAAACATGGCCGTTTAAGCACTACCCTCTTCACCCTCTTCTCGTGCCAGTGCTTGCACCTGTTTATCCGGATGCTTTCTTCCTGATATGAAGTTATCAACCTTCTCAGATAAGTGTATTTACTAATGCAATTCCTCCTATCTTTTGATTTCTTCCCTTCCATGAGCAACAAGGCTCCCTGTTTTCTACTTAGACAATATTATGGCATTTTTCTATATGTACTGTACTCACATCCTTCACAACTTTGCGTATGCCCCCCAAGGTATTACGGATATGTTTTCTTCAAATTAGCCGCATGTTCTTTTAGCCTAGCGTTGACACACCTGGTTGCCTGGCCTATGCAAACTTTACCACCATTTTACTGGTAAACTATAAACACTGCTCTCACGACAATTAATATAATATACCTTATTTTCATAGTTAATTTTGCAATCCTTTTCTCTTTTGTCTTTTTACTTTCCTCGTCAAGGCACTGCACGATATCCCTTTTGCAAATACTACATCTTCCCCATGATGCTAAAAAATTTCTTTAATCTATGGTCAGCCTTATGCGCATACGGTATAACGCTCAAATTTTGTTTATCTACATCCGATCTGTCAGTATCTTTTCTCATCATTTCCTTGTTGAAACACCCAATGGACTGTGTCATTAATTACTGTTCTTGGGAACCCTGCTTCTTCTAATCTACTAACCTGATTCTTACAACTTCTTTCCATCCGATGCTCGCAAGATTTGCTTACAGCACTACAATTCACGTTATATGCGGTGGCATTTTTGTTTACTGTTTTCGAAATATACGAATCAGACGAGATTAAAGCGGGATTATGCAGCTACCCGATCCATTTGAGAGGCGACAGCAGCTAGCAACAAAACTACACTTGTGAGATAAATTTTTTTTTTATTGGGTGTTAGCGCCACAAAGCAGCTGTGGCTATGAGCGGCGTGGAGAGATGGAGAGAGGACAGCAGGAAGGAGTGGGGGACAGGGGAGTTATTGTGCGTCCTGGGCCGACTTCAGGGGGAACTGTGCCGACATTAGCCTGGAAAGTCTACGGAAAACCCAGGGAAAACCTCTGACAGCACAGCCGGTGACAGGATTCGAACCCGTGTCACCTCTAAGTCTCGGCGTGGAAAGCGATCATCCTAACCACTATGCCACGTGATCTGGTATATCCGCGATTAACATGCCTCGTTGATGTCCTCATGGCGAGTAACTGCAGAAGCTAAACTCTCTATATGCAGCATATCTGATGATTCAACCTTTCCTTATAAGGACTCATTGTCTTTTGCCCCTTGGAAGCACTTTACGAAGCAGCTGTTTCTTCGTTGGCTCCAAGAAACAAGTGGAAACAGAGAGATCATACCCATCTGATATTTCGAAACAATGCTATGCAATTGTAAAAGCGAAACCGGAAGAATCGCAAATAATCAAATTCGCCAAAGCCAAATGTCTACAGTATTACAGAGTGCTCTGACCATTATGTAACAAATATGTTTTGATGCGCGCTGTTTCTCGTTGATGTTCGCAATGCGCAGTACATAAATCTGCGTGACTCCGTGCTGATCGTTTATGTGCCTCACCAGTTCAAGCAGAGTTTCTCATCTTCTTCTGTCTCCATTCTCAGTTTTGGCTGCTTTCTATCGTGTAGCTTCCTATCGTACTTCCGCTATCTGGAAGCTTCGTTGTCGAAATGACACTGTGTTCAATACGGTCACTACCTTCAGCACTTCAGCAGCTTTAGCATTGCGCCCGCCACTACAGTACTACAATTGGCTACAATAAAGCCGGTAGCCAGTCTAATAGCCACAAACCATAGTCAAAAAGTCAAAAGGAGGCTTGAGCTTGGCTTGAGTCACGGCTTGAGTACTGATTATTGATGGAAAGAAAGCGGGCAAGGTTCCTCTCGAGAATGTTTAATAGATTGTAACTTTACGCTACGAAGGCCACCTCCACCAACCTCTACCCTTTCACCTTTCACCCGATACAAAAGGGAAAGTCGCCTAATTCATCATCATCATCATGGATGAGGATAGGGACTAGTATTAGACGTATCTTGCTACTTGATAAATTGGACCTCCGTAAGCCTGTAAGCACTCTCCTGTTGATTTTTCTTTGCTCCATTTTTACCTGATCATAGTTTAAACTTGGTACTTTTTGGTGTATTAGACCTTTTTAATTCTTAAATGCAATGATTTCTTTCTGGTATGCAATCTATGTAGTGTGAGCCGTGAGCATCCAAATATCCGCATGGTGTCGCTACGGTACCAAATTCTCGGCCGACAACCAACCTATCCTACTTTTTGATGGGGGTTTCTTCAGTTCTTGGGAAACAGCTTTAAGCCGTTCAATGAATTTATTTTAGACAGTATCAAAGGTAACACTACTCCACATAGCCATGGCTACTGTGGAGTATGACCTCGACACTTCGGGTGGCTTGATGCCAGTGAGTTTATTGAGATTTTCTTTTGTGCTCTGCATTGCAGACTCTGTATGTTGAAAATGGCTTCTAGCGCATCAAAAGGTTTTTTGTGAAGGTGTATACACTTAAACTTCTGTGGAGTGTATGCGGGGGCATCTCGGCTCACTTTCGCCGCTCTCTTTAGCAAATCCAAGCCCTCATCGCTCCTCCAGTGAGCGAAGATTCGTCGAAGAAAAAGCGGGAACGGCACCGCAGACATCCTGGTCGTGCAGTCAACCACGATGCCTGCGATAGCTGCAAGGAGGGCGGAGATCTCATCTGCTGCGACCGCTGTCCGGCTACGTTTCACCTTCAGTGCCAGTGAGTTCTCGCTTTGAGTAGGTTGGGGGCGAAGACCTCGTTCTCGTAAACTTGGGCTGCCCTGACACTGGCTCTCGTATCATGGCCGCCGAATGTGACGTTCCACTTGCGAGAGTTCTTCCCGTTCCGTAGTTGTCCGACGTCCAATTTCAGTGTCGTCGACGCCTGTTTGATGCGCAGCTCACGTTTGTTTGTCATTCGAAATTTCGTGAGGAAATTTTGACACGCAGTAATTTCGATTCGCGAGTACTTCGACACCCCGACTTCGAGACAAGGTTACTGGGAGGCTGTTACTTATCTGCTGTCATTGTCACAAAAATTCACACAGTAAGATGTGGAGCTTGTAGAATGCAAATGTGTCGTATTACCATTTTTGTGAAGACTGTACTGTTCTATGAAAACGTCGGTGCAGAAAAAAAAAAAGGTGGGCGGGTTATTTTATCGTAGTACATAAAGGTCTGCCATTCTACAGATAGCTACGTACGGAGGACAACAATCTACCTTCTACGTAGTTTGCAAATCGTGCAGTCATTATGAATATATGATGCATAAAGCATTCATATGTTAAAGCGGAATGGGTCATTTCTTTTCGCGTGATTCCCTTTTCTCAACTCGTTGTTGTTTTTCTTGCAGTGATCCCCCTTTAGATGAAGACGACCTTCCGGCTGGAGAGTGGATATGCCATCATTGTACAGTTACCAAAAAAGGAGCAAAAGATGTAAGATATATTTGTGTCCAGGAAACAGAGTAATCCATTTTATGTCGCTGATAGAAGACATGCAACAAGTTGTTCGTCTTAAATTTCATCGTTTTGCTGTTCAGCAGTGTTCAATCTCTCTCCTATGAAAGTGTGGTAGTTGTGAACGTCACTCCTGGGACCTCCGCCAACTTTAGCTACTTTGGTGACCTCTGGATAGTAAATTTCAGTTGTCACGATATTTTTATGAGTTTGTGAGTCAGTAAAATTTTTACAGAAATTACAAAGATATTACAGAAATCTGCAGGATATTTACAGTCTATGCTTGACCGGAATCTTGTCCTGCCTCCTACACACCTATGTCCTGCTGATGAGGTTAGCTGTTCTGGCCATAAAATGCAGATCACATCGGCAGTGCATAGGCTGGCAACGTTTGGTGAAGCACTGTCAGACAGTCGCATGGAAGGTGTAGCACACCTGTCAGGTTGTGTGAACCTCACCAAGTTCTTGTATTAGCAGGAGGACTTCACTTTTGTATTTTGATAGGCACTTGCCCAGCAAGCACCCTTGTTTAACTTAGAAAGCTTGAAAATACAGCAGACTGGTGTGGAAATGTTGAGGAAAGAGCTTTAGGATGAGAGCCGCCGATATTTCAAAATGTGTCGGCGGCTCTCGTTCTGGGGCTGTTCCCATAACTTTGTAGAAAGTGCCACTAAAGTGGAAAAATTTCTCCTTGCGGAATGAAACATGTTGCTTTGACACCAACATAAAAGGAACAGGGTCTGTCAGTTCCGCCGTTTGTCATTTATGAGCGAAAGTATCCGCACTTTATGCTTTTCCTCTTCTCCCTCCCTTCTCAAGAAGGTCGTCAGTGAGGAACGGGCTCCCATTGGTCTCCTCAAACAATTTGTCCAATCGTTGTGGGCGATCGTTTGACGAGACCAATCCGAGGCCTCTCCACATTGTCACGCTTCTTGATAA
This sequence comes from Ornithodoros turicata, assembly GCF_037126465.1. Taxonomy (NCBI): domain Eukaryota; kingdom Metazoa; phylum Arthropoda; class Arachnida; order Ixodida; family Argasidae; genus Ornithodoros; species Ornithodoros turicata. The sequence continues at coordinate 16,957,781 of NC_088210.1, read as the reverse complement.
GAAGGAAAGGGTAAATTTCCTTTGCTCGTAAATCACGAACGATGCAACCGATGAATCTCGTTCCTTTTGTGTTTGTGTCAAGGTAACAGCATTTTTTCTTTTGTTTTCTCCAAGGAAAAATATTTGCGCATTGGCACCCCTTAACAGTTCATCTTGTGTGTGTCTGTTGACGATGCTGTATGCCGTTGACAATGCTGTGAGTATCTGTTGACGATGTTGACGATCTCATGAATATAGTACATAAAGAAAGCTGTCACACCGTCAATGACATACCCGATAGTCTTTGTGGAAACAGAATCCATCCTGAGTCGTGTCTTCCCACGGAAAATTTCTTATTAATATATGCGTGGCCATGGATATTGTTACGAGGCTTTGTTTTAGGGCTGTGCGACTAATCTAGAATTTAATATTTGATTCAGAATTTGAGTTGAATAGCACATACATAGTTGTTCGCTTTGTTATTTTAAAAAAATCTAAATATTTCCCCAGCCTCGTGCTGTTCATACGGATTTCAGTGCAAAATCTGGTAGAAGTTATAAACTTGATTGTAATGCTGGAGGTGTCACGCCGCAGGTCATTAGAAAGCTGTACAAAACCTACACAAAGCTCGGCTGTACAAATACTCCTGTACCTCATAATGAGACACGGTACTGTTCTTAGGGCAACAAGGGCAATGCAACAACAAACGGCAAGACCGCTGCCATCAAAACGGCACGCAAAATGGAATCTGAGCCTGCCGATAATGGCTCCGAGGAGCAGTCATCGTCTTCCGCTGGTGGAAAGGAGGAAGACTGGCCGTCCACGTCAGCGGCCGCGTGTGACGATGAAGATGAGGAGGACGAGGAAGAAAGGACTCCGCTGCAGATGTTAATCAAAGCAGCATCACTAATGAATGCGAAGCAGTTTGAGCTTCCCCACGAACTGTCGTGTCCCGTTTTGCTTCCAGGTACGTAGATCTTTAATCGCATTATGCGAATATGAGCCCGCAAAATATTTGGAATCCCACAGCTCTGAGTAGGTCCGACCTTTCACTGAATGTACAGCTATTTGATGCGGGTGAACTTGGTTGTAATTATTTAGTGATTTCAGAAATTATGCAGTTAGTCTATGTGCGCCTATGTACGAAAGCTCTCATGTATTTATTTATTTATTCATACTACCGACATGAGGCAGAAGTAGGGTGGCACAGTGTAGAAACAGGAGTTTATAACACATAAACAGACAGTCGGGAAAACAAAAGTAGGGTAAGATTGGTCGGAGTCTTTGTTGAAAATGAGCGTGCGTAACGAAGACACATACACGAAAATATAATGAAAAAATGGCTAAGATGAAATGAACAGATAATAATAATAATTTATTTCTGATAAGGTGCCCATAGTGGTCTGGGAAAAAACATGAATAAATTAAAAAATACAGAGATACACATAAATACAAAGAACCTACACATCAAATACAGTAGGCAAAACAGCAAATGTTAAAGTGAGTTGTGGGAAAAAAGGAAACAGCTAAAGGGAAAATGGGACAGATGAAATTGAGCTTGTGTCTGCTGTCCGTCCTCATTTTGTGTGCTTGTTTTCAAGGTGACAAACAGAAGTAGGCAGAAAAAAATTATCATCATAATATAACATTCATATTTAATAAAATGATTGAATAATAAATAAAATGATTAAGATCCTTCTACAAGATCTGATTTAGGGACTCGAACTAACGTTATCTTAAGCTAAACTACAGTCTGTGTGTGTTGGTCCTGTAGCATGGGCAATTTTGTAAAGCAGGCTTCACCTCATGCAGGGAAGCGTCAGGTGAAGCCCACTTTCGGGAGTTGCGAATACTCGGACATTCGGAAATCCGAGTATTGGCTATTCGATTCGCAAATGAAAAACTTGGAATCCGAGTATCCCCGTGAAATACCGTGCCAAACCAAGGATTCTACGATATTTCGCGGAATCGCGGAAAACCTGGGGCCTTAAACATAACTCCAAGGGGTGCAAGTTGTATGCCTCCATTCTTCTCGGGAAGGAATCATAATTTAAAAACAGTCGATGCGAGTGAAAAAAAGGAACAGGGGACGAAGGATGCTTCTGTCTGGCAGTGCTGAAAGTTGTGGAAACGAAAGGCACTTATCGGGAATTCTGAATACAGGCTCCAGCAAACGGGTGAGAACGAAGGACGGTAATCGCTCAAACTCGAAGAAGCCCGCTCACGAGCTCGACAACGGCCTGGTGCCTTTGCCAGCAAAAGTCTGCTTTCAGTGTAGGAGGTATGTATACCACTTATATAGTAGCTCTCGTGTGATAGGCATACAATGGGACAGGCCTGGGCTAGATGGGACAGATCTGGGCAGTTGGGTTTATCAAACATTTCAATGTATTGTTTTCTATTGTGTTTTCGCAGGAGCTGTCGATGGGCACCACTGATCCAGTGTGACTACTGTCCACTCTTTTTTCATGCGGACTGTCTCGATTACCCACTTGCAACACTGCCGACAACACGCTGGAGATGTCCAAACCATGCGGAGAATCTCCTTGTGAGTTGACCTGAGCTTGACAAGGGAAACAAAAGGAGTGCAGTTTGATTATGATTGGTTATGGTATTAGGTTAGAGCACTTAAATTCAGGGTGCGAATCCAAATATTTGGAGTTTAACCCAATATCAAATATTCGCGCAAATTTTACAGTATGCGCCTTTTGCACTAAAAAGTTTGTACTTTGTAGCTCGTAGCTTCAGTGTGATTTTTCTGGCATTAACCGTCACTAGAAAAAGACTCAGTTCTTCTGTGGGAATCCCCTACTCTTTAATTTTACATGATAGTGTTTTCTACTTTTCAGGTGAGTCTGCACTTACTGGGGTAATTATCTTGATTTCAAAATTCGATGTCGGGCAGTGGCATGTTACGCAAATGAGGATGTACTTGTTTCTGAACGTCCACAGGTCACTTGTGAAACAAAAAAAAAATGGCGTCCTGCCTCAGCTTTGCCACGAACGTCCTTTAGCTTCTTTGCTGGAGTGTGTAAGGGTGTATGTCTCACCTGGGTAAGGTGCGTTGCTGGAATCTTAAACGTAAGGCGTCTCTAAGGCACACTTTTTGTTCCTGGGCTGCAGATGTTATTCAAGAGTCTTAACTTTTTAAAGGCAACGTCCCAGACATCAAATCAAAATCCCCATCCGGCACTGCTACAGTGTATGTGGGAGGGACACCACCCCATCCTCATGCGAAGTAGACACAATTAACTTGGGCTAGCATTGTCATAAGCTAGACAACAACAGTCTGCCTGAGTTGGTCCTGCAGCACTGCCAATTCTTTTTTTTTAAGTGCTTCTTCCGGTTTCCTTCGAAGACATTCCTTCAATTCGGAATTTGAACGTAGAGTTCCTTATTTGATTCGGAAATCAAATCGAACACACAATTATTTGCTTCAATGCTTGACAAAAAATGAAAAGACGAACATTGGCATAGGGCTAGTGAATAATTTTGCTTACGACTTTCAGGACGAAAAACTTCTAACGTCTGTGAGCTTGACCGAGAGGATGAAGCTCTGGGACCGCTACTCCGGCTACATCTCGCAGGACGCAGTCAAATTACAGTTTCTGCGGAAGTGCCACCGCAAGAGTCCCCCGTTCAGGTACAAAGTCCGCATGGCGCCCAAGAACCGTGTCAAGGTCGGTATTCTTTGACCAGCAAAAAAGAGTGACTCAGCACCTTCGTGTTATGCAATCCGATGTCGTTCATATAGGTTCCTAATGCAGTGCGAGAGCAGTACAAAAACCCACCTTCCCTATTACCAAGTGCAGCAGAAATATCGTTCGACCTCCCCGAGAACTCATGCGCGAGTTCCATACCCATGAGCTGTACAACGCCGGAGGAGCAAGACGAGGTTTGTCTGTTTGCAGTTTGAACAATTTATAATAGCAGATACAGGTTCAATCACCATGGTTTATAACTAGAGCCTGAATTTTTTGACAAATATTCTTTTTCTAAATTCCTTCTTCCTAACAGTCCTTCACACGCTCTTAAACACGAGTTACTTCGCAATGAAATTTAAATGCGCATTTGTCCTTGCAGTGGTTAGCGAGTGTTGTGGCTCTCCAGACCAGTATAGCCAAATACCTGGCACGAAGGCAGGTCCTTCCTGGTGATTCATCTCCCAATCATCAAGAGTCTGTCTCTGAAAGCAGGGTTCCTCCTTGCCCAAATGGGCCTCAGGCAAACAGCATTGCCACACCATTTAATGGAGACCTAGACCCAGTCACATTGGTGAGTATACAGTTCCTGTTTTCATGAGCATGACGAGAACATGAATATTGTAAGGAGGTCTGACCCAATACAGATGCAAAACTCTGGGCTGTGGTGACGATCTTTGGTATGACTGAATAATTTAGTGTTGTTGAAGTGCTTCGAAGCTTCAAAGAGTTTTATGGCTCACATTTCATGCAGCGCAAAATGTTTGTGTTGTGAGACCCCTTTTGCTTATCAGTTTGTATACTGTATTTTACGTGTTTTTAATGTTCAATACTTCGTATTTTGCGTCCCCTATTTGTATCTCCAGTATTTGCACTCTGTGACACTAGTGTGATAGATGCCAGTGTGGATCGGGAACCCCTAAAGTATGTAACAAACCACGACTTTTAGCAGACGACACCGCCAGCGTCTTTTCCTGTCGTCTGCTACGGAATATCTTACGGCTGTGTCACAGGCACAACCTACTAGATCATAACGACCATGTCATAGGCAGCCCTTCCCAGCGCCGCATTTGGAAGCTAGCGGTGGCGCTACTCATCGGCACGGTTATTGCTCCCTCAATTTCTGCAATACTTTGCACTTCAGCTTAACTTAGTATATTTGTACAAGCGGTGAATGTCCCACAAGAGATGCTTCTTTCTAAAGCTGATTATCATCACCATTCTACACGTTTTCATAGGAGCTGTCGCTGTCGTCTGCTACGGTAGTCGTCGTACGTCCGCTTCTGCATGTTCAAAATTCAAATTTCCATCGTCCAATCATGATACAGATCTCGCAAGCCGATTAGTGGCGGATCGTGTGGACGGGCTCCTCATAGGGGTGGCTGATTATGACATGGTTGTTATAATCTTGTAGGTCGTGGTCAAAACACAGAATGAACACAAAAATATTGCTCGACACATAAGTTTGTCCGCCCTATGAATGACTTTTACCCTGAGCCTACTGGTCCCTCAGGGTTGAACACAGAGATTTTCCCAGTGAAAATTCTTCCGTTCAGTTTATTCAGACATTCTTCTGCACTGTAATGCAGGTGAAATCTGAACCTGGTACAGTGCCACGGTTAAAACCCGGAACACCACCCCCAAACGACGTAAAATCGGCGAAGCAAAACGTTACGGTTGTGTCGACGTCGACACGGTCGTCCTCTGCTCCAACAATAGTGACCAGAGTGGTGCGCAGCGGCTTGACGCCCTCTTCCACCCTGACGCGGGTGATAACACCGGGGACGTTACCGAGGTCCACATCACCGGGAACGGCTCAACGCTCGGCGGCGGCTGTGAAGGTCGGAAGCGGCAGTCCGCAGGTTGTGACAGTGCATGCAGGTATGCGGGTATGTCCTCGTAGACAAGATAAAAATGCCTTGTTACTGTGATAGAGCTAGAGTCTGGGCTGTTCCGCAAATCCGCGAAATTACGCGGGATTCAGGATTAGGGCCCCGTTTTTTTTTGGGTGGTATTGCTCGGGAAAAACGGTGATAAAACCTGAGACAAGGAACAGAAAATAACAACGCGACACATTCTCAAAATGTATCAATTTACCATCTCGCCTGCACCCTTGTGCTTCTACCATTAACCTATCAATAGGACCCTGTGATTTCGGGTTTCATTTTATTTTTATTTTATTTTTTTTAACCCGTAAAATCGGTTGATATCGGGTGGAAACATAGATTTTCCAGTGGAGAATTTTTAAACAAGTGCTCCTCACATTTTAGATTAACGCAAGATACGGAACAGCTGAATGTCAAGTGGCCATATTGGTGGCTGAATTTGCACTTTGCCACGTTCATTTTCGGGTCTTTTTTTAGTTTTTGCTGTAAGTGATAAAGATGATGCAAATCGGGGGTAAAAGCAGGTTTTCCCGTAAAACAAAGCCCTAGGCATAAACCCTGTTTTTACTCCTGACTTGCATCGTCGTCACTCGAGGTAAGACCCAAAAAGCCCCTATAAGGAACTTGAAAAAGTGCAAAGTGCTTCACTATATCCATATCTTCACTACATGCAGGTTCAGTGTAAAGAGGTTCCTGCAGTTATTATAATCCTTTTGTACTGTTGCTGTTGGCCCATTGATACAGTACAGTGCGCAATTTTGTTTGTCAGTTTCCATGGCGTCTCATTAGCACATTCCTTACATTCCAGGAAAAACTACTGCAGCCACTAGCAAGATAAATATGGCTTCCAGTATAAGCTCATCGCCCGCAATTCTCAATCTTAACAATAGCTTACAAGCATACATTGATGGAGTTGGAGGTACAGTTGCTTTTTTCTTTGTATCTTTTCTTTTTTTCTTTTTTTTTTTTTTCAGTTTCTGTTCCTTTGCTTTTATGATACTCCAGAGTGTGCTAACACAAGCTAGCTAATCCAAAGGTGGACTTTCACCGTTGTTATAGATGTAGAACTCAGCAAACTTGACGAGCGGCTGGTGAAGATTCTGGCATGGCAGCGGCTACAACAGTTGCTACCGGCCAAGAATTCCTCCGCAACGCCTGGAAAGAGAGGAATCAACGGCGTCGTTACACCAGGTATGTGACTACAACCTGCATAGAAATTCAAAACAGGCTAGTGAGCAACCACGCTCTAGAAGCAAGCAAGATGCGACATTTTGATGCTGGGAAAACGTCCTGTTTCACCCTTATGGCTGCAGTGTCACCTCCTTCCGTCGGTATTCCACTACTGAAGTCTCGCGCTGCGGGACAAAAAGGCCCTCGGTACGGGGAGAAATCGGATTTTACCCGAATCACTAAATGTGTGATTCGGGGGGGGGGGGGGGGGGTGAATTTGGGGAAGAGTCAACTAGGACCCGAAAACCTCAATTCCTTGTAATACCGTATGTATTGCCAATGTTGGTCCAATATTGGGCCAAGATGTTGTGCTGCTTGGGCAGCTGATTGACAAACTTGTGGCAGACAGTGATAGACCAGACCCACAGGAGTAAGTCTTCCCTATTGTTTCACGTGACAAGTGGCATCGCTTCTTTTCCACAGGCATGTCTGATGTTCGTGCACGTGCTGTGGTCTGTCCTTTGGTTGGGAAAGGATCCCTCGTGCCAATGGCTTACCGCTCCCTTACTATCGGCACCGGTATGTAGCAGAAAATGACACGGTCGCTATGTTTGCAGAATTGCGCTTGGTAGCGTATTGGGTTCGTTCTAGCCGTCCAAGTCCAACTAATGTTTCTTTGTTTTTTTTTAACAGGTGCTGACATGGACGTGTGCCTCACCAATTATGGTCACTGCAATTATGTTTCTGCAAAACATGCATGTATATTTTATGATGAAGTAGGTAACATTTTTCGTAACAATGCAGTGTATTTCTTTTGCGAGGGCTGCCCCTCCTGTAGCAAGGGACTTCTGACACCCATGCAAACACCAAATTTGTACATTTGTGAACTTTCTACATCACACAATCAGCATCAACATCACAACTCATCGACATGATAAGTAGAGGTGTGCGAATCAATTTTCATTGTGAATATTTCGCTTACACTGCGAATCGAATTTGAATAATCAGAAAAGGGCCAATTTGAATAATTTCGAATACCTCATGGTGAAATATTTTGTGGTGTTGGGCTCATGAGATGATGTTCTGCTCCAAACATGTGAGCCTAACATAACATATCGTGAGAGAAGGGTCCCTCTGTGTTGAGTATGGGAGACTGTATTGTATTAGTGGGATGAACTACATTCAACATGTTCATTGCAGCCTGCTTTGTGTGCACCTCCTCATTTCTATGTTTACATTGTGAATTTCCTGTACTTTTTTTTTTTAAACTGCACATGTTTCCATCTGTTACTCAACATAGCCCTGAAAGTTGTGAGTACATTTACTAGAACCTGCAATGCCCAGAGTAGTGTTTACCATGAGCTCAGAAAATTTGTCGACTTTAGTGACACAATATTGGAAGCGTATACGAAGAGGGGAGTCAAGTCCTGTAGATCACATCAACAAAATGCAGAAACCGACACTGAGGATTTTTGTTTAGGTTTAATTGATACACGCTTTCGCGTGGAAGACCGCGCTTCTTCAGGTTCTTCTTTCTGTATTTTGTTTATGTGACACAATATTGTAAACAAAGTGGGCTTCACCTAACTCTCGGATGTAATGAGACGAAGCACACTTGCAGAATGGCGAGAGCGATACCTCCTTCAGCACTATTCAAAAAATATTCGAAAATTACGAGTACGGAAAATAGGTTGCCAATAGCATTCAAATAGCATCACAAAACTTATGATTTGACATCAAAATCATAGCCTCATCGACCTCACAACATGAATTTCAAACCCCGTCTCCTTTCATTTTGTTTATTAATCCCTTAAAGGCCAGAAATAATTACATACGGAGTGTGCTGGAATATATATTATAATATAATATATATTAGAAGTCGAAATCGAGTCGAATGGGAGGAAAAAATGCTGAATATTGAATCGAATATCAATAGTCGTGCAAATTTAAAATGCGTGCCTTTTGCAATGCGCCAGCGCCGCTAAAGTGCGCGTGGGAGGGACTCTGCCCCTTTCTCAGGCGTACTGTACACGATTAACTTGGGCTAATGTTATCTTAAACCGAACAACAACTGTCTGCCTGTGTTGAACTGGCAGCACTGTAAATTTCTTAAAGCAGGCTTCGCGTCATGCAGGGAAGCATCAGGTGAAACCCACTTTCCAGGTGCTGTCGTTCATAGTCCAATATTATATTCGTAGTCATATCATCATTCGTATATTCGTAGTCCATAGTCGTATAGTCGAATATTCGGAAAACTGAATGTTGGATATTCGATTCGATATTCCTTCGATTAATATAATAAGCCTTTGATTCACGAATCGAATACTTCGAGTTATTGATATGAGATTCGCATCCAAGAATCCGAATATTCGTGCACGTCTAGGTATAAGCCTAAAAAGCAGTGTTGCAGTGAGCAGTGTACATTGTAGCCTTACCCTTTCTATTTTAGATAACAAAGCACTATGAGCTGCTCAACTACAGCGAGCACGGGACAACTGTAGACAACGTTCTGTACTCGTGCGACTTCTCAGACAAGCACACGATACCTTCATCAGCAGCGTCAACTACGGTTGCCGCTGTGCGGCAACTCGTTGAAAATTCTAAAGAAAAGTCGCTGCCCAAAGACGAAGCTGCCGAGGGTCGGACAACTATGACTGCTTTTGGAGGGGCCAATGTAAGCAGATACCGTTTTCATGCCTGTCTTTGTCAGAATTGTGAAAAGTGAAAAATATACCTCGCAAAATATACATTGAAGACGAAGTCCGATCTTGCAGCTAATCTTTGATGGATTTCGTTCGTTTGCTTACCTGCATCTGTTGCATTTTAAATACCGTGAGAGTGAGCAAGACCAAAAATGAGAGGAGGGGAAATTGTCTCTCCTCTCCTTTCGTTTCCCACTCTCACTCTCTATCACATCAGCCGGTACGACTTTCCCGAATCCGTGACAGCAGAAATCGACCCACTTCAAATTGTTTCTTGGTGTTCGGGGAAACTTTCCATGCAATGCCAGGGAACTTCCATGATATGCCTTTATCGGCGTTAAGATACAGGCAAAACGCTGCCATTACGTGATCTTTCAGCCGACATGAGCAACGAATGACCGGACGTGCGAGGTGGAACAGGAATGTATGAGCGAGGAAGGAACAAAGGTCAACTATGAGATCAGTCCTACTGGATCTGACTTTGATAGTAGCATTGATAAATGTTCCACCCACAATGAGCATACTAAAACATGCACTTGACACACGGGCTCGGATTACTGTTGACACTGTCTGTGATGTAGAGTTTAAAGTGGGAGATATGATGTCAAAACCATTCCTCAGCAAAACTCACTCATGAGCATGCTCATTCATGCTCACTTCTGCTCAGTGTGGTGAGTGAGTTGAGCATGAGTGAGCAATTGGAGAGATGAGCAGGTGATGAGTGAGTGTAAATGAGCTATAGTGAGCGGTAATTAAAGTCTCCAGACTACGGCAAGCGCTGTGTAGATCAGCCAGACGATTAACACTAAGTGAATCTGAACACCGTAGTAGTTCATTGAGACCTTCTCGATATCCTGAACAGTTACAATGATACCATAACACCATGGGCTAGGGGAAGTCTCATGGTCAAAGTGCCTGCAGTTCTTACACGGGGGAATGTGATGTACTTGCAAAAAATTCGCACTCATGAGCATGCTTACTCATGCTTACTCATGCTCAATATGACAAATGAGTTGAGCATGAGTGAGCAGACGGAGAACTGAGCGAGAAGTGAGTGAGCAAACAAGGAGCTGAGCTTGAGATGAGTGAGCAGGGGTCGCAAGTGCCGACCTTTGGTCAAAACTGCCTGCGAACGCAATCCTCCAACTCAGTGATTTATCGAGACCCCCCCTACACCCCCGCAAAATCTGGAGGAGACCCCCCCTAAAATTTTGTGAGATTGCACAATATTTCGTCAAAAGCATGTAAAGACACCCCCTTGCGGAGCACAACACCCCCCAAGGACGAAATCCTGGGTAAACCACTGCCCCAGTATCCATATTTGAATTTCTACTTTTTTTGCAGGTTCGAAAGCAGTGCGGCTGCAAGACAAGCAGCTCGAGCCTTATTGGTGGCAGCAGGGCAGGATGGGAAGGGACAGCGTTACTACACCATGGAAGTTACATCAAAGTGGGCTGTATACAACTCGTGTTTAGCATTACGGACTTCGAATCGCAATCCTGAGTCATCGTGCTTTACCATTCAGGCCATCGGCCTCGGTGTACATAGTTGTAAATAGGACACGAATGGGCTGCTTTCGTACAGCCGAACCTCGTCTTTGTGTACAAGTGCGTGTATGTGTGTGTGTGTGTGTATGCCCACGGCAGGGACTATTGTATAGTTAAGTTTAGCTACAAAAGCAGTTGGAATGCAGCGGGTGCGGTTGCGATGTACAGTTCATGTTGTAAGATCAAGAATGGTCCCGGTGCTGGGATCTTGATTATTTTTAAACTGTTAGATGTGTCTCGTTTTTAATGGAAGCGTAGTAAATAGCAGATACTAATCGTGGAGCACTTCTACTGGCTGTGTTTCTGGTGATGAGAAAAACCTTGTTCCTCCCTGAAAGGGCACGTAGGAAGAACCTACTGTCTGTGAAATTTGCTACGACTGTTTTACTTCTCCTGCCAACACGCAACGGAACAGCGTGTGGCGGTACTGCGACTTTATGCTGGGTTTCGCTTGGCAAACATCGTGCATCACAGCTCTGTACACATCGTGCTTGCCTACGAGGTACAGCTTGGGACAAAAGTTTACAGAACACCGGGGTGTCGCATTTCTCCATCGGAGCGACACCCAAGCAGCAGACAGGAGCGGAAACACATACTGAGAAGTGGATAGAATAGCCAGTCAACCGTTTCTTATTCCATCTCTTCCTGATAGCTAGCAGGGGGCCACTCCGATGAAGAATTACGCCAGTGCCGTGTTCCGTAAACTTCTGTTCCACGCTGTACGGTGCCGGACGAAAGGTTACGAAACACGCTCTGACGCGTTCCTTCCTCGGAGTGACACACCGGCAGCGAATGGGACATGTTTGTACGGTACCAATAGTCCGTAGGGTATGGAATTCGCCGGAGCGTGTTCTGTAAGCTTTCGTCCGCCACTGTACAAGCCATTTACATTATCAAAATCGTTGTGTTCCCGCTAAAACAGATGGAAAATACAGACAACACAACTGTCTTGTTTGGCTGAGTCTTTCAGTAGTATGAACAGAGCTGGGTGCGATCCTGCACTTGGGAATAACCTGCGCGTTCCTGCGGGTGCAGGTCTTCAGTTGAGATATCATGCGGGTGATAGGTCGGGTGCAGGTACGATGTTTTCCAAAAAGGGAGTACAAAAGATTTAATGAGTCTCCTAAGTTGCATCCTTGATCGAGATTTTTACCGGGCTGCACTCCAAAACACAAGGCTACGTGCATGTACTCTGAAGCAGTGGGCATTGATATTGCCACATGATGCACGTTACGATAAAAGAGCTGTACAAGGCATGACCGTCACAAGGTGGGGCTGGGCTTGGATTACAAAATCATAGATCGCGGAACAACATAAGAATTAAATTCATTGCAAGAGTCACATTGCTGCTTATTGCTGGCCAGTTCTTCCATCTATAAACTGATCGAGGAGAAATCAAATTAACGAGGCGTCGGTACAAACTGTCATTTGCTACAAGACTGTTGCCAGACGCCGTAAATGTCCCACACGTGTTTCGACCTGCCAAATTGCCACTGTCATTAAAAGAACGGTCGCATCCATCCCCGTCGATTTCGACACTGTAGTATCGAAAGCCCTACGTGAAATAGTGGCATAATTTGATGTTATTCCGCAGAATACATGACAGGAGCAGATGCCGGGTGTTGAGAGTGTGCCGGAATTCCTCACTGGAAATACGAGAGAAACGTCTCTTCCTAAGAGTCAGTGAGGGCGAGACATTGAGAAAAGGAACGCTGCGGCCACGTGGGCGTCTTAAATAGAAAGAGCTTGAAGTATTCTGGAAATATTTTTTCCACATTTTGCTAAATTCGTGCGAATTCGAGTGGAAAAACTTCCAGTATGCTAAGTTTGGGGCCCTATTACTTGAACGAATTGTGCTGGTTTGGTACAAATGCTGATATAACTACGTTTGCTGCCAACAAGCTAGTGTGTATTGTGGCAGACCTTTCAGTGATGGCAATTTGGTGGGTAAAAATCAGGTTCCACCCTAACTTTCAGTTCGGGGAAGAATTGGGTTCAACCCTATAACTTCAGGCTCTACTTATAGAGTTAAGGGGCACCTGGACGTGCATCCACAACAACCCTGGTTCAAATACTTGGCACGGTACCAAATTCTGTAGAAACCCTTAGACTACAGGACAACCGCTCAAGATAATGTTTAATTGCAGAATGAAATAGCTCGCGATGCGGGATGATGCACCAACGCACAGTCTTCTTCAGTCCTTCATGGCTACTCTGTTGCGTTTGCAACAGCGGCTTTCTCATCTGGGCAGCGCCCTCTCACTTGTCCATATAGGGAGCGACATCATGCCGCAGGAGCCTCCGCAGCTGCGGAAGCAACGCTGATCTCTAAAACTTGTTTATTTAATATCTAGGCACTTTTCGGACAAATTACTTTACCAAGCAGATTGCCGGCAAATTTTTGTGGTATCAGTTTCCGGGATTCGGGATGTGACCGTCCCTTTAATTGAAATGCTTCCCTATTTCCCTAACACTATTATCTCACCATGTATTTAAATCAGAAGTAAATGGTTCCTTGCAGAGATCAGGCAAAGGAGAGCAAAAAGAAGCGATACAAATTTTATTAATTTATTATTATTTTTTTATTTTTTAATTTAATGTTTTTTTTAATTTATTAAATTTTTAAATTTGTTTAAAAACAATTTATTAAAGCCAGGTTCACCGTATGTGATTTAACTTTACCTTCTTCTTTTGGTATGTTTGTTTCCAGTTTGCATTTACTTCCTGATGACTTACACACATCTGAAACACAGGGTATGTGCCCAATCAGGAGAAACTGACCAGCCACAAGGTCCCATCACATCTTCCTTTCCTTATTGATGCACTGTCATGCAATGAACTGAGTCTGCTACGCTGTGCCTCCCCTTTTTTAAATCCAGCAGAGCAGTTTGTGTTTTATAGTGTGCATTCACCGACGTCACATCGTGACGTGGCATGCCCCCCTCACTAATGGTCACTTTTCGTGGTAGCAGCATTGAAAGATGACAAACTGCGCGATTTTTTTTTTGATGCGACAACCACAGCTCTTGTAAAAGAAAACGTGAGAAAAACGGTAATGAAGTGTCTTTGAGATGAAAGAAAGGAAAGGAAGTGACAGGATTTTAAAGACACCACTCTAGGCTTCGATTTCGAGCAAACGGTAGATAATCTCGGCAGCTACGCCAAAAAAGTGACCACCAGCACGGCGGCATGCGTTTGATGTCATGTGAATACACCCAATACCTGCCCTTGTACATACCGTTTTGCGGAATGACTTGGGTATTGCACGGCACAAAGGCTCGAGATTATGCTGTTAAGGGGGACTACAAAGAAATTCTTTCAAATTTTCAGTCGCTCATGGTATACGAATCCTGGAAGAACAATTAATCACTTCAGATGAAAGCAGGTGCTCACGTGAGTCATTTGTGACATCACACGTACCAAGTTTGCTTGCAATCACACCATGTTTTAACTTGGGCCGCCAGTGGCTAGAGATCACCTTCAGCCCGCAGTTTGTATGGGAAATATAAAGACTCGAAGAATATTCTGAAATCTTCAGCAAAGCCTTACGTCGTCTGATTGTACTCCCTTTCACAACCTTGTGTTCTGGACATGTAGTTGAATTGCGCAAGCCAAGGTCAACCTTTGCGTTGGTTCTGGAATCTCGGGGGGGGAAAGGACACATACAGTCGACTCCTGTTCATCCGGCGCTGCCCGTTTTCAGGGAAAGTGTCTGAATTGCGAGGGATCTGCATAAATGAACTCCAGAGCACACACGTCCCCTGTTGTCAAGAAAGTCTGTGCTTATTATGGAAGGCATAGAAAATTGTCCGTCGTCGTTTACGTGAAACTACTATGGACTTTCAGCTCCTATAAATCCTTACCGATGACACTAACCCCGGACGCTGTGTGTTACAGTAGGCATCAGTTTCCGAAGACACTGTTGAGAGCGTCAACGTACGGTACATTGGTACAGTGGGAACGAGGAAGATTCCTCGAAGTTGACGGTTCCCAGAAATTTTTGTCCAAATCCGGTCACCGAAGCTAGGATAAATGAAGGCAAAGAGCACGGACTGAAATGCGCCTCCATGTGTGCAGTGTGGGGGTCTGGATATGTGAAGACCAGATGAATGGGGGTTGACTGTATCTGTTGAGCAGCATTCAAATTTTTCTTTCTCCCATTTCCTCTTCATTTTTATTTTGTGCAATATACTCCAAAATTATTTGCTGTGCTGTCAGTATGCAGTAGGAGATGAGGTACATTTCAATTGCTCAATTTTAAAGGAGCACTAAAGTGCAAAAATTTTGTTCTGTGGAATTAAGAATGCCACTACCTTGATGCCAACACAAGAGGAATAGGATTAATCGGTCATGTCGTTCGTGATTTATGCGTGAAAGAAATCATGGTGCGTGCCCCTCCCTCTCCTTCTCAAGACTGTCGACAATGCTGAGCAGGTTCCCATTGGGCTCCTCAAAACGATTTGTCCAATCATTGCGGCAGATCGTTTGAGGTGACTAATCCAGGGCCTCTCCCTGTTGTTGCACTTTTTGAGAAGAGGGAGGAAAACGTAAATTGTGATTTCTTTCGCTCACCGATCACGAATGACGCAGCTGATGAATCTCGTTCCTTTTATGCTGGTGTCAAGGTAACAGTACCATCTTCGATTTCGCTAATGGCATTCTTTGCACTTCAGCGCCCCTTTAAAGACCCACGTTTGGGTGGTGCGTTCGCCCCGTGTCCAAACATTTTTACATCCCCTTTGTCCTCCTCTCCCTATTGTGCACAGTCGACAGTCCAGACTCGCCTCCCACGTGGGCAGAAAGTACCAGTGTGGACCTGTAACACTCACTATGTTAGGAGAGCAAGATACTTTGCTTTCAAGATACAGACTGTATAGTGTTCTGTAGGAAATAACATTCGGGCAGCAGCAGAAATTTGGGTGGGCTGGTGAAGCATATGTTTGAAACGCTTATGAGTGAAACTGAGAAATGGACAAGAAATGTGTTCTCGTCTTGTTCTCCGTTGCACTCGTCACTGTTTTAAAATTAAAAAAACATGCAGTAAGTGTGCCAAGTGAGGGATGCCTGTATGTATGTTTGTCAATGAACTTCAGTAGTGAGATTTTCGTGTGTAAATCACAAGACCTCTGTATGGCTTCAACATATGGCAGTGCTCATCTCTGTTTTCCTCCTCTTGTTTCGCATGTAGGTAGGCCCCATTCACGTCTTCAGTTTCACCCGAAGAATGCTTATAAACATAAACGCAAGAAATATTTCGGCTGTTCAATTTTAGCATAGAGACACTGATTGTAGGTGTACAGATAAATACAGCTCAGGCGGATATGCCCGCATTTTCTGCTAGATTTGCCAGGGTGCCAATTTTAGGTTACGCTGCCCTCTGGGTTTGCAAAGGTGTAAAACAAAAGGTGAGATAAACAGGGTTCACATCGTTTAAAACAGTTCCTACTGTCATTTTGTCGACTCAAATTTGCCGGTTGTCCGGTAAAGGAGCTAGACGCGACAGCGTAACACAAAAAAAGAAATAGATTGTGCAGAGAAATTTGAACAGCAAAAATATATACCCACGTTACTCTAAAAATGTGGATCCCTACTGGTAGGTGATTGATATTGATATTGTTTCTGCATTAGATACAGTGCCGGACAAAAGTTTACGGAACACGCACCGGCGGATACCTTATCCTCAGAGTGAGGTGGTAATCTTCATTTTCTTCCTTTTTTTTTTGTTTGGTGTGACTCATTTGTAAGCAGTATTATCTGTATGCAGAAACAGGGAAAAAAACTGGACCATAAATCCAGCTATGCGGACAAACCAAAGCAGGAGTATGCACTGCTCGGGCATCTTGAGAGGTTGATACCTTTTATTTGTGAATGGCTGATTTGTCGAGGGAAGAATGGAGCAATGCCCTTCTTGATCAGGCTTTTCAATCGTTCCATGAATTTCATAAAGGCAGAGGCAATCACTACCAGTTCTAGATATTTTCAGAAGGGGCGAGGATGCATGTCTTCCCCCATTCCCTTTTACCTGCTTTTTATTACTTGGACCGTCTGTGCACAAACTTAATTTTCGTAAGTTTACAGGTGTTCTTTTGGTATTTTTTTAAATATTTCTTGCAGTTCCATGTTGTTGACAAACTGTTCCCCAGAATTTGTCGAGGTAAAATGAGAGCCGCGGGACACCGAAGTATGAGACTTATGCCAAAGTTTTTCGAATTCTGCACTTTTCTTTTTTTTTTTTTTTTTTTTCACGCACAGTTCGGGGGCACAGTTCGCTCCGGTGCATGTCCTGGAGAGGTTGGCCAAGCAGGAGGCGACGGGCCGACGGCGCGTCGCCGAGAACATTCAGGAAAATTCTCCGAGCGCATGACATGAACACATGAACGGAGGAGTGGGAGAGGGCGATGGAACAGTCACGTGGGGTAGCGTATCGTCGTATCGTATCTCTGGTTCACGGTATGACAAATATCACAAATGAGGTCAGCTAAACCGACAAACAACTGAAAAGATATAAAAAAACTAGGTGAACAACAAAAAAGTTAACAGAAAACTCTTGCAAACGGATACGAAACTTGACCAACACAGAGCCACATTGCAAGGGCTGATGATCGAATCAAAACAAAACGAGAAGCTGCAGAGCACAAACAAAAAGCAAAAAGTGCAGAAGTTGCGTGAGTCTGCTGGCTATTGGAACTATTGGTAAAGACAAGACGAGGCTGGGGCTTCATACACGGTACGTAAACAGTTTACGAAACTTTTCCACAGATGCTGCTGTTTTGTGAAGCTCTGAGGCAGAAAAGCAGACACAAATACTTTACGCTGTTTCACAGTCAAGTGCCCTCAAATCGTTTGTTTATGGACGCACGGCACAAAAATTAACCGTCACAAATATGCCGTTTTTGTCGCGTTCGTCTTTTCTCCTCAACTTCAGGGTTTCTGAGTATGGATTTGATTCGTTGAATTGAAAGAACGTGAAATGACATGAATACAGGACACTGTCGCTCACGAAGTCACCAAAAGCAGCATAAAATACAGGCGAAGGCGGAAATTTTGTGAACTATTTTGGGGCTTGCATGCAGAATGTGCTCCTCCTATTGTTTCACCGACTCAAACGCTCATTTTGCCTTCTGCTCACTGTCACCCACTTATTCAGGCATCGTCTGAGCAGTCCAGCGATGTACACGACATCGTATATGTCTGGACCATCCGGACCACCTGGACCGCAACATTGTGACCAGTATACGAGGTTAGTAGCAACTAAGCAGGATGCTGCGCATGAAGGATTATTTTCGTTCTCGAATACATGAGTAATAGAGTATTGAACATGCAGATATGCTGTAACTGAAACCATATTGAGTATATGACGCAGCAATTTTGAGTATAGGTGGGGTGCACCGGTTCACCAGAAAGAGGGTAAAAGCACGGGTAAAGCTATGGTGTGACGTCACGTGCACGCTATCCGTATAGCATCGATATTAACTTGCATATAAGCGGGACAGCATTCACACAGAGCTGGCTGCAAGCAATAAGTGCTAGGTACAAAAATGCAGTCATACGACAGCAATTTCAGCTTTCTTGTGGGTGATTACGCGTGCTGCGTTGGTAACCGGACGACATCGTTATTGGTATTGCTGGCATATTCTGGAACCAAAATTCATCATCCTTGTTTGCAAAACCCCCCTTTCGGTGTCTCTATTGTTTAAAAAAAAAGGAACACAATATTGCGATCACATAACTATGGTATCACTCACATATAGAGCCTGAAGTTTTCGGGAAATATTTTCTCCTACATTCGGGGGGTAAAAATCGGGTAAATAAACATGTGCACTAAATTCATGCAAATTCTGGTGAAAAAACTTCCAGTACGCTAAATTTGGGGAGAAATCGGGCTCAGTTATTCAAACAAATTGTAGCAGTTTGGTACAAATGGTGATGTAACTGCATTTTTCTGCCAAACAAGTAAGTTAGTGCATTCCTACAGACATCCCAGTGAGGGCAATTTGCCGGGTAAAAATCGGGTTTCACCCTGAAGAGGCAACCTTCAATTCGGGGTGCAAATTCGGGAAGAATCGGGTAAAACCCTAAAACTTCAGGCTCTAAGCATAGTCAAGGTACAAGCTAAGCTACAATACTCAGTCAAAGTGCGTACTACAATACTACGTATGATGATTCCATCATTTTCGTATCCCCCAACACTGGGGTTTCAATACCCTGTTTCAATTTACAGCAGCCTGTACTTCACGGGTTCAACAGCGACATCCACCACGACAAGTTGCCTAGGATTTCCCATGACATCGACAAGCAGCCCATGGAGTATGGGATCAGTTCCTACTTCTATGGCTTGGTCACAGACAGTGCCTGCATACATGCCTTGGGCAGCTCCTTCACTGTCAGAACAGAACCATGAGGTTATTCTGGTTTATTATTCATCAACCTTACAAACGAACTAGCTTGAAAACAGATGGCAAGACGAAATAGCGTGATAATGAGACAAAGACACAAGTAGAGACTGCACAAAGGACGACAACTTTCTTGCAACTGAAAGTTTTATTAAAAACGAAACCACCACACTTGAAGAACCTGGCTCCAATGCTAGACCTGTCGCTTCTTCTGTACATCTTTACCTTCAGTAATGGGCATCTAATGACACTGTAGCAATGTTTTGCCGCTGTTCTGTGGGCTGCTTTTCTCAGAGAATGGCAAATTTTGATGGAATGGGCTCGGCATGCAAATATATAAGCAGTGAGGGATATTCAGAAGTGTCAGTTTATCTGTAGCTTTGTGACTTCTGTGTGGACATGGAATTAATCGGACAAGATATTTAAATTTCCTAGTGAGGGTCGGCATGCATGCCACACCACATGTTTGAGTAAAATGAAAGAAAAAGATTCCCAGAGAGAGATTACTTGCTAGTCTCGTGGCTTTGTAGTAACTTTTGTGTCTGTTTTGCTCTGTCTACAAGTTACATAATTTGGATGTGCAAGCACAAAAGTGCAAGAACCTGTACGTATTACAAAAGAAGAAGTTATGAAATTATTTCTTTAATGAAATTATTATCATCTGTTTGTCCTCTGTTTGATGTTTTTTATGCATTTAATGAGGGTTGACCACTTCGTACATATTTGCATTCATATTATTCAGTATGATTTACGATATTTCAATCAAGTATGGGTACTAAGCTGGTACTTCAATGGGGTACGAAACGATACTCACACGTCCCCCATATTTCTGACTTAATGTGCAGGTCATGCGATTCACAGCGCCCCCTGTGTTGGACCCTTGTACTTCACAGACAGCTACAGCTTGGGAACTTCTACACAATCTAGGTTCAACTGCAAACATGGGACAGCAGATGCACAAGCATCTGAAACGACGTTGCGAGATAGACGACGAGAGGTATAGTAGTAGTAATAATAATAATAATAGTAATGACTTTATTTGATTCAACATTGGACCCAGAGCACTGGAAAAAAAGCTACACTGGGTAGTATACCATCAAGCGCTAACACTTTTCGCAGCCTAAAACACGAAGCAGCACAATCTATTGCGGATAATTGAAGCAAACCAAAACTTGAATCAAGCTCCAATACAACTAGTCCACCTTACAGCAGTTCTTGATTCAAGCCGTAGCTGTTGTTGCATGTTTTGAAGCAGTTGCGGTATTCTATCCACTTTTAAGACTTTGAGAAGATGTGGACCTGGTGCTGATTGAGAAGCCCAAATGCATGCTAAGGGGGCAAGAATTCAGTCTTCAAACTATTCTGTTACTACTTTAAGCGATAAATTTATAGAATATATTTTCCTGTCTCGATGTCGTTATTGCTTGGTGCTTTATTTAGAAGTCCGTGTTAATTTAAAATGAACATGCTTGCTGCACAGTGTTGAACTTCTGTGTTGAGTTTTGCCAGAAGAACTTAGAACGCAACACATTTCGGTAAAATTTGTACCAGGTCTGTTGATGATCGAACGCAAGATTGCGTACAAAAAGAAAGGAACGAGAAATGTAATTTCAAATGGGAAGAACCCGATTCCTCCGCAATTATCAGAATGAAAAATAGCATCCAGTTTATGGCCCGTGAATTGTCTCTAAACTCAAACATGAAGAATCCCATGTATAGTATCAAGTTATTAGTTTTATTACGAGTAGTTTATTATAAGGATCCAAGTAATGGCTGCACTTATGGAAATGTCCATAATAGCACTTCTAGCTGCTACTAAACAGTAGGCATTTTCAAAACAAAAGTCATCATTGTACTTACAAGTGTTTATCAATTTTTATTCTAGGCCCCACAAGCAATATGTCACAGAAGAAAAAATGATCGCTCAGATGAGCGACTTGCGTATCAGTATGGTAGACAACAACGCGTCGCAAGTGCGTGACATTAGGTATCTCATGTAAGTCATGCTCATTTGCTTATGATGGAGTAACTGCATAACGGAGTGTCTGCACTAACGATGGACAGAATTTTATAAAATGGACATCTGTTAATTTAATTTTTGTTCAGTTACGATAAATGGCAATGTAGATTCTAGGTCGAGTGGGAAAACCTTACAGCAGCACTAGTCGACCTATCAGGGGCGTCGTGCTAATTAAATTTGACTAATTAACTTCTCAATTATAAAAGATAGAAGTTCAGCTCAATAACAACATCTGTTCCTTTTGGTGACAATGCCATTGCCATTTTCGGAAAAGCTATAGAGCCAATAGGGCGCGAGGAAATGCCCCCCTAAAGAAAAAACACAAACAGAAATGTTTGTCATGTTTTTTGCTTGTTTGTTTTTTTGTTATTATTACATTTTTTGCACAGGCTATCTTTTATGGCCAGAAAAAAAAAAGCATACCTAGTTGAAAGTGCATTGGTCCTGTGTTTATCAAGGCACTATTTTAAAAATTAGCCATTTAGTTTAGTTTTATCTGATTAATTAGGCAAAATTGAAAAATACTGGTGACTGCTCAGTCTTTCTTCATTTGTTTTTTTTTACCCTGGAACGTTTTATGTGGGACACCCTGTTTAAAGGGCGTCCCAAGGAACACAGTGCAAGTTTTTCAAAAGCTGCCTGATTAAATGTTCCTAAATGTCTAGTAATTTAAATTTAAAAAATGTGAAGAAAATCAAAGTGCAAGTTTCCGTTAAATTTAAATAAAACATTTGTTTTTGTCGCAAATACTTGGTACAGCTCCAACTGCAGAGTTATACATTGCATTGACACTGCACTAAAAGTACAGTAGAACTCCTATATAACGATCCTGCATATAGTGAAGTAAACCTGCAACCCCAGTGTGTTGAAATCCCAACCGCGAACAACTGATACAGTGTTGTTGTAGTGTTTTTTTTTTTTATTAGTTTGATTAACTTCATTAGAGAGTGGTTTCACTGCACTATATTCTTGTAAATGGCCCACTGGCTGTTTTCCTTGCTGTTAAGCGTGACCAACTTGAGCCATGCTGCTGAAGCAATAATTTTTGTGCTTACCTACCTTCATATGTATTTATTTTATATTTTATTTTTTATTTTTTTGCATTTTTAGGGCAGAAACAGAAGAAGGTGGTGGGACAAGCGGTGCACAAGAAGATAACCAGAAAGCAATAGTGCTATCGCCTGAACTGCAGAATTTTGTCAGCAAGGACAGACTCGCTACGGAATGCATCATAGACGATATGTTAGTGTGCCATTTTCCTGACTTCCCCGCATTATTTTAACCACAGTGTCCAACCTGACCATGACTCGAAGTAGAAACAGAACAATCAGTTCTATACTTTTACTCACCAAATTTTTCGTACCATATCGGAGCTGTCCCATTGAATTGAACTTGAATTGAAATGAGTATTAGAGGGAAATAAGCGTGAGAATGAATGGAAATTTGTATCACCGAGAAAGTAGCAACTGCAGTTCACTTTATTAAGTGATTGCATAAAAACAAAATAAGGTGCATGCTTTACGTTTACAGAAAAAAAGTTGATTGCAGATGTCTATGATTTCACTCAGGGTGCTGGAGCGAACCGAAAACCAAAACTGAAAACAAACAAAAAACCGCTATTTGGTGCGAACCAGAGCAGAATCGAAACCGTATACGTTTTTTTTTTTTTTGTTTTTGTTTTTTCGCTCTGGACTGAAATCGAAAGATTTATTTAACAGTTTTCGGTACAAGAAGAACCTTTGCCGGCTTGGACTATGAATAGGCGAATGAGACTGACGTCACGTGTTCTGAAGTCATGTCACGAATACTTTCCATCAATTAATCCATCCAATCAATCAATCCGTCGTCCATTTGTCCTTCAAATAGGCTTTCTTTTTTTCAGGATTGCTTCTCTTTCAAAGTTCTTAACTGGAGCCAGGACCTACCACTTTCTCAGCTGCCTATTAATATTAAATACAATGTATGCGGAATAAACAGTTTTACATTTTGCAACATTCTTTTTTTTTTTTTTTCCTGGGAATGCATATGCCCACTAGAGCTGGAACAGGTTAAAACTGGTCTGAACTGTTATTTTTTTGCTCCAGAACAGGACTGGTACCGAATCGTTTATGATAGAACCGGAACAAAAAACTTTTCGGTTCGACACCCTGATTTCACTAAATTTCCTCTTCCAACTCTCAGTTTGAAAAATGCTCGTGTCAGTGTGCAACATTTTAGTGTTTCACAAGGGTGCCCAATTTTTATAAATTTCCAGGAGGAAAAGGGCCTCAATGGCATTGGTTCTGTGGCAGCCTCCCAGCAAAATACTGTCTTTGAACGACGATGAACAAGGAACAAAGGAGGGCAAGCAGACGCAGGAAACCAATAATAACGATATTGAAGGGGACCACTCCCTCCGCACAACAACGTAAGCAGCTACGAACCTAAGATGCAGCATCGTCATTGCCGATGCCTCATTTGCGTATAGCTACACGTTGCGCGTTTCGTACATCATTAAGGAAAGACGTTGAGCCGAGGCAAGCTCCGCCTGGGGACAAGAGAGACACATGGACCCTCTGCACACCTAACGAACAATGAAATTCAAGTAGTTCGCCATAAATCCAATGAGCCAGTCCTAGCACCACCATTTATTGGCTTTTTCGTGCATAACTCGAATTTATTTGCGCAGCATTGTCATTATAGTATGCAGGAGGTTTCAGTGACCACGTCAAAAAAATTGTATAATGAAAGCACGCTACAGAAAAATATGCAGTCAAAGGCATTTATCTGTAGGGAACTTTTTGCACATACTACAAGTAGCTTTATGATATCTTGATTAAATGATATTTAATTTTTCTTTAATTGAACCCTGAAATTGGCTGAGTTAAAGTAACGTTTTCTCGTCAGAATCAGGAAATGCGTTACGGATGTACCAAAATCCGCCACGAAATACCCCAATTAGTGCAGCGGTAACAGCTGCAACAAATGTGCAGATGTTCGGCTACACTCAGCCTAAACGCTCCCTGCATGCTTGTTTTTTTGTGTCACTGATTGTCCTCCATACGGAATTAAACCCTTTTTTACCCCCCAAAGACAAAGTCCCTTAACCAACAAAGTGAATTAATGAACTGTTTACATTGCATCCCTGACAGACATACTCTGTGCAATAGAAACTCATATTATTTCTGTTTCGTCCTGCAACCAGTTCTTCTCTCCCGTACGCGTCTGTTCTGGAAGAAGACCAAGCAGCCCTGTTTGACAGCATGGACGATAGTATGGACTTATGACACTCACTGCCAGATCTCCCTTCATTATGATAGTCATTCATTAAATATGCATATTTACGCAAAGCTTAGAGATGTACAGCAGTTCTTTTACCTGTGAGCAGCACAACATACATGTAGTGTACAAAAAAAAAAAAAAA
Source organism: Ornithodoros turicata (assembly GCF_037126465.1). Classification (NCBI taxonomy): domain Eukaryota; kingdom Metazoa; phylum Arthropoda; class Arachnida; order Ixodida; family Argasidae; genus Ornithodoros; species Ornithodoros turicata. Next base: position 16,932,980 of record NC_088210.1, on the reverse strand, counting down.
AAAGATATTGTTTTTTTTTATTCCTTATTAAAGGGACGGATTCATACACTGCGGCCCATTTACAAAGTGCACCTCTCTTCTGAAGCTTCATTATCATGTTTTGAATGTCATTCATTTGTACAAAGCAAAATTGAACGCAGGTGGCAATATCGTGACATTTCATTTCACTTTTAGTGAATTTTGAAATTAAATTATAAAACTTAGAAAACTTGAGTGGGCCCACATATGCCCAAGCACTTGGGCATGCCATTAATTTGGAGCAAGCTCATAAATACTCTGGCGCCATTTTTGAGTATCTAGTATTATTGAGTATTCAGTACCGTATTTACACGCATAACTTGCGCATTTTTTTTTTTCCCAAACAGTCGGAACAATATTCAAAATTTTTGAGTACGCTGGTCACATATAGGCTCCCGGAGAGCCGATATTGACGGACCATCATCCGAACGTGGGTGTAAACGGAACAAAAGCTCCGCAGTAACTTCGGTAGTACTGTCGGCGTTGTGAAAACTGCATAATAAGCAAACGGCAATCGATGTGGTTGCTGAGACGCGCCGGTCAGATGTCCGTGTGCAAAAAATACGGGTGCACAAATTATGCGCTTTTTGTATTTGCCTCGCATTTTTTCGTGCCAAACTAGGGGTGCACAAATTATGCGATGGTGCAAGGTATGAGAGTAAATAGGGTACGTGCTTTCCATACAGGCTGTACAACGATGGCATCATTAAAATTCATGCGGTATATTGTGTAAAAATTGTCATCCTACTTGTCCCATGACAATGGCTTATCGTTTAGGGAAGAGTGCTACCTGTGTTAACAAGCGCATCAATCAAGAAGCACATCACAAATACAGCCTATAGATACGTCTTATGTCTCTCTCTCTCGCTATCAATAAAATATGTCTTTGCATATTTTCTCTTCAAAAGCTGTCTGCAGAAATTACTAAGTTGCACATCATGGAAGGTATAACTGTTGTGAGGCTAGAACACACAAACACGACACAACCTCAAGGTGCCTAAGAGCTGAGAGCACGAAATATTCTCTTTTTGTGTCTTCCACGCTGAGAACAGCTACTTTCCGTCATGTTCACGAGGTGCCGCGACCTCATCCTGTTGTTGCGTATGTTGTGTGCATGTGTGAGAGAGAAGACATTAAGGGAGAATGTGAAGAGAATGAAGGTGTGTGTGTGTGTGTGTGAGGAGAGGCAAGTCATAAGTCAGTGTGATGTGATGGTCAGCGCACTTGATAGTAATCAAGATGTCTGTCTGCTGTCACGTTCTTTTTGATGTCTGCTATGTTTCAATGCCACAAAGTTACATCTCAACTATTCATATCTTCTGGTGTGAGACATAAAACATTGTAATATAATATGATTTAAAAAAAACATACGAGTTAAACAATAGAAATGGTATGAAGCTAAGTATTTGTTTGAGGTTTTAAACTTGTTCCCATACTCAACTAATGGTTGTACCGCAGGTGTTCACGAGTCGCGCACACTTGTGCGGTTACAGACCATTATGCTTTCGTGTTCCATATGTTTTCCCCATGGTGGGAGGTTAAAAAACGGGGTTTATGTTCGAAGCTGTAAAACCTTGTAAAACTGGATGATATTTGGGTGAAACAGCAGATTTTCGGGGTAGAAAAGAGGAATAGTGAAAACTGCACATGAGGTGGCGAGAGACAGATCCAAGTGTCAACTGTGAAGTACGATATTCATGCACCCAACCTCGTATGAAAAGTGCTTACGTGCGCTGCGGCTAAGTTTGTTTTAGAGCGTATAGTTTAGATTTACAAGGAGCACAGCTGCAAATATAAAACACCCATAGGTCATCGATTTTTTCCGAGGAATAGAGGGTGAGCTACACGGGCAATGCACATTTAAACGAGCAGCGCTGACTATCCCGTCTTCCATAACAAAACCGGAACCTTAGTTCGCTAAAATGTAGCCTTGAACCTTGAACCCCACACACAAACGTTATTCGCCATAACGTTCCTATTTGAACTCTTCTAAAATATGGCTTGGCCAAGCTCAAGCAATCATCCTGATTGAAATTTAGAAAGTGAGTCGTATAGGCCATAAACTACACATCTGTTTGCAGTTTACGTTTGTGGCATTTGCACAAGAGGTTTGCATGCATGCATGCAACAGTGGAACTGACGTGGACGCCATCTGGCAGGACCGCAGGACTCTCATCTCATCCATTCTCTCTCTCTCATCCGTTCTCATCTGCTAGTTTTTGGTTCTTTTTCTTTCAATCTCTTTCTCTCTCCCGTTCATGAAACTTGTAGGCCGGATTGTAGCGCCCAACTTAAAAGCAACAGTCATTGTTTGGAGTCCAGTTACGCAATAGAGCTGAGTAATAGTAGCGATTCCTTGTGCACGCACGAGGAAGGAAAACATAACTTCGTTAACGCATCCAACATTTCCCGTGCGCAGTGACATCGTCAACAGCAGTACGCGAACGGTTCCTTTTTCGTGTGTCATGAATTTTGCTCCAAATTGATGTTCCCGCTACTAGAACAGTGGAACTTAGGCGTCCTTTTCTCGTGAACGGCAGGTTTCAGCGCCGCATTTGCTGCCATGAAGTTGACAATTACTACACTCACGGGGGAGCTTTACATGCTGGACGTGAGTCCAGATGTGGAACTTGAAAATTTAAAAGCGCTTTCGGAGTACGAATCTGGCATACCTGCCAAAGAAATCGTCGTGATGCATGAAGGCCGACCGCTGCTTGACGACAAGAAAAACTTGAAAACGTACGGCATCAAGGATGGCGATGTGCTTCTCATACAACACTTCGTGCCTCAGCAAGGTACGGGGTCATCGAGCTCAGGTATGGAATAAAAACACTACGCAAAAGATCGGGTTGATTCTGGCGTTGAACGCTTGTGAGGGTGTCGCTGTGTGACTCACTCGGCTAAAAGAAATTTCAAAAATTTTCTGCCTCCTCAAGTACGTGCACCGTATAGAGAACACCCTCCTACGCACCACATAACAACTGTATATAAGCGTAAGCCAATGTGACAAACGGAACCTTCATCACGGACTGCGTACAAAACTGTCACAGAATTTAAGTAGGAATGTGCACTAGTAAAACAAACCCTGTTGTAAACTCGTCAGTACTTGAAAATGTGCCTTAAGTATGGAGAATGACAAGTACGAAAGATACACGAAACAATGGCAGTATCATTTGCAGTGTCGCAAAAGCATGCTGATTATTGCTGTCACGACGACTCATGTTTTCCCATTATTCCATTCCCATTCTTTTTGCAGGTCAACCTATGAACATAGATTTTAGTAGGATTCCCATTCCCAGTACACAACACCCAGTACCGTTAGCAACAGGCAGTACTACGCCTTCAGGTACAGAGCTGATCATATCGTGTTTTTGCATCTGCTTGCATGGAACAGATGTGCACAGCGGGAACTTTCCACGTGCAGTGGGTCACATTCATTTGTTCACCGTCAGTTACACTATGTTTTGGTTACATTTTGCTGTTCAGTTGAAATACTCTGCACTTCCTGCTTCCTGCTTTAGTTCCTGCTGCTTTCTCTCTAGCACCTCTTATGAGTAAATTGGAAGAACACGGTGCTTTTACGCCGGACCATAATCAACCCTCGATTTACGAATGGCTAAAGGTGATGTCCGCGTGGAATCCGGAATTATACAGTTAATGTGATATCCCGTAATTGGCATTGCCGGTGAGATTCCCAATCACTCAGCTGACGGCGTCACCAGGCTGGTTCCGATCCGATACCACCGAAAGCATGAACGCAGATCTCTTTAGCGACTGTTCGGCAGCAGATTGCGAGTCGGAAAAGACTGCATTTTGTGACGGACAGCCTGCCTTCATAGCCAACTCTAGTGACGTCGGTCCGCACGCTGTTGCCTGAATTCAGCCGGGAGCGCACAGCCGGCAGCAAAGTGGGGTTTAATACATTTTCTAATGTTTCCGACCGTTTCGAAATGAAATGTTCGGGTTACATATATTTCAGGCACCCACTATTCCGATGGCATCTTCCGTTCAGCCGCATTTTTTTGTCCGGACGCGACTTTTAACGTTCCTGAAAATTTGTTCATAAATTGATGGATTCATAAACTACGATTTGGAATGAGAGGAAAATCACTGTGGCGCTAGACCGACAGGAAATACGTTGTGATGTTGGATCTTGTTTATTTTTTAAAACACGCTCTATCTTCCACTCTCAACCTTGTGCAAGAAAGACCTGAGTAATCTCTTTGTTCCTGTCCTTGAAGTAATGTATCGTACCCTCCTCCGATGTGTGTCCGTTTCAAAGTTCTCTAAAGTGACACGTACTTGCCTAGCTTTCCTGTTTGTGCCCCAGCAAGATGGGTCATACTGTGAGCCTGAAGTTTTCAGGAAGTATTTTTTTCTAAATTCGGGGGGTTAAAATTGGGCAAAATAAACATGTGCTCTAAATTCATGCGAATCCAGGTAGAAAAACATGCTAAATTCAGGGAGAAATCGGGCTCAGTTACTCAAACTAACTGTACTGGTTGGGTACAAACGGTGATGTAATTGTATTTTTCTGCCAAACAGGTTAGTGTGCATTCCTACAGACGTCTCAGTGAGGGCAACTTGCCGGGTAAATATCGGGTATCACCCAAAGAGGCCACCCCCAATTCGGGGAAGAATCGGGTTAAACCCCAAAAACTTCAGGCTCTAGTCATACTCTGTGGTAGATAGATGAACATGAGAAGTGACTGTCCCTGTCAAGAGTTTGTTGTGCTTGCAATTTTTTGTGTGTTGTGTACTGCTTGTTGATTTTTTAAAACTGACTGCAGGAACGGAAATGAGTATGGGCCCACTTACAGGAAGTCACGGGGAGGACGACCCAGCCTTCTTACGAGACATGATTCTCAAAAACCCCGAACAACTTGCTCTTCTCAAGCACAACAACCCTCAGCTTGGAGATGCACTTCTCTCTGGTAACCTAGGTATGTGGACAAACTGGTATGAAAGGACCATTTTAGAATAGGGGACCCAGGTGCTTTGGGGCCCCAAACCAATGGCAGTGTTGCAACTGCGCAGCTTCGGGGACCAGACTGTGCTTTGGGTTTGGGCTGCACGCAACATCTTTTCAAAAATAACATGGGGACTCTCCAAAGCTGTCTTACAGCTTTGCGTACAGCCAAAGCGTGCATTACAGCACTTGCACTGCGGGTTCGCTATTCTCATGCAGCTTGCTCAGCCTGGTGTCACAAATAACATGATGCACAGATGGTTCCACACACATCGGTAGCGTAAGAAGGAAAAAAAAAAGCCTATTTCTCTTAGTGAATGCTTAAAGTGTCCTTCACCTCATTGTGTAGGCATCATGTGGCATCGTGTCTAGATATAATCATGTGACAGCTTCTAGGAATGTACTGAGTGCCAAGCTTTGGAACGTAGCATGCAAGAGTGAATATCTGGTATAGAGCACTACACAGGCTTGAGCTTGCCCGAAAGACCGGCCCACACACCTGTACATCGACAGGCTTAGAATCTGGCTTGAGCCTGTGCTGCACCACTGTTAATTAGCCAGGTCTATCCTTTATAGCCCGCCACTCTGTAGTTGGCAGGCCATGTCGGGTTGCTTAGAAATTTGTCGGGCCTAGGCGGGCGTATCAAAGGAATGCCGGATGAAAGCCGGGCCCGGGCCTAAAAATGCAGCCAGTGCAGCGTTCTAATGTGATAGCTTTCCATGGGCCCACACATTTCTTGGCACGCTTTAATATCTGTAGGAGTCCAATTCCCAGGTTTCTAAAACTCCCATCTGTCACGCAAGCATGCCACAAAGTGTAGTGCCCAATGGCATGCTAGTCTTCGCCACTTTATTCTGGTATGCCGGTAATGTGGGAGTACCCATGATGCCCATTTTGTGCATGTACGCATCGATGGCAGTTATTGCATTTCTCATTTACAGATACCTTCACGAAGGTGCTGTACCAGCAACAGAAAGAAAAGGCCGACCGCGATCGCCTACGTATTTGCATGATGAATGCAGATCCTTTTGATCCTGAAACACAAAGGCTAATTGCTGAAGAAATTAGGTGCGTAGAACCTTACAAGTGCTCAGAGGATTAGCAAAGACCATGTGCAATATTTAACTAACCATAGCAAAACAAAGTGCAGCCTGCATGGCAAAGTGAAAGCCTATGTGTAGTCAATATAGTACCACATTTGCCAGATGCTGCAAACGGAATAGGTTGTGAGGCGGTCTGAGAGTGGGATAGCCCAAACATTTTTGTGTTTTCTCACCTTCTCGTTTGGTGGAGATTCGCTAAAGTGCAACACTTTCTCCTCGCGGAACGGATGATGCTGCAACCTTGTTATTAACGCAAGCGGAATGGGATTTATCTCTTGCATCGTTCATGATTAGAGCCTGAAGTTTTTATGAAATATTTTTTCTTACATTCGGGGGTAAAAATCGGGTAAATAAACATGTGCTCTAAATTCATGCAAATTCGGGTGAAAAAACTTCCAGTACGCTAAATTCGGGGAGAAATCAGGCTCAGTTATTCAAACTAACGGTAGCATGTTGGTACAAACGGTGATGTAACTGCATTTTTCTGCCAAACAAGTAAGTTAGTGCATTCCTACAGACGTCCAAGTGAGGGCAATTTGCCGGGTAAAAATCTGGTTTCACCCTAAAGAAGCAACCTTCAATTCGGGGAATAATCGGGTAAAACCCTAAAACTTCAGGCTCTATTCACGATTAATGTGTGTTGAACAAGACCGCAGTTTTGACCTCAGTCTCTTCAACCCCCTTTTTCCCAGTCATTCTGGGAGATCGTTTGACAAAACCAATGGGACGCCGCTCTGCATTGTCACGGCGCAAATTGCGCTTTCGTTCGTGCGTGAATTACCAACGACTCAATTCTGTCTTAATGGCGTTTGGTGTCAAGATAACAGCATCTTTCACTCCGCACAGAAAAATTTTTTTGCGCCTTAGCACCCGTTGTACTGTCGGAAATTAAAACACTCGAACTCATTCATTTTGCCAGGCAACAGAACATCGACTCAAATATGGAAGCAGCTATGGAATATCACCCGGAGAGCTTTGGTCAGGTGATAATGCTGTACATAAACTGCAGAGTGAATGGGCATCCCGTGAAAGCCTTTATTGACTCGGGTATGTCTTGCGCTGTGGTTAATTTGTGGCTGCATGCAGTACTCGACTCTCTCAACAGGGGCTCAGACGACGATAATGAGTCAGGCGTGTGCGGAGCGATGCGCCATCATCCGCCTGGTGGATCCGCGTTGGGCAGGCATTGCCAAAGGAGTTGGGACACAGAAGATTATTGGCCGGATACATTTGGGTACGTAACTCGTTTGAACCGCGACCTGCTAGATTATAGCGACCGTGTCATAATCGGCAAACCCAATGAGGAGCCCGTCCGCACGATTCGCTAGGGGGCGCTACTCATCGGCCCGCGAGATTTGCATCATGATTGGACGATGGAAATTTGAATTTTGAACGCGCAGAAGCGGACGCACGATTACTGTAGCAGACGACAGCAACAGTTCCTATGAAAACGCATAGAATGATGATCATAATCAACTTTAGAAGGAAGCATCTCTCATGGGACATCCACCGCTTGTACAAAAATTCTAAGGGAAGCTAAAGTACAGAGTACTGTAGAAATTGAGGAAGCAATAACCGGGCCGATGAGTAGCGCCACCGCGAGCCTCCAAATGCGGCGCTGGGAACGGGTCCGTATGACGTGGTCGCTATAATCTAGTAGTTCGGGGTTTGAACGTGCAAACGGTGGTTACTGAAACGCTATCGTCGTAGGAAATTCTTTTGACTGTGTGCTGCTATTTTTTCAGTGCAAATCGAAATTGGAGGTGTGTTCCTTACGTCGTCGTTTTCTGTGCTGGAGGAACAGCCGATGGACATGTTGTTGGGCCTTGACATGCTCAAACGGCACCAGGTACGTGGTGTTGTGTGTAGCCGTATTCATTTTGTAGAGGAGTATAGTTAGTAATAAATAAGGAGGAGATGGATAATGGCTTTATGTTTCATAAACGTTCATCCATCAACGTCACTGAAAATCAATTCTTGGAAGGTGTGAACTTTGATCCCCCGATGTCCACTGTAATTACTCGCATTTGCCGTATTAATTTGCGCATCTTTGCTCCCCCTAAAAGTCAGGGTTGCACAAATTGTGTGGGAGCATTCGTAACGATATTGAAATGACGCAAAATTCTAGAATTTTAGTATGCCACCAAGTATCACCAAGCGCTACCGGTGATGGTCGGGAGATGTAAAATACTGCTCATCCTATCTGTGAAATATGGAGAGACGCTTAGGCGCTGCTGCAAAACTCCGCTAGTGGTGTTGATAACCGAAAGCACGCCATGTTGGCCAGCTTTGTCATGTGCTGCAAGTTCGTAGCATGTTTCTGCAGTGTTTCGTTCCGTGTTTGTTTTGTAGTTCGAATGACAGTATCATTGGAAAGTGGGCGCAAATCAGACAAGAGCAGCACAGCAGTACCTTCTGTTGCACTGACAGCGTTGTGAAAGCCACGTAGTAAGCAAAAAATAATTCCAGTGGTCACAGGTGGGCCATGTATCCATGCGCGATAATTGCATATATTTTTTTTATTGTCTTGGCATTTTTTGTGCCAAATCAGGGGTGTGAAATTATGCGGTGGCACAAAATATGTGAGTAAGTAATGGTGTATTGTGTCAATATTACGCTGTATTATACATAGTGCCTTACTTTTTCGGATTATATTTTCCAGCAAAATTGGGGGGAAATATCGAGTTATATATGTATTGCCTCAATAATTTGGGTGTAATCGGATTGAATTGAACCTGATTCAACCCCATCCTGATTGTATCAGATTAGATATGGCATAAATAACGCACATGACACACCAGAAGACACAGGGTATCAATATAGGCTATTCGTATAAGATGCAGCAGGGTCTCTGTTTTGACAGTTTGTCTGAGCATATTTATGCATTTACAACACAGTTTCCACAGTTCTGTGTTAGTTGTGACGACTTCAGATCCCCCTGGTCCACCGGTTTTCAGGGTTAACCCCCCCTCCTTTTTTTTTCTGGTTTGAGTTCGGAGGTAAATATAGCGCATAATCGGGTACAACCCTAAAAAGTAAGGCCCTAATTATAATAAGTTATATACAGTGATGGCCAGTAGTTAACTACATGTAGTTAATCTACTAGTTAAACTGCCAGATTGTAGTTAAAAAGTAGTTATCAACTAGTTGCAGAAATGTAGTGGCAACTACTAGTTAAACTACTATTTTAAGTAGTTAACTACAGTAGTTAGATTACTGAAGGTGCCAACTACTTCCGATTTTGCCACAAGTTTTACGGCACGATTGTGCTTCCAACTTTTACCTTGAGCTACTTGTTTGATGAGCACGGAAGTGCAGAGCAATTGTGTTGCGCATATGTACTAAATGTTCACTTTTAATGCTTGTCTAGTGAAGCCTCATTTGCTGTGAAATAATTCTGCAACTTAGTTTATCATGTAGGCACAGAAAGAATGCCGCCGCAAGCTTTGTATTTGACTATCGTAGCAATGGCTTGAGCCAAAATTTATCATTGCTTGTGAGGTTTAGGTGTCCAAGAACACTACGAGGGATTGGTGTTGATGGACAACGTTAAGTAGTTATAGATGTAGTTAAACTACATTGTGTAGTTAAAAAAGTAGTTTTAACTACTCCCCTCAAAAGTAGTTGAACTAGTAGTTGAACTACTCAATCGCAAAGTAGTTTATAGTTAGTAGTTATAGTTAAACTACTGTAGAAGTAGTTAGTGGCCATCACTGTTTATATATATATATATATATAATATACAAACCATTAATATGTAAAATTTTACCCTAAGGTGTCAGTGATGCGAATTGGGGGGTGGGGGTGGGTAAAAGCTGAGTTTGCACTAAAACACAGGACCCTAACAATACTCTAACAGCCTTGCCCCATTTCAGTGCCTGATCGACCTGAAGCGAAACGTTCTGGTGATCGGCACAACAGGAACTGAAACACCATTTCTCGGTGAAGGGGAGCTCCCGGACTGCGCCCGGCAGCCGCCGCTGACAACGCCGAGTACGACCACCCTGCAGGAACAAGAAGACAGAGCCCTAGCTCAAGCCCTCGTTAAGTCCCGGGAAGAAGGTGGAATGAGTCGTTACAGATATTAAACATGCCGCAGGGCACTCGTTTCTCATTGCACGAATAATTAAATTCTACCATTCCATCTTGCTTTTAAACATTGCTCTCGCTTCCACCTGCTCAATGTCTACCTCGTAATCTTTCTTCGTCTCTTACTAACATGAACCTCTAGCTAACCTTTCCACCATGTTTTCTTGGCGAGAGTGTCTTTCACTAGCAGCAAATTCCACTGGTCACTTTGGAGATATCACCCGAATCTGTTATACGCAGCAACATCTGACACGGTGGGACGGAAGCAAAATTCGCCAGCGATAAGCAATCAGTCTGCAGCCAAAAACGTGGTGCAAGTTTGAAATACGGCAGTCGTCGAAAAAGCCAAGCTGCAGCAGGAATCAAACTACACACATTGCGATCGAGTATGCTAACCACTATGCTGTGCTGTCATCTCCTTTTCTGATGGCTCTCCAAGTGGCCTAGTTCAAAGAACGGGACACAAACTCGCTCTCTTCACATCGTCTCCTACATGTCTTCTCCTATATACTCTGGCATTTTCGACAACAGCCATATTTTAATTTTTCGTGTTATTAGATGCCTCGAGGCTTGTGTTTGTCTGTTTGTGTTCCAACCTCAGGGCAGTTACTTTCCATGGTGGAAGCCCCTGCATGCAGGCTCATTATGCTTGCTGTTGCTAGGCTTTGCAAGATGTGGAAGTGTCGACACTGCTCTGTTGAAGTTCTGGCCAAATCCAAACATTTCTCAACAGAGCAAGGATTACTTAGTTGATCTGTAACACGAGAGTCCACTTGGGACTGACCGGTGAAAAGTGTGTTCGGTGCCAAGGAGAGAAAAAAAAAGCGTTCCAAACCAACCAGTGGAGTTTGCGGCTAATGACCTGTCAGTCACTGTACGCATTGGAGTGGGCATATCAGCACAGGAGTGCTTGCCGTTGGTGGAGTGTGCAGACTCCACTACAGTGCAGCTGTGTGCCCTACAGGAGTATGTCTCACGTTGGATGTGTGCTATGCAGTAGTAGCAGTATTTTGGTTAATGTCGCACTGAAGCCTTTTTGAGTTACATCATGGAGTTGTGCTGTACATTGAGTCGGAGTCCTTGTGACTACCGTTGTCGCTGTACTCTGCTGATGTGTTGTGTACACTTAACGACCTACTACTATAAGCACTGGACATACATAAAACTCCCGGCACTAAGGTGGTAGTTCCAGCAGTCACCACTTTGCTGTGGAATTTGGTGCCAGTTGGTGCTATTTGCTATCGTGTGATTTGCAGTAACTGCAGCAACGTTTTGTGGACATTAGACAGGTTTCACCACATAGCACGTGCATAACAAGCAGCAGTCTCAGCAGCAGGGGAATGAACATAGCTCTGATGATGATGATGATGATGATGATGATGATGATAATGTACATATCTTTTTCTCTCCACAATAAGCTCGAATACTAGCTCACTCTATGTAGGGTGAAGACAACTGTGTCGTCTGCTATGATGTCCACCATCTTGGAGCCCAGACGTGGCCCATGCTGCAGTGACAAAGCTGTAGCTATGCACGTAGCTATGCAGTACACTTCAGAACCGTAAATAGTAGATAAATAGAGTAAATAAATAGTTGATGAGGTTTGAAGAAGTTGGTGAAAGCGGTGCGCAGGAACCCAGACATGGTGGCCGTGCATGTCAAAATGGCAGCTTGGTGGTGTCCGCTTCTGCAAAGGGTGACTTCACCCTACATAGAGGGAGCTAGTATTCAGGCACCCTGCGGTGTAACTAACCATACACCTTGTACTTCCATAGGCAACTGCCATATGTCCATATAGGTCTCTGCCTATAGTGGTAGGTCGTGAACCCTTATTACATAAACCCTTTGTACTGAAATGTCCAACAGGAGCCCTGAAGGTAAATCTATGTTGTAAGCCTCTAAAGAATGTCTTCCTTGTTGGGTGGATGTGACATGTACTTACAAAAGAACCTATTGTTAGAGGAGTATCTAATGGTTCTGCAGCTGCGTTATCTCTAGCCATAGGCTCTGTATGGCAAACACCTATTTCTTGCCAGTTCTGTGATGCAGGTTTACCTTGTTTTTGCCAAGTCTAGGGACCAGCAGAAAACAGTTTATTTTTATAAATTTGCAGCAGGACCATCGAGCGGCAGCCTCCAGCCAGTCGACAACTTCAGCATGGCCGACGTACAGTACCTTGAATCGCTGGGCTTTCCAAGACACGATTGCATTGTAGAGCTGCGAAAGTTCAACGGAGATCGGAATCGGGCGATGGCCGCCCTATTTGCAAAGTCTCTGAAAGTGCCTGGATAGGTTCACACACACACACAGTGCATAGGTGGGAAGGAGGCCTTGTATACAACTTGTTTTTCATTTTTCAATCTCCTCGGACTGTTTCCAAAAATAATACTGCAGGATCTACGTACGAAAGATTTCATAAATGAATGGCATTAGGTTGCATTCTTAGAATGGAGGTGCAACCGAATATTTTTGCGTGTGAATGTACTACACAACTGTAACTCATCTTTTATTAGCAAGAATTACGATATAAAGAATGGCACAGGTGATAGCTGTACCACTTTGTAGAGAGTAGCAAGTCATTGTAGTGCACTCAGTGTGACTGTGTGGCGAAATGAGTTCCACTGCAAATAAAATGCTGAGAGCACGTTGTATGACACTTGCACTCTATTTTCAAGGTCATATATCTTACTGTAGAAGGGTTGCTCTTTACCGTTAAATGCATTGTTTTACCAAGGTACCCCATATACATGTCTCACAACAGAGCCGCCACTTATTTTGAAGGGGCAAGTGGCATCCAGCATTGTTACAAAGCCCTGCTCCATTCATAAAGCTATCGGGAGCTACGATGTGCGATGTTTTCGCTCTGTGGTGTCTTGTCACGATGAAACTTTTCTTTTTCTTTTCTTTATAATTGCGCATGCGCGTGGCTCTGTTTGGGGGCTCAACGGATCCCTTTCCGTACCAGGCGATTCACGATAAATGAACATATTACACCGCACTCAGAAAAAAAAAAGTGCCTCGTAGAAGGCTCCTCACTTTGTTTTGGCGTCATCGTGCCGTAGAGAACGGGAGGAAGCGGCAGTATTGGTGCGGCGCGTCACCCCTTCCTTCGCTTCACCCGGTGCGGACCGCAGCCCCCTAGTGACGCCACTGACTCTAGGTGCGGCAGTTCAAAGACCTGCCGCGTGCGCTACAGGACAACTATACCGTGAGCGTTCTTGCGAGCGTACTTGTGCAATACGCCTTACGCATCACTGTATTTTCACTCAACCGCGAGGGACCCCTATGCTTCGAGGGACCCTTCAAGTAGCTTTGGCAGTGCATTGGCACGAGCTCGCTGCGCGGACAGGAAGCGCTGCCAGAGCTACTGAAAGGGTCCCTCGAAGCATGGGGGATCCCTCGGGGCTGAGTGAAGATACGGCGGTAAAGTCTAAACCGAAAAATTTATGGAGGTGCTTCCACCGTTCCTTTAGGGCACACCATCCTTTGAATGGTCGTCTTGTCCGTTACATTAATTTGGGACGTCTCCGTGCTTGACTACTTTTGTGTCGGCTGTATCCCCAGTCCTCCTCCACTTGTATAAATATAAATGTCACTCATTGTTGTTCATCATATGGGATGCTCCATGCTGGACCACCGTCAATTTTTGCGGGAGGCATGCAAGTCTGCTTAGATGTCCCCGTAGGAACACGTGGACAGACTGTCCTGTAGGTGCGAAGACGTTAGGTAGCCGGATAGTTTCGGTTCAATAGCAGCGGCAGCATCACAAAGTGTTGCCAGAAGAAGCGTTTACCTGCTTCGAGAAAGTCATTTCTGTTGAAGAAGCTAGGCTGAATAGGTCCAGCGTGCTTGCTTTCGAGAATACCAAGCTGTTAGATGGGCTATGACCTGTCTGTGGCGTTCGTCGCCGCTTCGCGACATCTCCAGAGGGTGATGGTGGATGTGTCTGGAATTCCTTTCCTTAGGTGATCTGGGGTAGCCGGCCCTCGTGATGAGGGCTACAATCCCCATTTTTTCTTCTTTCAATCAATCAATCAATCAATCGTGAATACCGCCGCGAGAAGAGCAGACAACCTTCGTCCAACAGTCTGCTCCCAATTATTTATTTCTAACTTTCGTCGTTCTCGTCTGGCACCAAACTGAAAACCGTATATTTTCTTGACTCAGAGGAAAACAAAAAGACGCGCGACGACAGTTTCGGCAGCGACCACACAACATATTTTTGCGGACCCTGTTGCCATGACGACGTGGAAGCTGCGATCTCATTTGCCACTGAAAATCTGCCTACGATGGCCCCATTTTACGCAGTCGAGCCCCCCCCCCCCCCCCAGTCTGGGCATTCCACACCGAGACCCGGGTCCTAATCCAGACGTCGGCTGTGCTGGGTGTTTTCCCTGGGTTTTCTTCGGACGCTTTAAGACAAATGTCAGCACAGTTTCCTGTGAAGTCTGCCCAGGACGCACGATCACCTCCTGCGAGAGTCGTGCCGTTGTCCGCCTGGGAGTGGTCGACTACCCGGCAAGCAGTTCCATCTCCAACACCACTACCACCATGCCGTGAGCCACCTTGTCCTATACCGTCGATATCATGGAGTTTCTAGGAGGATTGCAAATCAGCCTACAGCCAGAGCCACCTGGACACAGGAGTCCTGCTTAGAGGTGCACTATAGAGCGCAAAGAAATCATGCTAGCGGAATGGATTATGCCGTCACCTTGACTCCAACACAAAAGGAACGCGATTCATTCATTCATTGCTTCGTTCGTGATTTATAATCGATAGAAGAAGAAAAAACGCACAGTTTACGTTAACCCTCTCCTTCTCAAGAAGACCGACGATGCGAAGCGCACGCTCATGGTCTCCTCAAACGATTTCGTCCAATCATTGAGTGAGATCGTTTGAGGAGACCAATCGGAGACCTCTTCGCATTGCCGTACTTGATCCGTGCGAGGTCCGGCAACGCCACCTCGTGAACGGGCGTCGTTTGAATGATCAGGCCTTGGTGGCGTTGCCGGAGCTCGCGCGGATCAATCCGGCAATGCGGAGACTCCTCTGATTGGCCTCCTCAAATGATCTCACGGACATATCGTTTGAGGATACCAATCAGACCTAAATCATAGCTCTTCCCTCGACTGCATTATCTCCCAGCGGCAGTTGCAGGAGCAGTGCAAACGCCATCCATACGTTCAGTTTCAAAAACTGAACATATGGATGGCAAGAGAGAAACTGATGTTCTGAGGCTGGAACAACATACAAGGGACAGATACAGGTAATCCAGAAGATGTGTGTTCGATCCCTACAGCTGGCTAACCTTTTCAGTGACTTTCATCTTTCATCATATGGATGGCGTTTGCGCTGCTCCTGCGACTGCTGCTGGGAGAAAATGCAACTGACCTTACGTGTAAATCTGCTCCGAATTCGAATTTGAATTTGGATTTTGCCCCTGCAACTGCTGCAACAGCCACTTTGCTGGCAGATAATGCAGTCGAGCGAAAGAACTCAGTATATATATACATCTACTTTTCTGGTAGTAAGCCGCATAACTGTGAAGCACGTTTAACTCGGATAAACAATCGCCAAGAAGGTTATCACTCCAGAGAACAGCGTCAGCACGAACCCACTGGTTATGTGAAAAAATCCGTCGGCCGTGACACGAAGGTTGCCAGTTCGAACGGCGATGCAGGTTTCCAGTAATTCTTGAGTCATCGCCGGATCCCGGTCGTCCTGTGTTGTGGCCAGCTCATGAACGCTGCACAGACAATTGTCTTGATGGCTCGTAGCGTTCGACACTGCTGCGGTCAACTCCAGAGCGACTGTCAGGCTAACTCCAACTTCGAAAAACGCCACTGCGCTCTTTTCTATCATACTCGGGAACGCGATGAGCAAGTTGGCAATGGCATCGGCATACCAGACGAGGATGAGCCTACTGTAGATGCTCCCGAGGCACTGGAGGGCGTTGCAGGTGTTGGTGTATCTGACCCGTAGACAGCGAACGTCTGCCACCGTTTTCGGGCACGCAGACGTTCGATATGCACAGCTCAGCCGTTGGACGGTAAGGGAATAGCTCCCGAAAAGTTCGCCCATGGCAAAAAACGAAATCGTGGAGCAGGAGACCATCGACATCCAGGTCCACCAAAGGATAGAGATGGTGACAGAGAAGAATATGCTGGAGAAGTCAGATGCTGCAATGAGCCCCGTGGAAGTGCTTATGGCGAGAGTGATAGTTGCTTGTATCGTCAGCAGCGTGGCATACCTGGAAAAGTGAAAGGCGCGTGTGTTTACTCATATACTAGCTTTCTCACATAATGAGTTTATCCCTCAGGACCTTTTTCACATACGCGTCGTATCCTAGCGGTTGTCCAACGAACCATGCTCGGCGCGCGTCAAAACAAATCCCCGTGGATAGCACAAAGGACCAAGACCGGTCCGGAATGGGGGGCCAACAAGCTCGCGCCATTCGTGCGGTATCCCCGCTGGTTCCCACTTCTGTCGTTCCCATAGTGCGCCATCTAGTGAAGACGGAGATAATCCTCTCCGGCGCCTCGAGGTCATACGCTTGCGCATAGGCCATTGTGAAAAAGGTCCACTCGTGGCAGTCTTGTATTTGCAGGCATAAACTGGAAAATGTTTTTATGCAGAATACATTTTTTCGTTGTTTCAAGCGATAGCTTTATAGGGCCAATCAACGTTGACAGGCGTGTAGGTCTGTCCGTAACATTTGTGGAGAGGGAAGAGCGTAAAGTGAAGTTTCGCATATAGTAGACAGATGTGACAGAATGTTCTAAGATGCACCTAGTTTTATTTTCACACGCAAAATTTCTATTTTTATATCGCTTCTGGAAGTAAATGAAATAAAGGAGCAAGGAGGTGACAATAAGCGTGTGTATGTAAATTGTAGAAGTAAATGTAAATTAAAGAAGAAATGCGTCCGTTACGAAGTCAAAATGTATTGAAAGCTTTGGAGCCCAGTACGGTAGGATAGACTATCCCTCACTGGAAAGACGCTCTCCATGCATAAAACCTTGCGCTTGGGGCGACAATAAGGATCTTCGTGTCGTGCTGTCCTTCTTGTCTCCTCAGGCAGTGTCGGATCTAGAGCTACCTGCGCCCATGGCAACATGGTTAACATGATGTCCTTGGGGATGCGTTTTCGTGTGGTCCGCACTAGGTTTCACACTACAACCTCCCTAATGGCGGGTGCTTTAGATCATTTATGAATGTGCCAGGTTGAGTGCCCGACCTGGCACATTCACGCCCGACCACATAATGGCGCCCCTGTTCACCTGGCGCCCACGGCACCTGTCCACTCCTGCCACACCCTAGATACGCCACTGTCCTCAGGTCAATCTCAAGGTTTTATGTATGGATGAATATCTTCGCCAGCTATAATAGCCGCCACACTTGCGGGGCTTTCAAAGAAGTCCTTGTCCAGAAAGAAGTGTCTTACCTGCGAGAGGGCCTTGCACCGACCCCCTGGAGTATGACGAGAATTTTTTCGTAGTTCTGGGAAAAATGAAACAGTGTGAAATAGTATGACAGCAGTTTCAGAAACCACGAGACGAACAACACCGAAGCCAAGAATTCATTTTCCGGAGGTTCCGTGAACATGGCAATCGCTTCCAAAGTGCTGACCAAAGCGCTGCAGATGTAAAACGGAGCGTGAGATATAGGAATTCTGCCATATATCTTCGGCCAACGCTTTGGCGGCAAGAGACCAGTCCACCTCAAGCACTTGGACAGTGGCTCCATTACGTGCTATATCCTACGCTCCTTGTCCTGCCTGGTATACCATGCCTCTCTCAGGGAATAGGTGTGGCTGCGGGCTTGATGGCCGTTTCTGTAGAGTGAACGAATAACAGCCCTATGCATTGTTCAGTGTAGGGTGTTATTACGGCTGCGTATAATTCAGACATAATGGGACACCTCATTCACTGCATTGATTGTTCTTTTGTGCGAGCATGTCAGCGTGGCAATCGATGCATGTACGACAATAGCGGCTACAACTCGATCACCCACCTGGGGGAGGTGGCCACAGCAATCACCGACAACCTGCGCTGTGTGCCCTAGCGAACTTCCTCGAGGACACACGGGATGAAGTAATCTTTTAGGTCACTCGATACTCTCACGCACCACGCGTCGTGGAACAGCTGGTCGCACTAGTGCACCAACGCAACTGGTCGCAAGTGGTATCTAAAGAGCACGAAAAAGGATGTGGAATGATTGTGGTAGAGCAGAGCCTCTATGACAGAGACGCACGCCCCAGCTATACAACCAACTTCGTCACACTCCATTTGCATCTACTCGCTTGCAGTCCTCTATCCGAACAATCCGGAGATACTTGCGTGACGTGTCGTAAGAAAATGCCATAAAGTACCACATATATAATGGTATCTTCGGCTGCGGTCGCAAGTCACTCAGTAGCGATATCGTACCTCTGGACTGCATTTGGGAGAGGGAAACGAGGGTGATGTCCTCCTCCCCCGTGTATTGTCCTAATAGAACGCCTTCCGAAATATTTTGGTAGCTTCGCCACTGGTCGCACCGATACTGAGAGTCGGGGCGGAGAGTCTGTCTCTCGCTTCAAATCCGAGCGGCGCTTCCGGTCAAGAGATCCAACGAGTCAAGAGATCCAAACGGTCACGTGACAGGCGCAGAAAAGACACTAAAAATACTTCCGTGGTTCTGAGCGGGGATGCAGCCGAGGTCATTTGGTTTGAAAGTCAAATACCAAATAGCGAGCTGACGTAAGGCTGTAACAATATACAATACTTGTTACTTGCAGCGTAGAATCGCTTCGGACGAACAAGAACTGATGTTCTGAGGCTGGAACAACATAGAAGGGACAATTACATACAAAGCCATACTTTCATCTTTCATCAAATTAAACAGCTTCTGTTTACGGCATTCGGTTAGTTGGGAACGACGAGTCTTCACATTGAAAGGTAGCTAGTCCTGCGAGCCGGAAGGAATACAGAACGCCTGCGCGCTCGTCGACGTGACGTAACAATTAAGAGTCAGCCAATCAGGATCGTGTTTTCAACGGCCGTAGCCAATCACGAACGTGCTTTCAGCCCTCGTGACCATGGAGAAGAACCACCGTCGTCTGCGAGTTCTGATTGAGCGTCCCCGCGTACTAAATGAGAAAACTTGCAAATAAAGCGCAAAACGGTCTCAATCTTTCTCAAAACTGATTTACTGGAAAGCGTCTCGCACTTTTTGTCTAAATATTTAGGTATGCGGGTTCCATGTGAGCTGCAATCATGTGCGGGTTCTTGAATTCGCAGAACGGTGAATCGCAGCAGCAGACGAATTCTGACTCTTAAAGAGGGAGAGGATGCAATGCGCAGGCTTTCGCTATCTTAGTTGATATTGTCCTATAGCTCAATGAAGATGGTACACGAACTCACACGAAGTATGTAAGACACAGTCTCTTAACCGATTATTCCAGCCGATCTTAAAAAAAGTTTATTTATATCACAAAATAAAAAAAAAAGACAATGAGAGAACGAGCATATTTACACAAGCAGCGGATGAAGACCACATGTGACCAGTGTGGTACAAATAAATTCTGAAACTGAAATATCCGTCGGAGGTTTGTTGTGCGAACTTTTACTGCTTCGTCTCCGCCGCCTTCTCCGTCGATGCGGCTTCTGGCACCGCTGTGGTTGCTGCTGCATCTCCCGCTTCGGTGGACGAAGCTTCGGTGGAACTTGCGTTGTTGTCGCCGGAGTCAGCGGGTACGACGTGCGAATTGATGTAATAGTACTCGGGCGCTCGCTCGCAAGGCAGGGCTTCGCCGGGGTAGGCGCACGTCAAACTGAGCTGGTTAAAGACAGTCTCGTTGGGGCAGAGGTAAGCGGCGTGCAGGACGAACTGGTTGGACTCCGGGTCAACGAACGGCTCGCAGTAGTGGAAGAGGCTGCAGTTGGCCGGATCGCCGTAGTAGCCGAAGATGCGACCTTCACAGGAGAAGCCGGGGTTCCTCAGGAGTCCAGTGCTGTTCGTGTCTTCAGCGGGCACACTGCTGCCTTCGGCGGTGATGGGACCTGTGGCGATCGGAGGATTGGTCGGCGCGACGGAGTCTTCGCTCGTTTTGGTGTCCGGCTGTAAAAGTAGGTGGGTTATTGTAATAGGCCTTTTCAACGTTGTGCGCGGGACATCAGCAATCCAGGGGGCTTAATCACTTGCAGGCGTTAGGAGCTAACGAGAGGCGGGGCACTCGTCGAGAAGGGCACGTGGTAAAACACGTGCACGGCGCTCCTCACGTGATACGTGAAGGGCGTAGGATACGTCACGCGCAATGTGTCACGTGCCCATCTTCTTGAATTTCCCGCCCGCCTTTTTGAATTTCCCGCCACTCGTTAGCTCATAACGACCGTAACGACGATGAAGCGATTAAGCCCCCAGCACAGGTGCGAAAGATGTGTGTTTCAACATTTCGTTTTTCTTTTTTCTTTTTTTTCTTTTTTTTTTTTTTACAACCAGGACTAGTCTGGCAACAGACACGGCATACTAAGCACACCTCTGCCCTCTAGGTGGCATCACGGTAAGTTTTCTGCTTGCACTGAGTTCTGGCACGTGCACGTATACCATGATGTGACCTATAGTGGTGATACAATTTAATGAGTCGCGAGGTCCAATATATCTCGGTAGTCCGAACAAATGATGGAAACGCCGAAAGAATGGTTAATGAGCAAGCGAGCTGGTGGCGTAGGTCCACGATAATGCCATAATGAAAAACCTGGGACGCGTCGAAAGCGGGAAAGACGCCCACCGGAACAAGGTCTCAGAGAGAGAGAGACCTTGTTCGTGGGCGCCCTCTTTGCTCGTGGTCTCGGGTTTTTCGTTATGAATGAAAAGACTTCTGTCTCCTGGGGTTTGACAAGCAGTTGTCCTCTCATGTCACGGAAAGTGTAACGCCGTATAACTTGTTTTTGTGCTTACCGCTGGGAGAGCGTAGGCAGCCAGCGCCAGGAACATAACTGCAAAACAAATAAACGTAAGAATTATATTTTTTAAACTCTTTTTTAATGAGGAACGAAAGTGTAAAAATACGGAAATAATCACAATCCGTTTTCTTGTGAGTTCTTGTATGTAATTTCCCTTAAAATTTTGGCGATAACGACAAAAATATCACGGCTAAAGTAACAACAACAAGAAATAAGTATTGATGATGCAGCGGGATGTTTCGCCGCTGAAGCCGCACCCTATCCCACTGCTAAATTAACGAGTTGGTTTTCTAATGGACATTTCTGGTCAATTGAGTGTCACACAAAGGCGCGATATAATATATAGAACTTCCAAAGCCGATCTTGCCAAAGCAAAGCGGAAGAAGTTAGCACATTGATCCAGTTTCCTGTTCATAATACCTTGTATTGAAGCAGGAACTCAGCAATGAATAATGACGCAATACCGTAGTTTTCGGTGTATAACACGCACACGTTGATTTTCGCCCTCGAGGAAAAACGTTTCGTTGTATAATACGCACTCATATATAACACGTAATAACACGCACGGCCTATTTTTTTACTTTTTTTTGTGTGTGTGTACAACACGCGTATTATACACCGAAAATTACGGTAATTCCGGCTCCGCATTACACACAGAATGTCAGGTGGGCCTGAAGACGAGTAAGAAATGACCTTGAACACACTAGGTAAATGGAAGTCACGAAGCGCATTCCATGGACACCCCAGTTTCTTTCACTCAGTTTACCGTATACTTCCTAAATCTAGTACGATCCTGATCTTCGACCACGCTATAGAACCCCCCTCTCTAAAAACGAAATTTTGCATCGTCCTGTATCGTTGATCTTATGTGTGTGTGTGTGTGTGTTGGGCTTGTTGTATAGTACCCATGTGAAATTCGTTCAGTAAATCTCTCCCACACAAAAACGAAACTACGCCGCATTGTCCAATAAGAGTAGCGTACGCCACTCTTGTAACACTTCGCGAATACAAATCCAGTGCCCAACACGGCGAATCGAATCTTTCGAGTCCACCAACCACGTTTGTTTGTTTCTTTTGAAAATTGGCGCCTCCGGAGTCCGCCGAAAGCCTCATTGGCCGACAGGCGTTTTCTTGTTTGTTTCTTTACATTGCTCTCGACCGAAAGAGTTCAGGCAGGAACTGGTACAATACAAGTTTAAAAATAACCTGGTTTTTGCTTTTGATTGTTGCTTATTTTTATGAGAACAATTCAGACTCGAAAATTTATGCATTTCTTGTATAGTCGATGAACAACACGTTAAATAAATTACGCTTAAGAAGAACTATATGGGTATATTTTCTCCCGAAACTCGAGCATTATTTAATTCTTTTTTCGTCAAACGAAGGTATCATATTCGGCTTCAAAACACTTTTCCCTAGAAGTGCTTTTTTTAAAACTCTCTTTAAAGAAAGGATTCGAAAGATTCGAGATCCGTAAGATTCGTGGATTCGTAGAACCTTCCTTGGATTCGGATAGTCCCGGATAGTCTTGGGTAGTCCCGGGGAGGTCGAAGAAATATCATTACACACGGTCCAGATGGAACGCATTTATATAGTAACTTTTTGCTAGTCACGATCTGCTGGTCATCGTCATTTCCTGGTGTGCTCAAAACCGCCCCTCACCTGCCCTTCGAAGCCCCCCCCCCCCCCTTTCTTGTTTCTTTTTTTTTTTCTTTCTTTTTTGTCTGACCGAAACCGCATCGCCTATAAAAATAAGCAAATATTGTACGGCTACCGTCGTCCCCTTTCTGCGCGTGGATTGGCATAATTCTGACTCGCCTGACCCCCTTCGCGCGCTGCACGCGCTGCGCCTTATTTGCATATCGTGCAAGGCGAAAGAGTAGGGCATTGCAGGCACAACTTGACCAGCGGCTGAGTTCAACGCACGCCGTAGGGGGTGGCAAGTCTATTACCGACAAGCGTGTCCAGTTTTCTGAAGAGCACAGACGAGGAAGTTGTCGACTACGTTAGACACGGCGGAGTGGTTGTTTATTATTTTGATTAAACCCGAGAAACCATGCTGTATATATATATATGGAACTAGAGGACTGGCACGCGAGACATCATCTCGCAATAAAGTTGTTGTTGTTGTTGGAGGATGTGAAGGCTGCGACAAGGCTAGTTTGATGACACGGATGACGTCACGCATACGAGTTTCAATTGAGCTTAGGTAGTGCCAGGTGCCACCTTCCCCCCCTCCCCTTTTCAGAAAAATTCTGCATCCGCCTGTGCAGTTAAGGCTCCAAAACGTCGAAACGTTACTGTCGAAATATCGATAATACAAATAATTTGTCGATATGTACCGATATCTGCGGGAAAATAGGACGTTTTATCGATGTACTCTATATTTATTGATACACGCGAAAAAATCTATACTTTATCGATATCCTGGAGAAAACATCCACATGTTCTCGACGTGCTTGATATTGAGCGATACGAGAGAGGGAAAAAATACTAACAAACAAGAAAAAACAGATATACATATATGGATATTTCAGCTGCCTTTATCAATATCCAGGAGAAAACACCTCATCGATATAGTCGATATTTATCGATATTCCCGAAAACAGTGTCGATAGTTATCGATATCCTTGGGAAAGCATCGACACTTTATCGATATACCTATATCGATATTTAGCGCTACCCACGAAGAAACAAAATCGATATTTTATCGACATTTATCGATAGTCGATAACGTATTTCATATTTCTGAAACATCAGAAGTCACATCATCGCTTCGGCGAAATATCGACACGGCGGACTGCCGACCTCTTTTTCGTGCCAGCCGTAATGATAGGATATGATGCGCAGTGCGCGTGCACCCCACACAGCTCTAATTTGCTGATTCATTACAAAGATTACTTCCTCAAGCTTCGCTCGTCTCGATTCGTAGCTTCCTCTGGTTACGACGTCTGCCAGAAGAAATTGAAACAAGGCCTTTCTTCCTCTACCCTGAGAGGCGTAGTAGAAACAGACCGCGTCGCAATCTAGCCACCGGTATATAGCCACGGATGCGTGTACAAGAAACATCGGCCTTCGTGCCCTGGCGAAAACGAGTGATTTCTTCCGCACTTTATTTTTTTGCTGCAACACACTAGAAATGAGTTCGAAGAAAAAGTGAGCCGTTAGTCGGACCCGCTCATGCGTTATTTTTGTTGTTTTTTTCTTCTGTTTTCTTTTTGTTTTCTAGCTAGCGTGAAATCAGATACGCTCCAGAAGCCTCTTTGCTCCAGAAAACGAGAGCCAGATGACCTGTTCTTTCTAACTACCTGGAAAGAAGAAGGGAAGTGGCTTGAAGCTCAGAGCGGTAATCATTAAAGCCTAATTAGAAGCCAAAGGAGCGACCGGAAGAACCTTATACTGAAATAAACGCAGGATAGTTTTCGTAGGATTGGACCCTATGTACTTTGCAAGCTTAAAAAAAAGCTTCAGTTTCCATAGAGCGTTTCCCGGAGTTTTGATACTCTTCTATTGGTCACCACAATCACGTGACCTCTCCCGCGTCCGTCTCGCAAGCAGAGACGCGGCGATTTTCTACGCGTCCATTAGCGCCTTCGCTAGTCAACCAGTCGAGCCTTAATTTGATTGATTGATTACCAAAGGGGTAAATTAACTTGAATGGCTAAATGGTTAATGGCTAAAGATTGAGAATACCGGTTCACGTCGATTCATATAACCGTATTGTATTGTACTGCATTGGGAAAACGAAAGAACGTAACTATATTGTACTTGCGGCCGCTCATGCGTAGCCACATGCTTGGGGATGTTGTTGGGCTACTCATAGCCACAGTTGCTTCGCGGCGCTAACACGCAATCAACTTGGGGGCGAAGCGTTCACGACCTTTTCACAAAGTATTAGTTCCGTTGCAAATCAGAGCTGACGAGGCCTTCTTAGGCAGGGGTCTAGGATTTCGAGAACAGAATTGCTTTCTCACCTTCTGTCTGTGTGTGTATGTGTTTGTGTGTTTACTTAGCACTTCAGCAATACTATATTACTTTTAGTTACTCGGCACTCCACTATAGCCTTCGCAGGGTAAACATGTTTTTTGTTGTACGTGCGACTTTTGCACATGGAGGAAATGTGCGTGTGGTGGTCATTTTGGTATACCGTCATCCTGAATACAACACATTCGCCGCCGGGTTTCTCATCCTCATTATAGAATTGCTAATGGCAGTACAAGCTGTTCCTTGTGTGTTCCGGTTCAGTGGCATGTCTAGTAGGTGTCGTAGGAGCTTGTGGGAATAACTAGATGCTATACAACGCGCACTGCAGAACGGTAGACGCAGAAGTAAAAAATTTGGGTGGCCGGCGGCGGGACCTTTTTTCTTTCTTTTTAATCGCCCTATAAGAAAGGTGGGGGCGGGGGGGGGGAGAGTGGGCTTTTCGCGATGCCACAAGCTTTTCGATTTCTGTGCTTGAACAGTAATACAGAAAACTGACGCTGCAATTTAATTCGACAGTTACTATCGTTAGACTGAATCAGCCGGGTTAGCAACCTTCGCAAAAAGAAGAAAGAAGAAAAAACGCATGGCAGCAAATTTTACTTGACAGCTCATGTTGTGCACTGACGCTGTCATCCCGGTTGAGGCTGACGACGAACTCGCATTTTGTTTAGACATATTAATTAGGATCCACTCGTAGTAGCGATAACGCTTAAGTACTATAGTCAGAAACGCCCTCTAGCTATACATTACGTAAAACATGCGGCAAGCCTTACAATTCGCTCAGACCGAGAACACACACACACACACACACAAAAAAAAAACACGGAATCCCATATCTACGCCACATCTACGGATCTGCCCTGCGGACGCTTATATCCGTAATGCCCCCCCCCCCCCCCCCCCGTATCGTGTACGACCACCACGCTGGGTAAGTTCCAGTTTTTGAACGAGTGGAAAGAGAGACATTCACCTTGGCGATATATGGGTTGACTGGCAGGAAATTTCCATAAACAGCCGCGGCACCGATCAGCGCTCTTCGCCCCTGCTAACCCGGATTCCCGTTTGATATCTGAGGCACAAATATTATACCCGCCGCCCACACTATTCCTGTTCCACAATATTCCAGCGGTAAGTTTCCTCACTCGTCGTCACGACAAGCGTTTTTTGCTGTTCTTGTGGTTCGTGTTCACGAATCGGGAACCGAACAGTTTCTGATTGACCACAAAGAAGAGCGATACGCTCTTATAACGTGGTGGTGCTGGTGAAAGGGCTTGCCGTTGTCGGCCTCACAAAGGTGGGCAACGTCACGACTGACGCCCTAGGGGAATGTGCGTCCTGGGCGGACTTCTAAGGGAACTGTGCAGACATATGCCTGAAAGCGCCTGAGGAAAACCCGGGAAAAATCGCGGACAGCACAGCCGGCACCGGGATTCGAACCCGGGTATCTCCCAGTCTCGACGTGACATGGCCAGCCACGCTAACCACAGAACTTCTTATAACAGAACTTCACCGCACAGCGCGCTCTTGGCAAACCACCATCGGGAATGGCATCGTTCTGGCCCGTGACACCGTTGTATCATGTTTTCTTTCAACTGCCACCATTCAATTGCCCGCCTTGATTGGTTAAAAACGGGAGGCGTACGCCATTTTGTGACACTTGTACAGCTATGTCAGCGTATATTGCTCGGCGCCTTCCATAAATCAGGAGCGATCCTAATCGTATCATTCTGTACGATGGTTGGCCTACACCCCCCCCCCCCCCCCCCAGCACGATCCTATGTGCAACACCGTCGGGGTCTGCGATTTATTTATTTATTTATTTGAGTACCCTCAGGGCTTTACAGCATTAAAGAGGGGAGCAGGATAATACAAAGCGTGTAAACACTAGTGGAACAGAACAAGTTCAATAAATTGAATGCATTGAATCGATTATTTATGAACTTCCTGACGACTGCCTGTCTGCCCCTGTTTGTCCCATGTCGTGGTTTCTGTGTGATGTTCTTTTCTTTATCTCTCTCTCCCCCATCCCTCTCTTTTCTTCTTTCTTCTCTTACCGCAAGCAGGGAACACTTCACTCACACACTCATCCCCACATCACTCATGTAACGCGATAAGGTACAGCCGCAATTTCGGATTAGTGTCAGTAGCCAACACTTATGTCACCTAATAATAATAATTGGGGGCTTACGTCGCGAAACAACTGAGATCATTAATGTTACCTGCTGGTATCGTAGGTATTTACCACTGTATAGGGTACGGCGACTGAGGCAGCGAAACACCCTCGTGTCACCATATTGTCGTCGTGTAGATGCTATTTTTCGGATGAAGCCGTTCGAGGTTTTTCTAGCTGTACGTTTTTTTCTTTGTTTTTTTTTTGTTTTTGTTTTTTGTGGCGTCTATAAGGTCTGACGTACGAGTAGCCATTATTTTTCTCAATTTTACAATTTCACGTTGCAGCTGGAGGAACAATATTAATTTCACGAGTTCTGCGCAACATACCATGTGCAACTGTGTGTACATAGTTTCGGCGACACTTCGTTGGGACTTCCTCCTCCCTGTCGCACATGGGAGGATTGTCTCTCGTACATACTGTATCAAAATCTATCCGGCACCTCATTATCTGTTACGACCATAAACGAAAGCGACAAGGAAGGACTAATCCCCCGGAAGGACTGAAGGTACTCCCTTCTCTTTCTTTTTTTATTTTTTATTACTTTTTCGATCAACCTACGTGACCTTTTTTGTCTGCTTCTTCTTTACCTATGGAAGGAGGGCCTCTAATAATCATAACCGAGGTGTTTCGGCATAGGGATTGACGAACATTTTTTTTAAATGCTTCAATGACACACTGCGGTTTTCGATCCTTGCATATTTACGATACTACATACGGCTTCCGGCGCAGGATTTTCCAATCCAATCCAATCCAACTCAATCCAATCCACAAGTTCATTCATATCTGGCATTGATTAACTGCCCATTCGCACGTGCACACGCAGGTTGCTAGAGATGAGATTAGAGGGGATAAAACTAAACAAGATCATCTTTGAATTATGCGCAGTAGTTGACACGTATCTATATAGCTGTTTTGAGTTATCATATGTCATCTATGTTATCATCATCATATGTTATCTATATACATGTTTTGAGCGCATGCTCACTCAAATATATGACGTCACGAGAAGACCTGTTCGAGGTTATATTTTGCCGTGGTGGGAAAGAAGCGAAAAAAAAAAAAAACGCGTCGATTGATAGGTTGATAAAGCTGATAGTGTCCACCATCATGCTTTGCGCGATGGCGTTACGTAATCAATGACGTAGGGGCGCAGGTCGTCCAATTCACCACGTCGACGTTCAGTGAGTGAAAATGTTGGGACTACTACAGTAAATTGCACTGAGTGAGTCACTTTAACAATGCGTAAGTCGTCTATTGGAAATTTAATGCCCGTATCTATCTGTCATTCGTTACCGATATTCAGCGCGAGATGATGATCTTCGTGAAAGATGATGATCGTTTATATTGCGTTTCTTGCGGGCTGCGCGCACGGACAGTTTTCAAGGCGGGAACTTGGATGCATTTAAATTTTGAATGACATTTGCGAGACACTTACCCAAAGCAACACGGACGAGCACCATCTCCTCGTTTCGTCTTTTGAGGCTCCCTGCTCGAAAAGCCTAGATGGGAGAGAGTAGAGTTAGTTAACAGAGTTATCCAATCCAATTAAAAGAAAGTATAGCTCAGTCCAAGATGAAGTCCAGGCCCTGGACCAAAGCTCGTCATTCATTAAAATTGTCTTAAGATGCTTCATTCTTTCTAGTTTCTGTGAATACTCCTACATTGCTCAATACTGCTGTCAATACTCCTACATGTCCTATGTGGACTACGAGACGTTCTCAGCAAGGCCGCCGTCTGCAACCAACACGTGGCGCCATGCGTGGTGCAGGTGCATGTTTGCACCATGTTTTGACTTCATAATCCATTTAAATGGCACTTGTCAGGCGCAGTATGACGTGTGCAACACGTTTCATGACGTAACAGGTTTCTTCCGACGTAATAGTTTGCAGAAGACAGTGCGAGCGCTGTCGTTCTTAGATCGAACACGACTACGGCTTGCCGAAAGTTACTCCTCGCGAGCAGCATAACAATTACGTCAACGTATGTTACCCTACAAAGCCAGGCGATATTACTGGACTTCCACTTTGATACCGGTACACACGTGCAGTTATTTTCAGAACTATGTAAACTGCATTCTCAGAGTTGTAATTATAATTCAGCAGATGCGTATATTTATGCGTATAGACCACTATCTGTTTACAGAAATCGTTATGGCTTAACCGCATGGAGATCTTGTTTTGCCGAGCGTTTACAGGCTGAAGCTGAGAGTACTACATAGCATAGAAACCATTATGTCTTAACCGCGTGGAGATCTTATTTTGGAGCGTGTACATGCTGAGAGCTGAGAATATATGGCATAAATGCAGGCCAGCTGATGGATAAGCTCCATAATGTGAAAAACCTGTGTCTGGGCACAGCTAGAGGGACAGGACAGTTGAATCGTTTATTTGCCCCGTCCTTCTAATTGTGTCCCAGACTCAGGATTTTCACATCGTGGAGACACGCTGAAGACAACCAGTCGCGCTCGATACCGTACTACCTGTATGCCATGCCGACACCCTTACAAATCGTACAGTTCGCGCTATAGCGAAAAAAGAAGCGTGCTCCGCCTAAGAAAGACCACTCAAAGATAGAAAGGAGTTTGTCTGCTATAAAAAGCCTCAGGTCAGTGCGCTGCTTACCTTGCAGACCCAGAAATCCACACAAGAAGCACGAGAAAATAGGGAATCCTGAGCCGGCTCGCTGCGCCTGTCGCGGCGTCGTCCGCAAAGTCCACTCCCTTTATAGGTTCGGCACCGTTAAATTACACACTCGCCAGTCACGTGGGTTACGGGGCTCCTTTTTCCTCGTCACCTCTTCTTTGTTGCTTTACTTCTTCCTCTCCATCCTCCTCCTCTCCCCCGTCCCCTCCTTCCCTCCCACGTCACCCAAGAAGTGTTGATGCAGCACAGTAACCTACTTTTGCGAGCTTCTTGGCCGGAGAAGGTTGCAGATTGAAAAGCTTTACAGCTTTTCGGTTGAAATCTCGGTCCCCCTCCCCCGTGTCTTTTGTGGACATGAGTTGTGTACTTATATATTGCCAACTGTCACGAGGGATGACAAAGCGTGTAACATATATGAGTGCCTTGGCGGAAGTAAATTGTGGTCACCGTTATCACAAGGCTAATGGGAAAGGGAGGGATCAGTAATGAGTAATGACTTGAGTAATCGACTCGGTCGTTTAATTTCGAGCCCCATCGCGTACTTCTTCACGAACTG
Source organism: Ornithodoros turicata (assembly GCF_037126465.1). Taxonomy (NCBI): domain Eukaryota; kingdom Metazoa; phylum Arthropoda; class Arachnida; order Ixodida; family Argasidae; genus Ornithodoros; species Ornithodoros turicata. The sequence continues at coordinate 16,902,499 of NC_088210.1, read as the reverse complement.
GAGATCTTTTGTCAGTCAGTTTACCTTCGGAGTTACATTCCTTATTTATTTATTGATTAATTGATTAATTTACTCAACGGCGACATTTCCATTGGGTTTGAGGAGGGAGCAAAAACAGAGACTACGGAGGCGTCCTAGCTGGGTCCACATCTCCGTGCCTCTTTTTTACTCCCTCCTCAATCTAAACAACAACGACAACAGATAAATTAATTATGACGAATCCTCAACCTGAAGGACGTCTACATCTCCATGTTTTTCCTTTTTTTTTTCCAATTCGTTGTAACTTGATTCACGATTTGGCCATGGACACAAAACGTTGACGTTGCCTTTTCTGCACGACCATAAATAGTGCTTTTTTAAATAGTAATTTTGACCCTTGACTTCCCAGGAATGGAACCATGTCTTCCCAGCTACCATTTCGTCCATTACCAATACTTCGCAATTGAAAAAAAAAAAAAAAAAAAAAAAAGAACATTGTATAATCACTTTCATGTAATCTAGCGTTTCTGACAAGCTTTTGGCTTTGTATAGCATTCCTTGATTTGCATGTGAAGCTCTGCGTCACCTTCTCCCCTCTTTCTTTCTTTATTATATATATATATATATATATATATATACTCATGGAACGATGCGACAGCACCAGAGGACAAGTGTTTCGCTGTGTTTGCGGCTCGTCAGCTCTGGGTAGCTGCGCATCGTTCTGAATTGGCAAACCAAGAGTCGCTCAGCGAACGATAAAAGAGAAACGAACGCTACTTTTCACTAAGAAACAGGTGCTACTAGTGAAGCAGTACCGGTTTCTTACTCAAGTACCAGAAAAGTACCACTTGCTTTTCTTTTATCACTCGCTTTAAGTATAATTTCTGGACACGTTAGAGCAAGCACCCTGTATATGTCTAAGTACTGCATCGTCTATAGGTGCGCCAATACCAAGGCTTTGGCTGTTCTTGTGCACGTTAGTAAAGGTATTATTATTATTATTTCGATTTTTCTTTCCTGATGTCTACTGATGCCTGTTTCACTCGTTATTACCCTTCCCGTTCTTTAATGCTCTGTCACGTTTGAGTCTAATGTGAATAACTAATGCTTCTGATACGAAACCAGCAGGTTTTCGGATTGTTCCCGCCAAACTAGCGGTGGAACCACTTCCCTGAAGAAGGATAAGTATAGTCAGGTATAGGTGGACAGAAATATCGCGCAAGTTAAGGAAAGTGAGACCCTTCGTTGTTCTGACTAGAGCGCGGAAAAATATGCACCCAAAATACATAAATTATGCCTAGCAAATATAGCAATTACGCGTTACGAATGGTACGAACTACAAGGGTAAGCTTTTGGTGCCACGGAAAGTGTGCGGAAGATGGGATGATGTCCATAGATAGAAAGATAGATGTAGAAAGAAAAGAATGGAGATGTTCAGGTCACGTGTGTTACGGCTATGATCCTTCGAAATATCGTAACCAACGCGTGCACACGATTGTGAAAGTCGATGCGGCCATGATTTTCTCACAGCATACAACGTTACAGTCGCGCCGTAAGTGTCACGTGGTTTATTACAAGCTACAAAGGATGGAGTGTTAATGAATGTTAATGATATTAACATCGTCATTAACATAATGATGTTAATACATCGCGATATATTAAGGATGATGATAATGTGTTAACATCATAACATCATTATATCCAATGAATGTTGATGAAAATGTCAAAACCTAAGCTGTCGGCACGCCGCGCTCTTTGTTTCAGTAAGGTCGTTGACGAAGGTGCTGCATTAGTGGGTGCTTCAATAGATGGCTTTTTTTAAAGGTCGTTTTCATCGTTCTGTCTCTTAGGGTATTCCTCTACACTCTTAAAAATGAACTTCACCGCATAACACGCTGCTAGCCAACGATCATCTCGAATGATATCGTTATCTGCCCTGATTTGTTGAGAACGGGAGGCGTACGCATTTTCTGTGACACTTATGCTGTTCATAATTGTCACAAAAAAGGCGTACGCCCCCCGTTTTCAAGAAATCAGGGCAGATAACGATATCATTCGAGATGATGGTTTGCTACACTCTAAAAACGGAACTTCACCGCATAGCATGCTGTGCTCCAACCATTGCCAAGAATGATAGGATTATTGCTTCGGATTCGAAGAGAGAGAGGGGCGTACGCCTTTTTGTGGCAATTTTCATATATCCAAATTGCCACAAAAAGGCGTACGCCCACTTCTGTCTTCGAACCTGAAGCGATAACCATATCATTCGCGGCAATGGTTGGCGCACAGCGTACTATGCGGTGAAGTTCTGTTTTTAGAGTGTAGGAGCGTTCAATGTGGTGAAGTTCGTTTCAAAGAGTGTATCATCAGGAATAATGCATTACACGTAAAATCTAGTAGGGCAAACACCACGCTATGCATTAAAACACACGAAATACTCTATTCCGCACAGAAAACAAAAAGCAATTGAACAATAAGTAAAACGTTACTGCAGAGTTGTCGTGTCTATACCTACAGACAAAATTCTAAAAATCTAACTACATAGAAATCTTCTTCTTGAGATCCTGCTTGGAATGAAACTGTTCTACAGTAATAAAAAGTAGATGTCATTTTTTGCTCTTGTTTTCTTTTCTTTTTTTTTTAAGGAAATACATTTACAAAGATGGTATTTGTGCGTCTAGCGTAATGAGGCACGAACTTCACATGAGCCTCTCATCTTCGCGCAGTAAGACAAACTTCCATTCTTGCTTTTTCTCCCGTTTTTCTTTCTCTCTCTCTCTCTCTCTTTCTATAACAATGCGTCCCTTCTCGCGTGCATTGGAAGGTCCCGTTTGCTGAGGTAAAGCAGAGTGGAGGGCACTACAAGCCTAGAATGTTCTGGTCCCTTCATTCTTGGATTTTGGCACGCAGCATTGTAGCATCGGTGCTGGAGAAAAAGAACTATAAACATACTTGACGTACAGACATACAGGCTTATAGGTAGACCTCCGGGCTGTCCAGATTTCCCCCAAGCCAACAGACAAACAAAGCAAAGGAGACACACACGATGAACCGTAAGACCAATCAGATCAAAGGAAAAATACGTGTTTTGTGAATTATTAGAAGAAGTATGAAAGGTTGTTGAACTCGACAAAGTGCCTGTTCTACATCTAGAAGGTGCAACAAAGAAAATCATATATAAAAAAAACAGGAAAGACAATACAACAGGAACGAATGACTGATGATATCGAAAGCTGTCTGACTGTTCCCTCGTGAAGCTATTCTTGCTGTGTATTCTTATTCACCGTGTGTGTCTCGAAAACTCCCCGCACAGGAACTGGGTTAGGAGTGGCGGTGCACTTTGAAACTTGCGGCGACAGAAGCAACGAAACTTCTTTACATTGAACACGGCGGTGCGGCGAAACCGTCTGACAAGCATATAGTATGCTCGACTTCAAAATCAAGCAGGTCAATATAACGAAAATGCAAAAGATTTTTGAAGGCAGGCTGCAGAAGGGACGAAGAAAAAAAAAAACGAAAAAGAAAAAGCAGGCATACATTTCTAGAGGTGAAGTATGCAGGAGGTCACTAAAGGTTAGCCAGCTGCAGGAATCGAACCCAGACCTCCTTTATTGCCGATCCAGGGCTCTACCAATTTCCATCGTGTTTCTAGTGGCGTATACCAGTCGTATCATTACAACACAGAAGGTCACTTTTAACGCAATCTTTTATTAATGGCTCTTATCACAAATATGTATCGCATATCGCAGAACCATATTGAGCTGAAGGGATATATCGCAGTCAAAGCCTGTCACTCCAGGTGCATCTGACGTGTACGGGTACCGTGTACCCCATTTCTTTTTTCTTTTTTTTTGCATAGCCAGGCTTTCGCTCCCCTAGAGAACAAGGGCAAAGGTCAAGGGAACCGTACAAAGAGAGCATTGTGAGGGGAAACTCATGAATCAGAGTCCCTGAAATCAGATTCCTTCCAAGAAAGTGAATTGGGACAGGGTTGGGTCTCCGCGTAAAGCTGAATCATACGGGTCGTGGTATTTTTGGGCGCTACAAACTTATCCTTGGAGAAATCAGAACGGCGGACTGTTTGCGCAGCATTGTGCAACAGGGTGTTTGAGCGGATGCAAACGCCAAGATCCCCAAGAAGCTAGCATCCCAAAATGGTTCGGGGTTCTTTTCGCTGCCCCATCTGAGAGAGCGAGTAAAAATCAAACTAATATGGAGGAATTGGCTCCATCTCATAATATCGGATGTCAACCATAATATAAGACCGGAAAGAAGGGAATAGGAAAAGAAGGAAGTCCAAGACATATCGTTCTTTCTTTTCCTTGATTTCGTTTAGGGTACAATGGAGAGAGCGTCGCGCATATGAACAGCAGCAGCTACTCCCGTTTTCCTACTTGGAAGAGGAAATCACGTAGTAAATTAAAGAGCGGGAAAAGGCCGGTGGACACGGGGAGGGGGGGGGGGGGTAAAAAAAAAAAGGTCTCTGGGACTCATGTGCTCCCAAAAATACACGGACGTGGTCGGACAGCCGATGAAACACGTCACAGGCGACCGAGTGTTCCCATTCGCCCTCCCTATTTATTGAAATTGGAAGACATTGGTAAGACTGTAAGATTGGAAGACTGTAAGAACCCCTACAACAAGCCATCACTTTCTGTAAGAACCTGCACAACAGGACTTCGAAATGTTTGATCGCTGGAAAGGGGCCCATCGTCACGTCAAGAGGTCTGCTGTCCAATCCGGCCAGCGCTGCCTCGAGATGCTGTTTATGCTGAGGATGTCCTTGGTAGGACAAGCAAGATCTGTGTCCTGTCAAGAGATGTGTCAGTTAGGGTAGACCACCTTCTGAAGTCCGTGTAGTGATCGTCATCGCCTGCTGTATAGGAGATTCGGGCGAAACGGGTATCTTCAAGCGACTCTTCTTCTTCAAGCATGTCGTCCATTACTATACATTCCTTCAGGGCCACGGCATCTGACGTGCATTCTTTGCAGTGTTCAGAAATCTTAGAGGGTGTCACTGGGCGTGGAACAGGAGTGGAACTACACTCTTAAAAATGAGTTTCACCACATAGCACGCTCCTAGCCAACCATCATTCCAAACGTGGGGCGGAGCCTATTTTGTGACACTTATGCTGTCACAAAAAAGGCGTACGCCTCCCGTTTTCAGCAAATCGGGGAAGATAACGATATCATTCGAGATTATGGTTGGCTAGGAGTGTGCTATGCGGTGAAGTTCATTTCTAAGAGTGTACTACTGAGTGACATACTGTCTGGAATTTACTTTGAAGCTCTACTTCTCCCGTTACCCGCGATGTGCCGGCAGTGTGCGACTGAAAATGCGCTCACGAGAGAACGTTTTGCGTACCTTCACGTTTTGGGATTAGTGTGAGTGAACAGAGCTATACATGTAATACAGGTGCGAAACTCTTGTAGAATTGGTTTCCGAGGGGAAATGGCAAACATTTCGTCTGCTTGTCATAGCGTTTGAACTGTGCGCTTCGCAGATTGGTTGTCTGGTTTTGACGATTTTCCCGGTTATTTCGACACTGCTACGGAAGGAGCTGCTTGAAAAACTCACAATCTCAATCCCATTTCTTCGAAAGCTTTCGAAAAGTTATCGAATGAGACCGGTTTCGTCAAAATCGGTCCAGTGAAAATCGCTGCACCAGGTCGATAGCAATTTGGTTAGCCGATCCCTTCAGTCCTGCGACGGAGGGTGTTTGTATGCAATGTCTCTGTGTATACCACTGCAATATGTTGGCCAGAAAACACGAGAACAACGCTTCATTTCTTTGCTACAGTTACAGGAAACCATGACGCTGCCCTTCTTGCTCTTGTTACACGACACAACCCACGTGGCATTTGAAGGAGGGATGTCTGCCTGCCAGAAAGGGCGGAAAGGTGCCCCAAATAAACGAAGAAAAAGAAATACAATCCACGGTTTTCAACGGTTGTGTTGCGCCCATCGTGATAACAGTTGTCTCGCGACGTAAAACCTCTTTATCTCTGTTGCGTGAACCCTATCTCGGCTGGAGGAGCCAACATCTCCATATTTTTCTTCCTACGCCTAAACCTAACCCAACCTAACCTAAGTGATGTAACGTAAGACGATCCTACACTCTTAAAAATGAACTTCACCGCATAGCACGCTCCTAGCCAACCATTATCTCGAATGATATCGTTATCTGCCCTGATTTGTTGAAAACGGGAGGCGTACGCCTTTTTTGTGACAATTATGAACAGCATAAGTGTAACAAAAAAGGCGTACGCCTCCCGTTTTCAACAAATCAGCGCAGATAACGATATCATTCCAGATTATGGTTGGCTAAGAACGTGCTATGCGGTGAAGTTCATTTTTAAGAGTGTAGCACAACACGCGCAATCCTCCTCCTCACGCTCCATCCCACCATAGCCTCCTATGGCACGATATTTTCCTTTTCTCCTTTGGCTCTGTATTGCCACTGCGAAGCAACTGTGGTTATATGAGCGGTGTGCAGACGTGGAAAGGCAGCGATATAGGACAGCAGGAAGGGGCTGAATGTAGTGACGGTCAGCAGGAACCCTGTTGACATCTGTCGGGAAGGTCCACCGAAAGATTAAAAAAAAAAAAAAGTAAAATCCCCAACAACGCAGTCGGTGGAAGGATTGTAACTAGGGATGGGCCAACCGAATCCGCGAATCCTAGGTTGGGATTCGAGATTCGGGAATCCCAATCCTAGTGCGCGAAACGGCGAATCGAATCTTTCGAATCCACCAACCACGTTTGTTTGTTTCTTTTTTTAAAATTGGCGCCTCCGGAGTCCGCCGAAAAAAAGCCTAGCTGATTGGCGGGCAGGTGTTTTCTCGTTTATTTCGTTACATTGCTCTGTACTGAAAGGGTTCAGGCAGGAACTCTTACATTACACGTTTAAAAGTAACATACACATGGTTTTGCTTTTGATTATTTCTTAGTTTTGGGGAGCGAATTCAGACTCGAGAGTCTATGTATGTATGTTAAATAAATTACATTTAAGAAGTATATAGGCACACTCTAAAAACGGAACTTCCCCGCATAGCATGCTGTGCTCCAACCATGGCCAAGAATGATAGGATTATCGCTTCTGATTCGAAGACAGAGGGGGCGTACGCCTTTTTATGGCAATTTTCATATATCCAAATTGCCACAAAAAAGGCGTACGCCCACCTCTCTCTTCGAATATGAAACGATAACCATATCATTCGCGGCAATGGTTGGCGCACGTCAGCGTGCTGTGCGGTGAAGTTCTGCTGTTAGAGTGTATTTTTTCTCCTGAAAGTGAACCATTATTTAATTTGTTTTTCATTAAAAATATATATCAAATTCTACTTCAAAACACTTTTCATTAGAAGTTTTCTTTTCTCCTTGACTTCTTATACTCGTTTTTAAGGAAGGATTCGAAAGATTCGAGATTCGCAAGATTCAGGGATTCGCAGAACCTTCCTTGGATTTGGATTCGGAAAATTCTGGATTCGTCCCATCTCTAATTGTAACCCAGCATCATCTCCAGGGTCTAGCATCCCCTTTTGCAGCTATAACACCAGCGAGCGGACCGCTGACCCCCGGCTTGTAGCTTGTAGCGCGTAATTGAATTAATCCGTCCGTGACTAAGTTCGACGTGCCTTGTGACGATCTTGCGTGGTTTTAATCCAAAAATATACGCGGAAAGGACAAATTTCGGTCCCGTAACGAAGGAGGAAAGAACCATGGGTTGTCATGCACGGATGCTCTAATGCGGCAACTGAGGTCTTTTTGACGGATACTCTTATTTCGGTTGTCCACCAAAGACTTCCCACTTTGTAATTTCTATCGAGTTCTTCAAGGATATGTGGCACGTCTGGTCGACGGCGTGCTTTTTATACATCGTACGCGTTTAGGAAATATTGTTTCTCAGTGAAGCAGGCAAAGAAAAAGGGAAATGGCTCGGATTTTCCGTAGCGAGAATAACTACGCTGCGATAAGGAGATAGACATTGATTGTATTGGATTGAAAAGAAAAATAATAGGCACATTGTGGTTCAAGAAAGATTGAGTAAGCTGCTCCAGACGACTGCGGCTAATGATGAAGCGAATTTTTAAAAACCCAATCCAACTAAATCAATTAACGATGAAATGACGCAGAAACATAGACAATTTGTTTTAGAGGAGAATAATGTCTCCCTATACATGAGTCCTGACAGATTGACGATGGAATATGAGGGTTGGTCGAATATGTTGAGAAGCTTCTCAATCCGCTGCCTCACGACAGGACATAGATCTTCTTCTTCCTCTTCTCCTTCTTTAAGCCTTTCAAGGTTGCTCGAGTAATCTGTAACCAATAAAGTGCTCCCAACGAAATAAAAAGTGATTCGATTAAACAGTGTTCTATGAAATCTCCCGGTTTTGTGGACACTGGAAAGAGTGGCCTTCGGCGAAACCTCTTTCCGCGGTGTCAGAGAGGGCGAAGATACGAAAATCTAAGGCATAAGTACATTTTTTTTAAATTCAAAAATAAATTTTTGTATCTGTTGAATATAGCTTATCATGCCTGACTTCCTGACAGGATGTACAATGTGCCTCGTCCCAAAAGCGACACTTGGATTGGATATTTCAAAAGGCACGTCATCCCATAGGATGGCACATCGAGCTGTATACAGGCTATGACAATCTTTGGCGTGATCTGCGTCATGCTGGACATTCCAAGGAATTTCTAAGGTGGTTCTCAGGAGAGCATCGCTGACCGCTCCTAAGGCCAAACTTATGAAAAAGTTTCCGCCGTAACGGGTATAGGTGCTCTTCGGTGCATACCGAAAACGAGAAACCCTAATAGAGGCGGTCATGGAAAGAGTCGGTAGGGAAATTGTTCAAGTCCAAGAAGAAAGTCCCCAGCACACTCCAGGGCATTACGCCTTCGCCAAGAACACCACTTCCTCCACAACATGACTGCCGTCTAACCCGTTTAACACAATGAAATACGTTCGAGATTTGAAGTGTCGTGTTTCTCCCACAGGGCGTAAATGACCATGCTAAGGAGAACGCTGCCGAGTAAGTCCACAGGCAAGCACAGACGCCCACGTGTCCCAGACCTGTCCCAGACCTGTCCCAGACCTGTCCCGGACCTGTCCCGGACCTGTCCCGGACCTGTCCCAGACCTGTCCCAATCCCCGAGCGCGGCGAAAACAATTTGATGTAGCGGAAAAGAGACCTAGAACAACAAACAACAACAGACACATGGTGCTGATGATACTGGTCTCCGTAGATCATTTGGTATAGCGTACTGAACAGTAGGGTACCACATTGCCTGAAACATTGTTTGTGCTCTGGGTATATGCGCGGTGACGACCCTGGAGCTTGTTTGAGCGCCATCTTCTGAAACTCCGTGATGTCGAAACGTCCTCCCATTGACATTGACTACAAAAGAAAGAACCGTAAACCGCAAGAATCCTTCTGTCATTGAGCAAACTACAGCTCCAAACTTCCTATTACAAGCATCCCCGGTATAATGGACCACTTTTCAACATCAACATCAATCTCTTTTCAGCCCCTACACGACTATATTTCGCGACAACCCTGGGGTAAACTATGCATTGAAAATGTTGCAGCAAAAAAAAGTATATAACTCGCTTCAAGTAGCGTTTCTAGTCGAGCTCGGTGCTAAAGAAGCACGTATTCCAGGTGATGGTCGGTAAATATCCGCGGACCAAATCAGCGAGATTGGACTGTCAACATAATTATGAGTTATTGTATACTATACTGATAGCCAAGAAAGTGCACTGACGCGCTATTGACGTTTTCCCCGCGAAACTGACAGAGCGATGCCGAAATGTGTTTGGCGTGTAGCGAAACTATAACCACTGCCTGCTGGCGCAGAACGACACAGATGCTATCTGGGACATGGCGCCCGATGAGGACTGACTAACGCAATTGGATGACCACACGAGCATGAAGGAAAAGAAACGCTCAGCTGCAACCAGAAAGACGAAAAAGGGCCTTATCGCAATCGAATAAAATGCAGCCGGAGCATTTCATCCTCTCTGCCGAGATACGCATCTGGGAGACTGGTCTATACGAGGTTCGTGGGGGGACTCACGCGGCTGACCCGATGACGTGGCTGCTGGCGTCATACGACGGATGAGAAAATATGGCTTATGTCTTCGGAAATGGTTTAGGAGCTCTTTGCGATACTGACCACAAGCCATGAGCATATGTCACGGATCGAACAGGTCATTCGTTGAAGGACAGAGATCCGAAGACGATGGTATTACCACGGTCCCTTGGTATTACCACTGTCTCTTTACACTCTCTCGAAGAGCAGAGAAACAGTGGTATTAAAAAAAAAAGAAAAAAAAAGAGAGAGAGAGATTGGCGGGATTCGAACCGCGCATCTCTCTATTGCCGGTCTAGTGTCTGCGAGTGGCCTTGCGAAGTGGTATGAGTGAAGGATGTGCATTTCAGTGGCGTCTGTCTTTACAGCTGCAATCGTGGCATTGTGAATGAAAGTGTGTGTGTGGGGGTGGGGGGAATATGTTTAGTGGAAAAAAAAGGGAGGAAAGGTTAGTCAGGCGTAGGCCGACTTGCTATTCCTTCAACAAAAAAGAGAAGAAAGCGAGAAAAGGAACACAGACACACAAAAGGGCCTTAGAGTCTGGTCGAGAGGCCGGTGATACGGATAAAGCTCAAGAGGGTAGTCGTAACCGCCCCCAGGTTGTGCAGGACCGGGCCGAGCAGGGTGGCCAAAGTAACATTAGGGTAGCCAGGTTGTCGCAAGTGGCGTTGGAGGATGAGTCTTTGTGAGAGGTACCGGTTGCAGGGTAGGAGGCAGTGCGCAATGTCGGCTTCCACACAACAAGTTGCGCAATTGGGGGAGTTCGTCTGGCGCATTTTATACAGGAGTGAGGGTATTCGTGCAACGTTCATTCGAAGACGATGGAGGAGTGATTCTTCAGCTCTATTGCAACGGCAGGCAATAGTAAAGTCCTGCAGGGGATCAATGAGACGTACGAAGTGACGATATGAGGTAGAGTATACGCTCGGAACTGCCGGGTACGGACACAGCGCCACCGGCGAATGTGCAGGGAACAGGCAGAGCTCGTTAGGGGTAGAGGGAAAGTGGGATTGTTTTATCAGCAACCGGTTCACGGACCGCTGTTTGGCACTCACACTGAATGGTTCAAATCCGAAACCATGAATGTATCGGCGTAGATTTTCTTTCTCTATTTGTTTGTGTTCGCGCCGCGAAGCAGCTGTGGCTATGAGCGGTCAGTGAGTGGACAAATGGACAAGGAGAAAGGAATGAGGGACAGGGGATTGGGGTTAGTATGCGTCTTGGGCCGACTTCATGGCGAATTGTGCCGGCATTCGTCTGCCGGAAAATCCAGGGAAAATATCAGGCAGTGCTCTAACCCGCTCAGCCATGCCGGTGGTAGACTCGCTCATAGGAGCTAGCGCAGTTACATATGCAGAAACGAAAACAGGGGGCTTTATCGCTTGCACGCGTTACGAGCTAACGAAGGGCGGGGCCCTCGTCGAGAAGGGCACGTGATAAAACCCGTGCACGGCGCTCTTCGCGCGATACGTGAAGGGCGTGGTATACGTCACGCGCAATGTGTCACGTGCTCATCTTTCTGAATTTCCCGACACTCGTTAGCTCGTAACGACCGTAACGACGATGAAGCGATTAAGCCCCCACGTGCAAGTTGTTGCGTTCCCACGCTGCCGTTCAGACCACTCTAAAAACAGAGCGGTGGGGGGGGGGGGGGGGCGATGTCGAAGTAGCTTGCCGTTGTTGGCCGGACTCAAGTGGGCATCGTCACGACTATAGCAAAAAAAAAAGAAAGAAAGGAAAAGGAGGGAGAGGAGAGTTGACGATTTCAAAGTGAGGCATAGGCAGGATGAAAGATATACTGATCGGACGGAGGTGCACTGTAGATGAGAGGTGCTTTTTGCGAGGCCCGTTTCTTGAAGAAAACGCACGAGGCGCAGCGCTTCACTACATCGCACGTTCCTAGCCAACCATCATCCCGAATGGCAACTTTCTCTTCCTTGATTTGATGAAAACGGGGGCGCGTATGCCATTTTTGTGACAATTATAAACTGCAAACAACAACAACTTTATTTTCGGCCTTGGAGAGTGGGGAGTTTCATCGCAACAGGCGATACTCTACCCCAGTGCTTGGTGGAATGGGGGGAATAAAATAACGAGCCCCTTTACAAGAACGATCGAAGTCCGATGCAACAACAGTGGCAAACGCCTCAAGTTTTCAGCAAATCAGGAGAAAGAACGATGTCACTCGGGACGGTGGTTGGCTAGTGTTATGCGGTGTAACTCTATTTTTAGAGTGTAGGAATATGGTATCAGTCTCACTCAGCAGTCTCCCATGCCAACGCTATACTCCCATACTGCATGCCTGACACTTTTACTCCACTGTCGTTACACCTGCAGCCATAAGAATACAAGAACACTATACGCATGAACAAATACGAAATAGACAAATGCATTTATTCACAGTAACACAGGCACAGTATTTACAACACAGTTTCCTCTAAGAGACAATGTACAATTTACAACAATTGGGACGTAGGGACAGGACGGAACGTACATTAAGCACCTGGTGATGCTTGGAAAAGAACAAGACGTTTAGACTTGTATCATCCAAATGACCTTCACGAGACCAAGATACCTCAAAGCATAGGCCGAGTGGGGTAGAATCTAGGCGATTTCCTGCATGGCATCGCTTGAGTGGGATACATGCACGTCGTGTACCTCTGGTCGAAGACTAGTTGTGGAGGGCACCGGAAGTCCATCTTCTTCTGGAGAGCTCCGAGGGGCAGCCAGATGCTGTGACATACGTAGAAGACATTGCAGTCCTGCGAGTCTCCGTAATATCCGTTACGACGGCCCCGGCAGGAAAACTCCTTGGTCGGTTGCGAAGGCACAAGCTGGAGAGGTGGCGAGGCGCCTTGCTCGGGAGCTGGTTTGTCAACTGCGCTCGGAGCTGTTGTTTGAGATCCCAGACTAGTCATTGGGGTGGAGGTGAACTCTAGTTGGTCGTTGCTCTGCTCAGTGGCCAATGAGGTCGTCGTGGTTATTCGTTCAGGTAGCGGAGACCGAGCAATGAGACTTTCCTCGCTTGAAGCAGTAGAAGATTCAGCTGGAAATGTGGAAACGGTAGTGAAGAACGTTGCGTCCCCTGTTGTGACGCTCTCGCCAAGTGGCGCAACACCAGCGTGGGTGGTGGTCTCTGTCGGAAGACCTGTAGCTGTCGTGGCTTCCGAACTTGTCCTCTCTTCTGGAGATGAAACGGACTGCGTCGTCGTGGTTATTCGTTCGGGCAACGGGGACCGAGCCATGACACTTTCCTCGCTCGGCGCAGCAGAGGATTCGGCTGGAAATGTGGAAACGCTGGACATTTCGGTGAAGAACGTTGAGTCCTTGTTTATGACGCTCTGGCCAAGTGAGGCAGCACCGGAGTCGGTCTCTGTGGTAATGCCTGTAGCCGTCGTGACTTCGGAACCTGCCCTCTCTTCTAGCGATGAAGCGGACTGCTCTGTTGTTAGGCCACTCCCTTCGACATCCCGCCCTCTGGGCGCTGTGGTTGAGAACTCAGAAGCCGCGCTTGGAATCGTGGTTGCTTGTCGTGTAGGGGCCTCTGTATGAACTGCAGGGGATTCCGTCGTCGACGTGGCGGCGGCTGCGACTTCGGTAGTGACCGCAACGCGGTCAACTAGTGCTTCTGCAGTCTTGGTAGTTGCGTCGAAGACACCATCTCTAGAGACCATCGCTGTAGATGCTGCAGGGCTTGGTCCTTCACTTTGGATGGTGGAAGTGGGACTTGCCTGAGTCATGTTGATTGTTGCCTTGCTTGGTGCTTCTGTAGCCGTGGTCTCTTGAGAAGTGATCTCGAAATGTAGATCACGCTGTGCTGCTGCGGTCGACGGTGACAGTGGCAGTTCTGTTACGGGCCCCACACTATTTGCTGTCACTCGATCGGCAGTTGTAGGTGAACCTGCGGTGACAGCTGACGCCTTGGACGACTGCATCATTTTGCCGAACAGCGGGATTGGGGACGTCGGTACTGCAGCTCTTTCCACTAGAGCCAGGGGACTTACGGACGTATCAGCCATGTGATGCGTCGTCTGACTTTCTGTGGCTACAGACTGTGGTGCGCTGGGAACCTCTGTGGTGGCAACATCTGGGACTCCTGCAGGCAGCGTGACATCGGCCGCTCTGAAAATCACACCATCATGTACTGCGGTAGTCAAAGGACGCCGGGTACGTCTCTGAGGAATGTCCTCAAGCATATCATCGCCAATAAACTGATCCGTGGTGATCTCAGCGTACCTGAATTTTATGTCCTTCACCTCTTGTAAGGATGTGGCTTTTGAGGCACTAGAATCAGCTTCAGTGCTTGTAGGCTCACTGGTGTGCCCCATCTCCGTGGTCACCGCGGCTGGCGGCATTTCCTGTTCTGTCGTTGTCAGCGGTTCAAATCCATAGTCAGCGCGGGAGAGAGCACCTTCCATGCCTTCAGTCGTTGTGGGCGTGTTGTTGTAGCGTGGGGTTTCGGAGGCAAATACTGCTCGCTCATGTGGAACCATCGTAGATGAGTAGCTTTCCACGGTGGGCTCAGAATCATCTGCACGCTGTTCTGGCGACGCTGTTGTTGGCACCATCTCTTGCACGACGTCTGATGTTGTGGGCGGCACGGCGCTGCTGGGAACATCGGAGAAGAATACTGCCCGCTCGGCTGGAACCATTGTAGACGAGTAGACTTCGGTGCTGTGTTCAGAATCATCTGCACGCTGTTCTGGCGACGCTGTTGTTGGCACCATTTCTTGCACGACGTCTGATGTTGTGGGCGGCACGGCGCTGCTGGGAACATCGGAGAAGAACACTGCCCGTTCGGCTGGAACCATTGTAGACGGGAAGACTTCGGTGCTGTGCTCAGAATCATCTGCACGCTGTTCTGGCGACGCTGTTGTCGGCACCATCTCTTGCACGACGTCTGATGTTGTGGGAGGCGCGGCGCTGGTGGGAACGTCGGAGAAGAATACCGCCCGCTCGGCTGGAACCATTGTAGACGAGTAGACTTCGGTGCTGTGCTCAGAATCATCTGCACGCTGTTCTGGCGACGCTGTTGTCGGCACCATCTCTTGCACGACGTCTGATGTTGTGGGCGGCACGGCGCTGCTGGGAACATCGGAGAAGAATACTGCCCGCTCGGCTGGAACCATTGTAGACGAGTAGACTTCGGTGCTGTGTTCAGAATCATCTGCACGCTGTTCTGGCGACGCTGTTGTCGGCACCATCTCTTGCACGACGTCTGATGTTGTGGGCGGCACGGCGCTGCTGGGAACATCGGAGAAGAATACTGCTCGTTCGGCTGGAACCATTGTAGACGAGTAGACTTCGGTGCTGTGTTCAGAATCATCTGCACGCTGTTCTGGCGACGCTGTTGTCGGCACCATCTCTTGCACGACGTCTGATGTTGTGGGCGGCACGGCGCTGCTGGGAACATCGGAGAAGAATACTGCCCGCTCGGCTGGAACCATTGTAGACGGGAAGACTTCGGTGCTGTGCTCAGAATCATCTGCACGCTGTTCTGGCGACGCTGTTGTCGGCACCATCTCTTGCACGACGTCTGATGTAGTGGGCGGCACAGCAGTGCTGGGAACATCGGAGAAGAAAACAGCCCTGTCTTCCGCAACCTTTGTGGACAATGTACCTTCCGTCACAAGTTCAGAATCTTGTATAGCTCTCTCCGCCGATGCTGACGTGGTCGCTGTGGAACCGTCCTTGCCTTCATTAGACGCAGTCGACGTAACGTCTTTCCTGGTGGCTTCCAAGCTTGTGGACGTCACATTCTGGTCGAATAACTCAGACACCAGCGAAGTATTGGTAGCGTTACCAACGATAATCCATTGGTCGTCACGGCCAACGCCCTGGAAAGTGGCGAGAAAGCGAGAGATCAAGTTTACAGCTTACAAAACGAACAAACAGCATGACCAAAACGGCATAGCTGGGCATAGCACACACACACACACACCACACAGTAATAAATTATAGGTAAGACAATAAAAGAACCGGTAATGTGCCTCAGTAAACGTCACCGACAGAAATAGGCCTGTCACCGTCTAATGACGTCAGTCGCAAGCGAGCTCCACAGTGGCTAGCGTGCCGTGGTCCTGTCCGTTCAGATCTTCACCCCCACCGTACCATATCCCAGTAATTTCAACATGTTCTACACTCCCAAGCAGCACAGTATCTTGGCCCAATAATGCGCCACGACACTGTGTAGCTTTGGTTACTCTCTTCTAAATGGCATGTCTCAGTGAACGAAAGCCAATTTAGCCGGGCCTACAATACGGCGACATTCCCGCCGTGTCGAAGCGCGACACACGTTGCAATATACGCACTCAAGCTAGTGTAAGCATCTCTGCACCACATTCCAAGAAGGGAGTAAAACGGGGGGTAATTGCAGCTTCTAGTGCCCTAGATTGCAATTACTCCCCATTTTAATCCCCTTATCCCGAAATGTATTCCCCAGAACTGCAAAGAGCTACTGAACTCCGCAAATGGTCTCCTGAATGCAACAGTCTACGTTAATATATGCCCTTCGTGAATTTGATGGAATAAGGGTATATAACTTATCTAATTTAGCAATTTTCCACCCGCACAGAAGAAGAAATTGTTAGCGGTTCTTTCTTGACAAATTGTGCCCTATGCGTGTCTCAAGGTTTTATATCACTGGACATATCACGGTTGACGGTTTAATTCAAAGTATTTTCATGCATGCACACGAATTATGTAACCTAGGGGTGTTAATACAGAGCGTGAAATGCAGTCTTCACTCTGTGACATTCATTTACTCCCTAAAAGGACTATTTTTTGTGGCAATGCATTTAGCCCCCAATGACTACATTACTCATTACTAAATTTTTTTCCCTTAGAGGGCACGGCGACCAGTCGAATTCGCAAACCGCCGCCGACGCTTTAGCGTGGTAAATATGGGAAAGAAGTTAAGAACCTAACACTGGATGCAAGTATTGACATATCCATCTCCCTCACACTCCTTCTACACTTCAACAGTGAACACCTAGCGTACATTAGCCAAGGAAATTTTTAGATTGCATTAGAAGGAAAAAAAGAAAATCGTCTGCAGCGTCTGACTGGACCAAAGGACATCGTGACATGGCACGTGGTGCTGCGTACATAACCTTAGCTCCAAAGTAAAATCCAAAGTAAAATTTTAACTATATGGAAGCACTGGCCCTTTTTTTTCTTTATCACATCACAATCACCGGCAAGTTACGAGAGTCACCTTTTGTCCTAAGTATAACGTGAAGAAATTCCTGTCCAAACGACCGTAGCTGGTACGGTATCGATCAACTTTTTCCAAGTTTCCAGTTCTTTTAAAGTACGTCATATTCATTTAATTGCCGAGGATACTTGGTCTCGTTCTTATTACGCAGCGTGTGATAAGAATGGGGACACGAAATTTTGGATAATCCCTTAGATGCCGCCCGGAAGAAGAACAGTCTCTCTTCGGAATATGGGAGGCCTACCTTTCTATGTTCCGGTGGCGGAACTTTTACGCATCGGTAAATCCACAAATCCGAGAATGCCACAGAAAAGGTCTCTAGGGATCCAAGCACTCCTAGAAACATTTTCTGTGGGATTTACTCGATGAGAACAGGTTGGTCGATTCAATTCCAATACAAAAAGGCGACTTTTTTTCTTTTTCGAAGGGGTATCGCATTTAGTAAATACCAACTAGATTTCACGACTTCGATCGAAAACAATAAAAATGATGACCGGCTGAAGTTCGCGGTAGGGTAAAAACAGCAATAAATCGCCGGAAGAATTGCAGAACTTTACCATCCACATTACAATGCCGTACTTAATTTAACACTACCTCTTTTCAACAGCCTGCACAAAAAAAATGAAGAAACTTACCATCGGTGCTGTCCACGCCGAATCCAAAGAGGCCCATACCAGCAAAAGCAGCGTGG
Organism: Ornithodoros turicata; assembly: GCF_037126465.1. NCBI lineage: Eukaryota > Metazoa > Arthropoda > Arachnida > Ixodida > Argasidae > Ornithodoros > Ornithodoros turicata. The sequence continues at coordinate 16,884,514 of NC_088210.1, read as the reverse complement.
CTGAACACGGAAACATGTCTTCGCAGGACCTAGAGAACGTCTCAAAATGACGAGGAACCCTAGTTCCCTGGCTTTTGAAGAAGTTCTCCACCGCAGCGCACTTAGCCCGAGGGTGTCTGCACGTGGACAAGAGTTTATTGCCACCGGACAGGAGACTATCCTTCTTGCCACTTGAACAATGCAGGTATTTTACTTGTCACATTGACGTGTACCCTTTGGGCTATGATCCCCTCCCTACCCCCACCCCCACCCCTTTCTTTTAGCTGCGGCCGTTATGAAAGATATGACTAAGGTCTCTTTGTGTTGAAGGTCCAGCAGGATTTTTAGAGCTTTAGATCTGAGTCACAGGTACATCGTTTCCTTTTCTTTTTCTTGCGACATTTTTCGGTCGTGGTGACAAAAATTGGGATCCTACTCCTTGAATGGAGGAAAAACCCGGAGCTGCCAAAAGTTGGAACAAAAGGCTGTTCTTCGGCTTGGAGTCAGTGACTCCCTGCTTCTACTGGGCCACGGCGGCCATTCTCTTTCAAAATTTCCGATGGTCACGAGTCAACTACCTTTGGTGAAAGAACTTGTGCCTTGCCGATATGCATAGTGTTGGAGGAACTCTGCGTCGGTCTAAATTTTCAGCGTGGAAGCTCTCCGACATAGCTTTTGACACTTGCGGAGAGGACTAGCAACTCCAACGTGTTAAATTTTCGTTCGAAGTCGTTCAGAACCGCCAGTCATACGTTAGCTTTTGAGAAATAGATTTCGTAGAGAATAAATAAAAAAGAAAGAGAAGAATATATTTCTAAATTACATGGGCGTCTCCGTTTATACAGTGTTGGGTTGATGTTGCTCGGTCAGAGCTGCTATAGCGTTGTAAGCTTGTATTGTTATGATTCTGTTTGTTCGCTTGATCGAGATAAAGCGTCAATGTAAAATTGGTTGCCGATAAGTTGATAAGTAAATTTAAAAAAAAAATGGTTGTCTCATCCACTGTGTTGCACCGTTTTGTCATTTCTTAATAAAAGCAAATGAGTAGAAAAGCCCAATTTCTCAATAAACAGCACAGATTGTGCTGTGTACGCGACTATTACTAGACGCATGGTGAAGCAGACAACGTTCTCCTGAACTCTTCGATAGTTTGATGTCATCACCAGCCTACAATCATTGTTGGGCAGCCATTCACACCCCATTTAGCCATTAGCCAATTAGTCATTTTTGTTTTCCTAAGTGATCTGGAGTAGCTGTCTCTCGTAATGAGTGCCTATTTCTCCATTTCCCCCTCCCTTTTTCTTATCAACTCAATTCAACTCAAGAGCATAAAAACATCGTCACATATGTGTCGTTGTCACGCCAGAGTTCGAGGTAACTCGTTACAAGTAACTCCTTACTGTAACAAAGTTCCTTTATTTGGCAACTTGTAACTTAACACGGTACTTTTGCGCCGTGGTAACTTTCAGAGGAACTCGTTTCTTTTTCAGGTAACTTTGGCAAAGTAACTTAAGTTAAGTTCCAAGTTACTTTTAATTCGCTTTTCACTCACGTCCACATATTTTCTTGCTTTCTCTCCGGTTCTTTCATGGCATTTTATGCCACAGAACGTGATATTCAGTCAATGACAGTATTCTATTCAGGAAGTAAGAACCGCTGTCACTGAAATGAGGCTGAACCGTTGTGCGCCCACAGGGAGTAAGATGCAACGCGTTCCAATTGTTGGACATAAACGAAAACGATCTAAGCGAGTGTCACTCCTCCGCAGGCAACTCAAGGTCTAACTCAACTGCTCACGCGCAGTTCACCTGTGTAGTGCTATTTTGTTGCCGAAAGTAACTTGGAAGTAACTCGTTCTTTTTCTTAAGTAACTCCGTAACTGCGAGTTGCATCACAGGCTGGAGAACTTCGTTATTAACTTAGTTACATTTTTCACACGGTAACTCAACTCGTAACGAGTTCTTTTTCACGGGTAACTTCTCGATCTATGGGTCACGCAGCAATAGTAAAGTTCCCACTTTGTATAATTGGTTCGAAAGGTTCTAAACTGGTTCGAAAAATAAAATGGTGATTTCAAAAATATATATCATTCACCGTTTCACACAGGAGAAAAGATGAAAATAAATTATGAGTCTGGTCAGTGGTGGGCTCATGGTAAAACGGAACGGGGTGAGCAAATGTCCGTTCTCAGCTGTGGATTGGTGAGCAAATGTGCGCTCCCCTACTAACTCGTGACCGTCTACTTCGTAATGATTACAGGAAAAAGTACGGAGAGACACGGGGAACGGCTGTACGCCGAAATAAATCTTTTAAAATAAAACACCAAAAAATCCACGCTTGAAATTCCACCCTTCAAAATCCATTTTCTGAAATAAACCGCTTAAAAATACACGCCTTCAAAATAAACGCTGTTAAAATAAATCATGGTTAGGCTTAGGAATGTAACGTTCCGTATGATAGTTGATGGGCAACACGATGTTTTTTTCGGCGGAACATGCTAATATGATGTTTCTTACTCATGCTTGTCATGCTTGCCGTCGGCTGTCCACCAATCAGGGATGGTGGATTTTAAAATATTTATTTCGAAGCGTTTATTCTTCAAAGTTTATTTTTCGGAGTTTATTTCTATAGCGTGGATTTTCTCATGATTTATATTGAAGAGCTTATTTTGAAAGTTTGATCTTCAAGAGATTTATTTTTGAACGTTTTATTTTTACATGATTTATTTCGACGTCATCCCACGGGGAACAAGAGCGACACGCACGACAGAATTCTCAAATACAAATGGCTTGTTTCGGTTGTTTCCGTTGATTATCATTCCTTTCTCGTCAACCTAAATACTGACATCCTACCGCCTCTGCCAAAAAAAAAGAAAAAGAGGAGAAGAGAGGGGAAGAAAGGCATGGGGCCGTGCGTTGGGGAAGTTGTTGACGGAACAAGCTGAGGGAGCCTCTTTTCTGTACAGTGACCTTCACGGGATAAATGTAATCCCCAACTGTCCCCTCTATATGCCACTTCCTGGCGGATCCGGGAGGTGGCTTGGAATGTAACCTTGGTTACCTTCTTTGAAAGTCAAAGACCGAGAGCCATCCGGCCATCTTGGGATTTCCACTTCGACGCGTCATCGTTCACTGCAGGGTCTGGATCGGCCCCCGCCACATCGGCAACATTGGGCTTTCCTTTCTCTTTTCTTTTTGAGAGAGAAGGACGTCAAGAAGGAGGAAGAGACATGGGGGGATTAGTAAACGTCTTGGGCCGCCTTCAAAGGGGATCTCTGTGCCGACTCCTGTCCGCAAAGTCCGCGGGGAAAGACTAGAAACGACCTACCACCAGCGACTGGATGCCATTCCCCTTTGGAGGGGGGGGGGGAGGGCAATTGCTCACCGGACATTAGATCACCTTAGTATAAAATACACTAGAGCTCATCCTGAGATTTTCATTTCCTCGTGAGTTTCCTTTCATTTCCCTTGCAGTTTCCACCATCCTATCGAGTCTGAAGTCATTTTTTAGCGCCATATTCACAACCGTCCTAAACAAGCTTCGATTTCCCCTGGTTGGGGGAACGACTTCCATAATCAACGTTATCTGAATCACAGATGCTTTCGGTCATTTCACCTTTTATAGCGATGAATACGGCTCACTTTTCTTTGTTTTTGTTTGTTTGTTTCGAGTATTCAACGAAAAATTTTCCGAGGCCATCCATGGGCACTCAACTTCCACAAGAAACGGGGCAGAAACTTTCCGCTGTTCCTAACCTGCAGGGAAGAACTCAACCTCGCATACACAGACCAGGTGATCTCCTGGAGTCAAGAACTTCGAAATGGCCTTTCTCTGATTCAATCACCCAGAGAATTTCCAGTTCCCGTATAAACAAAAGCGTCCCATAAGGCTATGCAAACAAACAAAAATCTTCAGTATGCGTATGGACACAATAAAAGATGGCAGTCGTCTTTTGTACTATGCGCGTTCAACTGCATTTGCATTTGTGTAAGAGTTATATAGAGAAACGAATTGGAACGAGCTTCACGGAGTCATTCATCCATTTCCGGTAACGGAATATATTTATGAAAATAATTGCCCCGCTACATATGCTACGAAATAACAAATAAAGTGACAACATAACAGTTGAATGATACAGTTGGTGAGCATTTGTCCGCCTTGAGCCTTTGGGGGTCCTTGCCTCTGAGAAAAAAAGAAAAAGGAAAACTGCCAGAAAGGCTTAAAAAAAGCCCGAAAGGCCATCGGGTATGAGTGCCAGCGGGATGTGGATTAGAAGGAACAGAAACAGCGCGTTTTCTTTTTTAGTCCTAGACATAATTTTTATGATAAAACTGTGAGAGATGCAGTTTTCGCAGGTGAGTTATGTAGACCAGGCCTACGTCCTGTTACGACAAGTTACAGAAAAATTCGTTAATTAACTTATTAATTAGATATTTTCGGGGAAATGCGAGACAGCGGAATTGGAGCCATTATTAAAAATCGCCCTCTTTTTAAATATCCTGAAACGAGCCCGTACCTTGAGATATATATATCGCTAAATTTTGCTATACAAAGGAGCCGAAACCGAAACCGTGTACTTCTTGAGCGCAAAAAGGAGCGACGAGCGTTCGTATTGGCCACGTCGTGTTTTGTAGCGATGGAGCTGTTTGGAGTAGGCGCTGATCACTGGCGCTGGCCAGATAGAAGGCCAGACTGGGAGGTACCCGGGTTCGAATCCCGATGCCGGCTGTGCTGTCTGGGGTTTTTCCTGGGGTTTCCTCAGACGCGGTCAGGCATATGTCGGCACAGTTCCCTTAGAAGTCGGCCCAGGACGCACATTCCGCCAAAGCGTCAGTCGTGACGGTTGCCCACCTCTGTGAGGCCGACAACGGCAAGCTCTTTCATTAGCACTCCCCCCTCCATTTCGAAGACTAGATGCCTCCACCTTCCGACGCCCCTGAATTTATACGATTCATCGTGGTAAATGTCAAGCCTGTACAACTCGCGATCATCAGCGGCATGGCTCGTTGGTGGCAGCCAAGGTTGTGCTGAAGACTGGGAGGTTGTGCGTTCGAATCCTACAACCGGCTGTGCAGTCTCAGGTTTTCCCTGGGCTTTCCGAAGACTTTCCAGACGAATGTCGGCACAGTTCCCCCCGAAGTCGGCCCAGGACGCATACTATAACCACCCTGTCTCCCACTGTCCACGTCTGTACGCGCTCATATAGCCACAGTTGCTTCGCGGCGCTATAACACGGCGTCGAAAACAAACAAACAAAAACATTGCAAACCAAAGTTACAACCCCAAACCCCTATGGAAAAACAATCAAGATGGAAGCCATGTGGGTCAATATTTATAGGCAGCTACCCTGTACATTCATGACTGAGTTTGAGGTTTCCTTTCTTTTTTCTTAATAAACATATCCCCCCCCCCCCCCCCCCTGAGTTTGAGGGCCATGATCGACTCTATTATTCATCTTATACACTGCTAACGATGAGGACGATTGCTATGCATAAAAGAGCAGTATCTCCTGAAATATCAGCGGCCTCCGACTTGCTTCAGTTTACTGTCACCGAACCGATGAATTTTGCAGTTTTCGAGTTGACGCGGCTCTTTTACAGACGTGTGTCACAATGGAGGTATATGTGTCACTGTCACGGTCGCCCCTGCTGTGTGCCAGGATGGCCAGGATCAACCGAAATACAGCAGAAATAACACCCGTAGCGTTGGCGGATGTGCATTTGCACATCGTAGAAAGTATATCCGCCCTTCCTGCGTGGGCAGTAGCCACGCTAGCTGTATTATTATGGATGTATACATACATACTCGCGAGAGCACAGGATGGGCAAGATATTTTTGTTTGCGTTGGTGCCGGTTGACAGATTTTGAAACGAGTAACATCGCTGGCGCCCTCTCAGAAAGATGTGCGAAACGCCAGATACCACCGGAAGTGCCGCTTCTAGTGGAGCAAAACAGGCGTACGCAAGCAACAAGCAAGAATGCTGAGGCTGTGTCGGGGATGTCTTGTTCGTAGAATGTAGCGCGTTCGGTCGAAAATTCAACGCGAGTGTTTATAGATGCATTCGCACTTATCACACATATGTCTCGCGGCAAGATTAGAATGGTTCCTGAAGTCTGTGCAGACTGCAGTGCACAGGGTAAGGTGCTGTTATTGTTTTGGACCAGTGACATCAGAACTTTTGAGACTGCTTTTTTTCGCCTTGTCACTTTTAAAGAGAGACTGTCGGGTGTTGCAGTGACTTTCATGTGTTTGCAATATAACATAACTCTTAGCCTACACCAATAGAACAATTATTCTAGACCTGGCATACCTTACAACTCGCTTTGAGGGCGTTCATGTGTAACACAGTCGGCGTATAGTTACGTACCACTAATTATTTTGTGGCTTATGTTAGCAGTGCAGGATTTCGCTGTTTAATCATAGATTCAGACTTCAAAAGTGTCACGTACCGTCGTAGACGTATTCACTTCATGCTAATAAAAGCCCAAGCGTAGGCATACACAGAGTCGTGTTTTCTGCGAGCCCACGCAAAGGCGTTTATAAGTATGGAATTTCTCTACGGTTAGTCACTTTATCACTTTCAATTTTTTAATTTAAATTCTACTTGACAGATCCCGGTTGGGCTTCGATAAACCGTGGCATCCTGCTCTGCGATGAGTGCTGCAGTGTGCATCGAAGCCTTGGGCGTCATATATCTCAAGTGAAGTCATTGAAGAAGGGAGCATGGGCTCCAACACAGCTCGCTGTAAGTACTTTTAATTTTTTTTATTTCAACCTGATTGACGGATATGGTGGAGACCCAGTCCTATGCATGTTATGTGATCTGTAAAACTGCAGAAGACATAAACGAGCGTTTTTAGGTTATGACAGTGTATGGAAGTTCAAATGCCTGAGCCTCATCAAAGTGTTGCATATTCAGTGTTGCCAACAAGGGCTTCACATGTGCACATGATGTAACGTGTACACCAGTCTACTCACCAAATGCAAGCGCAGTGCTGCTACAAGCTGGTGTTGCGGTCAACAAGCCTACACCAGCAAGCATAGCATTGTTCTGAGTTTCAAGATTTTTTTGCCTTCTAGATGGTTCATGCGCTGCACACCAGTGGGGCAAACTCAATCTGGGAGCACACTTTGTTAGACCCAGCTTATACGAGAAGTGGAAGGCGGAAGCCCACTCCGAAAGACATCTTACAGTAAGAGCTTCTCTGGAAATCCTTGCTACCACCATGAACAGACTGGTGCAGGGGAGAGAAACTTTCAGGAACTATTTTGTGTTTACTCATTTTGTGTTGCTGACAAGCACGACCTGCTAGATCATAACAACCACGTCATAATCGGCAACTCCTATGAGGAGCCCGTCCTCATGATCTGCTAGGGGCGCTACTCGTCGGCCCGTGAGGTCTGCATCATGATTGGACAATGGAAATTTGAATTTTGAACGTGCAGAAGCGGACGTAGGACTAGCAGACGACAGCAACAGCTCCTATGAAAACGCGTAGAATGATTATCATAATCAACTTTAGAAAGAAGCATCTCCTGTGGGACATCCACCGCTTGTACAAAAATACTAAAGAAAGCTGAAGTACAAAGTATTGTAGAAGTTGAGGAAGCAATAATCGGGCCGACGGGCATTGCCACCGCTAGCCAGAGCCGTGGCGAGGCGAGTTTGCACTCAGGGCAGGGCAAATCTCAAGCCCCCCCCCACACACACCCTGTATATATAAACCTTGTACACGTTACATGACAGCAGCAGAAATCTTACTTTCACACAAAAATTTACAAAGTAGGACTGAAGTTTTGTCATACAAACAGCACGCCTATATTGTTTTCTTTTTCCGTTCCAGTCCTGTGAAGGCTGACTTTATTAGGGCAAAGCACCAGAACCTGGCTTTTGTTCATAGACCAGGAAAAGATGAGCCACAGCCAACAGAAGAAGATCTGAGCAAAGTTAGTTCCTGCTTTGTGTAAATCTCCGGCATTTACCGTTTAGTGTGCCGCCGCCCAACGATCGCGTTTTTTTCTGCGACAGCAACTTCATTCGAGCGTTCGGACTGGCAACATGGAGACGAGTCTCAGGCTCTTGGTACAAGGCGCAGATCCTAATTACGTCCACGCAGTAAGTAACACATAACCTCTCTTTTCGTTTTTTATATTTACATATATATATATTTTTTATATATAACTTTTTATATATAGCTTTTTATATATTTTTTATATATACTTTTATATACAGTCAAACTCCTTTATAGTGAACACCTTTTTAACGAAAATATCTTTACTGCAATTTTTTTTTGCTGTCCCCTGAGTTTCGTTGTAAAAGAGTTTGACTGTATTTTTCGAACTTTTCATATATTTATCGAAAATCAATCTCCGCTAACCCCCACGTTGAACCCCTGCAACACCCCTGTTGTTTGCTACACCGCCGACCTTCCTAATTTAACCTTATTTGTTTAAGGAGAAAGGCAACACTGCGCTGCACATGGCTGCCAAGACGGGACAAACCTCTCAAGTGGAGCTCCTTATAGTTTATGGATCTGATCCGTTAACGAGGGACATGGAGGGAAGGACGCCTATTGATTATGCACGGTTAGCTTGGTTTGTTAACCTTCAACTTGACCTTGTTAACCTTGTTAAACTTAACCTTGTTGGACACGGCCGTGTGGTGTGGATTAAAGTTGACAAAGTCGTTCATGCTCCAGGGAAGCTGGACATCACGATCTGGAAAGGCGTTTACAGGAGTGTCAGTATGAAGTTACGGACAGGCTGGCATTTTACCTCAGTGGAAGAAAACCCGGTGTGTAATTTTTGTAGCTTCATAAACTCAACAGCATGTGGGGGAAATGCATTTTCCTAGGCGTACACATTTTATAGCTAATTTAGTTGCCAGTAACTTAATAAAGGCTCACGTTTACTCTAGAGTATAGTACTTACGAAACATTTATATATCTACTTTCGTCTCTGTGCTTGCAGATCACCATCTCGGTCAGCATTTTATATTGCCTGAAATGTCCGATTGGTAAGTTTCCGTTCGTGCATACAACATAAAATTGTCACTTCGCTGCCTGACATGATCCAGTCAAGAAAATATCTGTACGATTGTACGTGTAAAAGCTTTCATTATTCAACATGGGAAAGTGAAGGACATAAAACTGCATCTGTGTTGTTTGTTAGCGCTTGCTTTTGTGTTGTAAGTTACTGACTCTGACAGCAAAGAGAATAGTGGATGACGTTGATGTTGATGTTGCCGAAAAAATAATAGGGAGAGAATAATGGACACAAACATCCAATCAAATGTAAAACAGTAAAAACAAAACTACACACAAACAGTAAAGCAACACAAAGATGACGACGTTCTGTGTGCAGATGTGCTTTGGAAGTTTGATGTGTCTTGCTGTGTAAAGACAACCCATTTCATGCAAATGAATTGAAAAGGTCAGGGTATGACATAATAAATAAACATGCAAATGTCAAAATTAATCAATAATAAGATGAAAAATAGGTTGATCGACAATGATCGTGCATGATCAACAATCTCTTGTCGAGGTTGTTTTCCCCTTTCTTCCCATGACACTGACACAAAACACTTACATTTACTAAACAAACAGTACTACATGTGCAGAAGTAAATACCTTATGTGTGTTTAAAGCAGGGTTGTCTGCAACGAAAGCAGGGGACAATAATTATTATACAAGTATTTGTTTAATTTCTTTTCGTAGTTTGGATCTGTCCGAATTTGCGAAAGCTGCGAAACGAAAGCTTCAGGCTGTAAGTTGCATTTTTTATATTCACGATTTGTTTTGACTTGTCTCATTATGTGAGATGTGATCTTCACTGTGGAACATTTTTCTCATACAGGGTCCCTCTTAACTAACATGTGCTAAGATTTTTTTAAAAATACGGAGCGCTCTATGCCAGTGTAACCAACTGAGTGTTAGCAGTCATGTACTATGGTCTCCCGTAATTTTTCCTTTGTGCCTAATTAACTATTTAGATAAAGCTAACTAACTTGATTTTAAAACATCAGTTCAAGGGCCGAGGTGTCAATTGGAAAGAGTTACTTGAGGAACACTCGACCAATGTATTTCCAACAAAGAAAGCTTTGGTGGCTTTCAGACATGGCATTGAAACATTGCTGCCAGGCAAAAATAGTGCTTGTTGTTGTGACAGTATGGTAACATCAGAATGGGTTATCAGATTACTTTATCAGGACAATCAGTACAGCACATATCTCAAGGAACAAGATTTATTGTAGAGCAAATTTCATGTTTCTGTCTTGGGTGGGAAGAAAGATACAGTTGGTACCTAGAGAAGAACCCTCCTCTCATCGCATCTTTGCGGCAGATTTCGTGCGCCGTTGAAATACGCGTGTCAGAAAAAGCCGATTTTCACAATTTTTTTGCACTCGCTGTAGCATTAGATATTTTGGCTTCCGGTGTATTCGACTAAGTTCGCCACGGGCTTCCTGATTCTGCAAAAAAAACGTCATCTTGAGTAGGCAAATTTCAGAGTTCAATTCAGAAATTTCAATTCATTGCAATTGAAATTCGACAAAACTATTTTTTGAAGACGTTCTGAAGTTTCGTGCCGCACCCTGTATGTATCATATGATGTAAGAGCTTGATGTTCACTGGCTAATGCTGGATGCTGCTACGCAGTTGCCAGATAACCTGTTCGAAGAACTGGCGATGGATGTCTACGACGAGGTAGACAGAAGAGAAAACGACGCCATCTGGTTGATGTCTCAGAACCAGAACGTCCTGGTGGCAGACCGACAAGCAGTTCCATTTTTACCCGTTAACCCGGAATTTTCTTCGACGAGGAATCAGGTACGCCATTGCTGTTTTAGCTTGCAGACGCTGAAGAGTTGCACGAATAGTGACTTTCGTTATTGGGAGTTCTTGAGAGCAGTTTCATTTCTGTGTAACTAACTACTGTAAAAGTGGCTAATTTGTTATTCTTAATAACCCGTGAATTATGGATGGGGGCGCGATTTGGCCATAGTTTGCGAGACCTTATTTCGTGGTGCGTGTTAATTGCTGTTGTACCATGGAGCTATTCTGCGAGCTGAATTTTCACGGTGCTGTGATACACCATACATGCCGACTGGATCGTAAGGGGCCTACACAGAACTTCAAGCTCGAGATAGTGAGAAACGCGCTGGGTTCTCGAAAGCCGACATTTCTGGCGTCAATGTGCAGGAACGGAACGTTTGACATAAAGTGGTGTACGGACTAGAGCACTGCACAGGTCGCATTCTTAGGCCCAGGCCCGGCATAAGCCTGAAGGATTCTGAGTTTCTCGGCCCAAGCCTGGCCTGAGCCCGAGAAATTTATAGGCCACCCGGCCCGGCCCAGTTTATCAGGCTGTAAAATTTGAACATGGCTGACTAACAGAAGGGTAATACAGGCTGAAGTCTGATCTAGTCCCGGCCCGAGCCCAAGCCCAGGCCCACAAAAAAGAAGGCTCTACCCGGCCCGAACGGGCTCGGGTTTTCGGGTGAGCCCGACCCCGTGCAGTGCTCTAGTACAGACGTTTCAGCAGTTAAAGATGCTGCCAAGTATGTTAGTAGAGCTGTGAGCTGCAATAAATTGCATAGATTGAGACACTTGAAATACGCGAATGTTATTTGTCGCAAATTCCAGTGCCGGTATTCTTCTGTCATCACTACGGATATTTTGCGTAACTTTCAGTTTTGTGCAAAAAAGAAAAAAAGGTGGTTTCGAAGTACCCAAAAATTAGGCCCTCACAAAAATTGCTACTTTTACGGTATACGGCTGAAGGTATACCTTAAAACAGAGTTTAGTCGTGCCCTCGATAAACGGAAACACTTTCGTCAGCGTCGCTTTCTTTTTGTGGAGCAGGGACGTCAGAAGCTTGCCAGGTTCAATGCGAGGGAATTTGCCACGCTTATAATCGACATCCTCTCCGAGGCCAAACGGCGGCAGCACGGGTCATCGGACGTAACACTCAACTGCATTAATAAAGGTACGCGACATCGTATAATCCCACCAGTGCCCATAAGTATCATTCTCTGTTCCAGGACTGACCATCTCTAATAAGCAGCCCAAAGCAATCTCCCTAGTTAACTTAAGCGACGACGAGCCTCTCTATGACAGCGTTGCTTCCGACGAAGAAAATGGCCATGAAGCCGCACTCGCTGAGGTCAAGGCAACGCAGGTTGGTGCCTTTTCTTGCCCTATCTAGACGATGTCTGTCGTGTATTCTAAAGCATAGGTTGTGATGTAGTCATGAAACTTACCCTTAGTTATGCAAATTAGTTACGCAAATGTTTTACAAGATTGTGATGGTGTCACATGAAGCATGCGTGGTATGACGAGGCAACGACAGCAATAATCTTCCCTTCGTGCTATAGTAACAAACTATCCACCTATGAATAGAGTTTATTTACTTATTTAGGCCGTAGTATGCTATGACAGCTAGTTTGACAATTCATTTGTAGGTGAGTGAATAGTGAACAATGTCCGTTGCATCCAGTACGTCTATTCATGTACTGGATGCAACGGACATAGTTTCATGATGTTTCATTGAAAAAGGAACCCAAGCGATACTGATGTCTCAGGCCTCGTAGATTAAAGATAAATACAAACTATGTTTTGTTCAAGGATCAACAACCACTTGTGGCCAACGTTTCTCCAACACCAGAACCGTTGGTTCATTCCAAGGAGAGCTACGGCGAATTACAGCAGCAGCTTTCCGTATCTGAACAACGCATCAAAGAGCTACAACAGTGCAACCGCATAATGCGCCACGAATTGGACACTCTGAAAGGACTCGTTCAACGGCTGCTTCGTGACAACACAGATCTGCGGGCCAGGCTCGATGCTGCTTCACCACCGCTCTCCATAGGTCAGTTTGCCGGTCACACAGCAGTACTACACGCTATGAAAGTAGGTCAGCCCTTCGTGCGGTCCCTCGGCTTTTCCCTTTCCCCTTGTGCACGTAGAACGGTCCCATTGGATCGCTCTCAAATAAGGTACCGGAAGCACGTTGGTAGGAGGACCACGTTGCTTCACCTTTTTTGCCATAGTGTTGTGGCTCATCTGTGAATGGCCACTTATTGCTGCTTTCTGAGTGGACAGACGTTTTGTCATGTGCTATCCCCAACCATTTCTTTCTCTCGTGCGCAGAGACTTACTGTCATAGCGTATTGCTTTTGTGTGTAACCATTGTGTGTTCGAACCACGACCTACTAGATTTATAACGACCATGTCATAGGTACCCCTTTCCAGCGCCGCATTTGGAAGCTACTGGTGGCGCTACGTATCGGCCCGGTTATTTCTTCTTCAATTTCTGCAATACTTACTACTTCAGCTTACCTTAGTATTTTTGTACAAGCAGTGAATGTCCCACAGGAGACGCTTCTTTCTGAAGTTGATTACCATTATCATTCTACGCATTTTCATAAGAGCTGTTGCTGTCGTCTGCTATGGTAGTCGTACGTCTGCTTCTGCACGTTCATAATTCAAATTTCCATTGTCCAATCATGATGCAGATCTCGCGGGCTGATGAGTAGCGGATCGTGCAGATTGTCTCCTCATAGGGGTTGCCGATTATGACATGGTCGCTATAATCTAGTAGGTTGTGGTTCGAACGGGTGTCAAACAGTCTACATTATAATGTTCATTCGTTGAAATGATAATGCCGTTCAGGTGGTTCTCCACGAAGGAGCCCGCAGACAGTGCTGCATAGCAGTGGCAGTAGCAGCAGTAGCAACCGACAGTCTGGTCAACGTCCACAGTCCATGTACGAAGCTCGGCATCTTGGCGCACCACAGTGGGGGATCCCGGGGCATTCGAATCACACTCACGGATCACGGCACCATCTCCTACCTCGAGATGACAGCGGCTTGGTTAGTCTTTACTGCGGTTGCACATCATTTGTAACAGACGCTTCTGGAGCAGACAAATTTTTGTCTGAATTCTAAATTCTGACAGAATTAGTAGCGGTATTTGTAACAGATATGCTCTGACGTCATAATGATAGAATGACTATGCCATGAGGTCAAAGATTTCTATACAAATAAATACCGGAGCATCTCCCTGTTGTACACAACTTTAACATGTAAAGTTTATGTGCGTACACTGTACATTGAAAGCTGTACAGTGTATTTAACTATTTTCATTTGAGTTGCAAATGTATCTGTCTAATGCTGTTGTTTTCCGAAACAGTGTAAATGAGATATTGGATAGCAGTATTTAATGCACTACATCAATACATTATGTAAAAAAAGAAAGAGCATACTGAATACCTCAAGCTACATTCACACGGGCCAGTTTCCAACCTGGGCCAACTTCATAGCTGGTGTGAGATTGTCGACACTTCCAACCAAGGCTAACTCGAGTTGTCAGGAAATTGGTCGCAGAGCGAAAATTCCAGAAGTCGGTCGTACTCCGGGCAGTCATCGGTCATGCATTAGCATGTCACTTATGTTGTCACACAGACCCCTTTAGAGTTCTAGGGTAAAACACGAAAAAACTCAAAACCAAACTTGCCAAAGTGCATATTTAGAGACCAATACAGACACAGGAGAACGCTAAGCACTGCACATTCAGCACAGCTGCTCGGAATCTCAATGTTAATCTGAAACATGAGAGACAGCATTTTTATTATTTTCCACCCGACATCACCCAGTTGTACCTAATTTTACAGCTCCTGAAATCAAACCCAAATTTTTGTGCTAATTTTTAAAAAAACAATGTTGAATAAAGAAAAAAGAGCAGGTGGAAACTTCTTTCGTTGAAAAAATGGCTAGGAAGCAAGCGAGCTGGTGAAGATGATGCATAATGTAAAAACCCCAAGACTAGGGAACACGAAGGGACAGACACAACACGAAGTCTCAACGTTGTCTCAACGACGTTGTTCCTCCTGTCCTTTCGTAGGTGCCGACTGTTGAGTTGGTACGCGTGAACGCCAGCCATGCGTGACGTCCAAGTTGATTGTAAGGCACCGGTTGGAGTTGGGACACAAAGTTGACCCACGTGAATGCAGCCCCAGAGTGCAAGGTGTGGTGCAGTGCTACTTGCAATAACATTGTCTGTCCTTTCACCATTCAGGGACACACACATTCTAGTCAGTCATCCAGGAACAGCGGGGACTACGACAACACTCCAGCCACCATCAGCCGTGGGAGGTGATTGCATCTTCCTGCATTACCGGCGTAAAAGTATCGCAACTGTGCTCACATGCATAAACTTGCAGCTCTCCCGTAGATGGCAGCGGTGCTGCGTTCCTCCCGTCGTACGGAGAGGTGATTCTGAAAACCGAAAAGATCACGAAGCGAATCCAGGAGCTCCTACACAACGCTCAGGAGGGCAAGCCGGAGGCGTTTATACCCTGCACAGATAACATCTATCACGCTGTGCTGCAGATGGCATCTATATTTCCGCAGGTAGGCTTTTACGCGTCTGTCCTAGTTTCTAGTCAGCGTGAAAATCTCCACTGGCTCAGCATTAAAGGAGTACAGAGGGCCATCCAAAAAAATTTCAGATTAAGACATCTGATGAAAGTGTGTGTGTGTCATTATACTGAATAGCGCGAAAGGTTTTGATGTGTGCAATTTGTTTCCCAGAAAAAAACTCACATAAACGTAGCTCCGCGGCTTCACCCTTAACTCGCCACTCCAGCTATAATGAGGATGAGGAGGTATGATGGCACGTCACCGATGACGGCATAAGGAGACTCGTTCTGGTTCTGAACAAGCGCAGAAAGTTGGGCTAGTTGGTGAGACAGCATACTGCAGATGTTGGGACGCGGAAGACAGGGACTGAAGGAAGTGACGCTTGTGTTTGTGTACTTCCTTCAGTCCCTGTCTTCCGCGTCCCAACATCTGCAGTATGTCGTTCTGGTTTGCCGGTCAGTGGGGGGTCAGCGCCTTGTCCCTTTGCCGCCGTAAACCTGTTTTGCCAGTTTTCCTGGAGAATTGGGGGATAGAAGGAGCGGCCGAAGCATTACTGAGCAAGGAGAAAGGCTTTATCAGAACCCCAAACAGAGGAGTAGCAGACGACAGCGGAGTAGCAGACAACATTTCTCTAGGCCAATCAGCAAGCGTTCTCCTTATAGCGTCAGCGCGAGGTTCCAGGCAGATCACAGGCTGGTACTGCTCTTCACCACCGTTGCGCACGGTCGCTTTTTGCGGCGTATTTTAAATTCAATTTCTGTGATAATTATGACTCTGTGGTGTAAATTACTTCGCATGGTACATCTTACTGGCCTACTTAACAGTTTTATAAGAAGAAAACTGGGTGTTAAAAATGACTTCTGTGCTACTTTAAAGGAGCATGGAATGCAGTTTGATCATGCATCTTTTTACGGCGTGGTGTGAACGTACCGCCTTGAGGAACTGCCGTGCCAAATATTTCCTTTGAGAAGCGGGGATTTCCGTAAAAAATTAGTTTACAAGAATGCGCGCAGTGACGGCAACCTCGCCCAGCTACGCCTTGCATGTAGTGACGTCAAGTCAGTGGAGCACCTTTTATTGGCTGCCGACAGTCATATGCTAGGAAGAACAACAAATAACGGCTCACTATTACGGCACAGGTTGGCATCTGACGGAAGTAGTAGCTTTTCTGATCCGGGAGATTCAAAGCTCTCTTGCTGCTACCAGGATTGCACGCTGCAGTCGTAGTTTTTGTATGAATATATGTATCCTGTGGCCTGCAATCCTAATTTCTGCCACTCTTCACATAGTTTTTAGACCTTCCATGCTCCTTTAAAGGAGCACTGAAACACAAAAATAACTTGTTGTTAAAAATAACTAAGTTTGAGCTTCAACGAGCACTGTGCAACCAAAATTAAGCTATACTATGCTGTCAGAAAAAATTCCATCGTTGGTGGCAGCCAATGGGACCCCAAAGAAGGAAAAACAGTGGACACCAATGGCGTGGCAGAATAAGCGTCCATGACCATTTTGTGTGTCCATTCCTTTTGAGCATAGTCCATCCAGGGTCTTATATGAGTAAGCCACATCATGTGCATTGCTGCACTTAAAAAAAAAGACTCTTCTAATTGTCACTGGTAACATGAATGACAAATGAACAAATCCCAAAGTAATTTGAAATGAACTTCTGGCTGGTCTTTTAGTGATCCATTAACGTGTCAGAAGAGAGCTTTCGTGGCTAGTTTCCCTAGAACATGAGGCTTTGATTATAATGCAAACGAACCCAAGAATACTTTGCTATTGCAATTTTTAAATTGTCGAGACTTCACTCGCAGGTGGTGGAAACAGAGAACCTCCGCCTTGCTCTCCGCCAGCTCCTGGAATTGGCACAGAGGCTCCAGCGCGAGTGTCGAAGCCTTCTAGCTGGCCCCCACGCACCGCATGTCACCCAGCAGATCATGCAGTGCGCCTACGACGTGGCCAAGGCAGCTAAGCAGCTGGTTACCGCGTACCCGGCCGAGGATGGCAGGAGGTAACCAAGCCAAATGTAGCCTTACCAAGTCACGAGAAGTGGAAGGAGAGTTAGCAGCTGCAGAATAATAAGGAAGGCTCTTACGAGGTCTTTCTATAGATGGCGGCCCTAGAGACCACGAAAGCTCAATGCCTCTGTGGGATACAACGAAGGTTTATTTTGTGGGCACATTAGTTTGATACCGCAGTTAAATGTCTATGCGATGACTTCACACTGTGATAGATATTCAATATCAAAGGCCCAAACACATTGTTGCACAAGCAGCGATCAGACCGGCCTTATCAAAGGCTATCTGTGCATTCAGTTGAACAAACAGCATGAAGCCTCTCGAAACTGGCACATTTTGAAAAGCCTTTTCGCTACAAAGATTGCTTATAGTAACAGCACCTTCGCAGCGACAACGGAGAATGACCAGAGTGTGAAATGAGAAATCAGTGCCCCGACGTGCAACTTGCATTAGTCACATGTTCCCCATTAATTTGTACTTGTTCCTCGACATGAATTGTGCCATTGATTCTCGTTATCATCGAGGGCAGGAACTGCACAAGCAGTCACTGTGCCATAGTTGTCGGCATAGGCTGAAGATTACGGTCAACTAAGTGTAATCCGGGATTACACTTAGTTGACCTAGGGGACCATCTCAGGGGATTACTAATCCCCTGAGATGTTAGTGTGCAGGAAACTATAATAGTTATAGCCTGAAGTTTTAGGGTTTAACCCAATTCTTCCCCAAATTTTCACCCCAAATTGAAGCTTGCCTCTTTAGGGTGAAACCCGATTTTTACCCTGCGAATTTCCCTCACTGAGACCTCTGTATGGATGCACACGAACTCATTTGGCAGCAAATGCAGTTACATCACCATTTGTACCAAGCCAGTACAGTTAGTTTGAGCAACTGAGCCCGATTTCTCCCCGAATTTAGAACACTGAAAGTTTTTCCACCTGAATTCACATGAGTTTAAAGCACATGTTTATTCGCCCGATTTTTACCCCCCAAAATTTAGAAAAATATGTCCCAAAAACTTCAGGCTCATCTACTGAGCGAGCTGTTGGTACCCTTATATGATAACACCGATGTATTAATGTTAGCTCCGGTCGGACTTTTGTAACCGCATTGGTTTTATTTACGAAGAGTTCTTTCGAGCAACGGTACCACGGCACTCCAAAGGCATACTTAACTGCATGGCCATTCTGACAAGGGGGGCACGGCATACCCCTGGAGCTCCAAAGCCGCCTCTGGAAATCGCGCAGTTCGTCGTGATTTATCCTTGGGTGTTGTCATAATAACCTTAATCTTATCTTATCCCTCCCAGAATGCCTTTTTCCCTCCCCTTGAAAAAATCCCGGGAACGGCCACGCTTCGTTTGTACCGTGTCGATGTGGCAGGCCTTGCAGTAAATATTCTGCTTGATATGTTAAAGGAATTGTGACACTTTGCTCGAAAATTATGCCAAATAAATGTGAGATAAAGTTACTTGCATCAATGTGAACCTGCATTAATAGTTTTACTGCAGAAGAGGTGATAGATGCGTAGAAAATTATTATCATAGAAACTTATCTGGCTCAACGTGTCACTCTCTCAAGGAGCATTAGGTCAGCCCATGTGGCAGCGGGACAGCATCAGTGGTGCTTGAAACGTTCAATGGTAATTGCCTGCAATGATCATTCAAATGCCCGTGTGGCAGCAGTGTTAAAGTGTCGCAACCCCTTTAATTGGTATGGCATGACTAGTTAAAAATACAATCAGCCCCCCATCTTATTGTCTGTGATTCAATAATTGAATTGCGTGGCAGCTATTGGACAAAAATATGTTATGGCAATCACGATGACATGAAATATTTCTGTGGAGATAGATTTTCTCTGGACGCTCAATCGTGGAAGAAATGTTTCTTTTTTTTTATATGCACATAAAATGTGTTAACAGTTTAAGTACTGCTCTTGTCCTGGGCTCAACATGGCAAGCACAGCAATTCAGTATGCCCAAATGAATTTGAAAATTGATAGCCCCTCATCTGTACAGTACATGCAACACTGCTCTAGTGCTCAGATTTGGTACTCTGGTATCTGAATCCCCCATTGCCTTTCACACGTGTTGAAGCCACTTCGAACGATCGCCTTCCCAAGAAATTCACACCTCATGAGATTGCCTGGGTCACCTTCTGCCCAAGGCTGCCATTACATATATGTATTTCGTGGGGATTTAAGCCCCAAACTTTGCGATACCAGCACTGTGCAGCACTTTTTGACATATACATCAGCGATGCACAGGTAGGGGCAGCGTGTGAGAATTGAATCAGAAAGCCACACCCCAGTGTTGCCTACCTGTACACTGCTGATGAAATTTTAATGAAGCTGGAACAGCTGCACAGCGTTGATATGGCAGCATTTAATTTTGATGTATTTTGACGATTGTGTCACGTATTGACATACGTCATAATAATATGACTGAAATTACGATACTGTGCCAAAACTTACAAATTCTCGCAATATGCTATTTAACGGAGACTAGTGTGCCTCAATAAGAGTAGCGTATGTATTTTTGATAGTATGTACCACATGAGAGAACAATGATTTTTTCGTGGTTTGAAAAAGTGTACAATCTGTACATTGCCTATGAATTCATGTGAAATTTGCACAAATGGAGAAATCCGTCCCTTCGTTCATGAGTTACCGGCTATATGAATGTCCTCTGCAACTTCATTTGCTATGTATTTGCATAAGGCAAAGGTGGTGCATACATGGTTAAACACTCCTACAATCTGCTGACCACTGTGCATTTGAGTTGTACCAGCCATCCAACTTACTTACCAAAGAATGTTGACGAAGTAGTCTACTATTATGGCTGTTCAGCGTTGCAGTAATGGTAGATCTTTACAGATACATTGTTGTATGTCACCTTGGTAGAACGACACCTTGAAGGTGGATATTTTATAACAGCAGCGCTGTTTATGGTGTGTTTGAATGATGTGTTCATGTTTGTTTATGTAGATATACTCTACATTATACTTACGATCAATGTTACCTCCACACCTGAGATGTTAGAGACAGCTTACTTGCGGGCACCTGAAACGGGTTAACACTGCATTTGTGTGCACACGTTGCCATGGCATTGTTCGTTCTTAGCAGCTGCTTATAGTGTGTGCTTAGATTGTTGGTGTTATTTTTTTAGAATGTATGTGGACTACCGTTACCCAATGCAGGATTGTTGCTAAAAAGAGTCATATACATATATATATAAGAGAGTTGTAGAGAGTCACCCTATCAACAGGGTCATTTTACAGCTTGAGAAATAAAAGCTTGTGACATGTCAAAGCACGCATCATTTATTCTCATGTTCTGTGAAAAGGGGCATCCTAAATAGTCTAGGGGGTGCAATTGCAGTGCACTCGCTTCCTATTTCTAACAGGAAAAAAATAGCACCCGCTAGTCGACTGTGGTAAGAGGAAAGAGAATCACTTGCGTATCCTTTTTCTTTCCTGTACCCAACAAGCCCGATGTCCTGACGTCATCACTTACCGGGCTCGGCGGTTTCGCCACTGACCACACCTGCGTGCTTATTGCCACCGTGCGTGGGGGCTGCAGGAGGTGGATCTGAAGGCTGATCCCCAACTTACTATGACTCAGATCCCTGATGCTTTCGTATCTGATTATCGTTTGGCCAAAAGTCTGTGTGATAACCGTGTTCGGAGTGTGCATCAGCTGATGAGATGTTGGAACGCTGCCGGTTTCTTCACTGTCCTGAAGCTGCGTCGAGATAGCTGCGATGGAGCCTGACATCGGGAAGACGCGGATAAAGTTAAAGAAACGCAACCCCGACCTTCGGTCCTCCGGCACTTTATTGAAAATTGCGTTCTTCAGACCACGTTATTGGAAGTTCGCCTTTCGGCGAAGACCTCGCACACGCCGAGGTGAGATGTATTGCTGTCATGGAATGACTCGAGTTTCTCGTGGCTTTTGTGTAGCTCCTGAAACAATTACACACTGAGAATAATGCGCAAGAGAGCGAGGTCATTTAGAAGTTAACAAGCAGCGCGGTGAACTGATGGTTTCTGCAGATAGGAGCATGCGCGCGAGTGTAGAAGCAGACGACAAATCGTGGGATCCTACGCAGAACTACACGGGTACATTGACAACTTATTTTCCGAGCCTATGCGAAACTCCACTGCCGTTGCCCCTCACCTGCTTTACGTAGTTAAATCACTCTATGGCTGGAAGAGATTTGCAATTTGCTATTTCGGGCGCAAAAAACAAAGAGGTTACGGTTGAGAGCATCGCAAGAGGGCGTAAAGACGAAGCGGAAGTGTACTCTCAAACGAAGATGGATGCCATCATCTTATGATGGTTTTTCCCTTAGTAACGTGATTGCAGGTAGTTTAATGGAAAATTTGTGCAATTAACGGTACAGAGACCGTCACAGCATATGGTAGGCAACCACAATTTATCGCATGTAAATCGCACCAGAGCATCAAACTACCGTTGCGACGTTTTGTTGTCGTACATTTGACGGAAACTGCAAAGGTGCTTCGGCAAGTCACTAAAGTTGCTCCGTGACGTGTCCCGTTATACCTAGGAAAGGCACAGATTTTAACGAACAGACAGTAATAATCCGCAGTACTTACGGTGCGTGCATTAATTGTCATCGTTGGTGGCTGTCTTTCTTTTTGCTGGCATATACAGTTGTGGTCCTACCCACTGTGCCATACGAAGCGCTATTTAACATACGCCTGTGCTGTAATTGTACGATCGCCTGTGCTAAGTTTGCGTTGCCCACATTTCCCCGCAGCGGCATCTGATGATCGTAGCCTGCACAGAATGACTACGGAAGCAAAGTTCCAGCAAAGTGAACCTGAAATGAAAGGTTGGTTAGCCAAATGGACCAATTACTTAAAGGGATATCAGAAACGATGGTTCGTGCTTTCCAATGGACTGTTATCTTATTACAGGTAGGTGCAGTTTCGTTAACGTATCTAATACAAGTACTGCTTATTCGGTGATAATATCATACAGCAGTACCACGTATTGATATTATAACTGCTGCTATTAGTGCGGTTGCATGTGTAAACAGGCAGCGTCTAAAAACTGTCGCACGGTTCCAGTGCTTCCTCATACAGATTCCTTATTTTGCAAGGGACATTATCGCATCTATATGACTATCAACTCCTACATGACTTATCAACCTAGTTGAGTGCAGTGTGCTATCTTGTTACTGACCTATGTGTGCGTTGGCTGAAATGCAGAATGAATGATAGCTGGCCATTATTTACTCAGCTGGAGACATTGTTCCCGAGTGCATCTTTTGTGTTAAAGCAGTGGTGGTTACGTGCATGTACACACAGACACACATACACACAGAAAAAGAACGACGAAAGGTTAATACATATAACATGATCGATGTGTAACTCTATTTTGAGATTTGTATAGTGTTTGGCACCTAGGAAAGGGGACACTGGGGTTGAACCCTCCTCTCCATGTAAAGTCCCCATAGAACCCCACCCAGAATACTTTTCTGCATACACTGTTCTGTATGTGCCATTATGTGAGAGTTGGGCTGTGTGAAAAGGGCTGTATTTTTCTCATACTTTTACCAATGCATACAGCAAGTAGGGAATGATCTGGTGACCTCTCCTACATGTAACTCTTGAGTAAAGACGTACGGGGCAAGCGATCTGGTGTAATGAACTTGTAGGCAACATTTTCTTGAGTTCCCTGCGAATTCTTCCCTTCGTGTCTCTTAACTTCACGTGTTCTCCTTGTTCTCAAGGAAAGGTTACCTTCAAGTGTACCGTAATTTCACTCGTATTAGCTGCTGCTGATGTGCGATTTGTTTCTTCTCACGGGCACTCTGCGGCTTATCCACCAGTGCGGCTCATCTAATGACTATTTTTACCTGGTATTTTCCCCCGTACGGCGGTTTCAAAGAAAGGCCCGATGGTGTCGCTGGAACGGCACCGCCCTGCCAATGCACGAACAATGCGTAATAGGGGCTTGTCAAAATTCATGTAGACTGACCTTCCCGGTGTCTTTTCCCAAGCAGCTTTAACGAAAGTGGTGACAGTGATTCATGTCTTCTGGAAGGCCACTGACCCGTCGATCCATGATAAACACGCAACGAAGGCATAATCCGATCTTGGTAGAACCATGTGGTAGAACACTAGAACTGACCTCCTTTATTGTACACCATGCCGACCACTGAGTACGGACCATAGGGTTCATGGCCTTCTCTATGGTCTCCTTTGTTGCACAAATCAGTGGCGTCGTATTGCCCGCAGCTTATCTTCCTGCAAATTTTCAAAACGTTTATAAATATGGGTCCTGCGGCTTATCTGTGGTGCGACTTATACACGTCAAATTACGGTAGTGAGAATAAAATTGATACGTTTAGGAACATCTAGTTTTAATGGCAAGCTTTCATGCACTGTTTCATGAACTGTTTGACTGTCATTCCAACTCCTTCCTCCGTGAGCTTGACAGCGTTCTTGTATTTTGTCTACTTACGAATTAACTTTACAGAGCTGCAACAAAGGCCAGACAGGACAAAGTTTTCCACGTTTTTGCGTTCTTGACCTCGACATTCTTCCAGTACACGCGGAAGCTACCAGGAAATCCGTAGCGTGTATTGTGTCGAGAAGGAGTGCATGTTGCATGGTTTGCGGATGATGCATTCGACACTTTACCCTTCGTGATAAGGGCAGAAAAAGAAATACTGAACAATGGGGAAGGATAAACAACGCAGCGGAGTTAGTGGGTGATAGCCTCGGTGATAATACCCAAGAAGGGTGGCACCTGTGTGAGATTGTGTACTTATCACGGAATGGCGACTTATTATTATGCTGTTACGTACAACCCTCCACTGTTAGTGTAGGATGTGTGTGCACTACTGGCTTGCAGAGTTACATTTGCCATGCTAGATGTCTATGGGTAGAAGTGGAGAAACCAACTTGGTGGGCCATTAACGGTAAATACTAATTTGGAAATCTTAGAAATGGACTGATTGTGGCCTGCGCTTGCTGGTACACTTTCCATTCACCAGTTGGCAAAGGGTCAGATGACAACAGCATTAGAAGGCGAATGCTGTGGATACGGACTCAATTTTTTTGGACAAGGGCTAACCAAGAGTGCATCGGATGGGCTAACAGTGGTTGCAGAAGTGAAATTTATGCTGCAGTAGAGGTAGAGGGAACCGTTCATTCATAGGGCCTTGTGTTTTTGGGTTTACTTTTTTGTGAAAATGGGGTTAAAAATCGTGCGCTTAGTTAAAGAGCCATAAACCATGATAAAATCAAGTGGTATCGAGTGGTAAAGCAGATTTTTTGGGTGAAAAAAAGAGAGAAAGGGAGAAAGTTGCTTGCACTTTAGAGGAACACAAGATGTGGAACAACTGCGCTGAATGTGCAGTTGCCTAGCATTCGCCACCGCCCATATCGGTGGCAGAATTGGCAGTATGCCAAGTTAGTTTTTGGGTAAAATAGCGTATAATCAGGCAAGCTGGCGAACTCGTGTTGTGTAGTTATGTCATGCCCTTGTTGTTTTTGTGCCCAAGCTCAGGCGTCATCGTCATGGGTTTCTTTCGGGTTTTCTCAGTGCTTAACCCCAAAACACAAGGCCCTATTCAATATTCAGTAAGTGCTTGTACATTTGGGAAGTGCTCTTAGCTCTGCAACTATCAGTTGATAAGGCACAGGCTGATAAGATAATGTGACCTTGGACAGGAACAAGTAAAATGATTTGAAATAATTTTGACAGCATTTTTTTGTAGAGTGGCTTTCAATACAGCAAATGTACTAGGGTCGCTCAAGTGATCACGAGGCACTAGTAGGGTGTGATTTTGTTGGGTCAAACCAGACACCTCCCCGATAATTCCCTCCCGAACCAGGTTAGGATAACTCCGGGTTAAATTAGACTTCAGAATCAAATCAGAATTCCTTCTTAAATCAGAATTCCAATCACGTATCATTATTACCACTTATCATGTGTACCAGCAATTTATAGGTAGGAAGGTATTTTTATTGTTGCAAAATATTTTTTGCAAAATATGCAGTGCAGGACTACTAGGCAAGCCTGCGATGCAGTCCTGACTATACGCACAAAAAAAAAAAAAGAATTGCTCGCAGAATGGTCACACCTACATTAGTGATGGAGAAAAAAAAAATAAGAATGGTCACAAATCCCACACAGAATGGTCACACTTACATTGGTGATGAGAAAGAAAAAATTTCGAACCCAAGCAAGCAGCTTAGTCATTGCACAGCATTTCTGATATGCGGTTCTTTTAAAAATACGTAAGCTTGGGGTATATCTTATGTCTACGGGGAGAGCATTCCAATTTTTCCCTGCATAATATTAAAAACAAATGAATGCCACTAGTGGCACTACATAATCGTGCACCTGTAAGCACCTGTAATATCCTGCATAATCCTGCACCCGTAATCCTGCATGCTGTAAGAATGATCTGGCATATATTTCACGACATGGCTTGAAGAGACGAAAGTAATGGGATGTGGAATCTGGTGATTTTGGAGGCGGGCATTCTACCTTTATGAAAGGCAAAAAAAGAAGAAAAAAAGAAACACGTACAGGCATTGGAAGGGGGGGGGGTGCATTTTCATTTCTGGATGATGCATGTTGTGAGTGGTTTGAGCCTACGGTTCATGTGGTGAACTCCCCGAATGTCTCTTCAGTGTTATCTGTACTTCATTATTTGAGATGAGATGCATGTTTTTGAAGGGTACCCTAATTAGGTGCACGCTGTCGCACAGCGTGTACCTGGGTGCCATTGCTTGACTTTGTTTCACGGTTATCGCAAAAAGCAAACACAAATATGGTTTTTGGATACTTTCCCCAGGAATCAGGCAGAGATGGCGCATACGTGTCGTGGCACCATCAGTCTGGTCAGCGCGGTTATACACACTGAAGATTCCTGCAACTTTGTCATCTCCAATGGCGGAACGCAAACCTTCCACCTGAAGGCCAGCAATGAAATTGAACGGCAGAAATGGGTTACTGCTCTGGAGCTCGCGAAAGCACGAGCAGTTCGAACTATGGAATCGGGTATGCATTGATGTCGTGCCACGTTGAGTGTCTGCCTGTGTGTGTGTATGTTTGCTGCTGTTTGTTATCCTGTCCGCTTTTCACACTCTCTTATGATGTGTGCCGCAATACAGACCAGCACGACTCAAAGGCACAGCTGCTGAAGGTCATCCATAAAATCCTTTCATAGCGCAGAAGAAGCGTTTCTTATGACTTTGCTTGACATTTGTTAGAACAGAGGACCAAAGAAGTAGCGTTGTCGCTACTGCACACGGTCAGAACCTAAACCGTGTGTTTTTGGTCTTGGCTACTTTTTTGAAAATAGCATGTGACCCCAAAGCTGGCTTGGGTCGCTTTCGCTGTCGGCGAGAATCCGCGCGGCATCTGCAAGCGGCCGAAAACATTGACAAGAAAATTGTTTTGATTTTTGATGCCACTATGTTTATTGTTACTATGCTAATGATGCGGTGTGTTTACAACATGTGTTTTTGTTTTCATTTCTTGATGTGGCTTTTGTTTATAAGTCTTGGTTGTTAGCCGTAGTGGTGCCGCAAGATCACTGCTCTGCATTATGAAAACCGTATTCCGTATGCTGTGTGTGCGAAGAGGCGGCTGCATGCGTTATAGTGCTCGTGTTTTGCATCCTCCGTTCTCACACGCTTTATTCTAAAATTGTCTTTCTGCACTGCAGCTATGATGTTAAAGTCTTACAAAAGCCATTTAAAATATATGTAAAAAATGAGTATAAAATATGCATAAGTACATATATAATATATATATATATATAAAGTACATATTGGTTAATATATCAGACGGCTACGAAGTTGAATAAAAGTGTAATAATAATACGTGGACTACAGATTACAGGAACGTTAAAAAAAAACTAATTTATTTAATGGGCAATTTAACACATTGATTAAAAATTTTTTTAATCTATGTGGTAAATTGCCCATTAAAAAAAATTATTTTATTATTATCATTAATTTTTTTTTTTTTTTAAATATGGGTTAAATTGCCATTAAGTAAATTAGTTCTTTTTAACGTTCCTGTAACCTGTAGTCCACGTCTTATTATTTCACTTTTATATATATATATAAAATATGTATACATATTAAAAAATGTATGCACTGAAACATGGATCTTGCCTATTAGCAGATTACCGATAGTATGTCATTTCCTAAACCATGCATGAAGTCCTCTAGAAGTCCCGCATCGTAAGGTCTGTTGCGTTTTGGGAACCTGCCTTCTGATTGGTACAGTTCATACACCTCCTTGACGATTAAGTTTTACTTGGTATAGGAGTGCTGAGGAATCAGCTCCACTTTTGTTTGTGCCTGAATGTCTTCCAGAGACTCAGTACAAAGTTTCACGCTGAAAAATCATTACGAATCAAGCCTGGTGAGCCGTACTCTTACGAAAATGTTGTTGGAATCTGCAGAAGAAGACGAGGAACTGGACATGCCCTCACAGATGGACAAGTCAGAGCTGCTGGCAGTTCTGCGCCTCCTGCATGTGAAGTTGGAGGACTTGTCTATGTGCAGTGACCTCATAGCCAAGCACGGCACTGCCTTGCAACGTGCGCTTTCTGAGCTGGAGCAGCTGGAACCTGGTGCAGCTGCTGGGCCAGACGCTGCGGGCAAGATGCGTGCCGTCAACGAACGGGCCACCCTCTTCCGCATCACGGCCACTGCTATGATGAATGTAAGTGAAATAGCAAGTAGTCACTTAGCTTAGATGACGCGCTGTAAAACTCTGTAAGCACTGTAAGACCCTTTCATTTGTGACCCCAGCTTTTTGCGAAATGGGGTCAGGGCACATAATCGCGTGTACTAGATGTCTCAAATGCTGCACGCTAAAGTTTGTTATTTCAGTGGATTACCTCGTAATGGACCGGAGAGATTGCACGTGCCACATTTGGTAAAAGCGGCCTTTCACACGCTCTCACTGGAAAGTACAGCTTATATGCTCGCTAGTGTCCTGTACAGTGGACT
Source organism: Ornithodoros turicata (assembly GCF_037126465.1). NCBI lineage: Eukaryota > Metazoa > Arthropoda > Arachnida > Ixodida > Argasidae > Ornithodoros > Ornithodoros turicata. The sequence goes on along the minus strand of NC_088210.1, from coordinate 16,856,087 downwards.
GTAAAAATAAGGTTTGTGACTGCACCAGAGCCTCGGAAGTGGCTGTTCTTATTTGAAATTTTCATGTGCCCTAGTCTAAAATTAGGAAACTTTTCAACTCACAAAATTCTCGACAATTAGGAGCTCGCGAACGTTTTATTTTTAATGTTACGAACCAAAAATTACATTAGAGGGACCATGAAAGGATATTCGACGAGCCTATGATCAATTGCAATTTGTTCCTCATTACAAAAGCATTCGCCCTGTGAAATATGAAGTTGAAAATCGTTCAAATAGCAAGAATATTCTATATTAACCACGGCCGTGAATGGCAGCTGCTACGACCTGCCTGCGAGGCGAACTGGCCGTGACATCACACGCAGAAGATGTTGTTGATTCGCGGACGGTGTTTTGCGAGCAAATTGCAAAACTTGCAAGCCTCGCGATGAAATGTTTCAATTTAACCTGGAGCTAGAATCGTACCTAATAGTTAACACAGAATCCTACCAGAAGTATAATGTAGCCGTTGATTGTCAGCGTAGTTACTGGAGCACATTTTCCTCTCCGAGCTGCTTCTTCGTCAGAAAACGTCTCTGTCAGTGGCCTTTTGGGAGCTGCTGCGTACGGAATGATTCCTAGACGCAGTGTGTGTCGCATAATCTCTTCCTCCATTGCTGACAATTTTGTTTCGCCATATTTCTACCGATTTCGACGGCAGATATACGACGTCGTTGTTTTCCAAACCGAAACCATGCACCCACGTGGTCCCGCGGGGTGAGACCTCCCGGTCGTCCACAATTGGCTGAGAGGACTGGACGTTGATGACGTAAGGCCGCTTCGAAGGGATGTATCTGGCAATCACGCCCCACCATTTTCGAGTGTTAACTGCGCCCCTGGTGCACTGAATACGGTTAAAAGTCGATGTGTGTATGATCGTGAGGGATCATGAGAACTGTTTCCTGCGTTTCAAAATTAGCGAAAATCATTTCATGGTCCCTTTAAAGTAGACAGAAGTCATTTTTAACACCCAGTTTTCTTCCTATGAAACTGTTAAGTAGGCCAGTAAGATGCACCATGCGAAGTAATTACCACCACAGAGTCATAATTATCGCAGAAATTGAATTTAAAATACGCCGCAAAAAGCGACCGTGCGCAACGGTGGTGAAGAGCAGTACCAGGCTATGATCTGCATGGAACCTCGCGCTGACGCTATAAGGAGAACGCTCGCTGATTGGCCTAGAGAAGTGTTGTCTGCTACTCCGCTGTCGTCTGCTACTCGGCTGTTCGGGGTTCTGATAAAGCCTTTCTCCTTGCTCGGTAATGCTTCGGCCACTCCTTCTATCCCCAATTCTCCGGGAGAACTGGCAAAACAGGTTTGCAGCGGCAAAGGGACAAGGCGCTGACCCCCACTGAGCGGCGAACCAGAACGAGTTCTCCTTATACCGTCATCGGTGATGTGGCATCATACCTCCTCATCCTCGTTATAGCTGGAGTGGCGAGTTAAGGGTGAACGCGCAGAGCTACGTTTATGTGAGTTTTTTTCTGGGAAACAAATTGCGCACATCAAAACCTTTTGCGCTATGCGGTATAATGACACACACGCTTTCATCAGATGTCTTAATCTGAAATTTTTTTGGATGACCCTCTGTACTCCTTTAATGTCACGAATGTTAAGGGTTTTACAGTAAAAATAAGTACCATTTCCTTGAGTTTGCATAACACACAGTACAAAGAGGACAACACAAGTATGTTGTATTGTGTGTTCCCCAAACTCAAGGAAATGTTACCTCTTTCTACAGTACACCAGCTCGCTTGCACCATTCTAATTTGCTCATTTAGTTATGGTATTTGGATATGACAAACTCTCCCACAGATGTAGTGGTTACCTGTGGCTTTTGCTATATCCGCCCTGTTGATTTCAGGCCTGCAGCGAGTATGTACAGCTGGCGCAGTCGCAGGGCCGTAAGTGGGTCCGCATGCTGCAACATGAGCACGAGCAGTGTGTACGTCTCCAAGAAGTCTTGGAACAGTTGGCGAAGCAACATTCCCACCTTGAGCGGGCAGCACAGGAGGCAGCTGGTACTGCCTCAGGTGTTACGTCTGCACAGCACAACTCATCCTCAGGTACTTACAAAAACGAATGCACTACGACGGTTCATCTCTGGCCAGGGGAGAGGGCAAAGTTTGGAGAAGCCACATGATGAATTGTTTGTCCACTCACAAGGCAGCAACAAGGGGACATTCGTAGACTGGCATTTATCCGCAGAAGGAACCATGTGCACACTACCTTGAAATGTGCCCCCATATGTATGAGGGGCACCAATGGTGCCGCTCCATGCGCAATAGGGGAAAGAGGAAAACTGGAGAGCTGTGCAGACAGCTTGTATAGCCTACCTGCATAGTGTATTTCACGCTACAAACCATCGTGATAATTGGAGATAAGGAAGATGGATAGAGCCTTGTGGTTTAGGATAAAATCCGTCTTTACCACCAGAAGTGAACCATTGTCTCTTCGGGTAAAACAAAAAGAAACAAAAGAAAAGTCGAAGAAAAAGTGCAAATTCCACCACCAACATGAGCACTGCCTCCTTTTGTGGCACTCACTTTGTTAAATACCCTGTGTGCTGGCATTTCTGTGCTTACGAGTGCAGCTTCGGAACTGTTGGTATATACTTCGCTTGGAAGAGTCATTGCTTTGCTTCAAATATAAAATTCCACATTCAGTTCAAAATTCTAACGGAAAGTACAACTTTTTGCTTTCAGTATCAGAAGAATCTGAATACTTATTTGCACAGCTACAGTTGTTTGTGTAACCATGTAACCTTGTAGGATTTAATGTAACCACGTTGCGTTCTCTGTTTCACGTCCTGCAGCACACTCGGATGATGATGAATTCTTTGACGCCCCAGAAAACTCGGCTGCTGACTTTGTTGTGTCAATCCCGGGAAAGGGACACAGGTATTGTGGTCTGTTAGTAGTCCTAAAATAGCCTGGTGGCCTTGCCATTACCTATAACGGCATTTTGTTGCAGGCGAACGTCTAGTGGATTGAGCCTACAGAGCGAGGGTCGTGCATCGGAAGGTCAGGCGACGGATTCAGACGCGGAAAGTGACCATGCTTGTGAGGAGGCTGGCGTCATAACTCGTAGGAACAGGGGACCAGGAAGTGTGAGTGCTGCCGTTCACTAATGTCTAGTTCTTGATGAACTGTGAAGTTGAACTTGCTCGGATTGTTAAACCACATCATGTTGCAAGAGATATGAAAAAAAAGAAGAAAAAACTGAGTACCATAATTTCATGCATATTAGCCGCGGCTTATGCGCGATTTTTTTTTCTCACGGGCGCTCTGCGGCTTATCCACCAGTGCGGCTTATCTGATGACTATTTTTTTCCTGGTATTTTTCCCATACGCCGGTTTTAACGAAAGGGCCGACAGTGTCTCTGGAACAGCACTGCCCTGCTGATGCACGAACAGTGCGTAACAGGGACGGGTCCACATTCGAGTAGATTAATCTTCCTGGTGCATTCCCCAAAGCAGCTTTAACGAAAGTGGTGACAGTGATTCACGTCTTCTGGAAGACCACTGACCCATCAATCAATGAAAAACGCCCAACAAGTGCACAATCCGATCTTGGTAGAACTCAAGAGCTGACCCCGGAGTATGGACCACAGGGTTGATGGCCTTCCCTATGGTCTCCTTTGTCGCACAAATCAGTCGTCTCGTATTGCCCGCGGCTTATCTGCGAGTGCGGCTTATCTGCCAGAAAAATTTCAAAGCTTTCCTAAAAACGCGTCCTGCGGCTTATCTGCGGTGCGGCTTATACGCATGAAATTATGGTAGTTAATGGTTCTCCTCAGCGAGTGCACAATATGTATGCATCTGACACCAGAGTGCTATAGTTAGAGGCCTGCATGGGTACCTAATTCTCCACCTGCACTGCATCAGCACACATGGCCTCCCAAATGGCATCCACTCCAGTTCTGCTGGAGGTACCTGCACCCACGGGTCGTGTGGGTAGGCACCTATTTAGTGACTTCAGGTGAACTAGGCTATGATTTATGTGAATATAAATGAGCCAAACTGTAAATATAAGAGTGGATGAATGAAACATAACACTTGGCTTTTGCATGCATTCAAAAGGTCTAACGTGAAAGGCCAGGATAACATAACCCAGAGAAATCAGAAGATGCAGCCCGCGAAGGAACCGTGAGAAAGAATCGGCCTTCGTTTAGACTTCCTTTATTTATTTAGTGCAGTTGACCTTGGCAATCCTAACAGAAATGTGAAGTATACTCTGCTCCTCAAAAGTCAATGAGGTCGCGCATGTTTTTGGGACTACATGCTCTTGCAGAGGATGGAGTTACGTTTGACAAGGGTGCTGGTTAAAGTGCTCACCAGGCTTGAGACCCTGATGAGAGCCGTTTATGGGGAGAGTTTGGCCATTCGTTGATTTTTGCCGCGCGGAGGAGGGTACCTTGCCATGGCGTCAGACCCATCATCGCTCTGCCCACCTGGCTGGAATGGAGGGGGAACCGCAGCGTCATGGGGAGACTTTAAGGCTGTGTCTCCTCTCCAAAATGGCGGAATGAAAGGCGCAGGGAGATTTTGATGTTCAGCTCCAAAATGGCAGCACTGGCCTTCGCGCTGCCCGTCATGTGACGTCAAATGACATGCTTTGAGACAGGCTCCTCCCAACGATCAAACTCTCCGCAATAAACAGCTCTGACCGAGACTTTCGTGTGGCGCCATCTTCATTAGAAAAAATCGTGAATCCGAGGTAGACCTTCACTCGTTGACACTCTTAACACGTTGCCAATTTGTCATGAATACAGATACAGCCATCAACACCTCACTGTTAACAAAAATGGTGGGGAAAACTTACTGGTGCAAGGCAGTTAGAGAACACCAGCGACATAGTCTGTTGTTGACTCTTGCCACAGAGCTTATCAATGCTCCTCTGGTCTGTGTAGTTCTTATGGAAACTATCACAGTCTTGTTGTGCTGCAACATAAATCCCTGTCTCTGCTACAGACCGGTGCAGTTACTCCAAAGTCGGTAGACGGAGATTGTCCTGATGACATACCCAAGCGTCAGCGACGTCAGCGGATCCCAGAGAAGCCTAATTGCAGCCTCAGTCTGTGGTCCATCATGAAGAACTGTATTGGGAAAGAACTTACGAAGATACCCATGCCTGTGAGTGAATGTTACTCTTTTAGCCTTACCATGAGAAATGTAATGCTGTAAGGTGAAAAAACAAATAAACAAAAAACACACACCTCAAGACATCTTTTTGGCGTACTGAGTGGTAATATAGAACGGCTAACGCCCAGAATTTTGTGTCATGCAGCAGACTCATGATACATCACCTTGATCATTTGTCCAAAGCATTTTGTCTGTCCAAGTACATGTCCCTGCTGCTGATTGTGTACGGCTCGTGTCAGAGTTAACTTGAACGCCATTCCGGCCTGGTGACCCTGGTGGTGCTTAGTAGAAATAGCTTTCTGAGTGAGAGCGCTCAATGTCCAGTGTTCACGTTTACTGCTAACCGTGAGGAATATCATGCCACACGGCCACAAGATATTCCATAGCAGACGATAGGAAAGACGCTGACGGTGTCGTCTGCTTAGTGTCGTCTGCTATGTGCGCAGTACGCCACTCCCGATATCCAGCACCGTGTGAACGCTCAACATATCACTGGACGGAACTTCGTCTCTGTGAGCAGTGTTTTCACATTTTCTTCCAGTAGAATATTCCGCAAGGATGTCGCTTGTGTGAATACACAGAGGAGTGACCCTCGTTATGAAGGCATTGTTCTCTGCTAGGCTCTGCCAGGGTGGCTCTCTTCCCGCTTCGCAGGCTGCAGAGGTGTTCAAGTTAACTTTGATGTGAGCTGTACTTGATGTACTCTCCACAGACTACCCCAAATTGCCACCTTTCTCATTTGGTCTGCTGTCATGTCGTTCATTTAGGTTTGCCTTGAACAAAAACCTCGATTTTTTAAAAATACTTTTGAAGTAGTGATTCAAACTAAGTTGTAAAAAAAAAGGAACGATTTTCAGGTCAACTTCAACGAGCCACTATCAACTCTGCAACGGTTGACGGAGGACTATGAGTACTCCGATTTGCTGGACCGAGCAGCCAAGACGGATGACCTGGCCATGCAGCTGGTCTACATTGCTGCTTTTGCTGTTTCTTCCTATGCCACAACAAGCAATAGGACAGGAAAGCCTTTCAATCCACTCCTGGGAGAAACTTATGAATGTGACCGTCGAGATGACTACGGATGGCGCTCGATCTCTGAACAGGTACCATTTTTGCTTCCTCGCTGCCTACCTTGATTTTGCCTGCACCATTTCGAACCTTCCGCATGGTGTGAAAACTTAGTATACCGCATTTGACTGCATGTAATGCGAAGTCCCATTTTCACCGTCCCATGGGAGAACCTCCGAACAATGTGATGCAAGATTTTTGCGTTCTCCCATGGTAATACATACTGTAGTTCCAACTAGAGCCTGAAGTTTTTGTGTTCAACACGTTTCTTCCCCGTATTTGCAGCCCGAATCGAAGGTTGCCTCTTTAGGGTGAAACCCGATTTTTATCCAGCGAATTGCCCTCACTGAAACGTCTGTAGGAATGTGCACTAGCTTGTTTGGCAGCAAACTCAATTACATTACCGTTTGTACAAGACCAGTATAGTTTGTTTGAGTAATATCTAGGTCCTGATTTCTCCCTGAATTTAGCATACGGGAAGTTCTGCTACATGTTTTCGACATTGCTATCGCTGGTCTGACGAGGATCGATCTTTGTATAAACTGATGATGGGAAGGGCAGATTGGAAATGCTGAGGGCGCAATGCCTACGCAATGTGTATAACACAAGCCCCTGTATAATAGGGCCATATTTTAAGGGCTCATATTCGAGGTTACAAACCTCATTATGTGGTAGCTTATGAAATAACAAAATGCATGCAACGTCGTGAGACATGCTGTGAAGGGGCAAACTCCTTTGAGAATGAGGTAACATAGGGAGGACAGCAGAATCTTAATTGCACTATCTTTGATGCTTCTTCATTGTTTCGGCACCAATTCGTTGCTTCTCCTATTCACTAGGCATTCCTCAGTATTCCACCTGTAAAATGTGTCTCTGCACTACAGAACTCAGTTCTGTTGTGGCAGGAAATATTTAAATTGTACATTAAAAAGGGAAGACTGTGATAAGCTATATTAGCCGTAGAGGCAAAGCTTCAAGAAAAGGAGGGGTTGGAGAGTTTCGTTTATTAAGTTATCTATTTAATTACCCTCAGGGTAAGAACAGTGTAGAAGGAAGTGAATTAAGTTGTATGAAAGGAATGTGAAAGAATCTTTATAACAAAAGGTTGCAAGACATAAGAATAGCATAGAACAACATGACACGCAGTACACATGAACATTGGTACAATGGAGAAGCACATATTCAACACATCGATCCCATAGTGAGCTTCTGAAAAATGAGGTGCTGGTGATAGATGTGAGACACCTAGGCATACAGTTCCATTGTAATGACGTTCTAGTGACGCTCATGCGAAGTACGTCACGTAATGTGACGTGTGAAGGTCTGCATTAAACAGTGATGAAAGCCTTCTTTACGACAGTGGCCTACTCCAGAAGAAATATATTTAGCAAGAAGCAGACGTGATTTTATTTGAGGGATTATGGTGATAGACCTTATGAGAGAGGACGGGACGATTAACTTTGCGACGCCGTGAAAGTGATGATAAACCGAAGAGATTAGATCTCGTTAGTGTAACGCTAAAGGTGCGACTGCAATTCCCCATGATAAAATGTGCTGCCCTGTTCCGGATTCGCTAAATGGCATAAAAGTGTGAAACATACGGGACATACATTTACGCCATACGGGTCCCGCCGTACGCTATACGGGTCTCAGGCAGCTGTAGCATATACAAGTTTTGACCTCACAAGGCTTTCGTACGGTGTTAGTTTGCATTAGTCCTAGGGCTAAAGGAACAAGAGAGAAGTTCCATCTGATGTAGGCTAAGTTCCAGCTGGCATTATTAATGATTTATTCGACTGGATTTTTCCAGGACAGATCAGCTGTAGTGATAACCCCTAAGTATTTGTACTAGCTTGATACTGGTTCGAGAGCGGGTGTTATTCAGTGCGATGTTGTAATACAAGGAGGGAGAAAGCGGGGCTATTATGAGCTGTCGTAAAGTGTTTGCACTGATTAATATTTAATTTCATTTATTATTATTTTATTATTTATTTTATTTATTTAATTTCATGTGCCAGGTGATACACCAAGTAAGTACGGATTCACGATCAGATTGAAGAACGGTGATGTCCGACTTGTGCTTAATTTCACGATAAATGACACAGTCATCAGTAAATAAGTAGTCGTATGTTAGAGTGAACACAGTTAAGCAAGTCATTAGTGTAAAGAATGGAGTCCTGGGGCATGCTGGAAAGAACACGTGTTAGATCAGATTCACAGTCGTTAGCCGAAACATACTGGAGCCTGTCAACCAAAAAGGAGTGTAGCAGGACTAACATGTTTGCATCGGTGTTACGTTTGTGCAACACAAGATTGTGAGAAACCTTATCAAATGCCTTTGCAAAATCCAAGAAAACTCAGTCAGTCATGATGCTCTCATCGAATGCACGATGCAAAACACGAGTAAATGAAATCAGTGGAGTTTTGCGCTTAAATGATTCACGAAATCCATGTTGACTGGGATGAAAAACAAAAAGGAGTTATATTCCAGATGTTGTAGAAGCGAGAACAGATTATGCGTTCTCGTAGTTCCAAGAAACCAGTGCTGTAGAAATTGGGACGGAAATTAGTGGTATTATGTTTACGTCCTGATTGGTGCAGAGGGATTACCTTGCCCACACGCCAGCCGCTTGGAAAGCTACCCGAGTCCAGGGACTGCTGAAAAATTTCCCTGAAAAAGATTGACGAATACATGACTGTATTTTTTAATAGAAATTTTGAGTTAATCATTAATAGCGTCACAACCAGTGCTGGATGATATTTAGTGACAATTGCTGAATAAGTTTAGTCATGCCCTATGAATCAACAGTAATGGAGTTCATTGGTCCATGGACATTGGTCATTGGTCCATGGAGTTCATCCCTGCTCAGAGTAATGGGGGAGTAAGTCACCTCTGCGATAGGTTGATTCAGAATGGCCGTACACAGATGACCAAGAAGAGAGTCCCCAGCTGCATCGCGCAACAAGATATTGGATTGATCGTTATCGTTGACGATGTTCCAAAATTTTTTTGGATTTTCTTTCAGTATAAGAGGTAGCTGATTAGAAAAATTGGTGCTTGGCCTTGATATCCTTGACGGCTCATTTATACACGGCGTCGGCGTACTCGGACCATGCAGGAGCAGCATCCCATCGCCCATTAATTTATTTATTTACCCTCAGGGCCACGAGGCAATACAGAGGAGAGCAGGTTAACAATTTGTAAAAAGATGTTAATATAAGCAGCATAAAAAATATTTCCACATTAGGTCCACATGAATAAAATTGCACTTATTGAACACATTGCACAGATAGAACTGAACAAATTGCGCAGATATGTATATATGAAAAAAAAAAGAAAAAGAAATAAAGAAGGGTTTGAATCTATTAGAGAACAAAAAATGACAGCACAAGTGCACAGCATGTAGAATGAAAAGTGGCTGCAGGGAGAAATAATCGCATTAACACTTCTGAAATTGCTTGACGTCGGTAATGGAGGTGATGGTACCGGGAAGGCGGTTCCACTCTGGAACTGGAACACCCAGCTCAGCATTAATAAGGGCTAGCAACTTAGATTCGAATTGTGACCATGTCTCCGTCTCATCATCTGGTATGCTGTGAAAGGTCAAATTCTCGTGCAAAGAACTGTCTTCAAGGTCAGCAAGAGGTGGCCTGAGTGAACTTTCCTGAGGTATTAGGTTGTCGCGTCACATCTGTTCAGTGGGGCTTACTTTGGTTTCCTTTTCTTTCCTTTATTTCCTAAAACGAAAACAAAAACAAGTTGGCCTGGGGTGCCCAGTAGCAGAGCTAGAAGATCTGATCGCCTTGGTGAAACGACACAAGTCGAAAAATAATATTGAATACATAACATAAAAATGACTGGAAGCAAGGTGAAGATACCTGTTAGTAACATGTTACAAAATAACAATTGAGATACACAATAGCAAAATAATATATGCAATCATAAATTCAAGGGACAAAATACAAGTGACAGCAACAGATTTCCTTTCTGTCTTTTTCTTTTCCATTTATTTAAGACCCAAGGTGGGCAAGACTGCAAAACGAGGTGACTTTTAATCAAAGAATGAAAATGTGGAAGTGATCGTGATTTCAGGTGGTAAATTGTTGCACAGGGAAATGACAATGAAAGAAAGTTTGTTTACCATGTTGTATGTTTTTAATTTGTTTGTTTGTTTGTTTGTTTGTTTGTTTTTGTTTGTTTTGTTTTCAGTGGCAGAGACAGTCTGTCACTCTTTAGTGATTTTGTTTAAGATTTTAGTCTGTGTACGTAGGACCTCATTTATAACCTGCATGACTGACCCTTTTCAAACGCAGAGGATCAACTCGTTAATTCACGTAGAAGCTGAGAAATTGGTCTAACTGTTTGGACCGAGTTTCCCTGGGAGGACCAGGGTTGGTTTCGATATCCCCACATTGCATCAGTAGTCAATCAATCAATCAATCATTTTTATCTCAGTCTTATTTCATTCATTCATTCATATAATACATTAAATTAATGTATAGTCGATGAGTAACACACACACTAATGTGGGCTGTAGGTAATGTGGGCTCGGGAACTCTACAAGGAACCTGTTTCCAGTTTTCTTACTGAACAATGAGCCATCATTCCTTATCTGCATGAAAAGCAAAGCAGGTTTAGGCGGGGACCACTTTGTAGAGCCTACAGGCCCACTGCTGATCCGTTGCAAGTCACTGTCTTTGCACTGGATGATGACGTGTCGTCATGTGTCATCAAAATGTTCTTGACGTGTAGCAATCAGTCTCATAATCCCAGAATAGGGCATCTGATAAGTCATGAAACCTACTTGTTGTCAAGATTGTGATCAGGCATATGCCAAAAGCAATGCTCAGCTGGACAGCATGCCATCATAGTTGTGTCTACATGAGAATCAAAGTAGGGCTAGGCAAGGACCACATTGCAGACAACGACGCAGCCCACTCAAGTTGGTACATTTAGCTGCAGTTGTTTAGGTGCGCTTACTTGGTGCATCTTGAACAAAAGTAATGAGGTTTGTGCAGTGATATAAAGGTGTGAGGAGCAGATTCTTCTCTCCTAGGTAAATCGAAGAATCATAGAGGAAATCACCCTTCACTGAACGATCGATTGGTTGGTTGATTGATAATGAGGTTTTTACCGTTTTCAGGTCAGCCACCATCCACCGATGTTGGCTCAGTACTGCGAGGGACGTGGCTGGCGCTGCTGGCAGGAGTTCTCCATGTCGAGCAAGTTCCGTGGCAAGTACTTGCAGGTTGTTCCCCTTGGAGTGGTTCATCTGGTGATTGGCGAGAACCACTTCACTTGGCGCAAGGTCACCACCGTGGTGCACAACATTATCGTGGGCAAGTTATGGGTGGATCACCACGGCGATATGGACATCACCAATCACACGACGGGGCACGCCTGCCATCTCAAGTTTATCCCCTACTCGTACTTTTCCCGGGAGACTCCTCGCAAGGTAGGTGCTAATTTTTAAATTTATTTTTTGTAATACTTTTGGCATGAATGCCATAGAAGGAGGGACAGTACAAACACGAATACAGAAGACATGCGATGAACAGATAATCGCACAAGTTAAAAAGGACACTTACAATTAAGAGAAAACCTATAACGCTCTGTAATATTGTGAGATGCCATCCTCAAATAAAGACAGTGTGTCACAGTCAACCACCGCCTGGGGAAGGCTGTTCCAGATTCCAAGTTCCAAGATTAGATGTGCAGGGATGCTTTGTAGGTGTGCAAAAGCGAGGCACTGGGAAAAGCAGAGTGTGCCGCTCTCTGGTATAGCTAAGACTGCTCTGGTATGCTTTGTCTGTGTACTTTTTTTTGTGTTTTGGGAGGAGTTTGTGGGGTGCGCGGGAGATCTCATGTATTACGACGAATGAATTTTTTGTCCATCTTGTATGTTAATTCAATTAGAGAACTTGTAGTGTTTCTCAGTAAAATAAGCATCACATTGCTTCAACATGGAGTAAGTATGGACCACTGCTTGTTCTAGTATTTAGTTGGGTATTGATAAACTGATTTTCATACGTGCATCGGTATATTACTGTGGCACATTCTTTTTACATGGACTGAACCACTTCTCAGCTGTTGCGCCCTATTTTTTGACAACACCGCGTCCTATACTAGTAGACAGAGATAAGGGTCCAATGGCATCAGTGGTATCCGGAGTTTGACTACCTCACGGTTTGTTGGACCTACTTTCTGCCACTCATGCGCAGGTAACGGGAGTGGTGACGGACAAAGAAGGGACTGCGATGTGTGTCCTTCAAGGTACATGGGACAGCAAAATGGAGTATGCGCGAGTTGTAGGAAGCCATGGATCCCTCAAAGGCAAAGCTATTTTAGAGTCTGCTACTCCAAAAGTAATATGGCGTCGTGTCATGCCCAGGTGAGGAACACAACCATGCACAGTTAGGGCCAGTTGCTTTTCTGGAAACGGTTCTCATTTTTTATTTTCCTCCCTCGAAAATTCTTTATTCTGGGTGCAATAAATATTTCATACACTTGTGGGGGCGTTTATCTTCAATCCCTTTCATACAACGCTTCTGATGATCAACTCATGCACACAAGATTGTCCCCAGATAAGTATGAACGGGACAACAACATCTCCTCTCAGCGATATCAGTTAACATGCAGTGAGCATAATCACTATAAAGTCACAGCAGGCGCTGCGTTAATAACCACAGCTGAAGGCAATGTCGTTGCCCCCTGGCGGACACTTCCTGTAACATGAGTGGGATAGCCCAAACCTTCTCTCTCTTTATTTCCGCTAAGAACCGACCACTTCGCACGGTGAAGCTGCATTCAGATCAACTCTCGATCAAGCTGTACAAGTTGCTTGAACATGCGGCCTTTCGTAAAGGGCGTTGAACACAGTGTGCCTGGTGTTGAAATCTTAGTGCATGTTACATAACCTACTTGTGGGCAAATTCAATCTGTTCAATCTCGAGACCGTAGTTGTCTTTCAACGTAAAGGCACAAATTATAGTTATTATGATAGAGTGCTCCTGAAATGTGCCCTGCAGGTCAAAACGAGTACGGTAGGTTTTTGTGTGAAGTATCTCTTTTATTTTTATTTTTTCACCGTGTAGTGCCCAGATTTTCTGCGGCCGTAGGTCCAGCTCGTACTGCGGATACCGAGTTTAACCCAGGGTTGCTCGTAGCCATCTTCGATACACTTGGGGAGCAATCGGATTTAATCCTGAAGCTTCTGGCCCTACACATAACACAGTTCTGAATACTGAACTTGAAATAAGACAAAGTGGTTGTGAAATTTCCTTAACGTGCAATTCACACTATGTAGTGACGACTATGAGCGCATGTACAACTTCACGGTGCTAGCCTGTCAGCTGAATGAGCCGGAGCCCAACGTCGCGCCGACTGACAGCCGGAATCGTCCCGACCAGCGCTTCATGGAGGAAGGCAACTGGGACGAAGCGAACCAAATCAAGCTCCAGCTAGAGGAGAAGCAGCGCAGCGTGCGACGACAGCGGGAGGCCGAAGCGGAGGCTGCAGCAGCACAAGGTAAGCTGGGTACCCGTTGGCTGGAGCGGTGACACGTCACTAGGGGGGGTGCGAGGGGTGTAGTTCGCACCGGGTGACGTGATGGAACGGGGGGTGACGTTAAAAACAACACAAGGGGCCTGTAGCTTCGAGTATGTGACTTTTTTTTGTATGTGTGTGTGTGTGTGGTATGGTATCGTTATTTATCTTGTGTCACCTGGTATGGGAAGGGATCCATTATTTGTGGGAGGGGAAGGGAGGTGGCACTCCCGGTGCAGGGGCTCTATTACCCCAGATTTGTATCATCGTGACTCGGTGTAAAACACGAAGAAGCGTGAAAGCTTGGCAAACTGCCAATTCAGCCACCAATATTGGCACTGGGGAACACACTAATCTCTGCACGTTCAGCACGGCCATTCAACATCTTTCTGTTCGTCTAAAATGCGAGAAGTGATCTTTTACCATTTTCCATCCAAAAATGTGCTCTACCACCCGATATCGCCGGATTTCACCCTGTTTTACGGCTCCTGAAATAAACCTGATTCATTACCCCTCTCCCCCCTCCCCAATTAATAAAAAAACTAAAGGCCCCTAACTACGCATCATTGTCACTTCGGGTACACCTGGAAGGCCCTTGAAAACGAACTTGCCAAGGTACAGATTCAGCCACCAATACAGTATTTTCTTGCTGTTCAGGTGTCACTCCGATGGAGAAATGGCGACACCCTAGTGTTCCGTAAACTTTTGTCCCAAGCTATACAAGAGTCCAGGTGTGGGGCATTGTTTTATGATACACGTTTCCAATGCAGGAAGGCCATATGTCGTGTACGAGCCCGTCTGGTTCAAAAAGGAGATGGACACCATCACGGGGAACCCCATCCACGTTTACCAGGGTGAATACTGGACCTGCAAAGAAGAAGGACGATGGGACCGCTGTCCGAGCATCTACTTGTGATCTCTCTTTTTTTCCGCAACGCTTTCCTTGACCTTCTCGTTCCACCTGCCCACAAAGTTTTATTGCCACACTGATGTAGTGCTTTCGTTTTTCTGCAAATGGGGGAATATCATTGATGCAGCGAGTGCTTTGGCCGCAGGATTGGTGCCTGGGGGTGTGATGCTTTTTTGTGACACAGACACTTTCTTTAGGAATGAGCCCAGTTTTGGTACTTACCGCAGTTGTTGGCACGGCTGGCCTTCGTTCCGCCATTGTTGGAGTGCAAAGCTCATTGAGCCGCGTGAAAGAGACATTTATTGAAGCGGAAATTTGAAAGAAGGTGGCGTGCTCTGTTAAAACGTGGTGGAGCGTGCATCATTTCAGGGCGAGCGGGAAGCCTATAGGGAAGTGCTTCCTGATGTGTTTCTCTCCTTGCTTTGGAGGTTTCATAAAGTGGTGAGTTATATAAGCGTGGCAATATTAGAGCACTTATCTTAGATGTGTCAATAATTTGCATATGTTGGTCTGCCTTCTTAGGGTGTTCAGTGAATTGCTTCTTACCTTGGTGCTTGGCAGCCACTAGTTTCTTACTCGAGGAGCTGAGTGTAGCTTCAGTTTTTACGATTCTTTTTGATATAGTTAGCAGCTCCTATGAATACAAAATCCTGGGGAATGTCCTAGGGAAATTTTAGCATTGATGATGGCATGAGCCTCACAGCAGTCTAACCTTAAGTGGAGAGTGTTGCAGGCTTAGAATGCATCACCGCTATATCAATCAACCAAATCACCCTATCTTAGAAGGTAGTAGTAATATAACAAATATACAATGTCACAATAACTCCAGGATGGAATGAGAACTTCATAGTCTGTCCACGCAAATGTCAGATTTTTCGCCAACGGCGTGCTTTATGGAACAAACTGGAAATATTGAAGCTGTAAGATAACCTCTAAATGCTTCTGGCCAGCGTGGATTCCGGCAGCTGCTGCGGCAGTGTGTACATGCTTAGCTACGATCTTGTACATATACATAGAATATACGATTAAAATATGTGTTGTTTTTAACCCAGACTACATAAACTTGATTGGAGCCCCCAATCTCCCTGTGGCATGGACTGCAGGTTTCTACGAGCTGTAACATTGGAGTGAAACCAGATTTTTGAGTATCTGTCGTCAGTATTCCGGCACTTCCAGTGCAATACAGCAGGAAGCTGTTTTAGCTGGAGATAGGCATTCTGGTGCAACTGCAAATAATACTGAAACTAATAATAAATAATAGTAATACTGAACGTTGAGGAGATTCGTCAGTTGTGTCCCTCATTATATTTTGCGCGAGTAATTCATTTGTAAATTATGACAAGAGCAAAACGGAAACTGAAACGCGAAGCGCAGAAAACAGAGCTCCATACAACTGCTGTTCGTCTGGAGGAGGATACTGTGACATCGGTCAGCATTGTCGTCTGCTTCGAAACCTGCAGGATTATGCAGGATACCGGATGATGTCCGCAGTGTGCTGCTTTCCGTGCCCTCTCTCTTCACACAGTCGTTTCAATGAAATCTGCGCAGTTTTGGAGCGAGATGCTTCATACACATGTTCCTGACATCTTAAAGGTTACCGATATACCACAACCTTTTTGGTGATCACACTTTAAAAGGACCCTGCGGTAACATCCTGCCAGCTTTCTTGTAGTATGAAAGATGAAAGTCACTGAAAAGGTTAGCCAGCTGTAGGACTCGAACACACATCTTCTGGATTCGAGTCCTACAGCTAGCTAACCTTTTCAGTGACTTTCATCGCTAATTTCTTAGGCAACTTGAGGCCTTGTATGTGATTGTCCCTTCTATGTTGTTCCAGTCTCAGATCATCAGTTCTCATGTTCTTGTAGTGTTTAGTTCTTTAGGAGGAGGCTTTGCCTATCTGTAATCTACCGCAGAAGTGCGAGGTAAAAAATTTTCAGGAAAAGAATATGCGTCGGCCGGGAATCGAACCCGGGCCACCCGCGTGGCAGGCGAGTATTCTACCACTGAACCACCGACGCCTACATGTTTCAGGTCTTTGGTACGAGTGAGGTGGCAATACTCGTGTTGCTTCTATGATAGAATTGATAGAATGGTGGACAGAAGGCGCGCCGAGGGGAGAGGAAGAAAGTGGCGCTGACGCACAAGCTTTGCCGCGAACACGTGGACGCGAACGGAAACGCAGAGCTCGCGAAGATCCAGCTTGTCGTGCAGCCGAAGCTGACGCAAAACAACTCGGACGCGATTACAAGGATTTTCCTCAGCACCCCCTAACTTTGTTTGGCACTCCCCCCCCACCCCCGAAATTTCTTGTCGAACGCCCACACCCCTGGGGAGGGGAGCATGATGTCCCTTTAACTCTCCTAAATGCGCTCGTTATTCCCGTCTTTTTTTTCTGGTTGGTCCAACGATTCTGCACACACGTCGCCTTGGTATTCTGTAGCTTTATCGTTTCTATTGCGGGTTGCAAAGTATTGGCTAACGGATTCAAAAGGACAGAAGCATATCACCACAACAAAACACACTATACTAATGAATTTAATGGTTATCCTTGCATTTTTCTGGTGTCATTCGTGCATAGCGTGACCTCATAACTTTTTGAGTCCCATCCCTTCCTTGTAATAGCATAGGTCATCAGTCAAGCATATTATGCTGCCGATTGAAACCGAACTGTTCACCGTTCCCGTTGTGATGTTGTTGATGATGACGATGATGCGTATTATTACGTTATCCGTACCATACGTTTCTTATAAATATAGATGTCAGGGACCAGATTCTTGCTCGGACTATTCATGTCTTCCCGTCTCCGTGTTGTTCACCTACAACGCGAACTATATCCTGCACCAGACACACACGCAGGAGCAGGAGCTTCCAAACGCTCACGTCCAATATGGTAACCTCACGCGTGGACCTCCCTATTGTACAACAGTTTTCAAGCATAGTAGCCGAACACGAAGCAGGCTACTCCCAGCAGAACGAGTCCGTTGATGGCACACAGTCGCCGCAGCACAGGCTTTTCCTGGATGGCGCGCACGGCCTCGAGGGCTTCTTCGGCAGGAGTCAGATCTGGAGGGGACACATTCTCTTTTTCGATCTCCGCCCCGCAGATCCAGAACAGTGCCCTTTTCCACTTGGGCCGATGCTGCCGTACTTGCTCGGGGGTTTCGGCTGCAAGTGTGAAAGTTACATCATGCGCATAAGTAGCGGTCTCACGATATACGCAAACATATTAATTGATACACGATCGTATCGATTAGCCCTATTGATGGCAGATTGTGGACAGCATGAGAGGGAATTGATCGGAAGAAATGACTTATTAGCCAATGGGTCCCATATGCCCTGACAGGTCGCTGACAGGCTCTGTTCAGCCTACCCCAATAGACCTCTCCCTGTTTGTAAACAAATGACGTCATAGTGTTCGACAGCGCCACCTATTTGGTAGAGTTGAACTACGCTCGAAGGTAGGGGCGAACGAGGTCGTGCCCGAAAGCCACGATCTTGATGGGATTACGATGGTCCCTGAAAGGGGTGCGACCTTCGGTCCTACTTTCATTCCCATTATCATTCCCATTCGTGGAACCCAGCGATTCCGATTTGTTTCGGTTTCAGTCTGTCTGCCAACGTCATGATGACGTTTCTCGGGTAGAGGTCTATTGTCGTTTTATTATTGTCTTTTTACCTTTTCAGCGAAAATATTGTGCTTGATAGATTGCTTGTTGAGTTAGACTGGGTTTCAAGCACTCCTAAATGATATATTTTGTGCTATACGTACCGATCTGCAGAATATCCACGGTGGGCACTTCTCCATTGACGTGTACGTCGTCGTCCTCCTTTGCACACGCAGCGTTAGCATGGCCTGTGTCTTGACATAGACTGGGCCGGCGGTTCGTTTCCAAATCCCTCCTCGGCTCAGTCGACTCAATTGTCCAATACGTCAGGCGATATAGCTGCATAACCCATCGAAACACGTTAGCATAGTGAAACAGTGAATAATACTTTACAGGTTTTCCACCTCAACGTTACCCTTCCGGGGAAATAATCGGTCGGGGATCTTGCGTCCTGGGCCAACTTCATAAGGAAATGTATCGACATGCACTTGCCTTAAAGGAGGCGCTAAAGAGCAGGAATGAAACATACTTTCATCTTGGCTGTAATACAAATGGAACAGGGTTCATTTGTGTCGTCGTGGCGCGAAGGAAACTGCAATTTGCGCTTTCCTTCTTCCCTCCTTCTCAAGAGACGCGACACGGCTGTGCTTATAGGGTGTCCAATCATCGCCGGAAATCGTTTGCGGGGACCAATCGCAGGCCGCTACGCATTGTCGCGCCTCTTGAGGAGGAGAGTGGAGGGAAAGCGCAAATTGCGGTTTCCTTCGCACCTAAATCACGGACGACGCGAGGAATCAATCACGTTCTTTTTGTATTGATGTCAAGATAATGGCATCTTTCATTCCACGCGAATATCTTTTGCGCTTTAGTGCCCGTTTAATGGAACAGTCCGAAGCTCAACTGATTTTGAGATACCAGACTGTACGTTACGTGTGGATGCCGAATGTAAAATTCATTCATTCATTCACTCATTCAAAAATTCAAAAATTAATCTACCAGAACGTCGTAGTTTTCGCGATGAAGGAGAAAAATGGACGGCATGTCCAATCTCATTGATTGATGGCAGTTGACTCTTGTGTGATATGATGAAACGTAATCAACCCTTTGCACGAATCAGCAAGTTCTGTCCCGAATCGGTGGCTTGATAGCTTGGCAGAACGGAAACCGGAAGTCACCGACAATGAGCAGCGAAAGCGCTAACCATCAAATTTAATTAGAAAGTAATTGACTGCGAATTCGATTGAAATATTTTGCACAATGACTCTAAGCATCGTAAGAATACACGTGACGGCGTTTTGTTCACCCTTCGTTTAGGTCAGGATTATCCCGGGAATCCCAGGGAAGGCACTCAGATGATGAAGGAACGAATAACCGAGAGACACGGGACACGAAGACAAGCACAAGAGTTCTGAGTTCTGAAGAGTCTTGTGCTTGTCTTCGTGTCCCGTGCCTCCCGGTTATTCGTTCCTTCATCATCATGCACCAGTTAGTCTGCGCCCTCTCTCCTTTAAGGCACTCAGGCAGCACAAGCGGTGCCGGACTTCGAACCCGGTCTACCTTGCTGGGAAGGCATGCTTACACCAATCTAATGATCTTAATAACCAATGCGGGTTCCCCAGGTGTCTCGCTTCAGTTGCTCCGATTCGTTGGAGTTAGAGAGTGACTCTAAGCCAGCATTAAATCTATGATAACGGCACAGCATGCGGTCCGTCAACCCTGTCTACATGACACGGGCAGTCTTTAATGATCGTTGAGGCCAATGATCATTGAACATTCGCGTTGCGCCACCAGGCGTTTAATGTGTCAACTTCTCGAAGAGCTCACTTGGAGGTCGCTTCTCGGCAGATAACGGATGTAGTAGTAGTTCTGTACGCGCCAGAGCACTGAAATCGAGGCGCGCTTGCCTCGTGTCACGTGGTACACATTCTGATTTCGTGTGCGTTCTTTCTTACAAAAAAACAGAAAAGAAAAAAACAGAAATGAAACAGAAAAATCCCACGCAAGGCGTACGCTGTAGGAAGCAACTGCGATGGGTGTTTCTCGACACGCTTTACAACTTTCCAATTCACATTTCGGCCCTATAAGACGAAACACAACATCGTTTTGGAATTTGTCGTTTTATGGGTACAAAACCTCCCACATTTGTGTAAAACCCTTCACAAGGGTCTTTAAAGTAAATAAATGAAATTAAGAAGTGGGCTAATTAATTGCGCTTAATTAGTTAATCAGTCACCACGAAAAATACAGACGGTTATAACATGGGACATCTCACGATACCATATCCAACAGTTTTCATTCGCTTATGACGCATCGTGTTTTTTTTTAATGTGCCACTACGGACTACATCTCGTGTCTTCAGAATCCTACCAAAGTTATGTTTAGGTTGTTTATGAAATCTTCTTGTCTCATTTTACATTCCTGCAAAATACATCATTTTTGAGAACTGTGACGTCCTGTTAGGCTCCGACGAAGCGCCGGGCTCTCATCTGGCAACGTTGTTGCCCGTCGCGTCTTCCGGGGGCCCACCTTTTTCACACCGTTAGCGGAGCCCCACGTGACATATCATCCGACCGCTCCGACCTTCGCAAAAACACAAAGGAGGGAGAAGACATCTCTCCCATTTCCCCCTCTTTCGATCAGCGTCACGTGACTTCTCTACCACGTGACCCTCCCCGGACGCCGACGTCGTTGCAAGGAGACGAGTGCCCTCTCCAGAACATGGACTCATTGCAATTTCTGGACTTATGATTACGTCACCCGCTCCCCGCGTCGTCGAAACTTGTGCAGGCTCAGCAGGTCTTCAAAAATCGACAGAAATACACAGCGTTCGTAAACAGAATTGAAATTTCGCGTATAGAACCCTTGATGCACCTTCTTTTCATGGACTAAATAAAATAAACGCTGTTTTCCGAGTCTGGAGTGGCACCTTAAGGACCCCAGTGCACGTTAGTTTGGACACCCTGTATAGTTGCGGTATGGGTGCGCACTGCTTGTCGCGACGTAGAGTGACTGACTATTGCAGCCAATAGGAAAAGACGTAGGGCGAAGCTTCAACGTATACCGTTCTTATAGTTTGAACAGGGCTATATCGTTGAAATATGTAGAGCTGTTTAGATGACTTTTCTCGAAAGTTATACTACGCACCCTGTCTGGAGGGATTGGCTTCGTGCAGAGGGAGACCAACGTGGCCGTGGTCGCCGTTACAACGAAGCACATTATCCCGTAGTGGAGGTAGTGAACCTTGGTGATAATATCCGGACGAGGATCAGGCAACCCTGATGCGCAGGGGGGAAGGGAGTACGTATACTCCCAGATGAAACGTGCCATGCCCATCGCGAGGCCCACCATCAAGCCCCAGAAGGCGCCCTGCGGTGAAGAAGACAGAAGAGTCAGCCATGGCGTACCAACTCTTCTCGAACACTATGGATAATCGAAGCAAAGCATACTGGCGCATGGTGGAACACGACAATCGTGCCACCGAGTTGCTTGCGTGCTTGACCGGGGTCGAACACGAAACCTTGAAGCGGACATTTCGAAATATGTCATGGAATATTAAGATATACGTACTGGTTCATTAATGCGCTCCCACGTAATTGCTAGAAGATACACTGCACAGACCGGGGGAGCCATATAACTGGTGACGCTCTGAATGTAATCGAAGAGTCGGCTCCCAGATGACGCTTCAATCACTGGTATCCACATGATGCTGACAGCCACCAGGACCGCCACGAAGCATCTGCAGAGAGGTACGGTTACATTTACAGTATATGGTAGCATTAATTACACACTAGGACACTGCGTCGGTTGCGAGCGTATAGTAAATACCTTCCTACGAGAAGCAGCTCCATCTCGGATGATCGTCTTTTGCGTACGGTGTCCCATATGTCGACGGTGAAGAGTGTGGAAGCGCTGTTGAATATGGAAGCTAAGTTACCAACCAAGGAGGCCGTCATCACTGCCATCATCAATCCCTTGCCGCCTGTAACGCAGCAGCATCGTAAAAGCAATCAAAAGTCTGAGGCAAAGAAAAAAAGCCCACGGTGTGTCATACCCCTGTCACACGGGCAGTCTTCAATTATCATTGAAACCAATGGTAATTGAAAATGCGCTTGGCGCCACCAAGTGGGTAACCTGTCAACCTGTCAAGCAGCATTGGATGCAACGCTGTTTGAGACGTTGACAAGTTACCCGCCTGGTGGCGCTAAGCGCATGTTCACTTGCGATTGGTTTCAATGATAGTCGAAGACTGCCTGTGTGACAGGGGTATCAGTGAATGATCCGAGTATTGCTTCCAAAATTGCCCTTCGCGTTTGCTTCGTGCATAACTCACCCACTGGCATCAGCTTCAGAACCAATAGAGGATATGCGATGTTCGTGCAACCGTACTCGTTGCCGCAATATTGCTGGCACTTGTCAGGTCTGGAGCAGCCTATGATGTCTGAAACGGTGCACATCATATTGCTCTCAGAACAGAACTTCGCAGCATAAAACGCTCTTATAGGCAACCATTCGTTCTGGGTGATACTATCCGCTCTCCTGTTCCATTGAAAAGATATAGGATATAGGATACCTGGATATAGGACACGCGCGGCCATTCCTGGAAATACCATAACAAACAAAGGAAGGAGTTTGAGATAGCCAGTGAGAATGCTGCCGGCTTTTGCATGTGACAGATCCTTTGAAGACAGAGATCGTTGCACTATTACCTGGAATAAAATTAAGTTTTCGCTGAAGCAGTCTCACCATGTACTGTGACATAGTTACGGAGCCCATAATTTGTGAACAGAATTTGCAGCACAGAAGTCCACAGTCAAGGACTAAAAGACCAGTACTGGCTAACTAAGGAAATCTCCACGAAGCACCCTAACATGCTCTGTTCAACCGTCGCCGTTCATTGGGCGACAGCTCCATCAACTGGGATAGTTTATTCACCAAGGTAACGAAGATAAATATCCTAAGGAGTAACGAATGTAGCGCTATATATCAGCAATCACCTCGGTGACAGTTCACCCCTGAAGCACTTCTGCGACAGTCTATAGTTCACCATGACACTTCACTCACTTGGTCAGAGCACCAATACCAAATGGCGTTGATGGTGACCCCGAGCGTCATCCCCGGCCAAGGCATTTCGCTGTCTCCTGCCGACCGGAACAGGTGCATGTACCGTTCTGGTATTGTGCCACATGTTTGGTTCATGGAATCGTGGCCCGCCTCTTCGGTGGGCGCCGTAGCGTTGGCGAACTTCCGGATAAGAGCATCGTACCCCCCGACCTCTATGAAGGCTGTGGAATATATGAAATATATGGGGACTTATATAGACTATATACAGAAGAACCATAAGGTTGAAATGAAAGACATTTTGGGGGTACTCACCCAACGCAGCTAACACTGAGGCACCAAGGACAGTGATAAGTGCTTGGACGAAATCAATCCAGAGCACCGCAGTTAACCCGCCTGAAAAACGGAAATGTTTTGTCAGCCATTAGCCCTACCAAGTAAATCGCCATCTTGCCAGCGGCTGGTAGCTGCGCCCATATCTCGAGTGCCTTCACTTCGATAGGGCTGGGGTTACGTTACGTTACGTTTTGCGCAGGAGTAACCAGAGATTTCGAGACTAGTGTGTCGCAAGCAGTAAATCTTATCCGTGCAGGTAAAACGACTGACCGCCCACTGTAGAGATAACTGTGATAGCGAGAAGGACAGCAATGGAAGCATAGAGGTTCCAGTTGAGAGACTCCCGAATAAACAAGGCTCCTGCATATAGATCCGCCTGCAAGAAGAAAAAAAAGAAGAGAAAGATAGATGAAGCCGGTCATATCTCTTGAACTAGTGGTAACGGATAAAGATGCGTATACGATGATGGTGGTGGTGGTGGTAGTGATGGTGATGATGACACTGCTTGACAATGCGAAGCGTGTTCTCATTATTCTTCTCAAATGATTTGTCCAATCACTATGGGGGATCGTTTGAGGAAACCAATCGGAGACCGTTTGAGAAGGAGAGCGAGGGAGAAAGTGTAGATTGCGTTTTCTTTCGCTCATAAATCATGAACGGTGCAATGAATGGATCGTTCCTTTTGCAGTGGAGTCAAGGTAACGGTATCTTTCATTGCGTGAGGAGAAATTTTTGCACTGTAGTGCCCCTTTAATGACATCGAATAAACAAACTAAGTTTAGGGTTTCGAGAGCGATATATTCGTTTTCTGAGTGGTGGAAGACAGCAGTTTATCCAGAACCGCAAGCTCCGGGGAGGTTGCAGAAAAATTGGGGGTGCAGCGACATTGTAAGAGCAATACACAAGAAAAAAATTAGGGGGTGTTAGGGGGGGGGGGTCTTGGTAAATCACTGGTGGAAGATATCAATCTCTGATGAATGAGGGCTGCTTCGGAATCATGAACTCATCCCATAACAGCTGTCTGTATTTTGCATCTTTTACCCGTAGAGCCCCGTGGGTTTACTGCTACATAATATTACAGGAACAAGGTCGGCGTGAAACCCTTACCGATATCTTCGTGAATATGTACAGCAGTAAGGCTAGTACTGCGAGGTAGATGCGTATTCTTTGGCCTCCGAACCGCTTCCTAAGATACTCTGGCATTGTGAACACCTGGACAGGTTTCATAATCCGTTCAGTCGCACAGCTCGCAGACATTTAAATTCGTCAATGAGCAATATAGACGGCGAACGTACCCCAGAAGCCAGGTAAACCGGAACGAACACCCAGGCCAAGATGAGCACGACGAACAGCGCCTGTGAAGAATACGGTCACTTAGACTTCGAGTTGATAATACCGTAGATAACGTTACAGAAGAAATATTTCGAAAAATATAAATCTAGTAAATTGGAGAAAAAAATTGAAATGAAATGAAAGTATGTATGACACGTAAGAAAGCACGCACGTTGCATTTTCTACATAAACTGATCCACTAAGACCATGGTCTTAGTGGATCCAAGTCCATCCATCCATCCAAGTCCATCCATCTAAGACATGCGTGAAAAAAATCGCTAGCTATATAACTCACGTTCAGTTCGAAAACGGAAATGGTGATTCCTCCAGCAGCACCTGAACCCGATAGACCGACAAAATGGTCCGTGCCCATATTGCTTGCAAACAGGGATGTTCCAACCTGTAGGAAGTATTAAGAGCAACATCACCTTAGCTCAGTTCAACGCAGTGTAACTGTTGAGACTTGTGCCCCCCTAGTATCACAATCGATAGTTTAAACAATTTCTGCTGCACTGTTTAGCACCCAGCATTCCACTGGGATCAGTAAAAAAACTGTTACTGTTAAAAATATAGGCTCCGGCGTGTGAGATTCATTCTTGGCATTTTTGTGGGTCATTTGTAATGTGACAGGAAGATAATAAGAATTAGGGAATCAGCTGACCCGGGCGCGAATCCCGACTCTGTTCTGAGTTTTCTTCATATGCTTCAAGCCACAGTTTCCTGTGAAGTCAGCCCGAGAGGCGCGGTCCCCAACAAGCAAGCGGCCAAGTCGGCAAGCAAAGTGCGAAGCAAAACAACAGCATCGCCACTATGCTGAGCTTGGGTTTTGGCGGCATTTTCGGACTGAAAGGCGCTGTTGCCTTGACGTCGACGCAAAATTAACAGAAACTCACCGGTTTTGTCGTTGGTGATTTATGAGCGAAAGAAAGTGCAAGAGACGCGTTCCCTCTCCCTCTTCCTACTACCAAAGGAGATGCGACACTACGTCTCGAATTATTCCGGATATATGTAGAATGCAATTATCTGCATCGACGTGGACTTGCATTCCAAGTTCTACAGCATGGTGGGTAATAGACATGTAGAAAACCGGCAGCGCGAATACCGAAACTCGTGCGGCTCTGACGTCACGGCGAACGTCTTCGCCAGTGAGGAAGCGAGAGAGAGGTCTTGTGCTTACGAATACCAATGATGATGATGATGATAATAATAATAATTCGTGACTTTACGTCGTGAGACGACTATGGTCATTATCGACGCAATAGGGGTCGGTCCGTGGATTGATTTTGCCTCCCATGCCCCCATGGTCTTGTGCTACTGAGGGCGCTACAAGAGCTTTCAACAGGCTGCGGAGATATGCAACTAAACCAATGACCCAAAGAACCCAACCTACCTATGTATCCTTTGTATGTACTTCTGTGTCAATGCTTACCAGTACGAAATTCATTCCACGACCTGCGAGGAAATATCCGCTCATAGTGTCCCGTTTGCTCTTCATGGAGGACTGAAAATGAAGTAGGAAAGTGAGAATATGTTGACGACAGGGCTTGATCGAGGGGGTACAGCCACGCTTCATGGTAACCCGACTGCATTGGAAACTCTGCAGTGTTTTGCAAGAGTAAAGGAAGTTTAGTAGGTAAAGCCAGTACCACACCAGAGAAGTGGCAGCTGTTCACGTACTGAATATACAAGATGCAGGATGATGTAAACCAGAAAGGCGCCAAGGCCGTCCAGTCACTACACTCACTCACTGGGCGTTACAGTCTGCAGGCTGTAACATTCCCTGACCGATATTAAGTTTAGAATGTCCTTCTGCTCCTGACTTTGATTAACAGTTTTGGGCAGTCATCACGACTGCGCATTATAAATCATTGGAATTCACACTGTTTTAAATTCGCGCGCAGAAAGACTATGCTGAGAGAGACGTCAGGGTGGGGAAATGTGGCGGCAGCCTTGGCGCGTGACTTCCTTCTCTCCCGTTGAGAGTAATATATGTCGACAAAACGTCACATAACCGTGTATTCACACGGGCGACGTCCTTACGGAAGGTTCTACTGGAAGAAAAAGCGAAAACATCGCACACAGAGCCGAGAAGTTCCGCCCCTTGTTATATTGAGCATTTACACGATGCCGGAATATCGGGAGTGGCGTATTGCGCACTTAGCAGACGACGCTTAGCAGATGACACCGTCAGCGTCTTTTCCTGTCGTCTGCTACGGAATATTTTGTGGCTGTGTCACAGGATATTCCCCACGGTTACAAGTGTACGTGAAGACACGACGCTGAGCGCTCGCGCTCACGTGACAGCAGAAAGCTATGACGTTCCTCGCGTCTTCCGCTGGAGTATTCTTGGGAATGTCGCTCATGTGAATACACGGCGAGGAGCGGGTTCTCCGGTTGCTCCTCCCTCTCCGCTGCCGACAGTCAGGACAAAATAAGAATAACTCTGGATATACAGGGTGTGTGCAGACAAATTCCAGTGCCATTTGCATATCGTCTGCTCACCTCACGAACTTCCGATGGCGCATGATGGCGCATTTATGCGTGCGAAAGGCTACAGAAAAATCGTGGAAGCCATACCCAGCGTAAAAAAAATAAAATAAGTAAAAATAAAGCGTCGAATAAACAAAGCGACGAAAACATCGACTTCCATACATTAGAATAGGGCAACATGACGGTCTCAGGAGAGTTGTGTGCAGGTACCGCTAGGGGGCACTACCGACCAGCATCCATCTGGCATCTGGTTTGTGCAGCGACAGCTCCCCTAGCAGTACCCGAATACAACTCTCCTCATACTGCCATGTTGCACATTTTCTGATGCAATACTGAAGAACGGAAAGTTAGCGAATATTGGAGAACAAACGGAGATAAAACTAAGGAATTCACTTTTTCAAAAATAGTCATAGAAAAAATGGACTGAGAGCCGTTCTTCCATCTCAGTAAGTCAAAATTACCGGGAATTATCCGCATAACTTCATGCATTTACTAGTTCCAGTAAGGCCTTGCGCTAATGATTACACGAACCTAAACTTGTTACATTCCGAATTTGTGTATGAAACAAATATACACTGTACATTACACTGATTGGTTCTGTAATCTTCCCTAAGCTAGAGTGAAAATCTGTCCTATTTTTTCAGAGAACATGGAAACTGCCTTTCTAGCAGTTGAAAATTTCAGCTAATTCTACATCTAATCGAAACGTGTTCCAGGCGTTCAGCCCATCATTCCAATCAGTCTATCATAGCCAGAAAGCCTGCATTTGCTTCCGTTTCGTTGCCAGCTCATAATACGTTTGATTAAATTACCAATTTGATGAAATTTATAGATGCCAAATATTTAATTACACCTACTCCATGTGACTTATCTGGATAGACATCACCGCCAGCACTGGCCTCGTTAATGTTTTTACGCCAATTAAATTACGAAAGACAATTGCTTACGAGGACAAACATTTATTTAACAATGAAAAGAAAGGAACGAAAGTGCAGGGAAATGCTTCAAAGTTGTTCCCAGGCACAACAGTCTTCATTCCGGGATGCATCACCTGCAGAAAGAAACAAAGGATCAGGCAATATCATTAATAAAACAATGTTAAAGATACTCCACGAGTGGTGCATCTCGTTGCTGGATTATCTTGCTGTTACGAGCTCTGAAGACTGAGGTACGGTTTCTGGAAGGCAAGGGGGACTGTCAAAATATACCTGCCTCAACCGTAAGCTAGTGCATGTTTGCTTATCAGGGAATGATAAAAGACAAAACCCACAATGAGGCAACAAGCTTTTATTGCAACGATGATCAAATCACACTAGTACAGTAAAATGACAAAGTGAAAGTACAACGGGAATGACGCAGTGTCCCTGCCTCAACGTGTAAACTAGTGCATGTTTGCGTCAAAGGGCAATGAAGAAAAGCACAAAAGAGCACACATTTTATTAACGTGAGTAACGGAGTTACAACAAATCGACAAGTTCAGAAAACTGGGGGGAGTCTGCAATTATGAGCCTACAGCGCGACCGTAAGCTAGGCCTAACCACGATGGAATTGGAATCGAAGGTGAACACAGAAGTTATGGCTTACTTTTGTCGTAACACCCATTTGGCTTACGAACTGCAGCGCGAAGTTACTCTTCATTTGACGAAAAAAAAAAGTATTCCGTTCGTCAAAGTACAACGGCGCCAGAAAATATAAGCTCGATTGCTCTGTGACGAACGGAATGTGGGCTCAGTTAAGCCCAACTTAAAGCTACTCGAAGACAAAGGCGCGTAGCTCCTCTTGAAGCAATCTTGAGGTCTTCATCTGTCTAACTTAGCTATACAGCGAAACGATTTTAACGTTCCATCGACAAAACTTTGACAGAGCCCAGTTGTTGCAGAGCCGTGTGGGAAAGCCAAACGGTCACTGCGAAAGAAAAATACTTATCATTCGAAGGCTTCATCTACCAGACCGTGAACGTTGAAGAACAAAGATCCGCCTTATCGTCATTTGTGAGCAGATATCTTCAATATGGCCTGAAAGAAATAGTAAGAGGCGTACGGTCAAGATGGATGAAATAGATAATGCCGACAACCCACAAGGTTTTTACTCACCGCTTATCTGGAACCACGGGGACTGCTCACGAATATCACAACCAAGAGCAACTGGTGTCGTTCAGAGCGCGAGTGCCGCTTTTAAACCTACGGTGATTTTAGTTAGACAAGGTAATATTTGAGCAACAATACTGAACTTTCATTTTAAAGTAAAGGAGAATTCGAGAACAATTTTATGACACGCTCGAGTGCATTTATCGCAGGTATCTTTCGTCGCTTATTCATCGTAACCAAATGAACTACTGCGTTACTGAATAAGCCCATCACGATGAATGAAAGATCCTAGAGCGAAAAGAAAGCGAGGACGGGTGGTCTCGAAAGGGAACCGACATCAGACGTGGCTCAGTGTGGCAAGTGAAGCGACAAGATTTAGCAGTTATGGCTACAAGTTGGCACAAATGAATAATGTCGAAAAGAAAACGAAGGAAAGCGAAGGAAATGTAGCAGTAATGCACATGGCGCATGGTAACGCCGCAGAGCATGTTGTTGCGCGCTGTGTTAGAGATAAACGTAAACATACATTCTTCATTGAATGACGAAACGTAAATATTATTTTCGACACTTTTTCGTTTGCTATTTGTGGCTATATGGCTGCAAATCGTATTTCTCCGCTGGCAACACTATAGGCGACGTCCTATGTGGGTTTCGTTTCGAGACCGCACTCCCTTGCGTTCTTTTCGTCGATCTTTGCCGATCGAACTTAAAAGAGAGAGCAACTCTGAAAGAAAGTGCGTTCCCTGACAACGTCGAATTAATTATGTCTGGCAGAGGAGCACCTGACTCCACGCAACTCTCTCGCGAGCGCTTTCGCTTCAAATGTACATACAGGGTGTGTGCAGATAAACTCCAGTGGCATTTGCACACGTAACCTGTAGTTTGTTTAAATGACGAACCAAGTAAACAAACTAAATAAATAAATAAATAAAAATAAAAATAAACAGAGCCACAAAAACATCGACTTCGATGTTTTCGTGGCTCTGTTTATTGTTACGTTCCTTCTTTTTCTTTTCGACGTTTTTCATTTGTGTCAGCTTGTAAGCCGTAACTGCAAGATCGTGTCGCTTCACTTGCCACACTGAGCCACGTCTCATGTCGGTTCCCTTTCGAGACCACCCGTCCTCACTTTCTTTTCGCTCTAGGATCTTTCATTCATCTTGATGGGCTGAATCAGTAACGCAGTAGTTCATTTGGTTACGATGAAATAAGCGACGAAAGATGCCCGCGAGAAATGCGCTCGAGGGCGTCATAAAATTGTTCTCTAATTTTCCTTTACTTTAAAATGAAAGTTCAGTATTGTTGCTCAAATGTTACATTGTCTACCTGAAATCACCGTAGGTTTAAAAGCGACACGCACGGTCTGGACGACACCAGTTGTTCTTGGCTGTGACATTCGTCAGCAGCTCCCGTGGTTCCAGATAAGCGGTGAGTAAAAACCTTGTGGGTTGTCGGCATTATCTATTTCATCCATCTTGACAGTACGCTTCTTGCTATTTCTTTCAGCCCACATTGAAGATATCTGCTCACAAATGACGATAAGGCGGATCTTTGTTCTTCAACGTTCACGGTCTGGTAGACGAAGCCTTCGAATGGTAAGTGCATTTTTCTTTCGCAGTGACCGTCTGGGCTTATCCCATACGGCTCTGCAACAGGTGGGCTCGGTTAACGTTTTATCGGTGGAACGCTAACGTTCAAATCAGTTTCGCTGTATATATATATAGCTAAGTTAGACAGATGAAGATGGCAAGCTTCAAGAGGAGCTACGCGCCTTTGTCTTCGAGTAGCTTTAAGTTAGGCTTAACTGAGCCCACATTCCGTTCGTCACAGAGCAACCGAGCTTATATTTTCTGGCGCCGTTGCACTTTGACGAACGGAATACTTTTTTTTTTCGTCAAATGAAGAGGAACTTCGCGCTGCAGTTCGTAAGCCAAATGGGTGTTACGACAAAAGTAAGCCACAACTTCTGTGTCCACCTTCGATTCCAATTCCATCGTGGTTAGGCCTAGCTTACGGTCGCGCTGTAGGCTCATAATTGCCGACGCCCCCCAGTTTTCTGAACTTGTCGATTTGTTGTAACCCCGTTACTTGCGTTAATAAAATGTGTGCTCTTTTGTGCTTTTCTTCATTGCCCCTTTGACGCAAACATGCACTAGTTTACACGTTGAGGCAGGGACACTGCGTTATTCCCGTTGTCCTTTCTTACTGCGTCCTTTTACTTTGTCACTGTTTTGTACAAGTCTTATTTGATCATCGTTGCAATAAAAGCTTGTTGCCTCATTATGGCTTTGTGTTTTATCATTCCCTGATACGCAAACATGCACTAGCTTACTGGTTGAGGCAGGTATATATTTTAACTGCCCCCCTTGCCTTCCAGAAACTGCTGCACCTCGGTTTTCGAGCCTTGAAGCGGCAAGGTCGTCCAGCAACGAAGATGCACCAGCACCACTTCGTGGAGTATATTTCGTGGTTTTATTAGTGATATTTCCTAATCCTTTGCTTCTTCCTGCAGGTGCTGCTCGCTGGGATGAAGACTGCATGTTGCGCCTGGGGACAGCTTTGAAGCATTTCCCTGTACTTTCCTTTCTTCCTCTTCATTTTTGTCAAATAAATGTTTGTCCTCTAAAGTAATTGTCTTTCGTAATTTATTTATTCGTTTAAAAACGTTAACCAGCCATTGCTGCTGGCGACACGGCTATCTAGATTCGTCACATGGTGTAGGCGTAATTAACTGTTAGAGCATTGGCCTTCATACGTATTTAATCATGATTGGTAATTTAATCCGCGTGTTATGGACTGGCAACGAAACGCCGGCAAATGCAGCATTTTTTTGCCTGTCTGTCGTAGAGCCCGGTTGGAATAACGTGTGGATGGGCCAAAACACATGGAACAGGTTTCGAGTAGCAGAATTCGTCAGGTAACGAATTCAATTTCTTCCATTTTTTTATGTAGCTATTCAAACAACTCTCAACTCTATTTTACAAAACTATCCCAGTACGATCACTCTGTTACGTGTCAAGGTTTATGTTAGTATATAATATGACGTCATGTTTCTTAGACTAGCACAGTGTGGTTCTGAACTTATGTTATTCGAGGAAACCCATTACTCTAAGGAAAAAAAAAAAGTGAAATGCGGAGTAATTGCAGCTTCTAGTCCCCTAGCCTGCAATTACTTCCCATTTTAGTCCCCTAATGCTGACATTTACTCCCCAGTATCGCAAATAGTCACGGAGCTTCTCAAATGGTCTTCCGAATACAATCGGTCTACGAAAATGTGTGCTCTCGGTTAATTTGATGGCATAAGGCTGTATAACTCAGCCAACTTCGCAATTTTCCTCCCACACAGAGGAAGAAATAGACTTTCGTCCTCGCGGAATTGTGCCCGGAGTATATGTCGCAAGATTTTATATCACTCGATACATCACGGTTTCATTCAAAGTATCTTTATGCATGTGCACGAATTATGTAACTGGCACTCTTGGAACAGGGCGTGAAATGCCCTCTTCACTCTGTGACATTCATTTACTCCCGTGCATTTACTCCCGAAAGAGACTGTTTTTTGTGGCAACGCATTTAGTCCCCAAAAGGAATAAAATTACTCCTTTTTCTTAGAGTGTACTAGAAAATGACAGACGCGGAGAAGATCGAGTCACAATGTGAACGTGGTCCTGCACCCTCCGAGTCAACTACCAACAACAACCCCGCTAACTTCTCTCGCATTTTTAGGGAATAGCAAGCCGGCGTGCTGCATGGCTGACCTTTCATTTTTATCTTTCCTTTTCCTTTTTTTTCTGCCAATAAATCCCCCCCTCCCCGCTTACCTCGGTTCCTGGACCTGTCCACTTGTCTGTCCCCGTCTCTATAGTTTCGTTCCCCCCCCCCCCCCCCCCCGCACACACACACTCATGGAAATGTCGCCGTCTTGTACCTCCCGCATAAAAGCCATAGCTCAATGGGGGTCATTTGCGTGCCAATGCTACTTCATATGCGGAGAAGTGCCTCAGGACGACAGCTCTCGTCCTGAGGCACTTCCCTTCATACTTCCTTATCGGTTCGCTGGATTTCTACCCGTCAACGTAATGCTATCTAATGCGATTAAAAATAGAGCTGCGCTCTCCATCCAACATGCACTGACCTACAGTTCTATGAAAAGTAATAATATCAATAATAATTTATTTCCTAATAAGCGATTAGGACCGGCGACATAAAAACGGCTGCGTGTGAATTGACACGGTCACTGGTTCCATGCGGTAGCGGCAGCATCACCAAGCACAATAGCAGAGGCCATAATCCATATGCATACAATATAGCATGCATCATGAGTACATGTGACGTAACCCACATACACGACACACACACGTATATATATATAAATGGGATGATGATGATGTCAGAATCTCAGTTATCTATATAGGTAAAGGGAGAGTGTACTACACATTTTTTAAATCCAAGGACATGTTTTGCCATGAACATAGAACATTCCCAGAGACTGCGGGAGTGTATATTGTAACCTTTGTTCTCCACATGATATGTTCCGCATCTTTGAATTGGCCATCTTTGTTGGTGGCGGTATGGATAGCGATATACGTATTAGGTGCCACATTGGCGATCTCAAGAAATACCACATTAATGTTCGCAATCGCTCTTCTATAAGCCCAGGACACGCTTTAGTTGTACATGTTGTGTATGGAAATAAGGTTATATTTTTCAGAAAGCCGGTTGTCTTCTGATAGTATGGCAGGCCTTCAACAAGTAGAAAAGAGTCTTCTTTTGAATTACCTACAAGGAGTTCATCTATAGGACCCTTTCCTCACCGTGTCCCCGCAGGAGAAAACACGCGGTAATAAGAGAAATGGCTGACTTACCCATATTCCAACAGCGAGTACAGACACAAAGTAAGCCGCAACCACGGCTATGTCAGGAGCGTCCAGCGTAGTACTTAGCAGGTGCTTACCCTCCATACTCGCAAAACGCTTCACAAATTATGGGGAAAAAAAAAAGCTGCACGGTGCACCGTTATTGCATTTTGTATGGAGATACTTCGATATAGGTACTATATACGGCACAGACGAACTGTGTGGAAAATTGTTAACCTCGTCGGCGATATGCCCTTTCCCTTCTCTCTTCATAATAACGTCGCGTCGCAACGCGGTGACGTAGTCACACCGCCTGTGCTGCATAGGGACCTCGGGTTTACAGCTGCTGAACGCTGTTTACTGACGAGGCGATAAGATTTTCTGGGACGACATAACCTTTTTTTTTTTTGTTCGTGACATAAAGAATGCAAAGAGAGCAGTATCGACGACGAAACATTATGTTGAAGCGGGATATTTTTGTACGTCTTTTTTTCTTTAAATCTTTTTGAAACTTGGAACGTGAGACGAACATGAAAGGATCGGAAACAAAACTATGTCGGGAGAAGTTGAAATTAGGATTGCAAGCCCCGATATAAACGAAGAGTGTCGCAGGGAATAACCGCGATCTCTTCCAGCCCATTTTGGCGTGTTGTGACGTCAGATCAGCCGAGTACTTTTATTGGATGTCGAGAATCGTCTGCTACGGCGTAGGAGCACGACGATTGGTCGGCTGATCTGCTTCAGAAGTGCGACGGGTGGCGCCAATTACAACAGCGAAAAGAATGAAAGGAAGAAAAACGAAGGGCACAGTTGCACAGTTCCCTTAGAAGTCGGCCCAGGACGCACATTCCCCCAGGGCGTTAGTCGTGACGTCGCCCACCTCTGTGAGGCCGATAACGGCGAGTCCTTCCACCATCACCACCACCTTTTTTTTTTTCTTTTGTCCCGTTAACTTCATCTCTGCCTCTGACATCACTCTTGAAGACACAGTATCATTGGGCGAGATATGTGCCCTAAGAACTTATATTCTAATTGTTTCGCGGGTTGTTCTTAAAATGGATCGTCTACAGCGGTCGAACAGACTCAATATATTCACGGTCACCGCAGGAAGCAATGCCAGGAAAGGACAGGATTCAGACAAAAGAGATTCCTCTACGATAGTAGAACTGCACTGCGGTTTGCCCTGCATATTTCAGGTACAGGTGCTAATGTTATACCAGCTTCGAAAAAAAAAAAAATAAAGAGAAAAAGAGAATGGAACGTGGTAGCCTGGATTATACTTCTGAGAGCCACAGTGACGGTAGCTTTTTCCACATGTGTAAAAGATGCGTTTCAAAGTTATAATAAGCGATCCTCATGCAGGGCAACCACACGCCACACCCTATAAAAGCAGAACTTCACCACATAGTACGCTCTTGGCCAATCACCATTCCGAATGACATCGTTCTGCCCCCTGATTGATGGAAAACAGGAGGCGTGCTCCTTTTTGGACACTTATACAATTCAAAAAAGAAAAAAAAAAGAGAAAACGGCGTACGCCCCGCTCTTTCCACAAATCGGGAGTCATAAAGGTATCATTGTGTGCAATGGTAGGCCTAAGTGAGGTCGAAAACGGCAAGCCGGTTTCGTCACCACCACCACCACCACAACCACCGTCCCTTTTTCGAGTGGAGGCGCATAGCCGTGCAAAAGCAACAGACCGCCAGCTGCAGCTTTGTCACATTATCCACAGCTGTTCCTCGTGGCACATATCCGTTCCTGTGCGGCTCAAGGGCTCTCGTGCATGTTCCACAACAGGTACACCACCTGATCTGTTTGGAGGAAGTAGCTTCGTAACACGAATGATCGCAGCGCTAAACGGCGGAGAACGCAAAAGTACGCAGAACACCCTTAAGGGGGCGGTGAAGTGCAAAAAGTAGTTCTCCTCGCGGAATGAAAGTTGCCGTTACCTTGGAACTAATACAAAAGGAACTGAATTCATTCATTGCGTCGTTCGTGATTTATTCTAGAAGGAAACCGACAGTTTACGCTTTCCCTGTTCTCTCCTTCTCGAGAAGGGCGGCAATGTGGGGTGGCCTGTCATTGGTCTCCTCAAATGATTTGCCCAATCATCGAGGAAGACCGTTTCGAGGAGGTCAATGGGGAGTGCGCTCCACGTTGCCACGCTTCTTGTGAAGGAGAGAAGAGGAAAACCGTAAACTGACCATTTCGTTCGTGCATCACGTACGACGCATATTATATATTTATATTGCTTTCAAGGTAACGACATCTTTCATTGAGTGACGAGAAATTTTCGCACTTTGGTTTCCCTTTTAAGACAGAACATCACGGCGTAACATATGTTGAGGGTATAGACACGGTGACACCTTTAGGTAAAAGCAATGTTGTGTTTGTGGAGAAGTTGGGTAACCACCACAGTGACAACGATAAAAGAGAGAGAGAGAGAAGATTGGAACAGAACACCTCAAAGTGTTTCAACAAAATGATAAAATTTAATAGTATTTCAAAAAGAGTTTCGCAAAAAAATATACTAAGAAACGACTACAATATAAAGTCACCGTAAGTAAACGGGTTTGACACAAAGAAAGCTCAAGAGGTGGCATTTTTTTATATAACTACTTACTAAGCTACATTAATATATTCCTTGATTGCGTTATAATTGCAGTTTTGTACGTTTATTGTCTTATCCTTCCTTTCATTATTTTCGAAAAAGAAGAACGAAAAACGGAAAACAAGAAAATGCTCAGAGTGTGTGCTGGAATTATGCACATATACTCTGTAGAAGGTGCTCTTTATTTTGCAGGTGGAATTCCAGGGAAAGAAGAAACTTGGCAATTTGTCCTCAGAAAACAGCAAGAGGTTAGCCTTACCCTTCCTTCCATTTTCAGCACATGCACACACAAAAGAAGAAGGTGCTCAGACTTAGCCGGAATTATGAACATATACTCTGTAGAAGGTGCTCTTCATTTTGCAGGTAGAATTGCAGGGGAAGAAGGACCTTGGCAATTTGGCCTCAGAAAACAGCAAGAGGTTAGTCTTACTCTTCCTTCCATTTCAGCAAAAAAATAAAGGTGCTCAGACTTAGTTGAAATTATGAACATATACTCTGTAGAAGGTGCTCTTCATTTTGCAGGTATAATTGCAGGGGAAGAAGGACCTTGGCAATTTGGCCTCAGAAAACAGCAAGAGGTTAGTCTTACTCTTCCTTCCATTTCAGCAAAAAAATAAAGGTGCTCAGACTTAGTTGAAATTATGAACATATACTCTGTAGAAGGTGCTCTTCATTTTGCAGGTATAATTGCAGGGGAAGAAGGACCTTGGCAATTTGGCCCCAGAAAACAGCAAGAGGTTAGTCTTACCCTTCCTTCCATTTCAGCAAAAAAATGAAGGTGCTCAGACTTAGTTGAAATTATGAACATATACTCTGTAGAATGTGCTCTTCATTTTGCAGGTAGAATTGCAGGGGAAGAAGGACCTTGGCAATTTGGCCTCAGAAAACAGCAAGAGGTTAGTCTTACCCTTCCTTCCATTTCAGCAAAAAAATAAAGGTGCTCAGACTTAGTTGAAATTATGAACATATACTCTGTAGAAGGTGCTCTTCATTTTGCAGGTATAATTGCAGGGGAAGAAGGACCTTGGCAATTTGGCCTCAGAAAACAGCAAGAGGTTAGTCTTACCCTTCCCTCCATTTTTAGCAAAAAAAATAAAGGTGCTCAGACTTAGCTGGAACTATGAACATAAACTCTGTACAAGGTGCTATTCATTTTGCAGGTGTAATTGCATGGGAAAAAGAATCTTCTTGGATGCACAGGGTGAAACTGCAGATGTGTGGAATAAAGGATGAGAGGGAGAGTTATAATGCCCTTTTTGATTCTCTTGGTTAAAGTTCCAAATGTTTTGCAGCGTGTGCGTATATATATATGTCGGAGTCTGTGAATATATATCTGTAGTCTGACACTTAGCAGTCGTGTTGTTGCTGCCTGTCGTCCGGCCCTTGGCTGCGTGTGCTTCACAATGTATACCAGATTTCAACACTGGTGAAGGACCCTGGAAATTCGGCCAAAAACATCAAGATTTAATGTGCTCTGCAGTTTGCACGTGGAATGGCGCCGGAAGAAGGACCTACGAAAACGGGCCTCTGCAACTTCAACTCTGGTCTCAATACAGTCTCTCTGTTCATTAAAATTTGCTCGTTCCGTGTTTAACAACTTTTATTCACAACACCGTGATCTTGAAAAAAACATGCATAATTAAGAATGCTGCGAAGGTAAGCGGCTCTTACTGAAATAATGCTA
The DNA here is from genome assembly GCF_037126465.1 of Ornithodoros turicata. Taxonomy (NCBI): domain Eukaryota; kingdom Metazoa; phylum Arthropoda; class Arachnida; order Ixodida; family Argasidae; genus Ornithodoros; species Ornithodoros turicata. Next base: position 16,817,320 of record NC_088210.1, on the reverse strand, counting down.
AACGATATTATTGAAAAGTACTGCCAGTAAACAAACTACGACAAGGGCGAGGACAGCACCTCCCTTCCTCTTATCACACCCTAGACTACTGCTCATCTCGAAACCTTGCTCAAATCTATCCAGGGAAATGGACTCGTCCGGCAGGGTGGTAAAGGACGCCCCCTCATGGAGTCCATTGATGTGCTCAGTAGAATGGGCGCAAGTAACTCTCCTCGCACCGAAATCGTGCATTTTCTGTGCAAAGTACATCGCTCCCCCTTGCGGGGACGTCCGGAACTAATTCAAGGCCACGTTTGAGGTCAAACAAGGTTAACCAAAGTCAAACAAGGTCAATCAAGGTCAAACAAGGTCAAACAGTAGTAAATCTTTTGGGCCGATTTTCGACAAAATGCAGCAAGTTTGAAAGGTCGTTTTAGAGGTCAAATTGAGGTCATATAGAGGTCGTTCAAGGGCAATCAAGGTGACTTATGGGAAATGGACTCGTCCGGGGAGGGAAAGGACACCCCTCGGGCGAGTTCATTAATGGAATCGTCGAGGGGGTGTCCTTTCCCTCCCCGGACGAGTCCATTAATGGACTCGTCCAAGGGGTGTGCTTCCTGCCGGAAGAGTCCATTTTTCCTCATTTTGTTTGCCTAAATTGCGCAGAATTCTTAGAGGAAGCGCTGCAGTTTTGTAACGGGTAGATGTTACATAATTTGTTTACTGAGCTCTAGGTGTTCGCAAGCTCCAGTTAGAGCTGGTGCATAATACCAGCACTTAAATTCCGTAAGCCATTTAAGCATAGGCTACTCACCTTTCACAAAAACAAACATTCTGCACTTTTTCTACAGGGCACACGCTTTATATGATCTGAACTAATTTTATTCAACATTGGATCAAAGAATTACAAAAATTTAATCACATGAATGCAAGGTAATAAGCATTACAAACGAGTTGACATTCGACATGAAATTTTGGCGTCTTCCGCCAATTTCGAAGACGCATCGTCCTTTCCTTCTAATCTCGTTTGCTGAGGCCCAAATTTCCGAAGTCGTTCTCATCCCATTCCACCTGCAGAATAAGGAGGACCTTTTACTGAGTATGTGTGGCTAATTTTAGCTCAATAGGAGTATTTTATTCTTTTTCACTGAAAATGGAATAGAAGGTAAGACTAACCTCTTTCTGTTTTCTGAGGCCAGCTTTCGGAGGTCCTTCTTCCAGCCTTTGTCCACCTGCACAGTAAAGAGGAACTTTTACTGAGTATGCGTGCCTAATTTCAGCTCAATAGGATCATTATTCTTCACTGAAAATAGAAAAGACAGTAAGACTAACCTCTTACTGTTTTTTGAGGCCACCTTTTGGGGGTCCTTCTTCCAGCCCCTGTCCACCTGCACAGTAAAGAGGACATTTTACTGAGTGTGTGTGCCTAATGACAGCTCAATAGGAGCCTTTCATTCTTTTTCACAGAAAATAGAAAAGACAGTTAGACTAACCTCTTACTATTTTCTGAGGCCAACTTTCGGGGGTCCTTCTCCCAGCCCCTGTCCACCTGCACAATAAATAGGACCTTTTACTGATAATGTGTGCCTAATTTCAGCTCAATAGGAACATATTTTTTTAAACTGAAAATTGAAAAGGCGGTAAGACTAGCCTCTTACTATTTTCTGAGGCCAACTTTCGGGGGTCCTTCTCCCAGCCTCTGTCCACCTGCACAGCAAAGAGAACCTTTTACTGAGTATGTGTGCCTAATTTCAGCTCAATAGGATCATTCTTCTTCTTCACTGAAAATAGAAACGACAGTAAGACTAACCTCTTACTGTTTTTTGAGGCCACCTTTTGGGGGTCCTTCTTTCACCCCCTGTCCACCTGCACAGTAAAGAGGACCTGTTACTGAATATGTGTGCCTAATTTCAACTCGATGGGAGCATATTATTATTTTCACTGAAAATGGAATAGAAGGTAAGACTAACATATTACTGTTTTCTGAGGCCGGCTTTCGGAGGTCCTTCTTCCAGCCCCTGTCCACCTGCACAGTAAAAAGGACCTTTTACTGAGTGTGTGTGCCTAATGCCAGCTCAATAGGAGCCTTTCATTCTTTTTCACTGAAAATAGAAAAGACAGTAAGACTAACCTCTTACTGTTTTCTGAGACCAACTTTCGGAGGTCCTTCTTCCAGCCTCTGTCAACCTGCACAGTAAAGAGGACCTTTTACTGAGTATGTGTGCCTAATTTCAACTCGATGGGAGCATATTATTATTTTCACTGAAAATGGAATAGAAGGTAAGACTAACATATTACTGTTTTCTGAGGCCAGCTTTCGGGGGTCCTTCTTCCACCTCCTGTCCACCTGCACAGTAAAGAGGACCTTTTACTGAGTGTGTGTGCGCCTAATGTCAGCTCAATAGGAGCCTTTCATTCTTTTTCACTGAAAATAGAAAAGACAGTAAGACTAACCTTTTACTGTTTTCTGAGGCCACCTTTTGGGGGTCCTTCTTCCACCCCCTGTCCACCTGCACAGTAAAGAGGACCTTTTACTGAGTGTGTGTGCCTAATGCAGGCTCAATAGGAACCTTTCATTCTGTTTCACTGAAAATAGAAAAGACAGTAAGACTAACCTCTTACTGTTTTCTGAGACCAACTTTCGGAGGTCCTTCTTCCACCCCCTGTCCACCTGCACAGTAAAGAGGACCTTTTACTGAGTGTGTGTGCCTAATGCCAGCTCAATAGGAGCCTTTCATTCTTTTTCACTGAAAATAGAAAAGACAGTAAGACTAACCTCTTACTGTTTTCTGAGGCCACCTTTTGGGGGTCCTTCTTCCAGCCCCTGTCCACCTGCACAGTAAAGAGGACCTTTTACTGAGTGTGTGTGCCTAATGCCAATTCAATAGGAGCCTTTCATTCTTTTCCACTGAAAATAGAAAAGACAGTAAGACTAACCTCTTACTGTTTTCTGAGACCAACTTTCGGAGGTCCTTCTTCCACCCCCTGTCCACCTGCACAGTAAAGAGGACCTTTTACTGAGTGCGTGTGCCTAATGCCAGCTCAATAGGAGCCTTTCATTCTTTTTCACTGAAAATAGAAAAGACAGTAAGACTAACCTCTTACTGTTTTCTGAGACCAACTTTCGGAGGTCCTTCTTCCACCCCCTGTCCACCTGCACAGTAAAGAGGACCTTTTACTGAGTGTGTGTGCCTAATGCCAGCTCAATAGGAGCCTTTCATTCTTTTTCACTGAAACTAAAAAAGACAGTAAGACTAACCTCTTACTGTTTTCTGAGGCCAACTTTTGGGGGTCCTTCTTCCAGCCCCTGTCCACCTGCACAGTACAGAGGACCTTTTACTGAGTGTGTGCGCCTAATGTCAGCTCAATAGGAGCCTTTCATTCTTTTTCACTGAAAATAGAAAAGACAGTAAGACTAACCTTTTACTGTTTTCTGAGACCAACTTTCGGAGGTCCTTCTTCCGCCCCCTGTCCACCTGCACAGTAAAGAGGACCTTTTACTGAGTGTGTGTGCCTAATGCCAGCTCAATAGGAGCCTTTCATTCTTTTTCACTGAAACTAAAAAAGACAGTAAGACTAACCTCTTACTGTTTTCTGAGGCCAACTTTTGGGGGTCCTTCTTCCAGCCCCTGTCCACCTGCACAGTACAGAGGACCTTTTACTGAGTGTGTGCGCCTAATGTCAGCTCAATAGGAGCCTTTCATTCTTTTTCACTGAAAATAGAAAAGACAGTAAGACTAACCTCTTACTGTTTTCTGAGACCAACTTTCGGAGGTCCTTCTTCCGCCCCCTGTCCACCTGCACACTAAAGAGGACCTTTTACTGAGTGTGTGTGCCTAATGCCAGCTCAATAGGAACCTTTCATTCTGTTTCACTGAAAATAGAAAAGACAGTAAGACTAACCTCTTACTGTTTTCTGAGACCAACTTTCGGAGGTCCTTCTTCCACCCCCTGTCCACCTGCACAGTAAAGAGGACCTTTTACTGAGTGTGTGTGCCTAATGCCAGCTCAATAGGAGCCTTTCATTCTTTTTCACTGAAAATAGAAAAGACAGTAAGACTAACCTCTTACTGTTTTCTGAGACCAACTTTCGGAGGTCCTTCTTCCACCCCCTGTCCACCTGCACAGTACAGAGGACCTTTTACTGAGTGTGTGTGCCTAATGCCAGCTCAATAGGAGCCTTTCATTCTTTTTCACTGAAAATAGAAAAGACAGTAAGACTAACCTCTTACTGTTTTCTGAGACCAACTTTCGGAGGTCCTTCTTCCACCCCCTGTCCACCTGCACAGTAAAGAGGACCTTTTACTGAGTGTGTGTGCCTAATGCCAGCTCAATAGGAGCCTTTCATTCTTTTTCACTGAAAATAGAAAAGACAGTAAGACTAACCTCTTACTGTTTTCTGAGACCAACTTTCGGAGGTCCTTCTTCCACCCCCTGTCCACCTGCACAGTAAAGAGGACCTTTTACTGAGTGTGTGTGCCTAATGCCAGCTCAATAGGAGCCTTTCATTCTTTTTCACTGAAAATAGAAAAGACAGTAAGACTAACCTCTTACTGTTTTCTGAGACCAACTTTCGGAGGTCCTTCTTCTACCCCCTGTCCACCTTCACAGTAAAGAGGACCTTTTACTGAGTGTGTGTGCCTAATGCCAGCTCAATAGGAGCCTTTCATTCTTTTTCACTGAAAATAGAAAAGACAGTAAGACTAACCTCTTACTGTTTTCTGAGACCAACTTTCGGAGGTCCTTCTTCCACCCCCTGTCCACCTGCACAGTAAAGAGGACCTTTTACTGAGTGTGTGTGCCTAATGCCAGCTCAATAGGAGCCTTTCATTCTTTTTCACTGAAAATAGAAAAGACAGTAAGACTAACCTCTTACTGTTTTCTGAGGCCAACTTTTGGGGGTCCTTCTTCCAGCCCCTGTCCACCTGCACAGTACAGAGGACCTTTTACTGAGTGTGTGTGCCTAATGCCAGCTCAATAGGAGCCTTTCATTCTTTTTCACTTAAAATAGAAAAGACCGTAAGACTAACCTCTTACTGTTTTCTGAGACCAACTTTCGGAGGTCCTTCTTCCAGCCCCTGTCCACCTGCACAGTACAGAGGACCTTTTACTGAGTGTGTGTGCCTAATGCCAGCTCAATAGGAGCCTTTCATTCTTTTTCACTTAAAATAGAAAAGACCGTAAGACTAACCTCTTACTGTTTTCTGAGGCCAACTTTTGGGGGCCCTTCTTCCAGCCCCTGTCCACCTGCACAGTAAAGAGGACCTTTTACTGAGTGTGTGTGCCTAATGCCAGCTCAATAGGAGCCTTTCATTCTTTTTCACTGAAAATAGAAAAGACCGTAAGACTAACCTCTTACTGTTTTCTGTGACCAACTTTCGGAGGTCCTTCTTCCACCCCCTGTCCACCTGCACAGTACAGAGGACCTTTTACTGAGTGTGTGTGCCTAATGCCAGCTCAATAGGAGCCTTTCATTCTTTTTCACTTAAAATAGAAAAGACCGTAACACTAACCTCTTACTGTTTTCTGAGGCCACCTTTTGGGGGTCCTTCTTCCAGCCCCTGTCCACCTGCACAGTAAAGAGGACCTTTTACTGAGTGTGTGTGCCTAATGCCAGTTCAATAGGAGCCTTTCATTCTTTTCCACTGAAAATAGAAAAGACAGTAAGACTAACCTCTTACTGTTTTCTGAGACCAACTTTCGGAGGTCCTTCTTCCACCCCCTGTCCACCTGCACAGTAAAGAGGACCTTTTACTGAGCGTGTGTGCCTAATGCCAGCTCAATAGGAGCCTTTCATTCTTTTTCACTGAAAATAGAAAAGACAGTAAGACTAACCTCTTACTGTTTTCTGAGGCCACCTTTTGGGGGTCCTTCTCCCAGCCCCTGTCCACCTGCACAGTAAAGAGGACCTTTTACTGAGTGTGTGTGCCTAATGCCAGCTCAATAGGAGCCTTTCATTCTTTTTCACTGAAAATAGAAAAGACAGTAAGACTAACCTCTTACTGTTTTCTAAGGCCACCTTTTGGGGGTCCTTCTCCCAGCCCCTGTCCACCTGCACAGTAAAGAGGACCTTTTACTGAGTGTGTGTGCCTAATGCCAGCTCAATAGGAGCCTTTCATTCTTTTTCACTGAAAATAGAAAAGACAGTAAGACTAACCTCTTACTGTTTTCTGAGGCCACCTTTTGGGGGTCCTTCTCCCAGCCCCTGTCCACCTGCACAGTAAAGAGGACCTTTTACTGAGTGTGTGTGCCTAATGCCAGCTCAATAGGAGCCTTTCATTCTTTTTCACTGAAAATAGAAAAGACAGTAAGACTAACCTCTTACTGTTTTCTGAGGCCACCTTTTGGGGGTCCTTCTCCCAGCCCCTGTCCACCTGCACAGTAAAGAGGACCTTTTACTGAGTGTGTGTGCCTAATGCCAGCTCAATAGGAGCCTTTCATTCTTTTTCACTGAAAATAGAAAAGACAGTAAGACTAACCTCTTACTGTTTTCTGAGGCCACCTTTTGGGGGTCCTTCTTCCAGCCCCTGTCCACCTGCACAGTAAAGAGGACCTTTTACTGAGTGTGTGTGCCTAATGCCAGCTCAATAGGAGCCTTTCATTCTTTTTCACTGAAAATAGAAAAGACAGTAAGACTAACCTCTTACTGTTTTCTGAGGCCACCTTTTGGGGGTCCTTCTCCCAGCCCCTGTCCACCTGCACAGTAAGGAGGACCTTTTTCTGAGTGTGTGTGCCTAATGCCAGCTCAATAGGAGCCTTTCATTCTTTTTCACTGAAAATAGAAAAGACAGTAAGACTAACCTCTTACTGTTTTCTGAGGCCACCTTTTGGGGGTCCTTCTCCCAGCCCCTGTCCACCTGCACAGTAAGGAGGACCTTTTTCTGAGTGTGTGTGCCTAATGCCAGCTCAATAGGAGCCTTTCATTCTTTTTCACTGAAAATACAAAAGACAGTAAGACTAACCTCTTACTGTTTTCTGAGGCCACCTTTTGGGGGTCCTTCTCCCAGCCCCTGTCCACCTGCACAGTAAAGAGGACCTTTTACTGAGTGTGTGTGCCTAATGCCAGCTCAATAGGAGCCTTTCATTCTTTTTCACTGAAAATAGAAAAGACAGTAAGACTAACCTCTTACTGTTTTCTGAGGCCACCTTTTGGGGGTCCTTCTCCCAGCCCCTGTCCACCTGCACAGTAAAGAGGACCTTTTACTGAGTGTGTGTGCCTAATGCCAGCTCAATAGGAGCCTTTCATTCTTTTTCACTGAAAATAGAAAAGACAGTAAGACTAACCTCTTACTGTTTTCTGAGGCCACCTTTTGGGGGTCCTTCTCCCAGCCCCTGTCCACCTGCACAGTAAAGAGGAGCTTTTACTGAGTGTGTGTGCCTAATGCCAGCTCAATAGGAGCCTTTCATTCTTTTTCACTGAAAATAGAAAAGACAGTAAGACTAACCTCTTACTGTTTTCTGAGGCCACCTTTTGGGGGTCCTACTTCCAGCCCCTGTCCACCTGCACAGTAAAGAGGACCTTTTACTGAGTGTGTGTGCCTGATTTCAGCTCAATAGGAGCCTTTCATTCTTTTTCACTGAAAATAGAAAAGACAGTAAGACTAACCTCTTACTGTTTTCTGAGGCCAGCTTTCGGGGGTCCTTCTTCCACCTCCTGTCCACCTGCACAGTAAAGAGGACCTTTTACTGAGTGTGTGTGCCTAATGCCAGCTCAATAGGAGCCTTTCATTCTTTTTCACTGAAAATAGAAAAGACAGTAAGACTAACCTCTTACTGTTTTCTGAGGCCACCTTTTGGGGGTCCTTCTTCCAGCCCCTGTCCACCTGCACAGTAAAGAGGACCTTTTACTGAGTATGTGTGCCTGATTTCAGCTCAATAGGAGCCTTTCATTCTTTTTCACTGAAAATAGAAAAGACAGTAAGACTAACCTCTTACTGTTTTCTGAGGCCACCTTTTGGGGGTCCTTCTCCCAGCCCCTGTCCACCTGCACAGTAAAGAGGACCTTTTACTGAGTGTGTGTGCCTAATGCCAGCTCAATAGGAGCCTTTCATTCTTTTTCACTGAAAATACAAAAGACAGTAAGACTAACCTCTTACTGTTTTCTGAGGCCAGCTTTCGGGGGTCCTTCTTCCACCTCCTGTCCACCTGCACAGTAAAGAGGACCTTTTACTGAGTGTGTGTGCCTAATGCCAGCTCAATAGGAGCCTTTCATTCTTTTTCACTGAAAATAGAAAAGACAGTAAGACTAACCTCTTACTGTTTTCTGAGGCCACCTTTTGGGGGTCCTTCTTCCAGCCCCTGTCCACCTGCACAGTAAAGAGGACCTTTTACTGAGTATGTGTGCCTGATTTCAGCTCAATAGGAGTATTTTATTATTTTTCACTGAAAATGGAATAGTCATGTCTGAAAGGAAGGTGAAAAATTTATATATATCTTTCTCATGTATCTGACGTCCATGTGGCACAACCGTGATGAAGGTTGTTGAAAGGGTGCCGTTGTCGAAGTACTGGTCGTACTGCAGGCTACTGTCAGCCAAAAATGCCTTGTCAGCCTTGTCTGTGTTTGTCGTTTTTTGTCCCCTGGTCTCGGGTTTTTAAGTTATGAAAATATTTCTTGCTGCCTCTACGAAATTAGTATGATGTCGTTTGACTATTATCTCCGAGTACTTCGAACAATTGTGTCTGGCTCACTTTACTTACAATTTTATCATTCATGGAAGTGTGACATTTCTGACGGTTACCTGAAACTGCTCCCGATATTTTAGGACTTGCATTTCGATAACCTCTTATCCATTGATACTATATGGATACTTTGTTCTATACTCGACTTCAATATCTCTACTACTATTTCTACTTGTAGAACATTACTGTCGACTGATATTGCTTCTCGACTATTTCTGATCTTTATTCATTTTATTAGTTGCGTGACTTTTTGATATGTATTCCATTCTTCGACGATTAGTGTCGTCCCTGGCCGATATTCTCTCCACGTCAATGCTTGCAAGAGTTGATCCAACGCTCACTTTTCGGATGCCATGAAATATACCTCTCGTCAGGAATTCATCGGATGCAACTCAAGCGTGGCTGTTACAGCTCAGCGACGTTACCGCCGCAGACATGCTGACTCTCCAAGATATGCCTTCGAAGAAAATCCAATGTGGTCATCTGGAAGATATATAGAACACAAGCTCTTCCATCACTCGCACTACCAACTTACCAGTGACTAACTAGAAGACTATAGGCTCTACAAGACTAACTACTCAACTCAACTCCAGTCATCATGACAACATTTCTGGTTCCATGATCAAATCTAGCCAGCCAACGCTCACCCTGAAAGCATTGATATCCTTCTTGGACAACCTGGCATTTTGGTACTCACTCTGTCTGGCTCATGAACCAAATTACAGCGAGGAATGGGGTAGAGTATCGCCCCTGCCGATGAAACAGCCAAATCGTATCATCACTCAAATAAAGTTGTCTTGTTCGGATATGTATTTGGGGCTGTATCCTGGAATAAACGGAGACACTTCCTTGAGTTTAAGGGGCTTCCTGATTTTACTACTTTCTTCGGTTTCAGCTTTTTAAATTCTAGTTTCGACCGATACTTTTATTGACAGCCACCACCACCACGTGACATCCGATGACCACGTGACGCTGTGAGACTTTATGCTGCTATCCCTGATTGCCCTATATAAAGCTAGTGCATTTGAACGCGTTTGGCACAATATGTTACATTATGGCACAGCTTTCATGGTTATGCCTTCTATTGATCTGGTACGGAGATTACTTTCCGGAATGGGCTGGCCAACTTTCAGGTTCACGTTAGGCTTAGTCTATAGAGAGCATCTGAACAGGCTATACCTTGTAGGTTATGCGAACAAGGAAGATTACATGCACGTACGGAGGGCCTCTCCGTGTTGTTTATGCGAAAAAGATGGCGGGAAAATACCTCCAAACATCAGTGCTTTCCCTGCTGTGCTGGGGAGGTGCGCCGAGGACGTGCAGATGATTCTTTTCTGTTCTGTAAAGATATTCACTGCGCATGCTCCCACGTCCCGTTCTTTGTCAGAGTGAGAACAGATAACAGAGGGCGCTAAACGCCACCGTCAAACCAAAATCACGCACGTCTAGATAACAGCCTGATAATGTCACGTGAAAACTTTGAGGTGAACCTGCTGATAACACGAGTAGCATTACAGACAAAATGCAGTTCGAGGCCACTAATAAACAATGTTATCCTGAGCATAAAGCATATTTTCACAGACTTACCCTTCATAAGGGCGATACATTACCGAAATATTCTTACTTCCACAGTCTAGCAAAACTAGTAAAGAATGATCAAGCACCGTGCTTGCGCACACTAGCCACGTGGCAAATTCAAATACCGCAAATGAAATGCGGCACACAGTTATTTTCTCGCCCTGTAGACGTAGTTGTTACAGGATGTTATTTTTCTCGTAAAATAAACAAACTGTCACACAGCTTTCTACTATTAAGTACTTACCAGTCACGCAATCTTCTAGCGTTAAGTTTCTAGTATGAATTTTTGTGCTAAGTGTTATATTGTGCTCATTCTTCCGGTTGTTCATATATATTTATTGTATCGTGATATCATGAAATTTACGCAATCTCCCTAGCTCTTTTTAACCACTGTAATGGTTTAAGAGCAGGACTGGGGCACGTCGATCTACATAATGTAGGTTGTTTCCCCAGTATCTTGTAGCCTTCTGTTTTTCTTGTTGTTGTTGTTGTTGTTGTTGCATGTTATAGGAAGTAAAATTAAAAGCAAAATATTATGCATGGTTTGCATCGCTCAGAAATCCAATGTTTCATCGTTGTGCAACTCGTGAGGGCAGTGGTGGCACCGCGAGCAGCAGAGCCGTGCAGGCAAAATGTACTGAAAGTCAAGTGCAATAGGGGTGGACGGGTAGGTGGAAGGCCTTGAACAGACTCGTGAAACTAAGGAACATCGATAAGACACATACCGTCCACCCCTATTGCACTCGGCTTTCAGTACATTGTGCCGCGTGGGGAGCCGTGCAGGCAAAATGGCACGCGCATTTATTCTGGAAAACCAAAATATCTTTTAGTATGGTCTTTCGTTAGATAAGACGCGTGGCGATAGCGAGGTGCTATCGCCGATAGTGGTCTCACACGTGTGGTTTCCCTCTCTCCTGCGAGGGAACCTGAAGCTTATATAACCCGTAGCGCTAGCAGCGCAGAAAGGAGAGCCATCCTGACGACTGGTACGAGCAACAACTATGCTGCGAGCGGCGGACGGGTTCTTTCGGCAGTCGCCAGATTACGGCAGTGGTCTACAGCAGGGAACTACGATGTAAGCGAATAATTCTGCTGTTTGTTGCTGGTTCACCTGAATGTTGCTTGTATTCTCTGAGGGTTGGACAGATGGTGGGATTAACTCTAAATTCCCACAATTTGGCGCCTAACTTGGGGCGGCCGACCTGTCGGGCCATTTGTGTCCAAGGAACATGAGCTGATAGAGAGGTAGCAAGCGAGCTGGTGGTATAGATCCATAACTTAAACCCAAAACCGGGGGACAAAAAAAGATTGTCTGTGTTTTGTCTCCGAGTCGAGGGTTTTTACGTTATGGATAAGCTGATAGTTGTTAGCTGTCTTCGCTATAATGTTTCACGCTTGTTTTTTTCTGCGTTCTGTTTTTGATTCCCGCCGTTTCTCTTTCCTTGCCGGTCATGCCGCTCAAGAGGAATACCAGCTCTCTCGACTGCCGTGGTCCAACGGCACAGGACCTGTAACAGCAGATGACTTCATTCTGTACGCCACTATCTGAACAGCTCAGCACCTCCTCAGTCCTCGAACAGCCTGCTGCGCCCGAACTTGACTGGATATCGACGGTTTCCAGCCACAGCGACCCCTCCAGTTCAAGACTTCCTAACCGACTTCGACGCTTGCCAAACGGCCGTACGAATCACCGGCGAAGTCTTCCTGCGAAGAGTACAGCCAGCAGCTAGCTCGTGGCTGTCCTTCCGATGACATCTTGCACAGCCCCGTTTGAAAAGGTGGGAGGGGGCGTGGCGACAGCGAGTTGTTATCGCTGATAGCCCCCTTACACGTGCAGTATCCCTCTCTATTGAGAGGGAACCTGAAGCCGTAATTTAAGCCGTAAAGCGCGGAAAAGAAATGCATCTTGACGGCTGTTGCGGACAGATTACGACGCAGTGGTCTTCTGCGGGGAACGGCGGTGTATGCGAATAAACATACTGTTGGTTAACCTGAGCGCTGCTTGTGTTCTCTGGGGCTGCAACTATAGACATGTCGGGATGGGTACAGGTCCCAAGAAGTTTACGGAGCGCGCGCGAGAGTTTTTATCCAGCGTGGCGTGAGGAAGCGGGCTCACTTGAGGAGTGCGCCGGTAGCGAGCGCATTCTAGCGATACCGAAAGTACCGGTGTGTCGCAGCCAACGCACTCGCCCGTCCCTGTGACAGAGCCCGCTTCTGCTCTCCGCTAGGCTGAAGAAAAGGTACTCTAATAGGCGTGTTCCGTACACTTCTGTCGGGACCTGTGCCACGTAAGAATTAAGGGTAGGAATAAAAGGGTACAGCTCGCATCAGAGTTAACTTGAACGCCATTCCGGCCTGCGGACCCTGGCGGTGCTTAGAAATAAAGGCGGTTTTTGGTCATCTGTTTACAGTTAGAGGGGGTGACCCACGTTACGAAAGCATTCTCTGCTTGGCGCTGCCAGGGCGGCTCTTCCCTCCTCGCCGGCTGGAGCGTTGTTCAAGTTAACTTTGACACTAGCCGTACACACAGCAGTTAAGATGAGCGAAACTCACGCGTGTAAAACCACACGCGCATAAGCGTGCGAAAGCGAAATACCTACAGCCACACCCTTGTCACATTATCCGCAGCTGTTCCACGTGGCACATAACTGTTGCTATGCGGCTCAAGGACCCTCGTGCATGTTCAGCAAAGAGTACACCCACCCGATCAGTTCGGAGGAAATAGCTTTGGAACACGAATGACCGCAGCGCTGAATGGTGGAGGCGGGACACGTTGGCATCTGTGCATATCACTGGGCGCGGCCGTGGCGCCCCCACACTGCTGTAATGGCGAATGGGTGACGTCAGGCAAGATGGCTGCTCTCTAGGAAACTGCCGTTATAATGCAGTTTCCGTGTGGTCGTCACGAGCCATCATGAAAAATATTTCCACTGAACACTCGTAAAAGGGCAATTAAGCGCAAAATATTTCTTACTACTTTCTAAATACTTGAGAGCAATGAAAAAGGAACAGGATTTATTCATTGCGTCGTTTGTGGTTTATGCACGAACGAAACCGCAGCTTACGCTTTCCGTCTTTCTCTCCTTCTCGAGAAGGGCGACAGTGTGGTGAGGCCTCCTATTGGACTCTTCAAACGACCAGTCCAATCATCGCGGGATATCGTTTGAGGAGTCCAGTAGGAGGCCGCTCCACATTGCCGCCCTTCTTGTGAAGGAGAGAAGAGGGAGACCGTAAACTGACCGTTTCGTTCTTCGCGCATCACGAACGACGCAACGGATGAATATCGTTCCTTTTATATTGCTTTCAAGGTAACATCTTTCATTCAATGAGTAGAAATTTTCCCACTTATGTGCCCCTTTTAAGACGGAACGACTGCCCTACACAGTTACTGTATATTTACACACGCTTGACACATAGCTCGAAAGGTGCAGCCAAATTTTTTGGGCAGTAATTTACATTATTATATTCTTTCACTGCGTTATAATTTCAGTTTCGCACGTTCATTGTACACTAATACTCCTTGTATCAGTAAATAACCCGCAGGCCATAAATGAGGTTTGCTATTGGGCGTACAAAAAAAGAGAAGCGCTCGTTTACTCAGAAGAACTTACTTTAAAGAAGAAACGTTTACTCAGGTCTTTACACAGCGTTAATCTCTCGATCGACAATTCACCGGACCCGCCCCGTAAACGATCTTTCACAAGAGGACGCACGAAAAGCTGCATTGTACAAAAACGATATTTGGAAACTTTGTGCACGCACTCGTGTGTGTATTGTCACGGTCATTTGAAGCGGTTTCAGCGCAGAGTTAAAGGCCTACAAGTTTCGGATGTTTATTTTCCTCCTTCTTGTTGGCGCAGCTGGCTGGGAGCCCTCCTGCCTCGAAGAAGACGTATCTTTTCCGTTGTGCACCGGGAAGAGATGCTCTCGTTACGTTACTGCATGGCTTTCACTGTCGCTTCGTCCTTGCTTGGGAGTAAGTTATCATGACCACTCTAGCCGGCATAACTGACAATGTATAGTTCTTCGTTCAAACTGCCTCGTGTTTTGTTCTTTAAAACGGTATTCAGAATGGGTGAGTCACTATTTTCACATGCGTTCCACAAGGTTCCACTTGTTCCACGTTCCAAGGTTCGCGTTCAACTGTTTATACGTGACTGAAGAACATCCCCCTTTTTTGGACTCGATACCACCATCTCCCAGTGTTTAGCACGACCTCGGAACTGTAGCACCAAAAACCGTATACCATATTCAAACTGCTACACCGTTGGTATAAGTTGATAAGAATAGTTGTAGCTGAACAGGCTGGTTATCATTCGCTCTCGCGGTTGGTACTTAACAAAAGGGTCATTCATGTGGCAACGCTTTTCAAATCTTTCAAGACATATGAGCACCTGTACACCTTTTATCTTTTTCTTTTTCAGAGTGCTCGTGCGGCGTGGGACCGACTTACGGGATAGAATGGTCGTACGACTCAAGCCTAGGTAAGGGAACACTGTCGCGCTAGAATAATGAAGCTGAGGGAATCTGTCGCGGTGAGCAAGTTAGAAGACCTTGAAGGCACCGGAACGCAGTTACGGCACACTCTCATAAAATGAGCTTGTTCAATGGCTTACGCTCTCAGGTCTCTAACGTCACGATTTTCGTCCCAATCGCACTCATTGTTTTATAAAAAAATCAAAATTGAAAATTGCGGGCAACATTGTACCGAGGTAGACATCAATTTTGCATTGGCCGTCAAGTACGGCGGGAAAACTACATTGCGTGCGCATAACACTGGGTCAACGCAGTGACGTCTACGGCACTCGGCGCAGAAACCGAAATCACAACAAGAAAAGCTCTAAACATGACATGAGCGCATGGGCGCCAGTGTTGCTAAAATGAGGGCTGTTTCACTCCCGAAGCCGCCCCGACCGATTCTATAGCAATTTCACGACCTAGTAGATTATACCGACCATGTCATAGTCGGCAACAGCTATGAGGGGCCCGTCCACACGATCCGCTAGGAGCGCTACACATCGGCCCGCGAGATGTACATTATGATTGGACAATGGAAATTTGAATTTTGAACGTCCAGAAGCGGACATACGACTACCGTAGCAGACGACAGCAACAGCTCCTAGGAAAACGCGTACAACGATGATGATAATCAAGTTTAGAAAGAAGGATCTTCCATGGGACGTACACCGCTTGTACAAAAATACTAAGGTAAGCTGAAGTACAAAGTACTGCATAAATTGAAAAAGCAATAACCGGGCCGCTGAGTGGCGCTACCGCTAGCCTCCAAATGCGGCGCTGGGACGAGGTGCAAATGGTATGGCCGCGAGCAATTTTGACAGGCGACATATTACATGTGTGTTATGTTGCGAGGTATAAGCAACAAGCTCTTAAGGCGGACTCATGCACTCTAGTTAACGTTCGCTTCCGGAGGGCTGGCACCGTCGCAAAATTGTTTTATTAGCTTTGCTTTCGTCCCGCGGTTTAAGGAAACAATGTAATCGGCGCCAACCTGCACAACATGCGAGCAAACGACAGAGCCATTATTTTCATTCGCAGGGATCTGGAAAACTGCAGTAAGCTTTTCCAATTTGTCGATTGCAATCAACTCCCCGACTGTTACTGTAGGGAATGACATCATTTTGGCTCAAATATCTCTGGCGGGCGCGCCGAGAGAAGTGATTTTGTTGCATCCCCCATGTATTGAAAATATGACAGACTTTAATTCGCCAAAAATCAGTGAATCGCCGTTCTGGGAATTCGCCGAATGCCGAATTCGCCGTTCTGGGAATGCAGGAAACCGGAAATGACTGTAGCCAACTTGGGACCTGTAGTACAAAAAGTGCAACACGCATTCCAGAAAATCAGTCATGAGAAGGATATGGGGCCGTTTTGAGCTTTATTTTAAAGTTTTCTCGTTTAGTACGCGGGGACATTCCATCACTGCTCGTAGACGACGGTGGTTCCTCTTCATGGCTACGACCGCTGAAGGCTCGTTCTTGATTGGCTACCGCCGTTGTACACACGATCCTGATTCGCTGATTATTAGTTGCTACGTCGCGTCGACGAGTAAGCAGGCTCTCTCTACCTAGGTGGCCGCCCCTTGATTGGACTTGTCCACGCCAATGGGCGATCCCTGATTGGCCTTGTCCGAGTGACGTTTTCTCCGATTTCCACAGAGGGACTCTCAACATCCGTCATCTGCTCTTGCGATGTCTTACACCAGATTGCACAGAAAGTACACCACTAATTCGCGTCGGATTTACGGCGTTATTGTCGGTATGATGAACAATGAGTAAAACGGCGCCATAATTCCCGAATTAACCGGGTCGGACGCGACAGTCCCTTTAAGGACGCTGCCATATCTTACTTATAGGCAACGTACCAAGTGGTCACAATAGTGGAAGCAGCTAGGTCTGTGAAATGGAATCGCAGGACCATCCAAGTGGCCGAGAATCTTCGCGAAATGCAAGGGCAGTCGCCAGTCCCCCGTTGCCATAAGCACTTCAATGGTGCACATGAACAGGACGCTAGGGCGGATATACCTGCGGGGATTCAGCAAGATCCAGCAATATACAGTCGAGAATGTCGGAGCGACAGGTAATGTACAGCTCGCACAGGGAGGCAAGTGGCTCTACCGGGAATTGTGGGTTTTGTGTTCTTCCTAGTGGTGGTAACGGCAACTCCAGGACAGCTTATACCACGAGTGGAGAATCCAAGTACGGGTGAGGTTTACATCTTTGACAGCCTTCACTTTCATTGGACGTCGGAACACGTGGTCAACGGCGTGCGCTTTGCTATGGAGGTAAGGACGAATTCTTGCATACGTTCACGTATAATTCAGTAGACCTGGGCCCGCTTGCACGAATGTTGAGGGAATTCCTCAGTTGTGCGCTCAGTAGCTTCGTGTGCACGCTAGTGTCCTCAACGCTGCTAGTTCGTAGAGCACCTGCCAGGCTGTTGAGGACGGCACTGAGAAATTCTCTCAAGGTTCGTGTAAGCGCGCCCTTGGTCGCAGATATAATATGTTGCTCTGGAAAGAACCACGAAATACATTTTGAACAGGCCTTCACGAACACGGCGTACAGGGGTCGCTATCGTCTAGACCTTTTATTGGTCCAACGTGGTATCTATTGCACTTATGATTGGTTTATGACAACTTTGGTGTGGCTTCCAATTTCTTACGTGGTCAGCACGATCTGGACCCATACCGCGTTGACGTTCGCCGGGGCAGACGTTCTTGCGAGGTGTTCGACAAGAGGCGCCCGCCTGGATAAATATATATATAACAGCATTAGGCGCCATTAAGTGTACAATAATGAGTCTATACGATGTTCGTCTAAGGCGAGCAAAACGCATCATTAACATTGGTACTAATATAGTTAACAAACATAGTGTGTATAGCTCATATTATCTCTCCTAAGGTGGTCAATCACAATTTCACGGGGGCTTAGTGATGTATTACATAGTTCCGTTGCTTTTTTTAACTTCCAGGCGCACTTTGTGCTCTACAACGGCAAATACAAGGACATCAACTCCGCAAGAGAACATGACGATGGATTGGAAGTTGTAGCAGCACTCTTTCAGGTAATAATGCATAACGCTCCGAGTAATGGAAACAACGTGCATAAAGTGAGTTCTGCTTAATTAAGCGCACAAGCGGAAAGGAAGGTGTGAAGTAATAAAGAGTAAACAAGCTAGGTGGTGTGAAGTATCCATGGCAAGGAATCCATGATACTGAGGAGCGAAGAAAGAAGACACAAACGGCGAATCGAGGCGTGTTCAGCACCGTGCTGAGAGAGACGGTTACTTCCTGTCCCCCCTGTCCTGTCCCCTACTCCTTCCTGCTGTCCTCTCTCCATCTTCCCACATCTGTACGCCGCTCATAGCCACAGTTGCTTCGCGGTGCTAACACGGAATCAAAAAAAGGTAGCCTGGAAACGGGCTAATGGTTGTGGCAATGCATTTAGGACTAAACGGACGAAAATTAGTCCGTTTTTTTCCCCTTAAAGTCTTCATTAGTCCCACTTAGTCTCTCCTTTCATCAGGTGTTGAAATCATCACCTGATGAAGTGCAGATTATGCACAAAAAATATGTGAGGTAGTAGATGCTCCTAAGCGTTTGAACTTTGTTCAGACTAATCCAACTGGCTTAAATGAATCTTTTTACCTTTCGTTTCTTATTAAGCCACCAAATAAGTACTTTGTCTATATATATATATATATATATATATATATATATATATATATAAGTGAACCCTCGTTAATATGACCCCCGATAATCTGACATACCCGCTTTACGACCATACACCTGGGGAACAATGCAGTGAAAGCTCTGCAAATCCCTCTCGTTAATATGACAATTCCGCATTATGACCAAAATTTTCGGGAACGACCACGGTCATAATAACGAGTGTTCACTGTATCTGGTAATACCTTACGGTTAGCTCGAGTAGCCATGTTAAAATCCACACGTTTGGTTGCTGTCTTGCTTCGAACTGAGCCCTGTTTGGCAATGATGTTTCCCAAGTAGTGACAGTCCCCTACCTCGTAGCGCTAGTAACACTTTAACACACTCTTCCTTTCTTTTGCGATGCAAAGGGATCGAGAAACCCGTAGCAACTCCATTGGCCTCCTAGACAGTCTTTTCCAGAGAGCGCATTCATGTCATGTGTACTTCTATCCCCAGGTGCGAGCGCTCCCCAATCCCAAGCTTCGACGCCTTTTAAGTGGCATCAGTCGTGTCCTCGATCCTCACCAGAAGACCACCATCGCCATGGCCCTAGATGACCTCCTGCCCGTGTATATTTCCACGTATTTTCGCTACCCTGGCTCCCTTACGACACCATTATGTGACGAAGTGGTCACGTGGACGTTACTTTACCCTCCGAGCTCTGTCGGCGCAAAACAAGTAAGAAATATTCGCTATGAACGTCAAACGTTACGCTTCGTTCTACAACATTATATACAACGAGATTTGGCCGAGGCAAGCATTATATAGTTTTAGTGGATCGTACACTATCTACTATGATCAGACGCTATACGCGTTCAACGCAGCACTCCCGGCGCAAGGGTCACCAAGCGGTCGTCTTCAACGCACGCTATCCCTAAAAAAATAGCGCACGCTCGCAAGCAGTTCTTGCGTAAGCTTCTACTCTGCATGCGCAATGGCGGCAACGCTATCTTATAGCGTACGCAATGCGATAGCGTACAATCGAATAGAACTCGACAATGAAGAAATATTTTAATTCTCGTACAGGTCCCGACAAAAGTTTGCAGAACACGCGAGCAGTGTAATTCCTCCTCTTTGCGACACCATACCGGCGATCCGAAAGGGACTTTTTTAAAATACCGTGTTAGCGTCGCGAAGCAACTGTGGCTATGAGTACAGACGTGAACGGACGGAGAGAGGACAGCAGGAAGGAGTGGGGGACAGGGGGTTAGTATGCTTCCTGGGCCGACTTCAGGGGGAACTCTGCCGACATTCGTCTGAAAAGTCTTCGGAAAACTTCAGAGAGCACAGCCGGTGACAGAATGGAAAGGGACTCGTTTAGTCGTTCAGAGGGGTGACCGAGTCCGCTGGCAGCGACACCCCGCGGTAGTTTCGATATCGCTTGAATGTGCTCGAAACGTGGTTTGAATTGGTGTCGCTGCCGGCGCACTAAACCACCCCTCTGAACGAGTGAACAAGCCCGCTCCCGCTTGCCGCTAGGGTATCGCACCGACGGGATAATACACGGCTCGCGTGTTCCGTAAACTTTTGTCAGGACCTGTACGGTGTAAGGTAATGTGGTACGCGCTTTGCTTCAGGCAGTCGTTATCACCGTGACACTCCGCGACAGAAATTGGCCCACGACTTACAAGACGAGGACTATATGCCATGGTCGCTTAGCTAATTTAGCATCATCCATGAAAGACACGCCAGTTGCACGAACTCAGTGGCATCCTGGGTCTGCTTGCACGAACCGTTACGAGATTCCTCGGTGGCTTCCGCTTGTAGGAAGGAAATTGAGGAAATTCCTCATTGGTGTCCTCAGTAGCCTCCGTAGTGCTCCGGGCACGTGATACAGTCCTCAAGGCTGCTCGTGCGTAAAGCACTGCCAAAGCTATACTGAGGAGGCCACTAAGGAATTTCCTTCGTGCGAGCAGGCTTCTACTTACAGGCGTTCTTTATAGTCTAAATTCATTCTCAGTGCTAGAAGTGTTTGCCCTCGCATATTTGAACCATCGACTCTAATCTCCTCGTACTCTGATCATCCCATCTTCCAGCTATACAGTCATGACCGGATGACGCTGCCTACAATTATGATGCCAACTGCGTCAAGCTTTTCAAATCATGACCAGTACCACCACCCTCGCTGATTTGACATCGAAACCTGCAAGACAAAAAAAAAAAAAAAAAAAGAAAAGACAGCAAATAACAAACTGACATTGACGAACATCGACAAAAGCTTTGTACTTTCTGTTGAATCAACCTCTGCAGCTTACATGCCATTGACATACACAATTGACAATGCTATTGATGTACTGTGGACCGCTTTTGGTGACTCCAGTGCTGGACGGTTATGCATTTTAACGGATTCCAAATTGCCCACATGGCAGCGCATCGGCGAGGTTATTTCGCAGTTTTTCTTTTCCTTTTTTTTTTACAGGTTGATCTATTCCGTCATCTTCACAGACAGCTCTCCGGTTCTATTGTGGACTGGACAAGTCTCGACAACATAAGGCCATTACAGCCGCTGAACAGAAGGGGAATACACGTGAGTGTCTGAACGAAGCACAAAGTAGAGGGAGAGAGAGAAAGCGCCACCTTTTATATTGAGCAGTGCCCCCACGAAGTACTACTACCCCTTTACCAGGTCCATGACGTAGTTTCTGCTTATGCAATCTTTCGTGTTGTGTTGCATATATGGAAAAATATTCATACCTGAAAGGCACCTATCTGTGGCATGAGGAACATAAGCTGGCAAATTCACCCTCGGTGAACATCATTTACGCTTCACCGTCACACGATAGAGTGTGTTGTACTTTTTGCTTGGGTTGGTTGGTATAAATGGAGATGTTGGCCCAACTCTATATTGGGCAGGCTAGTCCAGCACGCTTAGGATAGCGAGCTATCGTTACCAAAGGATTCTAAAATGATGTACTTTTCGGAACGGGATACTGTACGCTGGTTATGTTTATGGTTCCGCGTTTTCGGCATTTATTCCTGGGGAGATTGTGCGGGTGTTTTTCGGCATTTATATGTTTTCGCATTTATAAATTCGGAGATACTTGTTCTATATTTGTTGATCAGAATATTTTAACGTAATTATCTAATTACAGAAGTAACCGCCCAGATTGCACTTTGTTCTATATTGTTGTATCTGTAACGTTCTCTCCAAAAATAGATGCCGAAAAATCGGCAGCCATAATGACTCACGAAAGCAGGGCAGCTTAGTAGGAGGACGTTGAGAACGCAAAGAATTTCCGTTCCTTTGTCAGAGGGTACCACGTGTTCTGGAACCCCCTCGACCCAGGGATAAATGGGAAGGGTTTTCCCTGAGCTAAAGGCTAGTGGGTCTACGAGGTGGTATTCCCCGCGTTACACCTGGAAACGGGGTGGAGGGAAAACCAAAATGTGATGCCCCGGAGGAAAAAAAAAATGCAATCAGGTACCGGCATTGTCGGCATATAGCGCCGTATGCAAGAGTATAATTCGGAGTTTTCGCGGAATGTGCCTAATTTCCAAGAAAATATTCTGCGGGTGATTTTCGGTATGTTCCGGCAAATGCCGGAAACGCGGAACCCTAGCTTATGTTGTATCGTAAAATAACCGGGAATGATAGCAGAGTTGATTGCATGAGCTATAATGTCGAAACCTAACGCAGGTCGTGTTTTTAGGGTCACGAGATAACTATGATAATGAACGAACTAAACGTGCGCTGGAATCTCAGCACACAACGCACAGTTAACTCTCTCTACCCCCCCCCCCCCCCCCAACTAATGTATTTCATGAACGTTTGCAATTTATGAGGTAATTGCATTTAAAAATCAAGTCTAAAATGAGATGAAATGACTTGTTCAGTATTTTCTCTGTTAATTCGCAGATGTTCACAACGAATCTTTTGGTCCCCTACTTGCTCGGCGTCAGCGACTAGGTAGGTTTTTGCTACATTTTTGTTCCATGTACTTCAAAGCTTTTCATCATGAAAAATGGTACATCTTATCTGCCGTATTATCATATTATCGGCCATTTCATCACCATGCCGACACTATTACGCAAAGGACAACAACAATAATAACAGATAAACTGATGATGATAAATGGTTCTGCGAGGTTGTTAGGAAGGTAATAGATATTATAGTGTAGTGGTGGCCTGTAGATCAATAGGCACAAACCATGGTCCTTCAGAGTGTCCTGCAAGGACAAAGTAATGCTGAGCCTGTTCTCGAGAATCCTATTTGTTAGAGCACAGCACATTCTACAAATAGGGAGCGAAGTCTGACAAAGCGCGTGTCCATCCCTCCGTGACGGTCTCCTGTAAAGCGTGCTTTCACTGCAGTGTCGTAGTGTACGCGGGGGAAGCAAGCAAGCAAGTAAATATGTCTCTCCCCAGGTTGCTTTGACGTAACATTGCTGCGCTGTTGTAATATAATGTGATAATAGGGAGTTTTATGATATGATAAGCGTCTCCAGATTACGACTCCGTATCGCTGTCAGCCAATCAGATATCAGCAACGCGATGTCACCCCCTCCAAACGAGTCACGTAATTGGCGTATCATGTTTTCGGAAACGTTATCGTAAAACTTCTATGTTTTCCTAATACTCTCTAATAGCTTTTGTGTACGTTTGAAATGGAACGGTGCTCACGTTCGAGTGTGACGCGTAACAGTTAGATACAGGGACTGGACAACATAACTCGGATACCAACCACACATCACACGTTATTTTGCTCAATACGGAGTAGGACACCCTTCTGCGCATGATACGGTTGATAGTTTTCGCCGACACTGGTTCCCTCAAGCTTGCATTCAACTCTGCAGTGACCTGTGGGGCTGTAGTTTTGTGTTTCCTGGCCACAATTCGACAGTGCTGTTCTGCCCCTCGCATCGAGCTTTTGATTTTCGACCTCAGATGTTTCGCTGGTCTTCGTACACTGCCACGTGACCAAGGAAACAGTGGACTTCAACGTGTCCATCAATTCAGCAACTCATGCCACAGACGCCACAACGAGGTGCGCGCCAATTATCATCCCCCTCTGAGACTTTGTGAGGTCTGACATGATTAAGGTAGAGCGAGACACACACACAGCCACAAGGGACGAGCTCGAACTCGAGCTTGTGGTTGTGTGTGTCTCTCGCCCTACCTTAGTGATGTCAAATTACCAACTGGCCCAACTTTCCATTGTGAGGTCTGACATACCAGTTCGCTAAACCCAAGGAGCAGATCTTTTGAACTCCTAAAGTACCAATGTTTCTCAACGACGGAATGACCATCGTGACTGATAGAAAAGGGGCGATGGCAGGTTTGTGGTGATGATGATGAGGATGATGATGATGAAGAAGAAGGGGGAGGAGAGGAACAAAAGAGAAAAGAAAACAAAAGAGGAAGAAGAAGAAGCAAAAGGCTCCAAGGCACCATGGACGGAATGAGACGTTTTCTGATGATGAGATGATGAACGGCGCTGAATAGGGATCGACAGTCAACATCAACAGAACGCTAGGCAAAAAGCACCACACACAAAGACGCACCCACAGCACGCAGGTACGCAGACACATTATAGGGTAGAGAGAAAAGACTAGTGTCCCGGAGAAAAATCTGGAAGTAATCCAGAGTTTGACGATGGTCGATCTGGTTAGACCAAGGGCCGAGGATGGTTGCCAATGCGATTGCAGACGACACTGCAGAGCTGCTCTTTGGGAGCTGTAAAGATGGCAGTCGAGAAGCACATGCTTGGTAACCGCCAAAACAGCATAGCGAGAGCGGAGCATGGAGGCGGAGCGGCCGATCAGATGCTTGAAATGAGGGGTGAACGCAGCCCCGAGACGAAGCCTATGCATCAGCGATGCAAAATGGCGATGCAAAATGGCGAGGCACACGAGAGGGCATGCTGAAGCAAAGGTCAAGGTCCATTTCACGCATCAGAACTCTCGATGGAACGTCACGGGACCATTGTGCATGTGCGTGAGGCTTCCCCACATCATTGAGGAAGGTTCGCCTGTCGCCTTTGGGGAGGGTAATCCGCACGCTTGATCGAGAATGGTACGCAGCTGCTGCAGCCCCGTCGGTCTCTTCATTGTCGCGGGTTCTGCAGTGTGCAGTGTGAAGAAGGGTTCAACTGGACTATGCAAAAATAGGTGTGCTCGAGTTATTCTGTCTATCCCGTAACGACGTATGAACTACCAGAATATTTTTCAATTGATTTCATGGATTTGTTTCAAATCGCGAAATAATATCGACTTTTATAACTTAATTTTATTACCTTGCAACATTTTCGTCAGACACCGTAAGCACGAGGGTGCTCGATAGAGTCAACCATATAATCATATGTGTAATTCACGGAGACGGGAATATATTTGTAGGACATAATCTTTTTCTAACGGATGTCATGACCAGCCGATCACCCGTACCATTAATGATTACATTTTTCGGTAGAACAGTAGACTAATACCCCTTGTCACACGGCAAATTGAATGTCATTCCCAGCGAATGACATTCGCACTGAATGACATTCGTTCCGTGTCACACTGTGAAATCAAATGGCAATACATGCGAATAAATTCGGGGAACTCCTTCGCTTTTCCCTCTCCCACCGACTGCGTACTCTCGCAGTAGAGAGGTTGCGAAAACAACAACGATAAACCGTTTGACGAAATCAAAAACGAATGAGAAGTTGTAATCAAATATTTTAACATGAATTTAATAACTTTTGACACGACGGAAGGACAGCTTAACACCGTTTTTCGGAGAACTACTCTCGTTCCCAGTCGCCATGTCCCCAAGTGTGGTACAGATAGGCTTCTTACTTGTCTTGGCTCGTGATACTTAGCCAACTGAGCGTCGTCCAAAACGCCACGCTTTTGTGAAATAATCTGTTGCTCCGCTAGTTTCGAGAAAACGAAATAAAAATATACTTTATGTACCTCTATAGTGCTTCATATGTTCGGCCCTGGTGTCTTAATTATCCACTGTCTTAATTAGTCTCGACGCAGTACAAACGAATGACATTCGCTTCGACTGTCATTAGCTGGAAATGTCATTCACTTTGCCGTGTGACTTTGGTATAGGAGCCACTTTGAGCAGCAGGGATACGCACGTCTACTGCTCTCAATATGCCTTACAGACGCAGTTGGACAAGCGTTCTCACAGAGTCCCGTTCAACGTTTAGTGTCACAGATGCCCCTGCAGGCGTGGGGTCCCTTGGAACACGTCATGGAGTTCGCCTTCGTCATCCTGCGGTTTCTGAACCCTCCTTAGGCTCCCCGTATTGCCGTCAAGAAGGACATAATCGCCTGCGAAGAGGAAAAATTTATTGTTCCTTCGGTGAATGAAACTGTTTTGTCGTACGATAATAAAATTGGTGCTTACGTACCGGTTCTCAATAGCGATGTGGCATCGTCGATTCCAACCACACACGGTAGGCCGTACTCTCTCGCAACTACAGCTCCTGAGGAAGGAAGCAGTTACGTGGTACTCGTGAGGTATAACAAAACGCACTAGGATTCTCAAAACACGAGAAAGGTATTGGATATGACTGTGCGAATTTCGCTGCGAGATCGACCTATAGGGGGCGACACCGTCGCCTTTCTGGTGTGGATAACGCGCCGGCCGATGTTCGTAGTTGATGGTTCTTTTCCATAATTCTTGTGTGTATTCACCGGAAGATCACTTGTGCCGCAATGGTACGATACTATTCGGTTCCCCAATGCTCCGCCTACTGCACTGAACGCGGAAAATAAACGTGTAAAAGCGGACGACGCGAGGAAGCTATCCACACTACGGTAGTTCGTCGTTTCTCCGCAGCGCGCCGGCACCGTTCGATCTCGGGGCGAATACTAATTGTCTTCTTGGCTACCAGACAACAACAGAATGGCCGAAGGGAAACATGGTTTAATTTCATGATAGGCAAGCTTGAGTGATGAGCGAAAAACACACAAACACGACAAGACACAACATAAACGTGTTGTGTGTGCTTGTGTGTGTTTCGCCCTTCGCTCAGGCTCGCCTATCATGAAGTTTATCCTCCGGCTAGACTTGCATCTACGCCGACTTATATACATGGTTTATTCAGCGATTCAGTCTATCTTTCATGCCGATACTGTACCGTGAGATAGCGGTCCTCCTATCTCTGTTACCACTCCGCCCAGGAGTGGGAAGTACGGAGTCCACCCTGTGTCAGTTGCCGTCGTGATTAGGATGTCTCCCTTCTGCACAATAAATGACAACTTTTCAGTTGATTTATGCTTACGCATCACTGTCTCCATTGTACCTTAATGAGATGTGCCTCTTCAAAGTCTCGTACCACTCGTGCATAGCCCCTGGCGATACCTTGACTCATAGGACTACCTGACGGGGGGAATCAGGTCAATATTGCTGAATGATGCCTCGTGAGGTGTTTGAGTTCGGCTGCTCACGAAAAGATGTTAACATGTTTCAGGTCATGTTCTTGTTCATGTGTTAAATGAGCATGAAAATGGTCAACTGCGCGTCCAGTACAACTGTGTGATGCAGTGCTTCTCAACGGGGTTGTGCAGAACTAACAGAATCCCCCCCCCCCCCCACTGCCTCCATACATTTCTGCATGGGGGCAGGTACGTGGTATGTCTGTCTGTCTGTCGGTCTGTCTGTCTCTCTCTCTCTCTGTGCGTGTGTCAACAACAACAACAACAACTTTATTTTTAAGATGATAAATGGGGAGTTTCATCGCCAGGAGCTATACTCTACCCCATTGTTGATGGTGATGTGGGGAATGAAATAATGAACCCCTTCACAAAAAGGTCCGAAGTCCTACGGTGTCCAAAGATGTCAAAAGAGCTTTTGAGGGCACAGCGTTGGTGGACTGGATTTGGGCAGGGACCAAGCAAATTTGGGCGAGAGTCCAGCTGATTAAGAAATCCGGAGAGTACGGTTCGGGAGTGTTGGTGGTGTGGACAGTGAAGTAGAATGTGCTCTAGATCTTCTAGAGCACTGCAGTGACAGCATCTGAGAGAGTCAACTTGTCTCAAGCGGTAACGCCATTGAGCTGTAAAAGCCACATGGAGTCGCATTCGATGAATTAATGCAGCACCTTGACGAAAGCTGTTTCGTGGTGTGTGTAAGAAATACAAATGCCTGCAAAATCTGTATATCTACTCTGTACATTTACGGCGTATTTTGAAATAGGTGCGAATTATGTCTTATATGAGATCACGTATCCTATCAAAAGGTCTGAAGGTCATAAGATTTTCTTACCTTTAAGTTCAGTTTCTCCTTCTATGTACTTCAACTCCCGCTCGATCTAGGAAACATAATAATTGTGGCGATAAAAGCCGCAAGGATGGAATCAGTACGTATGTAGAGCTAGACTATGGGATGGGATGAAGATTTACAGAGCTCTCTTACTGGCGGCACTGAACAGGAAAGCAGACAGTGAAGAAGAAGCGATTGTGGCGAGTGAGCATGACTTGATGCCGCGCTTTGCAAGTCACGTGTTACAGGACAACGAATGGGAAAACCTCAGAGGGATCTTTCTAGGATGTCTTGCTAGGAGTCAGTCGTCAGTCATGTAGCTAGCGCCATTTGCGGTACGCAAAGAAACTAGGTTCCTCACAAACTTGCAAACATCGTCAAGCCGTAGTCGGCCACGCTTAGGCGGGCAACGTCGCGACTATCGGACGGAGAGGGGGGGGGACACTGCGTCCTGGGCCAACTTCACGATTCATTGCATTCAATACAATACGACAACCGTGGGTGCAGGTGGGGGTGCTAGTGAAAGAGCTCGGCGCTGTCGGCCTCACAGACGTGGGCAACGTCACGACTAACGCTCTTTGGGCATGCGCGTCCTGGGCCGACTTCTAAGGCAACTGTGCTGACATATGTCTGACAGCGACAACGATTGGCTTGTCCAGCCAATCGCCGCACAGGCTTTTTGTGGCTATAAATGGATGCCCATGCGGCCTCTGGTGGCACGTTTCCGTGGTTACGGTCGCTGAAAGCATGGCTGCCTCACTGACTGTATCCCGCTGATTAGCGGTAATGCCTTGTTTGATCTGGCGTTGGTTGAGGTGACGCGGGAAAATATACAGGGCTATGCAAGGGAAGAAGCAAGTTTCGTGTCCGTGTGTACAGGGGCTTTTAGTCGGTGAGAAAAGTAGTACACTTTAGGCAACGAGGTTCCAGGTCCTTCCTCTCCCCCAAACCATCCCCCTTTCCCTTACTCTCACACTTTCTAGCCGACAAGCATTGCACACGTATGCCATGAACGCCCGATACGTACCGGTTTTGGAACGCCTACCATTAGGTTGGGATACCTGTCCTTGTTCAGCTCAGCGTGGAGCCGGAACCTGCGGGAAGCCCTGGAAGGTTTTGAATAAAAACCGCGTAAGAAATCGTACAACTTTTCGTCGTAGCACGTCGGAACGTCTTTCATTAATTTGTTATAAAAACGCATATATGCCAGCTTACTTGGCTGCTATGGTGGGAGACCGCGTCTCGAGTAGTTGCCCGATTTCTTCGAATGTCATGAAGAACAGGATGTCTGGTTCCGGAATTCTCCCTTCTCGCACCATTTGATTGGCCAGTTGGATGAAGGCAACGCGGAACTTGTGGATCATCCTCACCGTAGCAGACTGTCGGGTAAAATCCGCATAATTTAGGGAACGCACTGTCGCTCTAGAGAGAGCGCCATGGACTCACTTTTGCTGTCTCGCGCCCTGCCACTGCAGTTCGCGCGCGCGGCAGCAAGAAGTTAAGCAGCAGCCTGAAAGAAGTACAAAGGCACGTATGCATATACGAGGTCCCCCAAGGTCGCCATTTTCCCATGTATTTGTTCCTATCCCGATGCATGCAATGCCGGAGGCCGCCCTTAGATACCCCATTGTTACCAGACGTTGGCTTGCGTTTGGTTGTAGCGCGCTAAAGATCCAGTTGAAGCACAATCCAAGTCAGGTCAAGTCACCGAAGGAGAAATGGACGACTGCACCTGCGGCGCCTGGTACGACAGGTACGCTATGTGATGCACGCAGGCGTGCACTAGATCCTTCCGATCGCTCAACACGTTTAAAAACGGGACCAAAAAGTGAAACACGACACAGAAAGTTGTTATATGGACATATACGTTTTATTTGGACATATAAAGACTAGATTCATTCGCAGAAACAACAAAAACATTTTGCCGCTAAACTTAGCGCGCTGAAGTGATCCGGAACGGCAACAGTGGGGTATCTAGTGGCGGCCTTCTTCGTTGCACGCTTTTCCGAGGTGGATTTGGGGGGACTTGGCATATACATCCCTGTACCGCGGCTACCGCGGCCGTGGACTGTAGCAATTTGGTGATATGGTACGACTTGCTCAAGTATGCCGCTCCCCGTGCGGGGCGGGCGTCAAAACATTGCGCGCGTCAAACGGCTGGTGGACAAACTTCAAGAGACAGCCACGACCCAAGCCAAGTGCTGTCGTAGTGTTTCTTATGGTGTTCAGGGTCATCGTTAAAAAAAGAAAAAAGAACACTCACGTAAACTGTAGAATCTATGTCACCTTTGAAAAATTGTGAGGTTGTACGACAGGTTGTCCAATGTCCATTCCGCTGTGGTTCTGTTCTCAGTGGTCGATGGTGCTGTAGCAGCCGCCTGGGTTACAGAACGATCAAACACGTGTACATGTCGATTTTTTTTTAAAATTGTCGCGTATTGGCGGCAGTGCAAGCGGCACGCGTGACACCTGCCGTGCCATCAGTTAGATTCCGTTATGGTTCCGTAATTCCGTTATGGTTATATGGCCATTGGATTGCGTTCCTGTTCGGTCTCTGGTACTGGAAGCACAATATTTTCGATTCTGTTTCTACTTCGCGTTTCCGGCAACAAGCCCTGCTTGCGGCACACTTGTCTGAAATTCCGAGCGGCTCTGCAAGTACCCCTACCGACTGCGTCGCCTACTAAAAAGAGTAGTCTGCAGGAGGGCTGCACGCATATCAGTGAATCAACATATAGGACAAGAATATAAAGCTTAGCAACGTGCACACACTAACCTTGAGTGACGCAATGAGTGAAGACGGCTCCATTCCCCACGGCTTTGTGTATACGTCGAACTGGAAAGGTAGAAAGAAAGCAGTTTTGACATTCGCAGTCACGGCAGCACAGTTCGGCTTCGTCGATGCGTCGCGGTATACTTGCAACGCACATTTTGGTTGCCGCCTATGTGCCTATACCTCTTTGACGTTCCTATGTCCATGCTTTTCTAGAAATTCCCGGAACTTCACTCCACACATGCTGTCTGTAGTCTTGAGCCATGCAGTGGCGTCCTGCAATATACAATAGTGCACTCATTAGACACTGACCACATTTCTACAATGTGGTTCAGAAGAAACTTCGTTATCTCTAAAAGCGCTATAAAGTTACTTGTCGGTGTTTCAAGACGTCTTAAGTGAAGGTACGGTTGAAAAACGTTCACATTTGGTGATATTTCGTAGGTCCGTAACGTATCGCTGATGGTGCTCAATAGGCGATACAACGCAAGCGGATTCTATGGCTAACGATTTATTTCGGATTTTTGTGACGCCACATCGTGCTTGAGGGATGGGGTTGTTCCAGGGGCTGTTGTGGGGAAGTCCCGATGTCTTACCCCCCCCCCCCCCCCCCCCCTCTCTCTTGATTGACATTGGTAGTGTGTGCATCATGCGCTGTAGTGGGCCGGTCTCCACCACCACACCCAGAAAAATCCTGGATTCGCCTCCGGGTTATTCGCTTCACATGAGTGACTACACTATTCTCGCCATCCTCCGCGCTGGTATATTGTTACCCGAACGATACTGGATCGCAAAACAAGAACTATCTTGCTCTCACCTCCACAGACATTGTAAGGAACCTGTCACGGTCTTCTGACTTTCGCAGCAGGTTTCCCAGTTCCTGTCAGTATAAACAATCATGAGGGCGAGTTTGCTGTGCGGGCTCTTCAGACTAAACGAAATGCTATCTTTCACCGACACATCATCTTGATTCCATCTATTTCCTAATCTCTTCGTAGAATCCATTATTTCTAGCCGTTCCACCGTTCTTCACGGTTGCTTCAGTTCACCTGTCCCGTTCTACGATGTCGTTTATTTCAAGAGAACCAGCGTCGGTGGATCAGTAGGTTACGGATGAGTCTACTGATCCCAACGTTGCGGGTTCAAACCCGGCAAGTACGCCATCAAGTTGCTCAGGCATGTCGTCATACGCGAGGGTAAAGGCATAACAGTACGTGCGATCTAGGACACTAAAAAGTTACTCGCGATGTGCTCTGATTTCCTCTCAGATCATGCTGGAAGGGACCATTCAACAAGGATGGAACTAGGATACAACAAGCCCAACCTTTGTGAATGATTCACTATCCTGTTCGGCAGAAAGACAAGGCACTGGTCTTCGAATGGCCAACCGATGAGAGCTACTACTCGTCCCCCATCAGCGATCTTTCATTGGCTGTGCGAAGAGCTCACATCGTACTACTACGTCATCAAAACATCGCAGTGTAGCAATATCTAGACCGACTCCCATAACTAGGTCATTGGCTGACCACTTTGCACTGTGATTCAACGTGAAATCACCCCTATTACAAGTAGATAAACTAATGCTTTCACTCTGATGACGCGGAGTGATGGAGGATCATTCGCGTTTGGCTACGGGTTCGAGAATTAATACGCCCTCATTATAACGAAACCGTTCTACTCGAATTACCGCTTCATTCGGCGTTTTACGGAAACCCGAAATGTATGCGCTTCAACCCGGATTATTCGAACTGTATAGTGCTAGCCGATTCTCCTTACAGCGATGGATGAGCCGGCAGAGCCCTCTCACATCCTTTTTTCTTTTTTGCACCTAAACTAAAAGGGTGCCAGAGACATCCAACTATATCGAATTTTTTCTCGGTCCCGTTCACCTCGTTATAACGATGCTCTACTCTACTACCTAATATTCACATTGTGACCATAAGCTCATACCAATATGCTGTTGGGAACATCAGCACTTTCCGTGTCGCAACCGCGAAGCATCTTGGAGAAATCCACAAGTATTTGAGGTGTCATGTCTGCAACGGAGGCGTACGTCATACATGTGCATCACAGTAACACTGAACGTGAATATACTTACCTCCTTTGGCGGCGATAAGGATCCTCAGGATGACGAGATTATACAAAGAAGAAGCGGAAAACGCTTCGATCAACGCCGTCGAGGGCTACGAACCGAGGTAAACAGTTACAAAACAGTTAATACTGCGAAACCTTTCGCCTACAACGGCGCATACCTTTGCAAGAAACCTGAGGTTCGACCCAATCCTTCTGTACATTTGCTGTGACGTAGAGAGGCCATCCATGGATAAATTGTAGCTCTTACTGAAACGGGTCACTGCATCAAGTTGCTTTTGCACGGTGAACAGCATCTGTGAAAATGATAGGAGTCCCACGTTACCGGAAGATAAAGCACGAGATTTGCAATGCAAGATAAAACGAATAATAATAATAATAATGGGTGTTTGGGACCTAAACTGTCGTCGGAGGATGTGTTATGCGGTAAAACTAAAATAAGAAATGCCACTTGATGCAGTTCTTTGTGAAGAAATTGTGAAGTAAAAGAGAACGCTGCCCTCTTAACATATCCAATGGTTTACATCGCGTATATGCGGCCCGATCTGGATATAGTTTCGTAGCAGTAGAAACCATGGTATTTAACGTTAAAATACGGCAGTCGTCGAAAAAGCCAGACAGCGGCAGGCTACGAACCATGTACAGGCACCTTAAGGCTTGTGTTGTGTTCCAGCCCTCCGAACAGTTGCTTCCCATTTCGTTACCATGTTTATGTTGCACGTTAATTGTTACTCTATGTTGTGCACGAGTCCCACCAGGGACCAACAGTATTATGGACTAAACAGAATCCTGCGAACCGCTGAGGAAATGTTAAGGGAATAACATCAGGACGTCCCAACATTTCCAACAAAGTCTGTTCTTCGGGGCTAAGGGTACAGAGCCCAGATGAAGAACAGTCACAGAGCAGGACAATGCGGGCTTGGATTGGTTCCCTCAAGCGATCCTCCACGTTGATTGGCCAAATCACTTGAGGAAACCAATCAGACCTCGCTCGACAGTGTAGGCCTTCCTGAGAAGAGGCGGAAGAGGGAAAGTTTGGGTCTTTTTCACTCACAAACCACAAACGAAGCAGAGAATGAATATCGTTCTTTTGTGTTTCTGTCAAGGTAACGGCATATTTCATACTTCGAGGAGAAAGATTTGCACTTTAATGCCGCTTTACTTCACACTTTAGTAGTATGCTGCAGTAGAGAGTTGCGAACTGGTCGAACACGCCCCACACGGTCGCTTGGGAGAGATTGGAGCGGGCCGCATGCGCTCTATCTCGAACGGATTACCCTTAGCGCGCGGTCCGCGCGGGGATCCTCGTGGCCGCTTTTGGGGTCGACGGTCGGTTCGCTTCTGATCGTTCTCCTTCGGGGACAGTGCGAAGCGAAACATGGCCGCCGCCAACAGGATCCCATCTAGTCCACGGCATTCAAGTGTTAACAAGTGTTGTGTGTTTCCCCAGATGGAGCTCCCGTCCGCTCGTTTGCCCGTAAAGTGTTATGCGGATGCTGCAATGATGCCTCATCAGCGTTCGTTTCTCGACAACCTCACGGAGTGCTAATATTTTTACTCATCTTCATTCCGACCACAGAGGTAAAAAAAACGCGTCGTAACGAAAAACATCCGAAAAGACGTCTGCCACCATTTTGGATGCTGTTACATGTGGAGATGACTTGGTGAGTTAGAATTGTTCAAGCGTTCTGTTTAGTGAATTGTACAAACTCCAGAAGTCTAATAGCAATATCGGGTGAATACGTATGAGACCATGTTTGTTATTGCTCCGTGAAAGAATCTTTACAGCACCCCGAAAGACTATATATATATTTTAGTTGAAAGATGGTGCCACATGTATCGCAGCAGTGTTTCACCCCAGTTCCCGAAAACACTTCATGAAGAGACCCTGACCGATTCCTTGCCGCTCGATCATGCGGAAACCGTATGATCGACCGTATGCACTGCACCGGTTCCCAAAGGTTCCCTACCGATCGACCGTATGCACCACGCCAGTTCCGAAAGGTTCCATACCGATCGACTGTATGCACCGCGCCAGTTCCCCAAGGTTCCCTACCGATCGACCGCATGCACTGCGCCAGTTCCGAAAGGTTCCCTACTGATCGACCATATACACCGCGCCAGTTCCCGAAGGTTTCCTACCGATGGACCATATGCACCGCGCCAGTTCCGAAAGGATTCCTACCGATCGACCATATGCACCGCGCCAGTTCCGAAAGGATCCCTACCGATCAACCGTATGCATCGCGCCTTCTCCCGAAGGGTCCCTACCGATCGACCGTATTCACCGCGCCAGTTCCCGAAGGTTCCCTATCGATCAACCATATGCATCGCGCCTTCTCCCGAAGGGTCCCTACTGATCGACCATATGCACCGCGCCATCTCCCAAAGGTTCCCTACCGATCGACCGTATGCACCGTGGTAGCTCCCGAAGGTTCCCTACCGATCGACCGTAAGCACTGCGTCAGTTCCCAAAGGTTCCCTAGGTACGCTGCTTCAACTACGAAGGTGCCGCACTAGGGGGCTTAGATGCTTAGTTTTACGTCATACCTTTAAGATTTGGAGAGCTGTTGTTGGAATCCTCTTGGGGTCAGTCGCTACACCTCTCTTGACGCTCTCTTTTGTGAGTGGGTCAGTCGAGATGTCTCTACCCATTGTGCTGTATAGCATGGCTTTCGCCATCATGTCTTCGCCCCTAGGGCGTTGTAGCTGTTGGGAAGCGAAAGGTCGGTCGTCAATTAACGCTTCAGTCCATCGTCTAGTTCTTTAGTCTATACGTACCCCTGAAAGCCACACGAAGACGCTATGACGGCACACGGGGACGAACAAGGGGGCATAAAATGTTGAATCCTTTGGTATGGATGGCACCAGTCTGGTTGTTGCTTCCTGGAAAGGTCAGTAAGTGAACAAATTGATATGAAGCAGTGCTACTTTGTGCTGTACGTCTTTTTTGTTATTGCGTGTTAGCACCTTGAAGCAACTGTGGCTATGAGTGACGTACAGGCGTGGACAGATGGAGAGAGGACAACAGAAAAAAGTAGGGAAACAGGGGGATTAGTATGCATCCTGGGCCGACTTCAGGGAGAACTGTGCCAACATTCGTCTGGAAAGTCTTCGGAAAACCCAGGGAAAACCTCAGACAGCACAGCCGGCGGTAGGATTCGAACCCACCACTTTCCAGTCTTCAGCACGACTTTGGCTACCACCTACGAGCCTTAGCCCACTCGACCATGCCGCTGGTGCTGTACTTCACATACTTTTGGGTGCTCGCGTGCACGACAGCGTATCAGCGGTCTTCCCAGCATCTAAAAAGACTTGTGTTGAATTCCAATGGGAAATTTGGAGCAGTCAGCCGACTCCACAAGGAGCACCCGCTCCGGCCAAGAGCACACGATCTGTTTGTGCGATTGGAGCATTCGCGTACCCGTTAGAGCGAGCTGGGGTGGTGGGAGCACTCGCGCACGGCCGGACACAGCTGTGACCAGATAAGAAGGCCACAAAAAGCCAAAGACATTAGCCAGTCTCGTCATCAAAGCGTCAAAGCGCTAGCATGCGAGGCGAAAAAATTCAGTGGCGATTTAGGAGTAAATGCGAGAGAAATACGGTAAATACTAACTCGATTTCCGGTTTCCACTTCTGGCCTAACCTGACTTCCAGTTGTCCACCTCTGAGCTATACTTGACTTCTGGTTTGACACTTTCATTTACTACATGTAAGTCCATTTAATTACCCTGTAATTAGCCTCAATTACTCTCAATGAGCCTTTATCCAACTATGTCGTTTTCCCTCCCAGGCCGTTTGCCCCGCTGTCTCACTTCCCTTCTGCATCGACTTCGCCTCAATGTGGCCTTCACCCCGCCGTTCAGACACAGACTGGGTTATGCGTCAACCAGCCCGGGTTCCCACTAGGTGGCAATAGTGGCAAGCATTCAATGCGTCCTCATCGACTGCCCTCTATACAGTTTGGAGAGAGCACTGCTCCAGGCCCAACTGACCCGTCTCAACTAC
The DNA here is from genome assembly GCF_037126465.1 of Ornithodoros turicata. Taxonomy (NCBI): domain Eukaryota; kingdom Metazoa; phylum Arthropoda; class Arachnida; order Ixodida; family Argasidae; genus Ornithodoros; species Ornithodoros turicata. The sequence goes on along the minus strand of NC_088210.1, from coordinate 16,780,782 downwards.
AAACCGCTCAGCCTTGCAGCAGTCCTGGGTCCTTGGTCTAACTGTATGCAGCACCGTCAATGCCTGCACTTATTCTATGTGTTCCTGACGTCTTCTAACCTGCTTGAACTCCTGTGACCTCAGAGCTGTTGCCATGAATGCGCGACTCTCTCTTTCTGTTATGGGCATGCGCAGAACCATCAACACTATCCCTTACGTACGCAAAGGCGATAGCGTACGATGTACTAAAACTCTCTAATGACAATTGAAGACTCTCCGTGCGACAGGAATATTAGACTTGGCACACTTTTTGCAGGTTTCCTCCATATGCTAGCGCACAGATATTGCCACTACTAACTCCACGTTCCGCCTTTTTTTTTTTGTTTTTCTTTTTTCTTTTTCGAAGCCTCACTGCTGCACTATTGCCGTCCATTTGTGCTGACGATTTTTGGGGAAGCACATATTACTGTATTTATTGGAGAATGCCACGGTGCAACATCACCTGAGGCTGACGTTTCAAAACATCTATAAACGGTCTAACCTAGTAACAGTAGGAGGTGAACACGTACCCTGGCCAAAGTGTCGAAGCACAGCCGAATGATGCCGAAACCCAGTGGGGTTAGAGCTCCGGGAAAGACTTCCCTGCCAAAAGAGAAACGCTTTTATTTTGGTGTGTAACGTACCGAACTGAGAGAGAAGTCACGAATGGTAAAGGGGTAAGGATACACTGTGTTTTCTTTCCTCTTGCAGTCCAGTGAATTTTACCAGCGTTTTAGATGAATTAGTTAAAGGCACACTAAACTACAATAATTTATCGCGGAATAACAGACGCCTTTCCCGTGACAGCAATACAAAAGGAATGAGGTTCATCGGTTGCGAATTCATGATTTATAAGCTAAAGAAACAGCAGTGCACCCTTTCTCTCCTTCTGAAGAAACGCGACATCCATTTGGCCTCCTCAAACAATCTCCCGCGATGATTGGGCACGTCGTTTGAGGAGACAAATGACAGGCCGCTCTACACTGCCGTCCTTCTTGTGAAGGAGAGCGAAAGTGTAAATTGCGGTTTATAAATCATAAACGACGCAACGAATGAATCCTGTTCCTTTTGTATTGCTTTTAAGGTAACGGCACCATTTTTTCCGCGTGGAAGCATTTTTGCTGTTTAGAGCCCCTTTAAGTAAGAAACTGTATAAACAAAGGACAATAAATGAGGTATATGCAATAAATAACAATCTCCCGATAAACTAAGTAAGTTATGGAAGGTCCTACCCCATAAGACATCGGCCCCATTAACCGAATATAAAAGTGTGAGCGAGTAGCTTGATAGGAAGTTTGATGGGATGATTTCATGGGAGGACGTGTTATTTTACAGGCTACACTCGTGTTTCCTCTATCAGGTTCCTGAAACTTACGACACATTGGCCTTCGTGAAGAGTTCCTTCTCGCTCTTGAGTCCCGTATCAAATTCGTGGATCAATTCGTAGTCTGTTTCCTTGAGGATTGAAGAGACTGGCCGTAACTGTAACGATATTGTATGTAACCCTTCTGTGTTTGTCGCAAGGTCTGTGATTCACCTGCAGTAGGTAGTACTTGCCCTGGTGAATGGCCCATTCGATGTCACAAGGGGCAGAGAAACACCGTTCAATCTGAAGGGATACAAACGTAATCTATATATACATATGTATGCAAGTACGACCAATAACCACAGGCCGCATGCCTCTTGGTGCCGTGACGGATCTCCCCTGCGCCGTCAAAATTAACAACCGTACAGTCAAGAATACAGTAAAAATTAAAAGGTACGTACACCCAGCTTGTAAACCGGAATACACATGTCGACCTTGTTTCCGAAACCGCACCGGAAAAAGCCGAGCCCCGTCTAATGTACCGGTCGTTGGCGGAAAAAGCTACGAGTCTCGCGACAATGGGTGGCGGACTGCGCCATCTTGTTCTTTCCTTGTGTATGCCCTGGGTGTGGTGAGCTAGCTCACCATACACCGCTTGCATGTCGCTTGTGCTGCGTTGCATGGGTGTGTCTTTGCCGTATTCTCGGTAGAATTTACAATCATTGTAAGATAGCCTTTTTGGAGTGGAAAAACTTTTTGGGTGTGGTTTCGCCACTTATGGCTCTAAAAAAAGTTGAATACAAAAACTACAAAAATGGCATTACTTGAAAGAGCAAAAAAATAGCGAATGACTGACACCAAGAATAACAAGGAATATGAGAAAGTAAACAACGAAAAACAAAATTGACCGTACGCTTTTAACTTTTCAACAGAGACCGCCACATTTCGAAAGGCGGCGCAGACACATGCCAGCTATTCATAGAACACTGACCTGAGTTCCAATGAAAGCCAGTTGTTCAACTTGCTCGTCTGTCATGCACTTCTGCTTTGTCTTCTCTTCGGAAACGGGTTGCATCAGCACGCCCTCCGTTTCTAAAATTCACGATAGACAGATAAGAGACACGACAGAAACGATAGACATACACGCACGATAGAACACGAGACAAATACGTCTCCGTAACGAGCCCTACTATGACAGAATGGCGTAAATGCAGGCTAGCTGGTGGATAAATTTCATGATAGGCAAGCCTGAGCGATGGTCAAGAACACGTAAACAAACACAAACACGAAGGCCCAAAACCAGCAAGACGTTTAATTGACAACAACGAACTTCATGAACATGTAGACGGTGCGAGGGAAGACAGAGTCTGTCCTGTGTTTGTGTTTGTTTAGGTGTTCTTGCCCATCGCTCAGGCTTGCCTATCATTGAGCCCTACTAGCCCTACAAAAATCAGGACACATTCCTAACTCAACCTTTGTTCATCTCACCTGACTCTGTCATGTACACGCTCTTTTGTCCGAGTTGCACCGAGTGCAGCACTGGCCTCATACCATCCGTCCTCTTGAGCAAGAATGTATCTGGTTCAGCAGACGCGGAGACAACCGACTACGGAAGAACTCACAGAATATATGGTATACAGTTAAAGCAGTACACCTCGCAGCGTCGTGATTACCTCTCCGAGTCCGTAGTTCGCCGTTACTGCAATATATGACGGATCGCCAGTGACGGGGTCGCAGGTGAACATAACACCTGCTACACTTGCTGGTACCATCTCTTGTATGACTACAGCCATCGGGGAATTCACTAGCTGGCCGTACTGCCTGCAGAGCGGAGGCACGTCATTTGAATTGACCTTTGAATTTGAGACTTTGTTTGGTGAGCTCGACAATTTAGGATAGATATGCAAGTGCATGATTAAATATATATACCTTTTGTAGTTCACCGCTGCAAAATTGAACTGAGATGCCCAGCACCTGACAATGCTCTCGAAAATCTGCAACGATCACGAAGGTTATTTTAATGAGAGCCTGGTAATATTCGTGTCGCGTTTCTTTCTTTTTACTGCAAAATGCATGAGAATAGGGGCAAAGGGGCCTTATACTTAAGCAAACGTGCCGAGGTGAGCTCCAGCACAGGGACGACTCTCCGTACATCGGCACACGTCACGTGATCATAGGGTACCACGTTGTGGTTGGCCCAATGGCATGCCAGACGAGCGCAATGCATTATGCACGTCATCGCAAACGTCATGAGACACGTACCCATAAAATTGCGGCGGTCATTTTTTTTAACAGGCTGACGTACCTTCGAAGTTCCCCGGACGCCTAGAAATGTCTGCATTTGTCCAGCTGCAGACGTCTCTTCGGAGTCCTCTCCTGATGACAACAACGGTACATTTACCGACAGGAATGAGAAACGTGCAAAACCATAGAATGAATAATAAAAATCCAAGGTTACCGACTGCAGACGAGCGAACTGCAAAAGTGCGCTTTTCGTAATCGCTTCCAAACTTCTGCAGACATTCCACGACTTCATCTTTGATCACTTCTTGTAGTGGAAGCTTCGCCATAGACTGAACAACTCTGAAAATGTTACGCAGCAAGCATGTTTAAACACATTCGGCAATACTGTGCCTTAGGCTAGTCATGCAGCCTCTTGCAGTCCGTGTAACAGGAAACAGTATTTAAAAGTTATACCTCTTGCAAGTGTCTTTGAGTTGAGACAGACTGCCTCCCCTATTGGCAAGAAGGAACGTGGAAACGTATAAGCATGACTCCCACATTATAGGAGGCACTTGTATGAATCTTACGATGTTTGCGACACTGTGACCTCTTTCACGAGCTGCTGGAACTGTGCGCTCGATGAAAATACACTGTACGCCCTGGTAGTGATCACGAAGGCTCGTGGCACGGTGAACTACAAGACGTATATTTGAAACATTCGGTTAAAAGAGCCAGCTAGACTGCCTTTTTATTTTACTTATTTACCATTCTTTTCCGTTCGCTGATAGAATGCAGCAAAGCCAACGAGGAACCTTTGCCGCCCGTCAGTTCAGGTCTCCTGCAGATCTGTTGCTCGATGCCTATTCCAAGTGGGTGCTCCACGCTGACATCGCCTTGAAGAAGACGAAAAACCGCGTCTTTGAGGACCGTTGAAGATCGTTTACTACTAACGAGTGTACAGATCGCACCACAGTTAACTTGAACGGCATTGTTCTCTGCTGGGCTCTGCCAGGGTGGCTCTCTTCCCGCTTCGCAGGCTAGAGCGATGTTCAAGTTAACTTCGACGCGAGCTGTACATCACGGAAATTGTCGTATACTGTACTTTGTGGCGTCGACGTAACGAGCTGCCTGTAGTGCTCTGGAATTCGATACGTCGTCGGTCCCTTCCTACAGATAAGACAATACATGCATCACTTGTGGAGGTGCCTATCAACGAACCAAAAGATCCCGAGCAGAACAACATCTCTGCCCAATATTGGCAATACCGGCCCTATATTGGTCCAAGATTGGACCAATATTGTGCCGGTATTGCAAATATCCGGCCAATATTGGGCCAAGATGTTTCCCATTGGTCCAAGATTGGACCAATATTGGGCCGCTATAGCCAATACTGGGCCAACGTGTTGTGCTACTTGGGATGTATGACCCTGTTGTGCCTTACTTTTCTATGCGAACGGTGATTCCATTGCCATTGATATCACCCGACACCAGACGATTAGCCACGACTTGGAACTCTTTCGAACTGTCTTCGGTTGTGAACGTTAAGGTTTTGTCAATGTGACTGACATGGATAGGATTGTCTTCAGAGCCTGGAAGTTCAAATTAACGGACGTTAACGCGCACTGATGTCGCTTTCGACTATGGGCTCTTTGTCCTCCAGAAGCCTCTCTGCAATTCATCGCAAGGTCTTCACGCATATGATACGCACCTGCACTGATATAAAGCCTGAGTGGCTTTCCGTACTTGAGTTCTTTGGTTCGTACAAGGCAGTAGTCTATTGGAAGCATCCGTTGATTCGGCAGATACATACTTCCGTAGAACAGGCTGTAGTAATAGGACGAGAAATGTACAAACATATCAAAGCATGATCCATAATCTGTACTATAGATGAGTTGGAACGTGACATAATTTACCCTTCCGAACCTGCGTAGTCGTGCGTGTGAACCAAGTGATAAATTTTTCCATCCTGACGGAAACAGAATGAACCATAAGCTATACGCAGCAGAAAGCTAGAAAATCCAGCGAGCTGGTGAGCAAACAAGCGAGCCCGCTATCAATGAAACCTATCTTTTTTTTTCTTTTTGTGCGAGACGACAGGACCCGAACAGCGCAACACGTTGAAGGGGTGTGACACATCTCCCCCAACAACAACAACAACAAATGTGACTCGCCTCAATCAACCCTGCATATACTAAAGCGTCCCAACCCCTTTAAAATCATGATTTTCGGAGAACCAGAGATAAATCCAAACCAGAATTAAATCTTAACTCAGCTAGTATCGTTAAAGGGGCACTAAAGTGCGAAGTTTTGTACGCTTTCCCTCCCTAGCTCTCTCTCTCTCCTTCTCAAGAAGCGCGACAATGCGGAGGCGCCTCGGATTGGTCTATTGAAAAAACCAGCTCCGGTGGCGCAGCGGTAACGCGTGCGCTTGGAGACCGGGAGGTCCGCGGTTCGAATCCGCGGGCCGGCTGTGCCGTCTGGGGTTTTTCCTGGGTTTCCCTCAGATGTGTAATAGGCGTATGCCGGCACAGTTCCCCCGAAGTCGGCCCATGGACGCAGCTATCCTCCCCCCGAGCGGATTCCGCTCGGTCTTCCACTTCACCTTTTCCTCTCCTCCTCTCCACCACCTTTCCCTTCCCGAGAAACATGCCGCCTAATCAGGCAGGCAGACCTCTCGGGCTCCTCCCAACGACACTCCTCCTCCTCCCCCCTCCTTCGGTCTATTGAAACGATCTCTCGCGATGATTGGACAAATCGTTTGCGGAGACCAATGAGAGCGCGCTTCGCAATGCCGGTTTTCTTGAGAAGGACTCCTGTTCCTTTTGTGTTCCTTCGTTCCTTTTTAATGTCATGGGCCTGTCTATAGCTCTCATGATGCTCTCATCATGCAGGCGCGCACGATTGTTCGACTGATAGCAAAAGAAAAAGTGCAGGCGCGCATGACTACCCAATATTCACTTCGATTTGACGCATCTGGTCATTGACTAACCTCCAAGAAGCCGAAGTGATGATCTTCGCTACCAGGGGCGTATGATAAAACACCTGCGCAACAGCAACAGAATTACGGTCCTGATACTGACCTGGCTATTCTTTACAAGGTTGCAGGTACATCTCTCACGAATGCATATCACCAAAGTTCAGTTACCTTTCGAGCGAACTCTGGAACCCCAGAGTTGAATCTCGGTCCTCTTGCCGTCAATAAACACCTCGCCTGTCATCATGCCAGCTTGGTCATAGGCGTCGATGTCTGTACCAAACCTGCGAACGCAAGCGCATTAACCAAAAGAGGGTCATGCAATTGATAGTCCATAAGAATGCCCACTGCGTAATGCTTACTGTTCGATCTGCCACAGCATCTTGACGAGCGGGAGCTTAGCGAACTCCTCGGCCATCAAGACGGGACTAATTTCCACTGGGTACTCAAGCGTGTGGGACACAGGAGTCCAACTGTAAGAGTAACGCCATGGTATAAAGGTTTGCACATACTAAATAAATGTGTGAACGTTTCGAGGGTCAGCGAAAGCCTCGTCCACAAGTATTTGGCTGCAACAGGTTGTATGACAAACATGGCGTTCTTTCGGAAGGACAGTGATCTTAGCTAACCTGCAGCCAGACTTGTGCCCGTTACTCGAAAAAAAGTAATTGATTACCATTACTTCTACGCAAAAAGTAATTGATTACAGTTACCAATTACTCGACTCTAAATGTAATTGAGTAACGAGTAGAAAAGTAACGCGTTATTCCGGTCATTACTCTTCATTCACGCAAATTATACCCGTCTTTGTCTGCCTCAGAAAAGAAAAAAGAAAAGAAAAAAAAGTTCAACAGCGGAACAGCTGAAATAGCACGAGAAACAAACACGTAGGACAGGTAGATCTGTCAGTCTACTGTATCTATCGCCCGGGAAGACGCTGACCCGATTGTCGAAGAACATTGCGTGGAACTTCCCCAGACTCACTAAACCTCCAAAGTCCAAAGCTACAGGCACCACCACACTGGTGTAGGAAGAGATTAGGGAGAGATACCCTGAAATTTCAGAACGTTATTACAATGACCTCCGCTTGCTATAGTAGAACGGCCCAACAAAGGCTGACGGCACGAGGGCCTTGACTCGGGGCAGAACATCTGAAAGATAAGTTAATCTCCACCGGAAAAGTAATCACTTACTGAGTAATCGATTACTCCGAAAAGTAATTGATTACTCGAAAAATTACTTTGACAGTAAAGTAACTGATTACTCGAAAAATTACTCAAAAAGTAATTGATTACAAGTAACGCAATTACTAGTAACGCGTTACGCACAAGTCTGCCTGCAGCGCTCAAAGTCTTTGATCTGTACGCGCCCCAGAATTCCTCGCACCCCTTCCCAAATCCCATAAGAGAACGAGAGAGGACTAAATAAGCGACGCTTTTCAATCGAGTTTGCGTACTGGAAGAAGAGACATCACCCTCGCGCAATGTTCAATATTCCAGCGAGAGTTGCTGCTCGTAAGAGTGGCCACAACGAGCCATTGAGGAGCTCCTTCTACAGACGGACAAAATCTTACGTGTAACATCACGGTACCATTATTATTTTTTAGTGTGATTTTGAGGAACTCTTTATTCATCTCCGTGCTTGTCCTCTTTTTTTCTTTTTGCATTTCCAACTTTTACGTATATACAGTTCAATCATCATACCGCCCATACATATATACCCATCGTGCATTCACAGCTGTTGTTACTTCTTATTTTCACTCGTCGCACCCTCGCCTGTTTGTGCACTCTAACGTCAGTGTGATTTTTATTATTGTAACATAGCTTCTTTTTCTTTTTTCGTTTATTGACATGCTTTACTGCATTAGGGACTCATTGTGCGTGTGGGTGCCCCGGATTGTTCGCGTTTATGCCTGCATTTTACCACCAGATATTTACTGCATATATGATTACTTCCCATGTCGAATACAGCAACGAATAAATTGAGACGCACCAATTAATAAATTTTTTTTTTTTTTTTTGATTGGGTGTTAGCGCCGCGAAGCAACTGTGGCTATGAGCGACGTACAGATGTGGAAAGACGGAGAGAGGATAGCAGGAAGGAGTGGGGGACAGGGGTGTTAGTATGCGTCCTGGGCCGACTTCAGGGGGAACTGTGCCGACATTCGTCTGGAAAGTCTTCGGAAAACCCAGGGAAAACCTCAGACAGCACAGCCGGCGGTAGGATTCGAACCCACCACCTCCCAGTCTTCAGCACGACCTTGGTTACCACCAACGAGCGGACGCCTTAGCCCACTCGCCAATTAATAAATAAATACGTACGTGACAACACTACACGCTTAAAAAGGCAAAGGATTTTGACAAAAAACATTCGAACTGGAAGCAGCAAAAGACAAGGGCAAAGACAAAAGATGTTGAAGAAGTGTCAGTATATAGGGGACTCTGATCTTCAAACAGAGGTGCCTTTGTGTTTGTCGTTCACCGTCAAGATACGAAGCCCCATTCAAAGACTCGCACGGTTCACAGCCCTATTGTAACGATCGTAACAATCGTTGTAATAGATCGGATGCACTCTGCGAAAACGATACGGTGGAGAAAGCTATCAAACCAAAGATCAGCAACGTGTGCCAGCCACTTAAAAGGAACGAGGCGATTTGCTTTTCGTGTTTTCAGAGCCGTTATCATGATAACACTTTCTGATGTGCTACGACTCGCTGATTTCATATTGTTATTTTCGATGCTGTCTCTCTGGAACAATACATGTATGTACATGGCGTTTGACGGAGTAATGGAAAAGGCCACTGGTCGCTGTAGTGCAGGAAAGCTTACACTGTCTTGAGTGTTCGTGCCACACTGGGCGCTTCAGTGCAACGCTCTTCGCACTTTGTTTGTTTCTCAAGCAGTTGCCACCACCTACCAGCCCGCGTGCCTCAGTGCTTTATTTATGGCATATTTACAGATGGTGCTTCGTGGTTTGGTCACGTCTAGACTGGGAGGTACCCGGGTTCGAATCCCGGTGCGTTTCCCCGGGTTTTCCTCAGACGCTGTCACACATATGTCGGCACAGTTCCCTTAGAAATCGGTCCAGGACGCAACCCCCCCGCCCCCAAGAGCGTCAGTCGTGACGGTGCCCACGCCTGTGAGGCAGCCTACGGCGACCTCCTTGACTACCTCTACGCTGAACCCATACCGACTGCACGAAAACAAGCAGCAGAATTCGCCATATAGCACGTTTACCTTCATAATATTAAAGCAACGGTTTCACAGTTCCAACCACTACGTGACACCTCGTGACGTGGTCACGTGACGGCCTATAACGCCCAATTGATGCTGCCACTTTTCGTATGTCACAAACCAAGCATGTCGACAAGCAGATAGTGGATTTAAATCTCGTGCCATTTTATGCGAAATCGACGGGTTTGATCGTGCATTCACTGACTTGCTGTGCGAAGAGATTTTATTGGACGCGCGACAGAATAAACAAGAAAGGATATGTAGCATAAGATAGCCCAAATGTACTTACATAAAGCCAAACTTAACGTGCACTTCGGGTCCATCGAGATCGTTGTCTTCGGTCGTGCTCTTCCTGCAATCGAAGGAAAGAATTAGTGGCACTTTCACCAAAAATCAGTGGATCGTGTCAAGTCTTCGAAAATATGTCATTCCCTGGAAAAACTAGAGGGGAACACGTCTGTGCCTATTTCGTGCTGAAACTTAGCGAGGTTCACGAGAACCCTGCGAACAAAACTCACCCATATACTTTCTAAAGCAGTGAGCCCGACAACGACAGCAGACATATACAGTACACAACAAGTTACATTTGTAAATGCGACTTAGGTTTATCTGCAGACACCCTATATGTTCGATGTGTACTCGATGCTTCTTCAAGGTGCCCATAAACAACCGTGAACTTCTACTAAATTGAACGCGGTTTGAATGAGACAAGGAATGAAACAATAATACACACTTCAGGCAGGAACAGAACAGAGCTGACATAGACGAAAAATTGGTCAAGGGTGCAAATGTGTCTCTGTCCTGGTACTGACAGATATATTCAAACACACTTTTGAACGATTAATCGGTCTTAATTTGTATACGAAGTCAATAATGAAGAACCCGGATGAGGTCTCAGTGCAACGTGAGGGTGCATGAAAATCGGTCATGCACTTAAAGATTTAAAAGAAATTAAGGCACCTCACGATGACATGGCTGTATAGAGTTGCCTCTCTCACAATCTCACGATCCATAGCACTGTCCTAGCTCGCCTGTAGCAATAAGTGCGTGTACTGAAAGTGTGGCTGTGATTGGCGGGACACCCAATGATTCCGTGACGTCAGCTAGAGATCAGACCTTTTTTTTTTGGTAAAGAATGGCGGAGCGGTGGCAAGGTACAGCATGAACAAAAAATATAGGTTTGCTAGGGGGGGGGGGGGATATGTTTATTGAGAAAAAAAGCAAGAAAAGGTTAGCCAGGAAAAGGTTTTGCTAGCTTCTCCACACCAATATGACTTTGGTGCTTTTTACTCTTCGAACGCTTGACTGGGCTGAACGCTGGGTTGAAAGTTACCTACGATAGATCGTTGAGTATGTTCGGTTTTCTCCGATCACGGAGTACCGGGTCATTTCCGTCTATTTTATTTGTAGGAAACGGACAACGTCTAACGCATAGAGAACTAACCTGAGAAGTCCGTTGAACGCGATTCTCCAACGTCTGGCAGGAGCTAGGCACTGAATCTTGAGTCCCTTTCCAGCAAAGCTGTTCTGGTCGCTGCGGTCCAACGTGAAACCGCAGGGAAGGACGTACCTGGTGCCGTCAGCAGCATACAGACACATCCACAGCTCAGCTATGGAGTTTTTCAGCCGGGAGAAATAGAGAAGTAGCTTGTGGCCCGTGGAGTTGACTCCGTACAAGAAGAAGCTGTCCTCGTTCTGGGCATTGTGGAAGAAAATACACGACGTTTTTGTGGTGCCTGTCCGCAGTTGCTTTTATTCTGTACTGCTTTGCTGCTAATTTGTATTGCTGAAACTGCTTTTGTACTGATTTTGCCCCAGACTGATGATCATGATAGGAGAAAAAAAAATGGAGATGTGAGCCCGCTCACAGCGGGATAAGCTACTCAAAGTCTAGTAGCTACTCAAAGTAGAAAAAAAAAAAAAACATACTTTATGCTATCGGTTCCCAAGCAGCACAATGTACTGGAAGTCGAGTGCATTAGGGGTGGACGGTATGTGTCTTATCAATGTTCTGTAGTTTCATGAATCTGTTCAAGGCCTTTCATCTACCCGTCCACCCCTATTGCACTGGACTTTCAGTGCATTTTGCTGCTTGGGTTCGAGCATTTGTACAGGATAAGAACAGCTGTCTGTGTCCTTTGTATTCTGTCAAGATGATAAGATTAGATCATGGGTGAAAGTGATACAGTCACCGAACGGGGTGCCGACGGCGAGGAGCGTGAATTGAAATTCTCCATGCTAAAAGAGCGCACAACGACAAAATACGCACATACGAACGGCGTCCAACAAGAAGAAACATCAGTTGCTAGTTGAACACTGTCCGTCTGTGTGTGCCTCGTCCTTGTAAGTTCTTTTATAATTGTGGTCACCGAGTTTGCTCTCGTACTCCCACATCACTGACGTGCGGTAACAAGGAGAGATATAAAGAAAGGAAAAGGAGAGCATAAATGTAATACTCTCTGTCTGTTCTCCACCCCACTAACTAAGCTTTTACGGCATATAAACATCTCTGCTGAAATAACTGCCCATCGAGGAACGCTGTCGGTATTCGGCTTGTATAGGCCTCGTGGCCTTCCACACTCCTGGAAACTACAGGGCGACCCGAAATATATAAAGCGGTAAATAAGAATAAAAGTGGTGCATATACGCCAGATAAGGCGCGGGTATGTGTCTGATAGCATAGCTCACCTAACCTAACCCTACCCAATCTAACCTAAAGGAGCAAGACATGGACAAGAACATAGTGACGCGAACACGTACTCCACCATCAACATGATCTGCTGTCAGACGTATACCCCTGTCATATGGGCAGCCTTCAATGATCATTGCAACCAATGGTCATTGAACATACGGGTAGCGACAACAAGCGTGTAGCGTGTGAACTCCTCAAATAGCATTGGATCCAATGCCCCCGACAGGTTTACACGTTACACGCTAGGTGTCGCTACGCGCTCTGGTATCAATGGCCGTTGGTTGCAAACATCGTTGAAGACCGTGTGACAAGGGTACTAGGAAGGTTCTGTCAAGGATTTAGAAAATGTGCCGACAGGCCCATATCGCGTTTCTTGTGAAAGATACAGTAATATTTGATGGTTGATTGATACCTTGACCAGGGCATCCGATGGCGAAGGGCATTCTTTTTCCCACTCACGCTGTGTGGATACGATGTTCATGTGAGAAGGTTCCACGGCTTTGCTGACGTCGCATAATTCAAAGACTTTGCTCCTTGTGGAATGTTTGTAGGCCAGTCGAAATGATGCCAACAGGTACTTGAAGAAGTAACAGAAACCTACGAAAGATGCACATGGCTTTTTCTATGTTCATCGTCTACGGTAAAAAATAAAATAAAATAAAAATAAAAACATGAGACGGAGATGAGTGTACGAGAAGCCGGGGGGATCAATACGTTCAGCCTGTTGAAGATGTTTGAAATACGTAGTTTCGTTTATGCTTCCTTGGTCGCATTTTTCTAAATAGGGTGCGTCTCGAGGAATGATTTTCCGAAATTCATGGTTCATTTTTTGTTCCAAAACCGCGCTGCATAAACCTTCTTGCGGCAGTGCATACTTAGACGTAATATTGTTTCAACAGCACGTACCAGCCCTAATAAGCTCTCATAATTGATTTGGTTAGTTAATAAAATGGGTGGGTGGTTTAGATTCGAAGGTCGTAGAGTAGAGCCTGGACATATCAGGTCCTCAAAACCGAGAACCGTTGCGAACTTGTGTGTCTGTAAAAAAAAAAAGAAAAAAAAAAGAGCGTCCTTCCGGCGGAGTTCCGTCGTACATGCGACCACAGCATTAAAAGGCTCATTGTGTGAAAACAGGTGCCGTCCGTTGCACTGTCACATGGCGCCCTAGCAGAGGGCGGAGAGCGAACCAGAGCCGGCCGAGCCATGCAAGAAATGCTTGTGGGACTTCATGATCCAGTTCAAGAAGAACCAAAAGTGGATGACATTTTGACTTGAGACATGTAAGAAGTGCTTTTTCTCAACGCAAGAAAGAAAATAGGAAAGAAGAGGTGAAGAAGAGAAGAGAAGAAACAACAATGACAAATAAATGATATTCAATACGTTTAAAGGAGCCCAGAAAGCCACCCAAAAGATTTTGCTGTTTCTGGCGAATTACGAAAGGACGTAACTTGACGTGAGAACTGACGAAAAAAAAATCTATACGCAGTCCCCCGAACATCGATGCGCCCGTTTCCGCTCGTCTCGCTCTGCAGGCCGAAACGAGGAGGAGGAGAATTGTGACGTCATCGCGGTTACAAGAGAGACAGCGCCATTCATTAATCAGCCATCCCAATTGTTTCCCAGTGACGTACGCCTCACGTAGACTTTTACTTTTGGTGCAAAAAAAAAAAAAAGAGAAAAAAAACGCGCAAAACACAAAAAGTACCAGAGAACGCTCCAACGTCCCTCTCTCTCTTTTTTTCTTTTTTTTTTCACGCAGAGCACCTTGTCTTTATAAAGGCACCCTGTATATCCATAAACAGGAATATCGACGTAAAACATAAAGTTGGGCCTGTTAGTATGTCATGACGGATAAAAACGCTGAAACCAAGACGAAGGACGACGCACGCAGGTAGCGGCACCTGTGTGTGTCGCCCTTCGTCTTGGTTTTAGTACTTCACATAATATCAAATATATATATATATATATATACTACAAAATTGAGGTTCGAACGACCAGGATGTTGAATATAGATAGGGGAGAAAAGACACCAGAGACTGAAGTAGGGAGTAGGGGAAAGTTATTGATTAAGTTGGCATTTAAACTAAGGGTCTGGGGTAATCTACGCTTCGACGGAAGCTCCGGAAGTCCCGAAGAAGGCGGAGCTTCCGTCGAAACGTAGACTCCCCCAGACCCTTAGTTTAAATGCCAACTTAATAAATAACTTTCCCCTACTCCCTACTTCAGTCTCTGGTGTCTTTTCTCCCCTATCTATCTATCTATCTATCTATATATATATATATATATATATATTTTTCATAATATCGAGTCCACATTTGCACATTTTACGAGTGTACAAAACTTGCTGCATAAGTCTCTTTATGCTTTCAGTGTATGTTGCCGGTACATAAATATTTTTTTGATAGAGATACCACGGACAAATCACACTAATAAATCTCTGCAAATCATCAAGTTCATTGCTGCCGACACAGCCTATTTAATAATACCCTTTTCGTCGTTTCCTTCCTTGTTGCACTTGCACCGACATGTCATTGTACCGAGATGTCCGTGCACCGAGATGTCCGTGCACCGAAATGTCCGTGCACCGAAATGTCCGTGCACCGAAATGTCCGTGCACCGAAATGTCCGTGCACCGAACTGTCCGTCGCCCGCAGCGTTTGCACCGACATGTCCTTGCACCGAAGCGTCCGTGCACCTAGATGTCCTAGATCCGCCATGTCAATGTCCGACTATTGATATTGACAGTTTACGACGCCTCTGCACGTGTAGTATCTCACTTGCCGTGTGTTCTGTCATGTTTCTATATATATCTCATCTCTTTCATCGCCATCTCACACCCGCATGCACTATGAGAAAGGGTATCGCAACGCGGTGGAATACCTCATCCCATCGTCATGCATGTAGCTGTTGTTGTTCTAGCACGGAGTAGATCACCCGCGGCCTTTTCCTCTAATCGTTGCAGATGAAGAGAATTACGCCGCATGTGTACATGTAGGCCTTTACAAATGCAAAGAAAGGACAAACTGCCCTTAGATTTATAACTGTATCCCGTCTACTACTATCTTGGTCTATGTGAGTGGAGCATATAACAGTTATGTCATCATCTGCTATAGCTGCGACGAGTAAGCGAAAATCTGCTAGCTAAACAACCAGACACGCACAAGTCTTGAAGCTTTACCGTGATCAAGCTCCCATATTTTGTCTGCAGGCCGCTGGAATACTGAATCGCACTAAAATACTTTTTTGTTCGATACTACTGACAATGATTCTGATCATCAACATGACTGACGTCATCAGCGCTTGAGGGGAAGTGATCGATTTCTTCACCCTTTTTTTTTTATGGTCAGTTTTCACATTCATGAACAAAACTCGATCAGCGTACAGCGTAACGTGGTAACCGTTTCTACAACGCGACCAATGCGCGAAGCACAAACATTCTGGACGGGATCCGGAAAAATCGACCCCGGAGAAAATGTCCCCCGGAAAAAAACGT
Organism: Ornithodoros turicata; assembly: GCF_037126465.1. NCBI lineage: Eukaryota > Metazoa > Arthropoda > Arachnida > Ixodida > Argasidae > Ornithodoros > Ornithodoros turicata. Next base: position 16,764,843 of record NC_088210.1, on the reverse strand, counting down.
TACCCGCGAAATCGTCCCCGGTGGGAACCTAGGTTAGAACTGGGACCTAGGTTAGTTTTCAGAGATTACGTTAGTTTAGGCTTGTTTTTGACAGTTCACCATGCGGTTGAGGGGGGCTACCCACAGCTGGGCGCGGAGTAAGGACAGAAGAGTAACCATGACCATGCCCCAAAAGTTTATCTTCAAGCGGTTCAGTGCAAACGCCTGACGAGTACGGCTTTCCACGATGAAACAAACAAACGATGAAATGGATCGGAATTAGATGACATCGCCCTCACAAATCATAAAACAATCACGTACTAACCTTGATCAAAAATGAGGTTCAAAGCATCTTTCAGTTGAACTGCCACAGTCCAGAGCGCGACCCAGAGCGCCGACATTGTTATACAGCCATTCACTGAATTGGGAGCTGCATTCCTCACCATGTCGCGCTTCTTTCTGAATAGCGTCCCCTGCAGAAAACAATCATTCTCTTATCTCGCTCTTATCTCTGCAGCCTCACAATAAGTCACGCGCAAAGAAGTTCGCCGGCACAGTGCCAGTGAGTGGTCGTCATCAAGAGCAACCTGGCATGTTGCGGAGAGTATAGTAATTTGTTCCAGGTTCGGCATAATGGATTATACTCCTGGCTTTACGTCTATATAGCTGTGATCATCAACGACGCTCCATACAGGTTTACGCAATTTTTTTTGACAGTTTCTGGATCGGAAGCATTCTACGGAAACGATACGGCGAAGGGAAGTTTCCAATCCGAGACAAACAATGTGATGCCAGTCAGTTCTGTGGAATCGGGCGAGAGGGTTATCGTGTTGTCGGAACCGTTATCGGGAAGGTCCTTCCTGTCTACTAATACTGCCGTACATGCAGGCAGCGAAATCGTTTAAGAACCACGCCGAGTTTGTGTATATACGTTAAAGCTCAAAAAGAAAAAGAAAGAAAGAAGAAAAAGTAAGAAAAAACTTTAGTGGGGAGCCTGCATTTCATCCGGTGCAGGCTCTGCACGGAAGTCTTGTTTGAACGTCTGTAATAAAAGTTGTTCCTAATCGTCTTCTCACATATTCGGAAAGGAAGAATTAGCTTTTCACTCGTTTTTCTCTCCGTGCATGTAGTTTCACATGAATCGCTGCCTTCGAACGGCGAAACAACGCTGCATCACGCTGCTGACAGGTACCAAGCGTTTACGCCGCGTTTCCCTTCGAGGGGGCGCTGGCGTCGAGGTAGACGGCCTGCACCACTACGTTATTGATTATGTAACGCCACCGCACAAAGCATGCTGGTGGGCACTATCAGCTTTATCAGCCTATCAGCCGACGCGTTTTTTCCCGCTTCTTGCCATCCACAGCAAAGTATAACCTCCAACCAATCTTCTCGTGACGTCACATGTTTCTACACAGAAAGTCGTCTATAGACAAATATCACGTGACGCGTGACACAGTGCGCATGAATGAATAACAACAACAACAACAATTATATTGTGACGATGAAGTGGGGAGGTTTTCTTCCACTCTAGGAGTGGAACGCTACCCCATAGCTAGGGGGCCTAATATGAGTGATGACGATGATGATCGGAGTGGCAATGGCGATCCTGATCGTGATGGTGGGAATGACCGCACATGAATCATTCTGTGTTGTGTATCTGAAGTAATGTGTTTTTTTTTAAATTCCGTTTTCGCGCTGCAAAACCAACTGTAGCTATGAGCGGCGTAAAGGACGAGGACAGCAGGAAGGAGTGCGGAGACAGGGAGAGTTAGTATGCGTCCTGGGCCGACTTCAGGGGGAACTGTGCCGATATTCTTCTGGAAAGTCTTCGGAAAACACAGGGAAAACCTCAGACAGCACAGCCGGTGGTGGGATTCGAACCCACCACCTCCCAGTCTTCAGCACGACGTTGGCTACCCACCAACGAGAGGACGCCTTAGCCTGCTCGGCCATGCCGCTGGTTTGAAGTAATGTCATCTCTCCAGCAGCGAAAAAAAAAAAACAAAAAAAAGAAAAGAAGAAAAACAGTGTCTTCAAGGGTGACTGTTTAGTGCACCATATTAGCAACGTCGCCACTGTGTCACGATACCTTCGATTAACGTGCCCTTCTATGGTTGCACTTCTAATAAATATGCCCCGGCTTTATGCCCCGCTTTCCTTCTTTCTTTCCCTCTCAAGAAGGGCGACAATGCATAGCGGGCTCTCATTTGTTCTCCTCAAACGATTAGCCCAATCATCGCGGGAGATCGTTTGAGGAGACCAATGGGAGATCTCTCTTCATTGGCGGGCTTCTTGAGAAGGAGGAGGAGAGGGAAAGCGACACATTACGGTTCTTTCGCTCATAAATCACGTACGACGCAAGGGGTGTATCCCGTTCCTTTTGTGTTGATGTCAAGGTAACGGCACCTTTCGTTACGCGAGGAGAAATTTTTATACTTTAGTGCCTCTTTAAGAAGAGATAAAAAAGAAAAGCTACATTTCTAACTACTTCCTTCGTGGACTTGACGGTGTTTTTATATATACTGTCTATTTACAAACAAAGTTCATCTCAACGCAATGAATCACTCTTGCCTGTCTTGTGACTTGTGGCGTCTGCAGTAAAAGTAAGTTCAAATGTAACCGCTCATCGACTAGCGATCACCGGAAAATGTAATTATATTGTATAGCTACAACAACAACAACACAAACTGTGCAAATGATCAACAACATAGTAAAAAACTATGCAATATTCAACAACAACAACAATAAACGATGGAGAAGTGATGATGACATGGGACGTTTCCTAATATTCAAAGTGATAATCAAAATAAGAAAAAACTCGAACAAAGTATGTCGTTACAATTATGGCATCCTGATAACTCATTGCGAGTATTTATGTCACTAATCCAAAGGTGCCTAACAAGTAACAACCCTCAATAACGAAAAGCAGCACTGCACAGCGGTCACAGCGCTGTGCAGTGTCTCATTAGTGTTTTGTCTCGAAGTTGGTGCATGCTCACTTTTATGTATTTTAACCTGAGAACTACGGTAACACACCTTATCAGGGCGATGCTGATGACGATGAGGACAGAATAGAAAAATATTAAAGCAGAAAAAATATCCGGTACACCATAATGTAAGCACAATGCAAGTTACAATTGACAGCAGATGGTATAGTTTTGCAAGTTACAATTGACAGCAGATGGTATAGTTTTACTTACGTGCACTTTTGGACGGCGAGCCGCGGATGTGGACATCGTACAACTGAACATGTATAAGACGAACGAAGTATAAATGCTATCCCAATTCCCTCATGTACCGATGCTGCGCGATAACATCCAGAAGGAATGAAACATTTGAGGAAACCCTAGAGACAACTGGTTTCGTTGTCCGTTCATGCGGTTACAGAAGCGCAGGGGAAGTTGAGAATCTGAATGGGGCAAAGTGCTTCTCCCACCGTGAAGGCTGCGACTGCACGGTTGGACTCGAAAAGCACGCGCCAAACGAGACGCTCACGACTGAAGCTTTCACACCCATAAAATTGTTCCTTCCTTCGCTGACTTTTATTTACGAAAGAGAAACCCGCCCACATCTCTTTATTTATCATTATATCGGAATACAAATGACTTAGTGCGAGCGTACCAAGAATATCTTAAGGTACGTGTTCATCGTTCATTTGCCGGAAGCTTTTCCTTTCCCTGTTTCTTTTTAACTTTTTTTTTTCCGTGACACACGCCACCGTGTTATGTTGTGAAAGAGGAGGCTTAGAGCGTGCGGAGGCGGGCTTGAAAGTGCTGAACAACAACTTTATTGTGAGATACGCCGGTCTTAGCGAAAGGGCCGACAGTGTCTCCGGAACAGCACCCCCCTGCCAATGCACGATCAATGCGATACAGGGGCGCGTCCACATTGGAATAGACTGACCTTCCTGGTGTCTTCCCCAAGCAGCTTTAACGAAAGTGGTGACGGTGATTCGTGTCTTCTGGAAGGCCCCTGACCCCTCGATCTATGAAAAACACACAACAAGTGCACAATCCGATGCTGGTAGAACGCTAGAACTGACCTCCTTTGTTGTACACCATGCCGCCCCGGGAATATGGACCACAGGGTTTATCGCCTTCTCTACGGTCTGCTTTGTCGCACAAATCAGTCGCGTCGTATTGCCCGCGGCTTATATGCAAGTGCCGCTTATCTGCCAGAAAATTTTCAAAACGTTCCTAAAACGGGTCCTGCGGCTTATCTGCGGTGCGGCTTATACGCGTGAAACTACGGTAGCACCTTTTCACACCCTTTTTTTCTTTGAGTACGCGCAGACGGTACGGTCGTCCTTCTCATCCTCGTTACACCCCGGGGGCGAGTCGAGCGTGACCGAGCGCGCCTGTGTTTGTGTACTTAAAAAAAGAAAAAAAGAAATGCATGCATCAAAACGTTTTGTGCTGTTCGGCAAACTGACGCATATACTTTCATCAGATGTTTTAAACTGAAAATATTTTGGATGGCCCTGCTTGGAAAGGCGACTGCTTCGACGCCACCGCCTACCGGCACGACGGAGAAACTGGCTGTGACGTCAAAAGCAGGCGACCTTGGCCACTGGCGGGCTGGCTTGGTGCTACTTAGGAGTGAGCAGAGGATATACGTGACGTCAGTCCGCTTGCAGAGGGTGTGTCGGGCGACCGCTCGACGCTTTCTTTCTTTTTTTTCGCGTGAACTGCGCACGCGTTCAATGCATTGTGGCAAGAATAGGATATATTTCACATAATAGGCCTCCTCGTGAACCGTTCTCCACTGAGAACTCAGATTTTTTGGGAATCTCTTCACGGACGCTTTAAGGTACTCTCGTATTATTCATAATTAATTAATAGTTGGAATGATTTCGGTCTCCCTTAAATATCACTTTGACAGTCGCGGTGTCAATTGCACGTTGCATGACAATAACAACAACAACATAGATGAATGGATGATGATGATGATGTGGGATGTTTCCCTGCGTTGAGTGCAGGACCCTACCCCATTCCAAAAGGTTCGCATGAAAGGATGACGAGGGAAGGAAATCCCTACAGGGAAACTCCGGATCCTGTTGTTCGTATAATAAAGTTGTAATAATATATTTTACATGGCTCTGTTGCGACACGAGATACAAACGTGATTGTCGGCCCGCACTCTCAAGCGTCACCTGAGCGAACAAAGTCCGCTCCTTCGTTCCACTTTCGCGGGGCCGCCAAGCCAGGTTAGGAGCAGACAGATGCAGCTCTTGAGTTGCGGAGCCCGTATTATCCCTTGAGTGCTCCAACAGCCCGACGATAGTGTTTATACTTCACGCAAAGGTATATCTTAAAGGGGCACTCAAGTGCAAAACGACTTTCACTTGGCGGCATGGAAGATGCCGTGACCTGGATACCAATGCAAAAGGAACGCGATTCACCGTTTTTGTCGTTCGGAATTTACGGGGAGCAAAGAAACCGCAATTTACGCTTTCCCTCTTCCTCCCCCTCCCAAGAATGCCGATCATGCGGAGTGGACTCTTATTGGTCTCCTCAAAGCGATTCGTCCAATCATCGCGAGGGATTGCTCGAGGAGACCAGTCCGAGGCCTCATCGCACTGCCGCGCTTGCTGAGGAGGAGAAGCAGAGGGGTATCCGTTCCTTTTGTAGTGGATGTCAAGGTAACGGCATCTTTCAGTCCGCCAGGTTTTGCATTTGAGTGCCCCTTCAAAAATGCAGTTTTTCGTGATCTAGATCAACAAATTTGTTCAATAAAAGATAAATGTTGTTCACTTCTGTACGTAGGGCTCTTCCAGATGAGAGACGGACGAATTTCAGGCCTGAACGGTGGATTGCATATTTTATTGCGTGCAATTCCGTTTCCTGTGAATTGTCCCTCCAGTGTATCAAGTGTAATTGTTAAGTGCGAAATAAAGACAAGTATCAAAATGAGGAACTGAGGATAAATCACGTGCGCATAATGCATATCGAACGAGCATATATTCGGTGGATTCTAACTGCGTGTCACTTTGACGCCGTTTTTAATTTCTTTTTCTTTTTTTCTTTTTTATTTCTTAGGAATAAATCAATCTAGAGATGATGACCACCAGTTGCTCAGAAAAAGGAAGAATTTGAAAGGAATTCAAACGCTTCCTTTTCATTTTAAACGAAGGAGCCTCCGTCGTCTAAAGTTCTTTTTTTTTTTTTCTGACTTCTTCTTGCACTCCCACTCATGGACGCTTCCTTCTGTTCAACGAAGCATATCTTTCTTTATCGTTTCCTCGGTAGAATGACATGCACCTTGGTGCGCGAAGTATGTGCCCACCGATAACCAGTGCCCAAGAGAGCAGCAGAATAAATAATTCACCACGGCAGTCAATAAATAGGTAAATGAACCACATGCAATTCTTATAATTGAGTCATGAGTATGTTCGCTCGACCCATTACATCGAGCATCAGTTATTAATTATTGGCAATATCATTTCCTCCATGTTCTTCGTGGTACTTTCTACCTTCTGGAGCACACCTTGAGAAGCGTTCAGGTAGACCCTGTCGCCTGCAAACGATAAAATATCCGCCATTGAATTAACAACGTTTTCGAAATGCGTTCGCACACTGTACCTGTTTTGAAAAATTTTGTAGCTCCGTGCAGACCAACGATGCAAGGCAGGCCGTACTCGCGTGCAACCACAGCCCCTACACGGTGAGCGATCGACATGCATGGAGATGAATGCATATACAACAGCACTACACTTTGAAGGTCCAGAACCATTTGAATAATTAAAAGCGACGAAACGAGAACAGAAACACGACGCGCGTCTTTTAAGCCATTTCGTAAAATTCAGTTGCAGGCAGTCGTTCGGCACATTTTACGCAGTGAACGAAAATTATCTTGAACACTGAAGGGCAAAAACGCGTATGCGACACGGAACAAACCCGTACCGCGTTTATGTTGTTCATGCTCTCCGTGCATTTTTAATGCGTTAGTATTAGGAGTGTCGAAATGAAAAAAAAGAAAAAAGAACGCTGTATGTACGTACATGTGTATGTGTGTGTGAGATTGTGAAGCCTCACCGAGGCAGAGGTGTAAGTGGACATGTAATGGGGATATAAGAGGGGAAATATAAACGGAGGTAAACGATTTGAAATTGAAGTAGTCGAAGGTAATTAAGATTGAGAGGTAAGAGTAATTGAAGGTAACTAGAGGTAATTAAAGGCAATTAAATCGATAAATTTGAGTTTGAAGGTAATGAATGTAAGATATATGTAACTAAGAGAATGATTAAATGAAATTAAAGATTACTGAAAGTAACCGCAAGTTACCGAAGGTAATTAAATGTAATTAAAAGTAATTAACGCCAATTAAAGGGGGATTCAAGAATACAAGAGATTATAGGTTCGGTAATTACAGGGTAGTTAGAGGTTAACTAAATGAACTTGCATATAGCAATTGAAAGTGTCGAACCTGAAGTCAAGTATAGACCTGAGGAGGAGAACCGGAAGTCGGGTTTAGACCGGAAGTGCATACTCGGAAGTGACGTATGGACCGGAAAAGGCGCTTAGTGCTAACGCATTTCTCTCCCATTTGCCGCGAAATCGCCACTGAATTTTTGGTTCGCCTCAGTTTTTCAATGTACCCCGTGACCCTCGTCCAACTAGACCAACTATGTGGAGAAAAATTGTGTGTCTGAACCAGAACTGATCTCGCCTGTGTGCGATTGTAGTGTATACCAACCGTAAAATATGAATGATTGTGAATGTCCGAATAAGGATGTAAATTGCGCTCTCTATATCTATATATTTATCTGTCTATCTATATTTATTTTATTTTTATTCTCCTCACTCTCGGTCTTACCGTGCGACAGGAGACCACCCAGCTCGGTGACTATCCCTGAGATGAGAGTAAAATATGGAGTCCATCCAATGTCTGTGGCGTACGTGATGAGGATATCTCCACGCTGAATGGGAGACATTGCGTTCATTCATCAGCGAGGCACTTCCAATATGGACATAGTATTCAACTGTACCCACCTGTATCGCGGACGCTTCGTCGATGGACGTAACGACACGAGCTGTACCTTCTACGGAGCCCTTGCTGATGGGGATACCTGTTCAGCAATGTCATGGAAATCTTGAACACACACGCATCGATTGATTCACAGCTTGCAATAAGTGTGAACATCTCACCTTTGAGGAATGTAGTGTTATCTGTGAGCTGCGGTTCCTCTTGTACTTCCTGCACCACACAATCAGGCAGCATTTGTAATATGACTTACATAGTCAGAGAATTGTCGAAACGCATCGGGAGTACAGAAAAAATCGTCATCGTCATCGCCATCATCAGTTTCAGCAGCATTATCCTTCAGCACTACCACCACCAACTAACCAATTAATTAATTAATTAAACAATAACCGTTGCTAAATTCTAACCTACTGCATAAGTATACCAGCTTACAGGATGAATGGGTCCTCTGGTGATCTCTGGGAATTCCAACTCCAAGACCTTTGGGAAAAGAGACCTCCTCTTGTACGCCCTATATACGTTGGAACAGGAGAGGTGGTACAGGTTAAGGCACTTCAAAACAGAAAATATCTGAAGTATAAAGCGACCTGGAAAGGATGGTAGCGCTCCTGGTGTTCAGTAGCCGCCCTACTTCGTGGTGCGTCATGAAGAAGAGAAGGTCCCTTTCTGGTATGAAACCCTCTTGGAGCATCTTGTCTGCCAACTCGTTATATGCGACTCGAAAGGTATCGATTGCCTTGACGAGGAGGGACTGAAACATGACGGATACCACGCATGGTGAAAATTACCTGAGAGAGCATTAAAGGGAGCATCGTTTGAGGAGACGAATGATAGCTCGCTCCGGCACTGTTGCACTCAACTGACAGTGATGGATAAAGTACTTCAAAATTGTGCGTAAAGTAAAGGGCATAAGTAGTTCTTAAAGTACAGTGCAAAGTAGCACGTTGCAAATGTACTAGACGGTGCCGGATTTAAGGGGCGTATATGCCCCGGGGCAGCCGCCAAACGGGACCCCCCACTATACCGCAATGTCACCGTTTCTTCTGTAACCGGTATGGCTTTGGGTTCACGCAAAAATCACATATGCAGCAAGAACGTTTCGTACACTTGGAAAATATTACGGCTGTCGAAAGATGGGTACAGTTCATGGCTGACCAAGGGCCGTATGGCTAAGGACGTGTTCAGATCTTGGCATAAACATGGTATAAACATGAACGACTGTCGCAGGCAGTCTGACGGCAATGCTGTTTTGAGACTTTGCAATAGACCTCTACCCGAGAAACGTCATCACGACGTTGGTAGAGAGACCGAAACCGAAACAAATCGAAGGGGGAGGGCTGGGACCATATTCCATTCCATATTCCAGGCTGTATTTTGTTTCCTATTTAGTATGCTGGGACGTTCACTGCTCGCAGACGACAGTGGCTGCCCATGCGGCCGACGGTGGCTCGTCCCCATGGCTACGAGGGCTGAAAGCACGTTCGCGATTGGCTTCGGCCGTTGAAAACGCGATCCTCATTGGCTGACTCTTAGTCGTTACGTCACGGCGACGAGTAAGCAGGCTTTCTGTATCTAGATGGTGTTGGCTGAACAAGGCGGTCTCATTGACAGAACGTCTAGACGGGAATTTATGCCCCGTTTTTGGGACGATATTTTAGTTGCAGAGTGTACAAAATGTTACAAAGCGACACCAAAATGTACCGAGGATACGTCGATACACGCACGAATCACTGAGGGTACTCACTTCTGCTGATTCACCGATGGCGTATACTTTTAAACCGAATCGTTGTTTTGAACATTTAGCCAACGTTTCATACTGTCATTTAATGAGGAACGGTAACGCAAATCAAGGAAATCAGCAAATAAATAAGGAAGCACTCCAACCTTTGAAGACTCGCGCTGTGCGACTGATCTGCGACTCATCTCCACCAAGTAAGCCAGCCTCAACCTGAAGAGCAGAAATAACGAGCCCTGTTATCGAACCCGGTTATTACGTTCGAAAAGCAGAGCATAACGTAACCAGCTGTCATTCAGAATTAAATTTTCATTTCATTTTATTTATATCACGCATTTGTTTCATTTCACGAAAGCTACAGGTGCATGGAAACAACACACTCTTAAAAATGAACTTCTCCGCGTAGCACGCTCCCAGCCAACCATCATATCGAATGATATCATTATCTGCCCCGATTTGTTGAAAACGGGAGGAGTACGCTTTTTTTGTGACAATTATGAACAGCATAAGTGTCACAAAAATGGCGTACGCCTCCCGGCCGTTTTCAACAAATCAGGGCAGATAACGATATCATTCGAGATGATGGTTGGCTAGGAGCGTGCTATGCGGTGAAGTTCATTTTTAAGAGTGCAGACTACAGGATACTGGGGAAAAAAGCTACACTCTTAGAAATGACCTTCACCGCATAGCACGCTCCTAGCCAACCATCATCTCGAATGATATCGTTATCTGCCGTGATTTGTTGAAAACTGGAGGCGTACTCCCTTTTTGTGACAATTATGAACAACATAAGTATCACAAAAAAGGCGTACGCCTCCCGTTTGCAACACATCAGGACAGATAACGGTATCATTCGAGATGATGGTTGGCTAGGAGCGTGCTATGCGGTGAAGTTCATTTCTAAGAGTGTACCCTGTCAGAACAGAACTTCACCGTATTGCACGTTGTGCCCCGACCACTGCCACCAATGATAGGGTTATCTCCTCTGATTTGAAGAGAGAGGGGGGCGTGCGCCTTTTTGTAGCAAATATCATATATCCAAATTGCCACGAAAAGGTGTACGCCTCCCGTTTTCAACAAATCAAGAAAGCGAATTATATATAATTCTCCATGGCGACTGGTTCCGAGCGTCCCCTACACTCTTAAAAATGAGTTTCACCACATAGCACGCTCCTAGCCAACCATCATTCCGAATGACAACGTTCTCGTCCCTGATTTGTTGAAAACACGGGGCGGAGCCTATTTTGTGACACTTATGCTGTTCATAATTGTCACAAAAAAGGCGTACGCCTCCCGTTTTCAGCAAACCAGGAAAGATAACGATATCATTCGAGATTATGGTTGGCTACGAGCGTGCTATGCGGTGAAGTTCATTTCTAAGAGTGTAGTCGCGGAAACACCGGAAGTCTTTGTGGCACCGGAAGTTTGTGGCGGGGGCTCTCTTTATGTTTACCCGAGAATGTCATGTATTAACGATGATACCGGGCACAGTACCTTTGTAGTAGTGACAGTGGAAGGTTGAGGCTACCGATGGCTTCAAAAAGAGGAACGTGAGATTTCACCGGATTCTTGTGGCCGACGTTGACTACAAGCAGCTTCAAAACGACACAATAATAAATAAAAGCCCATGACAACATTCATTCTTTGAATATTTGTAGGGAGCGACTTTTTTGGGGGGTTAAACACGGTTCAGCCCGGTTATTCCCCCCCCCCCCCCCCCGAACTGACCTCCGGCCAATTCGGGTTAAACCTGGTTTCTCCCCGAATAGGCCCATTTGCAGGTTTCCGCGTGGAACACATGTAAGAATGGGTCGCTTACTTCCCCACCAATACAGTCATGTGTCAGCACTGTATATGCATGGTGCCTACTAGCGCTGGTAGGACACACACACAAAAAAAAGGAAAATGGTTAAAGAAGGACGTAATAGACAAGAGAAGAAACAAAAACACCCGATAACATCCGAAGGCACAATTATAGCCCGACTTCTCCCCGAATTAGAGATTGAAAAATGGCGCTCGATTTTTACCCTCCCCCCCCCCCCTCCCCAAATCTGAGAAATACATTTAACCCGAAAAAGTCATTTCCTGAATATTAGTTGTCGACGGTGCATATTTTTCCTTCTGAGGCACACTAAAGATCATCGCCCCTCACCTGTAAGTTTTTAATCAGAATGGTGGGTTTCATTCTCCAAGTTGGTTGATGAATGTCAAACTGCAATGAAACTGAGAGAATTAATTTTCTGTATCGCTCCCATTCTGGTGGCAGCGCACCTCGTTATAACCTCTGTGGCCATGTGTCTTCAAGAAGGCCTCGAATGCCGTTGAAGCCGCCGTACCAGAATGTCTGAGCCACTTCTCGGCTTGCTAAAAGTACATACTACACCGTATAGTACACTGCAGCTATATGTGCAAATGATCGTGTATAGATGAGAAACATTTCATTTCATTTTATTTTATGTACCCTCAAGCGCGCCGGCGCATTACAGAGGGGAGTGATACCGGGAATTTTACAATATCAAGTAAAACGAAAAAAAAAAAAAAATGAACCAAAGATATCATCGAAGAAATATCGATGCAAGCTAACAGGAAATTAATATTCAGGTAATACAGGTCTAGCCGCAAAAATAAGTCGAACCGGAAAATACATAGACCCCTAACGTATGAACTGTAAAAAAAATTGATGCCTCAAAAATACAGCGAAACAACACCGTCCGAGCAATAAGCACACGGGAAAAGAAAAATTGCCGCCTATTGGAGACTCCAAATCTCCAAACGTCTGCAAGTAGGCTGGAACACCTTACGTGATACCACGTGGTGCTACTTTTAGATACCGTTGTTTTTGTCATCGCAAAACGCCGACACCCGCTATCCTGCTGAGGTAGGTCCCACCACCGCGACGATCCCAAGATGTAAGTACAACCGTCCCTCATCCACAAGGGCGTTCTCAGGATTTTCGCCCCACTCTAAACACAGAGCTTCACCACATAGCAGGCTCTTAGCCAACCATCATCTCGAATGACAATTTTCTCTCCCCTGATTTCATAAAAATGGGGGGCGTACGCCATTTTTGTGGCAATTATGAACTGCAAAATGCACAGAGCTGGGGGAGGGGGTAATGTCGCTCTCTCTCTCTCTCTCTCCACATACACTCACCCTGGAATGGACGGACGGACACCACCTGTAGAGTGGTGGTGCTGGATTGGACCTACACTCTTAAAAATGAACTTCACCTCATGGCACGCTCCTAGCCAACCATCATCTCGAATGATATCGTTATCTGCCCTGATCTGTTGAAAACGGGAGGCGTACGGCTTTTTGTGACACCTATGCTGTTCATAATTGTCACAGAAAAGGCGTACGCCTCCCGTTTTCAACAAATCAGGGCGGATAACGATATCACTCGAGATGATGGTTGGCTAGGAGCGTGCTATGAGGTGAAGTTCATTTTTAAGAGTGTACGCAGTCGCCTGCAGTTGGTCTCCTAAACGTCATTACGATGGCGTCTATACAACGCACTGTTGCGAGACTCGCTGTTTTTCATACAATTACCCGTACATAAGATGAGGACCAACATTCCGATCGATTTTTAGACAGATTGACCTATGCTCCGGTATGTCGAATACTGTGCTTCAACTGGATCGTCAACTACCGCAGCCTTACCTCTGTTGTCATGGCTGCAAATTCCTTCCGGTCCATGTCTTTTGCGACAGACTCTGCGAGACGCTGAAAGATTAGGAGGGAATAGTTACTTAGCGAGCTCGAAGCGTACGGCGCAATGACCTCAAATCGATCGGTGGTGTTTCTGGAGATTAAGTACCTCGAGAGCTAGCGGTACGTCCACACTGACGGGATTATAACACGATGATATGAGACTTCCCAATGCAGTATAGATATCATCATCCACAGAGCCTATAGAGGAATGAAATTTGTTAGCTTCGAAAAATTCCAATATGATGCAATGCAGGAACGTGAGGAAAACATATATAAGTTTTTACATGAAACTTTTCGAGCTACATTTCTGCATGACCCAGTCTTGAGTACCTTCCAGGCATTACAACTGGCACCAATAGAACATTTAGTCCTATTCTTCATATGACGTCTTCGATTTTTAAAGAAATTTCTCCTGATTTTATGGCAACTTACCTGATTTGTCCATAAATTCGCACAAGGCAGAAATTACATCATGGTTGAACAAGGAAGACGCAATCGATGAGTTCATATGGCATGAAACCACCTGTGGGCAAAACGATGGGAAAAAATTATTGAGATAACGTAAGGCCTAGCAGAGATGGGCACGTGAAAGGCATAACCCCGACATTTGCAATATCATTCATGAGGCTTCTCTTCTACTTCTCGTGCTTCCATATTTTCTAATTTTTACGAGGATGCCAAATAAAGTATCCGCCGTAAGAGCTTTCTTTTCTTTCTTTGTACGGTCGGTCAGGTCGGCTTCTGCGTATCACTACTTAAAAAAAATGGCGGTCTCTCTGCTAAGATTGCGCGCAGGTAATTTGAAATTCTGAAAATGCTTCACTGAGCACGTAAGCCCACTCAACGCTCACCTTCTAACAACACTAGCGAACTACAAACAAACACGTACTGAACACGGCCGTGGAAACTGAAGATCCGCTCCTACATATGACGCGAAATTTTCCCGAGCTGCTCTCCGCTTTCGTTGTGGGGCAACACGCTTGGCGCGTCCTTCATTCCATTGTTTTTGTCGATAGGCCCCCATCGAAGCAAGATGTCGCTCTCGCTGCTCGAGAGTCCTTTTGCACCTCTCGCTACCCATTGCCATGTCTTTCCTTGTGCACGATCTTCTGTTCTTCAGCGAGAGGCCGTTTTTCTTTTCATTCTATGGCCACCTTTTATAGTAAACCGCAGCATACGTAACCGGTGTTATCCTCTACTACCAATTTCGAAACCCTCAGCCGCATACTGTCTGATACTGCGCTACGAGTCCCTCCCGCCGGGAGTGAGCCGGCCAGCAAGTTCGCAGGCTGTGCCAAACGCTGTCGATCCGCTCCCTGCTGCGCCGCGCATAGCCTGCTCCAGTGTGGTACCCGCGGCGCCATCTATAGACGCTCAGCGCTACCAGTGAGTTCTCGCTCACATCGCACAGAAAATCCTGGAAGGTACAAGAATAATGCTATCGACGTTAACATCATAGAATACGTACTGCTCTGACGTTACAACAGTTGCTGGTAATGCAGTCGTAGAGCTGTCGCGCAGACATATTGCTGTTGATGGGTATTTTAAAGTTGCCATACTTCTTCCAGGCGAGTTTCAGGCTGAGCCCCGATGCATAGCGAGTCTTAAAAAATACAAAACAATACAAACTGGTTCAATGAACAATCACCAATTATAGACTGAACATACAATGTGTTGGGAGGGAAGGTTACTGCTGTAGCAAGACACTGCTTCGTCGAGACAGACAGCAATTTCCGATACATAAGATGGAATTGGCAAGGCAAACTTTCTGACTGACAAAATTATGACTGCTATTAATACTGGAGTCTGCAGGGCCGAAATAGGATTTAACCGCAAACATACGCAACATCCGAATGACATCGTTCTGTTGTTGAAAAAGAAATGTATAAAAGTCACAAAAAGGCGTACGCCTCTTGTTTTCAACGATCAGAGAACAATACAGAGAACGCTGTCATTCGGAATGGTGGTTAGCTAGGAGCGTGTTCTGCAACGAAAGCATACCTTAAAATCGACGAACCGTGCTTCTGTCAGAAAGGAATATTTCCTTGACACGACGGCCTCCTCCAGGTCCTTGTCTTCGAGCCGACGTCCAAAGAGAGAGAGCAACATGTGCTCAACCGCAGCGCCACCCCCCGGAGCAAAATAATGGAAAAACTGAGTAATAGAGAACACAAAAACAACAACTTTATTACGAGATGACGGCTGGCCGAGTTATAGAGAATAATAAGTACTTCAAGCAATGAAAAAGGGAGAAATGATGCATGCGATATCTAAGGAAGAGAAGCTGTGTTCGATCACTATACTTGTAGCATTCCATCCTCTGCGTAGAAATTCGCGCATGAGAGAGGTACATAAGACGTCACTGTGACGTCATTGTGACGACACGAGGACGTTCTCTTCACATTTAAAAATGAACTTCACCGTACACTCTTAAAAATGAACTTCACCGCATAGCACGCTCCTAGCCAACCATCATCTCGAATATCGTTATCTGCCCTGATTTGTTGAAAACGAGAGGCGTAGGCCTTTTTTGTGACACTTATGCTGTTCATAATTGTCACAAAAAAGGCGTACGCCCCCAGTTTTCAACAAATCAGAGTAGATAACGATATCATTAGAGATGACGGTTGGTTAGGATCGTGCCATGCGGAGAAGTTCATTTCTAAGAGTGTATAGCACACTCCTAGCCAACTCTCATCTCGAATGATATCGTTATCTGCCCTGATTTGTTGAAAACGGGAGGCGTACGCCTTTTTTTGTGACAATTATGAACAGCATAAGTGTAAAAAAAAAAAAAAGGCGTACGCCTCCCGTTTTCAACAAATCATTGCAGATAAGGATATCATTCGAGATGACGGTTGGCTATAGGAGTGTGCTATGCGGTGAAGTTCATTTTTAAGAGTGTTGGTGACCTTAACTGTTTGAATGATTTGCTCCTGCCGCAGAATGGACTTTTTTCACAACGGCTTATCCGCATGTGTGTGACCTTGGGGCGCCGGAGAGGGTTATCTCCGTCGTCATTAGATGGCGCAGTATGGGGACGACAGAAGTGGGGACCAGTGGGAAGACCGCAGAAAAGCCACGAGCTCGTAGGTCCCACTCCGGACCGGCTACCCACGTGGATTTGTTTTGTCGCAGTCCGAGCGTAGTTCGCTGGAGAGCCGCTAGGATGAGACGCGTATGTGAAAAAGGTCCATTCTTCGCGTCCCGCTGCGGATAATAAGTGACGAGAGGATGTGGGAGGGGACACGTCACACGTGACCGTAGTGGAGAAACGTCACGCGAGCTGATTGGGAGACTACTATATCCCGCTTGCTCCTTCCAGTACATGTGTTTTTCCACTGTCGGCCCTTATGATAAAATACCGTATTTTCTAGTGTAAGGTTCGACACCACACAAATTTTCGTAATTCGCATATTTTTGAATTTCGTATATGGCATTCTTTCACTTGTATGCGATATTTACCTTTCAAACGCTCTCACTAATTTTCGAAACCAAGTGGTTCTGGTACGGAACTTATATATACCACTTCCAAAGCTTAACCGCTTCGCGCATGCAAATTGAATTGTAAAAATTAAAATTTAGAATCGAAATATTTTTCACTGTCGTTCCTGGTAGGCTGCTTGATGAAGTAAGCTCAAGAATTCTAAATGCAATTTCCTGGTTCCCTTTAGTGGTTCAGCAGGGAGGTCTACTAAACTGCAGTTTCGTTCTTTTGTAGTAATTCGCTCGAACAGAGTAAGAAATACAGGAGTTGAAACTCCCCATGGAAGGATGAGGCGGAATGGAATCGAGTCAGTTTCGGAGAGGGAGAAATGTGTTCCCACCACCGTTTTTGTCGCATTCGCACAGAAACGTATGAGGAAACAGTGCGGTTTTCGAGCTCTACAGCGGTTCACACCGTGCTTAACAGATACAATTCTAGCACGAAATGTGTATAGTGGGCAATGGATGTATTTACAGCACATATCCAGGTGTGAGCTGCAATGCGCACTTTGCTTTCCGCAATCAACGAGAAACAAGACCGCTCTGCCGGCTCAGATGGACGGACAACGCGACACGGCGACGGGCGAACATGCCGAGCAGAAAAAAAAAGAAAAAAAGAAAAACGCAGGGCGGCAACGGAGAACGGACGGAGCAGCTAAATGACTGCCAAGCATGACTGCCAAGCAATGACTGCGCAGTATCACGTGCACAATAAAATTTTCCCACTCCGCCCTACAGATGGCGCAGCACTCTGGTCCGCCTTAAAGTCCCTGGATTGGGGAAAGTAGCGACATCTTTTTCCCTTTCCCGCCGCGACCTTGGACTTTTAATGGCGGCCGTGGTACGATCGTCATGAAAGGTCCAAGGTCGAGACGGCAAGATCAAGGGATGGTGTTACTTTTCCCAATTCAGGGACTTTAGCCTGCCTTAGGAAACCCGGGCATCCAGGCACCCTAGTCCGCCTTAGGGTACCGAGTCCGCTTGTCTCCACTTTATCTGGCCCGGGAGAGGGTCAAGTTTCACCTACGGTCTTTCCTATTCCGTGACTTAAATATTGGGATTGAACGGTACCTCGCACAGATCGAGAAGGTGGTGGTAGTGGGACACGGGAAATGTCTTGTTGAAATAAGGTGACATGAGCAGCCTTCCTTTCCGGGTGCGTTTCATGAAGCGCTACAGCCAAAAAAAAAAAAAAAAAGGAAGAAAGATGAGGTCAGGAAACAAGATCGTAACTGAACGCAACGCCAGACAGTAGCAGCACTTATTAATGAAGGCCGTCTATTCGGAGAGTTTGGCCATTGGGAGGAGCCTGTTTGAAAGCCCGTGTTCGCCTTCTGATCTCGAGATCGCGGGTTCGAACCCGGCCGAGGACGCCAGTAACTTGGTGGCAGGGTACAAGTTGCTTAGACACGCCGTCTTCCGCGAGGGACGTTAAATACGGGGTGCCGTGTGATGAGCTTTCATCGCACGTTAAAGAACCCTCAGGTGGGCAAAAGCAATCCACAGACCGACCGCTGTGGCGTCGCTCATGATCTCAGTTGTCTCGCGACGTAAACACCCAATTATTATTATTATTATGTTTGAAAGCCCGTCATTTGCCGTCACGCGACGGGCGGCGCCAAGGCCAGTGACGCCATTTTGAAGCGGAGCTACCGCCTTGAAATCTCTTCTTGCCTCTCATTCCGCCATTTTGGAGCGGAGGTGAGCGTCGCCGCGACTCGCCTTTCATTCCGGCAAAGTGGGCGGAGCGATGACGTGTCTGACGTCACGCATCTCCAGGCGGCAGAAGAGCAAAGAATGGCCAAACTCTCCCTATAAACGGCTCTGTTAATGACCACGATGACCCGGGGCTGTTATGCGCCGTCAGGCAAAGCGCTGCCCCAGTGCCATAGAACTCTCATAATGACTAGAAACCAAGCCAGCGAAGGGGGGCATCTCAACATGGGAGCGGCCATGATCGATACGTTAGGCCTAGTGTGTTAAGAATGGTGTCTCCTACGAGTTCCGTGCGCCGTTTTTCATGTCGCAGCACAAAGTGTAAACCGTACGACACTCGTTCCCTACAGAATAAGACACGATTTAAGCGCACACGTGAGAACAGACAGAACAAACACACTCCGCACACGGCCCGGCACACGGAGCCCGGCGGAAGCAAGCCCGACTTTCGTTGGATTGGATACCATGGCGCCGAACGCGCCTGGTCTTTACGCGTGGAAAGGCGGTGGCCCAACCCGGCCGAATCCAAAATCTCGATCATGGCGCCTCCGGGGCTTGGACATTGGGAGAGGGCCTCGCCTCCGTACAACTTATTTGCTCTCCCCCGTTACTCTCTCTCCCAGCTTTTCTTCTAGCCTCTCTCCTTATGATTTCTATGCCCAGTGCAAAGAGAGAGGTGACATGATGATGACTATAGTCGTGTTCAATTTAAGAAGGAAAAGAAATGTAGTCCGTGAGCTGTCAAAATATTACTGCGCCGCAGATAGGATGGCTGGACGTGGAGAGGTCACACTCTCTCCCTGCGTCACGTAATGTAATCCATCATACTCCTTTCTTTTCCTTTTTTCTTAATAAATATACCCCCCCCCCCCCCCATCATACTCACTCTGCTTCCGTATTGACACCACGCTGCAGCAGAAAGTGCGCTCTCTTACTGATGGCACATGGTAGCGCTACAGTATTTCTCCTGGCGCGCTATAATAGCGTCTCCTTATCTCCAACGGCGTACGTATATAGTTGACTGGCTAGATTTCTTTTGCTTCTTAAGTTTAGCACAACTATAGACGAGGCTACATGAAATTGTAGAGTTGCATGCGTAAGTTGCCGAAGTACGTCTTGTTAACGAATTCAGCTCCCAGAATATTTGTTTCGAGCACTGTTGTTAATTGAAGGATGTAGCCCAAAGCAATTACAATACCAATATCGTGAATTTCTGCCACAGAAGTCGAAAACTGAATGAACTTCGGCTCGTTGATTGTTGGTAGACATTGTAAACGTGTGCGAAAGGAAAATGGGGCAACAAGCCGCAGTATCCTTGTATATGTGTGCCGCTGCTTGCTCCCCGTCTTCCTTTCGCACTCATTTACAATGTACCGATAATCCAATGATAGGTGGGAATAAATCGAGGCACAATGTCATCTTTACGTACCTTAACCTCACGCACAATACGCACTGTGTAACCAACAAAAACGAAAAAAGAAAAAGAAAAGAAAAATAGTTACCATCCATTCAGGCACAAACAAGGTCACGAAAACCGTTGAACCCAGGGGACTCATCCCACGGTGCATCACTTCGCTGTTGCAGAATACAGAAACAAGTAATCGACTGCAGTGAAACCACATAAGCAACACATATATACTATAATTAAACCAGATTATAGGACGAAGGTGTTTTTTGACCATGCACCGGGAAAGGTCGACGTTGGTCTCATACACAGGGGTGACACAAACCCGCCATTGCTGTAACTGCCCTCAAGCGGGTACTTTTGGCAAAACTGAGGTCATGTGACTTTGTTTACATGTCGTTTTGCCGCTTACCGACATCTTTCCGTCGTCATAATGCCAAGAGATGAACGTATTTTGCTAGCGTAAACTATGCGGTGCGTCTTCCGCAACATATGGTGGCCCATTTCTCCTTAGTTTGAGTACGTCGCATCAGCTCAGAAGGAGCATGGAAGTGACATTTAACATGACTCGAAAACCTGCTTCATTTGTGAAGCTGTTCACAAGAAGTCATCATGCAAAATATTTCCGATCTGCGGCGTATTGTCACTGCGCAATAAAATTTACAAAAGACAGTCGGAGAACAGCAGTCGCGGGCGAGAGACACGAGCCCCGCTTGACGTAGAAGCTGCTCGGTGCCTTTTTTCTTTGTTTTTTCATCTCGGCTCAGGCGCCGCTTATCCATATTCCAGCTGCGCCGTCGGACGTCACTGGTCACGTGCTGTAACCCGTGATACGTCACGCCGTCTTCGGCTTCGCTTCGGCGCTCTTCGGATGTGGAGAGCGTTCTTTAAAGGGACTATGAAACGATTTTTTTCTTCGTTTCGTTCGAAAGAAGACATTTTTCTGAGTCTAGAACCGAAATTTTACTTTCGTCGCGCGAGCGGATTTCTCGGGAGCGAATTTAAACGGAGCGGCGAAGGAGGACAGCTGGCGCCGCGCCGTGACGAGCTGCCGAGCGGAGACACAACGGGTAACTTGACGCGACCACGGCCGGCTCAGCAACACGTCATCGTGACGTGTTGCCGAGCCGAGGAATCCCGCCAGGAGCATGCGCCGTAGGATCCCGCGTATGCGTTCATCGGGAGTGGAAATCTCCATGACAGCAGCTTTCGCGCGATCGGCAGATTTCGGCAGTGGTGGCAGCCACAGCGCGAGCTCGCGGCATTACTTGCCATTGTGCAACACCGATGACGTAACGGGGAACCGAAGAGCGGTCCGTACAGTTACACCATCGGCAGGGAAATATGCGCGGGAGAGGAGGAACGCGGAAGAGACATTTCCAGCGCGCGCTCCTCGCAGAATGGAGCGATTTCGTCCGGAAAAATTTGTGGCATATTAGTTTCTCTGCGGGAAGAACAGTTTCCATCGAAAAAAAGTATGGGGGTTCGGGAAATTTCATAGTCCCTTTAAAGGCGTGCGGAACACAGCCTTGCGCGTGCTCTCTGGGTTACCTGCGCTCATCGTTCTTCCAAGCAGCTCATTTTATTTGTTGTAGAAGACGTCGCAGCGAAAAACTAAAATATTTTTGGGGTCACTTCCACGCTTCTTTAATGCGCGGTCGCCATCACATCTTTGGAAGTCTTCAACAGTACGAGGCCTTATATGCAAAACTGCTCGTTTTAATGCGAGATTATCGGATAAAAATAATTACCGTGATCGAAAGGCATCCGAAACATCGCGCAGAAACATCAACCGCATTGTTTACAAACGGATTGGCCGCTGATCACGGGCGCCGCCGTAGGTCACGTGCGCCTTGACGTTCGCTGTGACGTGCGACCAGGACCTTTCCAGGATGCATTGCGTTCGCACAGCACGCTTTCGTCTAAGGAAGCAATACAATGGATGCCACCCCTGTGGTCTCATATATGCCACGCGTTTTTCAGCAATGGGTGGTAGACGATGCCATCTTCTGTTTCTTCTTTTTTTTGCTTGCACTTGTTCGGTCCGTTTGTAGTTCGCGCTGTGTCGCCTTTGTGCTAAAATCAGTGCATTGGGGAAAGTACCGCTAACCTCTGATCTTCGCCACCGCGACATTGAAAAAAAACAATGGCGGCCGTAGCGTGCCAACACAGCCGCCATTGTTGTTACAAGGTCGAGGCGGGAAAGGATTCTCCATTAAATTCATCATCGAGGTAACGTTGTCTTTCTGGGTACAAAGACACTTATCTCTCTCTCTTTTAAATTTGTAGGTTGTAGGTCGTCCCATAGTCCAGTTTATGTATAGGGTAGTTGACTTACCCGACGTTTGCTTTCGTATAGAATTCCCGTTCTGCCTGATGCGCAGTATCCAAAGTGCGCATGCTTTCAAACTCCGTGTCTTCGTACAAAGATGTGATAGGACGTGCCTGAAGCATGTTACGTTATCGGTGACACAAAACTTGCATATTGCAAACCACGCCCGACCATAGACTCTTCCGCGTAACGGCACCGACCTGAAGCAGGAAGATATTTTCGCCTCGAATCGCCCATTCCATGTCTCTCGAATCGCCGAAGTACCTGTCGACCTGCAAGAAAAGGGGGTGAAGTGAAACGCGGTATAATGTTATTTCAAAAACGAAGAGTTCATTTCATACACACAGAAAAAGAAAAGAAACGCGCACCATTTCATTTCCCGTTGCTGAACATCCAGTTTTGCTATGTTTTTCTACGTGCCGATTACATGTGTGTTTTGTAAACGAACCAGCGAGCCGCATATAGTTTACCACAATCTGCGCAGGCAATATATCTTGCGGGTCATGCATCATTCTAAAGTCAGCGGTAATAAAACCACCAACGCAGTGAAAACTTTTCTTGGTTGCTGTTTCTGCTTGCCGATATCGATTCACTGTCGTCGCTTCACAAACTCGGTTCCCTGGGTCGTGAAGAACCGCGTTTGTCGATGACACGAAAAATGTTCGGCGTTGCCGAATTTATGTATCACGTGAGTGGAGAAGACAGTCTTGAGGATATCAAATTTCAGCTCAAGCCAGACGTAGCTGCCTCAGCGTTCAACAGCGTAATAGAAGAAGAAGAAAGAAAAAAAAACAAGAAAAGCCTGCCCTCCAGCAGCACACGTCAGCCACGTCAGCTGACCAAGAAAGTACAAGATAGTCGCATCTGAATGTGTCCAGAAAGATAGCCGAAAAATGTTTTCATAGGAACCATTAGGACTTTGACCGTCAGGCAACGGTATACGTACGATAGACCCTATTCTTGCCAGTTGCAGTGCTTGTCCTTCGGAGATACTGCACTTATTTTCTTCATCAACGTAGCTCTCTGTCCTTGTGCCTCCAGAGTCTGTAGCCCAGAGAAAAACAAATGTGTGCATAACACGATGTGAAAGAGACGCTAGAGGGGGTTATTACCGTCTATGACGATCTTGCTGCCTTTGGCCCCTGGAGTCACTTCCCCCAATGTCATCTTTCCATCGCTCCCTTTGTTGACGGATATGATGTCAGACTCTACAAGCCCAGATACTACGCTCTGTCGGCGAGAGTATAGGACACAATCAGAAAACCACGGCAGAAAAGGAAAGGCAGCCATATAATGAGGCTTGTACAGTGACGTCATGTTTGGTCAGGTGACATTGGAAAACATATTGCCGCACGGGAGTTACAGTATAGGAGGGCATGCCGCGTGAGTGAGGGCATTACGAGAGCAAATTGCAAAAACCACAGGCTGCTGCCTCATTCGGCCCGCAGTAAGACGCATTCCCATGTCCTCCCGTGTCACGTGCCTCCAAGGCGCGCAAAGGCTGCGCGTGACGTCACGTGCAGAAGCCTCACTGGGAGTAATGGCCGTACTTCTCCGAGCCCGTAGTTAGCGGTAATGTACGTTACGGCTGGGTTACCACTGCGGGGATCGCACGTGAACATCACTCCTGCGACATCGGAAGCCACCATCTCCATGATGACCACTGCCATGGGAGAGTTCAGCAACTGGCCATAGCGCCTGAGGTACGAGACGTCATGTTACGTACCCGCTTTCCGTGACAGCAAGACATGTTTATTACTATCACTAGCGTGCATCATGTGTGTTTGCTAGAACAACAACAACAACATAGATGAATGGATGATGATGATGTGGGATGTTGTTCGCTAGAAGACAGTACAGGATGCCTGTAACGTCCATAGGGACGTCCTAAAAGAAGACTGTAGAAAGTGAACGCCGTCATGCTATTACCTCTTGTACTGAATTGCAACGGGGCTGAACTGTGACGCCCAGCATTTGACGACAGCTTCGTACACCTGAAGATTGAAATTGATCAAACTGGTATTTAAGTGTTCAACAGCATAGCCTGACTTACAGCTTCAATTCCACGAATTCCGAGGAAGGTTTCTAGCTGGCCTGCTCCCGACATTTCGGACGTGTCTTCTCCTAATCAATCGAATTGGTGATGTAGTGTTATATGTTATCTATTAGGACGTATTCGCCATCGTCCCCGGTATATGTGACGTCATGTCAACGTACCTGTGCAGGAACTCCTTACGGCGAATCTTTTTGTCTCAATGTCACCATCAAGTGCCAGAAATAAAGCGTTTCTGATTTGTTTCTTCAGCTCGTTCGGCAGCGCCATGTTCCTGATGTTTTTCACCGCTCTAGAAAGGAGCACGCTTTTGTAGCAAAAAAAAAAAAAAATCATGGTCGATCCGTTGGTGGATCCGACGGAAATGCGTTGGCATTAAAACTTGAAAACCCTTTGGGAATTCCCCTTCACAACGCTACACAACCCTTCACACGACCCTACACAACGCTAACGCTCAACAGCATCCGAAGCAAAACGAGCCCTTAGAGCTTCCTCCGATTCAGCTTGGCGACGCCGTCTCGCAGCTTCAGCCTTCTTTCGCCGCCGCTCCTCCGCACAGCTTTCATAACCCATGGCGCGCTCACGCACACACGTCTGAACTTGTCGACCACCACAGCTGCACTGCCGACGCGCAGCGTCGCGCTCTCCACGCGCGCTCTCCTTCCCTTTCTACTCACCGCTCATGCGCGCCGCGCCGTGGCTACAGACAGACCACGCCGCGATTCTTTCGTAGCGAGGACTCTAATGCTAACGAATTAGGAAAATGAAAGAAACATTGTGTCTACACAAAGTCCATTGAGACAAGCTGTTTCTGCAATCGAGTGCTCTGAACGCTTTGAAGTCAAAAAGCGCATGAGAAAAATTGGGTACACTAGGTACACACTGGGTGTGCTGGGTACCCTGGGTACACTTCTAACAAAGTGTCGCAGTCTGGACCATATAGAGGTAGAATGCAAGACACTGATAGCAGCAGTAAGCCCCTCTCCTGTAGCTCGGCGGCAATATCACGAGCGTGCCCACAGCCTTCCGAAACGGGTTCGAATGCAGGCATCGTGCCATCCGGTTGGTCCAACTATTGAAGAGACGTACCTCTCCGAGACTCGGGTCACTTCTTCGATGGTTTTTTCTCTGCAGAGGAAGATAATGTTTATTTCCGGACGTGTTCAAAAGTGAATGTTCATATTGAATCAATGCTGAACAATAAGCATCGAATCTGCGCACCCTTGAGCTTCTTGCAAGATGGACTGCAACAGGTTCGCTGGACCGTTCCTCAAGAACAAGTCGTACGCGGCTGTTGTGACAATGACTCCACCGGGAACTTTGAAGACCTGTTTACGGGTATCAAGACATTGTAGTTCCTGAACATGAACCTCATTCACAAGTACACGAAGGGGAGACCAGTAAACAAAGGATCGGATGTTCGCAGGGGAGAGAGACAAACCAGTGAGTGCCTGCTCTTCGTTTTTAGGGCGAGGGCAGTACTATTTTTGCAATGCGATGTGGGCAAGCATTGCGCTTGTCCCATACTACAGATGGAAATGCAAAAAAGAAAAAAAAAACGTCAAAGAGTGGACGATCGCTGTGTGCCCAATCGACTAATCCAGTTCTTCAGTTAAACCGTATATTCACATACCTCTTTATTTTCCTTGGAGATGGCGTTCAGAAGACATAAGGATGACCCTTTCCCACCAGCAACACTGGTATGTCTGCAGACGACATCGGAAATATTGGCTACAAAGGGAACGGTGGATGGACAACCCTCGTCTTGTGTAACTAGAAGAGGAAGGTTCCTGAGATTTATTCCGATCACGGGAACGAATATTCACGAGGTAAACACCGCTAAATATTTCCACTCCAGCCAATAATAACCGCCTTAACTTACGCAGACCGGCATTTAGTTTGAACGCATCAAATAGCCTCGGCGAACTGGAAGATAAGACATTGGAAAGATGATTGGGATGACAGAACAAGGTCAGAGATTAGCCGAGAACGTATAACTAACCTTACCTTATATCTAGAATCCCTAAGCCGGATCCCGGTACCCCGTCGTACGTGAATTCGATATAAAGTAATTGCGTGCCATCAAGCTCTGCAACGTGACGTTTTAAAGTGACGGCATCTTTGATCTGGATTCCATGCTCCTCGCCTGACAGAAGAGAAAATGAATAATCGGAACCAAGAATCAAAAATTGATGACAGCGACAAAGAAAATCGAGTAACTACTATAGTATTCTGCCTTTCAAAGTATAAGGGACAAAAAGAAATGGTAAACGTTACTGAAAAAAAAAAATTTTTTTTTTTCACCTGCTCTTATGCGAAAACTAGGTTTCCCCAGCAACGCAGATACATGGAGATCTGAAGGCGAAGTTTCGGTCACTGGGTCCACTAAGCCATCCGCTGTCTGTAGGTTCCCGTAGATGAATCTAAAATATTTGAAAGACATTCTGTATTTCACACTTGGTGTCTCGCATCAATGAGCGCGACATATACCTTTCTGTGTTTCAGACAGCAATAATCGGTAGGTTATTTTGATCTATGTCCACGTGTTACATATTTTCGTCTAGGAAATTCGCTATTCGGATGTGGATTTCTTATTTTCATGTGGCTTATAGTATTCTGGTTACAGCTGACCCTTTTAAGTAAATCTGGCTGCCGAAATACCTCTCTTCAGCGATATTACCCGAATAATTATCATTGACGATGCAGGTCTGATGATTCACAGCATATACCTATAGGGCATGCATGCCAACGCTGCCTGATTCGTCAGCTGCTGGC
Source organism: Ornithodoros turicata (assembly GCF_037126465.1). Lineage (NCBI taxonomy): Eukaryota > Metazoa > Arthropoda > Arachnida > Ixodida > Argasidae > Ornithodoros > Ornithodoros turicata. The sequence goes on along the minus strand of NC_088210.1, from coordinate 16,737,668 downwards.
AACCTATGAATGATTGACAAACATTGCAGCCAGGAGCGAAAAATGATCGCAGTTGGGATTGTTCTGACGCAGATTCATAGCTGATACGCTTCCATCACTTCATGTACGGCTCCAGTCAAAGTTAATAATAACACTGGAGAAAATTCTGTCTCACTTCAGAGCGTGATAACAGCCACACTGGGGGCACTGGAGGAATGTTAAGTGAACAAAATCCGTGCGTTCAACTAACAGAATAATTGTGTTCAATTAAGATTTCCTCATGGGTTCCTCCAAGGGTTGCTGTAATCGCGTTCGGGAACGAGACCACATTTTTTGCAGTGGTATTATTAGCTTTGACGGGAGGTGTACAAGCACATCTAACCATTGCAACAGTACCTAATAAAATTCCCTGCGGAACGCGATATTTGACGCTATACTGGAATTCTGAACAGAACGCACAAAGTGTCGCCACAAGGCACGAGGTATGCTTGGATACGGAAGCGATACAAGCCTTTTGGCCACCGCTATATCTTATCTCAATTTCTTCACGTACCTTGACATATCTGGCGCATCCTCGGAATTCCCGTAGCCAGTATTCGGGTGATAGCAGGCTAAATGAAAACTCTGTGAACCCTATAGAGACGTTAATCACTTTGGTTAGTACGATCTATATCACTCTTAAAACAAAGCTTCGACACATGGCACGTTGAAGGCTAACCATTGTACAGAGTGACTTGCGGAAAGCGCAGGGCGTACGCCCCTTTTGTGAGAATTAACATTTGTGCATAAGTGTCACAAAAGGGTGTACGTCTCCCGTTTTCAACAAATCAGGGGAGAGAACGATGCCACCCGGGATGATGGTTGGCCAGGAGCGTGCTATGTGGTGAAGTTCATTTTTAAGAACATTCATTCATCCATTAGAAGTCGGCCCATAACGCACATTCCCCAGGGCGTCAGTCGTGACGTTGCCCACATCTGTGAGGCCGACAACCCAGCGAGCCCTTTCACAATCACCACACCACCACCATCATTTTAAGAATATACTCGATCACCTTTCGGTAAATGGTGGCAGCGCCAACGAAAGATATCTTACCTTTGTATGACCGAACACGTGACTAGCTTTTGTGACACTTTCTGTACTGACGCCTGCAATGGAAGCAATCACTTATTTTATTAAGGGCCAGTAAGAGAACCCAAATTCAGACGATCACCATTTAGCTGTTAATAGCACCTACATCCTTTCAGTCGCTGTCTGGTACCCCAGAGGTACATCTCAGATTCTTTTTCGTCGCCTAGTGCGACGGTGCCCATGAGGTGACCCCGTTGTTCGTATCCGTCGACGAGTTGGTATGCACTATAATCGTATAGAGTACTTTAGACACTTTCTTGCGTGGCTCTTCATTTGCGTTTGTGTTACTTGGCGGTTACCGGGACTGTACGTTCTAAAAAGTGAACTTCACAGCATAGCATGCTCTGCGCCAACCCATGAATGATATGGTTATCGCTTCTGATTCGGGGAGAGAGGGGGCGTACGCCTTTTTGTGTCAGTTTGGATACTCGATTTGGATAACTGACACAAAAAGACGTTGGTTGGCGCAGAGAGTGCTATGCCGTGAAGTCTGGTTTTCAGAGTGATACTTGGACATTAAACGAGTATCGAAAGGAGTTCGAAAGAGAGAGAGAGAGACAGAAAGAAAACCTGAAATAAAATCAATGAAACTTCGCGATGAGGGACTGTTCGAAGAGGCATTACTACACTCTAAAAACAGAGCTTCACCACATAGCACGTTCCTAACCAACCATCATACCGAATGATATCATTCTGTGTCATTATTTGTTCAAAACAGGGGGGAGGTGCCTATTTGGAACAAGATAATCTGTCCCAGATAGGCGCCGCCTCCCATTTTCATCAAATCAATGCACAGAATGATATCATTCGGAAAGATGGTTGGCTAGGAGCGTGCTATGTGGTGAAGTTCTGTTCTAACAGTGTACACTCTAAAAACAGAGCTTCACCGCATAGCACGCTCTTAGCCAACCATCATCCCGAATGACAACGTCCTCTCTCTTGATTCGATGGCAACGGGAGGCGTACGCCATTTTTGTGCACTTGTGAATTGCATAATGGTACAGAAATGGCGTACGGCCGCCGTTTTCAGCAAATCAGGAGAAAGAACGATGCCACTCGAGATGATGGTTGGCTAGGAGCGTACTATGCTGTGAAGTTCATTTTTTCTGCAGAAGGCGGGTCTTGCTCAACGACCTCTCGCTCTAACGCTTTTCTCTCCCCGACGAACTCATGCACCCTCTACGCATCTCCACCCTTCATCCTCTGTCCTCCATCCGTCTTTCTTTTTTTGGCTATAGTCGTGACGACGCCCACTTTTGTGTGGCCAACAACGCTCGAGCCGATCCTGCCTTCGCCCCTCCCCCCTCCTCATTTTTAAGAGTGCACAAAAAGAACGAGGAGAGAAACGAAAAAAAGAAAAAAAGGAAAGCGCCGTCACTCTTGTAACCTTAATGACACCAGCGGTGATATTGCGAGGAGGGACTGTTCGAAGAATAATTTTGTATCAACATGTTACGCATCACGACCACATTACAAGGGCATTAAATTATGATGCACCCACTCGCAGAGCAAGAGTCTTATTTACCGTTCGCAGTTGGAGATAGTTTGTCTTAGCGATTCCACAAGGCAGCCATCAAGTATAGAATCATGAGACGCATTGGTTTGGATGTCGACCACATGCGACGACGCCTTCCACCTGTCAAGAGAACGAATGCATAATCGTTAATTCAGTCTCAGAATGCACTTCGGGATAAGCTTCGCAACCAAGTTGGGATCATACTCGTAAAACATAAGAGCAAACTATACGGAACACGTACAGAAAATTCAGTCGGACGTGCAGGCTCGAAGTGCTGGAGTCGTCACTCGACGGGGATCTGCGAATGAACGGTCAATTCTAAGCAGCGAACCACATAATAGCCCAATCATCATAGAGGACGGCAACGTTCTCTCTTCTGATTCGCTGAAAACGACAGGCGCCCGCTTTTTTGTGTCAATATGAATGTTTATTAATGGCTGCGGCTGGTGGAGCTCTGTTTTCTTTTTTTTTTATATAGAGTAAAGAGAGCTACAATGTTCTGAGTGCTTCTTAGTACTTATTTTCTTAGTAGAGTGTAACTTAGTATAGTTAAGCGTATTAGTAATTAACATAATAATTAGTAGATAGTAACTTCTTAGTACAGTGCTGGACAAAAGTTTACGACACACGCTCTGGCACATTCTTTCCTCAGAGTAACACGCTAGCTGCAAATGGTACCGTACGGACTTGCAAGACAGGTGACTGGGTTACCTATAGGCACGTGTCTGTAAGTCCGTGCGGTCCCATTCGCTTCTAACGCGTTACTCCGAGGAAAGAATGTACCAGAGCGTGTTCGTAAACTGTTGTCCAGCACCATATACATTGCGCAGTAGGACGTCAATCGTCAGCGTGTAAGTAGACGACTGCTTTGCTCTTACCTCACGAGACCGTTGAATGCAATCCTCCACTGTCTCATCGGGGCCAGACATTCGATTCGTAGTCCTTTCGCGGCAAAGCCTTCTTTCCCGCTGAGATCCAGCAGTGAGTGTTCCACGAGTTCATAATGATCGCCATTCTTCATTCGCAAGTATATCCACAGGTCCAGGCAGCGGCCACGTCTTCTGCTAACTCTCATGACGAAGCACTCTCCTGTGGTTCTCGTTCCGCAAAAGAACATCTCGTCCTTCTTCTGGAAGGGACAAGAAAATCTTGAAACACATTCTGAAAAACTGAACTTGACCGCATAGCACGCTGTGCGCCAATCATTGTCACGAATGATAGGGTTATCGCTCGTGATTGGAAGACAGATGGTAGCGTACGCCTTTTTGTGGCAATTTTCACGACTGACGCCCTGGGGAAATGTGCGTCCTGGGTCAACTTCTAAGGGAACTGTGCCGACATATGTCTGAAAGCGTCTGAGGAAAACCCAGGAAAAACCCCAGACAGCACAGCCGCCACCGGGATTCGAACCCTGGTATGCTCTTTGTGGACCACACTCTTAAAAATGAACTTCACCGCACAGCACGCTCCTAGCCAACCACCATCTCGAATGATATCGTTATCTTCCCTGATTAGTTGAAAACGGGAGGCGTACGCATTTTCTGTGACAATTATGAACAGCATAAGTGTCACAAAAAAGGCGCATGCCTCCCGTTTTCAACAAGTCAGGGCAGATTACGATTTCGAGATGATGGCTGGCTAGGAGTTTTGCTATGCAGTGAAGTTAATTTTTAAGAGTGCAGCTTCCCGAATAACACCGTCGTCCTCCCCTGATTTGTTGGAAACGGGATCGAGTACGCCTTTTTAGGACACTACTGCAGTTATGTTAATTGTCACAAATAGGCATACGCCCCTCGCGCTTTCCACAGGTCGGGACTGATAAATGTATCATTCTGCGCAATGATTAGCCTTCACCGTGCCATGTGGTGAAGTTCTTTTTTTTAGATGATGGTTGTGGTGGTGGTGGTGGCTGTGAAAGGGCTCGCCATTGTCAGTCTCACAGAGGTGGGCAACGTCACGACGAATGCCATGAGGGAATCTGCGTCCTGGGCCGACTTCTTCTATTAAAAATAAACTTCACCACACCAGCACGCTCCCAGCTAACCAAAAGCCCGAGTGACATCGTTCTCTCCCCTGACTTGTTAAAAACGTGAGGCGTACGCCTTTTTGTGACACTTATGCAGAAATGTTAATGTTGCCACAAAAAGGCGTACGCCCCGCGCTTTCCACACATCAAAAGTGACAGATTATTTGGGTATGTGTGGGGTATGTAATTATGGGGCTGTATCCTAAAATGACAACTATGTAACTGGAACAGGAACTTGAGTGCACTCACGAAACGCATAAACTTGAACAGGAACTTGGGTGCACTCAATTTCCTGTTCCCTGTCCTGGGTGTTACTGCTATGAGGTGAATAGTACCTTACCCTGCCAAGTTTCTCGCGTGTCGGTCGCTCTATTTCCCATTCCGCTTCAGGAAAAAGAATCCCGTCGGTGTACGGATCCTTCTTTGCACCGAAAAAGTTACGCTCTGGAATCTTCCATTTCCGGTTCCACAACAAGTAACGAAGGTACAGGTAACACAATATACGGTTCCACAGCAGTCCAAGATCTGGAAGATGAACCGGCATGACCACATGCACATCCACAACGCACATTTGCCATTCCATGCAGAATAATATCCTGACGACGGACAAATCAGACAACGTTTACTATAGAACGCGATCGGTGGTGTTAGACTTGGAATATTAACACCACAACGTCGTTTATAGAAACAGCCTGCCGTTCGTTTTGTTCTGCGCACTCTCAGAACAGAACTTCACCGTATAGCACGCCAACCACTGTCACGAATATTCGGGTTATTGCTTCTGATTCGAAGATCGAGGGGCTGTACCCGTTTCTGTAGCAATTTGGATCTATGATAATTGCTACAAAAAGGCTTACACTCCCTCTCTCTCTTTCTCTCCTTAAATAATAATAATAAATAGTTTATTTCCACATCAGAAGCGATAACCATATCATTTGTGGCAGCGCACCCAAACAACAGAACTTCACCACATAGCACGCTCCTAGCCAACCATCATCTCGAATGATATCGTTATCTGCCCTGATTTATTGAGAACGGGAGGCGTACGCCTTTTTTGTGACACTTATGCGGTTCATAATTGTCACAGAAAAGGCGTACGCCTCCCGATTTCAACAAATCAGGGCGTACAACGATATCATTCGTGATGATGGTTTGGCTAGGAGCGTGCTATGCGGTGAAGTTCTGTTCTGAGCGGGCCCTTTCAGCCCTACCACCACCAACACCTGTTCTGAGGGAGCGGTGAAGCAGCAATGTTTGGCTTCAAAAATTGCGCGTGAACTGGTTCTTTCTGCTTGGAAAAGATGAAAAAAAAAAAAAAAAAAAAAAGGAAAGAAAAGACACTCCGGTTATTTAGTTCCTTAGTCAGAATTTTTTAAGTTGTGAAGAAGGACAAAAAGTGCTCTCTCACCTTTCTGAGTATATTCAAAACGCAATCCTAGAAACCAGGCAAGAACAGCAAGAATGAACGTCTTCATACTTGCTCCGGGATACTCACAAACAATGAGTTCACGGTGGCGGACACGCTTCGCTGCCTGACTTATCGTGCGCCGATTGACGATATGTTATCAGTGGTCAGCGCACAAGAGTACATTTGGCATGGAACCCATTCAAGTTGCTATTGTGCACACGCTTCTTGTACTATACAAGCAACTTTGGATTTAGGGGCGTTGCGATACTCAATACGTTACGTTACGATAGTCACATTTTCCCGAAAGGCGTAGTTCGGTCATTCGTCACAGCAAAGGTAAGTAGTTGCGAGTTACACCTTTCATCCGTCACATACGACTGTTTGTAAGCAATATTCTTTTCTTGAATTCTTTACAGATTTTTAAAAGAAAATTTGACCGTTCGGCTGGTTCATCTGGCCACCAACTGAGCACCTGCTACAATCTCTCTCGCTCCAAAGCAAGTGGCCTTCCTGTATCGAGAGTGCGCTGTCTTCCTTGCGTTTCTGGTCCACGCGGTTTCAGTTTCGGCTCATTTGCAACAGCAAAACATTCAACGATGCAGGTATTTCAACACACGTGCTGGCGTCAAGACTAAAAAAAACAAAACAAAAAAAAACAAAAAGAAAGAATGATAAACCTGCTTTCAACGAGGATTGTATATAATTGTCTCCCATCTACTATCACCATCGTCGTTGTCGTCATCATTTTTGCCCGAAAAAGGGACTATGAAGGGACGATGAAGGGATTCAACGGAAAAGGGGATTTCTCGGTGTAGAATGGTTCTCAAGGATGACTTTTATCCTAAATATATGACATGCAATGTTTGCCATATTGCATTCCACACGCGGGAAATGTGGCGAGCCCCTACCCCCCCCCCCCCCTTCCCCGTCACTTACATTAGTTTCTCATTTCAAGCAAGCGCGCCAGTGAGGAAAGCCACCTGTTTCTGACGTCACATCTAGTTTCTCCGTCGCGCCGGCAGCGGTCGAGTCGCAGCAGTCGCCTCTTTTTTTTTTCATTTTATGCCGGGATTTTTAGTTAAATATACCCGTTGTCCCAAGCAATGTTCGGTTCATATCCCGCATGGTGGTTATATTATATTAGCACCCATGAATGCATTACACATGTTAACGGAGGTTTGTAGGATATCTTCATGGAATACGAATACGCAAATGGGAACAGAGTCGCCTTATCTATATTCTCAACATCACTCATCCCGGATGTACGGGTAGTACAGGATTCTAGCTTTTTCGGCACGTGGGGGGGTATGTTTATTAAGAAAAAAAGAAAGGAAAGGTTAGCCAGGCAAAGAGCCGGCTTGCTATTCCGAAAAAAAAAAAGGCACGTGCTGTCACATGCTGCCCTTTATCTACGCGGTTTACGTGTTAGGCACCCAGCGGGCTGGGCGACAACGGTCCCTTGCACATCTGAAGAAGAGACGTTATCTCTTATCTCTTCTTCCCCCCCCCCCCCCCTCTGGTACACCAGCCTCTTCCGTGTTCGTGTCTGCGTACCTGGCAGCCCCTTTGGATTTTCGTGCACCACCTTTGAAACGCTCTTGTGGGCAATACCTATAGGTAATGCCAAACGACAATCACACACGCTTCCCCAACCCAAGGTCTCCTCGGCGAACACCGTTGTCGTAGTGGTCTCTGCTCCTCACCGGGTATCCGCACGAGCGACTTTATCTGGCGAGACGTCGGCAAAGGAGAGCGAGGAGGAAAGCACGCGCCAACGAGATATCGCGGAAGAAATACCGAGCGCATCCGTATACGACGCATGAAGTGACGATGAAGAAGTTACTCAAACACGCGGCGGAGGACGGCTCTGAATGCAGCGCAGCTAGCCGATGCAGTTTTTCGTCGGAGAAATTCTGTGAAACTCGCACATAGTCTCTCGGCGGTAGACGAGTGCACGAGAAGACGTGACGTTGCTCACGTGCACCCAAGAAACTGTGACGCCGCTCGTGTAGCCCTCGCGCCTCCGCCGAGATCTCGCCCGAAAAAGTCGCTCGTGCGGATACCCGGTCAGCTGGGGATGGCGCTGGTGTGGAGTGGAAACAAAATGGCTTCCACATTCGCCAGTGGAGCTCAGTGTCGCTATTCGGAAGGCTATCTGGGCGCTACATGGAAGTATCGCATACGTATTATGTAGTACTCAGTGTAATGTATGGGGCTGTTTAGGGCAGATGACCACTCACATTGACTCGTCGTGAACTTCGGCTCGCTGATGTCGACATCTTATAGCGGAACATAGAGCTGAACATACTAGATCGTTTTGTGACAATTGTCATAACTGCACGAGCATCACAAAAAAGCGTACACTTCTATTTTAAAAAAAATCATTAGGGCATACGCCGTTTTGTGACAATTACACAATGTCGCTGAACTCGACCGCGTAGCACGCTTCTGGCCATGCATGATCCCGAATGACATCATTTTCGTCCCAGATTTGTTAAAAACGGGAGGAGTATGCTTTTTTTTGTGGCACCGGCGAAGTTACCTTAATTTTCACAAAGAGGCGTACACCTGGTGTTAGTGCCATGAGTACGTGGTCGCCTGTAACCAGAGACCCAAGAGATCAGCAAGATAAATAATCAAATAATAACTAAGGCAGTTAATTAACAAGCAAGTGGCACATCTTTTACAACATGCACTTCATATCATGGCATTATACGAGAGAGAGAGAGAGAGAAAGTATCTGTTAAATTTATTTACAAACATCGTAGCTGGGTGACACCCATCATTATACGAGTATGTTCACTCGATCGGTTACATCAAGTATCCGCCTGTAATATATGGCACAATACTATAGCTCCGTGGTTTTCAAGTTGCTGTCCATCTTCTGCAGCACGCCTTGAGAAGCATTCAAGTAGACCCTATCTCCTGCAAACGACGAGACATCCGCCATTGAATTAATGACATTTTATAAATGTGTTCGCAGAACGTACCTGTTTTGAAAAATTTTGTAGCTCCGTGCAGAGCAACGATGCAAGGCAGGCCGTATTCTCGTGCCACCACAGCTCCTACGGTGAGCGATCGACATGCATAGAGATGAACGCATGTACAGCAGCACTATACTTTGAACCGTGTCCCTCAACCGTGTGCATAATTGAAAACGATGAAACGGAAACAGGAACACGGCGCGTGTCTTTTAAGTAATTTCGGAAACTAAGTTCAGTTGCATGCAGTTGTTTGGCACATTTTACGCTCAATACACATCGTGCCGTTCTTCATGCTGATTCCACTTTCGGCTGTCAGAATTAATTCTAATGCTGAAGTTGTTTGAATAAGTAAAAGCCGTGAACGAAAATTGTCTTAAAAACCGAAGGGCACAAACGCGTATGCAACACGGGACAGGCTCATACCACGTTTATGTTGTCCATGTTGTACGTGTATTGTTGGTTTGCCCACTCAGTTTCTCAATGTACCCCACCCAATTAGACTAATAACGTGGACAAAAATTATGTGTCTCAACCAGAACTGATACGGTTAGTGCGCGATTGAGGTGTACCCAGAGCAGCAGTAGCGACAGGGGTGCGAGAGGGGCAGCCGCCCCGAGCGCCCCCTCGAGAGAGGGCACCGAACGGCAGGACCCGGCAGGTTTGTTGAACAAGATAAAGCGGGAACGAAGAAAATTTGAATTAATTATCTCGGCAGCGCAAATAAGCGTTTTCATTTCTTTGTTTACAGGGCTTGAGCGTATACGAAGAGGGGAGTCAAGTCCTGTAGATCACATAAACAAAATACAGAAGCAGACACTGAAGATTTTTGTTTAAGTTTAATTTGTACAAGCTTTCGCGTGGAGGTCCACGCGAAAGCGTGTACAAATCAAACTTAAACAAAAATCTTCAGTGTCGGTTTCTGTATTTTGTTTACAGGGCTTCTGACAGCAGTTGGTGAGGGGATATGGGGGGAGGGGGGCTTCCTCCCCCCATAGTTTTCCTCCTCCCAGTTTTGTGATAAGTTAGGTTACAGAAGAATGGGGCCATGGCAGCTTCCCTTGCCCGTCCAAATTCGAATCTAAAAGTTTCGGGCTTGGCTGCAGTACACGAAAGTGTTAGGTGAAGCCGAGTTACAGAATGGCAACGCCTACCGAAGCAATGCCGGAAAAGGGCATCTGCTGTAAGTCCTCGAGAAGAGGATTCAACGAACCTCAGTCCGCACGCTTCCCCGCACTGGAAGATTCACTAGAGGACTATGTGAAGGACAGCAGCGATTAAGGACAGCAGCGACAGGACGATTACCTGTGGTCAGTTGATAGCGACAAGGAACTCTCGGACTGTGAAGTCGAATGAAGTGAAATGTGTTGTACGTTTCTAGCCATAAAGTACTTTGTTCTAGTCATCAAAACGTGTTTGGTCTCCTGTTTCATACACGCGCGGTAGAATTGGCATCTAACATTTTTTTTGGTGATTTTTCTTGCTAAATTCACCTGCGCGTTACAATCATGTCAATACGGTCAGAGTTGTACGTAACGCGTTACTAGTAATTGCGTTACTAGTAATCAATTACTTTTTTCAGTAATTTTTTAACGTAATCAATTAATTTTGTGAGTAAGTAATTTTCCAAGTAATCTGATTACAATTTTCGGTAATCAATTACTGAGTAATCGATTACTTTTTTAACCTTCTAGCTGTCAACAATGGTGTCAACAATGTTGTGTACATATAGATATAAATATGTATATAAATATGAAATATATGCGTGTATGTGTTTTGTATCTTGTTTTCAAATATATTTGTGAATTTCACGTATCGTATATGTTAGTGTCTCATATTAGAATTTGCAACAAGAGCTGCATGGTTGCATTCGCTGCAGGCTTGTTGGCTTTAGTATGGCCCACAATATAAAAGTAACGGGAAAAGTAACGCGTTACATTTTTAATCGGTAACGTATTACATTTTTTGATGAAGTAATTTGTAACGGTAAAGAATTACTTTTCGCTCAGTAGTAACCGTAATTGTAATAAATTAATTTTTTCGAGTAACGTGTACAACTCTGAATACGGTACATTGCATTCTATGTATATATCTATATTTCTTTTATCTTAATTTTCCTCGTTCTGGTAGGTCTTACCGTGTGACATGAGACCACCCAGCTCGGTGACTATGCCTGAGATGAGAGTGAAATAAGGAGTCCATCCAATGTCTGTGGCGTACGTGATGAGGATATCTCCACGCTGAACGAGACATTGCGTTCATTCATCAATCAGGTACTTCCAATATTCACATATTTTCGGATGTACCCACCTGTATCGTGGATGCTTCATCGATGGACGTAACAACACGAGCTGTGCCTTCTACGGATCCCTTGCTGATCGGGATGCCTGTACCGCAAAATCAGACATATTGAAAGAAAGCTCACTCAACCATACGCATCGATGGATTGATTGATTCCAAGCTTGCAATAAGTGTGAGAACTTCACCCTTGAGGAATGTAGTGTCATCTGTGAGCTGCGGTTCCTCTTGTACTTCCTGCACCAAATATAAGCATTTGTAACAACTTGCATAGTCCGAGAATTGTCAGAACGCGTCAACAGTGAAAAAATTGTCATCGTCATTGTCATCATCAGTCTCTAAGATGTTATGTAAACCTTATGTTGTACATTTATAGTTTTATTTCAAATTGCGTGCATCCGTTATGTACAGGAGCGTTCAATATTGAGTACCTGTTATTTACTTAATTTGTCATTTAATCACTCCTTATTGTTAATGAACTGATGCACTCTTACAACAGAGTGGGGAGGAGGGGGGTAATGGCAGGAGACACAGAGCAACAGAGCTTAACATATAACCGCATAACACACTTCTTTAGTCAACACTAATACTGAATGAGTCAGGATGCACATGCCTTTTTGTGCCACTTATGCAGTTATTTTAAGTGCCACAAAAAAAAAAGAAGAAGAAGAAGAAGCGTACGCCCCACACTTTTCAGAGATCAGGAGCATCATCCAGGACAGTATCATTGTGCGCAACTGTTGGTCTTTAGCACGTTATGTGGTGAAGTCCCGTTCTGATAGCGTATTGTTGAAACAAACTTAGTGACATGAGTAAACGAATAGTCTTTATTAAACTTACTAACCAACTAACCAATTACTTAAATAATAAGCCTTAATAAATTATAACCCATTGCATATAAATATACCAGCTTACAGAATGAATGGGTCCTCTTGTGATCTCTGGGAATTCCATCTCAGAGACCTTTGGGAAGACAGACCTTCTCTTGTACGCTCTACCGTTGGAACAGGAGAAGTGGTACAGTTGAAGGCATTTCACAACAGACAGTACAAGTGTTTGAAGTGTAAAGAGACCTGGAAAGGATGGTAGCGCTCCTGGTGTTCAGTAAGCGTCCTATTTCGTCGTGCGTCACGAAGAAGAGAAGGTCCCTTTCTGGTATGAAACCCTCCTGTAGCATCTTGTCTGCCAACTGATGGTATGCGATACGGAATGCATCTACTGCCTTGATGAGGAGTGACTGAAAACATGACGGATACCACGCATGGTGAAAATTACACGAGAAAGCATTAAAGAGACACTAAAGCGAAAAAAATTTCTTCTCGTGGAATGAAAGATGCCGCGTTACCGTGACAACAAGACAACAGGAACGAGGATTGGTCTCCTCGAACGACCTCCGACGACGATTGGAACAAATCATTTGAGGAGACCAATGGGAGCCTGCCCCGCGCTTTTGCTGCGCGCCCGACGTAAGGGCGCGCTTCAGTGGTGGCCGTGCCGTACGGCTCACGGTTGCCTTTTCAGGGCGCTGTTGCAAATTTAATCGCGTAATTAATTTAATTTAACCGCACAGCAAAAAATATTTTGCATGCTGGTCCCTGATAGACACCTTGTTGAATGAAGCAGGGTTTCTAGCAATAGCGGGTATTAGTACACCGGAAGAACTCTACGGAAACGATACGATAAAAGAAGTTGTCAAATCCAAGGTCAGCAATGTGATGTCACCCGCTTCAAAGAAACACTGCGATTGGCTTATCATATTTTCTGAACCATTATCGTGAACACCTTTCGATCTACTGAAACTTGGTACTGCCAAATGTCGCTTCCTTGCTCGTTTAATGTGTACCGGGATAATATGACACTTTACGGCTATCAATTACTCCATGTAGTTGTGAAGAAGTAAGGGATACGAAATGCAGTGACGATACGTCATAGCAATAAACACATCAATCACTGATAGTGCCCCCTTCCGATGATTCACGATTATGTCACTTTTAAACTAAATCGTCATTCTGAACATTTTAGCCAACGCTTCATACTGTCGTTTAAAATGAAGAAAGGTAATGTAAATCAAGCAGATAAGTAGATGCATAGAGAAGCCCTCGAACCTTTGAAGACTCACGCTGTGCCACTGATCTGCGACTCATTTCCACCAGGTAAGCCAGTCTCAACCTTATAAGTAGCAATAAAAAGATCTCTGTTATCACACTAAAAAAGCATGCTTTTCTTTTGCCTTTCATCTTTTTCATACTGTAAAAGCGCTTTGAATAATCTTAGCCAAACAAATTAATTAATGGATTAATTAATAACTACACTGCATAATACCTCTGTCATACAGGCAGTCTTCGATGGTCATTGAAACCAATGGCCATTGAACGAGCACGTAGCGCCACCAAGCGTGTAAGGTGTCAACTTCGCAAAGAGCATTGGGTCCAATGCTCCCAGACAGGTTGACAAAATGCACACTAGATGGCGCTGGGTGCATGGTCAGTAGCAACTGGTCTCAATGACCATCGAAGACAGCCCGTGCGACAGAGGTATTATGCAGTGTAGTTATTGATTAATTAATTGATCAATTAATCAATTAATAACGACACTGCATAGCACCTCTGTCATACGTGCAGTCTCCGATGGTCATTGAAACCAATGGCCATTGAACAAGCACGTAGCGCCACCAAGCGTGTAACGTGTCAGCTTTACAAAGAGCATTGAGTCCAATGCTCCCTGACAGGTTGACAAAATGCACGCTAGATGGTGCTGGGCGCGTGGTCAGTAGCCATTGGTTTCAATGACCATCGAAGACTGCCCGTGTGACCCCTATTACAGGCACATAACCAACTGCGTTCAGAATGATGTCGTTCGTTTTCCGTATTTGTTAAACAACAACAACAACTTTATTTTCGGCCTTGGAGAGTGGGGAGTTTCATCGCAACAGGCGATACTCTACCCCAGTGCTTGGTGGAATGGGGGGAATAAAATAACGAGCCCCTTTACAATAACGATCGAAGTCCGATGGTGTCCAGAAATGTCAGAAGAGCTTTGAGCGCAGAGCGTTGCTGGGCTGGATTGGGCCAGGGACCAAGCAATTTCGGTAGGGAGAAAGGGCGAGAGTCCAGCTGACGAAGAGACTCGGAGAGTGTGATTCGGGAAGGTTCGTAGTGAGGGCAATGAAGAAGAATGTGCTCCAGATCCTCAAGAGCACCACAGTGGCAACAGGTGGGAGAATCAATTTGTCTCAAGCGGTAACGCCACTGAGCTGTAAAGGCCACATCGAGGCGCATGAGGAGGAGGAGGAGTGTCGTTGGGAGGAACCCGAGAGGTCTGCCTGCCTGATTAGGCGGCATGTTTCTCGGGAAGGGAAAGATGGAGGAGAGGAGGAAAGGGTGAAGTGGAAGACCTGAAGATAGTGAAGAAGTGGAGGATAGCTGCGTCCATGGGCCGACTTCAGGGGAACTGTGCCGGCATACGCCTATTACACATCTGAGGGAAACCCAGGAAAAACCCCAGACGGCACAGCCGGCCCGCGGATTCGAACCGCGGACCTCCCAGTCTCCAAGCGCACGCGTTACCGCTGCGCCACCGGAGCTGGTTCGAGGCGCATGCGGTGGATTAATGCAGCATCCTGACGAGATGTGTTTCGTGGCATGCGGAAAGCGAGCATGGGATCAACTCTGTTCAACATAGAGGGGGGAAGAATGTCGGTTGTCCGTTGGCGGGAAGCCAGGGGTGTCACTAGACGTCGCAGAATTGAACGGCGGTCTCCTCTGAGCAGAACAATACGGGTCCGGTTCCGAGACGAGAGTGCTGCTTCTGCGGCGCTGTCGGCCTGCTCGTTCCCCACGACACCACAATGGGCTGGAACCCACTGGAGAACTAGCATGTGGCCTGCGGCGTAGATAGTGTGGTAAGCCATTAACACGTCGGTGACTAGGGGTGCGGATGGGCCTCGTATGCCGGAAGTTTCAATTGCTTGAACTGCAGATTTGGAGTCTGTAAAGACTGCCCATTCCCGGGGTGGAAAATCAGCGATGTGTTGTAGAAAGAAAGGATGGCATAGAGTTCCGCAGCTGTGGAGGAGGTTGGATGTGAAAGGCGTCTTCCGTGCACGACGCCTTCGGATGGAATGACGAAGGCTGAGGCGGACTTGTTGTTTCGGGATGCGCCATCAGTATATGCTGCCGTAAACGTAGAAAACTTCTCGTCTACCAGAGCATGAAAATGGGCTCGGAGGACTTGAGGGGGGACCTGATCTCTTCTTTGCAGAAGGTTTGGGAGGCGTACAAACGTGGGCGGTACCGGGAGAGACCAGGGAGCTTCCGGCGGTATAGTGTCCTTAGTTATGAAGCCAGTGAGAGTCTGGCGTGTCCTCTGCGCTACTCGATAGAAGTCGCTTCCAGGGCGGTATCGAATTTTCCTGAGTAGCGGGTGGCGGGGAATGTGAGCACGCAAACGGAGGTAGTGCCGAGCCGTTTCCCGTTCACGGAGAACTTCAAGCGGGAGCTCACCAGCTTCAGCCAGTACTTGTCGTGTTTCAGCCATTCTTGGAACTCCGAGGCATCGACGAAGGCTTCGAGCAAACAGGGGCCGAAGCGTATTTAATGAAGTTGTTGATATCCTGTGCAGAATAGGAAGGCTGTAAAGCACAGTTGCCCTCACCAATGCCGCGTGAACCGCGAGCAGGGAACGCTGATCACAGCCCCATCCTGGGCCAGAAAGATGTTGTTAAAAAGGAGAGCAGTACGCCTTTTTGTGGCAATTGCATGGGACACCCGTTAAAGGGATGGTCGCATCTGTTTCTGTCGGTTTCGAAACTACAGCGCCATTTCATTCTTCGTGGGCCACTGACCATATGGTATCGAAAGTCCTGCACGTAAGAGTGGCGTAGTTTTCGCTGTTATGCGGCAGAATGCATGACAACAGCAGACGGCGGATGTTGAGAGTATGCAGGAATAGACCACTACCTGACAAACGTCATCATGACGTTGGTAGTAGACAGACTGAAAGCGAAACAAATCGGAAGGGAAGGGCTGGTTTCCACGAATGGGCACTTGTTCGCCGCCTCCTACTGAAATCAAAGTAGGACTGAAGGTCGCGTCCCTTGCAGGCACCATCGTAATCCCCTCATCGTTCGCCCCTAGCCTCGAGCGTAGTTCAACTCTACCAAATTGGTGGCGCTGTCGAACACTATTACGTCATTTGTTTACAAACAGGGAGAGGTCTATTCCCTATCTGGAAAAACGAGAAAAGGACACTCCCTATGAACCAATGAGGGCACGACCTTGAGAAAAAGAATGCCACGGCCGCGTGGGCGTCTCGTATACACAAAAACGCGACTCAAGGGATGGGCGCCGCCATTAGTGCTGCCACCCCGTGTTAGTCACATGAACTGTGCACGTGTGGACTGCAGTTTGCCGAGTTCCTTCATTTTCCCGTGTGTGTTTTCGTTCGTTTTCGTGTCCGTTCCTCTTCATTTCGTGCGCGTTCAGTTTCTTCCGCTCGGGAACCGGTGTAGAAAAGATATCCCATGGCCAGCTCTCCTCACGTGAACAACTGTGCACATCACACGCGAAAGCGAGCAATCATCTTTTTCTTTGATCTTTCGAACGTTGATACGCTACTCAGATCTTTTACCGGATGACTAGTTATATCGAATATTACGTTATCGTCAGTCAGAATCATTAAAGACGGCGGCCACCAGAATTCATCCCAATGGGAAGAGTGATTTTGGCAGTCCACCTCTCTTGTGTCGTCGCTGGGAACGAGGCTAACGAGCGCACGGAGATTGGTGGTTTGAGAGTAGCGCGACAAGGTCTATAGTTACAGGGCGTCTTGACGGCGCCTTTCCTCTTCTGGGGGCCGCCGCACCCTCTCACTCCTCCGCTTAGGGAGTGACGTCACACCGCCGGAGCTTCTGCGGCGGTAGAAGAAGCGCCGATCTTTAAAATTTGTTTATTTAATATCTGAGCACTTTCCTGAAAAAAATTAGCCGGGCATATTGTCAGCCGATGCCGAACATAGCCGTATCGGTTTCATAGATGGGTGTCTGAATGTGACAGTCCCTTTAACTGTCACAAAAAAAAAGAAAGAAAAAGGCGTATGCCCCACTCTCGCATCAAATCAGAGGCGAGAACAATATGTTTGGTGCAGATTGCAGAGCGTCACTGTGGCAAATTTCTTTCTTTTGGAGGGTAGATGGTATTACTGAGTTAGTGACGGCCATACATGCAGGGACAAGTTTAGAGCAATAAAATGTAGCACGAAAGAAAAAGGCAGAGTATCACACCGGCCGATAGCTATGATAGATACATTACGGCACACCGTACCTTTGTAATAAAGACAGTGGAAGGTTGAGGCTATCAATGGCTTCAAAAAGAGGAACATGGGATTTCATCAGGTTCTTGTGGCCGACGTTGAGTACTAGCACCTTCAAAATGATGCAGTAATAACATAAAAGCCCATACAAGTACATACTAATGCATATATTTTTCATTTTCTGAGGCACAATAAAGATCATCATCCCTCACCTGCAAGTTTTTTATCAGAATGGTTGGTTTCATTCTCCAGGTTGGCTGATGAATGTCAAACTGAAATGAAACTGAGATAATTAGCTTTCTGTATGGCTCCTATTCTGGTGGTAACGTACCTCGTTGTAACCTCTGTGACCATGCGTCTCCAAAAAGGACTCGAATGCCGTTGAAGCCGCTGTGCCAGAATGTCTGAGCCACTTCTCGGCTTGCTAAAAGTAGAAAAGAGAACCAACGATGAACATTTCTTTAATGGACACTAGCTTTCATGTAGCAGACTACATTTATTCAGGTGTAAAGGTACAACATATGATGCTGCATCATATGTTGTACTTCTACACCTGAATAATGTAGTCTGCTACATGGAAGCTAGTGTCCATTAAAGAAGTGTTCATCGTTGGTTCTCTTTTCTACTACCTCTACTTGGATGGTGAGTGGTTCCCCTCATCTACACCTTGCTAAAACTAGGGGAAGGTGAGGCACAATGAGACGAAAAAATTAATAGAGTTTTTTAAATTTTTGTACAGGAAAGAAAACCACACATTTTTAACCCTGCTGGCTAGTACGAATATTGTTTATGCAGGCCGTACAAAATGAACGTTGTTTTTGAAGACATACTCCGACAAATCAAGAAAATATAGACAGCTAACTCCAGGCTTAGGCAGAATGTTACAACTATAGTGGGGAAGTATGCTACCGAGAGCATAAACGAATTAATTGATGCAAAGTCAACTTGGAACGCATATTGCAGCGCTCGCGGCATCTCACTGGTGGGAGCGCTCCATGGGAGACACAAGACGTCAGCAATGTCGCTCCCATTTAGCAGTGCCTTATCGGGAACGTTGGGATCGACTCCCAAGTTCGATCTGTTCTTGCTCTGCCTCAGATTCGTATTCCCCCGCGACATTCTTTCCTGCGAGAAAGCTGACGTTATGTAGAAACCGTGCTTTTCACCACACTGTAAACTTTTTCACACCTTTAAAGGTGTGCGCTATGCACATTCAACCTGGTTGCGTAACATTGCATCTCCAGGATGATATTTTACAAAATTCGAAAAGCATTACAAAAGATCAAGTGTCAGCGCAAATCTTGCTTTCATTATCTCTTGGATATCGTAGACACGAGGTAATGCATATATGCATCGCTACCGAGAATCGAGCACGTGCAAGTGTCTACAATACTGTTGAACAATGTTGAGACGTTGCAAGACTGAATTTTTGGAGGACAGAGAACACTCGAGTAAAGAAAATTAGTGCGAAACCGTGCTCCATTATGATGTTACTAAAATTACACCGAAGAAGGCGTACGCCATGCACGTTATTACACCTTTAAAGGTGTGAAAAGATTTAGAGTGCACCCTGGAGAACACCACCCTGCAGTGTGCCCCATATGGTCTCGTAACGCCGTGCCCCATGTGGTCCCGTAACACCGTGCTTCATATATGGTCCCGTAACACCATGCCCCATGTGGTCCCGTAACACCGTGCCCCATATATTGTCCCATAACACCGTGTCCCATCACACAGCTATTGAGATGCCCATCTCAGCACGTGGCTGAGCATGAGAAAAGAAGCATTGCATCTTTTGAGTCTAATTCACAGTGATTCTGCTTTCATCTACTACAGAGACAATGTGTAAGGTTCTAGTCACTATTGTTGCGTATACCACAAAGATATGTCTTGAAAATATCATTTCCTCGTCTAGATACGTCCGCCAAACTGATTTGCCTAACTGATCGACAAGGCTCCACAATTTGTAGCATGAACTGATGACGATGTCGCACTGGTTGACGGACACAGTTACAGTTTCGCTTTTCTAAGATTTCCGAATGATACAGATATTGGCGAAGCAACACTCCGCTCCATGCCTCACTGTGCCTCATGCTCCCTTATGCTACTAATGTTTTGCCGCTTTATGATCTTTGTTGTCGATGCGCCCAAAAAACTCGAATCATCAACATTCCCTTACATTGGTGTTTACTATTGCGTCGTCTGCCGCACATGGTTTGCGAGACTCGCAGATTTTCATCCAATCACTGCGTATAAGACGAGGAGCAGCTTTTCGGTGGATTTAAAAAAAAAGCGACTTACGTTGCGGTATGTATAGGATATTGTGTGCTTCAACTGTGTCGTCAAACTACCGCATCCTTACCTCTGTTGTCATTGCTGCAAACTCCTTTGGGTCCAGGACTTTTGAAACAACCTCCGCAAGGCACTGAAAGATTAGAAGGGAGTGGTCACTTAGTGAGCTCGAAGTATACGGGTACAATGGTACCTCGAGAGCCAGCGGCACGTCCACACTGACGGGGTTATGACACGATGATATGAGGCTTCCCAACGCAGCATAAACATCGTCATCCATATCTACAAGGATGAAGTTTTGGTAATTCCAGTATGAGGCGATGCAGGAATGTGAGGAAAAGAAGTACAAGTTTTTACAAAAAAAAAAAATTTAGAGCTACACTCTTAAAAATGAACTTCACCGCATAGTACGCTCCTAGCCAACCATCACCTCTAATGATATCGTTATCTGCTCTGATTTGTTGAAAACGGGAGGCGTACGCCTTTTTTGTGACACTTATGCTGTTCATAATTGTCACAGAAAAGGCGTACGCGTCCAGTTTTCAACAAATCAGGGTAGATAACGATATCATTCAAGATGATGGTTGGTTGGGAGTGTGCTATGCGGTGAAGTTCATTTTTAAGAGTGTACATTTCGGCATGGCCTAGTGTGCGGAACCGTGCAGACGTTACTAGTGTCGACAATGAAACATTTATTCCTATTCTTCATATCACGTCTTCCTTCTTTTTTTTTCTTCCTGATTGTATGGCAACTTACCTGACTTGTCCATAAGTTCACACAATGTAGAAGTTACATCATGGTTGCACAAGGAAGACGCCATCGATGACATCATGTGACATGAAGGCACCTGCGAACGAATCGACGGGAAAAAAATTACCGCCATAACGTAACGTTTAGACGAGCCAACAAGATGGGCACGTGGGAGACGTGGCGTAACCCTGACATTTCCTACGTCTTGACTGGAATTTCTTTTGAAGTACATTTAACGTGCTTTCATATTTTCTGATTCTTCCGAGGATGCCATCATAAGGTATCCATCTTAATAGCTGCTTTTTTTCTTCTTCAGTCTTTACGCTTATATAGTCAGGTCAGCTTCCGCGTATCACTACTAAAAAAAAAAAAAGAAGACAAAAAACTGGTGGTCTCTTCTGCTAAGATCGTACGCGGATAACTTAAAATTCTGGAAACACGTCACTGAGCACATCTTTTTAAAAATTCGTCCTGGGCCGCATTTAGGGGGATCTGTGGCGACATTCGTCTGAAAAGTTTTCCGGAGAACCCAAGGAAAACCTCAGACAGCACAGCGCGATCGGTGTGGAGATTTGAACTTGCGCCACCTGCCACTCATCTCGGCGTGGCAAGCGGTAATCCCAACCACTATGCCACGGGAGCTAGTGCTGAGCCCATATGCCTATACGCATCTCGCCCCTTCATAACCTCTCTTATATAACCCATATAAAAAAAAAACACCGTCACATATTGAACACGGTATATTCCAAATGGATCGCTCACGAACTACCGTTGAAACTGAAGATCCGCTCTCACATACTACATGGAGTTTCCGCCTGGTTGCTCTACGCTTTTGTTGGAGCAGCGACATGCTTGGTGAGTCCTTCATCCCCAAGCGGAACAACATGTTGGCCCAATATTGGACCAACATTGGCAATGTCGGCCCAATATTATACCGAGATTGAACCAATATTGGGCAAAGATGTCGTGCTGCTTGGGAAAATTTGAACATCAAAGAATACTTACCTCCGCGATGTCACCACAGTGGCTGCTGATGCAGTCATACAGCTGCCGCGTAGACATGTTGCTGTTGACGGGTACTTTAAAGTTACCATACCTCTTCCAGGCGAGTTTCAGGCTGAGCCCCGAAGTATAACGGGTCTGAAAAAAATAAAATAGAAAAGCAACAAAAACCAATATAGACGGAGCACTACGGCCAGGCACAGAGCATCAGGCACAGAGCATTTTCGATACATAAGATGGGAGTTCTTAGAGCATGACGCGCTTCCGGGAAGTTTCAAACGAAAACGAACTTTCTTGCCGACAAAATTATCACAGTTATTATTAGTTAGTTAGTTATTATTATAATTATGACTGTTATTAATATTGGACTCCGCAGGGCCAACACAAACAGATTAAGATGTGTTCTTGAACGCATAATTGGGAGTAGATTTACACGCCTCTCAGCCTACTTGTGTGGCGCCATACTGCACGGGGTAGGACTGCGGATAATTTCAACCACATTGGGTTCTTAGAACATAACATCACGGCACACACATAGTCCAAACGGCATGTTCTCTTGTTGAGGACGAACTCCATAAGTGTCACAAAAATGGCTACGCCTCTTTTGTTTGCAACAAATCAGGGAGAGAACGAAGCCATTCACGATGATGGTTGGCTAGGAGCGTGCTATGAGGTGGAGTTCTGTTTAAAGAGCGAAGGTTTCAGAAATGACGAAAGCATACCTTAAAATCGACGAACCTTCTTTGTGTTAGACAGGAATATTTCCTTAATGAGACGGCTTCCTCCAACTCCTTGTCTTCCAGTCGACGTCCAAAGATAGAGAGCAAGATGTGCTCAACCGCTTCGCCACCCCCCGGCGCAAAATAATGGAAAAACTGAGTAATGGAGAACAATAAAGTATTTAAAACGCAGAGCAAGAGAGAAATACTAATAGAAATAATGTAAACGAAATGGTTTGTAATGATAACAAAATGACGCATGCAATGACAGAGGCAGAGAAGCTGTGACCGACCACTATGCTTGTAGTATTTCACCCTGTTCATGAAAATTCACGCATGAGTGGCTTATACTAGACGTCAGCGTGACGTCATTGTGAGGATACCGGGTGTTCCCTTGGTGCTATTTTCACGTGACCACACGACAACAGCAACAAAAAGAAAAACGAAACAGAAACATGGATGATGCCTTAGGGAAGCTATTCATAAAGGAAGTCTGTTTGGCTCTGTCTCATATATTGAAGACGCAGATATTGTTGGCACATTATTTCAATTCCATTTATTTTATTTTAACGATGCAATTTGTTATTTACAACTTTACAATGTATTTGCAATTTATCCAGGGAAGAAATTCATTAAAACCTCTTGCTTAGAAAAACTGCCGCTACGTAGATTTTCTGCTTGCTCAATTGCGCAGGCGATGGCAAATATACAGTCCGCGCCCCGTAATGTAAAAGCCTGAGTCCCTGAGCCCGAGTCGTGAGTCCCTCGGTGTGCCCAGACTCAGGCTTTTACATTCTGGAATTCATCCACCAGCTGGCCTGCATGCACACCGTCTTGTCAGATACATACCGCGCGTACGTCATCCCTGGACCACTGGACTGCTGGTCAGGAGGATGACTCGGTTTGTGGTCGCAATAACGGGGGGAAGAATGCAAGTGTTCTCCCCAGTCTGTCCCCCGAAATATTAGTCATAGTCGAATTATCGTGTTGTCATAATAACGAGAGGCCTTTACACAGGACCTCCATTGGGGAAAACACGGTGCCCTAGAAAAGTGGTCATAAAGTGAGGATGTCATGGTAACGAGTGTCACATTAACGCGTGTCGACTGTAACAACAACAACATATATATTGTGATGATGAAGTGGGGAGGTTTTCCACTCTAGGAGTGGAACGCTACCCCATAGCTAGGGGTCTAATATGAGTGGTGACAATGATCAGTGATGACGATGAGAGATGACGGGAATGATCGAAGTGGCGATGACGATGCTTGACGTGATCGTGGTGGTGGGAGTGTCCGAGGGCGCTGCTGGTGTCGACTGTACATGCGTACACACACCATTGATTCATTGATACCATACATATCATTGATGAAGAAAGTTCAAGAATTCTGAATGTCATTCCTTGGTTCCATAGGTCGGCGAATTCATTCATGATGGCCTTCACCGACCTCATTCACCATCACACCACGGGGAATGATGTGAGGTTGAATGAAGGGCCATGAGGTGAGGTGAGGTGAGGTGAAGTTGCATGAAGGGCTATGCGGTGAGGTGAAGTTGCATGAAGGGCTATGAGGCGAGGTGAAGTTGAATGAAGGGCTATGAGGTGATGCGATGTTGAAGTTGAAGGAAGGTGATGTGACGTTGAGGTTGAATGAAGGGGTATGATGTGATGTGACGGGTTTTGAAGTTGTAGTTCGTGTGATGGGTTTTGAGGTTGAAGGCAGTGTATTATGGGCTTTGAAGGTGAAGCGATTGTGCTACTTTTTGCGAATTTTGCGGCCGCCACTGCTGCAATCCCTGTGACGTTTAAAACGTTTTTTGCTATCGTCATGACTTTGGCCGACGACCGATACGAGGGCACTAGTTCATATTAAAGGGGTCTTGTGCTACTTTTTGCGACTTTTCCGGCCTCCACTGCTGCAGCTCCTGTAAAGTTTAAAGCCCCGGTCCTGCTTTTTAAGAATTTTGTGGCTACCCATGCTATAAGCCCAGTTAATTTTAGAGCCTTATTTGTTATCATTATGACATTGGAACCAGCGATACGAGGAATTGGTCCTTTAGTTGCTCATATCAGGGAATGAAATATAAAACCTAAAGCACAGCACAACACCCCTTTAATATGCACAATACCAACATGTCGGCAACCAGTACCAAAGTGGTAAATGGCAGGCAGCGAATTTTACATGGTTCACAGCAACCGCAATAGCAATAACCAAGTCACAGAAAGGGAGTGCGGGTACCCCTTTAAAGTTTGCTACTTCCCTCATTGTAACAGTCTCGTCAAAGTGACAACAGATTTAATAAAGCATCGCCGTGATCGTTGCAAATGGAGTATAGAACCCTGCAGCGCAGCTCAGCACCACTTTAAACTGCACTATAACAACGTGTGGGCCACCACTACCAAAGGAGGATGAGGGGCACTCACGAGGCCCCTACTGAGTGAGTTCGCGCAGCGATGCGGTGGACACAACATAAGCCCTCGCTGGAATTCAAATTCAAAAGCCATCATCGACTTCACTTGAAAATCCATCGCCGACCTCAAAACCCATCATCGGAAGTCAACTTCAAAATCCATCACCGGCCTCAGGCCCGATCATATTCAATTTCAAGGAATTCAACTTCAAAAACGTGATGGGATCTGAGGTTGAAGTCAGTGTGATGGGTTTTGAAGTTGAATGAGGAGCTGTGATGTGATGGGTTTTGAAGTTGAATGAGGGGTTGTGATGTGATATGGGTTCTGAAGTTGAAGTTGAAGAGGGGTCGTGACGTAATGGGTTTCGAAGTTGAAGTTGAATGAGGGGCTGTGATGTGATGGGTTCTGAAGTTGAAGTCGAATGAGGTGTTGTGATGTGATGGTTTGTGATGGGCTGCGCGGAAATCCGATCATGATGGGATGTCGAATGAATTTTTAGGAAAATGCCGACCTATGCTTGGTTCCCTTTAGTGGTTCAGCAGGGAATGTATACTAATCTGCAGTTCTGCTCCCGTGTGATAAATCGCGTGGACGACTAAAAGTTATTGGGACGGAACAGTACCTCGCAGAGATCGAGAATGTTCTGGTAGTGGGACACCGGCAATGTCTTGTTGAAATAAGGCGACATGAGCACCCTTCCTGTCTTGATGCGTTTCATGTAGCACTGCAGCAAAAGGAAAGATGGTGTCATGAAACAAGGTCGTAACTGAAAGTGAGGCAGTTATTCGTTGTAAGGCAAAGCACTGCCCCAGAGCAAAGAGACAGGAGGCGACATGATGATGATTAGACGAGGCTACATGAACTTGTAGAGTTTGTGTGCAAGCCTCCGAACTGCATATAGTATGTTAACGAAGATCCCGCAACATGTATTACTTACAAGCACTGGTGTTAATTGAAGGATGTGGCCGAAAGCAATCGCAATCGCGATACTAATATTGGCAATCTCTGCTGCAGAATCCGAAAACAGAATGCACTTACGCCTGCAGCATTCGGGTCTTTCAACTCTCCGACAACATTAAGGCACCGAAACCATTACAGATAAGCTGAAACTCTATTAATCCAGTGGTGGGAGTAAACAGATGTTGATGTTGGCGAAAAAACGATCGAGATCGATTAAATTCGTCACACGACAAAATAATCGGCACTAAAAAGAGGTACGAGCCTTAATGTAATCTTAGTGCATCTTAACACCGCGCATGGTGAACAGCTGTGTACCCAACAAAGGGAAAAAGAATAGTTACCATCCATTCTGGCACAAACAGGTTCTGGAAAGCTGATGAACCCAGGGGACTTATCCCATTATGCATCACCTCGCTGTTACAGAATACAGAAACAATTGTAATCGACTGCAGTATCCCATATTGGACAAATATTGGAAATGTCGGCCCAACACTGGACCAAGACTGGACCAATATTGGACTAGTATTGGCAATGTTGGCCCAACAGTGGACCAAGATTCGACCAATATTAAGACAGTATTGGGCCAGTATTGGGCCAAGATGTTGTGCTGCTCGGGCAATTTCATAAGCAATACATATATATGTACCATTACACAAACCAGAAACCCATATGTAGGACGAAGGTGTTTTGTGGCCATGCCACAAAAGGACTCTGGCCATTGGGAGGAGTACCAAAAAGAGGCTTTGATTGGTTTGCTTTTTACCACGGAGGTCGCTATGTCACCTTACTGCCATCCAAAATGGCGACGAAAACAAACACTGCGAATTGAAAATTTCGTGACAAAAAAAATTTCACGAACTACTTTGATTTTACACTGTAGATGTACCATCCCCATATAAGTTTCTCGAAAATCAGTTTCAACTGATGCTCTGCTATCGATATCAAACCAAAATAATACGTTTTGTCGTCGGTGTCAGGCCCAGTGAACACGGCGATTACAATGAAATCCTAACACAAACAGCTCTGTGCAGTACAATGTTCGATTTAATTACTGAATCTATGGATATAAATATTCTTGCCTTTCTTTGCCCAACTATTCGGGTAGATAGTTTAAAAAATCGTACCGACGACAGGATGTGTACCAGCATGTCGTTCTGCTGTCAGCGATACAACCACGGAAGCTGACGACAATTCTCGACATGCCTTGCGCAGCCTATGTGGCGTTCATCAAATTTGCACCAAAAATCCACTAGTTTTGCATATCGCGAGAGGAATCCATTTCAATCCCATCCAATCCACTTGCCACCCAAAATGGCGCTGCCCATGTTGGATTGGGTGACAAACAGTGAGGATAGTTTGATTGATGGTGTCCCATATTTCAAGACGTCATTGGTCGAGGCTGGGAGGTACCCGGCTTCGAATCCCGGAGTCGGCTGTGCTGTCTGGGGTTCTTCCTGGGTTTACCTCAGATGCTTTCACACATGTCGACCCAGGACACACTTTCCCCCAAGACGTCAGTCGTGACGTTGCCCACCTCTGTGAGGTCGACAACGGCGGGCCCTTTCACCATCACCACCACCACCACCACCACCACCGGACGCCATTGGTCAGAAAGCTGACAAAGTGGGTTGAGCTTCAGGTACAGGCATGACTCATTAATGGCCAGACTCCCTTTAATATAAGGCTCCGCTTTCCGCCACATTCTCGTTGAAATTTATTATTGAGGTAACCTTGTCTTTCTGGGTGCAAATAATTTCTTGTTTCTCTCTCTCTTTAATTTGAAAGTTGTGGGTCGTCACATAGTCCAGTTTATGTAAGGTAGTTGCCTTACCCGATGTTCGCTTTCGTATAGAATTCCCATTCTGACTGATGCGCAGAATCCAAGGCGCGCATGCTTTCAAACTCTGTGTCTTCGTACAAAGACGTGATAGGACGTGCCTGGAGCAAACACGTTATTGGAGACGCACAGTTTCATATTGCAAACCACACCCAACCAGAGACCCTTGTGCATAAAGGCACCGACCTGAAGCAAGAAGATGTTTTCGCCTCGAATCGCCCATTCTATGTCTCTCGAATCGCCGTAAGACCTGTCAACCTGGAAGAAAAGGGGTGAAACGTGGTATAAGGTTTCAAACATGACGACACAAGCAAATACACACACAAGCTAATAAACAAAACCGCGCACGATTTGATTTCCCCTTGTTGAAAACCCAGCTTTGCAATCTTTCCTATATACAGTCAAACTCCTTTATAACGGACTTCAGGAGACCGCGGAAAATTTTCGTTGTAAAGGTAACCTCGTTAAAACGGATGTTTCAAAGGAAAAATGCCTGAAAATGCTAGAAATCTTGTTTATTGGTAGAATTTCGTTGGTCTGATCAAGACGCACCTCAGACTTTCCCAGTGGAACCGTCAACTGTGGCGCCGAGCGTGCCGCGTCGGAATGAAAAACACTCAAAAAAATTTCGCAATTTGACATTTGCTTGCAAAGCTTCACCACGCGAATTTCGCCCTACAGACTTCAAAATCACTTCGTTATTTCGGTACATTCGTTATAAAGGAATTCGTTATAAATGTCCGAAGTATACATTGAATCCTATGGGTGCTTGACCAGATTGCGAAAAATGCGCCCTCGGACACTCCCACCACCACGATCACGTCAAGCATCGTCATCGCCACTTCGATCATTCCCGTCATCTCTCATCGTCATCACTGATCATTGTCACCACTCATATTAGACCCCTAGCTATGGGGTAGCGTTCCACTCCTAGAGTGGAAAACCTCCCCACTTCATCATCACAATATATATGTTGTTGTTGTTGTTGTTGCGAAAAATGTTCGTTATAACAGCATTTTCATTATAAAGGCGTTCGTTGTAAAGTAGTTTGACTGTACCAATGACATCCTTCGTGTTTTGTAACTTTTTGTAATTTGTGGCTTTACGTCTGGAAACCTTTTTCGGTTGCTGTTCCTACTTTGCCGATATCAATTTGCTGTCGTCGCTTCACAAACGCGGTTCCCCCGGTCGGGCCGGTCCCGGGCCGGGGACGACACGAAAAAATGTTCGTCGTTGCAGAGTTTATGTAATGGAACGTAATCACAACTTTCACAGCTCAAGCCAGGCGTTCCTCGACGTTCAACAGAGCAGAGTCCAGAGGAAGCGTCTCTTCCAGTCCCACAAGTCATCTGACCGAGAAAATATTCGAAACAGTCCCATCTGAATATGTAGTGGGAAAAGATACCGAACAATGCTTCGAGAAATAATTAGGCGTTTGATTAGATTAGATTAGAAGTCGAACGAAAAAGAAAAAAAATGGAAATGGCTTTTGATTGTCACGTAACAGCACGTACGATTGACCCTATTCTTGCCAGTTGCAGCGCTTGTCCTTCAGAAACACTGCACTTATTTGCTTCATCAACGAAGTTCTCTGTCCTTGTGCCTCCAGAGTCTGTAGGCAGAGAAACAGAAACACGTGCATAACATGATATGTATATAGATACACAGTGTGGATTCTTACTGTCCATGACGACTTTGCTGCCTTTGGCCCCTGGAGTCACTTTCTCCAATGTCATCTTTCCATTGCTCCCTTTGTTGACAGATAGAGTGTCAGACTCCACGAGCCCAGATACTACGCTCTGTCAGCGAGAGTACGATGCAATCAGAAAACCATGGCAGGAAAGGAACAGTAGCTACAATTCATAGTAACGGTCATACTTCTCCGAGTCCGTAGTTTGCGGTAATGTACGTTACGGCGGGATTGCCACTGCGGGGATCGCACGTGAACATCACTCCTGCAACGTCAGACGCCACCATCTCCATGATGACCACTGCCATTGGAGAGTTCAGCAACTGGCCATATCGTCTGCGGTACGAGACATCACGTTACGTATACGCGACTTCTGTGACAGTGAGACGCCAACGTGTTTACTATCTATAGCAGGGGTGCCGAACTGATTTGCGTCCGCGGGCCACATTGAGCCATGAAGGAACTACGTGGGCCGCATATCACATTTTTTTGGTAGCTTGTTTCTGGTATAGATGGCACAACCAGAGCTTAAAACGGCGTAAAAAGTATAGATTTGCGTTGCTTAGCAGTTCGAAATCGTACGGTCAGCAATCCTTTTTTAGTTGCTGTGTCTTGGTACCTCTTGTTTGTTTGTTTTTAGCTATTGCGTCGACACAGTGTGAAAATGACTGCGCAAGTGCAATCTTAACTGCGTTGAGGGGTTCGTTTCTTAGTTGTGAGTGCAACTTTGACGTATTCAGGTTCATCACAGAAAATGCTTGCTCGCAGACATGTGTTGACACAGTTGTCTCGTGACGTAAAACCACGAATTATTAGTGAGTGTTAGTGGATCGTACGCTATCGCTTTTGCGTACGTAAGGAATAGCGTTGGTGGTTATGCGCACGCGCAAGCAGCTTCGCGCACTGTGCAGAACCACGCCATCCCCAACGTACGCAAAGGCGATAGCGTACGATACACTAAAACTCTCTATTGTTATTAGACGTATGTTGTGCCTAACGTGGACAGGTTTGTCCGCGTCCAACGTAAGGATAGAACGAAGCCGCACCAACTTCAGCGAACTTGTTCTTGTCGGTGCGTCACACTGCAGGTCAATCAGTTCCATTTGTTAGTTATCAGGAGCGTTGTCAACAACTGTGGACAAGCGGCGAGCCAAAAAGCTCCCTTCCAAGTCTCCTGCAGTCGAAGAATATTTCCTCGCATCGCTACTAGTGATATCACCTAGCTTGCGACTGAACCGGTCCGTCTCTCGTGGCATTGCAGGCACCAGTATTACAAATCGGCCATGTGGGGCTGTTCAGAAATTTTGGTAGCAATGTACTAGTAACATCAATCAAGTAGAAGTCGGACGCGGGAACAGGTTTAGAGAGTCATCAGCGATGACGACGAAAGCAACAGAGGCAGAGAGGGAACAACAAGTCTTAGTTTGACAGTCAGCGGCTGCTACAGGTCAGTGGCAACATTATTATTATTTTTTTTTTCACTAATCAACGCAAGATAGACTCCACGAGTTCAGAGCCCAATGATAATGCCATGACCGTTCATATTTTTCGCTCGGGAGCCACCACTTCGGCACCCCTGATCTATAGCGTCCATCATGTGTGTTCGCTAGAAGACATTACAGAACGCGTGTAATGTTCATAGGGAAGTCCTAAACGTCGATGGCAGAAAGTGAACGCTATCATGCTATTATACCTCTTGTACTGAATTGCAACGGGGCTGAACTGTGATGCCCAGCATTTGGCGACAGCTTCGTAGACCTGAAGAGCAAAGTTTATAACACTGGTAGTGAAGTGTCCAACAGCATAGAATAACTTACAGCTTCCATTCCACAAACACCAAGGAACGTTTCTAGCTGTCCTGCTCCAGACATTTCGGACGTGTCTTCTCCTAATCAATCGAATTGGTGATATAGTGTTATATGTTATCTATTAGGACGTATTCGCCATCGTCCCCGGTATATGTGACGTCATGCCAACGTACCTGTGCAGGAACTCCTTACGGCGAATCTTTTTGTCTCAATGTCACCATCAAGTGCCAGAAATAAAGCATCTCTGATATGTTTCTTCAGCACGTTCGGCAGCGCCATGTTGCTGATGTTATTCACCGCTCTAGAAAGGAGCACACTTTTGTAGCAAAAAATGCATGGTCGATCAATTGGTGGATCCGACGGAAATGCGCTAGTATTAAAACTTGAAAACCCTTTGGGAACTCTTCTTCACAAATGCTGCAGAACCCAGCCTTCACACGACCTTACACAACGCTGACGCAAGACAGCATCCGCAGCCAAACGTGCCTTTCAGGTTTCCTCCGATTCAGCTTAGCGGCGCAGTCTCGCAGCCTCAGCCTCCTTTCGCCGCCGCTCCTCCGCACAGCTTCCGTAACCCATGGCGTGCCCACGTAGCCATGTCTGAGCCTGTCGACCACCACAGCTGCACTGCCGACGCGCCAGCGCTGCATCACGCTCTCCACCCGCCCTCTCCTTCCCTGCTCCCCTCACCACTAACCGCGCGCTGCACCGGGGCTACAGATAGACCACGCCGCGATTCTTTCGTAGCGAGGCCTAACGCATTAATAACGCAATCGCAAACAAATAAAACGAAAGAAACATTATGTCTATGCAACGTCCATTGAGACTAGACCTGGAGTAGCTTGTCCCGCAGTGACTGGGTTCACACCTCCATTTTTTTTCTCCTACCATCATCATCATTATCACAAGCTGTTTCTGCAGTCGATGAGAACCGTTACAAATGCATACTACGCAGGCCAAGCGGGTTGCAGGTCCTGTCAAGGTATGCCACATTAAACGGGAACGCACGCTTGTTTACTGTGTCAAACAAAGGATAGCAAATTCGAGGGCTCCGAACGCTTTGAAGTCAAAAAGCGCATGAGAAAAATTGGGTATACAGGTTGGGACAAACCAGCGGCATGGCCGAGTGGGCTAAGGCGTCCGCTCGTTGGCGAGCACGAGCGACATACTTTTTCTTCGGTGCGACACCCTAGCGGCTGCCGGACGGGGGTGACTTCACAAGCTGTTTTGGAAGGATAGAAGGGTGCACTGTCAGCGACACACAGCGGTAGTTCCGGTGTCGCTTGGGTGTGCCTGGGAAGTGGAAGCTGCCACCCAGTGTCGCTAACAGCGTACCCCCCCCCTCTCTTCCCGTAACAGTGAACCCACCCGCTTCCGCCAGCCACTAGGGTGTCGCACCGAAGAAAAAGTACGTCGCTTAAACTTTTGCCCCAACCTGTAGACTGTGTACACACTGGGTGTTCTGGGTACCCTGGGTACCCAGCCCTCCTACCTAGCCCTCCTACCTACCCTCCTACCTACTGGGTACCTAGCCCTCATAACTGGGTTCGAACGCATTCGGTTGACCCAACTATTGAAGAGACGTACCTCTCTGAGACTCGGGTCACTTCTTCGATGGTTTTTTCTCTGCAGTGGAAGAAAATGCTTATTTACGGACGTGCTGAAAAGTTAACAGTCATTGAATCAATGTTGAACAATAAAAGTTGAATATGCACACCCTTGAGCTTCTTGCAAGATGGACTGCAACAGGTTCGCTGGACCGTTCCTCAAGAACAAGTCGTACGCGGCTGTTGTGACAATGACTCCACCGGGAACTTTGAAGACCTGTTTACGGGTATTAGGGGATTGTAATACCTGAACATGAACTCATTCACAAGAACACGAAGGGTAGACCAGCATCGGAGTAAACAAAGGAATGGATGTTCGGGGGGAGAGAGACAAAGCAGTGAGTGCCTGCCCTTCGTTTTTAGGGCGATGACAGTATGTACTATTTTTGCGATGCGATGTGGGCAAGCATTACGCTTGTCCCATCCTCGAGATGGCAATAAATATATATTTAAAAAAATGACAAAGAGTGGACATGGCCAATCGACTAATCCAGTTCTTCAGTTAAACCGTATAGTCACGTACCTCTTTATTTTCCTTTGAGATAGCGTTCAGAAGACATAAGGATGACCCTTTCCCACCAGCAACACTGGTATGTCTGCAGACGACATCGGAAATATTGGCTACAAAGGGAAAGGTGGATGGACAATCCTCGTCTTGTGTAACTAGAAGAGGAAGGTTGCTGAGATTTATTCCTATCACAGGAACGAACGTTGACGCTGCAAACACTGTCAAGTATTTGCACTCCAGCCAATAATAACCGCTGTAACTTACGCAAACCGGCATTTAGTTTCGTTTCAAATGGCATCGGTGAACTGGAAGGTAAGACATTGGAAAGATGATTGAAATCACTGAACAAGATGAGTGATTAGCCAAGAACGTATATAACTAACCTTACCTGATATCTAGAAAACCTAAGCCGGATCCCGGTACCCCGTCGTATGTGAATTCGAAATAAAGCAATTGTGTGCCATCAGACTCTGCAACATGACGCTTTAAAGTGACGGCATCTTTGATCTGGATCTCATGCGTCTCGCCTGAGAGAAAAGAGAAAAGGAATAATCGGAAGCAAAAATTGATAACAGCGACAAACAAAATGGAGTTGCTACTAGTATTCTGCCTTTCAAAGTACTATAAGGAACAAGAAATGTTAGCGTTACTGCAATCATTTATTTCACCTGCTCTTATGTGAAAACTAGGTCTGTCCAACAACGCAGATACGTGGAGTTCCGAAGGCGAGGTTTCGGTCACTGGGTCCACTAAGCCATCCGCTGCCTGTAGGTTTCCGTAGATGAATCTAAACATTTCAAGAACACGCTGTATTTCAGACTTCGTGATGATTGGCTACCCCTCGAACTGGCTACCCCAGGATGCTTATACGCAGAAAATACAAACAGATGAACAAGTCAAAGTGATGGACAGTTCATATATAGTGATGGACAAATGCCTTGCATCAACAAGCTTAACATACCTTTCTGTGATTTTGACAGTAATAAGCGGTAGCTTATCTTGATCATGTGTTACATATCGTCGTCTAGGAAATTCGTTATCCGGATGTGGATTTCTTATTTTCATGCGGCTTCTAGTATTCTAATTACAGCTGACCCTTTTAACCAAATCCGACTGCCGAAATACCTCTTTTTTCAACGATTACTCGAATAATTATCATTGGCGATGCAGGTCTCAGGCTTCATTGCTTTCCACGCTGGTGGTGGTGGTGGTGGTGGTGGTGGTGATGGTGGTGATGGTGAAAGGGCTCGCCGTTGTCGGCCTCACAGATGTGGGCAACGTCACGACTGACGCCCTGGGGAATGAGCGTTCTGGGCCTACTTCTTAGGGAACTGTGCCGACATATGTCTGAAAGCGTCTGAGGGAAACCCAGGAATAGCTGGCAGAATTCCATACAGAACGCGATATTTGACACTACACTGGAATTCCGAACAGAACGCAGAAAATGTCGCCACAAGGCACGAGGTATGCTTGGACACGGAAGCGATACAAGACTTTTGGCCACCGCTATATCTTATCTCAATTTCTTCACGTACCTTGACATATCTGGCGCATCCTCGGAATTCCCGTAGCCAGTATTCGGGTGATAGCAGGCTAAATGAAAACTCTGTGCACCCTATAGACGTTAATCACTTTGGTTAGTACAATCTACTCGATAACCTTTCGCTAAATGGCGGCAACGCCAGCGAAAGATATCTTACCCTTGTGTGACCGAACACGTGACTAGCTTTCGTGACACTTTCTGTGACATCTACAATGGAAGCAGTCACTTATTTCGTTAAGGGCCAGTAAGAGAACTCAAATTAAAAACACCTACTTATAAATATAATATAAACCTAATAAAAATAACACCTACTTCCTTTCAGTCGTTGTCTGGTACCCCAAAGGTACATCTCCACTTCTTTTTCGTCGCCTAGTGCGACGGTGCCCATGAGTTGACCCCGTTGTTCGTATCCGTCGATGAGTTGGTATGCACTATAATCGTAAAGAGAACTTTAGACCCTTTCTTGCTTTGCTATTCATTTGCGTTTGTGTTACTTGGCGGTTACTGGAACCGTACTAGGACATCAAGGAAGCATGGAAAGGATTGAAAAAGAGGGAATCAACTTCTCGAATAGGGACTGTTCGAAGGGCAGTCTTCTGTCAACATGTTAAACTCGCACAACAGAACTTCACCGCATGGCATGTTATGCGCCAGCCACTGCCACGAATGATACACTGTTAAAACAGAACTTCACCACATAGCACGCTCCTAACCAACCATCATACCAAATGATATCATTCTGTGTCATGATTTGTTCAAAACAGGGGGGAGGCGCCTATCTGGGACAAGATAATCTGTACCAGATAAGCGCCTCCTCTCATTTCCAACAAATCAATGCACAGAATGATATCATTCGGAATGATGGTTGGCTAGGAGCGTGCTATGTGGTGAAGTTCTGTTTTAACAGTGTAGAGTTACCGCTTCTGCTTAGAAGAGAGAGGGGGGCGTACGCCTTTTTGTAGCAATTTTGATATATGATAATTGCTACAAAAAAGACGTACGCCCTATCATTCGTGGCAGTGGTTGGCGCATAACGTGCTATGCGGTGAAGTTCTGTTCTGAGAATGTACGCATTGGCGTCATTACGGTACAGCCCACTGATTGGTTTAGAGAAACGTCGTCTGCTACACAAAAAGAAGTGGGAGAGAAACGCGAAAAAAAAAAACAAATATGGAAAGCGCCGTCACTCCTGTAACCGTAATGACATCCCAGGTGACGTCTCGCGACAACTTCGCAAGGAGGGACTGTTCGAAGAGTAATTTTGTATCAACATGTTATGCATATGGCCTTATGCATACTTTTTAGTGTTATACCCGCGATGTGTGTGTGACTTTTCAGTTTTAGTTTTGTGTTTCAGTTTAGTTTTTTTCTTTTCCTTTTCTTTTCTTCTTTTTCTTTCTTCTTTTCCTTGTCTTTTCATTTCTTCTTCTCCTTTCCTTTTCCTTTGCTTTCTTCTTTTCCTTTTCTTCCATTTTCTTTTCTTATTTTTCTTTTCTTCCCATTTTCTCCTTCTTTCTTCCCCTTTTCTTTCCTTATTTTTCTTTTTGTCCCCTTTTCTTTCCTTCCCCTTCCCCTTGCCTTTTTTTGTTTGGAATAGCAAGCCGACCTTCGTCTGGCTGACCTTTCCTTTCTTTTTCTTAATAAACATATCCCCCCCCCCCCGATTACGCCCGATATTTGCCTGAAATTTGCCCGAAAACTGCTGGACCAGGGGGCTCCGAAGTCATCACCAGTGACACAGAACTTTGAAAGTGTTGTAAATGCATGAACATGCTCATACAAACTGTCAAAAGGGAGACTCTGCTGCCTCTTATATGCATGGACTCTGTGTCTACTGGCGCGTATTATGGCGAGTAAACCGAAGACTTACGCCTGATTCTATCCGATTCAACAAGAGTTAGGCTGAATCAGGTTCAGTACAATCCGATTACACCCGAATTATTGAAGAAAAATATAA
This sequence comes from Ornithodoros turicata, assembly GCF_037126465.1. Classification (NCBI taxonomy): domain Eukaryota; kingdom Metazoa; phylum Arthropoda; class Arachnida; order Ixodida; family Argasidae; genus Ornithodoros; species Ornithodoros turicata. Next base: position 16,700,935 of record NC_088210.1, on the reverse strand, counting down.
CCTGATATTTATCAGCCCTATAGTTGTGCATCACAACCACATTTCTTTGTATTATGATGTACCCACTCGCAGAGCAAGCGTCTGATTTACCGTTCGCAGTTGGAGATAGTTTGTCCTAGCGATTCCACAAGGCAGCCCTCAAGTATAGATTCATGAGACGCATTAGCCTGGATGTCGACCACATGCGACGACGCCTTCCACCTGTTATGAGAACGAATGCATAATCGATAATTCAGTCTCAGAACTTCGGGATAAGCTTCGCAAGTTGGGATCGTACTCGTAAAATATAAGAGCAAGTTATACGGAACACGTACAGAAGATTCAGTCGGACGTGCAGACTTGAAGTGCTGGAGTCGTCACTCGGCGGGGATCTGCGAATGAACAGCGAACCACATAACAACCCAACCATCATTGAGGAAGGCAACGTTCTCTCTTCTGATTCGTTGAAAACGAGAGGCGCCCGCTTTTTTGTGTCAATATGAATGTTTATTAATGACTGCGTCTGGTGGAGCTATGTTTTTTATAGAGCAAAGAGAGTTACTATGTTCTTAGTGCTTCTTAGTGCTCAGTGAAACCTCCCTATCTTTGATACCCGCGGTGCATACGAAATGTATCCTACTTAGGGAGGTGTCTGAGTTACAGAACATATAAGGGAAACAAAAAATGGAAAAGAACAGAGCTGTGTTGCCAGAAATGTCCCCCTTCTTGAATTCATGGTCATTAGTGGCACCTGGAACCTCTTACTCGCTCTTCACTGTTAATTATTACTGATTTTGGTATATATTGAATTCGGTGCGGATTCCACTCAATGGCATTACATTTGGAGCTTTTCGAGCAGCACGCTGCTTGCTTGAGAGTTTAAACCCAATTGGAATTAAGCTCAAGAACATGTCTCTGAAGCGTCAGCCCACTTTTGATTGCCTTGGTGCAGTGCACGTACGGCTCTCGACAAACCGAATACAAGTGCTCACGCTAAAGAATAGTTAAAATGTAGACTGACAGTACCCCATTTTGGATTCGAAACACTAACACAACAAAATGCTGGGACCAGTATAGGAAAGAAAAAGGTGAAAGTCAAGGGCACTGTTTTTTTTAAAAGTATTTTTGGTGCAAAGATGGGCTGAGACTGAGAATTTGGCCGGGCTTCTGTCTGACTTAACTGGAAAAACCCTGTCCTACTTCCGGGATAGGTATTTGTCAGACATAGACAATTTTGTCCCCATGTATTTTCAATGGGAGCCTGTCGGTGCAATGAAATCTTGAAATCCGATATACGGAGGTGTTCAACTATGGGATGCACCCTCGAGATCCAATATTGCGCTTTGTTTCCATGCTCACATGTAGTATTCAGAGCACTACAGGGTATGAAGTCATCAAAATACGGAAATAAAATGAAAAGTCACTCAAACGTCGCACAACAGGAATACATAGCTATTACCCGAACTGGAGGGTAACTTTCGTTTCTGTTTCCGGTAATGGAGGACCGTGCTGTGCATTTCCGTTATTGTTACCATCTCCAATCGCGGTAATATACCGTTTCAGTTTCCATTACCATTACCATTACCCTTCCCTGCGTACGGTCCCATTCGTTGCTAACGTGTCACACGGAGGAAGGAACGTGCCGGAGCATGTTCCGTAAACTTTTGTCCAGCACTGTACATTGTGCAGTAGGACGTCAGACGGCAGCGTGTAAGTACATGACTGCTTTCCTCTTACCTCATGAGGCCGTTGAATGCAATCCTCCACTGTCTCATCGGGGCCAGACATTCGATTCGTAACCCTTTCGCGGCAAAGCCTTCTTTCCCGCTGAGATCCAGCAGTGAGTGTTCCACAAATTCATAGTGATCGCCGTTCTTCATTCGCAAGTATATCCACAGGTCGAGGCAGCGGCCACGTCTTCTGCTAACTCTCATGACGAAGCACTCTCCTGTGGTCCTCGTTCCACAAAGGAACATCTCGTCCTTCCTCTGGAAGAGACAGTCAAATCTTGAAACAGGACTTCACCAAATAACATGCTCTTGGCGGACCATGTTCCCGGATAACATCGTCCTACGTACCCCACCCCGATTTGTTGAAAATGTGAGGCGCACGCCTTTTTGGTTAATTGTCACAAAAAGGCGTATCCTTCCTCTCGCTTTCCCCAAATCAGGAGTGATGACTGTATGATTGTGTGTAAAAGTTGGCCTTCGCCGTCCTATGCGGTGAAGTCCCATTTTTAGAGTGCACAACACGTCGCGCAAGAGCAACAAAAGGCTGACACACTTTTCTTATAACAATCTACTGTACTTACCTTATTACCCAAGCAGCACAATGTACTGAAAGTCGAGTGCAATAGGGGTGGACGGGTAGGTGGAAGGCCTTGAACAAACTTGTGAAACTAAAGTACCCTGATAAGACATATACCGTCCACCCCTATTGCACTCGACTTTCAGTACATTGTGCTGCTTGGGTACCTTCTGTTTGATGGAGCATAGCAAGTTAGGTGCACGTCTTTTTGCATCGTCATCCACATCAGCACATCATCAAAGTACGTATGTATGTATCTATGTTCCTTACCCTCCTTACAACACACACACACACACACACAAAAAGAAACAGCTTCACCGCAGAGCACGCCCCTAGCCCACCATTATATTCCGAATTACATCATTTACTCCCTTGATTAGATGAGAACGGCGGGCAATTGTGAACTGCACACAGAAATTGCATACGCCCCCGCTTTCAGAAATGCAAGGGAAAGAGCGATATCACTCCTGGGATGGTGGTTGGCTAGGAGCGTGCCATGTGGCAAAGTTCATTTTTAAGAGTGTATTCCCATTCACTACCCTCCTTTGTCCTGTATGTTGCTCCTACGAGACGAATAGCACCTTACCCTGCCAAGTTTCTCATGTGTCGGTCGTTCGATTTCCCACTCCGCTTCCGGAAAAAGAATCCCATCGGTGTACGGATCCTTCTTTTCCACGAAAAATGTACACTTGGGAAAATTCCATTTCCGATTCCACAACAGGTAACGAAGGTACAGGTAACACAATATACGGTTCCACAGGAGTCCAAGATCTGGAAGATAAACCGGCATGACAGCATGCATGTTGACAAGGCACATTTGCCATTTCATCCAGAAGAATATCCTGATGACGGACAAACCAGACCGCTAAACTATAGAATGGGATGGACCTGGTCGTTTGAGACTTGGCGAATTAAGACATATGTTCCACCACAGTGGTGGAACATATATGTCAACTCGCTATAGTTAGAGCACTGTCTGCATTTGCCTTTGCGTGTACGTAAGAGATAGCGTTGGTGGTTCGGCGCACGCGCAAAACATTGAAAGAGAGCTTCGCGCAACCACCACGATCTCTCTTATACGTGGGCGTATATAAGGGCGATAGCATACAGTGCACTAATACGCAGAGTTTGAGGTAACTCGTTACCAGTAACTCGTTAGTGTAATTAAGTTCCTTTTTTCGGCAACTTATAACTTAACTCGCTACTTCAGCGCCGTGGTGACTTTCAGAGGAACTCGTTCACTTTTCAGGTAACTTTGCAAAAGTAACTCAACCTAGGTTCCAAGTTCCTTTTAATTCGCTTTTCACTCACGTCGACATGTTTTCTTGCTTTCTCTCCAGTTCTTTTATGGCATTTTATGCCATAAAGCGTGATATGAAGCAGGTTGAAAGACCACGAACACAATATGGCACACAACTAATTACATATACTTTGCAAAAACTTTTAAATGACAACATACAACTTCACTTCTTGAAATTAAACGTTTCAAAGATACGATTCCTTCTCTTTAGTTGTGAGCAATGATTATATTTTTCCTGATAGTCAGATGTTTATTGAAGCGCCTTAACCAGTATCCTTTTTCGTACCTGTTAATTAGATTCCCATATATTTATATGTATACATATATTATTCTATGTACGGTTCGCGATGTTGAAACACTGTGGACACTGTGATTCATTAATCTCCGAAATATTAGTTTATTTTCTGCGTGTCTTGTGACGCATGTCGAACTGATTACATTGTATGAACATTATGTAATAAGTATGTAATAAGTTCCGCTCCTGAAGGACGGAGCCTGGGGCACATCAAGCTGCAAATGCGGCTTTTTTCCCAGAGCTCCGCGTTCAGCTCTTGAGCCAAATAAAGATTATTATTATTATATTCAATCAGCGACAGTATTCTATTCAGGAAATAAGAACCGCTGCCATTGAAATTAAGCTGAACCATTGTGCGCCCACACGGAGTAAGATGCAAAGCTTTGGAACTGTTGGAAATAAACGAAAACGATCTAAGCGTGTTGCAGTCCTCTGCAGGTAACTCAAGGTCTAGCTCAACTGTTCACGCGCGCCGCACCTGTGTAGTGCTATTTTGTGCCCGAAGTAACTTGGAAGTAGCTCGTTCTTTTTTTTAAAGTAACTCGGTAACGGCGAGTTACATTTCAGGCTGAGGAACTTCGTTATTAACTTAGTTACATTTTTCACACGGTAACTTGTAACGAGTTCTTTTTGACGGGTAACTGCTCGATCTATGATAATACGCTCTGATGGTTGATTGATTGATTTTAAAAGAAAAAAATGGAGGAAAAAATGGAAAAAATACGCTCTACTACAAAGACATCATGCGGTTTGTCCTGTTCTCCGGTGAAGCAAGAATGACTTTAAAAAAGCGTGAACTGGCTCTTTCTGCCTGGAAGAGATGAAAAGAAAAAAACGAAAAAAGAAGGGGTGCGATAGGGTGCACGCGTACCCAAGCAGCACAATGTACTGAAAGTCGAGTGCAATAGGGGTGGACGGGTAGGTGGAAGGCCTTGAACAGGCTCGTAAAACTAAAGAACATTGATAAGACACATACCGTCCACCCCTATTGCACTCGACTTTCAGTACGTTGTGCTGCTTGGGGCATCGGTTCACCAGAAAGAGGGAAAAAGCACGGGTAAAGCTATGGCGTGACGTCAAGTGCAAGCCAAGTAAGTCAAGCCGGGAACAAACGACAAAAAGTGCGCTCTCACCTTTCTGAGTACGTTCAAAACGCAATCCCAGACACCAGGCCAGAACAGAAAGAATGAACGTCTTCATACCTGTTCCGGGATATCTCACTAAACAATAAGGTCGACTGGGGCACGCTTCACCGACCCACTTCTCGTGCGGGTGGTGGTGATATGCTATCAGTGGTCGGCGCGCCTGAGTACCTTTTACGTGGAGCCCACTGAAGAGCTGCTATCGCGTACACACGTGTCTTGTACTATCTGCAATACTCTGGACTCAGCTGCAAAACAAGTTACGACATTCAATTTCCCCCGAAAGGCGTAGTTCGGTAATTCGTCACAGAAAAGGTGAGTCTAGCATAGTACGAGCTATAGAGTCTGTCACCTACCTTTCACATACGACTATTTGCAAACAATATTACTTCGTTAATTCTTTACAGATTTTTTAAACAAAATTTATCTGACCGTTCGGCTGGCTGATCACGCCACCCCAACTCAGCCCCTCCCCAATTATCTCCCTCGCTCCAAAGCAAGTGGCCTTCAGAGCTTCCGATGTCGAAAGCGAAAGTGCGCTGTCTTCCCTGCGTTTCTGGTCCACGCGGTTTCAGTTTCAGTTTCGGTTCATTTGCAACTGCAAGACATTCAACCATGCAGCTGTTTCACCGCATGTGCTGGTTTCAAGAGTGCAGAAATAAATAAATACAAATAAAAAAAAACATTTCAATGAGGATTGTCTCCCATTCACCTATCGTCATCATCATCATCGTCATTTTTGTCCGAAAGAATGGGACCATGCATGAAGGGACTCAAAAAAAGAAAAATGGATTTATTGGTGTACAATGGTTCCCAAGAATGGCTTTTACCCTAAATATGCAATGTTTGTCATAGTGCATTTAGTGCATTCAACGCGCGGGACTAGGCGAGCCTCCCCCCCCCCCCCGTGCGTTATTTGCTCATTTCAAGGAAGCTCACCAGTGCGGAAAGTCACGTGCTTTGTGTCACATCTATATAGTTTCTCCGTCGCGCCAGCAACGGTCGTGTCGCAGCATGCAGTCGCTTTTTTTTCTCTCTCTTTTACCGGGATTTTTTGTTAACCGTTGTTCTAAGCAATGGTCGGTTCATATCTCGCATGGAGATTGTATTAGCGCCCATGCATGCATTACACATGTTAACGGAAGGATGTCTTCATGGAATGGGAATACGCAAGCGGGAAGAGAGTTGCCTTATCTATATCATCTCAACATATCACTTATCCCGGAGGTACTAGTAGTACAGGATTCTAGATTTTTCGGCACGTCCTGTCACATGCTCTCCCAGTCTACGAGGTTCAAGGGTTATCCCACCTTTCCTTTCTTTCTTTTCTTAATAACCCTATTGGCTGGGCGGCGACGATGCCCTTACACATCTCAAGAGCATTCCCTCGGAACGTTATCTCTTATCTCTTCCTCCCCACCTTGGTACACCAGTAAGTCTCTTCCTTGTTCGTGTCTGCGTACTTGGCAGACATGTTGTGTGGGTAAGAGTGCTCCACGCATAGATGACAGAAGGAAGATGAAGAAGACAAATTTGAGCGGATGGAGCAAGTTGATGAGCACTGAATACAAAAGTCAATCATACTAATTTAAAATGTCTTCTATTGAAAGCAAGTTTGAATTCCAACACTTAACTGGGCACAAACTAAACAACTGAAGAGTTTTAAAGTGCTTAAGTTTTAATCCATGTATTTTTCGCAATGCATGAGAGTGAAAGAGAATATTCTATTCCACAGGAGGGCATGCATAGCAAATATGCAGCTGTGACGCAGTATTGTGTCTGTATGCGCAACATATATATGATATGACTGAATACATTCCTGTCGGTTGGGAATTTATTCCATGTGCCATTGTTGTATGCTGCCTATGACCACCAAAAAGGAAAACGCTTATTTGGCCATGTGTTTTGGGGTTTCCCACAGATCGCTGGCAGATGAACTCTACTGGTTTTATTTTGGTATCCATGTTGCTGTGCTTGTGCAGACGTTGACGTTGCGGGTATCAGTAAGATACGGTAAGCGCAATGTTACACAGCTAAGCATTCATCGGTCCGCTCTGTCGCCTCGGAGATGCCGGTGTCCATGCGGTTCAGAGCCCATAGTGTTGACCACAACACGGAGAAGTCATGATGGTCGACGACCTCTTCAAGTGAAAACACTGGTCACTGCGCCGCGTCTTCATGACTATGCATTTGTAACAACGAAGACGCACTATATTTCAATCCGAATGTTCGTTCACACTTAGCACCATCATAATACCAGCCTCCGGTACATTCGTGTGGCTAAATCGAAGCTGGCGGAGATTAGGCTCCAACTCCATAAAACGTTTCGTCAAGAAGAGCAGACGTGTCGCCTAAAGAGTGTTCAGTTCATCACCTGTCCTTTCCACGACGTCCGATGTACAACAACGCTTCCTGCTCGGTTGGCTTGCCGACGCCTAACCGCCGGAGAAATCGCAAAACAACGAAAGAGACGGCACGGCCCCATGACTTCAGCGCCTGGCAGCCGAGTGAGGGTGCATTTCTGCCGCGAGATTCAAAGCTCCCTCGCGCGCTACGCTAACTTTTTGTGCGAATATTTTTATTCCGATATATTTTCCGTGTATTTTATTCCGATAATTTCCATGCTCCTCCGTGGTGGGTGGTGGGTGACGTGGGGCTTCGAGCGATCTGCCTGCCCAGATTGGAGGCACGTGCTCGGGGAAGGGATTAAAAGGGATCCTGTTGGAAAACAGAAATAGATGCATAAAAAAGTCACTGAGAGATTCTGTAGCATTTTTAGTGGCTACCTATAATTTTGTAGCATATTAGAGCGTCGAACCAGTTCTGAACCGGTTAATAGAACTGACCACGGGTCACGTACAGGGAGGCAACCTACTTCCGGTGTAGGGAAATCCTGGTTAGTTCTTGCCCCGGCTAGCCCCAAGCGCGATGAGCGCACTATTTTCCGCGACGGACCTAGAGCCGTCGGCTGTCCACCAATCAGGGACGGTGGATTTTAGAATATTTATTTCGAAGCGTTTATTCCTCAAAGTTTAGTTTTCGGAGTTTATTTCGACAGCGTGGATTTTCTCATGATGTATATCATGATTTTCTCTTTAGTTTATTTTAAAAGTTGTCTTTAAGAGATTTATTTTTGAGTGCTTTCTTTTTACATGATTTATTTTTGCGTCATCCTGAACTGATACATATGTGAATTGCAGCTGAATCAGAACCGAAACCCGAGCATGAAACAAACCGAAAAACGTTTCGGTCCAACGCTCTGCACATCGTGCTAGCGCGAAGAGTATGTGGTAGTCGCCTGTAACCAGAGACCCAAGAGATCAACAAGATAAATAACCCAATAATAACTAAGGCAGCTAATCAACAAGCAAATGAAACATTTTTATACAACATGCACTTCATGTCATTGCATTATATGAATATGTTCGCTCGATCCATTACACGAAGTATCCGCCCGTATAATACTGGGCGCAATACTATAACTTCGTGTTTTTCAGGTCGCTGTCTATCTTCTGCAGCACACCTTGAGAGGCGTTCAGGTAGACCCTATCGCCTGCAAACGACAAGATATCCGCCACTGAATTAATGACATTTTCTAAATGTGTTCGGAGGACGTACCTGTTTTGAAAAATTTTGTAGCTCCGTGCAGAGCAACGATGCAAGGCAGGCCGTACTCCCGCGCCACCACAGCTCCTACGATGAGCGGTCGATATGCATATAGAGATGAATGCTTGTACAGCAGCACTATATACTTTGAACCGCGTGAATAATTAAAAACGATGAAATGGGAACAGAAACACGGCGCATGTCTTCAGTAATTTCGAAAGCTAAATTCAGTTGCATGCACTTGCTTGGCACGTTTTAACGCTCAACACACATCGTGCCGTTCTTCATGCTGATTCCACTTTTGGCTGTCAGAATTCTAATGCTGAAAGTGAACGAAGATGGTCTTAGAAACCGAAGGGTACAAACGCGTGTGCACCAGGGGACATACCAGGGGGGACCATATGTTGTTCATGTTGTCCGTGTATTGTTGGTTTGCCTTGTACCCCATCCAACTAGACTAATTATGCGGACAAAACTTGTGTGTCTCAACCAGAACTGATATGGTCAATGCGTGATTGGGGTGATACCAACTGTTTAGGGGTAAAATATCCAATGCACAATTTGCAAAAAAGGATGTATTTCCACGATTCTAGAGCGCACTCTTTTGACGGAAAAAAATTTGCTCAAAATTTCATGCGCGTTACAATGGGAGGCGTGCTGTGAGAAAAAACACGGAAACTCGGTGTAAAGCGGCCGTTCCCATTGGCACAGACATCGCGAGTCACGTGGCCCAAACTATGTGCAAGGGGATGAAACTTGCGAGTTCCTTTGCGGACTAAAGTGAGGCGCTGCGAGCTTTTCGCGTCATCAAACGTCATGAAAAGTCAAAATTTTTACGTCGAAGCGCGAGTTCTCTACCGAGAGCATCCCATTGGCTCCTACGGCCGCTCTTCCGGTATGCGAGCGCTCATTGGTCGGTTTGAACTTATAACCTTTTCGTGGCGCGCGTAAGCCGGCACCGCCGTGTCGGGGGTGTCGGAGCAGCTCGCCGTAAAGTTTCGAAATATGGTGCAGCAGGGACGCACGCAAAGCAGTTGCCGGTACCGCTTTGGATGGTTTTTCTTAGAGACAGAGACATAAGAGAGACGAGATGACAGGCTGTGTCGAACAAAAAATGGGGCATCTTGCCCCACTTTTGGTTGGCGTTACCATTCTGCCACTTACCTCATTATTGAAACGGATTTGGTGGGGCAAGCCAAGCTGCCATGATCCCATTCATCTAACCTATCACTTACCAGTAAACTAGCCAAAGCGTTACAGTCTGTTGGCTGTGGCAGCTTGCCTCACCCTCCCAACTTCATTATCGAAGTGGATTTGGGACACTAAAACATCCATTTAGGCTTGTTGGCACATTTCATTCCACCTCTCTCTCTTTGCTTTTTGTGACGCCCCTCAATAACTGTTGTTTTGCTATACATTCCATCGCATCCACAATCTCTGAAATGCAAAAAGAGATTCCCTTGTCTACTGTTTTTGTTGTTGCGGTGCTCCCTTAGACGGAGAGGGAAAAGCAATTCCTGCTGCAGAAATTGAGATGTTTCGACAGTCCATTGAATTGTTGAAAGTGGTGCTCTGTGTTGCGTCATATGTGACCGTCGCTGTTAGAGCTTTTATCTTCTTAGGATTTGGGTGCAAGGCGAGCTGCCATGAACCTACTAACGTAAGATGTCATAAGTTTGGTTAGTTTTGTGATAGGTTAGGTTAGATTAGTGGCCATGGCAGCTTCCCTTGCCCATCCAAATTAGAACCGAAAAGTTTCTATAAGGTTAGCGGAAAGGAAAAGTAAAGTAAGCGACGCTGGGCGTTCCTTAAAACGGGCTTGACCGCAATACACGGAAGTGTCAGGTGAAGGCGACTTGCAGAATAGCAACCCCCTACCAAAGGAATGCCGGAAAAGGGCATCTTAAGTAAATCCTTGAGAAAGGGATTCACTAGATGCACTGGAAGATTCACTGGCGGACTCTTTGAAAGACGGCAGCGAGGATGACTACCTATGGTCAGTTGATAGCGACAAGGAACTCCAGAACAGTGAAGTCAAATGAAGTGAAGTGTGTTGTATGTTTCTAGTCATAAAGTACTCCAGTCATAAAAACGTGTTTGGCCTCCTGTTTCGTAACCGTGTGGTAGAACTGTAACCTAAATTTTTTGTGCTAAATTCACCTGCGCTTTACAATGAGGGGTGCATTGGAATCGTGAAAGTAAGGTAAACTGCTTTCTCTATATATATATTTATATATATTTCTTAGGTCTTACCGTGCGACATGAGACCACCGAGCTCGGTGACTATCCCTGAGATGAGTGTGAAATACGGACTCCATCCAATGTCTGTGGCGTACGTGATGAGGATATCTCCACGCTGAACGAGACGTTGCGTTCATTCATCAATGAGGTACTTCCAATATTGGCATATTTTCGGATGTACCCACCTGTATCGTGGATGCTTCATCGATGGACGTAACAACACGAGCTGTACCTTCTACGGAGCCCTTGCTGATGGGGATACCTGTTCCGCAAAATCAGACATATTGAAAGAAAGCTCACTCAACCATACGCATCGATTGATTGATTGATTCCAAGCTTGCAATAAGTGTGAGAACTTCACCCTTGAGGAATGTAGTGTCATCTGTGAGCTGCGGTTCCTCTTGTACTCCCTGCACCAAATAAGCATTTATAATTACCTGCATAGCACAGGAATTGTCGGAGTATACGTCAATACAGAAAAAATCGTCATCCAGTCTCCAAGATGTTACGTAAACCGTATGTTGTACATTTATACATATTTATATACACATTTATTTATTATTATATACACATTTATATAGATATACATGTTGTACATTTATAGTTTATTTCGAATGGTGTTCATCCGTTATGTACAGAAGCGCCGGTTATTAAGTATCAGTTATTAAAAAAAAATACAGAAGCCGACACTGAAGATTTTTGTTTAAGTTTAATTTGTACAAGCTTTCGCTTCCTCCACGCTTCCTCAGGTGGCACCTGAGGAAGCGTGGACCTCCACGCGAAAGCTTGTACAAGCTTCTGTCCAGCTTCTGTATTTTGTTTATGTGATCTACAGGACTTGACTCCCCTCTTCGTATACGCTTCTATCAGTTATTAAGTTAATTAGCATTTAATCTGCACTTGAATTAGAATTAATGCAGTTGTTATAAGTAAGGAGCAATTCAGCCGATAATGAACTGATACGCTCTTGCAACAGAGTTGGGGGAAGGGGGGTAATGGCAGGAGACACAGAGCAATAAAGCTTCACCGCATAACACGCTTCTTTAGCCAACATTAATGCTGAATGATGTCGGGATGCACGTGTCTTTTTGTGCCACTTATGTAGTTATTTTAATTGTCACAAAAAAAAGGGTATGCCCCGCACTTTTCACAAATCGGGAGCATTATGCAGGACAGTATCATTGTGCGCAATTGTTGGTCTTCAGCAAGTTATGTGGTGAAGTCCCATTCTGATAGCGTATTGTTGAAACAAACTTAGCGACATGAGTAAACGAGTAGCCTTTATTAAACTTATTAACCAACTCACCAACCAATTAAATAATAAGAGTCAATAAAGTATAACCTACTGCATATAAGTACAGGGTTTCTCCATTTCTTCGATACAGGTTTTTCCTTTAAAAAACTGTAGGGGCTATAGACATCCCGTTTTTCCCTTCTATCATCTGTGGTCCGGTGGATGTTCTTGGCTACCTGTTGCTCAACCGTTGAATGAATACCTCAAAATAGCTAATTAACTTTTTAATTCTAAAAGCTATGAAGCTGTCCAATGAGAACATCTGTTCCCTTCGGTCACCTGATATCGTAGCTGTTTTCAGAACAAAAATCCGTTCCATAGATTGTCTGCAAAAAAATCGTGAAGGAACACAACTTTTTCTATATTATGTTTGTTGCAGATCCTCAGAGACAAGTCTTTCTTTTACCCCCAATGTGAGAGGGTGGAAGAGCACACTATCGCCTCTTGCGTCCTGTAAAACAATTAAAAGAAAACATAAAAAATGCAACCCAAGATAAGGGCAGTTCTGATAGTATCACCCGCGATATTTGTTTTTGTTTTGTTTCCACAAGTTAAAGCTCATCTTCAACGCGTGAGGCGGCAGTGTGCTCCATTCACCCGCTCACATTGGGGGTGAAGGAAAGAAATCTCCGAAGATGTGCAATGAACAAAATAAAGAAAAAAATGGTGTTCCTTCACAAATTGTTTTGCGGACGATTTTTGTTCTGAAAACAGCTACAATATCAGGTGACGGATGGGAACAGATGTTCCCAATTGGGACAACTTCGTAGCTTTTATAATGAGCTATTTTTAGGTAATTAGTCATTCAACAGTTGTGCAACAGATGGCCAAAAACGTCCGCCGACCCAGAGATGATAGGAGCGAAAACAGGATGTGTATAGCCCTTAATGCTTTTATGAAAAAAAGCTGTATAGAAAAAAAAAAGGAAAGACACCCTGTATACCAGCTTACAGCATGAATGGGTCCTCTTGTGATCTCTGGGAATTCTATCTCAGAGGCTTTTGGGAAGACAGACCTTCTCTTGTACGCCCTACCATTGGAACAGGAGAGGTCGTAGAAGTTAAGGCATTTCATAGCACACAGTACAAGCGTCTGAAGTGTAAAGTGACCTGGAAAGGATGGTAGCGCTCCTGGTGTTCAGTAGGCGCCCTACTTCGTGGTGAGTCATGAAGAAGAGAAGGTCCCTTTCTGGTATGAAACCATCCTGTAGCATCTTGTCTGCCAACTGATGGTATGCGATTCGGAGTGCATCTACTGCCTTGATGAGGAGGGACTGAAAACATGACGGATACCACACATGGTGAAATCACGTGACAAAGCATTAAAGGGACACTAAAGTTTTCTTCTCGTGGAATGAAAGATGCAACCTTGACAACAACACAAAACAAACGACGATTGGTCTCCTTGAACCATCTCCGACAACAATTGGACAAATCGTTTGAGGAGACCAATGGGAGCCCCCTCTGCACTTTGCTGCGTGCCCGATGTGAGAGCACACTTCAGTGGGGGCTGTGCCACATGGCTCATGGCTGCCTTTTCAGGGCGCTTTGCAAATTTCATTGCGCAATGCATCTAATTTAACGGCCCATCAAAAATATTTCGCGTGGTGGTCCCTGATAAACAACTTGTCGAATGAAGCAGGGTTTCTAGCAATAGCGGGTATTAGTATATCGGAAGAACCCTACAGCAGCTTTAAGATAAATGCAGTTATCAATCCAAGTTGAGCAGTGTGATGTCGCCCGCTTCAAAGAAACGCCGCGATTGGCTCATCATACTTTCAGAACCATTATCGTGAACACCTTCCAATCTGCTATAAAACTTGATATTGTAAAATGTCACTTCCTCGCTCGTTCAACCTGTGCCAGTATAATACGACACTTTAAGGCTACCGACTACACGATGTAGTTGTGAAGTCCTAATCAATACCAAATGCGACGACAATACTTTATAGCGATACACGCACGAATCATTGATAGTGCCCACTTCTGATGATTCACGGTCACATACTTTTAAACTAAATTGTCATTTTGAACACCTTAGCCTACGCTTCATACTGTCTTTTCATGAAGAAAGGTAATGTAAATCAAGCAGATAAGTAAATTCTAGAGGTGTGCGAATATTCGAAATTTCGAATATGAATAAAATATTTTTTGCAATATTCGGCTGGTATTCATATTCAAAAATGCAATATTCGTTTATGTTCGAATATCACAGCGGCTTATTACAAAGCTGCTGCGTGTTAACCAGCACTTACAATGCTAACACAGGTGTTCAATGTTCATGGAAGAATTCTGAGGTGCAATGCTTTAACTGTTTCCAGCTTGCCTCATGAGAACGGCACATAGTTTCACCGTAAAAATCATTCCACTGTATGTGTGCATATAAGCATGTATATGCTATGCTAAGCCGATACGTTAATGCATATTCCTTATTAGCACTAGGGACATTTTCCTAAGGATCAGCAGAACACAACTGTGACGATACTTGTTTTCAGGGCTTGATTAACTTAATCAACTCTTAGCTTAATTAACACTTAACCTAATGGACTCTTAGAAGATAGTACAACGTGATATTCGATCCGATATTCGAACGACAATTTTGCAGATATTCGTATTCGATTCGCATTCAAGAACTTCAATATTCGCATACTTCTTTTAATTACATAAAGAAGCACTCCAACCTTTGAAGACTCGCGCTGTGCCACCGATCTGCGACTCATTTCCACCAGGTAAGCCAGTCGCAACCTTATAAGCAGATATAAAAAAGACCTCTGTAATCACACTAAAAAAGCATGCTTTTCTTTTGCATTTCATCTGTTTTGTACTGTAAAAGCACTTTGAATAATCTTAACCAATCAAATTAGTTAATTAATGGATTAATTAATTCCTCCTCTGATTCTGGATCCTCCTCCTCTGGATACTCCACTGAGCGTTGTTTCGCACTCTCTCGCTTCCGCTTAGGGAGTGACGTCACACCGCCAGAGCTTCTGTTATGGCGGGCTAGCCCGCCATACTTCTGTGGCGCCAGAAGCAGCCTTGACCTTTAAAATCAGTTTGTTAAATATCTAAGCATTTTCCGGACGAAAAAAATTTGCCAGGTAGATTGTCGGCCGATGATGAAAGAAAAGAAAATGTGTACGCGCAATTCTCGCGTGAAATCAGAGGCAATAACGATATGTGTGGCTGGTGGCCGCTGTTCCTAGTGGTGGAAGAAGAAGAAGAAGAAGATGTTAGCAGAGCTTGTATGGCTGCAGAGCATCGTATGTGGCAAAGTTCTTTCTTTTAGAGTGTACTGCTATTACTGAGTTAGTGACAGCAGAGACAAGTTTAGAGGAATAAAATGTAGCATGAGTAAGTAAAGGCAAAGTATAACACCGGCCGATAGCTACGATAGATACGTTATGGGACACCCTACCTTTGAAATAAGGACAGTGGAAGGTTGAGGCCATCAATGGCTTCAAAAAGAGGAACATGGGATTTCATCAGGTTCTTGTGGCCGATGTTGAGTACCAGCACCTTCAAAACGATAATAATATGAAAGCCCATGACAGCATTCAATCTTCGAATAGCAGTTGCTAATTTGACGTGCAAGTACGTACGAATGCATATATTGTTCATTTTCTGTAGCACAATAAAGATCATTATCCCCCACCTGTAAGTTTTTTATCAGAATGGTTGGTTTCATTCTCCAGGTTGGTTGATGAATGTCACACTGAAATGAAACCGAGATAATTAGCTTTCTGTATGGCTCCTATTCTGGAGGTAACGTACCTCGTTGTAGCCTCTGTGACCATGCGTCTCCAAAAAGGACTCGAACGCCGTTGAAGCCGCCGTGCCAGAATGTCTGAGCCACTTCTCTGCTTGCTAAAAGTAGGGTAAGGTGAGGCACAATGAGACGAAAAAGTTAGTCGATTTTTAAAAAAAATTTCTACAGGAAAGAAAAGCTCACATTTTTAACCCTGCTGGCTAGAACAAATCTTGTTTTATGCAGGCCATACAGAGTGAAGGTCATTTCTGAAGACATACTCAGACAAATTGAGAAAATATGGACAGCTAACTCTTAACTGTTTGCCCCAGGCTCAGGCAGAATGTTACAATTAGTGGGGAAGTACGATACCCAAAGCATACAATGAATTAATTGATTGATGCAAAGTCAACTTGGAACGTATACAGCAGTGATCGAGGCGTCTGCTGGCGGAAGCGCGACTTGGGGGGTGGCAAGACGCCAGCAATATACTGCTCCCACTTAGCAGTGCCATATCGGGAACGTTTGGATCGACACACGGGTTCGGTCACTTCTTGCTCTGCCTCAGAGAGCTAACTTCGTATTCCCCTGCAGTATTCGTTCCTGCGAGAAACCTGGTTTTATGTAGAAGCCATACTATTCGTAGAGCCTGAAGTTTTAGGGTTTTACCCGATTCTTCCCCAAATTTGCACCCCGAATTGAAGGTTGCCTCTTTAGGGTGAAACCCGATTTTTACCCGGCAAATTGCCTTCACTGGGATGTCTGTAGGAACGCACTAACTTACTTGTTTGGCAGAAAAATGCAGTTACATCACCGTTTGTACCAAACCACTACAGTTAGTTTGAATAACTGAGCCCGATTTCTCCCCGAATTTAGCGTACTGGAAGTTTTTTTCACCCGAATTTGCACGAATTTAGTGCACATCTTTATTTACCCAATTTTTACCCCCCGAATGTATAGGAAAAAATATTTCCCGAAAACTTCAGGCTCTAACAATATTCGCCACCCTGGAGAGCACAGCTTCAGTGCACCCCATACGCTCCAGTAACACCCAGAGTCACTCAATAGTGGACAGAGTAGCGACACTGAGCCCTGCTAGTGAGAGAGCCTGCCATTTTGGGTCCGCTGCGCAGGGAAGGGCAACGGTACTGGTAACGGAAACGGTATATTATTGACTTTTATTTTATTTTTGTATTTTGATGACTTCACTCCCTATAATGCTCTAAATACTACACGAGAGCGTGGAAACAAAGCGCAATATTGGATATCGAGGGTGCAATACTCACTTACCTACTCGTGAAATTGCCTACTTACTACAGACTTACACAACATAGACTTCACGCACTCTACACCACCATAGCACGAGGATGACAGCCTACAATTTTTTATTTCCATTATTTTTTTTTACTTTCTTCATTTCACCGTGGTTGTGGCAATATTGTTTGTTGTAGATGCGCGCCAATTAAACTCGAATCATCATCATCAATGTTCCCTTACATTGGTGTTTACTATGCGTCGTCTGCCACACATGGTGCGAGACCCGAAGGTTTTCATCCAATCGCAAGATGAGAAGCAACCTTTTGGTGGATTTTTAGGAACAGCGACTTACGTTCCGGTACGTACAGGATACTGTATGTTTCAACTGTGTCGTCAAACTACTTCATCCTTACCTCTGTTGTCATTGCTGCAAACTCCTTCGGGTCCAGGAATTTTGAAACAACCGCCGCAAGACACTGAAAGATTAGAAGGGAGTGGTCACTTAGTGAGCTCGAAGTATACGGGTACAATGGTACCTCGAGAGCCAGCGGCACGTCCACACTGACGGGGTTATGACACGATGATATGAGGCCTCCCAACGCAGCATAAACATCGTCATCCATATCTACAAGGATGAAGTTTTGGTAATTCCAGTATGCGGCGATACAGGAACGTGAGGAAAATATATATGTACAGGATTTTACGACAACATTTTAGAGCTACATTTCAGCATGGCCTAACGTGTGGAACCTGTCGTTACTAGCGTCGCCAATGTACCATTTATTCCTATTCTTCATATGACGTCTTCCATCTTTTTGTAAATTTTTCTTCCTGATTGTATGGCAACTTACCTGACTTGTTCATAAGTTCGCACAATGCAGAAGTTACATCATGGTTGAACAAGGAAGACGCTTCCGATGACACCAGGTGACACGAAACCACCTGCGAAGGAATCGACGAGAAAAAAATTACCGCGATAACGTAAGGTTTAGACGAGCCAACAAGATGGGCATTTGGGAGGTGTTAGAGTCATCAAACAGGGACAGAGAGTACCGCATTCTTTTTCCACGCCGGAGCCGCCATTCGGTGTCTGTGATTGGACCAATCGTGTCATGTGGTCTCTCCTTAAAAGAACTTTCCATCCATGTTGAGTCCCCCCTATCCTCAACCAGTTTCCTCAGTTGCGAGCTGGCTCGACTGCGTGCAGTTCTCCGGCGGAGAAGGGGGAGATTGGCATCCCTCTGCTAGGTCACGCAGCCGTACCGGACTCAAGATGGCTGACCCGCTCGAATCCAGGACAAAAGCTCACCGGACAAGGGCTCACCCGGGAGCGGACAAAAGCTCACCGCAGCAATGTGAAATACGTAAAAGGCTCCCCTGACCTAACCTTGGTCAGTCTCTCTGGTGAGCTTTTGTCCGCCCCGGTGAGCTTATGTCCGGTGAGCTTATGTCCGCGGTGAGCTCATGTCCGCAGTGAGCTCATGTCCGCAGTGAGCTCATGTCCGCAGTGAGCTCATGTCCGCAGTGAGCTCATGTCCGCAGTGAGCTTATGTCCGCAGTGAGCTTATGTCCGCAGTGAGCTTATGTCCGCAGTGAGCTTTTGTCCGCAGTGAGCTTTTGTCCAGTGAGCTTTTGTCCAGTGAGCTTTTGTCCAGTGAGCTTTTGTCCAGTGAGCTTTTGCCCGCGCCCCGACTCGCTCGCTCGCTGGGGTGGCTCAGTGTCGCTACTCTGCACCTTATTTAGTGACTCTAGGAGGCGCAACCTTGACATTTGCTTGACTGGTGTTTCTCTTGAACTACATTTAACGTGCTTCCATATTTTCTGATTCTACCGCCATAAAGTATCCATCTTAATAATTCTTCTTAATAATTCTTTTCCTTCAGTGTTTACGCTCAGACAGGTCAGCTCCTGCGTATCACTAACAAAAAAAAAAGAAAAAAAAAGGAAGAGAAAAACTGGTGGGCTCTCCTGGCAAGATTGTACACGGATAATTTAAAATGCTAGAAACACATCACTGAGCGCATCTTTTTGAAACTGCCATGTTAGCGGCGCGAAGCAATTGCGGCTATAAACGGCGTACAGACGTGGAGAGAGGACAGGAGGAAGGAAGGAGTGGGGGGGGGGGGGATTAGTATGCGTCCTGGGCCGCCTTTTGGGGAAACTGTGCCAACATTCGCCTCAAAAGTTTTCTGGAGGATCCAGGGAAAACCTCAGATAGCACAGCACAACACGTGCAGAGATCCGTACCCACGTTTAGAGCCTGAAGTTTTCGGGAAATATTTTATTCCTAAATTCGGGGGTAAAAATCGGGTAAATAAACGTGTGCACTAAATTCATGCGAATTCCGGTGAAAAAACTTCCAGTAGGCTAAATTCGGGGGAAATCGGGCTCAGTTACTCAAGGTAACTGTAGTGGTTTGGTACAAACGGTGATGTAACTGCATTTTTCTGCCAAACAAGTAAGTTAGTGCATTCCTACAGACATCCAAGTGAGGGCAATTTGCCAGGCAAAAATCGGGTTTCACCCTAATGAGGCAACCTTCAATTCGGGGTGCAAATTCGGGGAAGAATCGGGTAAAACCCTAAAACTTCAGGCTCTATACCCATGTTACCTGCCACTCTTGGTGTGGCAAGCGATAATCCCACCACTATGCCACAGGGCTAGTGCTAGCCCATATGCCTATCCATCTTGCCCCCTACCTAACCTCTCTTATAACCCATATCAAACAAACATCATCACATACTGAACACAGTATTCCAAATGGATCGCTCACGAACTACCGCTGAAACTGAATATCCGCTCTTACATACGACATGGAATCCCTGGCTGCGCTCTGCTTTTGTTGTGCAGCAACATGCTTGGCACATCCTTCATCCCCGTGGTTAAGCTGGTAGGCCCGCAATGATGCAAGACGTCTCTTTTAATGTGTCAGCATTAGGAGTCTCAAAGTGGAGAAAGCTGTATCATAGGTATGTATGTGGCTCTGTGTGTACGAGACGGTGAAGCCTCACTAAGGCAGAGCAATATGTGGACACGTGAAGGGGTTTCAAGAGGGTCAATGTAAATGAAAGCAAATGATTTGATGCTGAAACAGGTTAAGGTAATTAAGAGTAAAAGGTAAGAGCAATTAAAGCAAGAAAGCTGAGTCTAGAGGTAATGAAAGCATGATATATGTCATTAAGAGAAAGATTCAATTAAATCAAAGGCAATTAAATCATAATTAAAGAGAAACTGAGAGTAATTTAAGCAAGTTACCTCAAAACTACAACAGAAGACCTACAAGTATACCTTTGGTAATTAATGATTAATTGAAAATAATTGAGGCTAATTAAAGGTTAATTGACTATGTAAGTGAAAGTGTTGAACCGGAAGTGGATACCGGATGTCATATACAGGGTGTCCCAGAAAACGTGCCACTGAATTTTAATAAAAAAGCTACACCACCTAGAATCACGCGGTCAACGACACTTGTTCTTACCAGATTTTTGCCACCTCCTGATGCGCATGTCATGTAACCTAAGTTTCATTACGCAAATTTTTGCGAAGTGAGCTCAGAAATTTGCCACGCAAATGTCACTTTTTACCTCACCAACATGAAGAGCGTGCCGAATTTACTCAAATTCATGATAATTGACAGTGATATTCAGGGTCTATCTTGTCGGGAAAAATAGCCAAACATCGTGCTTCTCGGGGCACTTGGGTATAATGCGCGAGGGCTTTTGGAGCGCAGTCGCTGTCAGTCCGGCGATAGGAGGTTGGAAACCCAACCCACACAGTGAGAGTAGAAAAAGTGACAGTTTCCTGAAATTGGGAGAGGGAAGGTATGGTCCCAATTGACCTAGACTGTGTATACCATACTGGCCAAGGCTGGACCCTCTCCCAGAAAAACGCTAGATCCGCCCAATACCACCTGTTCCTGAACTGTCAACCGCGTTTGTCTAATATTTGCTCCACGAGTCGCCCCGCTTGCGATTCAGTCAGCAAGTTCGTCCGTGGGACCATCCATAGCCACTCAGAGCCACTAGTGATTTTTTTGCTCAGGTCACACAGAAAACCGTGCGAGTACGCACTAACAGCACAATATCTTGGCCCAATATCGGCAATGCCTGCCCAATATTACACCAAGATTGGACCAATAATGGACCAGTATTGCCAATATTGGCAATGTAGGCCCAATAATGGACCAGTATTGCCAATATTGGCAATGTAGACCCAATATTATACTAAGATTGGACCAAAAATGGAGCAGTATTGCCAATATTGGCAATGTAGGCCCAATATTATACTAAGATTGGACCAAAAAGGACCAGTATTGCCAATAATGGCAATGTAGGCCCAATATTATACTAAGATTGGCCCAATAATGGACCAGTATTGCCAATATTGGCAATGTAGGCCCAATATTATACTAAGATTGGACCAATGATGGACCAGTACTACCAATATTGGTCTAATATTGGCAATGTAGGCACAATATTATACCAAGATTGGACCAAAAATGGAGCAGTACTGCCAATGTTGGTCTAAGATGTTGTGCTGCTTGGGAGATCTTGAACATAAAAGAATACTTACCCCTGCAGTGTCACCACAGTGGCTGCAGATGCAGTCGTACAGCTGCCGCGCAGACATGTTGCTGTTGACAGGCATTTTAAAGTCACCATACTTCTTCCAAGCGAGTTTTAGGCTGAGCCCCGAAGTGTAACGAGTCTAAAAAAATAAAATAAGAAAGCAAGGCGATCTTATATGAACGAAAACCAATATAGATGGAGCACTGCATTGTCCAGGCAGAGAGCATTTTTGCTACACAAGATGGGAGTTCCGAGAGCATGACACGATTCGGGGCAGTTTCATGGCGAAACAAACTTTTTTACTGACAAAATTATGACACTTATTATTATTGTGTTAGTTAGTTAGTAATAATAAAATCATTACAATTCTTAATATTGGGCTCCACAGGGCCAACCGAAACAGATCAAGATGTGTTCCCGAACTCTTAGAACTTTTAATTGGGGGTTGGTTTATACTTAAAGGAGTACACAGAGGGCCTTCCAAAAAATTTTCAGATTAAGACGTCTGATGAAAATGTGTGGGTCATTTTACCGAATGGCGCTAAAGGTTTTGATGTGTGCGACTTGTTTACCAGAAAAAAAAGAAAAAAAAAACTCACATAAACGTGGGTCCGCGCCTTCACCCTTAACTCGCCACTCCGGGTATTATGAGGAGCAGGTATGATGCCACGTCACCGATGACGTTATAAGGAGAACTCGTTCTGGTTCGCCGGTCAGTGGGGATCAGCGCCTTGTCCCTTTGCCGCTGTAAACCTGTTTCGCCAGTTCTCCCGAAGAATTGGGGATAGAAGGAGCGGCCGAATCATTACCGAGCCAGGAGAAAGGCTTTATCAGAACCCCGAACAGCCGAGTAGCAGACGACAGAGGAGTAGCAGACAACATTTCTCTAGACCAATCAGTGAGCGTTCTCCTTATAGCGTCAGTGCGAGGTTCCAGGCAGATCACAGGCTGCTACTGCTCTTCACCGCCGTTGCACACGGTCGCTTTTTGCGGCATACTTTAAATTCAATTTCTGCGATAATTATGCCTCTGTGGTGTGAATTACTTCGCATGGTGCATCTTACTGGCCTACTTAACAGTTTTATAGGAAGAAAACAGGGTGTTAAAAATGACGTCTGTACTATTTTAAGGTGAGTATTTGTGTGGCATTATGCTGCATGCACAGCAGGGTAGGGCTGCGGAAAATTTCGACCAGTTTGGGTTCTTAAAATATAACTTCATGGCACACACACATTGTCCAAATGGCATTGTCCTGATTTGTTGAAAACTCCTAGCTTGCAACAAATCAGGGCAGAGAAGCAAGCCATTCACAATGGTGGTTGGCTAGGAGCGTGCTATGAGGCCGGGATCCGTTTAGAGAGCGAAGATTACCGAAATGACGAAAGCATACCTTAAAATTGACGAACCTTCTTCTTGTTAGACAGGAATATTTCCTTAATGAGACGGCTTCCTCCAAGTCCTTGTCTTCGATTCGACGTCCAAAGATAGAGAGCAAGATGTGCTCAACCGCTTCGCCACCCCCCGGCGCATAATAATGGAAAAACTGAGTAATGGAGAACAATAAAGTATTTAAAACGCAGAAAAAGAGGGAAACAAAGTAAATGAAATAATTCGCAATGATAACAAAATGACACATGAGATGACACATGCAGAGAAGCTGTGGCCGACCAGTATGCTTGTATTTCACCCTCTTCATATGTAAATTCACGCATGAGTGGCGCATACTACGGGTTTTCCCGGTGATTTTAATCCAAGCGCCATCGAAATTAATCTACGTGCCATGCAAACTTTATGGGGCATGGACTAATTGCACTCGGATTAAAATCGCCGGGAAAAACCTGTAGACGTCAGTGTGACGTCATTTTGACGATATTGGACGTTCCCTTGGTGCTATTTTCACGTGGCCTCACGACAATGGCAGCAAAAAACAAAAAGAAATGCACAAAACAAAACAGAAACATGAATGATGTCCTAGGAAACAACAACAACAACTTTATTTCGAGATGACGGATGGGGAACATTATCGCCAGGGACGATGCTAAACCCCAAGCTCAGCCACTGGGATGCGTGCAATTCATAAAGGGAGTCTGTTTGGCTCTGTCTTATATATTGAAGACGCAGATATTGTTGGCTCAGTATTTCAATTCAATTTATTGTATTTTAACGATGCAATTTGTTATGCATAAGTTAGCTCATTTCACGTCACAGGGCCACGTGATTTGGAGCGCCGCTCAGGTGGGCAGATAAGCCGCTCTCCGGCTCAGATAAGCCTCCGTCGGCGTGGGTTTTTCGGTTTTGGCTCATTCGCATACCGAAATTCAGGGATGGATATTTTAGCGCACATGCGTGTTTCAGGATTTTTTAAACGTGGAAAGGTGTTCAACGAAGATAGTCTCTCAATCTGCTATCTCGCTTTTGCCCGAAATTCCGTAATTTAAAAATTAATTAATGAATTTCAGGAAATTAGTTATCTTGTAGTTACATACTCTCTTCCAGAGGATGTCCGCCTGGCCGCGGAACTCAACTGCAAAAACATCTATGCTGCTCTCGCAGCTTTATAAAAATTCTGGTCAGTTTTTAATGATGCACCCTGTATGTACATGGTTCTTAGTAAACTTTGGTGGTTTGAGTCGCGTGTTTGTGCAGTCCCTTTGTGTGCCTATAGACTCATGCACTCACATTATGGAGTTCATCCACCAGCTGGCTTGCATATATATGCCACGTTGTCAGATACATACCACCCGTATGTCATCCCTGGAGTCACTACTTTACCCTGGACTACTGGACTTTTGGGTCATAGGGATGACTCGCTTTGTAGTTGACACTCACAACAACAGGGGCAGGAATGAAGGCATTCTCCCCAGTTTGTACCCCGAAATATTGGTCGTAGTAGAATTATCGTGTCATCATAATAATGGGAGGCCTTTACACAAACATGGTGGCCCAGAATAGTGGTTATAAAGTGAGTGTCGACTGTACATGCATATACATATCACTGATTCATTCATACCATGTGTATCATTGATGAAGTAAGTTAAAGAGTTTGTTGAGTCAGAGAAAGGACTGCAACGGAAGGTTCTTTATTGCCGGCTGGGTGCCAACTGAACTCGATCAGGGTGGCCGAGTAGAATGGTGAAAGGCTGGCGCGTAACACGAGGGGCGTGCAAAACTCGAAGTGCCTGCGCACGGCGCTACGCCATCTGTGTCGTCTGCTACGGTGGTGGTGGTGGTGATAGGGCTTGCCGTTGTCGGCCTCACGTATGTGGGCAACGTCACGACTGACGCCCTAGGGGAATGTGCGTCCTGGTCCGACTTCTAAGGGAACTGTGCCGACATATGTCTGAAAGCGTCTGAGGAAAACCCAGGAAAAACCCCAGACAGCACAGCCGGCACCGGGATTCGAACCCGGGTACCTCCCAGTCTCGACATGACATGGCCAGCACGCTAACCACTGAGCCACGGGAGCTGGTGTCGTCTGCTACAAGTTCATTCCTCGGTTACATAGGTCGGCAAATAGGCCGTTTTCAAAAGTTCCAGGGAGCAGCGCGTGCGCCCTGAGAGGGAATGCCGGGAAATGCTGTGCAAAACGACAGCGACGGTGCATACACCAGTACGACGGCGACGGCGATCGAAGACAATAGCAAATCGATGTCGTTTTGCACAGCATTTCCCGGTTCCCAACGGATTTAATCTCGCTTCGATGCGAGAATTCAACTTCAAAATCCATCACAGACCTCAGACCCGATCACAGGAATTCAGCTTCACAAACATGATGGGATCTGAGGTTGAAGTCAGTGTGATGGGCTTTGAAGTTGAATGAGGGCTCATGACGTGATGGGTTCTGAGGGGATGTCGAATGAATGTTTAAGAAAATGCCGACCTATACGCTTGGTTCCTTCTAGTGGTTCAGCAGATGTATACTAAAACTGCAATTCTGCTCCTGTGTGATAATTCGTTTGGACAGCTAAAAGTTACTGGGATGGAACAGTACCTCGCAGAGATCAAGGACGCTGTGGTAGTGGGACACCGGGCATAGCTTGTTGAAATAAGGTGACGTGAGCAGCCTTCCTTTCTGGGCGCGCTTCATCTGGCACTACAGCAAAAAGAAAGACGATGTCATGAGGCAGGATCAGAACTGAAAGCACTGCCCCATTGCAGAGAGAGAGGTGGTGATGATGATGATGACTACATGAAATTGTAGTTTCTGTGCAATTTTCAGAAATTCATGTTAAAGGGGCACTAAACTGTTATAAGAGCAATGATGTATCAGTAGGAATATGTCCATTTACCTCTGAAACATATTTTCTTAAATTAGGAAGGTCGACAACGACATATAGTAGCGCGGTAATTACAGAACGCGTTGCGCACTATTTCTTGAAGTTACTCCGCTCTTCGAGTTCTCACAACGATAGGAGCGACGTCATTTCGACGTTTCGTGCGACCCACAACTTATGTTGCTGCATTTTGCAATAAGTGTTTTTTTCAGAGCCACTAGACTACATTCACGAGGAACGTGCTTCCACAGCGTATTATTTGTGCATCTTCTCCAGCGGCCTTCAGTAATAGAAATGAGATTTCTTTATAAGCCGCACTTATTCTTTGAAGTTAAACCCCTCCGCAGCCACGGAGCCGCAACAATGCGACAGCAAACAGGTTCGGCAGGTTGTTGTTTAGCACCATTATTTACTTTTTTGTGCCAATAAGTTTTGGAAAACTTCACCGCAGCAACGTAGCGCAATGCACTACCAAAAAGTGTGCCTTGTATACCTGTTTAGTGCCCCTCTAATGAAGCTCCTGGAACATTTTGTTACTTACAAGCACTGGTGTTAAGTGAAGGATGTAGCCGAAATCAATCACAATACCGATATTGGCAATCTTTGCTGCAGAAGTCAAAACCCGAATGTGCATGTGCAACTATAGCATTCGGGTCTTTCAACTCTCTGACAATGTTAAGGTACCAAAACCATTACAGATAAACTGAAACTGTAAACTGAAACTGTAAACAGAGGCAGGAGCCCTAATGTCACCTTAACGCATCTTAACACCACGCACAGTGAACACCTGTGTACCCAACGAAGGGAAAAAGGATAGTTACCGCCCATTCAGGCACAAACAGGTTGTGAAAAGCTGATGAACCCAGAGGACTCATCCCACGATGGACCACTTCACTGTTACAGAATACAGCAATAAGTAATCGACTGCAATATACCCAAGCAACACAACGTTTTGAGCTAATATTGGCCAATGTCGGCCCAACATTGCAACAAGATTGACCAATACTGGAGCAGTATTGCCGATATTGGTCCAATATTGGGCCACGATGTTGTGCTGCTTGGGCTATCTCACAAGCAATACTACATACATGTACCATTACACAAACCAGAATACATATACAGGACTAAGAGGTGTTTTGTGACCATGCACTGGGAAAGGTAGACACTGGTCCCGTATGCCACGAGTCTGCAAACAATGGGTGGCAGATGACACCATCTTGCATCATATCATTTGGTGCCACCTTGTCAGTGTAGCTTGTGGTGTCTCACATTTGTGCCCTATCTGCCAGAGCCGCATATATTGAAAGGAAGTCTAGCCACTGGGAGGTGTCCCAAAAAGATCAACCTATTAATCACAGTTCTGGGCCTTAGACTGGTTTGCTTTTTTTTACCAAGGGGGTTACCGGACACCTTACTGCCACCTAAAATGGCATCAAAAACAAACATGGTGAAGTGGGAATTTCATGACTAAAAACTTTTTGCAGACTATACTCTGATTTTACCATCCTAAATGGAGCTGCCCATGCTGGATTACGGGGAACAAATTGAAAGTTGTGGGTCGTCTCACGGTCCTGTTTATGTAGTGTAGTTGCCTTACCCGATGTTTGCTTTCGTATAGAATTCCCATTCAGACTGATGCGCAGAATCCAAGGCATGCATGCTTTCAAACTCTGTGTCTTCGTACAAAGACGTGATAGGACGCGCCTGAAGCATATTACGTTATTGGTGACACGAACTTTCATATTGCAAACCACGTCCAACCATACACCCTTCTACGTTAAGGCACACACCTGAAGCAGATAGATGCTTTCGCCATGAATCGCCCATTCTATGTCTCTCGAATCACCAAAGTACCTGTCGACCTGCAAGAAAAGGTGGGTGTTATTTCAAAAATGAAGATTTCCTTCAAACACACACGCAAACCAACAAAAAAAAAAAAAAAAAAAACGCAGATCATTTGATTTCCCATGGTTGAGGGTCCAGCTTTGCAATTTGTCCTTTTTCTATATACCAATGACATCACACGCGTTTTGTAACTTTTGTAATTCATGGCTTTTACGTCTGGAAACCTGCCTCGGTTGCTGTTCCTCCTTTGCTGATACTGATTCGCTATCGTCGCATCACAAATGCAGTGCCCTGGGTCGGGCCTTGCCGACGACAATAAAAAATATTCACTGTTGCAGAGCTTATGTACCACGTGAATGAAAAACAGTGTTCGCGGGCCTCAACTTTCACAGCTCAAGCCGAGGAGGAGAGGAGGAGGAGTGTCGTTGGGAGGAACCCGAGAGGTCTGCCTGCCTGATTAGGCGGCATGTTTCTCGGGAAGGGAGAGGTGGTGGAGAGGAGGAGAGGAAAGGGTGAAGTGGAAGACCGAGCGGAATCCGCTCGGGGGGAGGATAGCTGCGTCCATGGGCCGACTTCAGGGGAACTGTGCCGGCATACGCCTATTACACATCTGAGGGAAACCCAGGAAAAACCCCAGACGGCACAGCCGGCCCGCGGATTCGAACCGCGGACCTCCCAGTCTCCAAGCGCACGCGTTACCGCTGCGCCACGCGCCAGCTCAAGCCAGATGTAGCTTCCTCAGCGTTCAACAGAGTCAACAGGAATTGCGAGTCATCTATCCTATAAATATCCGGAACGGTCCCAACTGAATATACCGGGGAAAGATACCAAATAATGTTTCGAGAAATAATTAGGCTTTTGATCAGACTACATTAGGAGTAGAAAAAAAAATTAAAGAAAATGGAAATTGGTTTTGATCGTCACGTAACAGCACGTACGATTGATCCTATTCTTGCCAGTTGCAGTGCTTGTCCTTCAGAAATACTGCACTTATTTTCTTCATCAACGAAGTTCTCCGTCCTTGTTCCTCCAGAGTCTGTAGGCAGAGAAACATAAATGCGTGCGTAACATATGTATATGAGACACAGTGGGCATTCTTACTGTCCATGATGACTTTGCTGCCTTTGGCCCCTGGAGTCACTTTCTCCAATGTCATCTTTCCATTGCTCCCTTTGTCGACCGATATTGTGTCAGACTCTACGAGCCCAGATACTACGCTCTGTCGGCGAGAGTACGACGCAATCAGAAAACGATGGCGGGAAAGAAACAGCAGCTACAATTCAGAGCAAGGCCATACTTCTCCGAGTCCGTAGTTTGCGGTAATGTATGTTACGGCGGGATTGCCACTGAGGGGATCGCACGTGAACATCACTCCTGCGACGTCAGACGCCACCATCTCCATGATGACCACTGCCATTGGAGAGTTCAGCAACTGGCCATAGCGTCTGCGGTACGAGACATCGTATCACGTTACGTATACGCGACTTCTGTGACAGCGGGACGCCAACATGTTTGTTACTATGTCTAGCGTCCATCATGAATGTGTTTGATGGAATGCTATCATGCTCTTACCTCTTGTACTGAATTGCAACGGGGCTGAACTGTGACGCCCAGCATTTGACGACAGCTTCGTAGACCTGAACAGCAAAATTGACAACACTGGCAGTGAAGTGTCCCACAGCATAGAATAACTTACAGCTTCCATTCCGCGAATTCCAAGGAACGTTTCTAGCTGGCCTGCTCCAGACATTTCGGACGTGTCTTCTCCTAATCAGTCGAATTGGGGATGTAGTGTTAATATTTATTAGGATGTATTCGCCACCTTGCTTCCCATATATGCGACGTCGTGCCAACGTACCTGTGCAGGAGCTCCTTACGGCGAATCTTTTTGTCTCAATGTCACCGTCAAGTGCCAGGACTAAAGAGTCTCTGATTTGTTTCTTCAGCTCGTTCGGCAGCGCCGTGTCACTGATGTTTTTCATCGCTCTAGAAAGGAGCACACTTTTGTAGCAAAAAATGCATGGCCGATCCATTTGTGGATCCGACGGAAGCGTGCGAGTATTAAAACTTGAAAACCCTTAGGGAGCTCCCTTTCACAAACGCTACACAACCCTTCACACGACCTTACACAACGCTAACGCAAGACAGCATCCATAGCCAAACGAGTCTTTTGGGCTTCCTCCGATTCAGCTTAGCGGTGCAGTCTCGCAGCCCCAGCCTTCTTTCGACGCCGCTCCTCCGCACAGCTTCCATAATCCATGCCGCACGCGGCCACGCAGGCATGTCTGGGCACGCCACCTACCACAGCTGCACTGCCGATTCGCCAATGTCGTGTCATGCTCTCCTCCCGCCCTCCCCGCTCACTGCACGTACGCACTGCGCCGGGGCTACAGACAGACCATGCCGCAATTCTTTCGTAGCCAGGACCAATGCTAACGCATTATTAATGCAATCGCAAACAAGCAAAACGAAAGAAACATTCTGTCTATGCAACGTCCGTTAAGACATGTCGCTCTCGTCTTTTTAGAAGTGTTTTTCTTTCTCTTTTTTCTCTACTACAGCTGCCTGGAACGCTTTGAAGTCAAAAAGCGCACGAGATAAATTGGGTCTACGTTGGGACAAGAGTTCATGAAACACACGAGCGACGTACTTTTTCTTCGGTGCAAAACCTTCGCAGCTGCCGGAAGGGGGTGAGTTCACTGTTTCGGAGGGATAGAAGGGTGCATTGTTAGCGACACACAGCGGTAGCTCTGGTGTCATTTGGGTGTGCCTGGGAAGTGGAAGCTACCACCCTGTGTCATTAACAGCGCACCCTTTCACCCTCCGAAATAGTGAAGTCACCTGCTTCCGCAAGCGGCGAGGGTGTCGCACCAAAGAAAAAGTACGTGGCTCGTGTGTTCTGTAAACTTTCGTCCCAACCTGTACACTAGGTGCGCCGGGTACCCTGGGTACACTTCTAACAGAGTGTCACAGCATGAACCACATAGAGGTAGAATGCAAGACACTGATAGCAGCAGTAAGCACCCTACCCTACAGTTCGGTGGAACTGGGTTCGAATGCAGGCACCATGGTATTCGGTTGACCAATTGACCGCGACGGGAGAGACTTACCTCTCTGAGACCTGGGTCACTTCTTCAATGGTTTTTTCCCTGCAGTGGAAGACAATGCTTATTCAAATTGACTAGTTCAAAATCAAATGTTCACTGAATCAATGTTGAAGAAGAAACACTGAATCTACACACCCATGAGCTTCTTGCAAGATGGACTGCAACAGTTTCGCTGGACCGTTCCTCAAGAACAAGTCGTACGCGGCTGTTGTGACAATGACTCCACCAGGAACTTTGAAGACCTGTTTGCAGGTATCAGGGGATTGTAGTAACTGAACATGAACTCATTCACAAGTACATGAAGAGTAGACCAGCATCAGAGCAAACAAAGGATAGGATGTTCGCTGGGGAGAGAGACAAAGCTGTTAGTGCCTGCTCTTCGTTTTTAGGGTGAGGACAGTACTATTTTTGTAATGCGATGTGGGCAAGCACGGCGCTTGTCCCATCCTACAGATGACAATATATATATACAGGGTGTTTCACAAAACGTGTCATTCGGACTTTATAAAAAATCGGGCGACGGAAAAATATGCGGTCAACGGCATTTGCGTGGCAACTAAATTTGCCACCTTGGAAAAATAGTTTAATTTGATTTTAATTAAAATAAATTTAATATCTTTAATTGAACTCTCCCAAGTCAACCTAACGTTATTTTTTTTGTTTTTTTTTTTGTTTTTTTACAGAATTAGAGAGCATGTAGCGGACTTAGTCAGATCCACCAAGAAATGCGCTCGATATTGCAAATGGAACTGCGCAAAAAAGTCCCGAAATTGAGGCTTCAAAGTTTCGGGTACTCGACGACGCACCAAATCATTCGCAAAGATGCGCGGACAGGACGACATGCTCCTGCTTTGACTTGGGACGTGGCCAATCAACTAATTCAGTTCTTCAGTTATACCATATATAGTCACATACCCCTTTATTTTCCTCGGAGATAGTGTTCAGAAGACATAACGATGACCCTTTCCCACCAGCAACACTGGTATATCTGCAGACGTCATCGCAAATATTGGCTACAAAGGGAACGGTGGATGGACAACTCTCGTCTTGTGTAACTAGAAGAGGAAGGTCGCTGAGATTTATTCCGATCACGGGAACGAATATTCATGATGTAAACATTATAAAGATATTAAATATTTAAATAAATAAATATTTCCACTCCAGCCAATAAGAGCCGCCTTAACTTACGCAAACCGGCATTTAGTTTCAACGTTTCAAATGGCCTCGGTGAACTGGAAGATAAGACATTGGAAGGATGATGATTGCAATGACTGAACAAGATGAGTGATTAGTGGAGTACGTGTAACCCACCTTACCTTATATCTAGAATACCTAAGCCGGATCCCGGTACCCCGTCGTACGTGAATTCGATATAAAGCAATTGCGTGCCATCAGGCTCTGCAACATGACGCTTTAAAGTGACGGCATCTTTGATCTGGATCTCATGCGTCTCGCCTGACAAAGGAGAAAAGGAATAATCGGAACCAAGAAGCAAAGATTTAATTTATAACAGCGACAAAGAAAATCGAGTAAATACTAGTATGCCTTCCAAAGTATGGAACAAGAAGAAATGTTACTGTCATTGCAATCACGTTTTGCACCTGCTCTTATGCAAAAACTAGGTGCGTCCAGCAACGCAGATATGTGGAGTTCCGAAGGCAAGATTTCGGTCACTGGGTCCACTAAGCCATCCGCTGCCTGTAGGCTTCCGTAGATGAATCTAAAACATTTGAAAAACATATGATATTTCAAACTTCGTGATGATAGTGATAATGATGTGCTAAAGACAAAAATGGGGATGAGAATTGCGACGAAGTCGACCTGGCTACACCGGGGTGCTTATACACAGAAGATACAAACAGATGAATGAGTTAAAGTGAGGGACAGCTCGTACAGTGTAAATAGCACCCTATTCACCCCCACCCACCCCCACTGCCAAATTTGAAAAGTCATAAAACACGTAAATGAAGAACCCTAAGCTGCCAATGCTTCATGTACAAGCACATTTAACCATTACAATGGTAGCTACCAGAATTCCCTACAGAAATTGATATTTAAGACTATCCCGAAACTCTGAACAGAACACACAAGATATGTCACCACGAGGTGTGCTTGGACACAGAAGTGATACAAGACTTTTGGCCGCCGCTCCATCTTTCTTCACGTACCTTGACGTATCTGGCGTGTCCTCAGAATTCCCGTAGCCAGTATTCTGGTGATAGCAGGCTAAATGAAAGCTCTGTGCACCCTATAGACGTTAATCACTTTGGTTAGTACAATCTACTCGATAACCTTTCGTCAAATGGTGGCAGCGCCAACGAAAAATATCTTACCCTTGTGTGACCGAACACGTGACCAGCTTTTGTGACACTTTCAGTGACACCTGCAATGGAAGCAGTCACTTATTTCATTAAGGGCCAGTAAGAGAACTCAAACTGAGACGATCATATTTAGCTGTTAATAACACCTACTTCCTTTCAGTCGTTGTCTGGTACCCCAAAGGTACATCTCAGTTTCTTTTTCGTCGCCTATCGCAACGGTGCCCATGAGTTGACCCCGTTGTTCGTATCCGTCGATGAGTTGGTATACACTATAATCGTAAAGAGAGCTTTAGACCCTTTCTCGCTTGGCTATATTCATTTGCATTTGTGTTACTTGGCGGTTACTGGGACCGTACTGGGACATTAAAGGAGCATGGAAGGGACGGAAGAAAAAAAGGAGAGAGAAGAACGAAAAAAAAAAGCCTGAAACAAAATGAATGCATCTTCTCGTGGAGGGACTGTTCGAAGTTTTCTGTCAACATGCTACACTCCCAGAACAAAACTTCACCGCATAGCACGTTATGCATAGAGCCTGAAGTTTTAGGGTTTTACCCGATTCTTCCCCGAATTTGCACCCCGAATTGGAGGTTGCCTCTTTAGGGTGAAACCCGATTTTTACCTGGCAAATTGCCCTCACTGGGATGTCTGTAGGAATGCATTAATTTACTTGTTTGGCAGAAAAATTCAGTTACATCACCATTTGTACCAAACCACTACAGTTAGTTGAGTAACTGAGCTCGAGTTCACCCCGAA
Organism: Ornithodoros turicata; assembly: GCF_037126465.1. Classification (NCBI taxonomy): domain Eukaryota; kingdom Metazoa; phylum Arthropoda; class Arachnida; order Ixodida; family Argasidae; genus Ornithodoros; species Ornithodoros turicata. Next base: position 16,666,902 of record NC_088210.1, on the reverse strand, counting down.
TTTAGCATACTGGAAGTTTTTTCACCCGAATTCACATGAATTTAGTGCACATGTTTATTTACCCGATTTTTACCCCCCGAATTTAGAAAAAATATTTCCCGAAAACTTCAGGCTCTCGTTATGCACCAGCCACTGCCACGAAAGTTAGGGTTATCGCTTCCAATTTTAAAAGAATGAGGGGCGTACGCCTTTTTGTAGCAATTATCGTATATCCAAATTGCTACAGAAAGGCGTATGCCCCCCTCCCCTCACTCTTCAAATCAGAAGCAGTAGCGCTATCATTCGTGTCAACGGCTGTTGGACAATGTGCTATGCGGTGAAGCTCTGTTCTGAGAGTTGTTCATTACGGTACAGCCCACTGATTGGTTTAGAAAAATGTCATCGGCTACACGAAACAAACTGGGAGAGTAAGGAAACAAAAAAGGTGGAAAGTGCCGACCCTGATTGGAGCGTCGTCGCTCGCATGACTGTAATGATATCACTGGTCACGTTTCACGACAACTTCGCGACGAGGGACGATTCGAAGAGCAATTTTGTATCAACATGTTACGAGTCACAACCACATTTCTTTGGACAATGAAAGAACTGATGTTCTGAGGATGGAACAACATAGAAGGGACAAATACATACAAACCCTCAATTTGCTTAAGAAATTAACGATGAAAGATGGAAGTCACTGAAAAGGTTAGCCAGCTGTAGGACTCGAACCCACATCTTCCGGATTGCCGGTCCAGGGCTCTACCAATTGAGCTAAGGTAACACGCCTTCTCAGCGACTTCCAGCGACCGCATGCGTCGACCCCGTCGTATGTGTGTGTGAGTGAGCAAAAATGTAAGAGTGAAAGGAGGATGAGTGAGAGAGAGTGGCTGGTATGTCCCTTCAGATGACGCACCCTGGAAGTCGCTGAGAAGGCGTGTTAGCTTAGCTCAATTGGTCCCTGGACCGGCAATCCAGAAGATGTGGGTTCGAGTCCTACAGCTGGCTAACCTTTTCAGTGACTTCCATCTTTCAACATTTCTTTGGATTACAATGTACCCACCTGCAGAGCCGTCCGACTTACCGTTCGCAGTTGGAGATAGTCTGTCCTAGCGATTCCACAAGGCAGCTCTCAAGTATAGACTCATGGGACGCATTGGCCTGGATGTCGACCACATGCGAAGAAGCCTTCCACCTGTCAGGCGAACGAATGCATAATTGATAATCCTGTCTCAAAATGCACTTCGAGATAATTTTCTCAACCAAGTTGGGATTGCACTCGTAAAATTTAAGAGACGACTACACAGAACACGTACAGAAAATTCAGCTGGACGTGTAGGCTCGAAGTGCTGGAGTCATCACTCGTCGGGGATCTGCGAATGAACGGTCAATTCTAAGCAGAGAATCACATAATACCGTCATTGAGGAAGGCAACGTTCTCTCTTCTGATTTGCTGAAAATAAGAGGTGCGCGTTTTTTTTTTTTTTTTTTTATGTGTCAATATGAATGTTTATTAATGGCTGCAGCTGGTGGAGCTATGTTTTTTTATACAGTAAAGAGAGTTACACTGTTCTTAGTGCTTCTTAAAAATTTCCACCTGGGTATATAGAAACCTCCCCTGTCTTGGACACCCTCGGTGCATCCGAAATGTGTCCTACTTGGGGAGGTGTCCGAGTTACAGAATGTATAAGGGAAACAAAAGATGGAAAAGAACACAGCTGTGTTGCCAGAAATGTCCCTCTTCTTGAATTCATGGTCATTAGTGACACCTGATACCTCTTCACGCTCTTATTTCACTGATATCTATTGCTGATTTTGGTAGATTCAATCCCGCACGGATTCCACTCAACGGCATTACTTTTGGAGCTTTTCGAGCAGCATGCTGCTTGCTCGAGAGTTTAAACCCCCTTGGAATTAAGCTCAAGGACTTGTCTCTGAAGCATCAGCCCACTTTTGATTGCCCTGGTGCAGTGCACGTACGGCTCTAGACAAACCAAATACAAGTGCCCATCCTTTTTGGACTCCAAAAACTAAAATAACAAAACTCTGAGACCAGTGTATAGGAAAGAAAAAAAGGTGAAAGTCAAGGGCACTGTTTTTTTTTAAGTATCTTCGGTGCAAAGATGGGCTGAGACTGAGAATTTGGCCGGGCTTCTGTCTGGCTTAGCTGGGAAAACCCTGTCCTACTTCCGGAATAGGGAGGTGTCCGACATAGACAATTTTGTCCCCGTGTATCTCCAATGCGTGCCCGTCGGTGCAATGAAATGTTGTCCGATATGTGGAATTGTCCAAGATAGGGAGGTGTCAGACAATGGAGGTTTTACTGTACTTATTTTCTTGCTACGTTGTAACTTAATAGTTAATAATTTTGTATTAGTAGTAACATAGTAATTAGTTGATAGTACCTTAGTACAGTGTTGGACAAAAGTTTACGGAATACGCTCTGGCACGTTCCTTCCTGAGAGTAGCACACTAGCAGTGAATGGTGCAAACAGGTGACTGGGTTACCTAGGCACATGTCAAGTTCGTACAGTCGGGGAAGGGTAACGGCTGTACTTTCATTACAGTTTCCATTTTCGTCACTGCTATATTTCCGTTACGTTTCTGTTACTGTTTCTGGTAGTGGAACGGGTGTTACAGAGCTGTGGGAGGACAGCCTGTCCGGCTCTGTCAGCACCCTGTTTTGCCCAAGTGCTGCTTCGGTGTCACACTACACAAGTAATTTTACGTTGTTGGGATGCACGCAACTTGCAAGAACTAAAAAAAAAATGTGGGAACATGTCTTCTGTCTTCAGGTACTCTAAATCCAGCAACCCAAGATGGGCGTGACCTTCATTCAATGTCACATTCATAAGTGGACGCTCTCAGTAGTAAATAATGCTGCCATAGCCACGGTGAAATGCAAATAAAGTAAAAATAAATAACTAAATATTGTAGGTTGTCATCCTCGTGCTATGGTGGTGTGTAGTCATGTGTTGATGTCATGGAGTTAGGAGGACTGGGATGAGGGAAGTGAGGGATGCACCCTCACAATCCAATATTGCGCTTCGTTTCCATGCTCATCAAAAGTCATCAAAATACAAAACTAAAAATCACTCAAATGTACACTCGCACAACAGGAATAACTGTTACCCGAATTCAATACCAGACGATAACTTTTGTTTCCGTTTCTGTTTCCGGTAATGGAGGACCGTGGTATGGATTTCCGCTATCGTTACCATCTCCAATTTCAGTAATACTATACCGTTTCTGTTTCCATTACCATTACCCTTCCCTCCTTACAGTCTCATTCGCTGCTAGCGTGTCACATGAAGGAAGGAACGTGCCGGAGCATGTTCCGTAAACTTTTGTCCAGCACTGTACATTGTGCAGTAAGACGTCAATCGTCAGCGTGTAAGTTGACGACTGCTTTCCTCTTACCTCATGAGGCCGTTGAATGCTATTCTCCACTGTCTCATCGGGGCCAGACATTCGATTCGTAACCCTTTCGCGGCAAAGCCTTCTTTCCCGCTGAGATCCAGCAGGGAGTGTTCCACAAGTTCGTAATGATCGCCATTCTTCATTCGCAAGTATATCCACAGGTCGAGGCAGCGGCCACGTCTTCTGCTAACTCTCATGACGAAGCACTCTCCTGTGGTCCTCGTTCCGCAAAGGAACATCTCGTCCTTCTTCTGGAAGGGACAAGAAAATCTTCCAAGAGGACTTCACCAAATAACGTATGTTCTTTGCGGACCAGCTTCCCGAATAACACCCCCCCCTCCGATTTGCTGAAAACGGGAGGCATACACCTTTTTGGGCCACTACTGTGGTTACGTTAACTGTCACAAACAGGCGTAAGCTCCTCTCGCTTTCCACAAACCAGGAGTGATGACGGTATCATTGTGTGCAAAGGTTTGCCTTCACCGTGCTATGCGGTGAAGTTCCGTTTGTAGACTGTGCAGCCCGTCGCCCCTCAAAAAGGCTGACACGCTTTTTCTACAACAACCTACTTTATTTACCCTTTATTTACCCTTCTGTTTGATGGAGTATCACAAGTAATGTGCACGTCATTTTGCATCATCATCCACATCATCATAGTATGTATATGTATGTATGCATGTAACTTACCCTTACTACACTTTAAAATAAACAGAGCTTCACCGCATAGCGCGCTCCTAGCCAACCATCATGACCCGAATGACAACGTTTCCTCCCTTGATTCGATGAAAACGGTTGGGTTGGGGCGCACGCTGTTTTGGTGGTAATTGTGGACTGCATAATGCCACAGAAATGGTGTACGCCCCCCACCCCCCACCCTTCCTAAGAAAATCTAGGGAAAAAACGACATCAGTCGTGGGATGATGGTTGGATATATGAGCGTGCTATGTGGTGAAGGTCATTTGTTAGGGTGCGTTCTCGTTTACTCTTTGTCCTTGTCCTGTGTGTGTTGCTGCTATGAGACGAATTAGTACCTTACCCTGCCAAGTCTGTCGAGTGTCGGCCGCTCCATCTCCCATTCCGCATCTGGTAAAAGAATCCCATCGGTGTACGGGTCCTTCTTTTCCGCGAAAAAGGCACGCCGGGGAATCTTCCATTTCCGGTTCCACAACAGGTAACGAAGGTACAAGTAACACAATATACGGTTCCACAGGAGTCCAAGGTCTGGAAAATGAACCGGCATGATCACATGCACATCGACAAGTTGCCATTTCATCCAGAATAATATCCCGACGACGGACAAATCAGACCACGTTAACTATAGAATGCGATCGATCTGGGCGATTAACACACATGTCCCACCAAATCACCAGAGTGAGTTTTAGTGCACTGTCCGCTATCGCCTTTGCGAATACATTAGACAGCGGTGTATCCAGAATCCCAAGCATAGAGGGGTGTTAGAAAAAACTGAGGGGGGGGGGGGTTATTATTATAGTTACGTCATTACAGCTTAACATATCATTACTGACACTGGTCTGAAGATGAACTCGCAAGGGCACCCCCTGTAGGAGGTACAGCCGTCGCCACGGGAGCACGTGGCCTGCTTGCATGTCAGCGCCGCCCTGTGCCGATGCTGGGGTGGAGGCTCTGAGACCATGGTAAAAGAGCGCCTCCTCTCGATCGGTTGAGCTCAGGGTAATTGGCATGGTACGAGTGGATCACCTGATGTAGAGTATCACCTTACGCCCTCGCAAAACAGGCACAATAATTGCGCGCGCGTTATATGCCATGCTTTATCTAAATGCTGGTTTGCGGAAGGGCGAGCTTGAGGGGCACAATATTCTGAAATAAGCTTGAGGCATATGCAAGCACTGTAGGCTCACCCATCTTCGCTCTGAGCGTTCTGTTCACTATGATATGTGTTATCACGAAATTTTTTGTTTGTTTCATGGCGCTGAGGGAAGATTTGGTAACGTGTTTGTGTGGATGCAAATACGCCAAAGGAACACTGATATTTTTGCTCGTATAGTGATTTTCTTCTTCTTATCGTTGAAGTGTCTGCAGATAGCTAACTGAGAAGATTTTCCGTGCGTGCTTGCCATGCCCCAGTCGAGAGGGGGCACTTCTGTAGCAGGGCCCCAGGGTCTCCGCCCCAGCACGCCGCATCATCGACACAAGGTGGCACTGGCATGCGAGCATGCCACGCGCTCCTGCGCTACGGTTCAGGGCATACTTGGGTAAATTACTTCTAAAATGTAATTACATTACATTACTCATTACTCCAGTTAGAATTTAATTAAATTACATTGCTCATTACTGCAATTGAAATGTAATGAAATTACATTACAATTACTAAGAAAAAGTAATGACATTACAAAGTCATTACTACGAGTTTAATCGTAACGATGTTGAGGATGTGGAAATTCGTTGCTAGACAACACTACGTTGTAAAAACAATACATATTTTATTCTGTGCCGATTGCGTGCGTCACCGTTCATAGTGGGCATTGGAATTCTTTTAAATCGCCAGTCGGCAATTCTCTTTCTGCCAAGTGCCAACACAGAACACACACTCGATTCTTTTATAAAAACTAATGAGTAATGTCATTAAAATTACTACCCAAATGTAATTAAATTCTATTACAAATTATATAATGTCAAAAGTAATGCATTACATTACAAATTACCAGAAAAAGCAATTCATTACTGTAATTTCATTAGAGTAATGACATTACTACCCAGGTATGGTTCAGGGTGACGACGCCTGTACACAGATGAAAAAAGTTAGGGGGGTGTCACTGAACATTTGGGGGGCGGGGGGTTTAGGGGGGTCTGGATAAATCACTGACGTAAGAGATGGCGCCGGTGGTTCGGCACATGCGCAAAACATTGAGAGAGAGAGCTTCACGCATGGCGCAGAACCACCGCGATATCTCTTACGTACACAAGGGCGACAGCCGTATGGTGCACTAAAAATCTCTCTACTACAAAGACGGCATGTGGTTTGTCTTGTTCTGCGGTGAAGCAGCAATATTTAGCTTTAAAAATATGTGAACTGGCTCTTTCTGCAAGGAAAAGATACAATAATAATAATAATAATAATAAGGGGGAGGGGTGCGATAGGGTGCGCTGGTTCTCCAGAAATAGGGGAAAGATGAACGACGTACTGCGGTGGGGTGCATCGGTTCACCAGAAAGAGGGAAGAAGCACGTGTAAACCTATGGTGTGACGTCAAGTGCACGCCAAGTAAGTATAAAGCTGGGAAGAAATGAAAAAAAGTGCTCTCTCACCTTTCTGAGTATGTTCAAAACGCAATCCCAGAAACCAGGCAAGAATAGCAAGAATGAATGTCTTCATGTTCGCTCTGGGAGTACTCCCTAAACAATAACGTCACGGAGGGGGGAGGGGCACGCTTCACTGCCCCACTTCTCGTGCGGCCGGCGGCGATATATGCTATCAGTGGTAAGCGCGCCTGAGTACCTTTCACAGCTGCTATCGTGCACACGTGTCTGGTATGTACTATTTTTGGACTCAGCTTCGAAACACGTTACGACAGGCTCATTTCCCCGAAGGGCGTAGTTGTGTAATATACGTCACAGAAAAGTATACGTCTGTCATCCTTTCCAGGCAGCACAATGTACTGAAAGTCGAGTGTAATAGGGGTGGACGGGTAGGTGGAAGACCTTGAACAGACCCTTGAAACGGGTGTAGTTCCGTATCGGGACCACTTGTTTTTAAAAATTACTGAAACGGTTAGGAAAGTAAATATTGCGTAGAAGTGGAAGAAGATCATATACTGAATCTAAAAATGTAAGAATTATAAAATTCTATGGACTAGAAGGGCTTTTTTATATGCATTTAAACAATCCCATCTGATTCATTTTTAGCGCAGGAGAAACACGGGAATGCTAAGCCTAACGGATTCGAAACTTGCCGTCTTGCGAAAGGTAGGGTCGTTGAAATGGGCTAAATCATCTCACTTTAGTGAGGTTAGGTTAAGTTATGTTCTACAGATTGGGGGGTCTGGGGGGGCGCCCCCCCCCCCCAGGAACGCACAAGGCGGTGTGGGCGTCGAGACTGTGCCTCGGGTTAGGTCAGTAAGGTCCTCAGCCAAGATGGCGGATCGCCATCAAGAAACGGGCGATAAAATTTAATTTTTATATGTTTTACGCAATACACGAGGGACATTCCTGTAGAACTTCGTTACTAATTACTTCCTCTTTCACGTAAAAGCGTTAGATTTTTGTTTTTATTCGTTTTTCTTTAAAAAAAGCCAGTGGTCCCGATATGGAACTACATCCTCTGACGGTTCGGCTGGCTGATCGGGCCACCAACTCAGCACCTACCCCAATCATATCTCTCTCACTCCAAAGCTTGCTCCAAAGCAAGTGGCCCTCCGATGTCGAAAGTGTGCAGTCTTCCCTGCGTTTTTGGTCCACACGGTTTCGGTTTCAGTTTCGGCTCAGTTGCAGCAGCAAAATATTCAACCATGCAGATATTTTAACGAACGTGCTGTTTCAAAAGTGAAAAAATAAAAAATGAAATAAAGAATAAACATGATTTCGAGACGATCGTCTCCCATTCTATTGTCATCATCATCATCGTCGCCTTCGTCACAATGTTTGCCATACTTCATTCAATGCGCGGGAAAATGGGCGTTATCTCTTTTCTCTTCCTGCCCTTTGGTACACCAGTCTCTTTCTTCTGCGTTCGTTGTTTGCGTGCCTGGCAGCCCCTTTGGATTTTCTTTCACCTTGACGCTCTCGTGGGCGCAGCACCTAGATAACGCCGAACGATAATAACACACGCTTCCCTAACCCAAGGTCTCCTCTACTCCTGGAAAGGCCGCTGGGGATGGTGCTGGTGTGGAGTGGAAACAAAATGGCTTCCCTGCTCCCCTGTGGAACTCAGTGTCGCTATTTGGAAGGCTATCTGGGCGATACATGGAAGCCTCGCATACGTATTATCTACTGTTGGGAACATGGTTGTCTAAAATCTCCAGCTCGTGGCCGAGCAGTCCCCTATCGGCGACGTCGCACACGAAGGAACTATACCAAACCCTGGAGACAACTGCTTCCGCTGTCGGCTCAGTTTAGAATCTGAACTGGGTCGAGAGTGTTTTCCTACCGGGAAGTCTCCGGCTGCATGGTTATTCTCAAAAACCACGAGAACAGACGATAGTTTACCGGAGGTAATTAAATGTAACTAAAGGTAATTAACGCCAATTAAAGGGAAATCGGGAGTAATTAAAGCAAGTAAACGTAATTAAAGGGAACTAAATGAAATTCAAGATTACCTCAGAGAACCCGCGATTACCTTCGGTAATTAAAGGTCACTTGAACGTAATTGAGGATAACGAAAGGTTAATTAAATTGGCTGAACGCCGGCTATTGCTCCTGATTTGTGGAAAGCGCTGGGCGTGCGCCATTACATAACAACTATCATAACTGCATGAGTGTATCACATAAAGGCTACGCCTCTCGTTCTCAACAAATCATGGAGCGTACGCAGTTTCATGACAATTATCATAACAGCACGAGTGTCGCAAAAAGGCGCTCGCCCCTCGTTCTCAATAAATCATGGAGCGTACGCTGTTTTGTGACAAGTGTCATAACTGCATAAGTGGGGGGGGGGGTAATGGCAGGATCGGCTCGCCGTTGTTGGCCACACAGAAGTGGGCGTCGTCACGACTATAGAAAAAAGAGAATGAGAGAGAGAGAAGACGAAAGAAAGAAAGAAGGACGGACGGGTGAAGGTGCGTAGTGGGTGCATGAGTTCGTCGGGGAGGGCAAAGTATTAGATGGGTCGTTGAGCAAGGCCTGCCTTCTGCAGAAAGACACTAAGGTTTCTTGCTTTAGCGGAACGATCGGCAGAAGAACCACCGGTGTAGAGGATGTCCGCTAGCGTGCCCGAGATGGATCGAGGGAGATGATGATGATGGTGGTGGTGGTGGTGGTGGTGGTGAAAAGGGCTCGCCGTTGTCGGCCTCACAGAGGTGGGCAACCGAGGGAGATGAGCTTGACCGCATAGCACGCTTCTAGCCAACCATCGTCCCCGAATGGCATCGTTCTGTCCCCAGATTTGTCGAAAACGGGAGGCGGCGCAAAACGGTGTACATCTCGTGTTAGTGCGAAAAGTATATGGTCGCCTGTAATTATACTACATACCCAAGAGATCAGAAATAATAATTACAGCAGTTAATAGACAAGCAAATGAAACATATTTATATGCATGCATTTCATGTCATGGCGTTATGAATATATGCTCGCTCGATACGATAAAGTATCCGCTTGCAATACTTGGCACGATACTATATCTCCGTGTTTTTCAAGTCGCTATCTATCTTCCGGAGCACGCCTTGAGAAGCGTTCAGGTGGACCCTATCGCCTGCAAACGATAAGACATTCGCCACTCAATTAACGACCGTTTCGAAAGGTCTTCGCATATTTTACCTGTTCTGAAAACTTTCGTAGCTCCGTGAAGACCGACGATGCAAGGCAAGCCATACTCCCGGGCAACCACAGCTCCTATACAGTTAGTCATAGGAATACATTTTTATGAATTTATGTACAGCACGAATATACTTCGGAATCGCAAAAAAACATGTCTCAAAGATAGTGTGTGTGACTAAAAAAGCACCAGCTCCCGTGGCATAATGGTTGGGATGATCGCCTTCCACGCCGAGATTGGAAGGTGACACGGGTTCGAACCCTGTCACCGACTGAGCTGTCCGAGGTTTTCCCTGGGTTTTCCGAAGACTTTCCAGACGAATGTCCCCCACAGTTCCCCCTGAAGTCGGCCCAGGACGCATACTAATCCCCCTGTCCCCCACTCCTTCCTGCTGTCCTCTCTCCATCTGTCCACGTCTGTGCGCCGCTCATAGCCATAGTTGCTTCGCGGCGCTAACACAGAATTTAAAAAAAATTCAAAAGATTAACTAAAAGGCACTGAAACGGGAATAGAAGCAGGATGCATTCTTGTGAATTATTTTGAAAATTCTGCTGCATACAGTTGCTGAGGCATACATCTTATGAGGTCACACATAATACTGCACTTAACGGTGATTCCGATTGCAGCTACGAGAAATAATTTCATTACTGAAGTTAGAGTTTAATAAGCAAACGCAATGACCAAGCCTTGTACCTGAAGTGTGAAATACGGTGTGCCCAGTGCTGAGATTTCAGTGCACGTTAAAGCCGAAATTAATCCACAGACGGCGTCGCTGATGAATGATCGTAGTTGACTCGCTACGTAAAGCCAAAAATTCTCATTATCATATCAATATGTGAAATTTATTCACCAGAGGAAGACTGAACTATTACGCGAAGCACCAAAGAAAACGGTGCATTGAAACCGAGTGGTCCCTTCTTGCTTACATGGTCTTATGATAAAGTGCCGAGGTAATCTGATTCGGCGTAGAGCCGCAGACGATTTCAAACACAGGAAGCTTCTGACTACTAAGCGCATCCGTATCGTTTTTGGGTCCAATCAAATCCGATCCGATCCAATCCAAGTAATGTCAATCCTGCAAACAACGGTTTTCGCCTGCAGGGCGTCTTTTGCATTTTCAATCGCTGTTTTTGGTAAAAATTGCAGCGTTCAATCCAAAATAAGCCAGTTCACAGATTTAAGCCACCATAAATTACTCGTAGTGACCTGAGAAAATCCACTGGAGATACTGACCGTTCTGATCTGACGTTAGATCTGACAGATATCCGTTTAGTACAGTTTGTTAGCGCAAGGTGTCAAATGCCCGTTTTAGAGTTGACGACTGTCGACACGAGAATCAGAACCTCAATTTTATCCCTTATTTATTACAGCTAGCACGAACGTTAACGCTAACGAGCATACCCATAGGATAAATGCAGCAGCATGACAGAACTACTCGGTGTAGCCTTTGCATACCCTTTGCCAATCATCACGTACTCTCTCTCCCTCTCTTCCTGTGCATTGCGCTGCGATCCTAAAATCAACAGCAATCATTGCACGTATATGTAAGGATCAACCCGGATCAGATCCTGCGTGTACATTTTTTGTGATGCGATTATGGTAACCGACCTTTCAGAAAAAAAAAAAAAAGGTCGATCCACTGGTGGGTCCGACGGAAATGCGAAGCACCCTTTGAGAAATCCTCTCCACAACGCTACACAACCCTTCACACGAACCTACACAACTCTAACGCAAGACAGCATCCGCAGCCAAATGAGCCGCCTTTCGGGCTTCCTCCGATTTAGCTTGGCGGCGCCGTGTCGCAGCCCCAGCCTTCTTTTGCCGCAGCTCCTCCGCACAGCTTTTATAACCCATGGCACGCCCACGCAGACACCTCTGAACCTGTCGACCTCCACAGCGACCACAGCTGCCCTGCTAGCGCGCCGCGTTGCACTCTCCACGCACCCTCTCCTTTCCTCCTTCTCTCTCCACTTACCGCGTACGAGCCCCTCGCTGAGCCTCTCCGTCCTCCTCTCTCAGTGACCTATTTCCGCGCGCGCGCTCCACCTGTACTCTCCCTCTCTTCAGAGCGCACCCTCTCCCCAGCCTCCTCTCCACTAGGAACACCTCTCAACACTTCCGAGGCCACAGACAGACACGCCGCGGTTCTTTCATAGCGAGGACTCTAATCTACCGCATTAAAAAAATTCACACCAACAAAGTAAAATACACACACCTCTCATAAAATGCACTCGCTCTCTTATTTTTATTCTCTTCACTCTCGGTCTTACCGTGCGACAGGAGACCCCCTAGCTCGGTGACTATCCCAGAGATGAGAGTAAAATACGGAGTCCATCCAATGTCTGTGGCGTACGTGATGAGGATATCTCCGCGCTGAATGAGACGTTGAGTTCATTACCAACGAGGTACTTTCCACATTGACATAGTACCCACCTGTATAGCGGATGCTTCGTCGATGGACGTAACCACGCGGGCTGTGCCTTCTACAGAACCCTTGCTAATGGGGAACCCTGTACCGCGAAATCAAAGAGAAACGAGAGAAGTGACGCTTGTTCAGCCGTACGTTTTGCGATCTCACAGTTTGCTATAAGTGGTGTACAGTTCACCTTTGAGGAACGTAGTGTTATCTGTGAGCTGCGGTTCCTCTTGTACTTCCTGCACCAAATCACGTGGCATTGATAATGACAGATAGACACGAATTATTGACTTAGATAGACGGTGACGTGCGCGATGTTGTAGATATAGAAATTTTATTTCCAATGCTGTTCATCATTCGCTGGGTACACTGATAGATCACTCTAAGAAGACGTGAAAATGGTGATTGACTTATTGATTGAAAAGGAGAAATATGGAGATGCGGGGGACAGTTTACACGTAAATTGAAGTGACATTATGAAAACAAAACAAATGCAACCACATAATGTCCAAGAAAAAAAAAAAACGGGGGTTAACTAATGAATAAATCCCACTAGCGAGTAAAAAGATAAATTCGATCCTTTTGGGGACTACATCCATTGCCACGACCGCTATTGTCCCTTTTGCGGCTAAAAATACTATGATGTAACACACAGCAAGTGTTACAGTTTTTTAAACTATACTGCAACCGTAAAAAAAAGAGTAAATTGGGAAAGATATTACAGCTTATAGTCCCTTAGATTACAATTACTTCCCATTTTAGTCGTCTGAGCCTGAAATGTACTCCCCAACACTTTAAATAGTCCCTAAACTGCGCCAAATGCGCTGTGGTTTAAGCGAGATTAAGGAATTACTTTCCGTCGTGGGGAGTGAATTTTAAGGTCAGGGCACTAAAATGGGGAGTAACTGTAATCTAAGGGACTAAAAGCCGTAATATTTTATATTTTCCCCAATTTACTCCTTTTCTAGAACGCAGTATTGTTCATTATTAACTATTACCAATTATTACCAAGTAATCAAAAATTGTATGCCGTATAATTATACCAGCTTACGGGATGAATGGGTCCCCTTGTGATCTCTGGGAACTCTAACTCGCACACCTTTGGGAAAACAGATCTCCTCTTGTAGGCCCTGCGTTGGAACAGGAGGAGGAGGTCATAGGTATTCGAGACATTTCAAACCTGTGCAGTACAGAAAGTATCTGAAGCATAAAGCGACCTGGAAAGGATGGTAGCGCTCCTGGTGTTCAGTAGCCGCCCTACTTCGTGGTGGGTCATGAAAAAGAGAAGGTCCTTTTCAGGTATGAATCCCTCCTGTAGCATCTTGTCTGCCAACTGATGATATGCGAGGCGGAATGCATCCACCATCTTGACGAGGAGGGACTGAAAAACGGCGAATACCACGCATGGTGAAATTACCTAAGCGACGATTAACATCGCAGAAGTGGCCGTGAAAAAAAAAAAAGAAAGGCTTCGAAATCTGCAGAAGAAAAACCGCGAGCGAACGGAGAGAAGTGTACGCAATTTTCGAAGCCGAAATGAATATACCTCTAGCCGAGAAACGTCATCATGACGTTAGTAGACAGACTGAAACCGAAACAAATCGGAAAGGGAGGGCTGGGTTCGACGAATGGGCACTTGTACGCTGTCTCCTATTGAAAGAAAAGTAGGACCGAAGGTCGCGTCCCTTTCAAGGATCATTGTAATCCCCTCAAGACCGTGGCTTTCGTGCGCGACCTTTTCGCCCCTACAGCTTCGAGCACAGTTCAACTCTACCAAATTGGTGGCGCTGTCGAACACTATGACGTCATTTGTTGACAAACAGGCAGAGGTCTATTTGGTGAACGATATGTGTCACACATCGTTCACTATGAGCGCATCTGCGACTCTTTTTTTTTTTTTTTTGTTAATGGGGCACTAAAGTGAATTTTTTTCGCGGAATGAAAGATTGAATGAAAGAAATTACGAAAAACAGAATGAAAGAAAGGTGCCGTTACCCTGACGCCAGCACAAAAGGAACGGAGTTCATCCGTTGCGTTGTTCGCGATTTGTGAGCGAGCGAAACCGCAATGTACGCTTTCCCTCTCTTCCTCAACAAGCCCGACAATGGAGAGCGGGCTCTCATTGGTTCTCCTCAGACATCCACTCATCGCAGGAGATTGTTTGAGCTGAGACCAATCCGAGGCCACTCCGCACTGTCAGGCTTCTTGAGAAAGGCCGGGAGAGAGAAGCGTACGTTGCGTTTTTTTCTATCGATCATGAGTCACGAACGACGCAACGGATGAACCCCGTTCCTTTTGTATTGCTTTCAAGGTAACGGCAACTTTCATTCTGCGAGGAGATGCTTTTGCACTTTAGTGTCCCTTTAACATCTCCTCGGATAATATGACACTTTAGAAATAGCAATTACTCTCTGTACTTGTGATGTGTCTTCAGACCACTGCGCCACGTGATACGAGCGAATCCTTGCAAACCGTAATGCGACGATACCTATGTCGAGGTACACGCATGAATCACGAATGCTGCCTACGTCGTGGGAATCACCGTTGTGTAATTCCGAGCTTAACCGTCATTTTGAACCGTTTAATTAACATTTCATACTCGTATTTAATAGATAAAGGTAACATAAATCAAACGTATAACTGGATAAAGGAAAGTGGAACTGTTACCTTGGAAGACTCGCGCTGTGCCACTGATCTGCGACTCATTTCCACCAAGAAAGCCAGTTTCAACCTGAAGAGCGAAAGTAACGACACCTGTTATTATTAAACACTGTTATTACAAGCGACGCCACAAATGAGGCGACGCCTTATGCATTAATTGAATCAGGTACTGGGCCACAGCTATATTATAGCTGCGGAGCGCGCAGCCGGCTGCAAGATTCGATTAAATTCATTTTCTAACGTTTCCGACAGTTTCAAAATTAAATACCTATTCAGGTTAAATTTATTTCAGGTAGGATACGGGACATCGTACCTTCGTAATGGTGACATCGGAATGTTGAGGCTGTCAATGGCTTCAAAAAGAGGAACATGAGATTTCTTCTCGTTCTTCTCACCGATGTTGAGTGCCAGAACCTTCGAGAGAATACAGTTATTCTTTTGCATGAAGGCACAGGCCGACATACAGGGCGTCTTTTTTACTTTCTTTCTTTTCGTTTTACTTATTTATTTTTATTTATTTATCAGAAGCTACAATAGTAGCATACTATGCCGTATCTTTGCAGGTGGGTTATATGGCGAGGCGGACATCAAGAGGGGGTGTAACAACTAATGATGATAATTAATTAGTTTTCTCTCAAATATCTAGAATTTATTAAGAAACTTTTATTGCCACAGCATTATTGTGGTAACGCCGACGATTTTCTGTACGATATGAGCGGAAAAAATCATTGGTAGCGCTGAGCTCGCGCCATGGATACCGCACTGGAGCAGCCTACACTCTTAAAAATGAACTTCACTGCAAAGCACGCTCCTAACCAACCATCATCTCAAATGATATCGTTATCTGCCCTGATTTGTTGAAAACGGGAGGCGTACGCCTTTTCTGTGACAATTATGAACAGCATAAGTGTCACAAAAAAGGCGTACGCCTCCCGTTTTCAACAAATCAGGGCAGATAATGATATCATTCGAGATTATTGTTGGCTAGGAGCGTGCTATGCGGTGAAGTTCATTTTTAAGAGTGTATGCGCGGCGCAGGACGCGGCGCGGAGCACCGGCAAGTGGCGCAGCATACGTCTTCACTGACGGGCTCACTGCCACATGCGCTAAGGAGTGACTGGGAGAGTATAGCGCCGGCGACGTGTCCCGCGTTTTGGCTTAAGAAGTGGTCACGTGACGACCAGGGGAACGGCCTCTCAGTGAAGAACAGAAGATCGAACAGAACAGAAAGCGTGCCAAGGCGGAGCGAGAGAGAAACGTGAAAACAAGGTACTCCCGAGCCGAGGACACATATTTGCCATCTTCTGCAACTGGATAAAGAATATCGTCTCTCACCTGTAAGTTTTTTATCAGGATTGTCGGATCCATTCTCCAGGTTGGTTGATAAATATCAAACTGAAATGACACTGGGACAATTAACTTTTTTGTAATGAACCTATGCAGATGGTAACATGCCTCGTTGTAACCTCTGTGGCCATGTGTCTTCAAGAAGGATTGGAATGCCTTTGAAGCCGCGGTACGAGATTGTCCGAGAAACTCTTGCGCTTGCTGAAACCAGATTGTCGTATATTACACGGCGGCTTTGTAACTATAATATGGGCAAATTGCAGCAAACCTTACTGCTGCCTCGGATGCCCCTACACTCTCAGAACAGAACACTCCTAAAAATGAGGTGGTGGTGATAGGGCTTGCCGTTGTCCTAAAAATTAACTTCACCTCATAGCCCGCTCCTGGCCAACCACCATCTCGAATGATATCGTTATCTGCCCTGATTCGTTGAAAACGGGAGGCGTATGCCTTTTTTTGTGACTTTATGTTGTGCATAATTGTCACAAAAAAGGCGTACGCCTCCCGTTTTCAACAGATCAGGGCAGATATCGATATCACGACATGGTGCACTCTTAAAAATGAACTTCACCGCATATCACGCTCCTAGCCAACCATAATCTCGAATGATATCGTTATCTTCCCTGATTTGTTGAAAACTGGAGGCGTACGCATTTTTTGTGACACTTATGCGGTTCGTAATTGTCACAAAAAAGGCGTACGCCTACCGTTTTCAACGAATCTGAGCAGATAACGATATCATTTGAGATGATGGTTGGCTAGGAGCGTACTATGCAGTGAAGTTCATTTTTAGAGCTTTCACCTCCACCACCACCACCACCACCACCACCACCATCATTTTTAAGAGTGAAGGGGTAGGGGGTAATGGCAGGATCGGCTCGCCGTTGCTGGCCACACAGAAGTGGGCGACGTCACGACTATAGCAAAAAAAAAAAAGAAAGACGGATGGAGGATAGAGGATGAAGGATGGAGATGCGTAGAGGGTGCATGTGTTCGTCGGGAAGAACAAAGTACTAGAGGGTTCATTGAGCAAGACCCGCTTCTGCAGAAAGAGAATAAGGTTTCTTGCTTTAGCGGAACGTTCGGCAGAAGAACCACCGAGGTAGAGGACGACCGCCAGCGTGTCCGAGCTGGAGGAAGATGGGCTTTGCGCGCAGAATGATATGCTCGGTAGTCTCGCAGGATGTGCTCGATTGTTCCAGGTTGTTGAGAGTGGCCACAGCAGGCGTCACCCCTAGAGCCGATCTTGAATAGTTGAGAGTTGGTGAACGCGAGGCTATGGAGCATAGTCTGCACGCCTCAAGGAATGTTTTTCATGAGGAGAAGAGGGTGATGATGCCTATACTTCAGCTTACCTTAGGATTTTTGTGCAAGCTGTTGCGAGACTGTTATTTTTTTTCGTCCAATGACCGGTATATATGACGATGGTCGACTTTTGCGGTGCATATATGTGAAAAAACAAAGTTCAACCTGTGTTGTTGTTTTGTTTTGGTAGAGTACACTGTAGTATAACAGCGCTACCTCTGTTGTCATGGCTGCAAATTCCTTCGGGTCCATGTCTTTTGCAACAGCCTCTGCAAGACGCTGAAAGATTGGAATGGAGCGTACACCTAGTGAGCTCGAAGTATACACACTGCAATGGCTTCAATGTCAGTAGGAGGTGATTTGCGGACAGAAATAGGTAAGTACCTCAAGAGCAGGTGGCACGTCCGCACTGACGGGGTTATGGCACGATGATATGAGGCTTCCCAATGCACCATAAACATCATCATCCATATCTACAGGAAAGAGACTTGTTAGCTTTCGAAGTTCAAGGCCTACCAGAAGGGTTTCACGCACAACATAAACTTTAGAGAAAGATTTCGTCATGACCTAATGTGCGTCATGTTCCATGTACATTTCTACTCGCAGAATGAACTAAGTAACTCGCTCGTTCGCTCACTCTCCCTTTCTCTCCGGATATCATCCGTTGCGACGTTTACCTTTTTATGCGCAAATGTAGCCGCCAACTTACGCTTTCCTTCTTCTCTTCTTCACGAAAGCAGTGTGGAGCGCTCTGTCATTGACCTCCTCAAACGATTTGTCCAATCATCGCGGGAGATCGTTTGAGGAGGCTAATAGGAGGTCGCTCCTCAATGCCGCGTTTCTTGAGAAAGACAGGGAAAGCGTAAGTTGCGGTTTCTTCGGCTCATATAATCATGAACGACGGAACGGCCGAATTCCATTCCTTTCGTATTGGTGTCAAGGTAACGATATCTTTCATTCCGCGAGGAGATGGTTTTGCAATTTAGTGCCACTTGAATACCTACGCCAATGCAGAATTTGTCCCCATTTGTCATGCGACATCCTTTTCTCTTTCTCTTTTTTGCCTTTTCTTCGTGATTGTTTGGCAACTTACCCGACTTATCCATAACGGTGCACAATGCAGAAATTAAATCGTGGTTGAACAGCGATGATGCCATGGTCGAATTCATATGGTATGACAGCTCCTGTGGCCGAAACAAAACGAGGAAAAAATATCGCCATAAGAGCCCTATAAGGCCCAGTTTCACTTTGAACTGAGATCGAGGGTTGCTATAAAAAGTGCTAACACTCAATTCCTTTTTTACAAACGTTAGTTGGCGACATGATGAATGTTTCGGTGACAATAACTCCCTTTTAGTGAAGCAGAGTTATACCCCTGCTTTCAATGTGGATTGAATCCGATCCGCATCGAGTTTCTCAAGAGCGTTCGGTGCGCGATGCTGCTACACGGTCCAACTCTATGCGTATCGAAAGGTTGGCTTGTCGACAGGCGGCGCTAACTACGAGACAGTACGCTGTGATTGACAAATATGTTCCTAAAAGGTCAAGAATAACCGCATCCTCTTCCGCATTGTGCTGCTTACTAAGCCTCTACCGAGAGCGCGGTGTCGAGAGTGGTGGAGATTAAACAAATCAGCAACCGCAGTCGCCCCTCATACCTAAACTAAAACAGTAACCGTGAAATTCCATGGGCTTGTACAGGAACATTTGGAAATTAATGTAATGTTTTGTTTACCACTACAAATTCGCTGACTTCGAGGATGCGTTCTTCAAGCTGTCTTGAGAATCTCAATCCCGTTTAACGAACTGGATCGGGTTAAGCAGGATCGGAGTTCGATCCTGCTCGAAAGTGTCCGTGTGACAGGGGACACGTTACGGGACCATTGATGTCTGTTCAAATGTTAATCGGCGTCGGTGAAACCGTTGTCAATTTCACACGATACGTGTGTGGAAGGTGTAACCTTCTCATTTACTATACCTCATGACTTCTCTGGGATTACTTCTTTATTTTCAGATTCTATAATAGCGATACCACAAAAAATATAACCTTGATACCAACATGAAAGGAACAGGATTCATCGATTGGGACCACTGCCGATTTATGCGCGAAAGAAACCGCAATTTACGCTTTCCCTTCCCCTTTCCTTCTCAAGAAGCGCGATAGTGCGGAGGGGCGACAAAGTCCTTTAAGGAAACCAATGGGAGCCTTCTTCTTCGGAAGAAGCGCGACAATGGAGCGGCCTCGGATTGGCCTCCTCGAACGATCTCCCACGACGATTGGACAAAGTCCTTTGAGGAGACCAATGGGAGCCCTCTCCTTCGAAAGAAGCGCGATAATGTGGAGCCGACTCGGATTGACCTCCTCGAACGATGCCCCACGACGGTGGTGGTGGTGGTGGTGGTGGTGCTGGTGGTGAAAGGGCGCGCCGTTGTCGGCCTCACAGATGTCGGCAACATCGTGACTGACGCCCTGGGCCGACTTCTAAGGGAACTGTGCCGACATATGTCTGGATTGGTCCCCTCAAATGACCTCTCACGATGATTGGACAAATCCTTTGAGGACACCAATCCGTTAAGGTGGTGTCCACGAGGAATCCGGAATTCTCAAGTTAATCTGATATCCACTTGGAGACGCCTTCCAAGAAGAAAACATCAAAAAAGTTTCGCAAAATCCGATCGTGTTTTTTCATAAAAGATCGAAAACATCGAACCCGAAACCAACTGCCACCTTCCGGTCGACACTACCCTTCCCCGTTTCGCCTCTTCCGGTGACGTCATTGGTATTGCCAGCGAGATTCCCAATCGCTCAGCTGACGGCGTCGCCAGTTTGGCTGCAACCCGATACTATCGAAAGCATGAACGCAGATGTTTCTGGCGACTGTTCGGTAGCAGATTGCGTGTCGGAAGACCGCATTTTGTGACTGACAGCCTGCCTTCATAAAGGACTCCAGTGACGTCGGCCCGCTCACTGTTGCCTGAATTCAGCCCGGAGCGCGCAGCCGGCTGCAAGATTGGATAAAATTCATTTTCTAACGTTTCCGGCAGTTTCGAAATGAAATATTCAGGTTAAATGTATTTCAGGCACCCACTCTTCCCATCGCAACTTCAGTTTAACCGCAGTTTTTGTCCGGAAGAGGAAAAGCGTAATTTCTTTCGCTCACAAATCACAAACGACGGACCTCATGAATCTCGTTCCTTTTGTGTTGGTGTCAAGGTAACGGGCATCTTTCTTTCATTCTGTCGAGGTGAACTTTTTTTCCCCCCGCTTTAGTACCCCCTCTAAAAGCGCACCATCCGTTCTTTGTTTTTGCACTTGGTCAGGTCGGCTTGGTTAGGTCGGTTGTTTTTATCTTATCTCATGTAGAAACGCTTACCGTTGCCTTGCCACAACAGCTGTTGGTGATACTATCGAACAGCTGCCACGCGGACATGTTGCTCTTGACAGGTATGGTAAAGTTACCATGTCTCCTCCAAGCGAGTTTCAGGCTGAGTCCTGATGCATAACGAGTCTAAAAGAAAGAAAAGAAAGAGCAACGTCCTGTTGACGTCTTGTAGACGTCTTATGAACGTCTTGATATGACCCAATGATCATATGACCAAAAACGAATCATACAGCGGTGTTGGGATAGGAGGTTACTACCTTAGAGACAGCGCTCCATAGACACTTTGGCGATTTCCGTGTATACCTGACGGAGCTTCTTTAGTGTACATTACGCGATCTTCGCACGCTCTGGATTGTTTTAGGAAAAAACAAACATTTGCGGCAAAATTATGACCGGTATTGATGCCGGGCTGTGCAAGACAAACGCAGAGTTAATGGGACGACGAGTGTGCGATTCTTACGCAAGTATATGCACCCTTACGTTGGTGACCAGGCGTCCACATAAAAAGTCCATCGGGAACAGACGATTTCGGGAAATCCCAGTGCTCCTTGCGCACGCATTGCATCGTGGGAGTTTACTGTCACGAAGAAGGAAGAACAGTCCTTCGCATTTTGTTTACGCTGACCCTGACACCTCGTGGGCAATGGGCCGAGAGAAAAGAAATCGGAACAGTCTGGAGACCTTCTCCTCCTTTCTGATAAGCAAATTCCCATAGTTCAAAGCAGCGCAATGCTTCCTCAGATTTTTTTTTTTTTCAATTTCGTGTTAGCGCAGCTAAGCAACTGGGGCTAAGAGCGGCGTACAGATGTGGGCAGATGGAGAGAGGACAGCAGGAAGGAGTGGGGGACAGAGGGGGGTAGTGTGCGTCCAGGGTCGACTTCATGGGAAACTGTGCCTGATATCTTCTGAAGTCGTGTATTGGCCCAGAACAGTTTTGAAGCATTCATGCGGGCTTGTTGAAATGTGCTGAGCGTCATGAGTAACACTGCACACCACGGAACAAGGACGTCTCCTGTTTGTTTCCTCAGTTCTTGTTCTGCGGCGCGCTGTGTTTCTTTGTGACGTGCTTTCCAACAACGTACCCGCTTAGACACGGCCAATATTTGTGACACGAGAAAACACTGTTCTACTGGTAATGTTGTTGGTATACCGTCAAGGTTCGCGTGTCCATATATGTGTCGCGTCTAATTCAATCAGTATAATGTGGTCCCACTTGTACTCGCAAATGACGCGAATTGTTTCCAAGCATGAAGATTTTAGACGTAACAAACACGTACCTTAAATTCGACAAACCTTCTTTCTGTTAAAGGGGAATATTTCCTTGATTTGACGGCTTCTTCCAAGTCCTTGTCTTGAAGGCGACGTCCAAAGAGAGAGAGCAGGATGTGGTCCATCGCAGCGCCATCGCCATTCGCAAAATAATGGAAAAACTGAATAATGGAGAATAATGGAATATTGAAAAAGAAAACATAAAAATATCTGAAATAATGGAAAGAAAATGATTCGTAGATTAAAACAAGATGGTGCATGTGATGTGGAAGGCAGAGAAGCGGTAGGCAAATCACTATACAGTATACGTTTACTGCGAGCGGTACTGGCGGAAAATGTGAAATGCTAGTCACTGATCGAGAAGTGACTTGCACTTTTCTATTTGGGAACAGGGTTGCAAGATTTGGCTACTTTGTGCCGCATAGACCTCGACCCGAGAAACGTCATCATGACGTTGGTAGACGGACTGAAACCGAAACTAATCGGAAGGGGAGGGATGGGTTCCACGAATGGACACTTGTTCGCTGCCTCCTATTGAAAGAAAAGTAGGACCGAAGGTCGCGTCCCTTTCAGAGACCATCGTAATCCCCTCAAGACCGTGGTTTTCGGGTGCGACCTTGTTAGCCCCTAGCGTTCGGCGTAGTTCAACTCTACCGAATTGGTGGCGCTGTCGAACG
Source organism: Ornithodoros turicata (assembly GCF_037126465.1). Taxonomy (NCBI): domain Eukaryota; kingdom Metazoa; phylum Arthropoda; class Arachnida; order Ixodida; family Argasidae; genus Ornithodoros; species Ornithodoros turicata. Next base: position 16,644,001 of record NC_088210.1, on the reverse strand, counting down.
CGGTGACGCCATTTGTTTACAAACAGGGAGAGGTCGGTTGGCTACCTTCTGACTATCGTGGCGTCAAAATTTAGGCAATCGCGTCTCGGCTACTATTGTGTATACTCCTTCGCACTACATTTGCGACTGCTGTGCACCCGGTGCCACGATGTAAACTATCCCGATTTAGTAAATCCGGATAGTTTGTTAAGAGCACTTAGGGTAACACGTTTCCTCAGAACAAAAAGTAAATGAGAAACAAAGAAAAATGATGAGTGCCAAAAAATATGTATTCTGCCACAAGTTCTATTTCGTACATACGTGCTTTGCTTTCCAAGATAAAGTATGTGGTTTGAAATGAAACAAAAAATGAATGAAAATAGCCTTTGGATGCTACACCTACGTGCTTTTGATGTTGACGGTTGGAAAGGGTAATATATGATAAAAATTTGTGTTAAAATTCTCATCTCGTAATTCTCATCTTAAAATCCTCATCGGATGCCGAAGTACGCACACACGCACAGTGCGTTTATTCGAGTTTCCCTTGACGGCGGCATCCGATGCGACAGCAGGAGAAGCGCACGCATACCTATCGGGGGCACGTGGATTTGGAATGGGTCCAATCGTACTGTTCCGTATATATGCGCGGCATGATGCGCACTGCAGCATTTTTTCAATACCGATTCACTGAATTGTAGCCCACAACAGTTCTCGCGAATGTTCCACTGACAACATTTATCTTCACGTCCTTCGAACAGCGACGCCAGTCCGCTTCGTAGCGCGCACTATGTTTTTCACAGGGACTATGGAGGGACTATGCCAGGGACTATGGCAGGGACTATGGCAGGGACTATGGTAGGGACTATGGCAGGGACTATGGCAGGGACTATGGCAGGGACTATGGCAGGGACTATGGCAGGGACTATGGCGGCATTCTAGCCCGCCATACAGGGACTGCTCCATGGCGTGACACGCGCGTGCACGCGCAGTATGGACTAAAAACACCGATACACGAGCTGAAACAACAACAACAACAACATAAATGAATGGATGACGATGATGATGTGGGATGTTTCCCTGCGTTGAGTGCAGGACCCTTCCCCATCCCAAAAAGGTTCACATGAAAGGATGACGAGGGAAGGAAATCCCTACAGTTCGTGAAGGAGGCCGGTGTCCCTCAGAAAGGAAAGAAAAGCGCCAAGTGCACGGCACTGATGTCCAGGGTTACTCCATAAGCCGAGAATTTTGCAGATGTTGAATGGCCTCTGATCCAGCATTTCAAGTTGATATTTAAAGGCCCGTCGCTCGCGTACGTACTGGCTGCAGTCTGCGAGAATGTGTCGGATTGTTGCCGGGAAACCACAAGTTGTACACAGCACGGTGGTGCTGTGGCCCAGCCTATATAGTGCTAGACCAGCTAGAGTGCAGGGGTGAATGCGACGCTAAGGCGTAAACGACGCACGAGACACGTAAACAGGCGAAGGAAACCGCCTGGCATTTCAAATGAAAGCGTTGGGTCAACAGCATACAGAAGCGACCACCGGGTGATGTCATGACACCATTCCTGATGGGCCCAAGGCGACGTCAACGCGGACAAGAGGGACGAGAGCTGAAACGACGTGCACTGCTTAGCGCCGAAGCAAGAAAGAGTCCGGTATAATGTCGATTGTAGCTCCGTAACGGAATCAAAGTTTTGAATTATGATAACGAGTACGAAATTAACATAGCGTTTAACGTGAAAGTTTAGCGTTTAAAGTGAACTTGTTTGTGCGTTTCAATGCCCGTTTAGCTGCAGTTTTGCACTTTTGAAGTAATTCACGTGAACGGAAAAAGGTTGTCGATCTTGGTATCCAACATTACCTCGCAGATATCGAGGAGGTTGTGGTAGTGGGACCCGGGAAACGTCTTGTTGAAATAGGGCGACATGAGCAACCTTCCTTTCCGAGTGCGCCTGATGTAGCCCTACAGCAAAAAAAAGGCAGGATCATCATTAAGAACAACGTCAGACAACAATAATACTTAGAGGGGCACTAAAGCGCAAATATTTTTCCTCGCGAATGCAAGGTGCCGTTACCTTGACAGCAATACCAAAGGAACGGGATTCGCACGTTGCGTCGTTGGCGAGTTAGGAGTGAAATAGACCAGCAAATTTGCATCTTCCATCTTCTCTCCTTCTCAATAGGCGTGGGTGCCTCCCATTGGTCTCCGCAGACACTCTCCCACGATGATTGGACAAATCGTTTGAAGAGACCAATGGGACGTCGCCCTGCATTGCCATGCCTCTTGAGAAAGAAAGAAGAGGGAAAGAGAGGGGAAGAGGGCAAATTGGGCGCTTTCTTTTGCGTTTAAATCACGACGGCGCAACGGGCGGATCCCGTTCCTTTTGTATTGTTGTCAACGTAACGGCATCTAACGGCAAAAGTTTACGGAACACGCGAGCGGTGCATCTCTTCCTCGGTGCGACACCCTACAGGCGAGCGGAAACGGGCTCGTTCAGAGGGGTGAGCGGCGAGCGAGTACGCTGGTAGCGACACACCGCAGTAGTTTCGATATCGCTTGAATGTGCCCGAAACGTGGTTTGAATTAGTGTCGCTGCCGGCGTACTCTTCCACCTCTCTGAACGAGTGAACAAGCCCGCTTCCGCTTGTCGCTAGGGTGTCGTAGCGAGGGGGAAATACACCGCTCGCAAGTTCCATAAACTTTTGTCGGGACCTGTACTGCGGCTGTAATTATTGAAGTCTCGGCTTGTTTGACGTTCTCCTCCACAAGGACCTTGATTATGCATCGCTGTTCCACAGCTACAGACACAATGCTCGCAGCGCTGCTACTGCTGCACGTGCCACTGACCTGAAAAGGACTGCACTTCGTCCTTCGAAAGTTTTATTCAGTTACGTTTACGCACTGATTTTTTTTCTCGAGAAAAAGTCTCGGTCAACCTTGGACGACTCTTGTACTACAATGAACACTATGTGCCCTAAGGACATAAAAAATATATACTTACTATCCATTCAGGCGTACACAGATTCAGGAGCGACGATGTACCCAGTGGACTAATTCCCCTGTGCATCACTTCGCTGTTGGAGAATAAAGAAACGAGTATAACAGTAACAACAATGATCGAAACAAGTATATAATAGTAACAACAGGGATCGAAACAAGTAAGTATATACTGTAAACAGGAATATATGTCGATGTTTTATTTTATCTTCTATTTATTTTTATTTCCTCAGTATGTCTCCAACCGGAACCAACCGCGTACCGCCTGAATATCCCTGCGAGATATCCATGCGACATCCAGGGGACCAGGATATGGGCACTGTTTGGACGTCGCAGGCACATCCCTACGATGTCACCTCAGGTAGAAACTTGTGTTTCTTTTCTTTACGATTTGAAAGTTATATGGGTCATCCCATATTCCGGTTTATACGGTATAGTTGTCTTACCCGACGTTTGCCTTTGAGTAGAATTCCCATTCTGACTGATGCGCAGTATCCAAAGCGTGCATGCTTTCAAACTCTGTGTCTTCATATAAAGATGTGATAGGACGTGCCTGGAGCATGTTATATTATTGTTGACTCGTACCGTAAATTTTGCATAGTACAAAACCACGACCAACCATAGACTTTCCGCATAAAGCCACAGACCTGAAGCACGTAGACATCTTCGCCCCGAACAGCCCATTCAACGTCTCTCGAATCTCCAAAATACGTGTCGACCTTCAAGAAAACGGGTGAACTGAAATGCTATATCTGTTATTCCAAAGTGACGATTTTGTCTAGAAAAGAAAACACAAAGGAAAAGTAAACGTTCAGCATACAATTTTCCGTTGCTGAAGATCTACCTTTAGCACCATTTCTAGCTGTATTTATACCGATTACACCATGCGTATTTTCGTATTTAGTAAAAAGAACTATATCGGCGTATAGTTTGCCACAAGCTGTGACTGTACAGCACTTCGTAACTTCGTAAGGGTCATGCGTCATAATCATGATCCGCATAGCTGAAACCAATTTTGAACTGCTGTTTCTGCTTCCGGATATACCTTTTCACTGCTATCGCTTCACAAGCGCAGTCCATGCTTGCGCAAAACATTTGCTGGTCTTGTCGACGACACGAAAAAATGTTCGGCGTTGCAGAATTTATGTGCCAGCTATTTATGTGGCAAAGAGTACTATATTTTCACGCGTATAATCCGCGGCTTATTTGTTAAAAAAATATCTCTAGGGGTCCACTGCGGCTTATCTGAGGGAAGTTTCTCTTTGAGCTTCTCACCCGGCATACAGGTGCCCCTCGTATATGTCTTTGAGGACGACTGACCAGGAGCTTTCGTCTCTCTTCTTTCGAAGGCGAGGTCAAGGGCTTATCAAATGACTAAACATGAATTGCCGAATAAGCACGCTTCCCGAATATGCTCAGCAGCATGGGAACAGAGCAGCTGGAAGAGAGTACGGCGTGGATGACGTCAGGAACTGGCCGAAGAGACTGAAGACACTGCCGAAGACAACGAAGTCCTTCCGGCGAAGTGTACCTATATACCGCTGCATTCATTGTGATATCTTTCCGACGTACAAGCCGTGGCTTATCAGCGGTGCGGCTAATACGCGTGAAAATATATGGGATTCTGGATTAATCTGGGATTAATTTTGATTATTTTGGGGGGGAAATATGGGATTTTGAGGATCTCAACTTTCAATAGCGCAAAAAGGAACACTGAAAATTCGGCGTCGGTTCTATTGTTAATGCCCGTATGGGACTTTTGGGAGATCGATCGACTGATTGATTGATTGATACTCAATCGTTAATGACATCGCCGTGACGTTACCGTACATACTGGAACCAATGACAGGGTGCATGACTCTGAATCTTATCCATTGATTGGGTGCGGCAGGTACGGTACTTCGGAAGCCACGTTATAAAGGGTCTACTAACAATAGGGAGTTTTAGCACATTGTTGATAACGCGGCTTGCGTGGAACCGTATCGACCGGAACCAATCAGTGGAGAAGATTCTGAGTCACACACGACCGCGATTGGCTCCGATAGGCACTATAACCTTACCAAGGGGTTGCTACAACTGCCTATTAACGGTCACTAACGCTTTCTATTCTCTTGCCTTATCTGCCCTAGTCGTATACGTCTGCTAATACCAAAATCTTGAAAGCAATGGCATGTGAATATTTCGAGGAGAGATAGCCGAGAAATGTTTCGCGGGCTTTGATCATCACGTAACAGTACTTACGATGGATCCTATTCTTGCCAGTTGCAGTGCTTGTCCTTCAGAGATACTGCACTTATTTTCTCCATCAACGAAGTTCTCTGTCCTTGTGCCTCCAGGGTCTGTAGCCCAGCGAAAAAGAAATGTGTGAATAACAGGCTATGCAGAAAGGCTAACAGGCTATGCGAGTGTTAGTACACTGTTAAAATAGAACTTCACCACATAGCACGTTCCTGGCCAACCATAATTCCGAATGATATCATTCTGTGCATTGATTTGGTGAAAATGGGAGGAGGCGCCTATCTGGGACAGATTATCTTGGCCCAGATAGGAGCCTCCTCCCTGTTTTGAACAAATCATGACACAGAATGATATCATTCGGTATGATGGTTGGCTAGGAGCGTGCTACGTGATGAAGTTCTGTTAACAGTGTAGACCGCTACCGGTTGGGCTACCGCGTCTACCGCACCCTGTCAGCAGATAAGATTCTTAGTCATGCTCTTTGTCATTCGTTCCGGTAGGCACAGTAAGTGCACAGCGACATTATGAGGGTTCTTACCGTCCATGACGACCTTGCTGCCTTTGGTCCCTGGAACCACCTTCTCCAATGTCATCTTTCCATTGCTCCCTTTGTTGACGGATATAATGTCAGACTCTACGAGCCCAGATACGACGCTCTGTCGGCGAGAGCACAGGATACAATCAGAAAACAACGGCAGGAAAGAAACAACAGCTATATATAGTTCAAAGTAGTGGTCATACTTCTCCGAGTCCGTAGTTAGCGGTAATGTACGTTACGGCTGGGTTACCACTGCGGGGATCGCACGTGAACATCACTCCTGCGACATCGGAAGCCACCATCTCCATGATGACCACTGCCATGGGAGAGTTCAGCAACTGGCCATATCGTCTGCGGTACGAGACATCACGTTACGTATACGTACGCGACTTTCGTGACATTGAGACACCAACATGTTTTCTATCTTGTGTCCATCGTGTGCATTCGCTAGAAGAGAGTATATAGAATGCCTGTATCGTCAGTAGATTCAAGCAGAAGCCACAGGTCTTGAAAAATAAAAAATAAATGGTAATGGTACCGTGATGGTTACACGTAAGGCTTGTCGCGCAGTGTGGCGACATGTTCCACGTGTCGCAGGGTAGAACTGCGGATAATTTGGACCACCTGTGGTACTTTTGACGTGCGTCGGAAATCTTCGACACACGGTGCTGGAAGCAATGTTTACCTCCCCTACGTTGCCACCGCCCTCGGCCGGGACAGAACCCGCGCGATCTCCCAGGCAGCACACGACATCGGGCCGATGTCGGCAGCAAGTTGGCAATGTCGGCCCAACATATCCCCGACACAGCCAACTTGTAACCGATACACCACAGAAGTTGGCAATGTCGGCACGACGTTGGCAGAAAAATGCGGTACCACGTCGAAATGACATCGGCAGCGTGTCGAAGTGATATCGGACCAATATCCTGACCCGACATCGGCCCAACTCTGGGCAGTGTTGCAAAGTGCATGTTGGGCCAATGTCCAGGGCTTCGGCAAGAGTACATCGGGCCGATGTCGGCCCGACATCCGGGTGCTGCTTGGGCTTGAGCTCAGCAAGCCAGCACGCGCAGGTCTCAGTGAGCTGCGGAATTTCGAACAGAGAGTGTTAGCCTACTAGGCGGCCCAATGAATGAATAGTCTCAGGTCGGTATTTCGAACATAGACTGTTCTTCCACTGGGCCGCCTAGATTGAAACTTTTGCTTCAATCTACTTTCACTGGATTACTTGGAATTTCCACTGCTCGACGCAGTGTCAGTGGGACGTCGTCCTATAAGCACACAGTAGAAAGTGAACGCTATCGTGTTGAGAAGATGCTACCTCTTGTACTGAATTGCGACGGGGCTGAACTGTGACGCCCAGCATTTGACGACGGCTTCGTACACCTGAAGATTGAAATTGATTAGACTAGTATTGAAGCGTTCAACATAGCCTGACTTACGGCTTCCATTCCACGAATTCCGAGGAACGTTTCGAGCTGGCCTGCTCCAGACATTTCGGACGTGTCTTCTCCTAATCGATCGAGTTGGGGATGTAGTTTCATGTGTTTTCTTTTAGGACGTGTTCGTTATCTCGCTTCCGATATATGCGACGTCATGTTAACGTACCTGTGCAGGAACTCCTTACGGCGAACCTTTTTATCTCAATGTCACCATCGAGTGCCAGAGATAAAGCGTCTCTGATTCGTTTCTTCAGCACGTTTGGCAGCGCCATGTTCCTGATGTTTTTCACCACCCTAGAAAGCAGCATACCCTTGTAGTAAAATAACGCAGTTACAAACAAACGAAGCGAAACATATAGCGCTATATAACTTCCATTGGGACACGATATTGCTGTAGTGGATAAGGATCGTTTCAAATGCATACTATGCAGGCAGGGCAGGTTGCAGGACCTGTCAAGGCATAGTACATAATACGGGAATGCACGCCTGTTTACTGTGTCAAACAAAGGATTGCTCCATCGAGGGCTGCCAACGCTTTGAAGTCAAAAAGCGCATGGGAAAAGCTGGGTACACGCTGGGTACGCTGGGTACACTTCTAACAAAGCGTCGCAGCCTCGATCATAGAGGTAGAATGCTAGACGCTGATAGCAGCAGGAGGCACCCTCTCCTGTGGCTCGGCGGCAATATCACGGCCGTGAAACACAACCTTCACAACCGGGTTCGAATGCAGGCATTGTGTCATCCGGTTGACACGTCTGTTGATAAGACGTACCTCTCTGAGACTCGGGTCACTTCTTCGACGGTTTTTTCTCTATAATGGAAGACAATACTTACTTAGACGTGCTCAGAAGTAAGCGTGTACACATTGAATAAATGTTAAGAAGAAACATTGAATCTGCGCACCCTTGAGCTTCTTGCAAGATGGACTGCAACAGTTTCGCTGGACCGTCCCTCAAGAACAAGTCGTACGCAGCTGTAGTGACGATGACTCCAGCGGGAACTTTGAAGACCTGTTCAAGGGTATCAAGAGATCGTAGTACCTGAACAGGATTGATCTATTGAAAACTACAAAACATGAAGATATGAGACCCAACAGAGTCGGGTCAGGATCTCCAGGACACCAAGGAAGTAGAAAAGTCAAACTCCACCCCCCCCCCCATGACCAAGAGGCATAAAAAAAACGAGCAGGGTACAACAAATTAATGAGTTCAGTAAATGAGTTGATATAGTTCAAATGACCATAGACTAAATACACCGATTGCCCCCAACGGACTGCACAATTGCCGATAAACACGGAGACCTCAGAGGGTCCTGAACATGAAATCATTCACAACCACGTTAAATGTAGAGCAGCATCGAAGTAAACGAACCAATGAACCGCCAAAGAGTGTACGACCGCTGTGTGGCGGTCGACTAATCCAGTTCTACATTTGAACGGTATAGTCACATACCTCTTTATTTTCCTCGGAGATAGCGTTCAGAAGACATAAGGATGACCCTTTCCCACCAGCAACACTGGTATGTCTGCAGACAACATCGGAAATATTGGCTACAAAGGGAACGGTGGATGGACAACCCTCGTCTTGTGTAACTAGAAGCGGAAGGTTGCTGAGATTTATTCCGATCGCAGGAACGAACGTTGAGGCTGTAAACACTGTTAAATATTTCCACCCCAGCCAATAATAACCACCATAACTTACGCAGACCGGCATTTAGTTTGAACGCATCAAATAGCCTCGGCGAACTGGAAGATAAGACATTGGAAGGATGATGATTGGAATGACTGAACAAGATGAGTGATTAGTGGAGTACGAATAACTAACACTTACCTGATATCTAGGAATCCTAAGCCACATCCTGGTACCCCGTCGTACGTGAATTCGATATAAAGTAATTGCGTGCCATCAGACTCTGCAACATGACGTTTTAAAGTGACGGCATCTTTGATCTGGATTTCATGCGTCTCATCTGGCAGAAGAGAAAGAAAATCAATTGAAAAAGAACAGCGACAGAGAAAATCTAGCATCTACCATAGTATTCTGTCTTTCAAAGTATAAGGAGCAGGAAAAGGATAAGGAGGGAATGGTAAAAGTTACTGCAATCTTTTCTCTCTTTCTTTATTTATTCTTTTTTCTTTTTCTTTTTCTTTTCACCTGCTGTTATGCGAAAACTGGGTTTCTCCAGCAACGCAAGTACGTGAAGACCTGAAGACGAGGTTTCGGTAACTGGGTCCACTACGCCATCCGCTGTTTGTAAGTTTCCGTAAATGAACCTAGAACGTTCGGAGAACATGCTGTATTACACACTTTGTATAGTCATGGCCAAATGGCTTGCATCAACCAGCGCTGCATACTTTCTGTAGGTTTAAATTGCAATAATCAATAGCTTATCTTGACCTATATGTCCACGTGTTACGTATCGTCATTTAAGAAATTCGCTATTCGGATGTGGATTTCTTATTTCCATGTGACTTATAGTAGTTATCACGATTTTCACTTAAATGTGATAATTATGGACAACCTCTGTTTCGCAAGTATTCTGGTTACAGCCGACCCGTTTAAGCAAATCTAGCTGCCGAAATAATGTATTCCAATGATTATGCGAACAATTGATTTATTGATTCATTCGTGCCCGAGAACAGCCACAAGGGCCTTGGTGTTGGTGCACGTAAAGAGAGGCAGATAAATAGCAATTACCACACAGTGCAAATACCGCAAATACATTCAAAACAAGCAATGTACAACAACGTACAACAACACAACACAATACCGTTACATCGTACACCACAATACAACACAGTGAGTATTCGCAAATAAACATTGAGTGAATTAATGAAATTGAATGAAATCGTGACAGTACAGATAGCAATGAAAGATGGAAGGTTACTGAAAAGGTTAACTAGCTGTAGGACTCGACCCCACATCAGGAAGTAAAAGTGGACAGAATAGAGAATCAATCAAGAATAGAGAGAGAATACAGGTAGCCACAATGCGCCAGGCTACTATACAGGTAACCAGAATGAACTAAACTATGATGATACTACCAATGATAGTATTGTGATAACACAGGTACCCAGAACTGAGGTTTCATTGTTTCAAACAATTTCTGTTCTAACACCCCTCATGCTCCCGGGCCTGTAAAGGTATCAATAAATGAAATGAGACATCTCCATTGTAACAGAAGCTGACAGAATTTCCTATACAGAGCGATACGTCACACCATTGGGAGTTTTCACCTACGTCACATTGTGACGTGCAGTGACGTGGCATGCTCGTAAGCTCCTCCCACTGGTGGTCACTTTTCGTGCTAGCGGCATTGAAAGATGACAAACTGCGTTATTTTTCGATGCAACAACCATAGTTTTCATAAAAGAAAATATGAGAACGACAACGACGAAGTGTCTTCGGGATAAAAGAAGGGTTAGTGGCGCATGGCCATCATCTCCTTGGACGAAGAAGAAGAAGAAGAAGGGTACGGACGCGAATGGATTTCAAAACACCATTCGAGGCTTCGTTTTCGAGCAAATATGCTAGATAATCTAGGCTAGATAATCTAGATAATAATCTAGATAATCTAATCTAGGCAGCTGCGCCGAAAAAAGTGACCCACCACCATGGCGGCCAAACGGGTTCGTTTGACGTCACGTGAAAACACCCTATATACTGAATTCTGAACAGAATACACAAAATATCGGCAGTGACTTTTGACCACCACTATTATCTTACCTAAAATGAATCACTTACCTCGACATATCTGGCACGTCCTCAGAATTTCCGTAGCCGATATTCGGGTGATAGCAGGCTATATGAAAGCTCTGTGCCCCCTAGGAATTAAGGACTTTAGTTAGCACAATCTGCTCAATATCCCTTCGCTGAATGGTGCCAACGAAAGGTATCTTACTTTTGTGTGACCAAACACGTGACTTGCTTTGGTGAAACTTCCTGTACTGACGTCTGCAGTAGAAGTAATCGACTCAAACTCAAATTCAGGCAATCACATTTCGCTGTAATGGCACCTACTTCCCTTCAGTCGTTGTCTGGTACCCCAAAGGTACATCTCCCTTTCTTTTTCGTCGGCTAGTGTGACGGTACCCATGAGTTGACCCCGTTGTTCGTACCCGTCGATGAGTTGGTGCACGCTATAATCGCCAAGAGTAAAATATTTTAGTTCGTCTTAATTCCTGTTTATTCCATCGCTCGTTACCGTTCGCGTTACTTGGCAGTCACATTCTAAAAGTGGCACCAGAGTGCAAATGTGTTTGTCCTCGTGGAATGAAGGATGCCGTTACCCTGAGATCGACGTAAAAGGAACGGGGTTCACCGGTTACGTCTTTCGTGATTTATGAGCGAAAGAAACCGCAAATTTACACTTTTCTTCTCCTTCTCGAGAAGGCCGACGATGCGGAGCGGGCTCCCATTAGTCTCCTCAAACGATTTATCCAATCATCGTGAGAGGTCGTTCGAAGAGACCAAGAGCTTTTGCCGCCATTTAGGAAGGCTTTGGACAATTTTCAATTTCCAGAAGGTAATTGCCGAAAGTCCCACGATCCTCCCGCGGCGAGCCCGTCGCCAGTTAGAATTTTTTATCCGTTAGGTGAGACACCCTGTACAGCTGCAGCATTTCGCGCATTTTATGAATATACACCCGCACTGCAAGTGTGCTCAACGAAGCAAAACAACAGATGATGATATAAAACTTACTGCTTGCAGTTGGACGTAGTTTGGCTTAGTGATTCCACAAGACAGCTGTCAAGTATACCGTCATGCGAAGCGTTGGCCTGGATGTCGAACACGTGAGACGAAGCCTTCCATCTGTTATAGGAACGAACAGTCGGGATACAATTTAATCGGTAATTTAGTCTCAGAATGCATGCTGGCATAATTTTCGCTCCCAAGTTGGGATTGTACTCGTAAAATATAAGATAATCTATACGGAACACGTACAGGAAATTTATTCGGACGTGCAGGTTCGAAGTGCTGGCGTCGTCTGTCGACAGAGATCTGCGAAGGAACGGTACACAAAAAGATACAGTTATCGTTCCCGATTCGTGGAAGAACAGGGGCGTACGCCCCTTTTCTGACAATTAACGTAACTGCATAAGTATCACAAAAGGCGTAATCGTGGTCTCGAGAGTTTTAAGCGTTACATAGACTCTTAAAAATGAACTTCACCGCATAGCGCCCTCCTAGCCAGGCACCACCTCGAATGATATCGTTTGTTGGAAACGTGAGGCGTACGCTTTTTTTTTTTTTTGTGTGTGTGTGTGTGAAATTATGAACAGCATAAGTGTCACAAAAAAGGCGTACGCCTCCCGTTTTCAACAAATCAGGGGGCTTAATCGCTTCATCGTCGTTACGGTCGTTACAAGCTAACGAGTGGCGGGAAATTCAAAAAGGCGGGCGGGAAATTTAAAAAGGTGGGCACGTGATAAAACACGTGCACGCCGCTCTTCGCGCGATACGTGAAGGCCGTGGTACACGTCACGCGCAATGTGTCACGTGCCCACTTTTTTGAATTTCCCGCCATTCGTTAGCTTGTAACGACCGTAACGACGATGAAGCGATTAAGCCCCCGGCAGATAAGGAAATCATTCGAGATTATTGTTGGTCGTGACGACGTCCACTTCTGCGTGGCCAACAACGGCGAGCCGATCCAGCCATCACACCACCACCACCACCACCCTTCATTTTTAAGAGTGTATGTAGGTGTCTTCGTCGAAACTCACATCCCCATCTTTTTTCTTTATCACGTCACCACCACCATCACGTTAGGTGTTTCGTTTTGAAGAGCTAAACTCGTTAGTAAATTGTGTAGCACCATTATATAAGTAAACGACTGCTTTGCTCTTACCGCATGAGGCCGTTGAATACTATTCTCCACTGTCTCATCGGAGCCTGACATTCGATTCGTAACCCTTTCGCGGCAAAGCCTTCTTTCCCGCTGAGATCCAGAAGTGAGTGTTCCACAAGTTCGTAGTGATCGCCGTTCTCCATTCGCAAGTACATCCACAGGTCGAGGCAGCGGCCACGTTTTCTGCTGACTCTCATGACGAAGCACTCTCCTGTGGTCCTCGTTCCGCAAAAGAACATCTCGTCCCTCCTCTGGAAGAGACAAACGTACGTACACTGATGGTTGATGAAATGATAAAACAGGATTTCACCGCGTAAACATCTCTCAGGGAAACATCTTCCCGAATGACGCCATGTACGCGTTTACGTATGTTTCCGTGTTGCGCCACGAAGCAACTGTTGCTATACGAGTGCTGTGCAGAAGTGGACAGAAGGCAGCAGGAGTGTGTGTGAGGGGGGGAGGGTGGTTGCGTTCTGGGCCGATTTCATGGGGGAACTGTGCCGACATTCGTCTCGAAAAACCTGTCGGAAAACCCAGGGAAAACCTCGGACAGCACAGCCGCTGGTAGGACTCGAACCCACCACCTGTCAGTCTTCAGCACGACCTTGGGTACCACCATCGAGCGGACGACATGCAGCTGGAATGTATGTATGCATGTAGCCATAGATATTTGCTATTTACATAGCAAAATTTGGATTATCTCAGTGTGCGTGCGTATTTCAGGATTTCAAAGATTGTAGCTATAAATAGTGACTGCCTCCAATACTGCTATCCCACATTTCCCTAGTAGCATCTAACTAAAAATTAATCAATATATATCTGTTAATTAGCCACATCAATGCACAAGTAACCTTATTTCTAATGACAAGCTAATGACAAAATTGAAATATGCAATTTTTTTAAAACTTTGGTGCAACTAAAAACTCCCTCTATGTGTATGTATGCACGTGTGCATGTATGTATGCATGTATGCACGTGTGCATGTATGTATATATGTATGTGTGCATGTATGCTTGTATGTATGCATGTATGCTTGTATGTATGCATGTATGCTTGTATGTATGCTTGTATGATTGCATGTACGTACGTATGCATGCGTGCTTGTATGTATGCATTGTACTTACCCTGCCAAGTTTCTCGCATGTCGGTCGCTCTATTTCCCATTCCGCTTCAGGAAAAAGAATTCCAGCAGTGTATGGATCCTGCTTTCCCACGAAAAAGGTACGCTGGGGAATCTTCCATTCCCGCTTCCACAACTGGTAGCGATGGTACAGATAACACAATATACGGTTCCACAAGAGTTCGAGATCTGAGAGACAAAACGGCCATATGGTCAATTGTTTTATGACACCTCCTCAAAACACGCTTCCCGAAGAGTGTCCTCATGCATTACATTAGATTAGATAGAGAAAATAAAAATAATAAGAAACACGGAAGTGCCAGTCCTGACGCGGCGAGGATCCACTACACTCGGATACTCGTAGTAAGAAAATTTAACGAAAACAGCAAATATCAGAACACGAAAAAAGAAAAGAAAAATACAGATAGACAAAAACCAGAATAAACTAATAAATCCAGTCTAAGAAGTCGTATAAATAATAATAACGACTTTAGAGGGGGAAAGAGAAGGATGAACAGATTATGGAAAATTAAGACGACACAAAACTATGGAATGGGATGTGCGAGACTTGCAGGATTAATCACATAGGATGTCCCGACTGTCCGACCTCAACAACATCTATCGAGACGGTCTACTGGTCGGACTATCTACGGTCTGTTTCATTCTACGCAGACGCTGTAATGTCAGGCTTCAAAAATTGCGAGTCAACTGGAAACTGGAACTGCATTGCTTTTTGTTAAAGGGCCACAAAAAGTACTCTGGTTATGAAGTTTTTTATTTATTTACCGCATATACTTCATACTCAACTTGAAAACATGTAAGGGAACATCCTACATTGTAGGAGAACAACTATAACAGAACAATAAAACAGGCAACCGCACGAGCGAAACGCATCAACACACATATCACTCTTTTAGAGCGTGTCAACAAATTACAGACAGACAGGTGGTTGACAAACCGGTATGAGACCGGATTTTGAGGAACGCAAATTCCAGTCTATGATTGTTCTGACAAAAAACACACACACACACACATTTCTAAAACGATTCGTCATGCACTGCAACTTTCTCAGTGTACAATGATTCGGGTACGGGTGTTGGGTACGTACGTTGGGTATACGCAGGGTGATTGGGTAATTCTGGGGCTGTGTTCTAACTAAGTAACAACTAAGTAACTGGAACAGGAACTTGAGTGGGTGAATCTTTCACTAAGACAGAGGATTGAGGTATAGTTGGCGCACGAACCCAGTATAGACGAAACAGCGCCAGAACACAGTTCTCGGATAGTTGGAAATCAGTGGTTGTGCTATCTATCTCTCTTTTTGTGATGTGTTCTAGCACTGTTTCGTCCACTGGAAGAAGCTTTCTATAATACACTGTACGAGGTGTACTAGCTCGCTCCGGGTGTGCAGCGATAGTACGAGCTGAAAATATATCGTAACGCTCTCCTTCGCCCAAACTCCAAAATTTAAACATTACTTTCAGTATTGGGGTGAACTAGAGTTGTAAGAAGGGTAAAAAAAATGGACGCCCTTACCTCTTCGAGTATATTCAAAACGCAGCCCCAGAAACCACGCAAGAAAAGCAAGAATGAACGTCTTCATGCTTGCTCCGTGGTCCGACAACCAGGTTTCGGGTGATATGCTCGACTGCTTCACTTGTCGTGCAGTCGATATCGGTACGCTGTATCAGTGGTCACAGCACGCGTGTGTGTACTCTCAGCATGGAAAACCCGTTGAAGTTGCTATTGTACTCATACAGGAGTGTCGTACGTAGAAGCAACTTTGGACTCTGAGCGAGATGTCCCGATAAACGACAAACAACAAACGAAAAATGAAGGGCACAAGATAGCACAGGATTCGATGTATACGGAAAATTTAGGGACGTATACCCGTTAGGCCGGTTTCACACTAACGTTTTTGTCGTCCACGTTTTTAACGGAGTCAAAACGTGCCCACTGGAATCTACGGTAGCTCGACTGCTTTTAGGTTGCATCTTTGAAGCAAACGGGCGACAAGCACTGTAGTGTGAAACTGGCCTTATGACCACGTGGTTGTCCTGGGCCTGTATACGGCACGCTTTGCCGTAAAGCCTGCATGTTGACATCAAAGCGTGGGTTGTCGTCAACTACATGGAAGTATAGTAGGTGCGGGACAGGACGTTACACAAGGACGTTACTCACAGGACGTTACACAAGATAACGTTTGCAAGGTGCGCTACGGGGTACAAGGGTTAATCTACGGCAGCTCGGCGGGACCATACTTTGGTAAATGCTGGCCCAAGTCACTGCCATATATGTCAGGTGTACGTTGATGCTCGATGGGCATTAGGGTACATTTATGCTGCAGCATCGCTGCTGGCACATGGCACATCGCTGTTTGGCGATGACGAAACAAACACATGTATCTCTGTGGGCGCGTTCATTCTGCAGCATCGCTGCTTGCCAAAGATGCACGCCATGATCATCGCCACAACAATGCTGCCAAACATGTTTGAACATGCCCGGGGACTACCTGACTTCTGGCGATGACAGGTCAAACACAGAGCTTTCTGTTGGTGCATTTACCCTGCAGCCTGGCTGCTCGCTTATCCTCGCCGCTGCTTGCCGCTCTGCTCGCTGCACCTAGGAATGTAAACATGTTTGTCTTCCTGGTATCATTGATGACTGGCGTCTTGAAATCCGACCTGCGATTGGTTGTGATGAAGTCGGTTTCCTCCTTCCCACTTTTCCTCGTTTCCATCCTTCCACAGTGAACGCTGCTAGGCGACTGATATAGCGAAAGCGAGCAGCATCTTGAGCAATCTGCAGGGTAATGCGAGCAGCGATGTGTTTGAAGCTGCAGCGAGCAGCGAGCAGCGATGCTGCAGCATAAATGTACCCTTAGAGACGAGCCTCTCTCGTGTGGACTCCCGGGCCTTCGACATCGCGAAACTGTTAGGTCATCCGTCGTCCGACAAGGCGCTAAGATTTTCTGCGTACAACCGGGCTTATGGACATTCTATACGACACGCTGTGATGTGTCCTGTGTGTGGAGGAGGAGGAGGAGGAGTGTCGTTGGGAGGAACCCGAGAGGTCTGCCTGCCTGATTAGGCGGCATGTTTCTCGGGAAGGGAAAGGTGGTGGAGAGGAGGAGAGGAAAGGGTGAAGTGGAAGACCGAGCGGAATCCGCTCGGGGGGAGGATAGCTGCGTCCATGGGCCGACTTCAGGGGAACTGTGCCGGCTATTACACATCTGAGGGAAACCCAGGAAAAACCCCAGACGGCACAGCCAGCCCGCGGATTCGAACCGCGGACCTCCCAGTCTCCAAGCGCACGCGTTACCGCTGCGCCACCGGAGCTGGTTGTCCTGTGTGTGCCCCCAGCGATTCCGACATTTTACGCTCACTTAATTGGTCGAAACTTTTGAACTCCATGTTGAACTCCATTACCATCTCTGCTCTTCTCTGGACATCAATGAGAGGCAAAACAAGAGTTGTCAGATTGTACTATTTACCGGTCTTATCATTAGGTTTTATTACTGCTACACACGTCAAACATGCTGAGTTTTATTTTCCACGAGCAACTCGCACTAGAGGAACGTATTGAAAATGATCAATTTACAAAAAATAATACGCGATGATGTTGCGTCTTCCCAGAGGCTTTTTAAGCGACCCGTTACTTGTGGCTGAAACGGAAAGCAAACGCAACCAGTTAGGTAGGACTATATATTGGGCCCTATGGACTTCTCTATGTGTTCTGCTGCTTGTAGTCCCTTTTCACAAGGTTGACCACGGGTATTTCGCCGCGTATTTTGCGCGACAAAACGGAAATTTTGCATAATTGCGTAATTGCATAATTACATATTGCGGCTGGTCGGTGCAATAAACCCTTGCAGAACATTGCAAAACTTCAACCCTCATGTCGAATGACGTCGATCTCTCCTCCGATCTATTGAAAACAGGAGGCATCCGCCTTTCTGTGACACTTATGCAGTCATGCAAATTGTCGCAAAGGGGCGTACGCCCCGCGCTTTCAAACTCACGAGTTATAACGGTATTTGCAATGGATTGCCTTCGGCGTGCCATGTGGTGAAGGCGTGTTGCGTGAATTTGGATATACGTTAATGCGATAAAACGGCGTATGCCCCGCCAACCATCATCTTGAATGATAATGAATACTCATAAACACTGACAACGAACACTGATAACGAACACTGTGCACTGATTTGTTGAAAACGAGAGGCGTACGCCTTTTGTGACACTTACCCTGCTCGTAACTGTCACAAAAATGGCGTACGCGTCCCATTTTCGACAAATCAGGGCATATCACGATCATGGTTGGCTAGGGGCGTGCTATGCGGTGAAGTCAGTGATTTATTCAGACCCCCCCCCCTAACACCCTCTCCCCCAAATTTTCATTGACACCATCCCAACTTTTTCACCTGTCTGCCCCCTACAGGGGATACCCTTGCGATTTCAGCTTGACATTTGTCGGTACTGATATGTTAAACTGCAATGACGTAACTACACTCTTAAAAATGAATTTCACCGCATAACACGCTCCTAGCCATCCATAATCTCGAATGATGTCGTTACCTGTCCTGATTTGTTGAAAACGGTAGGCGTACGCCCTTTCTGTGACAATTATGAACAGCATAAGCGTCACAGAAAAGGCGTACGCCTCCCGTTTTCAACAAATCAGGGCAGATAACGAAATCATTCGAGATGATGGTTGGCTTAGAGCGTGCTATGCGGTGAAGTTCATTTTTAAGAGTGTATAATAACGCCCCCCAAGGCTTTTGCCATGGCGCACCAATCTAACCAACGGCTTCGCCGTCCGTCAACATGAGCGTCAACGAGCCCAAGCCTTCGCGTCCTCCTATTGGCCGGCATCCAGGAGGCGGAGCCTCCCTCGCTCTTGGTCAGCAAACGCAAGGGCAGTAGCGCGTCGAAAAGTGTACGTCGACTTTTACCCTTTCTTTGGCATCCCTTTGGACTTCTTTCCGTTCGGCTTGGGCGACTCCTTGGCTGGCGATGACTTGACTTCGCTCGTACCTGTAGACATGTGAGATCCACCGCTGTGCGACTTCTCGGCGGTAACCTTCTCCACCAGCTTCTCCGCCATTTTCTCCATCTTTTGTACCGTGGAACCGCCCGCGTCCGCAGGTCCCTTGTACACCTTGTTTCGAAGAGCCTTCTCGTACATGAGCACGGACACAGCTTTGCTGTGGGGTACTGCCGCTAGAGTTAGAATGATGAGCTGCAGGGGAGAAAGTCAGAACGTGATGTTTGGCGGGATAGCCTCAGCCCCACTGTTGTTCAAAGGGCTCATTATCAAGGGTCGAACATTTACGCGTTGTACTACGCGCCTGAGTATTTTAACTATCTGAAGTATTGAGTAATGCCCTAGTCAGACGGCAAACTTAAGACCGTTAGTGGAACGGCCGTTACTTCACCTGTAGTCCAACCATCATTTTGAATGACATCGTTCTCTGCCCTGATTTGTTGAAAACAGGAGGCGTACGCTTTTTTTGTGGCAATTATGAACTAGCACAGCTGTCACAAAAACGGTGTACGCCTTTCATTTTCAACAAATCAGGGCAGAGAACGATGTCATTCGAAATTATGATTGGACTACAGGTGAAGTAACGGTCATTCCGCTAACGGTCTTAGCTTTGCCTGACTACACTCTTAAAAATGAACTTCACCACATAGCACGCTCCTAGCCGACCATCTGCCCTGATTTGTTGAAAACGGGAGGCGTACGCCTTTTCTGTGACAATTATGAATAGCATAAGAGTGACAAAAAGGCGTACGCCTCCACTTTCCAACAAATCAGGGCAGATAACGATATCATTTGAGATTATGGTTGGCTAGGAGCATGCTAGTGAAGTTCATTTTTAAGAGTGTAGGGTATAAAAGGACCTGGTTTTTGCATGTCATGGTGGATGAGTTTTGACGCCGAAAGCCTCCGGAATTCCATTTGGGCCCTGCAAGCACGTGACCCTCTCCCGCCTCTGTGGCGAAGATTGCTGCCGCGATGCCGCAGTTCGATGTATACGGTAAACCCTGGTTATAATGAAACCGCTTTGTCCGATGTTCTACGCAGTCCCAGCCGCAACAACAACTTTATTTCGAGATGATGAATGGGAAGTTTCATCGCCGGGGGCGAACCTCTACCCCATTGCTGGTGGCGATGCTGGGAATGCATGTGTTTCGAACCCCGATTATTCGAATTGTTCTGCCAGCCGACTGTGCCTACTGCGAATGGTGAGTCGAGATGCAGAAGACAGAGTAGGTGCAGTTCACGCATTTATCTTTCTTTACCAAGGTGTTCAGCATGAACTTTTTCCCCCCTGAGTGAATACTTTTTTGTCGTTCCGCGGTGTTCCTGTGCGGTTCCGAGGTTATATTGTAGCGGTTTTTATGGAACTTCCACTTATATCAAACTGTCGCTTATATCGAATTACCACGTTCGTGTAAAACCTGGAATGCAGGACATGCCTTCTAAGCACTTGAGATATTAAAGTAAATACGTAGGCGCAAATAACTGTCTTAATAATGTACGAAATAAAATATAATTTTTAGTTTGTGACTTTAAAGGGACCCCATCCGGAAACCCATCTATGAAACACAATACCACTATATGTTCGGCAACGGTCGACAACCTAATTGGCTTTTTTTAAATTTTTTTTCTCGTCCGAAAAGTGGCCTTCCCTGGCCGCTGACGCTCCCGCGGTGTGACGTCACTCTCTAAGTGGAGGAGTGAGAGCGTGTTGTGAGAGGAGGAAGGCGCCGTCCCCACGGCCGCGGCATTCCTTTTCCCGAGGCCGTCAGCGCGTCATTGGTTCTTTAGCGGGTGACGTCACTCTAAGCGGAGGAGGGAGAGCGCGTCGCTAAGAGGAGAAAAGGCGCCGTCCAGACACCCGCACGGCCGCGGCATTTCTTTTCTCAAGGCCGCGGCCTCATTGCTTCTTATGGGGTGACGTCCTCCCGTTTGATGTACAAGTTATCCATACACACACCTTAATAATAAATACACGTCTGATCCTCGTCTCCAGGCCTATGAAGATGAACTCGAAGGAGTTGACAATGACATAGACTATCCAATACCCCAGCCACTTTGTCTGGCTGGCCGTGCAGGCCTTATCCATGGCTCGCAGACTGCAGCAAACCAACAGACATAATTAAGCGATAGGTTGAGTGCAACGCGTCACTTATAGGAGACAATACAAAACCTACTAGGCAGGGTACTAGATAGTATTAGATATCATCTAGCGGCGATTGATTAGGCTGTTTTCGCTGAAGGTGTTTACGTTTCCTTCAGTCATCGAGAACTTCGATAGTGAACGCATATGGTCGGGAACACGCAATCGGGAACGGAGGTCGGCATTTGTGACCCCGGCTCACTCATCACCAGCTCAATTTGTCAGTCATGCTCAGTCACTCGCCGCTCACCTCTCCCGTTTGTTCACTCATGCTCTGATCATTTGCCACATTGAGCATATATGAGTGAGCATGAATGAGCGTGTCCACGAGTGAGTCTCGTCGAGGTAACGCTGGGACCGGGGTTTCCACAGCGAAGCCACTTGTTCGTCGTCCCACTAAAGCGGAGCGCGTTTGCGAGTTTGTATGCCTTGGTCCACGAAAATGCAAAAGAAAGTTGTAACGTGTAACGTTCCACTGCAGGAGGGGAGATAGGACATTTGCTTTCATTGGGTAAAACGAGTGAGACGGAAGCGAACAGGTATGCGCACGCCAAGTCGGTGGGCTATATACGGCCAGGCGGACATTCTTCAGGAGAGAGTGTTACTTAAACCCGTTACTTAACCATTACTTAAACCCACTCTCTTTTTTCGAGATCCTCAAAGGAACTACTACTACATTGAAGTATACAATACAAAATTTTGCTACGCAAATTAGCCGAAACAAGCGTGCCCACAGCGCGAGAAGAACGCTTCTTCTATACGTAGGGCGAACACATGTCGACAACGCGGAGCGCGCTCTCATTGGTCGCCGCAAACGACTTCGCCAGTCATCGCGGGAGACCGTTTGAAGCAACCAATCCGAGGCCTCTCCGCATTGTCGGGCTCCTTGAGAAGGGGAGAGAGAGGGGAGAAGCGCACATTGCGGTTTCTTTCCCTCACAGTGCACGAATGCAGCGGATGAATCCCGCTCCTTTTGTGTTGTTTTGAAGGTAACGACATCTTTCATTCTGCGAGGAGAATACCGTTTAAAGTACCCTTTGGTACCCTTTAGAGAAGAATACAAAATAGACGATTTTAAAAAGTTGCGCGCGCCACCAAGCGCGCGGCGGGGTAAACAACATGGGATCTTTGAGCGACACTGCTCTGTCGTCTGCTTCGATTATGATTTATCCCGGCTATGGTACGCCGGCCGACACCGCTACTACGCACACCGGGAATGTTGTTCTTCATGTACCTCCGCCTCTCGCTGTCTCGTAATGCTTCACGGCGTTCAAAGATCCCATGAGCCCTTGCGCGCCAGAGGTGGCGCTTGCTTTTCTAAAAAGGTCTACTGCTTGCCTTCCGATGATCGGCCAGACTGTCGTAATAATATTAGTCATCCTTCTTCCCCAGAAGTTCAGCAGGAACATCAGTACTGCGAACCCTGCAAGAGCTGAACAGAACACTCGGGACTAATTATTGTATACTACTAAAACACAACTTCACCACAGAGCACGGTGAAGACCAACCGTTGAACAGAATGATACCGTTATAATCACTCCTGATTTGTGGGAATTGCGGAGCGTAAGCCTTTTTGTGACGATGACTTCTCACCAATTCTGGTATGACTGCCCTGGATCTTAACTTTCGGCCGTCATCTTGTATCATATCTCATCTCGTCCTAGCGAAAGTCGTGCACTCTAAAAACAGAACTTCACCGCATAGCACGATGTGCGCCCATCACTGCCACGAATGATAGGGCTTTCGCTTCTGATTCGAAGAGAGAGGTGGGCGTACGCCTGTTTGTGGCAATTTGGATATATGAAAATTGTCACAAAAAGGCGTACGCCCCCTTCTCTCTTCTAATCAGATGCGACAACCCTATCATTCTTGACAATGGTTGGCTCACAGCGTGCTATGCGGTGAAGTTCTGTAGAGTGTGGCGCTGTCCACATAAGTGAGGCCAACAACGGCAAGCCGGTTTTCGTCACCACCGTGACGATTAACATAACTGCGTGAGTGTCATCACAAAAGGTCTTACGCCTCCAGTTTAACAATCAGGGTGCAGAACGATGTCATTTGGGATGATGGTTGGCTATGAGCGTGCTATGCGGTGAAGTGCCCGCATGAGGGGCCAACATTCGGCCTCTCTCTTCTCTCTCGGCCTCTTTTTTTTTTTTTTTTTTTACGAACGAACACATTCAACCCGTTTGCATGCAACGGCTACACTCCAGAAACAGAACTTCACCGCATAGCACGCTCTGCGTCAACTATTGCCACGAATGATATGGTTATCGCTTGAGAGGGGGCGTACGCCTCTCTCTTCCTCTCTCTTCCAATCAGAAGCGATAACCCTATCATTCGAGATTATGGCTGGCTGGGAGCGTGCTATGCGGTGAAGCCTTGTTCTTAGAGTATTATATTAGTGCTTTTGTCATACGCACTAAGAAATGAACTTCACCGCATAGCACGCTCCCAGCCAGCCACCATCTCGAATGATATCGTTATCTGCCCTGATTTGTTGAAAACTCTGCCCGTACGCCTCTTGCGCGACAATTACAGCGTAAGTGTCACAAAAAAGGCGTACGGCAGGGCAGATAACGATATCATTCGAGATTATGGTTGGCTATGAGTGTGCTATGCGGTGGAGTTCATTTTTAAGAGTGTACAAAAGACAGGGCACGAAATAGGCAACAGGAAAAGTCTTCTTACCGTACACAATGGCCTCCCTCTTGATCCTGCTGATGGACTCAATCTTTGCGAGCACGTTGTTGATCACCCCTTTTTCCCTGAGCGCAGCACTCACCTCAAACTTCACCCCAGACATATTCCTAGTACAGGACAGAGCAACGAGATGATTTCATGTCAAGTTTTTGCGGTGATGGGGGAGATACAAGAGGGACGTAATAAAGAGGGAGAACGAAATAAAGAGGGAGAGAAGGAAAATGGGGAACTGGGCACTACCTGCATATAGGGTATTCTTTTAAAGTGGCTTTCGTCACGTTGTTGATAAGGTTCTGATTTTGACAGCTTCCTTTATCGTATCCTTTTCTCAGAGTCCTTATAGTGTGTTCGACATTCTTTTTTCTTCTTTTTTTTCGGACGTTCTGTTTTAACGTCACAATGTTGAAACGGAACTTCACCAGAGAACGGGCTCAAAAGCAGCTATTGCATGGAAGGAAACTATTGTCAGTCCTTATTTGTGGAATGTGCGTGGCGAACGGCTTTTCGTGACGACTGAATTAAAATTCGCAAGTGTCACAAAACGGCGTACGCCTCCCGGGAAATCAGCCTGCAATAAATGAGCGAGAACGACACATTCATGAAATTCGGAATGAAGTGGTTGGCTAGGAGCGTGTTATTCAGTGGAGGCGTACGCCTTTTTGTGATAATTACGAAGTTGTGTTAATTGTCACAAAAGGGTGTGCAGGCTACGCTTTCCACAAATCAAACGTGATATCAGTGACTGGATGAATAGTCCCATACTCGCGCACTCTTAAAAATGAACTTCACCGCATAGCACGCTCCTAGCCAACCATCATTTCGAATGATAACGTTATCTGACCTGATTTGTTGAAAACGGGATGCGTACGCCTTTTTTGTGACACTTGTGCTGTTCATAAAGGTCACAAAAAAGGTGTACGCCTCCCGTTTTCAAAAAATCAGGGCAGATAACGGTATCATTCGAGATGATGCTTGGCTAGGAGCGTGCTATGCGGTGAAGTTCATTTCTAAGAGTGCACCTACGCTGAAAAACAAAAGAGAGAGAGAGTGAAACAACAGAAAAAAGAAAGAACAGATCGTGTTACCTGAAAGACCGAAAAATTAGCGAACGGCTGACACAAGAGAAACAATGAATGTGACAGAATTTATATCGAAACTACAACATTAGCCCTATTTGTTCAACGAAATCCGCCATGTTTGTGAAGGAAGCAGAGGTGCAAAAGAACCTGAACGGCGGCACAGCGTGATGCCCTTACTGCCTAGAGCGTGCCCCGATCCCTGCTACCTAACCTGGATTAACTTAACTTAACCACAGGTACGCTACCACCTCTGTCAGCTTTGTGAAGCGTTTTATACGGTGCGATACAAACCGACATAAAAATCGTTCTATAGTGCACATTTACTCATAAATCTTAGTTCTCGATTCTGTACATCAGGCTGTTTCATTTCCACGCAGTACTCTTAAACGCGCTCTCCATTTTTATTTTTTTTTAAGTCCATAAGTACGGGTACGAACTACACTGCGTCAGTGGCTCAGAAGGTTGTTCCGAAGCCTTGAAAGTACGCTTACTATAGAGATGGTGAGTTATCCGTATGAGATAGCACGGTGGGATTCCAGCACCTTGTGTTCTGCCGAACGCGATCCAAGCAATCCAAGGAACGAACGTCGACCGTTCTTGTTCTTCTTCGTCTTCCGAGGGAGAATGGGACCGTTTGTGGTTGGCTCTTCTTCTTCCTCTTCCCGTGCATTCACACGAGCGACATTCCCCAGAGAATACTCCAGCGGAAGACGCGAAAAACGTCATAGCTTTCTGCTGTCACGCGAGCGCGAGCGCTGAACGTCGTGTCATCACGTACACTGCTAACCATGGAGAATACCCTGCGACGCACAGCCGCAAGACATTCCGTAGCAGACGACAGGAAAAGACGCTGACGGTGTCGTCTGCTGTCTTCTGCTAAGTGTGCAGTGCGCCATCTCCCGATATTCCGCACCGTGTGAATGCTCGACATAACACGGGACGGAACTTCGGCTCCGTGGGCAGTGTGTTCGCTTTTTCTTCCACTAGAATATTCCACGAGAATATCGCTCGTGTTAATACACTGTTCCCCTCACTCTTTCTGACCTTATAACCAGTGTGTCGAACCGCAAAAAAATACGGGTTCGGTTCGGGTTCGGGTTCGCGTTGCTTTGATTTCGTTCCGGTTCAGTTCCGGTTCGGCCACGCCAAAAATCAAACCGGTTCGCGAACCGGTTCAACACTTCCATTTTATATGTTCCATAAAATTGCTTTTATCAGGAAATGCGTGGCTAATAGCTTACTGCTGTTGTCTGCATTGACGTTCTTAGCGGTCAGGTACACCCTTTAGCGAGAGAAAGGAGAAATGCATGAACACTTATTGCAAATAGAGTCCACGCTGATGAAGCGGTGTAGTCCAGCTACTTTTTTTTTCACACGCACAGTGCCAGCAAGGTGCACTTAAAGGAAGCCTAACAAAATGGACAGCGTTACATAGACGACGGCACTTGCCGGCACACTGTATACGCAGCGTGAATCGAGCTTGGATCCGTACTGAAGTACATCGAAAATAAGCCTGCCAGCCTGACTCTGTCCGAACTCACAGCAGTCTACTAGTTTATCCACAACACAAAGGTGGTGGTGGTTGTGGTGAAAGGGCACAAAGGCAATGTGTCACGACACAATTGCACTACCAATAAGCAGAACTGCATCTCCTTTTCACCCCACGACCAAATCAAACAGGCACCGTTCTGCGTACGCTCCTTCTCCACTTCTCATGTTTCTGACTTGTTTAATTTTTACGATATTTTTATTCCACAGGTGGTGGTGGTGATGGCGATAGGGCTTGCCGTTGTCGGCCTCACGTATGTGGGCAACGTCACGACTGACGCCCTGGGGGAATGTGCGTCCTGGGCCGACTTCTAAGGGAACTGTGCCGACATATGTCTGAAAGCGTCTGAGGAAAACCCAGGAAAAACCCCAGACAGCACAGCCGGCACCGGGATTCGAACCCGGGTACCTCCCAGTCTCGACGTGACATGGCCAGCATTTTTTATTCCACACCATCACAAACTCCATCACCTGCCCTGGCCAATCGCCCTTTGTGGTTAGCGGCCGCTGCCTTCCTGGCTGAAGAAGAAGAAGAAGAAAAGACGAAGGTTGCCCGCCCCACGTTCCCGGACGTGTTCGAACAATAGCAGCAGGACGACGAGGAAGAATAGCAGCCACTTCGCTGGTCGCGTTGACACATCAGTCGAAGACAGCCCCGCTGATTGCTGACTATGGCGCATCACGGGTAAGTGCTCTAGAATTTCTACGCCTTATCCACTCTTAAACTAGATCTTCACAAACCGTTGCCCAGACAGAATGACACCGTTGTCGCCCCCGATTCGTGGAAAGCGCCGAGCCTACACATTTTTTTTTAGTGACAGTTTACATCCAATAAGTCCCAATGCTATAGTGATATCCGTAGAGCGTTTTTATGTCGGTTTGTATCGCACTGTAAAACTCTTCACGAAGCACAGAAGGGACGGCACTGCTTAACCCAAACGGACATGGTAGCAATTCGGTGGTTGGGTGAGGCTGTGTTGGTTCCCCTCAGGTTCAGGTTCCCCCTCAGGTTCAGGTTCTGGTTGTGCCCCTCCCTCGGGCACTCTCCAGGCGGCGCGGGCATCGGACTGTGCCGCCGGTAGGGTACATGCTCCTCTGCTGCCTTACCCAGATGTCGGATTTCGTTGGAAAAAAGTTTATTTTGTCACATTCCATGTTCATCTTGGTGTCGGTCGTTCGCTAATTTTCTGGCCTTTCAGGTAACACTATTTCTGTTTCTCTTTTTGTCATAAGTGCGGGTACGGAACTACATTCCCTGTCACAAAAAGACGTACTCCTTCCGTTTCTAACAAATCAAACGATGTCACTCGGGAACAATTGTTATTCAAAATGATATACGTAATTGTCTATCTTCGTGATTTGTTTAAAACTGGAAGTACGTGGAATCGGATAACATCCTGCAGGATGTTTCTCGCGAATTAAATTTCGTAAAAGTGATGGCAAAACCTTCCCTGAGCTAAATAGCGTTCGCACCATATTATTCAGACACAATTTTTTAATCGATTTTTTTTTATGTTAGGTGAAACACCCTGTATATCAATTGATACCAAAGCACGTGCACTTCCGTTTTCAAAAAAATCAAGAAAATGGCAGTCTGTTTTGACCCGGTAAAGTTCTATTTATAGATTGTAACAGCGTAATTATCTTTGTTGATGTACTGCGATGTCGTTTCAACAGGGCACCACCTCCACCCGGCTTCAAGGCGCCAGAGTAAGTGATATATTGCTCGGCATTCGAGGAAGGTAACGTTTATTTGTTGAAAACGGGAGGCGTACGCCTTCTTTGTGACAGTTATTCTGTTCATAATTGTCACAAAATGGCGTACGCCTTCCGTTTTCAACAAATCAGGGGGCTTAATCGCTTCATCATCGTTACGGTCGTTACAAGCTAACGAGTGGCGGGAAATTCAAAAAGGTGGGCACG
Organism: Ornithodoros turicata; assembly: GCF_037126465.1. Taxonomy (NCBI): domain Eukaryota; kingdom Metazoa; phylum Arthropoda; class Arachnida; order Ixodida; family Argasidae; genus Ornithodoros; species Ornithodoros turicata. Next base: position 16,615,398 of record NC_088210.1, on the reverse strand, counting down.
TGACACATTGCGCGTGACGTATACCACGGCCTTCACGTATCGCGCGAAGAGCGCCGTGCACGTGTTTTATCACGTGCCCACTTTTTTGAATTTCCCGCCACTCGTTAGCTTGTAACGACCGTAACGACGATGAAGCGATTAAGCCCCCTGGGCAGATAACGATATCATTCGAGATCATGGTTAGCTAGGAGCGTGCTATGCGGTGAAGTTCATTTTCAAGAGTGAACACGCAATGTCTGTTTAACATTGGTCGAGCGTCACTCCATAACCCGATTGTCCTTCCCTATTCTAGGAAGCCTGAACAAGCACAGAACACTTCACAAATGTCGTGAGTAAAAATGCGACCTACATTTACGTTGTCCGTTTGACTAAAGCATTGCATTCGGACTCCAGGAGCCCAGGATCCACAGACACCTTCCTCAGTTCCTGCATTACTTGCGTTGTCGTTGCAATACTGATTACTCTAGTTGTCATCATCATAGTCCTGTTCCGATGCTTCGGTAGCAAAGATAAAAGTGGGTATCATTTCGTGTCTAGCTCTCCCGTCTATTCTCGCCCTATGTCTATAACATCATTTCACAACATTTTCAATACAGGGGTTAGTACACACTGTTAAAACAGAACTTCACCACATAGCACGCTCCTAGCCAACCATCATTCCGAATGATATCATTCTATGCATTGATTTGTTGAAAAATGGGAGGAGGCGCCTATTTGGGACAGATTATCTTGTCCCAAATAGGCGCCTCCCTCCTGTTTTGGACAAATCATGACACAGAATATCATTCGGTATGATGGTTGGCTCGGAGCGTGCTATGTGGTGAAGTTCTGTTTTAACAGTGCATCGTACGTAAGGGATAGCGTTGGTGGTTCTGCGTACTGCCCGAAGCCCTCTCTCTGTTATGCACTCTAAAAACAGTGCTTCCCCACATAGCGCACTCTGCGCCAACCATTACTGCGAATGATAGGGTCATCCCTTCTGATTCGAAGAGAGAGGAAGGCGTACGCCTTTCTGTGTGTATTATTATATACCCAAATTGACACAAAAAAGGCGTACGCCCCACTCCCTTTTTTGAATCGGCAGCGATAACCCTATCATTGGGCAGTGGCAATGGTTGGTGCAGGGCGTGCTATGCGGTGAAGTTCAGTTTTTAGAGTGTGGGCGTGCGCAGAACCATCAACGCTATCCCTTACGTACGCAATGCGATAGCGTACAATGTACTAAAACTCTGATGGTGTTTTCTACCGTTCAGACCAATAATTCCACTCTGTGTGTGTTTTTTGTCTTTTTTTTTTCTTTTTTTTTTTTTTCAAACACATATACCGGGTGTTTCAGTTAAATCCTCGGGCTCAACAATTCGCGAACGGGTGCACCAATCGACGAACTTACTTTTGGTATCTGTCCGATACCACCTACAAGCTGCGCACCGTGTGAATGAGTGGAAGGCGCTCATTATTTAAATAAAAATTCAAATGAGTTTCGTAAAAAAACAACTCCTAAAGCAGGGCGCTGCCGGCATTAAAATGAGCTAAAATGACGATGATGATGATGATGGTGGTGGCCATGCCGTTAATGCCGGTTACACACACGGTAATCGCTGTTTGCTGCAGTCACACGGCCGACCAAACGGAGGTTGCGCCTCTAACCGCGGTTATGGGAAACCGAGCTTGGCTACCTTAATTTCGCGAGGTATAGCCGAGGATATGGACGGTTGCCTTAACCGCGCTTAGCGCTGCCGTGTGACATCTCCCGCAAGTAATCATGTGCGTACCGTATATTTAATTATCGTTAAGCTCTTTAATTACCGTTATGCCCTTTTCTTTTCATGATAAAAAAGCGTAACCAGAATATGCCTGGCGCTTGTGTCGCAATCACGTGGTCACTGCTAACATATGTCACAAACTGCCATGTGACAAACACCAAACCGTGGTTCACCATGGGCTCGTTCGGCTGCGCAGGGGGCGCCCTCGCTCACTGCAATCAGTGCCACATGTGGTGGCGCGGATAAGTTATTTCCAGCGTTTATATAAGTTATTTCGCGGTTTCCTGCAGTTATTTCATCAGGCATTGTACACATTCACTGAAGTAGGTCGAACACAAGACAGGATTAATAACGCAATAACGTGTGAATTCACCAACATCGTCATCTACGCTTGTATAGAATAGACTGGAAAACTTTCCTTCCCCCGCCACCAGGGACGAAAGCCGGCGCCAGTGTCGCCGTGCCAAACTGTATAGTCGAACGTCGCTATAACCGCGGTTTGGTCGGGTAACGGCAGTTACGCATAACCGCAGTTAAGACTGCCCCTGTGACAAGGGTACAAGTAAAACTATGACGTCACCGAGAAACATGAGCCCGCGTTTTCAGCGAATTTAAGGCGGACTCACTTCTTAAGAAGTCTATGAGGAATTTCTGTTCGCAGGGTTCTCGTAAACCTCGCTAAATTTCCATGTGAAACAGGTACAGGCGTGTTTCTCTCGAGTTTATCTAGGGAATGACATATTTTGTGAAGGACTGACGCGATCCACTGATTTTCGGCGAATTAAAATTTGTCAATTTTTCAACTACATGGGAGTCTATAGGAGATGCAACAAAATCGCTTCTGTCGGCACGCCCGCCCGCGATATTTGGGCCAAAATGATGTCATTCTCTACAGTAACAGTCGGGGAATTGATTGCAATCAACCAATTCGACAAGCTTACTGCTGTCTCCCAGATCCCTGCGAATGTAAATAATGGCTTATACAGTCAAACTCCTTACTCCTATACAACGAAACTCAGGGGACAGCAAAAAAAAAAAAAATCGCTGTAAAGGTATTTTCGTTAAAAAGGATGTCCATTATTGGACCTATAGGGCTCCAGCGGGACCGCAAAAAAATTCGCTGTAGTGGTATTTTCGTTAAAAAGGTGTTCGCTATAAAGGAGTTTCACTGTACTCGTTTGCTATCATGTTCTGCACGCTGCGCCGATTACATTACTTCCTTAAAACGCGTGAGGGAAGCAAAGCGAAGAAAACAATTTTGGGACGGTGCAGCCAACTCCTCCTGGAAGCGAACGTTAACTGGACCGCGTGGGTCCGCCTTAAGTTTCCGCATCAACTATGGCCTCCCCCAGAGCGCGAAAATGTGTTCTACGCGACCTCGCGTTTGCATCACAAACGCGTCTTACAGAGTGTCCCTTCCAGGAGAATGTCATCGCCCTGGTGAACTGATTCCTTATAACCCGTACGGGAATACCACGCAGAGCTGTGACTACGAGGAGTGCAGGGTCTTCGGTATGTAGTTCTTTATGTAGTGTTTTATAGTGGTACACGTGACCTTGATCACAACTTAGATACAGACTTGTATACGTATCTTGAGTACGCACTCAAGATGCAGTACTTCAAATCACTTCAAATCCGGATAGATCTTCATCGCGCCAAATCAAATCCCTTTTCAAATCCGCATTTTTTTTCAAATCCATTACAAATCCGGAAGAGGAACTAACAGTGCTGGACAGCTGTAGAATGGTTTCAGAATCGTCCGCTGTTTTCGAAGTTCGATATTTTTACGCAGAATACCCAATCAGTAACTCGAATCCCTAACTGTCGCGTAACTAAGAAAAGGAGGCGAGACCGTCTAACTCAGTGGAGCTCAATGAGCATATACTGCGGTAAAAGGAAATGAGAACTTGATTGTTGGACGAATACTGTGCTGCGAGAAATGCAGTGCGAATATTTACTTCCTCGTCGCTGGTCTTCGTACGGTTATTTGAAAGTGCCTTTTTGGGCCTGTTGGTGAATATCATTGATGTGGGTAAAAGCACTAAAGCGGAAAGGGACGCAGCGTAGTGACACTGTGCGTAAACTTTCGACTGTTTATTCATGTGAATAAACAACTGAAAGTTTGCGCGATCTGTGTCGTCCGTTTCGTCACTTTCCGTTTTAGCCCTTTTGCTAGGGATGTGCAAACCGAATTTGGGAATCCACGAATTCTCGAATCCTGTAGGCGCAGAGATTCGAGATTCGCGAATCCGAATCCCTGTGCCCAAAACGGCGAATCGAATCTTTCGAATCCACCAACCACGTTTACTCGTTTCTTTTTTAAAATTGGCGCCTTCGGGTTCCGCCGAAAGCCTCATTGGGCGGCGGGTGTTTTCTTGTTCGTTTACATATTGCTCTCGTCTGAAAGAGTTTAGGCAGGAACTGTTACATTACAAGTGACCTGGTTTTGCTTTTGATCGTTGCTTAGTTTTATGGAAATAATTCAGGCTCGAGAATTAATGCGTTTCTTGTAGTCGACGAACAACGTGTTAAATAAATTACGTTTAAGAACTATACGGGTGTATTTTCTCCTAAAGCTGAAACAATATTTAATTTGGTTTTCATTAAACGAAGGTGTCATATTCTGCTTCAAAACATTTTTCACTAATCGCCCAGCTTTTCTCAGTGGCCTATATTGAAGGAATGGAATATTGAAGAGTATTGGACTTAGTGTCAGCGCTGTATTACACAGTATAACAGAGGAAGCCAGAGACGGAGCAAGCTTTGCACCACAGTGCGTCGCACGCCACATTTGGAGGCTACACTCTAAACGCAGAACTTCACCGCATAGAACGCTGTGCGCCAACCATTGCTACGAATGATAGGGTTATCGCTTCTGATTCGAGGAGCGAGGAGGGAGTACGCCTTTTTGTGGCAATTATCATATATCAAAATTGTCATAAAGACGTACGCCCCCTTCTCTCCTCGAATCACAAGCGATAATCCTATCATTCGTTTGCAGTGGTTGGCGCACAGAGGGCTATTGCGGTGAAGTTCTGTTTCTAGAGTGTAGCGGTGGCGCTACTCATCGGCTTAATTAATCGGTTATTGCTTCCTTAATTTCCACAATACGTTGTACTTCAGCTTACCTTAGTATGTTTGTATAAGCGGTCGACATCCCACGAGAGATGAGTCTTTCTAAAGTTGATCATCATCAGTCTACGGGTTTTCATAGGAGCTGTTGCTGTCGTCTGCTACCGTAGTCGTACGTTCGCTTCTGCGCGTTCAAATTTCCATTGACCAATCATGATGTGCCGATGAGTAGCGTCCTTATTGGATCGTGCGGATGGGCTCCTCATAGGAGTTGGATGCTCTGGAAGAACGTGTCCAGCGGTGCATAGGACAGTCCTCCGTCCACTCTTCCCCATTTGCGCATGGGTCACCGCTCGTGCCAATGAACTTAGGATAATAATATTGGTGTACAATTACAAAAAGTATATGACAATATAAACAATATATCAGTCACAAATCACAACATCGTTCAGCGGAATTTGTGAGCACAAGATGCATTCAACACCAGGGCATCCTCACGGCATGTGCCCCCGTCCCCAGTGGAGAAAGGCTGCCGATTAATCTCGTATCCCACTTGATTCGAGTCAATATTAGTTATCACTGTCCTGTTATTATAATGTTAGGCCATATATGTGCACACCGTGTTACAAAGACACTGATGAATTATTCTATTTTCAGTCGGTAGTCTGCGCGACTCCCTAGCAGAGTTCCTGGAGCCATGCGATGACTTTTTCGAGTTCGTTTGCGGCGGCTGGATGAAAAAAGCTAGAGTCTCACCGGATGAAGTTCTCCTCACTACTGTAATTGAGTCCCACCGCAAAGTAGAAGACGAAATTGGCGGTAAGCCCTTCCAACGTCTAGAGGGATTCAGACTTACGACTGCAGGTCCTCGTGCAGAGATCCTGAACAACACCGTGATCTCGTACCGCGATCAGACAGCCATGCAGAAGGCGTCCGCGCTATACCAAGGATGCATCAATATGGGTAAGTTTCGAGACTCATCTTCGACTGGTCGCACCTGGTCCTCTGAGTGAGACCGGGCAAGTTCGGCTCTCGCTTGTAATCAGACTTGAAGGTATCTGGAACAAGCCGAACGCGGCCAGCGCCATCTAGACACAGAAGTCTTGCTTGAAGTCAAGGATGTCGTCTGTTTCAGTGAATCGCCGCTGACGCTTTAGAACACAACGCTTTCTGTGACTACAAGTGGCCGCCTATGCGGCTGGTGGCAGCTTGTCTCCATAGCTACAGCCGCCGAAATCACGGTCCTTATTGGCGGGTTCTTAATGACTGCGTCACGTCGTTTAAGGGATTAGGCTTTGTTTATCTGAGTGGCATTGGCGTAACAGCCGCATTCGCAGCAGTAGAACGTATAACTTCCGGTTTTCCACCGAAGCAGGACATGGACGTGATTCATGGGAATGGAACGACGTTGGTAGGAAAGTTTCAGATCTTGGTACCGCTCAGAGCGGCCCAGAGCGCTCGGAAACCGAAAGGCCAATGCAATCAGAGCACTCTTTCCACCAGCCTCGCCAGAAAGCTCCAGAGCAATCGACCAATCGAATATTGTAATACGAGTGATAATTTTTCTTTTTCGCTTATAGACCTCCGGAACAGTAAGGGTGTGAAGCCTCTGGAAGATCTGCTGACCTACTTCGAAATCCCCAACTGGCCCGTGGTGAACCAGACGGCGCAGTTTCGAATCTTCCACATTTTGGGGAGCGTCATCAGAGAACTCGGCCTGGACGCGATCATTTCGGTTCGAGTGGGCATGGACTATCATAATAGCGACCGATATATCATATACGTAAGACCTGGATCCGGCCCCCGTGAAAGTACGATCGTCCTCACCACGATTTCTGTTCCAGATTGGGCAGCCGTCGTTTGGAGTGGAGAGCATAGTCCTACGCGGTCGCTTCCGCTCACCCTTCTTTAGAATCTTGCACAGGTACAAGCTGTACATCTATCGCAGCGCCATCTTGCTCGGTGCCAGCGTAACAGCGGCTGACGTTGTCAACAACATCGTCGCATTTGAGAGCAAACTGGCTGCGGTGAGTCAGCATTGATTGACGTCACTGACACGACACTGTGGCTGGAACGTGCCACGATGGACTAAAAGAATCATTTGTTTATTATTATTATTTATTTTATTATTCTAAATCAACTTCACTGTGAGACTAGGTGCGTAAAATCAAAATGCCGTTAGCGACCATTTCGCGCTTTCCCAAAGAACCTGCAAAATGTCATAGTTTCGGATTCTCAGAGTTGGTGACGTCACAGAGCTCTGGCGTCTCTCTCCAAGGAACAATGCGCGCACCTTCCCGGTATATCCGCTCTCCGCGCCACGTTACAACAACGCTAACGGCTAACGGCTGTGGTGACGAGACGGGAAATGGACTTTGAAGTAGCAGCGCTGCCAGACGGGTGGCACACTGAGGACACCTATGACGTCATACCTCTAAGAACTAGAGATTTTGATACTTCCGCGTTACATAAAGAAACAATATTTTGGAATAATGTAATGGGAGAGACGTGTATTGTAATTCAGTAGTATTTGGAAGACATTGCGGTTTGGTCCGTGTGACAGTGTAAAGTGACACACGATTCCATCGGAACAGCTTACTGAACCTCTGGAAACACTCAACAACCCGAGGCGAGTTTACAACCTCATGTCGTTAAGAACACTGGAAAGCTCCATAAAAGAGGTGAGCCACGACGCTAGAAAAGTTGGTCCGTCGTTTCTTACGGTTCGAATCGTTTTTCAGATCCCTTGGACATATCTCCTTAACATTATTCTCAAAGAGGTCGGCGTTTCCTTGGATACAGACGACCATGTTGTGATCACGCACCCATTGTATCTCAAGAGGCTTTCCAGGCTCCTGAAGGAAGTTCCAAGGTACGATGCTGGTTATCCCGATTACAGGATTTACAGATTACAGGGTATAATTTCACCTGCTAGTTCCGGTCGCAAACACCAAGGGTAGGGGAAGATCTAGGGGTGTCCGGATGTCATGTCCCCGCTCATTTTAGCGCTTAGTGCTGAGTGATCTTAGGCGGCAGCACGCTGTCTTGAACCGACCGCGCCTCTCAGAGAAGTCCAGGGTCCACCCCTGCACTATACGTATACGGTGAAGCGGTACTCTTCATCAAGTTTACGAAATGTGACTCGATTGATTCTCCGTCGTATCCGGAATGATTTACAATGGCCAACGCGACTGAACTTGCAGCTCTGCAGTGGCTAACTACTTGGGCTGGCGCATAGTACAGATGATGGGTAACCACGCCCTTGAGCGGTTCCGTCGTGCCCGCTTCCGATTCGATCGCTACCGGTACCTTCTCCAGGACATCACGGAACTACCACGAGAGTGTGTGCGAATGACTACGAAGCTCTTGCACTTCGCAGTAGGACGGCTCTACTTCGACCGGCACATCACCAGGCCGGCAGAACGTTATCGCAAGGTATAGCGCTGTCCTGGATGAAGTCCTGAAGCCGTTGGTCGAGAACTACGGCTTAGGACCTTTAACGAAGCACAAACACACCCTCCTTGCTAAAAACTTGCAGCTCGTTCTCACTAGTATGCTCTGTGCAGGTGTACGAGGTAGCAGAGGAGGTTCGCGACGCCTTTGAAGTTCTCGTAGATTTGAATACTTGGATGGACGACGAGACAAAAGAAAGAGCAAGGCAAAAGGTAAATAAATTTGGACATATGCACCTTCCCGCAGACTATAAGCTTTTTCTCCCAACGACAGCTGCACCACCTGCAGATGAACATCGGATTTCCTCCATGGATTCGGAGCGACAGGGACCTTGATGAGTACTACAAGGATGTGAGTATATTATCTGTACTGTAGGAGGAATGCTGTATAAAATAAACCTCCTTCAGATACCTGACCTCCGCAAAGAAGAGTATTTCATCAGCTTCTTGAGAACTCTTAAGATTCACAACCGCATCGCACTTGCAAGGCTCAGGCGCTACAGGAGAGCTCAAGATTTTGGGTAAGAAATGCCAAATCCGGTAGACTTGTCTCCGAGTCTTCCATTTAATCCTCTAGGTGGTATCCTGAAGACGGCGAATGGGGCATGCAGTACAGCTTGCTGGGAAATTATTTGCGTACGTACCCGTTTTTATTCTACGACTGTTTCTGATCTCTCTGTATCGCAGTTCTGCCGGTGGACTACCTTCAGTTCCCGTTCTTCCTCATGGCTCTCGCTCCGTAAGTAGTAAAATCTCCTATGGGTAAGGTTCTTGTAGAGGAGGTGGTGACCGGCGATGATGGTATGCCATGGAGAGGCGATGACGGTGGCCTATCTCTATGGACGCGCCGGTGGAACTGAGGAGCGTGTGTTCCAGGCGCGTGTCCGTCCTCATCGTCGTCCACCGGCCGTCACGTCACTCTCCCCTTAGACGCGGAGCGGCGATAAAGCAGCAGAAGTCCACGACTTCACTAGAGGTGGGCAGCGAGGGCGACCGTGGTTGACGTGCACGGTTGAACAGGTTGAGGGCACGGCACACGTGTGCGAAGCATCGCACCTGGTGACTCACAACGATCCGTTAGTCCGAGAAGAGCAGGGAAGAGAGTGACACTGAAAAGAGGCACTTTAAAGAAAGACTTTAAAGAGACACTGGAGTGCCTCTTTAAAGGAGCAGCGAACCCTGCCTTATTCATTTTCGACGAACGATGATGTCTTGTCATCGCGCAATTTAATTTACGAAAACCCCATCAAAGGCCGACCATGAGCGATGCGCCGTGACTTTGGACGCCCGGCAAGATTTCCTATCGTGTGACGTTACTAGGTGTGACGAGCACCTGCGAGGTCTCATTTCGACCATAAATTTAGTCCGCTGCCCGAATTTAGTCCGCAGCGAAGCCCGGTGCTAATTGCGGCGTACCCTCTGCGTCACGTAGTGATGTCAACATCACTCTCTCACTTACGGGATCTCTACTTGAGGGTGGTCTCTAGAGTGTGCCCAAACCAAAGGCCTCTCGCTCGCTACGACTATCGTCCTTGCGTAAGTGCACGTCTTATCTGTTGCACAAACCTCCGCCAAAGCGGAAAATGTAATGACTTCTATTAGGAAAAGTGCTGGAAAAAATGCAAAGAGGAAATGGCATTAGGGCATTTTCCGCAATCAGCGCAGCGTAGCAATAGCTGATTGGCTGATAGCGATGCGGCAAAGGATCGGAGGGTGCCCACGGTTTCCTGAAACTCCCTATTAATAGGTTGAGAAAGGCACGTATCCGTAAAATCTTATCACTCTGTGCTTCTCGCATTAACGGGAGATATTCTTGCATTATCTTATTTGAACAGTTCGTTTTATTCATCTCATTTCTTATCTCTAGCGTATTAGAATCATATCCATCTGGCAATTCCTCAGTCCGCGTTAGAAGTCCACCAATTGGGAGCTGCTGCTGCAGTCCTATGTATTAACACTTGCTCGTGCTTCCATGCTGATGTGTGGGTATACTGGGTTCTTTACTTATTCCTGCTTTTCTATAGGCCCATAAACTTCGGTGCTCTTGGGTCGATCATAGGCCAATACATGACTTATGGGTTCGGCGAACAAGGTAGGTAACGAACGTCCTGCCCAAGACCTGCGCTGTGCATACTATAAGGACTGGCTCTCTCCGCAAGGTGCCTTGTATGACGAACGGGGAAAGCTGGTGGAATGGTGGTCCCGGGAGTCTCACCGGAAATTTACAGCCAGCGCCAACTGTCTCATGCAGCAATACGATCAGTTCAGCAATCCCGTTACTGGCAGAAGGGTTAGTATAGTCTCATTATGCGTTTAGCCAGAACCTGCATTAAGACTTTATTCTGTTCACGTAGCTCAATGTCAATTCTACTCTGGAGACCAGTATCGCCGATAACGCTGGTTTGAGGCTCGCATACAAGGTAAGCACCACGCGACACTCACGGTGTCGCCAACATACACGGTGGGTCATGTAAAGAGCAGCAGGTAGACTCTATCACTGTACTGGCGATTTCCTTTCGATTGCATAGCATGCATTGTCTTTCAGGCCTACAGAGTCTATATGACCAAATATGAAGAACTGTACGGCGCTTATACAATCCCGAACACCGAACCCTGGAATCTGGATCAAATATTCTTCATCTCCTACGCTATGGTAATAACAGAACAACACGTCTTCGTGTTGTAGTAAGCACTAAAAGCGTTCTTCTTTTTAAGGCACGCTGCGAGGTTTCTCGAAAGCGTTCAATGTACTTTTACCTAAGGCCTCGAGAACAAATACCAAACCGCTTCAGGTATTAAAGTTCTTGTCTCCGCTGTAGCCGCGCTGAACAGTGCTCTTTGCAGGACTATTATTCCGTTGATGAACTTCGAGCGGTTCGCGGACGCCTTCAACTGCCCCCTTGGAGGCATCATGAACCCGGAGCAGAAATGCGTCGTCTGGTAGAACTCGTGGCACCTGCAATATGTGTGCCTATAATAAATTTGGTCTCTATGGCCTATAATAAATTTGGCAATGGTCTCTCAATTTTCATTGCACCTGTCATGTGCTCCCAACATTGAAACGCTGTTCCATTCTTCGACGTCTTGTGACGCCCGTGGCTTCCCGCCAATGGACAACAGATTTGATCCAACCAGAGAGGATTTGATCCAACGCTCGCTTTCCGCATGCCACGAAACGCCTCTCGTCCAGATGCATTAATCCATGGAATGCGACTCGTGCGGCTTTTACACCTGGGTGGCGTTATCGCTTTTTGCAAGTTGACACTTCACTCACTGCGGTGCAACCTTTCCTAACCGCACCCTCAGAGTCTCTTAGTCACCTGGGACTCTCTCCCCTCTCTGTATCAAAATTGCTTGGCCCATGGCTAAATACAGCCCACCAACGCTCTGCCAAAAAGGCCAAAGGTCAAAAAGGCGTATGCCCTGCGCTTTCCACAAATCAGGAGTGCTAACAGTACACTCTAAAAGCTGAACTTCACCGCATAGCACGCTCTGCGCCAACCATTGCCACGAATGATATCGCTTCTGCTTCGAAGAGAGGGGGCGTACGCCTTTTTGTGTCAATTTGGATACAAGGTAGCTGACACAAAAAGGCGTACGCCTCCCTCTCTCCTCGAATCAGAAGCGATAACCCTATCATTCGTGGCAATGGTTGACACAGAGCTTGCTATGTGGTGAAGTTGTGGTGAGTGTGCGAAGTGTGTGTAGAGCGTCGCCTGTGGCGATGAAATTCCCCATTCCCACTGTGTTTTTGCTGACTCAAGTATTATTGCGTGTAAGAGGCATTTTACATCATTCGTCCCGATTCGGCCAGATGAAGCAAGACAGGCGACAGCGCACGGCAATGTGTGATGGAATAGTGTTTTCACGACGAATGGCGATGTCCGTAGCTGGCTTGCCGAGGAGCAGCACGAGCCATCGTGGGGTCAGCCATCAGCGAGCCCGGTAACGCACGGATGCGATAGGATACGAGCTTTCGTGGCGTCAGACATAGCCTCCTGTAGCTATAGGAGGCTATGGCTTATGGGTCAGCAAGCTCATGAATGAATCGCGGCGAATCAAAACATGGCACGGCCAAACCTTGCGGTTGAAGAGCTGAAAGCTGTTTGAGGAGTTTTCGAAGCGACTGCAACGTAGTCTGCGGAGTCTCTAGTCGAGTCCTGGTAGGGGACGTGCTCCTGACAAGTTCTACGGTGGAACAAGAGTTTGGGATCCGGATCCTGTATGCTGTTTAACGCTGACTGTAAATTTGGTCAATGATACCGTATGCGGAAGGACAACATGAACATTGTACGAGCACTGAAGAGGTAGAACAACCGACTCAAACGTCGAGGATGTCCCGAGCAACAGTTACAGGAATAGATTCAGGTAGGGGAGCAACCTTGGGCCAGACAGTGAAGCGCTCGATGCAGGTAAAATGCTAGATTCTATTCCAGCAGAGGAACCCTACAGGGTACTTCAAGCGCAATGCAAAGCTGCTGAAACAAGTTGTGAAACGGAGCACGATTTGAAAAAAAAAAAACAGGAATTAATTATATTACTGAGTGGCAAATATTGAAAAGGTATTGAGTAAGATGCTAAATACCAACAAAAGAACCAACCAACAATCAAGACAAACACAACACTTAGACGCACCAACGAGAGATGTGTGTTTGAGAGATGAGCCCCGCCACCGGCACTGATTTTCGTCAACCATCTTTCAGAGCATCCTTCACGTAGATGTCCGTCAATAGCCTGGGCGTACACTCTTAAAAATGAACTTCACCGCATAGCACGCTCCTAGCCAGCCATCATCTCGAATGATATCGTTATCTGTCCTGATTTGTTGAAAACGGGAGGCGTACGCCCTTTTTGTGACAATTATGAACAATATATGCTTCACAAATAAGGCGTACGCCTCCAGTTTTCAAAACATGAGGGCAGATAACGATAGCGGCTCGGCAGCTTGATTCGGTGAGCGAGGGGGGCGTACGCCTCTTTGTAGCAATTTGGATATATGATAATTTATTTTACCACCCTTTTACACCCTTTATCAAACTCTATATCAGACCTAGGTGGTAACTGTAGAAGTTACCACCTTTTCACACCCCCTTTTTTTTTAGAGTGCACTGATTGCTGTTGAACAGCTGTGAAAGAAGACAAACATTTACGCACGAGGGCTCGTGGCATCGCACAGGAGCTCGTGCATGAAGAAGAAATCAGATTTTTTTAGGCCATCTACCTTCAGTGATCTCTCAGATCGGAGAACCTTACAGGCTACCAGAGGGGCTCTTACAGGACACAACATGTCCAGCACTACGCCACCCGGTGGCAACCCAGCGCACGAGACATCGAAGACTAAACCCGCAGCCGAAGGACATCCCCCTGCTCCCAATGCTGACACGAACCAAATAGAGCCGACGCGGGCACGGCACGCATCACCTCCGAAGCGAAGAAAAGAGTCAAAATCGAGTAAGAAGTCGAAGAAATCTAGAACCACACACGATGGGAAACCAGCCAGCGCTTTATCGCCTTTGTCACCGATCAGCGACGAGTTGCCAACGTTGTCACAAGACAGCATTCCAACGCTCCGACACTCCGATGAAGGCACGATAGTTCTTAAGGAAGATACTGTCTTTGCTCCGATACACGAAGGTGGAAAAGCTCCCGTGGTGGTTCATGTGGTGAGCAAGTCTCCAGAACACGGCGTCTCCCCCGCGGGGCAGCACAAACGCATCTCTAAGAATCTCGCCTCGTCTAGTGACTCGAAGGCGGAAGAACACGTCGAGATATTCAAGAAGGAAGCAGAGGTGGAGGAAGTGTCTGTGGGGCAGAGGAAATCCCCTGGAAGTAGCCCCCAGAAGCAGCTGTCCGTCGAACGGAGGTCATGGCCGAGTATCAAGAGGAAGTCGTTGTAAGTGCACATGGAAACGTTTCCAACATTGTGTTTGGATGTAAATGACGTAGAGATAAGTTTTTGCCCCGCGTTTAGCGGCAGCGGATCACGAAGGGAAAAATATGCGGCTAAATAGTGAAAGAACTCCCAACCCTCCCTGCTCGCATCTGACCACGATCTATCCATAGGAGCCCTCTTAGCGCTTTGCTAACGTTTGCACGTTTTGCTCGTCAAGCTGCCTCGATGGGAGCATGATCAATCGTTGTAGCGCAGATGCTCATAGAGTTTTAGTTGTGGGATACGCTAGGAAGTTTGGTGTTCACATTGCACTGTACGCAAAGTCACGTTCTACGCATGCGGAGTGTGCATCGGCTGTCGTAAAGCGACAGCGCGCAGCGTAAACCCTCTGATGACGAAATATGGAAGTTCCATTTCGTCATATCTCTCCAATCCAATATCTCCCGGAACTCAACGAGCTTGTACTAGTGTTAAGGGAGTTCCTCATTCGCTACTGTCCTCAACGCTGTGTCTTCGTTAAGCACTCGCAGAGCTACTGAGGACGGCGCTGAGGAATTTCCTCAACGTTCGTGCAAGCGGGGGTTGGCAATGCATTTACCTGTAGCGCGTCTTACGAAGCATCCGTGGCACAGTCAAAGTCAGGCTTGAGGGCAATGAGCCAGCTGTGGACTCTGGGGGCTTAATCGCTTCATCGTCGTTACGGTCGTTACAAGCTAACGAGTGGCGGGAAATTCAAAGAGGCGGGCGGGAAATTTAAAAAGGTGGGCACGTGATAAAACACGTGCACGCCGCTCTTCGCGCGATACGTGAAGGCCGTGGTACACGTCACGCGCAATGTGTCACGTGCCCACCTTTTTGAATTTCCCGCCATTCGTTAGCTTGTAACGACCGTAACGACGATGAAGCGATTAAGCCCCCTGGTGCGATTCGAACACATGATGACGGGACAAGGTTCGAGCCAAGCACACTCTACACTCACAAGAAATAACGGAGTGAACTGTGGAGTATATACAGTTTCTAGGCCCCCTAATTGCAATTACGCTCCCGATATAAGGGTCTCCTAACATCGACATTCACTCCCAGCATTGCAAATAGTCCCTAGACTTCGTATAAACTTCCATGCATACGAGTCCATGTAGCCTACAATTCTAACGTCACTCATTTCTTTCTTCCAGTTTGCACGGCCTACGGGAAAGGATAGTTGTCGTCAACATAGCCTTCGTCCTCTTCGTCGTATCCTGTACTCTAACCACTGTGCTAGTCCTCATGTGGTTCCAGTGGGATTTGGTCGAGGTACCTGTCGGGACCTACGGCACAGTACGCGGATACAGGTTCGATGTTGAAGGACGGACGATGTACGCATTTCTAGGCGTCCACTTCGCTCAATCCACCTCGGGTGACAACAGATTCAAGCTTCCCATGCGTCTCGACAGCATCCCGCACGTCGTTGATGCAACGCTGCGAAAGCCAGCGTGCGTCCAAACGTCTGTCTATGTTGGCAGCAAGAGCGTAATTGATTACCGTGAGACCGCCGAAGACTGCCTTCATCTGAATATTTGGACACCGTGCTTGATCTCGGAGCAACCCACCTGCCGGAAGACAGTGGTGATCTTCTTGTTTGGAACGAAGTTTCAGAACGGCGACAACAACCGGTATGACGGAAGGTACTTCTCTGCTCTGGGGGACGTCGTCCTTGTCGTGCCCAACTTCAGGTTAGGAGCCTTCGCTTTCGTGTCTTTTAAAGGTAAGTCCTGTCATAGCCGTATGGACGCAGTACACCCTAAAAGCGGAACCTCATCGCGTAACATGCTGCTCAAGGTCAATTAGCATTTAGAATGATAGCGCCTGTCTTCCGACTGGCTAACGACGAGGGATCTATGTCAGTATTTCGTGTACAGCGTATAACCTCTGCTGTACTCTCGCCATTGCACTTTTGTCCACTGTGCATACGCAAGCGCTGCTGCCTGCTGCACTGTTGACCTTGTAATGCCTTATTTCGAGGCCATTTAGCCGCGTGCTGCCGAGCCGCTGGCGATCCGCGTGCAATGTGAATGTCTACTGCGAACATTTATCACAAGCATCGACCTCTTCCAAGCGATCGTACCTTTCTATTGCTATAGCTATTTGGTTTTCCTGGTTTTGGTTTTGATTTGCTCTTTCGATTTTTTTATTTTGCTTCTGGCTTTTGATTTTGATTTGTTTTTAGGGTTTCCTGATACACCGGGCAACTTGGCACTTCATGATCAACAAATAGCATTGGAGTGGGTTTACAACTACATCGAACACTTCGGAGGCCAGAGCAGCAACATTGTTCTCATGGGCAGTGGCTCAGGAGCTTGGTCTATAGGAGCCCAGCTGTTGGGTGCGAACTCCCTCTGGCGGGCGCGCTTCTCCAGAATAATCTTCCAGGGCGAAGGGCCGCTCGGAAGGTACGTCAACAATGACCTGATCAAACCTTTCGAAACCACAGGAAACCATTGGGTTGTAATCCGACCATTTGATCTGTCGCTTAAATAACGAGAGAGGACACCGCCTTGTACTGAGCGATGTGCAAAATGTACTGTGGAAAACAAAGTTCAGCGGCCGTTACAGCTACATGACAAACTGACGTGGGTCCTAGCCTTCTCTCTCTTCTTCTTCTTCTCTCAAATAAGATGAGCTCCTGCTGATGCATTCCTTCCCCCAAACTGAAGACACAGAGCGGTCCAGAATCTGGATTTTAATCAAAGGCGGAAACTCTGGCAAACATGAAGAGGGCCCAGAACAGTCAAGAGGACCATAATCTCTCGTGCTCCCCAGTTTTGTTGGCTTCCGTGCACGAGCCGGATGACGTTTGCCCGTGCCCGACGATGACGGCGCTGAGTAGCAGTATAGTCCGGGGCCGACGGTAGCGACACAGTCGAGACACCGCGCAAGTGACCTCGGACGCGAGACCTCCTGTTCCGCAGACTTTTCAAAAACCCTCCACCCTTTCAAAGATCGTGTAAGAGAACGAGGAGAGGAGGGGGCCGCGTCATGACATCGGCACCCTGACAGGCTTTCGTGGCACGTGATCCGTGACGTAGACCGGAGCGGCGTAAGCGCCGTGTGCCATGTCCGTATAGGACACGGGTTTTCGGTGGCAGACTCGGTGACTGCGAGGGGACCTCCCTATGTCACATGAGCAGGTCAGGCCGGCCAGCCAAGGCTGCTATTTCCGTAGGTTCTTGTAAATTTGATTGTGCAGTTGCAGTACACCTCACAGCAGGGAAAATATTCTGTATGGTGGCTCCTGATGATCTTGATGAATGGTAACAGGCTTTCGAGCCATGTTGAAAGCGGAGCTAAACGTGCAAAAAAAGTTCTCCTTGCTGAACGAAAAATGCCGTTACCTTGACACCAAAAGAACGGGACTCATCGGACGCGTCGTTCGTGATTTATGACCGCTAGAAAACAAAAACAAAAAAACGCAATATGTACGCTTTTTCCTCTTCCTCGTCACCTTCTGAAGAAGGTCGACAATGAGGAGTGTGCCCTCATTGTTCTCCTCGAGCGATTTGTCCAGTCATCGCGAGAGATCATTTGAGGAGACCAATCCGAGGCCGCCTTGAGAAGGGGAGGGAAAGGGATAGCTTGGATAGCTAGGAATGGCTTGTGTTCGAACGGCGTAACCGACGAATCCCATTCCTTTCGTGTTAAAGTCAACTTAATGGAAGCATTCAATGCATTTCCGAGCCCCTTTGAAATGTCACCTCATTGCTTCATTTAGGTGCCCTTCGCCGCGGGAATGTTGCTGCAAAGCTTTCTTTTTTTTTTTTTCTTTTTCAGACAATATCAAGGAAGCGTCAAAGACCTGTCTAGTGCCTTCAACTGTCCTCGGCGGCCCCCTCTGGCGGTGCTCGACTGCATGAGAAAGACATCTGCCAAGCTGATAGTGGAGAGTACACGCGACGTCCATAACCACTTCGGACCCACCAGAGACGTTGATATCTTATCCAGTGATATCTATACCCAAATGAATGACAACGTTATTGAGGTAAACCGTACATACTCTTAGAAATGAACTTCGCTGCATAGCACGCCCCTAGCCAACCATAATCTCGAATGATATCGTTATCTGCTCTGCTTTGTTGAAAACGGGGGGGGGGGCGCACGCCTTTCTGTGACGAAATGGCTCCGCCTCCCGTTTTCAACAAACCAGGGACGAGAACGTTGTCATTCGGGATGATGGTTGGCTAGGAGCGTGCTATGTGGTGGAGATACGGACCTATCGGATTCATCTATATAAACGTGTCACAGCCAACAAGTTAAAATCGCCGTTTGGTGTTTGGAGGCGACATAGTCGGTGGGCTAGCTTTGTACAGTTCATGGCTCCTTTAACTGTCACAAAAAGGCGTACGCGCCGTGCTTTCCACGAATCAGGAGTGATAATGGTATCGTTCTGCGCAATGGTAGGTTCCCACCGTGTCATGCGGTGCAAATGTTTTCCAGAGCGGAAGGTATATTTGTTGGTGCGAAAAACAAAGCAGAAAAGAAAACACAAAAACAAGAGAGTCTGGCGAGCGTCTAACGTTATTTCCTAATCAACAAAGTCGAATGAGATAAAGTGACTGGTGCTCCAGGAGACACAATAATACCCCAGTCAGACGGCATGCTCGAAGGACTTCGGGGAATTTTCATTTGCAAAAAATGACCTCTGACAGCCTGTCAGACGGCAGCTCAAAGGACCTTTCTAAGAAATGACCATCAACGCGAAAGGAGGCCCCCAACGACATTTGAGGAGCAGAAAGGAGCAATGTCGACAACAGTGTTATGCCATTGTACCCTCGCTACCTCCGCAGCTGAATGTAGGAACACCTATAAAACGCGGATAATGGAGTGAAACTGTGTAAACGTATTTAGATCCTATTTAGAGAAGTGCATATGGCTTCTCCATCTTGATTTGTGGCGCAAAGACCAACTTCAAATTTCCACAGCAGACAGGGAAAACGAAACCGAAAAAGGGAGCCGGTGAGGGCAGTCAGTTGAGGAGCGCTCCTTTCCCGCCTGTCTGGCAGGCGCCCCCGAACAAAGGTCATTTGAGAGGCCGAAGGCCATTTCTCGCAATTGACATTTGAAATGCTGTCTGACTAGGGTATAAGACTGCTCTGCTCTCTTATGCGTGTCTTCTCCTAATCTCTAATTTCAATTGACATCAGCAGAACAAGGACATCTTTCTGGGCTCAGTATCGAACGAAGGAAGCGACATGGCAGCCTACCTCACAGCTGCAACAGCACACAACACTGTGGAAGCGCTGACGGAGCTACTGGCCAACTTCGAAGTTGCAAACGTCAGCGCCCTGTGGAACGTGTACAGGATGGAAGACAACGACACAGACATCGCACACGCTCAGCAGCTGATCAGCGACCTGCTCTACGTGTGTCCCCTCTTGGACTTTGCGGACTATTTGGCATCGAGGCAAAATCGTGTTCACGCTTATTTATTTGACTATAAGGCCTCCTTCTCTCCGTTTCGAGATTCGCCCGGTGCCCCTCAGCAGCATGACTTGGACTTTTTGTTCGGCGTCCCATTGCGAAACACTGTGGCGTCCACGAAAGAAGAGGAGGATCTGAGTCGATTCATGATCAGTATATGGACTAACTTCGCAAAAACAGGGTAAGCTACAGTAGAATAGGTAAAAAAAAAAACAGGTCCAGCAACAGGGCACAAACACGGTTTCTTTGTCGAAACGCGTATACAGCACTTTTAAAAATGAACCTCACCACATAGCACGCTCCTACACTGTTAAAACAGAATTTCACCACATAGCACGGTGTTAGCCAACCACCATGTCGAATAATGTCATTCTGTGTCATGATTTGTTCAAAATAGGGGGAGGAGCCTATACGGGACAAGCATAATGTGTCCGAGATAGGCGCCTCCTCCCATTTTCAGCAAATAAGGAAACTATGATATCATTCGGACTGTTGGCTAGGAGCGTGCTATGTGGTGAAGTACTGTTCTAACAGTGTAGACGACCATCATCCCGAATGATGAACGTTCTCGCCCCTGATTTGTTGAAAACGGGAGACGGAGAGCCTATTCTGTGCCGTGCATAATGTAACGAAATTGGCTCCGCCTCCCGTTTTAAACAAATCTAGCGCGAGGACGTTGTCATTCGGGATGATGGTTGGCTACACTCTTAAAAATGAACTTCACCGCATAGCACGCTCCTAGCCAACCATAATCTCGAATGATATCCTACATCTGCCCTGATTTGTTGAAAACGGGAGGCGTACGCCTTTTCTGTGACAATTATGAACAGCATAAGTGTCACAGAAAAGGCGTACGCCTCCCGTTTTCAACAAATCAGGGCAGATAACGATATCATTTGAGATTATGGTTGGCTAGGAACGTGCTATGCGGTGAAGTCCATTTGTAAGAGTGTGGCTAAGGCGGGGAGATGGGCAAAACTAATTAATGTTTAACCTAATCTTTTGGGAGGGTGATCCCCCCCCCCCCCCGGGGCCTCCACTGCCTGAATCCACCACAGGGGCGGTGTTGCCTATACACACGGTATTTTTGTAACTACCCTGGAGTGGTCACTTGTGGCCAGACCACTATCTTTTCCTGGTCTTTGGTGGTTCTGTTTTCACGTCTGTACAGATATCCCTATACCCATTTCATCGAACGCCGTTTCGTCTAATGTCGTTTCATCGACGTCGTTTTATCGTCGCCTGACCAAGGTTAGGTCAGGAGGGCCTTTTACGCATTTTACACGTTGTCGCAAGAAGAAATGGCGGCCACGGAATCGATGAAACGGCGTTCGATGAAATGTCAATTTTTCGGTTCCGTGACATTTCATCGAACGCCGTTTCGTACGCCATGTCGTCGAAAAATGGACGTATTTTGAGACGAACGTATTAGAAAGCATATTATAGTGTTCCTTACGCGACAATGTACCTCATTCATACGAAGTATACGTGTACCTTTAGTGCAAAGTGCGATCATAGTATGCTTTCCCTGAAGCACCATTTTATTTGAACAGCAACGTGCGAACAGAGCTCTCACTATTACCTAAGTTCAATCACGGATCGTAACTGATTGTCCTGTACTCGCAGGCAACTTCCAGATGTGGAAAAGACGAGTTGGCCGTCTTACGGGCAGCATCGTCGCCAGCAAGTGCGGATAAGCCTCAACGAGATGAACGTCATAGAAAATTACCACCGTACTCAATGTTTATTGATTGAAGACTTCCTTAAAGAATACGATGGCCGTGCTGTGTCGTCTTAGGATAATTATTTTGTTTGTTGCCAGTGGCATATAGCCACTAATAAACTGTTGATAATGGTAACCGTATTATCTAATCAGTGATGACGCTGTCGTATCGGGCGTTATCAGCACCGCGGCCCTCGAAGGAGGAACATTAACTCCGCGACAAGAGTGACGACCCGGGTAAGCAGCGTCCACGGAAACGAAGCGAGTGCTCCATCACCACTACCACCACCACCATGACCGAAAGTGAGAGGGTGGATGCCATTAATCCCCAGGCTAGAACACCACCTAACATATTACACACTTTCGCGAAGGCTCAGCTACCACTCTGCATGGTGTAAACCTTCCGCATTGAATTTGTACGATGCGCCAGACAGTACGCGCGCGCTTCAGAGCAAGCCATAAGGTCCTCATCGCCCTGGAGGAATAGACCTCTTTATAGGGGGCCTCCATGTGCGTCCCCTTTTCAAAGCGGAGAAGCCGCAGCAACCCATGGAGCACTATTAGAAAAAATGGTGTAAAAGGGTTAGAAAAGGAGGTAATAGTTGGCGCATATGCTGTGCCTACAAGGTTGCGAAGTTCTATCTGTTACCTACAAATGGTAGGGTTACCTCATCCGATTCGGTGAGCGAGGGAGGCGTACGCCTCTTTGGAGCAATTTGGATATCTGATAATTGCTTTTGCCCCCTTTTACACCCTTTATCAGATGCTATGTTGGCCTATAGGTGGGAACTATAGAAGTTACCACCTCTTCACACCCCTTTTGTTTAGAGTGAAGCTCCCTAACCTCTTTAGAAAAGGAAGCGCCACCTGTGGCACGCAAGGACTCATGGGAACTTGGAGCGCCTTAAAGCAGTACGAGACTGGCGGAGTAGAGGAAGAACAACAACATTCCCGCAGCGCGCAGAAGCAGCGTCAGCCGGGGTAAACCATAACCGAAGCAGACGACAGAGCAGTGTCCCTCAAAGTTCCGACGCTGCTTTGCGGCGCGTGCATCTTTTTAAAATCGTCTATCGAATACTAATTCGTGGCTTTACGCCGCGAGACAACTGTGATCACTAGCGACGCCACAGGTGGTCGGCCAGTGGATTAATTTTGCGCACCTGAGGGTTCTTTTACGTGCGCTGAAATCTTGACAGACGGCACACTGTATTTAACGTCCCTCGCGGAAGACGGCGTGTCAATGCAACTTGTGACCTGTCACCAAGTCGCTGGCGTCATTCATCGGCCGCGTTCGAACCTACGATTTTGGAATCTGTGACCAAACACCCTACCAACGGGACCATCGAGACCGGCAATTGAAGAACAGCCCTCTGTGGCACCCGGAATGTGTTTCGAGGCTGGTAAGCAGTTGTGCACTATATTACATCATTTCCCAGGATTCCTCGGGACACACGCTAGAAATGCAGCAGCAGCGTTTCGTCATACTAAGTGCCTGGAGTACTACTGGGTTAGCTCATCATCTCCGTACTAGATGATTGTTGCGAAAAGGACGTGACGTATGGTGCGCACTCGAAACCGAGTCTCGGAGAATGCTGGGTATGATACGAGAACTTTTCCTGGGGCCCATCGAGGCAGGGCAGGACTTCAGGCAGAACCGCTGATGTACCTCGACAAAGTCGCAAGCAGGGAAAGGTAACAGAAACGAAAATATAGCAGGTAATGGTAACAGAAACAGATATTGCACAGTTTGAATACCTGAAACAGAAACGGGAACGACAATAATTTACGGTAGTAATTTGGGTACCGCAGGACCCGAATTATTGCGATTCTTTACCATATCATGTAGATAAACTTATGAAATAAACCTCAATGAAGCAAACTAAAATTAACCGAAGAACTAAAACTAAAATGAACTATCAAACTGGAACATATAAGTAAGTAGTATACAGTAAACAGAAGCAATGTTCTTATACGCTTATGGTGACCTGGAGGTTGCAAGCGTGAGGAACATTCCTGGAAACCATGTTCATATTAGCTGTTCACAGAAATCACGTACCTATACGTGTATTTTCAATAAACGTTGTCTCTTGTATGCATGTATCCCTGGAGTCTTCAAAATAGATTTCAGAACGTAGAGGGATTAAGTTTTGTCGCGGTCTCAATTGTCTTTCTTTTTTTTTAAGAAAAAGGGAAGAAAAGAAAGAAGGAAAACAAAAAGGCCGGAGGGGTGGGGCGGTACCGAAAACCGAAACGAAAGCGTAACGGAAATGAAAGCAACAATGGTGGTGACCGAAACTGAAACAGAAACAAATAAGGGCCAGTAATACTGGATATGGCAACGGAAACAAAAAAGATTCCGTTACCTCTCCCTATAGCCAGGCAGTGCACATCTTCTGGATTACCGGTCCAGGGCTCTATTTGTTTCGCCGTTGACCTTGTGGCACACACTGGTCTGGACTGGTCTGTGGCACACAGACCAGTCCATTCCTGATGCCATTCCGCCTGCGAAACAAATGCCTAATTCCATTCCATTCCTAGGACAGTTTCCACCACTCCATTCCAATTCCATTCCAGGCTCTGATAAATCCGGAATAAATCTGATAAATTGATTCCGGAATCATTCCAACGCCGGAGTGGCACCTTCGCAATCCTGGTATCGATATCCTAGGAAAAAATAACAACAACGCGTGAACTATCCCTTATATTTGAACAACCGGCGTCCGACGCCACTGTCGACTTTCCTCCCCAGGCAGACGACCCGTTACGCTTTCCTCAAAGAGGGGAATCATTTTGTCTCTCTCTCCGGATATGATTGTTCTTCGTGCCGTGTTTCTAATCTGGTCTGGTTACGCCACAGCCTGCTATGCCATATGCGAGGGCAAATATGAGAAAGGTAGGTCCCTACGTTGCACACGTTTATGACGCCAAATTATACGTCAGGAGCAGTATACTACGCCGTGCGGAAAAGCAACGCACGAAATTACGGTTTCATTGGGCGCGTTAAAGTGGGACTCCGCAACAAAATCACCACAAAGGTTGGGTTATATCCGCAACCTTTCCCGAAAGGTTTCCCGAGGAGAAAACCTTTTCTCGGCTTCAGCGCTTCGACGGGGAGCAATTTTCCTACGGGCATTCTCCTGTGAGAACTTGTTCGGTGAGCAACTGTCCGCGCCCCTACGATTATGGGCTCCTACCAAAGAAAACAAGACACTCGTAACAGCTGTGACGCAAATGCGTCCGTGCGTTGTGTTTGCAGACCATTTAGGGCGTGTCCGCGAAACTAAAAATGAAAGTTCTATACGGGGCAGCATCTTCATTTTGTTTTTATTTTATTTTATTTTCACACATTTCACACAGAGACGCGCGGCGTTCCCCGCTAATGAACGAATTGCGACTGTCACGGAAATACATTGCATTAGAAATTCTTGGAAAAATTAGTAGCTGACCTTTGACGCTCGACGCGTCTCTGTTCTTTATCGACCAGCGATACCTCCCATACGAGAAGTGAACCGCATCGTACGAAATGCGTTCGACGTCTGCATGAAACTCATCAAGGGTTTGAGCTTCAAGCCTTCGGTAAAGTATTATCGAGAGGTAAGCTTCATAAACCACGACCTACTATACTATACTAGAGACCTGGACATCCGCAATGTTCCCAGCACCGGGTGGTAGTTCTGGCAATCGCCGCTTGGCTATGGGATTTGGCGCTAGCTCGCACTATTCGTTACCACGTGACTTGTCGAAACCGCGGCGATGTATGGTAGGCTGTGCTGACAATGACGAAGCGGTATAAGAGGGAGAATAGCGCGTGCTTAGCAACAGCCTGTGTATCCCTTCGTAGCAGACTAAATGCGGTGGCAAGGGTGATAGAGTGATTCCCTCTCCCCAGTAACAGTGCCCAATAATGCTATGTGGCGCTTGCAGCGGTCACTAACGTAACTAACCCATGACCCGTCTATCCCATAGGGGATCGCCAGCTGTCCGGGTCTCTAGTATAGAGTAGGTCGTGGCATGAACTCAAATACATATCATTGTTGGCTCGCTCAACGGTAAAATCTACGACAACGTATTGCAGTTCATGCTAAACATGTGTGAGATCATACTCGGGTGCGAAGCGAAGACGCCGGGGGACATGTCCGCGGTAAGTACACAAGCGTGCGGCTCAATTATCGATGCACAAGGGTGGTTGATTACCGGGTATAATCACTCAGAATGCAAGGACAAGTGCTGATGCTTTTTTTTTCTTTTTTCTCTACGCACGAGCTATTGCCGTAAACATTTATTCAAGCTTACGCAAATGTATCACCCTCCTTTTCCTTTCCTTCCCTTTTCTTTACTCCCCTTTCCTCCTTTTTCTTCTCCTTTTATTTTCTTCTTTTCCTTTTCTTTCCGTCCCCTTTTCTTTCCTCCTTCCATTTCCTTTTTTTTTTGTTTGGAATAGCAAGCCGACCTTCGTCTGGGTGACCTTTCCTTTCTTTTTCTTAATAAACATATCCCCCCCCCAGGGTAGGTACAGGCGTATATTAACAGGGAGTCTGGCCATTGGGAGGAGTCCCGAAAAGAGGCTCGATCTGTCAATCACAGTTCCGGGCCTCTGACTGGTTTGCTTTTTATCACGGGGGCCGTCATGACACCTTACTGCCACCTAAAATGGCCCCAGCTCCCGTGGCTCAGTGGTTAGCGTGCTGGCCATGTCACGTCGAGACTGGGATGTTCCCAGGTTCGAATCCCGGTGCCGGCTGTGCTGTCTGGGGTTTTTCCTGGGTTTTCCTCAGACGCTTTCAGACATATGTCGGCACAGTTCCCTTAGAAGTCGGTCCAGGACGCACATTCCCCCCACATACGTGAGCCCTATCACCACCACCACCTAAAATGGCGACTAAAACAAACACGGTGAAGCGTGAATTTCGTGACAAAAAATTTTCACAGACTACTCTGATTTTAGGCTGCAGATGTACATCCTCATATAAGTTTCTCGAAAATCAGTTTCAGCTGATGCTCCGCTATCGATATCTAACCGAAAATAATATGTTTTGTCGTCGGTGTTAGGCCTATAATGAACACGGCGATCACAACAGAATCATAACAAAACCGGCCCTGTGCTGTACAATTTTCAATTTCATTACTATATCTTATGGATATAAACATCCTTGCCTTTTTTACTCAAACTATTCATGTAGATAAGTTTTTTAAAAAATCATACCGACGACAGGATGTGTACCAGCAGGTGGTTCTGCCGGCAGCGGTACAAGGACGGAAGCAGACGACATTTCCCGACGTGCCTTGCGCAGCCTAGGTGGCGTTCATCAAATCTGCACAAAAAGTCACTAGTTTTGCAGATCGCGAGAGATATCCATTTCAATCCCATCCAATCCACTTGCCACCCAAAATGGCGCTGCCCATGTTGGATAAGTGCACAAATAGTGTGGATAGGTTGATTGATAGTGCCCCATATTTCAAGACGTCATTGGTCAGAAAGCCGAAAAAGTGGGTGGAGCTTCAGGGTGGAGCATGACCCATTATTATTAATGGCCATAGACTCTCTTTTAATATACGGCTCGGTGCGGCGGGTATCCGCCGATACCAGCATTTTCCAGCGGGTGCGGTTCCCGAGTAAGACCGTGCTAGTAGAGGGTCGGGTGCGGATCCGGCCCGCGCATGACTTACCTATAGGTCATATAACTCCCACCAATAGAGCAACTCTAAACCGGTGAAACGAATCACGATTATATGGAACCGAAGCAGAACCGGAATTATCATGTTTGCTGGAGCTGAACCCGATATCCCGCCGAAATGCACAGTGTCTGTTTGCCCTAGCAGACTTTTTTTAAGTATCTTCTCAAACTACTCCGCATTGACTGGTTTAAAAAGTGCAGTCCCTGTTCAAATTAAACGGATTAAAATGATGCATATCTCTCTTATATGCATATCTATACAGTCTTTTAATGCTACCCATACGTTTTCCCATGCGTTTTCCAGGTCAAGTTATGCTTCTTGGCTGACCTGAGAAGTGATCTGGTAAGGAAATAACTAGACTACAGTATTGTACAATCATTTATAAGTTCAAGATTCTACGTTCTATAATTACGTATCCGTGCTTCTCGTTTTTCATCGGAATTATTTTAGAAATTAAGTACCATATATTCCACAGCAATGTTCCATTTGACTTTGCATGCCTACCATTATGAAAAACATTACAGCCCAAGCAGCACAGAATCTTGGCCCAATATTGGCTGCACATTGGGAATACCGGTCCAATATTGAACCAGTATTCTTCAGTAACACGAGTGTTCCAGCAAAAATCACAAATCGTAAATTACTTTTGTGATTTTGTTGAGGTAATACATAATCTGAAAGCTTCAATAAGGGTACAAATGAGACAACTGGCCTGCCAATATTGGACCCATAATGGCAATATTGGCTTACCAATATTTGGTCCCGATATCGGGGCAATATTGGGCCGGGTTGCATTTGCAAAATTGGGCCAATATTGGTAATCTTGGCTGCCAATATTGGTTCAATATTGGCGCGCTGCCTGGGTGCTTTTTTTTTTTTTTTTCAAACAAGTGAAAGCCGACGTACCTCAATACAGCGTCGCTTTGTTTTAGTGATGACGATAGGGGTATCTCAATGTCCGTACATTTCCAACATTTCTCTCTAACATCTCCAATAGGCTATACCTGCGTTTCAGCTCCTTCCGTCAGATGGCGAAACGGTCGAACGCGGCGTTGCAGACGATATCGAAACCAAGTGAGCAAGTGGAACTGAATGCAGAGGACTATTGTGAGAGGTTCGCCATCTGACGGGAGGAGCTGAAACACAGGTATAGCCGATTGGAAATGTTAGGGAGGGGCGGTTTTTTTTTTTTTTTTTTTTTTTTCCTTTTTCTTCACGATTTATCCCCAGAGAAACGGACCAGGTGGCAGTATACCGACATAAAATTTTGGGGCATAGTACGTCCTCTACCATCTACTTCAGCTTCCCGACACTGTTTCCGTTTGTTTTATCTTCGTTATACAAACCACCGAAGTTTATCTTGGCGAACCCTGTATTGTGCTGCCATCCCGTCACAAAAGGCACAAATACAAGTTGCAAACGTTTCTTTGCATCGTGCACGTGATATCCGAACGCGGTGAATGCACATTAATCCAGTTCGTTACTCCCCACAGGAAAGGAAAGGGATCCTAAAGCCGAAAGACATTGACATCTCTATGGATATTGTGGTATGAGAAGTCTCTCTTTGGATTACTTCCACCTAGCACACGTATCACCGCTCTTACGTTCATGTCACCGCACATCAAGGTAACCTTGCACCCAGTGAGAAAGAGCGACGCCATCTTGACCGAAAAATCTCTGAGCGATAATCGAAATTTCCATAATCCTAAAGTCCCTCCAGTTCGCGGGTATATCCACACGAACGACTGCGTCCGGCGAGATGTTGACGGAGGATAAAGCGCAAGCCAAGAAGATATCGGGAAAAGAGATGCAGAGGATATCTGAACCAGTGTTGTGAAAGTGTTGCGGAATGGGTCGATCCATTCAATTCCAATTCCATTCCGAGGAGTGGTCGCGAGTCGAAATTCCATTCCTTTTAATTCCTCGGAATGAAGAGGTGAGGCTCATTCTCATTCCACCCAAGAAAAGGACATTCCCATTCCCTCTCCGGGGCTAACGTGACATACTATATGTTATTAACTGGTGCACTGATCAGTGCAAAAAAAAAAAAAGAAACATGTAACGGGATACTAGATATCCCACCAACTGCCGACGCAGAACAAATCTTATACTGCTTTATTTTGATGAATTTTATGTTTATTTGTTTCCAACATTAACATCTTAAAACAAGAACCAGCCCCGCGACGAGCGTTTACGAGCAATGTTGCCTGCCCGTACAGCGTCCGAAGCGCGCGGACTTTTTTTCTTGCGTTGTAATCCGAAACTACAGACGACCTTCGGTTGAATGGTTGCCAGACACTTACTTTGAGTGGCTGGTGGTGGTGGTGGTGATGGTGATAGGGCTTGCCGTTGTCGGCCTCACGTAGGTTGGCAACGTCACGACTGACGCCCTGGGGAATATGCGTCCTGGGCCGACTTCTAAGGGAACTGTGCCGACATATGTCTGAAAGCGTCTGAGGAAAACCCAGGAAGAACCTGAGACAGTGGCTTCCGCTCAAAACCCAGCGTGCTCGAGGTCACCAATTTAACGCCATTCGCTGGCCATTCCATTCCGGCCCCAAACCGGTCTAATTCCATTCCAATTCCATTCCCAACAGCTGGTGACTTAACTCCATTCCCATTCCGTTCCGGTGCGCTAAAAACAGGGCATCACTCCGGAATCATTCCAATTCCGGAATTTTAATCCCGCATCTCTGATCCGAACCACCCTGGAAGAAACGGTAGAAGATTTGTTAGCAAAAGCGAAGGAGAGCGTTCAACCCGATGCTCTTGGCAGACGACAAAAGCAGACGAGCAGTGGGAGGAAGAACATTCTGTGGCGAGAGGACAGAGTCGACAGCGCGGACTTTCCCATACGTGACAGGGCCAAGCGCGGTTTTCTACCTTCGTGTTCAATTTTGGAAAGCAGAGCGCACGGCGCTCGGCCGGCTCGGCAGCTGAAGTCTCGCGAAACCTCATTGGCGACGTGACCGCATAGCGCCGTTTCGTCTTGTGTTGATTCTTGATTCCCATAAGGTATACGCGGACGCACAAGCTCAATTAGCTGGGCAAACGTGCAATTCGACACCCATGTTCAGTGCACCACACACACACATAGATGGGATGATGATGTGGTGGGTGCACCACGACAGCAACACCACACCGAAAAACCAGGAAGCGAAACCAGCCCACAGCTTCCGCGTCGCCATGGGTGACACAGCCCCTTGATTGGCCATCACAAACCAGAAATGAGCACTGAAAACGTTGACAGGAGCTCGACTCACACAAGGGTGCGTGAGGGAAGTCGATGAGCGAGGGGATGAACAAAGCTGACGGAGAGATTCGAAGATGAACGAGGAGATGAACAATACTGAAGGAGAGATTCGAAGATGACAGAAGAGATGAACAAAGCTAAAGGAAGAGATTCGAAGATGAGCGAGGAGATGAACAAAGCTGAAGGAGAGATTCGAAGGTGAACGAGGAGATGAATAAAGCTGAAAGAGAGATTCGAAGATGAACGAAGAGATGAACCAAGCTAAAGGAAGATATTCGAAGATGAGCGAGGAGATGAACAAAGCTGAAGGAGAGATTCGAAGGTGAACGAAGAGATGAACCAAGCTAAAGGAAGATATTCGAAGATGAGCGAGGAGATGAACAAAGCTGAAGGAGAGATTCGAAGATGAACGAAGAGATGAACAAAGCTGAAGGAGAAATGCGAAGGTGAGCGAGGAGATCAGGTGACTCGTGACGTAGCCAGACGCGGCGGCCGCGAAGCATCACGGGGCAGAGAAATTTTCGGTGGCCAATGAGAACTTACGGCTACTCCCCACGCAGGCGTGACGCCACACAGGTCTGCTGATGTCACACGAGGAGATCTGGCCGGGCCGCTAGCTGCTTTCTCCACGCGTTTTTGTGAATTTAACTTTGACTTGACTTGACACCGCACAGCGAAACTTTTGTGCATGGTGATTCCTGTTATCGATGAGTGCTTCTCCTTTTTTCTCTCTCTCTTTTTTTGCTTTTTTTTTTTTTTGCGGTCTTCAATTTGAGGTTATCACCAAAGAAACCACATCAATGCTCTTTCTCATTATAATCGTGTGGGTTCTGTGTCTGTCAACAATTTTCTCTATTTTATGACTAGTGCCAAGAAACAGCATATTTTTGGTGGCGTTGCAATCTCATTTATCATTATTCTCATTATCTGAACTCTGCTTTAAGAAATGTTTACGTCTTTCAGAACTGTTCATCACAACCAGTGGAAAATTTGATGACGGCAGTACATGCCCTTCGATATGCATACAAACTAACTGGATAACTGGGCCGGAAACAAAGTCGTGTAAATGACACGTCAATAAACGTGATTATCATGCAGAGCAATTCGCATGAGATAATATTGCCTGAAATGCATGTATCAGTCGCTACCCATGTTCGACGAAAGGCCCTTGCTTACTTGGTCCCAAGTAGAAGCGAGAGTATAGCCAGTATGAATTAGCCTCGGCGCGTCTTCTGTGATTGATGTGCCTCCAGTTTACTCTGATGCATTTTTCGCAGACTCGCGTTTCGGCAACACGGATGTCCGACGTCTACCTGTAAGAGGACGTATAGCGTTCACGAAATCCGCGGCGACTACAATGCTACACTCTAAGAAAAAAAAGGAGTAAAACGGGGAGTAACTGCAGCTTCTACTCCCCTAGTCTGCAATTACTCCCCATTTTAGTCCCCTAACCCAACATTTAGTCCCGACGTTTACTCCCCAGGACTGCAAATTGTCACTAAACTTCGCCAATGGTCTCCTGAATGCAAAAGTCTACGTAAATATGTGCCCTTGGTCAATTTCAACGACATAAGGCTGTATAACTCACACAACGTAGCAATTTTCCAGCCACACAGAGTAAGAAACAGTTAGCGCATCTTTCTTCGCAAATTGTGCCCTAGTATGGCGCAAGATTTTATATCACTCGATATATCACGGTTGACGGTTTGCTTCAAAGTATCTTCATGCATGCGCACCAATTATGTACCTGGGACTCTTACAACAGCGCGTGAAATGCGGTCTTCACTCTGTGACATTCATTTACTCCCGTGCATTTACTCCCGAAAGGGACTATATTTTGTGGCAATGCAATTACTCCCCAAAAGGAGTAAAACTACTCCTTTTTTTCTTAGAGTGTACGCTGCGCTGCACGACACTTCCAGATTGTACGGGGGACTCCGATGCAGCCCCGCTACTTGCTAACCGATAACCACAGAAATGTATATACCACATGTCGGAGACGACAGCGTGCCACTCAGGCGAACGCAATGCATTCTGGGCAGGTCCTGGTCGCGCACCATTGCAAACGTCAGCATACAGGTTAACATAAAAATGGCGGCGGCAATGACCAGCAAGCAAGGCGCTTGTAAAAAAATAAATAAATGAATAAATAAATAAATAAAACTGGTCGTACTTTCAACCTTTACTGTGCAAATGAAGAGGCACAAATTAAGTAGACAAACATATCCTAACCCAAGCAGCACAATGTACTGAAAAGTCGAGTGCAATGGGGGTGGACGGTATGTGTCTTACCAATATGTTCCTTACATTCACAGGTATGTTCAGGGCTTCCACCTACCCGTCCACCCCCATTGCACTCGACTTTCATTGTGCTGCTTGAGTTAGGATATATTTGTCTATTTAATGTGTGCCTCTTCATCTGCACAGTAAAGGTTGAAACTTGAAAGTGCGACCAGTTTTATTTATTTATTAATTTTTTTAACATACCTGTGCCTTGAACATGCCTGTGAAAGTAAGGAACACCATTGGTAAGACACATACCGTCCACCACCATTGCACTCGACTGTCAGTACATTGTGCTGCTTGGGAAGGTGAACGGATGAACCCTCGTGGCAAACACGCAAAAATTTCCGTGATAACGCGATCCGCTATCACCCAAACCTTTGCCGATAAGAGTTTCCTGGTGTTTCGATGATAGAGCAGTTGGAGAGCTGATACATCGGTCCCTTTGCTTGTTTATATGGGAGGTCTAGGAACCATTTGCCTGTCGTAAAGTACAGCGTGCACTCGCACGATGCTATATGTGTAGCTGAGGGTCTTCTTATCGGCAGACGTATTTGGTTTGGGTGATAGTGGGTCGCGTTATCACGGGCATTTTTCTTGTTTGGTTCAGCTTGCGTTTGTTTGTCTAGTTCATTCGCGTGTCTTCATCTGCACAGTAAAGGTTGAAAGTGCGACCCGTCCCGTTACCGTCCTTCGTTCCTTCGTCGTGGCGTTTTGTCAGCAAAACATATACATATTACTCTCCTCTCCGATGTCTAAACGCGAAAACAGCCTGACATGTCACAGTGACAGCGTCGGTCATAATTTGCGAGCGTAGTTACAACTATATATAGCCCTGACCAGTCTCCCTTGGATCCAAAGCAAAGAATGTGTGAGGAAGAAGAAGAAGAAAGTTCAGTCACAACGTGCTCACGTGAAGTCGTCACGTGCTACCGTCCAGTGTGACTTGCTGGATTCATTACCCAGGATGGTAAAGTCTGAATGCTACTGTGGAAGCTAACCGTGAAGTCCAAAGGTAAGCTAAACTTAAGGTAAGCTTACTTCTCTTTCTACAACTCAGTTCGGTTATTTTCCATCACGCGCAAGAATTCGCTCAATTCTAAGCAATTCCTTTTAGTAAACGCGGCAGATCGTCTTGTAAACCGGCGGTAACTTTTTTTTTTTTTTACATGTTTGACGCAACATTCGACGTTTTCGTTTCTTTCTCTTCTTTCATGTAACAATGTTTATTTTCTTCCCTTTAACAATCCCAGTGGTCTAGGTACAGAACGAACTCCGTAATTTCTTATGTGCTACACTCTTAAAAATGAACTTCACCGCATACGACGCTCCTAGCCAACCATCACCTCCAATGATATCGTTATCTGCACTGATTTGTTGAAAACGACATCGACGTAATTGTCAATATTCTGTCGGCGAATTAATCTAAATCTAATTGTAAATCTAGATACAATACGATATAATCATCCCGTCGAATACATGTTTGGTTGCAAGAGTGGGAAGGCAATTTGTGGAAAGTGCGGGACGTACGCCTTCTCTCTCTCTCTCTCTCTTGTGACAATTACGTACTGCGTAAATGTAACAAATAAGGTGTAGATCTCCCGTTTTCAACAAATAGGGGGAGCGAACGATGCCATTCGGGATGATGATTGGCTAGAAAAGCGTGCTATGCCTTTCGGTTGGTGAAGTTCTGGTGGCTCGCGTCGAAGTTAACATGAGAAGTCAAACAGCGGTGCACTCTAAACACCGAACTTCACCGCATAGCACGTAGAGCACGAATCATTGTCGCGAACGAAATGGTTATCGCTTTTGATTCGAGGAGATGGGGAGGCGTACGCCTTTTTGTGACAATTATCATAAATCCAAATTGTCACAAAAAGGCATACTCCCCCTCTCTCTCCTCGAATCAGAAGTGATAACCCTATCATTCGTGGCAATGGTTGGCGCACAGCGTGCTATGCGGTGAAGCTCTGTTTTTAGAGTGTACACTCTTAAAAATGAACTTCACCGCATAGCACGCTCCTAGCCAACCATTATCTCGAATGATATCGTTATCTGCCCTGATTTGTTGAAAACAGGGGGCGTACGCTTTTCTGTGACAATTATGAACAGCATAAGTGTCACAGAAATGGCGTACGCCTACCGTTTTCAACAAATCAGGGCAGATAACGATATCATTCGAGATAATGGTTGGCTAGGAGCGTGCTATGCGGTGAAACTCATTTTTAAGAGTGTAAGAGAGCCACCCTAGCAGCGCATATGACTCTGCCAAATGAAAGCATGCAGTGCCATATACAGCACTCTTACAAATGAACTTCACCCCACAGCACGCTCTTTACCAACCATCATCTCCAATGATATCGTTACCTGACATGATCTGTTGAAAACCGGAGGCGTACGCCTTTTTTTGTGTGTGTGTGTGTGTGTGCGACACTTATGCTGGTCATAATTGTCACAGAAAAGGCGTACGCCTCCCGTTTTCAACAAATCAGGGGGTTTAATCGCTTGCACGCGTTCTGAGCTAACGAGGAGGGGGGGGGGGGGGCACTAGTCGAGAAGGGCACGCGATAAAACACGTGCATACCGCTCTGCGCACGATAGTGAAGGGCGTGCCATACGTCACGAGCAATGTGTCACGTGCTCATCTTTTTGAATTTCCCGCCACTCGTTCGCTTGTAACGACCGTAAAGACGATGAAGCGATTACGGCCCCGGGTCATTCGAGATGATGGTTGGTTAAGAGCGTGCTATGCGGTGAAGTTCATTTTTAAGAGTGAGGGTGTTGCACGTAAAGTGATAAAAACTTTGTATTGTAAGAGACTTTGTAAGAGTATTGTGGGACTTTCATCAAATACCATCTGGAAACTTTTGACGCCATTTAGGAAGGCTTTGGACAATTTTTAATTGAAGGAATTTTTTTTTTCAATCTAACTTTGAAGTCAACCTCACTTTTGTTTATCTATATGTAGAATTCCTACTCCTGGTGCGGCAAAAAAAAGTTTTTCTTCACGCCAAGCCCCACAGAGCGTTATCTTTCGCTATTTCTATCCGTTCCCGAAAACCGCGCCTCTATGCGAGTGGCGGATACAAAGTGGTGGGGGCGATCGCCCCCCAAAACGTCAGTTTATACATTGGATTTCCCACTCCCCGTCCCCCACTATGCGCTCCGAGAAAGAAACCGCCCCCCCCCCCCCCCCAAACCAAGGGTCTGGATCCGCCCCTGCCTCTATGACAAAAATAACCCTCAAGCTTCCGTCGTCGTGGAACGCCGTTCTCATTCCGACTGCTCTTTCTGGCTGTTCTCTTTCAGCTCTCGTGACGTATGCCGTGAACATATCTGTAAAACAATGCGTCAGTTCTCCAAATTACGTCTGCGCTGCAGCAGACAAGACCTTTCCATTGAGAGTGCTCCAGTACACCGGAGGCGAGTGGAAGAATGGCCTGCATAGTGCGCAGTAAGACATCGCTAGTAAGACGGAAATACTATGCCGTTTGCAATTTTATGTTTGCGAGTGTCGAGGAGAACATGGGCACCTGTACTCTGAGCAGACTTTACGGAGGACTGCGTCGCAGAATCAAATATCAAGGAAGAAACCTTCACGTTGCCCGGCCAAGATGTCGTCCACGGATTCTATAAATGTGCGTCAGCGAGGTAAGGCTTATGCTTAGTACAGCTTGACTGAATCGTGAAGTTTTTCGGACACCATTAATGTTTCAGCAGCCTTTAATATAGTCATAGTTCTCGTAACACCAAAGGCACATTGCCTTGAGATGATGCCTTGTTTGTATCGTAGGACAAAGTGCTGATTCTAAGGTTTAAGAGGAGTCTCCTACGTTTCCTAAGCAGAAAGCGGTAATTCGTTTATTCCGAACGGTGGGACGCGTGACGTCATGGACCTCCCATGTCATATGACATCGACGTAAATGTCAGCATCCGCATGCAGAGGAACATGGTGGAGACTCGATACATTCAAACCTATACTATATACATGAAGGTGTTCAGCGTCCGAAGTTGCCGCATTAAGCGCACAAACTTATCTGTACTTCGGGAGTCACTCAACTTCTACAGGTAAACTCCGCCCATAATTCTGAAAACGTCTGATTGGCTTAGGCAGGCGCATGACTAATCCGAGTCGCAACATAGTGCGTGCGCACGCTCCTAACTGTTGCTGGTGCACTGATCATGTGAAAACGCCCGTCGGAAACGAGATACTTTTTATTTCAACGCTCATTTAACGCATAAACTATTCGCGTTAGCAAAACATACAACCAAACAAATGGAGTTCCACGTCTGCCTCGCGTCCACAGCCTTCTCGCGTGCCCCGCGCTTAATGTACGGACTACATTCTTCGCTGGTGGAAATATACCTCTGTGACTGTCGCTCTTATAGTGTCTCTGAGTAAATTATTCATAGTAAAGTATTGCAAGTAAAAGTAATGTTGTGAATGTCTTTTATTAGCCGTAGGCTTGAAAAGGCAATCAATTAAACAAACAAATTAGGCCGTACTGAAAGAGTTCAGAGTGACAACTTTCACTCTCTTCTAGGTTGGGACACCTGAATTCTTTTCGCCGCAGTGGACACTACGGCGGCTATCCCTGTCATCTGTATAGCGATCATGGACTACACCAGTTTGATCACGTCCATTGCATTGAACTAGAAAGTATAGCCAGGGAAATCGTATCTATGGAGTACTATACTTGGCCGAGGCAAGTACATCCATTATTGGACATTTTGCGCCTCGTAATGGGAATTGTGCCTGTTACTGGATTGAGTGAAACCGTGAAAAAACGAAACGGCTATTTCTAAGACAGTGGGACCGCGTGGGGATTATTTTGACTCTGTAACCGGCAGCGCTTCTGCAGATGCTTATATATCAAGAACGATTTCAGCGAGGACGAGAAAAAAATGTCTGCATGTTGTCTTTGGCTCAAGATAAGAGTACGGTGAGCATATTTTGTCCATGGGAAGTCCCCGTGTCCTACACACTAAAGACGGAACTTCACCGCATTACACTTTACGTACATGCAAGGTGTTACAGAAAAAGTCTTACTCCTCTTGTCTCCACCAATCGGAGGACTGACTGTTTCAATAAATTAGGGAAAAGAACGAGGCCATTAGGGACGACCGCTGGCTGGGAGCCGTGTGATGCGGTGTTTTTAATTCCCGTTTCACAAGGGCAGTCTTCAATGATGATTGAAACCAATGACCATTGAACGTGCACGTAGCGCCATGTACAGTGTGACGTGTCAGCTTGCCAAACTGCATTGGATCCAATGCTCCCCGACAGGTTGACACGTTACGCGCATGTTCAGTGGCCATTGGTTTCAAACTTTCAATGACCATTGAAGACTGCCCTGTGACAGGGATACAAGACTCCTCATGCAGTTAGCTTAACTGTCACAAAAAGGCGTCTTCCTCGCGCTTTCCACAAATGTGTATGATAACTAGACAGCTGATTTTTTGGCACTAACAAGGGGTGCTGCTGACCGCATAGCACGCTGTATGCCAATCATCATCCCGGATGATATCGCTCTGTGTCCCGATTAGCTGACAAAGATTGGCCCACACCTTTTAAGAATCAACTTTCCTTCAAATTCGAAGATAAAGCGATATGATTCTGCAGGTTGGTCGGCCTAGAGAGTTTTATGCGCAGCGGTTACTCTTTATCGTCTCACGCGCTTCTGGTTTTACAGTGTACGCGAAATCCGTAAGTGATGAGATAAGCCTGGATCCGTTTGCTGAAACAGATGATGATCCGCTTTGCTGCTGACTCGTCATAAAGATTGTGAGCCGCGTGACAGAAATGCCGTCGTACTCAGTGTCTGTACTCCCACGTAGGTTCGTCGTTGGCACCCCATCATACGTCACCTGTATGTAAAGGCCTATGGTTCCGAAGACGACCGCTGGTTGGTGCACATACGCGATCTACCGTATACCTTCGGAGGTTCGAGTACATCTACAGGCTCTTACAGGAAGATTATAATGCGTGAGTTGACGTATAGACTGCGTTACCGGCGGAGCACGCCCTTCATGCCAATGAGCGAATGATTTGCGCTTCTGAATCGAAGAGAGGGTGGCGAACACCTTTTTTTGTGTGTGTGTGTATCAATTTGGATATATACTGGAAACTGACACAAAAAGGCGTACACTCCCCTTTGGACGGATCAGGGGGCTTAATCGCTTCATCGTCGTTACGGTCGTTACTAGCTAACGAGTGGCGGGAAATTCGAAAAGGCGGGCGGGAAATTTAAAAAGATGGGCACGTGATAAAACACGTACATGGCGCTCTTCGCGCGATACGTGAAGGCCGTGGTACACGTCACGCGCAATGTGTCACGTGCCCACCTTTTTGAATTTCCAGCCGCTCGTTAGCTTGTAACGACCGTAACGACGATGAAGCGATTAAGCCCCCAGAAGCGATAACCCGATGTGTTTGTAGAATGATACCGTTATCACTCCTGGCTTGTGGAAATCGCCGCGCGTACGGCTTTGCGGGATACGTAGCATAATTGCATAAATGTCACTAAAAAGACGTACGCCTCCCGCTTTCAAGAAATCAGGGGGAACAACGATGTCATTCGCGGGGACGGATAGCTGGGAGCGTGTGATGAAGTGAAGTTTTTAATACCCTGTCACACGGGGCAGTCTTCAATTGTGATTGAAATCCGTGGCCATTGAACATGCGCGTAGCGCCACCTAGGGTGTGACGTGTTAACTTGTCAAACCGCTTTGGATCCGACCGGTTGATATATTGCACGCTAGGTGACGTTGCGGAAATGCTCAATGGCTGTGTTACAGGGACATGAGTGCTTATGCAGAATGAAAAGGAATGTAGTTCGTGAGCTACATACGCCGTTGGAGATTAGGAAACTCGGTAGCGCTCCAGGAGGAATTCTGCGGCGCCACCATGCGCCATCAGTAGAGGAACGCACTTCCTGCCGCAGTGTGGTATCATGCGGCTGGTCCTAACAGCCATCATGGAAGCAGAGTGTGTATGATGAATTACATTATCCGGCGCAGGAGGGGGCGTGACCTCTCTGTGTCCAGCCATCCTCCTTGAGGCGCAGTAATATTTTGAGAACTGACGGACTAGATTCCTCTTCCTTCTCAAGTTGAACACGGCTACAGCTTAATCGTCACGAAAAGGCGTGTGCCCGGCGCTATGCACAAACCAGGAGTGACAACGGCAGCCTTAGCGGTAGCGGTTAGCCTTGATCGCGTCGTGCGCTGCTGCTTTTTAGACTGCACACGAAATCCGAAAGTGATGAGAAAAGCCTGGATCCGTTTGCTGAAACAGATGATGATCCGTTTTACTGCTGACTCGTAATAAAGATTGTGAGCTGCATCAAAGAAATATCGACGGTACTCAGTGTCTGTACTCCCATGTAGGCTCGTTGGCACATCATCATTACGTCTCCTGTACGCAAAGGACCTACAGTTCTGACGACGTTCACGACCGCTGGTTGATGCACATGGGATCCATCGTACCTTTATGTACACCTACAGGCTCTTACAGGACGATTACAACCCGTAAGTTGCACCCGTAAAAAATGCACTGCGTACTAATCAGGATAGTGCTGTATGTGTAGGTTACTATGGAGTTACTATGGAGACGTGCCACTATGTAGTTACTATGGAGTTACTATGGAGACGTGCCACAGTGAACTACGTGGGCTGGAAAGTGGTGATGCATTTTGGCGTTGATGACCTTTCGGCACGTGTTTGAAGACCTCTAGAAGATAGTCTTCGGCTATCATCAATCCGACACGGCATCCGACACCTGTGCCGAGCTCATGGTTCTCCTCCAGCCCGTTCAAAGCGATCACCTCGCATACAATCCGCTGTACGATAAACTTCCTGCAGTAAGTATACGTGCTTTCACAGCTTCTATAGGAGATCCCCATGAGGTTGTCAGAAGTATGGAATGCTCCCCAACAACACCGAATATCCTCTGGACGTACGAATAATGTCCAACGATTTCGTACGTCTGATGGATATCCCTCAGATATCCACCGGACGTACGAATTCGTTAGTGTAGCGTGAAGTAAAGGACATCCAGCCACGTTGCAGTTTAGAACGTTAATGCTTTATTCATCCCCACGAGCTCCTACACCTCGTCAACGTCGTCGTCCTTTCCCCCCTAGTAGCGGAGCTAACACTACAACTTCCTTTCTTTTTTTTTTCAAACCTCAAACAAGTAGTGAAATACAAAAATGAAAACAGGCTATACTGGGTAACCATATCTGTTCGGAGGCTTGGATACCCTTCCATATCGAGATGTTGTCAGGGACGGTTGTCCGTAAGCCTGGGCATCTACCCTCGGGCCAGGATCATCTTTGGACCGTTGGTCGACCTCACCTTCCAAGTCTTCTCTGGCAGTCCCCACAGGAATCGGTGTTTCGGGAACCTCAATGTCCAGCGTAGAATCTTGTTGTGAGAGCCCCTCTCCTGAAGGGGCGTTAGCCCTGCGGATCAGATGTCTGCGGTTTCGAAGTAGCAGACCCTTGTTAGTCTGCACCCAATAGGACCGCGGAGCGCGATCGATATCCACGACAGTTCCTTGTATTTTCAGCTGTGGTAGCCAGGCGGATTCCCCCTTCTGAAGAGGCGGCAAAGTATGAGCGCGATGTCTCCGGTCAAAGTTCGTCTTCTGTTTCTTCTTTTCGTAGGTGTCTCGGTCTTTCCACCCATAGTGCTGAGAATCAGGCTTCAGCTGTTGAGGAAGAAGTGGTACCCTGCTCCTCAAGCGTCGTCCCATCAGAAGCTGTGTTGGGCTTTCCCCAGAAGGTCCGGGTGTATTCCTGTAATTGAGCAACGCGAGATAGGGGTCCTCGGACATTTGAATGAGGCGTTTGACAGTCCTGACAGTTCTTTCCGCTTGTCCATTAGATTGTGGGAAATAGGGACTAGATGTGGTGTGCTTAAATTCATAATATCGTCCAAAGTTCCTGAATTCTTCACTTGCAAACTGAGGACCGTTGTCCGTTACCACTTCTCGGGGAATGCCGTGCCTCGCGAAGATGCTTTTTAAGCGTAAAATGACAGCTCGTGAAGACCAATCATTCGACAGAGGTAGCACTTCTGGGTATCTGGACCGATAGTCCACTGCCAGGACGTATTCGATTCCCCCTAGGTGAAATAGATCCACTCCGACCTTTTCCCATGGGAGGGGAGGTGTCTCCGTTGGGATCATGGGTTCTGACGGCTGAAGTCTGTACTCCTCGCAGACGGAACAGGCTCTAACAAGGTCCGCCAGCTCCTTGCTGATACCCGGCCACCAGATAGACTCCTTCGCTTTCTGTCTGCATCTAACAATTCCTTGGTGTCCCTCGTGTATGCGACCCAGAATTTCTTCTCGCAGAGACATGGGAATTACGATACGCTGGCCGCACAGTAGGACGTCTTCACACACTGAGAGTTTTGCCATTTGTTCGTAATAAGGACGTAGTGCCTGGTTAATTCGCCCTTTGGGGGGCCATCCCGTTTTGCAATACTCTCTTAGTGTGCTGCACACTTCATCTTTTTTCTGAAATTCCCGGATATGGTCTAGCAATTTGTCGGAGTCCGGGATCGCCTCGATTCCTCCACGTACGAATGCCGAAACTTCATCGGCAGTAGGGGATGACGTGGTGTCCTTCAGCGGAGAACGCGAAAGACATTATTCGTACATCATATTCGCTGTTGTTGGGGCTGGTCTGAGTCTCTTTCTGTGTGTGCACCTTTGTCATCTCTGCATCATGACACGTGCGCATGTGTCACGACGGCGCCGTTTTCAGCATCCAGACAAAGGCCTGCTTACGCATGGCTTTATGTCATTCCGCGTGGTAGCATGGAGAAAATCCTATCCTATGGACCTTGTTCGAACACAATGTTCCGCGTAGTGATTCCTCGTATAATACTCGATGGATGTGTCTCAGCCCTCGCCCACATCGTTGCTCATTCTCTTTATAACTGTTTCTGTGTCTGTCAACTTTATTTTAATTATACATAGTCGCGTTCAACTTAAGAAGAAAAAATGTCAACTACATATGCCGTTGGAGATAAGGAGAAGCAATAGCGCGCCAGGAGCAATACTGCAGCAGGGAGGGTGGCATCCAATCCTCGGCGCAGTAATATTTTGAGAGCTGACGGACTAGGTTTTTTTCCTTCTTAAGTTGAACACGACTATGCCAAGAAACGGCATATTTAATTGTGGTGACTTTGCGATCAACGTGAAAGAATGCTCAATTATCGTTCTTCTCATTGTCTCCTCTTCTTTTTTTTTTTTTTTCGTCTTTCAGAACCGTTCATCACGGCCAGTACAAAACATATGTAACATGTAAATAAACGTCAATAAACATGATTACCACGCGGCATTATTCGCATGGGACATGTTGCCTGAAATCAGCCGCTATCGGCGCAACCAGCTTACTTTTGTGCATTTGTGGTGCGCGGCAGACACACGTTACGTTTCGGCGTCGCATTCACGAAATGCGCAGCGACTGTATTGCTACACTATTCGCTGCACAACACTCCCAGACTGTGCCAGGGACTTCTACGCAGCCCGGACGATTGTGAACCAAGTGAACGCAATGCATTCTGGGTATATAGGTCCTGGTTAGACGTTGGCACGTGACCATAAAAATTGCTGCACTCATGATGCCATTTCTGTTTGGGATGCGTCGTTTTGTAATTTCTTTCGACCTCGGTAATTAGTTCGATCCTACGTATAGCTTTGCAAATGAGGTCTTGTACAGCTGACCACCTCTACAGGTCTTTACATCGGCAACAAATCTCTGAAGGGAGCTTTCCACCGAGGAGTACTCCTTAAAAAGTGGTTTAGGAGCTACGGTAACGATCTGTCACATATATGTTAGGTCGTAACTTTGCCCCTTTAGGGTGTAATGTTCTGCCCTATACACGGTTAGGGTGTTTAGGGTATAAACGCCTTGGCGAGGGGCGCACGAAAAATACTGTGCCCCCTTCGAGGCATAGCAATCTTGCACCTTCCTGAGGGTATGCCGAAACACTGTTCGTTCACTGTTTCGGAGGGGTGGAAGGGTGCGCTGTTAGCGGCACACAGAGGTAGCTACCCTCCGAGGCACACCCAAGCGGCACCGGAACTACCACTGTGTGTCGCTAACAGCGCACCCCTCCGAAACAGTGAACTCACCCGCTTCCGGCAGCCGCTAGGGTGTCGCACCGAAGAAAAAGTACGTCGCTCGGGTGTTCCGTAAACTTTTGTCCCAACCTGTACCTATGGAGGTAGCCCCCTTTGCACAGAGTCCTACGTGCAATGTAACAATACTCCCTATGGG
Source organism: Ornithodoros turicata (assembly GCF_037126465.1). Lineage (NCBI taxonomy): Eukaryota > Metazoa > Arthropoda > Arachnida > Ixodida > Argasidae > Ornithodoros > Ornithodoros turicata. The sequence goes on along the minus strand of NC_088210.1, from coordinate 16,571,532 downwards.
GGGAGTTCGCAATTGGTATGCCATATACGAATTGCGAACACTCCAAAGACGGGAGAGTCGCTGCGGAGGAGAGTACAATCCTAGTGAGATATGGCACGAACATCACCCTGAACATGGCGGAAAGGACCAGAAGACGTCAGCCAGCGGCGAGAGCACTCCACGAGGCCGCATAATGCTTCTTCACGGATGGCGTGGGTACAAAATCCTGCCCTGGCAGCCTGAAGTCTGGGCCACCCGAAGGCTTGCCTTCCACGTTGGATCCAAATTTGGAAGTTTCTCTCCGTAGTTAATAAAACCAACTGTTTACGCTGAGCGCGCGGAATGGCCAACGGTTCTAAGAACCGCACGGTAGCCTATAGGCGAGTGTCGAGAGCTGAAATACTTGCGCCACGGCAAAAGAGGAACGTGGCTACGGCTGAAACAGGGTTGCAATTGCACAAGGTGTTGGCATTTGCTACAAAAGAGCGGCTCTTACGGAACACAAACATTCATGAATGCTTGAGCCTCATTCACGCGAAACCCATCTTCACATGTGTGGTCGCGTATAGATTTCGTTATTTAGTAACAGAAAATAAACGGCCATAAATCAGTCCTCGGGGTAAAATGCTATTGCGTTAGCTACTGTGTCTTTTACAGAAGTTTGTCTTAAACTGCACAAGTTGGGCACTTTTTTGGAAGTGTCCGTTGTCATTGTCAACCGAAAGGGTGCGCTGCGGTCGAAGGGGTAACGAGCGACGACGTCCTATATGCAACCTTCGTACAAGGGGGCGGTGCCATCAAAGACGGCGGTTGCCAACTTTGAGACCCTTCTTGTAAAAAGTGTAGAGCGGTGTTTCTCAACCGGGTTTCTGTGGCACCTGTCGAAGGGTTCCGCGAGCAGGACACTGTTCAGTAGAGATGAGTGCGGGTATGAAAATTCGCACCCGCGGGCGCACGGCCCGCATCCGCACCCGCAACAATGTCATTGGTGCAATCTGCACACGCACATCCCGACGCGTACCCGCATACCCGCAGACATACCCACAGCCTAACGCGTACGCAGGTTTCAGTTATGCTACATGATCGTCACAGCACGAAATGGTTTATTGATGCTGAGGACACTGTCCGTTAGCGAGCCACTTTCCCAACGCGCCAGACGCTGTGGCGACTGCTGACATGGTTGCCAGCTTCCTAACGCGAACCGTACCAGCCGTGGTGCCGAAAGGTAGCCAAAATTAGCCCCATTCGGCGGTGCCGGTAAATGACAAAGCTGTCATCATCTCACACACCACGGGAGGTCTGGATACGGGGGAAAGCGAAAACGTCTTGGAAAGTATTTTGAGCCAAATATTCGCAATGAATCGGGTCGTGCACCAAAAGCCTGCTGGCTGGGCTGGTTTGGCGCCTGCGGGCATTGCGGATATACCCGCGTAATCCGCGGAGGCAGTGCGGGGGCCACCCGCGCCTTACCCGCAACCCGCGATGACACGGTACATGGATAGTGCTCGATATTTGATCATTGTGGTTGGCATCGAGATCGCAAGATTGGCAATAGCAAGCATATAGTTAAGACTAGTCCTCAAATTCAAATTGGGAGTAGATTTACGCGTTAAGGTGAGTTAGCCTCTTTGTGTGGCGACATGGTGCACGTGCCGCAGGGTAGGATTGCGGATAGTTTCGACCACCAGGGGTTGACTAAGTCAACCTCCTCCAAAGCCAGGAAGTGTGAGGAAAAAAGAGAAGCAGTAGCGTAGTTCCGCGACACGTAGCTCACGTGAAGTCGTCCCGCGCTACTCATCCCAACGCGCCATGTTCCTAGTCGTCCTGCTCCGTGCCCACGATGTTCCACTGTCGGCATCTTCCATTCTGTCTTCTGGTAGATTGTCAGGTCGTCATTCCGTTCCCCCGCTCATCTTTTATTCAGTAATTTCATTCATCTCATCCTCTCATCGCTAATTCACTACCCGTCATTAATTGGGCCCTCATGTCACGATCCGTGGCCAATTGCCGCGTGCTATGCGCCACTGCGGAGAAAGACGAAGAAGAAGAAGAAGAAGTCGTCCCGTGACTTCGGATTCTGCTACCTCGTCTGCGAAGGAAACTGTGCTTAGAAGTCGAATGCATTCATCCAACTTGGCTGCATAATTCAAGATGGTGAAGTCTGAATGGTACCGGAGGTTAACCGAGAAGTCCAAGGGTAAGCCAAACTTGTTTTCCATTTCTTTTTTTTTTTTTTTCGAGCACTCAGTTCGGCTACTTTCATGCGAAGCTTGAGGTCTTTCTGGTGAGGTTGCCTGCGCTTCGTTTTACGCTTTGCGAACCATCGTGATATGTAATCTCGTGTATGTTGTCTCTTGCTGGATTTCAGCTGGATTTCGCAGCCGCAAGTCCGCGATGTCGAGGCGTGCTAAAGAGTTCCTCAAGAGGGCTCGTATGGCAAGCGTCTTGCGACGCAAGGCACGGGCTCGTGGAGGACTAGCACGCCGAAAGTCTTATTCTACTTATGGCTTTGGTGGATACTTCTTTACACGGTAAAAGAAAAGATGCCATAAAATATTTATTCAAAAGTGACTTCACCGATACACAAGTTAGTTGAGCACCTGTAACTTGAAGACGCTGCCGCTCTAGCAGTGTCTTTTTTTATCAACAATTACTCCGAAGACATACAGGGTGTCCCAGAAAACGTGTCATTGAATTTTAACAAGAAAACTATGCCACATAGAAATATGCGGTAAACGCCATTTGTTCTCACTAGATTTTCGCCACCTCCTGATATGCATGCCATGCAACCTAAGTTTAATTATGCACTCAATGCAGGCGGCACATGGTGTTGTCTACGTATAAAGCTCATAAGGACATTCAATCATGGTGAATATCGAAGTGATTGCGCAGCGCAATGCGAAGTTATAACGCAAAACGTGCGATTCCCGTAGTCAAAACAACCAAGATGGCGGTGTTGCGAAGCGCAGTTGACACGCAGCTCCCCAGACTGCGACGTGTCGCTTTGGCAGGCAGGGCAGACGTCTCCGCGTTATGTTATTTCACTGCCTTTCAGTATAAGCAGACGATATCCCTTTTGGTTGTCGTCTGCTAATTATGTCAGCAATTACCTTCCGCACGTAGCTTATTTCGGGAGCAACATATGCAACGGTTACACGAAATCTATAATGAACACCGGTGTTCCATCCGACTGGCGGTGGGATATGCAACACATCGCCGTCTGGGGAGCAGCATGTCAACTGCTCTTCGCAACAATCGCAACACCGCCATCTTGATTCTTTTGACTACGGGAATTGACTACAGCATTTGACTACGGGAGGCGTGAAGGTCAACGAAAACGAAACTGAGAGTTCTCCCTTCTTCGTGACAGTATAATCTCCCAGGATGCAACGCGTGCGCAAGGAGCACTGGGATTTCCTGGGATCGTCCATTATACCCTTACCACATGAGCAGGCTTCAATCATCATTGAAGCAAACGATCATTGAACACGCGAGCGCCACCAAGCGTTTAACGTGTGATGCAACCTGTCAGACAGCATTGGGCCCAATGCACTTTGGGAAGTTTGGAGCCACGCACATGTTCAATAGCCATTTCAATGGTCATTGAAGAGTGCCTTGTGACAGGGATATTGCTCGTAGCTGCCTGGTGCAGTTGGTGAGATTGTGCGCAGTTGTTGCGTGGCGCATTTAGCATATATGTTGCACTCCACTTTCAGTGTGGACGACTTCGTGGACAAAGTATGGGACGAGAGGTCTCCCCTGGAGCAAACTCTGATTGGCTTCATTTTGTGTCTTTCGATCGCCCTCTGCATTAACGCTACCTTCTGCTATTATCTCATCGACACCTGGATGAGAGGTACGCATACATTTGAAGAAGGAAACAAATGGGAGCTTCTCCGCGCCTACAGCAGCAAAGAGGATGACAGTTGAGCTGTTGGGAAACATGTTCGTAACGACCTACGTTAGCAATTACTCCGCGTACAGCGATCTCTACCACTGCAGTTGTAACAAACGACACTTTTCTAGTACTTTTTCCGGGATTTTCTAAGTCTTCTGTTCCCACCTTTCAGCCAAGACAGTCACGCATACCAACCCGGAGTATGAAGTATGCGATACAGACACATGCAAGCGGGCAGGTGAGGCATCTATTTCGCGTTCTCGCACCGCTGGAGCATCGATAGCTAAACGCAGAGTCACTGAATAGCTTCAGAGTAGTACAAGTTCTACGCCAGGGGGCGCCGTGTGGGTGGGGACTCCGTTAAGTTCGTCTGCTATGTTAATGACTGATCTCGTCTGTAGACGTTCGTTAATTCGTTCTTCTTTATTCGACCACTCTCTTGGACGACAATGCTTCGAGGCCCTCTAAACAAAATCGCACGTGCTGTTAAGGCTAAACCACATGGAGCGACAACTAGCGCGATTTTCGCGTCGCGCGACCCATCTGTTGTCGCGCGACGGGCCAGCGATGCCGCACTCTGTGCTTCCTTCGCGACGTCGCGAGCGACCGCCTCTGTCAGATTTGTGTCGCGGTCGCTCGTCGCCAACATGTCATCATATTTAGTTGTTTTGTACACGTTTATCAACGTCGTGTTAGCAGGCATACGGCTCGCGCGTCTGGGTACTGTGTGCGCGAGATCACGTTGTTGTCGCGCCTTGTGGTTCGGGACACGACAAGCCATCTCGTCGCGCTTATTGCGACGTCGCCGTGCGCGACGATCGCTCTCAAAAATCGCTCCATGTGGTTTAGCCTTTACGGTCAGCGTGCTGCAGTTCGCGGTGTGAAATAAGTTTGCCGCAGCATACGGTCGTTTTGCCTGAGCGAAAGAAACTGCACTCTTATTAAAAACGAACTTCACCGCGTATCACGCTCCTATAGCCAACCATCACCCCGAATGGCATCTGTCTATCCCCGGATTTGCTGAAAACGGGAGGCGTACGCCTTTTTTGTACGCTTATGCAGTACATACCTAATTTGTACAAAAAATGCGTTTTTAACAAATCAGGCGCGAGAACGATGTCGCTAGAGATGATAGTTGGCTAGGAGCGTGCAATGCGGTGAAGTTCACTTTTAAGGGCCAGCTCTCAGTTGGCGACGCCCGACGTGACGCAGTGAGCGCGGGCGGCGGAAGTAGAGGCGCATTTCCGCCGCCCCGTCCGCGCGCACGATTTTCATGTTTCCACCACAGTGGCATTTTGTCGTCCAAAGCAGTGAATAATCAGCACGTGTGGCCTTTCTGTATCACCTGATTGGCCAGTATATCGTTCCCGGCAGTTCTCGCCGACGTCGTGAAAGAAGTCCGAATATGCATGCTATTGCTTTATTTATTTATCTATTTATTTATTTATTTTTTGCTGGACGTCTTTTCAGTCCCAACGGCGGAAATGTGCGTCTATTTCCGCCGTCCGCTCACGACGTCGCGTCGCGCTTCGCCAAGTGAGAGCTGGCCCTAAGAGTGTGCGGTTCCACTGGCCTGTCAGCAAAATGCCACCGAGTTGCAGATTTTGTCCAATGGGAGAGCGGCGCTCTCAATGTTGCCGGACGACTGTCTTGATAGTGCCCGGGAAAAGGAATGCAATACTCTGAGCGAAGATATTCAGCGACTCCAGTTAGACGGATGTGGGGAGGACGAGACATGCTTCAAAATGAGACGCGTACAGCACAAGGTACATCGGGCTCCTGGTGCGACACCTCAACGCAGATAGCACCTGGTCAGTAGACCTCTCCCCGAGAAACGTCATCATGACGTTGGTCGACAGACTGAAACCCAAACAAATCGGAAGGGGAGGGCTGGGTTCCACGAATGGGCACTCCGAAGGTCGCGTCTTTTTCAGGGACCATCGTAATCCCCTCAAGAACGTGGCTTTCGGGCGCGACCTTGTTCGCCCCCTAGCTTCGAGCGTATAGTTCAACTCTACCAAATTGGTGGCGCTGTCATTTGTTTACAAACAGGGAGAGGTCTGAACGCTGCCGTAGAGCACGAGAACAAGGCTTCATCCTGCCCTTCTCTTCCGATATTTCTACCCGTTCCCGAAGACCATGTCTATGACAAGATTGTCCCTCAAGCTTCTCGTCGTGGAACGCCGTTCTGATTACAGCACTTCTTTCTGACACTGTTCAGTTTCTGACTGTTCTTTTTTCAGCTCGCGTAACGGACGTGGTGAACATCACTGTAGAACCATGTGACAGTTTTCCAAATTATGTCTGCGATGCAGCACGCACGACGTTCCCATTGAGTGTGCTCCAGTACAGCGGAGGCCGGTGGAAAAATGCCCTGCGCAGTGCGCAGCATGAGATCGCTAGTAAGACGCAAGTACTACGCCGTTTGCAGCGTTTTGCCTTCGCCTAAAGAGTCGACGAGAACTTACTCTGAGCACTCTCTCTCTGGGCAGGCTTTATGGAGGCCTACGACGAAGGATCGAATATAACGGAAGAGACGTACGCTATGCCAGGGCAAGACGTTCTCCGCGGATTCTACAACGTGTGCCACCAAGGTAAGGCTTATGCTTAGTGCAGCCATGGGCGCCGTCACAGGGGTGGCAAGAGGGGGCCGCGCCCCCCCCCCCCCCGCTACTGGCTTCAGCAACTAAATATTGCCGTTGCAACACAATCACAAATTATGATTCCCATTTTCCCTCCGCGTTCCAGAAACGTTCTGAGATTCCGAGCCACGACAATGTAGTTGAGGGTGCAGTTGACGCACAGAAGTAGATACAGATCACGTACCGTGCCCGCCCCAAACCTTCTGCCCCCCACTACCCTGGAACAAATCATGCAGGGCGCCCATCAGAACAGCTTGACTGAATTGTGAGTAGGCGACTTCAGAAAATCCCAGAGACCTTAGCGCCGCTTTGAACTATGGGAACTTGCTGGAAACAAAGGAGGAGAAGGTCCCCAAGCTATCTCGGTTCCTTCTCTCTCTGCTGATTGTCCACGAGGAGTCAGCGAAAACGAAATGTGAAAGACGGTTTATTTCCCTCCCAGGATGCAGCCAGTATACGCAAGGAGCACTGGGATTTTCTGAAATCGTCTATTTTTCGCCTTTACCACGCAGCACCAAAGGCACATTCTTATGTATAATTTATAATTGGGGGTTTACGTCGCGAGACAACTGAGATCATGAGCGACGCCACAGCGGTCGGTATGTGGATTGCTTTTGCCCACCTGAAGATTCTTTAAAGTGCGATGAAAGCTCACCACACGGCACCCTGTATTTAACGTCCCTCGCGAAAGACAGCGTGTCTAAGCAACTTGTACCCTGGCACCAAGTTGCTGGCGTCCTCGGCAGGGTTGGAACCCGCGATCTCGGGATCAGAAGGCGAACACGCTACAGACCGAGCCACCGAGGCCGGTAAAGGCACGGGAGCGTGCCTTTGTTCGTACGGAAGGACAGTCCGCGCATTCTAAGGTTTAAGAGGGGTCACATATGGCCGGGCTTTCTAACAAGAAAGGGGTAGTCTGCGATTCTCCCGAGGAGTGGCTTCCTCTTCCTGCTTCATAGATGACTAACCTTAATCTATTGAGGAGGAGCAAGGGTACCCGTTTCAGCCCAAGTTCCCTTTGAGCTGATAGCCTGCATGTGGTGTACATGTGGGCCTTCTACCAACGTCTTTGGTACACATCTCATATGACACCCTGAAGGAAGTGAACTCCAAAGTGCCACAGACCTTTTAGCAGGATAGACACGGCTACCTGTGACATTAATGTCTCCTATGGCGGAACTGAATTCGCGAAAAAAACAAGTGCGCGAGTGCCGCGCCAGGATTCAAATTACTCGAGGCTCCGCAGTTCACGTGAAGTTCATGCCGATGCGGCGCGTGCTTGGTAGCATCCCCGACACGAAATCGTGAGGGACTATACGTTCGAACACTGGCGCCGGCACTCATCGACTTTTTCGTGAATTACGTGAATTTCTTCGCTCGTCAGGTGCTTAGGGGCAGTAGGTGTTTGTGTCGTCCCTGGCTGGAGCTCGCCTCAGCTCATGTCTTTCTGTAACTCCTATGACATCATCCGTGTGTTCGTGCGAGCTGCATCCTCACGGAATATTCCAGTGGAAGAAAAAGCAAACTACTCACGGGACAGAAGTTCCATCGCTTTTCATGTTGAGTATTCGCATGGCGCAGAAATCTCGGGAATGGCGTATACTGCGGGCATAGCAGACGACGGCCCTGTCGTCTGCTACAGAATACCTTGTAGCTAGACCGCAGGATACTCCCCAAGGTTAAAGAGTGGAATAAGGCATAACGTTGAACGCTCAGGTGACATTAGAAACATGTGATATTTTAGGTTCATCAGCCATTAGTGACATTAGAAAGCTGATATTTTAGTGGCGGACATGGCAGACGACACCAACGGCGCTGTCGTCTGCTACGGAATATCCTGTGGCTGAACCGCAGGATATTCCCCATGGTTCCAAGAGCGAAATAAGACATAACGTTGAAAGCTCACGTGACATTAGAAAGTTAATATTTTTGTGGCATTAGTTATTAGTGACACTAGAAAGCTGTGATATTTTAGTGGCGGGCATAGCAGACGACACCAACGGCCCTGTCGTCTGCTGCGGAATATCTCGCGGCTCACCCGCAGGATATTCCTCATGGTTAAAAAAGCGGAATAAGACATAACGTTGAACGCTCACGTGACATTAGAAAGCTGTGATATTTTTATGTGCATCTTCCGGTAGTGTATTCTGGGAAATATCGCCCGTGTGAACACGGTAACTATATGACGTCTGTACGGCATCTGCAGAACTGAACAACCAGCAACAGGCGCAGTCCATACACGAAATTGTGGATATCTTGGAGAGCGTGTTAATCGTCAAATGGCCCATGTTGGAAATCTTTGAAAGCGTGAACATTTTCAAGACTGTGGAAAACCTTCACATGTCTTACGGCGTCGACGTAATCGTCAGCATCAGCGTGCAGAGGAACGTAATGAAGACTAGAAATATTCAACCCTATATCATACATGTAAGTGTTCTACAAGTCAACTTTGCCCATAAATCTAAAGACGTCTGGGATTGGGTTGGGTGGGCAAAAGACTACGTTGTAATCAGTGCGCCCTATAGGGCACCGGCATGCTTCTAATTCTAACTGTTGCTTTAACACTATAGTTCCATGCTTTCAAAGCAAACACATAAAACAAATACGTAAATATTTATTAAAGGAGCTCAGAACGCACGTCAATCACTACCTTTTTTTTTTCAAGCCAATTCATTAACCTGCCTATTAAAATGCACCGTGCAAAGTGATTCATTCAACGGTTGTATAAATATCGCAGAATCTGATTTTGAAAATCGCGATCGTGCGAAACGGTGGCAATGCCCGGAACGAGCCTAGCAGACGCTCACGTCATTTAGACGTCACTACGGTACAGCTCGCTGGTTGGTTTAGAGGAACGTCGTCTGCTATTTCTCGCACGGAACGACGCCGTAAGCCAGTGTTTCTTTTCGCTTGTTTCTTTGATTTATTAGATACAGTAAACGAACATCGGTCCATAGACACCGTTCGAGGCATGGTTTAAGGTTAGTCCGTGAGATTGCGGAGGTCACTCTCATCGAGAAGTCCCCGAACAACGTTAGCCAAAAATCGGTCAATCTGTCCCTGCTCGAGCTCGCTTTTGTCTAGCGCGATATTCCACAGTAGGTGGACTGTGAAAATAAACTTCAGTTATCAGTTAAACTCTGTTCTGTGCGTGTTTTCTACCGCGTTCCTGATCGTGATGATTGTTATACTGACATCAAGCGTTGCTGTACTTCACGCTTCAAAATGTTCGCCGCATCGCTATGATCAATAATTCTCAAATCGCTTCGATTAGAAACTTTTGTTACTCATTTAATGTCTCATTCAGCTGGAGGAGTGTTCTTGCCGGTACGTTGCCAGACGCAATCAAGTGAAATCTATCGCAGTGCCATCGCTGGCACGTCGCGGCAGCAGACGTGGTCCAAAGATCAACTGCTGACCGTCCATTGACTGTGGCAAAGACCAACAGAACCGAGCAATGTCATACAACCACCACAATTTATGGCCAACTTACCAATCATCGAGCTAAACAACGAGAATTAGCTGATGCAGGCTACAAACATGGACGGCAGAAACACACCAGTTGCTTGATTTCATCCGAGCTGTCCCGGCGCCATTTGTTCGGTTACCACATGGCGACCGACCACGCCGGTTAAGTTTGCGCCCGCCGACATGAAAGGCATATTACGGTACGGCGTACAGCTCATCATTCTGCATCTCTGCAGAGTCCAAATTTCCCACTCTGAAAGTGGCAACACGTGTCGATACACGAGCAGGCACTTCGAAGTCATCCATTATTCGCCAATTGATAGCGAGAAAGCAACAAAAAAGAAATCACGGTCGTTCCAATGATGGATCCGACGGAAATGCGTTAGCATTACAACCCTTTGGGAACTTCCCTTCACAACGCTACACAACCCTTCACACGAACCCTACATAACGCTATCGCTAGACAGCATCCGCAACCCAACGAGCCTGGCTTCCTCCGATCCAGCTTGGCGACGCCGTCTCGCAGCCTCAGCCTTCTTTCGCCGCCGCTCTTCCGCACAGCTTTCATAACCCATGGCGCGCCCACGCGGACACGTCTAAACCTGTCGACCACCACTGCTGCACTGCCGACGCGCTGGCGCCGCGTCGCACTCTCAGCGCGGCCTCTCCTTCTCTCTCCACTCACCGCGCATGCCCGCCGCGCAGTGGCTACAGACAGAGCACGCCGCGATTCTTTCGTAGCGATGTCAACGCATTAAAAGTAAACCGGTCAGCACTGACCTCGATAGAAGCGCTGTCACCCCTTTGAACCGTAATGACATCACCGATGGCGTTTTCTCCTGTTCCGCCTCGTTTGACCCTGCGGAGCGAGTCGAGCGGGAACGCGCGTGGTGATGTTCGAGTGTTTCGGTGTTTTTCTTCCTCTTCTTCTTTTATGAAAAATATCGCATACAGAGAAAATTTGTGTTCATCGTCAAGTAAGCTGCTTTCACAGCGCGTTTGGAACATAATTTTTTTTATGGCTTTCTGTATTCCTGTGTGAATCGACTTCCCTGTCGGCCTGGTGTCCACCACCTTCTTACATGCCCCAATGTACGAACTACATGAATAAGGGCGAGGGCACAGGCTATAGCTACACTCCTGGCAAACCATCATCCCGAATGACAACGTTCTCACCCTAGATTTGTTGAAAACGAGAGGCGGAGCCTATTTTGTGGCCATTATGCACGGCACAGGATAGGCTCCGCCTCCCGTTCTCAACAAATCAGGGGCGAGAACGTTGTCATTCGGGATGATGGTTGGCTACACTGTTAAAACAGAACTTCACCACATAGCACGCTCCTAGCCAACCATCATACCGAATGATATCATTCTGTGTCATGATTTGTTCAAAACAGGGGGGAGGCGCCTATCTGGGACAAGATAATCTGTCCCAGATAGGCGCCTCCTCCCATTTTCACCAAATCAATGCACAGGATGATATCATTCGGAATGATGGTTGGCCAGGAGCGTGCTATGTGGTGAAGTTCTGTTTTAACAGTGTAGGAGCGTGCTATGTGGTGAAGTTCAGTTCTGAGAGTGTAGTGAAACATTCTACTGATTGAAACCTACGAACTACGAAACCTACGAACTACTCTTAGAAATGAACTTCACCGCATAGCACGCTCCTAGCCAACCATCATCTCGAATTATATCGTAATCTGCCCTGATTTGTTGAAAACAGGAGACGTACACTCTTAAAAATGAACTTCACCGCATAGCACGCTCCTAACCATCTAATCATCTCAAATGATATCGTTATCTGCCCTGATTTGTTGAAAACGGGAGGCGTACGCCTTTTCTGTGACAATTATGCATAAGTGTCACAAAAAAGGCGTACGCCTCCCGCTTTCAACAAATCAGGGCAGATAACGATATCATTCGAGATTATTGTTGGCTAGGAGCGTGCTATGCCGTGAAGTTCATTTTTAAGAGTGTACACCTTTTTGTGTGTGTGTGTGTGTGTGACACTTATACTGTTCATAATTGCCACACAAAAAAAAGGCGTACGCCTCCCGTTTTTAACAAATCCGGACAGATAATGATATCATTCGAAATTATGGTTGGCTAGGAGCGTGCTATGCGGTGAAGTTCTTTCTAAGAGAGTACATTTCGACGCTGGTGGAGATATGCCTGTGTGACTGTAGCCCTTACGTTGTCTTGGTTGGGTCACGTCCAGGTTGGGCCACCTGAATTCCTTTTGCCGCAGTGGGCACTCCTGCGGCTATCCCTGACATCTGTAACGATCAGGGACTACACCAATTTGATCACGTCCATAGCGAGGATATTCAGACCACGCATTGAACTAGAAGGCATAGCCAGGGAGATCATATCTATGGAGTACTACTTGGCCAAGGCAAGTGCATTCATTATTGAACCTGTTGCGTCTCGATACGAGAAGTCTACTTGCTGCTAAAATTAGTGTAAAAAAATAACTGCTTTTAACGCAGCGAAAATGTCAGCATTCTCACTGACTAACCAGCACCTTCTCCACAGATGCTTATTATCAAAGACGATTTCAGCGAATACGAGAGAAATGTGTACAAGTTGTCGTCTTTGGCTCGAGACAAGAGTACGGTGAGCATATTTTGTCCATGAGAAGTCCCTGCAGTGAAGTTGTTTCTAATACCTCTGTCCCACGGGCAGCCTCCAATTACCATTCAAACCAATGGCTCTGGTTCAATGTAAGGTCCCTGTATAATAGAGCACTCTTAAGAATGAACTTCACCGCACAGCACGCTCCTAGCCAACCATCATCTCAAATGATATCGTTACCTGCCCTGATTTGTTGCAAACGGGAGGCGTACGCCTTTTTTGTGACACTTATGCTGTTCATAATTGTCACAGAAAAGGCGTACGCCTCCCGTTTCCAACAAATCAGGACAGATAACGATATCATTCGAGATGATGGTTGGCTAGGAGCGTGCTATGCGGTGAAGTTCATTTTTAAGAGTGAGGGGCAGAGGAAATTATCAATTAGCTTTCAATTTATTATTGAAAACTGCCCATGGATAGGGCTTATAAGAGTGCTTGCGCGCTTATGCAGCTGGGTTAACCGTCGCAAAAAAGGCGTGTGTCCTGCTCCCGCGCTTTGCAGAAGTCTCAGGTAATAACGGTATCATTAGCGAGTTTGGTGACGTCACCGTGAAGTTACCGTACCTACCGGAACCAATGACAGCGCACGTACGTGACTCAAAATATTATCTTCTGATTGGACACATTATGCGCGATGTACTCATGTGGTTCTGTCTTTAGAGTGTGCATGAACTCTGTGGGCCCACGCGATGCGGCCCACAAATTAAAAAAAGAATGCCCCGTCGCGCCCACACTCTTAGAAATGAACTTCACCGCATAGCACGCTCCTACACTCTTAAAAATGAACTTCACCACATAGCACGCTCCTAGCCAACCACCATCCCAAATGACAACGTTCTCGCCCCTGATTTGTTGAAAACGGGAGGAGGAGACTATTTTGTGCCGTGTGTCGTGACGTTGCCCACTTGAGTGCGGCCAACAACGGCAAGCTACCTCGACACCCCCCCCCCCCTCATTTTTAAGAGTGTAGCCAACCATCATTTCGAATGATATCGTTATCTGCCCCGATTTGTTGAAACGGGTGGCGTACGCCTTTTTTGTGACAATTATGAACAGCATAAGTGTCACAAAAAAGGCGTACGCCTCCCGTTTTCAACACATCGGGGCAGATAACGATATCGGTCGAGATGATAGTTGGCTAGGAGCGTGATATGCGGTGAAGTTCATTTATAAGAGTGCACTATTCTGCGTTACCAGGACGTCAGTGGCAGGGAGACGCGGAGGTTTCTCAGCAATGCGCTTGCAGGTACGGTACGCGACGCTTTCGATGCATCACACAGCCCCGCTTTCACATGTGCACGAGGGCCAAAATCTATGTTGTGAGGTCCACTCACTCCTACTAAACGCCACAGCGTCCGCGTCTATCGCGGCATACACGGACGCGCCGCCTTCACGGGGCACCGCACAGTGGCGTCTTCTGGAATTAGAACGGACGCCAAAAGCCGTTTCGCGTGCGTTGTCGGTACGCGAAGCGTGCTGCATGCAGTTGTGCAAGCATGCAGTTGTGCACCATCCCGCTGGTGCAAGACTTTTTGGGACCGAGAACTCTCTCTGAATGAAATGTCAGTGTAGATAAGTTCGTATAGGGTTTTTGAAATGGGTCCGCAGAGTTGTAGGAATGGTTTGCGGGCCCGACGCTACGTCGACACGTTACGAAAGGAGGAGTCCACGGGGACTTGACGTAGAACACCAACAATGTACATTTATTACAGGGAACTCCCAGTTACAACTTGCTGGCATCATCAGCAATCAACCCCACTAACACGCGCGGGTGCCTCCTTAACGGGAAGGCTACCTTTTTTCTAACCAATCAGCGAACCCGCTCATGCGCTGTGATCGGAAGACGCCCGGCGTCGCGACGAGGGACATTGGGAGGAGGGGGAGAAGAGGGGTCGCGCCGGAGTCGTCTATATTTAGGGAGTGACTTTTTCGGGTTAAACCCGATTCCGCCCGGTTATTCCCCCGGAACTGACCTAAGACCAATTCGGGTTAAACCAGTTACTACCGAATACCAGTTACTATGAAATCCTCAAGTGACGTTTCCGCTGAAGACGAACAAAGGTTCCCACGTGTAACGCATGTAAGAATGGGTCACTTACGTTCCCAACATCCACCCATGTGTGTCAACACTGTCCATGCCTTCGGGGATTACAGATGGTAGATCACGATCCCGCAAAAGAAAAAAAAAGGAGAGAGAGAGAGAGATCTGAGAAAGGCATTTAACCTGAAAAAGTCACTCCCTATCTATATTCTGATGGGCCGCGGGGCGGCAAAGTTTGGGAACCACTTCCGTGAGTGATGAGAAAGCATGGATCCGTTTGCTGAAACAGATGATGAACCGTAACAACTGACTATCGTAATAAATATCGTGAGCTGCATCAAAGTATAGTATCGTCGTACTTCAGTGTTTGTACTTCCGCGTATAGGTTCACTGGCACGACATCATACGCCACATGTATGCGAAGGCCTACGGCTCCGAAGACAATTACGACCGCTGGCTGGTGCACATATGGGATCTGTCGTACCTTGTTTACATCTACAGGCTCCTACAGGACGACTATAATGCGTAAGGTGACGTGGATGCGTTACCGCGGGGGCCAGTGAAAGCACTCTTTTCGAGCAGAACTTGCACAGAATGACACCGTTATCGCTCCTGATTTGTGGAAAGCCCACGGCGTACGCCTTTTCCTGGCAATTAAACGTAACTGAACGTAAAGGGCAACAAAAAGGCGTACGCCACCAGTTTTCAACAAATCACGGGAGAGGACGGTGTCGTTCAAGAAGGATGGCTGGCTAGCAGTGTGTTATGCTGTCAAGTTCTGTTTTGAGGGTGTAACTGCGCAGGAGTCCTTAAAAAGTGTGTGCTTCTGTTTTCAACCAGAGGACAGAACCATGTGGATGATGGTGAACTATAGGAGCGCGTTATGGCGCTGACACTTTTGCGATGACCTTTTGTGACACTTACGCAGTTTCACAAAAACAAACAACCAAGAAGGACGAGGACGGGAAGACAGGTTGACACCACAACTACTATCATAATTTCACACTCTTCACCTCCGCATGAACTTCACCGCATAGCACGCTCACAGCCAACCATCACCTGGAATGACATCGTTCTCTCCCCAGGGGCCTTAATCGCTTCATCGTCGTTACGGTCGTTACAAGCTAACGAGTGGCGGGAAATTCAAAAAGGTGGGCACGTGACACATTGCGCGTGACGTGTACCACAGCTTTCACGTATCGCGCGAAGAGCGCCGTGCACGTGTTTTATCACATGCCCGCCTTTTTAAATTTCCCGCCCGCCCTTTTGAATTTCCCGCCACTCGTTAACTTGTAACGAACGTAACGACGATGATGCGATTAAGCCCCCTGGGAGCTTAATCGCTTCATCGTCGTTACGTTCGTTACAAGTTCGTAACGTAACGTTCGTACAAGAAGTTCGTTAGCTTGTAACGACCGTAACGACGATGAAGCGATTAAGCCCCCTGATTTGATGGAAACGGGAGGCGTACGCCATTTTTATGACAATTATAAACTGCATAAGTGTCGCAAAAAAAGGCGTACGCCTCCCGTTTTCAACAAATCAGGGGAAAGAACGAGGTCATTCGAGATTATGGTTGGCTAGGAGTGTGCTATGCAGTGAAGTTCATTTTTAAGAGTGCGTGTTATGTGTCAGAAAAAGGCGTGTACTCTCGCGTTACACATATATCAGGAGTGATAACGGTATCATTTTGTGCACGTTTTTGCCGCCAGTGTGTTATACGGTGAAATTCTGAGTGTGTGGGTATGAAAATCGACGCTTTTAGCCAGCATTGTGGTGTAGTAGTGGGCTGCTATGGTATTCCTGCAGACGTGCCATAGTGAACTACGTGGGCTGGAAAGTGGTCATGCATTTTGGCGTGCTCACATTTCGGCACTACTTTGAGGACTTCGAGAAAAAAGTCTTCGGCTATCAGCAGTCCAATAAGGCATCCGACGTCTGTGCCGAGCTCATGGTCCTCCTGCTGCCTGTTCAAAGCGATTACCTCGCACACAATCCGCTACACGACAAACCTTCTATCGTAAGTATGCGTGCCTTCACAGCTTCTAGGAGATCTCCCATGAGAGTGTCAGAAGTATAGAATGCTGGTCTGAACCTGGTGTACCTATATGTCACAGACTCCCCTTTGTGTCCCTCTGCACTTTATCATCTTAGCTTAGTATTCACCGCCGCACCATGGCCATATAGTCTTGCCTCAGAGCTCGGGCTCATCCAATCATCTCTGCAAAATGACGTGTACGCATGTTTGAGTTCCAGTCTCAGCACAATCGCTTTTTATCGTGCCGCTGCTATTGCCGTTTCATCAAGTATCGTTCTTCAGTTGAAGACCGCATGACATGCAGGGGTGGGCAGTAATACTCCTATTTTAGTAGAAGTAGAAGTAGTTGTAGTAGAAGTACTAATACATAGTACTTCCTAGAAATCGGTATTATAATACTATTACGTAATACTTTGATTCTGAGGTATTATAATACATAATACTAATACTTGTGTGTACTACAGAGTAATACTAGTAATATATTCATACATAACTTAAGGAGAAAGAAAGAAAAAGAAAAACGAAAATGTGTCCAATTTGTGCATTACTTATCGAGACAGTCATTCTCCAATGACGTTCTATTTCAGGTGCTCACAGTTTTAGCACGTTCTCAAAGGGGTAGTGCACTGTGAGGCATGCCCTTTTCGAATATGATAAGATAGCGTTGATCAATTCGATCACAGTGAACAGCTTGCTCTCAGTGTGGCACAGTTTTGATTTCGTCCAGTGTGGACCATAAAATGTGGGCCCTTCAAGAGCCCCTGACTGGCCATAGTGCGACCGCGTTCAGGGATGACGGGACTGGACGCACTCTTTCATACGACAAAGAGATTGAAACGGGATGACTCATCCTTACGGACGATGAACTGGAACGAATGCCGGGAAGCCTTCAGTACACGACCTTCTTGGGAGTAAGGGAGTAAACCCTGGCCCCGAGGTCACTCCCTTTGGGATAATTTGGGGTAGAGGGGAATAATAGGGACCCTGTTCGTGTCTAAATGTTTGTAGGACACGAAAAATTACTGATAAAGTGCACAGGTGACACTCATCCCGTCGCACTTACGACCCCTGCGAAAGTATTACACATTGAAAAGTATCAAGATATCGTACATGTAGTACCTCGCTTTTGTGTACTGTAATGCAGTCCAAATACATATCGAAAATGAGTATTACAATACATAATACAAATACTGAAAAGTATTGTAATACAAATAGTAATACCCCCCTGATGACATGGCTCGCTCGTGTGGTACAGCTACGGTCAACCTTAATAATAACACTGGAAAAAAATAGGTCTCATTTCCCCCTGCGATAACAGCCACCCTTTGAGCACTAGGGGAATGTTAATTGAACAAAATCCTTGCGTGAAACTAACAGAATGATTTTGTTCAATTAAGATTTCCTCATGGCCCCAAGGGTTGCTGTAATCACGTTCGGGCACGAGACCACATTTTTTCCAGTGTTATTATTAAGGTTGACCGGAGCTGTACGACCTACTAGATTATAACCACCACGTCACAGGCACCCCTGCGAAGCGCCGCATTTGGAAGCTAGCGGTGGCGCTACTCATCAGTCCGGTTATTGCTTCCTCAATTTCTGCAATACTTTGTACTTGAGCTTTCCTTAGTGTTTTTTAAGAGATGGAAGGTTCCGCGAATCCACGAATCTTACGAATCTCGAATCTTTAGAATCGTTTCTTTAAAAAAAGTTTAAAAACCCAGGAAATAAAAAAACGTCTACTGAAAAGCGTTTTGAAACAAAATATGATACGTTTGTTTAATGGAAAAAAAAATAATACTTCAGTTTCGGGAGAAAATATATATCCATATATTTCACATATCGTTCATCGAGTACAAGAAATACATTAATTCTCGAGTCTGAATTATTTCCATTAAGGTAAAGCAACAATCAAAAGCAAAACCACGTCATTTTTAAACTTGTAATCCTGCCTGAACTCTTTCTAGTCCAGGGACGCGTTGCAGGTTGCAGCGCAGACAACGGGTAAGAAAGCACGGAAGAATGCACTGCGGAAGAATACGCGGTGCCATGTCACTCCTCACCGGCGGAGCGCGGAGCAACGTAAATACGCTTCAACGAAGGCACACATATTCAGCCGGCACACGTATTATTCAACAAGCACACGAGTACACGACTCAGGAGGCACATATTATTCAGCGGGCACAAAGCCGTTTCATACCGTCGTGACGGCTTTGTACCAGCTGAAATTTGGCGATGGGGATCGCTGTGCTTGCTATTGGATAACTGTTTCGGCTGTTTCCGGACGGTTACGGCTGTAGTTTCAACAGCTGTACTTTCTGAGGGAACTTTTTTAAGCAGCACGTGTCCGTCACAGGACTCAGAGCCGTATATTAAAGGGGGTCTGGCCATTGGGAGGAGTCACAAAAAGAGGCTCGACTTGTCAATCACAGTTTCGCTCCACTGATTGGTTTGCTCTTTATCAAGGGGGTCGCCATGACGTCTCACTGCCACCCAAAATGGCGACGAAAACAAACACAGTGAAGCGGGGATTTTGTGACAAAAAATTTTCACAGACGACTATGATTTTACGCTGCAAATGTACATCCTCATATACGTTTCTTGGAAATCAGTTTCAACTGATGCTCATCCATCGATATCTAACCCAAAATAATACGGTTTTGTCGCCGGTGTTAGGCCTAGTGAACACGGCGATCACAACGAAATCATAACAAAAACGGCGCTGTGCTGTACAATCTTATATTTAATTGCTGGATTTCATGAATATAAACATTCTTGCCTCTTATATTCCAACTATTCATGTAGATTTGATTAAAAATCATACCGACAACAGAGTGTCCCAGCAGGTGGTTCTGCCGGCAGCGGTACAACGACGGAAGCAGACGACAATTCCCGACGTGCCTTACGCTCCCTAGGTGGCGCTCATCAAATTGGCACCAAAAATCCACCAATTTTGCAGATTCCGAGAGCTATCCATTTCAATCCCCATCCAATCCACTTGCCACCCAAAATGGCGCTGCCCATGTTGGATAAGGGGTGCAAATAGTGAGGATAGGCTGATTGATAGCGCCCCATATTTCAAGACTTCATTGGTCGGAAAAGTGGGCGGAGCTTCAGGTATAGGCACGACCCATTAATGACCAGACTCCCTTTCAATATACGGGTCTGACGGGAGTGTAGCGCCCCTAGCAGATCGTGCGGACGGGCTCTTCATAGGGGTTGCCGATTATGACACGGTCGTTATAATCTAGTAAGGTCGTGGATACGGCACTAAACTAAGGGTGTTATGTTGTACAGCTGTTCGTGCGGAGAATAGTGGAGGAGCTGAAACTAGCGCTCATCCTCCAGACAAATGAGAATCCGTGGATGGACAGAGAAACGAGTTTTCGAGCTGTAGTCAAGGTTTGTTGTATGTATTATACCCTCCTGTTCTGTAGCCCATATACTCCTCACACATCCACAGATCTCAAGCCTGACGGTGACCTTCTTTCATGAGCACATGGTCAAGGAGGTGAGTGTACCTCTTCGTGTCTGTCGCATATAGAGAGTGGATCCAGGGTGTCTATAGAAGGCATGAAGATGTGCCAGAGATGTGTCGTGAAAGGAGGCGCGGTCAACAGACGACGTCAGAACGTCCAGAAACGTCTGACTGCGCGTGACATCCGCACGGAATATTCCAGAGGAAGAAAAACAACCGCTCATGGGGCGGAAGTCCTATCGCGTCTTTCGTTTGAGCATTTGCACGGCACAGAAACATCGGTAGTGGCGTATACTGCGGACATGCAAACGACACCAGCAGTGCTATAGCAGTGCAGCGACCTATTAACGTATTAACACACTAGCGTATTAACATATTAACATAGTTAGTATGGTGCTTTTTCGGGCTCTCTGCAAATGAACCCGGGCCACAAGGCATAGACATGCACAGGTGGCTTGCACCAGCACGGTTAGGATTGTACTCCTCATGTCGAAGTGTTTTTAAAAATTTTCCTTTCGTAATTGCACGGATACCGCAACAGCTCACGGCATACCCTCCTACTCCAATGTCACGTGACCAAACGTGGTGTCACTGCACAAGCCTCATTTCACGCATGGTTTTGGCGCTCTGTGGCCTTTGTTGCCTTTGTGCCATCAAACACATAATCAATCAATCAATCAATCAATCAATCAATCATTTCACGAGCTACTTACCCCAGTCGTTGGCGTTCGTTCTGGTATCTGTTCTGCATATATTTCACCGAGTACCGAACCGCAACGCTAACCATGGTGATGTTCCGTGCAGAAGTTCGAACCACGAGACACATGCGTAGCGACACTCAAGGCTCTCTACATGAATAACGCCTTGAGGGAAATGGAGAAATTGAACGCCAGCCACGGCAACATAGTCGCAGACCTACGGTGAGCCTCAGACGTTTATGCTGTCTTGGATACAATAGTGAGTTTTAGTGCTTCGTACGCTATCGCCTTTGCGTACATAAGGGATAGCATGGTGGTTCCGCGCAATGCGCAGAGCTCTCGTGAATTGATCTTCGACACGAGGGTCTGGTTGGGAAAAAACAACAGTAATAAAAAGCTCCAACCAAGGTACAGGAAATCCCCTTCCTGTACCTTGGTTTGTGATTTTCATTACTATTGCCTTTCGCCAACCAGACACACAATTGTGTCGACGATCTTCACGAACTGGCTCCGAAACGCCGGCTATCCCCTTCCTGTACCATTTTCATTACTATTGCCACGGTCCGTGCTATATTGCGTTTACCCAATCAGACACACAATTGTAGCCAAAGATGTTCCCGAACAGTCTTCGAAACGTCGGCTATTCCCTTCCTGTACCTTGGTTGGAGATTTTTATTACTGTTCCGTTCACCCAACCAGACACACAATTGTGTCGAAGATGTTCACGAGCTGGCTTCGAAACGTCGGCTATCCCCTTCCTGTACCTTGGTTGGAGATTTTTATTACTATTGTGTTTACCCAACCAGACACACAATTGAATCGAAGATCTTCACGAACTGGCTCCGAAACGTCGGCTATCCCCTTCCTGTACCTTGGAGATTTTCATTACTATTGCGTTTACCCAACCAGACACACAATTGTGTCGAAGATATTCACGAGCTAGCTTCGAAACGTCGGCTATCCCCTTCCTGTACCTTGCATTGGGGATTTTTGTTACTAAAGGTCTTTACGTTTTGTGCGTGCGCAGGACCACCAATGCTATCCCTTACGTACGCAAAGTCGATAGCGTCCCATGCACTAAAACTAATGCTCTACAATTGCCAGCTATATCGAACTGTCCATTTAGGAACCTTACGCCTTGTGTTCCAGGACAATGTCACCATTCACATCTGACATAATTTACCTTGAAAGGAGCAACACAATTGGTACGTGAGCATCCAGCCTGAAAGCAGCGCAGCTTGTTTAGTGAGCACCAAATGGTGGCCCTATGCTACACACCGATGTCGTAGCGGCTGTTTCAGCTCGGTATACCGCACTCTAAGAAAAAATGGGTGTGAAAATGTGGTAACTGGTGGGTGGTATAGTTGCCACCTAGATCAACAAAGCATCTGATAAATGGTGTAAAAGGGTGGTAAAAGCAATTATCATATATCCAAATTGCTACAAAAAGGCGTACGCCCTCCTCGCTCACCGAATCAGAAGCGGTAACCCTGTCATATACGTATAGCAGGTAGAATTTTGCAACGTATAGGCACAACATATGCGACAACTATTACCTCCTAAAAGGTGTAACTGCTGCACCCTTTTTTCTAAGAGTGCGGCTGTGTACCGGTTGACCCATGTGACTGCGTATTTTCACACGATACACATCCGGTACCGGTACAGTGTACCAGCTCAACGTTATAGAGAATGTGACCCGACGCTAACTGGGGCAGCGTGCTGATGCAGCAGCACGCTTTCCTGCTTCAGATTGAAAGGTACTTCGACATTACTTAGCTTTGCTGAGATCGCTTTTTTTTTTTTCTTTACAGTTCTACAACAGTTTTTCCATTCTTACAGGCTCTAGTGGTTAGGTGGTGACATAGGATCAGTTGAAATGAAAAATAAGAACCCCACCTCGCACGATTCCATTTAATTTCCCGTATGATTTTCTGGGCCTCCGCGAAGAACTGCTCCCCCAGCAACAGCTGGCAGTTAAATAGGAACTGTAATATGTCTCATTTAGGGGTCAAGTTATAGAGGCTGTGGTATTGCACACTCGCCACATACGGAGGGAAATGCAGTAATTTCCAAAGCACCCACGTAACGCTACTTGAACAGTTTATAGGGTAAAGACAGAGTGACATGGCGCTTGTAAACTGTCACTCATAATGTCAGTGATAACGACGGACATGCGACACTTTTGTAATTTCATGTGTAATGATAGTGCCGAACACTAATGCTGTATTTCTGCAGTCATCCCGGGATTACTTGTTCACAATGCTACCGAAATATCTTCTTTACCACCGTAAGTGTCTATAGACTTCGCATAAGCACATAGACTTTATGCTATCTGCCTTATTACAATCTGTAGACCTGTGTGGCGATGTCAAATCTCCTCCTGGGGCCTATTCCGACCCGTGTCGATAGCCCGAACGTGTCGTTCGGGAGCGAGAGCACGTGGTATGTGACGCAGACTAACGCTAGCGATGAGAGTTTGGTTTTCCCTGCGCTCCAAAACGCTCTTGCGATGCCGCTCGCGGGAGCGACAGCCCCAACGGCCCAACCATGTCGAGCGAGAGCTATCAAGATGGCCGCACGTTACTTCGCGTGACTCCTATCGATGCCGCCACGGTTGGCACCGGTGTTTAGATCGCGCAACAACGCGTTTGTATCAAACGAGGCGTCTTTCGTGCTTTACCGCTTTCCTATCGCCCATGTACAGACTACCAGCACGATACACAAAAGGTCTGCCTATAAGCTTACATTTCTCCAGTTGTCAACTGTCTTGACAGCCCCTTCGCTGGAATTTAATATCGCGACTAGTTCTGCCTCCTTTGCGTATAGGACGGCCGTGGATAAATTGTGGTACTCGATCGTGAACTGCAACATAATTTCATATTAGTCGTGTGTAGGGCTAGAAGCACGAGACGTTTTCTCCACTGGTTTTCTCCATCGTCCTCGTCGTCTGCTTTCAAAACAAGCAGATTCCACGTGATTCTCCTCCTCCTACGCAATTGGCTGACAGTGCGGAGTCTCGTTCCCAGCCAACTTTAACGACAATCTCAAACCTCGCTCCCGCTTGGCGCTTGTCGGGCTCGGGGTAGCGCTCGACCATGGAGCCGTGCTATGGAGTAAGGAAACACAGGAGCGGCCGTTTCGAACAGATTTCCGTGAGACCCCTCTGGCGGTCGCTCTTGTCAAAACCGCCATTACTTCCTGTCCACCATGTGGTCCTCTCGTTTCGGTTTAGCAACGCTTTGTTGCTCGCGCTGCTTTTCGTGCTTTTACTCTTAAAATGGGAGTACCATTACAACGTTTTGTTAACGTGTTCTTACCGCGGTTGCGGCTGTCGTTCAACAGCAAGCAGCTCTGTCACGGGAATCACGTTTTATTCGAAAGTACGTACTTGATCGGTTGTTTCGTACCCCTGTCTGTGATAGTCATCTTGAATCGTTCGTTTGCAAGCTGGCGCTGTACTACAGCTGCAGATTCATTTGATATCCTCCATTGCTGTGCAAGTTTGATTACTGGCCTGCTTTACCACTTCAGCAACAACGACACAAAACGTAGCGACGTCGTCACACGAACGTCGCTGCCACAGATGATGTTTCTAGTCCTGAGTGCTCGTCCTACCGTGATCGGTCTTGCAGTACAAGCATAAACCAAGAGCAAACCTCCGAACACACACAAATAAAACTGGACGCGCGGCGTTCACCACAATGCAACTATGGTAGCATAATGCAACTGCAAGAGAATCACGACTCCCGTCGTCTGATTATACAGCTGGCCTGCGCATGATCTTGGGGTCACGTGAGCGGTCACATGGTAGACAGGAGCATCCCAGAATGCAATGCGAAGGCCGGCACGCACGTCCCAATGGCAAAAAAGTTAGAAGGGCCGCTCCTGTGTACTGATGGGCGATAGTCATCCAAACATCATTTAGTTTGTTGCCCCGTTCCATCCTTTTTTTACTTTAGTTTGCTGCCCCACTCCGTACTTGTAAACTTGTTAGTTTACTGCCCCACTTTGTCCTTTTTCCCTTACTTTACATGCCCCATTTCACCCTTTTTCTTTAGTTTACATGCCCTATTCCGTCCTTCTTCCCTTTGGTCTGCCCCACCCGTCCTTCTCTTTTTTTTTTTACTTTTATGTCCGGTTCGTCCTTTTAATTTGCTGCCCTACTCCGTCCTTTTTTTCCTTTAGTCTCCTGGCCCGTTCCGTCCTTTTTGCTTTAGTTTACATGCCCATTTAGTTTGCTGCCCCGTTCAGTCCATTTTTTCTTAACTGTGAGAATATATTACGTGGGAAGAAGTTTCCCATTATTTTGCTAAAAGCTGTGCATGTCACACGTGTGTTTTGCAGGGTCCACGGTTTCAGCACAATCGGCGCCTTAATTGCCATGAAGATGATTGAAGCAATCACGTTTGAAGGTGAGCTAATATCCGATACGACGTACTGCGACCGCAAAATATAGGCTCCCCCAGATATCTCCGCATAATGTCACCTAACCGTCACATAACGCTACTCCTCTATGTTGGCTCGCAACGACACACATCGACACGTGAAAAGTTTTCGTAGGCCTGGATTTGACAAACGTGGCGGTTCGCTTCTGCGTGGGAAATCGCGACGGAAGTTCCCATTGGTATCAGCAAGCACGCACGCTTCCTCACTGGCGGAGAGACCTGCCGTGACGTCAGAGACGCATCCCTCGAACATCCCTCTTCTGTTCTTTTTTTTTTAATGAGCGAGCTTTGTGACGTCTTGTGACGTCATATGATAAGAGCACTTTTATTGGTTGCAAAGAATCGTCTGCTACAGCGCGGGAGCAAGGCGACCGGTCGGGTGCTCTGTGTCAGACGCGTAGCCGGCAGCGCCAAGTACCATCGCGTTGCTTCATGAATAAAATTACCATCTAGAATATGACAATAGTGCGTGGCATAACATAACGAAGCTCTTTATATTCATGTGCCTTAGGGTCATACATCAACTACCAACTCGATTATGAGGATTGGTACTCGGAGTGGTCCAGAGAAAATTACGAAGGCTTACTCGGCTGCTTCATTGACAATATGGACCTCTTTTCAGACTACCACGAACTCATGCAGGTAAGTCCTAGTGGAAAATTCGAAGAATGCTGTTAAGATTCAATCACCACATTTCGTATCGGGTTTTCGGTCAGTGCCGTCTTCACTGTTCCAACGCTGTTTTGACCTTAAACCATGAAGACGTATAGACGTGACCGACGGCTTACAGAAAATCCCAGAGAGCTTAGCGCCGCTTTGAACTCTGGGAACTTGCTAATAACAAAGGAGAAGATTGGATGGATTTCCAAGCTGTTTCGGTTCCTCCTCTTTCGACCGATTGTCCACGACGTTCCAGTAACCTCCCAGGATGCAACGCGTACGCAAGCAGCACTGGGATTTTCTGAAATCGTCTATTGCTGCATGGTCAAGGAACGGAGGTTCCAGTTCTAACTGGCATACTCGTTTGTTGCAATAATGGCAACTCACGCTTTGCAACAGGTGGATGGTGTAGTGATTACGTGCACGACGGAATACTGTGTGATTTCTATTACGCGTTTCAGGTCGACTGTCTAACGATCCTGAAGGACGTCGTAGTCATGTCGGGAGCCTCTACACTCGCTTACAAGGTGATGCGCTTTCGTCATGTGGAAGTAGGGGTAGCTGTCGTCACCCTATCCTGACGACTTCACACGAGGTTAGGTAACCAGAGCAAGAGCTGCAGCTTAATTCCCCGTTCCACGTGAACATTAAATATACTAGATGTGTGCAAAGCAACGCTAACATCGCTCCACCAGTGGGAACGGACTTGAACCCGTACCGCTTACCAGCCATCAGGGGCGCACAAAGACCCAGGGGGCACCCAGTATAGCGACGGCTACTTGAGAAACCCATCTCTAATGCACAACACAGCTGCTCAACTGTCCCATGGTGCTGGACGATTGGGCAGGATCACTTGCTGTAGTCCTGGTACGACCGGGGCCCTGATGGTCCAACACGTCTTGTACGTCGATTGCTAAAAACGGGTGTACTCTGGGTCAACATTGGGCTTCGGAAAGGAACCGTCGGTGCAGACTCGCACCACTTGTTGAAGACCCGGTAGGACATAGGGCTGTCTGCAGCGTGTCTATGACCGTAGTTATTTCTCTCCTGTCCCTTGATCTGTTAGTCCATTCTGGATGGTGATCCTTCTTGATCCTTGATGGTTGCTTCTCAGTTGATCGATGACTTGAACGTAGAATGCACGAGGTAGCAGTACTGAGCTAAGTTGATTCCTATACACAGGCTTATCTCATGTTTATGGGAAAATACGAAGAGGAATTCATCAGGGCCAACCTGAAGGGCTTGAAGATAACTCTCAACCAATACTTCTTCCTCCACTTTTCCCTGGTGAGCTCCTATTATTCAATTCGTGTTGCCCCCAGCAATTATTTTACCATTACAGAACTTCTGCGAGTCTACGACATCTGCGTACTATACCAATTTCAATGTACCTGATATAGTAATGCAGCTGAGGTACGTGCAGGATACCAGCTACTCAGTGTAGACTGTGACCCGCTCTTCTCAAGAGTACAGCCCGGCGGTCACTCTCTTCATTTCCACCTGCAGATTGTCACTGCCACTACGACACAATTTCCGCATGGGAACTGACTTCGGATGCACAACGTCGAGCCAGATGAACGCCCCCATCAAATGCTTGGTCATCTGATCGTCCTCTGGTCGGAGTAAATGCCCACGCTGTCATCGACGAGTGGAGCATAGTCAAGATGGCTAAACCCTATACCAAATAGTTTTTAATTAAGCAATAAATAGGACCTTCCATGCGCCCGGTTTCTGTGCACATAACGTGCCAGTGTCGTTAAAAGTCAAACGTCTGCGATAGGCTTACGACACTGCTAACATATAACTTAGAGTAGTTTTACACCTAACGCGAGTCCGCCCTTGTGGCACGTGCTACAGGGTAGGACTTTGGATAACCTGGCGGGGGGGGGGGAGATTTATTGGCAGAAAAAAGGAAAAGATGCGCCGGAAATCTCCGACACACGGTGCTCGAAGCCATGTTTACCTCCTCCACATTGTGTCATTCTTGGTTGGGATCGAACCCGCGATCTTGGGTAATGCCTTGGGGTGTCCCCATGCCTCGGCAAAACTCAAATGAGAGCAATGCGAGCTGGGCACACGTAACGCTCACGCACCGTGAGCTGAGCATGAGCGATCCAAGCATACGTGGTTTCATATAACCTTAATTGTCTCAGCCTCACCTAATCCCTATTATGTCAGCTCGCATCAACTCGGGATCAGTGCGACAGCAAGCGATGGTCCGACCCGATCGCGCAGAAGCCGGCGTGAGAACCCCCACAGCTGAACCGAGGATGAGTGGTGCATGGAGCGTCCTGCGTTTTGAGTCTAAAGCGCTGGTTCAGCAGACTTTGAATGCAAATAGGATGCTCCGAACGTGTTCAATGAACCAGGAAGTTTATTTAACCAGAAATTTTATGCGCGTATGAGAGTACGTATCGCGCAACTTCTACAGACTTGAGCTTAGGCTTGACGCACAACTGCAAAGAGACACACGGTACACATAATCAATTATTCCATGTAGTCACGCTACTACAGGACAAAGAAAAGCGTTAATGGCCCTTGAATAAGGTAGTATAGGAAGGTAAGTAAAGCTAAGGTGAGTATAGCTACCGATGTATCAACTATCAGGGGAGCGATCGACGTGCCGTCACTAATTCCCTGTGGCACCTCCATGATGTTCGAACTCAACCGAGGGCACCAGGTCGTCCTCGAGGAACGTTAAAGGAGCAAGGGAGTTACATTTTGAATTGCTCATAAACCTGCTTCACTCATCAAACAGGGTATCAGGTCCCACAACGCGCAATATTTTTTGCTGCACGGTGTATCAATGCGAAGCCGCGAGCGGTGCAGCGTCACGTAGGTGTCCCGGCCCGATCTCCTGGTGTGACGTAATCAGGTTCTCGTGACGTAGCATCACCGTAGCGAGCATGCGCCGGGTGTGGTTTTCCACTGTGAATTCGTCCGCTGGGGACCCGACGCGACGCTACACTCTTAGAAATGAACTTCACCGCATAGCACGCTCGTAGCCACATTTATGCTGTTCATAATTGTCACAAAAAAGGCGTACGCCTCCCGTTTTCAACAAATCAGAACTGCAGATAACGATATCATTCGAGATGATGGTTGGCTAGGAGCGTGCTATGCGGTGAAGTTCATTTTTAAGAGTGTACTTGCGGCGGACTCTCTACGACATAGTGACGTCAGCATCGCTCATTCACTTATGGGACTTCTCAAGATGCGGAGAGGTTTTCAGAGGCCGCGCGCTATAAAGTGAATCTAGTATGTTACAGGTCACTACAATGTTCTTGCGCAAGAGCTCATGTTACTTGATGTACAATAAGACGCAGCAGAAAACGACGTGCTCACTTCATAGCTCATTTAAACACGGTGCGCTGTGTTTTGTGCACATTAAAAAGGCGTATCCAGCTGATGATCATAATTGTCTTGGGACGCAAAATGGACAAATGACCAAAACCAGTCCGGAGCAGGACAGACAAGCTCGCGCCGTTCGTGCGGTCTCCCCACTGTTTCCCGCTTCTGTCGTCCCCATAAAGCGCCATCTAGTGAAGACTGAGATAACCCTCTCCGGCGCCTCAAGGTCACGCGCATGCGCATAAGCCGTTGTGAAAAAAGGTCCATTGGGATGTAACTTCTATTTACCGTTGCTCTTCCCAAGATGTCGATGTCCTTCTCTTCGAAATTGAGCTTGCGCTGCAATAGGTTTCGCAGTTTTTACTCCATACTCTGTGGAGCCCTGCCAGAATGGCAGCGAAACGGAAAACGCAGCATGCAAGATGGGTATAGAAAGGGAGAAAAGTGCAATGCTTTACACGCATATCCATAAGAGTGCAGCAGCTTCGCGCTGAAGTGTGCACCAGCCAGCTACTTATTTGGAATTCATCGCTCCTTCTCGACTTTCCCCTATCTGGCTTCATCTGACTGGTAGTGTGCTATACTTACCAGCTTGTCTGGAAAAGGAAGGTAGACGCAATCGAATATCTGTTTAGCAAGAGAGAGAGAGAGAAAAGAGAAAGCGTGGGTTTATGCTCCAGGATACCCTTGCATGCCGGTATTGCTTTCCAAGAGTTATTAGTAGACCATTGATAACGTGGCCTGGGATGTACCGTATCTACCGCAGCCAATCAACGGATTCTAAATTCTAAGTCGTGCACGCCATAAGCGTAGACTACGTGCCCCCTCCCCCCTCCTCCCCCCCCCCCTTCACCCCGCGGCAATCCGCCGTTTCAGAAAGAGCTGGCGCCACCGCGCGGCTAACTGGCGAAATAGAGTGGTTGTCAAGCATGGCGTGAACCGTGAACTAAAACCATGTGCGTGCTGCCCCCGTTTGTCATAAAGGATTAATTAGACATAATCTGTAGTTCAAGGAGCGTCCGGGAAGCAACGTCGTACCTGGGGGGTACTTATCTGTCATCACAGGCTGGAACTGGAACAAGGTTATTACCGGTGTCCCGTGCCCGAGCAGCAAGCAAATACTAGACTACTACTGATGTGGGTTCGTTTACACGGAAACCGAAGCAAGCCAAAATTCTCCCCTTTGTTGTACTTCGCTCTGCAACTGCTGAACAAACATGCTACTACCATCTTTATCAAAAAGTCTTCCGTCTATAGGTTCACGAAATGGTGCCTCTTACCGCAAAAATGTTCGACCCGATACCGTGTGCATACGTGATGGCAGACGACGAATGTCAACCAAAGCGTTTCGCCAAAGTCTCGATAGGATACGCCACCGTCTTGCGCATGCTCCGTTAACATTTTATGAAATGGCGGATTACATGAATCTGGCTCGGTACTAGTATTGAAACACCCTATAGCCGTTCCCCGCTCCACTAGCGCCCGTCCAATGGAAACATAGCTTTACTCAACTGTGGCAAATGTTGTGCCCAGAGTTGGCTAACGAAAACGAGAAACGGTAATTACCGAAATTCAGCAGGAAACGAAAATGGAAACGGAAACAAAATTGTTTTAGTTTCCACTACCAGAAACCGAAACCGAAACGAAATTCAAGAGTGGTAACGTTAACGGAAACCAAATTCGCAGGACGTTTCCCTCAAGCGTTTTCGCGTTAATATGGACATTATATATATCCGCACTATTCTTCCAGTCATCATTCATTCATTCATTCATTCGTTTATTTTCGGGACTTTCTTTCGTGTTGAGCCCACTGCGCAGCAAGATGGACGCGAAAGTTTTGGATGACGTGTTATTTTCGCGCACGAGAGGCATCTACTTGCGGTGTATAAGATTCGTGACAAACTTTGCATTGTTTGTGTTTGGCGTGGCTGTCCTTTTGCATCCATTATGTACCTAGAATATCTGACACGAAAAAGCCAAAACGAGACAGTACGAGTTCCGGATGAGAAACTGAAACCAGTACCGAAATTACCTCGGAAACGGAAACGAAATTCTTAAAAGGAAACAGAAACAGCTACCGAAAATCGTAGGAAACGAAAAGCCGAGTTTTTCAGTTACTGGAAACGGAACCGGAAACAATAATATTTTCGGTAACCAACCCTGGTTGTGCCTCTGTCATCCCTTTATCAAGACTTTGTCCCTTTACTTTACCACACAGGGAGGGAAAGCAATAATTCCCTAGTAACACAAAATGTTGCCGGAACATTGCTGCAATGTTGCCCCCAAACGTTGTCAAAACGTGGCTAATGTCCTTTTGAAGCCACATCCTAGTAACGTTACATGCGAACATTCCTCCGACATTGCCACAATGTTTAAGTTAGCTTTGCAACGTTGCTGCAATGATACTGCCACGTAAGGACAACATGTTTTTAACGTTGTTCCAACATTGCTGCAATGTTCCTGGCAGCAATATTCGGTAAACGTTTTAGTGTGACGTTGTGACGACATGATGACATGTGACGAAAAATGTTGACCAACATTCGCAACGTTGCAGCAACGTTGTGGCAACAATATGTGTTACTATAGGGTATGCTTTCTTTTTTTTTTTTAACTGCCAATGGCGTGCGAAGTATGCTGTAGACTGCTGAGGCGGCGGCCATCTTCGATAGGAAGCGCTGCAACCGCACATCGCGGATACAAGATATACAAGATTCAAAGCTGGAGCATGCATGACATATGGCGATTAAACTGTACCACTCTCTGGTGACTAAACTTAAATAAGCTTACCTTCTGGATATCATCTCCGAATTGCTGCCAGCAGTGTTGAAGGCTTTCGCAAGTCATTCTGATAAGCTGGGCAGGTAAAATAGCGGATTGCGATAACACAGAAGGAAGCCGCACGAAGACCCACAATTTGCTCGGTGCCGAGGATATATACAGGTATGCACATGGGCGTCCAATGTGTACCATGCTCAATGTGTACCAAGAATGTGTGTCAGTTTGACTTAATGAAACCCATTCGTTGCAGATTACAAATTTTCTATACTTCGATGTCATCGCTAAGAATATTTCACGGAACTTTAAATTCCCGGAAAAAAATTACGATGGTGAAATTCGGGAAAATTGCCGTTCACTCTAAGAAAAAAGGGTGTGAAAATGTGGTAACTTCCATAGTTACCTCCTAGATCAACATAGCGTCTGATAAAGGGTGTAAAAGGGTGGTAAAAGCAATTATCCTACATCCAAATTGCTACAAAAAGGCGTACGCCCCCCTCGCTCACCGAATCAGAAGTGGTAACTCTATCATTCGGTGCAGAGAGTGAGGTAGCAAGTAGAACTTGGCAACCTTTTAGGCACAACATATGGGACGGATATTACCCCCTGAAAGGTATAACTGCTCCACCCTTTTTTCTGAGAGTGTTCTTACAGTACAACCGCAACACAGAAATCTACCAGGAAACACCGAAAATAAGAAAAAATGTAAATCTATAATGCCGCTGTTTTTGTCACGGAGTTCCAATGCTCGTTGTTCCTTACCATGGTTATGTTGTCAGCGTTGGGCTTGAACGAGATGTTTTCCATGATGATCGGAATACATTTTTTGAACAGGTAGTTGACCACTCTTCCTAACTCAGTCGCCACAGCGAACTCTGTTGGAACGTGTTGAACCCTCTACTTGGTTATTTTACACAGGCAAAACGCGTACCCGTACCCATACAGCATACCCATTCTCTTGTCCACTTGACAGAACTCCTGGATTGAATGTACACTGCGGAGCACCAAAAGGGCGAGGAGAATTCTGCTCGACTGCATTGTCTTCCGCTACATATATTGAAAAGTGAGTTATGAGAAAGAAGGCAAGAGTTAGTCGAATATGCACTACGGACACGAATTAAAATATATTGCGAAGTCTAAGAGAAGGAAAGAAAAAGCTCTCATCTGCGCTTCCGAATGCGCTAAAAAAAATTATTTCGACTTCCGTTTCATTGTCCGACCTATAGCTCCCGACGCCTGCTGTCCGGCGCCCTCTCTGGCGAAAGCACCCGGGGCGGCCGCCCCTCTCACCCGCATAGCAATGGCTCTGGGCGTACGACTTTTTGTGGCAGTTTAGACCCAAGTTAACTACCACAACGCAAAGGCGATCATTTTACCATTTGGCGCAATATACAGTGAACCCTCGTTATTACGACCATGGTCGTTCCCGAAAATTGTGATCATAACGCGGAATTGTCATATTAACGGGGGGAATTTGCGGAGGTTTCACTGCGTTGTTCCCCATGGGTATGGTCGTAAAGCGCGTAGGTCAGATTATCGGGGGTCATATTAACGAGGGTCCACTGTAGTGTTGGGGCGGATCAAGACCCTCTTTTTTTTTGGGGGGGGGGGGGGTTCTTTGTCGAAGCGCGTAACTGCGGAGGGGAGAGATGGAAGCTAATGTTTAACCTCATGTTTCTTGGGGAGGGGCGATCGCCCAACCGCCCCCCCCCTTCTCTCTCTCTCCCTCTCCCCACTGAATCCGCACCTGGAAGGAGCGTGCTATGCGGTGAAGTTCTGTACTTATATAGTGTAATTCATATAGTTCTCTTTACGACACTGCAAGCACCAAGAGCCTCTCATAGGTGAATGAAATCACGTACCTGCACGCCGGTGAAAGAAGTCTTTACGGTTGTAGTTGGACTCGTGAAGACTCCATACATATACTTTCTCGTGGGATATCAATGCCGAATGATGGATGAAGATCGACAGCTGTCACCTGCTGTGCCAAGTTCCTTTTTACGAATACACTAAACTTCTGTGCAAACAGACTTTGCAGGTTGACTGTCATCCACGAAGGAGGCACCTCAAATCGCGACCTCGAAATGCACATATATTCTGCATCTGAGCTCAAATGGTGTATATGTTTTGTGCTACTTACCAAACCGGGCCTGTTCTCTCCCCCTGTCTTTCACAGGATCGAGTCTTTCTCCCAAAGCAGACCGCGTTCGTCTCTAAGCAATATACTAAACTCCGGCGCATATGAATGGTTTGTCTGCGTACATCTGGTTATTACGATACTTTCCATCGACCAGGCCACTTCCCAGCACCTCCAAGACACCCCTAATGCCCCTCGTCCCAAAGATCTTGCAACACCTCCCAAAATACCTGCCAGAAAGGGGGGGGGGGAAGCCAGCAAAGCAGCATGTATTGGCATCGCAGCGGAAGACCAGCCACACAGACTGGTTCCTTCTAACGTTTCACACGGACTAGACTAAGACTACGTAGATGCCAACTCTAGAGCAATATGATTAGATTAACATGTGTGCTGGACGCCACCATGCAACGATCGAAGACTCGCAGAAGGTTACGTACGTGACAACGGCACAATCTACATAGCCACTTAAAAGTGAAGCAGCAGATATAGATTGCACACACCCCTACTCCTATGGAGCACCAGGGCCGGCGAGAGGGGGGCAACCTGGGACGGCGCCCCGGGGCCAGGGCCTCTTTAGGGGCCCGCAGGGCCCAAGATTCGTCGTAATCATATAAAGTAAAAATACTTTATATGATTCGACATGATATGATATGACAGAAATATGTTATCGAGACGTGTGGAAGGAGCCCGGGTATTACCCATCCCCTGGGCCCGTAATTTCTCTCGCCGGCCCTGCGGAACACCCCACCCCCACTCCGAGACAAAACTCATTGGGAAATCCCAGCTGCCCCCGATATTCCCCGGTGCTCACCCGGCCTTTGTGCGTAAAGAAAGAGCTCCGTGCTTTGGATAGGCCGATAAACACACAGCTGTTTACCCAGAATCGCAAGCACCGAGGGATGTTGCGAAAAATTGGGGTAGGGTGGAGGCAATGTGTTTTTAATGTGCTAGTAAAATTGCGGTAAAACGGATCGGGGCGACGTCTTGTACGAAATAACCCCCAATTTGTCAAGCGACAATGATAAATTTTCCCGACTGGCTTGCAGCTCGTGATGACTACGCAGCCGACTTCTTTTGTTTAGGCACAGTGTTATGCGCGTGCAATGTAGTTTTACCGTAGGACTTGACGAGCACTGCGCAATGGACACTTTTAACACCTGCTTATGCCCATGCGCTGCTGGGCCTTCCTCCAGTATATGAAGGACCTCCGGCTCCCCTTTGCCTCCCCCCACCACTTACGCGGAGTTGAAGGGCGAAAGAAAAATTATTTACCGGACACAGTACCGCAAGCGACACTGCCCCAACGACCGCTTTATAGGCCGCACGTTCAGAGGTGCAGCTGAAGGGCGAAATTAAAAATTATGTTGTTATTGTTATCGGCCGCGCCGTTCAAAGACACGGCCCACCCGGGGCGGACCGCGTTACCAAAGGGCCCCTATCCGGTATATGAGGGACCAACTCCCATTTGGGCCCCTCCACCGCTCCACGGAAGATCAAGAAAAGATCTTCCCGGAACAGCACCGCAAGCGGTACTGCCCCGACGACCTTGTTGTTGAGAACGCGTTCGAAGACACGGCCCACCCAGGGGCGGACCGCGTTATCAAGGGGCCCTTCTCCAAATATGAAGGACCGGCTCCCTTTCGCCTCCCTCCATCAAGCGGGAAGGAATGACAGCTCCTTCCCAGCAGCGCGACGTTGTCCTGAGACTCCTACATGATGGTCATATCGGCCAGACCAATATGAAGATGTTGGCGTGATCATATGTATGGTGGCCGGGAATGGACAAGCATATTGACAGGCTTGTCGCTCATGTGGAGCGTGTGCCGCTTCAGCAGATCACCAGGTGCCAGTTCCTCTGCATCAGTGGGAAGTTCCAACACGGCTGATTACACCGGATACACGCCGATCTCGCGGACTTCGACGGGAAAACCTATCTCGTGGTAGTCGACGCCTACAGCAAGTGGCCCGAGGCGGACGTCGACCAAATCTACTGCTACCATGGAAACACTCAGTGATATCTTCGCTGCCCAGGAACTTCCGGTGCAACTCGTCACCGACAACGGTCCGCAGTTTACCTCATCCGTTTTCACAGGATTCTTGAACCGCCGTGGCATCAAGCATATCCTAACGCCACCTTATCACTCCAAATCTAACGGGCCAGCAGATAATCTTGTACGCTCGTTTAAGCAGTTTCTTCGTCGGCAGAAAGAAGGGAGAAACCAGGCAACAGGAGTTAACCGCTTCTTGCTGAAGTAATTAAGGGAAAACACCGCGCGCCACAACGGGACAGCCGCAACACGAGCTGCTCAACAAAAGACACTTCCTCACAGAAACTGACCTCCTTTGCCCAAACCATCCGAATACTTCAACTATACAGCGAGGGATCGGCAAAAGCGTAATTACGATTCCCGCACCAGGGGCCGAAGCTTTGCTGATCGTGACGAAGGAATCACTGGCTTCGGGACACTGTCATCCGCTTGTTATGGGTTATATCCCAACCTATGTTTTTACCACAGTGGACAAGAGGGAGCACAGGGTGCATGCGGATGATATCAAGAGCCGCCTGCCGGATCTACTAGACTTCGGTACATCACTCGACGGTGTGCTTCCTGACAATTCCGCCCTTGACGGTGATGCTCATTCCGTAAACGTGCCTCAGCCCTGAAGGTACCCTGTCAAGGATCGTCGTCCTCGGTTCGGACGGGAGGGATGTAGTGGCGTCAGCTGAAGAAGCTGAAGACATGCAGCTATATGCTAGGGCACGTGACAGCCGATTAATCCCGAATGCCGTCATTTGGAAACTAGAGCCGTTCTGGAAACTTGATTAAACGTCTTGTTATCTGGGACTCCGCTACAGTAAGGATCGTGGACCACATAGTAATGTTACGAAATGCAGTCGCAATTGCGTCCTGCGCAAGCGCAGTTGGAGGCGCGGAGTGTTCGCGGCGTCTGCGTACTTGTGCTAGCAGGCAGTTCGCACAGGGATGAGTATGATGCGATTTACTGCTCGCTCCCAGAGATCCGGGGACGACGCATGGATCTGCTCATCCCAATGAGGCCTGTGAGATGAAAACGGGATGATCTGAGAATCATATGCGCCTGCTGGATGTGGGCTGCGGATGTGGATGTCTGCTGGGGGTGGATGTGGACGACAGGAGTGGGGACACCGCGCGAACTCGTCGGCCTCACTTCGAGCACTCCGAGAACGGTTTTGGTCCTTTAATGTGCTTCCCAGGTGGGTTTGTTTTTGGCGCACACAAGGGTGATTGCCTGGAGAGCCGCTAAGATACGACGCGCATAAGAAAAACAAAGTCAATAAGAAAACTAGGAGCCCAAAATTGTGATGGGCTCAGGCTATCGAATAGATAAATTTTCTTATATTGCAGCTCTACTGCTTTACAGTACTTTTACAGTTACGGTGTAGCAGCTTCATGTATCACTGTTGACATGTGTCTAAAACTGAAGTAACACAGGCACCCCTGTAATGGGTGCACCGGAAACAAGAGGAAGGGGTACATCGTCACTAGTTTATGTGTGTGGAAAGGGGAGGCGAGAAAAGTCACTGAATACTATGTCGTAGTAAGCCACGGTAGTGGCGATTCCCTCTGGCGTAGACCCGGAGGCGGACAGGACGATGACGCGGCGGGATCTGACGAAAGTGCTCGCAACACTGCTCCCACGTCATGCTGTGCTTTCCACGTCATAGTTGTGTCGCCGATGTAAGGTCGCGAAATATTATTTTTTTTCTACGTCACACTACGTCACGGCAGCAGATCGGTCCGTCGGCGTTCCGCAGAAGGATGATTTTTCAGAGCCTATAAATTACGCTGTGATTAGATAGCGTTATATGCGGAAATCCATTTGCATCGTTGCTCCCGGTAGACTGCTCGATTACTTAAGCATGTTTTTGAGCAATCATAAATGTGACAATGAAATATGTTACATTTATCGTGGCTCGAAGCGAAACCCTGCCGCATCTGTCAAGCTGTCGGAGACAGCGGCCGCGGACGGCTGACACGATTCTCGCGTGACGTCAATGGTCCCGGTTTTTTTCTTTCTTTCTTTCTTCTGGGCTCACGCGTCGCTTACACATGTCTGAACCAAGGCCATTTAGGTGGTGGTGTTCGAGCTGTGCCGTTGTATGTCACGAGTCACGTGGTCCGGGATCATATAGTACGTCACGACGTCTCCTCGTTTTGCGATGCGCCCTTTCGGTGATGGAAGTGCCTCGAAGCGCTCTGGCGCAGGAAAAATCAAGTTTTGGCGCAGCATGGCGCAGTATGGCGCAGCTTCGCGATCTGCCTTCGGAGGGCACCGGTCGTGTATGGCTACTAATTTACACTGTGGAATGACCGCTTTCCACGTTAATTTCAGTTTCATGTGTCTTGGGAAATTTTCCCCTCAGTTTAGAGGCGCGAGATCGAGGTACCACAAGCCTAACCTGCTTCCGAGGAGTCGTGCATAGCGGGCGTGAACGCAATGTGTTTCGCCACAACGCAATGTGTTTCGTTGTCTCAGAGCCAAGCGATCCTCAAAGGACAACAAGGATGTTACAGTGACCGACAGCAACAGATCGAAATGCTATCTTTAGAGACACGCCGAGCTACCCTTAGGAATCGAAAAGCGGTCTTAACGTGGGGATCACCTCGTGCCTCTCAGCTTGGGTAGCGATGAACATAGAAGCAAACTCCAAGCTAGTTGGTGTATACTTGACGTTGGTAGCAAGTCCCTGAGCTCCGGGAAAACACAAAAGATAACACAAGACGAACAGCACAATCGTTGGACCCGTAACGTTACGGTGCACGTGATCATGACCTACTACTATACTAGTATAGAGTAGGTCGTGCACGTGATTCGTCCCGAGACTGCCTCACTTGGCTAGGCCAGGCATAGCTGGCATCGGCCGATTAGCAGGCTAGTAAGTCGCTACGACACGTTTCAATTTTGCCAAACGCTGGTTCGCCTAGTTTGCTTCGGGTTTCATTTTCTCGTGACACGTGCGACCTCCGTGGGCTGCGAAGTAGTCGCCTGCTCCGCACTTTGGCGCAACTTTGGCGCAAATGCAGCACAAACACCCTCTACGGCGCAGGACGCCTTGATTGGCGCAGCACTTCCATCACTAGCTCTTTTCACGAGAGGTGCGCGGAACAGAGGCCTCGCGCTCGCTCTGGAGGTCACCTACTCGCATCGTTCTTTCGCAGGAGCTCATTTTATTCGTTGCAGAACACGCTGTAGCGAAAAAAAAAAAAAAATTTGGGAGTCACCTCAGTGCTCCTTTAAAGAGGCGGTTGTATCCGGAAACCCATCTCTGAAACCGATACCACTATATGTTGCCGACAATCTACTTGGCTAATTTTTTCGTCCGAAAAATTTCCGCAGCCGTAGAGGCTCCGGCGTCGTGACGTCACTCCCTAAGCGGAGGCGTGAGACGGCCGCGCTCTGAGGAGAACAACCGTCCGCGGCATTCCTTTTCTCAACCCTCATTGCGATGGTGTCTCCTTTTTGAGGGAAAGAGGGAATGTCGGCTCATGGCTGCTTTTTCATGGAATTTTTGAAAAATGGCGTTTGTTGAAAATTCAATATAACCCACTTCATTAAGTTTTTCTATATAAATTAAGAAAGTGAACGTGCAGTGACGATAAATTGCACAGCAAAAATATAGTGCATGGTGGACCCTGTTAGACTGCTCCATGAATGAAGTAGCGAAAAAATTTGGCTTATGTCATACGCAGCATTACACAAAACTTGGCAAACCACCTTCATTCTAAAACAAATTTATTACAATTTCATTACTGCAGTCAGTATTTACACGTAGCAGTCACATATGATTCTAAATTCGAACACACTGCATTTGTTCTCGTGAACATTCACAACGC
This sequence comes from Ornithodoros turicata, assembly GCF_037126465.1. Taxonomy (NCBI): domain Eukaryota; kingdom Metazoa; phylum Arthropoda; class Arachnida; order Ixodida; family Argasidae; genus Ornithodoros; species Ornithodoros turicata. The sequence goes on along the minus strand of NC_088210.1, from coordinate 16,531,415 downwards.
ATCACCACGACAATACAAGGCAGTATTGAGTTAAAACCTAACATGTGTAGAAAAAGTGCACATTGTGCACATACCACTCCCGTTTCCACCTGGAAAAGGCATCTAACTTTAGAGTTCAAGCGTTATCTTCTACCCCGTACTACAAAGAGGACACTCTAGCAGCATCTTCGTGAACATGTCAGTCGCGTCACAAAACTCAAGATTCCGCCCTCCTGATGAGTCACGACAATGAACTAGAAGAAACGTGTTTGCCCAAACTTTGTGACAAATTACTTATCAACATAAGCTGCATGCAAAAATATTGACATAACACTATTGAAGCGCACAAATTATTAACACAACAGAAAATATATTCAACGTCCTGCCTGCATTAATAATTTGAGATTTCTTGTGCAGGCCGTGACCACCCTGTGTGTGCACTCAAAAAAAAAAGAAAGGAAGAAAAGTGAAAGAAACCCAATGGCAATCCTTTCATGCCCAGTGTAGCGGCGCCCAGTTAGCGCTGTCCCAGACCCTTCGATACATATAGACAAGCAGAAGATAGAGCAGTCTGTGCCTGACTAGCTACAAAATGTGTCGCATGTATCTCATGCTTAGGTCACTTCATTTCCAAATCCATATTTAATACGCTATGTCACGCACTCACCTCCATTCACATTGTCGTTACATTAAGCTAACACCTGTGTCATTACGCTACTCATGATGTAACTGCGGAGCACATGGTGCACATGTACGTGACCTCGAAGAGGCTAGGACGTACGAAACAACAAAAAAAAAAGAAATGATAGAGTTTGTGTGGCAGATCAAGCTCTATCCTTAGGCTTGTCCGTCATTTGAGAGAAGAATCCCCGAAGGAGCAAAGAAAAATGGATGATAGTATATTTGAAATGTTTTTTTTTTTTTGCGCCCTGTAACAAAAATAGGACTAACATATGTATATTCAAGAACCTCCAAACGTCAGAGTGCTGCACACCCCTGGCCTAGATGCGGAAGCTCTCGTACTTTCCGTCGATGTGGCGCAGGCGAAGGTAAACGTCTGTTCCGATGCCCTGGAGAGTCTCTATGGTGAGGCTTCCTCCGAGGTACTCGGCGTATGCCAGCGATGTCGGCAGACCGAAGCCAAAACTGTAAAAAGTGACACGTGGTGGCCGTAAAGCACACGAGAAAAGCAAACGTGTCACCGTTCCTGGGGAGTTCGGAAACCGATTAAAAAAAAACCCAATCCAAATTCCAATGGAAATCCGATTTCCAAATTTTTAATCTGTGTGCCACATGAAATAATCCTGGTGCCAAAATTTTAGTCCACGTACCACACAGACTAACCAAAGTACAAAAAAGGGTGCGCAGGAGGGAGGCATAGGGAGAATGTGAGACTTTCACACAGATTATAAGAAGCCCCGATTAATTTTCCAGAATATGAAGTTACCTATGCCGATCGGAGTCAGAGTTAAACACCTTAGCGATTAATTTTTGTAGTCACTGGATTACACTGAAAAGCACTCTGATTAATTCATATGGTACATGAATTCAAATTTTTGGACTTGGATTAATTCATATGGTGCCTGAATTATTTTATATTTGCACGTTGATTATTTGTGTAGCACCCGAATTAAAATTTTGGCATCCGTATTATTTCGTACGGAACACAGATTAAAAATATGGCAATTGGATTAATGTGGGCGGGAAAACCTGTAGTATCTTCTAGTAGTCAAACAGAAGCACCTGCCAACAAAAGCCCTAATGGACCATCGCATTCATTACGAAAAAAGTCGATGACTTGCAATCACAGTCGGGTCCTTGCAAATGTCCTCGCAGACAACCAATTTGACAACTGGTGCGTACAAGTAAAAATACGTCTACTGTGTGTATGTCCTGAATGTGGCGTAACACAGATATGCTAGGCATTGTCGCTGATCTGGCAACCTTGGTCTTTCCCGACACGTGAACAGGCTTCGTCAACAGAGTCACATAGTCTTTTTAGTACTAGCTAAGATTTAAACGCCTCTCACAGCCCCTATGGAAACTCGTACCCGTGCATGGGTCCTCCGCCAGGCCCTTCAGTGGGTTGGCTCATCATGTTACCCAGAAGACCGCCATCGTATTGTCCCTCGTGATAGCCAGCTGTTGAGAAGTGGTACTGCGTTATCTGACCCAAATGTTCGTGACTGATGCCCCCTCCACGGTCGGATATTCTGAAAAGTTACGTTGCCATCTGAGCAAACAGAGATCAAGAGAGAGAGAGAGAAAGTAATACCATCCCAACGTTTATCGAAGTTACCTAATTATGAAATCCACGTCATTGTTTGCGACAGTGATGGTGACTGGAGGAAGGCTGGACTCTGGAGAATCATTGTGGTACTCGACTGTTGCTCTGCAAAGTAATTAAAATTAATTAATTAAAAAAATAGAGTATATATAACATCCAGTGTATCGACATCTCAAAAATATGCGCGACACTGGTCACCGTTCACTGCCCCTCCTAAGAAACAGATAAAAAATTCATCTTATTCTATGCCTGGTCATTACCACGAAAAAGGAATTTGACAGTGACCAGTCAAATTTTACTTGCCCTACCTTCTTGGGCTTCCATGAGCCACAGGATTGTCTAAATTACTCATCAGTCTGAATTCGCGGATGAAAGAAGTGTTCAGTTTTCGTGCATAGAACCAGAACACCTGCAACTGTGCTGCTAAATTTTTGCCGTAAATAATAGTACTATTTAATATAATAGTATTATTTGCATGCTAAAATTTGTGGCCTGACTGGGTTACTTTGTGATGAGCCAGAGATTGCCCATACGACATTTGATAAAAACCGCATTTCACATCGCTGAGCTGCAAGGCAGTTTAAATGTGTGCTAGTAACCTGTACAACCAACTGTGGAAATAATGTTTGCAGCCACACCGTGGTTCTCGGAGCGTCAATTCGTGTTCAAGATTTCTGCATGCCCTTAAAATCTGGGCTTTTTTTTTATTTGTGTAACAGCCAAAAATTAGAGCTCACAAATATTAAGGGTTGTACAGTAGTAGAGAAACACCACAAATGCCTGTAGCTTTTCCGTTACATGGCTATGCAATACTGACAAACTTCAGCAACACCCATGAAGCTTTTCCTACCTGAATGCATTCTTGAGCAGCTCCGGAATGATGTAGTCCAGAGGCAGCTGAATATACGGGAAGCTGCAGTTCACGTGGCCATTGTAACGGACTGCTGGAGCTTTGCCATATTTATGCAGACTGACTTGCCTAAAGAGCACCAGTTTGATGAGATTAAGATTAAGACATTACGAGGATTAAGACACAAAGGACTAGGCCTTTCTGCCCCTCATTTAGCAGGCTAGCATACATGGGACACTACTCCAAGGCTCATCTTGGAGATATTTTGAAAGTAATACGAGTATAAGTGCATACAAGGTGAACAAATAACGTAAGTGCATTTGTATATACAAAGAGCTACAGCTACAGTGCACAACATAGAGCATCGAGACATTAGGAACACGGACCCGTCCAACAATTAAACCAGAAGCATTGCTGGTCAGGCTTTGCGCATACACTAGGAATTCGGCTGTTTTCAATCCCAAGTATCTCAAATATATTTCTATATTTTTTTCAGTTGTGACACATAAATAGTTAAATTTACACTACATGGTTTAAATTTGACACTGCACATTTCTTCCGAGTTGAATCCGGCTTTTAGACAATTTGGGCTCGATTCATGCACGTCTGCTAACTACTGAGGGAGCCAAAAGCCAAGTTGAGACGGGAAAGCTTTGTTAAATAGAAGCCCTATATGGGGTGTTTCACCTTACATTAAAAAAACGATAGTAACGATACATTACAGGGTCGACGCTATTTATCTCGGGGGAGAGATTTTACCACCACTTGTGAGCACATTTACCAAATTTAATTTGTGAGAAATTGAATTTTTCCAATTGAACTCTGAAATTTGCCAAGTCAACCTCACGTTTTTCTGTTTTTTTTTAACGGAAACTGAAAGTGCATGCAGGGTTTACCCTACTCTATTGCAAAGTGCATTCACTACTACAATGGTAATAGCCGGAACAAAATTGCGAAATTCGAGGGGCACAAATTGCTAGCCGCTTCCCTTTTCACTTTTCCCTTTCGAAGCTTCTGCTGATAACTTCAGCATGGTTGCAATGCAAAGCCATCTATAAGAAGAGCGAGAAGGAAACAGGAAGGGGCGGGTGACCGTTATGTACTTTGTAATGCCACTGGGGAGATTTGACGTGAGTTTTCCGCTTTTGTAAATAAAAACGTGGGGTTGACTTGGCAAATTTCAGAGATCAACTGGGAAAATTCTGCACGAATTAAATTTGGTAAAAGTGCCCAGAAGTAATGGCAAAATCCGCAAGATGAATAGCACTGAACTCATAATGTTTAGATTTAGTAATTTTTTCATACAAAGTTTTTCCATGTTATATGAAAAACCCCTGTATACAGAAACATTCCTACCTCTTCCTACGCTTAGAATTTTCTATCCTGATTCAACAACCTTTCAGAAATGACAAAAACACAGTGAATAGAGAATAATTCTCAGAAAAATTCTGCACAAACTCTCGTGCAGAGTCTGCACTTCATCACAAGCACAGGCTCGGCACGTACTTTAGATTGGATAAATAGATTAGATAGATAACATTAATTAATTAAATTATTTAATTAAATTAATTAATTAATAGAATAGATTAGATAAAATTACTTTTAGATGCTTCAGTTTTTTTTTCCTTCTCAGGATCAATACCCTCTTCAGTTGGATTGAGCTATTTTCTTCTTCTGATTTGCATTAAGTTCAATGACCTCTTGACACCACGACAGTAACACAGCGGACTTGCCTCACAAACTCCGCCCACTTTTCGATGACGTCCTTAGGCCGCATCTGCGTGTTGATTATTCCCACATGCTGCGGCTGCAAGCCAACAGGGAAGATAACAAGACTTCTCTTTAATTCACATGCCCAACTCGCTGACCTCAAGGTGGCAGGTAAGAAAACATGATGAGGACGGCAGTAATATGGCAGTGTGGACAGGATTTCAGTTATTCAAATTCCGTACTCTGTACTAATCGTAAGACCCGTAGAAAGACAACTGTGGCATCGCTCATGATCATTGTTTTTGAGTGAGGTACTTTTTGATTGCAAATTATAATAATAATTTGAATAATCTGCAAATTATTCAACCATTCATGCTCGAAAGACATGCCATTACAACACACATGATGCTTACACGATCTTTCCGCAGAGCAATATGATGTTCCGCAAGCATCCGCATACCCAAGCGTGAAGTTAGTGTGCGATCCAGAAATGTCTTTACCAGTTCCTCCTGCTGCAAAACATAGTAAAAGTGCTTCATTTAGGTCCCTTCGATAATTGTGGATATAAAAAAAATCTGTAGCAATGCTTGAGGATGCCATCACAGATCCTCTCTTTGTGCAGCATTAGGATGACAGCAGAAAGACAAGGAGAGAAAACTTGTATTTAAAAAAAAAACATTATTGTATCACATAAATGCCTAGATTCCTCAATACAAACACACACAAAAAAATCACAACAAAACAGTAAATGCAGCATCAAGAAGTGCTGGATGCCCAACACAAAGGTAAATTGCAAACATTACATGCGAACTCAGCTTAAAAATCCCTGACATAAAACATAATTCAACTGCAGTCACATAATCTTTAATGAACCTCCGAAACCAACCTTATACCCAAGGGGCAAAAAAGTTCAGTAGTCCAATTACCGAACGTGTGTTGTCGTTTTTTGTCCCTCAGTCTCGGGTTTTTAAGTTATGGATCTGTAACACCAGCTCGCTTGATACCTCTCTATCCTCTCGTATGTCTAGTCTATGTCTAGTCACTACACATGCATACAGCGTCTGATGCAATGATCAGAGAAGTGACATCCCTTGTAAATACCTATCCAAATGACACTTGAGCATGTGTTAGGCATGCTGCCAAGATACTGCAATGGGCTCCTCTGCACAATGCACTGTCATAAATATAGCAAGTATCGCACAGCGAACTTGGCCTTGTGTTTGCTGAAGAGTCAGATACCTTATCTCCTAACTTGCAGCCCCGAAGTCTGATAGCGTAAGTGCTTGGCACCCTTCCAAACCTGGCCCATATCCTAGCTTAGGTGTGCAACATACATATGCGGAGTCATTTAAAAAAATTGCAGCAATGTCAGCGAAAACAAGACAACTGGGGAAGAAGAATAAACAGGATGCCATGTTCACTGCAAATGCACCCAATAAGGTGCTCGCACCAATGTCACACTCTTTCCTTTTTAGGAAGCAACATGACCGCTGTGGAAGAGAGTGAAAGCTTCCTACAGCTTACAATGCTACAATCCTGGCGCTGAGCTTGCCAACGTTATGTTGTACAAGAAAACGAAAGTGCGCGAAGGAAGAAAATGCGCACAGACGTGTTTGGGTCACATGGGACAACGTGCTTCCCATGCTGGTCCATAATGCAAAAGCCCGAGTCCGTGCCCAGAAAAATAGGCGATGTCCAGTTGCCGGTGATGAGTAGATCAAAGAGTGATATTAAACGGTAGGAGCAACTTATTTATTTACACATTGAGACTTTCGTGCACAAGACTGCACTTCTTCAGGTTGCATAAAGATGTACCATGTTCATATTTTTGTAACCTGAAGAAGTGCAGTCTCTTGCACGAAAGTCTCGTTACCATATGTAAATAAATAAGTTGCTCCTAATAAATTTATATTCCTAATTAATATCACTCTCTGCCCAGACTCGGGCTCTTACATCATGGAGTTCATACACCAGCTACTCCGCATCTACGCCATTTTGTCAGTTTACCGTGCTGTTTCATTCATCAGATTGTCCCTTCACGTGCACATGAAAGACAGCTGAATCACTGCATGAGGCAGACATACAGGGTGTTTATTTTTATCCTGCGCAGATTTTTTTAATAAAAAAACTCTACGAGAACAACATAGATGTCGTTTTTGCAGTTGAGTTACGCAGCCATGCAGACATACTCTCGGAGAAAGTATGCAACTATAAGATGATTAACTGCCTAAAATTCAGTAGTGAACTCTTTAAATAGGATATTTTGGGCAAAAGCGAGATAGCAGAATGCGAGGCTTTATCCTCGTCATTACACTTTCAAAAAATCCTGAAACACGCATGTGCGTTAAAATATACATCACCAAATTTCTATGTGCAAATGAGCCGAAACCCAAACCGCAGCGACCAGGAATGCAGGGAGCACATCGCTCGTTTCACGTCAGAGGGCCATGTGATTTGGAGCATAGAGATGATTGGAGTAGGTGCCGATGTGCCGGCCAGATATTGACTGATTGATTGTTTATTTGTCGTCAGCAGTAATACATACAAAGCAAACCGCTTTGTGGTCCCGATAAGCCTCCGTCGGCGAAGGTGATGTGCTCCTGAGGCACCGTTTTCGGTTTAATCTCATTTGCATATAAAAATTTGGTGATGGATATTTTAACGCAAGTGCGCGTTTCAGGATTTTTAAAACGTGTAACGGTTTTCAACGAGGACGGTCTCTCATTCTGCTATCTCACTTTTGCCCAAAATATCCTAATTAGTTAGTTAATTTTAGGTAATTAGTCATCGTGTAGCTGCATACTTTCTTCAAGAGGACATCCTCTTCCTCCGCAAAACGACATCTATGCTGTTCTCATAGCTTTTTTTTTTTTTGTAAAAAAATCTGTAAAGGATAAAAATAAACACCCTGTATATAAGAGATGTCACAACCAATTGATGCCCTTTGCCTCAAAACCTATGAGCAGAAACCAGAGCAGAAACCATGAAATATGCAGGAATGACACAACAAACTTGAGCTGTCAGCTTCACCTTTCTTTCATTTGATGCTAACCCAAACGGCATCCTGCCAACTTGCCCCAAGACACAGCTTGTTGAGTGTGAGAAAAAAAAAATCCCCTTGGGTTTGAACTTTGCGCTCTCACCGCACACTATTTGCAGCAGCAGCTATATTTGGCATCATAGGTGTGAGGAAACCCTGACATTGGCTTCCTCGAGTGAGCAGCTGTTAGCGTATAAGTTGCCACGATGAGCAGCGGTCTCGATACAGATAAGCTTTCAGTGCCGTAACAATTCATTGAGCTACCACATCGTGGCTTACCACTTGTACTGTTTGACTTGTAAAGCAAAGTTGTTACTGAATGCAGTAAAAAGTTATTAGATGTTATACATTTGACACAAAAGTTAGACATTGTTGGGAACCATATCTTGTTACACTTTTTTTTTTCTACACATGTAGATCACAACAGCTCACATATTCGGGAAATGTGCTAAATATGGGTAACAGAAGTTCTCACATGCTGCATTACAAAATGTTATTCTTGTAATCCTGGCACTGGAAGCATTATTTCCTCTAAAGGTAACCACTGTGTAATAACTGAGATATATGGTAGTGAACTGTAACCAGAGCCTGGTGTTTTAGGGTTAAAGCCGGTAAAATTCATTTCTAACCCCGAATTTGCAAACTCAACCACTTATACGAGCATGGGTGAATCCAAGACTAGGAGTCATGTGGACTAGGAGCTTTTAGGTGGAAATGAAAGATGTGAAAACATGAAATGTGAACACACGAGATGGCAAGGGGCAGTGCAAAGTGCGCTGCCCCTTGCCATCTCGTGCGTTCACATTTCATGTTTTCACATCTTTCATTTCCACCCAAAGGCTCCTAATTCACATGATATTGCCAGATTTCACCATTTTATAGCTTCTAACATAAAAGCACATTTTTACACAGACACATCCCCATCTTGTCAAAAAAAAGAAAAGAAAAGAAACTGCAAAAAACAAAACTCGAAAATGCAAAGGCCTAACAGAGCCCGGTTCCCATTCAAATTCACCCGTTCAAGCCCAATCCAATCCGCTTCAGTAGTGTGTGCCTCCTTGAGACATTGACTCCTTCCATCTACTAATTGCTGTTATTTATCTCTTAATCACCCTCTATCTAGGGCTCCTCCACAGTCTTTCATAGCATATCTTATCTATTGGGCTCTTTCTAACTGTGTGGGAGAGATATGCCATAAATAGCTCACCTTGATATGCTTGCGACATTCCTTGAACCCTGCTGCCAGCTGAGTCACAACGTCCTTGTGATCGTCCAGTACTTGTTGGACAGTTTCGGAATATCGGCTTTCCGCCTCAAAATCGGTTATCTGCCGAGGGGAAGAAACTGAATTGGCACAACATTCATCAGTCGTCGTCTGATATGTGCGGTCTCGCAAAGACAGTCATCATCTAAGTTCAAATGCGTGTAATCGCTGTCAAAAGGAACACTTTGGTACCAATCTAAAGATCCGTTAGTGAACACCACGTGCATGCAGTGTTCTACATTTACATCATCCACACGAAACAGCACTGATGCTGCCAAACAGACGTGTACTTTGAGATGTACTTTTTGAAATGTTACACGTCGCTTACTTTTGGGAGAGCTCATTACATAGAGGTACACAGAGCACTTACTGGTGGAAAGTCTGTCAAAAGGTAGAACGTTCGGGTGTAGAGCTCGTGCTGGAAGTACAAAAGAGGGGAATTATAGCCTTCGGCGTAACATTTTTGTCATTTTTCCTGTCTATCTTGTTTTCTTTTTTTATGCATGCTTTTTTTTTATGTTCCTTCAAATCAAGAAAATGTCAGCTGCCATAGGCACGTCATTTCGTTCAACATTTATTGCCCGTACTGTCCAGTTCTCATACATTTCAGTGTCATAGCTAAGTAGGTATCCCATTTCACAATTCTATTTATCGAATTCTGCTGGAAAGGGTCAGTGCCCCCCCCCCCAACACACACACACCCGAGCCGTAGAGCCACAAGTCAAAACAGAACCTTCTTTCTCAGAGCGAAAACAAAAGCAATAAACAAAAACCTACCACAGCCAAAATAGTGGGGTTGCAGCCGACAATGAATGGCAAGCTCCGAAAGCCAGCAATACGATGTGCAATGCGCACCGGAAGCTCTTTGTGGAGGTATTGCGCACTTCGCTGTGGAATACATCATTGTAGATTAAAAGGACTGATTATAAGGACACACAGATCAAAGAGCTGCATGTTGCAAAATATTCAGATGAACTCACCAGAAGGTGGCTTCCGTCTGGAGATTTCCCAGAATACAAAATGGTGGTTGGTGTCAAACGTACAGATGGCTGAAATTAATGGGAATGATTGCATCATTCCAGGTGACATCTCTTATCAGATACAAATTTCGAAATTGCCATTCTACAGTCAGCCCTCGTTTTAACACGTACACTTTCGTCCAACTTTCATGCAAAACTTGTCCATAATATCGAACCAGATAGCATTTATTGTGAAAAAAACAAAAAAAACTCTGTTATCAGCGTCTGCTTGTGCGCATATCGCGTGCCTCTTACAGTCGATAGAATATCCGTAACTTTAATTGCTCAAGGCTCATCCCCGTTGTCTTCGAAGAAGAATTGCAGCACTGTCTGCAGCCCTTCCCGAGCCATTGCTGCTTTGACAACTGGCTTTGCAATGCCTGTATTGTCACAGTAAACGTCTAACAGTTTGAGGACCCCTCGTTGGATACTGGTTGCTCCACCATCACCACAATTGCATCATCAGTCGACTCCTTTTCGATGTCCGCTTCGTCGTCAATGCTGAGAAACTCCTCTGCTTCCGCATCAGGGTCCGCAGACCCGGCTTCCCGTAGGAATCCTCTTAACCTCTCTTCCGCCCCTACTTGATTGACAAACGGAGGATTCTAGAAGAAGGACGTGTCACCTTCCAGCACTCTCCCAGAGGTTGTGGTCATGGGAAGGTGTCCATAATTCGAGTTGTCCATATTAACGAGGGACCACGGTATTTTCCTTGTACAGATACTAATTTATGCAGAGAGGAAATTTCCGCTCACAAAATACTTATCCAGTGACTGGGTCGTGCTGATGTATGAAACATTTCGCGCCTCAGCTATAGTCGCGACCAGCACAGTGGCATGCCTGGGGCTGCGGATGTCATTTCGATACTGCACCATGGGTATGTCACACATACACAAACGAAATAATGGAATCTGTTTATGGTGAAACATCCCATTGCGGTCACCTCTCCTAGGCGTACGCTCCCCAGGTGGACAAGAATTCAGGTCCTGTGGGTGTCCGTACTGGAGGGGTGTCCGTACTGGAGAGGTTTCACTGTGCCTACTTTTTTGCTTCATTGTTCCAGCTTATGCATTACGCACATAAATTATGCACAGTTATGCACACAAAAACGTCAGCCTTTGTTGCATTATGCGCATAAATTATGAACAATTATGCACACAAAAACGTCGACCTGCATTGTTATTTGTACGCTGAACGTGTTTTTAACGACCCCACCCCCGTTAAGACGAGTTTTCCACGTGAACGTTGGTGGCGTCCCTACTGTGTCCGATCATCAAGCAAAGCTGTGGTAAACATCCACGCGACACACTTCAATCACGGCCGTCCGCACGCTGCAGGCAGTGCTCATTGTGTGCACGTGAAAACCTGGGCATCATCTGGGTCATTGAACCCCCCTGACCTGCCTTCCAACCCTTTAATGAGTCTACTTCGCGGTACACTATCAGGCGAAACAAACGAACACGCGAAACGAACCCTACACTGGAGAGAAAATAGCGAATACCAGTCAAGATGCCAGGACTCGAACGAACGGAAGTTGTGAAATTAAAAATGAAAACACATCATCGTTACCCTTTCCAGAGGTGTATGACGCAAGTATACAAAGAATCAAATTTATGCTTACCTTCGCAGCTGCAATGTCGATGGCAGACTGGTTGTAAAACGATTGAACGGTCCTAGACGGATCCCTAGCTTGAGGGATGACTTCGGCGCCAGAATTGGCGTATGCCACATTTCGGGTAGGCAAGATGCTTTGCAGGGCCCGGGCAGGAGTTTCGCAACAGCCGGCGGACCTCCATGACCCTATTATGCCTCGTTCCAAAATTGTCGCCATGACTGCGCTTCTTTACAAAACGTTGTGAAACCTTGCTTGAAATTAGACGAAACTTTCATTTAAACGACAGCCCATGGGACGAAAGAGATAGGGAATCAGCCATACGAGCTCGTTGATCACACTGCGATCAGCTGCTAGGCGTCAACGATGGAGTCACTACGTCAAAGAAAGATCTTGCGCTTGAAAACAAGGGTGAAAGATGCCCGACACATTTGAAGAGGAGGCTGGCCTCCCGCATAGCGCGAAACCGTCTCTCGCTGATTCACAATCAAAGTTTTTCCCACGACTTTTCCTGCGACGATGACGAGGTCGTCCCCATTACTTTGACGAACAGCGGAGCAGCTTCGCTGACCAACATCCGTTTGCCAGCGACTTTTGTCGGTGGCGGAGATCTCTCCCTGATACTCAAGTCGCTCACGTCCACAAGCTCTGCAAGAGTGCGCTAGTTTTGGTTTTTCTTTCTGGTTCACGAGTGTAATCCTAGTCAGTGCGGATCACGCCAAGGAAAGTAAACGTTCCAGACGTTACGTGCTTTATCTCAAAGAGGAAAGCGAGGGACACCTTTCATGAGAGTCTTCTTTTTTATTGGACTACCAGGAAATTGTCGTCGTGCTTGGAGATAATTGTGGACCGGTATGCAGCGCCACACCCAAAACAACTTTCCATGTTTTTAGTTCTGGTTTATGATCACGTGTACCGCATGCGTCCCATGTGTACGCAGGAGAAGTGTTGAAGGTGTTGTAAGTTTAAAGTTCTTCTGTGCGTACTATGACGAAAAAGAAAGGAAAGACGCAGCTGGGCAGGAGTTTAATTAAAGCAAAAGGAAACAAGTTTCAAAATGCGGTATTCAAGATCTTTACCATCTTTACCTCATCGTTGAACATGAATTTTGTGATGTCAGAACTTTTAAGGCTACATAAACGTACTACCAATCTTTCTTCTAGTCTTCTCTGCATACTACAGAACTCAATGATGGATACGACTGGGGCAGAGCTAATGTTACGAGTATTACGGAGCAGAATGATCTGGACGAATTCCTTGCAACTGCGGAACTGGCAGGAACAGACTTTACAGCAGGTAGCTGTGCTTGGCCCCGTTTCTACTCTTACAGCACAGGCCATTTATTACGCTTCTGTTTCTCTTAGAAAAGCTCAACGTACGTGTAGTGCAAGGTAATGCGACGCCAGGCATATTGTCGCAAAATGAGAAAGCAGACCTCGAAATATTGCACCAGAAACACAAGCAGTTCCTAAAGGTTCCACGGAGGTATGCATTGACCGTTGTTCACTGGGGTTGGATTTGAATAATCTATTCATTATTATGTTTTTATTTTTTATTTCGTGTTAGCGGACAGCGGAAGGTTGGGGGGGGGGAGGGGTTAGTATGCGTCCCGGGCCGACTTCAGGGAGAACTGTGCCGACATTCGTCTGAAAAGTCACTTCTTAATTTAATGTTAACTTTTGCAGACCACATTGGGATGAAACTACCACACCAGAGGAGCTGCATGCGCTCGAAAAAGAAGCGTTCATAAACTGGCGACGAGAGCTTTCTGAGTAAGATTACGCCGGGTCCAGCGTATCTTGAAAATCACACGCCACAAGCACTGTTGTCTAAGCATGCATAATGTCTTGTTTCAGGTTGCAGGATGCAGAAGGAATTATCCTAACACCGTACGAGAAAAATTTGGAGTTCTGGAGGCAGCTTTGGAGAGTCGTGGAAAGGAGGTAAAGTGACGCAGACACTCTTTTATCCCGAGAGCTTACGTATGTGATGTACTGCAGTGATGTCGTTGTTCAAATTGTGGATGCGAGAAATCCGCTCCTCTTTTATTGTGAAGATCTCGTGAGGTATGTTGCGGAAGTAGGACCCCACAAGAAGAGCATGGTTCTTCTGAACAAGTGTGATTTACTTACGGGAGAACAAAGGTGCGTAAAATTGTTCTTCGTTCACTAGGGTGACGTGTAAAAAAAGTTCTGCTCCTTTCATACAACTCCGGAACTGGCGTCGAGACTCTCACTAGGCCACTGTGCCGCCTCTTGGTGGGGATCCTGGTTTCGGTTTCGTTTCTATTACTTACAGTAAAAACTGTCATACTAGAATGAAAATGCGACTTACTTGGAACACATAGGTCGTTTTCGTCATGCATTGTCAGGAAAGATCAATGCTGGACAACCTCGTACACGTGCAATGCCTTGATACGCAATGCAATGTGCGAATACTGCCCGAGAATATCCCCCTGGTTCATTCAGTGAACACCAGGGGGCGACTTCCAAACTTCTCGGCGCCAATACCTGTACGCAAGAAGTGATAAAAACATAATTTGTGTGCTGGCAGCTGCTGCATAGAAATTTTAACATTTTACAATTTGAGTCTTTCGGAGGGGGAGTTGTAAGAAGTCTGAACAGTTTGAAAAGTTCATCTGTAATACCTTATAAAATCAAAGTGTGTGACACAGAAATTATTTTTGGAATTGATTCCTGGTACCTTGTGCGACAGTTTGTTTTCAATATAACATTTTATTATTGTCATCGACGCTCACTGACAAGCATTCCTGATGTGCTTTTTTTTTTTTCGTTTGTTTTGTTTTTTTGTAGAAAAGCATGGGCCGAATATCTGACATCCATCGGCATACATGCAGTGTTCTTTTCCGCACTCCTGGAAAGCGAGGAAGCGAAAGAGGTATGTCATCTGGCTTTCATATACCGGTTGGCCATATTGTGCATGTGTGTCTTTTGCTGGTAACAGGTCTCATTAATCTGCTGCGTAGGGTTCTCTCGAAGCAGACGACGAAATGGGGAGCACAGATGATGAATGTTCGGATGAGAGTTCAGACGAAAGTTCCTACGAAAGCCTGCCTGAGAGCTTGTACGAAACCTGTGATGAATCCTGTCCCAGTCCTGCTCGTAATACTCCCCTGCACACCAAAGATGCAGGAGGTATGCAGTATTTTGCGCATTTCTACTGCAAGTTTCGAAATCATGGTAAAACAGGAACCTTGCCAATGCTGAGGAAACCTGAGGAACCTTGCCGAGGAGTCATCACCTTGAGCATGAGGAGAACGAAGTATGCAGGAGTAAGTAAGTATACAGGAACAAGTATACTGGTTTTTCGTGAGCTTCCCGTATACTGTGTTCTCCTCATGCTCAAGGCGATGCTTCCTACTTCAAGATCTGTGTTTCTGCTGCAGCTCATGTTGTATTACTGGTAATCCATATTTCAGGGAAACAATTGGGATAAAACCTCCCAATCATCAGCGTGAAGTAAAGTTTTTTTTTTTTTGTTGTTGTTGTTTCATGCTGTAAGTCATGATAATCATGTATACTAATGGATATTGTAGATCAATGTCATGTTGTTGTAACTACTGGTCAACATTTTCAGAAGGACCACTGAAAAACACTTGTCATCTGCACACGAAGGAGGAATTGTTACAACTTTTTAAAACTGTGCACACCGGTCCAAAAGTGAAAGAAGGAATGACAGTCATTGGATTAGTAAGATATGGTCTCAATTTTCTTTGAAATTGTGTTTTACAATTTGTCAAAGGGAATGCCAAAAATGAGAATCCCTTCCTTAGGTCGGGTATCCCAATGTTGGCAAAAGTTCGACTATCAATGCGCTACTGCAAAGCAAGAAGGTGTCCGTGTCGACGACACCAGGAAAGACCAAGCATTTTCAGGTGATGAGGAAGTTACTAGAAGTGAACGTGCGGCTGCTGAACCGTTGGTTTTTCAGACGCTACACCTGGATGAGGAGCTATGTCTCTGCGACTGTCCCGGTTTGGTTTTCCCAAATTTTGTGAGCAACAAAGCAGAGATGATCGTCAACGGAATCTTGCCCATCGACCGGATGACGGATCATGTCCCTCCCATAAATATTATATCCTTTTGTCTTATTCTGCGACTTCCGGCAGCAAGCCGAGGGCACACAGGGAGGACTGTGACGTTCCTTTGAATATAGCGCGAGGACGGTCAGGCGTGGGCGCCCTCTCTCACGTCTCCTCCTCACCTATTCTCTGCCGCGGGACCTGCCGGGTTCTGTAGCAGAAACAGACTATTCACGGAGTTGAAGTCACGTGTAAATGGTGTGTTGCCGTAGGAATGCCCTCATGTTATCGCAACATTGTAATGCTGATGACACACAAGTCTATCTTCATGACAATTTCAAGTCGTGTGGATTCTAATTAGAAGCCAGTCATTGAACCGTATGAGTCATTAATGACTCGTAATACCGATAATAAATTATACCACTCAAGTAAGCAAAATATGATGCAGTTGTTTAGTAAATAAGGGAATCCGCTACCTAAGAAAACGAAGATCTACGAATTGATGCTTTGTAGAGCAAACTAGCCCTTCAAGAGCAGTGATGATGTCTACTCCCGTGAAGTACCACAAACAGCAGTTCGAATCGCTAGTGACGCTGGTGATACGAGGTTGCCGCTGGATGTTCGATTTGGCAAAACGACTAGAATATTGGCAACAGTAGATGTTTTTGTCGGGCGTTCTCTTAAGAGCATCCCCGCTTCCGAGGTTCCTTGACAAAGCGGAACGTTGCCAGTCTCATCCCAAGGCACATCCTGGAGTGTACCTATGGCATAATGCTACCACCTCCACATGAGACTGAAAACCCGGACAGGCCACCAAATTCAGAGGAGTTGCTGAATGCTTATGGCTGTAAGTACTTTTACCTACCATGCTACTTCATTGAATTAACTATAAAAGTCAGACACTGTGTATACTTCTGCACTGTATATGCTATGCAAGTAGGACAGCCTTTCACGCAGCCCTTCACATTTTCCCTTTCCCCTCGTGCACGTAGAACGGTCTCTCTCCTACTGGATGAATAATTACCTAAAATTCATTAATGAGCTTGTTCATCAGATGTTTTCAGGGAAACGCAAGATAGCAGAATTGGAGCCAGTCATTATCTAAATGCACCCTGTTTTGCGTAGTTCTGGTTTCGGCCATTTGCATATCAAAATTTGGCGATTTATATCAACGTACATGCTGATTTCAGGATTTTTAAAAAGAGGGTGGATTCAAATAATTATTGCCTCCAATTTTGCTATCTCGCATTTTCTTGAAAACATCGTTAAAAAGCTAATAATTGAAGTTACGATAATTACTCATTCAATAGTTACATGACTAGTACTTAGTCTGGCCCGCCTGCAAAAATAGTGTAAGTGCTGCTCTCACAGTTTTTTTTATCTGTTTATGTTAAAAATATTTTAAATATCTATATTTTTCTCTATATATTTATATATAAATATAAACATATATATTTATATATAACTATATAAAAAATAGATAAAAATAACTTTTAAATACATTTATATATAAAGAATATATATAAAAATTATTTTTATCTTTTTTTTTTTTTTAAACCCCTGTGGTAAACTATGCCTCTACATTACGCCGTATGCATACTGCACGCAGACATGAGGGGCTACATGACACCCAGTGGTGTGCCGGACAATCCTAGATCATCGCGGTACATCTTGAAGGACTTTGTGAATGGCAAGCTAGTCTTCTGTACTGCACCGCCTGGAGTACCTCAGGACAAGTACCATGTGTACCCCCCAGACAGTCGAACAAAGGCCTCTACGACGGGCACACAGCAGCCAAGAAAAGAGTGGGTAAGTATTTCGAGACATGTTTTTGTCTGCCGACATGTTGTTTATAATTATGAAAGCATTAATTGCTTCAGTTCTTCGTTTCATAAAGTCATCCAGGTTCTTTTGTAACCATGTGCACCTTCACAGGCAAGGAAGACTACCAGCAGAGACATTGACAAGGACTTCTTCAAAAAGGTAAGATATAAATATTTGTTGCATAAAAATAAAGCATTTCACCCAACAAAGAGGAGGGATAGGTGTATTATGAGAGAGGGAATATTAGCCAGATGAAGGTCAGCTTGCTGTTCCTCAAAAAGAGGAATAAAACATGGTTCATCAGCCATCGTATCGGTTAACATAGGAAAATTGAGGATCATTGTACCCTCACCTGTTCTCTCAAGAGAGATGGGGGTGCTGCTTCAATAGATAATAATCTCATTTGTAATAAGAATAAAGTTCAGAAAAGGTGCTTGAATTTGGTCAGTGTGGTACACCAAGTGATGCACTGAAATAATGTTGAAATGGGTATAGATTATATGCTGGGTACAAGATATAGCACTGGAATTATTCTGGGAGGCATCATGTCTGTTGTTCCCACGCTTCCTCATGAAGGCAATAATTAAGCAATGGGTGACTTGCACTTGTGGAAAAAGTAGCCTAAAAAAGGCAATTAATTGTACTCATGGAAATTTCTATAAGTCTAGGATAGTGTCTCCTCTTGTAGAGATTGGACAAACTATATACATTGGTATAGCTAACAAAACTGGTGATGGTATTACGACACAACACATAGAACCGGACAGGACAGGTGCTCACTTTCAACTATGTTTATTCAGCTGCAGTCAAATGTTTAAATAAGCAAGAAAGAACAACAGGCTTCCCCGTGCTGTCACTAATAATGCAGTCACAAACTTTATAATCTAGAAATTCTATCACCTTTGTTTATGTATTTGGAACCAAGTCACCAGTTTTCTTAGATATAAACCAACTAGCCCAACAACATATACTATTATATGTGGTATACAGTAGCTTATGTACGGTTTGGGTTAGACACAACACAGTGTGCAGTATACTGTACACAGTTAAACCCTTCTGTTTTGGGGTTTTCTGTTTTTCCAAAAGTGTGTGTGAAGGGGGGTAAGTGGCTCTAATTTTTTGTACCCAGAGAGAATCTCAGGTGCACTCCAAAGGGAAAACGTGTATAACATCATCGGCTCAAGTCCCGAGCACGGCTGGAAGCTCTTCCGAAGTTGGAAATTCCAAACCGTGGAAGAAACACCACAACACCAAGAAGCGGGAAAAACTGCGTCGGGTCTATGCTGCTCATGACCTGTAACATATGGGTTTGCGTCTAATGTAAATAAATACGGTGCAGTTTAAGCTAGCACTTGTAATTCTTGCGTCCACGTACGAGCTCTTTATGAAAATTCCCGTTGGTGGTGATGACAGATGGTTGATGATAGACAATGACCACAGTAAGAAGAACCTTGGTGTCGTGTTAAACTGACACGATACATACAGGGTGTGACCGCACACTGAACTGGAGCCGTTTACCGATTTGAGCAGCAGCATGACCGAGCGGGTTAACCCATCCGCTTCCGAAGCCGGCGATCCACCGGCCTCCGTGAAGGGGGCCAAAGCGGAAGAAGACGGTCATCCGCCGGCTTCCCGACAAGCACTTGTTTTAGAAGCATGCCAATAGATTGCGACACTGTCAATGCTCCACTCGTCTAGTTGGTCCTTTTAACGACAGATGGCAGTGGTAATCCAGTATTTGCGGTGGCAATTTGCGCAGGAGCGCATTTTTTGTACAAGAACACATGATCGCGGAGAAGCAGGAGTCTCACCAGTGATGAAACACTGCAGCGATTATTCGAGAGCGACAATGGTGAGGCTTGTTATGATCCAGAATTTACGACTGACGATGAATTAGAGTATAGAGTCAGTGAGGTGTCCGATCTTGACGTTTCGGTGGTTGTGCGCCTCGGATTCTAATTCACCAAGGTAGGTTGCTTCTTCTGCCTGCCCTTCTGCTAGGGAGCCCAGAAAGCCATCCAAAAGATTTTCTCTTTCTGGCGAATTACAAAAGGATGTAACCTGACGTGACAACTAACGCAAAACAATTCTCTGTACGCAGTATTTTCCTTCGAATAAAACGCCGCCAAACATCAACGCGCCCGTTCCCGCTCGACTCGCTCTGCGGGCCGAAACGAGGAGGAGCAGGATTATGATGTCATCAGGATTACGAGAGAGACCGCACTCCAATCAAGGGGCGGCGCCTTTTCACACTTTTTTTTTTTTTTTTTCGTTTCTACTCCCAGTTCTCTCTCTGTGTAGCAGACGACGCTTCTCCAAACAAGCAGACCAGTTATCGGGTTGCACCGCGATGACGTCAAAACGACTCCGGTGGCTAGTTGCGGGCATTGCCACTGTTGCACGTGGTCAAAAATGATTCAAAATTGATTTTATTGATTCATTGATTGATTGATTCAATGATTCAAAATTGAATTCTGGGATATGTATGCATCTGTCGAGTGAATAACTTCGCATGGTGCATTTTAGCAGGTCAGGTTAACGGCTTAGTTTGAAAGAATGGTCATGACTGAAGCGCTTTCTGTGTGCTCCTGTCAGGTGCCCCGCTTGTTGGCGGCAACCAAGGTCATGCTGGAGACTAGGGCATGGTGGGTTTGAATCCTACCACTGGTTGTGCTCTCTGAGGTTTTCCCTGGGTTTTCCGAAGACTTTCCAGACGAGTAGACGAAGACGTGTAGAGAAGTCAGATGCAAGACTCATGTAGCAGGGTGTCATATGTTTTGAGGTAAACAAGAAAAGCACATGTTCACATCTGACTTCAGTTTCACGGCAACGCAACTACGAACTACCACACCTTTCCAGACGTCTCAGTGGTGTGCAACTGAGATGTAGCTGATTGAGGACCATCTTGAGATGCAATAAGATGACATCAGCAAGCCTAGTCTTGAATTGGTAGTTTAATTACTGCTGACGGTGACGTCACTGTGGCAGAAGTGCTGGCTATAAAATTCAATTCTAAATAATTGAATGCAAATTTAGTTTAAATATATTGCACAGTGACTCTAAGCAGCACAAGAAAGCATGTGACAGCACTTTAGTCCTGGTTTCGGTTCCATATACTGTTAGCTCATCACATTGTCTGATGCACTGTGTTGAAGCTTCACCACACCACCGTGACTGAAGCACGTGGCTATTTGTCCCATACTTAAGAGAGAAACAATCAAGACATGAAATGTTTGCATTGGTTGATATTTATTTGTCTCTGACTGGAACTGGCAGAGCATCCAATTATGGTAGTTCACACTTAAGTTTTACGTACAGTCATAATGCACCTGCGCTACACTGTTCCCCACATAACACGCTTCTAGTCAACCATCACCCCGAACGACATCGTTCTCTCTCGATTTGTTGGAAAAGGGAGGTGCATGCCTTTTTGTGACACTTGTGCGGTGACCAGTATGTTAATCTCGCAAAGGAAATACTTTGCACTTTCCACAAATCGAGGTTGACAGCAGTATCATCCTGTGCTTCAGCGTGTTATGTGGTGAAGTTCTCCTTTTAGGGTTTTGTAAGTAAGTCTTTTATATTCACCTATAACTTTATGAAAATCCCAGTAGTATCAAAAGCTCTAAACTCTGGCACACTTGTTCAACTCTGCTGCATCTGTGAAACAAAATTACTCCACCAAAAGCCACAAACAATACTGAACATTTCCCTTCCCTTATTACATCTCCCGTCACATTTTTCACGTTGACACGAAATCCCCGAGGCATTCGCCCATTAATTTAATACAACGTCACCACGAAACACGTAAGAAAGTCTGGAGCAGAGAAAAAGTTTGCTTTGAGCCACGACACATTCACTCAAATGTACAATTTTTCGATGCGGACTTGGTCACATCCATTGGCATCTACAACGGCAGTTCATTACCATCACAAGGCAAGCGTCATCAGTAGAACTGAACCGTGTGTAGTATAGGACGTTGAGCCTTCGCTTCAAATTCTTGGATCAGCTCATCGATATCGTTGTCGAGGTCATCCGAGTCAGACATCTGAAAACGCGGGGGGAAACAAAACTTTGAAACACTTTGTGCTTGTTCTGTGCATTGCAGAGTTTCACAACTAAAACTGTTCGAAACTGCTTCAAAGCAATCTGCGCTATTGTCTACGCACTTTGCTGGATGCTACAGAACTCTAGATTGCAGTTTTCGGTATCATACACAAAAAGGTGGACAAAATCTGAAGCGAAAAATCACTAACCAGTCTTCTAACCATACTATACAGAAACCTAAACTTTTTTGTCTTCAGACATGTTGTGTGTAATTTTGGCCTGGCCTGGTACAGATGTGGAGAGAGGTCAGCAGGAAGGGAGGGGGGGGGGGGGGGGGGGGTTAGTATGTACCCTGGGCCGACTTCAAGGGGAACTATGCCAACATACATCTGGAAAGTCTGCCGGATAACCCAGGGAAAACCCGAGACAGCACAGCCGGTGGTGGGATTCGAACTCGCGTCACCTCCCAGTCCCTGCGTCGAAAGCGGTCATCCTAACCACTGTGCCATGTTTGGGAGATGGTCATTAAGTTTGCAATGTTTGCTCTATATTCTCTAGGGAAACTGGACACCCTGATATCTACTCAGCAATTATCCGCAAACTTTTTTTAGTCTGGCCCACGTGAAAGAGAATGTCTTCTGAGCAGATCTCAAAGAAGTCCGGGATATGAAACTCCACAAGTGCAAACTTTTCTATCCACTGTTTTTCTAACGTTTTCTCGCAATGTCCTCACCCGCCCGAGAACATTTTCCATATCAGCAAACAAATTCATCCACAATAAAGTTCCCACCTGTACATAGAGTTCCAAAATCGTTCATGTGCTTAAGCTTCAATACCCAACCTTGCTAACGTTTTCAAGTTCAGCACCGCCCCTTATCCTGACACGCAAGGGGTGCATGAAAGCTACTCGATGCCCCTGTGAATTTTAAGATCAGGGCCGTTCCACTGGACGGGTGCCTTCGCCAGAGGGGGCGCCGGACTGCAGGTTCCGGGAGCTCGGTTGGACAATAAAACCAGAATCAAGAGAATTTTGAGCTCAGAACAGCATATGAGCTACTTTCTTGTGTACAGAGCGTGTACTTGAGGAGGGACACGCGGAGGCTTGCCTCGGGACGTCTCTGACCCTCTTGCCAACGGGGTCCTGGATTGATGATCCCGCTCATACAGCAGACTTTCAAACTGAATGGAGTATTCCAAGCATGAAAAGGCAGCGTCTACTTAAAATGACCAGTCTCATGCCATCAGTGTATTATTTTCTGCCCTACCTTTCTGCATTGTGGATAATGTACAGTAGTCCAAGCATCCAGATGTTTTGAAGGCATGCAGACCATAATTCAAAACCAGTCTTAATAAAAGTCAGTGGTACCTGTGGCATAAACTGTGCTGAACCAAAAAGAGCGAGAGTAACTTTAAAATGTTACCGGTGCTAAACTGGTGGCCTGGTCAACCCTAATTACTCTTCTTCTCGCACCCTACAAAAACACCGCCAAATGTTTCTCACAGTCCTGCGTAGTGGTCCGTCATCCAGAAACTGACACCAGTGTAGGAGGACTGATCAAAACTTATGCGGAATAGATTTATGGTTTAAAAATCAAAATACCATAAAAGTGTTTTCTATCAGCTGTCTTAATAATTTGCCAGGCGGGATGTTTAGGGAACATTCTGCAAAATTTTTAATTTTGTGATGCGTGTTCTATGCGGCTATACCGCGGGGCTCGTCTGGATCAGAATGATGAACGTCCCAGGCTTCACCGGGACTTCGGGAATCGTGAGTGGGTATCACTTCTCTGCAATACCCACGTAGAATCGGAAGACCCATCTTTGGTGAATTCAACGTCGACAATCGAACGTACAGTCGAGAGTTGAGAATGAAGGTGGATTGGTGGATGGCGAAATTTGTGAAAATTAGTTTTATAGCGCTTGCAAATTTTGAACTTAGTCAACATAAAGTTAGTTCCTCACCAAAAACAACACACGTAGCCCACTGCTGTTTCCATTGCCAGAATATTTATCGTAAACTTGTTTGGAAGCGACAAGGTGATGCCTCGTCTCTGAAGCTTTATTTTTTTCAACTGCATTTTTTTCTGTCAACTGATTAGTTACCTGGGCGGCTCCCCTCTGTGACCTTATTCCTTTTTCCAAGAATCAAAATGCAGTTTAAAGAATGACTTCAGGATGTTCTGGAGATTAAAATTAATGTGACAAGACGATGGTGATGTGATGAAAAAAAGAAAGAAAGAATGTGACAAGACAGCTTCGTTGTTTCCAAAGGAGACGGTTCAAACAACGTTTCAGACAGTGGAAACAGCGTTGAGCTGTTATGTGGTGTCCGAGGGAGACTTCAGAGGGAGGGAGAGAGGCCAACACAATGCACCCCTGCACAACATTTTCTTATGCTACGGACTGATCACAGAGGCTTCGTGACCTTGAGGTTGTTGGTCCAGTATCTTCAAACCGTACGGTCAGCATCAGCAGTGCTTTTCACATCTTATGACAGCCTCTGAAATAGTTCTGTGTGTGCCAGCTTCAAAGTGACACCAAAGTGCAAGAATTTTTCCTTCCACATTGAAAGATGTCAGCCATTGTCAAGGTACAGTCTTTCACTCGAGGATACTGATGGAACAAAAGTATTCTTTCGTATACCCTCTCTGCCCAATTTATTTGTGTCACAGGTACCACTGATTTTCCTTTTTTCCTTTTTGCATTTTCAGAATGTAAGGATTAAAAGGGGTCTGCAAACTTCCACAACTTCTGGATGCCTGAAGAATAAGACTGTCGTACCCTCTCTTACCAGAAGGCATATGTCCCAAAACCGAAACCTGCATGAGGAAATGAAAATTGCCACCAGTTATTTTATTGGCACTAATTACCAGTTGCGCCATTTCGCAGATGAGAAATGCACCAATTGTTGCTTCTTCGTGGTTGTCTTGTATGTCAATGTTGATTATGTGTACAGGAGAATTCTCGCAAGTCTCCCTGCTGGAAAGTTCTGGAAAAAGGGAGCACCAAGTTAGAATAGACGTACCATATAGGGTGTCCCACGAGGAGGATGTCACTAAATTCCTAAAAATAAGTTTTATTCAAAAAAATAAAACTACTAGCTGGAATACACACATACAGGCTTTTGCCACAGATCGAGGCCGTTTGCATTAGTGTCAGACATTAATTAAGCTAATTTGCGTACTTAAACTCTAAAAATTACAAAGCAAAGGCAGCATTTTTATTCCAGAGTTCAGAAGCCTAGGACCATAAAACACTATCCCAATTAAAATTCCGTTTTTTCGCAAGATTTCTACAAAAATTTGACAGCCGAAAATCAGTCGCTTGGCAATTTTTTAGTTTAATTATGCAAATTAGCTTAATTAATGTGTGCCACAAATGCAAACAGTCTCAATCTGTGACAAAAGCCTGTAAGAGTGTATTCCAAGTAGTTTCAGAATTTCTTGAAGTAAGACCTATTTTTAGGAATTTGGTGACATCCTCTCACAGAACACCCTGTATACTGGAAGACCATGTACCGTGACGCTATCACTAGCTAATTCACCTTCAACTACTTGATCGTAGACTCTCTCTTCGACGGTAAAGATGACGTCGAACATTTCATAGCAGTTCTGAAACCTCTCCGGATTGGACTTGATCCGGCGATTTCGATCCAGCATGTGGAGAATTCCATTTTGAGTGTAGCTGATAGCTCAGGTTAAGAAATTGTCTGTTTGGAGCAGTGTTGTGGATTTGAAATCGTGGATTTGATCTAAATCCGGATTTAAATCCCTATGGTGGACACGGGAGATTGGTGAGAAATTATCGATCTGGATTCGGATTGAATCAAGTTTTTGCTGACAAATTACAGATTAATCTTGCCTTTCTTTTTGGAAGGGTTTAGATTATTTTGTTGTTGTATAGGACAGAGTGAATTCAATTTTATGTGCCTGGAAGGGATATGTAGGATAAAATTTCCTGCACCATTTTTCGGTACACTACGCGTCACTGGAAAAGCTCCCTCGCTTTGCATGCCTGCCATATTTTTTATGGAGCACTATTCCTGCAGTGCTATATACCTCTATAGTACAGTGCTGTGCCCATCACTCTCTTCCATATGGATCTTTAAAAGTTTTTGTGTGGCACAGCAAGAAATACCATGTGTACCATACGCAACGACTAGCCAGTAATTAGCAAAGCGTTTCACACATTGCAATCTAAAAGACTAGTCAGAGGGACAAGAGAGAAAAGCGAAGCTAGATGCTGTCATCAGTTTGCAGGTTTCTAGCTTCCCCTATCTTCTTGGATTTGCTGCAGTAAATTTATCTACTGATGACATTTCACTTTCGCTGCTTTGTATAACAATTCGAGATTTGTATAACGGAGGCCAAGTTTCCGAAACTATTTCACAGCTGTTCGGCTTTAGCTCCTCTTCCAGATTTGCAAAGGATTTGACAAATGCAGGTTTAAAAAGGGATTTGATTTGGTAGGCTGAAAATAAATCACGCTTTGACATGATTTGATTTACTCCGAGCAATTTAAATCCGGACTTGATTTGTATTCGATTTAGTGTCCTCTTCAAAGTGAAGATTTGATTTAAATCCGTTTTTTTTTTTTTTTTTTTTTTTTTTTTGTCAAATCCACAACACTGGTTTGGAGGGGTTTATGTGGTGCATACTACACCCTGGAAAGGATACAGTGCTTTGTCTTTGCCCAGAAGATCCTGGTACATCTGCTCGTAGGTGACACCGAAGTCGTACACGTTCGGTTTGTCCGGAGCAGTTCCAGGCAGCTTTACCTGTGCTCCGGACCCAAACGAGCGCACTTTGAAACCTTTTTTACTGCACGGAAAACGGTATACATTAAGATACAAGTCGGACACGAAAAGAGCATGGTTTGTGCACAAGCTTCTCAAAGTCCAAAAAGGATTCATGTTACGCAAAACCAGGCATACCTGGCATGCAAAATGCGTGGTTTTAAACTGTTATCTCTCTATTCATACTACTTTGACAGTCTTAAATCATTTTGCCGAACGAACAGTCCCGTCGCAGAACAAGGCAGGGACTAACCTTAAGAATGCGTGGGCTTCCATGCTCCTGTTTTGATTGCTAGAGCATACAACGGCAATTCGTAAAGAGCTGGGCATAATTTCAGTCGAAATTGAAGAAAGGAAGTGAGTGATATTCAGGCGAGGTGTGCCGGCTCCTGATTTCTAATACGGTCACTTATCCTGTTGTTCAACTGTACTGAATATTAAACCCGAAAGAGATTCACTTTCATAAAACAACGACAAAAGGAAAGATAATGGCCGCAGAACAGAGGTAAAACACTAACAAAACCTTCGTGAAACAACCTCATTCATGCTCATATTTCTGATTCAATGAACTTTTCTGTCCCGCACCCAATCGTAACAACAACGTCACCAAAAGTCAACGTTACCCACATATCAGTGACGTCATACTCTAAACACATAAAAAATAACCAGACAACCATTGGGGACTTATTTTTTACATTGAAATTTTACCAGCTCAATAATATTTCAGTAGTCATTATGTAGCAAGAAGAAACAAAACAATTTCGAAAATTCCGTGGCTGCTCCGGTGCAATGTTTGATCACATGACTATTTTTGTAGTTCCAGTTTCGATTAGAGTTTGGGACAGAAACAAAAGCTTCTCCTATAATGAAAAAAGGGCTTCACTCAGTGGAACCAATTTCCAACATTCTTTAGAAAAGTAGCCTTCTTTGTGCCTTGTGGGTGTGCCTTCACCTGACACCATCAGTTTCATCAGATGGGCATGCCGAGCGTTGCATGATATATTTTTCGAGATTTATTGGCCCAGGAAATCTCCTAGCACCCCCACATCCATAACGGTCTTACAACACTCGCAAGATACCTGTCCCAGAAAGGCGGAAAAAGTCAGAAAATCAGCAGACATATATGGGTGTCACACCCCTACGGAACACCGACTATACCCAAGATGGAACATCCCCGGATTGATCGGATTCTCATTTCCGGCAGTGCATTTACCTGGAGATTGGCAGCTCTTCCTCACAAGTACTTATGCTTGTTGCATTGCCTTGTAGCACCTTGTGAAGCACATCACCAACAATATGCATGGTAGGGTCCGGGCATATATATGTACATATTCACTCGCGGGCGACATCCTCACAGAATATTCTAATGAAAGAAAAATAAATAAATCTGAATGGGTAGTCTCAGAAATATTCCCATGATTTTCGTTTCGGGGTGGGGGTGTGACACCTGCTGCTTATTTGCCCTTGCTTTTTTTGTGGACGGTTGCAAGCTGCAACATTTTTTAAAAGTGGGTATAGAGGGGTGCTTGAAAAATCCCTTACTGTAGTTTGTTTGTATTTATACGGTAACAAAATAATTTTGCTTTTGCTACAAATCAGTCTTCGAGCACAACCACAGCTCCACACTGCTTGATCTGAGACAGTTTCTCTATCGTACGTAAATCATGACAGATTGCATTGTACATCAAAACCAAAAGAAGATGACAAAAATAAATAAATAGACATTAGAAAAACCAAGAGAAAAGGCCTATTGTTTTTTGATGAATGTATACTTTATTTTTAGCGAGTGATTTGAATGCAATAATTCGCACTACACAGCGATACGCAAACGAGCGTTACTTCGGAGCACTCTAAAGCGCTCTGCGAATCGAAATGTCCTTGACTTCGACTGCTGTATGCCAAGCTGTATGCTACACGCTACCACGCACGCTACACCCGCTACACTTCGCATTCGCACTTCGCGCCAACATTCAGCTGCGCTGCGCGCCGTCTGCCGATGTTGTTGTTTTTCCGTTTTTCCTGTAGGAAATTCGAATTTCAAAAAACGCTACATGACTTTTATTCCCATATTTCTACAGTTGCGCTACAATGCCTTTGCAAGCTAAATTGAATGTTATTTTTGTTATTTTTATTGTCCAATAATTATCTGCGGAGATGTTATTGTGTTGTTTGCAAAATGGCGTCTTTTGGTGTTCGCGGTTAGCGGCGTGTTTCTTGGTAAATGCGAAACGAATGACGCCTCTAGATTTCCGGAATTCAACAAAAAATGATGTTTTTAGGTAGTTACTGTGTTATGACTCACGAATCATTGCATTTGAACTTTGAAGAAAGTGCCCGCTCATAGTGAAGATGGTCTTCGTGGCTCCACGAAGCTCGGTGCTATAACATCGAACAAACCTCTTTCTCTGCACGCCCAGATTTCAGTTTGCGAAGGTGTAAGTATGAGTGCGTTGTACCTACCGCTGCTTAGTCCTATATTGGGGAACACACGTTGACCATGAACATACCGAGCATTGTCATACGGTCACGTTAGCATACCGGACAAATGTCAGCGCAATGCCCAGATTCATTAGTACACGTGGATTGCATTTCATGTTTTAGCTCGAAAATCTTGTATCGCATCCACGGTTCATAGCACAGGCGTCCAA
This sequence comes from Ornithodoros turicata, assembly GCF_037126465.1. Lineage (NCBI taxonomy): Eukaryota > Metazoa > Arthropoda > Arachnida > Ixodida > Argasidae > Ornithodoros > Ornithodoros turicata. The sequence goes on along the minus strand of NC_088210.1, from coordinate 16,502,298 downwards.
CGATTGATAGAAGGTGACCATAAGTATACAGGATGGGAGAACATTGTCGGATTTTGGGACACGTGTCAATAAAAAATAAAAGAATATCGTGTGTAGGACTCATCACACACAAAATTGGCACCGCGCCAAAAATTTGGAAATATAAAGAATAACGAATGGACATATCAAATTATGCTGCCAACATGTATGTTGTAAGTGGATGCATTGTCTACGATCTTTTCCAGCTTGTAGCTCACAACGTGTTTACTGTGTATTTTGATGTGTTGTTTTTTTAAGCATAAAGCAGAGCTGCTCTGCTGTGTCATTGTATATGTGCGTATGCGTATATTGTGTACAAAAAATGTCATTAACCTAAGAGGCTGTCTCGAAGTGCCAATATTTTGACGCATTCTAATGCATACAATGCATTTCTCTCAAGTAACAAACCTATACTCGCATTTCCGTACCTTCAGCAAAATGCAGGTGATTCAGACGCAGAACATACCGATGGCCCCCCGGTTCCAGTACCAAGGGGGCAGCCCTGGTGGTATAGGAAGTAACAAATTCAGCCCTGGTGGCTATGGCAAGATGAGCATGGGTGCCTTTCGCCCCGGCGTTCAGCAGATGCAGAGCATTGAGTTTGATGGGAAGCGTCTGCGGAAAGCTGTGGCTCGCAAGACAGTTGACTACAACACGTCGATCGTTGAGTACCTAGAGGTAAGGAAACGTCAACAACCAAACCTTTTTTTTTGCATATTTTATACAGTCAACTCTTGTTTTTGCCTGGGCTTCACGCACAAAGCTCAGTTAAGGTTACCGAAATGAAAATGTAATTCAGTTTCGGTTGCTCATGAAATGTAATTGAGTTACTTGAGGAGGTGTCTGTTTGAGGTGGCCATATATTACGTCTCCAATAGCAATGCTGTTTGTGCCAGAAGGTCATAATTTACACAGTGAAGTGGGTGACAATTACTTATGTGGCCAGCAAAAATTACAACAGAAGGCCTGATCAGAAACAAAGTTTGATTAGTGGCACTAAGCGTGGTACAACAAATTTATGGAAAAGAAGTCTAAAAATCTATATGCACGAACACATAAAGCCTTCCGTGCTTCTGTGAAAGTGTTTGAGTATATAATATTTGAAAGGAATGCTAAAACCTGTGCAAGACCAATGACTATAAGAAATATGGAAAGCAGACTGACCTGATTGGCACAGTTTTTGGAAAAAAAACAGTACAGCTGAGAGAAATTTACAACCGAATCGTTAAACCACAGCAGGGTGTAATTGTTCCTTAAGTACGAGTTACACATAAAATGTAATTACTCTAAAAGCAATTAACTGCAGTAACTTAATTACTTGTAATTAATTACATGAGTAGCAATTTCACTCCATGCAATTTGCCCCCTTCATTTATCCGGACTTCAGTTTCCGGACCTGGACAAAAATTTCCAGGAACCGCGGAGGAAGATACTTATCCATTCTTTAATCAGGACAATGTGCGCCCTACTTATTGTCAAGGAAAGGCGACATCCCTCAGGAACTCTCCCGTTGTACAGTGCTGGAGAAAAGTTTACGGAACACGCTCCGGCGCATTCCTTCCTCGGAACCGTACGGACTTGCAAACAGGTGACTGGGTTACCTAGACACGTTTCTGTAAGTCCGTACGGCCCCACTTGCTGCTAGCACGACACTCTGAGGAAGGAATGCGCCGGAGCACGTTCCATAAACTTTTGTCCAGCACTGTACCTTTGTACTGCATACTGCGTTACACTGCATGGTCAATGTAGCACAAACATTTATTGTCCTGTCTTTGAAGACTCGCGTATGGCAGAGAGACTACAGGGATGCCAGGGCCATCCAACCGGATTCCGGCTACTACACACGGGTAAGCTCAGCTCTTGTCTTTCATCGACGTTACGAATGAACCGACCCCCACATCATGTTACGCTTCTTTTTGTCTGCAGCTTGTTCCACCGCTGGCCATGCTCCAGAACCCCATCAATGCGGTGACCACCAAATTTGTGCGCACATCTACGAACAAGATGCGCTGTCCGATTTTCTGTGTTGTGGTAAGCTCTCGAATCACGTACTTTCGTTAAACGTACTAACTCGTACTAACTCTTTGGCATTGTGGTTTTTGTACAGAGATGAATTAATTATTAGTTAAGTAATTTTATTTTATTTTAACATCCTTGGTGGATCCCTCAGTAGCGTGTGTGTGCCTACTGCCCTGAAGGCCGAGGACATCACCAACTTGGCGGCAGGGTACAACCTGCTTAGACACACGGTCTTCTGTGAGGGCCATTGAAGGGGTTGAGGCAGTTTCATAGATAGTGGTTCATTACATCATGGACGCGTTGAACTGCACGCCAGAATACATAATAGAAACTCACCAAAGTAAATTCTACTTCCAAATGTAATAAAAACTCGCTAAAAAAATAATGTGATAAAAACTTGCGGTTGAACTCCAGTGTAATAGAAACTCACCAAAGTAGTAAATTCTACATTCAAATGTAATAAAAACTCGCTAATAAAATAATATGATAAAAACTCGCAATGGAACTCTACTGTAATAGAAACTCGCCAAGGTAAATAGTACGCCGAAAACCTCGAGCACCTCTCCGAAAGAGAGATCGAGCCCACACACCTGCTTTTTTTTACCAACGTGACTCAAGTGACCAATGGCATCTATGTTTCAGTGGACGCCTGAAGGACGTCGGCTGATCACCGGCGCGTCCAGCGGAGAATTCACGCTCTGGAACGGGCTCACCTTCAACTTTGAAACAATCCTCCAGGTAACACACCCTTACGCAAACGCAGATGAGCTCGGTCTAACTTCTGTACTGCAAACGACAGGCCCACGACTCGTCGGTGCGCTGCATGGTGTGGAGCCACAATGACACGTGGATGGTGACCGGGGACCATGCGGGCTACGTGAAATACTGGCAGTCCAACATGAACAACGTCAAAATGTTCCAGGGTCACAAGGAAGCCATCCGAGGCATAAGGTGGGCCCCAACTGACACGCCTTCGTGCTTCAGCTCTGCTCACGGTGACGTTTTGGAAACTCGCAGGGGGCAGCACAGGACTTCCGTTTTTCGTCTGTTTGTTTTTATTCCCCGCGCGAATGGTTCAGAGCGCAATTGCGGTCTCAAACGGGCACTAAGGTACATAAAATTTATTCTCGCGGAAAGAAACGCGCCGTTAGCTTGAGACCGACGCAGAAGGTACGGGACTCAACGGTTGCATCGTTCATTATTTATGAAAGAAAAAAAAAAACGCAATTTTCGTCATAACTCTTCTCGTGAGGGTTGTCGTGCACGGCCCCCATGGGTACGGCAGAATCTGTGATCAGTGTTACTGTGATATTTTACACTTCCTCGTGCGGAAACTAGCCATCGTTGCTCATGCGCCTCTTAAACCTAACTCATCATCATCATCATCATCATCATGCGGAAACGCAGGGTGTAGAAGAAAGTTTACTCGTTACGGAATCTGTGCTTCCCTCTGTGAGTTGGTATCTACCTCGTTTTTCCGATGGGGTCTTCTATTTCCCCCTCACTGTATTTATTTATGCTCAATAAAGGTCACACCTCCTCGAAATGCTGACCAGCCTCTGGGGCCAGTACTGTATGTCTCAAGTACGAGGAATACGTACTTGTGACTTTGTGAAGTAACAGTTAAGTACTCTGCCCGCCCGCCACAGCGGAATTTTGAGGCCTGTCAGCATTCGAAAGATATTGTTGCATTTTGCACGCACTATATTAACCTTTTTACGTGAGACATTATGCAATAAAGGAACACACTGCATTTATATTCAGCTTGAGACAGTGATGAACAATGACAAAGCCAGCCGTCAGTATCCATTGAGCATGTTCCAATAAAGTCAATAAAAGAACTATGACAGAGAGAATAAGCTGAGAAATTTGGATAATATAATAAAGTTACCTTTGTCTAATAAAGGCATTGCCACAAGATTTGTGCTTGATGATAAAAACTACATGCCTTGTAACGAAAAACACGAAAGGCAATAAATTCTTTTAAACGGACAATGCTCTACGTGGTGACTCTTTCCACCAGCGGCGTAACACGAAATTCCGTAAGCAAAGTGGTGTCGTACGGCTAATACTAAAGGGTGCATAATTTGAGCAGAACATGCGATGCTCCGAATAATAGGTCTCTGTTTCGGGGGAAAAAAGTAACTGAGTTGTTACTAATAAGATTTTCGAAACACTGCATGTAATAGCAGATGCATTAAGGTGGGGACGCATAGGTGCAAGTAACGTCCTGTTCACCGAACATGTTGTACAGCATAAATTTTTTACTGTATTACGAGCACGTGCATAGCCACGTTTGACCTGTTCGTTTCTGCATTCACGAATTTCAACCTCTCCTTTTATTTATTGAGGTAAGGGTCATAACGTGTCCTCGTGAGGCTTGATGTACTCTATAGAACCGTTGTCTAGCGATAGTATAACTGCTTGTAGATGTGCACTTTCATTTTTTTTTTTCACAATGCTGAGTACTTCATGACAGTGCAATGCAATGAAATATGAAAGCCCGTTACATGACAATCTTCGATCATCAGTATTAATCGCTCTCAACCGCTGATGCATGCAAGAACTATTCATAGTGAGCTTCATTCAATGCAAGTTTTATCGTAAGCCCAAGTTACGTTACCAATAAACACCCTTAGCGGCATCAGTATCGCATCAGTCATTAACATGTGTTAGTACACCAGAAGATGTTCATGATAAGGTGTTTGCATTATTCTTTTGAAGTGGTTGATTTTTTATTTGACGGCTTCCTTTATCGTATCATTTTCGTAGAGTCCTTCCGATCTACCGGAATTCCCTATTACCATACCATTCGTCTGTGTCACGTAAATAAAGGTTCATTGCAGCTCATCATCCGTAGCTCATGTTGATGTTTTCGTTTTCAGTCCTTTGGCCTCTGGTTGTACAATAAATACTTTCCGTTTCTTCATTGAAACCATCCAGTTAATAAAATTCCAGCAAACATTTGCCAAAGAGAAAAACGTTGTGCCAACAAATTTTCCCTCCTCTTCACACCAACAGTTTCTGCCCAACGGACACTAAATTTACGACTTGTTCTGACGACGGGACAGTTCGTGTTTGGGATTTCCTTCGCTGCTTTGAAGAGAAAATCCTCAGAGGTGAGTTGCTGGCATCTCTTGTAACACGTGAGACTCTATTGTTCATACACCGTTCTGCCGTGCTGTGCAAGCTGATCCTTTGACCCCAGCTGTGATGCGGACCATAAAATGACTTGACCAAAATGGACAAAAATGTTCCCGATTTTACGACTAAATCACGCTTTGAGTCATTTTTGCCTAAGGCCTCCAAGGAGTGGGACCATATATATCTTACTAGCTATATTTTGTCTGCGAGCGACACTTTATGATTTAGAAGAGCATTGTGTGATCACTTTCATGTGACATAGCATTTCTAACGTGTGTTGCTGTGTAGCATGCCTTGATTTGCATATGATGGTGTGCACCACTTTTTCTTTCCTCTTTCTTCTTTATTAACCTTTCCATTTTTTACTTTGTTCTTCCATGATGATTGCTCGTTATTGCCCCCTCTCTCGTTTAGTGCAGCATGGGTTTTGAGGGTAACATAAATAAAATTTTGACTTCATGTTTAGGCATTGTGCCAAACACATTTAAGGGTGGTAGCTTCATGGGGCTGTCATGGTGGTAAACTTTTTCTCAAATGTCATTATATTTTTATTAGAAGCCTTTTGATGTTTTGTGAAGCCATTTAATTTTTTTTTTTTTTCTCATTGATAACGTGATGGTTAAACGGTTCCAATATCTGGCAATCGCGTGGTGTAAACTGTAACACTGTAAACTTGGCCCTGTAAAGCTGTGGCTTTAACGTAGTGGTGCACGCGTTTGCCCATGAAGTGGATAGCTGATCGACTGATTTCTCGTACTCGTATGCACGTCAGGACATGGTGCTGACGTGAAGTGCGTTGACTGGCACCCGCAGAAGTCTCTCATTGTCTCCGGAAGCAAGGACAGCCAGCAGCCCATCAAGCTGTGGGATCCAAAGTCTGGTCAGAGTCTAGCCACCGTGTAAGTATCAGGTCGCATCATGCATGGGACATAAAGGGGCTCCCTCGAGTTGTCGAAAGATTTTGAGGTTGGAGCTGTATTCGACCATAAGTCATCCGTGTGTATATGTCATCCAGCAAAGCGTTGCAGGTTTTGAGATAAGCTCAAAGGCTAACTGGATGGCAACGTCACATTTTGGTTTCGCAGTGATGTAAACATGTGCTACTGAACATTGGTTTGTTGTTTAGTGTTCACACTTCCATGTGATTGTGATACTTCTATGCTGCCAGCTGGTGTTACTACTTTTGTACAAATTGGTTGTCTTTGTGGCCTGTAAACATGATTATGCATTCTGATGGTATGTGTTTTGACCAGTGAAGAAATGCAATGTTGCAACTACCCAGAACATTGGCAAGGCTTCCTGTCAACATTTCTTTCCCTTTTGGTTTAGTCTGTGATTTGCTAGACTTGGGTTGACTGCTGCGATAGCAATGTATATTAAACAAGCGGGGCTTTACATTGGGGCAAATTGACTTAGCGCATTCACATGTGTTGTGAATATACAGGGTGTTTCACCTAAAGTGATAAAAATTTTATCTGGCTACGTACTCGCCGGAGGATTGTAGGACTTCAGGCAATTACATTCTGGGAACTTTTGCCGCCGAAGTGTTCCCGTCTCTTGTTTTACCTTTTTTTCCCCCCACTTTGACCTTGACGCTGGTGACAACCGTCTTATCAAAAAAGAAAACAAAACAATGGTCTTATCACAAAGAAGGCAAAACAAATGAAGGCCTGGACACTTCCTTCTCTAGACGCGCATTCCGCACGCGCTTCTTTGCGAAAATCAAGCAGGCGGGGCTAAAGCATAATTTTTGCAATTTTTTTTTTACAGTTTCTGCTGCGGTACTGTACATAGTTTTTGTTGGGCCTGCCGTTATCCATGGAGGACTTCATATTTCTGTTTAAAAAAAAGTGAGGTTTGCTTGGCAATTTTCAGTGTTCAATAAAAAAAAAAGAATTTTCCTCAACTAAAATTTGTCCAAAGCCTTCCTAAATGGCAGCAGAAGTTCCCAGGAGGTAATTGCCGAAAGTCCCACAATCTAGAATTTTCTATCACTTTAGGTGAAACACCCAGTATGTCTTACACATGTTTGGTGAATACAAAAACTACTCGGCAAACGGCGGGTCGCCATAGTACACCTAAAGCAGGTTCCATACAAGGGCAGCATCAAAATACTTCACCGTCATGGCATCTACACAGACAGAAATTTCACCAACGAGCTTGTCACTGCTGATGTTGTAGTAGGTGTGAGCCATGACATCATCAGTTCAAAAAAAAGTTTCTCACTTCCTTCGTAAATCACGCGTAACATTCTAACTTTAGCCACGCTCACAAGAGCACCGTGATGGAAGTGAAATGGAACCGGAATGGGAACTGGCTCCTGACTGCATCGAGAGACCATCTCCTCAAGCTGTTTGACATCCGCAAGATGAACCAAGAGCTGCAAACATTTCGTGGTCACAAGAAGGAGGCTTGCAGTGAGTGGTTGCAACGCAACTGCAGAGCGTTGATGCCGTACAACATTGTGTTCCCCTGCTGAGCATAACTTTATCCGTTATTCCCTTAGGTCTTGCGTGGCACCCCGTCCATGAGAGTCTCTTTGCTAGCGGTGGTTCTGATGGTTCCGTTATGTTCTGGATGGCTGGGTAACCTACCTTTCTTTTATATTTCAATTGAGGTGATTAATTAATCTGAGACAAATATGGATAGTACGTTCCACTACTGGTTTGTCAAAAGTTTCTAGTGTGGGATCTTGCCTGCTCTGAGAACACTATTGGTGACCATATTAGAAGAAGAAAGGAGTCTTAATCAATCAAGCCTTCTAAGGTGCCTACTAACAGCGTGTAGCCTACTAATCGTGACAATATAATAAAACTAATGGAAATATTGAGGGGTGATATTAGTGCGGATCATATAACTATAGTGAGTAGACGCATGAGAAGAGGAGCAGAAGTTTATGATGTTTTCTTTTCTTTTCTTTTTTTTTTTTAATTCTTGAGTCACTTCTCACTGTGTTTCTTGTTGATACCCAGTGCTGACAAAGAGGTTGGTGCCATGGAGAACGCCCATGACTCCTGTGTCTGGTCCCTGGCTTGGCACCCGCTTGGTCACATCTTGTGCTCAGGTTCAAACGATCACACAAGGTCAGTCATTGCTATTATTATTCTCATAAATATAGCTGAATAAAGGAGCACTAAAACACCCAACACTTGTACATTTTACATTCATTTGACGGCTTTGATAATGTTGTAATGTGTGTTAAAACTCTAAATTTCCGTATTTCGAAAAAGGGGAAGAGCACACACACAAAAAAAGAAAAAAGAACAGCAGATGGACGATGTGGAGCTTGTCTGTGTCGTCTGCTGTTTTCTGTGCTGTTCCCCTTTTTGGAATATGGACCCATTCCAGCACAGCCATCTGTCAACTCTCAGTCAAAGTTACCCTTCAGTTTACGAAAGTTACAGTCAAAATCATAATGACCACTTCCTTGTCTCGGCACCACCCTGCAACCATCACAGATATGTGTGTCCCGGAGTGGCTTCACTTTAAAGAAATAGTGCGACACATGAAGCGAAATTGTGTATGTCACTGCCAGCAGCTGCAGAGACGTACGGAAAAAATCTGTTGCATTTGAGTTTACCAGTGGCGTTTAAAGTCATTTAAAAAAAATGCAACAGTGCGCATGTTGTGGCATGCTTATACAAAACCACGGACAGACATGTTAATTTACCGAATTTTTACCCGCCGAAAATCGAAAAAACTATTTCCCGAAAACTTCAGGCTCTTACGGAGGTTTTGAGGATCCCGCCATGGACCTTTTTATAGTCCGTAGCAATGTACAAAGTGATGAACGATGAAAGTCACTGAAAAGGTTAGCCAGCTGTGTGGACTCGAACCCATATTTTCTGGATTACATTGCCTCAGAACTTCAGTTCTGTAACGCACAAAGTATTGTGTCCTGACACTTCTTCCGTTATTTTTATTTTTTTTTTAATTTCTACAGTAAATTCTGGACGAGAAATCGTCCAGGTGATAGGATGAGAGACAAGTACAACCTGAACACTCTTCCCAGAGGATTGGATGACACTGGAGAATACGGTAAGCCTTTAATAACAATTGGGAACAGAGCTGGAGAGATTTGCAAAATCAAATCCACGCATGTACTGCAGATGAACCAGCTACAACGCCAGCCTCCGCTGCTCCAGTGATTCCAGGAATGGGCTTAGAACAGGGCACAATGGATATGGTTCGAGCTATCCAAGGTAGGTTCGTGCGATACGTGTGGAAAAATGTGACTTACCTACCTTGTATGATTACTGGAAGTTATGCAGCCACCGACCAATCTTTCAGACTGGAGGAAGCCACGAAGTCAGTACAACTTATGGGGCAGTCTTAATTTTTAGCAAAAGTTTAAAAAAGCTTTATTTGAGCTCTTACACTGGCTCGAAATAACTGTCGACACAGGTTTGCTTTGCCACGCGGACACGGGACAGCGCATCACGGCCTGGCCAACGATGTTGTTTCTTTCCGCGTTTGTTTTGTAGTTCGAGCGACGGTACGACCATTACTTCAGTGAACCATCATTCGAATATGGGTGCAAATTAACTTCACTAGCACTGACAGCGTTGCAAAAACTGCAGTGTTAAGCGAAAAACAATCACCGCGGTCGCTGAGAGGCGTGGGCGAGATATCCACGCGCGGAAGTGCGGGTGCACACATTACACTATTTCTTTTTATTTTATTATCATTTTTCGTGCCAAACTAGGGGTGCGCAAAATATGCGAGTAAATAAGGTATATTTGGTAACCCTGTTGTGTCAGCATATACGCACTTTTGTAATATTGGCCGCACGCAATCCTTGATCCAAATTTTAATGGACGCACTTTCTTTTGACGAGCAGATCAGCAGAACCAGAGTGCAGAAGACGCAGTGGTTGACATGAACATTCCAGGCCTCGACTTTGGATCTGAGGAGCATGCCAACGCTGAACGGGAGAGGCACCAGCACAAGCGCATGCCTTTTGCAAAGCCCATTCCAAAACAGTTTCAGCAACAGTGGATGGAGAACAAGCAACCTCTGCTTCTTGCACCTCCACCAGATGGGGTCCTTCCTGAAGGTGCGCTTTATAGTAGTATATTTATTTATTTATAGTAGTAGTAGTATTAGTTATACGTATTTATAGTAGCGCTTTATAGTATAATAATAGGTGTGCTTTATAGTAGAGGATGAGGAACCAGCTGAAAGCAAATAAAATGAGGGGACAGATAAGTTTGACAACTACACGAGTAAATGTTCACTAGATTTAATGGGCACCTAATGACACATGTGACATGGTGTACAGTATGTAGACTTCCGATAATGGTTTTTTGCTTAATTTGATTGAATTCGAAGGTCCCATCAAATGCCCATATGTTTCTATTGATAAAAGAGTTTCTTATTTCGAACACGAAAGCAGTCCTCATCATATAATTCGACCAATGCGTCTGTGAACCAGGCACCTACATCGCCCGCGTTGCACAGCATGTAGCCACAGGAAAGTTCACCTAATCTAATGTTTCGCTAGTGTCGAGCAAAATAAATAAAAATGCAACTAACTAACCTTCAGAAAATTCAGTCAAATTTTGTGTTCCCGTCAAAATGAAATTAACGGAAGTTTACTGTAATAGCACACCATTCGGATACCTGACCATACGATTCCCGAAAGCAAAGGATATCCTGCAAAATTTTCGTGGTCAGTACCGCAGCAACACTGGGGGTGCTCGGGCTAAATTGTTGTGCTAATATCAGCGAGTTGCTCGTAATCGCTGAAAATTATGATTCAGCTTGCTACGTTCTCTTCTCTTTCGTATACTTAGGAGATGCCGCCGCAAACGCAAATGCTCAGGCTCCTCCTGCTGGAGGGGTGCCTAACCTGAACCAACCTCCACCTCCCATGAACATGGGGGGTCCACCTCTGCCAGTGGGAGCTCCTCCACAAGGCAATTTCATGGGGCCTCCTCCGATGGGCAGCAATGTGGGAGGTGCCAACCCCGGCATGCCGCCACCCAACATGATGTTCAACTTCAGGGGCAACAGCGACAATGGCAGCAGACGTATGTCTCGTTAGAAATTATGTATACTCTTAAGTGAAGTTGTGTGTCGGTAACACTCTGAGCACCTAATAGGTGGCACATCAGCACGTGTAAAGTTGTTGTGAACGTTCTCCTATATTTAGTCCTATCTACAGGGCATCCCAAATTCTCAAGCATAAGGGTTTTGAAAAAGATTGAGAGCTCTACGCAAAATGTTAACAGCAACTGTGATTGCAGGGTGCATTGTCATGTTTCTCTTTCTTTTTTTTTTTTTTTTTTTAACGGTCAGGAATTTTGGATAGGGTGCCTGAATACTAGCTCCCTCTGTGTAGGGTGAAGACAACAGTGTCGTCTGCTACGAATTTCCGCCATCTTGAAGCCCACGTGCAGCTCGCACTGCGCAGCCACTTAGCTATACACTACACTCTCAGATTGAGTAAATAAATAGCAAAGGAGGGTTGAAAAAGTTGGTGAAATCGGCACACAGCATTCACGCATGGTGAGCGTGGGCTTCAAAATGGCGGCTTGGCGGAGTTCACTTCTGTAAAGGGAGACTCCACCCAACAGAGGGAGCTCGTATTCAGGCACCTTAATTTTGGCCGCATTACAGCATCCCCTGTAGGTGCAACGGGTGCATTCTCACTGTCAAAGATGGCAGAAAGTAGCTGTTCCGAGGCTGGAACATGCAAACATTATTGCAGTCAAAGATAGTTCTAGATCTAGGTTGAACATGGTTGAACATGACCTAGAACTAGGTTGAACATGATTCATCTTTCATAGATCTAGGTTCTACTCTAGGTTTTGTACCCGGTGGCATTCAAATATACCAGGTTATTTTCTGTTACATTTTGCAGCACCCGCCCCAGTGCAGTTCAACCCACAAGGTGGCGGTTTCCCGCAACAGGGACCGCAGGGCGCCGACGGCGGTGGGCCGCACAACAACCAGTTCATGGGGCATCCACCCCAGATGATGCCCATGCAGAATATGCAACCGCAGGGAGGCGGAGAATGGCGTGGCATGGGAGAAAACTTCAACCAGCAGCAGCAGCAGCAGTACGGAGGCCAGCAACAAGGGGAGAACTCAGCCGGCAAAGGTTTCTTCCAACAGCAACAACAGTCGGGGGGCTTTTGGAGAGGAGGGGGCAGGGGAGGAAGCCCCAACAAGCAAGGGGGAGGGGGCATGGGGGGACCAAACAAGGGATGGTACCAAGGGGACAACCAACCGGACCACGACGGAGGAGGAGGCATGAAGAGGGGCTGGGGATCGGAAGGGGGCGAAGGCAGCGAAGGTGGAATGCCGGAGCCCAAGCGCGGTGGGTGGGGAGGCAGGGGAGGACGAGGTTGGGGCTTCGGTGGAAGGGGCGGGAGGGGCGGCTTTGGGGGGAGAGGAGGCGGTGGTCGGGGCATGGGGGGATTTCGTGGAAGAGGGGGACGAGGTGGAAGGGGACACTGACTGGGAGTGTGTGTGTGTGTGTGTGATATGTGACAAAAAAAAAACTATGGTGGGAGGTTGATTCTGGCATGTACAGTGGAGTTCAAGATCGTGTCGTGATTGGAGGACGGCTTCTTGCCACGTGCTCAGTTTCTCGTCTCTTGTAAGGCAGTGTGACATGTAGCTGCTGAACTGGAAAGGGGGCAAACCATCCGGAACTGTTGCGACTGAATAATAAGACTGAATGGGTTGCCCTTTTCGCTATTTCTTTTATTGTAAATGAAGGGGGTGTCTAAATATCGAGTAAACGCTTGAACTTTGTATAAAACGTCCATGCTTGTAAACCTGATTTACAAGTGTTGCGTGGTGTTTTGCTCTGGCTTTCGCAGTTGGTCGTGATGTGCTCCTCAACTGACTGATAAATTTTGATTTTGCTGAAATGTAGCTGCTCGCAGTCCAATAGGACCAGCAGGGGCTAACGCCTTCAAAAAAAATGGAGCGTGTACAACAATCCAACAAGCCGTGCGACCTTTTGTGTGGGAACAACGATCGCACGATGCCCTCTTCAGCGAAGAGTCCGCAGCCGAGTTTCCTATTTCTTGCGAGCACGGATCGCAAAACGATACAAGGGCTACCACGACTAGTAGCAATTTTTTTTGACAAAACTGTCTGCACCGTTGAACATCCCACAGAACTAATGTATTTCCGCGTCCAGTAATTCGGACCGTTCCTCGGAAGACTTGCTTGATTATTCGTGCTATTCTCGCTTCAAATCTGCGTGGGTTTTGGAAATCGTCGTCTCTCGAACGCTGAAAGTAAGGCAAATGTACTCCTGCGCCCGATATTTCGTACTGCGGTGCCGCTTCCACGACGCCATTCGCCATTCCCGTATTCTACGCAAGCGTAGAAGAGCAGAACGCGCGTGCGGGAAGGCGGAGCTTATTTGCGCGCGTCCGAGTCGGAACGCTTCTGCTTCTGCTTCGGACGCGTTCTTATCTTACCATGCGCGTGCTTTCGACTTCGAGTATCAATAATACTGAAATGCCGACCTCAACTTCGAGTGAGGGTGTAGGTTATCTTACGATAATGCATGATAGTGCACAGAGTGCACGTTTGATTAATTGTCGAGCGAGTTGTTTTTAGAGTACAGCCAAAATGGATATTTTGAAATGGATTTTACGTTTTGGGCATTCGCCACTTCTCCAAATGGAACGCCTTTGTGCACAGCTTGTGAAAAGCATGTGCACCAGCTAGTCGATTTGATGTTGGCGAAGGTACGTTTTAGTTCACCTGTGTTTTGCATAATTAAGAACCGACTCTACGTGAAGATAAGTGCGACAATGGTCATAGTTTTGCAAAGATTAAGCACTGTTTGAATTGTGGAGTTGTGTTTATAACCACGGTTCCAAATCCGTAAGCCGTAGCTCCACTATAGGCCTACCAACCTTGGATCAGGTCAGGGGCACCAAATCCCTAGCTGTTAGCGTTCTTGCGCGTTATGAGGTCCAGGGCTCACAAAAGCGTTCTGAAGCTCCAGAACAGAAACAAATGGTATTGACCACATGCAGGCCTGCATCTTCGCCACTTGAGAACAACTTAATTACGATGCCCTTGAGTGGAGGTTTCTCGACAGATGTAATCGGCGCGAGATTGGCCATAGACCTTGCAGGAAAAGTTCCCAGTGGGCTTCCATGATTTGGCACATGTGGGCTATTCGGAATGGCCCAGTTGACACAATTTCTCATCCTCAGATGGCATAGATAATTGGAAAACGAATATTTGCGTCCGAGTGATTCGGCGTTAACGTCCACGAGACGATTTTAGTGCTTAAAAATTTGTTTTATTTCAGAAAATTATGAAACTACTTAGAATATTCTCATACAGACTTTTGCATTCGATTGAGGCCGTTTGCATTCGTGAGGCCGTGCAAAATCGAGTGTCACGCACTAATTAAGCTAATTGAACTCGCATATTAACTAAGCAAATGTAGCGTTTTTCTGCATGAATCCGGAAGCCTATCGCCATAGCACACTATTCCAGTCAAAATCACGGGTTTTGTCGCAAGATTTTCTGCAAAATTTGGACAGCCGCAAAGCCGTCGCTGGGCAAATGATGTTCGGTGAAATTTTAGTTTGCGAAACTCTTGGCTCCGCCTTTATCGCGGCGAAGTGGAAAGAGCGACGCAGTTTTATTCCGATCGAGGGCAGAGCGGTTTACTAGGAGAGTTTGGCCATCGGGAGGAACCTGTCCCAACGCGCGCCATTTGACGTTACACGATGGGCGACGCCAAGGCCAGTGATACCATTTTGGATTAGAGCTACCGTCAAGAAATCTCCCATTCCGCTCTCTAGGAGCCTTGAAATCTTCCCGCGCCGCCGCGGCTCGCTTTTCATCCTAATCAAGTAGGTGGAGCAATGACGGCTGTGACGTCACGGCAGTTCCCCATCTCTGGACGGCAAAAGATCAAAGGATGGCCAGACTCTCCTCAAAAACGGCTCTGCGATCGGGGGCCTCGTCGCGCAACCTGGCGACTGACGACGGACACGTTGATAAGACCGGACAGTTTTTCTTTTTGCAGGACGAGGGGGGGGGGGGTATTTCAACGAACCCAACAGTTCCGCAAACGTAAATAGTGAGCTTTAGTTGTTCGGTTCAATTAACGAAATTAGCTTATAGTTAATGCGTGACATGAATGCAAACGGCCTCAATCTGTTGCAGAAGTTTGTGGGAATGTGTATTCGAAGTAGTTTCATACTTTTCTGAAGCAAAGCTTATTTTCAGGAATAGACCTCTACCCGAGAAACGTCATCATGACGTTGGTAGACAGACCGAAACCGAAACAAATCTGAAGGGGAGGGCTGGGTTCCACGAATGGGCACTTGTTCTTGTGGGTAAGTAGGACCGAAGCCAGCGTCCCTTTCAGCTTCCCGCGTAGTTCAACTCGAACACTATGACGTCATTTGTTTACAAACGGGGAGAGGTGTAATAGACTATCATGGATAGACTCTGCATTTAGTTGTGGCTTGTGGACACGCGGGTGCATCCCGGACCGTAGTTGAGGTGACAAGGGTTCCGCGGGATAAGGGCTACTCACATTTTGACTGCGAGAAGAATTGATTCCACTCAGGCCACAGATTGGATGTCATTAAAATACTGTCGTAATGAGCTTTATTTTAGGCTACATTTAAAATACAGGCTGTGCCCACTGCGAGTGATTTGTCACCCCACTCGGTCTGTGAGTATTGCTTCTTCGAACTTCTCCCTGCACTCTCTGAAGGTTTGACGGATCTCCACCATAACTTCTTCCCAGATCTTCGTGATTATCACCGTAGCCTTGGTGTGGATTACGGGGAAAACGACCTCCTGTTCTTTCTCCAGCGCTAGGGCTTGGTCCAGGAGCGCGATGGTGTTGCGGTAAGTGACCTGCCAGTCGTGGTTGACCAAGTCTTCGTAACGTCGCAGGATGCGCGTGTAGATGTAGATGCGGTGCGGAATGCTGTTGTTGTCCAGGTCGTAGGTCAGCTCGTCCTTGTTGTTTTTGCTAGTTTCTTCGTCGACGACGTCTCGCCTGCACTCCTGGACCCCCTGGATGAAGGACATCCAGTAGCTGTGGATGGTGTGCAGCACTTCGTTCTGGTCCAGTCGGGATTTGGCAGCCCAGGCACGGATATATGATGAGTCAAACTGGGAAGATTGGGAAGATGTAGAATAAAAGTGACAGTGACAGACTCTTATTCACGTGAGCGGTATTCCCCAGAATACTCCGGCAGAAGATACGAATAAAGTATTTGCTTTCCGCCGCCACGTAAGCGCGAGCGCTCATCCTCATGTCTTCACGTACACTGCCAGCGCCACCTGGATACAGAAGGCCTGCTTATTGCCTCCTCACCCTCCTTCGCTACGTGGACATATAAAGCCAGAATTCGTCTGCTACTGCGTTTCGCCGTTCTGCAAATTCAAGAACACGCAAATGATTTCACCTAACTTAGAACCTGTAGACTCGAATCTGTAGACAAAGAGCGCAACACGCTTTCCAGAAAATCAGCAATGGGAACGTTTTGCGCATTTTAAAGTTTTCACATTTAGTACGCGGGGACGTTCACATCAGTAGTCGCAGATGACGGCGTTTCGTCTCCATGGCTACTACCGCTGAAACCACATTCGTGATTGGCTTCGGCCGTTGAAAACACGATCCCGATTGGCTGACTCTGTTGTTACGTCACGTCGACGAGTAAACAGGTTCCGTTTCTTAGTCGTGCATGGGTTTCGCCGCGTTGGTTGTCGGTGGTCGTCGGCTGCCAATGATCCTCCTACTCCTCAAAGACAGCATACTGCCAGCTACCTCTTGGTAGCCAAAGCAGGCGTGGACAGGGGTATACATTTTCATACACACTGGTACATGCACACGAGATATAAAAAGACATGCATCGTGGTTCCGGGAACCGCTCACGCTGCGGTGGCTAGCGCCGCGGCTATCGTGAAGTACGAATATTTAGGGGTGCGCCAATTCGCGAGTGAATACAGCATTTGTACCATACGTACTGTATAGGCACCCCACTTTAGCAACTGACTAGAAAGAAAGAAAAATGCAGCAAACGAGCGTCTAAGGGAACAGCGCCGGTTTCCTGCTTTGCAGGGCATCCGGCAACACGCGGCATGACATAAAAATCCACATCAATTATTCTCGACACCGGAATCGCGGAAGGAACAAAAATCCATACCGCTTTGTACAAGTTGACGACTCCCTTCTGTACCTGGTTCCCAAACTCACTCCAGATAAGATCGAGATGTTCGGCCAGCCAATAGCCTATGCCTTCCTTGATGAAGATGTCCTGCAGATAGCACACGGCCTCTCCCGATACTTCGTTGTCCTGTTCAATGGCACGGGCCACCTTCTGCAGCTCGCACTCCATGATCTCTCGGTGTACGATCGCCGTGCGCAGCAAGTGCACGTCCACTTCCCTCATGGCCATGAGCCACTGCTCCGGTACGTCGTCGTACTTCTGGTACAACGACAAGAAGTTCCCGGCGATGTGGCGTTGCGTGACCCACCACACCTCGCGTATTCGTAGCAACAGCGGGAGCAGTTCGTGGGCGAAGAAGTCGCTGTTGGGCTCCTCGTTGCTCTTGTTGGACTCGAGTCCGCAGAGGATGTCGTTGGTGGAGGAAGAGACCTGTTCGCCGACGCGATGCCACAGGCGGGTCACTCCTTTGGTGAATTCTTGCAGTTTGCTCTGCTTCTTCCAACTCAGTTCGCCCGACGCACGTTCGGAGAGTTCGCGGAGGACCTGCACCAAGACCTCAGCGTTGATTGTTTCTATACAGGGTAGAGGTTCAGTGTATGTCGCGAGACTCTTTTTTTATTTTTTATTTTTACATATAAGTTGTTTATCGGCACATTTGTAGAGGTCTTTTGGTCATCCGCAACAAATATGCAGAAATGAATCCAATTCTTCCGCAGTTTATACGAAATTGGGGCACGAAAACCGAAGCCATTGTGCATGTCACCGTTTCGAGTCCGCTGCTGAGCGACTAAAGGAGAAGTGGAGAGGGGGACAGAAGCGAGTGCGTCACGCTTTTAATTTTTATTTTTTCTGAAGAAAAAGGAGGCACAAGAAAAAGTTTTGCGAAAAAGTTTCGCACCTTGATCGCACCAGTGGCCCCTGGTGCCCTGATACAAAGACAGAAGCAGATATATAACGACTAATATGAATTCAATAATTTTTTATTATATTGCAGCAAAGTACTGTTTGAGTTGTAAATACTGTAGATAGCTCCGAACCGGTATGGAGATAAGAGTTCAAAATGGACCTCTACCCGAGAAACGTCATCATGACGTTGGCAGACAGACTGAAACCGAAACAAATCGGAAGGGGAGGGCTGGGTTCCACGAATGGGCACTTGTTCTCTGCAGCCTATTGAAAACAAAAGAAGAAGAAGTAGGACCGAAGGTCGCGTCCCTTTCAGGGACCATCGTAATCCCCTCAAGACCGTGGCTCTCAGGCGCGACCTACTTCGCCCCTAGCTTCCAGCGTAGTTCAACTCTACCAAATTGGTGGCGCTGTCGAACACTATGACGTCATTTGTTTACAAACAGGGAGAGGTCTATATAAGGAATGTTGTATGCTAGCACTTGTCCTCCATATATTCTGTTCTAATTTTGGGATGTTCCAGCAGTGCTCTTGGCGGGTATATTACTTTGTTTTGCCTTGTAGCGTCTCCTAGCTTAAACACGAGAGACAAATACATCACGTGCAAAACGTATAGTTTGCTAACAAAAAAAAATATTCATAGATATAGGTGGCATACACGCACAACGCCGGGTGGATTTGTATGTGCAGCGCAATGGACATTTATTTGAGGGACTTTTCGTTTACCACCTGCTTCCAGAGAACAAGTGGACAGGGAGCGAAACGAGCGCGTCACGTGATACAATCCTGATTTCATTTACTGTCTGTCTCGAAAGTAGAAGTGGAGAGGGGATGACGCGAGCACATCACGTGATACCACCCTCATTCCATTCGCCACCTGCTCCGAAAGGAGAACTGGAGAGAGAGAGAGAGAGAGATCGAAACGAATAGCGTCACGTGACATCACCCCGATTTCATTCAGCACCTGTTCCGAAAGGGGAATTAGGAATTAGCTAGAGAGAGAGAGAGAAACGGAAACGTTCGCCGTCACGTGATACTTCCCCGGTTTCACTTCCCACCTGTCTCGTTCGTTGGTGTCGTGCTGACTGGGAGGTGATGGGTTCGAATCCTACCACCAGCTGTCTGAGGTTTTCCCTGGATTTTCCGAAGACTTTCCAGACGAATATGTCGACACAGTTCGCCCTGAAGCCGGCCAAGGACGCATACTAAACACCCTGTCCTCCACACCTTCCTGCTGTCCTCTCTCCATCTGCCCTCATCTGTACGCCGCTCATAGCCACAGTTGCTTCGCGGCGCTAGCACGAAAAAAAAAAAAACAGATCTTCCCACCTGCTCCGAAAGGAGAAAGAAAACAGACCGAAACGAATCGCGTCAAGTGATACCATCCTTATTTTAATCCGACCCCCGATTTCAGAAGCGTCTCATATATAACCACAAGCGAGTTTAGTGCCAGAATATTACCTCGAATATGTTCTTCAAGTTCCCTTTCCAGTACGTCTCGAAGATGGCCTGAACCTGGAGCACGTAATCCCTGTGCGAGCATCGTTGCGGTACTGCCGAAAACTCCGACGATGACAGGGACTCTGCCGAACCTGAGGTACCTTCTGGGGCCCCGTGTCGAGTAGAATCAGGTTCGGGAATCGGGTCTTCCAGGCTGCGAGGGTGCGAGACACTTAGTCCTGCTGCGTGTCAACGGATGGCGTTCCGAGGACAACTCTGAAGCGTTCTCCAGAATGTTTGAGGCAACCAACCACTCACCGTGAGAGTCTGGGGTGAGTGACGGTCGTTGTCCAATGAGACAGTGTGCTAAGACGAATGTACTTCTTGCGACACACTCGCGATTTATCCTGTCTGAAATCTCCTGGTGTCCTAAGATTGCTTCTTCCGGCTAACAGCACACTGCCCACCCTACAACACAACAATGGTACAGCTCCTCCAGGAACATCCAAGGCGGGTTGATGCCCCTTTGAATGACGACTTCAGACAAGTGTGTCGCAAGCAGTACATCCGCTCACTCTCAAAGCAGATGCACATAACGCCCTCAGAAAATGTGGGCGTATGACCTTTTGTGACAATTTGGATACATATTAACTGCCACAGAAAAGGCGTACGCCCGCCTCTCTCCTCAAATCAGAAGCAATGGTTGTTGTGTTGTGCGATGAAGTACCTTTTTTTTTTAGTGTTGGGAAGAAACCAATGCCCTCAGCGATGCCCTATGAACCTTTTTCACAACTGCTTATGCCCATGCGCTGTGGCGCCGATGACCTTGGGTGCGCCGGACAAAGTTATCTCAGGGTTCAATAGATGGCGCTGGATGGGGACGACAGAAGTGGACCCACCCGCGTCGGTTTGTTGTGCTAGGATACGACGCGAATGTGAAAAAGGTCCATCGGAGAACATGCCGTTTTTTATGAGAGAGGAGAAAACGTCATGACTTTTAGGCCGTTCCAATCGTATTTTGCCAATCACGTGTATGCATCGTGTTCATCACGTGACATGCTCCTAGCCAGCCATCATTCCGAATGGCATCGTTCATCTCTCTCCTGATTTGTCGAAAATGAAATGCATGCGGCCTTTCTGGACACTTTGAGGGTTTATGGAAGGTGTACAAATACCTCTCTGCCACCCTGCCTGTCGACTACGATAGTAATTCTTGTACAATACGCCACGACAGTTTGTCTCTGCGCAGGGGAGAGAGTAAAGGCCACGGGAGAGGGTAAAGTGTGGTGAAACCACGTGACAAAAGTGGTCTGCCCATTCAAGAAGCAGCAATAAAGGGTATTCGTAGAACCTGCAAGGGTACACAAAAAGAGATCATGTACGCTTCACCTTGAAATGTTGCCCCCTTATTTTGGAAAAAGGACCAATGAGGTCGCTCCACGGACAATAGGGGATAGAGGGAAACTGGAGAGCTGCGCAGTCAGCTGAGCTACTTGCACACCGTATAGCGTCGTAGCAAAAAAGAAAAAGAAAAAAAACGACAAATAGGCCTGCACCAGGAGTTCACACGCAAGAGTAAGCCCACGGAAGGCAAAGAAACCAAGTGTGTGTGTACCTGTCTCCTTTATGCCGTCTTTCCAACGAAGACTTGGAGACTATGCGGTTCTTTGTCAGTATGTTGTCCTGTCCCTCCGCAGCGCAGGCGACGTAAGGGTTGGACTTCCTGTAAAACCTTCGTGCCGTGTTTAGGACAAGTGACGTGGACTTGTTTCTGGAGCTGCTTATGACCGCAGAGCGTAGACAGTCGCCCACCGCCTGCTCGCCCACCCGGTGTAGCTCGGCGTCCTTCTTGCGGTCGCTCACTTCCTCCATAACGTTCTCTGCATCGTGGACGAAAACGCGCAGAGTTACAGCAAGCAACGGGTCCCACGACAGGCAGGTCTTGTAAGTCACGTCGTGAAGCGGGAACATACGTGGGCTGCGGACGTTGTCTACACTTACAGCGGGCAGGTTGGTTGCGTGTGTTTTAGAAAGATGACCAGAAAAAAAAATAAAAAAAATCACAACATTTCTGTGACAGATTCGCTAGCCTCTAAAGCAGCCTTTCTTGGTGCTGTCATCGGGAGTATAGCGGACACAAAGAAAACAGCACCTCCAGCTGTCCGTTTGCCTAACCATATTCTGGAAAAGGAGCCCGGCCTTCATTCGTTCTTTGCAAACGATAAACCGCCGTCTCTTGCTCTGCCTTGGTCCCCAAGAGCGAAGTGCGCTTCAAGGTGCCCTCTCTTATTGATAAGACAGCATAAACACGAGCCAGCTGGTGGAGAAGGTCAATGAAGAAATATAAGCCTGAGCTTGTGCAACACTCCCAAGAAGGACGAGAAAGCTCAACGTACTTTGAGCTGCTGTATGTGTCGTCCTTCTTGAGAAGTTTGCTGAAGCTCAGGCTTGCATTTCGTCATGCCCCTCTTACTGCTTCACGCAGCTGACTCCGTTGTACAATTTAAGTGTCTGCTCTTATTCCCACAAACTCAAGAACAATGTCGCCACAGTCTCTATTTGGAGCCCACTAGAGGCACTGAAGCTGGGGCGGATCCAGACTCCGTCTTTTAGGGGAGCGGGGCGGGGTTCTTTGTCGAAGTGCGTAACTGGAGAGGGGGAACTAATGAATAACAGAGCATTTTGGGGGCCGATCGCCCAACCTCCCCCATTCCTCCCCGGATCCACCACTGCACTGCACTGAAGGACCACTTGAAGGTGGTCCAGTGGGCCCTTGCCTTGAGTGGAGGGAGCTGCGATTGAGTACGCTACGAGTATGAAAGAGAAGGCCGCTTGATGCGTACGCTATCTGTCGGGACCCCTCAGTGGGGAGCGATAATACGGGGAAGAAAGATCCCCTTGGAGGGCACGCTAGGCACTAGGGATCCCTCAGTGGGGAGCGATAATACGGGGAAAAGAGAGGGTCCCTTGAAGCGTACGCTAGGCTCTCGGGATCCCTTAGTGGGGAGCGATAATACGGGGAAGAGAGAGATCCCCTGGAAGGGCGCGCTATAGGCACTAGGGATCCGCGAAGGCGCAGCGAGATTACGGCGGTGTTTACACGTTCAAGTTGCAATAATGAATGTGACGTCTGCAAAAGAAGGACATAGACCTCGAAGCGAGCGGACAAAATGTGATGCGCGACAGACAAAACACTCCTATACGCAAGGCCGTGTCCTTCAATCATCCCGGTCTCCCGGAACATAAACGACAACGGTGCTCCACGAGCAGATGTGTACTGACCAATACGGACGGAAGGGTCCCGTGTCCTTCGGCTCGTCCCAATAGAGTTGTCCTGCGAACCAGCCGAGAAAGAGACTTTGAATTTTGAACAGAACGCCGGAAACCGATGCCTCCCGCTGTTGAGCTCATTCAGCGCGTGGGCAACTATCTCCATCGCGAGTCGACGAGTCCACGTGCAGTCACCAAGCAACTGTGCCCGCCCTCCCGCGCTTTTGGCCCTTGCCGCCAAAAGTGACCGCTTTCGTGCAAAAAAGGATAAGCAACGTACGGTAGCCCATTTTTCGAGCGGTTTCCTACGCGGCAATCACACTCTATAAGAACAGATGGTGGTGGTGGTGATGGTGATAGGGTTCGCCGTCGTCGGCCTCACAGTGGTGGGCAACGTCACGACTGACGCCCTGGGGGAATGTGCGCCCTGGGCCGACTTCTAACGGAACTGTGCCGACATATGTCTGAAAGCGTCTGAGGAAAACCCAGGAAAAACCCCAGACAGCACAGCCGGCACCGGGATTCGAAACCGGGTACCTCCCAGTCTCGACGTGCTATAAGAACAGAGCTTCACCGCATAGCACGCTCCCAGCCAACCATCATCCCGAATGATACCGTTCATCTCCCTTGATTTGATGAAAACGGGGGGGGGGGGGGGTACGCCATTTTTGTGGCAGTTGTGAACTGCGTAATATCACAAAGTGGCGTACGTTGCCCGTTTTTAGCAAATCAGAGGAAAGAACGATGTCACTCGGGGTGATGGTTGGCTAGGAGCGTGCTAAGTGGCGAAGTTCATTTGTCTGGGGTTTTTCTTGGGTTTTCCTCAGACATTTTCAGACGTATGTCGGCACATTTCCCTTAGAAGTCGGCCCAGGACGCACATTCCCCAGGGCGTCAGTCGTGACGTTGCCCACCACTGTGAGGTCGACAACGGCGGCCTTTCCCATCACCACCACCACCGTCATTTTTTTAGAGCGCATGATCCCGGAAGACGTCGTTCTCTTAACTGGTTTGCCTATTTGTGACACTTTTGCATTTGTGTCGATTTCCAGAAAAGGGCGTACGCCTCGCTCTTTCCTCGAATCAGTATAGTGGTAACGGCATCAAGAAGCTTCTAATGACCGTCCTAGGCTTGCCGCCGATTTCGAAACTACACTCTTGAAAATGAACTTCACCACATAGCACGCTCCTAGCCAACCATCATCCCGAGTGACCTCGTTCTTTCACCTGATTTGTTGAAAACGGGGCGTGTACGCAATTTTTGTGGCGTATCATGCAGTTCATAATTGCTACATAAATGGCGTACGCCCCCCGTTTTCATCCATTCAAGGGAGAGAACGTTACCATTCGAGATGTTGGTTGGCTGGGAGCGTGCTATGCGGTGAAGCTCTGTTTTTAGAGTGTAGGAGAGCGGGAGCACCACACTCCACAAAAGGTGATGTCCCGTTTAGGAGCACTCTCCATGCGCTCCTGAGCCGCTGCTTAACGCTCAGATTATTTGTAATGGTTTGCCTTCCACTGGTGCACATGCCCCTACAGGTCTGTGTATCAATGTCTTCACTCTTCACTCATGTCTTCACTCTCCCATATCCATGATGCGATCCCGTATAACCCTGTACTCCTGTACCTGATGGGTTCCACAAACCTGGTATCCAGACATTCTATACATGACATTCTCGGGTAAACATAGACAAGCCCTCGAAACAACTTCCGGTGCAACGAAGACTATCCGGTCCTTCCCCGACTAAGGACGCTCAGAACCAGCCGCCATGCAGAATTGCACATCTCTCGTTTTCCTGATTTGGTGAAAACGGGAGGCGTACGCCTTTCTGTGGCAATCTGAATTGCCACAAAAAGGCGTATACGACCTTGTCTCTCCTCAAATCAGAAGCGATAACTATCAATCGGCACAACGGTTGGCACAGAGCGTGTTTGCTGTGAAACCGGATGTACACTCTTAAAAATGAACTTCACCGCATAGCACGCTCCTAGCCAACCATCATCCCGCATGACAACGTTCTCGCACCTGATTTGTTGAAAACGGGAGGAGGAGCCTATTTTGTGGCCATTATGCACGGCACAAAATAGGCTCCTCCTCCCGTTTTCAACAAATCTAGGACGAGAACGTTGTCATTCGGGATGATGGTTGGCTAGGGGCGTGCTATGTGGTGAAGTTCATTTTTAAGAGTAGTTTTGGCACCAAACCGGAAGCGGTGAAAACGGCATATATTCAACCGCCACGCTTCCCTCCCGTTCCAGGAAGAGGGCCATCATACACAACACAATCACGACCTCAGTTTTATTAATGAAATTTTTTTTTTTTTTTTTTTTAGAGGAGCAGCCCTTGGATTTCGTTATAACATGTGCTAGCGGTCGTCACTCGAGTATCTTGCGGATTTCAACGCTGAAGGCTTCAACGTTCTTTGTGATCACTTGCACTTGCTTCTCGAAGGATTCGAAGGCGGACTGCATGCCGTCCAGAACGCACTTGCCAGTGTATTCTACCCACGCAGCCACTTGGTCTACGTCTGGGGACGGTGCAGATGCCTTCAGCTGTTCCACTATGGCGCTGTACGTAGAAACAAATAGCATAAATACAACAACCATTATCGGTGACAGATCCAGACTATGTCACGCTGAAGGTAAACTATATTACTTAAAACGATATCGTTATCCACTGCCGTTACAATTGCAATAACGAACGACACCTCCCACAGTTGTTTGTCCCCCTCTCCACCTCTGTGCTTGCGACCATAGATAAACGTTTATCTACACTCTTAAAAATGAACTTCACTGCATAGCACGCTCCTAACCAACCATCACCTCGAATGACGTCGCTATCTGCCCTGATTTGTTGAAAACGGTGAGGCGTACGCCATTTTTGTGACACTTATGCTGTTCGTGATTGTCACAGAAAAGGCGTACGCCTCCCGTTTTCAACAAATCATGACGGATAACGATATCATTCGTGATGACAGTTGGCTAGGAGCGTGCTATGCGGTGAAGTTCATTTCTAGGAGTGTAGGGTTATCGCTTATGATTCGAAGAGACAGGAAGGCGTACGCCCTTTTGTGTCAATTATCATATATCCAAATTGACACAAAAAGGCGTACGGCCCAGTCTCTCTTTCGAATCAGAAGCGGTAACCCTATCATTCGTGCCAATGGTTGGTGCAGAGCGTGCCAACCATCATCCCGGTTTCAACAAATCAGGGGCGAGAACGTTGTCATTCGGGATGATGGTTGGCTAGGAGCGTGCTATGTGGTGAAGTTCATTTTTAAGAGTGTAGTTCATTATAATTCAATGACACGTTTTCTGGGACATCCGGTATATGATTGATACATATTTTTTTCTGTTCTGATTGGCACAAGCATAAGAAAAATCCTAACTCACACTCACTCGGCATGCACTATATGGGAACTATGGGAAGCAGTGATCCAGAAGACCTATAGGAGCGCATAGGCCTCCAGCAGGCCTATCCGGGCGACAGGAATATATAAATTTTTGTGAGCTAATAGGCAATAGCTCACCAAAGTTATATACTCCCGTCGCACGGGCAGGTCTCTTCAATGATGAGTTGGTACTAAAATGCAGAAAGGACCCAATACCCTTTCAGCGGTAAACATCTACACTCAGAGAAAAATCTATACCTTTAGAGGTATAGATCGCCTGCTCAATAACTTAGCCCTTCTTAGGTATTATTTTATACCCTGCTTACAGGTATAAAAAAATAGTCCTCAACAAAGGGCTATATGTCATACCTTTAGGGGTACAGCTCTATACCCCTGTTCGAGTCTGCACGAGTACCATCATGGTATTAAATCATAGGCATAGACATTTTTAGAGGAGGGAACTAGAAATATCACCTTTGGAGGGAAGACAAGTTTTTGACATACACACACGTACTATAAACACACGCAAACGCATATGGTTGTTAAGTAAAGCTCGTGCACATTACTCCCCATGTAAAAAAAAAAAAAAAACACGCAAAGATGGAGTTAAAAACTAAAGAAAAATTTCAAGGAGCAAGATCGCTCTGCACAGTCATCAAGTCATGATATATCACGATGACAGACATTGACAGAGCAACAAATACTGATGTACCGATGGCGACTTGACAACGTGTGGAGCAGTTTTCTTCTGGCACGCAACTCTAAGGGTGAGGACATCTAGATTCAACATTCCGGCAATGTAGATATCATACAGCCATAAACTAACCATGTGGATTCAGATAGTACTGTACTAATGTCTGTGTTTCTTAATCAAACATCCATTTAACTCAGCTGGTACCGTCACCAAAAACAAAATAATAATGATGTGATACAGCACGTTGCGGAAGTAAAGGTATAAAAAAGCCGTAAAGGTATAAAGAAACAGAAGGTATAGCAGCTTCATCTATACCGTGAAATGCATAGCCTCGTGATCTATTCCTGGTACAGGATATAAACGCGTGTTGGTGAGGTATAAATATGGTACGTTAGCATTCCTTTATACCTCTTTCATACCCTTGAGAAGCGTTGGAGGTATAAATAGGAGATTTGTTCCTCTTCTATACCATCCAAAGGTATATATCTGAAGCAGAAGGTATAAAAGGGGTATAAGAACACATTATTATACCTTATTTATACCTTTTTTTCTAACAGTGTACACTCTAAAAACTGAACTTCACCGCATAGCACGCTCTGCGCCCACCATTGCCACGAATGTTAGGGTTATCACTTCTGATCCGAGGAGAGAGGGAGGCGTACGCCTTTTTGTGTCAATTACCATGTATCCAAATTGACACAAGAAGGCGTACGCCCCCTCCTCTCTTCGAATCAGAAGCGATAACCCTATCATTCGTGGCAGCGGTTGGCGCAGAGCGTGCTATGCGGTGAAGTTCAGTTTTTAGAGTGCACTCTTAAAAATGAACTTCACCGCATAGCACGCTTCTAGCCAACCATCATCTAGAATGATATCGTTACCTGTCCTGATTTGTTGAAAACGGGAGGCGTACGCCTTTTTGTGACAATCATGAACAGCATAAGTGTCACAAAAAGGCGTATACCTCCCGTTTACAACAAATCAGGGCAGATCACGATATCATTCGAGATGATGGTTGGCTAGAAGCGTGCTATGCGGTGAAGTTCACTTTTAAGAGTGTAGAGTGTAAGTGACCCAGAATGCGCAGAAAGAATGTAATGAGGACCTGTATGAGCGCATCCATTCTTGGGTGACAGCCTTGTGAAGAGGAGTTACCAAGTCCATGTAGAAACGGAGCCCTTCTCCGATGCGTGTAGGGTCGCTGTTCAGCGAGTAAAGTGCCTTATTTGCGCCCAAGTTGGTACACTGGTCGTACACGTTGCCCAAGTACTTGGCCCAGGAACTGCGAACCTCGGCTTCCATCGCTTGACGATCGTAGTGCAACTGCCTGCGTTCAAACTGCGAGAAAAAAAGGTTTGCCCCTTACCACTTTGCCTGTTGTGGCGCGTCCTGACTTTCGTTGTCGGTGCGCCATAAAAACTCGAATCATCACCATCATCATCAGCTTACACTCCAAAAACAGTCTCCGCCTGGTTGGCTTAGAAGGATTTATGCCACGAATAGCGCTATACCTGTTTGTGCCTAAAAATCCGCCCTCTAGTCAGAATATAGCCAAACTGACACAAAAAGGCGTACGACCTCCTCTTTCTTCGAATCAGAAGCACAGCCTGCTATGCGGTTCTATTTTTAGGCTGTGTGGTATTGCCACCTGTATAGGATGGGACAAGCGAAAGCTTATATATGCATGCATATACAGGGTGTCCACGCTAAGTGTGAAGAGATTTTTTTTAAATACATATATCAATCACTTTTTCCGAGATGAAATCAATTGCAATATAGCATATGCTGAAGGGCACTCCCTAGGGGGGCATTAGCAGACTCCTAAGGCAATGTCTTAATTAACTTTCAATAATTAACTTTTTTAATTATAAAAGCTACTAAGTTGCTCCAATGAGAACATCTGATCTCTTCGGTCACCAGATACCAAAACCGTTTTCAGAACAAAAATCCGTTCGATAGATAGTCCGCAAAAAAAATCGTGAAGTGAAATTCGTGAGTTATGTTTTTCATGAAACTAATTAGAATTTTTATTTAAATAATGAGCTCCTCCCACTCATTCACACACAGTGCGCAGCCTGTAGGTGGTATCGTACAGATGCTTGTAAAAAAGGAAGTTCTTCTATTGATGTACGCGTTCGCGAATTATTTAGCCCGGGGATTTAACTGAGGCACCCGGTATATGCATGTCCAAGTTAGGCGCCTCCTCCTGTTTTCGACAAATCATATCGCAATGGTTGTTGGCTAGAAACATGCTATGTGGTGAAGTTCCGCTTTGACGCTGTTCGCAGGAATAAGGCATATATGTAAGAGAGCCGTGGAGCTCACCTCCTCTTGAATAGTGAAGAGCGCTTTGTACACCGTACTTCCAGTCTCGAAAAAGAAGAGTGTCATCAGAGACGCCACATCACCGTTCAGCTGTTCATCGACGAAGATGTTGATGACGTTGAGTTGCATGGCCGGCAGCTTGCGAGCCGGGAAACGCACGGTTTGGGCACACTTCCACAGGCCGATTTCGTTGTCCATCTTCTCGTGAACCTCAATGGCACACCGCAGCACCGATAGATTCACTTCCTGGAGCTTGCACTGCCATACATCGGAGAGACCCTGACAAAAAGAAAAAAAGAAAAAAGAAATGTTTTCTCGCTTATGCTGTGTTGGATAGCGTAAAGCAGCATACAGACAGCTTATGTTGCCGGTGTAGTTTAACAACAGCTTGTCTAACAGTTTAACAACAGCAACAACTTGTTGCTTGTTAACCCAGTACTACAAGTTACACACGTGACACGAACGCTAAATGCTGCTAAGTGATTTAAAACGGCAGCACATTTGCTGCTATATGCAGCCATATGCTGCATATTTCACTGCATATTTTTACAACCTTCGTTGCATATAATTACAAGTATATTTTACGGATTTTTAGTGCACACATCAATCACTCTAACAACTGAACTTTGCCGCATAGCACGCTCTGCGCCCACCACTGCCACGAAGATATAGGGCCATCGCTTCTGATTCGAAGAGAGGGGGGCGTCGGGCGTACGCCTTCTTGGGTCAATTTGGGTACACGATAATTCACACAAAAAAAAGCGTACGCCCCCCTCTCTCCTCGAATCAGAAGCGATAACCCTATCATTCGTGGCAATGGTTGGCGCAGAGCGTGCTATGCGGTGAAGTTCGCCCGCCCTTGCGATTCTGGACAAACCACTGCTTGAGGCGATCTTCAGCGAAAGGTCCACTCTATAAAGCACCTCACCTCCTCAAAATTTATGCAATGTTGTTGAGGAACGTATATACCTGACAGCGGTTGAGGAAGCGGAGAAAGTATTTGGCCAAGTAGAGCTCAGTCTTCCACCACGCGTCCCTGAGTTTGAGGCAACCAGACACGATGCGGCAAAACAGGTACTGTTCCGAAAAGCCTTTTGGAATCCGCTTTCCCGTTGCTGCCATGTCTGTTAACACAAACACCGTCCACTGCATGGCTACGCGCCGTAGTTGCCGCATGGCCCCAACCACGGTGTCTGCGTACAACTGGACCTGCGACCGTGTCGGCTAATTAAAATGTGGCAGGGAAAGGTAAGAGAAACGGTAATAGGAACGGAAACGGTATTATACCGGAAATATAGCAGGTAACGGTAACAGAAACAGAAAGGTGTATCGCACACTTAGAATACCTGAAACAGAAACGACAATAATTCTGGTACTGCAGGACACGAATTATTGCAATTCTTTACCGTATCGTATAGATAAATTGATGAAATATACCTCAATGAAGCAAACGAAATTAACTGAAGAACTAAAACTAAAATGAACTCTGGAGCATATAAGTAAGTAGTATACAGTAAATAGAAGAAGCATAGTTCTTATACGCTTATGGTGACTTGTAAGTTGTAAGCGTGAGTAACATTCCCGAAAACCACGTTCATATTAGCTTTCATAGAAATCACGTATATGTATATTTTGAATAAACGTTGTCTCTTGTGTGCATGTATCCCCGGAGTCCTCAAAATAGACTTCAGAACGTAGAGGGATAAACAAATACAAATACGGGGATTAAGTTTTCAGGATTAAGTTAAGTCACGGTCTTCAAACAATTAAAAAAAAAGGAAAAGAAAAGAAAGAAGAACAAAAAGCGGGGGGGGGGGGGCGGTACCGAAACGGAAACTTAACGGAAACGTAAGCAACAATGGTGGTAACCGAAAAACAGAAACAAATAAGGGCCATGCAGTAACGGAGATGGTAACGGAAGCGAAAAAGATTTCGTTACCTTTCCCTGCGTCTAGGGCCCTGTGTTTTCGGGTTTCATATTCTTCCAAAATCGGAGATAGAAATCGGGGTTTATTTTTGGAGTTTGAAAGCAGGGTAAAATCGGGTGATACCGAGGGAAAGTGTGGAAATCGGGCGCAAAAAGTACGAGAGGGCGCAGCGATCGCCAGTATCATGCGCCAAGCGCGAGCGCCTTGGCGGCAAGGCCGGCAGAACGGAACCATCGCGACCCAGGCCCGCGGTTTCTCGGGTTTTTCCGGGTTCTACCCGAATCGACGAAAACGCTTACCGGGGGTGCGAAAACGGGTTTTACGGGGCTATTACCCGAAAACACTGGGCCCTACGTATACTATATCCTAACGGGCATTACCTGGATCTTACGGACGATGTCCAAGCTAGCAGCGTCCTGACGTACGGGCGCCAGCTTCTCTTCAGCGGTTGCTGTCAAGCCGTCAATATGCTTGCAGATAACAGCGTACACTCTTTCCGCGTTCTTTTTGTACGTCTCTACCATCTGCTGGTCCAGGGGCTCGTGCTCGATATTCCAGTCCGTCTCGTAGGAACCATTGCACATGAGCGCCAGAATGTCCTGAAGAAACTTGTGCGAAAAGTAACTCTCTACTGTGAGGTAGCTGCTTTCTTCCTCCAAGCTGCTGCAAGGTTGGGGTGCTGGTTTAGCGCTCGTCGCCTCGAGTACGCCTTTTTATGACACTTTGTGTATTTATGTTAAAAAAGCGGTGAAAGACCGAGGCCCACACTGGCCACACTCTTAAAAATGAACTTCACCACATAGCATGCTCCTCGCCAACCATCATTTCAAATCATATCGTTAACTGCCCTGATTTGTTGAAAGCGGGGGGCGTACGCCTTTTTTGTGACAATTATGAACAGCATAAGTGTCACAGAAAAGGCGTACGCCCCCCGTTTTCAACAAATCAGGGCAGATAACGATATCGTTTGAGGTGATGGTTGGCTAGGAGCGTGCTATGATTGTGCGTGCTTACATTCTCAAAGAGGGCTGCCTAAAAGGAAAGCGAGGATCGAGGTAGTGAGTGGGTATCTCAGGTATACCGTTATGTCCTCCAAACTTGAGCCCGCGAGCCCTCCGAAGGGTCTGTCCGTTCCAGAACCTCGTCACGGACGAAGACGCAGAGGATTGTCGAGTAGCGTTACGCAATTAAATTAGCGTGAAACTCGGAAAGACCTTAAGAAACCTTAGAGGTGTTGAGGACATCGTATGGGGAAGCTGCTTTCTCACAAACTCAAATCCTGATATGGCAAAGGCCTTCAAGGTTGGAAAGGAAGCCGTTATAAACAGCGCTCGGGGCGGCCTGCAGCGTCAAGAACAGATGAAAAATGTGGCCGTTCGCAAAACTGCTAACGATTAGGACCGACACTTATATATCAGGCTAATTTCTGTCGAGGTATACCTTCAGGTCATCGAGCGGAGGGTATTGTGAGTGTGGTCCTCCACCAGGACAATACGCGTGCCGAGGCGTAAGTCATTGACCGTGACGGAATTTTTAGCACGGACAAACATCCCTACCATTCTCTGCGTGGCCGACTATGGCAAACAGTTCCACTACCACCCTGGCTATACCCTTAAACCCCGACTTGGTGCCGTGCGACTTTTCGTCTTCCTCGAAATCAAAATTCGCATGGAAGGACACCGTTTTTGGCACCACCGACGACGTCTAGTCAGATGCGACGAGGGCTCTGGACAGCTTCTCACATGAAGACCTCCTCCACTACTATATGGAGAATGGTACACTCTTAAAAATGAACTTCACCGCATAGCACGCTCCTAGCCAACCATCATCTCGAAAGATATCGTTATGTGCCCTTATTTGTTGAAAACGGGAGGCGTACGCCATTTTTGTGACAATTATGAACAGCATAAGTCACAGAAAAGGCGTGTGCCTCCCGTTTTCAACAAATCAGGGCGGATAACGGTATCATTCGAGATGATGGTTGGCTAGGGAGCGTGCTATGCGGTGAAGTTCATTTTTAAGAGTGCAGCGTCGCTGGAATCAGTGTGTTCAATCCCAAAGAACCTACTTTGAAGGTGATGCAGCATTTTTTTTTAATAATTCGCGTTACTTTTGGCCCAGACCTTATGTGCGTGTGCATGAAATGACAATGAAAGGCATATATAGAAGTCATACGCTTACTCATCTTCCGAGTCAACGTAACTCTCGTTGTCATCTTCATTGGCGTTTTGTTCCGCTGCAAAATATTGAAGCAGAATAAGGTTAACATTCGCTCATCCGCGGTCGCGTACCCTCGGGATCGCAGTACTTCTCGAATCCTTCCGGGGACGTCCCTTGGGTGACCATAGTGACGCGTTCTGGTCTCGGAACTGCTTCGCCTGCTGCAAGATATAAGTTACGTACTGTTACGAGATTTCTGCTCTTGCTTGTGTGTGTCCGTGTATTCACACGAGCGACATTCCCCCAGAAGCGGAAGATGCGAAAAGCGTCATAGCTTTCTGCTGTCACCTGAGCGCGAGCGCTAAACGTCGAGTCTTCACGTACACTGCTAACCGTGGGGAATATCCTGCTACACAGCCACTAGATATTCCGTAGCAGACGACAGGAGAACACGCTGACGGTGTCATCTGCTGAGTATCGTCTGCTAAGTGTCGTCTGCTAAATGCGCAGTACTCCACTCCCAATATTCCGCACCGTGTAAATGCGCAACATAACACGAGACGGAACTTCAGCTCTGTGAGCAGTGTTTTCGCTTTTTCTTCCACTAGAATATTCCGTGAGGATGTCGCTCGTGTGAATACATGGTGTGTGGTTTATTCTCACCAGCTTCGCAGCATGGCTTGTTGATCTCCGCGATGTCGCCGCAGACAGCGCCGTCCCTCATAATGAAGAATTTGTCAGATAAAGTCTTCGGTTCAGGGACGGGCATCTGACCAGCCATCTCGTTCATAGCTCCCTCTGCCATCGCTCAACTGGCACTGAGGGAAGGATATACAGTCGAACCTATAGTTAATATGACACTCGTTAATACGACATCCCCACTATTATGACCATTTCTCTCGGGTGCCATTCCCTCCCCAATGACCTCCGCATGTAACTTTTTTTCGTTAATATGACATTTCGTTTATATGACAATGACCGGTATTCTCAGCACAGATATAGGGGGAACACGTGTACTTTACTATACGACCGTTGGTCACTGGACCGGCAGTTCTCCTAACACTCCTAATTACACTAAACAAACGTATTTATTGGACTTTCACAGAAAATAAAGTGTTGCGCATTCTTTTAAAATGCCTCATTATGCCAGTTTGCATAATTTTCTACCTTTCGGAGCTTATACGTAAAGGGCATGGTACGATTCGTAACACGTGGTGTTCGTATAATATGACAATTCGCTTTATGACCAAAATCTGCGGGAACAGCCGTGGTCATATTAACGAGTTTCGAATGACATGTTGACAGAATCACCAAGGACACGCGATCGCGACGCCTTGAAAGAGACATCCCCGATCTGTTTTCCGGAATTCTCGGACGTGAATACCTTGTCGGTCCTTCTATCGCTCACAGTCACTGGGCATAAGACATGCAGCAGCGCCCACGTACGACAAGTGTCTTTACCTGTATCTTCTTTATCCGCTGCTGATCTACACGGCAGCGATTCCTTCTTCGAAGCCTACCGACCTCTGGGAAGAATTCACGTGTCCCGTGCAAGCAAGGTCCTCTTCTTCGTCGCGTCAAAGACAAGCACGCATGTGTTTATGGAAAACGGTTGTATAGCTATGTCAAGCCAGACAGAAGGCCTGCTCAATACCTCTTCTCCATCCTTCGCTACGTGGCCACATAAAGTCAGAGTTCGTCTGCTACCGCGATTCGCCGTTCTGCGAAGAACTCGCAAATGGTTGCAGCTAACTTCACAAATTTGAACCTGTAGACTAAAAGTGCAACATGCCCCCCCCCCCCCCCCCCCCCGGCTCTCACACATTCCGACACCTCTGTTTCACAACAGCACACGTGATGATTGTTATGCCTCTCTACTCTCTTTTGGGACCCAACTCGGGGCAGTTTCCATACTTCATGCTCGTTTCATTAGTACTGAGAGACAACCTAAAGTGCTGTGCGCGCCGTTCAAATGAAGCCGTCATGATTGCTTGAAGGATTTATGTGCTGTAAGCGCGGCGGGCGCTTTCTGCCGATCAAGCGCAGCCTTGGTGTTATTATGGCTTCACATCTCGGATTATTTGGACTCTCTGGCGACGTGTTCTGTCTTATCATGTTGTGCTCTACGGCTGTTGATTGTGTACCCTCGGAGAGTACCTACGTTAGGTATCGAAAACGTGAATATCTGGGGCTCAAGGGTGAGTTTTTCTATGTCAGCGGTTCCATCTTTCGTACATGTGGTAGTACTGTTTGTACATTGCATTGTTTGTCGACGGCTGCAGGAGTACAATCACATTGGGAGATGATTGACCCTTACCCTACACAATACGCTTTCAAAATAGTACTTCACCGCACAGCATGCTCAAAGCTGACCAGGCATTCAGAGTGATAGCGTTTTGTCTTTTGAGTCATAAGAACAGCATGCGTACTTCTTGACTGTATAGCGCTTTGCATATACGCACTTTGCATGCACCTTTGTGGAATGAGTTTGTTTATTTACTTACTTAACGTTACATAGAAGACCTTGCCGAAGGGTCAATAGCAAGTGCTAGTAGAAACACCCACGACACGTAATAAAAAAAAAGGAATTCCCAATCAGACAATCACAATTCCCTTTCCCGATCCCACTATAATTGTGGGAATTCATGCGAAGATTTCTCACCTGAATAGTCCAAACAAAATCCCATGCCTATGCGATCCTGCGTTCGAAAGGTATCCGCTATGCAAGTAGGCCAGTTGTCCGCGCACCTCTTGAGTTTCCCTCTCTTCCCTATTGTTCATGGAGCGACCTCATTGGTCCTACTCCCAAATAACCGGGCGCCATTGCAATGTTGAAGCGCACGTCTCTTCTGTGGACCCATGCTGGCCACCGAATGCTCTTTTATTGCTGCCTCGTGAGTGGACAGACAGACACTCGCAGGGAGAGGGGGGGATATGTTTAATGCGCAGGGAGAGGGTAAAGTTGGTAAAGTTAGGAGAAACCACGTGACGAAGTGTCTGTCCACTCACAAGGCAGCATGAAGGGGAATTCATAGACCAGCATGTATGTCTGCGTGGGTCCACAGAAGACACCGCGCCCCTTACATGGGAGCGTGATCAATAAGGTTGCTCCACGGGCAACAGGGGAGAGAGGAAAACTGGAGAGCTGCGCAAACAGCTGACCTACGTGCATGGGGAAGAGGTATTATCGTAGAAAACGGCGCGCGCACTTCTTCATGGGACGGCGCGAAGCGTACCTGTTCCCATGGTAACTGCCTGGTCCTCCGCGAGAAAATTCCCCATTTGGCGCCGCACTCAGCCTGTCGAGCTTTGGAAAGCGCGTTTTTGTAAATCTTATTACGAAAGTGGCTGCGTGAAACATACGCAGTCAAACATGCTTTCCCAAACCCTTCAATCGAAATCTCGTCTTGCTTCCATTAGATGTGTACTGTCCCAGCAACAGTCTACAAGCGTCATCGGAGTGGGCGGAATTCTTTGGCGAAGGCTGCGAAGGCCGAAAGTGTCTTCGATCTTCAGGCGGTGTCACCAGCGTCGCCTTCTTCCGGTACTTACAATTTTTTTGCCGCGAAGCTATAAGCTATGTTCTCTCGCATTTATGCCATCATTGTTTCGTTCTCTTTTATTCTGTTCAGGTGCAGGAAAGGCGTTGAGCGTCGTACCCTTCGCTGCCGAGCTCCGGAAGAAACAGTGTTTCCTCAGTGTTGCCTACCATTATGCAATGACCCTTCATATACTGATGAATTATATATGTACTAGTTACCTATACATGCTTGTAGTATCTCGGTTGAAGACTGGACCAGTAGACCGCTCCAGAAAATTCCCTTGGTGGTGGTGGTGGTGGGTGGTGATTCCCTTCATGTTGCATTGCGGGTACTTTTGAGAAAAGGCGCCACCAATGGGGAAACTCGAAATTGCCGAAACGCCATTGTGGGTCAAATGTGGTGACCACTCCCTTCTCCAGAGCCTCTTTTCGATAGCACTGTGCTTGAGGAATCGAGGCATAGAGGAACTCTGGGGCACCAACACTAAAGAACAGAACTCCACCACATAACATGCTCTTATAACAACCATCCTGAATGACATCCATCGTTACTTCTTTTGTGACGTTTATTGGTAATTGCTACAAAAAGGCATACGCCACGCGCGCTTTCTACAAATCAGGAGCAAGGATCAGTGGTTTATCCAGAATCCCAAGCATGAAGGGGTGTTGGAAAAAATGGGGGGGAGAGGTCATTATTGTAGCTACGTCATTACAGCTTACCGACATGTGTCTAAAGCTGAAATCGCAAGGTGAAAAAGTTAGGGGGTGTCACTGAACAATTGAAGTGTTAGGGGGGTGTAGGGGGGGGTCTGGATAAATCACTGGAAATGATTCCCAGGATTTTCATCTATGGGGCGGGGTGACGCCCATATCTGCTGCTTTTGTGGCGTTTTTGGCCTTTCTGTGCTGTAATTTTTTTTTGGGGGGGTGCAAAATTTGGGGGTTGGGGGGTGCTGTGAAAATCCCTGCTCAGGAGTGATAACGGTATCATTCTCTGCGATGATTAGTTTTCAGAGCGTTCTGAAGGAGCACAGTCCTGATTAGTAAAAAGCGCAGATTTGTTGGCCATGGGGTCGTGTATCGGACTTCTACACAACGTGTGACACAACGCTGAACGTTCGTGTCACAAATAAAATGCAGCCAACAAATTGCCTCGCAAACGGGTTCACAGCTGCTATAGAGTGATACTTGACACGATCTCGAGCAGCGTCTCTTCCGAACACTGTTCTGCTTTCGCCTGCACGATTATGGATTTTCTGCGAGCGTCCGCATACTCGGTTACACTCGGTGGTGGAGCCGTCGTGGCGTCTGGCAAGTCCATCGACACAAACATCGGCAAGCGATGGCCGCCATTTAGTGCTGTTGGCTTCCGTCGAATAAGCGTAGAATAAGTTTCTGCACCTGGTTTTCGAGATCTCTTGCGGAAGGATTGCAAAGGTAAGCCTTTGCTATCTTTCGATTCGTCACTGAAGATCTGCGTGTGGTTTTTCAGTCTGTTTCGTTGGGTTTTGCACGCTGGCTCTTATGCGAAGATTGGCGGACAGGCTGGGTAACTTGTTATTGTTACGGCTTTGTGTAACTTGCACAATGTCAGGTGACATATCACACAACTGTTATCTACTACACACGTCCACGGCTTATGTGCGCAGCTGGGATGCAAGTGCTACAAAAGAAATGGTTATGTGTATGCTCATATCGGCATAGCCCCAGTAATCACACTCGGGTGTAAGCCGTGTAAGCAGCGCAAAGCCATTGTTTCCCTGATAAGGGGCGGCTTCGAGAAGTAGTGTGTTGAACTAAACCACCAAAGATCAGTTAGGTTGCCTACGCAATATAGGGTAGGCGTATGACCAGTTCCTTGTCTAATCTCTGTGATTTCGGAGAACTCTCTTATCTTGCACATTTTCCAAGCTCTGTAGACAGAGCTCTGGAAAGTGCATGTGATAACCCGCGAGCAAGACTACCTTACATGATAGACTCCATAGAATATCGAGTTATTCAGTGAGCACGCACAGAAACTGGTTGTTGTATAACTCAGGTATTTTCCCGGCACGCCCCCACAAATATCCTTAAAAAAGAAAAAGAAAAGAGTATAGAAGACAGCAGAAATCCCAAAATACCCCAAAAGCCAGCAAGGAGGCAAGGATTTTTTCAGCCCCCCTCCCTCAGCACTCCCTGGAAATTTTACCACCTCCAAGGCACCTGCAAAAAAAGAAAAAAAGAAAGAAATAGGCAGAGAAGCCCTAAAAGTCAGCAGAGACAGGTGAGACCAACGCAATCCTGTGCAAGACCCTGGTACACCTGTCGGGAAAATTCAATCAAAATCAAAATAAACAGCCTTGTCACGTACATCTTTTGAAATGATTCAGGTCCTTGTGCCCTTCACTAATTGAGTGATTAGATGCACAACTATGCTTCCATCACGTCAGTACTACTAATAGTATCTTCTCTTGTGTGCAGAGAGGTGAGGGCCACATGAGGAGCATATGGAGGACAGCACGGTTCCCCCAGGCAGCGAGTCTCAACGCGTGGCACACGTGAATCGCAGCTTAAATCACCTAAGTCTGGAGGGTGCCACCCCAAAGCGAAGAGGGGGCCAACAACAACAAAGGGGGACGGGATCTTCTCAGCCTCGCAGACAGTCAAAGAAGTCCAGTCCAGACGCTGCCTTCGACACCAAGCCCAGCCGCACATCTGGCAGGCACTCCAAGGTATTCGATCCGTGATACAGCTTCTTTTGCACGGGTGCATAAAGTCGAAAATTTAACGTGAGAAGATATACACATAAGACTGCTGAAGTGACGGAGTCAGCAATAAGGTAGCACTGTGAAAAGATTGTTACTTCATTTTATTTTGTTTTATTTTATTTATTTTCAAATACTACATGCCTCCATCTAGAGTCCTGGGTAGGAGCGGGGTGTACAGGAGTACAAAGCACAAACACACTACAAACAAAAACACTCAAATAAGCGCAACAATGTTACGTTATTAACATTGCTATTATGTAGTATGTTAACATCCCAGCAACAACATGAAGTTAACGATGAAAGATGAAAGTCACTGAAAAGGTTAGCTAGCTGTAGGACTCGAACCCACATCTTCTGGATTGCCGGTCCAGGGCTCTACCAATTGAGCTAAGCTAACACGCCTTCTCAGCGACTTCCAGGGTGCGTCATCTGAAGGGACAAACCAGCCACTCTCTCTCACTCATCCTCCTTTCACTCTTACATTTTTGCTCACTCATACACACATTCATACGACGGGATCGACGCAGGCGGCAACTGTTGAACGTGAAAGAACTGATGTTCTGAGGCTGGAACAACACAGAAGGGACAAATACATACAACATGAAGTGACTTGTGCGTTCTTTGCCATCTTGTTCCGCTATTCCACGAACGAGAGGTGCACTAGCTATGCTCACGAGCGAGTTCAACAGCAAGGGCAATGGTCTCGCAGGGGAAACACGTGCCACAGCTGCGGTCCTCTCTGCTTCCAAGCCCACAGGGCGCCCACACAGTGGGTGACCTTCAGTACCTGAGATCGCCTCCCAGACACGGAGCGCCTCCTCCTATTTCTGCCTCAGCATCCCGTATTCCAGTGCCCTCCAGCTCAAGTAGTAGTTCTTCAAGTGCTTGGACTCCGCCCGATCTTCGGAACAGGGCGTTCTCTGATCCGAGGCCACAGGTTGGCAACTTTTTGCCAGATGATGTGAGGTCGCGCCATGCTGGACATCGATGTACGAGGTTCGTGTACTGCGTCCTCATTTCCGTCCTCCTGTTTTGTCGAATCTTTTGCAGTTATGATACAATATACAATTAGGATTTGAACAGCGTAAGTGTCACAAAAAAGGCGTACGCCTTCCATTTTCAACAAATCAAGGCAGATAACGATATCATTCGAGATTATGGTTGTCTAGGAGCGTGCTGTGTGGTGAAGTTCATTTGTAAGAGCGTAGTAGCTCGACAGGAGGCAAATAATATTGCCAGCAGGGCTGTTCTACGTTCAACAGGATTTAGTACCGGTACACTACAGTGGGACACGCTCTTCTGTGTTTACTAGGTCTGGGTCTGAAAGCACATCAACACCCTCTGCGAGCTACAGAAGTGCGTACACACCTTCTAGCGTCCTATCGTCATTGGGAACGGGCCATTCAAATAGCCCAGTCTCTGGTAGGTGACCAGCTGTATTATGCTTCAACCAGGTGGTCATCACCCTCCTACTTGTTGCATGCTTGCTTATTTATTTATTAATTTATTTTCTTAAAGAAAGCACCGGTCTTTCACTGGCGACTTCACAGAAACAGAGGAACAAGAGTAGGAATGCAAAGGTAAGCAGTACAGCTACAACTTTACAAACGCATCTCGCCCCCCCCCCCCCCCCTTTTTTTTTGGGAAGTCGTCGGGACAGTTGGCTAAGTGTCGGCTACGTAGCCATTATGAGCAGCGAATCATTCTCAGTTATGTAGACCACTGTTGTTTGATGAATGGGAGGATTATTTCCTATGAGACATAGCCCCAAGCCCTTATAAATATGAAAAATAAAAATATAAAAAATATTAAAATTATTGTTCTGTCACATGTATAGCTCGTTGCTCTGGCTTTACAAGCAAGAAACTGTTGTACAGGGTGTTTTGTTTTTATTCGTTACGGAATTTTTATTTAAAAAAAAACTAGCAGAGCAAAATAGATGCCCTTTTCGCAGTTGAGTTATATGGCAGGGCGAACATTCTCTCGAAGAACGTATGTCACTATAAGATTATTAATTACCTAAAATTCATTAATTATCTCTTTAATTAGGGGATTTTGGTGTAAAAGCGATGTAGAACGGGAGAAATTCCTCGTTGAAAGCCATTCTATGTTTTAAAAAAAAAACTTTAAACGCGCACGTGTGCTGAAATATCAATCACTGAACTTCGCTATGCAAATGAGCCGAAACAAGAACTACGCACTTTCATCGAGGAATATCTCCCATTGTGTTATCTCGCTTTTACACGAAATCCCATAATTAAAGAGTTAATTTGAGATTTTCAGGTAATTAGTGATCTTGTAGCTATATACTCTTCGAGAGAATGTTCGCCTGGCCATATAACTCAACTGCAAAAGCGACATCTATTTTGCTCTGCTAGTTTTTTTACAAAAATTCTGTAACAAGTAAAAAAAACACCCTGTATACTATGCTGCCAACATAAACTGCCTGTTTGCCGCTGCTCTGCGGCACCTCTCACACTGTTATCACTTCATTAATTACTTTTTTTTTCCTCTGCAGTACGATGCCTACATGCCCCTGTGTGAGGTGCAACATGCCTTAAAAAAGGGTGAAGTGCTTGAGGTAAATGCGTGCAGCTCTCTTATCTTGTCAAAATTCGTGAGCT
Source organism: Ornithodoros turicata (assembly GCF_037126465.1). NCBI lineage: Eukaryota > Metazoa > Arthropoda > Arachnida > Ixodida > Argasidae > Ornithodoros > Ornithodoros turicata. The sequence continues at coordinate 16,459,905 of NC_088210.1, read as the reverse complement.
TAGTCCTGACACAGCGTTTCTGTCTGCAGGGTGTCCTTCGCATCAACCCGCGGAACTACGAGGACTCCTTTATCAGTGCGCCGGTAATCCTCGGTAGTTCTCTCTTTCCATTTTTTTCCTTCCGTGGTGGAAGGGGGGACAGGCAAGAATGGACAGCACATTAGGCTCCTTCTTCGATGCTGGTTTTGGTTCATTTTTTATTTGCAACTTTTTTTTGCACACCACTGTATTTTTTTTCCCCTCCCCCTCTTTCTGGTCTTGCAGCATACATATTATGTGGTATATTCTTCTTCTACTGCGGTTGCACGTGAACCGTTTGTGTGATGAGAATGTGCTACTTGTGTAGAGTGCCTGCATCATGACTGGAATTTTTACTGGTAGCGCGATGCCACAGCTTCTTTTCTTTTCTTTTTTTCTGAAGTAAATTAGCTTGCTCGTTAATCATTGTTCCTTTCAAAGATCGTTGCTGTTTGTAATCTTTGTGAAGTTCTGCGACGGGATAGCGGAAAAACTTAGTACAGTACTATGCCAAATTGGGAGGAGTGCCTTTTTTTCCTCTGGTCATGATTTTATTGCAAGAAATTATTTAAAACCGAGATGCCTTTTTAGTACTTAATTGCTTACATCGTTAAGTGTTGCGCCGGTGGCGGTATGAAAAAGACTTCCTCAATGCGCACCTTCGAAAGGAAGCGTTGTTGCCGGCTCTGTCCTTTCTCAAAGAAGCTCAGTGCAGCGCATAGCCTGGACGTAAATCTTGCTCACCAATACTGTAGAACCTCAACGTAGTGAATATTTAGGGAAGCAAACCTGCGTGCAAACCGCAAATTTCTGATATAGTGTTAATTGAAATAATGAATGGGCCATTTTCATGGGACCTCATGGTGCATGCATACACCCCTGCCCTGCCTAGGGCCCCTCTCCTGCAAATTCTGCCTGAAAAGAAACCTACCATTTTGCCTTTACTGCTCCTTGAGCTAATTGATGTGCCAACTACTGTGTAAATGAATTCCCAGGCCAAGCCAACATTTTTGTTTTGCTTCCCTTTGGGAAGCTGGTTTATGCCACGTTTGTTCTTGGATACATGTACGAGTGTGACTGTATTTTGAGTTCAGAGGTACAGTGTTTCAGCTTGTGTTGTATGTGCTTTGTGTGTGCAAACAGCTTTATATACATATGTTCCGTTTCCTTTATTATCTGGTAGAGTTTTGCCCTTTCTATCTGTCCTGGTTCTGCATGAGCCAAACGAAGGCATTTTCTTTTCAAACTTGATTTGATTTCTTTTCAAGCCTGATTTAGACGGTAGAAGGATGCTGTGAATCAGTAGCGCAATCGGTGCAGAGCAGTATCCGTACCTCACCGTAGATAATAGACACTTACGAAAGCTGCTGTTGCCATCGTGCCTGGCCATCACGCCTTCTGAAGCGTTGTGTTTCATGTCGCCTTCACGCATGTGGCATTCCATTAGACTGTTCTAAACTTACAGGGTTACTCCGCAAGCCTTGAGAGGCAGTGTACTTCTGTTAAGCTTTCTTGCGACAATTGCGCAGTAGGGGCTCCGGTACGAGCGTGGCACTTTTAGATGTAGTCACAAAGTGCAAGTGGCAGGTGTAACTTCAAGCTATGATTGGGGCATGACTTTTTCGGGGTAAACCCGTACCTGCGAAACGAAATCTGTAAAATTCGGGTGTAACCCGAATCTACCCGAAAACATCCGGGTCGCGTGGCACGCTCATAAGCGTGCGTTAAAATAAAATTTGATAACATTGCTAAACATTAGTTCCATGTTAAGACAAATTTTTATTAAACAAAAAAAATCACCCGAATACACCCGAATTTTCAAATGAAAAATATCACCCGATATTTACCAATCGAATTTGGCCAAAAATAAAACCCGAAAAAGTCAGGCGCTAGCTATGATTAATGCGGGTATGACTTCGAGCTGCACTTGGCTTGCAAAGGTAATCACAAAACAAAATGGAAGTTGTCCCCTACCAGTACACTGGACAGTTCATTCAGGGGTGGTCGCACCCATTCTAGTTGATTCCAAAACTGTGGTGTCATTGTACTCCTCATTGATCACTGACCACAGTATCGAAAATCCCAGGTGAAATATTGACGTATGACAAGCACGTCGAGCAGACGGCGGATGTTGAGAGTAAGCTGGAATTCCCTCTCTGGAAAAAGGCAAAGAATGTCATTCTCACCGCCAAGGTTTTGCACCAATCCAAGCACGACCTTGAGAAAAGGGTTGCTGCAGCCGCGCGAAGCATAAGAACTCGCGGAAACAAAGCTTCTGTGCGCCATCCTCTCACTCTTCCTGTCTGGGAGGGACGTCGCACTGATGATGTTGCTGCCGGAGCATCCATTGCTGTGGAATCAGTGCTGAGTCCTTTTATTTAATATCTAAGCACTTTTCGGACGAAAAAAATTGCCAAGTAGATTGTCGGCCGACGCTGAACATGGATGAACACTAGAGGCTGCAGTATTCCGGAAATATTTTTTTCTAAATTTGGTGGGTAAAAATTGGGTGCTCTAAATTTATGCGAATTCGGGTGGAAAAACTTCCAGTATGCATAATCCTGGAGACTATGTGTTTTTCTCGGCTTATTGTACATTGCTTATCGTACAAGAAGAATATGCCAAAATGCGAACGTGAACTACAGTATTTCATGTAGAGTTATATTGGAATCTTCACGCACACATATTGCAAGCAGTTTTGGAGGGGTGACTTCCTGGAAATCGTATTCATCGGCTGTTTGAAAACGCAATTGTTGCAGGACAGTCAGATGGACATATATGTTGGCGGACTACATGACCGGAACCGTGCTCTCAACGGGGATGTGGTTGCAGTTTTAGTGAAGCCCCAGTCTCAGTGGAAGGTGAGTACGTCAACGTACAATGAGGAGACGGCTCAAACTTTGTCACTTGTTCCGTTCAGATTCACTGGGACAAGATTCGCCAGTGGGAACAGCAGAGTCATCGCTCCATTCTCGAAGTTCTAGATCCAGACTGGGATGCGGCGTCTCTCACTCCAGCCTCTCAAGCGTCAAAGCGAGAGACACAACCCGTAAACGCGGATGAACCACAACAGAGTCCCGCCGACGGAAATGTGCAGTCGTCGACGAATTCAGCTGTAGATGAAGGCGCTTTTAGCTCGGTACCAGAGCTGGACAAAAATGATGAGGCAGAAGGGGACGGTTGTGGGCACCTGCAGGACGACGACGACTTTTTCTCCGATTCTCCGCCGTTGTCTCAAGGGTCCAACTGGGATGGGCTGTCCCACGTTCCTTTTGTACGCCCACCAGATACCATAGAGGTACCTATGCATCTTATCCTATATTTTTTTTAGTGCAGGTATTGACGGGTTCCAATGATCTCACGGATGCCTATGGCGCTTGTGCTGAAAGTGTAGTCGAACCTCGATATGACGAAGCTCACAGGGAACACGATTTCTTCCATTGTATCGAGCCTGACTAAACATGGCAGTGAATTGAGTTTGAGTTTTATTTGTTTATTTATTTATTTATTCATTTATTTTTGTTACGAGTCTTACATAATTTAGTTTTGGCAGAGAAGAAAATGACAGAAGTGTCGATCCACAAGGGGGAAAATCACAAACAAAAAGCAAAACACTGGAGTCTTTAATTAATACTACTATTAATACTACATGAGACTAAAATTGAATAAATGACCTGAAGAAGCGCAGGCTCTGCCCGAAAACTTGTACCTAATTAAATTTTAAGAAGTCTCCAATGTTTTTCTTTTTGTTTATAACTCAGTTTTATTAGATTTTTATCTTTTATTTTTGTTATTATTTATTTTATATAAATTATTTTATTATTAATTGAGTTTTTTATGTAGTTTAGTGATAATATAGTTTAGATAATAATTTTGGCAGGGACTACAAATTATTTTGCTCTAACACAAATTTCCTTGTGTACCGTTTCGTTATATTGAGGTTTAACTGTTATGCAACAACAACCAAGAAACGTACCTAAAACACTTTTGTGATATTGCACGAATATGTAGATGGGCAAACGAGCTGAGGTGAGCTCCGTCTAGGGACAAACACAACACATAGAGCCTTCAAAAGCCTAGGGGACAGTGTCAACAAGTAATTCACGAAAGAAAAAGCTAATGAGTGGCAGTGCCAGCGTGAACATAGGGGAAGTGTCACACGTATGGGTGGCTGCGATAGCTAAATGGATTCTGTACTCTGCAAATTTCATGTCAGGTCAGACCAGTGAAGTCCCATCGGGAGTGTGAAACTTTTATTCTTTTTATATATATTTGAACGCTTATTGTATGGAATGGTCACTGGTGGAAAAGCTAATAAATTTGGCCAAGTAGTTTTTGTGCAAAAAATAAAAAATCAGACTTGTCTAGCTGTGAACCCAGGGAGGTTGAGACTCGCTGTTTTTGCACCCGCGCGTCTCCTGCGTCTCTGAAGATATTCTGGGTAATCTTTTCTTACTAAAGTAGCAATGAAGCTCCCTCAGGCATTTCGAATGCAGGCGTCACATTCAGTGTAACGCGACTTGCGTTCCATTTAGCTCGCACATAATACTGGGAAAAAATAAGGTTAAATATCGAAGCTTTCAGGTATCGATCTCTCACGCGTGCTCTCTTAACGCCGCAGGTTCTCGGAATTGAGCGGCTTTTAGGGCAGGTACAGGAATACGTGGAGAAACAGAAGAAGGGCCATCGTTCCAAATCGTCACAGACTAAAGTTTCCATGCCGTGCTCTCTGGAAGCCACCCTCACTCCCATTCCGCCATCCGGCGCACACTACAACTTCGGCACCGGCGATGAAGTATCTCCGCCTCGGCCGGAAGAGAAAGTCGCCCCTCGACCGCAGGACGACGACCCGTCCTGCGACCCCTGGGCCCTGCACGACGACAATGACACCACCGTGGTGTTCTCTCCGGAGGAACTCCTCGAAGTTCCGGAGGAAGAACTGGAAGCGTGCAGAAGGAATGCGGGCCAATGGGTCGTCGCGCCGGACGAACTCACCGGCGAGGAAGATTGGAACGACCAATCGCAGAGCGACAACGAGAGTGGCGGAAGCCTGATACTGGAGCAGCACATAGAGGACATGGAATTCCTGCGGGCGGCGCAGGACGCTCGGAACAACAACGTCGAAGAGGACGTTCTGTTGGTGCCGGACGTTGTTCACGTTGATCCTGTGGGTCAGGATCCTCCGCAGAGTACTGTTTGTGAAGGTGCGGGGCTAGAACGTAATCGCGTTTCGAATTGTGCTCCGCCGACCGGCTCAACGTCGAGCCGCACGCAGGGACCCGTGTCGAAAGTGGACGGCAAGGTTGATTCCTCCGTAGATGTAAGTGGCAAGGATGCAAGTATCGTGGAGGACGTTCTAAACTCGCCTCCGCGCTGTTCGCTCGAGGCAAGAGACACAAGGAACAAGGGGAAGGCGTCTACGAAGAAGAAGAGAAAGAACAAAGGAAAGGAAGGAAAGAAAACGAAGGCGAAAAAGGAGCCAGATCCGGTGATGTCGGGGGCTTCGGCGTCCACAACGTCGACGGCACGGCTACGTGAACAGAGCAAGTACGAGCAGCTCTCCGTCGTAGACATCATGAGGCATCCATCGTGGAGGCACTTTGTGCAGAAGACGGGCAAGGTGAGACGACGACCTGCTGCATTATAGAGGCCATGTCGTTTGTAACCCTAATCAGTGACCACAGTTCGGAGGCTATAGCAGCGAGGGTGGCGGCTCTTAGAACGTGTTAAAAATATACGGTTAAAAAATGTTTGTTTTAAAATAAATTTCACAAATAACTTTGTTAAAAATAACAGGCACTCAATAACCCACTCATAAAACGTGGTTTAAAAATATATTGCTCATAAATGTGCCATTGAAAATAAATCGTCGAAGAATATACCACTAAAAATATATGGTTTCGAAATATCTTAAAAAGTGGGACGCGGCGAATGAACACGTGTCAGTGTATGCCTACGCAATGGATAACATGTTCGTATAATGGATGATTTATTTATTTACGGATTTATTTGTGTATTTTTATACATTCACGGAATATTGTAAACAGTGTAAAGCGGACTTCGCCTAGCACCAGAGTGTAATGAGGTGAAGCCGACTCGCAAAATGGAGCCATAAGATCAAAGGCAGTAACGTGAAGTGGGCTTCACCGAACTCTTGTATGCAATGAGGCGAAGCCCAGTTGCAGAATTGCGAAAACGATACCTCGCATCTGTACTATTCAAAAATTTCGAATACTGAAAATAGGTTGCGAATAGTGTCAGGTAATCGATTCGTATTCGACATTTCGAATATTCTCACAGCTCTAGTTCTTACAACTTGTTTTGCTCCACTTGCCAGGTGGTTCACATTCTGGAGTGCAAGAATTCCAGGGTAACAGCAGGACACTTGAAGCTGTTGAACGACAACAACCCCACATGGGTGCTGTTCTCTCCAAAGGATTCGCGGTTTCCACGCATGATGATTCCATCACAGGAGTGTCCACCAGGTAAATACTCTCGTGTTTAGTTATGCTGTCAAAATAGTGAAGTGTCCCAGTGTAGTTGCACACTACCTCCTACCTTTTGTGCAACTGCTCTGTATTATGGATTATTGATTGATTATGGATTATTTGATGGATTGTATTATGGATCTGTATTCTGTATCTGATCGTTCTTGCAGCGTTTTTCCACAGACCAGGAGACTACGCGGATACGCTGTTCTTGGCCGAGCTGACAGAATGGTTGCCGGAGTCGAACTTTGCTCGTGGGTATGTCTCCGTTTGCAGACGACGAAACTTGATCGACGTAGAATTCTCATGCAGTTAATGTGGTTAAATACAGGAGGTTAAGGAAGCTCCTGGGAAAGAGTGGAGACGTCAGCGTAGAAACAGAGGCCATATTGGAGTCGTACTCTGTTGATCACGGCGATTTTCCAGAAGATGTGTTTGGCGATCTTGACGTCAGTGAAAACTGGTCGGTGCCTGAGGTAATACTAACTATAAGACATGTCACATGCACAGCAGATACGGCTCAAACTCTTTAACTAATCACATAAATGCCTACCTACGGATTTGTTCTGAAATTGCTTCAGCGTAGTTCTACTGTTGAGGTACCCTGTTTTGGGAACTTTTAATTACCAATAAAAAATACTACACATATAGGAAGGAGCCACAAAGTAGATACGGAAAAAGAAAAAAAAAAAAAACACCATGCATGTATTGATATTGGTTAAGTGATTGTGTATGCATCGCTACAAAAAACGGGATAGTGTACAAGGTAATGTAATGACAATGTGTTTGCAGTATGTTTAGGGCCCTGCGTTTTCAGGTTTTATGTTTTTTGAAAATCAGGGGTAAAAATCCAGTGTTATTTCAGGGGCTGTAAAACTGGGCAAAATCGGGCAGTATCGGGTGGAAATTTAAAAAAGAAAAAAAGCGGCGCTTCTCACGTTTTACAGTCCTCCAGTGCCAGTATTAGTGGCTGAATTTGCACTTTGCCAGTTAAGTTTTCTGTTGTTGTTTTTTTTTTGGGGGGGGGGGGGGGAGGGAGGGGGTTTACCCTAAGTGCCAATAATGCCAATCGGAGGGGGGGGTAAAAATGGGTTTTTACCGGGTTTTTCCCTAAAACACACGGCCATGACTATGCTACAATAAATGTTTACAATACAAGAGAGGGCCTTGCCATAGGCCCTGAGGTATGAAGGCCGTGCCCTCATGCATTAAACTCTTGTGCCCCCGTAACTCTAACAAGAAGAAACTCAAATGCCACACATCCGCACTTACTCGCTTTATTTACAAGCAGTACTTACACTTTAGTAGGCAGTACTTACGCTATATAAGCATGCTGCCCATTTGTGAAGTATACATCATTATTCCTGCAGAGCGAGGTCGCCAACCGGAGAGACTTCAGGGACCAGTTAGTCTTCACAATCGACCCCAAGACGGCTCGTGATCTGGACGATGCCATGTCATGCCGTAGAGTGGGAGATCTATGGGAAATCGGTGTACACATTGCAGACGTGACGTATTTTGTCAAGGAGGGAACCTGTCTTGACAACATTGCCAAGAGGAGGGCCACTAGTGTCTACCTTGTTCAAATGGTAAGCTGCCACATGACTCATGAATTTTTCTGAATTTTTCGGGTTAAACCAACACCACCTAGATACAAAAAGCCTGCTTACTCGTCGCCGTGACGTAACAACTAAGAGTCAACCAATGAGGATCGCGTTTTCAACGGCCGTAGCCAATCGCGCACGTGCTTTCAGACGTCATAGCCATGGAGACGAGCCACCGTCAGCCGCATGGGCAGCCACTGTCGTCTGCAAGCAGCGAACGTCCCTGCATACTAAATGGGAATCAAAATGAAGCACAAAACCGTCTCAAATGTTTTCTCAAGACTGGTTTTCTGGAAAGCATGTTTCACTTTTAGTCTATAGGTACAACTTTGCGAAGTTAGCTGTCTTGATTTGCGAGTTCTTGAATTCTCTGAATGGCGAATCGTTGCAGCAGACAAATTCTGACTAAATATGTCCACGTAGAAAAGGAGGGAGAGGAGGCATTAAGCAGGCCTTCTGTACCTAGGTGGCGTTGGTTAAACCAAATTCCGCCCGACTGTTCCCTCCCGAATCGGTGCTGACTGCGAGGGCAGGAAATTCTTAGTGGTGTTTCTGCCTTGTACCCTCGTGCAGGTTGTGCCAATGTTGCCACGTTTGCTGTGTGACCACCTGTGCAGCTTGCATCCTGGCGAGGACAAGCTGACCTTTTCGGTCGTGTGGAAGATGACGGACGAAGGCAGGATAGTCGAAGAATGGTTTGGTCGCTCCGTCATTCGGTCCTGCTGCAAGCTCAGCTACGAACATGCTCAGGTCAGGACAGAACGCACTTAGAGTTCTTTGTTTTCGGGTTAAACCCGATTTTTCGCGATCGTTCTGAACAAGTTTTCAAGAATTTGGGTAAAACCCGAATCTATCTACCCAAAATCCTTGCGGTCCTTCAACTTGTCATTCTAGGTAAAGTCGTCGGAAAAGTGAATCATAATATCAGCAAAGAGAGCTATATTTGGGACAACCTATTTGTCCTCCTTTTATAATCTCCTCCTCGGCAAGTGTTTGAATACCGCAGTCATTCACTGACCCAGTTCCAAGCGGAAATATAAAGATTATTGTTTCTCGAACCAGTGTCACCGCTGTGGCTTGTTTCACATGCCTTTCGTTTCACCCGAAAATTCCCCGATGACATATCAAACAGAGATCGTAGCAAAATTTCTCCCTCGCCCGATTTCTCTCCGAATTCTCATGCGTGAATAGCACCCAATTTTCCCCCCAAATTTGAAAAATCGTAAAACCCGATAAACACACTTTATTAGGATTTCATCAGACATGAAGTGTTACGCAAATAGGGGATTTCAGGAAGGTTGAAGCAACCAGCAGTTTGAAACTGCGACATCCATGGCTTTGTGTCACAAGGGAACATCGTCACACCGTGAAGGTTTACGCACGTTGTTCCACGCATACGTGTGTTACAGGCCATGTTGGACCGTCCTGACGAGGGATGCTCACTGAACGGCCTGCCCCCTATTCACGACAACCACTCCGGTGAAGAGCTCACCAAGGCTGTCTGCACGCTGCACCGCATGGCAACGCTGCTGCGCAAGCGGCGGTTTGAAAATGGAGCACTGCGCCTGGATCAGCTGAAAGTGGTGTTTGCCTTGAACGAAAATTGTTACCCCGTGGGATTCTCAATCTATGAACACACGGAGAGTCATCAGTAAGTGTAATTCGTGGTTATTTTTTCGCATAACTGTCCATCTTGAATGCTTCAAGTTTCATATTGCCTACATTACAAAATAAGGCACCTTCTCAGTTTACGTGGAAGATATGCATGTTTATAATTTCAATGTTTACTTAGGCTTATATAAGGCTAATATATATATTCTTGTACTCTAGTAGTATAAATAAATAAATAAGAGTTCACGTCCTCAGTTTTGCATGGAATGTGCACATTTTTATACCTTCAATCTTCGCTTTAGGCTTATAGAAGAGTTCATGTTGCTGGCCAACATGGCGGTTGCGCACAAGTTGTACAAGACGTATCCAGATAAAGCATTTCTGCGTTGCCATCCAAGCCCAGACGATGCACAGTTGTACGAGGTGGTAACAATGTGCGCAGCGCACGGTATCCACTTAGATGTTGCGTCAGCTGGAGCATTACAGGTATGCCCACAAAATATGCATCAAAATATGCATCATGCTCGTATTACAAAGCCGAGGTCGAGATAAAAGCTCCTGATTATTCTAATTTACGTGCTCTGCAGGAAAGCTTGAGGAAAGTAACCCTGGAGGGTGACGGTTCAAGAGCAGTAGTCTGCGTCCTGACAAATCTTCTCTCGAAGCCCATGAAGGTGCGCGGTCGGATCGGCACTTCTTTCGTGTGCCTTTCTGCCGTCCTGACTTGAGTTTGCCGGCTAACGTTCGATATTTTTATATGTTGCAGATGGCCCAGTATTTTTGCTCCGGCACACGGGACGACCCAGAACTGTACGCTCATTATGCCTTGAATGTGCCGTTGTACACGCATTTTACGTCGCCTATTCGTCGTTACGCCGATATCATGGTTCACAGGCAACTTGCGGCAGCTGTGGGTCAGTGTTAGCTGTGTGACTCTCACCTGTTTCCGATTCTACGCTCGAAATGTTAGCCACTGTAGATTTTCTGTAGGGAATACTCGTTTTGTCGCTTGACGTCGTGTGCTGTCTTCACCCGCAGCAAAGGCACCTCTGCCCCTGTGCAGTCCGAAAGAGCTTCAGAAGGTGGCCAGCCATTGCAATGACAAGAAGACCAATGGACGTCTTGCTGGAGAACTGAGTACAGAGCTCTTCCTCTACATTTTTATTAAGGTAACTACAGGAGAAGTAGGTTGTCATTTCAGGTTTCACAGGTTTACAATGGTGTGAATTAAGCAATCATTACACATTTTGGTCATATCATAAATAAAAATATGAGACGGGGTCTCTCCCTCCTCAAACTCTGCCAACTGATCACCATTTGTTCGCAGCTTTCATGGCTTTTTTTTTTTTTTTTTTCAAACATTGTCTCACAGAACCAAAACCAAAAGTGAAGCGAAATCTGATCCCATGCATTTTTTTAACGGTCCGTCTAGCTCAAAGGCTACCACATCCTCTTGTGTCCGCTTCACGTTCATGTCACCACGTACAGGTGGAGCTGCTTACAACAATGCGGCATGCTCGCATCGTGCACTAATCTATCAAGGCACAGATAAGATGACATAGATGCGGTAAACCTGGTTGATGAGAATATTGGAAATTTCAAGTACGAATCGAGTACCTCCGAAGTTCGATTCGTATGTGTATTCAAAAATTTATATTTGAACTTGTCGAATTTTATGGTCTTCAGTTTGCCTCATGAGAACAACACATTGAGCAGTAGAACAATGGTTGCTGTTGAAAAAAGCAAGACAGCGGCAGGATTTGAACCAGGCACCTCTTGATTGCCAGTCAAGTGTCCTACCAATCGGGTCATGCTGGCGTCTGCTTTCCAACGGAAAAACACATTGTTTCATTGTAAAAATAACGTTACTGTATGTACATGTACAGATAAGCATGTATGCCTTGTATTAAGCCAATACAATAATCCATATTCCTCATTAACGCTTTTCAAGGGCCTGTCCCGGGGCATTTTTCTAAGGACCAGCAGCATACAACTGTGATCATGTTAGATTACCCGGGCTTAATTGTTACGTCTAGAAGCCTTTATCCCATGACGTGGTATTTGAAATTCGGTTTGATTTTCTAAGGGCAATTTTGCAGATATTATTCGTTTTCGAAAATTTCAATATATTTGCGCACCTCTAGATCCACAAAGAAAATAGCCAGAGTTTGAGCATCAAACACACACACACAAAAAAAAGAGACACAGATGAGAGCTATCAGGGCACCCTATTCTTGACGTCAAAAGCAGAATGCAAGCAAGCTGGTGTAATCTTGGCAGAGGCAACACGACCTTGAGTCTGAGGGCAACGATGAGACTGGGCGGACGAAAGAACATAGGTGGCCTCTGCCAACCCTATTTTTGTGTGCGTTGTGCCAGCTGCACGCATAATAACTACTTAAAAATGCATATAACCCTCGAAATAGATTGACTTTGAGTACGAGGACTCACAGTGAGTTGTCTGAAGTCAAATGCTCCTGTGAGACATATTTATCAGTGATGGCCACTAACTACTTCTACAGTAGTTTAACTATAACTACTAACTACTTTGTGATTGAGTAGTTTAACTAGTAGTACAACTACTTTTCAGGGGAGTAGTTAAAACTACTTTTTTAACTACTGCAATGTCGTTTAGCTACATCCATAACTACCTAACGTTGTCCACCAACACCAATCCCTTGTAGTGTTCTCGGACACCTAAATATGAATCACAAGCAATAATAAGCTTTGGCTCAAGCCATTGCTACGATCGTCAAATACGAAGCTTGCGGCGGGATTCTTTCTGTGCCTACGCGATAAAGTAAGTTGCAGAATTATTTCACAGCAAATGAGGCTTCACTAGACAAGCATTAAAAGTGAAGATTTAGTACATATGCGCGACACAATTGCTCTGCACTTCCGTGCTCATCCAACAAGTAGCTCAAGGCAAAAGTCGGAAGCACAATCGTGCCGTAAAGCTTGTGACAAAATCGGAAGTAGTTGGCGCCTTCAGTAACCTAACTACTGCAGTTAACTACTTAAAATAGTAGTTTAACTAGTAGTTGCCACTACATTTTTGCAAGTAGTTGATAACTACTTTTTAACTACAATCAGGTAGTTTAACTACATGTAGTTATCTACTGGCCATCACTGATATTTATGTATCTCAGTTATGCCAGGGAGCATGTGATGATAAGAAACAGTCGGCATGCAAAGGTGTTGTTTTGTAATCACAGAGTTGTTGCCAGGCGGCCGTGGGATGGTGCCGCAGAAATCGCATTTTCCGCAGTGCAGCGAAGCTATACTGCATGGTTGCCTGCCTGTGACACATCCACAGTGACAGTGTTTTCTGTCTGCACCATGTGACCCTTTTTGTTTTGTAACATGCAAATTTAGGATTGTTAGGCACAGTAAAAGACTTGGTTCAAAGTAGCACGATGGAAAAGACAAAAAAAAAAAAAGCCACAGTCCTGTTATCGATAAGTGTACCATGACACATAAGATGTGTTGACACAGTCGGAAAAAAAAAAGAAGAAATCGTTTCCAATTTTCTAATTGTTCTTTTGTCATTTCTAGGAATGCAAGAAGTTTGAAGATAGGGCCATGGTAACTGGTGTCCTAGAACATGCATTTGATGTCCTCTCATTGAGCCTAGGCATCATCAAAAGGGTTTACTGTGATGTGAGTTTCTCGTTTGCGTTTCTCAGTGTAACAGAACAGTATTTTCGGTTCAAAAAGGGGGGATCCTCATGGTTAACCACACATACCAGTGTAAGGCATGGAAGGCACAATGAAACTAAAATGTGACATCTCAAGCTTTGCACACAGAGCCTTGTGTTTTAAGTAAAACCAGTAAAGCTCATTCTTACCCTCAGATTTGCATCATCATCATCATCATCATCAGGGTACAACCCAGAAAGAAAAAAAATGTTCAAAATTCAAATTCAGTGACCAGTACAAGCACTGAAGGATGCTAAGCACATTTCAACCCAGTTTTGCCTATCTTTTATCCTACCTGATAGCGCCTGAAACAGAACCTGATTTTTGTTGCCCAATTTTCAAAAACAAACCCGAAGACACTAAGGGTCTGTACACACACTGTGCACTGACGGACCCCATGGAAACACTTACTCTCGGTACTCCGGATCATCGTCGTCATCGTGAATTTTTTTTTAAACCATAAGATGACGTAGACCTAGACAGTCTGGACTTACAAGTTCTCATTCAGTGATACGATAAAAAAACTCAGTATACTACTATAGTCAGTGACAACATAAATCATACATTCGGCCCTGCCCCCACACAAGAATCGCTCTGTGCGCGCGAATGGAGTGCAGCGCGGCCAAGTGGAAACTGGGGGGAGAGAGAGAGAGCCGGCACTACATTGGCTACAAGGCTGGTAGCCAATCGCAGGAGCCTTCCACGGATGAGTGGGCGGTCCCAATCGTAGGACTTAAGTGGTCACTCATCATAGGTGGAAATTGGAGAGAGGAGGCTCGCAATTAGAATTACGTCACAGGCACCTGCTTGAAGGTATGTTAACTTTTCTTTGCAGAAACTTGGAACGAAAAGCTTTTCTCACCGTAAAGAAGACGGAAAGAATTTTATAGAACTTCGCTACCAGTCCGTCAAAGGTGATGCCGAAGACGTGGTTGACGTTATCACTGCCTTCAGGGTCGTCGACATTGTGATTGTCACCCTTCCTGAAGTGCTGAAGTATCAGGTAGGCAGCGTGTTGCCTCGTTTAGATCGAAACTGTAACGTCTTGACAGAATCTCGGACGACAGCAGTGTGTTTACGTGTTCATAATTTCAGGTCACTGTAAAGCCACCTCCTGCGACTGTACCTGTTGAACCTGTGTGAGTATGTTGGTTCTCATTTTTGTGGGGGCTCAGTTCAGTTCAGTTTATTTCGGCAGATTACACATAACATACATGCAAAAGCTGGGAACTTCGTGAGGTTACTATGTTGTGGCTTTTTGTTCTTGTTCCCAACAGTATCTTTCACCTTTGTATGTAGAGATATCTGTATGAATTCAGGAAGATGCTGAAATAAAAATTAATATGGACAGCAGGGCAAGGGATTGTTCTGGATGTGAATGGGTGGAGTCTCGTGTTTTGGGATTAAACCAGTTAAAACCTGTTTTTACCAGGCATGTTGGATGTGGTTAGCACACAAACTTTAGTCCCACGTAAAGTGCCCGCAGAACATCTTCTAAATGCTGCCTCGTGAGGAAGTACTTGCAGAAGTTGAGTATTTGTAAACTTGTTCCCAGTAACAGACACACACAACCAAAAATAGATTTAATACAAGTTTTTATAAGGTCTTGTTTTTTGTTGCAACATGTTGCTTTCTGAGTGTAATTTCAGTGCAGGATCATTGACAAAATGCGGGTCTCTCTCATTCCAGGAAGAAGGGGAACATGAGAGAAAAAGTCTGAAAATGAGTGCTGCTGAAGATGGACTCTTTTACGCTTATTTATCTGGGATGCTGAATGCTACAGCTTCTGATTCGGCTACATAGAAATCATGCGGCTAGTGATTCACGCTCATAATTGTTAGTAAAAATAAAAAAATAAATTTAAAACAACTGCGTAATGATCATTACAACTGTAACGTGAACCATTTCACTGTGCCTATTCTTCCCGACAGCTAGGACGCCTGGCGGCAAAACGCCAAGAAACGTTCGTAAATGCTGACCTTTATTTATAAAGCGAACACTTTCGGCTGCTGTGATGTCCGGTAGCTCCCAATCAATGAAATAAATATTTTTGCTGCTTGCTCATGCTACTTTTGGGAATCCAGTACACTGATTTAACAATGCCGCGCACACAACGAGAAAATACGCAAGCATGGCACGATTGCCACGATTGCAAATGCCGGTTACCAAAATACATGTCGAACAGCTGCGTTGAGCAGTCGAAGTTACCTGTAAACTATGTAAATGAGAGATGCTTCACTGTTTCGTGGTTTCAGTAGATAGTATTTACTTGCGATGGCTATAAAGGTGTTCGTAGAGGCGACGCCTTTGGTTGTGGACCTAGAGTTTCCAAATGGCTTGGAGAAAGGTACGTATATAGGCCTAGCTTCAACGATAGAAAACTTACTATTATTTCTGCGCATATTACGTTATATATTCCAGCTTGTGTGCGCTGTTGGCTAACAGGTAATGATTTATTGTCGACAGTTACTTCTGATATTAAAATAATGGCGCTGTGAAAACAATTTTATGGAACAGCGTATGAACGTGGCGCCATTAGTTGTGAATTCAAAACGTAAAGGGCGATCGTAGCTGTAGTTGGCAAAATTTAAAATTCTGGAACTAAACGCGAGTGATGACTTCTTGTATGCTTCCTCTAAGACGTAAAAAAGGACTACACGTTCGTATTTTACGGAGTAGCCTCGCGTACGTGTGTTTTATGTGCTTCACCAATGGCTTTGCGCACTACTGACATAAATTAGTGATCGTCTGCTAACTTTTCAGGCTCGGGTCTTACGCTAGTACTAGAAGACCCAAAGCAGGTGAGCGTTTTAGTTTCCAAAGGATGTTCAGGAATTTAACATGAAGCTCCAACTCTTCAGAGATTGCAAGGCGAAGACAAACTTGGTATACAGTTCACCTATGTAAATGGTGAGCTTTCCAGACCACACGACCTTCATTTTTCTCACTGAAAATGTATTCCATGTTTAGGGGATGTCTTTCCTGTCGTCAGAACGGTCACTGTCGAAGACGACTTATCAGTACGTGACCATTCCATACAGCGCCACTTGCTTCTCATTCATTAATGTCTGTATCTCATTAATGTAATTCATTAATTCATTCACTTCAGGCATGCCTCAGAACATTGCAGAAGGTCAGAGTGGAAACTACCGCAGATGAATCAGGTGCGATTTTTTTTTATTGCATTTGGTCTCGTATTTGCATGCTATAGGGTCGTGTCATTTTTATAACTTTCAGGAAATCCGTCGGTATGTGTTGTCAAGGCTGTACCAAAGGTATATCCAAGCCGAGAGGTACGTAATCTTGAAATGATGCTGTTTCTTTGAAACTCCTCGAGATGCGCTGCCCAACCGCTCGGACAATAATTTAAAAAAGTGGCATCAGTGCCTTCAAAGAAAAATGTGTGTAGTACTGTGAAGTACTAATTCTCACGGACGCAGACATTGCAACATTAAAGTCCCGCAAAGCAATGACAACATAAAGGTACAGACATTGAGTTTTGCTCTGAATCAGTTTCACAAAGTAAAAGTTGCCAATTAGTAGCAATTTATTGCAGCACTCTTAGTGCTTTAATAAACCTGACAACCCAAGCTACACACTGTTTATATGAGTTTGCCTCCCACTGTCAAAGACAAAGGCAAAATGTTGGTGCTGGAAAAATACGTTGGCATCTTACATTGAAGCCGTTTGACTGCATCGAGCCATTATGTGCGCACAACTAACACTAACATTTTGTGGTGCACCAATAAGAAGACCCTATGGTTGTTTTTGGGCACCTATACAAAAATAAAGTTATTGTTATTATTATTATTTATTTGTTTTATTATTATTTTTATTATGCTATATAACACGTTTTCCAATCCCCGTGATGGTTGTTTAAACCAGGAGAACGAGGACGACCTGGAATTCCCAACTATTGGCAAAGTGCTGGACTGCCTTCCTGGGAGCCCTACTATGTTTCCCTTGGGTGAGATCTTATGTGTTCTGTACCATTTCCGTAAAATGAGACTTGGTTCGCACTTTGCTCCCAAGTTGAGAACTTCAATTCCGAAAGGTGGCAACTCTCGTGCTTACACGATGTGCTCCCTTGTATGCTTACAGGCTCTCCAGGCAACTCCAATCCTCCATCGGAGAATGACGGGGGTTCTGAAGTGCACGTGAGATTTGTTTTCTTTTTCGCCTTTTACGTTTTGCTTGCCGCGCATGTTCCGCGATAACAAAACGCGCGGAGCGGCGATCAATACGCTGTGACAGTTTGTCTCTGGAAGATGGACCAATGAGGTTGCTCCACGGGCAATAGAGGAGAGAGGGAAATCGAGGAGCTGCGCAGACAGCTGACCTACTTCCATACAGCGTATTCCTCTCGGGGTTGCTACTCCGTTGCTACCGTTGACGGACGGGTTTCGTTGAATACGCAAACGCGCCCTATTCCACAGCGGCAATACGCTACGACAGTTCCTCTCCACGCAGGGGAGGGGGTGAGGTTATAAGAAACCATGTGACAAAGTGTCTCTCTACTCACAATGCACTCATAAGGGGTCATTCGTAAATGGCATGAGTTGACAGAAGAAAGCATTTGCACTTTGACCTTGAAATCTTATCCAGTCATTTTGGAGAGGGACCAATGAGGTCACTCCACAACAATAGGGGAGAGAGGGAGACTGAGGAGCTCTGTTGACAGCTGGTGTACTGCATATTGCATGTGATACAGATTTTTTTCTCAAAAAGTTGAGGGTGGGAAGCTCTCTGTTCGAAAGGTCCCTTAGGTCTAGGGGCGTAGAGTTTAGTTTGATGACATTTAATGTAACTCATTTATTTTATTTAACTTAATTAATTTAACCCTATGCTAACCTGTAACACCAAAATGTTACATTAAATTTCTTGAGCACCAATTGCGTACATTATTGGAAAAACGCAGGTTCTACATATAAAATATTTGGATAACGCAGTAATTGCACAATCAAATCAAATGGTTTTAACCATACTTTGGTGAAAGGGAGTGAGAGGAGAAAATATTTTCCGTCAAAATAAGCTGCATTTTCATGCTCTGTCACTGCCATTTTATCATTTATCACCCATAATTCTTATGTGAAATGTACTGATTAGTGCTGGATATGAAATATGCTAGGAAAAAAAACATCATTTTGGGATATCTAGTGCTGTGAAATCTATGCGTTACAGAAATGGCGGATTTTGCCACAAAGTGAATAATTTATTGTTGTTGTTGTTGTTGTAATTTCATGTTGTATGGTTTGAATGCCTTTATGCCCAGAGAGTAATATATTATGTGATGTAGTGTCATGTCAGTGTCAGCTGCAAGTAGATTCAAAGTGTTACTTTCATTGTTAGATACGAAAGTACGCATTTTTTTAAGCATGACTGCTTAGACAAGGCAAGTGGCACAATCCCATGTACACAGCTGACACTGCAGAATGAACTGATTTTTTTCGTTTGTTTCCTTCAGTTGTCCGACTATGACCCGGACAACCTTGCAGGTTTGTTTCTGTCCTTTTAAGTACCGAAGTCTGTTCGGTAACCACATTTCTATATATGTCCCGTGTTTGTTTTTGCTTCTAGATTTGTCAAGTGCTCAAGTCATGGATTTGGTATGTGAAAATTGTCTGCTTGAAGGCAGAGTGCAGAATTGAATTACCTCCTTTGGTGCATGTATTCGGAGCACGACCTACTAGACTATAACGACCATGTCATAGGCTTGGCCATGTCTTCCCAGCACCGTATTTGGAAGCTAGCGGTGGCACCACTGATCGGCCCGGTTATTGCTTCCTCAATTTCTGCAATACTTTGTATTTGAGTTTACCTTTGTATTTTTGTACAAGCGGTGAATGTCCCACGAGTGAAGCTCCTTTCTAAAGTTGATTATCATCATCATTCTTACGCGTTTTCATAGGAGCTTTCGCTGTCGTCTGCTACTGTAATCACACGTCCGCTTCTTCGCGTTCAAAATTCAAATTTCCATTGTCCAATCATGATGCAGATCTCGCGTGCCGATGAGTAGCGCCCCTAGCGGATCGTGCGGATGGGCCCTTCATAGGGGATGCCGATTATGCCGTGATCGTTATAATCTGCAGGGTTATTTTAGCAAACGTTACACATTTCGATCGCCCTGTAAAAATAGAAGACTAGATTTGGCCCATCCCAAACTTTGCAAACTGATAGCCATTTATCTGAAGTTTCATTTGAATTTTTTGTAAGCGCTACGGTCACGTAGAAAGAAAATTAAAAATAAACCAAAATCTCGCTCCATGCTTTTTCAATGGCCTATCTCACACAAACACTGCCATTTTTTCTTCTGTTTGCTTCACGTTCACATCACTTCACACAGGTAGCGCTGCCTGCAACGATGTGACATGCAGATTCTGACGTTATGCACCAATCCTCTTGTTCTATATGCTGGTGCCACCTGTGTGTGGTGAAATGAAAATGGAGCGCATACAGCAGAAAATGGCGGCTTTTGAGTGGGATAGGCCATAGAAAATGCATAGAGTGAAATTTTGCTTGTTTTTTTTTTTAATTTCTCTTTTACAGGACCATAATGCTCACAAAAAATTCCAACAAAACTTCAGACCAATGGCGCTACCAGTCTGCAAAGTTTGGTGTTGGATAAACCCCGTCTTCTATTTTTAAGATGCGATCGAAATGTGTAACGTTTGGTAGACTAACCCTGTAGTAGGTCGTGGTTCAGATACAACCTACGAGGCGAGGGCCAGAGAAAATGATCCACAGTGTGTTTCCCAACTCATTTCAGGATAACTCTGAAGACATCGATGACCCAGCAGGTTTATCAGGTAAGCTGTGTGCCGTATCAGTCACATTCAGATGAGAATGGTACTAAGAAATTGTGGGAACATAGGAGTGACTTTCACGTGTCAGTTGCAGAGAGCAGTGAGCAGGCAGACAATGCCTGCGTGTGCACCATATGCGACTACACAACTGACTCAGCGTAAGCGTCCGCGCTATGCGACCGTTACGGGTGGGTTTATCGCGAGCCGGGACTCCCCGTCTCATCGCGTCCGTCCCCATCTTGTTGCAGGGATGGGCTGAAGTACCACATCCGCCTGCACGCCATTCACGGAGAACTGTGTTGCAAAGTGTGTAAGGAACACTTTCGCACCATCAGTGACTTCAAAGCCCACTGCGCCACCCACGTCCCCGTTATCAAGGAATCGTCTGTGGAGAGTAGCAGCAAGCGCATCAAAACTCAGGTGAGTTTGTCGTCGCCGCCTTATCGGTAAATCCTTGTGCGGTCGTTGCTGCATCAAAGAGTTCCTTGCGGGCTTTTCGGTGTCACAGTTGACAATGTACTGGAATTCGGTTGCAGCCCCGCTATGTTAGCTTCAATGTTGCAGTGAGACTTTGAATTATTAATTGAGGATGGTTGTAGAGGGGGGGGGGGGGATATGTTTATTATATATAAAAAAAATAAGAGGGAAAGGTTAGCCACCGGTATGGCGGCTTGCTATTACCAGGGAAAAAAAGGGAAAAATAAAGGCAAACAAAAAGAAAAACAAAGAAAAAGGAAAACAAATAAAACTGCTCATTAAACGTTGTAATAGATGAGGCACTTACACACATAGTAAGACAAACACAACACAATCTTCACAACACCCAGTTGCAGACGTCAGTGGATTGATGGTGGTTGAAGAAAAGGCACCATCAGCAGTGGAATTTGAACCTACACGCTCCAATTTCCAGTCAGACGTGTTACCAATTGCATGATGCTCTCTTCAACGTACCAAGCCATGCTACACTATCACCCTCCGCACATTCTCTCTTACATTGTTGCCAGTCGCTCTCGCATTCACACAGACGACCACAAGTGTGTTCATCTGTGAATGTGAGACAGTTGTGACTGGGAACAATGTAAAACACGATCTGTTACGTGCTACACCAGTGTCACTGCACATGAGAGGCGTTGCAAAGAAGGGATGTAACACGTCAACTCGTTGAATACATGGTCATTGCTTGGGAACACGTATCACTTTGTCGGCTTGCTCTCGTCTTGTCAGAAATGCATGTGGTTCACATCAAGCTTTTTTTGTTGCTGTTGTTGCTCATTTATTTAAAGCGCAACCAATGAGGGAATGGCCTTCAGAAGCAGGGAAAGGAGGATACTAGAGGGGTGTTCAGTCAGACCTAACAGATCCTAACCCAGTTCCTTTCCTGCATGGCGTATATACTTTCAGAACGGCAATGCATCAACAAAGCACCATATTCCAGCTTTGTATCCTACCGATTACTAGAGCACTGCATGGGCCGCATCCTTAGGCCCAGGCCCAAGCCAAGCCCGGCCTTCATTTGATTTACCCGTCCGGCCCCGGCCCAAGCCCGACGTATCCCACGTTTCTCAGCCCAGGCCCGAGAAATTTATAGGCTACCTGGCCCAGCCCAGTGTATCAGGCTGTAAAATTTGACTAACAGAAGGGTAACACAGGCTCGAGCCCGACTTAGGCACGGCAATGTACGCGCCCATGCCCATAGTGGTCAAACCCAAGCCCAGCTCAGGCCGACAAAAAGAAAGCTGTGGGCCGGGCTCGGGTTTTCAGGTAAGCCCGAGCTCGTGCAGTGCTCTACTAATTACTACAGTCAAACTCCTTTATAGCGAACACCTTTTTAACGAAAATACCACTACAGCAAATTTTTTTGCGGTCCCGCTGGAGCCCTATAGGTCCAATAATGGACGTCCTTTTTAACGAAACTACCGTTACTGCAAATTTGTTTTGCTGTCCCCTGAGTTTCGTTATAAAGGACTTTGACTGTACGCCAACAGTAATCAGTGTAAAAAAAAAAACACAAAGGGGAGACGTGCCTATACCTTTAAAACACTACCACGAAAGTATCGTAGACCTTTTGGTGGCGAAACACGTCATCTGCCGTACTTGGCCGTAAAACGTGAGCCTCAAGTCACGGTGCTCGCTGAAGACGGCCCTATGTCTTCCTGCAGGTCCAGTCGAGCAACCGACGCAAGAACAGTGAAGAAGCGAGCCAGTCCCCAGCCGTATCCGAACGTGGGCCTCCGACGCTGAGCTGCTGCGAATGCTCGCGGAGCTTCGCATCCGCGTCGCTGCTGCACGCGCACGAGCAGTCGCACTACGAGACTGTGAAGCAGGGCGACAAGGAGTGCGAAATCTGCTCCAAGACGTTCACCACGGTGCGCGGACTACAGCTGCACCTGAAGAAACATGCGAGGCTGCACCAAAAGAGCAGAGCTGAAGCGGAGAAAAGTGGAGCAAAGGGAGCGGAAGACACCGCGGATAAGGTGTGTGGTCTTTAGCAGGCTCAAGGCTATGTGGCAAGCATGGGTTAAAGGAGACACTAACGTGCAGAAATTTCTCCCGGCGGAATGAGAGGTGTAGTTGCCTTGTCGTCGATGCGAGAGGAACAGGATTCATGAGTTGTGTTGTCCGTAACTGAGCCTCTGTATGCAATAAGGGGATAAGTCGACTTACAGGATATGCACGTAAAGTAGACACATAGATACATGTTAGCTGCAATTACTTTACCAAATATTCACTTGAAGTTTTCTTGGTTTGAGATCTTTCGCCTTTTCCCCTTATTGCATGCAGAGGTTCAATTTATGAGCGAAAGAAACCACAATTTGCGCTTTCTCTCTCCCTCTTCTCCTTACAATGCCCAACAATGCGGAGTGGGCGCTCGTCGATTTGCCTAATCATCACGGGAGACTGTTTGAGGTGACCAAACCGGGACCTCTCCACAATGTTGCGCTTATCGGGAGTGAGAAGGAAAGCGTAAATTGCATTGTTCTCTTACAAATGATAAAACTTTGAAAAATTATGAAATTTTTGCTCTTAAATTGTGAAATGTCAAAAATTTGAGTTTTTTGCTCATAAATTGGGCAAAAAAGTCTTTTTTCTCATAACTTATGAATGGCACAACAGATGAATCCCGTTCTTTCTGCGTTGATGTCAAGGTATCTTTCAATCCACGTGGAGGATCTTTTTCACTTCAGTAGCCCTTTAATGTCATACTTGTGCATATCAGTGAACGCATTGTGGAACTTTGCTGTGTGGGTTTGAGTGCACCCTTAGGGCAGAACTTCACCGCACGACACGCTGTTAGCCAAGCAGCAACCCGAATGACATCGTTTTCTCCCCTAATTTGTTGAAAACAGGAGGCGTACTTACACCTTTTTGTGACATTTACATAAATGGTCACAAAAAAGCATACTAAAGGCACCTTCACTTTATTTATTCTTCAGAAACATAAATTTTATGTTACCTTTGCACTCTAAAAAGAGAACTTCACCACATAGTACGCCTTTAGCTAACCGCCATCTCGAATTGCATCGTTCTGCCCCATGATTGGTTGAAAACGAGAGGCGTACGCCTTCTCGGAACAATTGTGCAGTTGCGTCAATTGTCCCAAAAAGGTGTACGCCCTGCGCTTTCCACAAGTAGGGTGTGGTAACGGCATCATTCTATGTAGCAGTTGGCCTCCACCGTGCTATGTGGAGAAGTTTTCTTTTTAGAGTGTGTGTCATCCAGCTTGTGACTTCTGACACAGGTATTTCACTGTGCCAGGCTTTTCTACGCATTGTGCCACATGAAATCGCTAGCAAACATTTTTCAATCTGCAGCCGTAGACTGCATTATTCTGGAAACCTCAGCTTTATTTGTTAACTTTTGCATTTATTTGTCTGTGTATTGTTTTTATGATACATCCAGCTTGCCAGCAGTGCTGCAGCAGCAGCATCACCAGTAGCAGAACTTCCAGCAGGAGGGACGACAGGCTTTGCGTGCCCGCTGTGTGGAAGGTCGTTCGACCAAGAGCGCAAGCGAGACCATCATGTCGTGCGCAAGCACACCAAGGCGTACCCATTTCAGTGTAGCATGTGCCGAAGGGGATTCATGTTCCAGAAGAATCTGGACCGCCATTTTCAAGACACACATAGTTGTGAGCATCAATAATTTTGATGATGTTGCACAGTATTGGTCTTTAGTGTTGTGATCACTTTGATGCAGTGTAGACTACTTATTGCGATATTCGCAGGATCTGCAAAGAGCTTTGCTGTTTCCGCTAATTTGCCGTGTGCAGTAGCTCCTTGCAAAGGCGTTGACAAAAAGACTGTAAAAACGTATTTTATGAGAAAGAAATTCTGTCTTTCATATATATGTAGGCCTTTTGTGATGCCATTCTGCAAGTTAGCTTCAGTTTAGCATTAGCCATGCACTCTCTAAGCATTATTGAAATTTATACTGAGTGTGTATAAGCAGTGCCGAAATCATTTAATTGAACGTAAGAATGAAGAACAATAGGCAAGCCGCTTTGGAACTTTGTGAGGTCTAGCTGGCTCTAAAGGTCCGGTACAGTTGCCAGTAAGACTGTCGGCTTTTTGCAACGTAGATACATGCGCATTAAGTTCAATGTCATTATGTCCATGACCGCACAAAATGTTTACTGCACAAAGAATTTCACTAAATATTGCACCAATTGGAAATGGAATTGCATAAATATGGAATCAATGTCAATGGTTCCCACTGCATTTTACCATAAGGCAAAGTAGGCTATGGCAAACATATTTTGTAAAATAATTGATCATCAGCATATATTTCTTTAGGTCACTATGTGCTCAATGTGGTGGAAGCAATGGATGAAAGTCGGGTGAGGTCAACGTTTTCTTTCATCTCTTTCTCTCTTTCCCTCTGGTAATAAGACACTCAGTGGGATACAGATATAATCTCTGGCATATCAACTGATCAGAATAGCAGTTTATATTATTGTATGATAAACGCTTTTTCGTAATGTGTTTTTGTACTTCTAACGATGTGCTACCATTTTCAAGGTCTTGCATGCCCCATGGAAATCATCACTACAGATCACAAAATTTTTCTGTTAACACACAGTTACACAACGAAAGGCTGTTCTGACTAAGTGGCATTTGGCCTTTGTATAATGACTCTTTGACGTTTGAACGTATACTTAGGGCCCTGTGTTTTTGGGTTTTATGTTTTTTAAAATCGGGAGGTAAAAATCGAGTTTTATTTCAGGAGCTGTGAAACAGGGTTAAATCGAGTGATATCAGGTGGAAAGGTAGATTTTCGGGTAAAAAATAAAAATAAAAGAGCACTTCAGCACAAACAGCACAAAGCATACTGCATGGATCATGTTGACTAACTCTCAATGCAGTTCATCCCACTAATGCAGTCTACCATACACAACACAGGGGGACTCTTCTCTCAAACAGGGGCTCACAAGTTTGGAACAGAGCATCATCTAATGAACACAATGAACACACTGCCACAAAATGTTTCACCATGAGGTATTCAAAATGATTCAAATTGGGCCTCTTCTGATTATTCGAATTCAATTCGCGGTGCAAGCGAAATATTAATAAACTATTCGCAATGGCAATTTTGCCATTCGCACGGCTCTAGTCATTAGTCGTCCTGTAGTTACATACCGTATTTACCCGAATGTTAGTCGACCCCCCCCCCCCCCCCCCCCCTTCCTTTTCGAGATTCATGAAAATGAACAAAACAACTTTTCTGGTAACGAAAACGTAAAAGATGTATTCATCGGGAAAGAGTATCGCACATTGCTTCAATGACACCGCGTAGAAACGACGCACTTTAACCATGGGAGAGAAAGGAAGAAGGAACTTTCGTTTTGACGGCTTTCATTGCTGTCGTTTGTCACATGTCCAAATCTCTTTCACCCGTTTCCCTCTCTCTCCCCCACTCCATGTGAGGAAGCGAACGCGCGTGACCAGCGCGTTGGCCGCAGAGCAACGTGGTTGCGCAGACCACGATTATAAGTCGACCCCCTACTTTCGATCATCGATTTTGGAAAAGGGGGGTAGACTTACATTCGAGCAAATACGGTACGCACATGACCTACCTTCGAAAACCGCATCTAAGTTAGCTCTCGTAGTTTTATTACAAAAAATACCGTAAAGAATAAGAAGAAAAAAAAATGCCTCGTATGTTTTCCATTTTCCCTGTTACCACTAACGCTGTTCTGATTTTCAAGGAAGGTGAAATCGTACAGCTATCCCAAATGAAATGCAACTACTGCACTTTCAACACATTCGCCATCGGAAGCATGCAGTCTCATCTGGCTTCTCATCCCGAGATCAGATACTACGCCTGCGAAAAATGCGACAAAGAATTTTCCAGCGAGGTGAGCCACCGTCCCCGACCGTTTTGAAGAGTGGTAGAGTGGTGACGCTGTTATCACGTGCCACCAGGTGCGCTACCGGCGCCACGTTGAGACGGGAGTGTGCGACATGAAGCCCGAGTGCGACGTGTGCGGGAAGTGCCTGAGCAGCATGACCGCGCTGCGGAACCACAAGCTGTGCCACGGGGAAGACAAGGCCTTTCGGTGCAGCGTCTGTGACGAGAGTTTCAAGACCAACACTACGCTCAAGTATCACGTGTGAGTAGGGGGTGCCACCTTTCGTAGTGAAAAATATACCGGCTGAGAGAGAGGAGGAGGTGGAATAGTGGGAAAGGGAAGTGGGTGAGGGGTGGAAGAGAACACACAGAAAACAAGAGAGAGAGAGAGAGAGCTCAAGGTAATACGAGGAAACATATGTTCCTGTGTGTAATAATAATAATAATGAATAACTAAGGAAAGAACTGGTGACTGCGGAGTTGTATCTGTGCTCCAGATTTATTCAAGCTGTAGTGGAATGTTGAAGAGAAAACCCCGCAAAAGCCCATATGAAAGGTCTTGAGCGACAAATACCGGCAAAAGGCTGCCGGTATCACCTTCCTACCGGCAACGGGCAGAGCGAGCAAATAACCGGCCGTGTCGGTATAATACCGGCCTGGTGGCAACCCTACGTGTGAGTAGGGTTGCCACCTTTCGTAGTGAAAAATATACCGGCTGAGGAGAGGAGGAGGTGGAATAGAAGGAAAGGAGGAAGTGCTTGTGGGAAAGAGAAAGTGGGTGAGGGGTGGACGAACACACACAGAGAGAGAGAAAGAGACAAGCGTGGTTGCTGAAGATAATATGAGGAAACATATGTTCCTGTGTGTGTCTGGATCATTGATACTAGGAATTGCTATAAACAGGCATGAACACTACACTGGATCGTATTGGAGCAACCGAATTGGACTGCCACTTACTTTGAAAAAGTCATTATCGCAAACAAGCGCACGGGAAATGTGCACCTGAAAGAGAAAGTGTCCCCACTTTCATTTGTTTTGCCTTCTTTCTCGTAAGACGGCTGTCACCAGCATCAGGATCAAAGTGGGGCACCCTTCTTTGCAGGCAGAGATCTCATGAAGGTTGTTTACAGCCCAAGTTCTAGCTGGCTCGACACAACCACTGCTCCCCCCTCCCCCCCGAGCACAAGATTTAATGAATAACAATGATAACAATAATAATAATAAAATGGATAACTAAGAAAATGACTGGTGACTGCAGAGTTGGGCCCGTGATTTATTCAAGCTGTAGTGGAATGTTGAAGGGAAAACCCCGTAGAAGCCCTTACGAAAGGTCTTGAGCCACAAATACTGGCAAAACGCTGCCAGTATCGCCTTCCTACCGGCAACCAGCAGATTGCGCAAATAACCGGCCCTGCCGGTAATATACCTGTTTGGCGGTAACCCTGCGTGTGAGCCTCATTTCTTTGCTTGACTTGACTTGACTTGGATCGCAGACAAGCAAGGCACGGTGAAATCAAGGCCTTCAAGTGCGAGCACTGTTCCAAGAGCTTCAGCTTTGCGGCCCAGAAGAAACGTCACGTGAGCAGAGTTCACCTGAGGGAGACCAATCACCCCTGTAACCTGTGTCCCATGAAGTTCATGACCAAAAGGGAACTTATGCTGCATCTTCTGTGTGGGCACAAATGTAAGTTCTCCCAACAACTAGTAAGCTGTGGCAACCATGGGGGGTCTAACTGGTGCAGAGAATCTCACTGGTATACTCGTTTCTCGTTTCAGTTCAACCTGCGCTCTCTGACAAGGGCAAGGCACTGATGCCCGACGGAACAGTAAGCTTATATTTCTATTTTAAACAAATCTCGCGTCTGTGCACTCTGTTGCACAACGCTGCTGTGTAACAGAGTAACGAGTGCTCATCGTTAACTCGAACTTGGATATCTCGAAATATTGGTTAAGTTTAAAGGTGTTCGGGACAGAATTCATATACCTGTCTAATCGGCGATAATGTCAGGTGAGCAATAGAGCAAAACAAAGATGACAATAAAAATAATGAGAGAGAGAGAGAGAGAGCACTTTTTTTTTTCAGCTGTTACCATTACAGCAGGCAGTATATCTTCGGTTGGATCTCGGTAAATGCCCAATGCACCTCCTGATTCTCTTAAGAACACGTCAGTGCAGCTTAGCACATTTCAGAGTTTAATTAAAATAAAATAAACAATTAATTAATAATTTAATTAAAAATAATTTTTTATTTTTTTTATTTTCATTTAAGCTTTATAAAATATCTTGCAATCGAAGGCCGATGTTCCCTGCAGATAAATGCTGTGGATTGCACATTTTTGTGTAGCATTAAATTTTTTTTTTTTTTACGTGCTTATCGAAATATCCCACATATTATACTAAGACTATTCATTTTTGTTATCAAAGAGTATCATCGAAAACATTTTCATTCTAATTAATTTTTCTCAGTGTCACTTTTAATGAGATAATCGCATGTTGCAACTTCCGTTTCCAGCACGCTCCCAACCTGAAGCTGTTTCAGTGCGAGTACTGCGAGTATGCCTCGTACAGCCGCAAGGGCTACCTGCGCCACCTGGTAGACCACACCGGCGTATGGCCCTACGCGTGCGACCTGTGCGGCAAGGGCTTCATAGAGCGTAACCAGGCTGAGCGTCACATTAGGGCGACGCACACGACGGAGAGCTATCCCTGCCCTCAGTGCCCGAGGGTCTTTGTGCTTCCCTCAAGCTACCAGGAGCACCTGCAGGCTCACACCGAGCAGCAGGGGACGAGTTGCCCACACTGCGAGAAATACTTCGAGACGCACGGTCTTTACTCTTTGCACCTGCAGACCCATTCGCGTGACCTCCATTATCGCTGCCAGGTGGGTGGACTGCCAGTCGTTAAATTTTTAAGGAGAAATTTCTTCGCTTTAGTGCACTTTTAAAGTTACTTATAGGCACGACATACTAGATTATAACCACCATGTCATAGGTGGCGCTGCTCATTGGCCCGGTGGTTGCTTCCTCAATTTCTGCAATACTTTGTACTTCAGCTTACCTCAGTATTTTTGTAAAAGCGGTGCTCGTTTCACGGGAGATGTTTCATTCTAAAGTTGATTACATTCTGCGCATTTTCGTAGTCGTCTGCTGTCGCTGTCGTCTGCTAGTAATAATAATAATAATTGTACCGCGATGTTACACGTAAGGTTTGTCTGCCTACTGCGGCGACATGCTGCACATGCTGCAGGGTACGTCCGCTTCCGCGCGCTCAATTTTCGAATTTCCGTTGTCCAATCACGATGTAGATCTCGCCGGCTGATGAGTAGAGCGGCCGTAGTGGATTGCGCGGACGAGCTCCCCATTGGGGGTTGCCAGTTATGACGTGGTCGTTGGATTCTAGTAGGTCGTGCTTTACGGTCACGCAAGTGTTTCTTTCTGCATTTGGTAGGTGTGCGGACAGGGATTTTCCAAGATCGCAGCTCTCAACTTTCACATGATTGTGCACAAGCATGAGAAAGGAGGACCAAATACATGGACCTATTCTTGCGACGTATGCAAGAAGCGCTTCAAGTACCCCGGAAGCTTGGCCGCACATAAATACAAGCACTCGCAGGTTAGAGAAATTATTGTTCTTCTCTGCGCGAGGCTTATCTGGATGTGAAGGATATTGAAGGGGTGAACACTTTCGATGCATGAGCTATGGTAACATGTACAGTATGTATGCAGTTGGAGGTGATGCTGCTCTTCTTGAGCAGGTGTGGGCCTTCTTCATTTTTGCGGTATTGCTCGAGCCTTGCGAATACACTTACGTTTTTGGGTTTTATACTTTTTGAAAATTTGGGAGTGCCCCTTGTACAGCGCTGGACAGAAGTTTAGGAAATACGCTCCAGTGCATTCCTCCCTCAGAGTGGCAATGTTAGCAGCGAATGATACCATACGGACTTTCAGACACCTGACTGGGTTACCTAGGCACATGTCTGTAAGTCCATACAATCATATGCGTGTTCCATAAACTTCTGTCCAACACTGTACATCTCTCTCTCTCTTTCTTTCTAATTTTATATAAATGACACCTGGATGGGACCCCCTTGATGTTGTGAAGTCTATAGCTTCAGTCTCCAAAAGATAGACTGCAACTGTAATTTAGGCTCGTTGAAGTCAAGCGAAAATGGTTGTTCGTGCATGTTTGTGCTGTCATACGTCCACGGTGTAATGCTGTCACAGCAGCAACTACTGAGTGACTCAAAGTGGAATGAGTGAGTGAATAAAATGGATGTGGTTTGTCCCTTCAAATGACGCACCCCTGGAAGTCGTTGAGGAAGTGTGTTAGCTTAGCTCAATTGGTAGAGGCCCGAACGGCACCCAGAAGGTGTGGGTTTGAGTCCTACAGCTGGCTAACCTTTTTCAGTGACTTCCTTCTTTCAGCAACTACTACTTGATTTAAATGATGATGAGTAGGGAGTTTTCATCACCAGGAGCAATAACCCCTACCCCATTGCTGTCACACATTATCATAGGTTGTGAAGTCTGGTTTCAGTTTCCAGAAGAAATTTAGGCTTGCTGAAGTCCACAAGTGAAAATTGTATATATGTTTGAACTGTCAAACACGGACAGCACCACACTGTGCAAGTGTAAAAGCAGTGCTTGAAAATGTGGTGTCATTGCCACTTCTTTGGCAGTGGAAGGCTTTCAGCCCGGTCAATAGCCGATTGTGGGCCGCACGTTTGAGACCCCTGCCACAGTTAACCCCTCAACAGCTGAACTGTTTTACGAAATTCGGTCAATATTATTGTTTCATCAATATTGTTAATACAGTCGCCGTCCGATTTTTCGGACTCGGCGGGGATCGCGCAAAAGTCAGAATAATCGAGCAGTCCGAAAAAAGCGAATTTCGCTTCAAAATAAACTTTACTAAGCCCTAGTAGGCTGGAAAAATTTGTCGATGCTTTCCTAACGTGCTTCCAGCTCTGCCTGATAACATTAGCTTCTATTTTCCGAAGCGACATTTCGTCAATGTACACTGTCAGACGCACCGCTGTCATCAAGTCCGCAAGTCGGCTTCACCTAACGCAGCGTGCTTTAGGTGAAGCTCGCTTTACAACGCTGTCGCGCGACTCGCGGGTGGACAGCACGTGCTGGGCCGTTGGCCAAAAACGAAGACGCAAAAGCGCTACGACAGACCTCTTCTACTCAGAGGAATGGAAAGTCAACAATCATCACTGCCTATTTTTTTTGCCTGTATATTTTAGTTGGGTGATTTCTTTTGATACGAATTTCAGATGATACCAATATTTTCCGTATACACCCCAAGAGAGAAATTCGCGGGTTGGGCAAACAGAGTCCGAAATATCGAGCTGCACGGCGTGCGAATTTTTGGACGTTCTTATACATCACCTCTATGGGACCCG
Source organism: Ornithodoros turicata (assembly GCF_037126465.1). Taxonomy (NCBI): domain Eukaryota; kingdom Metazoa; phylum Arthropoda; class Arachnida; order Ixodida; family Argasidae; genus Ornithodoros; species Ornithodoros turicata. Next base: position 16,427,927 of record NC_088210.1, on the reverse strand, counting down.
CGGCCGTTCCGCGAACGAGTCCGAATAATCGAGCATGCCCGAAAAATCGGTCGGCGACTGTACCATTAATGTTACTAGTGCACTAGTGCAGTTACTTTCACAAAGTGCACGTTAGCTTGCTTCAGACTCAGAATTTAAATTGCACGCTCACCCGTAGAAACACTTCACACCAATGAAACTGAAGTTAACGCATCTCTTTCTGTTAAATATTTTGTCCTTACTTCACCCTCGTACGTCTACAACACCGGAACTCTCTCGCAGGACATCTTGAAAAAGTGCGAGCTATGCCACGTCACGCTTCGAACGGAAGGTCTCTTCGAAGTGCACATGCGTCGCCACCGTGGGGAGAAGCCATTCAAGTGCCCGTACTGTGACAAGGCTTTCACACTGTCCATGACACGCAAGCATCACGTGACTCGTTTCCACACCGGGGACTACCACATCTTTTGTCCGCTCTGCCAGAAAGGTGTTGTGTCCAATAAGATGCTGCGTAGACACCTGTACCACGTCCACGGCACTGTCGTCACAAAGAAAAAGGCCGTGCTCGCGTCCGACGCGGCACTCATGCTGGGCACCGTCGAAGGTGTCGCGGCGGTGGAGGGCGTTGATGCCGTCGAATCCGTCGAGGCTGTCGGCGATGCTGTTGAAACGGTTGTCGAAACCGTAGAGTTCCAATAAGAGCTGCAGTTTTCGTTCCACGGTTGTGTGATGCGTGTTTATATTGATGGCGATACGATCCAGGTCATGTGATGGCATGTTATGATGCTGTTAGCACACATTCTGGTGTTATTTTGTATGATCCTGTTATCATGCAAGGGTTGTAACATGGCTTTCATGTATCATGAAAGACTGTTGGGCAGCTCTTGTCAACATTAACAATAGCACTGGAAAAAAAAATCTGTCTCGTTTTTGAGTGCGATAACAGCCACACTGGGGGAATATTAAATGAACGAAATCCTTGCGTTAAACTAACGGAATAATTTTGTTCAACGAAGTTTTCCTCATGGCCCCCAAGGATTGCTGTAATCGCGCTCGGGAACGAGACCGCATTTTTTTTTCTGTGTTATTATTAAGGTTGACTGGAGCTGTACATAGGTTAAAATTCACTTCTGCTTGAGATGGCCCATGCATCCGCATTGATCGCCAGTGCAAAACGGTAGTGGTGGTCTTGATTTTTGCTTGCTCTTGTATTGCTGACATAAGTCACCAAAATTTTATTGTAGCGTTAATGTTGTAAATTTTAATTAGGAACTGTAAGGAACTGTTGAACACCTGAGGGAGTGGTCTCGTGGAAACAAACTCTGGCCTTTGAGGTACATTGCGTTCAATTATTGCAAAGTTGGAGGAATAAAGTTTCAGGTTTCACACTGGACATAGACAGTGACCTTTTGCATGGAGGAACCCATTCCTTTTTTTGGGAGGACAATCTGCTGGTCGTTTGATCCCTGGCCAAAGTGCATGCGTAGCATAGCGGTTATCCAAAAAGTAGCGACTGCTTCGCATGGCTAATGACTACTATAAGCCTGAGGGTCTCTCCCATATGTGATGTTGTACTTGAAATAGATTTTTAAAAAATTGGCTTCATGTATCTTAACACTACCACTTCAAATGTGCCATCCAGGGTGTTTATCTTTTATTTTTGAACAGTTTTATTTAAACAGCGCAAGTTCTGTAGAACAACTTGTACATAAAATTAGAAGTCTGCATTGAGCTCTGCTAAGGCCACAAGGACTGAAAGCATTGTTATCTTGCACCCTTGTGTGCTAAGCCAGCTAAGGTGCTAGCGCCTTGCAGTGATGGTGTTACACGGCCCCACAGTGCCTGAAGGTAGAAACTGTCAACTGACAGTTCAGTACTGTGGCCTTCACAAAACAGTAACAAATAAGTATGGCCCTATGCCCTGTTATGCCTGCGCCTTGTCTTCCTGCACTCTGTCGCCAGACTCCTCGACGACGAGCTGTGACATGTCATCTTCCGGTGCCTTAAGGCATCCGTTTTTGATGAGCAGAGGCCGTATGACAACGTTGTTGTAGAGGAACATCCCGACGATGAGGACAAAAAAGCCCACAAGCTGTATCCAGCTGAACTTCTGCCATCTTACAATCAGGCTGACAGCCCAGATGACCAGCGTACGTACGCTGTCCAGCACCATTCGGGTTGTTGCACTCAGTTCTTTCGTTACACTTATGCCAGCAAAGTTAAAGAAGGCGATGCTGACTATGGTCCCTGCGGAACAAGAAAAGATAAAAATGTCAACAAAATGGGATTGGCAGATGCTACTATCTTGAATTTTTTTCACTGTGCTTGTCCAGTCAGTTTTAGGAGCGTCTGAATGTACACCAAATTTAGGTTACACCAAAATATTCCCCAAACGTGCCTCGATCTAATTTTGCAAATTATTAAATAATGAAAGGTTGTCCCAGGACGAGAGGCAATCCATGCAGAACCTCACCTATGACACCGAGGCATACACTCCAACTATTGGATATCTGGTAGAGGCCATCGATGGCATCTTCCAATTGCCCATTTGGGTTTTTGAAGATTGAATTCCCAACAGGTATGAAGTACATTGGAATCAAAAGTGTGCCAAGAACGGTGCATCCGAAGAACCCTGATAAAACGAAGCCATAGAAGTTAGGTGTACACACACACACAAATATATATATATATATATATACCTTCCCATCCAACAGCCTGCAGTGGCGGTACATTGTACTTGGTGACAAACTTTTCTTCGATAACCATTTGACACGCTGCAATCACTTGGGCCAGGATTATGAGCAGGTCACCTAAAGGCAGGTTTTTTTCCATCATGATCGGCACATTATCTGTAGTGAGTGACTTTTTCGGGTTAAATGCCTTTCTCGGATTCAGGGGGTAAAAATCTGGCGCTATTTTTAAATCTGTAATTCGGGGAGAAATCGAGCAGTAATTGTGCCTTCGGGTGCTATCGGGTGTTTTTGTTTCTCCTTTCGTCTATTAAGACCTTTCCTAATCTCTCTCTCTTTTCTTTTTTTTTGTTTTATTTTTGCGGGATCGTGACCTTCCAGCGGTAATGCCCGAAGGCATAGACAGTGTTGACACACATGGGTGCATTGCTGGGAACGTAAGTGACCCATTCTTACATGCGTTACACGTGGCGACCTTTGTTCGTCTTCAATGGAAGAGTCACTTGAGGATTTCATAGTGACTGGAATTCGGGGAGAAATCGGGTTTAACCCGAATTGGTCGGAGGTAAGTTCGGGGGGGTATAACAGGGCGGAACCGGGTTTAACCCGAAAAAGTCACTCCCTCATTATCTGGCACAGCTAACAAACCAGTTATTATTCCATTTTGACCCTTTGACGCCTCCTCCTGGCCAGGAAAGAGCATGTCGGACAGGCCTACAACTACGAGACCGAGGAGCACGATGAGGATTCCCAGCCACTCGTATCCCTTGAGGTGGCGGCCCAAGAAAGCGACGGAGAGGAGCCCCGTGAAGATAATTACGGCTCCTGCAGACGTAAACAAAAGAATGGGTTATACCTCGTTATAAGTTTTTGGGTATAATAAGGGCCTCGTGCTTTGATGTTAGACCCAGTAACCCTCCCAGTTTCACAGTCACTTTGGGTAAGAAACGCCAAGCTTGCCAATATGTCGTCCCCACAGGCACAATATCTCGTTACGACGAGTTTGCTAATAAACAGCAAGTCTCGGGAGGTCAAACACTGTTGGTTTCATAATTGAATTCAAAATTTTATCCAGTAGAAAGTGTGGTTGGCTGGTAATTATCTCATCTATGCAATCAACCTTTGTTGTGCATAAACCAGAGCGTCGAACCGAACCGGACCCAAAAAAACTGAATTAACCGTTATTTTTAGCTGGAATTGAATCGGAACTGAACCTTTATTACTGGCGCCATCATAGAGCTGAACTGGAACCGAACCGGTCTAAAAACTTCGGTTACCGGTTCGGTCATTTGCCACATGAAGATGCTACATAAAAAGTATGTTCCACTTCCAGATGACGTGTTACCGCTATGATCTAAGCATATTGTTTTTTGTTGTTTGTTTTTTCAATTTAAATTATATCCTACGGGGGGGGGGGGACGTCGAGATTTGAAAAACAGAATATGTTTTGTAGTGGCTAGCTCAAACCGGTTCCGAACCGGTTTACAGCCTCTGAACCGGTTAATCGAACCGCTATATGTGAACTCCGGAGCTGAACCAGAACCGAACACTTTATGGCCAAACCCGAAACAAGCCCCTAGCACTTTCCACAATGTGCTGCATAGATATAAAGATAAGATGCGGATTTGCAGTGCACAGAAACCATTGTTAGAAGATAGCAGTAGTCAGACTAAACCGTGTTGGTTGCTCACCTCGTAACATCTGAAAACTGGAAGCAAAGGTCAACTCAAGACCGACGTACATGATTGAGGTAGCAATGAGATCACACATGGCTGGGGGTAAAAATATGAAGGGATTGAAGCTGCGGCTTCCGGAAACACTGGGGGGCAACGGCTCGGACGATGGCTTCCTTGTATGGTACCAGTACAGGACTTGGAAGGCAAGCAAGCATGAGAGCTCTCCCAGGAACATACCCACCGCCTGAAAAAAAAAAATCACTGAAACTAGGCACAAACTAACAAGGTGCATCAATCTCTTGTTGACAATCAACGAGCATATATCTTGGATATCTGCAAAACAGGCAAGATTATGCCTGGAATGTATGGAAGTAGAATTAGATGCCTGTATTTTATGTTACGAGACAAGCTCAGTGCACAATGAAAAAACGGCTAGGAAGCAAGCGAGCTGGTGAAGATGATGCATAATGTAAAACCCAGTGTTTGTGTCTGTCCTTTCGTGTTCCCTAGTCTCGGGGGTTTTACATTATGCATCAGTGCACAAGTACATTTTGCAACAATGTGCGTTCACAGCATGTACACTTCAAATCCCAAGTCAAGCACAACAACTGCCCAGTCAGTATTTTTCTGTTTCACTGTCAGTCCCTGAACTATGCAGTTCGTTCCATTTAGGAACGGCTTGAATCCCGACTGCTGATGTTCAATGGACTGAACTGAAGATTTGTGAATAGGATGTGTTTGTGATACAAGGCTCGACTAATACGTTTTATATACAGGGTGTATGCTATAAAAGGTCGGTCACATTTTCGTGCAAGAAGTGATATCTCCTTGATGCTATACCTCTATCACGAAAAGACTTCCCCTGCCTCAAAGTGAATAATTTATGCTAGAGGAACCTACGAAACGATTGTGGTTACCTAGCACTGTTTAACAAAATAAATATGACCATGCAAACTTTCACCTCCATCCATCTGTATTGCGCATAGGAAACACATGAAGACGAAAGTTTCCGTGGCAGTGTTTATTTTATTACGCAGTGAATGGTAACCGCAATTTTTTCGTAGGTTTTTCTGGCATAAGTGATTCACTGTATGGCAGCACAAGTCCGTCTCTCAAATAGATATAGTGTCACGCGCGAAAATGTCACTGACCTTTTATAGCATACACACTTCTGAACTCATGTGAACACCTTGTAAAACTCTCGGTTTGAAGGTTCGTGCACATGGGGATAATTTATTATTGAACTAAAGCACGGCGTAGTTCCAAGTACCCACGAAACGAAGAATAAATAGGCCACGAACCTGCAGAAAGGGGTGGTCAAATTCACGTATAGTCCCATCCCTTCCTCTTGATTTGGACCTGTCGGCCCACCTGAAATAATTTATTTGTTACGTTACCATATGGCAAGTAGCCGTTAAAAGACGGCGACATGCACGAATCAAATGTGACGCACGCTCATGTGATATGCGTCACGAGTTTTCGGGAGAGTCGCACGTGAAACATAGGAGTTTAGTCACACTTACTTGGTTGCGAGTGTGTTTATAGAGCCAGTAAAAACGAGCATAAGAGCTAAAAACACTTGGTATTTTGTCCATGCCATTGCTGCAGTGCCTCTAATGCTTCTTGCAGGATGCTTCTGCCCTCCGAGGTATACCGATGAGCATCAGGTGCGTGTGACACTAGTAACTAGTAATACGCCCCCCAAGAAAAGAATGCATCGAGATTATCTCACGCTATCTGCTCTATCTGCCGCTTTTTCTCTCCACTTTTTTTGTTCCTTTTTCGCAGTCTGGGGAGTTGTCAATTGATCAGCTACTGCTATCAGCACAGGCGATCAGGTATTACATCACATGATACAAAAACAACTGTTGTCAAAAAAGCGGACAAAGCCACAGCCAAGCAAACAGCCGAAAGCCAAGACCGGCCGAGGGCGGAGCCGCCGAGCCAGATGGAATGAATTCTGATTGGCAGATTGGAACAGGCAGCCCATGCATAGTAGCCAATAGCCATTTCTATTTATCGCCCGCCACACTTGGTTGGCGATCTGCTCCAAGGGCTCCAAGTCAGCTTGCTGTAACAATTGGATGAGTTGGTGACGTGAGGCCACACACGTGAGGCCGACAACAGCAAGCCCTATCGCTACCACCACCGATGAGTTGGTGACACATATTCAAACAATCAAAAAGTGCACACAGGAGACTGTCGTGTGTCCCGTCCACGCGTCTGTTTCCTCCTGTCATCTATGCACTCGACTGTCCAATCAAGGAAGCTGGCTTAGGCTAGCTGTTGGTAATATTTCCCTGCGTTTGTCCTTGCGCGTGTAACACAAGACCAGTACACTAGCGGGATCAAACCATCAGATCGCACTGCCGAAATATCTGGCTGGGATACTTTTTCTACTACATACTTAGAATGCTTTCTTTGTCCCCTAAAGAAAAGATAGAAAGACTGGTTACGAACACACACACACACAAAAAGAGAGAGACTCGCACGTGTCTGTTCCTATATACTTGTTCCCAATTTCAGATATATTTTGTATAGGTGTATGTATTTTTTATAGATGTATAATGTTTGCCATTGAAGTGCCATTCCGGACTAAAAAAAATCATATTTCTCTTGATTTCGTATTATAAATCAACGTCGCTTTTAAAGACTCGGTAGACGAAATATAAATACAAGCAGTGAACATTTACACCCTTCCACGAATTTTCGAATGAGCCCCACAAAGCCTCATAATTTCGGATTCTCGTTCTCCGCTCTCCGCCGCACGTTGGAAAAGCTGCTCTGGTGATTGGTGAGGACACCCAAAGAAGCAGTGTTGTCGGGCGAATTGCAGGTTGTGCGCGTCGTGGCGCCATACTTCTCAAAACTTAAAATTAATTTTGTGATACTTCCGCGTCACATGGAGCGGCAATATTTTAGAGGTGAGCGCGGATGATATTGACGATATATCCGCGCCGGCATCACACCCGCGCATGTAAGATCCGCGACCACGCGGATAATTAGTATATCCGCGCATTCGCAATCATTCTATTTGCAGGAAAAAGTTCACTTTTCAGCATGCAACCCACTCAGGAACATTGCATCGTCCACGCTTGTTGGGGAAGAAGACGGAAATGAAAGGCGTAAATTGCGTTTTTCTTTTTCTTTTTTTCTATCGATCATAAATCGTGAAAGTCGCAACCTATGAACCCCGTTCCTTCTGTGTTGACGTCGAGATCACGACCTACTACATTATAGCGACCAGGTCATACACTCTTAAAAATGAACTTCACCGCATATCACGCTCCTAGCCAACCATCATCTCGAATGATATCGTTATCTTCCCCGATTTGTTGAAAACGGGAGGCCTTTTTGTGACAATTATGAACAGCATAAGTGTCACAAAAAGGCGTACGCCTCTCGTTTTCAACAAATCTGCAGATAACCATATCAGATAACCAGATAATCAGGGCAGATAACCATATCATTCGGGACTATAGTTGGCTGGGAGTGTGCTATGCGGTAAAGCTCGTTTTTAAGAGTGTATAGGCACCCCACCCAAGCGCCGCCTCCAATGCGGCGCTTGGGTGGGGTGGCTCTTGCATCCTCAATTTCTATGTACCTTGTACTTCAGCTGGCCTTGTTGTTTTTGTACAAGTGGTGTATGTCTCACGGGAGATGCTTCTTTCTAAAGTTGATTATCACCATTATTGTACGCGTTTTCATAGGAGCTGTTGCTGTCGTCTGCTACGGTAATCGTACGTTACGTAACGCTTCTGCGCGTTCAAAATTCAAATTTCCATTGTCCAATCATAATGTAGATCTCGCGGGCCGATGAGTAGCGCCCTTAGCGGATCTTGCGGAAGGGCTCCTCATAGGGGTTGCCGATTGTGACATGGTCGTTATAATCTAGTAGTTCATGGTCGAGGTAACAGCACAGTCTTCCTTTCCACGAGGGAAATGTTTTCATTCCAGTGCCCCTTTAAGCATTCTTTCACAAGAGGGGTAGTTTCGCGTAGTGTACTCCCTACTGAGTCAATAACTGCATGCCCCATATGCAATGGCACGTAACAGGGCGCAGTGTCTCATCGGTGTATGGTCCTGTCGTTTGTCTCCGCAGTTTCAGCCACATGCACCATTGGGTGCGTTGCAGGGGCGGATCCAGGGAAGATCCTCGGGGGGGGGGGGGGGGGGGGTCGCCATGTAAGACGGCGAGCTGCTGCGCTTTCATTTCACACCAGAACTTTATTTATGATCTACATGTTGCGAAGCTTAGCAAGCTGTAGAGGAACGCCACCGTGCGGCGTGTGCGGAAAACGGAGCGTGCGGCAGGAAAATCTGCCGGAATGGGGGGTAGAGGTCAGTGGCGTAGCCACGGGGGGGCTAGGGGGGGCTCGAGCCCCCCCTACCTGCCACGGACCGACCCACACAAATCGTGCAAATCCGAGAACATAATATATATGTGGGGGGGGGGGGGGACCACTGTGACGATCGCGAAAGTTCTTGCAGTTCATGGCGTCTATCTAAGAAGCACTCTTGAATGGTTTTCAAAGTATGAGCTTTTCAAAATACTTCCAATCTCGTGACACCACCTTATTGGTCGTGACAGCCTATGCATGTACTCGTACTGTGAACGTCTAAATCAACTATTTTCGTTCCTTTTTTTAATCCTCAGTTTGCAGTGTGCACAAGTATGTGTGTGTTGTCGACACAGGATCAGTGGGGGGGGGGGGGGGGGTTCGTATCGAGCCCCCCCTACCTTGGAGGTCTGGCTACGCCACTGGTAGACGTATCCCCCCCCCCCCCCCCCCCCGTGGATCCGCCCCTGGTGCGTTGCGTCGCGCTACAAAGGGAATGACTCTGTGTCCGCATCCGCTCTCACCTATTTCCGCTTCGGAGTTTTGACAGACATTACAGACGCGTGATTTTTCAAAAGCGCAGCGTTGAATAACTTGACGTTGCGAAAGACTGAGTCGTTGCGTTCTTACACCACACAGGCCGTACAACAAACGATAAACAAGCGATGGTCGATGCAGGTGTAGTCATTATATACGCAACCAGAACCGACGACCGAACACTGACAAGAGCACAACGATCGCCTCTGCGAGAATACGTACTGCTGCCTCTTCAATAACGTGGCGCACGCGCTCTTTTGTACATTGTTTTAGCGATCAGATGTCGCTGAGCTTTTCATTAACAAACACAGAAGTAGGCATAACCGTCTCGAACCACCTGTAGGCGCGCCTTATAACAAAGGGAGAAAAAGAAGAAAAAACCGGGAGCCGGGAGTCTGCCTCTTCGCAGTCCTTCTGTCGTCTGCTGCTTTCTCCCTCCCCTCGACCATCTCGTAACAATGTGAATAATAAGCATGCGCTGTGGTCAACCGTTCTCCACAGCCGGAGAGACCACGTGATCGATTTAAATCCGACATCACCAAACAATGGTTAAGTCGCTTGGTGAATACGTGCAATTCTGTATGGTAGGTGGCGTTGGCTATCTGCGCAGCTCTCCAGTTTCCCTATTTGCCCTATTGCACGTAGAGCGGCCTAATTGATCCCTTACGGAAGTAATGGGTAACATTTGAAGGTTGAGGCGCACGCGGTTTCTTCCGTGGACCCATGCCGGTCAACGAATGTTCCCTTATTGCTGCCTTGTGAGTGGACAGACACTTGGTCACGTGGTTTCTCCAAACTTTACCCTCTCCCCTGAGCAGATGCCAAACTGTTTCTCCTTTTGATCCATATCTACTCGTACGATTGGCGAATGAGATCTTGGGACCCTCCTGAGCCAACGCCACCTAGATATACAGACGGCAATTATTATTGCCTCCTTTCCCCGCTTCGCCACGTGGACGTATAAAGTCAGAATTCGTCTGCTACTGCGACTCGCCGTTCTGCGAATTCAAGAACTCGCAAATGATTTCAGCTAACTTGGGACCCGTAGTCCTGAATCTGTAGACAAAAAGTGCAACACGTTCGCAGTCTTGAGAAAGTTATGGGACCGTTTTGCGCTTTACTTTAGAGTTTTCCGATTTAGTACGGGGGGGACGTTCAATCACTATACTCGCAGACGACGGTGGTTAGTCTTCATGGCCACGACCACTGAAAGCACGTTCGTGATTGGCCATCGCCTGTTAAAAGCACGATCCTGGTTTACTGACTCTTAGTTGTTACGTCACGTCGACGAGCAAGCAGGCTTTCTCTGTCTGGGCAACGCCTCCTATAGTCAACGCCGAGTATAGTCAGTATAGTTACAGGGCCTACCGCCATCTCTCGTCGCACGAGGGAAACCGAGCCTTCGCCAGGGCTCGTAAGCGCGCGATCTGACCACTGATCTCGATTGTAAAAGGCTAGATCGCGGATAGCGAGCGCGAGCGTGAAGAAACCGGCCGCCATCTTACGGTGCCCACAACAGCCGCCGCAGCGATCATGGCAACTTCTTGTAATTACGGTCGTACCAACCGTACTGGCAGGGTTACAGGGCCTAAACTTATACAGGTGAGTCACTCTTCATCAAGGAATAAATAGGCGTCCATTCTGTACATTTATTTGACCATTATGAAGTGTTTCTTTGCCCAAAACGAGCACTGGATGCAGGTTGCTTGATCGCTCTTCCGACGTTCAATCGAGCACACTTGCATTTTACCCGGCGGCAAATACAGTTTGAGTGCATAATATGCTTGAAAGAACATGTTACACTACACAGGTAATGTTGTCATCAATATATGTGCGAACACTCGAGCGCTTTTTTGCATGCATTGCTAGCATGGTACACGGTGTTCTCTGCGGAAGCAAGTGCCACATTCATTTCTTTGAATTACCTTCGCGCACAAGTCCGGTATTACGTCATAATGAGACCAAGATTGTCACCTTTTTTCATGTATTGGTATTGTTTTGTGCCTTGGTTTGATTTGTGACAAAGAATCCTATACGTAACGGTGGTGTGGCGCGACTTGAATAACGCCTTTGTGTCTGAGCTGTACCGTCAGCTTGTTACGATAGCAATAATTTGTAGCGTGTCGTGCTATTTGTAGCAGTTTTAAGGCAAAAGTGGTCTCTCAATACAGGTTTCGTCATGAGGGCTGCCCAGTGAATAATCTGTGCAGTGTGATACGGCTGGGTGTACAGGTTAAGTATCACGTTCCTCATCCACTGGTTTCTACTTTACAGGAAGGAACAACCTCAGTGCACGCACTGTGGTTAGCCTCTCTCAGTTTTGCATATTTTCTTACATATTCACATCAGAAACACACCTTAGACTTTAGGCTCCTTCACCCAGCAATATAATAATTAGAGATTATAATTCTTTTTAGAAGAGTTCCCCATATTCTTTTTAGAATAGTTTTTAATCTTTTTAATTATTAGAAGATAAGGGATTGTAAACCATGTTTTAAACTGATGTTTTAACATTTGTCCAATGCATTTATTCAACAACATATTCATTTTTAACTGGTTGCACCCAAACCAATGTTCTGATGTATTATTTCCTTTCTTGTCGATGCACCATAAAAGTTGGAATAATCATCATCAATGCAGGTTACTTCACAGCTGCCTCGACATACTCAAGAAATGGGTGCAGAACCTGCGTAATGCCCGCAAACTTTGACTACCACAGCATCTCCAGAAAGTAAAGGGATATGTGTCACATGGGATTTTTAAAGGCATTCACAGTATATAATACCTTGTATGAACTGTTGTAGATCTAAGCAGCTTCTACAGTACACTCTCAGAAATTAAAACTTGTCAGGGAACTGTGATAATTGTTTCAGTTAATAGGCATGCACATATACGCTATATAAGAAGACAATTATTTATCGAGAATGCACTTCTCTGGCTACTCATGTTGTTTACATCTACTGTTGATCACATTTATTTATCACATATTATATTCTTATATATTATTATTATATTATCACATATTCGATCACATTAAATTTAAAATTTAGCATATATGAGAAAATATCAGTGGGGAAGTTGCTATTCATTGCTCATTCCAACCTAAAATTGAGTGCTACAAATTTAGAGAGCGTACCTGAAAATTGTCATTCCTAAAATATATATTGCCATTGTAGCAAGGTCACAAAACAATAAATGTAGCCTTTTGCGACCTCCCTGCACGTTCATTGTATCCTGAAACGCATAAGTGCAAGAAATAAATCTTGAACTTGAATAAACTTGATGTTGTATAAACTTGACATAAAATGTTGAATAATATAATAAATGATATAAAGTATTGAATAAACTTGAACTCGTATATTCTCTTTACTCATCATCAGTGATCTTCATTACAAAAGCATATCGTGTTAGACTTTTTTGTTTGCGTTTCACAGACTGGGTACACGAGGGCCAAAATGACAAAATCACAACTGTTTCAACCTCCAAATAGTCCTGTTGCAATTTGAAGATCATACGTGGAGCTGCATTGTTTGGAACATGCTCCACATAACAAGCATGACAAAGTCAGCACTGGATACCAGGACCCCGTCCCCAAGCAGCTTTTCTCACGCTGCAGTTGTATTCAACAAAAGCATGTGAGTGCTGGAGAAGGACATTCAGTTTGGCGCAACCGTGCCTGCAAATAATCAGAACAAATAAAGGAAGAAGCAAACAAACATAGAAGGGCTCTACTTCAAAAAGAGATAAGTCCTGTGTCTCAAGGAGGTGTTACCACTTTCTAAGTAACTTAATTGATTAAGCTTACATCACTACCTGATTAACTGTCCTAACGAGCGTGATCTAATTGCGTGAAGTATTTAGGGCTGCTTCGGTGTGCCCATATTTGCGAGGCAAAGCACCGCTGTCGTTTACTAAAAGACTGTTTCTGCGGCGATGCTTGATATAAATCATACTAAACCCATACACGACTAAGACAACGGCTGTGAATCTACAGTACGATCTCTTTCTGCCATGCGAGTATATATCATCCCGGACCGTTCTTTATGGAACAATTTTTGTTCAGAACGCAGCACGGGATATTACATACATGGTTGTTGTTAACCTCACAACGTTTCTTATTGAAATATTGGCTGGGAAACGTACTGTAGTACAATCCCCAGCGCTGCACTGCCGTGACGGTCTAGTTTCGGAATGCAAAACATAACGTAATTAAGAATCGAATGACAGGACACCTGTGAAACACTGTTAGGATACATCAGTATACTGGCACCTTACAAAATTGTGTGATGACAAACAACGATCAACGCCTGCAGCGCAATAAATACTCACAATCTCCGTTGCCTCCCATTGTTTTCTATGGGCGCACACTGCGTTTTCGGGCCTCCCAACATGGCGGCCCGAATGCACGCCTCTCCCCCACGAGCCCCTCTCCCATGCGCGATCCAGCCTTTATACATAGAGATCAGTGGATCTGACAGGCATTCATTTATAGAGGAGGCGTTGGTCTAGGTGGCGTTGCCTGAGCTATATCTGAGCAACGATATCTCCAGTCCGTATACGTGGCACACAACTTCCCTCGCGGAAGGCAACATGTCCGAGCAACTTATGCCCTGTCAGCACGGAGTAAGAAGACTAGGAGATGACACTGCCCATAGAAGCAAGCGCCGGCGCGCGACCAGAGAGTGTCACGTTGGGGAAGAGAAAAAAAGGCAGTTGCTGACTTTACGCGACAGATGGCACGGCGGCACTGTCCTCCATTTTGCGCTTATACATGGAAGGCTATGGGGAAACAATGCTTTTCGCGAGTCATACGGCAGCCTCTACGAACGAAGACAAACTGATGAACGTGAACGATGTTTGTCTTGGCAATAAAGGTCGCGCTTGTCAACTACATAGTGCTTCCTGTTTAGCGAAAACAATTTCATTCTCTTGCCTCTCGGTTCTGTTGAGCAGACGACAGGAGCACGATGGTCAAGTAAGCGTTTCATCTTCTTCTTTTCTAGCGTTTGATTCACGTGCTTTCACGTGTTTTAGTCACGCCGCCAGACAAGGGACAGTATCACGTGACCGCATGTTTCGAAAATTATGCGTCCTCGTGCAACAGATGGCACTGCGGGCCGGGCCGCGGAGCGCGCGCTCCTCGTACATTCTCTGGTCACGGGAGAGAGTGAAGTTTCATCTCCTAGTCTTCTTACTCCGTGCCTGTCAGTCACCAAGTTCCAAGTGCCGTCGGCTGATGTTCAGAATTAACTATGCCGAAGTGGCATTACGCGTGGCAACAGACTTCGTAGACAGCTTCGTTAACAGCTTCGTTGAATTTATTCCACAGCGATGAGCTTCCTCCGCCGAATAACTTCCTCATCTTTTATTAGGACCATGCATGGTGGCGTGCTCCTCGAGAAGCGCTTCTACGGACACCGGCGATTTGGGGTTGCAAGTTTTGATGGCGTCCAATTTGCACAAATTTATGTTGTTGCTACTCGGTCTTGTCTTATTCCACTTATTCCCCAGTACGTAGATAACTTCGCAGTCCTACAGTTGGCAATACGAAGTTCATGACAATACACACATTTGTTATCCACAATTCAGCCGCGATTTATTCTTGAATGTGCGGATCATGGCACAAACATTGAGTTATCAGCTTGATATGGGTCCTATTTGGATATTAACCTTATTTTTGGAATGCGGCGGAGTGCCTTGAAGCTTGCTTCACCTCTGCCACGTGTTGGCCTGGTATTGCACTGACTCCAGGATCGGCCCTCTCCCCACTTGGGAAGTTCTTGGAACCTAATAGCAGTGATGGGCAGTACTCGGAGTACCAAGTTCTCATGTACTATGCGCTTGCTGAGCCTTCACATTTCGCTTTCGCTTTCGCTCGCCGGTAGGGGAGAAATCGAAACAGTTTGGAGGTTACCCGTTTCTTTCGTATTAGTAAACTCCCACAATTCAAAGCGGAGCTAAGCACTCTAGGATTTTATGAACTCGCCCATTGAGGACATCCATTTCACATCAAGCACGTAATGGCATGGCACTTTTATTTAACGATCTCACCATTGAGTCCATCATTTTAATGGTTGTCTATACTACAAGAAGTATATCTGTCAGCACAATGCTAATACGGCCGATACAACGGAGGCTGCAGCGTGGATGACTTGGTGTACTGTGGCGCCACATTCGAGGTTCCTAATGAAGTGGAACCAGCCGTCATTGGGTAGTGCTGCCCCACGAAGCTTGTGGGCATTGATGTCGCTGTGTCTGCGTTTCCCATGGGTGAAGAGGGAAGGAACATTTGTTGGTAGCCCTGTCGAAGAGGGATAATTATATTATTCCACCTATTATAACGTGCAGGAAGTGAAACATGTAAAGTATGTTTCTCCTCAGTCCTAAGGTATGCTCGGTCTGCTAACATCGGCACCGCTGTGCTAAGATCTGACAAGTTTGCTCGAAAATTCTCTCAAATAATACGGAGAGTTCTTGAATAGGGTACCCAAGCGCTATGTGGAAACAAAGAAATAGCGTCGTCGTCACTTGCCCGAGCAACAAAAACCGAGCTTTCGGGTTTTCCAAAATAGCTTGAGCTAGCGCCGTTCTCGTGGCCGGCGATAATCCGCGTGAGCGCGCGTGTCGTGGTGTCGTCTGCAGAAGGCTTGCTTGATGCCACATCTCACTTCTTCGCCAATTGGACTTATAAAGTCAGGATGTCATCTACGTATAAAGCCAGTTACCGCAGACGGTTTTGAACACGAGTTTTCTTTGACGACCATTGGCTAGCATTGGCTGCCCGCGTGGCTGATGGCTGAGGAGGAGGAGTGTCGTTGGGAGGAACCCGAGAGGTCTGCCTGCCTGATTAGGCGGCATGTTTCTCGGGAAGGGAAAGATGGTGGAGAGGAGGAAAGGGTGAAGTGGAAGATAGCTGATAGCTGCGTCCATGGGCCGACTTCAGGGGAACTGTGCCGGCATACGCCTATTACACATCTGAGGGAAACCCAGGAAAAACCCCAGACGGCACAGCCGGCCCGCGGATTCGAACCGCGGACCTCCCAGTCTCCAAGCGCACGCGTTACCGCTGCGCCACCGGAGCTGGTGGCTGATGGCTGCTATCGGTTCCATACGGCATCCTGAAGCCCTGTCGTGATTCTGGAAGCCCATCTAGAAAACCTGCACCCCTATGTTCAGCATCGGTCGACAATCTACCCGGCTGGTTTTGTTTCGTCCGAAAAGTGTGTGTGTTTTTTTAAGAAAAAAGTGGAATTTTAAAGATCAGCTCTGGTTCCGCGCAGCCGCAGAAGCTCCTGCGGCGTGACGTCATTCCCTAAGCAGAGGAGGGAGAGCCTGAGAGTGCGGCGCTCAGAAGGGGAAAGGCGGTGTCAGACCTCCAAGGTAGGGGGGCTCGGTACGATTTCGCGGTGGTATTTTCGATGTCGTGCATGGTCAGTGGTCAAAATATGACACGGTAGTTACGAAACCTTGTTTGTCTATATAGGTGGCGCTGGTTTAAACCACCACCCAGAGCCAGTGCCCCCACCACCAAATCTAAAATAAATGAGGTCATCAATAAGTCTGGTCGCAACTTACAATGCCCGGATATCCATGCGGAGCAAAGCCCCACGTAGATGTCGCTGCTGCGGGATCCCCAACTGGATCGCACCCATAAATCGCTTCGGGCATCAATAAGTTCCCCAACCTGTCGCACTGTTGGACGGGCCTTCTGTACGTCCTCTTCATTCGCCGTCTGCGCCGGTAGTTCCCGCCGGAGAACATGTCTTCGTAACTCGGATGCAGTGTCCAGAAGTGTCCCTTCCCTTCGGTGACGTCATCGCGGGGGATCTTCACGAAACACTCGTTCAAGCTTAGGTTGTGCCGAATCGAATTCTGCCACCCTTTATTCTCCTTCTTGTAGTATGGAAATCGGCGCATGATGTACTTGTAGATGTCGCTCAAGGAGGCGCGTCGGTTTGGTGATTCCTTGATGGCCATGTCGATGAGGGCTACGTAGGAGTACGGAGGCTTCACTGGTGCCGTTACTTCTTGGCTCACTGAAGAAGTGATGAGTTGTTGGCTCTGGCCTTGTAGTTCTGAAGGGGAAACGAGTGTATTGAACCACAAGGTACTTGAGACCACGGTGGTGTTCACTTATGCTGATTATGGCCAGTCATGTAGGCAACGAACTGAGCATGAGACCGAGGGAGCTGAACTGATGCTCATCAGGCTTTGCGAACTTGAGTGACTCTCACGGATCGTGAGCTGGGGCATGAGGAACTCGCGTTCATCCATGAGCACAGAGTGAACTAGTTGAGCGGGGAGTGTGCGAGCAATAGTGAGGGTGTGACATATAGGTGCCGACCTCTGCTTGAGACATGAAGTATCCGCGCATGTAAAGGACATTATGGCATACACTCTTAAAAATTAACTTCACCGCATAGCACGCTCCTAGCCAATCATCATCTTTAATGATATCGTTATCTGCCTTGATTTGCTGAAAACGGGAGGCGTACGCCTTTTTTGTGACACTTATGCGGTTCATAATTGTCACAAAAAAGGCGTACGCCTTCCGTTTTCAACGAACCAGGGCAGATAACGATATCATTTGAGATTATGGTTGGCTAGGAGCGTGCTATGCGGTGAAGTTCATTTTTAAGAGTGTACCATTCATGGCAATGGTTGGCGCACAGCGTGCTATGCGGTGAAGTTCCGTTTTTAGATGGCTCATTCGCTGAAGGTTTGCACCAAAGTGTTACACATGTTTCCTTATGAGTGAAGGCGGTGGCGTACACCCTTAAAAATGAGTTTCACCGCATAGCACGCTCCTGTCCAACCATCATCTCGAATGATATTGTTATCTGCCCTGATTTGTTGAAAACGGGAGGCGTACGCATTATTTGTGACAATTATGAACAGCATAAGTGTCACGAAAAAGGCGTACGCCTCCCGTTTTCAACAAATCAGGGCATATAACGATATCATTCGAGATAATGCTTGGCTAGGAGCGTGCTATGCGGTGAAGTTCATTTTTAAGAGTGTATACCCAGACAAGTATTCCGGGAAGGGTTCTACACTGTTAAAACAGAACTTCACCACATAGCACGCTCCTGTCCAACCATTATACTGAATGATATCATTCTGTGTCATGATTTGTTCAAAACAGGGGGGAGGCGCCTATCTGGGACAAGATACTGTAATCTGTCCCAGATAGGCGCCTCCTCTCATTTTCAATAAATCAATGCACAAAATGATATCACTCGGAATGACGGTTGGCTAGGGGTGTGCTATGCGGTGAAGTTCTGTTTTAACAGTGTATGAGGACTTTACATGAGGGAAGGAAGATTTCACCCTCATTTCCCTCTCCCAAATGCACTAACAGAGGCATGGTTTCGGAGGCGTTTGAAACCCCGCCCCCACACTTGTCTACGACGCTGAGCCAAGGTGTATAAGACCCACACTCTTAAAAACGAGCTTCACCGCATAGCACGCTCCCAGCCAACCATCATCTCGAATTATATTGTTATCTGCCCTGATTTGTCTGGTCTGATTTGTCTGATCTGGGGGGGAGGCGTACGCCTTTTTTGTGACACTTATGCATAATTGTCACAAAAAAAGGCGTACGCCCCCCGTTTTCAACAAATCAGAGGCGAGAACGATATCATTCAAGATGATGGTCGGCAAGGAACGTGCTATGCGGTGAAGTTCATTTTTAAGAGTGCATTGACGTCACTACCGCACGAACCGCAAGCCTTGCTGCTCTATTCTGAATGGTTTTCAGTTTTTCTGAATGATATATAGCTTCGGTAGGAATCACAAATCAAGGATGCATATTCTATAGGCGAGGACTAACGAGTTATTTAAATGCTAAAAGCTTCAGCTCGCTGAAGACTTTAAAGATGGCGTATCGGTACTAACGCACAGAGTAGCATAAGACATATGGACAAGACACGGCAGCATAGATATGTCTGTCTCTGCCAACTGCCCCGCCTTTGTACGTTTGTGCAATTTAAAGATGGCGTCTTAAAAAGCCAAGCGTAGAGCTTGTCTGTGTTGTAATTGAGTTTATGTGGATCAGACCACAGATCATTAAAAAAATACAGCTCTTAAGTGTCTAAAGGGAGATGTATCAATATGATTACCACGTGTAACTATATACAACGGGGCTTTTCCTTGTTGTAAATGGAACAAGCGATATCCTTATTTTGATCACGATGATTAACTTAACTTTTATGTTTGGGTTTGAAATGGAACGTGTCTATAGCTTTCGATACATTAATTTCCATTTTCTAATCAATACGGGCGATAATTATGAAGGAATGCGTAACATCTACCACTCCCTCGCTGATATCAAAGGCCATCCTTCCAAATTTGAATAAGCTCTTACAATGTCGGTAGATTTTTCCTCTCCCATATCACGGCATCGCGAACACGAATGTGTGTTCAATATCTAACGTTGAGAAACAACTTCGCGCATTGATGTTTTTGTCTTGTCGTAAAATATAGCGGACGACACCCTGGAAACAACTACAGCAACTATATTTGGAGATGACGAATGGGGATTTTCATCGCCAGGGGCGATGGGTCAAATCCAGTGCTCTGCATGGTGCAAAATCATTGGGGAATAAACACGATGATACATAGTGACCCTTAAAATATACGCTTTAAAAATTAAGACTGAACCTGAACATATAGCACCTTTTTACCATCCGAGTGATACTAACTGTAGCGCCGCGGGAACCGTTTTATAGCTATAGCTCGTAAAAATGTTTTTAAAATCAACTCTATGTTAAAGCAAAACAGAGCGCCTGGTAGACAATACAAAAGCAATTTACCTTGCGGTCTGTCTTCCATCCTGGGCATGGTCCTGTGCCAGCGCGTGTTGTTTCCCGCTTGCTGATGTAAAGATCCAGTGACACCTGTCTCTGCGCTGTCTCCGACAGCTTTCCACCAATGGGGTGTCAGAGGAGGTTACGGACTGGCGTTACAGACGGAACATCATTGGTCCCCGTACCGAATGTGTCATATGAGACCCTTGTTTCTCTTGCAGTGGCATGGTGTTTTGGATTTCGGAGACCACGCGTTCTGTGTTTGTGTAACACAAAGTTACAAAGGGCACACAGAGTTCCCAGAGCTCTGTGCGCGGGTGTCAGATGCATGCTGGGCTTGTAGTGCGTAGCATGAGCCCTATAGTGTTTACGTTATGTGCGACAGACTGGTGTGAAAAGCGAGAGGCAGGGAGTTTGAAAATAGTTCAGGCGAGGGACTTCGTAGTCTTTACGTTGCAAGTGCGTGGGAACCATGATTCTTGCGTCTTTACTGGATCGCTATTTTTTTTTTTTTTTTTTTTTTGCGACCTTTCCGCGATCCTAGCAGCTCTTTCAAGAGTTCGACATTGCTCCCCGTTGGGAGAGTTCTTGTCCAGTACGTGAAGTATAGCTTTCCTGTGTCTGTGCCAAAGGGCGACCCTCATAAGTATATGGTGAACCCT
Source organism: Ornithodoros turicata (assembly GCF_037126465.1). Classification (NCBI taxonomy): domain Eukaryota; kingdom Metazoa; phylum Arthropoda; class Arachnida; order Ixodida; family Argasidae; genus Ornithodoros; species Ornithodoros turicata. The sequence goes on along the minus strand of NC_088210.1, from coordinate 16,407,235 downwards.
CGTTATTATGACCATGGTCGTTCCCGAAAATTTTGCTCATAATGCGGAATTGTCATATTAACGGGGGGCATTTGCAGAGGTTTCACTAAATTGTTCCCCAGGAGTATGGTCGTAAAGCGCGTATGTCAGATTATCGGGGGTCATATTAACGGGGGGTTCACTGTATAGTTCTCCTGACAAAACACACCGATCTGTCCGGTAGTGGTGTGTTTATATGTACTCAAACTTCGCCATACCAGCACTGGACAGCTGTTTTGGCCTTCTTGCATGGGCCAGTGCACAGGTATAGAGGCAACGTTTCTGTGGGTGGCGTCTGATATAGTGGGTACAGTATATGACAAGATTTCCACTTTTCGCCTCAGGTGTTGGCATTCGTTCCGAGCCCCTTCCGTAAATACCGTTTACCGGCACGAGTGTTCGGTACTGGGCGAATCTTGGTAAGTGTGCGTATGGCACAGGGATATAGTACAGGAGGAACGGGGTGAGGGAGGAAAGCCATCGTGTTCTGTCATGGGACTCGATCCCAGACTGTTCCGAAAACCTGATTCCGACAGGACCCACAGGTCGGGCTATAGGGTATATCAAAGTTGTTTTGATTCCGGTCATATAAGCCGGTCATATGGGCCAGTCCGAGAATTATCGGACTTTAGTCGGGCTCGATCGGACCCTTATCGTCCCGGTTGTCTTTTATATCAGTTAGTTCGGGTACGTAATTGAGAAACGTAGAAACTTTTGTCAGCGACGTGTAGTGATGAAAAGTGTCAAAAATTTTCAGCTTCTGGATTTGTGAATGACACACGCACAAAAAAGGAAGAAAAATAACAACTTGAAAAAAAAAAAAAAAAGGTCCTTATCTTCCTGTGCAACGTTAATACTCTATTTTCCTGATCCGTCGGAACATCGCTGACGCTTTGAAATTAATTCCAGAAGACAAATTTAGTAGCTGCAGCGCAACAGAAGTGTATGACATGTTTCGAAATTAAAAAAAAAAAATGTTAGAAAACAAATGCCGCAGGCTCACACATGCACGAGGCTTAGAAGCCTGCCATTGGAAATGCACAGATACATTGAGGAATTTCACGTAACGTCTGGCCGTTTACGGCTTTGCAAAAGGCCCGGACGAATTCGAGTCGCTTTAAATTTTACTGGAGTATTGTTTTCTGATATTTTGGGCTAGATCCGAAAACCTCGGATCCATATAGCCATGCGCGAGCTATGTATATATCTCCGCCTTCCATTGTGTTGTAAGCTTTTCTTTTCTACTCCCACGAGTTTGCATTTTTGTGCTTATGTACGTAAACTTTAGCTTCGTATCTCAGAGTCTCGTCGTGGACGTTTCCGTTTTCCTTAGTCGATGTTCGTAGCCACCAGCTGTCCCCCTGTGAAACATGTTTGGTTGTGATGTACAATTTCTTTACTCAACTTTATTTCCTTATCTTACGACATATTAGGAAATAAAATTAGCCGGATGTACTAGCGTAATTACAGACTCATTACTGGATGTGCGAAGTGTCCCTCAATTCACACACGCCGCCCTTCCTGTGTGCCGACATCGTTTCCAGAGCTTCCGCTGTTATCGGGCTCCTCCATTTGCGAATCGAATCCTCTGAACGAAAATATGCGAATCCCAGAAGGCGACGCGCAAACGTAACGTCTCTGCAGCGAGTAATTAATGCAGACCAAGCACGAGATCATCACGGCAAACCCCGCCACGACGCAGATGAGAACCACCCAGACACGTGACCCTTTTCGCGCACTGCAATTGGCTTCGTCGCTGCTGTCGCCGCAGTTGTTGTCGCCGTCGCAGACGAGACCATACGCGATGCAGATGTCGTTGCGGCAGAGGTAATTCTCGGGAGGAACGCACGCCGAGCGGGCGCGTGGCTTCTGTGCCAGGGTGACCAAGACTTCGAAGCCGCAAAGCGAGGGCTGCTCCGGAGTCGTCAGGTTGAATTCGAGGAAGATGCACTCGCGAGCGGTGGAGCGAGCCAGAAAAGCGGGAGAACTTGAAGCGTCGAACACGTTTGTGTCGCAGTAGCTGGACTCGTTGTAGACGGTGCCATTCCTCAGTATGCTGATCTGGTAGAAGTAGAAAAGAAAGGATCGGTGACACTGACGGGTAATGATCGTTATATACAGAAGTTGCGCGAAGTAGAGGTTTACCTCCACGTGTTGACAACATGACAGGTGGCCGATGAAATACCGTGTATACTCGCATAATTTGCGCCCCCAACTTGACCGCCCAAGCGTTGGTATACAGTGAAGTTTCGTTATTACAAAGTCAACGGGAACAGGGAAAATTCGATATAAGCGACAGTTCGATAAAAACGAAAGTGCTGCAAGAACCGATAGTCTACGCTAAATACAGACCCACATAGCACGCTCCTAGCCAGCTGTCACCTCGAATGACAAGAGGCCCTGTCTTTCCACCGTATTATCGCTCCACCGTTAGAGGTCCCTAGAGTCTAGTGCTCCCTTCGGGGGGCCATCTCCTTCATCCGTATTCTCGCTCCGCCTTCAGGGTTCCCCAGAGACTAGTGCGCCCTTCAAGGGCCATCTCTTTCGGCCGTATTCTCGCTCCGCATTCAGGGTTCCCCAGAGCCTAGTGCGCACTTCAAGGGCCCTCTCTTTCGGCCATATCGCTCAGCCTCTATAGGTGTTCCAGCAGCCTATAGTGGTTCCTTCAAGGGGTCCTCTCTTTCCGCCGTATTCACATTCCACCCTAAAATATCCCTTGCCCCTGGTGAACCATCAAGGGGCCCTCTCTTTCCGTCGTATCCTCGCTCTGCCCTCGGGTATCCTTTGAGCTTAGTGCGCCTCAAGGATTCCTCTCGGGAACACTTTCACGCAACGCCTTCCTTTGCCATTCCCTCTAGTCAAGGGCCTCTCTAGATCACCTTCCAGCAGCCCTTATGTCTCGCGGGTGAGCTCCAAACAGAGCTCACGACTGTATACCGACACAATTGCGCGACTGAACTAATACAAGAGAACCACCTTGAAGCGCACTTGGCCCTAGGGATCCCTGAAAACGGAGCGCCATCACCATCTGCGAACCCCCGAAGGAAATGGTGAAATACGGCGCAGTCGTTTCTATTAAGGCCCAATCGTTAATCGACATGATATATAAGAGCCCACCAATCACAGGCACGCCACTAGGTGTTTCCATATTGTATGAGTGCAAAGGAATTACCTTGAGGATGCCAGCCCTGTCGTCATCTGTGCTGTCCGCTCTAGCTAGAGACCGCGACACACAGGGCACAGTTCCAAAGGCGTACCTTATGAGGGTGAGGACGATATGCATTCGTTCAGGAGGAACCATCATGAAGCCGTGGTAAAATGCAGTCGAACTCGTCAACGTCCAATATTCAATTGAGCGTGTTTGTGTGACATACAGAACAGAGACGTTATCGCTTTCATTCCAGAAGGGAATTGACGTAGCGTACGTTCCACTGCTTCGGGTGTCGTCATCATTTTGCTTTACAGCACACAACTTTTCAGTAATGCTGAGTAGCACAATAAGAATGCTGCATAGCAAGATTTTTGGTCGGGCAAAGCTGGCTGGACCAGCCATGTCCCTAAACCATTGTTTATGGTCTTCATCTTCTTTCCGTTCCCGATGTTTGTTATGTAGCCATCGCATTTTTTATTTGTACAATTTTGTCACAACGCAAAAAAAAAAAAAAGTAATTTAGCAAGTAGCTGTCGGGGTCGCTGGTGAAAGGTGATGCTCAAGAAAATCATGCATATGCCAGGCAGCGGCCACGGATGTAGTGCGAGGGAGATCGTCTTGAAGCACAGGCTGTTTTGTTCTGTATATGATTGCTCTGTTATTGTAACCAAAGTCAAAAGAAAGAAGTGTTTTTTTTTGTTTTTGTTAGAGAAAGGCTCTACTGAAAGCACCGAAAGAAAGGGCCGAAACCAGAATCACTTCAAAAAGTTGCAGGGATTTGTGTGAAAAGAAGACAACAATAATAAGGTTATCATGTTCGTTCAATATTTCAAATCGATTTGCGGTTCGTATGTACGATCAGCCTACGGTAATATACACCGTTTTGACCAACTGCAGTTTTTGACAAAAACAAGGCAGAATTCCAGTCGCCATCGTGATCACTGAACAACATGGCGGCGGGACCGATCGCCGAAAGGAACCAAGGTATGCTCAATTTTTGTGTTATTTATGACATTAATGAGCGTTTACCCTTGATCTGCGTTTGTATGTAATTGGAGAAGATTGCTTTTGCATATTTACTATCATGTTTTAATTTTTTTGCCCCTGCAACGCTTTATTTAACATAGACAGCAAAGCGTTGGAGACACGTTTGTTTTCCGGCACGCTTGCAACTTTTTGCAGGTTGGATTTACATTAAATTTTCACGTGGTGTTGGAAGCAAATGTATTGTTGTATTTGTATTGTATTTCCACATTTGTGGTAAAGTTCACACGAATGTCGTAGTCTCACGGTGCTGCAAGCGTAGTAAAGGCTACATGCCGCTTCTGTCACTTGCTTCTGTCATTTCAGATGCCACCATATATGTTGGTGGCCTCGATGACAAGGTCTCTGACGCTATCCTTTGGGAATTATTTGTTCAAGCAGGACCCGTAGGTAAGATCACTGAACTACTGTGCTGTCCGGAGTCCATTGAACAGTTGGACGTGTTCTGTTTTTTTTTACAGTGAACGTTCACATGCCAAAGGACCGAGTCTCCGGTTCACATCAGGGCTATGGCTTTGTCGAATTTCTCGGTGAGGAAGATGCCGATTATGCCATCAAGATCATGAACATGATTAAACTGTATGGGAAGCCTATTCGTGTCAACAAGGTGAGGACATTTAACATTCAACAGAAGAATTGGATAAACTGCGGCAATGACATTTACTATCTGATGCCGGCACCACCTAGCGAGTGTGGGGCGTTCCATCCAATCACGCTAATTTGATCTAACCCCACATTACCCCCCCGAGTGCCATCTTCCCCATCCCGCTTCTGCCACTGGTCGAAGTGTAGTTGCCGTATTTGAGCCAAATATTTGCGAACGGTGCTTTCAAGCACATTTAATATGCCAAGTTCATACTCGGACAGTCAGATGCACATCGGATTTTTTTAGGCTTCAGCACACCAGAAGAACTTGGACGTGGGTGCCAACATTTTCATTGGCAACTTGGACCCGGAAGTCGACGAAAAGTTGCTGTATGACACATTCAGCGCCTTTGGAGTTATCCTGCAGACACCCAAAGTAGGTCCTCAGCGTTTCTGTTCGCAAGCTGAGGCATCATGAATATTTTGCATTTTTTGTGCAGATCATGCGGGATCCAGAAACTGGTAATTCGAAAGGTTACGCCTTCATCAACTTTGCAAGTTTTGAAGCTTCCGATGCCGCTATCGAGGCCATGAATGGGCAGTACTTGTGTAACAGAGCTATCACTATCTCGTACGCATTCAAGAAGGATTCCAAAGGGGAACGTCATGGTTCTGCAGCCGGTAAGTATAATGCTGCTAGATCTTGTTTCCAGCACACTTTCTGGACGAATGCCGGCACAATTCCTCTTGAAGTCGCCCCAGGATGCACGCTAACCCCCCGTCCTCCGCTCCTTCCTGCTTTCTTCTCCTTATCTGCATGCCGCTGATAGCGACAGTTGCTTCGATGTGCTAGCACGGAATATAATTTTTAAAAATTTATCTTCTTGTTGCATACTGTTAGGTTTCTAAGCCGCACTGTAGAGAGTAACAGGGTGTTTATTTTTATCCTTTACAGAATTTTTATTAACAAAGCTATGAGAACAGCACAGATGTCGTTTTTTGCGGTTGAGTTATACGGCCAGGCGGACTTCCTCTGGAAGAGAGTATGTAACTACGAGGTGTCTAATTACCTAATGTGTCTAAGGTGTCCTAATGTACCTAGGTGTCTAATCTAATTATTATTAGATATTTAATTAGGGAATTTTGGGCAAAAGCGAGATAGCAGAATGGGAGATAATCCTCATTGAAAGCCATTCTATCTTTTAAAGATACAGAAAAGAGTGCGTGCCGTGAATTATCAGTCGCCGAATTTGAGTATGCAAATGAGCCAAAACTGAAAAAGCACGCCTCAAGAGCGCGTCATCTATGACGACGGAGGCTTATCTGGTGCTGTGGGGAAAAGAGCAGGCCGACAGCGCCACAGAAGCAGCTCTTTCGTATCGGAAGCGAATGAGTATTGCGCTGCTGAGAGGAGACCGTCGTTCCATTCGTCGATGCCTCGTGAAGCCCCTGGCTTCCCGCCAATGGACAACTGACATTCTCCCCCATCTATGCCGAAAGGAGTTGATCCAACGCTCGCTTTCCGCATGCCACAAAACATCTCTCGTCAAGATGCTGCATTTATTCATCGAATGCGACTCGATGTGGCTTTTACAGCTCAGTGGCATTCCCGCTTGAGACATGCTGTCACTGCTGTACTCTAGAGGATCTGGAGCACATTCTTCCTCATTGTCTACTCTACCAACCTTTCCGAACCACACTCTCCGAGTCCCTCAGTGAGGTGGGCTCTCGCCCCTTCTCCCTATAAAAATTGCTCGGTCCTTGAGCAAGCCCAGCCCACCAATGCTCTGCCCTCAGAGCTCTTTTGGACACAGTAGGGCTTCAAACCTTATTGTGAAGGGGCTCATTATTTAATTCCCGATTATTATTATTTCGAATATTCATTATTTAATCACCACCAGCGATGGGGGTAGGATATCGCCCCTGCCCCATTCCTCATCTTAAAAATAAAGTTGTTGTTGTTGTTATAAAAATTATGTAAAGGATAAAAATAAACACCCTGTATTTGTGCTGCGCAATACATTTGTGTTTGATTTAGAGTGTTTTTAGTGCTTTTAACCATGATCTACCGGACCGCTTAATTATTAACCCTTTTTAGAGTGTGAGCAGACATAATAGAGCATAGTTGGGCCAAAAAGGCCTGTCTAAGCCATCATTGTAGTAATAGTGTCCAAATTCAGAAGTGGTATATTTTTGTTTACAGAACGTCTCCTGGCTGCTCAGAACCCCCTGGCCCACTCTGATCGGCCCCATCAACTCTTTGCTGATGCCCCACCGACGCAGGTGGGAGCAGCGAGCGTTGGCATGACTACTGCACCGCCTGCACCTCCTCCCATGGGGCCATTGGCTATGTCTCAGGGTGGTAAGTAAATAAGTAGCCGCTGCAACCAAAAGGAAAAGGAGCTGTCACACACAGTATTTTCTTGCCGTAGAGAAGGTACACAGTTTCGGGGCCTGAATGTGATATCAGAACTGTATTGTAAAGTTTACCATATAGGAAAGTGGTATGTTATCAGATATGCAGGCACGTACACAGCATCTGAACATCACACACAACATACACACTTTTTTTTTTTTGCACTGGAGGGTTATTGCGGTGTTACCTGCTGCGATGCTTATTGGTTGTGAATACTATTTCAGGTGGCATAAGCGTTCCACCCCCTCCTATGCCATCCATGCCTCCACCCATGCCTGGAGGTCTTCCTCCTTTGCCTCCCACTGGACTACCACCAGGTGCATTCCGACCGATGCCTCCACCATTCCCGCCTGGAGGACCTCCACCCCCTCCAGCATCAAGTAAGAACTTTGATTTCAATATTCCACGAAAACCTCATTAGAACGTGGCTCTGTTGTACTCTGCTGGCCTCAGTGGGGCTCAGTTTGTAGTGTACGTGTTTGCTTGCTGACCCGAAGGTTGCAGGTTCAGACCTGTCCAAGGACGCCAGCAACTTGGTGGCAGTGTACAAGTTGCTTTGACACGCTATCTTTAGAGCAGGAAGCTTTAGGGTTTTACCCGATTCTTCCCCGAATTTGCACCCCGAATTGAAGGTTGCCTCTTTAGGGTGAAACCCGATTTTTGCCTGGCAAATTGCCCTCACTTGGATGTCTGTAGGAATGCACTACCTTATTTGTTTGGCAGAAAAATGCAGTTACATCACCGTTTGTACCAAACCGCTACAGTTAGTTTGAATAACTGAGCCCGATTTCTCCCCGAATTTAGCATACCGGAAGTTTTTTCACCCGAATTTGCATGAATTTAGTGCACATTTTATTTACCCGATTTTTATCCCCCGAATGTAGGAAAAAATATTTCCCGAAAACTTGAGGCTCTAATGATAAACCCGATTTAAAGTGACACTTTAAGACACGGTGGATTTAAACCTGAAGTGCAGGAATCAAAGCATACTCTAAACTCCACTCCACACACCGGAGCACCACTTATGTAAGAGTTTCCTTCCGCAGTGGGAATGCCGCCACCGCCCATGCACCCACCCCAGGGCTTCGGCATGATGCCCCCACCACCCGGACCCCCGCCCGGTCACGACCGGATGCCACCTCCACCGCCGATGGGTAAACTGATAATCCTATTATAATAAGACTGGGTTACAAAGACAGTAATCTATTGCAGGACCCCCTGGCATGCCCCCGTTTCCCCCTCCGGGAATGCGTCCACCACCACCTCCTCCCGCGGGCTTCGTGGGAGGACGACCACCAGCGCCGCCACCGCCCCCACCACCGGGCTTCGGTGAGTTTGTCTCGCTGCATTCCGTGGCTACGATTGACGTCCGCTGCAGCTGTACAAAGATTGGTATCTGTTGAAAAATCGAGGGCGCCACATCATTTTGGTCCCGAGACAGCTGCCGGCGCCCTCTAAAGCGCTGTTTTTTATGCAGGACTGCCACCGGGCATGAGGCCACCGTGGCCGCCAGGACCCCCCGGCGCACCGCCTCCACCCCCACCACCGAGGGCTGCACCCGGAGGGCCCCCACCACCTCCTCCGCCGCCCCCTCCGTCTGGTGCTCCCCCTCCCCCACCGCCTTCTGGAGCGCCGCCGCCGCCTTCGGGGGCTCCTCCTCCTCCCAGTGCACCTCCCCCACCTCCTCCCCCGCCAACCAGTGCATAACACAGTTTGTTCAGTTTTTCTTATTTCGTTTCAACAATACCAGTCACATTTTCAAAGCATCTGTTTTTTTTTGTGTGTTTTTTTTTCGGATACAGTCTTGGTCTGTTCCAGTTTACGTGTCATTATGCACTGTTGTGGGAACTTATATTTCGATTGCACAAATTATCTGAAGACAGCAATGGTCCATGCCCTCCTATCATCATCACGTTAGACAGTGTGAATCCAAACCTTCACTAACCTCACAGATACCTTTGTTATCGAGCGCCCATTTCAAAGTCCACCTCCCAAAAAGTGTTAACCTATTTTGTGCATTACAATTGGCATCTCAACATTTCTCGCACAATAATGAGACCATAGCCTTTGTACAGGTGTAACTGTAATACGTTTAATATGACATAATAAAGGGTACACTGTGTAAATATACGTTACTCTTACGCATAATCATCCTGTCGTATCTACGTGGGAATATAATACGTATATGCTAAATACACACGCAGTAAATACTGTTCGCAGCAGTGAACGGTCACTGGAAAAGTCAATCTTTCGAAGATTCCGGGTCCAGCCCAAGTGCCTTCAGTATGGCGTCGTTCCCGACGTAGGCATCGGGGGTGTCTTGTTTGTAGTTCAGCAGCACTTTAGAGCCACCTGTGTAGCAGTTGTATTATGGTTTCGTTGCAGCATTTGCAAGAGAGAGGGCAAGCAGTGTTGACGAACTTCGTATGAAGGCTAATTTGCGCGTTAGATTAGCATTTTTATCGTTGCATTTTGGTCTGGCTTGTATGGTACAAGTCCATACACATTCAGGGAGAACAGAACGTCACTTTCCCCTATTATAAATAGTATTAAAACTGTAAATTATTGTACATTAAAAGAGTAGTGAAAGGCCCATCCATGAATTTTTCAACATGCAGTGGCAAGTTGCACAACTAAAAGACAAAAGTGTTATTTGAATTGCAGCACGCGAGAGGGGGACTTGGATCCACGTGCAACATGGAAACCTCTCAACTTCTTCCAAGAGCCCGTAAGAGGATGAGTGAGGTTGACATCGCGGAGATAGGGACCCAATGGGGAGGTTTTGTTACACTTCGACCCCTGTATTGTTCTTTTTTTTTTGTTCGATTTTTGTTTTTTTGGGGGGGGGATTACGTCTTTCGAAAATCATGGGAGGGAAAGTCTAGTTTCATTTCAGGGCTGAAAATACCAATTATGTGGGGAAAAAATGTGTCTCTCACACTTGAGACGAACGTGAGATGCCAGTGCTATGAATTCACAGTGCTTAGCTTTCCTGAGTGCCTGCACTGGCGACGGAATTTGCACTTTGTCACTTGACAATGCAAATCGGGCAATGATGAGTTTAACCCCAAAACAACACTAGGCTCTAAGTGTATGTAGAAGAGAATTTCACACAAAACACTAGGAACAATCCAGTGATGTTACCTTTCTCGACGATTAGTGTTCCTCCAGTTTGCAGGCCATCGCCAGTGGTCATGTCACCACCTACAGCAGCATCTCTGGCCTGGTCAAAAGACGTTGATACAGTGAAGTCAGTAATGTCAATGCAATAACACCAATCTTTGTACCGAGTGTCCCAGCAAGACCGCTATGGTTCCCAGTGTGTAAATATTCCTTGGATGCGCCTCATTCAGTCACATTTTGAAGCCAGGGCAACGTTTTCTAAGAGGCCACCAAAGAATTTCGGTTTTGTGCTCTTTCCATAGCACATGTCATCAAATAGGTGTTGACAAAAGAATGCTTTGCCAATCTAAACATTAAAGGCTAGTGAAGTGTAGCAGTTTGGTGGTCCTAATAAGACTGCTATGAATCTTTTTTGTTTATATTTAAATTTTGTTTATATTATATTTGCATATTTTTGGTTGCACATGATGCGGCCGTAAATTAGTCTCCACAGTAATTGAAATTGCAATTTGGGAGTGCTTTAGGCAGGGCTTTTATGGTACTTTTTAATATGCAATACAACTCCAATGCCCAGCAGGATGCAATGTGGAATATGTTACTGTTTGTTCATCTTGTCTGAGTAATAACAGTACTGACAACTACAGGGTGTTTTGCTTTGTTTGTCACAAAAGTCTATGAAAAAATCCACTTGTCTGAAAATTATGCAGCCAACAGTATTTATCTATGGGGGAACTCTTGCAATGTACCACAAGTAGTTTTATCATACTTTACTTAAAAGATATTTAATTATGGAACTGAACTCCCTAAATTTGCCAAGTTAAAGTAAGGTTTCCATGCTGGAATCTGGAAGTGCGGCCAACAATAGTTACTTTTCTTCACATTGAAATTCGTTTATGTTGCAGTGCAGTGATTGCACAATATAATGCTGCATACAATCTCCAAAAAGCATGCACATGCAACCCACTAACAAGGGAATGGGAACACACATTCTGACTGGGACACTCTGTAGTACTTAGAAAATAGTTGTTCTTACAGCTGCAGCTTTAGCTCTGGAAGCACTGGTAAGGATGGCTGGGAAAATGCTCAAAATGTTGTACCTACAGGCAGAGAAGTTGGATACAGTGCAACATTCAGGAGAGGAAGTTATCTGCTTTATTTAAGTAGTCATACCGTTTGAAGTTCAATGCCTTGTATGTGTTCCTCTCACCATCGATGTAAAGATCTGAAAACAGAGAAAGAATTCCATTTGCTATTTCTATTATTGGAAATGTTTTATATCAATTGAGCTCCATAACATACTCTGGGAACTTATCTGCCAACACTGTACAACTTATATTCTAAAGACACTGCGTGTCTGATGTAGCTATGCACGGCTTTCGAGTGGCCTGTGACTCAGGCTGCGCTTGGGTATCCTGTTTAATGCAGCTGTCACACCCCTGACTTTGTGGAAACAGCATTTCTATTACATTCAAGTTGAGTTCAAGGGGTGTTAAAGTGCAAGAATTTCTCCTCGTGTGGTGAAAGATTCTGTTACAATACAAAAGGAACTGGGCTCATCCGTTGCATCGTTCACGATTTATGCGCAAACGAAATCGTAACTTGCGCTTTCCCTCTCCTCTACTTCCCAAAAAGCGCGGCCTGTCATTGGTCTTCTCATACGATCTCTCGCGATGATTGGTCAAATCGTTTGAGGGGACCAATGACAGGCCGCTCCTCATTGACGCTCTTCTTGAGAAGGGGAGAGGAGGCAAACCGTAAACTACGGTTTCGTTCACGCATGAATCACAAACGTCACAACGGACACCTGTTCCTTTAGCATTGCTGTCAAGGGAACAGCATGTGTCATTCTGCACTTTAGTGCCCCTTTAATGTTGCAGCCTCATTTGATGCCCACCTCCTTTAAAGAATCCCTTCTCCAGAAATTCTTTCAGCCCAGTTTCTTCGTGTCCGATTCCGATGAGACTAACGTCTGCCGCGTCCAACTTTGGCTTGATCTCGCTGATGCGAACGGCATCCAGGCGGCAGAAGGGACAGGCAAAGCGACGGAAAAACATCAGCACGCACGTCTTGTCCTGCCATAGGCTTCCGAGGGAAACGCTCTGCATGCATAAAAATTCAAACGTGGATGGGTTACGCTTGCCCTAATGACGCTGTCGATTTGTACGTTAATGTGGAATGTTGCACAGACGTAGGAAACGAGATGCCAAAATTGTGTGAGGGCATGGCAAATGAAGATACGAGTTTTGTGCAAGGGAAAAGAGCTAGTACAAAACAGAACCGTAGACCATGTTTTGTTTGGAATTTCAATGAGAAATGACAGTTCAAGGTAGAAGTGGGAAAGCATTGTGATTACATGTCTTGTACATCATATCTTGCATATTGTGATTCAATCCTTTCTGTCCTGCTCACTCTCTGTGTGGTAACCCACCAAGGTGGGTTTGATAACTGCCGTTCTACTGATTATTCCTAGAATAAAATCCATCCATATTAGGATCGGTATCGATTTCTGGAAAATCTAGGTAGGCAAGGCGCAAAATCAACATTTATAGGAAAACGTTTGGACCTTGATGATCGCCTACCGAGAAGTACATATATATATTTTTAATAATTTTATGACAACCTGGCATATGAGTTATATCACAAGAATAAGAATTGGATCCCATAGCTAGGTAAGTGCAAGGGTGTAAGTGCATCAAAAGCAGCTGTGTGGGTAAGAGTATACATATTTTAATTAGGTAGCGCCTCAGCAATGAGAATGGCGGATAACTCCAGTTTTCGGTGGACCTGCATCAAACAATACTGCGCTTCACAACATCAACAGTCGAAGACAAGGGTTGCTCTACAATATGACCCATGACTGTGTCCAATTTTGGAGAGGGTCACGGAAATGGTATATAGATAAGATGTCCTTGCGTCACTGCGTCGCTCAAAAACCGCAAACCGAAAATCGAAACCCAACAGAGCTCTCTTACTTGGCCGGTTGATGCTGACTTGATGTAAAACTTGCCAATTTCATTAGCAACGCTCATATTTACGCAGGAGCTGAACGATGTGACGCGTGCTGCAATGTAGGTAAAACTGTAAGCTCTGAATTGTAACTACGCAGACGAGAAACGACAAGGAAAACTGAGAAACACTGACAAAACTCTCTGGAACAATGGAATAACAACGAGCGAGATCACCATCACGAGCACGGCAGACGACACATCCGCATGGCGTCTCAGACGGCAGAACGGAACTTTAAATAACAACAACATTTGTGCTTTGTTTCGATAGTAACTTGAACTTCTTATTCGCCGCGAGAATTCAATGGAAAAGAGCAGTGCACGAAATTATGTAGGCAGTACAATGTGACATGAAACAACTACGCAGGATGTGAGCTTCTGAGACGTAGTTCGTGATGCTTCAGGCACGCAGATATGACCGAAGCCTTAACATCTCAACAAAGCAGTGGTTCGGATGTTGCGGATCCGCACTTGAATTTCACAGAACTGCCCTACGAACTGAGGCTGAAGGTGTTTTCTTTCTTGACGAAAGAAGAGCTCATCACAGCCGCATTGGTCAGCAAAGATTTCCGAAGCGTTGCCTATGATCCTAGCCTTTGGAGAAGCGCTACAGTCAACTCTAAAGCTGAACCTGTTGATGTACTGCCCTTGTTGAGGCGATCGCATATGCTGCAGCATCTCACACTTCGAGCTTCCGCCGTATTTACGTTCGTTTCGGAGCACGCAAAATGGTTCCCACAACTCAAGTCCCTCGACGTGGGCTTTTCGTCGGATGTCAGCTCTGAGACGATAGCACGATTCGTGAAGAACTGCCCTTGCTTGACGTACCTGAACGTGGAGGGCTGCAGAGATGTTGATGAGGCCACTGTGATGCAGATATGTCGATGGAAGTATTTAGATACCCTGATTCTCTCACATTGTTGTTTATTAACGGATAACGCTATCGAAGCCATTTCCCGTCAGTGCCAAAGTCTGCAGCATTTTAATGCAGACGGAATAACTCGCATAACGGACAGGTAAACCATATCTCGTGACACCATCCTGCTATTGAGGGTTACACTGACAGCACTTTTTTGTTTATACACTCTAGGTCCATCTGTACCTTTGCTACAAACCTCTGTGAAACTCTAGTCTGGTTGGAGTTGGACGGTGAAGAACTGACAGACGCCTCATTTTATGCCATCAAACACTGCTCAAAGCTAAAAACGTTGTTCATCAGCTATGCAGAAAACCTAACAGATGCCAGTTTGTCTTGTATACAGGTACTGGAGAATCTACGTCTCGCCACTGCTGATAACAAAATTGTGCGCTTTTGTATGCACGTACTTCTGCTGTGTAGGAACTTTCCGAGCTGACTCGTCTCAAACTGCGTCGGGGACCAAATCTCACTGCTGATGGCATAAGACAGATGTTTTTGGGGACCAATTTACGGAATTTGATCTACCTGGAATTTGACAGTCTCTCCATCGACGACGATGGCGTGCACGCTCTTGTCAAATGGTGAGAATCTTTCTGTGCCAAGTGCTTGCGCGGAAGGAACCCGTTTTCCTATTTGTTCTAGTTGCACCAAATTGCAGTGCCTGGCATTGCCGTGGTGCTGGGATATTACGGAGCTGGGCCTGTCCATGATTGTTGTTGCTTGCAGGTATGGAGCAAATTTCCTCCAGTCCCAGTACACGTAGAAGATTACGAGGGGTATCCGGAAACAAAGTTCCGATTGGCTATTCAAAAACACGAGGTCATGTTTTTTTTGGAATATTTTATTTTCACTGAGCTCCACTTACTTTAAACTATATTTCTGCAAAGTTTCTACCACTATACAGGCGCTTATCATGGCAGGACATCCCTGCATAGTGAAGTGATGACGCCTGTTATGAAAGTGAAGTAGCAAAAGCATGCTTCCAGCCTGGTGTGTCAGGCTAGTATGGTTGTCTTGTCTATCATATCACTGCTTCCTTCACATCACCTTCTTCATTTTCATCTTCTTTTCATCCCTGATATAACTCCAGCTGCAACAAAAACATTTTCGTTGTCTGTTCTCACAAGCTGTGCGAGAACTGTCCCTTCGACCGCATGCAGCAAATACGAGGGGCAACAGGCCACTATACTGCCTCACACACCTTCTGATACGAAGACAGATGCGGAAGACGGCACTATCTTATCATATGTATTGTAAACGAAACTGTGCGCATCCCCACAATAGATGACCACAGTCCGACGATATTAGCAAACGGAACCTGTTTTCTGGATGTGCCTTGTACTTTGATGCCTAAAGTTGTTTGAAATTGCATTGAAACACAGGAATGTTGATGCTGAATGAAATATTCTTTATGATTTAAGGAATTTGACCAACTTGGTCCTATTAGGATTATTCAGGATCCATGGCTACTGCCTCCCAGATGTGCCTTTGAATCTTCCAAAGCTTCGTTATATGCATTTTGGACAGTGCAATGAGGTATATTTCTATGCACAGCATCGAAATCAGGGACTGAAACCAGAATGGAACCAAAAACGGCTTGGAACCCAAATCTTTTTCAAGAACTGGAACGAAACTGCAATACCACCATCGGCAATTAACTGAAACCGTAACGTGGACCGAAAAAAAGTGCTTTCGGTTACCTGTTCATATGAAGTGGTTCAAGTGTGAACACGAACACCCTTGGGTCGCTTTACAACTCTGATCGGTGGTGGAGTACTTGCATCAGTTAAATTAGATCTCTTCGTCATGTGTTTTTCATTCAGAAGTTGTGTAGACAACACACGATCTTATGCGCTTGGACCCATAATCGGACGACGTACGCTACGTATGATATGTATCGTGTACGCCTCTTATGAATGGTGAGCCGTATTATGGTGATCATTTAAGAAACGGAGCATTGCACGTTGTTTGTTTCCACACCTGTTTGCTTAACCACTGAACGTTGGCAGTTGTTAATTCTTGCCTTGTAGCTTGTAACAGCAAGAGCGAAATGAATGTACACGAGAGAGACTGCAACAAATTATTTTACGGCGAATGCCGCAATCGGCCAAAGTGCGTCGAAGAAATAGGTAGCTTTTTCTTCGACCTGGCAGATGGCAGCAGAACCCAACACATAAATGTTGCCCGGTTGCACTTTGTATCTCATTTGGCAACATACATCCAAGATACATTTTGGCAAGATACATTTGGCATCCAAGGTTTGGCAAGATACATCCTAGAGAAAACCGGAAAAACACCGGTTCAACTGTTTGGTTACCGGTAACAGCAAATATTAAAACAGTGAATCCCGTGACCTGAACCACTTTCAGAGTTCTGACACTGAACCATAACCGTAGCCAATATTAGTTTTGGTTTCAGTCCCTGATTGAAATTTCCTGTTTCGAGAGTACAGAGTCAACAATTCTGCGTGCAGATTGTGGATTCCCTCCTGCAAGATCTGGTGCAAATAATGCCACAACTCGAGGTCTACAACTATTATGGAGAGCTGGTTGTTCCTTCAAGTGATGACGATCTTGATCCTGCATAAGCATTATCTCCTTGGCTATTTTAGTTGGCTCCTCAGGACATGAAGTGTGGACGTGAGAACCCAAAAACGTCTTGCCGTAGAGGGGATACATTAACTATGCAAGCGTGCTGATGATGCAAGTAAATGGTCAACGATATTTGTCTTTGGTGAACCGTTGCTGCGACTTATGACCACTTTCACCGACTTTCTATCGCAGGAACTTGAATTTTGTGAATTCAACTCCAAAACTTGTCAAATGAACTATGATTTTTTTTCTTTTTCTATAGAGTTATGTTTATATGTGCAACACATGCCCGCAATCATCATCATTAAATAAAGCGTCTATGTTGTTGAGCGGTACATGAAATTATTGGCTTGTTCAGGGGGGGCATGGTATTTGCTTGCCCTCTAAGGGAAAAAAATGGGCAGTAATTAAGGTAGACATGCACGCGATCTCATGGGAAAATATCATAACAGAAAGTATGGGTATACAGAAAATCGGGGCACAACCAAGAACCAGCAAAATACTTAATTTACACAAACGCAATAAGTCTATATGGAACAAAATTTGGGAAAAGGGGAAGTAAAGGTTTCAATGAAATACGTAGGAGATGGGGACACGAACGACATTGGCAAACAGCGTTATTCCGGGCTATATTCCGAGACCATGTCTGAACTGGGGATGAGTAATGTGCTGACGTGACACTAATCCATTTTGTATCCTGCGGAAGCTCCATACAGAAGTGTGCTCAATAGTGTCTGAGAAAAAGCCATGGGAAGCACCCAAAGAGCGCACCTGTTGCTAAGCACCGACTCGAGGCGAAAGCACACCGCCGGAAGACAAACTCTTGGAACGCTTTACGCTAAAATCGAAACCGAAACCTTTGAAACTGAAGCTTCTAATCGCCGCCTGGTGGAATGTGAGTGACATAAACAAAAACATTCCCTAAAAATATTAGTTCTGTTTAACTTTTCATTTTCAACGTTTCCGAAAGGCAAATCTGAGTCCTATATCGAAAATTAAGCAACGCGTCAATCGAAAGATACGAAAACGTAAAATTACTAACACAAAATCGAACAAAAACAATGATATATTGCAGGAGTATAGAATCAGCTTCCACACTTCTCTGCATTACTGCGCAAAGAGTAAAGTTACGTGATAATTAGCATTCGTTTTGCCTTTGTCCACTTGTCGCCGAGCCGCCACGATAAGCGCACGAATGTTCTGGTAGTTTCTGACAGTTTCTGATTGCGGCGCGTTACGGCGTTACGCAGCAGACGCAGTAGCATAGACATCGGATCAACACTTTCGTCGCTTTCGTTGTTTAGGCCTACCTGGTGTGTTCGTCTGTCCGTAGGACTTTACTGTGCGCAGAGGGGCGTCGGCCTGTGCCTTTCGCCAGAATGTCCCTGTTCGGTTCGTTAATGAGAGATCTGGACAACGACCCATTCTTTGGGTGAGTATTTTCTCTTACCATTCATCGTCTCGTATCGCAACAACAGACGTCTGCTTCGCATGGCTTTGTGAGCTCCTCTGCGTGTATATGAGAATTACTCTCGCGACATAATGAAAAACTCGTGTTGCTTATCCCCGTGTGCGAGTATTTCGATGTCTTCAGTGCATGGGAGCTCGCAAATTTTATATTTTCTCGTGGTCGGGCGAGCTTCGGAGCTGCTGCGATAGCCTGCGCGTATTTCAACCTGCCAGTAGCACCGAGAAAGAATCATAAAATTCGTTGTGCAAGTGCCGGAGAACACAGGTGCTGCATAGAGTGGTTCCCCGTTTCCCCGTGGACCCAATCGCGATGGGAAATTTAATATCTGCGCTGTGATTACGTAATGATGCGTTTAGTATGGCCTCCTCCAAGCAGTTGTATGCTCCTTTTATTTTTATTTTTTTCTTCTCTTTTTATATATCTAACATTTAAAAAAAAACACGGAAAAAAACAATGCCCCTGTATTGATCCTACGAAATGTGTCGTGGATATGCTGGTATATCTTTGGATACGGTCAAGCCCGGACTTCGGTCACTCCGTGTCATTTCGCAACTTGCAGCCTTCCGTCGTTTCTGCCAACTCTTATTGAAATGCAACAAGAAGAACGATGCATATATTTTTGCACGTGACTCTCAATCTGTGTACAGTCATAGCATGTTGAGCAGAATGGGGGGGGGGGGGGGGTCAAGAGAGAGTGAAATGGACGAGGGCGACGCGGCGCGCGCGCGCGAAAAGCTAGATCGTGTCTTTCGTTTTTTTGTTGATAATTGCGTGACAATTTGAGTTCTCCAGTGTATAGCTTGGACACGCTCATAAAGCTATGGATGGAACCCCAGAGCCAGATTAATAGGCTGTTGAGGGGTGCATGTGCGTTAAAGACACATGTTCAGGGGGGAGGGGGATGATGACAAATGATAATTCATGACTTTAAACGTCGCGAAGCCGCCATGGGGGGGGGGGGGGGGGGGCGTATTTCAATGAAGTGGTGCATCCGCTATGGATACAGGAGCCGCAAGAGGTCCTGACAACTGCAACGGCAAATTCCGCTGGTCGTGGGTTGTAGTGCAGAAAAGCTTGCACTGGCTCGAGTGGGCATGCTACACAACGGGGTTCCGGAAAAAAGTGGTCCCGGAAAATTGTGTATCTGAAAAAAAAAAAAAAAACAAGAAAAAGAAAAGTCCCTGGTTGCGTGGGCGGAAATAATGGTCCGGCAGGGTTCCGTGCGTCCAAAAATACAGGAGCGTGGTTGTGGAGAGCCGATGAAACGGACTTATGTTGTGTGCGCCAATACTATGGCCCCTGTAGCCATTCTTGGGCGCCAATCAAAACATCGTTATTTATAATAATAATAATAAATAAACATCGTTAAACTCTGTTGTCGATCGTTATTATTATCATCATCATCATCATAGCCGACCATCATTCGCCCTCCTAATTGGTTGAAACTATCTTTAAGGCTTCTTTTCTCTCTCTCTCTCTCTCTCTCATTAACATTAATGCTAATGGACAACAAAAGTTGCACGCCATTCACTGAGCGACATCACTCGCTGCACCGTGCACCATTTTTTTTCCTACACCCGCTTCAACGGCACACTGCACTGCGAAAATTCGCCGAACTCTTGTGGGGCCCAGTGTCTCTCTTTCGGTAGAACCGCAGCAAACACATGCAGACAGACAGACATGCACGTTTCACAACGTTAACAGACCAAGACATACCAAATGTGGGACGAATAGCTTTCTGGAAGCAAGAAAGGGAACAGAGTCGACCTTCGATACATGAACGGTCTCCGTTTTCTCGGAAATTGCTCGTGTGGATCGGGGCATTTGCAAACGACGTAAGGTTTTGAACGGTTGCAATGAATGTAAATGGCGGAATGCTCCATATTTACAGGGGGAGCGCAGCTTCATTGAACTTGTCTTTTGTCGTGCATTGCAGTCAAACGTTCGAGATGTTCGAATGTTCTCGATCATGTAATGATCGAGAAGTTACCCGTCAAAAAGAACCCGTTACGAGTTAAGTTACCGTGTGACTTAACTAATGTAACTCAGTTAATAACGAAGTTCTTCAGCCTGAAATGTAACTCGCAGTTACGGAGTTACTTAAATCAAAGAACGAGTTACTTCCAAGTTCCTTCGGACACAAAATAGCACTGCACAGGTGCAGCGCGCGTGAGCAGTTGAGTTAGACCTTGGGTTGCCTGCGGAGGAGTGTAACACGCTTAGATCGTTTTCGTTTATGTCCAACAATTCGAACTCGTTGCATCTTACTCCCTGTGAGCGCACAATGGTTCAGCTTCATTTCAATGGCAGCGGTTCTTACTTCCTGAATAGAATACTGTCATTGATTGAATATCACGTTTTATGGCATAAAATGCCACGAAAGAACCGGAGAGAAAGCAAGAAAATAGGTGGGCGTGACTGAAAAGCGAATTAAAAGTAACTTGGAACTTAGCTTAAGTTACTTTGGCAAAGTTACCTGACAAGCGGTCGTGTACTCTTAAAGTAACCACGGCGCAAAAGTACAGAGCTAAGTTACCAAAAAAAGGAACTTAGTTACAGTAACGAGTTACCTCGAACTCTGGTCTAATGTTCCCAAAAAAAGGAACTTAGTTGCAGTAACTAGTTACCTCGAACTCTGGTCTAATGTTCCCCAAAAAAGGAACGTAGTTGCAGTAACGAGTTACCTCGAACTCTGGTCAAATGCCCCCCCCCCCCCCCAAAAAAAAAGGAAATTAGTCACAGTAACGAGCTATCTCGAACTCTGGTCTAATGTTCCCAAAAAAGGAACTTAGTTGCAGTAACTAGTTACCTCGAACTCTGGTCTAATGTTCCCCAAAAAAGGAACGTAGTTGCAGTAACGAGTTACCTCGAACTCTGGTCAAATGCCCCCCCCCCCCAAAAAAAAGGAACTTAGTCACAGTAACGAGCTATCTCGAACTCTGGTCTAATGTTCCCAAAAAAGGAACTTAGTTACAGTAACGAGTTACCTCGAACTCTGGTCTAATGTTCCCCAAAAAAGGAACGTAGTTGCAGTAACGAGTTACCTCGAACTCTGGTCAAATGTCCTCCCCCTCCCCCCCAAAAAAGGAACTTAGTTACGGTAACGAGTTATCTCAAACTCTGGTCTAATGTTCCCAGAAGGGTCGTATGTCACCATTCTTGCCACTGAAACCCCTACTTTCACCCTTTCTGGTAAATAGGTGCTGCACCATTCGTACAAGAAGCAACTGTTTTTGCAACTCTCGGTTCTTTGTTGACTTCCGTTCGTGAAACGAGGTGAAGAACGCTTGGGTATCGTGCGTTCATTCCGCTGTTTCACCATCCCTTGACTGCCATACGGAACACAACATGAACCGTGGAAAAATGGCGGGATGACGCAGTGTTGTTGTGTAAATACGGGAGCAATGGGATTTATCTCCCTCCCTCTCATATCTTTGTCCCAGGCGCGATAAGGTGGCCAGACTTCTGACCAGCACGGTACCTTGTCGTACCGCCGTCGTTTTTTGCCTCGCTATCGTAGGCCGGGTGAAGTGTTTTTTGGATTTGCGGCGACAAGTTCCCGCTTTGGGAGCTGGATCAAATAGAGATAGGACATTTCCTTTATCTCTATCTAATCGTGGTTTGCTGTGTATATCTGCTTTGTTCGTTCTTATTTTGCGTCTATACTGTTTTTTTTTTATGAACACACAAATATTTGTTTCGACAGCCTAGGAGAAAGGAGCTGCCAGATAACGGTGTACCGACGAATCAAGTAAAATGGAACCGTACCTCGAAGGTACGCACAGCCGCACTCTTCAACGACAGGGTATCTAGCAGCGCCTGTGGAGAGCTTTCTAAAAGGGTACCCCACTTCAGCTTACCTTAGGATGTTCGTACAGATGGAACATGTCCCACGAAAAATGGGTTCATGCTAAGGTTGTAAATTGATTATCGTCGTCATTCTACGCGTTTTCGTGGGAGCTGTTGCTGTCGTCTGCTTTAAAAATTCAAATTTCCATTATCCAATCCTGATGGATACCTCGCGGGCCAGTGCCGTGTATGCCAAAGGGAGTCTGGCCATTAGGAGGAGCCTAAAAAAGAGGCTCGACCTGTCAATCAAACTTGGGCGCGTTTCATATTGGTTACCGTTTTCCATGGGCGCTGTCATGACACCAAATTTTCTCCAAGATGGAGGATGGTCCTTGGAACGGCGAAGCGGAGATTTCGTGACAAAAAATTTTCACGGACTACTTTAATTTCATACTGTGAGTATATATCCTCATGTACGCATCTGCAAAATCAGCTTCCAGTTTCGCTCATCCATCGTTATTTACGCGAAAATGGGATGTTTCGTCGCTAACGTTAGGCCTAGTTAAGACCGTGATACCAAGAAAATAGCAAGAAGGACGACACTTATACGTAAGACTTTGCATTATATAATTGCATTTTATTTAGACATACATCTTTGCTCATTTTTGATTCGATCTACTTACATTACGTTATTTAAAACTTCATACCGGCAGTCGTCTGCTACGAAGAAGCGGTTGTACCGCTCTCCTGGCCAATCATTACTGCCAGCAACCATTTCTGCAATTCTGAGCCTTCCCAACATGCCTGTCTCCATGCAGATGGCGTTGATAAAAGTGGACGCAAAATCCGTCGTTTTGGTCTGCCACCAGTGATATCCATTTCAATCCAAATCAACCGAGTTTCTCCAAAATGGCGGCACCCAGTAAATAAGGATGAGGTATAAGTACTGGATGGATGTAACAATAGACAACTGTATTTCGACCTGTGATTGGCTAGATACCTCAAAAAGTGGGTGGAGCCTCAGGTATAGGCAGGTCCCATTAATGGCCAGACTCCCCTTTGGCATACACGGCGCTGTCGCGTGCCAATGCCTAGCGCCCCTAGCGGACAGTGCCGAACCTACTGCTTCCGCATAGGAGATACCTCCGTTGGAGCTACCGATTTTTGACATGATCAGTATTACCAACAAATCGTGCTGAAAGCTCGGAAAAGACGTAATAGAAAAGCACATCCATGGTGAACAAAGCAGCCAGTTGTACTGACTTGCTGTATACGCTGTTGTTGTCCCTGTTTATTTCACTGCCAAGTTCACCATGGACCGGTATCAACTACTCCGTCTATCAACCATAGACACGCATACCGTTAAATATAATAAGAATTAAAAAAAGCAAGCACATTTGCGACGAAGAGTTTTTCAAATTAGTTTCGTTCACAAAATGATCTATTAGTTCTGCAAGCGCAAGGTGCTTGCGTTTTGCGTTGCGGTGGGGAAACCCTATTCTAAAACACTGTTACACTGTCTTCGCTTGGGTTCGCTAAAATTGCGTCCCCCGTTTCTCAAAATCCCAAATGTTGGGTTCCAAGACTTCTTTTATTAGTGTCAAGCGAAGATTACAAGATGCAATTGGACCGTGAGGGCGAGCCCTGGTTTTATGTACTAGCCACGACCTACTAGGTTATAACGACCATGTCATAATCGGCAACCCCTATGAGGAGCTCGTCCGCACGATCCGCTAGGGGCGCTACTCATCGGCCCGCGAGATCTACATCACGATTGGACAATGGAAAATTGAACGCGCAGAAGCGGACGTACGACTACCGTAGCAGACGACAGCAACAGCCCCTATGAAAACGCGTAGAATGATGATGGTAATCAACTTTTGAACGAAGCATCTCCCGTGGGACGTGCAGCGCTTGTACAAAAATACTAAAGTAAGCTGAAGTACAAAGTATTGCAGAAATTGAGGAAGCAGTAACCGGGCCGATGAGTAGCGCCACCGCTAGCCTCCAAATGCGGCGCTTGGAAGGAGTGCCTATGATATGGTCGTTATAATCTAGTAGGTCGTGGTACTAGCATTGAAATCTTGGTACTGGCATAAAGAAACTCTCTCCCTGTCACCCACTACTGTTAGTCCTTTTATCGTGCGAGTAGACTGGCAGTGCGAATGAACGATATTTTATATCAGTAAAACGGAAACTGAAGTTCCGCAAAGGATTTCCGCCTTTCTCGTCATTTCTCGTTTTTGACATCTCCCCCCAACCCCCCCGGCCCACGCAAGCCATCAATTCAAGCGACTTCACGGAAATGCAGACTCTCCTAGCGTCAGTTTGGACGTCTTTGAAGAAGGAAGTGAAAGCTATTTTATTTCCCCCTTTTTCTTATATTGTGTTCCCGCCACTTCACTTGACGTTTAACAATATATAACGAACGTTTTATGGTGGTCTTTTGGCGGCGTTGATTGCAAGCGAGGAGAGCTCTTTGTCTGAAACCTATGATTAAATTCCCCTTTCCCGGAAAACGGCGACTTGTCCGGACACATGTCAAACCTAAAAAAAAAAAAAAAAGAGTTTTCACGCGCTTTCCTATGACGCTTAATGTCACAGTGCAAAATATTTCGATCAAATTGGAAGTCAATTATTCATAATTGAATTTTAAAGCCGTTATTTTCGCTGCAGCTTCCGATTTTTGGTCTGTCAAGCAATCGAGCCACCGGTTCGAGACGAGATTTGATTATTACATAAAAGGGGTGTTGTCATTACGCGCGCGTACCATGATCGCAAGAGTGAATTTTGCGCACGGATAGCTCGCTATGTGTTTGGGGACCCAAAGAGAATCTCTAATGCCTCGCGTATGGTGTGCGTACTGTGCACTAAAACTGTGCGTATATTGCAGAGCGAAGCGTCTCGCAAATCCGTAAAGCGTGACCGTAACGTACGCAAGGGCCGAGAACGCTATGCTAAAACCCTGTTCACAGATTGAGTCCTTGACGTATATGACGTCCATCGCTTCCTGTCCTAGTAGATCAAGTAGACTGCATTTCTCTTTCTCAAAGAGGTATCAAACTCTGAATACCGCTATTGACTTGAATTGGCCTTCGTTACTGAAGTTTCCGTTTCCAAGCGGCCCTAACGGGAACTGGTTAGCGCTTTTCCGAAAATTCTACAGCGTAATTGGATAATCTGAACAACGCGTCGGAAGACAGATATTTACGTTGAACGCGGTACCAAATTGTTACCTGACGAACTGTCGACAAAGGATGGTTGCTCTGTAGCCGCCCCATCTGTCGGATGAAAAGAAGAGAAAGGAAACTTGTGTATACACGGCGGTCACTTTCTTTTACCCGCTTTGATTGTTCGCGGACGCCTGACCTTGATGTGGACACTGAAAATGATAGCCTTTGTCTCTTGCTGCTTTGACGACCGATTCGTGACCTTGGTTATAGCGCGATTTCGCCGCGCAAGATCAGTGGTCACCGAGGCGGATGGTGCTTCACGGATGACGCGTCTTCCGTAAGGAAGGTGGCAGACGCCCACCGCCATGACTCTCCAAATGCAGAAGCTGCCCAGATGCCGACCTTTTAAGGAATACTATCTTGGGCGGCAAAAACGGAACCGTATCATCCGACGAGGGCGCCTGGTACCGTGCTTAGAGAGTGGAGATCTAATCCCTTTGATCTGTTCTGGGCCCGCTTGCACGAACGTTGAGGAGATTCCTCCGTAATGATTGCGCGCTTCCACAAATTGTCGAAAGAACCTGCAGTTTCGGAATATCGGAAGCGGCGTACTGCGGACATTCCAGACGACACGATGGATTCCGTAGCAGACGACACTATCGTTCCTGTCGTCTGCTACGGAACCCATCCTGCAACTGCGCCGCAGAATATTGTCCGCAGAATAGCGTCAGAAGATATGGCGTTGAGTGCTCACGTGGCAGCAGATAGCTATGAACGTTTTGCGTATCTTCCGCTGGAGTGTTCTAAGGAACGTCGCTCGTGTGAAGGCACGATATCCATCGTATATCTTCGCGCACGGCTCTGTATCACGTGACCATCGCATTAAGAGCGACATAAAATGGGTTCAGGAACGAAATCATTACGCGGTTATTACGTCGAAAGGAGAGTATATGATTAGATACAAAGAGTGGCGTTTCCTATATGGCACACAAGTATAGACATTAAGCGCGTGCATGATTATGATCATGGTTGTCCAATGACCCGCTTTCTTTTGGGTGCTGCTATTGACCTTGCTCGTGCTGCCTGCCTTTTGGGGATATCCTCGACTGGCCGGCCGTCCTGTATGATTACCGTTTAGCTATGTCTACATTTTTCTTTTTTCTTTTTTTTCCTTACACGACTCCTCGAATGCTCGCAATTAGAATAATGCGGGAACTACGATTACGGATCGCGCGTGCGATAGAGATTTGCCTTCTAGAAACGACATCCTATCTGAGTTCTTGTATTCACTGTGCCGTATCACAGGGAACGAAAGCGCGCGCGGGGGGGGGGGGGGGGGCATACCTCTGTTTCGTGGCTGCGGAGAAGGTTCAAGCTATGGTCTCCCGCCATAGGTCGGTGAATTCATTCATGATGGGGTCTTCGCAGTCATCATCACTCACACTCGTATCACGGATGGGATGGGATTATCTACCAGCTTCCCTGCACTTATGTTATCAGTGTTGAGCGATGGAATGATGTGATGGGATGAAGTTGATGGTGGGCTTTGAAGTTGAAGTCGTCGTGATGGATTATGATGTTGACGGGACGTGAGATGATATCGATTGATGGGTTATGAGTTTGGCGGTGTTATTGCGCCATTACACATCAAACCAAAGCATTTTGGTGTGAGACCAAACCATGTTGATGTGATGTTGGCGACTGTGAGCGGGACCTATCATGATGTGATGCCGAATTTCTAGAAAAGTTTATATTTCTTAGTTATATTAGTTATATTACATTACATTAGTTTATATTTCATATGTTTCTTCCTCTTCATTGGCGTACAGCGACCTGTCAATGTTTTTTTTTTTTAGATGCTGGTGCATTATTTGACAGCTAGTATGCTGTGCGCTGTATGATTGATATCTCGTCAGCAGTAATAGTAGTATTATAGCTTGCAGACGATTGTTGTTTAGTGACCTTCCAAAAGCATTTACGAGGCTTCCATTATGAACGAAGCGACATACTTGTCATGCATCCTTGGTTACCACTGGTGGAACGTATTTAGCGGGTCATGCGACGATAGTCAGCTATCTGCATTGTGAAGACTCGAAAGTGGCACTGAATAATACGTATCTTTCTCACGCATACCCTCTCAAGTATACGCGTAGTCGTCATAGCTGCGCTGGTTTGATAAACAATTTCTGTTGCTTTTTGCGACATTTTAATTTGCGGAGAACAGTGAGTGATTTTCTATTTTCGAGAACGCATGCAATCTCCGTTTCGTGTGCTCTAAACCTCCATATTGTATACATCGTGTCCCGCGTAGTTCCACCAAATATTTATTTATTTATTTTTATTATTTATTATTCAGAAACCCAAAGGACCGTGATGGTCATTACGTGGGTAATACAAAAAATTGAAACACAATACAGTGCACGCTAATACATAATTAAGAACACAAATTACTACATTATTAAGAATAAATAAATCAAAATAAATATTACATAAACAAAAATAATATAAATAAATATCAAAATAAATTTAGCTATTACTTTGTGCGCAAAGGAAACCGGCTTGCGTTGCAGACAATCGTCCTGTGCAAGTCGGTTAATTCTCTGAACTGTCCCAAAGTAATTAATTGGGGACAAATCTGTAATTTCGAAAATAATCTGTTTTAGAACGGAGCGTCAGTTGGAAGTTGTAGGGCGCCTTGAGGAACCCTGAATGACACGCGCAATAACGCGCGTCATCCAGTATACTTACGTCGAGGACTCGAATGAAATACGTGACAAATGGTTCGTGGCGACCTTGCTGACAAGATCTAACCCGAGATGTTGTTTTGATCCGAACCTCACGTGCCAAGTTTTCCCAAAGAGACACTTATTGGAGAGGCTCTGGAGGAAATTTTACAAATAGCTGGGAACGACGCTTCATCTTCGTTATATCTTTGCGCCAGTAAGTTTAAGATGAAATTAAAGATAAAAAATAGTGATTTTCGTCTGCATCTGGAGGTTAAGGGGCAACGTAGTTTTGGGGGTTATTTCGCGTATAGAGTTCTCTGCCAGAAGTTTAAGGCCACGACACCGGCAACTGGCCGTCCCCGTAAAGTCAAACCTTGAACGTGACGAGGACGTTCAAGGTGTACAATCGCGACTTGAGAACAGGTTTAGAATGACTAGATGATGTCGGAATGAGTGTAGAGTCCACGTCGAAGTGGTTATAAAGACGTTGACAAAGTCTGCTATAAGCGTGTTCTGAAATAGCGAGATTGCCGCAATAAATCGCGCTCAGTATAGTTCAGTTCGATTTCGCGAAACTAAGTCGTTACATTTTTTATTTAAAAAAAGTTCCGTGTTAGCACCGCGAGGCAACTGTGGCTATGAGCCATATAGCGGCGTACAGACGTGGGAGACGTTAGAGAGAGGACATCAGGAAGGAGTGGGGGATGGGGGGGGTTAGTAAGCGTCCTGGGCCGACTTCAGGTGGAACTGTGCCGACATTCGCCTTGAACGTCTTCGGAAAACCCAGGGAAAACCTCAGATAGCACAGCGGGTGCCGGGATTTCGAACCCGTGTCACCTCTTAGTCGAGGCGAGACAGCGATCATCCTGACCACTATGCCACGGGAGGCAGCCATAAGTTGCAAGTTTCAGTGCTGGCGTTTTTCTGTCGTCGTTAACCAACACATTTCTGCAATATTAACCTCGCAGAAAAATGGCGACATCGCGAAAGTTTCTAAAAATTTGATATTCTCGCGAAAATTTTACAGCGTTTTTGGTATACAAGCGGCGCGCGCAGCCGTGCTCTAGGCGCGCGGAACAATCGACCATATACTAAACGAAAAGAGTACTATGCCGAGTTCGCAGGTGGTTAGAGGATTTGCAGGCGAGTACTTCGTCGGGCAAGCGCTGACGTGGCTGCGTTAGTCGCCGTTTTACAGTGCACCGTAAGTGTTTCTTGGAGTTGGTTAGCGGGCTGGCATGTCCTTCCTCAATACGCGGAGCTACTCTATAATGTTTACTGCCCCTTAAGATAAGATAAAGACTCCATACTGGGGTGCAGCTGATGCCTATGCACTGTTTTGCACCTATTTATGTTCGAGATGCCATGTTTTTCGCGACCATCCAACTTTTCGTGCTATATGCATAATGTGTGGTTATATATTTGTGCATATTGCGTGCACTTTTGTGTTCTCGCACGTTTACCCGTTTTATGCCTACGTGACAATCTCCAGTTTAATGCCCCCTTTTTAAAGAGCGTACGTGGTGATAAGCAATGGACTGCTTCGTTCGAACGGAGGTCTGCGTGAGTTCAGTGGATTCGCTGAGCTTTGATTTTTGATCATTATACATCGCGAAGGCTCACAAGGGGCGTGACTTTTCCGAAAAACATTAACGAAAAGTAATGTGTCAGAGCTTTTGCATATATTGGTATATTCGAACTGAAAAAAAAAAAAAAGAAACGTACAAACACACAACGAAATTTAATCAATCAGCCAATAAAACCAAAGTAAAGCTGGGAGGGGCACCACAATACATCGGTGCCGCGCTCGCGTACAATTGCGCCATTACACCTGCCTGTTGGACAGACTTTCAGCGCATGCATACCTTGCATATTTTCATTTCCGGTACATTGAACTTACCGATGTCCTTGCATCTGTTTCTTTTTTTTTCTTTTTTGCTAAAGAATGCAGGTGTAAAATCGACACCAATCTATCAGACAGAGCTGCGGGGCAGTCGGCCATTGTCACTCAGTACAACTGAAGGGTGGGGTGGGGGGTGGAGTATATAGAGGCAGCGAGACATGAGGTCATCTATCAATGTTTCGGCACCCGTTTTCAGTTGTGCGCGAGGAACTTGTTTTTCCTGGTGCCAGGCGGAAGGAAGTAGTCTGTCCATTCTTTTGAGGTAATTGCAAATGTCCACTTGCCATTGAAATGAGATTTAAAAAAAAAAAGTAGGCCGTCCTTTGTGGGTATCTAGTTCGCATGGTAGTACAATTCGGATCGGTAGAGATGCCGAGAACCGTGACCGGGCTCTGCCACGCTGACACCACCATGCAGCAAAACTTCCACGCCCAGCGCGATGTGACGCCCTCCGGGGTCTTGCATGTATATAGCCTCCGTTTTTTTTTTTTTTTTTTAAGTTTGCGCAAAGAAAAAATAAGTGCCCTATTAGGTCACGCCGTGTATTCGAGAGTCACCATTCTTTTCACAACTCGTTCGGGTGTAAACGTCTTGTCCTACGGCACACGCCTTTGTGGTATAAGTTTAACGCGACCGAAAAGGGCGTTTCGTATAACAGCCTTCTAATGGTGTATTCTACAAAAAGCACCCTTTGAGAGAGC
The DNA here is from genome assembly GCF_037126465.1 of Ornithodoros turicata. NCBI lineage: Eukaryota > Metazoa > Arthropoda > Arachnida > Ixodida > Argasidae > Ornithodoros > Ornithodoros turicata. The sequence goes on along the minus strand of NC_088210.1, from coordinate 16,376,620 downwards.
ATAGTCTATACGAAAAACATCATTTCAGAGTGGAGTATTCCATTTAAAAAAAGTTTCACGGGGGTTTCATGGAAACACCCTTTTCAACTCTATTATTACACCTTTCAATTGAACTTGTATAGAATTTAAAAAAAAAAAAAGGAGGGGGCGTATTAACACGCTGTTAGGTGCCAAAAAAATTTACTGCGCCTGTATGTGGCCAGCTTCCTTGTTCCCCTTCAAATTGAACCATATAGTCGTCGACACTTCCTCTTCGACGGTCGTCGGGAGGCCCCCCCTGTGGGCTTGCCAGGCCCACTACAGACGCATTAGTCGCAAGTGGCAGCTGGAATCCGTGGGCAGCTGCAGTGCTCTTTCTTGTCTGGCATACGTGTACAGCGTTGCTTTCGAACTTCACGTCGCGACAACGTACGGGGTCAGTGTCGGCAAGTAATCGGAGCAGAGGTAGAGGAAGATGAAGGATATTTCCCCCGAAGGTGGTGTTTTGCAAGATCGACGGCCCTCAAAATACGTATTTAACCGAAGTTGCAAATGCGGGGTAGTCGTCGTGACCTCAACGTGATTGTAACGGCGCAAGGGGACAGGGTCGAGAAAGACGCGGTCAAGTGTTCAGTCAGCGCTGCGTTTGTGGCTTTATCACCAGAGGGACTATCATATCTGGTTGGCTATGATAAGCTGGGAAAATGAAATAGCTATGGAGATGTTGTTCGTGTCCTGCGAGAGGTCGTCATCAGTAAGAGAACCTCAAAGTGACAGGTTGGAATAGAGAGAGAGAAACAAAAGAAACAGCAAGAGCAACAGCAGGTTCTGGAATGTAAGCATGAATAAATTCACTCGTGGAGAGTTAAAGGGCTCGCGGTCGGCATCTTTATTGTCCGTGTACCCCAGCGCAGTTACAGTAATGCACGGTATATTCTCTTTATGTATTTACGTTGATAAATGCCTTGTCCTATAGAACACACACCTCCGTGGCGCAAGTTTCACGCCATCCGGAAGAGTGTTTTCTGGACACACGTCTATCTGTGTATTCACACGAGCGGCATCCTCACGGAAGATTCTAGTGGAAGAAAAAGCAAAACCACTGCTCACAGAGACTAAGTTCCGTTCCGTGTTACGTGAACATTCACACACGGTGCGGAATATCGGGAGTGGCGTGCTGCGTATTTAGCAGACGACACTTCGCAGACGACACCGTCAGCGTCTTTCCTGTCGTCTGCTACAGAATACTTGTGGCTGCGTCGCAGGATATTCCCCACGGTTAGCAGTGTACGTGAACACTGGACGTTGAGCGCTCGCACTCAGAAAGCTATGACGTATTTCGCGTCTTCCTCTTCTGCGATGAATGTCGCTTGTGTGAATACACGGTAAATGGTGTATTCGATAAAAAATAAAAAAACATAATTCAAAGGACCTTTGCAGGAAACAACGATTGCTGCTTTGCCCATCACATCTTTTAACATCTTACCGTCCAGTTGAGCTTGCAGAATAAAAACAAAAAAGTACATTTATAGGAGAGCTATTTTTGCATGCTGCAATTGTAAAACGCGTGCAAGAAATGCTTTTGCGTTGTCAAAATACAAGCTTCCCAAACTTGGCGCGAAAACATCGGGATGGTCGAAATACCACGACGATTTCTCCCGTCCCCGTAGTCGAATTAATTGTCGCCTTTCGACACACTACTATCTCACCTATATTTACGGACCATCGATAGGAGCAATAATCTCGGCACGTCAGCCGGGTCGAGTCAAGTCGTGATTTCCGCTGTCGTGTGGCGGCGATAGATTTTCGCCGAATTGGTTCTCCGCGTATAGCGTGAAGGGCGTGAAATTAAGCGGCGACCACGTTTGTATTATCCGAACGCAACCCCCCCCCCCCCCCCCCAAAAAAAAATGAGGCCAAAATGTGGGCGATGCGGCGGCCTCTTCCATTACCGCGGGTGTGTTTTTTGGGGGCGCGCCGATGTGCACGCGAGCTTCGGGCACATCCACATTTGAAGGCACTCCGCGGAGGCTGTCGTCGCGCAAAGTGGAACGTGATTTGTTTGACGTTGGCAACATGGTATATATCCCTGAAGCTTGGAGGAAAAGGCAAATTGCCAGAACAAGCTTTTCCCGAAGCCCAGGTATATGGTAGTCAAGGTGTATGTTGCCAACGTGTAAGTGCGCACCAACTCGCTTGCATATTACCACTCGGGGAGTGGACGAACGTAAAGGAAAGCAATCCACACTGAAAAAAAAAAAAAAAAGAAAGAAAGAAAGCGTTACGTTTTGCATGCTGATCTATTGATTGATTGTGGTGTTCTATGGATCGATTTCCTTGACGCGTTAATTCACGTCTATTTACGAGTGAAAAAGAATCCACTGGACAGAAAAGAGTCGCGTAGGAGCTACGTTTCGCGTATTTATATATTTATTATATCGATTGATTACTTCGACTCGTTAATACACCCGTATTTACAAATGTAAATGAGGTAGCCCACATGGGCAGGAAGGAGCCGCGAATGCGTTTTGCGTATACCTGTCTCTGTATTCATTCTGTCTGGTTGATTATATTTAGGGCCAGGGTTTTTTGAAAATCGGGGGTGAAAGTCGGGTTTTATTTCACGAACCGTGAAATTGGGTGATATCGGGCGGAAAAGTAATCTTCGGGTAGAAAATTAAAAAATTGTGTTCTCGTATTTGAAATTGAAAGAAGACGCGGAACAGCTGTGCCAGTGCCCGTATTGGTGGTTGAATTGGCACTTTTTCAAGTAAAAACGGGTTTTACCCGGTTTTATCCCCAATCACAGGGCCATAATTACATTGATTCTACCGGTTGATTCGTTCGATCGGTTAATTCACACCCGTTTCGCTTACGAGAAAAACGTTTAGCGCTCGAATGCAACTTCGGCTGACCCGTCGCTTCCTACGCGAAAACAATGGGCTTGCCAACTAGACCACGTGACGCGCGCGCGAACGAGCGACTGCACACTTCGCTATATGGTTTACAACGTGCATAATCGATATTATATAAATTTTGATCTAATACGGTTGGACTGATAAGACAGCGCTCATCATAAATCATGTTACTGAGATGATTTTTTAAACACTTTGCAGGCGTAAACGTATGGCACACTTTTTTGGGGGGCCATTTCAAAGAGCATATTCTACGGAGAACGCCGTTTCAGATGGGTGCTTTGGAAACACCATTTTAGCAGTGTTATGTTATTACGCCTTTCAGCTGACAGAATGACATGTTCTCCAATCTGAAGGCAAAAAAGCTCTCTGTGGTACAGCTGTTTCTCCGAAAAATTCGATTAATTTACTCATTTTGGTAGCATGGAGTGCTATAAGCAGGGTTCCGTTTTTTTTTTTTTTTAATCGAAAAACACCGAAAAACGTACGCCGGGTAAATTTTCCCTCATTCGGTTTTAATCGAAAAACACAGGATACAGAGGGACATTCCAGGACATGACAGAGATAAATTGCCGCACATGCCAAAAACCATGCAGAAATACGATGGTTGTGAAAGAATGTCCGTTTACTTTTTCGCTAGCCGTATAACGCCGCCGCAGCGAACAACGCCATGTTGAATTAGCGTCGTGCGGAAATTACATTATTATTTCTATTCGCCGATAACTGTCGGGTACACGCCATGAAAAACATCGAAGAACGCCGATTTCGTGAAAATACGCCGAATCCGTCCAAAAATAAAAACCGAAACCCGGAACCCTATAGCTAGAGGTACCATTTTGACCAGATCCTTTAATTTAGTCTTCACTTTTCTACCTTGCTTTCAATGTAAGATTTCCACACTGCATATATACGCGTAACCATATTCGAAATTATGCCTTCCTCGATACGAAAAACTTTTAATAGAAGCATACGGAGCTCCTCGTATCGCTTTCCGCTGTGCGAAGCCCCTCACGAGCGAAGGTATCGATTTCTGCGCATTTTTGGAGCCATCGGAGATGCACCACGCTTGCTATTCACCACGCGTCTCTGGCCCGCAGTTACCGGTCTGCACGAACGATTAACGACTCGACTCGGCTCGGCTGCACGTGAACCGAATGCTGCTGTCTGCGCGGCGGAAGGAGTTAGTACTGATCACAGGTGTATAGGAGACAATGTTGCCAGATGGAGCTGAGAAGATCGCACGCTGGTGATCGCGCTGTAGGTGGCCCTTGCTGTGGTAGCAAGACCTGTAATGTAATTAGTTACAGGTATAGCCCGATTACATCGAGATTACTTTCGACATTATGTAATTGCAAGTGAATTACTAATTTGTAATGCACTAGGAGTTACTTTTGGAATTTGGACTTCGTGATTTCTTCTTAGATATGTAGCTAACATTTCTACTGTTGTCTTTATTTTGTAGAAAGCGTTAAGATTTTTGTTTTGTGTGTGTCTACGTAATGGTTATCAAACTTGCCACTGCCTATGTAAGTGTTATTGTTGTACCTTAATTAGATTGTTTTGTATAGTGTTGCATCTGGTTAAGCTTAGTCAGCGCTTGCGTATATATAGTATAAAAAGAATGTGTTTTATTCCTATAATGGCTGCACAATGTAAAAGGTGGAGGAGGAGCCTTTGTCAAGCCTGAAATTGAAATTGAATTACTTTGGAAATAGTTTTGGAATCCACAAAATCTTGGCCCCGATATAGGCTGAACTAATTCAATGCTGGACCAATTTTGGACCAATACTGCAGATATCCATCCGCTATTGGGCCAATACATTGTGCTGCTCGGGACGTTATGAAAGCCCTCTTCCATAAGCATTACCTGGGGAGACTCTGCTGGGTGCATCTATAGATACACCCAGCGTTTTGCGTTGCGTTTTGGGTCTATTCTCATGCACGCTATTCTGAAACTCTCCATTACCTAAGCCCTATTGACGAACCTTACCGGAAGGAGATGAGTTCTGCTTTTTGAAAGCCTACGTGCGTGTGGTATGCAGCTTCGACAGCTTAGTGACTTTCGAAACGGGAAGCGGTTGACCAAGAAGCCGCCAAGAATGTCTGAGGTTTTCCAAAGCAGTATGCAATCGTGAAGTAACCGAGCCAGCTGTTTTGTTTTCATTATCCTAGTACAGTAGTATTTACTGACTAGACTGCCAGCTTGTCCCTGAACTGTATGGCGTCCTTTATCTTGTAGTAGTCTCTGGTCTCTTGCAGTAGGTCCACCATTTGATGTTAGCACCTGTGTGACACTACTTCGGGACAATTAAGTTAGCTCCTACAGGTCAGCCCCGCCCACAAATCTAAGGACTGACAAATAGAGCAACTAAGCTTAACCGTCGTCCAATCAGTGATCTCAAGTACGTTATAAGAAAGAAAAAAAAGGGGGTACTTTGACTCCATTTGGGGACTAAATGCATTTCCACAAAAGATAGTCCCTTTCGGGAGTAAATGCACGGGAGTAAATGAATGTCACAGAGTGGAGACCTGCATTTCACGCTGTGTTCTAACAGTTCGCACAATTCGTGTGCATGCATTAAAATACTTCGAATCAAACCGTCAACAGTGATATATCGGGTGATATAAAATCTTGCGACACACATTGGGCACAATTTACAAAGAAAGAAGCCCCAACTGTATCTTACTCTGTCTGGGTGGAAAATTTCTACGTTGGCTGAGTTATACAGCGTTATGCCATCAAATCGACCAAGAGCACATATTTACGTAGTCTGTTACATTCGGAAGACCATTTGCGAAGTTCAGTGACAATTTACAGTCCTGGGGGAGTAAATGTCGGGGTTAGGGGACTAAAATAGGGAGTATTTGGGCGATCTAGATGACTAGAAGCTGCAATTACTCCCTGTTTTACTATTTTCCGGCACTCGCCGACTTGTAGTCAGTCGCCGTCTTAGAGAGCATTGAGTGAGCGTTGCTGAGGTTAATTTCTTTTATTCACCCGCTGCAATTTTGGTTATAGTTTATGTACGTCGACATCGCCTCCTAACATTTTCTCCCAGCAGACAACGCAAAATGTTGCTCTTTATATTCTATAAAGAGTCACCACCCTTATCATCGTCAACCCATACACAAAAGGGACGTCCACAGACTTCACCGAGACAACTCCTCTTGAACGCCATTGTCTCTTTAGCCCACTTTGCATGTTGCTAAAAGCCATATCATCGGTTCTTCCGACAGTTATTTTTTGCTGCTGGTCTCCAGCCCCCCTTTTTTCTGTCTCTGTTTATAATGCCGACGATGTTCGAGGAATGGACGTGGGAGTTTTTCTGGTCGCACGTGGGATGCGTTGTCCTGCGTGTGACTGCATATAAGATGCGAGAGGCGGAAGCGAATGGTGTGTTTTCTTGGGAGAGGCTTGGATTACCTTTATAGGCAGTCGATTCTCATGTGCTGGATACATTGCAAGTGACTCAAGATGTTCCACTGGAGAGGAGGTTTAGGAAGGGAAGGTTGACGTCAGAGGGAAGAAAGAGAGAGAGAGCTAAACAATGTCAGGTTTATTGTGGCCTGCGAAAGGAGTATAGGAGGCAAGAACGTTCGTGGTTTGCATACTGGTCGTCGAACCTAGCCGATAGCTACAAAAATAAAATAAAATAAATAGTAAATCACGTAGTCGGTAGTTGTTGTAGAGGCATTCTTGGACGTATACGGTTTTAGGTCGTATTTTTATAGTTCATAATGAGATTAGAGTTGTCGTTAGAGGAATCATTATTGATAATTTTGCGAGTGATCCCAAAAAATGAACGAGGCAGTAATTGCGATTTTTGTAGCCTCTGAGCGCCGTAAAAAAATTTTAAAAAATAAAAAAGTTTATAAATCCCACATCGAACATCTATAGCTTTACCAAGAAATAGTAATCACTGAAATGCACCACCAGAGACTGTGGCGCCTCTCATGACCCTAACAGATAAAATACGAAAGAAATCCAGAAGGTAAGGACCGTCTAGCTTAAAAAAAAAAACGAAAACATTGTACAGTCAAACTCCTTTATAGCGAACACCTTTTTAACGAAAATACCACTACAGCGAACTTTTTTACAGTCCCGTTGGAGCCCTATAGGTCCAATAATGGACATCCTTTTTAACGAAAATACCTTTACTGAGAATTTTTTTCGCCGTCCCCTGAGTTTCGTTGTAAAGGAGTTTGACTGTATTATTAATGAAAGAAGGAAGTCACTGAAAAGGTTAGCCGGTCTTTCATTATTCTTAGGCACTTGAGGCTTGTGTGTTGTGTTGTCATTTCTTCTGTGTTCCAGCCTCAGAACATCAATTTCCATCGTATTATTAATTGATATATGTATATTTTTAAGCACATAATCACCTCCTGCGCGTTCAAGCACTTATCATACCCTTTCACGAGCTTTCAAATCCCGCTGTTCTATAGTCGTCCACAGCCAGTCCATTTAACCGACCGTTGACTGCAAGCTGCAATTCATCATCACTTTTAAAACTTTTTCCCACCACGTTGCCCAGCAACTGTCGTAGCAGCAACATGGGGCCGAGCATTGTCGTGAAGAGTAATAACGCCGCGAAGAAATTCTCCACGCCTCCGATTTTTGGATGGCTCGCCGTAGTCTCTTGAGTGTCTCACAGTTGAATAATGACATGTTTTCTTAATTTTTTTTTAAAAGCTAAACGGTCTTTACCTTCCGGATTGCCCTCGTATAGTACAGACGTAGCAAAGCTGGTTTCTCTATTATGTAGGAAACCTGAGCTTGGGGCGAACGCAAAGATGTACGACACGGTGCTCACATTACTGTGTTGTCCATCTTGTTGTTCACCCAAGCTCAGTCTCTCTCCGTGTATTCACAGGAGCGACATCCGCTCAGGCTTTCCGCTGCCACGTATATCCCTGTCGTGTCTTCACGTATACTGCTAACAGTGGAGAATATCCTGAGACACATCCACAAGATTTTCCGTAGCAGACGACAGGAAAAGACGCTGACGGTGTCGTCTGCTAAGCGTCGTCTGCTAAGTGTCGTCTGCTAAGTGTGCAGTACGGCAGTATATACGCCACTCCCCGATATTCCGGCACTGTGAGCAGTGTGTTCGCTTTTTCTTCCACTAGGATCTTCCGTGAGGCTGTCGCGCTCGTGTTAATACACGGTCCCCCTCTCCCTTTGCATTATGGGGTCCGTGATCGTGCCTGTCTCACGAAGTTAAGCCACGAAGTGTCACATTATCGCCGATATTGAATGGCACCAATTCCATCCCGTCCTGCTATTACGAGGATTTGCGTGTCCGTGCACGCGTGTTGTACGCTGCTGCTGCTGCTGCTAATGGTTCTGTCATGACATGCTTCTCCATGAGCTTTCGATGTAGTGAGTGCTGACCCCGTTCGCCGTCGCATGCTCAATGCCGAAAAAAAGAAAAAAGAAACACGTCATTAACGTGACACGGCCGTCATAACGGCTTTTCTTTGTAAATGACACGATGAGGATGTTTCGGATGGATGGATGTAGTCGCTGGTCCGTTTCTTTTTCTCCCTAATGTTCTTTCATCGTGTCAGTTTGTTTACGTGGAGCTTGAAGAGTTGGAAACATTGGAGGAAAAAGAGAATACCGTCCGCGCCAGTTCCACGTCTTTTCGGGTCCCCCGGCCAATTTTCGTGAAGAATCTCGGGCGTGTGAATCGGTGATTTATTCGGATCCCCTCTCCTTAAACCCTCCAAATGTTTTGCAGCGCCCCCTCCTTTTTTTTCTTCTTGTTTTTTTTTTTTTTCTTTTCGAGTGTGCGGCTTCAGACACACGTCATGTCGGCACTTGTGACTCCTATGCTCACTCACTCCTAGCTCAGCTCTCCATTTGTTCATTGATGTTCAACTCATTCCTCGCATTGAGCATGAGTGGACATGCTCATGAGTGAATTTTGCCGAGGTATGGTTACGACTATAGTCGTGTCCAACTTACGAAGGAAAAGCAACCTAGTCCGTCAGCTCTCAAAGTATTACTGCGCCGCGGATATAGGATGGCTGGACACAGAGAGGCCACCCTCCCTCCTTGCGCCAGATAATGTAGGTAATCCAGCATACTCACTCTGCTTCCGTATTGGCTGTTAAGACTGGCCGCGTGACACTACGCTGCGGCATAAAAAAAGTGCGCTCCCTTATACTGACGGCGCATGGTGGCCGGTGGTGGCGCTGCAGTATTTCTCCTGGCGCACTATTGCTTCTCCTTATCTCCAACGGCGTACGTAGTTGACGGACTAGCAGCTGACTTGCTTGATTAGTGAGCGTCCACCCACATCTTATTATCAATCAATCAAATAAGAGTTTATTGTTTATAAAATAAAATACATACAGTGCATATACAGATTGAGGTCCTATAGTTAAAAACTAGTTCTCGCTATTATACTCTTTCACCTCTCGTGCTTGCAATTCATAGCAGGACTCGACGAAGATATTCTACAGAATAGCCACATACTGGGACTTCAAATTGCCGGGGAAAACCTAGAAAAGCACATTCTATTTTTCTTTTTGTAACAGTGGAAAGTTGTGTGACATGAGAATGAGAGAAAGTTTTGGAGGGTGTCTAATTTCGCCTCTTCGCGAGATATGCGTCCACTTGAATGGTGCGGGTCAGAGTCGCTAAGTGACTCCAGCGTGGGTGGCACTCGAATCTAGGACAAGATTTTTCCGCTCGAAGGGCGATCTTGCGCCATTTTATGTCGTCGTCGACGTCTTATATACGCGGTCTTTCTGGGAACTAATAGTAGCGTTAGCTGTTTATGTGTTACGAGGCCGTGCTTTACGTGGATGGCGCGGTCTTGGAACGAGACCTTTTTCTCCAATGACCTTACGTATGCGCGAACAAAAGGAGTTGCGCAATCTTCTGTGCGCGAAGAGCGATCCCCGTCCACTTCCCAGCAAGCCTGGGTATGGATTTTTGTACAGGCATCGTTATCTGTGTAAGTGCGATTAATTTGGCAAGTATATGTGATTCGTCATCTTCCGTTTTTCCCCTTATAATCAAACTCAATATGTGATTCATTAACGAGCATTAACATATCGAGTCGACGTTCTTTGCAGTGCGCTAATTTTTCATGACGAAAACCCGAGACTGGGAAAAAGACGAAAAACAGACGACACAACACAAAGTCTCAAACACAGCTAAAGTTTAATGGACAACCGCACACTTTTAACACATCAGGTGGGGGAGGGGGGACAGTGCAAAAGGCTCGCCAAAGCAGGGCCGAAGGTCACAGACGTTTTGCTGACACAGTTCCCAGCCCCCAAAATTGACAACGTTTCTCTCAAAAGCCTCCGACTGAGGTCGGTCTCCCTGGCCTTGACAAAGGTCTCTTCCCATATGGGAGAACAATTAAAGCAAACTTTGAGATGCTTTGCCAATTCCGACGACTGGTCCTCATTTTTCACCTTCGAAGCGTGCTCCCGGAGCCTGTCATTCAAGCAACGTTTCGTTTGGCCGATATAGCAAAAACCGCAAGCAAGAGGTATCTGATACACCACATTTGACTGGCATTGTACATAGCTATTTTTATGCGATTTACAAACTTTGTCACGCTTCTGGAAAGGACAGAGAGCATCAAGTCTAAAGCAGTTTTTAAATACAACCCGGACACCAAACTTTTTTGCTACAGCAAGGATGTTATGTGAGACATTGTGAAAATATGGGATCGCAACACGAATCTCATTATCAGTCACAAGTGGGGCACAGGGGGAAATTAATCTACTAAAAACAGACTCAAGAGCGCTAAAAAGCATTGCATTAGAATAGCCTGCGAGCTGCAGACGATCACACTGAAAGTTTAAAGAAATACACAACTGATGTACACATGACTTCCTCAAAGTGCTAGAATTTTTTGTCGCTAATTTTTGTCGTTGAAGTCTTCCAGAATCACGTAGCCGTCCAAAGCGAAAGATGACAATCACGCCACGGGCGGTTTGCGAGACCGTTGCTTCGTTACCGACTCAATACAATGGACATTTATCTGATACAACGAGTGCAAGAGGACTTTTGATACCGCCGACCCTATTTGAGTTTGGGGCGACGAGCTGGGAAGGGGTCTTATTCGGAGAGATTGCGAGACCTCTCCGCTTAGTTGGTATAAGGAGTATTGATCAGAATGGCTTCGTTTGCGCTCAGCTCAGCCTGATTTTCCTTATGCGAGTCAGCCCTATCGGTCAGTCAACTGCTTTCTACGCCTTTTTAAACGGCGTTAAACTACCCCCAGACTAACTGCCCACATCGAAGATGGATGTCAGGTCTCTACCAAGATTAAGTCTCGCCGATGCACTGCATGCGGTAAAGTATAATGCGCTTGGAGAAATTGATTCGCCGTTTCCGTGAAACGATATCGGGACTCCATAGGTCACAAACAACGCCCATCAGGTGCGATGGGTGTCACACTCCCTTTTCACCCCCGCTAAATTCAACCCTCGACCGCCACCTCGAACGAAAAACCTGTACAAAAACCTGGCAGAATTGAAGTACAGTGCTTCGTATTCCTTACTTATAAGGCTGGAAGATATCTACAGGTTCAAATCGCGGGTACATGTAACAAAACAATCCGACGGACACCGTGCATTATCAAGAGGGACATTCCCCAGAATACTCCAGCGGAAGAACGCGAAAAACGTCATAGCTTTTTACTGCCACGTACAAGCGCGAACGCTTAACACCACGTATTTTTGTGCACTGCTAACCGTGGGAAATGTCCTTCAACGCAGCCACGAGATATTCCGTTAGCAGACGACAGGACCGATGTTGGTCTGTAGTGTCGTCTGCTAAGTGCAGACGACATCATCGGCGCTGTCGTCTGCTAAGTGTGCAGTACTCCAAACTTTATTTTTATTTTTGAGTTTTCTTCCACTAGAATATTCCGTGTGGAAGTCGGCCATTGTGAACACGCTCACGTGATGTTGGCAGCAGCCCTTTGTGTGCGTGCGTGTGTGTGGCTCCTGCCTTTCTTTCGCGCAACAACGGTTGCATTCCCGCTTTTGTTCGGTACACGCATTACACAGTGTCAAATTCAAGGCCATGGATCACGCTTTGATCGCAAAGCAACAATCCATTTTTTTATATATATTCTTTGTCCCTGCCTTTCCTGCGTCCCTATCCTCCTCCTCCTCCGTTAGTTATCCCTCTCCCGCGCTCTCTTTCGAGAAAATCGTTCCCGCTCTGGCAAACAGCAACGGGAGTGGACCGGAGAAGCTGCCGCTGCTGCGCCGGTGTGATTCTGCTCAGTGGAAATACTCCGTGCTGTGAGTCAGCCTCGGCGATTCTGCCCGTGTATTTTGGTTCCCCCGGAGGTGTTTCCGTCTCCCGTGCGGCTTTGTGTCTGCAGCTACGTTTGTGCAAGGAATTAATCCACACAGGGTGTGTCCACGCTGGACTGCGGAGAACATACGTTATTTTTTCGGGACTGCGGAGTCGGATATTGACGTGAGTGTGAACAAGCTTTTACGTCCGAGCTGTCATTTCCCGCGAAATTTTGAGACCGTGTAACGATTTTCTGGGACTCGGGGGGGGGGGGGGGGGACACGGGTGGTGTTGTGTTATGTGAAGCAGGTGGGGATTGGGGAGCTACGCAGATATCCCGGAAAGCCATATGAAGGGAGTATATCGTCGTGGTCATCACGTTGGGCACTTTTGATTTGATTGTGAGTTTAATGGCGCAGCGACAACTGAGATCATAATGCGTTGGGCACTTTAATAACCTGAATATATTTCAACTAATTCGTGTTAATTTATTGCCAATTCTATTCGGGTTAGATGACGAAATAGGTTCCGGTCCCTCGAGACCAAAAACTTGTCACTTGTTCTTTTGCCTGTGGTGGCCTCACGTCACCTGCCCTGACTCAAAAGTGATTAGGCAAGCCTAAACCTAAACCTAGTCACATCTGGCACTCTGTGGTTCTAAAATGAACAGCCTGGAATAGGTTGAGGAGTATTTGCCGTTCGTTAGCAACCAAAGTGAAGCACAGCACTGGGGTCCGGACGAGTTGGGTCTCCTCATTGGCTTGGGTGTTAAAGGATCGAGTCAAGGGTCAAAAGGTCAATAAGCCTGTACGGGATTCCCCATACATGTTCAAAATCTGACGGCACGCGAGGAGCCGTCCAGTTTGCATGAAGCAAGTCTTATCTGCCAGATTCCAGTGATGTGTTGTGCTTAATGATGTCAGATTTTCGGTGTCGTCCTTAGAAACGTTTTCACAGCGCTCAGAGCATTAGAAAAAGGAAAAATCGCGTCACGCTGGCTCCACATTTCTTGATCACTCACAACATAAAGATGCCTCAAACGGGAATTCTAATCTCATTAAGCGCTAGAAAGATACATCTAAAAGCGGTGCACTCAAAAAGATTGCATGCACACGACCGACACATAAGGAGGGCCGTATCGTATAGTTTGCAGAAGCAAGGGTGGAAAGTACTGTACGGACCCCTTATAGTGTGTCGCCTTGCTGACGCAGTGGTTTGGCAATCGAACGTCACGCATTTCCCTGTGAGTCAGTATCTTAATAACGTATTTTAACAGGTTGCGTGATTCCCATGTTGTCCGCGGCAGTCCTTCTGCCCCATATTCCACTATCCTGCATTTCAGACCCACGCGCACCAAAGCTCTGCGCATGTACTGAACACTCCTAGTAGGTGACAGATCCAGGGATATCCCTAGCGCCCCCTTAACAGCCACCCCCCCCCCCCCAAAAAAAAATCTTGGAAATCCCCACCCCCAAAATACCGGTCAGAAAGGCCAAAAACGCAACAGAAGCAGCATATATGGGCATCACCCCCACCAACACCTCCTGAGATGAAGATCCTGGGAATATCCCTGGGTTATTCTTATGCCACACATTCTCCGGAGGGCGTCCCGAACAGAGATTCTTCCAGCACCCTCCCTAACATCCCCACAGATATATTAAAAAAAAAAAAAAAACCCACGAACGCTGCTAAAAAGAAGAAAAACAACAAAAAATAATTTAAAGCCACAATGGTATACAGGTGTCGCACCTCCCTTACGTAATCCCAGCTCTCAGTAACCCATACAGAGATCAGAATCCTGCGCTGATCCCCGTCGCTTCATATGCTCGACTCGCAAGGAATTTGCCCAAGATTGACGTCTCAGGGCTGTATGTGTGTGGGGGAGGGGGTGCTGACACCAGTATTTGCTGACTTTTCGAGCTTTTTATATATATTTGTGGCAGGTATTTTGGGCTCTTCCAGATCTTTTTTCTTTTTCCCGGGGGTGGGGGGATGCTGGGAAAATCCCTGCCCTACTGGACGGCGGGTCTGACTCCCCGCTCCGAAACGTCATGTCAAGCGCGCCCCATCAGGCAGTTTTGTTTATACGGCGGGTTGTCAAGAAAGGTCGCGGGTTCGTTGTCGACTGTAGAACCTTTGAAAGTATAGGATGGACATTTCTGCGAGGCGAAATTGTAACGATATTTCCTCCAACGAAAACCAAACGGCTCGACGTTTGTCACGCGGAAACTAAACTCGAGCCGGCACGTAATGGAGAAAAATGCCGGGGAAGGCAACATTTTTGCGGAGGCTGTGTTCCGATTGTGGTCGCCCAACTCTTACTGATATCGATGCTTATATCGACGCACTTTCTTTCGCTTGTACCTTTGAGCCTGCTATTTAGAGTGGCCAACCGCATGATTGTCGGCATTATCTCCAGCACCGAGAGTAATGCGCTAAAAGTGTTCAAGCGGAGAAAAATGAGGGTCAAATCGTCTTGGGCAGTCAACAACGCAACATACATTTAACGTTTAAGTCATTAAACCCCGTCTGCTGGTAGTGAGCACGGAGCGGTAATTCCGCATCTATTAGGCAAACGGAGAGAGAGAGAGAGAGAGAGAGAGAGAGAGAAAACTTTATTAGGAGATAAACTGATGTTCTGAGGCTGGAACAACATAGAGGGGACAGATACAAACAAAGCCTCAAATTGCCTAAGAAATCAACGATACAATCCAGAAGATGTGGGTTCGATCCCTACAGCTGGCTAACCTTTTCAGTGACTTTCATCTTTCATCGTTTATTAGGAGTTTTTTTTTTCTTTTTCATCCATCGCAAAGGGAGCTAAAACGTTGTCCAGACAAAAACGTGACTTTCTTAAGCGCTTTTCGCCAGAACGGAACATGTTGAAACCAAAACGAGGATATAGCCAATACGCTTTTTGAATTCCGTGTTAACGCCGCGGGGACAGGGGGTTAGTGTGCGTCCTGGGCCAACTTTAGGGGGGAACTGTGCCGACATTCTTCCGGAAAACCCACAGGGAAAACCTCAGACAGCACAACCCGCGCGGCGGGAGTGCTGACCCTAAAACGAGCTTCATAGTGCAAAAGCCTTTGTGCCCAAACCCAAGCTTTTTACACTGTGGAGTTTCTCCATCCCGCTGGCCTGCGTCTATACTCCATACTGTACGTTCATTGGTTCTTTTATTGGGTCTTTGGAGAGGTCAGCCATAGAGATCGGCTTGCTACTCCGACGAGAGAAAGAACGAAGAAATAAAGTCACTTGCCAACCGGTCAGGTGTCACTCTAAAAAGGACATCGCTAAACGGAAGGGCTTTACGTAACTTGTCGTACGTGTTCTGATGGAGGCAGCCGATCTACTTAGCGGGTTTCAGTGTTGTGTCATTGTCTCGGCTGCGTTAGGAGTCGTCGTTACGTAGCGTGGCTATGGCTCACTGCTCCGACATCAGTGAATGAAAAAACGTTCGCACGCTGCAATCAGCTGTTGCATGTGTTTCCGCAAAATAATGACCGCTGGCCCCGTCGGATCGCTCTACATTTCCCTTTCCGCTACCCCCTCTGACCTGAGATACACTTTCTAAAGGAAAAACGTAGAAAAAGAATAGGAAGTGCAAAAAGGGACGTTGTTTCTTGCGTGACGAATGTTGCTCACAGTCACAATAAAACTCTTTAGAGAAAATTAGATATATGCGAGACGGTGAGAATGTAGAAGTTACGCGTATATATGCATGTTCCCTTTATTCTCTCTAGTTCACTTTCGTAACGTTGTAATTGAGAGACGCTCACGCGAGTGAACATTATAAAATCTATAAAATCTAGGTCGTGGGAGCGGAGAAAACACAACTCAAATCACCTCCTTTTTTTTCTCTTTTTGTTGCACGTTTCCTCCACCCTGGTATTTAGTCCTTAAAAGACGCGATATGTCTCGAAGTACTGATACCTTTTAAAAAGTACTATCGGGTTCTTCGTGGCTGTTCACCATTTAAGGTCTGCCACCCATGAAGTATTTTTTATTTTTTAATTGAACTCCTTCCGGAGACAAACATCGTTTTCCCACGTTCGACTTTTCGCTCGTATTGCCACATCGAGTACCCCCAGTTCTTGACGGTAGATACAGTACAACTCACACAATTTGCAACGTAGCCGGCAAGCAAAGTACAAGCTTACAGCAGCTCGTTTGCATTTTATCCATAATTTCTATCACAGCCACCCTGATAACAGTTCCCTGTGCTTGTAACGTAACAGTGTGCAACATAGAGGACAAATAAATCGGCGATGAAACTGTCAGATGTGGATTGAACGCCAGCTTCAGATCGACGGAAGTTCGCAAAAATAATAAGTGCAGGACTCCACTATTCGCTGCAAGATCGACCTATAGAGGGCGACACCGTCACCATTCTAGTGTGGATAATTCTTTTTCGTAATGCTAGTATATATTCACTGGAAGATCACTTGTGCCGCGATGGTACAATACTGTTCGGTTCCCCAATGCTCCACCTACTGCACTGAACGCGGAATAAACGTGCAAAAGCAGACGACGCGTCCACACTGTGGTAGTTCATGGTTTCTCCGCAGCGCGCCGACACTGGTCGATCTCGGAGCGAATAACAGTATTCGAAATTCTCGATTCTTCTAAAGAACTTCCGTATGTTGGGCGTATTCATTTAAGCTCGCGTGGGTGAAGTTGGCCGGATGACGTGTTGCGGTGAATAACGCAAACCCATGGGACCGGAATTATGAGCAACCCGGTAGACGTCTTTAGAAGTTACGTAGCGTGCAGTCATCTTTTTTGTAAGCCTAACAATACGTATGTGCGCGCCTATGTATCGTATTCCTTCACGCGAGAGTTCCGCTTCTGTGTTCGCATCCCTGCCTCGTGCGTCCTCTACGCTCGCGCCTTCCTTATACAAGTCGTTACGCCGTTGCACGGGCCATATACGCGCAGTGCGACCTCACAAAAACGATGACATAGCGTTAAGAATCTGCGGTCGACGACACCTGTCCCTCGAACGTTCGTTGCCATCTCCTCATTCGATTTTTTCCCCCCTTGTAGATGCGTTTTTTTTTTTTACACCCTCGGACTGAGAACTTTTCTGGCCACCTGGTAAGACGGGGACGTTTATGCTGCTGATGAGCCGCAGGTGAGATATACTGGATTAAAGTATGGCACTCATCGAAATAAACGCCAGACAGTGTGGCTGGAATCGAAGCGCTCTTGGCGTTTTCGACGGTTGTCATATTTAAATCGCAGTGCCGAGTTGGGGTACTTGGCTATATGTCATAATGCAAGAAATTGCGGTTCGTCCTGTGGGTTGTGTGTTTCTTCGTCTGCGCCTTCTGGCTTCATTCTTTTTGCACTATGTCATATTTCTGTCGGTCATGTTCTCTCAGGCACCTTGGCTTGTGTCGATTTCGTCCGTTTCTGTCTTAAAGCCTCAGAGCACAGAGTACTGTTTGGCATGAGAAGCGTCAACATTCGATAGTATTCTGGTATATATATATATTTCACACCTGTCGCAGATAAGGAATCGGGTCGAAGCTAAACATTCACGCTAATCCGGTTCAACTTGACCTTATCAACCGCGATCCAAATCACTTCGTTTTGCCGAATTGACTACCGGTACATGATATCCAGGGTCATCACCGGAGGCCTGTCTGCAACTATTAAACTAGTACGAGGAACTAAAAGAGTGCAGATATCGCGGACCTTCGCCAGCGCCGCTAGATATTCGTGAACAAAATTGCCTGCAGCGAAGATGACGGCCATCGGGCCCCCATTTTCTGAGTTAACGGCTTTTCTGACTGCTCGCCTCGTAAAATGGCTTGCCTATCGCGCGGCGGTGTCGTTAACATCTCTGCCACACACACACAGTAAACAGCGTGGAAAATCGCGACGGGGTGTATATTACCAGTACCAGGTCAACATGCGGTTTCCAGGAATGTAACATCAACTAACGATTGATTGATGTTCCTTTTGTGTTGGTATCGACGTTACGGCATCTTTCAGAGAAATATTTTTTCACTCGGTGTCCTTCAGTGTCGACGATGTAAATTAATAAAATTCATTCTATTAATATTACGTACGCGGAGAGCATTTTTTATCACAGCGAATATCCAAATTTCGCACGAATGCGAGAGAGCGCAGATGCTCGTCTGCTTTCGCGGTGCTGTCAATATGGCGTGGAAGAAAAAGAAAGAAAAAAAAAAAAAAAACCCCGCAAGATCCATTTGCCCAGTTGTTGGATATCCGCCTTGGAGGGCGACAGTTTACTTTATGCTATTTATTCCTTTTTTTTCTTTTCTTCTCTCTGTCAAATAGTAAACAGAACGTGAGTGTAGAAGTCCAAAAATAACGCCCCCTAAAATTAGCCGTCTGCGATAGCTGAACAAGCAGACGACACTGTGTGACGTCGATTTGTGTGCCCAGATATGCAGCGCGAAGGATTTGGGAGACTCCCTCGCCTGGCGTTTGCTCCGGAGCCCCTGACATCGCCCAAACCTTATAGGAGGACATCGTGTTAGCTATTCGTGAATGAACTACATTTTTTCACCATCAGTGTCGCGTGTTTTCGAAACAAGTCTAATAAGTCGAAGGTAAGTGAACGTTATGAGTGAAGCAGACGTCGACCTTTGTGTTTGGTACCACCGTGGCAGGCTTCGTCTGTCGTATTTCTACTGTTACAGGAAAATATGTCTGACAACCACCGATACTTATCGTCATTTCGGACAACGGTTGACCTGCCTTTTTTTTTTTTAATTCGCTTTATACGTAGCCGCTGTCTCGTCTGTTTCCTGAAACTTAAAAAAAAAAGGTGTAAAAAAGTTTTTCTTTCTGCATGAAGAAGTAGCACTCGAGGGTATCCGATATTTCTGAGCCACTATTTTTAGTACGTTGAACTAAAGGGTTGTACGGGAATTGTATTGAAGTATATATGAGCTAAGATTTTCCGTAAAAATTATCACTTGGCTCTGTTTTTCGCGGAGAAATCGCCATAAAAAAGAGAGAGAGAGAGAAGAAAGGAAATAAACTGCCCTCTTAACGTGTCGATGCGAGTTCGTGTAGTTTCGTAGCAGCCTAAATGTCGTATTTACTTCTGCTTTTTGACTGTTTCGATGCATATAATATGCTCTTTCGTTCTACCACTCTCAGTAAGTGTGCCTTCCAGAGTTCATTGCAAAGCCCCCAAAGATTCCACGACAGCTCAATATGACAGTACATAGGAGCGAGCAGTTTTTGATTTTTTTTCATAATTTATCGAAACCAACCTGGAAGCTGCAAATTTTCGACACGATTTTTTTAGCGCATTTTTAGTAATTGACGAGTTACGAGTAATTGACGTTAGCTGTGCCGGCAGTAATTTCTCCGGAACGGGAAGAATGCCGATAAAATATGTTTTCAATGAAGGCTATCTGGTGGATAAACACCGAAGCGTCGTCTGCGTTGTGTCCAGACACGGACTTGAGAGGGGGTATCGACATTCCCCAGAATGTTTCAGCAGAAGATGCGTAAAACGTCATGTTATTTAAAAAGGCGGTCAATGTTATCTCCTTCATTTGGTGCTCTTCTAACCATAGGGAATATCCTGCCGTTCAGCCACTATAGATATTCCGTAGCAGACGACAAGATCGACGGTGTCGTCTGCTATGAGCACTCTCGATATTCCTGTGCCGTGCGAATGCTCAACGTAAGACGCGGATGAACTTCTGTCCTGTAAGCTTTTTTCTTTTTCTTTTTTTTTACTGGAATATTCCGCGGGGATGTCGCACGTGTGAGTACACGGTATTTTGGATGACCCCCCGTACAATGCAGTTCTAGCACAGCTGTCAGCCTGTCATCCTTAAAATAATCTCTACAAGATATATTCGCCCATGTCTCTTTCCTTTGTAGCTTCTGCGCCTTCGTGCTTCATGCATAAACTTTACGAGCGATCTTTGACCCTTTCAACCTGGGCCGGCTCTATCTTCATCCCAGCACTGCTTCAGTGACCGAGTATAGTGAAAAACTGCTTTCCATTATCGGTGCCACGGTGATGGTATAGACGGTTGTTGACCTGACGCCGTTTATGCCTGGGGCTCGAGTGCTGGCTACAATTAGGCCTAACCCTTGATAGCGGCTCACCGACCTTATTACGTCAATGGTTGCTGAGGGAGCCAATGAATGAGAGTGAACGCTAACGAAGCGCGAAAGACGCGACCCAATTTAGGTGTAGCCTCTGCTTTCGCTTCGGCTGCGATTCGAACAAATCAGGTATTCATGGAGATTTGTTCAACCTTGCCTGGCGTACCGGCTCGCGCAAGGTGCATGTGAGGTCATGAATCTTTTGCAGGTGGCATGTTTCATCGCCCCATCTTCTTCCTTATGGTGCTGTGACTGATGGACTGATTTGTGGTTCTTTGTCGTGTAATTTGATTTGAAGAAATAGTGGAAAGCACGTGATGAGCAAAGTACCTCAAAACTCTACTTGAAGTAAAGTACCAAGTACCTAGCACCTGTTGTACTTTAAGTACTGTACAAAGTACCATACTACAAATGTAAAGAACAAAGTCCTTGGCAAAGTACTTTAAAGTACTCATCAAGTACATTACAAATTTAGATTGTATCGCTGGACGTTGTAACGCTTGGTAGTGATAAAAGGTGAGGTAATTATGTTTCGACTGTTATCTTTAAAAAGCTTTCAGCAAGCATGTTTGCCGAGTGCTAGTTACAAAAAAAAAAAGAAAAGTATAGTTTACACCTGATTCATTAATTTGAACTGAAAGAAGTCAATTTGCGACCAAGTTTCGCGTTTGTTTTGCCAAATTGGGTGCTTGAGTACTTGAAAGGAAAGTACCAAAGAAAAGTACTTAAAATACAGTACAAAGTACACAAATTTAAATGTACTTTAAGTAAAGTACAAGTACTGAGAAATGTACTTAAAGTAGTACGTGAGTACTTGGTACTTCAAGTACTTCCCATTACTGGTGGAAAGCACGTGATGGCGGTGACATTTTTACACAGTGTGAAGACTTAGCCAACAAAGCCTAACGCACATTCGTCTATACGATGCTGCAATGCTTCTCTAATCTCTATCGCACTTTTAGTTTGACGTTCAACGGCGAAAGTTTAGGTATCGAGATCATGAGCACCACAGTTTCTACAAAGCAGTTTTTGTTTAAATCGAAGATTTCCATTGTGTTTCAGTTTTCTCCATGCTACAACACCCGTTGTCATTGTTAAACCGGCCGTGAAGGTTGTCGTCTGCGTCAGGCAGGCCGCGCGGAACGTGCTGAGCAGACGAAAGGGCTGTCGTCTGCTTGTCTCGCTGTCGTCTGCTTCGATTGCCCCCACCGTTTCGGCCATCTACAATTCGCCTGGTTACCGCTATTATGTCACAGAATAAATAGCTTTTTTAAAACTAGAACACTGTAAGTACAAGAACGCAAAAAAATTAAGCGCACACAATCGGACATTTGGTTGCAAAAAAAGTCCCAACATTTGGACGCGGGGGGACGGCACACGGAGAGAAAGTCATGATGACGGGGTAATTTTCCACTGCATATGCACACGACTCGTAACGAGTGACCCATGACACAATCACCACTGTGACTCCTGTCACGAAGCCCTGCCTATTTCGCACGGGTCACGTGATGCCCCATTGTCCTTTCTGACCAGCAAGTTGACAGGAACTGCACCACGCTCGTGGCGCGGCTGCGACAAATGAGTCGGACCGGGCCCAGTTGTCTCACGTCATCGGAAGCTTATTCTGTGCAGTGTGCGACGACGTGATAATTAATGTGTGCTTTGTTTTGCCTGAGCCGTGTGACCTTACGGAACAGAGCCATCTCGCTTTCATCCGCTCTAAACGTTGCACAAAACAATGGGGGCGTTCTTGATCTCCTGATCTTTCATCCTGTGCACGGCCCGTTGTTTTTCCGTAAACCGTTTTGTGGTTATCTCCGTGCCTCTGCTTAGCGTTTTGTTGCGTATCGCTTCGGTCTCGCGTGCGTTTGATATGTTACTGTAAAACCGTTAGTGTTTTACAATATGTTCACGAATTATCGCGAATTTTTGGGCGTGCGCGAAAATTTCGATTGAGAATTTACATGATATTGCATAGCGCTAAGAATTGACAGTTCAGAAACTGTGCTGCAAACTTTGTTTTCGCAGCTGATCGCATAGTACGCGGTATTACATGGTACGGGCAATCTCGGACTTATCTCCAAGCAGCAAACCACTCGAATCACGTAGTTTGCCATCTGGAATTTGCCAGATTTAGTCCCAGCAAAATTGAAAGGTCGTACAGTATGTGCCAAACGGTTTTTAAAAATTCGTTGTGTCATACGGCAAGATTATTTTTCTTCTCTATTAGGAAACTGTGGTCACAGTTGATTAACTGTGGCGTTGCTCATGATCATGTAGTTGTCTCGCAACGTAAATCAATTAATTATTAATTACCGCCTGTCTATTGGGAAAACATGTAGGATAGCTTATTGATTGGAGCGCAGCGTATTGATCTGTGGAAATAGAGGTCCGTTTTCCGCTCCAGTGTCAGCTATCGGGTTCTTGATCATTTTTCGCAGAATGACATGGCACCTTTATACCCTTTCCATTTCCACTAAACACGTGGGAATCGCGCCCTGGAGTAGTCGAACTGACATGTTGACTCTTTTGACTTGACTGTCCTTCATAGAGTAAATAGAGGCTTTTATTGCCACATGGCTCCCGCTAGCGAACGCTCGTATTGACTTTGTGTTTATGACGTGGAACATGTGTGCGACACTGCCAACGCCGCTTAGATTCGGAAGGCTTTCCTATTGCGTCCTCTCTCTCCTTAGCTACGTCGACATATAAAGTCAGGATCACGACCTACTAGATTATAGCGACCATGCCATACGAACCCCTTCCCAGCGCCGCATTTGGAGGCTAGCGGTGGCGCTGCTCATCGGCACGGTTATTGCTTCGTCAATTTCTACAGTACTTTGTACTTTAGCTTACCTTAGTATTTTTGTACAAGCGCTGGATGTCCCACGGGAGATGCTGCCTTCTAAAGTTGATTATCATCATCATTTTACGCGTTTTCATATAGGAACTGTTGCTGTCGTCTGCTACGGTAATCGTGCGTCCGCTTCTGCGCGTTCAAAATTCAAATTTCCATCGTCCAATCATGATGTAGGTCTCGCGGGCCGATGAGTAGCGCTCCTAGCGGATCGTGCGGACGGGTTCCTCATAGGGGTTGCTAATTATGGCATGGTCGGAATAATCTAGTAGGTCGTGGTCGACATATAAAGTCAGAATTCGTCTGCTATATACCTCGATTCGCCGTTCTGCGAAACTCTCGAATGATTGCAGCTAACTTCGCAAATTTAAACCTGTAGACTAAAAGTGCAACACGGTTTCCTGAAAATCGGTCTTGAGAATAATATGGGACGATGTTGCGCTCTATTTTGTTTTCCCGTTTAGTGCTGGGGACGTTTACTACTCGCAGACGACAGTCAGTTGCTGGCTGCCCGTGAAGCTGACGGTGGCTCGTCTTCACGGTTACGACCCGCTGAAAGCATGTTCGTGATTGGCTACGGCCGTTGAAAACACGAGCCTAATTGGCTGACTCTTAGTTGTTACGTCACGTCGACGAGTAAGCAGGGTTTTCTGTATCTAGGTGGTGTTGACACTGCTCAGCCGTCGCTCTTTTGAATCATATCCAGGCTTAGGACTAATTGAATTCCCCCTCCTCCAATATGATGAAATAGCGCTAAAAACACACGGAGATTGTAAAAATAGGACTGTGGTGTGTGTGTGTGTGTTTTAGCGGTATTTCGCCACGTTGAAAATGCACCTGATTCTTGATGAACTCCGTCGTATATGTTCCGTGCAGTTCCCTTACCCCCCCCCCCCCCCCCCGCCCCCCCTGTTGCGGTTTCGGGTCCGAGCGGTCTGGTGCCGGAGGTAGTCAGGCAGGGGTCCGTTACGAGAAACACAACGAGGTTTATTTACATGTTCGAAGACTCGAAGTGAACAGACAGAGGAGCCCTGAAGGCCTCCGCTTTTATATACAATCTAGCATCAACACGTGACACCGTTTATAATAGAGCACACTGGTTGTACATGGTGGTGTGTCCTTGCCGCACGGCGTTTGTCTTCACCTTCAATGTCCGTCTCCCAGACAGCGCAATCGGCTTAGCTCTACGGAAGGCAATGGTGATATGGACAGACAGTCTGGCTCGGAAGGTCGCTCGTCGACTGGATGGCCAGCGGGAAGAATGGACACATTATCCCCTGCACGCTTATGCCTTATTTGGCTGTCTGGATGGCTGGCGGGAAGAAAGGGATGTCCGGTTTCGGGTCCGAGCGGTCTGGTGCCGGAGGTAGTCATCTTTTGTCACGTACGACGGGTGCACAACATCCATTGTAGCTGCCGAATCGCGCAAAACCTTACACGACTTTCCGTTCACGGTCATATCCCGCACGTATGGTTCCAACAATTTAGCATTCTCGCCACCGTCACTTACATAAGAAAACACCACTTTGTTGGGACAATTTGCAGCGTAGTGCCCTGGTTTGTTGCAAATATAACAAACGTCGCGTCTCCTAGACTCAAACACTTTTGCTGTTTCCTTCTTTGGTTGGGCTTTGTTCTCTGACTTGGAATACGTCAGTCGGGTCTCGTTCCCGTTCTCGCTTTCATTGACCCGGTTTTTCTCAACGCGTTTAGGATGAAACCTCCTTCTATGCTCGCCTTTCCCTTGTGCGGATTGTTCCCTATCAGTTTCCTTTGTTGCTCTAGAGGAAACGGAGGCCGCACTTTGCGCCTTTCTACGTGTAACATACTCTTCTGCAAACTCGGCGGCTGTCTGTATTTTGACTTCAGTCATTCTGTCTTGTACCCAAAACATAATCTGCTCAGGGAGGCCTCGATAAAACTGTTCGAGAGCCACGCACTCTACGACCTTGTCGTGGTCTCCGAATACTTCAGCGCTTTTGAGCCATTCTACTAAGTTTGCCTTTAAACTGTAGGCGAATTCCGGGTAAGACTCGTCCTCCTTTTTCTCTGACAAACGGAAGCGCTGTCGAAAAGCCTCGGTGGATAGTCGGTACTTTTTGAGTAGAGCGGCTTTTGCTTTGTCGTAGTCCCCCGCGTCTTTCTTGCTCAGCCTCGCAATAACGTCTGCAGCTTCGCAAGGAAGTAGGGTGAGAAGTTTTTGTGGCCATGTCTCTCGATCAAAGCCTACCCTCTCGCAGGTTCGTTCAAAGTTCACGAGAAACAGACCGATGTCCTCCCCGATTTTGAACGGCTGTAGGAGATCCTTTATCTTCAACTTTTCATTATCCCCACTTCTACCAGTCGTCCTAACAGAGGTCTCGGATTCAAGTCGGAGGCGCTCTAACTCTAATTTCTTTAAGGCAAGTTCATGCTCTCTCGCTTCTTTAGCTTGCCGTTCCTCCCTTTTTTCCTTTTCCTCGCGTTCACGTTTGATTGCTTCCTCGTCTCGTTTTCTGTCGAGGATGATTTCCCAGCATTCCTCAATCTCCTCAACATCTGCTCCAATACTCTTAATGAGCTCAATGATTTGAGGTTTCCGCTTTACCTGCCCCGCGCTACCCCCAAGTTCTTCAAGCAAAAGCAACAATTCTGGCACTCGCAACTTCGTCAAGTCCATGGTTCTCCCCTGAGCGCAAATTTCCCGTACCCTAGCCTTTTGAATGAAGCTAAAACTTAGTGCTTCCTATACCAAAAGGGCTAACAGATTTTGCCTATCGTTCTAGACACTTACGATCTGGCTACAATCTGACCAAGGAAAACGGAGCACTCACCCATGTGACGAGTTACAGCCGGTGAGATCCATCCCAGTGCTGCCAACCAGTTGTTGCGGTTTCGGGTCCGAGCGGTCTGGTGCCGGAGGTAGTCAGGCAGGGGTCCGTTACGAGAAACACAACGAGGTTTATTTACATGTTCGAAGACTCGAAGTGAACAGACAGAGGAGCCCTGAAGGCCTCCGCTTTTATATACAATCTAGCATCAACACGTGACACCGTTTATAATAGAGCACACTGGTTGTACATGGTGGTGTGTCCTTGCCGCACGGCGTTTGTCTTCACCTTCAATGTCCGTCTCCCAGACAGCGCAATCGGCTTAGCTCTACGGAAGGCAATGGTGATATGGACAGACAGTCTGGCTCGGAAGGTCGCTCGTCGACTGGATGGCCAGCGGGAAGAATGGACACATTATCCCCTGCACGCTTATGCCTTATTTGGCTGTCTGGATGGCTGGCGGGAAGAAAGGGATGTCCTTCGTGAACACCTGCCGAAAATCCGTGTATACGCCTGGGAATGTTGTCACGACGAGACGCAACACCCCTTAAAAATGTTTGGCAACCCCCTCCCCCTACTTCTTTTTTTTTTCTTGTCAGCGGCTTTGCCGTTTCCGTTTTACAACCATGTCGGCAGTGACATATAAAGTTGTTACAGTTTGCAGTTTAAGTTGTTACAAGTTAATTGTATACCGTATAATGACGACCCCTCCGTGCAAAGGTATCTAGTGAGGCTCAATTAACCAGTAATTGTAACTGTATTTGTAATTCTCTCAGAGAGCAACTTTCACGGTGAATACCAGTCATTTACAGAACCTGTCGCACGAGTGGTATTCACCATGGAAGTTGTTCCCGGAGAAAAGTGATTATTTACAATTACTGGTTAACTGGTCAGTATAAGTGATTACTTGTAAGTTGTAACTGAGTTACCTCTCAAGTCTCCTTTTAACGAAAGGCCGTGCTACTTCGCAATGCACAAGAGAGAAAGAGAGGGAGAGAGAAAACACAAGCAGAAATATATGCTTGGGAGCGTCCGGCCGCAACATGTCGCTCAACTTTGGCTGTCGCAATGGGCCGCGCCGACCAATTTGATGCTGCGCCCAGGAAGGGCGTTGGTTGCGCTTTATGAATCTCTCAGTGGAAGCATGACACCACAGAGACGACCGTTCCGTTACGTGGAAAGGTCTATGAGACAATGCGTCACTGTTAAAATTTGGAAAATGTACAGTGAATAGGATATAAGCGCTAAATTTAGAACTGTATTTGTAATGCAATTTGAATGTAATTTATTTTGCTCTGCGGGTGTGTGTGTGTGTGTGGGGGGGGGGGGGCAGGAAATAAGGCTTTTGTCCTGAAAGATGAGATACGAAGCGATAGACGAAGGAAGACGACCACGCGAGTGAACAGAACGCTGCAGAACCGTCGCCTTTGCGTGCGGAAGTTCTGCCCAAAGCTCTGCTTGTGTCGTGCGCATGCGCAGAATCACCAACGCTACCGCAGAAGCGATAGCGTACGAAAGACTAAAACTCACTAGAGAGTTTTAATACATCGTACGCAATCGCCATTGGTACAACTCAGTCGCAACATGATTGGATTAGGATTACAGTGTTTTCCGGTGTGTAACGCGCGCGTTATACAGTAACAAAGTGCTCTGAAGAGGTCCTTCGCGGTCGATGGGCGCTATACAGATATATTTTCCTACAGAGTTCCTTTTCTGGTCGGTGTCGTACAAGCTCCAGCCTCTTCCAGGGTGTGCTGTGAGTTTCTCACAAAATCTCTTAGGGTCAGTTGATAAAGCCGGCGAAAGGGCGCTGGACTCCATAGAATTAATGATGTTGCTTATAGGGATGCTATTGAGCAGTCAATAATCCTGAATTCATTTCAGAATTAAGGCTGGCGTGATTGAGAAGGGACGCGAAACTAAACACGTTTCAAATAAAGCGTACGCATATATTATACACCGCCTCGGTTTATTGTGTATACTGGTGGCAGTACAGAAGCTTGCAGCAACATTGCGGTGCACGTTATACGTGGAACTTTTTTTTCAAATTCGGTCAGTTTTTAGGAGTGCGCGTTATACACCGGAAAATGCGGTACATGGTTCGTATCTGTACGTGCTCAAGATGCCTATATATATATATGTATATATATATGAGTTGTGAATTGAAAAACAGAGAAAATATGCCTTCCTCCGCAAATGATAGTTTTCTCCGTCATCCTTTGCGGCCCCGCTGTCATGTTTTCTTTCATTTTTTTTTTTTCATCGCGGATCCCGAAACGGGCGAACGGCAACAACAGCGGGAGTTGACGGCGAGCAGAACACAATCGTAGGTGTTACACGGCCGACGTCTTTATGGTACGAAGTCGTGCCGGCATATAATAAAGTGTGACAGACATACAGCAGGGGTGTTTCTGCGGTCTCTACACGGCCTTTCGCTTCTGCTTAGGAGTTTTTATGGGTTACTTAGCTTACGACTCCGGCGCACTGTAGCTGTGGAACCATTCGGGATCACGAACTTTTTCGCGGCCTCTGGCGCCGATTTTAGGCCGTGTCCCGGGGGAGAAAGTGTTACTGAACAATTAACTCTACGTCTTACGTGTTTCTTTAGTCCTTTATTTTGATTCACTGGGAAGGAGGGGGGGGGGGGGGGGAGGCTTTGAAGGACGCGTCGAATGGGCTTCAGTGGTTTTACCCGGCCCTGGGGGCGTGTCAGGCTCCGCGGAAGGGGGGAGGGGGTGACTTCACAACATGGATACTCTCATACTATGCTACACGGGGTAACCCCAAGTACTTTTGTGCTCTTCAACGAAATATTGCATAATCTCACAAAATTTTAGGGGGGGGGGGGGGGGGTGTCTCAGATTTTTTTAAGGGGGGGGGCGTGTTGGGGGTCTGGATAAATCACTGGTTCCGTATATGTATTGCTGGCCGAGCGGAATTCAACAATGGCATCTTCGACTGGTAGCAGTAGTTCATCCAGAATTGCAAACACGGTGGGTTGCAAAAAAACGGGGGGGGGGGGGGGGGGGTCATCTATTACAGCGATATCGTAAAGAAAAACATTTGTGGTGTGTCTCCAAAAATTTGGGGGATATGGGAGGGGGGTCTGGATAAATTACTGACTGGCAGCTACCGATCACTCTAGAGCGCTCAATCGTCGTCTGGTCAAATCGGAGAGCTCTGACAACAGCTTCGGCAGTTCTTTCCGAGCGCGTGCCTCGAACTCTGAGTGCTCTGGGGGGGGGGGGGGGGGGGGATATGTTTAATGCAAAGTGCTCTGGGGCTCAGAGCATTGGTACCGCGAGTCGAAGATACCATCGGAAATTTCAGATGGGGGGGGGGGGGGGGAGGGGGTGCAGAAAAATCCCTGATAAGCTCTCCTGCTGTATAGTATGTGTGCACGTGCATATGAAAATTCTCAGGGGGCCATCAGTGAGTTAACGTGGCAAATGCTCTTCTTCTTGCAGAGGTCCAATGGAGACTATGCGACAGATGGAAGCCATGATGGACAACATGATGTCCCCCTTTGCACCCATGATAGGTGGATTTCCAGCCATCGGTGGTCCCATGAGGCATGCTCAACATGCCATGGCTCCCTTTGGAGGGTTTGGGAGGAGCCTCTTTCCAAACGTAGACGACATGTTCGCAAATTTTGTGAGTAATTTATGCTTTGCTGTTATTATCAGTACGGGGATTTATCCTGAACCCCCTCCACCCCCAAATTTTCACCACCCTCGTGCACCCCAACGGGGGTGGGGGAGGGCAGTGTTATTTCGGCTTCATAGGTAAATATCAGCAATGATATATTAATTAAGCCAGTGCTGTAGCCGAGGTAGGTTTGTGGGTTCAAACCCCCTCGTACATCGGTAGTGAACTTGGGAAAGGGAAAACAAGGATAAAATCCTTGTCCCCCTGTGAAGTTCCCATGTAACCTCTTCCGCTATACTTTTCTGACTATGTTACTGCGTAACGCAGTTGCCAACGTAACTGTAATAATGACCCCTCCCCCCCGTGGTGTTAGTAAGGGGGGGTCGGGAATTAATTCCCCCTCCCCAAATCGTACCTTTGGCAGTGCATTTAGGAAAGGGAAACGAGGGGGAAATCCTCCTCCCCACAGTGGCGGTCCCAAGGGGGGGCGTTGGAGGCGGTCCCCCCCACCCACCCCCCAAAAAAAAACACATAGCCTGGTCCAGTTTTCGTCTCTTTCCCTGTGACACTCTCAAGGAGAGTGAAGAGGGCGCACCCCTAAACTTGTTACTCATAAGACTTCCCATCGTCTAGCATACCAATCCTTCCCGCTGACCGCAACACACAACAGACGGGACCTTGCTACCAATCTAGTAATAAGGAGTATCAACTTGTGCGCTTTCACTTTTAATACAGTGAAGCTAAGCAATATTTACCAGCATTGTTTGTGAAATGTCAGAAAGATGTCAAACAAGCAGTGTCCAATTTCAATATTAATGACTGAATGAAACATGAATGAAACAGCTGCTGAGTACTATATGGGCGGCTCGATGCCAGCTCGGTCGACATGAATGCGGTCCAGGTAGGGTACAACCGGCTTTATGCTGGGCACTATACCTAAAATGGATTACCAGTGATAAGATTTCGTGCGAGAAAAGGTTGAGCCCGTGTTCAGAACCCCTTCCCCCCCCCCTCGCACCCAAATGGATAGCGACTGGCTAAAGTCTCGCAGATGTCGCCCCCCCACCCCAAAGTACTTCGCTGGGACCGCCCTTGCTCCCCCATGTAACATATCCCCACAGAACCCCTCCCAAAATATTTTTCTGGCTATGCCACTGCCTCCTTTGCCCAATTTTTGTAGTACCGTAATTTCACGCGTATAAGCCGCACCGCAGATAAGCCGCAGGACCCGTTTTTAGGAACGTTTGGAAAATTTTCTGGCAGATAAGCCGCACTCGCAGTTAAGCCGCGGGCAATACGACGCGACTGATTTGCTCGACAAAGGAGATCATAGAGAAGGCCATAAGCCCTGTAGTCCATACTCCTGAGTCAGCATCACGTACATGAAGGAGTTCAGTTCTAGTGTTCCACCCAGATCGGATTGTGCGGTTGTTGCGTGTTTTTCATGGATCGCTGGGTCAGTGGTCTTCCAGAAGACACCAGGAAGGTCAATCTACTCGAATGTGGACTCGCCCCTGTTGCGTATACTGTTCGTGCATTGGGAGGGCGGTACTGTCCCAGAGACACTGTTGGTTCTTTCGTTAAAACTGCTGTATAGGGAAAATACCGAGGAAAAATAGTGATCAGATAAGCCGCAGAGCGCCCGTTAGAAGAAAAAAATTGTGCATAAGCCGCGGCTAATACGCGTAAAATTACGATAGTGTGTGTTAAATAACCAGTAATAATATATGAAGTGTTGATAATTGAATATGCATGAGTGAACTATGCAATACATTGTGGGGATAATAAGGTGAATTCTGGGATATTTCTGTGGTGGAATATCCTTTTGGGGTGTGAAAAGTGCTGTCTGTTTTGATAAATCAGTCCCTTGCTAAGCACTGTATCGCCGAACGTGTTTCAGGGACGTATTGCACAGGATCCCAACTGCCACTCCTACACATCATCATCAGTCATGACTATGACGACTGACGAGCACGGGCGGCCGCAGGTCTATCAGGCTTCAAATTCGACGCGCATGGCTCCTGGTGGTGTAAGTGAGAAGTTATTGCTCCATCGCCGTGAAGTTTTATGCATGCCTCTGCACTTTGTGAGGTTAAAAAATCTACGTTACTGCCTTCGTACGCAGTCGTACCGCATTTGTCCAGAAGAACAAGTTGTTATCTGCTTTGCATTACTTGGAACAGTCCTGCTGTTATTGGTTTCTTATCTTGCTGCGTGCCACTTGCTATCCGTATCTGCCCACCATATAGTGAGAATTTGTAGGAACCAGTGTAGCCGCAGTCAGTTTATCTGCAAAGGGTCACCTGGCCCTGGTATTTACCGTCACACGCATTATCCTGAAGAATCGCTATTGTTTACTACATCCTTTCGACCCCTTTTTTACGTCTTATTACAAAGAACCATCCGGTGTAAGAGTGCGTTCAGTCAACTGGATTGCCTTATCTTGAGCATCAAGCTAGCACTGTTTGTTGTGCAGTGTGTACATATTTGCGCACTTGCACCTTCTCTTTAAATAAGTATTCTTCCTGCAGATAGCTGCACAAATTTTTAGAAAATTACAGAAATATGAAAATGAGTCAAAACATAGACCCCTAGACCATAGACCACTTGCACATTCAGGTGTATGGTACTATCATGCGCTAAAATCTGAGGTGCACAATAGCGAGGATGTAGTCCCTGCTGCAGAGGTAAAAACGGCGTATGTGAATGCATCCGCGTTAAGGTGTTGAAAGTGAGCGCTCCGTGTTGTGTTGTCCTGGTTGTCGTTGGCTTCAGCGCTTTCAGCAGCGTGCAATGAACATATGACGGATGCTATCTGTATGCAGACTGTGTGTCCATATGCAGAAAACGCGAAATGCAGATAGGGCCAGTCACACATGCAGTGTATACTGTAGAAGTGTTTTGTTTCGCGCGGAATTATTTGTTGCGTTTTTCGCGCACACCTCCAAAATCGCGAATTTAAGTTCCCGCGAATAACTCTGGCCATATGAGGGCAAAAATCGTTCGGCATTCGACGCTATACCGCGACTACCTGATACTTTCTACTCCATGTAGCATAGGCTGTTTAAGCAAGCGCAGAAGATTGTTTTATCCCATCAGGCAAGATGAAAATCAGGCAAGAAATAAAAATCCATCATGCTTTTGTTACTCCTATAAACGCTTTGCACTATACATGCAATATACCACTATACCACGAAGCCAGAACATGCCTTTCCCCGCATTCTCAAAACCAGCTTGAATGGTAGTACCACATCTCAACCGAACTGGTCAGTGCCCCGAGTGATAATTAATAAGAACTGCTAAAATAAACTGGCTAACTTGCACACGGCCAGTACTATGGCCTCCTACAGGGTCCCTAAAGGCCATTTGACAGGACCTTTCCTCCTATCTCTGTGAGGAGAAGAAAGGAATGGACCTAGAATGCCGCAATCCACGTGAACAACGGATGTCTTAGTACGTGCTGAAATATGCCGGAGTATTGACGGCGGCACAATATGCAAGAGCAAAGCACTCCCGGAAACCTGTGTCGCGAATTTAAGTTCTCTCGAATCAATCCTCAAAGCAGCTCTGCTCGAAAACGCGAAAATATTTTTCACGCGGAAAAAAACACTTCTACAGTACTTATACCACGACCAAGGTAAGTTGAAGAACAAAGTATTGTAGAAGTTGAGGAAGCAGTAACCGCGGGCCGATGAGTAGCGCCACCACTAGCTTCCAAATGCGG
The DNA here is from genome assembly GCF_037126465.1 of Ornithodoros turicata. Lineage (NCBI taxonomy): Eukaryota > Metazoa > Arthropoda > Arachnida > Ixodida > Argasidae > Ornithodoros > Ornithodoros turicata. The sequence continues at coordinate 16,343,292 of NC_088210.1, read as the reverse complement.
CACTGGGAGGGGGTGCCCATGACATGGTCGTTATAATGCAGTAGGTCGTGACGTATACTTGCATCCTGTAAGCAATGTTTCTTGGTTGTTTCAGGTGAAGGAGACTCGACGGTCGCTACAGGACTCCAGATCTGGGGTTCAAGAAATGGCCATTGGACACCACATAGGCGAGAGGGCACACATCATCGGACGCAAGCGCAACAGGCGCACCGGAGAAGAGGACGAGAATGTAGAATTCATCAACCTAGATGAAGGTGAGCTCATCTATATGTGCGTTAAGGTGGTCTCTGGCAAGTAAGAGCGACACCTCGCCTCTTGGGCAATGTTTTAAAAAAATAGGCCGTATTCAGTCCATTTGGTTGGTGTTGTATCTATTGGTTTGGTGGACAACAGCTGTCACCAAAACTTCTCCCCCAATCCATAGTGCATGTTTGTACTGCGCTTGCACTGTGGTTTAAGTGGAATTGGTGTTTTTCCAACAGGACTTTAAGTGTTTGAAGTATCCTTGCAGGTCAATTGTCTAACTTGCTTACGTACGGGTTTGGCATACCATGCCCAGGTATCCTATCTAGATGTCCTTCTTCCAGAATGCAAGAGATAAAGAATGCAGTGTGGCTTTGAAATTAATGGGCCTTTAGTGTATTTCTCTGAAATATTCCTGTTACACCTGAAGTATTCCTGTATTCCTGTTACACAGTTCAACCATAAGGGCTGGAACAGTAGGTAAAAGGGGACATAGCGCCCAGGGTGAAACAAGTATCGCTCCCCCAAACAAGAATACATCAGCTTCATCCAGTAGAAAGCGCTTCATGGACTTTCAGCTTCGGTTGCTTCACTTTGAGAATATACGCTGTTGTCTCAACGTGCACAGTCTACTGCCGAAACACACAGGAAGCAATTTTACTCCAGTGCAGTATATCTAACCTCGCTTCAATTGCGTCCGTCTCTTTGAGGCCCCCAGAAGATTGTTCCATCAGCGCCCAGTGTTTAAAAAACTGAGATTTTTTCAATTGATAAACAGTTTCACTGTTTCTATTTCGAACTTCGTTTTCTCTCTGTCGATAACTTGAATTCTTGTGCCTGGGGCGACTGCCCCCTTATGCCCCCCCCACACACACACATGCTACACCACTGCATCCTAATCATGTAGACACTAGAGCACTGCAGAGGTGCTGGGCCGGGCCGGGCAGGGTAAAGCCTCCTTTTTGTGGGCCTTGGCTGGGCTCGGGTTAGACCAATATGGGCCTGGCCTGTATGTTACTGGGCCTAGGTTTGGCTCGGGCCTGTGTTACTAAAAGTGGTCGTTAAGCCAGTTTGATAAATTGTTTGATTAAAATGTGGGTATCACTTGGATATAAAAAAACACAAAAAACACTTGTGTTTGAAGCCTGCACGTACCTCTGCAAAAACCTTCCATTGCAATCGCTGTGGGTCCACTAGCCATAAACAAAAGGCATACACAGACATAACTGCAATAGGTAATTCATTTAACAGTTTTCTAATATTCCAGTTACATCCTACAAACACACTTCGTTTTAAGGTTATGCCGAGTAGGAGAGGTGGATGTTGTTACCTGGTATTAATGAACCCTGTAAATGTAGTGGTATGAAGTACATCTGTGCTGTTTTACCGTAAACTTGGTCCTACTTCCACTTATGTGATTGTGCTTGCTTGAGACCAATGGAAACCGTAGTTATGACCAGTATCGAACTGGGAGGCGGAGGTCTATGGCATATCCTGCTTTGACTTTAGGGTTCATTCAGTGATATTACTATACTAGAGGGCATCAGTATCTTCCAAGAGGCGAGACCACCACTATGATTTAAGTCAGATGAAGTTTAGTTTCTGTTCTAACTCACTGCCATATGCTATTTAGGACACTGCTGTTGTTGAAAACATGGAAATTACTGCGATATGGTATCAATTTTCACACAGAACTTACAAGAACTTTGAAACTTCAAATTGACAGTGAATACGGTAAGGGTGAAGGTGGAGGGTGAAGGGTAAGGGTTGAAGGGTAAGTGTTGAAGGGTAAGGGTGAAGGGTCGAAGGGTAAGGGTTGAAGGGTAAGGGTGAAGACCTACGCCACGGTATCAATCCCGCTAGCGACTGTGGAGCTCCCACGCGGGTGATGTCATTACGAGAGCATGTAACATGGTACATTGGTTGTATCCGTTCATATATGCTGTGGTTCGCTATAAATGTGTACAAATATGCTCTTCTATGCTGTATGGTATGCTGTCCTGCACGCTGCACGGCACATCACAGATACTCGTGAGTTATGCTGCTCGCCACTGTTTCGTGTCAGCATGATTGCGTTAGTAACGGTTATATGGGTTGACATGTGTCGGTCATCTTACAGATGAAGCGCACACTTTCAACCAAGAGTGGCAGCAGAGGGTTAGGGCATCGTCGTCTCATCAGCCGTACCAGTCTCTTCCCTACCAGAGGCCTCCGTACCGGGAGGACCAGCTTGCTATTATGGCAGGCCCAAGGTTAGACATTTTTATCTGTATTCACATTTTTCAGTAGCAGTTAAGAGCACGACCCACGAGATTATAACGACCATGTCGTAATCGGCAAACCCAATATAGAGCCCATCCGCACGATCCGCGAGGGGCGCTACTCATTGGCCCGTGAGATCAAAACCATGGTTGGCCGATGGAAATTTGAATTTTGAATGCGCAGAAGCGGACGTACGACTACCGTAGCAGACGACAGCAACAGCTCTTACGAAAATTCGTAAAATAATGATGATAATCAACTTTAGAAAGAAGCATGTCCCGTAGGACATTCACTGCTTGAACAAAAATACTAAGGTAAGCTGAAGTATGAAGTATTGTAGAAATTGAGGAAGGCAATAAGCGGGCCGATCAGTAGCGCCACCTCTAGCTTCCAAATGCGGCGCTTGGAAGGGGTGCCTAGGACATCGTCATTATAATTAAGTAGGTCGTGGCTAAGAGAGCATACCAGCTCCTTCTCTATGGCACATGATTTGATCTTTTTTTCTCAAAATTCAGCAGTCAGATTTTAGTACCCGTGGTATCTGGCCGAGAGGAGTTCTGGGGTGTGTGGAGCCTGGAATTTCAGAATTTGTCCTGGACTTCTTGTGGATACCATCCAAACTTTGATCGTAAAATAACCGAGAATAATTTCAAAATTCCGAGCCACACACGTTGCAGATCTTGGCGTTCCCTCTCCATTAAGATCACACACATTATAATCTGACCGCTAGTTACGGAGAAAAAGCTTCGAATATGTGCTGTACAGAATACATGTGGGAGGAGGGAGCTGGTGTGCCCTCCTAATTGTAAATGTATTTATGCTTCATGCGTTTTCTCCAGTGTCATTCTTAATGTTCATACCGCCGTATTCTCACTTAGCTTTAAGGGACCCTGCGCTTCAAGGGGCCCTTGCAGTAGCTTTGGCAGTGCATTGGGCACGCGCTCGCTGCACTGCTGAGGCTATTGAAGCGGTCGAGGCATCCCTCGGGGCTGAGCGAGAATACGGCGGATGAATTTCCACTAGTATATACTTGTCTTTCTGTTGCTTAGTTATTTCCCCCTCTCTGAAATTGAAAGCTCTTTTCCCAGTCCAGTTACATTTGCAAGTTTTTGCAGGTCCTGAGTAAGACAGAAAAACACAGTATGAAAGAGAGAATAGTACTAGAAAAAACAAAAAAGAAAAAGAAAAAAAAAGAGACAAAGAACAACAACTTTATTTGAATGATGATGGATGGGGAGCTTCATCACTTGAGGCGACGAAACACTCTCCACCATTGCTGGCAGTAATGTGGTGAAATGTGGTGATAATGAGTCTAAACACATGTTGAAACAGTCTAAACTACACCATTTAAACACGTCTAAACTAAGTTTTGAGCTATGTTGATCTGGATCTTCATTCTATCAGAGTTTTGTGCCAAAAGCAGCTCGTTTTTGATCCTGCACATAATAGCAGATGCAAACACATTTGTTTCTGGCTCATATTGTGTTTCTATGTGAACAGTGCAGTGTACATGTATCACACAATGCCGCCCTAATTTGCAGACACGACGTGAGGGAAGACGGCGCGAACGTTGACGCGCGCCAGGAGCCCCGTCCGAAGCGGAAATCCAAAGCCAAGCACCAGCGGCCTCGTCACGAGACCAGCATGTGAAGTCACTTAGCTTCGTTGTTGTTCGGGAGCCTAACACCATTCCTTGGCGCTGCGTGCTGCAGGGGGAGCGCCTTTCGGCATTGCCCCCTGGCGCGCATTTTAATCATTTCGTGCTCCCCCCACCCACCTTGAATACCTTCCCCCCCTTCCCGCCGTGGTTTGAAAGAGCATTTCCAGGTTCTCCACCGGCAGAAATGTCTGTGCGCATGTTGGGTTTGTAGTAAAATTATGCTACATTCGAGCGTATCTGTTTATTGAGTTGAAAGTGTACGTCCGGTTGCGAGAATTTTAACATTCATACTAATACCCTTGTCACACGGGCAGCCTTCAATGCCCATTCAGACCAATGGCCATTGAAAATGCACGTAGCGCCCTCAAGTGTGTAAAGTGTCAACCTGTCAGCGAGCATTGGATCTAATGCTCTTTGAGAAGTTGACAGGTTACACGCCTGATGGCGCCACATGCACGCTCAATGGCCATTTGGTTTCAATCACCATTGAAGTCTTGCCATGTGACATGGGCGTTAGACGTGAAAGGAACACCCCATAGGACTTGGGCAAGGGAATGTAAACTGAAACCGATTTGAAAGGCAAGCGCTCTCTATTGAAACTTCATACTTGCATACGCGATGGAAAAGTTGTCGGAGGGAAATGATTTTTAATCGACAACAAAAATAATCGAAATGTGCCGGGTCGGTCTGTAGTGATGTACCTGGGGTTCAACTTTGCATTTATCTATCAATTAAATTTTTTGTTAAAACTTTTGCTTGAGGCAATCGATCCTCGATGGCGGCTGTAACCTAAATACGGCCGAGTTTTGGAGTGACGTTTCATTGAGCGCATTGTCACGAACTACATGCCACCAATGAGATTGAAGCTAGTGAATCACTCCTGAACAAAGTGCTCAAAACATGTTTTGGTTTTTCTGTGACAGGTTCCGAGTTCCTTGTTTAATCCTTTCTCGTTTGAGAAAGGGGCGTACGCCACCCGTATTACGTGTCAGTCAGCTTGTCCTTTGGCTTGTAAATATGCAAGGCATGGAAAGTGTACCAATCTGATCATTTAGAAGAGAGAGACCTGTCCCACACGTCTGTGACTCCCAGTTATATATCCCCAATAAAGAGGAACGTGTATCCTTCAACTGGAGCATTCGCAAGATGCTTCAATGTACCTTACGAACATTATGACTCTTATCTATTCCACGGACCGCACGCAGGGCCCCAATTACACCACCGGTACAGCTTTGTTTGCAATAGTTTGTGGTGTAGAACAGTTGTTGACTCAGCGTGACACGGTACATGCCATTGTAACCAGATGATGAATAAATGCATGTTACATGTTTACCCATATCGTGGTCCTTTCACTTTGATGTGTTCTTGGAGGGGTTTCATGTGATGTAGACCAGGGAGCGGAACGAAAACTGAATCCGAACCGAAAACAGTTAAAAACCCGTATTTTTAATTGAACCCGAACTGCACTGAACCAAAATTATATTTCTCTCGCGTTGACCCAAACCGAACCGAAATAAATTTAAGTGGTGACCGGTTCGCGAAACGGTTCAGACGTAATGTTGGTTGTGACAAATGGTAAGTACGATTTACACAGCGGATTGCACCAAACAAATACAAAGCAAACAAAACTGCAACTCAAGTGCGCGAGGTATTTCCTCTTCACAGCTATTGCATTCATTCAGTTGTATTATTAGGTCTCCCTTTTGGCATTTGTAGGCTTCCTTCTGTCATCACCACGTCCTTGTTCACAAATTTTGTTGTCTGGCAACCCCTAGCTTTCATTTAGGGCTGTGAAGATAACAGCCAGTCCCTGAGCAAATTGTAACAGGGTGTATACGATGAGCGAATATGTGACACTGTAATGTTGTACCTGAAATGCAGATCAGTAACACAGTGTTGAGGTTAACCACTGTTGTGTTGGAAACAACAAAAGTCAATTTGCATTATTTGAAAATCCTAAGGATGCTTTTAACCCATGGCAATCTGTGCAGTATGCACTTTCCTGAACTGGTTCGAACTGATATTTTGTGCTGTCACGGAGGTGAACTCTGACAGAAAAAAAAAGTTCCGATCCCTGATATAGACATCTCCTGAGCTGTGATGTCACTGATCATCTCAATCACATCAAGAAAACAAGAGGAGAGTGGCACTGCCTCAGCATGGTTTCTGAAGAGACACAAAATGCCTCGAGCATGGTCTTAGGCATGTCACTGCAGTATTAAAGGGCCCTGGTTCCAGGTCAGCTCTAAAAAAAAAAAAAAACATCTCAGTGTTCTTTCAATGGTAAGTGGAAAGGGAAGAGGGTATAGTGGAGAGGAGGGGTGGGGACCACACCACACCGCTGCTGTTAGACGTTCTGCATTAAAATGTGTCAGTTTATGAACACGAGGTGCACTTAAACAGGTAATGGACTGGCACTGTAAAATCTTCATTCACAACAAAACTAAGAATCAACATTGTGCCCTTGGAGAGCAGCCAGCGCTCTGCTGGACATGTTCCCTCCATTCCTGACAACAGCACTGGAAGCATTCCAGATGTTCCCATACCACTGTTCTGAGAGGCTAAGTTTGTTCAGTGTAGAGATAGTACGGGTTGCGCACATGCAGTTGCAGTCAACACTTTCATACAGCCTACTAAATATAAAGACTTGAAAACTCTATAAAAGATAATCCTGGCATATCCATGGCAATAAGAACGCTTGCAACTACCACAAAAGACCTTTGCCCCAATTGCTACGAAGGCTTAAAACTTTAGTGCTTTTCTTTTAGTGCTTTTTTCCACTTTAGTGCTGTTCATTTCTCATGTGTATCCGAGCTGATGAGGACGCCTTTATTGCTTTTATTTTGTTACGTAAGCCAGTGTAATATATCTGTTGATAAAAGATAACTATAAAATTGATCCCAACTTCCTCAACTGCTACCACGATGACCACTAACACCAAACCCCTCCTAGCCAAATCTTCACCACCTGCACGCTACATTCAGCCTCTTGCTTATCTGCCCTTCTGCCCATACAATGCACGTGATAAGCAGTTATCAGTAGCATGACTGTTCACATGTCATCTCCTTCCTTGCTCGAGTGTTTCTAACAATGCACACTTCAGTTTTCAAAGCAACTTTGCAAGAGCCAGCTTTGGTTTGTCTGCCATAGCTTTATTTCATGAACAATGCTCTCGGGTGAATGACTGATACACCAGCACATTTACAATGCTTTACGCGTCTGAAGGGTCAACCCTGTGGTTAAGGTCAAGAAGCTCGGTGACAAAGTCGACGTTGTCGTAGAGTTCTGCCATCCCGCTGAGGATGCCTATCATTTCCCCGATGTCCATCCCAACTTGCGCTGCACACTCTTCGATCGCCGCCTCAACGTCCGCGTCTGGCTCCGGAGCCAGAAAGTTACTGCTAAAGATGCAGAAGGGAACCTTGAGCTCTCTTCGGTTTCCCTGCTCGACGTAGAAGAGCGTGAAGATCGGATTTCGATTGACTTCCGCCAGCTTGCAGTAGACCCCGGCGGTAGGCCCCCTCTTATCGCGTGCTACCAGAGTTCGGAAATCGTAGACGAGGTTCCGCATCTCTGAGTAACTGAGCGCGCTCTTAAAGTCGCTGCCCACGTACAGTATGTTGTTCCAGGTCTTCACACTTCCTGCCCGTGCCTCCGTTACGTTCCAGCACATGTACCTCCCCGCGGTTTCGGGCACCGACGTGTAGCAGTACTCCTTGGTGGACTTCGAAGTGTTCGACTGGACAAAGCGACCCGTGTGAGGCGGCAGGCCGTCTTCCATGACTACGACGGGCAGCGCGACGTGGTATCCCGGATCCAGTACGACGATTCCCTTACGGCTACGGTTCCGGACAGAGACGGACAGCCCGACGAGCACGTGCTCTTTGATGCTGGAGTTATCCGGAGGGTCGGCCCTGCAGTAACTGTCAACGTCCTGCACCATCTCCTCGCAGGAAACCAGGAACGGAGCGGCGCCCGGAAACGTGCGGACCAGCTCCTCCGAGAGGTGGAGTGCGAGACCGACGCAGGAAAGTCCGTCTTCGAAGACCTGCGGCTTGTAGCGACAGTAGAAGCGTTCGAGGCTCTCGGGTTTCGCCTGGCCGCAGTAGGAACGGTAGAAGTGCAGCAGGTTGCCCATGGTGTTGTAGCGTCTGTCGCAGAGTTCCCGCTGAAGCAGCAGCTTAACCTGTTCGACAAATTTCTGTAAATCGTGGTCCGTTTGAAATGTGAGCGACTCGATGGGATCCTCGCTCCAGCGCGGGGCTGGGAGCAGTCTGGGAGAGTCATCTTGGACCTTAGAATCGGGGGGTCCACCCCCTCTTAAGGTCAAGGTCACATCTTGTTCCAATGGTCTGGCATGACAGTCATTCACCTAAACGAGGGGGGTGCAAAAAGCGAGTGAGGTTTTCGACAACGGGTATAGACGTCAAGTAAGGCGTCGACATCAACTTGCCTTTTGGGCCGCTTCATGGTCACCGACGCGGCTATCATCCCCGGGTAGGAATACAAGGGTCCCACACAGCAAAGTGTACAGCAGGCCGACAAACCTGCAAGAGAAAGGAAGATCTCAACGGTTGCATTTGAAACTGTCTTGTAGGATGTTCACTGGCATATTTTCTTAGGTTTGGGGTATCAGGTACAGATGCTGATGTCATGATTGCAAAAAAAAAAAAAAAAGTATGGGGCATCGTCGTCCAACGTTATTCTTATGCCGGTCAAAAGTGCTGAGATATGCCATGCTTATTGCACAGAATAGAACGAGCATAATGCGCAATGACAGGAGATGATGCGTACCATGATAACACATCTGGAAGTACTTTGAGTCAAGATGGCCATTCTGAAACAAACAACTTGATGAGAATCACAAGTGGGTCCAGGTAGTTCCCTTTCACGCTTGTCTCCTTAAATTGTAGATCTGCAAATAAAGAATGGACTCTCTGAAGCAATACTTGTATGCAGACGACATGACACTTCAATGTTATATGGTGAAACAATAGGCGAGATGCAGAAAGAAAAAAAGTATGCACGTATAACTGTCTTTTCGGCCACCAAGAAGGTGTCCTGAGACAAAGATATCCATTATCAGATTCATTCATGGATCAGTTAGTACAACGAAAACTACAGGATAAAAGAAGCTGTCAAATCCCAGTTCAGCATGTCAGACACTTCAAAGGGAGAGCAGGAATGCTTTATTTTGGGACTGTTATCGTGACACCTTCCAATCTGCTAAAACTCCCACAACTGGGGAAAGCTGGGACAATTATCTTACTCGTCACGAATTATTGATTCCACTAGCGCGGAGCCAATGCACTGCTATTCGCAAATTGGCACAGTCCGGTTCTGACCGGATCGGGTCAGATACCCGCAAACTCGTTAGCTTATCAGATCATCATATCGTACAGGCACTTCCGCTTTACGGCTGCATGAGAAATCGTTTTGCCCAAAGCGCGGGCACAAAATTAACACGTCATTCGTGCTGAATAATCATAATAATAATAAGAAGAAAAAGATGTTGCTCGGGTGCACAGAAATGCTCGCGAAACGCCGCGGGGCCTTATTGGCAGACATCACGGAAGCCCGCTCTGTCACCATAAACAGGCTGATTGAAGGCCTGGTACGTGAATAGAACTCACCAGCTGCTTCACCAGCGGAACATGCAGTGTTTATGCGGTGGTGCGCGCTGGTGCAGTGTTCTCATCGTGCGCAGGCGTGGTTTATTACGTGATGGCATGCCCTAATCCCCTAATTCAACACTTGTAACGCGATATTAACAACGGTATCCCCCAACTGATCGAAGCATTGAGACTCCTCCAGCAAATGCGGATGATTATGCACCCACTAGTGCTGTCGCGATACTGCAGGTTCTGCGCAACGCGCACTACGCACTCTAAATTTCCTAGGAATTGTCGAACCACGGACATAAACGCGAAATAGTTCGCAAAACGCATCAGTATTTCGAAAACTTATCTTAAAACTGTACACGTTCACTTCTAAAATAACGCTGCCAAAACCGTGGTGCGTCCACAATGTGCTTTGGCTCACCAAACTTGCAATGAAACAACTTGGTATCATACATACCCATACAATGGTGTGCCAGATCTTGTAACCGAACTGAGAAGAGGTTTCCCTCCGTAAAATAAACCAAAATTGACACCTAAAACTAAAGACTGCGAAGTCAAGAAGCACTCAGACACTGCAAGACGTCACTCGCCTTATAAAACAAGGCGAGACCACGTGATCACACGTGACCACTTCAAACATGACATCACAAAGCAAACAACACCGCATACGACCTTGCGTCACTTCGGCGGAGGCTGGGATACAAGCCAATCTCTCGCACTCTCGCAACTGTACAAAAGAAAAAAAGAAAAAAAAAAAAAGGAAGAAAACGGAGACTAGATAGCTCACTAAAGCGTAATTTAGAGCGTTTAGTTCAGAACACCACTTGCATTGCGGATTCTGTGAGGTCGGTCAGGTCAAAGCAAATCTGAAGTTTCATATTCTACGATCACAGCGAGTATTTCTTTGTTTTGTGTCAATACATCAACCTTGGCGGCAGTCGGTTGCATTGACAGCAGCGGCGGATCCAGGGAGGGAGAAAGGGAGGGGGCACCTCCCCCCAGCCCTGCTCCCCCCTACAAAAAAAACAAACATTCTTTTAACATTTCCTCCTTTCCCCTCCCCTGCTACGTGCCTCGACAAAGAAAGAAAGAAATCGCAGCCCCACCCCCGCACCCCAAAAGTAAGGATCTGGATCTAGATCCGCCCCTTACTGACAGTGCACGCCTGACAACAACTTGTTTTCCAGACAACGTTTTTTTTTATGCGATTCTTAGTCAGTTTTCATATCAGTGGTGCGGCAACATTGACACAGGAAAAAAAGAAAAAGAACGGAGCTTTGCGTATTTTTTTACAGATAATGGAAACGTGGGAAATGTAACGTTGGCTAGCAGTTGCTGTGGTGTGTGATCCTGTTTTGAACGTGAGAACTATTGCAAAATAACGACGTGGCGTCTGGCATCGTCCGACATCTGTGTAAGCATCCGGTGACCAGCACTCGTTCATGCTTTCGTATGTGTGTGCACGGAGTGCAAATATAGATAAAAAAAAATAGAAAGGAAAGCAGATGGGGGAAAGAAGCAGTAAGGCAAACATTACAGAACAGCGAGAAACTTCCGGGTTTGCCTTGTGAGCTATCACGTGCCCCGCTACTTGAAACTCATATGACTGTCACGTGAATCTGAAAAGTCGTCGAATCGTCATTGAAGCAGATTGAAGTGATAGGGTGATAGGTAATTGGCATTTTGCCGTCGTACGACGGTGAAGTGCGAAGTGGGTGGATCTCTATGCGGCCCGTGGCATCCCTTTTACAGATTAAACTGGAAGTGAAGTAAAAAGAAATAATACTACACACTTTTGGCCGACCAAGGTAATAAAACACACAAGGTCTCAACCTTGAGAACTTGTGTGCTGTATGTCCTTTTCTTCGTATCACTCGTGTCGGGGGTTTCAATATGCATATCAGTATCACCAACTCGCTTGCTTCCTAACCATACTTTCATACAGCAGTTGTTTAACAAGCCTGCCCCATCCATGACATTGCAGAAGATTTGCAGATATAAATCGAAAGCAGTATAATGGGGCGAATGATTTCTGACGTGTAGTTCATTGCAATTTCAAAGACAACATAATGACTGCACAAAAGGAATAGTGAATAATGACTAAAGGAAAAGTGACTATGATGAATAATGATTAAAGGAATAATGTCTGCTGTTGGGCTGGTCCTCTGTGCCTGCTCCGAGAAGGAAGATTTTGTGCAGATATTACCCCCCTTGTTGTTGCATCATGTATTGAAATGACTCTAGTGGAATTCCCTCCTGAACACTTGATAACATTTTCTGCAGCTACTGCACAATGATGTTTTCTGCGGCTCACGGGAGTAAGGTGTGCCCACTGCTCCGGCGGAGCATTCAAGTACTGAGCCCTCCGGGCAACTTCGCGACGCTTCGTGCCCTGGGAACGGCATCCCCTTTGACTGAAACGCGTGTCAGCGAAACGCGTGGCCAATACGCTTCACTAAAAGATGCTGACGTACGGACCTTTGAAAATCTGCTTGGGAGCGACTGTGTGCTGACCGATCCATCAGATGTGGAACCATTCAACTGCGACTGGTTGAAGACGTGCAGAGGTAACAGTGACTTCGATGTTGAGTCACAGTTTCACAAGTAATTCAATTCTCCGAGACGCCATCCCTGTGGTGACTTTGAAAATCTGGAAGACATCCTTCTCCATTGCGTGCAGTACCAGACTTACAAACACTTACACTGCCTCTAAATCAGCTAGTCTCTCACAGTGACAAAATTACTTGGTCCATGGGTCAATCCATTTGACCGACGCCCTGCCCTGCAGGCATTACTTCGAACCCCTCTGTCAGGCCCAATAGCCATTGAATAAATTTTTTTTGTTTTTACCAGTATTCTTATTGCAGTAAACTGTGATGCTGTGATCACTGCAAAAGAATCATTGTATTTATCGCTGTTTCTCGATTAAGGCAGTATCGTAGGGCAACTTGACTGGGCATGCCACTGTCTACGTGTGTTCCATCCCTGTACCTTGTTGTGTTCTTCAAAAATATCTGTATCTATTAAATAGTGCACACATTTATAATAATTCCAGTTAGTGTATGCACTGCTGACTGAATTTATATGCAGATGGAAGGCAGGGGGGATACATGATGATAAAACATTGGTATGACAAAACAAAAAGGAAAACATGTGCTTGCATGAAAAATATTTATGATACGACAGCTATTTGATTGTTCTCGTCACAGCATGAGTGTATGTAAGCAGACCTTGCCCAGTCTCTACAGCAAACAATTGTTTTTCTTCAAGTGCGATATCACATACCCTGTGAAACCTGTATCTGCTTCATTCTGCTCCTTTCCTGGTTAAATTGGTACCTTTTCCCTTTCTTGCAGTCCGTGATGGGTACACGTGCATATGAGCGAAAACCTCCTAAACTTCGACGACATTCTAATAGTAGCACTTAAAAATCAATCCCCTTGTCACCATTACACTATAATTGCTGTAGGAAGGAGGACATTTTTCATACAACTGCAGTACAGCCATGTCTAGCTTATCCATAATTCATATAATAGGAAACTTGTTATCTCCGACGTGCACGATTGGGAACGAACCTGCTACCATTGTTTTTTTTTATTCGGCTACCTGGAATTCGTTATCTGTGTCCAGACGCGAAGGACTGGAGACAATGTTCCAGAATCAATGCCACTCTGATTCACTTATTCAGAAACGTGTCAACAAGCCTTTGTCCTTGGCACTTGTAGGCATTGCCATTGTCCCCAAGAAATGTGGCCTCCTGCATAGGTTCTCCTCTTTGACCCTCTTTTAGTCAGAGGTCAGTCACTGGGGTGGGTCTGTAGACAGCAGTGATGATCCTGAGAAGCGCAAGAGGTCAATGCGCAGGTGTTGGCTATCCAAGCGAGAGTACTTTTATATGTACCTGTGGAGCCTGAAGTTTTAGGGTTTAACCTGATCCTTCCCTGAATTTGCACCCTGAATTGAAGGTTGCCTCTTTAGGGTGAGACCCGATTTTTACCCGGCAAATTGCCCTCACTCAGACGTCTGTAGGAATGCACACTAACTTGTTTGGCAGCGAATGCAGTTACATACTGTTTGTACCAAACCAGTACAGTTAGTTTGAGTAACTTACCCCAATTTCTCTCCGAATTTAGGATACTGGATGTTTTTTTTTTTCACCCGAATTCGCATGGATTTAGAGCACATGTTTATTTACCCGATTTTTACCCCCCGAATTTAGAAAAAAATATTTCCCGAAACTTCAGGCTCTACTTATAGTTTATGAAAGTACCTCCAGTCTTTAAGCCTGGGCTAAAGAAGCGCTGGGCTTTGATATCGTGAAGTCCACCTACGACGTTCTACGGAAAAATTTATAAATTCAGAATTTCTAAAAGGATCTCTAATATAATGACTTCTAGAAGGCTATCTTTTCTCTCCCTCTCTCGTTTCTTTCTTTTTTTCCTGGAGTAATAAACCGATTTAATGAAACTGCATGAATCCCGGCACTTGATTCGTTCATCCGGAAATTCGTTATCGGGACGATAGATCGGGTAAGCAGAAAGGTACAGATAGATCTGGTGGGTACAGAGGGGTGTCAGGATAAGCGAGACGTGACCTGTATCTCATTTTCGTTTTGCGATTATACTCGTACTATTTCGCTTTACTGTCGTCTGCAGGGTCAAGCTCGCTAGTGCTGCTACCACGCACAACGGAAGAAGTCTCGGCAATCTTGCAGTACTGCAACGAGCACAACTTGGCTGTGTGTCCACAAGGCGGCAACACGGGACTCGTGGGAGGCAGCGTACCAGTCTTCGATGAAGTTCTGCTGTCTACAAAAAAGATGAACAAGATCGGCAGTCTGGATTCATTGTCAGGTAACACACGGTACGTCGGGCATTCGGTTTAACGTGGAAAAAGACACCGCTGTCTCAACAGTTGTTGGCCATTGGGTAACTTGTGGGAGACCAGTGATGACTCAGCAGTTCTTGGGTAGTCAGTTTGATGCGAAAAAAAGAAAAAAAAAGACACTGATGTCTCAGCAGTTTTTGGGCATTTGGTTTAATGGGCACAAAGCGGTGATATCTCACTGGTTGTCATTTTAAAGGAATGATCTTGTAGGGCAATGACTTATTCAGGATGCATAACTCTATTCCCTGCCACTGATGATGCAACAGTGCAAGTTGTCTGCAGGGCTGTTTGGCTCAACTTGGAGGAAAGCTCGAAAGATGATGATGATGAAGGAAAGATAAGCACATACGTGTGAGTGGGGTGTTCCCTGCCCGCAACATCTGTTTGTCTGCGACCGCTATACATTACTTCAAATTTCTCGAAAACTACTCCGCCATACTGAATGAAGCTTTTACACCTCTGTGTTTCAAATACTATACTCTGAAATAAAAGTTCAGTCTATAGTTTCAAAATCACCCAGCACGTACGAGGCTGTCCCTCGCTGGGAAGTCGAGAATTTACTGAGTACGTGCTCGTGTTGACATACGCAGGTGCTGTCACGTGTCAGGCGGGCTGCATCTTGGAAACCTTGGACGATTATGTTGGAAATGAAGGCTACGTGGTTCCACTTGATCTTGGTGCAAAAGGATCTTGCCACATCGGAGGCAATGTTTCAACAAATGCGGGGGGGCTTCGTCTTCTGCGATACGGCTCTCTGCACGGCACTGTTCTGGGCTTGGAAGCTGTGGGTATTCATTTCACTATGGTCGTGCAGTGACGTAGTGTGAAAAGCGTGAATATTCGCACGTAGTACAATGTTTGTGCGCCGAGCAGTGTTGCAATCTCTCATACCTATACGAGTCGCGTGTGCAAAACAATCAAAATGGCAGTGCTGCGAACGACACTGATGCGGTGGTTTTGCAGAACACCTCATTAAGATCCCAGGCTCTTGTGTGTTGTGCGTCACAACCAGAGCGTCGAACCGAAACGTTTTTCCGTTTGTTTCGGGTTCGGCCATAAAGGTTTGGTTCCGGTTCAGCTCCTGAGTTCACATATATATCGGTTCGATTGATCGGCTCAGAGCTGTAAACCGGTTCGGAACCGGTTCGTTTTTTTTATGCATTTATTTCTGTTTTGTGACCACCAGGAGCCCCTTTCATCCCTTCCCCGAGCAATGTGCCGCCAATCTAGGCAGGCAGACCGCTCGAATCCCCCACCAACCCGAACTGAACCGGTATCCCGAACCGGTAGCCGAAGTTTTTAGATCGGTTCGGTTCCGGTTCAGCTCCAAGATGGCGCTAGTAATTACGGTTCAGTTCCGGTTCAGTTCCAACTAAAAATAACGGTTAATTTCGGTTTTCGGTTTCGGTTCGGTTCGACGCTCTGGTCACAGCGCTGTCCGGGGAGCAGTGTTTCAATAGCCCTTCGCAGCACCACCATTTAAGTGTTTCGAATACAAGACCTGCATGTTTGACATTGTATAACTTTCTCCTACAATGCCAAGTCACTTTGAAATTTGCTGGGATTGAATCTTGATCCTTGCAGGTTTTAGCGAATGGAAAAATTATAAACTGCCTCCAGCGTCTGCGAAAAGACAACACGGGCTACGACTTGAAGCAACTTTTCATTGGTTCCGAGGGAACGCTAGGTGTAGTAACTCAGGTGGCCCTGCAGTGTGCACCAAGGCCGGCAACCTCCTGCGTCGCGTTTCTGGGTGAGTCGGTTGCTTTCCAATTGCGAGTCTTCTGCAACTTTCACCACGTTGTTGCGGTCTTTAGGTTGTCAGACCTTCAACGGTGTCCTGCAGACGTTTAGGGCAGCCAAGGGTATGATGCCGGAGTTCTTATCTTCGTTTGAATTCATGGACAGCGAATCGATCCGTTGCTTGGTCGAGAACAGAGGATTTACGATCCCTGTGAAGGAGCACCCTTTCTATTTACTAATCGAAGTTTCAGGTACGTGCGATCGGTTACCCCTACGTTGAGGTCCCGGCCGTAGTTGGCGTCGTTCCTTTACGTGTACCGTTGCAGGTTCTGAGGAGGATACACTGGAGGACAGTTTGCTAAAATTTGTGGAAAGAGTGATGAAAGAGGATTGGGTCCTAGATGGAACGATGGCGAAAGAACCGTCGCGCGTAAAGGTATGGGATCTGTGTTATTTTTTTCCCTATCTGGCTACAATACATAAAATACTGTATATACTTGCATAATTAACACACTTTTCTAGGCTCAAAAAACGAGGCTTCATAAAGGGTGTGTGAGTACATCCCCCGGGAGAGAGGAAACAAAAGCGTTTGAGTGTGAACCCGGAGTCGAGTCAAGTCTCGAGTTTGTGCGGGAGGCGGGAGAGGGAGGGAGGGAGTACCAACATTTGGGTGCTCAAATAAGGGTGCGTTAGGTACGCAGGTAAATACAGTACGTCAGTGTATTCGGACGTCTGCCTGCACTGTGAACAGAATTTTATAAAATGGGAGGACACCTTTTTGTTTTAATTGCAATAAATGGAGATACGTCCTAGGTCAAGTGGATCACCTCAAGACTGCACTAGTGACGTCCTGGGACATCGTCCTCATTAATTCTGACTAATGAATTTTGTTAATTAGGGATTAATGTACAGATCCCGTTGCTTTTTCAGAAAAAAGGGGTCGAGCCGGTACAGTGCGAGAAAATGGCCCGGCATATTTTGAAGTAATTTTTGTCACCCCTCCGGCAATGCGCTCTCTCCCTTGCCCTTAAATGGAAGAGAGAACAAGAGCCGCTGCTGCTTCCTTCTCACGTTTAAGGGCAAGGGAGCAAGCGCATTCTGGCAGAGCAGCAAAAACGACCTCCAAATCTGCCTTTATTTCGGGGGCCATTTCCTGACGTTCACGTATACTGGCTCGATCCCTTGTCTGAAAACATCAGCGGCATCAGCTAAAATTTTGCATCTACATGTAATTTACGTTCAAATACTCCAAATCTCAAAACCAGTTGGCGACTTTAAGTGATCTTTAAGCTGAAACAAAGCTGTATGCATAGGGCCCTGTGGTTTAGTGTAAACCACATCCGTTTTTATCCCCCCCTCCCCCCATTTTGCATAATTGTTACTTTGGGTAAAACCCGAAAAAAAAGAGAGAAGAAAACTAACAAAGTGCAAATTCAGCCGCCAATACCGGCACTAGAGGTCACTGTTCTGCATCTCAAGTTCATGTAAAACGTGAGAACACCCCCTATTTTTATTTCTATCCAAAAATCTGCTATTCCACCTGATATCGCCCGATTTTACCTTGTTTTACGGCCACTGACGTAACACCGGATTTTCAAAAAACATAAAACCCGAAAACATGGGCCATATGCATGCATAGGAACCCGCGTTTCAGGGTAAAACCTGTTAAAACATGTTTTTACTCCCTGGTTTGCATCATCATCACTTACAGTAAAACCTGAAGATGAACTTGCAGGGTGCCACCCTGGAGAACGGCAAGCATTGAACACTTAGCACAGCTGTCCCCACATCTCATGTTCATCTGAAGTGCGAGAAGTGCTTCTCTAAAAATTTTCACACGAAATCTGCTTTTCCACCCAATATCGCCAGATTTTACCCCGTTTTTACGGCCACTGAAGTAACACCCGGTTTTTACCCCCCCCCCCCCGATTTTCAAAAATAAACATGGAACCCAAAAACACAGGGCCTTATGTATGCAGCACTTGTAACATTTCATTATTTTCTTACGAGCGCACACTTGTTACAAACAGTCGTTACAAACTTGGTGCTTTTAACCTCCTCTCTCAGGACTTGTGGCGGATTCGGGAAACCATACCGGAATCCCTCCTCCACGACGGGTACATCTACAAGTACGACGTCTCCGTACCGCTCAAGTGTTACGGTGACGCGGTAGGACTGATTCGCAGTCGAGTGGGGGACCGCGCAGTACGCGTGTGCAGTTTTGGTCACATGGGTGACAGCAACCTGCACCTCAACGTCACCTCCCGCACGTTCAGCGCGGAAATACTGGCACAGATAGAACCTTTCATCTATTCCTGGACGTCCTCCTTACAAGGTAGCATCAGCGCTGAGCACGGAATAGGTCTTTTGAAAAGGAAATATTTGCAATACAGCAAAACACCAGCAGCGATTGAGACCATGCGACTGCTCAAGCAGTCGATGGACCCAAAGGGGATTTTAAACCCGTACAAAGTGATTCCATAGGCATAAAAAAAATTGCGCTAATAAAATGGTTTGATGTTTTACGACAGATTTCATGATTTTCAGTTAACAACTTGCAACCAACACAGCTAACAACTTGCAAAACTAATTTTGCGCCTCACCTATAACGTGATTATAGGTACTATTATTTATTATTATTATTATTATTACGACTGATTGTTATTTAACTTGAATATTCTAGACTGTGGTCTGGCATCTTAAAGGGGCCGTAAACAGGTATACAAGGTGCGCAATTCTCCGCATTATATTATTGCAACCTAGGCAGTGAAAGCTCCTTGCAATTACTAGCGCTCAAGACTAAAAGGCGCTTGCATACAGATGAAATATTCGCTGCATTTTAGCTCCGCCCCGCGCTCTAACTTCACGTCATTTTGACGTAGCGCTTTCCTCGCCAATTACGATCGACGGTTCCACGTATGATTTTATTTCACTTGCGGAAATGGACTAGATCAATGTGACTCTTATTCTATTCAAAATCTAAACAGTTACAACCTCAAGCTGGAAAAGAAATATGCTCAATTTAGATGTCACACGTGCACTACATTTTCAGCCCGTGGCACACCGCGAGCACGAATGAATATCCGGCGATACAGTTCCGGAATCTTAGGTAGGTTCGCGTTGGGTCATCTTCGTCGTCTTCGAATGGTAATGAAAAGATGGCTAAGAAGCAAGCGAGACCCCGAGACTAGGGAACACAAAAGGACAGACACAACATGAAGTCTGAAACGGTTCCGGCGACCGGGCTGCCATACTTTGGTCTGAGCCACGCCGCATCGCGTCACCAGCTCGCGTGGCAAGTGGTTAGCGTGCTGGTCATGTGACGTCGTGACTGGGAGGTACACGGGTTGGAATCGCGTCACATGATAGCAGCCCAATTGTTGACGTTCGCGCCAGCCAAAGATGTTGGAGATGTCATGACGCTGAATTTGGGAACCACTGAGCTCAAAATGTAGTTCCACACAAGCAAAAGGAGCACTCCGCCTCACAGCTAATAATGAAGCCTGTTTATTGGCTGGTAATTTGAAACGTCACGTTCGGGGCATTGCTACTTGTCCCAAAAGTGACGGAATTGTGAGAACTGGAAATGCATGCTGCCGTCTGTCCTCGGGGTACCAAATGAGTCAGCTGAGCTACGTTCGTAAGGAATACAGAAAATACTCATAAGCTAGTTGAACTCGTCCAGAAAAAAAACATCCACAAAACGTCCACAAAGAAAAGGCACATCATTCGCACTGCCGAGATCGTAAATTCAAATTTTCATCATTACCGCTTTATACAAATAACCTCCCAGGGCCTGCCGTTCTTTGTGTACCTGCTTTCAAGTATTCACTGTGCTCAGGGCATCTAGTGCTTTGTCTCTCTGTCCCCTACTCGGGAACTCATGTCAGCCAGCTTTGGGTACCAGTTGCTACTGAAGTGCAATTTATCATCGATGAGCTGAAAACTATTAAGTAGGCGATGCTTTCGTATTTCTGCTGTCTCTTCTATGCAAATGTAACATATAGAACATGTAACTCCTTACTGCCAAGTAACGAGAACGCGTTCCTTTTATCTGGTAGTAACGTATTTAGTTCCTCTTTTTTTTGGGTAATGTGTACAGCTCTGTCCAGCACTATCCACCTCAATCCACCCCTAACTATTACTAACTACTGTGGATACCTAAGCCACAACAGCGGCGCAAGCCTTCTTCCTCCTCCGCAAGTTGCCCCTTCGTTGTGCTGCCGGAGAGAGAGAGGACTTCCCTTTACAAGTGCGCATGCGCAGCACGCGGGTATGGGAGGAGAGAGGTTTTCTCCGAGGCTTCACACATCCGACAGACAGACCGTTACGATCTTCCAACTTGGGGGGGTTCTAACGATAATGCATTAAAAAAAAAAAAAACGCCTTCTGTAAACATATTGCATTCTTATGGTAAAAATTGGTACTATGTATTTGAAAACAACTTTGTTTTCTGTTGTTGTCAATGTGTTTCGCCGTTTGCAGACGACACACGCGTGAAGATTTGTGCCAGCCGCGACTGCGATGCAAGCCAGCTTTGGGGCCCCATGCAGTGTTGCAAAAATTTTAGAAAAACAGCGTGTGCACCAGATGGCACTGCCTCTTCAGGGCAGCAGGATGCTTGGGTGTCCTATTATGAACATTTTTTATAGCCAGGATTTTGCATGGACACTTATATAGTTTCTTCACGTCTACAACAGCATTGGTAATAATGCCCCTCAGTGTGCAGCTGGTACGAAGGAAATGACTCCAAAGTATCCAATGTGAATAGTTTTATTTCTACCCATATTCAAAACGTACTCATCACATGAAGTAGCCCTCTCCCAGCCCACACATAATGTAGACGTTTCATACAATGCTAAGGCACTGATAAAGCACCACCGGAACTCAGTGTAACTGGAAATCCTATTGAGAAACAATGTTTCAATAATTGTGCCACAAAACAGTGCTTCCGTATTAGATATCTCGTAGCCAAGTTCAAAATCTTTGTGCGCCTGCGAACTGAATGTTACACAGAAGAATAATATAAGACAATATGATCTCAACAGGAAATAGTGTACGTAGGGCCTGACTTTTTCGGGTTATATTTTTCAGCAACATCGGGATGTAAATATCTGGTTATATTTTGCTTAAATAATTCGGATGTAATTGGGTTGAACTGAACCTGATTCAACTAAATTCTGGTTGAATCGGACTGAATCAGGTGTATTCCGTTTATTTGGCATAATATGCATCACACAGAGTATGAATATTATTCCATGCATCTAACATGCAGCAGTGTGTCTGTTTTGACAGTTTGTATGAGTATATTTACGCATTTACAACACAGTTTCGAAAGACCTGTGTTAGTTGTAATGACTCCAGATCCCTTGGCCCAGCACTTTTCGGGGAAATATCGGGTTAAATCCTGTTTTTGCTTATTTTGAAAGGGGGGGGGGGGGAGATAAATATCGGGTGTAATCGTGTATAACCCTAAAACGTCAGGCCCTGCAATAGATAAGGTACAAACACAGTGAACACTAGTAACAAAAGCAATATGGCAAGAAAGAAAACTTAGTCACAGTTCTACTTCAGTACAATATGTAATAATTGTACTTCATACAATAAAGGCTGGTGGAACACCACAAAGCAAACCAGGAACTGTCAGAGAAAAGTAACCGGTATGTTAAAACATGGCAAGAGATCAGGCGGGTTCGATACAGGACAAAAGTGAAAAGGGCGGCAAGTTCAGTTCATATTAAGTTAGTTTAGGTACCTAGTCTACTAACAGACAGAACATACATAATCAAAGTCAACTTATGAGCACAAAACAATGTACTATATAGCAGAATGATTTTTAGAGGAATTGGGGGAAGAATTATTTTAATTTCTGGTAATACTACTAACTGCTACTGCAGTACTAAAGCTGCAAATCTCTAGTGCTGGTTCCTGCACAAAACATTTCTAATGACTTTCTAATGAGTTTGGGAAGTTTTTGTCACTTTGTAACATGTCACATTATGGCCCCTCACCCTCCGTGTTTTCTCGGCATATTGCTCGATCATAACCTGCATGCTTAGTTCATACTCCACACGTTATGTGACCTACTATTTGTTGAATTGGTTTTGCACAACAATGGTAATGAGGTACCTAAGGAATGAGCAAATTTGTCGAGAAATTTCCTCAAGGTATCACACACAGTTATCAGTTTGTGCACTGAAAAGGGGCAACCTCAATTATTTCGGTCATGCAACAAGCTGACTACGGCTAAAAGTGCACGTACCCGCGTATATTGTACGGAATGCATATTTTTGCAGCAGTAATCAAGCATTGTGCTATTTCTTTTTTTTTTTAAGTGTACCAATCCCTCAATGTTCCCTTATGGTGAATTAGAAGTACCGAGGCAAAAGTCGAAAATGCGTCCAGAGTCCAATTGTTGTGCACAAGCATTTCGTTTCTTTCGAAACACGTGTAGCTGCTCATGGAGAGAACCGTCAATAGTGTCTCACTTTAGCCCTTCTGTTTTACCAGCATGTTCTGAAAGCCTTGCAAGTTCTGAAACCTATGTCATTTCCAGTTATTGATTTGTCACAAACGGAAAGCTGACCTAGACCAGCGCTGTGGAAACCTAGTATGTTTCCATGCCCATGAATGTTTCTTACTGGCTGTGTAGCCTGGTGCGAGGGAAAATGTTACATTTTGCATGTACGATGCTGGACAAAAGTTTATGGAACACGGCTGCGGAGCATTTCTCCCTCAGGGAGGCACACTAGCAGCGAGTGGGCCCGTACGGACTTACGGACAATTGCCTAGGTAACCCCGTCCCATTTCTAGGTCCGTACACTGTACTACTTTAAGCCTTATCCAGATTCCAGCCCAGCATTCACAAGTCTAGATACCATTACAGTGCCTAATACCACTGATATCACTAAAGGCAATCCCAGCCATGTGTTTTCAGCTTTGCAAGCATGAATCGGCGTACCTTTCATGCGAGGCAAAAAATTCCGCATGAAAAACATCGTATTCACAGGAATTTGGGTGGGGGGTACTGAAATCGTAAATTTAGCGTGAAGTGGAGCGCAAGCCACACACTTTACGACTTGCAAATAAAATTGCAGTCCCGCATTTCATAAGCCTTAGGCTCCATTCACCATGACTCATCCGGAGGTGGAATTCACGCAAAAAAGTTGTTACAGTACTATTAAGCTTCAAATTTGTCAGCTTTGTTATGAAAGGATGTTTCACTTGGAAGAAGAGAACAAAACTGTTTTCACTGCTCCACCCTCTCCCTAAAATTGCAGCATTAAAGTAATAAAAGCTAAAACTGGTGGAATTTCAAATGAGGAGCGAAACAGCCATGACAACTGAAAAAATAAAGGTACCTCCAGGTTGTTTTGTGCTGTATGTATCAAATACTGCAATGAAAAGTGATGTCTTTATACAAGATGCTACTACATCTACTATGTATATCTCAAAGGCAACTATAAGGAGCATGATGGACATCTTTTCACAACTATATACCTACGTCATTATTATTACTTATTAGACAGCTTTTCACTCTGTCACTCTCAGTCAACTTCGATGCAAATCCTTTAGCAATAATGGTAAATTTCAATGCAATTGCATCCATGAACAGTAGCTGAACAATGTTAACATGTCTGAAGACACACAAAAGAGGCAAGACAAGTGCATGCTTCATTCACACCTTGGAACCTACGTTGTGCCAGCTACGACTATTTTCTATGGAAGTATATAAAATTTGGTCTATGGAGTATTTCGAAGGAACACTCATTTCTATAATGGGAAAGGCAAAGAATATCACTATCCTTCAGTGATAATTTGGAACAGCTGTCAAGATATTTTGCATAAAGCTGCTCTGAAGGGAGCATTGTGCAGAGACACAATGGGAAAACCACCTTCTAGTTTTACTGTAAAGTTGAGTACGGTTGTTTTAAGCCAGAGGCAGGCCGATGGAGCTACCATATTACTGTAGGAAGCAAACACAGTGTGATATTAACATGTGGCAATGACTTGACACACATATTACAGTGCGCCACGTCCGTTAAAAAAATAGCATGCAAGAACTGTGCCTGCAACATATATTGACAAGACCTTGGACTGGGACGAGTCACTTTTGTTGACCAGGGGGCACAACCTCTTTTTTTGTTGGACATTTACTGTTTTTCTGGTGACAGCCAGGGATGATATATTTTTTTATGACATCCGTTCCTTGTGATCATGTCATTATTTGTAAATGCAATCCACAAAATGGACACGTTAAAGAAGACTAATACAATTTGCAAGAATTAGTTTACTACAGGCATACGCATGAGATAAGCTATTGAATTTCACGAAAAACATGCTTGCGGCTACTCCCTAGTTTTGACGATAGCCATTATTGCAGTGCTGCCTGACATGTTTGAAAGTAAAAAGTCTGCAGAAATGCTCATTGGAGCATGTTTTGGTAGAGCTTCAATGCAGAGGATTGTGACAAGTTGTAAAAGCGTTATGCATTCACACACTGACACACATTTCTCAAAGTGCAAATTGAAAACACATCTAAATAGCCTAGACTAACCTAACCCACTTGTCTGTATGGCAACACCACAATGCGTACCATGAAACAAGGTTGTATTACGAAAAAAACAAAAAACAAAAAAAACGTATTTTCCTCCACTTACAGGGTAGTAACAAAGTAACAACTCTGTACTTGCGTTCAGGTTCGCAATAAATGGATACCAGTTACTCAGCTTCCCAAGCAGCACAATATCTTGGCCCAATATCGGCTGGACATCGGCAATATTGGACGAGTATTGCCGATGTTCACCCGATACTGGGCCAAGATTATTATGCTGCTTGGAATTCTCACATGTACTCCTCCTTTGAAAGTTCGAAAAACTGTAATCGATAGTTGCCCTGCATTTCATTGAACAAGCACCGAGCTGTTTTATTACAAAACAAATTGCACCAAATTGTTATGAGAACACCATACTCTATAGTTTCACTTTGGGGGGACATAAGATGTCGCTGCCCATTAGTATGGCGATGAACTTAGTCTGCCTTCTTGCTGGTGGCTGGCCTTGGAATGGCTTTGAGCACGTACGGTGATAGAGGGATCCAGGAAAGGTAGATAATATGTCCGCACCAATAAACTCGTGAGTAGGCCTGGTACAAGTGGAGAAAATTTCAAGCAATCAGTCAATTTTGATAATGTCAGTTACAAATTACAATGTCGCGTATTGCCTAAATGCACCAAAACAGCCTCAAGACACACAAAGTTCGCTACTTTGCGCCTTCTATCATGGTTTACTGGAGCTACCCACAATACTCAGACTCTCTGAAGCTATCCAGACATAGCAGTATAATTAGATCTCCCAACAAACAAATCGTAGACAAAGGAAAACGTCAATAATAAATTAAACTTGATTGAGAATATGTAGAGCCTGGAGTTTTAGGGTTTAACCCGGTTCCTCCCCGAATTTGCACCCAGAATTGAATGTTGCCTCTTTAGAGTGAAACCCGATTTTTACCCGTCAAATTGCCCTCACTGAGATGTCTGTAGGAATGCACACGAACTTGTTTGGCAGCAAACGCAGTTACATCACCATTTGTACCGAACCAGTTTTAGTAACTGAGCCTATTTACCCGGTTTTTACTCCCTGAATTCAGAAGAAAAAATTTTCTGAAAACTTCAGGCTCTAAGTAGTAGTATCTAAGTACTTAGGACAACCGTACGGCTCTCTTTCCCCGAGCGCCAAACGATGCAGACGACAGCCAAAAGGGATGTCGTCTGCTAACTGAACGACAGTGAAATAACATAACGCGGAGATGTCTCTGCTGAAGCGACAGCTGACAGGTCGTCCTCTGGGGGGCAGCATCTATAATGCGCTTCACAACACCACCATCTTGGTTGTTTCGACTACCGGCACCACACCTTTCGCGTTATAACTTTGCGCTGGGATGCTCAATCACCACGAAATTTACCTCGATTAAATGTCCTTATGAGCTTTATATGTAGACAACACAATTTGCCACCTGCATTGAGTAATTGGCGAGCACGGCATGCCGACGCTGGTAGACTTTTATAGGGTAAGACACTGCACATTAGTCCTATGGGGCGTTTGACGGTGCCAACAGCTTTGTCCGAAAAAGCTGAATATCCAAATTTTTGGGTGTCCGAATTATCGGTCGGTGACTATAGAGTGCAACATAACTGCGGTGCTAAAACCCGAAGTTGCACAATAGAAGACTTACTGTAAACATTACGAAGGCATAGTCTACTCACAACATTTTGCACATACAATACAATACAATACATGGGTGGTGGGGTTCTTTCCAGACAGTGCTCTTCATTATGTGAGCAGCTTATAAGGACTCACCTCACTATATCTGTCGAAGGAAAGAAGAACGAATGGAACGATGCAGTAGCCAAACATGCCCATGACAAAGACTTTGAGGATGATGAGCCTTGGTATGTGCAGGTACTTGTGGTACACAATGTGCTTGACTCTAGGCAGCCTCTCAATTATTTCAATCACCTGGATTTGCACACAATGAGAGGTAAAAATCACGATTAGCAGGCACATAGAGGGTTCCACAGGCAACTGATTTTACTGCTAAAAATAAAAAAAGATCAATCATGAAGAGAGAGTTTTAGAATAATAAAATTTTCGGAATGCACAGGGGTGCACTTGTGTTCCTCACTAGTAACAGAGACCTAAAAAAGAGGAGGAAATCTAGAGAAAAATAAAACCAAAATAAAATAGCCTTCTGTAAACATATTGCATCGTTAGTAGTAAAAATAGTTGGGATCATCAAGTAAAACATTTATTTCTTGTTTTTGTTGTCGATACTTCCAGCAGTTTGCAGACGACAATCCCACAAGGGTTCTTGGTGGGTGTGAGAGCAACGCAAGCCGGCTTTTGGAAACTGACGCTATTTTTGGACGTTAGCGCGCGCACTGAAAACCCAAAGCTCGGTCTGGGTTCTAGACGTGGGCAGTGGCGACAATGCTATTTTTAATACCAAGTTTGAAAACTATCTATTGTAAAGCTCCTGCTGCAGACTATTTTGTCCCGTGGGTCAGGGATTCTCAAGCTCTGTGGGCCCGGGGAACCCCTGCACATTTGCGGGCACCCTGGAGGGACCCCTGCCCAGCTCACCAGATCTACTTTTGAAAGAACACAAGTGGGATCACAAAAAAACTAATAATAGATCACGCAGTTATTTTTATTCCACCAAACAAACAATTGAATACATCCCCAGTGGGGATTTAGCCACTACTGTAACGCACTAGAGCGTGAGTTCCTTATAGCCCGTGCTTGCAGTAACTGCCTGCGAACCATTGGCGTGGCGTAGCGGAGCCCAGTTTGAGAACCTCTGCTGTAGGTAAATGGAGCTAAAGTCTTTCCAGATATAATGCAATGTTGCGGTCAACTTTAAGGTCAGTGGTAATTTCAGTATCTCGGCAGTTGTCAACAATTATTTCCACAGGGCTCTCACATTTCACATTATCTCTGCTGGCAAGAAAATATTGATTACTGCACCTGTGGGCAGTGATGGGCAGTACTTGAAGTACCAAGTACTTGTAGTAGTACTTTAAGTACATTTCTGTGTACTTGTACTTTACTTTAAGTACATTTTAAATTGTGTACTTTGTGCTGTACTTAAAGTACTTTTTTTCCAAGTACTTTCCCATCAAGTACTCAAGTACCCAAACTTGGACTCCAGACAAAAAATCACAAAAGAGTATCAAAAATGCACCCTACTAGAAGCGCTAAAATGACGGCAAGAAAACGTCATTTTAGCGCTTTTAGTGGGATGCAGTACTAAGAGTCCCAGTCTGACCCTTTTACCAAAAAGGGTTTTTGTGCTGTTAAAGAGCATATTTGCAGAAGCAAATTTATTGTTGAGAGGCTTGAAATGTTGAAAAAATATCGACACTTTTGATTATGTACAACGAATGGAATGCAAAGACACGTCCACATTATGACACTGCGACCTGCAGCACAATGACTTGGTCAATTGTCATTTTAATTCTCCTAATGCAGGGTTATATTCCCTTTTTATATTGTTTAATTCATTGGCAATTAATAATCATTTGATATCACAATATGTAACTGCATTACATGATGAACACTGTGAAAGACACAAGTTTTCATTTTCACAATTTACGTTTCTTTAATTGGTCACATGGATTATATTGCTGCAGATCACAGTCCTATAAAAATGATCACTTACATTGTGCTTCATCCTTTTTTACTTTCTTCGTATTCTTTTTTTAAACATGTTGTATTTCAAAAAGCAGCATGGAATGCCCAGAAATATATAATCTCCGTCGGCTTTTACTTTTTCCCCTTGAAATTTCCTAGCCTGTTATAGCAGAAAATTAGTACTGGAACACCACACTAGGGCGAGTGATCTTGGATCAGTCGGGGTATAATACATAATCACAGCACAGCTGACGGATTACCTCTCTACATGTACATGCAAATTATGTCATCTGATTAAGTTCATATTCACCGGTTAGCACTTAACAACCTAGGACTTTATGGCTTTAGAGGATTTGTCAAGAAGGCTTGCTAAGGTTTTGCCAAAAAACCAAGACACAGATACTAAACAGTGAAATGCAAAGTGATACAAATTAAGTTTGCAATGTACTTGATGAATACTTGAAGTACTTTGCCTAGTACTTCGTACTTTACTTGAAGTACATTTGGAATTGGGTACTTTGTACTGTACTTGAAGTACTAATGACCCCAGGTACTTGGTACTTTACTTTTAACTTTAACTTATACTAAGTATAATTTTGAGGTACTGTGCCCATCACTGCCTGTGGGTTATCATTTGGCATTACTATAACCAAAGACTTTGGCTTCTACTGGGCCTCCTAGATAATGTAATGTGAAAAAAAAAAAAAAAAATGAAAAAAAAAAAACTGAAAGAAAATATTATCTTTGCGAAGTTCTTGCCGTAGAACCGAATGCCCTAAAGCTCAATAATGACACGTTAATTAGCTTGTGCTGTATGTACTCAGCTTAATCTAAAGATAAATGCCTAAATGACTGACTGACACTATAAACGGATGCATATACACAGCACATGTAGGTGTGTAATTTCCTTGTAGGCATTGCACCTTATTAAACTAAATTTGGAGACAATCTCTGCTCATAATTCCCGCATTAGTGGGCTTACATGCACCTTGTGAATGCTAACACAGTACTTTGTTGACCGTTGTAAATATGACAAGTTGATGACTGTCATGATGCAATGTATGTTGCTTTGTTGCTTGTACTAGGGCTGAGATGATTGCGCGCAGAAGTAACCACATAACTTTTAAAGGAGCAACTATGCTTACATCTCTTTCAAACTTCATCACGATGAACTCGTTGAAGAAGCAGACGTAGTATCCCGAGTGTAGTCCGTGCCACACTGCCAAAAACAGCAGTGCTGATAGCTGAGACACGTCTTTATTCCCCAAGAATTTAAGCCTCTTGAAGATATACCTGAAAAGTATTTTAAAATCGTTAGCACCAAACACTATGATGCTAATTTCTTCTGTTAGGGTCTCAAGTAACGTCGAGACGTGTTCCTGCCAACTCCTGTCAGGGCCGCGGCCAAGGTTAACTACTTTGGCCGCGTTGGTGGTAGGAGGAGAGAAAAAGAAAAAGAAGGGAAAAAAAGAAAGAAAGAAAGCAACGGGAGTTTAACTGAATTAATTTGATAATTTGTCATTCCGTTACGTACTGGGCCACCCAGAGGTTGGTGTTGATGTTGAATGATTTGATGAGATTGCCAAAAGTGGTTGCAGTCTCGAACAAGGCAACATCGATGTTGACGCAACCATTCCAGAGATCGTTTCCATTTTCGTCCTCACCATTGTACGTCAATCCTGCCATTATACAGCTGCCTTCCTGCAGTTAAGTGTAAATATTAAATATAGTGAAGTGAAGCAATTTCACACCTCAAGCATTTCGACAGCTGGCCCTAAACCGGTGTGCAGCGAGGCACATGTTAGATTACAAAGTCTGAATATTTAATATCTTTACGAATACATCATGATTCGAGCCTGAAGTTTTCTGGAAATATTTTTTTTCTAAATTCGGGCCCGGGGGGTAATAATTAGGTAAATAAATATGTGCACTAAATTCATGCGAATTCGGGTGAAAAAACTTCCAGTATGCTAAATTCGAGAAGAAATCGGGCTCAGTTACTCAAACTAAGTGTAGTGATTTGGTACAAACGGTGATGGAACTGCATTTGCTGCCAAATAAGTAAGTTTGTGCTTTCCTACAGAGTTCCCAGTGAGGGCAATTTGCCGGGTAAAAATCGGGTTTCACCCTAAAGAGGCAACCTTTAATTCGGGGAAGAATCGGGTAAAACCCTAAAACTTCAGGCTCTAATCATGATCTGCAAGTTGTCTGTGTTTTCACAGATTATATTCAAAGCTGCCATATTTATGTGCTTTTTTGACAATCCAATTCCAGAATACATGAATCGACAATGGATCCACATTACTTGTTACCATACTTATTTACGATGACATAAATGGATCTGTTTGGTTGTCATGCTGTAGCATGGCATTTCAGTGATATTTTATGTCGGGTTTTATTCGATTTTTACTGCTTTTCATGCATCTAGCTTTTTTTACTCACTTTAATCATTTATTCCAGTAAAACACTCAAAAGAATGTCACTGAAGCTTTTTAATGTTTAATATCTACTTAACATGTACAAGCTTTCGCATGGTGGATCACGCTTCACCAGGTACAGAATGAAATGATGAACCCACACAAGTATACATGGACACGAAAAAAGAAGGAGAGAGATATCGGGAAGAGGGTAAGAAAGCGAGGGCTGAATAACAAGAGAGAGCTGCTGCTTCCCATCTGTACCACACTCTTCTTGTCTGCTTAAACTCTTTCGTTTGAAAAGAAAAACGAAATCGTAAGACATCCTATTCAGTCTCTACTTTGTTGTACTCACCACTAACCGTTGAATGAATCATGTATCAGCGGATCATTCATTCAACGGTTAGTGCTAAGTATAACAAAGCAGAGGCCGACTAGAGTGTCTTACGATTTCGTTTTTTATTTTTCGTTTCAACCAAGAGTTTAAGCAGACAAGAAGAGTGTAGCACAGATGGGAAGCAGCAGCTCTCTCTTGTTATTCAGCCCTCGGTTTCTTACCCTCTTCCCGATATCTCTCTCCTCTTTTTACGTGTCCATGTATACTTGTGTGGGTTCACCATTTCATTCTGTACCTGATGAAGAGTGGTCCATCATGCAAAAGCTTGTACATATTAAGTACACATTAAACTTAGAAAGCTTCAGCGTCATTGTTTTGAGTGTTCTACAGCCATCTTGGACTTGACTAACCCTATGCCTGCTCTACTTTATTCCAGCACTTATAAATGATGTACTTCATTTCATACTTACTGCTAACAACCAACAGGAGACATACTTGTGTAGTGTTATGATTTGCCATACTCCCATGTGAAGAAACCTCATGAGGAAGTTGTATTGCTGCAGGTAGAAGTGTAAATGACCAAACCTTTCACGTATATTGAGAAAACCGCAAGAATGCACCAAGAAAGTTACGCCTTTCAGCCACTGAGGTAGACAAGTTTGTAGTCTATAGAGTCAACTTAGGCAAGCTTATTATTCTGTGATGGCTAGGGCCCGGAATTTTAGGCATTTGCCTGTAAATGCCTATGAATGCCTAAATGGGGAACGCCATTTTAGGGGTAGCCTGGCTTTTTCATCGACTCTATCAACTTGTAGCCTTTTTGAACATTTTTATATGTCATAACAGCCTTTTTTTCTCTCTTTTTTTAAAGGTGCAAGTGCCAGTGTGCCTTTCAGTCTCATACTCGGTGCTGCATTTAGCTTTTCGTTTCTGCGTGTTTGCACCTTTTGGTCTTTTTTTTTTAATTATTATTTTGGTTTCCTTCAGTACTTTGGTTTGCTAAAAGGGGTTCATGTATATTTGCTTTCTTGGCCTTTCGAGACCTTCGAGGGTTGAGAACTAAAAGCAGCTTTCAATGTTGCGTGCTTCTAGGTCGCCTTAGCATTTGTGTAGAAGCAGTCAAACTTGTCAGCTTGTAGGTACTGTAGGTACCTAGTACTAGGTACTAGGTCAGCTTGTACGGTACCGTAGCTTTTTTTTTTCCAAGGAAGCCAAAGAGTGTACCAGATTAACGTGCCTATTTTTGTATTTTATTGCCTATTTTGCTGTTTTTGAGGGCCCAATTGTCTGCCTATTTCCATAACTTTTTAGTGCCTAAGTTTCCGGGCCCTAGCGATGGCTAATGAACTATTCATCACTAAATATTAATGATGCATATCTATTACTACATGACCGGTGCAGACTTATACACAATAAATAATATAGCAAATACGAAATGCTGCATACCAGAAACTGGTCGGAGAGCATGTACTTGTCATCGTAGAACTTGCTTCCAAACAGGTTGAATGCGAGTACAAGAAGCCCCAGGGCCAAGCGAAGTAATGCTGGTTTTATGCTGCAAGGAGAGGAGTCAAGCTGACATTATTCTGCGTTGTACTCACTCCACTTTGCTTTAGTTTCGATAGTACAATGTACACTGTGCACGTACCACGATGGCTTTGAATCTTTCTTAAAGAAGCTTCCCTGCACAAAGTCTTTGTAACGTTTCATGGGAAACTGAAAAGCATGGGAAACATTTGCGTACCGCTCGTGAGAACGACGCAACGTCGGAGAAGCCCGTTGGCATTTTGATAAACTTACCTGTGGGCCGACTAGAAAGGCTCCAAAGAAATAGGAATGTCCCATGACTTCCAGTATCGTCGGTACTTTATCAAGTGCCGTCCTTTTCTGATCGTGCGGTAGCTTTGTCTGAAAGTTCATGGACAGAGGCATCAAAGGTTAATTGGACTGCCTTTAGTTTCTAAGCCACCTTAAGATGCTATGACGTGCTAAATTCTGTTTCAGCTCAGTTGCATTGCAAACTTGGGTGATGGATATCTCAGTGTATGTGCTCGTTTCAAGATCTTAAAAAAGAGAGGATGGCTTTAAACAATGACGGGCTCCAATACTGCCATCTCACGTTCCCCCAAAACCTCTCAGTTAGTTAACGGATTTACTATCTACAGGGTTAGTCTGGCAAACGTTACACATTTCGACTGCATCGGAAAAATAGAAGACAGGGTTTAGCCAAACCCAAACTTTGCAGACTGGTAGCCATTTGTACCAAGTTTTGTTGGAATTTAAAAATTTACAAATTTAGAAATTTAAAAATCAAGCAAAATCTCACTCTGTGCATTTTCTATGGCCTATCTCACCCAAAATTCCGCCATTTTCTCCGGTGTGCGCTTCATTTTCATTTCACCGCACACAGGTGGCGCCAACATACAGACGAAGAGGATTAGTGCATAACGTCAGGATCATGGTCAGAATGGGCATGTAAGGAGGTTGTAAGCAGCACCGCCTGTGTGAGGTGATGTGAATGTGAAGCAGACTAAAAAAAAAAATGGTGGTGTTTGCGTGAGATAGGCCACTGAACATGCATGGGGCGAGTTTTTGCTCGATTTTTAAATTTCTTTCTACATGACCATACTGCCTAAAAAAAATTTTCGATGAAACTTGACACAAATGGCTCTAAGTCTTCAAAGTTTGGGGTGGGCTTAACCTCGTCTTCTGTTTTTACGACGCGATCGGAATGTGTGACGTTTGCTAGACTAACCCCGTAGTCACCAAGACATCTAGTAGTTTCCGGTCCTGGCGGATTCCTTCGCTTCCCTCAAATAAGAAAACCTATTAAACCCCAACAACACCGAATATCCTCTGGACGTACGAACAACGTCCTAACAGATTCGTACGTCCGAAGGATATCCTCAGAATATCCATCGGACGTACGAATCCGTTAACGACATTGTTTGCACATCCAGAGGATATTCGGTGTTGTTGGGGAAGTTTGAGATCCAAGATGCACAGATCTTTTTCTCAATAGCTGCACCAATACACTGTTGTACAAACTGTACAATATATTACCAGGAAAGACAATATATGACAAACAGAGCTAGAGACTGCAATACCCTGTACACTGTAGCAATATTCCCCAACAAATGGCTACAGAGCATATATGAGCTGGTACCACTCAGTTCTGTCTTCACTTTAGTTTATTAGTGTTAGTTGTGCACTGAGCTCTACAAACACTACCGTAGCATACAATGCAAGCGTCAGAACATGACAGAATCTTGGGGGTCACAAGGATGGGGGTCACAAGGATGGGAGTGCATTCGCTGTCAAGAATTACGTGCAAATGTACTCAAAACAAGGAATGCTAGAATACATTACAGAGGCATTCAAAGCTGTTAAAGAAAGAAAGAAAAAAAAAGAATAATCTCAGGATGCAATGGGGATCCCCCAACCCAGTAGAGTTTTGGTCGGCAAAAGGTCAATAAGAAGAAAGCCTACAGAAGTGGAAACAAATCAGGCTTACCGATGCAGTGGCAGAAGACTGGATGAGGGGAGAGGAGAAGTAACATAAAAGAGAGGAAGGGATCACGGTTCATCCACCCAAACCCACATAAAACACTGACTGTGCAGTGTTTTAACAGTCAAGCATGCTCTTTTGAGGAAAAAAAAAAAGAAAAAGTAACGCAGCACCTATAATTAGGGACCTTTCAGGTAAATCTAGTATTGAACTGAATTGAATTTATTTACAGCAATACACTGATGTTATTCCCTAGATAAACCGAGGGGAACACGCCTGGTACCTGTTTAGTGTACCCCGAGATAAAAAATTCCCCATAGACTTCTTAAGAAGTGAGTCAAGTGGGTAAAACTTAAAATGAACAGGTTTCCTGACAGCCACACGTGCAAGGCTTCAAACGTCTCAACTGCTCTTCATAGAGCTGTCACTGCCATTGTTTCTACAAAGAAGTTCACACATTTCGCATTCCAACTCGGCACTGCAATGCTCAATCACTTTGAAACTTTCTGAGAATGAATCTCCTCTGAAGCTGTTGTAGCCAACACAATGCTGCACCTGCGTTGAGTAATTGCTGAATGTGTCGCGTGCTGACATGGGGTAAACTTTTGTTGGTTGTTACCCTGTAGCATGTGATATAATTCTCAATCGCAGACTGCCAGTTTTTCAAATTCTCTTTTCTTTTTCCTTCTTCCAAGACTCTCCACAGTTTCCCTGCCCCTACAATTCGTATTGCAAAAATGGATGGTGAGGGTGGTGGTGAAAAAGATAGATGAGGATGTGAAGTGTATTTAGTGCCCCATGCATTACATGCCAGTGTGCATGCTACCATAAATCTAAAACAGATAAGATAAAAAGCATAGCACTAAAAAATATTACAATAATGTGCACGATTACAAAGAGAGATACAAGTATCAAGCTGCAAAGCATGCTAGAGGAAAGTAACGATAACTACGGACTTACAGGGTCTTTTTGTCCATCGTAGACATCAAATGCCAAGCCTGTGGTGTACAGATCACATGGCGTTGATTTTACAATAACTCTTTTAATAACAGTACTGTACGTGTGGCATTTGAACACCTGCCTTAGCACATACTTTCAGATTGTTAACTTCACTGCCTCATACAGTATGAAAAATGATAAACTGGGTAGCCATACTACAAAAAGGACACAAAGGTGTTGCCTGTCTGCATGCAGGGGTCACCACAGTTTTAAAAAAGTGCTCGAAGCATACAGGGCTTTACGTTACAGTGCGAACACATCCGCAAGCGTGCAAGAAGCACCAACCTTCAGAGGTCGCAGCCATGACGACTGTGTCGACAAAACACGATTGGCAAATATGAAATGTGTACAGTAACACTATGCCAATAAAAGCGTTGACATCGGCACAATGAAAATACGAAACGACACCGCAGACTAAAAAGAGCCGGCAGAGTCATGTTGGGTTTTATGCAGACAAAAGACCTGCATTTTGATACATCGCAGCGCAACTTGCGCCAGGTTAGAGGGTGACGGAACTGTGGCCTGTGGGGGGTGGGTGTCCTGAAAGGTAGAGGGGGTGTCCTGAACCCCCCTCTCAATTTCTGTCTTCACATACTGTTTCAACTAACCCTAGTAGAGCATACACATAGCATGCTGTCAAAAGCCGGACCCTCCAAAAGAAAACTCCCGCATCTACCCCCATGTTGTGTAGGGAGGATGCTTATGCTATCCTCTGGTGATTCGTAGCTCCCTGAGTGGCCAAGTATGCCAATTAGAGGCACAACCGCTGTGTACCGATGGCCTCAATGTCTAGGAGGGCATTCGGATGCCATGCCTTACAAAATAATGGCGATTATCAGGTACGTAGTTGCTTCACTAGTAACATTTGACAAAATGAGTTATACCTATTAGCCTGAGGCACAAGATGCAATGTGGCATAGTCCATGTTATGTCATAGTCGCCAGTTGCTGTGAAGAAATAGCCGGCAAGAAGGTAACCCTAGAAACAACGGTGACTTATGTCATTTCTTTACAGACAGATCTCCAAATGGCACATGTCCTTCATGACAAATTTGATAAATTTGACAAAACATAAAGGGAGTTCTTCGCTGTAGGGGCCTTGTTTCTGCAAATCTTGTTTCAGAGCCGTAAGAGAAAGCGTAGACAAAGACTTGTTTAGAGGTTAATAATTAACCGATCAATTAATTATATTATATTTAATTACAATTAATATAAAACCATTAATATTATTAATAACATCAAAATTCATATCTAATAACACTAACTAAGTAGTTAAAACTTCTTTGTAGAGGTCGCATTATCTATGAGCCTTGTGGAGATGCGGCATTACGCTTCAGCGGATGTGGTCTTCGAGAGTGATGTTTTCAATATGTAAACGAAATACTATGTGGGTCATTAATGCAGCTACTACTGCAGTGATACCGCAAGTATTCCTGCTTACCATGCAAAAGACAAAGGTGAACACGGCAGAAAATAATGTCCCTCCGGCGACCAACAACACTCCATATACAACACCAATATTGATTACAGAATGACATGTTTTGAAACCTGAAAGTAGAAAGGGGACAAGGAATCATTTCAGTTCAATACACTTTAGCGCTTCATGCGACATTCATTTCCCACTTGCAAAAGAACAACTGAATGTCTGTAGTGATAAGATAACCTGTGGATTGAGCATATCACATGACAACACCCTTTCCGTATGACATGTATCAACTGTCAAAATCGGCAATCACATGTCCTATACTGTTCCTTGCATGGCCGCATTTATAAGGGTTTCCCAAAGCTCACGAATGAATGGAGACAAGATCAACACTCACCATAATTAAAACAGCAGAGGTACAGGCCACAGGCTGCGAAGTAGAAATGCTGATAATTGGGGTTCTTTTTAAACAAGAAGTACCGGTGAATGAGTGCCAGGGGGTAGCCTGCATGCAATAATTATCACGTTTACATGTAAACAACACGGCTTCAAAGAGGCGTACAATGAGGCAAAAAAGCGATGAGGAACTCTGCACAAACTTTCCTTCAATTAGCTTGAATAGGAGGAAGTTGCAGAGAAGTTGCAGAGAAGTAGGCAAACAGAATATCCCTTATGACTCCACCGGTTCGTATGCTTAGCATACGTTGTGTTGGTGTATTCCGAGATATGATTTCAGCACTATGTTTTCAATAGCGTGTACCATGCAATCGTTATATGCGACATTCTCTTGTATATTCGATAACAACACGCGATCATCATCTTGAGACATGACATTTGAAACTGCAGCGTACCAAGCAGGAAGAAGCAGAGCACCATAAATGTGCGTGCGTCTGTTTTTCGCGCAAAATTAGGGAGCCCAGCAAAAGCGTCAAGGAACGGGGGCCATCACTTGGACGTCCGGCCAATGAACTTTTGTTGTTCCATCCTCAACCGGTCAAGGAAAAATTGCTGCTGCTCTGCCAGTGGTAGTCAGAACAGCGCTCGTATACCATGCAACGTTGGTCTGTTTCTGCGTCTCCACTTGACAAGTTCAAATAATGCGTGCAACTCTCTGCGTATTTGGGTACGCGCTGTCGCGCTCTGATTCTCCGGGCGATACTTGACTCGTGTCGTAAACAGCGAAGTATCAGGCGATCGTTCAAGCTCCGCGTCACGTACTTCACACGTGCAACGACGAAATGGCATGAAATTGTGCAATTCGCAGACAGCAACATTATCACCCCAAAGTTTGGGTTCAGTTCGATTGCACGTTCATTTGCATGCGTGCCCACTAAGTTGTCAATTTCGGTTTCACCTTTACGCTGCAAGACTGAGAATTGTCGCGAAAGATTAGTCACCGTGGCGTCTAAATTACAACTTAACAGGTTCTATACTGCTGACTGTCTCACAAAACACACACATTGCGATTCAAACACACCATATCATGACGATTACGTACCCAAAAGTACAGTTAAAAGCAGCCGAAATGCGGGCTCTGAGAGGCTGTGTTTCGCACAGAACTGTCCAATATAGGAAAGCTTTGGATCTGCAACTTCCATTGTGCTGAATTTA
The DNA here is from genome assembly GCF_037126465.1 of Ornithodoros turicata. Taxonomy (NCBI): domain Eukaryota; kingdom Metazoa; phylum Arthropoda; class Arachnida; order Ixodida; family Argasidae; genus Ornithodoros; species Ornithodoros turicata. The sequence continues at coordinate 16,304,391 of NC_088210.1, read as the reverse complement.
TGTGCAACGAACGAGTCTCGCGGAGAGGTTGCAACTGTACCGGCACCCGACCACAGGACAACATCAACCGGTCATCGCGCAAGCGCGCAGCCGGCTTCTCGGCTTCTCTGGCCGCCGGATGGATGGATGGTTGGATACTACTGTGGCTTTTTCCCTTGGAACGTGCGGTAGCTTGCGCCATCTAGCCTAGAATCGATACATTACTGAGATTGGATGGAATGATGGGAATGATGGAATGATACTGAAACGATTTCAAATTAGAGTGAAAATTGTTGCTGTTCTGCCAGTGGTAGTCACAACAGTGCTCGTATAACATGCAACACTGGTCTGTTTCTGCGTCTCCAGGCGTTTCTGTTTCCGTCTGCGTTTTCCAGGCGCTGACAAGCCACCTGCATTCTGTGCGCAATATCCGAAGACATCGGCCACGAAAAAAATTATCTTGCCCCACTCCCACAGATTTGGGTAATTAAAAAAAGACGACATCCAAAGAACGAAAAGACTTCTGCTAACCTGGGAGACAGTCACCGAAAGGAAAATCAGAGGATCCAGAGAGGAAACTGGCCAACGTCGCAATGATTCCCAGACCAGCCACAAAATGAAACCGAAACAGCCCAGGCTCAGCCCACATTCACACAAACCGAAACCGAAACTGCCGTAACCTTACACCAACAGCAGGGTTGGCAGCGCACCACCAACCTTATAATACATAATCCTGACTGAGCTTGACTACCTTTCCTTCTATTATTATTATTTCGTAATTTGGATGCCTGTCTAAATTTCGCCTGTTGTACCTTATGTTATTTGCCCTATATTAAAACAGATTATGTGAAGCTAAATCTGAAGACTTGCACCAACAATAGACCTCTCCATGTATGCAAACAAATGACGGCATGGTGTTCAACAGCGCCACCAATTTGGTAGAGTTCAACTACGCTCAAAGCTATAGGCGAACAAGGCTGTGCCCGAAAGACATATGGTCTTGAGGGAATCGCGATGGTCTCTGAAAGGGACACGACCTTCGGTCCTACTTTTCTTTCAATAGGAGGCAGCGAACAAGTGCCCATTCGTGGAACCCAGCCCTCCCCTTCCGATTTATTTCGGTTTCAGTCAGTCTACCAAGGTCATGATGACGTTTCTCGACAGTATTCGGCTTATCGTGACTGAACATTGATCAAAGTGCCCGTATAAGTCATGGCAAAAGTTCGCCACAAACACCATTAACCCCAGAAATATCAGACAAGTGGGTGTAGATTTTCCATTCAGATTTTGTGACACATATGGGGATCCGATTATCAAGCGTCGTCCTTGTTTGTTTGCTGCCCAAGCTCAGGCGATGTGCTCCATGGATCCCGTCCACCAGCAGACTATGCCATCCTCTGTACCACTGACTTTGATTTATGACCTCTCTGGTTGCGTTTTCGGCTTTACGTTCGCCTCTTCGTAACTATACTTGTACATGTTCGGTTTGGAAGGAACATCGATTGGGTTCGAACATATCGAATTCCGTATTCGATTCGAGACACGGTTATTCGCCTCGATATTCGAATCCCCGCACCGGCTGTGCTGTCTGGGATTTTCCCTGGGTTTTCCCGCAGACTTTCCAGACGAATGTCGGCACAGTTCCCCCTGAAGTCGACCCAGGACGCGTACTAACCTCCTATCCCCCATCCTTCTTTCTGCTGTGCTCTCTCCACCTGTTCACGTCTGTAAACCGCTCATAACCGTTCAGTTGCTTCGCGGGCGCTAACATGGAATAAAAAAAAAACATATTCTCGAGATGGGACGAATCCAGAATTTTACGAATCCGAAGCCGGATCCGAATCCAAGGAAGGTCCTGAGAATCCACGGATTTTACGAATCCGAAGCCGGATCCGAATCCAAGGAAGGTTCTGGGAATCCACGGATCTTGCGAATCTCGAATCTTTCGAATCCCTTCATTAAAAAGAGTTTAAAAAGCCAGAAAAAAATAAAAAAAAGTCAACTGAAAAGTGTTTGGAAACAGAATATGATACGTTTGCTTAATGAAAAACAAGTTAAATAATAGTGCAGTTTCAGGAGAAAATATGCCCGTATAATTCTTCTTAAACGTTATTCATATTTAACATGTTGCTCGACGACTACGAGAAATACATAAATTATTTAGTCTGAATTATTTCCATAAAACTAAGCAACTATCAAAAACAAAGCCACGTTAATTTTAAACTTGTAATGTAACAGTTCTTTGAGTTCTTTCAATTGAGCTTGAAGCCTTCAACGTTCTATTGCTGCACATTTCAGTCTTTACGAGAGCGGACAGAAGCAGTGCACGTTATCGATCTTCATTCTACATTACGCTCATGCCAGTGGGCGGGTCGCTCACACACTGATTTTGATCGGCACTGGCGTAGACCCAACTTCCGTGACCGGGAAAGGGAAACACTTATCTTGAACTTGACGAAATTGAAAGCCCCTCTTCGCGCGCCGTCATCTATTACATCACGTTCCACGTGACCTTCCGACGCCACTCGCTCAAACGTCGCCCACCTACGCATTGCTGATGAAGGCTCAATAAGGCCGAAACAGCTGTCCAGTGCTGGTGTGGCGACGACAACGAGAGTTAGTCGAGGCAGGTCACAAATATGGACGACACAAACATGTAAGCCTAAATTCAGCGTTGATCAGTCTATAGCACCCCGGGGTTCATCGCATGTGAAGACTGATTGCAAAAATTCGTCCCCCCTCGGATTGAAACCGGTTCAGCAGCTGCTCAGAGACTGTCATGCGCGCTCTCTTCCGGACACAAGTGAGGTGCAGGGCGGGAGCCCATCTTGTACAGATTTTGCGGAACAGTAAGTGCTCCCGAATGCTTGTTTCCACACTGTGCCGACACTAATATTACGCCGGGTCGCAATGTCCCAAACTGTTACTTGCCGGTTCTAGAGGTTGGTTCGTTCAACGCCCACAATGTTCATTGGCGCGTGACTACAGTCGTAAGAACGTGTCCATGTGGTTCATCCTTCGCCAAACTGCCTGCCCGGGGAAAGACACCCGGAGAGCACCCCTTGTTTTTGTTTGTTTGTTTGTTTGTTCAGGGGCTTCAGGAGAGGTTGGCCAATAGCATTGTACCGGGATTCGAACCCGGTGTACCTCCCAATTTTGGCGTGCCTTTTACCCGTACCAACAATGAATGGTCTTCTGGCAGGTTTTGTCCTGTCAACCACTTTTCGCCTTGTGCGCCCGGTTTTAATCAACAGGACCTTCATTCTGTAAAGATAGCCTGGAAAATACTTTCCGCCCTTTTAGACACTCATCAAATACGCTGTTAGAACTTCACTTGAAGCGTCCGCTATCTGATCTCTATCTGCTGCATCTTCGGAATAGCGTGACGGTCGAAAAAAAGAAGGTAGACATATATGTTCAATATCTTGGGCGTCCAGTCCCATGCCGTTGACACCGGTAAAATTGATAAGGCAGTCCTCTTGAAATCTGTTCCTAACGTATGATAAGGGATGATAACAGTCTGTCGAAGCAATGACCTCTGCCCTTTGCAAGACGGTAGGATACGTACACGCGTCTTTGGCGTTTGCCGCCAACATTTTGAATAGCAGTGAAACCTGGCTTCCACATCCGCTGTTCGCTGACCTTGGCAAAAACACGTTGACCACGGTCTGAAAAAGGCTGGGCGAGCCATAGGCCCTCATCCATGAACGTTAAGGAAATTTCTCAGTGGCGCCCTCAGTAACTTTGGCAGTACAGTGTAGCGCGTGCAACGAAGCACTTCTGAGTACAATACAGAGCAACATCTTCAACATTCGTGCAAGCGGGCCATGGTCTTCTTTCGAATGCGTATCGTTCCTTGATTGGATCATCCAGTCCACGGTCCGACATCAAACACTCCTCAGGAGCACATGCACCTCATCCGTTCTTGAGCACGTAGGGCTGCATCTTTTCCTTGGTGCCTCGTAACTTCCGTCTTGCGAGGTTGCACTGCTCGAAGACTGTTTCATAGCGTGATCGCCTTGCCGACATTTCCGTTAGTGCTTTAGTAGGAGGGCAAGATCGCCGGACACGGTTCTGTGTCTTCCCAATCTGCCGAATCCCAACTCGCCGAATGCATTGAAGACCGAGAGACAGCATTAAAGGGTACGGTCTTGTACAGCCGGTGCGATTCCGAAACTTCGCTAAAACTATCTTCACGAATACTGTACACATGCAACCGTCAAAGTTTCATTCACATTTCGCAAGAATTCGAAAAAAAAAAAAAAAAATACGTTGAGCATCATACCGAACACGAACCACCCTATCCGTACCGAATACAAACCGAAACCGAAACGCGAAGGGCAGAAAACAGTGTTCCATACTATACCGTGACGTCATCCAGCACTGTCGTCTGCTTCGCAATCTCTTCAAACAACTCTGAGACCAAGAAATGTAAAGATATCGCACACAAACAAAACCTCTTTTGTTACTCTTGCTGTGTCAAGGCAGTTGGTCAACAGTTGTCGAAGGCTGCCCGAGTAACGGGGTATGACTATTACAATTTGCGGGACTTCCAAACTTACCACTCGTAAAGGAAGCATCCGATATTTTAATATGCTGAATGATATGCTGTCAGACTTCGTGTACGGAATGCCAAGGCCAAGCGACTTTGTTGTGGCATATAAATGAGAATTCTGACGGTAAAAATCCCGGGGCGGTCATATCGACCCTTGGACTTCATTGGTACTTCGCGGTCAGTTTTCCAGATAACATGCTCATGCAATCTTGCTCGGATCACAAAGATAAACGCATCCAGAACGCAGTCGCTGCGCTGGACTCTGCAGTGCGTTTACTCGGTCAAGGTTCCCCAGCCATTGATTAGATTTGATTTTGCTACATGTCGTTGGGCACGTAAGCGAAATAGCGGCATTGGTTCTTCACGGCCGGATCATTTGATACATCTTGCCGTCCAGGTGAACAAGACGGCTCTATCTGTTCCGGGCTGTCAACAGCTGTCTAGGGTGCCCCGCTTGAGTAGCACATGCTCAGCGTCAACAACTTCTCGCTTTATGGTCATTCAACCGTGTGTAGGCGCAGACCTGTCCAGAGGGCATGAGGTGGCGCTAGACACACCTAAAAAACCTGGCTATCTTTCCATGCATAGTATTACCTGATACGTACTGCGGTATAAGCTGAACTGTTTCGATTTGCAAAGACGAGATATCGACACCCACTATCGGCATCGAATACCTGCCATGGGCTTTTCGGGTGCAGCGTATTCAATATGGGATGGAAATTCGGGTGAACTAGGGTGGGAAATAATATATACATATATATAACGGAAATTTGAATTTTGAACGTGCAGAAGCTGACATACGACCATAGCAGACGACAGTGTCGTCACACAAATAGAATGACATTTACTGCATTTGGCTTCCCTTCTTTTTTTGCAAACGACAGCAACAGCTCCCATGAAAACGCGTAGACCGATGATGGTGATCAATCTTTAGTCGTGTTCAACTAAAGAAATCTAGTGCGTCATCTCTAAAAGAATATTATGGCGCCACAGGTAGGATTTAGTGACTATAGGATGGCTGGACGCAGCGCAGAGAGGTCACGCACTTTCTCCCGCACCAGAAAATATAATCCGTCATACACGCTCTGCTTCCGTATTGGCTGTTAACACTGGCCGCGTGACACTACTCTGCACAGTACGCTCCCCTACTAATGGACCAGCTCCCGTGGCTCAGTGGTTAGCGTGCTGGCCATGCCACGTCGAGACTGGGAGGTACCCGCGGGTTCGAGTCCCGGTGCCGGCTGAGGGCTGTCTGGGGTTTTTTCCTGGGGTTTCCTCAGACGCTTTCAGACATATGTCGGCGCAGTTCCCTTAGAAGTCTGCCCAGGACGCACATTCCCACAGGGCGGCAGTCGTGACGTTGCCCACCTCTGTGAGGCCGACAACGGCGAGCCCGAGCAACGGAATTAGCACCACCACCACAACCCCCTCCTGATGGAACTTTGATGGCGCTGTAGCATTTCTCCTTGTCTCCAACGGCGTATTTGGTTGACGGATATAACTACATAAACTAACTAACTAATAAATGATTATACAATGAACCCTTGTTTTATGAACGTTCGATCTGTGAATTCTCTCGCTTTATGAACACTTCGTTGTGAGACCAGCTGTATTTCTTCTATAGTCATTTAAGACCTCGATTTATGAATTCCCTCGTTTTGTGAACGTTTTTTCGAGAAACATTCGCTGTTCATAAATCGAGGTTTGACTGTATGACTTTAGCAAGAACACAGCCACGAATGGGACACGCCTCACATGTATGAAAATCCTTGGGTAAGCTGAAGTACAAGGTATTACAGCAACCAATGAAGCAATAAACGGGCGAATGAGCAGCGGCACCGCCAGCTTCCAAATGCGGCGCTGGGGAAGGGGTGCAAATGACACGCTAACTATAATCTATAGTAGGTCGTGGGTTGCGACATATTTGTCGTCGCAGATGTGGAGCTGTGAGGTACGGTTCCAGGACAAAAGCTCACTGGACATAAGCTCACCGGACGAATGCTCACCGGACGAATGCTCACCGGGCAAAAGCTCACCGGGCAAAAGCTCACCGGACAAATGCTCACCGCACCAATGTGTGAAATACGTAAAAGGCTCTCCTGACCTAACCTTGGTCAGTCTCGACGGGTGCATATTTTACATGAACTGACCCACTCTCCAACGTATGAAATACGTAAAAGGCTCTCCTGACCTAATCTTGGTCAGTCTCGACGGGTGCATATTTTACATGAACTGATCCACTCTCCAACGTATGAAATACGTAAAAGGCTCTCCTGACCTAACCTTGGTCAGTCTCGACGGGTGCATATTTTACATGAACTGACCCACTCTCCAACGTATGAAATACGTAAAAGGCTCTCCTGACCTAATCTTGGTCAGTCTCGACGGGTGCATATTTTACATGAACTGATCCACTCTCCAACGTATGAAATACGTAAAAGGCTCTCCTGACCTAACCTTGGTCAGTCTCGACGGGTGCATATTTTACATGAACTGACCCACTCTCCAACGTATGAAATACGTAAAAGGCTCTCCTGACCTAATCTTGGTCAGTCTCCCTGGTGAGCTTTTGTCCGCCCCCGGTGAGCTTTTGTCCGCGCCCCGTGTGGTACACATTGAAGAACAACAACATTCCAGCATTGCATCGAAAACGCTTTTATTTTTGCGCGTATGTACAACAACAACAACATGCCGTCTAATCAGGCAGGCAGACCTCTCGGGTTCCTCCCAACGACACTCCTCCTCCTCCTCATGTACAATAACGATAACTTTATTACATATTAGAAATGCGTAGGCATTGGGTTGGCAGTGCCTAATGAGTGATTCTCATGAACGGCAATGACAATGAAGATAAATATCAATATGAACATGAACGATGTATAAGTGCTCTAATTCTTACGAGTTCCTCAAAGCAGTGGCTCCCAGCCTTTTGCAGTCAATGATGTAGCTTCTGGTCCCGATTCCTTCCTCACTCGTTTTATGAATGAAATTAATCCGGGTACTAAGATCGAATCAACGGGACGCTTTTTTGAGTTTCTGAAACTGAACTGAATTTCTGAAATCGTCGAAAGACCAGCGCAACATCGTACTGGCGCATAACACACTGTGCGTGTACCTCTCTGCACGTTTTTTTTTTTTTAATGGTCCCTGGTTGTGAATCACTGCTTTCGCAAATAGAAGTACAAAATAAATATCACGGCGGCATTATTTACATATTCGCAAGAAACTTCTTGGCGTTCCGAAGGCATCAGTACTTGTACTTGAAAGGGTTTCCACCAAGTACGGGATACAGTGCTTGTAGGACCTCTTCCAACCTCGAGTAGGCCTGTAAACAATATTTCTTTGTTAGTAGCCTGAACGTTTCATGAAAACGCAATAGTCATTTTTTTGTGTGTTTTGTTATTGTTTTTGCAGCCGCTTGTTATATACGTTATATGCTGCCGAAATACAACAGAAGCGATCTTAGAGTAAAGTATTCCAGAGAACTAGCGTCGAACGACTCTGATGACAACAATGATTCGCTGGATGACGTCAGATGACGTAGCGTAGCGTAGGAGTAGCGTCTCTCTCTCTCTCTTTTTTGCTGGAATCGAAACGTATTCTTTCTGCGAAATTTCTAGCAAGACTACACAAGACCGCGTATTTCAAGCCAGATGCTGCTCTGTAATGGCTCTATATGGCTGCGCTATAATCTACAGAAAAAAGAAGGAGAAGAAGAAAAAAGAGACTTACATGGGCTGACGAAGTTGAAGCAAATCTGATAATGCAGCCATCAATCTTTTGCCTCTGGCATTCGAGTGGACTCACAGTAAAGATAGTTTCCGATTCTGGTGTGATACCTGGAAAGGAGGAGGAGAAGCGAGGATATCAGCCAAGAGATAATTACACGATTTGTGATGAATACTTTCAGCGCAAGCGTAACCATGGCATGGTACGGTGCAGAAAGAGAAAGTCCCCACAACCGGAATGTGACAATCCAAATCACTTACACATGAAAATGTGTACATATACATGTGCATATATGTGCTGGAAGAAGAGGTGGAAGACAGCTAATAAATACGTGGAAGGAGCGTACCATAACTTTCCCTGGTGCTCAGTTTCTTGCAGAGTGACTGCGTGAGTTCTGATATGAGGGGACCAATAAGTATGCAGACGCCCAAGACATTGAATCGACCCATGGATTCCTTGACGCTCAGGAAAGGAGTGTTGTGCATGTTCTGAGCTTCACGGAGAATGAGTTGAGAGTCGTGGTACACCTCTACGATGGTTTCCAAACTGAAATCAACATTAAATGTACAATTGATTACAACCCTTAGATGAAACGGTCTGTCACTTGTAAGGTTACGTCACATATGCTATATATATGATAGCGCCAATGTGAAAAAAGAAAATAATAGTTACCGTGTAAAGTCCCAGCGTTCCCCATTTGCTATACGGCCTGCCAGGAACCAATCCAGCAGAACCAGGTTCGATCCCTTCTCCATTCTTACAACCTGGGTTTGAGAGTATGACGCCTCCTTAAAGCAGACGAGCACATCGGGCAGCACACAGAGGAAGGCATCTTTGGCCACAGAGAAGTTCCACGTTTGTCTGGACATCTGGTTTGGTTTGGACATGTAGACCTGCATATTTCGAGGGGGCTATCAGATGTTGTAAGAAAACATCAACGAAATGGAAAATTCTGAATTTTTTGGGTACCAAATAAATAAAGCAAGTCAAACATGTTTTTACATATTCCCCCAAATATGTAATTAAGAAACGGCAATATCTTTCCACGTGTTTGTGATAAGAACATACGTTTATCAAATGAACGTTTTCCTTGAGTAGCATTGACACTGCATCACTGTTGTTGTTGCACCAATGCATTTCAGAACATTTGAATGCTGCAGTCTTTACGTATGGCCCAAGTATTGAACAGTTAAAAGACACAACATGGCTGACCCTGTACTCTATATCGAAGACATTTGAAAAAGAAGAAGAACAAGAAGAAGGAATTAGCAGGTGATCATATGTGCCAATCGTCATTTACTTCCATATTGCGCCCTTCAGGCTGGCCTTTTGTCGGGCATCCGCGCACGAGCAGCTTTATCCGTCGAGATAATGGCGGAGGAAAGCGAGGAGGACAGCACGTGCCAAGAAGATATCGCGGGAGAAATGCCAAGAATATGCAAAGGACGCTAGGAGAGAAACGAGAACGTTTGGATGTTGCAAGCAGGCGACGCAATCAGACGAGCACACGGGGGAAAAAGAATAGTATTCTGTGGTGAGAGGAATATTCCCGAGGCATATACAGGGCACACAGTGTGACGTAAGGTTATGTGTGCTCAACTAATTGTGACGTGCCCTATCGCATACTCGCGTTTCCGTCTACATCTCCGCCAATGCAGTCACTCACGCGGTTGTGCTCATGTATATCGCAACAGTGATGCCAATCTCAATGTCAGATGCTGTTACAATTGTACAAGATAGAAGCATACCTTCGTGTAAGACTGCGACGTGAACAAGACGCAAGTCCTTGGGTGAAGCATGACGTCGAAGGTCATCACGTCGCCGCTGACGAGACCTCCACCGAAAATCACGGGGTACACCCATCGGCAATGTGGTCGTCCAGCATCACGAGGCAAGAAAAACTTCAACTGGAATTGACATGTTTATGAGTAAACAATACCACAACCGGCGTAATGTAAGGCGTTTTTGACAATGGCGTAGCCAACAGGACCATGGGGGTACCAGGTTGTCAAAGGTCTTGACGCTGCCAGGGCGTCCCATGGATGCGTCCAAGGGGTGCACCAAGGAAAAGGGCACTACAGGTACCACTCGAGGTGGCTACGCCAATACATTTCGGTTTAAGTGGTACTCACAGGGTAGCTACAGAAGCACCTCGTTGCTTCACTCCACAAGTACGGCGCAACGCCACCTTCTTGATCAGAGTGCTTCTCCACAGCTTCAAAGACAAGGATTCCGGTGCCCTCTCTCTGCGTCGCATCCATGCGGGGTGCAGGGCTATACGGAAAGAAATTTAGGAAGATGAGTACACGATCTTCTGTGGCTCATCTCATTGATTCAACGATGCAAAAGAAGTTTATGCTTTGAACACGGACATGACCCTGTCGTGTAGAACGCGTGTTCATCTGCAATGGTTTGGACAATAGAATAAGAATTAAGTCTGCAGTGTCTTCCCGATATCCGCCCCTGCGTTCTAGAAGGAACAGGGTGGCAAAATGGGGTGTGGGACAGGATTCTCATCACAGTGAATTTTGTGACTGGAGAAAGCATGAAGTACAGCTTGGGACAAAAGTTTACAGAACACGGCGTTGGCGTATTTCTACATCGGAGCGGCCCCGTCATACCTGCCAGGAATAGCTTGAATAAGAAACAGGTGACTAGCTGTTCTCTCCATCGTTTAGTATGTGTGTTTGCTCCCGCTTGCTGCTAGGGTGCTGCTCAAGTGGAGAAATGTCACATCCCGCTGTTCCGTAAACTTTTGTCCCAAGCTGTACAACGTGAATATATTTCGTAATCGTTGTTTTCACACGGTTTCTACATTTTCTTTTTCAGTTGCTATTACACATGCAGGGTCACTGTGGGGCCAGCCAGTTCCCACCTTGTCGTGACTCACATCAATCAATCAAGTCAATAGTGATAATAATAATCATAATTTTTATCAATAATTGTTGAAGAAATGTTAGTTCAAAAGCGATACCGAAATGGTCACGAAATCAAGTCTGGATAATCTACAGGAGATGATGATGCAATGGTGACGGTCAATTGGAAGATGGTGTGCGAAGCCAGGACATAAGACACCACGTCCATCCGTTAATTTTTTTTTCTCAATCAGCCAATCGACACATCACGTGCAGAAACTTTTGCTGAATTTGGATCAATAACACAATCGCGTTATAGGGACCATAGGCGTGCTGACTTACAGACCCCTCTTGGTGCAGAAAACAAAATTTCCTCTGGGAAAACATACTCTCCATCTTCGCAACGGAAGATATAAATGTACCAGATTCGATACGATTAAGGTCTAGGGGATAGCATAGAAAGTAGGAAGGAAGAAGGCAAGGATCCACTTACAGGCGCAGCAACGTCTGGCACATGTTTTGCCGTTGAACTTCGGCGGCTCCCAACTGCAGTTGGTTCGGCATCTCCACGAGCGCCATCCTCGACTCTGCGTGTCGGTCCAGCCGAAGCAAGCAATATGTGACCGTCCGTTATCGCCCCTTATCTTCTAATGCTTAAACAAAACTCTTACGGCGAACGGCACACGTCATGCGAAACGTGGTCATGGCGAGGGTCACCTTACATTTGGCCTTCGAGGGAGGCGTTGCGAACCCGATAAATGACTAGTGACGTCATGGTTATCTTGTCGCCTCGGCGAGGGACTTCCCTGTCGTTGCATAATATCTCGCGACGCTGTTGTTCACTCTAAGTGTTGCAGCCCATGTGCAAACCGACCACTTGTTGTCGTACGCGAGTGTCGCGTAGATTAGACATGAGTGATCCGTGGACAGTAGTGCGGTATAAGGACGGCCTCGTGGTCTGCGCATCTGCACTCTTACAGCAACAGAACTAACCACAGCGACATGGCAGAGTGGATAAAACACCCGATTCTTAGTGGTTACCCCAAGGTCGTGCTGTAGATTGAGGGGGGAGGGGGTTCGAATCCTAACACTGGCTGTCTGAGGCTTTTCCCATGGAGACTTTCCAGAAGAACGGATGTCGGCACAGCTCCCCTTGAAGTGGGCCCAGAACGCCCCCCCCCCCCCGACCCCCTGTCTCCGCCTCCTTCCTGTTTTTAGGTATACGGGGTGTCTCAGTTAAATCCCCGGGCTAAATAATTCGGGAACGGGTGCACCATTTGAAAAACTTTCTTTTTTATAAGTATCTGTCCAATACCGCCTAGAAGCGATGCACTGTGTGAATGAGTGGGAGGCGCTCATTATTTAAATAAAGATTCAAATGAGTTTTTGTGAAAAAACATAACTTCTAAAGCAGAGCGGCGTTGGCATTAAAATGGGTACTACCCCTTTCGGGACCTTCAGTGGGCATAAAAAAAAAATCCCCCAGTGAAGCGGGTCATTTCTTGCAGTAATTAGTTGGTTTCGATTAGTTGGTTGATTTCGCGGCTGGTCGCGGTGAAGCGCAAGAAGACGCTCTTCCACTCCCTTATCCACCAATGAATTACGTGTTCTTGAACTTACTGCGCAACGGGGAGTGCTGAAGAAAATGTAACAGCGCCAGACAGGCTTCGCCAGTCCCCCTCCCCTCTTATCTGAGTGATAGGCGCCCTTTTCCCTGTTATGATCGCACGGACGAAACACAGTTAATCAAATGCTTGATATCACATGCTTTCCACGTTTGCTTCATCACTCCCCGTTGCGCAGTAAGCTCAAGAACACGGATAAGGGAATGGAAGAGCGTCATTTCGCTCTTCAGCTCTTCACCGCGACCAGCCGCGGCAACAATATGTAAACCGAAACCAATTAATTACTGCACACAATGACCCGCTTCGCTGGCGGATTTTTCTCTAAAAGGTGTCCACTGAAGGTCCCAAAAGGGGTGGTTGGTGTCGCAGGGCGTTCTACGTGGTGAAGTTCAATTTTTAGAGCGAAACAGATATGCACGGTACATATGGCACAATACTACATGACACGTCTATTATAACACCCCAGAACACTATAGTACTATTTACCGGACCTGTAGACACCATACGACCTTCGCATGCATATAAGGCATCATACAACACAGTGTCCTATATTACTTACGTGTATGCTGATCTTGAGGCATCGCGTATTGGATTCCACAACAAGAGGGCCATTAAAAGACCCTAGTATGGCCTGCGGTATTCGCTAAGAATGGCTGGTCGACCGCTAGGAAACCAAGATGTTTTAGTAAGAAATGGCTGACATTCGACTGCTTGGCGTGACTCGTGCGTTCTGATTACAACTGGACAAATAATCAAGAAGGAAATCGTCCCTAAACCAACAGTGACGGGGCAGTCTACGGACACGGCTATATCACCGTCAACAGACAGGTGACTCAGTGGGTGTCGGCCAGTGAAACGCAGATAACCTGGCTTTTTTTCCCCGAAGCGATGGCGACACCATAGGCGGCTTATCATGCGGCACTGAAAGTGAATTTCATCTGTACCGCTTGAAAGACGTACTCCAGAACCTGCCTACATCAGAATACACAAGGCTTCATACAAGGGTAAAGATTGCTAAGGGCCACATATGCACTGGGTATGCTTACAGAAAGTTGTTGGGTTCCTGTCTAGCGCTTCTGCTATTAGACTGTCAGCTTGTTTAAGCCAAATCCTCACTTCAGCACATGGACGCTTGTTTACAAGGTCTCCTTCTCCTCTATGCACCCTTTGGAGGAACTGAACTCACATTGTCCCTGTTATACATTTGTGCACTGACATTATAGCTGACTATGAGGGCTGCGTCTCATACCAAGGACATGGATGTAATTCCTTCGGTGCGTAGGTTTAAAATAAAGAATAATATATGGAAATGGGCATAATTATTCACCCATCACCCCGCGTACGCCTTGTGCAATGACATGATGGGTTCATACGGCAACTGCTGAGTTTGTAGTACTACGGATGCCACACAGCATACAGAAACTTTGTCCCGCTATGAACTAATTAGAACGTATTCACAAAGTCACGACATCATTTCATATCACGTATAAACTTGCGTGCCACTCGGGCCAGGGAAATTTCTTCACCAATCACTTACTACACGTGCTTGTTGTCGTCGTTTATGAGTTGTTTATGAGTTGTTTATGAGGACGGTAAGATAAATAGATAAGGCGTAGAAATACAATGAGACAATGTAATTAATATATTTTTATATTTTAAAAGTATATTTTTTTTATAGCGAAAGTTCATTTCACATTTAAAACAGGCTGGTATCGGTAGGTAACATACACTATTCCTTTCGGTGTAACTCCACCAGCCTAAGTACAAATTTCGACGCCTGATGCACCAAGACTGCATCTGCATCTCTTCTCAAGAACGTCCGAGTCTGTGCTCGCTAGAACGTGGGAGTATGAAGCCACATCGATTCGAGCAGGTGATGGTCCATGGGATATTCGGCTACGAAGCAAATAATAGAACAACAGGAGACAGTACCATGCATCTATTCCAGCACACTGTGAAAGTGCGTGGGCTACTTGCAGGAACATTGAGATCTACTCTTTCTTGGTTGGATTCTCTGATAAACTCCAAAACGGTTCAGCAAATCAGGATGACGTGTAACTAGCTAGAGATAGATCAACCTATATCTTTCTTATCCCCCAACGACTTATTGATTGCGACTTATTGATTTTTTTATATAGTAGTTCCAGTCTACCAAGTTGGCGGCGCTGCTGCGCACCATCTGACGTAATTTGTTTGTAAACAGGGAGCGGCCGATTGGAGGTTGTGATCTAACCGGTTGTTTCAATTTCTTCACCTGCACGAGGTGCTGACTCCCAGTGATTGCAGCGCCTCCTGGCCGAGAGCTACAGGCCTTATGGGCCTATGACCCGGGAAGTACCTATACGTATCTACCTATACACGTATGCCAAGTATATACGTATATGTATACGTACAGGTATGTAGGTGTAGGTATAGGTAAATAGGTGTAGGTATATACGTATATACCTATGTATACTTATTGGGCCGATGAGCAACGCCGCCGCTAGCTTCCAAATGCGACTCTGGGAAGGGGCGCATATGACGTGGTCGAATCGCTATATAATCTTCGGCATATCTACGGGCATTCTGGCTATCGGTCCAGCCGGAGCAAACAATATGTTGACGTCTGTTATCGCACCTCATCTGCTAGTGCGTAAACAAAACTCTCTACTGCACACGATACACGTAGCCCGAAACATGGTCATGGCAAGGGTCACGTACCATTTGGCCTTCGAGGGAGGCGTTGCGAAACCGATAAATGACTAGTGACGTCATCGTTATCTGGTCGCGTCGTCGAGGGTCTTCCCTCTTCTTGTATACAGGGGCGGTGCAACGTCCTGAATCAGGGGGGGGGGGACCCCAGACGCCAACCGGCGCCACCTTCCATCCCCCCCCCCCCCCCACCGCCACCACCAGTTCAAGCCTGGGTCGCAAAAATTCCAGGCAGTCTGAATGACAAAAAGTGGCAAAGTGCTGGCGAAGATTAGGCATGGTGCAGCTGTGTTTACAACGTCCGACTTTGTCTTGGGTCTCTGTCTTTTCTGTGGCGGCTTCTCGAAAGGCAGTCACTGCGGACGAGAGCGCTGTGGGGTGCAGCTTTCTGTTCTATAGTTCATGCCACACACGAGACTGAGAGTTGCGTAAAACATCCGGGAACCCGTGAACCCTTTGAGGTCATGTCGTCGTGAGTTCTGCCGCATCAATCGACGACTGAGCCTTGACTATGCTGGCAATTTGATCGATTCAGGAAAGAGGTTTATGGCATTTTATTCGCATACGGCACATGAGATGACATTTTGGCACCTCACCTCCATGGGAATTTTGCGCCCACTTCACAAATTCAGGGGTCTACAGTAACCCCTGTAACCCCCCTCCCACCGCCCCTTGCTTGTATAGTATCTCGTGACGTTGTTGCTCACTCAGGGTGAGCGTTGCAGTCAAACAGATCACATGTTGTCGTACGCGAGTGTCGCGAAGATTAGACAGTCACGCGTGGATGATACGATGCGGTACGAACGACCTTATGGTCTACAACAGAACTGACCAGCGACATAGTTAAGTGGATCAAAGCCCCCCGCTCCTTGGTGGTTACTAGGTCTCCTAGGTCGTGCTGTAGAATTTGGGGTGGTGGGTTCGAATCGTAACCACTTGGTGTCTGAGTTTTTTCCCTGGAGACTTTCCAGAACGGATGTCGGCACAGTTCCATGGGAAATCACCCATGCAGAACGCACACTAATCCCCCTGTCTCCGCCTCCTTCCTGCTTTCATCTCTCCATCGGTCCATCTCTGTACGCTGCTGATAGCCACGGTTGCTTCGCGGTGCTAACACGGTTCCAACGACAACGAATTAAAGCAGGACTTCACCACATAACACGCTGAAGACCAGCAACTGCAGATGATGGTACCGCGTTCTCTCTCCCGATTTTGTGGCAAACACGGGGCGTACGCCTGTCGTAGCGGGGGAGGGGGGTAACCTAATGCTTTGGAGGGGGCAGGGCGTGAATATGGGAGGGCCTCTCGAACTCGATTATTCGAAGTTCGCTACCAGCTGACTCCGCTTAATGCGATGCAAACCCTTCCATTCCCTTCCAAACCCTTCCATGAATTCGAATGGGACCGGTCTCAGGTCGTGTTGGGCGTAAACATATAACATACGTATAACACATATGTGTATGATATATGTAGCACAATACATGGAATATCCATCATAACACCCCTGAGAACATTATATATTTACCGGACCTATAGCATTATAAGGCCTTCGCATGCATATGGGGCATTATACAACATAGTATATAATGGCTGATGTGTAACCTCATATACTAACGGTTTCTTAAGGCGTCGTGCATTGGATTTCTCAATAAGGGAGTCGGGTAAGAAGTCGTTGATGTTCGCATCCCTGGCGTGACAAGGGGATTCTGAATACATGAAGGGCAAATAAACAAGAAGAACGTCATCCATAAACCAACAGTGACGGGGCAGTCTTCCAGGACGGTTATCTCATCGTTGACGTCGACAGACAGGTGACTCACGGTGGGTGTTGGTCGGTGAAACGCAGATAACCTTGCTTTTTTTCCGCTCACCGGGAGATAAAGCAGGACATTTGCGATGGCGACACCGCTGACGGCTTATCAGGCGACATTGAAAATGAACATCATCCGTACCGCTCGAAGGGCATATTCCAGAACTAGGTCATCAGAATACGCAACGCTTTATATAAGGGCAAATATTGCTAAGGGCCACATATGCACTTACAGAACGTTGTTGGGTTCCCTTCTAGCGATTTTGCTTTTAAACTGTCAGCTCTTTAAGCCAAATCCTCACTTCAGGAGGTGGACATTTGTTTATAAGGCCTCCTCATCTACGCAACTTTTAGAAGAACTGGACTGATATTATGCCTCTTATGCATTTGTGCACTGGCACTAGCTGACTATGAGGGCTGCATCTTATAGCAAGGACTGGGGTTCTTACATCGATGGGTTGGTTTAAAGAAAGAATAATATGGAAAGGGGGTATAATTATTCACCCATCACCTCTACGCCTTGTACAATGACATGATCGGGTCCAGTGGGGGGGGGGGGGGGGCATGTTTATTGAAAAGAAGAAAGGGAAGAAAGGCTACTGCGGTGTAGGCCGACTTGCTATTCCTTAAAAAAAGAAACAGAAAAGGAGAAATGAGACAAACGAAACAAAAAATAAGCAGACACACACATACAAGTGGGCCTTAGAGGCTTGTCGAGAGGCCGGTGGCACGAAGAAAGCTCAAGAGGGCAGTCGAAACCGCACCCTGATGGTTGCGCAGGACCGGGCCGCGCAGGGTGGCCAAGAGAGACTTTGGGGTAGCCAAGTTGTCGCAATTGGCGTTGGAGGATGAGTCTTTGAGAGAGATGCCGGGAGACATGATGGGGGGGGGGGGATATGTTTATTAAGAAAAAGAAAGGAAAGGTCAGCCAGACGAAGGTCGGCTTGCTATTCCAAACAAAAAAGACAAAAGAAGGGGAAGGGGAAGGAAAGAAAAGGGGACGAAAAGAAAAATAAGAAAAGAAAAGGGAAGAAAAGAAGAAGAAAAGAATAAGAAAAGGGAAGAAAAGGAAAAGGAAAGGAGAAGAAGAAATGAAAAGAAAGACATGATGGGTTCGTGCGGTGACTATTGGGTTAGTACTATGTATGCGTACAAATTTTGTCACGCCAAGAACTTAATAAAAACGTATTCACTCAGTCACAACATCATTTCACACAACGTATTACCAGCGGCATGTCCCACTCGTTGGTGATGACTACCAAGGTCGTGCTGAAGACAGGGAAGTGGTGGGTTCGAACCTTACCACCGGCTGTGCTGTCTGAGGTTTTCCCTGGTTTTTCCGAAGACTTTCCAGACGAATGTCGGCAGGGTTCCCCCTGAAGCCGGCCCAGGACGCATACAAACCCCCCGTATCCCCCACTCCTTCCTGCTGTCTTCTCTCCATCTGTTCGCGTTTGTACGTCGCTCATAGCCACAGCTGCTTCGCGGTGCTAACACGGGGAAAAAAGCATAGCGTATTAACTAGCGTGCCACGGGGCAGTGAGCCGCATACGAAGTGGCAAATCTCTTCACCCATCATCACTACCCATGCTTGTTTACGTAAGCACGGTAAGATAAATAGATAGTGCATGTAAATATAATAAGCCAATGATAGTATTTTGTTTGTAGCGTAAATTTATTTCACATTTAGTACAGGCCGGTACCGGTGGATAGCACACACTATTCCCTTCGTGGTAATCCCATCAGCCTAAGTACAATTCAAAGCGTGATGCACCAAGACTGCATCTCTACTCCAGAACGTGAGGCTGTGCTCGATGGCCCATGGTATATTTGGCTACGAAGCAAATAGAACAACAGGAGATAGTACCATGCATACTGTGAAAGTGCGCGTGCTACTTGCAGGAACATTGAGTTCCTGTATCTTGTTTGGATTCTCTGATCACTGCAAAACGGATCAGCAAACCAGGATGACGTGTAACTTGCTACGTACGTATAGATCAAGATATATCTTTCTTATCCCCCCCATCCCAGCCAGGCGCACCCACGGCACCTCGTGAACGTTGTAAGGGTATCTAAATTCTGTCGTCCTCAGGACGAACAGACAGTTTGGTTCAAGTGTTACTTGTACGTAAATGAAATTATATAAACTTGAATTGAATTGAATGAGTATGTGGCTCACAGAACGATTACACAATAAGCGATGATGGTCAGTGATGTAGACTGCATGTTTGGGTAACGCATAATTGCTTTTTACAATAACAACAGCAACGGTACATGATGACAATAGATAATATCAGTAGCATATTGGATTTGCACGTTCAACATAGCACCAGCCGCACCAGCACGCTTTTAATTTATGCGCAAAAGTGCCAATGCATATCCATGTCCACTCCCGCGACCGGATGATCTACAAATTAATTTTGATGTGAACACGGATCCATCATCGGTCGGAGAAAGAGAGTGAGAGAAACATGTAATAATTACCTCACGTTCGTTCAATCAATCAATCGATACAAAAGGCGTACGCCTCCTGTTTTAAAGAAATCAGGGGAGCGAACGATGTCTTTCGGGATGACGGTCGGTTTAGGGACGAGTTCTGCGGTGACCATTTTGCAAAAAAATATATGAAAAAATAAAAATAAAGGGACCTAATGGGTACGGCTTGTCCGAATCGAGATGGCATTGCTCACTGACACATTCAATGATCTCCCTCGTTATTGTCTATGTTCGGTGAGTGAAATGTTCTGGAGGTGACAGGAATTACTTTCCTCCTTTGCGCATCGCCTTGAATTGCTGGATTCCCAAGTCGTTGATTTCCTCGTAATACGGAAGTTCCGCCTTGAGCCGATCGTAGTAAGCCGAGACGTTCTTGAAAGGACTCAAGTCGTAGTCAGCAACCTGCGCATAAACCGTACGCGCTAAGCGTGCAGTAGCTTCCCTTCGGACGTTGCCCTAGTACGTAGAGCACGGTTCAAGGCAAAAAGACTCGCGTTACAACAGTTGACACTATGTATATTCCGTGCAGCGGTATGTAGCACTGCACTGTAGAGTTTATTCATCGACATCACGCATCTAGAGGACACTATACAGATTGTCACAGAAAACATGTAATTGAACTATAATAAAAAAACTACGCCATCTAGAATCATGCGGTCAGCGGCATTTGTGTCTTGCCAGGTTTTTGCCAGCTCCTGCTGTGAGTGTCATGTAACGTAAGGCGCGTTACGTAAATTTTTGCGAACTTAACTCGGAAATTTGTGAAGTAAAGGTCACTTTTTTACCCCACCAATGTGAAGAGCGTGCCGAATTTACTAAAATTCATGATACTTGGCAGGATATTCAGGAGCTATCCCATCGGAAAAAAATAGTCGAACATTATGCTCTATACGGACTAAGGAGCTCCCAGAGGATAGCGCGCGGCGAATTTTTCAGCGCAATGGTTGTCAGTCCGACGAAAGGAGGTTGGAAACCCAGCCCACACCGGCATCCTCGAAGGAGATAACACATGCATGGCTTAGAGTTATACAACACCTCCTAGATAGCATCAGGCCTGCGCGCTTACGTCACCCCGCGGAGGCCTGCCTGCCTGTCGTGACGTGACATGACGTGTCCTCTCAACAAATGAAGTCCGCCCCTTCACTCCACTTCCGCGAGGACGCCGTACCAGGCTAGGCTTATTTTGCAAAGTCTGGTACAAGTTTCGAAGGACACACCATACAAGATATTACTACAAGTGAGCGATTAATTGTCTAGTGATTAGTGATCATCAAGTCGTAATTTGCTCCATCCATCGGACGGAGTGTCATTCCTCAACTTTGAATAGTACCTCCGTTAAAGTAAGGGTAGCCAGGATGGAGATGTCGGCAACTGTGACATCATCTCCGACTAGATATCTCTGGTCGTACAGGAAGGTGTCGAGTAAGTTGAGGGCTTCCACCAGGGGCTTGTCCTTGCCAGCTTCGAGTGTCCCGCCAAAGAGCACCGGATACTGAAACAATGGAATTTTTGCTCAATATATTCTTTTTGTACTTGACATTTGGTTCCTCAAACTACAAGGGGCACCGTAAGGGGAATTTATGTACCCACAATGCGGCCATATCATTAAAAACAGAATTTCATCGCACGGTAAGCTATATGTCACATTTAGGATGCATGCTGTGGCGTAACATTTCAGTCTCGGCCGCCCTCCATAGCGTGCACTCTTAGAAATGAACTTCACGGCATAGCACGCTCCTACACTCTAAAAACGGAGCTTCACCTCGTAGCACGCTCTGCACCAACTATTGCCGGGAATGATAGGGTTGTTGATAACAGAGGGAGGCCAACGCCTGTTTGTGTCAATTTGGATATATGATAATTGCCACAAAAAGGCGTACGCCCCCTCCCTCTTCGAATCAGAAACGATAACCTTACCGTTCGTGGCCATGGTTGGCGCAGAGTGTGCTATGCGGTGAAGATCTGTTTTAGAGTGTAGCCAACCATCATCTCGAATGATATCGTTATCTGCCCTGATTTGTTGAAAACGGGAGGCGTATGCCTTTTTTTTTGTGGCACTTATGCTGTTCATAATTGTCACAAAAAAGGCGTACGCCTTCCGTTTTCAACAAATCGGCAGATAACGATATCATTCGAGATGAGGGTTGGCTAGGAGCGTGCTATGTGGTGAAGTTCATTTTTAAGAGTGTAGAGCGTCTGCAAACGGGTCTACCAGGATGCTATAAGGTGAATCTATAGGTTTGCCGCCGTTCTCCACGAAAAATATCGTCTGAGACTGAAAGGGAGAGGAGGGGAGTAGTTGATTGGGCGAGGGAAATACAGAAAGAAAAATAAGAGAAAGAGAATAGCAAAAGGGTGAAAGAGGAGTACATGTATCTAGAGAGAAAAGTCGCTCAATCAGCTGCGTATACCCCGAAACATGCTTTCTATTCCTTTTGGACAGTTCGTGTTACGACGTAAGTAGTATACATAAAGAAAATACTAAATGCTACTACTAATGCTACTACTACTAATACTAAATACTAAATACTAAAACTAGTAAGGACTAAACAACGAAAAAGTACTATAACACAAATCATTTATTTTTAAAGATATTCCTCGCGTACTTCTCGAAGGAACGTCTACTTTAGTAAAATTCCGGCAAAACGCTGGCGGTTGCATATACGCACAACGGCATGGGGCATTATCATGAGAGGGTGATATGTGCAGCTGTAAGGGCAATAGTACCGATAAAAGAGTCTCCATACGTACTAGTGTTTCTTTCGTGGTGCTGAACAACGTGCCAATATCGAAATGAAGGAAACGTTCCACTGTGGCTCTCAGCTGTGGGTCGCTGGGGTACAGGGGACTATGAGGCACGAACTTGTTCACCAGATACGTCAGGATTGGCCGGCTGAAATTGCCCAGGTCAGTTGAGGATCAGGAAAATTTCCGTGACATGCGGTACGCCGCGCAAAACAGAATTTCACCGCATAGCACGCTCGTAGCTGACCGTCATCCCAAATGACATGTTCTTTCACCTGATTTGTTGAAAATGAGAGGCGTACGAGTTTTTGTGACACTTATGCAGTTATGTTAATTTTCATAAAAGGGCGTACGCAGCGCGCTTCCCGCAAATCAGGAGTTATACCGCACGCTTAGAAATGAACTTCACCGCATAGCACGCTCCTAGCCAACCATCATCTCAAACGATATCGTTATCTGCCCTGATTTGTTGGAAACGGGAGGCGTACGCCTTTTTTTGTGACAATTATGAACAGCATAAGTGTCTCAAAAAAGGCGTACGCCTCCCGTTTTTAACAAATCAAGGAAGATAACGATATCATTTGAGGTTGTGCCTCATATGCACCAAATGCTCATAACCTCCAAACGCTCAAAACCTCCGAACGCTCATATGCACCGAAAAAAAGTTGGTGGTTTTGAGCGTTTGGTGGAAATGAGCAAGAGGGGAGAACCTGCTCACAAGCACCAAACGTCCAGAACATCCGAATGCTCATATGCACCGAAAGGCGGGCGACCACAAAGGCCGGGTCTTCCTCTCCCGCATTTGGAACAAGGTCATAGGGTGAGAAAGGTGGAATGAATGGCGATTACCAAGGCCGCTTAATGTGTCAGTTTAAAGTTTATGTAACAGCTTGGTCCTGCTTGTATGTAGCCAGAACGAATAGCGCCTTCTCGTTTGTGGATTTAAATTTGAGCTTTATTTTCATAGACATGGAGGCAGCCTATAGGACAAAAGACTTGATTCTAGCTCGAAAGGCACTCGGTTCCCAGGGCTGTAGCAACAAAGAGCGTGGTCCCCTCCGAACATATGTCCGGGTTCACTTACAGTGCAGAAGCTGGAATACGATATTTATATAGGGTTTATATTATGCATACATAGGCCTGCAGTGAACATTTGCGCAAAACCCTTCTTTCGAGCCTTGTTCTTCGCAAGTTGGTTAATCAATGCGTCATAGTCCAGAGATATGATAATCATGTTTTCGGTTGACTATACGAACTCAGAAAGCCTGACATTTCTTATGGTTAATTGAGCGCAGGATATTCTTGATCGGTCAGTTTCATTTTGCTGAGACTTCTTTCAGCATCAGCGACAGTAGCTGGTGTGGTCAGAAAATAGAATGCTGACGCAAATGCAAGGATTCAGATATATCTCCTGGAGGCTTTCTTGTATGTGTACGTTAAAAATTGTTTGGCGTCTCTTTGTTTGGCGTCCTCTTTTTTTCTCAATGACACGAAAGGATATTCCATTATAAGTTCGCCGCTGGCATCGATGTCTACCATTTTTACTTCAAAATTTTTGCTGCGATTCTCCAGTTCAAGTTCCCAGTGACGCTGCCCCAAGTTGTTAGCGTTTTACATAAATCCAAACAACTTTTACCACTCCACGAGTTGGTCGACAAAACAGAAGATATGGCCTGATCAGTGAGAATAAGAAAGAACTGAGATTTAAATTTTCGTTCTGCAGAAAGACGACTCTTCCTTTCTATTTATTTATTTTTTTTTTTTCACTTTTAGGAGAAGGTAGCAGACATTGCAGAACTGCTTCATGATCTTGTCGCATTGTCTGTACTCCACAAAATAAAGAGAGGAACAGAAAGAACAGACGCAAATTGTACAATACAAGCGGTGCAGCAAATGGAACCGCTTTTATGTTCCTCATTAAATGCCGTGCAGCATTTATTGTTCATTAAGATTAATGTTAATTTTAAAAAGCATGTCTTCCAATTTCGAACAAATGAGGAGTGCGAATGATAGCACTTGATTGGCTATGATTCGGTTTATCAGATGTCCACAATGACGCTCCTGTATTTTTGGGCGCACGGAACCTCGCGGGACCATTTCTTCCGCCACGCAACCAGGGACCAATTTTTCCGGGACGAACTTTTCCGGGACTATTTTTTTTTCCGTAACTCCATCCAACATGCTCTACACATTCTCGCTCCTATAGTTATTCTACCTTCGGTCTGGAAGATGACTGGCTTGGTTCTTTGGATGATTGGTTTTCAACTCATTTCCGTTTGCCCACCGTGTTAGGCATTCAAGAACAACATTACTTCCTCTTATAAGTAGAACTCGGAAATTTACGTCCCAAAACCATGAAAATAGACAGATATTTAGACCAAAAAAAGAACCTAAACAGGCAAGAACATGCAAAAACAGACACGTTGTAGCACATGCCAAAACTACTTCTAATGTACGCTTCACGACGCAGACTTTATACTGTGGGACTGTAGCGAATGCTACAGAACCATTCGATGACGCCAGTGCCTGACTGCGACGCTGTGCAGCGTCAATCCTCCTTCCTGCACCGCTAGTTCAAGCTCACTGGGTGTTATCGTTGAACCTCTAGCATATATTTGGTTTAATGTTATTTCTTCAGTTTATTTTTACTACTCGTTTTCTTTTGTGTTTACTCGTTTATGTAGCTTAAGGCGCTATGGAGTAGACGGCGTTCCATGTTGATATCCGTTCATCGGCCACATTTTCTCTTACACGTTTTGTCAACCACGCTCTACCTCAGGTAGGCGAATTTAATTCACTGTGGTGACGATGAAAGGTCTCGCCGTTGTTGGCCTCACAGAGGTGGGCAATGTCACGACTGACGGCCTCGGGGAATGTGCATCCTGGTCGACTTCTATAGGAACTGTGCCGACATATGATTTGGTCGAAAGACATTTCATCGAAGATCGAAACGGCAGCGGTCGTTTGATCGATTTTTTATTGGTTCACTTGGAGTGTTGAGTTAAAATGCGGAGTTCTAAATGCCGTTATCCTAAGCAACATTTAACTGCATGTAACCCGTTTGCTCGTAAACACATTCCTCATGCTAACCCACTTTGTCAAATAATAATTGATTTCAAGTATTAAACATTCTTGGCAAATAAAGAAAAAATAAATTAATGACATTTTTCGATTATTTATTCCTGTTGAATGTGGATAAATTTTAACAATGTATTATTGTTTCTGACAATCAACTGACCATTGTATAGGAGAAAGAACAGTTTTAGTTTATTTACTTTTCGCCTATGTGCAGGTGAATCTAAATTTAGTTCTTGCAACAGACATGTAACCGAAGAAGTCCTTCGAAACCTAGACAAGATAAGCAGGGCAGCAGATCTTTGTGCTTTCTCTATTTTTTCGGATAGCGTCCATGTGTAGTGACCCAGATTGCAGATGCATACACTAAACGAGGTTGAACTAAGGTTTTATATGCTGTTAATTTAATATCTTTCGTTGTGCCATGGCGAAATTTCCTTCTTAGCATCCACAGACTACGAGTGGCTTTCGCGCACATATGGCTATCCCGTTTCAGACCGTTCCCTCTAAATGTGTCACCAGCAATGAGAATGGTGCTCAGAAGAAACACAGACTATCGGCTGCTCCCAACCTGGGGTAACTTTCTTCAACATGTGTCCGACTGGTTCGTAAATTACAAACGTCTGCAAGTAACCAGCGGTCTCCCTGAAAAAAAAAAAGAAAAGAAAAGAAAAAGAAATAATAACAATAAATATGAAAAAAAGCAGAGTACCATGATTGCCAGCTCTGTATGCTCGAGTCAAAAGTTACAGAAAAAGAGGTGCGGATGACACAGTGCATGCAGTTTTGAACTCCCTTCCAACATACGTCTTTCGAACAAACGGCGTCGATCAACCGGCTTTCGATCAAACGGTTTTCGACCAAGCGGCGTTCGATCAAACGCCTTCGATCAAACGTCATTAGACCAAACGGCGTTCGACCAAATGGGCGGACACTACGGCGTTCAAACCCCCATTGACTCACGATAGATAAAAATGAACTTCCATAAAAATTCGTTCTGACTACATACAAGTAGGACCAAGCTGTTACATAAACTTCAAACTGACACATTAAGCGGTCTTGGTAGTCGCCATTCATTCCACCTTTCTCACCCTATGACCTTGTTCCAAATGCGGGAGAGGAAGACCCGGCCTTTGTGGTCGCTCGCCTTTCGGTGCATATGAGCATTCGGATGTTCTGGACGTTTGGTGCTTATGAGCAGCTTCTCCCCTCTTGCTCATTTCCACCAAACGCTCAAAACCACCAACTTTTTTTCGGTGCATATGAGCGTTTGGAGGTTTTGAGCGTTTGGAGGTTATGAGCATTTGGTGCTTATGAGCTACTACCATCATTTGAGATGATGGTTGGCTAAGAGCGTGCTATGCGGTGAAGTTTATTTTTAAGAGTGCGGTATCATTCTCTGCAACAGTTGGCCTTCATCGTGCTATCCGGTGAAGTTCTGTTAATAGTGTAGAGTGATCGCTTCTGATTCGAAGAGTGAGGGGGGGGGGGACATACACCATTTTGTGTCAATTTGGATGTATTATAATTTCTACAAAAAGGCGTACAGCCCCCCTCTCTCTTGGAATCACAAGTGATAACCCTACACTCTCAGAACAGAACTTCACCGCATTGCACGTTGTGCGCCAACCACAGTCACGAATGATAGGGTTATCGCTTCCGATTCGAAGAGCGATGGGGGGGGGGGGGGTACGCCTTTTTGTGAAAATTTGAATATATGATAATTGCTACAAAAAGGCGTACGCCCCCCCCCCCCCTCTCTCTCTTCAAATCAGAAGCGATAACCCTATCATTCGTGGCAGTGGTTGGCGCAGAGCGTTCTGAACTGAACAATGCGCAAGAACGCATGTTGATTTGTCGTGTGTTTGCGTGTCCGATAATATCGTCGCTTCGCGTTCATCATAATTCATCCTCTCATATTAACCGCTGTGAAGTAGGGTACACTCTTAGAAATGAACTTCACCACATAGCACGCTCCTAGTCAACCATCACCTCGAATGATATCGTTATCTGCCCTGATTTGTTGAAAACGGGGGGCGTACGCCTTTTCTGTGACACTTATGCTGTTCATAGTTATCACAAAAAGGCGTACGCCCCCCCCCCCCCGTTTTCAACAAATCAGGGCAGATAACGATATCATTCGAGGTGATGGTTGGCTAGCAGCGTGCTATGCGGTGAAGTTCATTTTTAAGAGTGTAGGGTCTCGTGGCTACCACGGGGAAACATCCCGTGTCATATAATCACTTCTCCTTCATTTATTGTTGCTGTCGTGCGACTGTCGCTCATCTAATGTCTCACATGTAATGGGGGTAGGGTATGCATATCGTACTTTGAAACGGTTTCTTGTCTAGTGCCTTGTCACATTCGAATGGGATCAAATCCTGTGTGTGGCAGTCGTGTCACGATCATATATTCGGTCTTAGCTGATTCAGAATTTTTGTCTCTAATGCATAGTTGAAGAGCCGTGAAAACAGTTGAAACGCAGCTGAAGTTGCCTGTATATGGAATCCATATACGTTCAAAGAAAACTATATATGCGCTGCGTTCAGACACGCCAGCTTTCTCCACCAACACTCTAAAAACTGAACTTCACCGCACAGCTCGCTCTGCGCCAACAATTGCCACGAATGATACGGTTATCGCTTCTGATTCGAAGAGAAAGGGAGGCGTACGCCTTTTTGTGTCAATTTGGATATATGATAATTGACACAAAAAGGCGTACGCCTCCCTCTCTCTTCGAATCAGAAGTGATAACCCTATCATTCGTGGCAATGGTTGGCGCAGAGCGTGCTATGCGGTGAAGTTCAGTTTTTAGAGTGAACATCACCACCAACCACAACCAACTCGAGTTGCTCCAAATCCGTGGCCGACCGAAAACTTGAAGAAGCAGAGATCACCATTTGCAACGATGAAACTTCCACGAAACTTCCCGCCGTCCTCGAGGAAATGAAATAAGCCTTCAAAAAAGGCCGAAAGATGGCGCCAGCCTCACAGCAGTTTCGATCTCGCTTTTCTTTGTACAAGTGGAAGTGATAAGCGAGAAACTGAAACTGAATAAGAAGCAGGCCCGACATGGACACAACTTTCGCGTAGTCCTCACTGTGAGGACGCATGCAGAATGTGCATGTTGCAAAGTATACTGTTATACCAACCCTCAAAGTCTGTGTGCCTTTGTTTCTGTTCTGTTAACATCGGAGCCATTTATGGGGAGATGAAAGATGAAAGTCACTGAAAAGGTGCCTCAGAACAGAAACAGCCTCAGAACATCAGTTCTCTTATGGGGTGAGTTCGGCCATTCTTTGATCTTTTGAAGCAACGAGATGGGGGTTCGCCGTGACGTCAGAAACGTCATGGCTCCGCCCACTTGACCGGAATGAAAGCCGTGTCCTGGCGGAGATTTCAAAGCGGCAGTTCCGCAACCAAAACGGCGGCACTGGCTTTTGCGACACCCGGCCGCCGTGTGGCGTCAGATGACGCGCCTTAAAATTATCTCCTTCCCAAACGAGGTAGACATCAATGACCTCCGGGCGAGTGTAATAGATTTTTAAACATCTATCGTATTAGCCGAGGTACATATGTACGAGCTGTAACTCATCGGCTCCAATCTTAAAACACAGCACATAACCACCACATAACACGCTGATCGCTAAACATTGCGCAGAATGATCCCGCTATCACTCCCGATTTGCGAAGAGCGCGGGGCGTATGCCCCTTTTGTGACACTCTAAAAACAGATGGTGGTGGTGGTGGTGGAGATAGGGCTTGCCGTTGTCGGCTCTAAAAACAGAACTTCGCCGCATAGCAAGCTGTGCACCAACCATTGCCATGAATGCTAGGGTCATCGCTTCTAATTCGAAGAAAGAGGGGGCGTACGCCTCGTTTGTGGCAGTGATCATATATCCGAATTACCACAAAAAGGCGTACGCCCCTCCCATCGAATCAGAAGCGACGACCCTATCATTCGTGGCAATGGTTGGCGCACAGCGTGCTACGAAGTGAAGTTCTGTTTCCAGAGTGCAGGACCGCATTACTGTCACAAAAAGGCGCAAGCCTCCCGTTTTCATCAAATCAGGGGTGAGAACGATGCCAATCGGGATGACGGTGGCGGTGCTCTGTTTTTAGAGCGCGACCTCGCGTTTCGAGGCTACACGCCTTTTTAGTGGTTCGCCGTTGTCGTGCGTCAGTTGACACAGGTGCTGTTCGGATAGGCGTCCTTCTCTTGTAGGGTCTTTAGTGTTCTCCGTCTGTCACGAGTATTAATGCTGTTGCTGTCGTGTTGCTTCCGTGTCGCGTGTACAACCGCACCAAATTCATTATGACAGTTTCACGGACTCCCTTAATCGTTCCGCTCATGGCCTGAGCCTCGTGTAATGACCGTTAGCACACGGAAGCAAGGAAGTGGCGAGAAGCAAACAAGAAGCGTTGTATATAGTCCATGTTTACATCTCTAAGTGGGCCAACGTTTGTAGTTGTGACGATTCAGGGAGATCGATGTGTGTACGTAGAAGCAGAGACGTGGATGCAAATGGTTCGTGCGTAAATATAGCGTGTATACGAAATCTGTGTCAGTAGTGGTTGTGCAAGAGTCTAAACAAGGTCTACGATGCATAGGTACAATGACAGATAGAGATTCTGAACATATACCATTTCAAATGCCAACTACTGGAAGTATCACGCATGGCTGGTATGTTACAAAGAATAACAACACAACCAAACTTTTCTTCCTGCTTACCTTTCCCAAAGGATGAAGCTGTTGTCAACCAGTGTGGGCAACACGCCTTGAGGGTTGATCTGAAATCATTGATGAACACGAAAAATTCAGACTTTGTTTTCTCGAAGTTGAAAATCCAGCGACCTATAGGGAAATTAGATTGAAGCAGAAGCCTCAGGTCCGGGATCATAATGCGAATTCTTGCGCTATGAGCGCATGCTGGGCGAGTAAGGTTCGTGACAAAAAGAGAGCAAGGTATGCTGTAATATTGCATAAGGCATTTAGCGCACTGGCTGCACGTATAGACGTCTGAGGACCAGAGTTCTCGGGCCAAGATTTTTGTTTGAAAACACAATGAGTCGCGCTCATCCACTATAGCAGACGACACGAGTAGACAATAGAAGAAGCAGTAGCTGGTCTTCGGTTGGGCTGCACTTTGTGATCTAGTGCAAACGGTGCATATTCCCGCATTCCATTCGAGGTGTAGCCTTTGCACTACACACTATATTATTCGATTGGAAAAAGTGCCACAGGAGTGCATCACGGGTTCACGAGGACGCTGCAGCTTCTCCGACGTTCGTGTTAACGTCTCGTGCGCCAGGGGGCAGACGACATGATTAGGGTAGCTGTGGTTATTGGCGACGTCTTATCATCGGTGGAGGATATACAGGCAATAAATTCGTGAAGATAGGTCTGCTCCTCGAGTCAACTAATAAGACAACAGATAGCTCAAAGAGTAGCAATGCAGTGCAGAAGTCGGTGACATATGATGACGGTGAGGTCTACACTTTTTTATTCGATTGGCGCTTTAGGGTAGTTTTTACGAAGGCAGCCACCTGTTATGCACTTCGCTTTTTTCCACCGCCTCTTGCACTTTTTTTGACGAATCGAAGACAGCTAATATTTTGTGGAAAACATCTTCCCGTGACACATGAGGCTCAGATGCTCACGTGCACTCAACTAACTTTTGCACTCTTCAAAATGAGCTTCACCGCATAGCACGCTCCTAGCCAACCATCATCTCGAACGACATCGTGCTGTCCCCTGACTCGTTGAAAACAGGAGGCATGCGCCTTTTTGTGACACTGCAGTTCATAATTGTCACAAAAATGGCGTACTCCTCCCGTTTCCAGCAAATCAGGGGAGAGAACGATGTCATTCAGGATGATGGTAGGCTGGGAGCGTAGGCTGGGAGCTCGGGGACAGAGCTTCACTGCATAGCACGCTCCTAGCCAACAATCGTCTCGAATGACAACGTTCTCTCCCTTGATTATATGAAAACGGGGGCGTATGCTGTTTTTGTGGCAATTATAAACCGCATAATACCACAAAAATGGCGTACGCACACCGTTTTCAGCAAATCAGGGGAAAGAACGATGTAACTTTGAATGATGGTTGGCTAGGAGCGTGCTATGTGGTGAAGTTCACTTTTAAGAGTATACGAAGCAACGGAATTTCGTACACTCCAAAAACTGAACTTCACCGCATAGCACTCTCTGCGCTAACCACTGCCACGAATGATAGGGTTATCGCTTCTGATTCGAAGAGAGGAGGGGGCGTACGCCTTTTTGTGTCAATTTGGATACATGGTAATTGATACAAAAAGGCGTACGCCTCCCTCTCTCCTCGAATCAGAAGTGATAACCCTATCGTTCGTGGCAATGGTTGGCGCAGAGCGTGCTATGCGGTGAAGTTCAGTTTTTAGAGTGCAGTGTTGGTTTCCGCATACACGCACACTCTTCAAAATGAACTTCACCGCATAGCACGCTCCTAGCAAACCATCGTCTTGAATGATATCGCTATCTGCCCTGATTTGTTGAAAACGGGAGGCGTACGCCATTTCTGTGACACTTATGCTGTTCATAATTGTCACAGAAAAGGCGTACGCCCCCCGTTTTCAACAAATCGGGGCAGATAACGATATCATTCGAGATAATGCTTGGCTAGGAGCGTGCTATGCGGTGAAGTTCATTTTTAAGAGTGCAGGATGACGTTTCACGTAAAATACTGATTTTCTGCTGGGCACGTACCTTTTTGAACTGCGGCTTCTGATGTTCTCCAGCCATGACGTTGACGGGGATAAGATTGAGGGCGATATTGAGGTGCTTCGCGACCATCCGCACCGCTCGACAAGGGGGGCTGCTCTCCATGTGGTACAGGTCGAGGGACATGTTGTTCACACGTAGAGGGTAAACCTTGGCGCTCTGTGCGGACACGTTACACGTCATTCGGCGTTAGAGTAGCTACATGAGCCGGTGCCGTGTGCAATAGGCGTATATAGGAGACGTATAAGCTTACGTTGTGTACGGGACCTGCTTGTGTGCAGCAGAACATGGATTGTCCAGTGCTTCTACTATCCTGCAAGGCACATGGTTTCTCTCCGCAGGGTGTCCCAGTTAATATGCACCAAGATATGTACAGCTATCATCAGAGTTAACTTGAACTACGTTCTATGTTTCTATTGCGTGGCATTCAAGTACACCGACAACGAAAAACGTCACAGATGTGTGTAGGACAAGCTTTGCGCAATGACGACCAATTTCATTGCGGCCCTACACTGCTAAAAATGAACTTACCACATAGCACGCTCCTACACTCTTAAAAATGAACTTCACCGCATACCACTCTCCTAGCCAACCATCATCCCGAATGACAACGTTCTCGCCCCTAATTTGTTGAAAACGGGAGGCGGAGCCTATTCTGTGCCGTGCATAATGAGCACAAAATAGGCTCCGCCTCCCGTTTTCAACAAATCTAGGGCGAGGACGTTGTCATTCGAGTTGATGGTTGGCTAGGACCGTGCTATGTGGTGAAGTTCATTTTTAAGAGTGTAGCCAACCATCATCTGGAATGATATCGTTATCTGCACTTATTTGTTGAAAACGGGGGACGTACGCCTTTGTTGTGACACTTATGCTGTTCATAATTGTCACAAAAAAGGCGTACGCCTCCTGTGTCCAACAAATAACGGCAGACAACGATATCATTCCAGATGATGGTTGGCTAGGAGCGGGCTATGCGGTGAAGTTTTTTTAAGAGTGTAAGGAGTATGGATGCCCTGTTCTAAAATTGCCTCACCCTTCTATCGACAGTAAGGACAATAACGGCACTACGAGTATACGACAGTAAGCATATCTGCATTGATGCATCTAGACTCTTACAGATAAGAATGGGGAAGCATGAAAGACACGACATACCTAACTCCCGAAGTTTCGACGTCGACGAGGTCCTGCTATCCGGCTGAGGGTCCTGTCACACGTATGGCAGAAACGAGATTGACGTGGCGAACCAGCAGATCCATAAGCTGGACAAGCTGATCGAACCTGGAGTTCAATTAGCTCTTCCCCTTTCCAGTGTCTTTCTCCCTCAAGAAAAGCTTTACGATGGGAAGACATCTTGTCTGGTGCTATTAGTTCCCGTACCACGTTTCGAGGTGCTGCTCTGTATTCACGTATATATAGAACGAGAGATTGGATCATTTTTGGGTCATTACTGGGACACTGCGGCTAACTACATCGACTGGTATCGGAGCATGTCTTGCATTTGATGCGTTCAAAATGTTGGTATTATACGTCTCCGCACTAATTGCGGACAGAATTTTATAAAATAAGGACATGTCTCGTGCCAGTTGCAATAAATGGCAATAGACGCTGGGTGAAGTGGGTCATATTATGGACGCCCGAGCAACCTCGATACTGCGTTGTCGTTTTTAATTTTGACTAATGTAGTGTTTAATTATAAAAGAAAGAAATTCCGCGCAACACCCGTTCCTTTTGTTCCGCTAGAGCCGTTTTCAGAGAAAAGGTTCCAGCCAATACGCCGAGGAAGTCCCGCCCCCCTCCCCAAGAAAAACAAACAAAAGAAACAAACAAATTAAAGAACCGGAAGGGTCGTTCCATTGCTTTGCCAATACCGTCTGTGCAAGTAGCAGTACGTCAGCTGTCCGCGCAGCTTCGAAGTTTCCCTCTTTCCCCTATTGCTCTTGGAGCGACCTCATTGGTCCAGCCCGTACACAAACTCGAAACAGAACCTCACCATATAGCACGGCTAAGGCCAACCATTGCACAGAACAAAACTGCAACAACTTTATTTTTATGATGATGATTGGGGGTTTCGTCGCCAGGTGAGATATTCTACCCCATTGCTCATTACACAGAATTATACCGTTATCACTCCTAATTTGTGGGAAACTCGGGGCGTACGCCTCTTTGTGACAATTAACGTAACTGCATAAGTGTCACAAGAAGGCGTACGTCTCCTTTTTTAACCAATCAGGGCGCAGAAATATGTCATTCGGGATGGTGGTTGGCTATTAGCGTGGTATGCGGTGAAGTTCTCTCTACACTCTTAAAAATGAACTTCATCGCATAGCACGCTAATAGCCAACCACCATCCCGAATGACATATTTCTGCGCCCTGATTGGTTAAAAAAGGAGACGTACGCCTTTTTTGTGTCACTTATGCTGTTCATAATTGTCACAAAAAAGGCGTACGCCTCCCGTTTTCAATAAATCAGAGCAGATAACGATATCATTCGAGATGATGGTTGGCTAGGAGCGGGCTATGCGGTGAAGTTCATTTTTAAGAGTGTATGGCGGAGCACGAAAAAAACAAAAAAACAAAAAAGAAAACAGGACATTTGAATCATGTGACCATTTTACGAACATAAAGTTTCCAACGGACACGTAAACTGTATAGCTTTCAGCTTTCTTCTTTTCTAACCCGATAATCTCGGTTTAAAAACAACAACAACAACTAGATTTAGACGCCAACTAACTAACCAAGATTTAGCGCATCATAGCCATAGTTGTCCCTGTTCCGGGAAACGCAAGTCATCTTCATGCCGTAATTTTCCCATCAGTCACGGACTGTCAGACAATACATGGTGAGCATTCTTAAACGCATTGCGAAAGACAACTTTATTTCAACTTTGGATAACAGCTGTATTCGTTCATGCAAGTTGCTCAATCCGCTTTATCATGCGTTCTAATCCAGGACGGTTGATTTCTTCGTAGCCCGGCAGTTCCTGTTTGATTCTTTCGTAGTAGCCTGCCAACTTGGGGAATTGCTCTGGGCTGGCGAACTTCAGCTGCAAAAAAATATTCCGCAAATCCGTAAAGTTTAGTATAACAACGTTTAGTCCGTGCGGCATGATGTGTCAGTTATACACAAAAGCTGTTACACACACAAAAAAAAAAAAGAAAAAAAGAAGACGAAAAGAAGAAGAAGTGAGTTTGAGTTTGAATAATTTACTCAGAAGAAATGCGCGCTGACTAGAGTTGTCTTCGTTTTTATAGGGCGAAGGCAGCACTCTTTTTGAAGCGTGGTATGGGCGGGTACGGCGCTTGTCCCATCCTATATACAGTTGGCAATACAACTAGTATCCCATCCTATACAGTACGGGACATGACGCCATGTTTGCCGACATCGCATTTCAGAAATATGCGCTTCCATTTGCTGACTCGTCAAACGATACGTTGAACACATAATGCGTGTGTGTTGCGGTGCGGGGATGTTCCCGTGAAGATTTTTAACATCAGGTATAGGGAACGATGTCAACCTGCCACCGCCTTGCGAAGTGCACAGTTCCCAGCACTGCTCTCTCTCTCTCTCTCTCTCTCTCTCTGCGAAGGGATCAGCGAATCCCTGCTCGTACAAGATTTAGGACTTCGGCTACACTACCGACGCGGCCACCCTGTGCTGCAATGCAGCGAGAAATCCACACCTGATAGTTAATCTCAACTGCCAGAAGGAGGAACCGTTTCCTACCGCGATGCGGGACGAGAGGCTGGAAGAGCGTTTGAATGACAGACCACCGAATGCGTGGCACTCCGAACAGGACCGCAACTCTGTGCCACAGCGTATCGGGCACAAGGCACTGATGAAACGCGTGTTCTACAGTTTCGTGACAAGCACACAATGGACAGAAAGGAGTGCCGACTCCGAACCGAGCCAGACGGTCCCGAAGCGGTAAAACATCGTGTGCCAAGCGCCATTGCAGGCTAACCCGACGTTCGTCCAACCAGCCCGCGGTGACTAGACGCCAAGCAACCTGCCGGGGCTCACCAAGGCCCACAGCCGCCGGAGGCATGGGGAGCAGCTCCAAGAGGAACTTGTACAGACACTTGACAGTCCCCATAGAAATGCGTTCACCAGGGTATAAGACTCACGCAGGCGCCGCATGGAGGAGACATATACTCTCTGAGGTGCGGTGCGACAAACTCAGATCGAGGCCTACTCAGCGAAAAAGCAGCAAAAAACCTGATATCAGAACCCATGAAGAACTGTCACAGATCATGGTCAGCGTGGCACGGCTCCGTGAGCGCATCAAAAATACCTCTAAGACCAAGGGCAAGACACTTGGTCTTCATATGTGGAACCCATAGGCCACCTAACTCCCGCAGGCACATGCGGGCATGTCACACCCATTCCACCCTGCTACCCCAGATGAAACGAAAAGCGATGCGGGTCGCAGCCACCAAGATTTTACGGGGGGGGGGGGGGGATAGCGACACTGCCGTGGTACCAGTATACTTACTGAAAAACCACGAGGCGGCAAGACGGGCTCGACACGTGATAGGGAGCACCAAACCTCTGAGATAAGCGAGAACAGGAACACTGCGCTGGTGCACCCTCAGCCACGAGGACGGCGAGAGTCCGCAACTATTAAAGTTATATCGTGGTATACGAACGTCGTCTTTAACAGGAATGCCAAAGGGCGCCGGGCACAACGGGGTAGAAGGAAGAGCAAAACACTCTTCGCCCGATTAATGCGCGCATTTGATACGTTGCCATAGGCATCTAGAACACCTACGACGGCGGCAACAGAAGCTTCATCTCTGAGTATTAGAGACAGGTCATCTGCGTACGCAAAAAGCGGAAGAGCTGTAGAGCCAGGTAGCTTGAGCATGCGCGAAGGAAGTAAAGTTGCAAGAGACTCCAAAAGTGGACTAAAGACCATGGCACAGGGAGCAGGGGACAAAGGACAACCATGCCGCACACCGGACTTTATCGGAAATCTGGCAGACAGAGCCCCATTTAGCCCAATAGTATCCTCTTAAAAATGATGGTGGTGGTGGTGATGGTGAGAGGGCTTGCCGTTGTCGGCCTCACGTATGTGGGCAACGTCACGACTGACGCCCTGGGGAAATGTGCGTCCTGGGCCGACTTCTAGGGGAACTGTGCCGACATATGTCTGAAAGCGTCTGAGGAAAACCCAGGAAAAACCCCAGACAGCACAGCCGGCACCGGGATTCTCTTAAAAATGAACTTCACCGCATAGCACGCTCCTAGCCAACCATAATATCGAATGATATTGTTGACTGCCTTGATTTGTTGAAAACGGGAGGCGTACGTCTTTTTTGTGACACTTATGCTGTTCATAATTGTCACAGAAAAGGCGTACGCCTCCCGTTTTCAACCAATCAGGGCAGATAACGATATCATTCGCAATGATGGTTGGCTAGGAGCGTGCTATGCGGTGAAGTTCATTTTTAAGAGTGTAGCTGAAGCTCCGGTGTACAGAGTTCTGATCCAGCCAATAACCGTAACAGGGAAACCAAAAGCGTGCAGGACCTGGTACATGTACCTGTGGTGCACCCTGTCTTCTCTTGGTCAAAAGAGGCCAAAACTGCGGGTTGATATAAGCCCAATAAGGGGCATCACGCAACGCAGAAGAATGGAGCTGCAGGGACCGTCCGGAGACAGCGCAAACCTGCCAAGGAGGAGTGACAAGGCCCAGAACGGGAGAAATTCGCTGCAATAGCACGTTAGAAGTAATCTTATAGTCAGTATTCAGTAGAGACACGGGCCTATAAGCGATCCGATCGTGCCTACGAGACTCATCCTTGCAGAGCAAGATAATAAAGCTATCTCCCTTGGAAAGGCACAAGAGGCCGCCCGCCAAACAGCTATTGAAAAGGATAGTCAAAGGACGGGACAAAGTCGACCAGAAGCATTTAAAGAATTCAGCTAGAAGTCCATCAGAGCCGGGAGACTTCCCAGTGTGCAGGGCCATGACTGCAGCCGTGTATTCAGCTCGCGTAAAAGGGGCGGCACTGAGAGCAAAGTGCTTTGCACAAGGCAAGAAAGAGTGGGCGAAAGAAAAATTATTTCCCGGAACAGCACAGCAAGCGGCTATAGGCCCCGACGACCTTGTTATAGGCCCCTACTATTCAAAGACACTGGACTTTCGTATTGCCAACTGTAGGATGGGACAAACGAAAAATAGTACTGCTCTCGCCCTAAACACTCCCTGTATTGGCATCAGAGAGGAAGACCAGCCACAAACACGCTCTTTAGAAAAAATCTTCCCGGAAACAACACCGCAAGCGATGTTGCCCCGACGACCGTTTTACGGGCCGCGCTACAAACACGCTACCATCCACAACAATGCGTATAATATGCATGCATCTTACACCTTGCAAGCATTATACGACTTGCCTATCCTCCGGTATAGCAATACAATATACATGGTGTCCGCGCTAACCAGGGAAGGATAACGGATATATTTTCGTTACCGTCCTCATTTTCGGTACTGCTGTATTTTCGTTTCCATTATCCGTTTCCGATACCAGCCTTACAATTTCGTTTCTGTTACGTTTCCGTTACTGTTTCCGGTAATGGAAATGCTGTTACAGAGCTGCGGGAGGACAGCCCAGCTCTGTGAGCAGGCTGTTTTGCCCAAGTGCTGCTTCGGTGTCACGCGTACACAGTACACCAGTAATTTTACGTCGTTGGGATGCTCACATCTTGCAAGATTTTTTAAAAACGTAGGAACATGTCTTCAGTCTTCACTCACTCTGAGTCCAGCAGCTCAAGATGGGTGTAATTTTCAACCAATGTTGCATTCATTAGTGGACGCTATCAGTTGTACATAATACTGCCATAACCACAGTGAAACGAAAAAAAAAAGAGAGAAATCAATAACTAAAAATCGTAGGATGTCATGCTCGTTCTGTGGTGGGGTATAGTCATGTGTTGATGTCATGGAGTTATGAGGCGTGCGACGAGGTAAGCCAGGGACCCACCGCGGTCTAATATTGCGGTTTGTTTCCATGCTCTCGTGTAGCATTTAGAGCATTACAGGGAAGTCATCAAAATACAAAAATAAAATGAAAAGTCACTCAAATTTCATGGCACAACAGGAATAGCCATTACTCGAATTCAATACCGGACAATAATTTTCGTTTCCGTTTTTGTTTCCGGTAATGGAGGACCGTGGTATGCGTTTCTATTTCCGTTATCGTTACCATCTCCAATTTCGGTAATATACCGTTTCTGTTTCTGTTACCACTACCGTTACCCTTCCCTGCCCTAACTATGGACAAAATTTTATAGAATGCGATTTTTAATGGCGATGTAATAATAATAATAATAATAATAATAATAATAATAATAATAATAACAATAATAATAATATTAATAATAATAAACGGCGATATATTCTACAACAAGTAAGCCAGTTTATGGTCATTTATGTGGTCATTTATATGGTGAGTTTATGCTCCCCTTCAGATTCGCTACGCGGTGGAGGGAGGCAAAGGGGAGCCGGTCCCTCATATATTGGAGAAGGGCCCCTTGATAACGCGGTCGATTACGCGGGTGGGCCGTGTCTCGCGCGGCCTATAAAACGGTCGTCGGGGCAATTATATCCTTTGCGGTGCTGTTCCCAGGATGATTTTTCTTAAAAATCAAGCAACCGCTTCGGACTTTATCCTAATTAATTTTGACCAAGGAAGTTTTTATTTATGAAAGCTGTTCGGAGCAACGAGAATAACTGTTTCTTTTCGTGCGCTGATGCCGTTTTTTTTTTTTTTAAAGGGATAGCGTTAGCGCCTTTTAGTGCTGGGTGTTTTGAAAGAGTGTTGCAGCACCTATATGTCTTTGAGAAAGTGCTCCAAGACACAA
Organism: Ornithodoros turicata; assembly: GCF_037126465.1. NCBI lineage: Eukaryota > Metazoa > Arthropoda > Arachnida > Ixodida > Argasidae > Ornithodoros > Ornithodoros turicata. The sequence goes on along the minus strand of NC_088210.1, from coordinate 16,264,211 downwards.
AGCACGTGGGTTGTCTATACTGATCTGACCAGTCCTTCAGCACGTTCTCTACGTCGAATAGTTGATTTGATGGCTACAATATTTCAAGAAACTGATTAGTGTCTCGCACTCGAACTCGAACACGAGCGTTCTAGAGCAGACTGCACCGTCGCAGCCTTACGTCTAGATTTTTTCTCTCTCATCTACCTATCTTTCTCCTTGTATCGCAGGTATCAGACAAATATCGCAGAGACACGAATAAAAAGATGATATACCTCTAGTGGCGTGGACAAGTAGACTACCAGGGCAACATCAGCCACGGTAAGCGAATCACCGACCGCGTATTTTCCGTCTCCAACGAGATGCTCAAATCCACGTAGCACATTTTCTTCCAGTTTCACCAACTCTTCCGGTGTCGGCTTTCTGAGCTCGTAGAAACGCGGCCTCTGCAAACAGATGCATTACACTGAATGCTATACCCATAATGTATTGAATGCTTTTTGTTTTCAAAAAGGAGCAGTGAAGGACTCTTCCATAGATTTTTCATTTTTGACTGCGGTGGGTTGCAAGAGAAATATCAAGCATTCTTGCAGAAACGCAATATTATTAGCTGAGACAATTGATGTTCCGAGGCTGGAACACGTATAGAAAAGACAAATACCAGGACCGGTAATCCAGAAGATGTGGGTTCGAGTCCTACAGCTGGCTAACCTTTTCAGTGACTTCCATCTGTCATTATCAGCTGCTCCGCAACGCGTGAGGGAGGTCTCTGCTCTGCACATCCTCTATCGCTGCGAGATCGACCTATATAGGGGGCAACACTGTCACCTTTCTAGTGTGGATAACACGCCGGCCGATGATCGGAGTTGATGATTCTTTTCCGTAATTCTTGTGTATATGTGAGAACGTACCTGTGTTCGGTCCCGGGCCCCGATTTTGAACTTTCACATATCAATCGTTATCGTTATATCCCGTTATCGTTATCCCGTCACGAGCCGAAGTGATGCATTTAACGGGTGTTATGGGATAATGACAAGTTGAAGATCGGGGAACGATCGGGGATCGATCGGGGATCGATCGGGGATCGATGTCTTAATCATCGACAGTGACATCATTTGCGAATGGCATTATTGTTCTTCGTGCATGTCTTGATGCAACAGAAAGGAATGGCACTCGGTGGGAACGCCGTTCGATTTGCAGTGTGACAGAAAAAATATGTTATTGAAAAAATAGATTTACGTCTTATAACGTCGAACCCCCGATATCTGGGAAATTTTCAACATAAAATTCTTATGTCAGATGACGTGGGGGTCAAATTCCCGAAACTGGAGTCAACTAGAAGTTAACTAATTGAGGCGATTGTGTGCTGCCTATTTCGGACCAACCTCAGCGACTGAAGTGTCTTAAATAATGCGGTAGGGGTACTCTTAGGTGATCACTCTTACCATTTGCTGATAAAGTTGTACTCAGGAAGCTCAAGGGAGTTCTGTCTTTTTCATAGAGTACGCCTTAGTAGCCTTGTTATGCAGTACGCTCGTGTTTATGATGGAGTGTTGTATTGCCTAAAGTTTTAATAGGACACACCGATTGCAAGCCGTAAAGCCGCCTAGGGCGGACAGCAAAAAGGACAAGCGAGACAAGGACAAAGGACAAGGAGAGAAGCACCGTGTCCTGTGCTTCTCTCTCGTCCGCGTATTTTGCGCTGTATTTCCATGGGTGATCAAAAAGGAAAGTTATTAGTTTTCTTTTAAATAATCAATCAATCAACCAAAAGTTATTCACTCACAAAAAAGCCGAAGTAGTGTGGCTGTATATTACTCGTAATCGTCGCCAAAACGCTGTCCACCTTGGCGCGGGCTTTTGGGCACTTCGGGTAGAGCGGAGTGTCTGGTGCATACTTGTTGATCAGGTAGTACACTATAGCATTACTTGAAAGAAGAAAAGATAGAGTAATCAGCCATACACAATGGAATCAATCTGCTCTGATGATCGATCCCAGTTACCTCTCGTATACAGCAAATCCATCGTCGACAAGGGTAGGGACCTTCTTGAAAGGGTTCAGCTGAAACGAAAGTGATGGAAGCAAGCTGATAAGTAAGTGCCCCAGGGAAAAACCTGGCGAATTCAGGTGGTCATTTCGTGGCAACACGGCCGCCTAGGTCGGCGCTCGCGCTGGATCAAGTGACCGTTGCCACCCTAACATGAGCGCCAGGAATCTAGCTTTTAGGTTTTAGTGGCTTGGATCACGCTAGAGGCATCGCGGTCGCCTCTCTTCGAGTACCGTCGTCCGCTAACCCACGTGAACTTCGCCGTGAGTGCCAAGCAGGGCCCTAGCCACCCTCGCGGTGCGGATGTGACGGCACCGGATATAGTTGGACAATCTCCTGCACCCGGAGCTCGGAAAACGCCACGAGAACATAACGAGATCGCTACGTTTTGACCACGCGAACATGATAGCTCGGGATGGCAGAAAAATCTACCGGGAAATGACCACGCGAATTCGCCACAAGTGACCCATTAAACTTTCTCTCTTCTTGTTTTTGGAGAATTTACCCGCGTCCAACGCGTTACCCGTACAATATCGCAAATCGGGACCCACATGCGTAGGAAAGGTTATCGGCGGGTACCCGCGGGTACCCGCGTAACTATACTATCTGAGGTAGAATACAAAACGGTTTGAACCAATAACATTCACTTAATTGGCATCCATGTTGGGACCATCCTACACCTTACTTCCATTTTCGTTCATTTAACGATACTACCGTCATGTCTGAGCATGTAACGAACGTCAACACTTCAGCGCGTCAACCATATACACTGACCTCTACTCACCTTGACGAACTCCGGCTTGTGATTCGCTTTTCCGGCCAGATCGAGGTCTTTGACGTTCAGAGGAACACCCAGAACTTTCGCCACCATACGTACTGTACGACAGGGTGGACTGCCGCTGGTTTGATACAAATCGATCGTCATATCTGTGCCCTTATCCTACCGAGATTTAGGAGTCACTTTTGATTCAGAACCGGCGCTGTTTGACATCAAACGGCCGAAGACACCCCACTGCCGGCGCTCACAGTCACGTGCAAAGGGCCGTGTATAGGCAGCATGCAGTAAAAAAGAACAGGGCCGGTTTTGCGCTATCTTCTCTCCCACAGGAGAGCGAAGTTGCTTTGACGGGGGAAGGGGCATGATTACTTCCGCATTGACCTGTTGAACGAGGATTACGCAAGAGTTGTAGTTGTGGCTGCGCGAGCATTGTTCAGGCCGAGGTACGACGCCTGCTATACAGGCACAGGGGTGACACAGACCCGCCATTGCTATAACTATCCTCAAGCGGGTGCTTTTGGCAAAACTGCCATCTTGTCCTGGTCGCACGTCATAGAAAACGTCATTTTGAGGTCATATGACTTCGTTTACATGCCGTTTTGCCGCTTACCGACATATTTCCGTCGTCATACACATCTCATCTCTTACAGAGGTTTGTCACGTGACCAGAGGGGAACATATGAACACACAAGGGAACAACACAGAACACATTGCATATCTCCATCATTTACCGTACTTACTATCCAAGTACGTCAGTTCATCCTGACTAAGCGCAGTTGGGGGTTCAGTAAACTCCTTTACAGCGAACACCTTTTTAACGAAAATACCACTACAGCAAATTTTTTTGCGGTCCCGCTGGAGCCCTATAGGTCCAATAATAGACATCCTTTTTAGCGACAATACCTTTACTGCAAATGTTTTTTGCTGTGCCCTGAGTTTCGTTGTAAAGGAGTTTGACTGTACATTTTTCGCCCCCTTTTTTCGAAATTAGGAATGTCTAAAAAAATTTCCGTTCATCTTTTGACCTGAACCTGCATTCTATCTGTGTTTGTTCCACCTTTGGTTTACCTCCACACTCTTAGAAATGAATTTCACCGCATAGCACGCTCCTAGCCAACCATCATCTCATGATATCGTTATCAGCCCTTATTTGTTGATAACGGGGAGCGTACGCCTTTTTTGTGACACGTATGCTGTTCATATTTGTCACAAAAAAGGCGTACGCCTCCCGTTTTCAACAAATAAGAGCTGATAACGATATCATTCGCGATGATGGTTGGCTAGGAGCGTTCCATACGGTGAAGTTCATTTTTAAGAGTGCACATCGACTACACTCTTAAAAATGAACTTCACCACATAGCATGCTCCTAGCCAACCACCATCCCGAATGACAACGTTCTCGCCCCTGATTTGTTGAAAACGGGAGGAGGAGCCTATTTTGTTCCCATTATGCACGGCACAAAATAGGCTCCTCCTCCCGTTTTCAACAAATCAGGGGCGAGAACGTTGTCATTCGGGATGGTGGTTGGCTAGGAGCGTGCTATGTGGTGAAGTTCATTTTTAAGAGTGTAGCATCAAGGGCTAAGGGGCCGTTTACTGTGCCCTTTGTCTTATTTCTACGTTCCATCAACTGTACTCGTGTTTCTGTCCGTTGTCCTTACACCTCCAGTTTCTTCGTATAGCTACACTTTTAGAAATGAACTTCACCACATAGCACGCTCCTACCCAATCATCATCCTGAATGACAACGTTCTCGCCCCTGGTTTGTTGAAAACGGGAGGCGGAGCCTCTTTTGTGCAGGCACAAAATTGGCTCCGCCTCCCGTTTTCAACAAATCAGGGGAGCGAACGTTGTCATTCGGGATGATGGTTGCCTAGGGGTGTACAATGTGGTGAAGTTCATTTTTAAGAGTGTATGTACCAACAGGACCACTCAGCCATCCTAATCAGACTACAAATGCCTTGTTATTACTGCCTCGTGGGTGGACGGACGCTTCGTCACGTGGCTCCTCCAAATTTTTCCCTCTCCTCTGCACTCTAAAAGCAGAACCTCGCCACATAGCACGGCCAAGGCCAACCAAAACGGCAACAGCTCTATTTTTATGATGATGATGATGATTGAGGAGTTTCGTCGCCAGGTGAGATACTCTGCCGCATTGCTCATTGCACAGAATTATACCGTTATCACTCCTAATTTATGGGAAACTCGGGGGCGTACACGCCTCTTTGTGACAATTAACATAATGGCATGTCTGATTTTTTAAACCAATAATGGGCAGAAATGTGTGATCTCTGGGCTGGTGGTTGACTAATATGCAATTTGAAACATGTGGCCATTTTAAGACCATTAAGTTTTCAACGAACACGTGAACGGCATGGCCTATAGCTTAGTTCCAGCTTTCTTCTTTTCTAACCCGATAACCTCAGTTAAAAAAATAAAAAGTCTAGATTTAGACGCTATCAGTGCATTATGGCCATGGTTGTCCCTGTGCTGGAAAACGCAAGTCATCATGATGCTGTAATTTTCGATCAGCCACGGACTGTGAGCACCCTTACTAAACACATTAGGAAAGACAACTTTTATTTTTTTTATATTTCAGCTTGGGATAACAGCTGTATTCATTCATGCAAGTTGCTCAATCCGCTTTAGCATGAGTTCTAATCCAGGACGGTTGATTTCTTCGTAGCCGGGCAGTTCCTGTTTGATTCTGTTGTAGTAGCTTGCCAACTTGGGGAACTTTTCAGGGCTGGCAAACTTCAGCTGAAAAAACAAAGCAACAAAGAACATTCCTAAAATCCGTAAAGTTCAGTGTAACACCGTCAATACTCACTCATTCAATGTAAATACAACTCACAATGCTTGCCCATGCACATCGCATTTCAGAAATACGCACTTCCATTTTCTGACAGGTCAAACGATATGTTGAATACATAGTGCGTGTGTGTTGCGATACGGGCCTGTTCCCATAATTTTTTTTCTTCTAAAATCAAGTAGGGAAACTTGCTTGTGGACGCTGGCCCTTTTATACATACTGGAAAATATTTTTTTTTCAAGGAAAGTTTATTAACAGTGCTTACTTACAGTAAACAAGCTATTACAATAATAGTTTTACCAGTGATGGCCACTGACTACTTCTACAGTTGTTTAACTATAACTACTAACTACTTCACGATGGAGTAGTTTAACTAGTGTTCAACTACTTTTCAGGGAGTAGTTAAAATTACTTCTTTAACTACTGCAACGTATTTTAACTACATCTATAACTACTTAACGTTGTCCGTCAACAACAATCCCTTGTAGTGTTATTGGACACCTAAATATGAATCACAGGTAGTGATAATGATATTTAAAATATACTCTTGTGCCTACGTCGCTTAATTCACATACAGTCGTAAAATCCACTGCCTTTCCCTTGTATATTATGCACTGACAAAACAGCTTGCTGCGAAAATATTTTCTATGGAGTGAAATCTTCCGCTATACACTCAGGCTCCTTCGTGACAGATCAATGCGCCACGCACAAATATATAAACTAAGTTACAGAATTATTTCACAGCAAATGAGGCTTCGCTAGACAAGCATTAAAAGTGAAGATTTAGTACACATGCACGGCACAATTGCTCTGCACCTCCGTTCTCATCAAACTCTAGTAGCTCGAGCACGCTCCTAGCCAACCATTATCTCGAATGATATCGTTATCTGCCCTGATTTCTTGAAAACGGGAGGCGTACGCCTTTTTTGTGACACTTATGGTGTTCATAATTGTCACAAATAAGGCGTACGCCTCCCGTTTTCAACAAATCAGGGCAGATAACAATATAATTCGAGATGATGGTTGGCTAGGAGCGTGCTATGCGGTGAAGTTCATTTTTAAGAGTGTATACGGCGTCTTCTTCGTCAGAACGTTTAGCTGTTCAGTTCAGGAGGCGACGCAGACTCTTCTTGAGTTCAGGCAGGAACTCTTACATTACAAGTTTAAAAGTAACATGGTTTTGCTTTTGATTGTTTCTTAGTTTTATGGAAAGAATTCATAGCTGTATTTGACGAACAACATGTTACATAAATTACGTTTCAGAAGAAGTATATGGGTATGTTTTCTCCTGAAAGTGAACTATTATTTATAGTTTGTTTTTCGATAAACAAAGATACTGTATTCTGCTTCAAAACACTTTTCAGCACTAACTACTTTACTAGTAGCTACTACTACTAGTCGTGCTTTTCAGCTGAATTATTTTCCCCCTTGCTTTTCATACTCTTTTTAAAGAAAGGATTCCAAAGGATTCGAGATGCCAGGAACGCTCGCGCAGCGATCCATGTAATGTCCACCAGAGCGTCCCGAGGATGCCAAGGTCAGCTCAAAACCGTCAACCTCGATGAGCTGCTTGCAAGAGAAAGGAACATTTAATCCGCGCACGATAGATGGCATCGTGCCCTAAAGTGAAGTGCGCGTGGCTATACCGTGGCGCGGAAACAAGATGGCGCATGCTCGCTCTTGGAACTCAGTGTCGATACTCTGAAGCGAAGCTTGTTTAGTGCCTCTGGTATACTATTGGAGAAGAGTCCCTCGATAACGCGGTCCACCCTCAGGCGAGTCGTGTCTGGCGCGGCCTATAAAATGGCCGTCGGGACAGTATCCCTTGCGACGCTGTTCCCGGGACGATTTTTTCTTAAAAATCAAGCAACCGCTCCAGACATTAGCCTAATTAATTTTGACCAAATGAAGTTTTTAATGATGGAAGCTCTTCGGAGCAATGAGAACGGCTGTTCCTTTTCGTGGGCTGATGCCGCTTTTCAGACCCAGAGGGATAGGTTGTTAGCTCCCTTTGGTGCTGGGTTGTCTATGATGACTTGACCAGTCCTTCAGCGCCTTCTCTACGTCGAATATTTGATTTGATGGCTACAATGTTTCAAGAATGCATTAATGTCTCGTACTCGAACTCGAACACAAGCGCTCTAGAGCAGACTTTTGCACCGTCACAGCTTTACCTCTCCATCTTTTTTTTCTTCTTCTTCTCATCCATCTTGTACCGCAGGTAAGATAAATATCGCGGAGACACGAATAAAAAAAAGATGATATACCTCTAGTGGCGTGGACAAGTAGACAACCAGGGCAACATCAGCCACGGTAAGCGAATCACCGACCGCGTATTTTCCGTCTCCCACGAGATGCTCAAATCCACGTAGCACATTTTCTTCCAGTTCCACCAACTCTTCCGGTGTGGGCTTTCTTAGCTCGAAGAAACGTTGCCTCTGCAAACAGATGCATCACTGAATAACGTATTGAGTGTTTTTTTTTTCTAAGGAGCAGTGAAGGATTATTTCATACAGGGCATTTATTTTTATCTTACAGATTTTTTATAGGACAAACCTATGAGAGCAGCATAAATGTCGTCTGTGCAGTTGAGTTATAGTATAGGGCAAGGCGGACATCCTCTCGAAGAAGGTGTACCACTACAAGATGATTGGTTAACTAAAATTTATTAATTAGCTCTTTAATTAGGAGGTTTCGGGCAAAAGCGAGATAAAGCAGAATGAGAGACTATCCTCGTTGAAAGCCATTCCACGCTTTAAAAATCCTGAAACGCGACCGTGCGTTAAAATATCCGTCCCCGAATTTTGATGCGCAAATGAGCCCGAAATCGAAACCGCGGCGTCCTGGAATGCAGGGAGCACGGCGCTCGTTTCATGTCAGAGGGCCACGTGATTTGGAGCGGATGCCCGCCTGGCCACGTATAACTCAACTGCACAAACGACATTTATGCTGTTCTCAAAGCTTTTTTGTAAAAAAAATCTGTAAATGATAAAAATAAACACCCTGTATACAGGATGTCCCAGCTAATTGCGAACATATTAAAAAATATATGATATATACATATAACTTTTTCCAAGACGAAATCAATTGCAACATAAGATATGCTGAAGGGCACTCCTTAGGAGGGCATTAGCAAAGTCCTAAAGCAATGCCTTAATGAACTTTCATTAATTAACTTTCTAATTCTAAAAGTACGAAGTTGTCCCAGTGAGAACATCTGTTCGTTTCGGTCACCTGATATCGTAGCCGTTTTCAGAACAAAAATCCATTCGATAGATCGCCCGCAAAAAATTCGTGAAGGAGCACCATTTTTTTTCTTTATTTTGGTCAAAGTTCTGAGCGCCAGAACTTTGCCAGCTGTCCCTTTTTTTCGCCCGGTCTCGAAGCGATCGAGCAGCGGGTTGCCCAACTATATCCGGTCGCATCCGCACTGCAACGGTGGCGAGCGCTCTCATTGGCCCGCACGTCGAAGTTCACGTGGTTTTGCAGACGACGGAACCCGAAGACGGGCGACTCCGGTGCCCCTAGCGTCATCCAAGTGACTAAAACCGCTAGATTCCTGACACTCATGTTCGGTTGGCAACGGTCACGTGATCCAGCTCGAGCGCCGTCCTAGCAATTTCCGAGTGCTAGGTCGTGTCGCCACGAAATGACCACCCGAATTCGCCATTACTTCTGCTTATTCCGGGATCGCGTAGAACGAGTGAGGTCCACGTCGCTCCGTGGTGCGAAGGGCCAGTAGGAACATAGCCTGATCGCATCAACGGCGTGACGTAACAAGAAGTATGCCAATCATATTTCGCCACCATGAGAGGGACACGTGGGCAGCCACTCCTAGCCACAGCTATAGTTAGCGACTCAAGTGTCTTAAATAATGTGGTAGGGGTGCTCCTAGGTGACCACCCTTTCCATTTACTGATAAGGTTGTTCCCAGGCAGTGACCTCGTTATGCAGCGCCCCCGTGTGTACGATGAAGTGCTGTATTAAGTTTTTAATATGACACACCAGAAGCAAGCCGTAAAGCCGCCTAGGGCGGGCAGCAAAAAGGACAAGCGGGACAAGGACAAAGGACAAGGAGAGAAGCACCGTGTCCTGTGCTTCTCTCTCGTCCGCGTATTTTGCAATGTATTTCCATGGGTGAGCAAAAAGGAAAGTTATTAGTTTTCTTTTAAATAATCAATCAATCAATCAAAAGTTATTCACTCACAAAAAAGTCGAAGTAGTGTGGCTGTATGTTACTCGTAATCGTCGCTAAAATGATATCCACCTTGGCGCGGGCTTTTGGGCACTTCGGGTAAAGCGGTGTGTCCGGTGCATACTTGTTGATCAAGTAGTACAGTATAGCATTACTGAAAAAAAAAAAAGCGAAAAGACAAAGGCATTAGCTTATATACGTGGAGTCACTCTGCTCCGATGATATATCGCGGTTACCTCTCGTATACTGCAAATCCGTCGTCGACAAGGGTAGGGATCTTCTTGAAAGGGTTCAGCTGAAACGAAAGCGATGGAAGCAAGTTGATAAGTATATAGGGTAGAGTCCTACGCGGTTCGACCCGTACCCGCATGTGTAAGACCTGCGTCCAACCCGTGTTCCATTACGAAACGGAACCAGCACTAGAGCACTGCACGGTCCTAATTTTCAGGCCCGCGTCCGCCCCGGGCACGACTGCTACGACCCGCACCCGGCCCGGGCCCGAAGTCTTCCGTTTTTGCTAATAAGTGCTAAATATTTTGCTGAGTACACTACGATACCCCATGTCATCGAGGACTGTGACTGGTATACGTACGTGTGACCGCCAGGCGTTTCGGCGTCAACTTGAGCTCCTTGACCGTAGACCGGGGGTGCCGAAGTGGCGGCCCGAGTGGCCCACGAGCAAAAATTAAAAAAATAAAGAATATTTGTCCCAAGCTTCATGAACTGTCGTGGCGTTGTATGGGGCTCTGTACTCGTGCAGTTCATCTTATATTGGTTATAGTCATATAGTCAAAGAAAGCTTTCGCCATTGACCTGTAACTGCCGATGACTCTCTAAACAAGAGACAAACGAGGACGGTTGGTATATATACCAACAGCGAAGACGACAAAAGTAACACAGAGACACACAGGGCACGTCGAACTGTTTTTGTGCTACTTTCATCGTCTTCGCGGATGACTCTCTAATCCTGCCCCTGCGTGGCTGATAATTACTTGACTGATATTTCTGGTACATTCCTACCAAAATTTCGGATAAAACGCGGTGAACTCAAGCAAAGATTCTTCGAGTTTAGGAGACTTTTGAAACGGAGCTTCTTCGGTGGCCGTTTTCCGCAGCTGTGGACGACGTTCTTCATGACTTACAAATGGAACTGATTGACCTGCAGTGCGATATACCCATATAGAAAAAAAGAAAAAAAGAAAAAAAAATATCTGAAGTTGGATCGGCTTCGTTCTATTCTTTTGTTGGACGAAGGTATCCGAATAGACGTATGTTGTCGCCGTGAAACCGATCCATGTTCGGTACAACAGACGTCTAATAATGATAATCATTCGTGGCTGTATGTCGCAAGACAACTGTATCGACATACGTCTGAATGAAACCATGAATTTTATCCCTCTTCCCAGTCCCTTAATTCTCGTGAGACGTATTAGGTGAGCAAAGTCCACTGACCGACAACTATGGCGTTGCATTATGATCACATAGTTGTCTCGCATTTAACTATGTATACTATATCTTAGACAGGATACAAAACGGTTACAAGGAAAGCATTCACTTAAAAGGGTTGGGACAGTTTCATAGATGTGGTTCATTACATCACGGACGTGTTGTATACCGCACACCAGAATGCAGAACAAAAAAAATAAGTATTGTTCTACGTGTCGTACTTAGCGAGATACAAGCCCTCGAACAAGCACACTTCCAAGGAAAGCGCAGACGTCACAGAGCTAGCCGCGTCCATTGGTCCATTCCCACTGGGAGCCACAAGCACATGACTTCTCGTGGCAGCGGCGAGGCTGTGACATCGGAGCCGCATGATTTTCCGTATTCGCGGTGCCCATTTTCTCCGCTTCTATTATCCTCTTCGCTGTGAAACTTTCAATAGACATTCTTAGAGAAGCAAGCGCAACCTGTGCTACGCAAGGGCTCATGGGAACTTAGAGCGCCATTACGAGACGGCCAGGAGGGGGAGGTAGAAGAAGAACAACAACATTCCGGTGTGCGCATCAGCGTTGTCAGCCGAGACACAACGTAACCGTAGCAGACGATAGAGCCGTATCCCTCAAAGTTCCCATGCTGCCTTGCGCCGCGCGCTTGGTGGCGTGAGCATCTTTTAAAAAATCGTCTATTAAGGTTCACATCGGTGCTGAAGAACCGTCTTTTAGGGTTATCTGGTATAACCTGGGGGGTGACATGTCGCAACCCATTTAATTGGCATCCCATGTTGGGACACCCTACACCTCACTTCCATTTGCGTTCATTTAACGATACCATCGCCTTTCTGATCATGTGACCAACGTCAACACTTTGGCGCACGAACCATATAGTACACTAACCTCTACTCACCTTCACAAACTCCGGCTTGTGATTCGCTTGTCCGACCAGATCGAGGTCTTTGACGTTCAGGGGAACACCGAGAACTTTCGCCACCATACGTACTGTACGGCAAGGCGGACTGCCGCTGGTATTATACAAATCGATCGTCATATCTGTGTCCTTATCCTACCGGGAATCAGGGATCACTTTTGATTCAGAACCGGCGCTCTTCAATTTCAAGCGGCCAAAGACACACCACTGCCGGCGCTCGCAGTCACATGGGCCGGTGTTTCGCTATCCTCTCTCCCAGGAAAGGGGAGTTGCCATGGCCACGACTACTTCCACATAAACCTGTTGAGAGATGATTTCGAAAGAGCAATATAGTTGTAGCTGCGCGAGCATTGTTCAGGGCGACGTACGACGTAGACTGTTTGCACTGCTGTGCGCCGGAAACGATATGCTATCTCTCTCACAATGGCACGTGTCCATAATGGGGAGTTCTTGCCGGTTTTAGCGTGAGCTCGAGATTGGCTGCATCTTCTGGAATTGTGCGAAACGCGTTATGCGATGATATATATGCGATAGCTATACTGGGGGGGGGGGGGGGCATCTTTTGGCCATGCGCTGGTTTCTTGAGCTCGATTCGTTTCCAGTGGCTGCCTGGTCCGGTTTGTGCTACTTGGTTCCACAGCACCACCCACAGACGAGCGCGTTGTTTTCGTTCCTGCTCGTCGCGGCACCCTGATCTTCTGGCACCCGCACTGATTTCGGTGGCATATTAAATGCTGAACACTACACACTGATGCACGTGGAGAGACCACCCTTTCAATGTTTACAAACAGAACGCACAACCGGAAGTTGTCTAGGGTTCCCAGCGTCAGCGGCTATGTGTGGCGCCACGCCGTGTCGCTCATTTCAGTTAAACCCTTTCACTGTTTACAAGTAGTGAAAGGGTTTAACTCAAATTAGTGGCACATGTGGCCGCTGACGCTGGGAACCCTAGACAACTTTCGGTTGTGCCTTCTGTTTGTAAGCAGTGAAAGGGTGGCACAAATGGCGCGTATCTAGTCTTCTGCTTGCTCCTGCCTTTCTACCTTTTTACACAACCTTTTCGTCCCGTGTGCTCTCCCCAAGGACACCCTCTTTGCCATGGACGGGCCTGCAAGACTGCTGATGGTGGTTGGTCCAAAAAATATCGCTTTAATAACACTCATGCAACCGTTGTCAAGCCGAACATGAGCAATAATGTCCAAAGGAAAGCCACTGTGCTATGCTAGAAACCCCTGTCTAGGTTTAATCTCTACCACGTGGAGCACTGTGAATTTTTCTTTCAGTAGAAAATGAGGGGGGGGGGGGTAATGGCAGGATAGGCTCGCCGTTGTTGGCCATACAGAAGTCGGCGTCGTCACAACTATAGCAAAAAAGAAAAAGAACACAAAACACAAAGGACGTACGGACGGATGTAGGATAGAGGAGGATAAAGGATGGGGATGCGGTGAGGGTGCACGAGTTCGTCGGGGAGAGCAAAGTATTAGATGGGTCATTGAGCAAGACCTGCCTTCTGCAGAAAGAGAATGAGGTTTCTTGCTTTGGCAGAAGAACCAGCGGGGTAGAGGATGTCCGCAAGCGTGCCCGAGGTGGGAGCGAGGGAGATGTTCTTCGGGCGCAGAATTGTATGCTCGGCCGTCTCACAGGATGTGTTCGATTGTTTCGGGTTGTTCACAGTGGCCACAGCAGGCGTCACCCCTAGAGCCGATCTTGAATAGTTGAGAGTTGAACACACACCCAGTGCGGAGCCTATGGAGCATGGTCTGTATGCTTCGAGGAGAATGAACTTCACCGTATAGCACGCTCCTAGCCAACCATCATCTCGAACGATATCGTTATCTGCCCTGATTTGTTACGTTTGTACGCCCCTCATAGCATCAGTTGCTTCGCGGCGTTAACGTGCAATCAAAAAGCTTCACTACGTTAGCCAACTCCTACACTCTTAGAAATGAACTTCACCGCATAGCACGCTCCTAGCCAACCATAATTTCTAATGATACCGTTATCTGCCCTTTTTTGTGAAAACGGGAGGCGTGAGCCTTTTTTGTGCAATTATGAACAGCATAAGTGTCACAAAAAGGGCGTACGCCTACCGTTTTCAACAAATCAGGCCAGATAACGACATCATTCGAGATGATGGTTGGCTAGGAGCGTGCCATGCGGTGAAGCTCATTTATAAGAGTGTATTGCAAACGGTCTCGGAATCAAAGTCCCGGGCGAGGAAGTGGTGGATCCAGCTCGACTTTCTGAAAAACATCTTCACTCTCAGAACAGAAACTTCACCCGCATAGCACGTTGTGCGCCAACCACAACCACGAATGATAGTGTTATCGCTTGTGATTTGAAGAGAGCGAGAAAGAGACGGTGGGGCGTACGCCTTTTTATAGCAATTTTCATATATCCAAATTGCAGGTGTTGTTTCCAATGCAACCCCCAATAGACGGATCATCTCCCATGAATAGAAGGATTAGCCATTGTGTAGGGTACACCACTAGGGGCCGCTACGAGCGCCGCTTCACCACTAGGGGCCGCTGTCGCGTTCCGCGGATGACGTCATTGCTATGTTGGGGAGCATGGTGAGACACAGCGGGAGGCACGGGATGGCGATGCGAAGTTGAGCGCCCTTCTGCTGGCTGTAGTGGCGCTGCGGGCGACAGGACAGACGCTCTCGGTGGCGGCGTTATAGCCTGGTGCTCTTCAAATCAGAAGCGGTAACCCAATCATTCGCGGCAGTGGTTGGAGGACAACGTGCTATGCGGTGAAGTTCTGTTCTGAGAGTGTCCTTCATTACGAAAAGTACGTTTCAAAACGCCTCTCGGTCCCTGCGCCTATATCTGTCGAAGCTAGAAAACCAACGGGAAAACAAGCACAAAAACTGGACAATCTTTATTGCACGTGTTCTGAGAATTCAATATATCTTCATGTGTTGACCACATATAGGAACCGTAGAGCTCGCAGCTGTCCTCGGTCCCCCACCATCACTCTCTCTCTCTCGCACACGCACATTCAGCTGTACGACAAAATGCACTGTGCTTTGTTCACGCGAGCTGCGCGATGCGCCTTGTGAGTCCTTCGAATCCAGGACGGTTTATTTCTTCGAAGCCAGGCAGTTCTTCCTTGATCGTGTTGTAGTAGGACACCAGCTTAGGAAACTTCTCGGGACCAGCAAATTTCAGCTGCGAAGTTTAACAATAGGATCAGTAAAAACGGACCAGGGCAACGTCGGACGAAAAAGCACACTCTTGAAGATGAACTTCACCGCATAGCACGTTCCTAACCACTATCCGGAATAACATATGGTTTTCGTCCCTGATTCGAAAATGGGAGACGTATGTCTTTTTTGTACCACTTATGCAGGACATAATTGCTACAAAAAGGCGTACGCCCCGGCCCTTTTCAACAAATCAGGGGCGAGAACGATGGCTCGCCGTTGTCGGCCTCACAGATGTGGGCAACCTCACGACTGACGCCCTGGGGAATGTGCATCCTGGGCCGACTTCAAAGGGAACTGTGCCGACATATGTCTGAAAGCGTCTGAGGAACTACCTAAACACAGAACTTCACCGTATAGCACACTCCTAGGCAACCAGCATCCGAAATGGCATGGTTCTCGCCCCTGATTTGAAAACGGGAGGCGTACGTCTTTTTTGTACCACTTATGCAGGAGATAATTGCTACTAAAAGGCGTATGCCCCCAGCAGTTTTCAACAAATCAGGGGCGAGAACGATGTCATCCCGAATGACATCGGCATTCCCCTGATTTGCTGAAAACAGACGTACGCCTTTTTGTTACACTTACAAAAGGGCGTCCGCCCCATGCTGTCCACAAATCAGGAGTGATAACGGTAACATTCTGTGCGATGCTCATCTTCTCCTTCATTTATTGTTGTCGTTGTTCTGTGCGATGGTTGGCCTTCAGCGTGCTATGTGGTGAAGTTCTGTTTTAAGGGTGCGGGTGATGGTTGGCTAGGAGAGTGCTATGCGGTCAAGTTGATTTTTTTAAGAGTGTAAAAATGAAAGTTATACCTCGAATGGGAGTGTCAGGTGAGCTACCAAGGAGATGTCGGCCAGGGTGAGGGAATTCCCCACAGCGTACTTTCCGTCGCCAGCGAGATGTCCCAGCCCACGGAGGACGTTGTCTTCCAGTTTAGCGATATCTTCTTCCGTCGGTTTCTTCAGGTCGAAGAAACGGGGTCTCTGCGTTCAGGAGCGCGTAACGTAATGATTACAGAATCTGCAGATCGACACACCCCTTACGGGATATACGCTGTAGATGGAATGGATGCGTTTCTTTCTTATTTTATATATTCCGGGTTAACGCCGCGAAGCAACTGTGGCTATGAGCGGCGTACAGATGTGGACAGATGGAGAGAGGACAGCAGAAAGGAGTGGAGAGACGGGGGGATTAGTATGAATCCTGGGCAGACTTCAGGGACACTGTGCAGACATTTGTCTTCGGAAAGCCCAGGGAAATCCTCAGACAACACAGCCGGTGGTAGGATTCGAACACACCACCTCCCAGTCTTCGGCACTACCGTGGCTATGGATGAGTTTCCGTGGCAACAGTCAAGTGCTCCGGATAACCCTTTTGCGTGATATCACCGTTCATAACACGGGGACTGCAATATACTAGAAGCTGTACAGTGTGCGCTACCAAGAAATATTTATGCATTGAATGGTACCACGCCTATACTGACGCTTGGGACACGCGGTTGATGTACGATATATAGTATACGTAGTCAACGCCTTGGGTCTTCCAGTTGCCATGTTCCTTGCTATCGTTCAAGCAGCCAGTTTAGCGCAGTCAAAATGTTCTCGAATCGACAGAAAGGCTGCGACGAAGTGAGGAAAATATGTAAACGGGAGTACCGCAGATAGGTTGCTTGCAGCTATGAGGACCTGCTTCTCCGCTTTTGTGTACTACTGGCAGGCAGAAGCCACAAACTACACGCGTCCTTGCTATGAGCGCGCGATCCACGGATGTGTGCCCCAGTCACAACGCATCACGGAAGCACTGAGACGAGAAACCCGTATCCGTAAGGAACCGTACTAAGGCTTCGATGACCAGTCGCTGGAATGGTTCCCTGACGGTGACCGTGCTTATACTGAGCTAACACGATCTCGGATGATCATGGGCAGCGCGCACTTGACTGAGCATGCGCTTAATGTCCGCCAGTGTGTCAGGAGTGTGTGTGTGTGGGGGGGGGGGGCAGCAAATAACACACGTGGTCATGTACGCCAGAACACGTGAATAGTTCCTAGGGTGGCCGGCGCACACCACTGTGACGCTTCAGCCGCTGCGGTGTGAGGGTGCCTCGATACTTGTGCTACTTGCGCCCTCTTTACGGCATCCGGCCCTGTAAAGACCGACTTCACCATGGGCTTCACTCTGTAAAGAGGGCGCAAGTATCGAGACACCCATGCAATGTTTACGTAACAAGGGGAGGTCTATTGAAGTATCCAACTGGGCGCTGTGAAGCTTGTGTTCGGTTTGTCTCTATGTTTAACTGCGTCTCATCCACTACTATGTGTCGTTTTTTTTTTTTTTTTTGAGGTTTTCAGTGTTAAACAATTATTGGCATAAGACTTACAAAAAAGGCAAAGTAGTGCGGCTGAATGGTGCTAGTGATGGCGGCCAAGATCTTGTCGACGTTCGCGCGGGCCTTTGGACACTTCGGGTACAGCTCGCTGTCTGGTTGATACTTGTTTATCAGGTAGTACAGGATCGCATTGCTGGACAGAAAAATAGTCGAGATTAGAAGGTCAGAAAATTCGTGATTTCGAGCTGGCAAAGTAGTATAGAACCTCTGAAGTTACAAATGAGGGGAGGAAGAAAAAAATATGTTTTAAAAAAAATCCCCTAAGGTTAAAAACGAACCGCACACGCAAAACGCTATTACCCGAAGGATGCTCTCATGCTGCACAGGTTATCTTTCCTGATACAGATTATCTTATCGGATGCACGCAACCCCCCCCCCCCCCCTTTACCCGGCAAAATATTTATGTTTATTCGAATATTTCGTCTTCGAAACTTTTCCTGTGACATTTTGGGAACCTGACATTCTCAGTGCTGTGATGGTGGTTCAGTCATAGTTACGAAGATCCCTTTCCTGTCGAACGCAAATAAACAGTACAATAAATACAGTAAATAATGTAAATACAGGAGTGGGAACGTTTAGTTCCTATGAGCACGGAAAACGAATTCATAATTTTTTTTCCCCGTGCGACTAAGATTTTTCTTTCTCGACAGAATGGGTGGTTCCAGATCACACGGAAGTTAAATTATCAGATTAAGTTAGATTCGATAGTAAAAGAAAAAGCGTGGCGACGAGGAGGGAGCACAAATGCAGAGTAGCAAGCTAGCTGCGACTAACCTCTTCGAATATTCGCCTTGACATCCCCCCCCCCCCGACTAACCCGTGTGGAGATGGACTTATGACAAATCGTAGACATTTCTCAAGTTTAATGGATTTTCATGAAGGGTATCCTTCGGTCATTGACACTCCGCGCATACAAAGCTCGTGACTATACATAACGCATATTCAATAGAAAACAGAAGATATCCAACTCGACACTTCTATTCAGCGCCCACCATTTCCTCGGCAAAGGCAACGTTTGTCGGGAACCTATTGCATATTCTCATTATATCGCAAGCGAGTGCATATCTTACGGAAATCGAGGCAGAATGAACTGGGGGAATTCTATGAGGATCGCTCTTTCGTGGACACTCGTGAGACGGCAGCTGACGCGACGCGAAGGGGTTATTTCAGACGGCGGCGTGACGGAGTTCGTACTTCCTGTAAGCTCTTTTTATTCATTTTCAAAGAAACCGGTTTAGTTTGAACCGTGGCCGACGAAGCATATCCGTCTGAGTACTTGAACGGCATCGCAAGCCATGACGTGAGTTGAAAAAGAAAAAAAAAAAAAAAAGGACAGTCTGCTGATAATGGCGCCGAGAAGTTTGAGAGTCGCCTCCAAGTGCAGACTGAGCGAACCGAGTCGTGGGGATGTTCCCGGGCAGTATATGTGTTCCAAGTAAATCGCATTTTCATTCCAATATGAGAGTTTTATACTGCAAGTGACAGAAACGAAACCGAAACGAGGATCCCCACGAAGAGCCGGCACAGTGGCGCCTCTAGTGAAGGAAGGCAGCGGTGTCGTCACGAAAAGGAAAAATCAATTAATCAATCAACGGTTGACTGCAGCTGATAAAATGTTGAAGTAGAAGGTCAATACAATGTGTCAACTAGCCTGCAATAAAAGCTCCTTTCTCATTTCAATTCAATTAAATCTTATCTAAAATTAGCGTAACTATTATATTGGCTGGGAGACCCAATAACTACAGTGTTAGAAAAATTTATACCTTATAAGGTATAAACGGCTTGTCCCAGGGCGCATACCTTTTGAGGTATAAACGATATACCTCCTTCGAGGTATAATAACTTTATACCTCCCTGAAGGTATATTATTTGCACCTCATGGTATAAACATATATCCCCTTGAAGGTATATTTTCGAACCCGGGTGTAATTTTGAAAAATTTGAATATTTGATTTTTTTCAGTGCCATATAAGGGTTGCACTTTCCTGATCCAGCACGTAACAAAATTAGAACAAAATAATATTGAGTGACAAGTGCTTTAATAACAACAACTACCCCGAGAAGGAAGGAGAGAAAGGAAATACCTGGACACGCACGCATACAAACGTACCCACAAACTCATATTCACAGGGTGCAGGTGTAAAACGTAGAGGAGAGCTCATGCAGATTACTCGCCACGCAAGAAGCGACGTGGGAGGATTTGGTGGAGAACAGATACTGGCTATATAACAGATAATACGTCGCGGCTTCGCAAAATGTGGGGCACATTCGCCCGGCGAGCAACAATATGAGTGAGGACGCGTAGATTTGGTCATTTCAGGAACAAAAATCACGCTGCTATAAACCATGCCCCTTATTAATTACGATGCAACTGTATTGCTGACTGTGTTTCCTAATTAAATTACTGCTTAGATGATATGTTATACTGTCTCCACCACAAATTAATGTGGTACTACAGGTTCATATCTGAAGGTATACAAAATACAGAAGGTATAAACGCAAGAGAGAAGTACCTTATTATACCCTCAACTGGCGTGGAAGGTATAGCCTCCGCGATTTATACCTCCCACATGGTTTAAACGGGGTATAGACGTTGGTGATGAGGTATAAATATGGTAGTGTAGTCCTGGTTTATACCTTCGTTGCACCTCTTCTATACCTTTTCTTCTAACAGTGTATCGAGAGAGAGCACCACAACTGGGTTAACAGCAGCAGACGTCTCTCGGTAACAGCTTGGTCGTTTGTGCTGGAGACAACTCATGTTATGTCGTCCTTATGTCTCTGCTTGTTATGCCTCGCGTAGTCAAAGAGCACGTCAGCAACATTAGCATAAATTCATCCCCGTATCCACCCCGAGACTTGCAGTCGCCTGCTGAGTAATGTCGCTGATGTAGCTCAAATGTGTACGTCGCGTCACTGAATACGTCACTGCCTTCCGCTTACCTTTCGTAGAGGACAAATCCATCGTCGACTAGGGTAGGAACTCTGCTGAACGGATTCAACTGAAATCGGAGGGACAACCCGTTTATGCATCACGGAAGATGTCCCTAGTATATGGGCTTATTGCTACGTTAAGTTGGGTTGGGTTAGGTTCTCTTAAATGGGGTTGGGTTAGGTGGGGTTATAGGTCCGCAAAGCAGTCGAGGTGCAATCTAAAAAAAAAAGAAGAAAAAATCTATCTACTCGATAGGATGAGCCCTCACAATACTCTTATATCACAACTTTCATCACAATTGCGCTCATAGACTTCCAGAAAATTAATGTCGAAAACTACGGGCAACACTGTCGAAGTGAGCGCATTGCTCCTCAAGGACGGAGGCAACACCACATTGATGCGTACAACACTGGGTCTAAAAACGTAAGAAGTTGGCAACGAGTCAGCTACATAACCATCAGGGGAAGCAAATTTGTAATCGGGAACATATAGATCACCGTAGCTCGACGAATTTCGGGTAACTTCCCACCAGACGTCGCACCAAGCCGTTTTACCGCAATTTTTAATTTAAAAACATTTGTGTTAGCGCCGCGAAGCAACTGTGGCTATGAGCGGCGTACGGACGCGGACAGATGGAGAGAGGCCAGCAGGAAAGAGTTGGAGACAGGGGGTTAGTATACGTCCTGGGCCGACTTCAGGGGCAGCAGTGCAGACATTCGTCTGGAAATTCCATAGATTGAGAAGTTACCCGTCAAAAAGGAACTTAAGTTACTTTGGCAAAGTTATCTGAAAAAGAAACGAGTTCCTCTGAAAGTTACCTCGGCGCAAAAGTATCGAGTTAAGTTACCACAATAAGGAAATTAGTTACATTAACGAGTTACCTCAAAATGTGGGGAATTCTACCGGAAAACCCAGGAAAAACCTTATGACAGCACAGCCGGTGCCTGGATTCGAGCCCGCGTCACGTCGCACTCTCGGAGTGGAAAGCAATTATCCTAACCACTATGCCACGGGAGCATAGGCGCCGCAATTTCGATAGCAAATTAAAAATAATAAATGTTCTATGTCAACTGTTTACGAGTAACGAGCTGTCAATCTACACGCCGTCAACACAAACTGCCAGCGTGTCTCTAGAGCATCTTCAGATATTGTGGTCTTTGCCGATTTAGTGAAGATACGATCGATAGCTAGCTATTGCCGCAATATTTGGAAGGGCGCGTGGGCCAGAGGAGGGTGCCACAGAAAGAGAGAGAAAGAGATTAGGTCTTGTTATATTCCACCTCTGCTAGCTGTAATCTTTCACTGTGCCATGTAACTAAATTGTGCTCAAAAGCATTCCTATATCAGTGGAAATGACAGTGCATTTTGAACATATAGTTGTTTTAAACACCAGTACTGTCGTAGCTATATACTAGGACGAATACTTCCAGGAGAGAGAAAATAGACTTTTCCTCCCATTAGTCCTAACAAAGATGATGATGATAATGTAGCAGAGCTGTTGAGACAAAGAAGAGCACAGAATCTCTTCAGATAACATTCCTTATTGCAGCTACATCACATGAACTCTTAAAAGTTGGCCCCATACCTTGACGTAATCCGGCTTGCGGTGCTCGCCGCCAAACAGGTCGAGATCTTTTACGTTGACGGACAACCCCAGGATCTTGGCCAGCATCCGCACTGCACCGCACGGTGGGCTGCCGTTGATGTTGTATAGGTCGACCGCCATGTCTGCAACTCGCGAAGAAATGCGGCACGAATATGACAGGAAGGAGAAGTTCCGGTTTTCCAGTCTCACTTCTTTTTATCGCGGCCACGCATGCGTATATTGGGGCAGGTCGCTCGTGTGTAAACGTGGGCTTTCGGAGGCACGTGCTGAGTGACGCGGTGCTGTGGAGTTCGACAAAGAGATAAGTATTAGATAAACAGAGCATCTCGCCGTTGGTAGCATTGTAGTGGCTAATCGTGGATCTCATCAGATACTGCCACTACAGATCAGCGATCTCTTGACAACATGGTGGGCAGGGATGTGCCAATTAGCTGAGCCTCCAGCTGTACACGGTTGTCGCCGTGGTTATGCGATGTGGCGTCGTCTTCGTAGCGAATGTTGGCGCTTTGGGAGTGGACCTATAGATCCATTGGGACCAGCTGAAATGCTGACAATGTAAGACGACAAAGGCACACCTGCGATATGTTGGAAGATAGACGTGACGCAAGGAGATACACGATAAACCTAACCTAACCTAACCAAATAAAGTAGCGTTCGTGCACCAAGTATCGATTTATCCGGCCGAACTTTATTTCATCTTAATGATTTCCTGGCAGAAACATGCTGTTTCAAGACGAACTAAATACTAGATATACAATATGTCTTCCTCTGTGTTCTGTGTTGGTGTGTTGGTGCTGATGATGAAAATACTAGGGAGAGGTTGAATTCGTCACACGACAAATTCGGCTACTCCCATAAACAGAACCCCCCCCCCCCCCATGAAACAAATAACTCTTTTTTAAAAAAGAATTCCATAGATTCGAGATTCATAAGATCCGTGGATTCGCAGAACCTTCCTTTTATTCTTTCTCGATTTTTCTGGTATCCTTAACCGTCGGATTCGGATAATTTTCGATTCGTCCCATCTCTAGCTTTATGCGTTGAAAATATGAGCTGGAGTATTCCAAACGACTTACTGTCTAGAAGTTGCTTTACATATGTTACAGGCCTCTCTGACATATGCGAATATATTCCGAAAGCCGGGAATCGTAATGCGTACAAAGAAAAAAAGTTTTTTTTTTTTTTTTTTACATGTAGGCTAAGAAGTGATGAGTTCTTATTATTCCTTCCACTGCCAAGGACTAATTTTTTTTTGATAGAGAGAGACATAGACTACAGTCTATGTCTCCAATGATGGTGCAAGAATGTGGAAAGGTCTGGCATTATGTCCTCGGGCGATGACTCGCTTTCAGCGATTCAGACGTGAACTTCGCGGATTTCTCTTGGGGCATGCACAGTCGCTAGAGTAAGTTAGATAGATACAGCAGAAATACCTTTGTTTTGTTACCAAGTTGATAAAAATTTATTACCCCCTCAGGACACTTTGTAAGAAACATTATTTGTAAAGTATACATGCTAGGTCGGCGTCACAGCAGTACCTTTCAGATGATGATGCTGATGATGATGGTAGAAGAAAAAATATGGAGATGTGAGCCCGCTCACCGCGGGACAAGCTACTCCAGGTCTAATAGAGAGAGGGGGGACAAGAGAAGGAAGAAAAAAGAAACGTCTAAAAAAAACGAGAGCAGACGCCTTGCACATCTTGTAGGCGCCATTAGAACCTCTATACGTATTTTGATTGTAAAGAAGTAGCTCTCTCTCTCTTTCTCTCTCAAACAGTTTGTACATTAAACAGATGCGATTAGAGATAGTTTCTGAACCTCCTTTTAACAGTTCTTCCTACACATTTTTCCTCGGCTATTCCTCAGCTAACTGCCGGAAAACGACCAGGTGTGCGAGGAATCCAACACCCCTTCCCTCGGCAGGTCTTGTGACATTGAGACAAATGTGTGCGAGGGTCGTCATAACGGGCTTCAGGCGTTGTCCTCCACCTCGCTACCCGTTAATAGCTGCGGTAATTTGTTTTCCTTCACACGGAGTAGGCAGTCGGGTTTTGCTGACTCAACGTATTACAATTCTCTTTGCGAACGAGAACAAGGATAGAAAGTAAGCCTGTTAGCGATGTTTAAAAAGCAAATAAAAAAAAGCGCGTGCTGACAGATTACGGTCGTCACTAAATATGGCCTCATTTTTGTTTTCGAATGTTCCTATGAGGTGGGGGAGACATGTTTATTAAGAAAAAAGAAAGGTCAGCAGACGGAGGTCGGCTTGCTATTCCAAAAAATGGAAAAAGGGGACAAAAAAGAAAAGGCAAAGAAGAAAAGAAAAGGGGAAGACAAAGAAGAAACGAAACGAAAAGGACAATGTTCCTACTCCAGTACATGCTCTTCCAACAGGGATGGATACTGGTAGTACCCCCACTAATTTTATTATTTATTTAGACCTCTGCTGTAGTGCAGAAAAACTAGACTATTATCTAGTACAATATTCTAATATAGCATAATCAACAATTAATTATTATAATATTATTTAAATTGCATACGCATCAGGTGTCACCGTTGCACTTCCGCTGCACTCTTAAAAATGAACTTCACCGCATACACTCTTAAAAATGAGTTTCACCGCATAGCACGCTCCTAGCCAACCATTATCTCGAATGATATCGTTATCTGCCCTGATTTGTTGAAAACGGGAGGCGTACGCCTTTTTTGTGACAATTATGAACAGCATAAGTGTCACAAAAAAGACGTACGCCTCCCGTTTTCAACAAATCAGGGCAGATAACGATATCATTCGAGATGATTGTTGGCTATAGGAGCGTGCTATGCGGTGAAACTCATTTTTAAGAGTGTAGCACGCTCCTAGTCACCCATTATCTCGAATGATATCGTTATCTGCCCTGATTTGTTGAAAACACGGGGCGTACGCCTTTTCTGCGACAATTATGAACAGCATAAGTGTCACAGAAATGGCGTACGCCCCCCGTTTTCAACAAATCATGGCAGATAACGATATCACTCGAGATTACGGTTGGCTAGGAGCGTGCTATGCGGTGAAGTTCATTTTTAAGAGTGTGGGTTTGTCTCTATGCACGTCATCCCTCGCAAGAGTTCGTACTTGTTCGTGTCAACGTTCGTGACTCCTGAATTACACATGCACCTATAGGCTCGTCAAGACTTTCATCCCTTCTACAAGCGCAATGGGGCAGTGTACCGCCATAACGGCAGAGAATGACCCACCACATCGTCATCCCATATATATATATATATATGTGTGTGTGTGTGTGTGTATGTCTAGACTTTCTTGCAGTCTGGGCTACTTATATAATGTCGGTGTCTTCAAGTAAGGCAAATGGAAAGGTCGATGTTATATACGTGAGACGAATGCATACTATATATATAAATAAACCGAAATGTAAATATAGTGTCTATATATGGGTGCTGAATAACGTTTAGATTTCCTCATAACAAACTGTTCTGGTCGTTTACCTCCATGGTTCTAACTTCTTAGTCCGTTCTTGAAACGTGTGTGACACACATATCTACCGATAAACTGCGAAGAACTGGTTGTTATTGCGTGCAACAACAACAACAACAACAACAACAACAATTATATTCTGACGATGAAGTGGAGAAGTTTTCCACTCTAGGAGTGGGGCGCTACCCCATAGCTAGGGGGTGTAATATGAGACGATGATGAGCGACGGCGATCCTGATCGTGAAGGTGGGAATGTGCGAGGGAGCTGTCGGGGTCACAATGAGTCCTTTATGCCAGTCGCCTAAAAAATAAAATAAAAAAATAAAGCAACCACATGAGGTGTGCCACCAGCGTTATGTGCAGCTCACCAGCTGTATCCGATCTATTATGAAAGCACGCCTACAACGGATGACCAAGCCTACTACAATTCAATTCAGTTTCTCCCCTTTTTTACATTCAAACCCAAACTGAACTAAACCTAGAGGCAATTACGTGGTACTGGCAGCAGTCACTAAAGGTCTGCGTAGATATCGGTTTGAACGCACGCGCCATCACCTCTGTGTTGACCGTGGCAGGAGCCTTCTTCGGTTGTCAAGGTGTCTAATACGGTTGCCCTTTCGACTCTGTTGTTTTCTCGTCGATGATATGACGTTCGGTTCCTTGAGTGACAGCGTAAGTTGCAGACTGGTCGGTGTACGCTGTGGTCACGATCGGCGCGCCGCCGCCTTGACTCCATGACAGACCCTTCCGGCATTACATCTTCCGCAACCTCCTTGTCGCTGGCGTACTGGTCTCGGTACCGTTGCCGTGCCTACCACGGAGCCCGTTCTTCTCCGAACCAAGCGTAAGACACTACCACCGTCTAGATGCTTCGATCTGGGGACGTCTTCCACGGCCTTCTGCACGTGGCTGCATTGTACATGCCTTATTGCGGAGTGAAGCAACACCTTCCGACGTACTTGCGATGAGAGCGTTAAAACATATTAATGCAGCGTCAGTACTATATAGGCCACACTTCCATGCCGATAGCAGGGTTTTGCATTTGACGAAAAACTTAATTCATGCAGACACGACGACGTGCGACGTATATCCGTCTGCAATGTTTACTGCGATGGATTGGCACGTCAATTATATAGCTTATACATTGTTATAGTATTACGTAGTATACATTGTTGTTGTATGTTTTTATATTTGCGAAAGGAGAGCAAGAAGTAAGACCCTCCGATTGGTCACTGGATTTTTTCTTCGTTGCGGGACGTGCGAGCATTAGACGAGCTCTTCCCATCGCTTCTTGAGGGCTTCCAGTCCGGGACGGTTGATCTCTTCGAAACTCTCCAGCTCCTTCTTGAGGCGCTCGTAGTAAGCCACAAGCTTGGGGAACTTCTCAGCACGAAAGTGGGGAAGCTGAAAATCAATAGCCTCGTATGAAATGCGCACTCTACCGCAGCGCCCTTGGACGCCGAAAAAAACACCACGACACAAGACACAAGACGCTCCTGCAGTTTGTAGAAACGCACAAAGAAGGTTAGACCGAGTCGAAAAAATAAACTAAAAAATGAAGCGTCATTGTCATCAAGAGCAAAGACCTATACCCCTCTAAAAAGTACAATTTTGTTACTTTTCAGGAAACGGAAATGTACTAACATTGGGAACTCCATACTCACGCAGGAAAGGGTAAGAGTAAAGGGAAAGCTACGGTGTCATTGTGCATCGTCTTCGGACATTAGTGAGTTTTAGTATACCGTTGATAAGGTTATGGTGTCTATCGGAACCAATCGCAGTCGTGTATGACTCAGAATCTTATCCACTGATTGGCTCCGGTTGATACGGTTCAACACAAGCCACATTATCAACGGTCTGCTAAAACTCTCTATTGTGCATCGTTCGGTACACTCTAAAAACAGAACTTCAACGCATAGCACGTAGCGCGCCAATCATTGCCGTGAATGATAGGGCTGTCGCTTTTGGTTCGAGGAGAGAGGGAAGCGTACACCTTTTTGTGTCAATTACCATATACCCAAATTGCCACAAAAAGGCGCACGCCCCTTTCTCTCCTCGCGTCGGAAGCGGGGGCGTACGCCTTTTTGTGTCAATTTGGATATACGAAAATTGACACAAAAAGGCGTACGCCCCTCTCTCTTCGAATCAGAAGCGGTAGCTCTATCATTCGTGGCAATGGTTGCCGGACAACGTGCTACGCGGTGAAGTTCACTCTAGAAACAGAACTTCACCGCATAGCACGCTGTGCTCCAACCATTGCCAAGAATCGAAGGGAGAGGAGGGCGTACGCCTTTTTGTGGCAATTTTGATATATCCAAATTGCCACAAAAAGGCGTACGCCCACCTCGCTCTTCGAATCAGAGGCGATAACCATATCATTCGCGGCAATTCAAAACCATATACACGTCCTGCTTCAGCGCGTATTCCTTACCTCAAGGGCAAGTGTGAGGTGAGCAACGAGACTGAAGTCAGCCAGAGTCAAGGTATCGTTCACCGCGTACTTCCCGTCCCCAATTAGGTGCTCGAAACCACGGAGAGCGTTCTCTTCGAATTGCTCGATCTCCTGTTCCGTAGGCTTTTTCTTCTCGTAGAACCTCGGCCTCTGCGACAAGAGAAAAGATTAGATGCGTCACTTTCATGCGTGCTTGTTCACACCGACAACAGCGGTAGAAATTTGTAAGCGTGTCGGTTTCACAAACACAAGAAGTTAATCTCCACACTCTTAAAAGCGAGCTTCACCGCAATACACGGTACTAGCTAACCATCATCCCGTACGGCGTTCGCTCTCTCCTCTGATTTGAACAAAATGGGAGGCCGAAGCCGTTTTGTGCCGCTTTAGACGTGCTTAAACTGTCAAAAAATGGTCCGTCGTCCTGAGCAAACCAGAAGACACAAACGATATCATTCTAAATGTTGGTTCGCTCTGAGTGCGTTAGGTATCCGACTGGGAGGTACACGGGTTGGAATCCCGGTGCCGGCTGTGCTGTCTGGGACTTTTCCTGGGTTTTCCTCAGACACTTTCAGACATATGTTGGCATAGTTCTCTTAGAAGCCAGCCCAGGACGCACATTCCCCCAAGGCGTCAGTCGTGGCGTTGCCCACCTCTGTGCACTCTTAAAAATGAACTTCACCGCGTAGCACGCTCTTAGCCAACCATAACCTCGAATGACATCGTTCTCTACCCTGATTTGTTGGAAACGGGAGGCGTACGCCATTTTTGTGACAATTATGAACAGCATAAGTGTCACAAAAAAGGCGTACACCTCCCGTTTTCAACAAATCACGGGCGAGAACGATGTCATTCGGGGTTATGGTTGGCTAGGAGCGTGCTATGCGGTGAAGTTCATTTTTAAGAGTGTGGCAACTGCGAGCCCTTTCACAATTACCATACCTTTACCACCACAACCACCACCACTACCAAAGGAACGAAATGGCTCCAGACAACACACAGTCAGTGGTCGAATTCCGCAGAGCCGACGTCGCTGCTGCGCAGAATTGACCCGGACCTGTCTTACCGAATCCCTCCGCGGATGTCCCGGCCGTTCGAAGCTTTGCTTCACAGACTCCGACTCAATATCCCATTGCCCAACGCCCATTCTGTTCATGATATGCGCCCATGCTTCGTCGTTGTGTTCAACTGGGGTGTGTGCGTGAAAATTCGGAATATATTCCTCTCGAATGTGCGCGGTTTCGATCTGCACGTTTGCAACTTCAGAGATCCCTGAACCGTCTTGAGAGCCGATCCTTTGATGTCGTGAAAGTGCTGGGCGAATGGCCTGGGATTCATCGTCAGGGTGCACAGCGCTCACGCGTCACCTTCGTTAAAAGCATAGCAGAGCTCTCGTCTTTTTAGGCGTTGTTTTCTTTTTTCCTTACTAGACCTGGAGTAGCTTGCCCCGCAGAGAGCGAGCTCACATCTCCATTTTTTTCCGCCTATCATCATCATCACCATCATCATCATCATCAACCACACAGTTATGAAAAAGTTCTGTTTAATAGCGGTTGACGATACCGCCCTCTGTTAAAGATTCCCATAGGGCTTTCGTTACTTTCGCCACGCTACCTGTCGTTGAAATATTTTTGTTACTCATTTGGCTCTCGCTCTGGAGTTTAGGTAACCCTAGAGCATGGAGGCGGAGATACTTAATTCTTTTATGGGGCCCATACTCACGAAGAAAGCCATGTAGTGCGGCTGAATGGTGCTGGTGACAGCGGCCAGGACCTTGTCCACTGCAGCGCGGCTCCTGGGGCATTTCGGGTACAGGGTGCTATCCGGATCGTACTTGTTAATGAGGTAGTATAAGATGGCGTTGCTGTGGAAAAAGAAAACCTCCTGAAGTAACGTGGTGACAAGGAAGTTACAATGTAAAGATGAGCCAAGCGTGGTGTGCACAAGGGGAGAGACTGTTCTGGTAGGTTTTCACAAGGCTGTTGAGATGCCTGAGGGCAGAGCGAGAAAACAGCGGAAAGGGGCAGTTCCTTCAAGAGGTGACATACTAGGCTCCAGGGATCCAAAAGGCCGGAGCGACAATACGGTGGAAAGAGGGGTCCCTTGGAAAGGGGGCTCACTAGGCTCTAGGGTTCCCCGTGGGCAGAGCGAGAATATGGTGGTAAGAGAGGCTTCTTGGAGAGGGGTCGCACTAGGCTCTAGTGTTCCCTGTGCGCAGAGCGAGAATATGGTGGAAAGAGAGGCTCCTTGGGGAGGGATTGCACTAGACTCTAGTGTTCCCTGAGGGTAGAGCGGGAATATAGTGGTAAGGGAGGCTTCTTGGAGAGGGGTCGCACTAGATTCTAGGGTTCCCTGTGCGCAGAGCGCGAATTCGGTAGAAAGGGGGGTCCCTTGGAGAGGGGGCGCGCTGGTCCTTCTGGGTTCCCTGAGGGCAGAGCGAGAATGTGGTGGAAGGAGACGGCCCCTTGAAGAGGGGGGCGCACTGGGCTCTAGGAATCCCTACGACTGGGGAATAGCGAGATTAAGGCAGGAAGAGCGGGGGCGCGCTATAGGCTCTTGGGATCGCTGAGGGCAGAGCGAGAATACTGCGGATTATTTCGCCCTTTCTTCCTTTTCACTTTTCTTCATGTACCGTTTATATTCAGTTCTATTTTTAAATATTTCGGATACTTCTAAATGAGACCCACGAGGAGTGGAGAACGCAGGTGCGATTGCGATCGGTTCTGCACAGAGACTTTCCGTACCTATGGCAGCGATCAGTGCAAGGAGGAAAGAGACATCCAAAGAAAAAGCACAGTTTGTCTCAGTGTGCATGAATGGATTAACGAGATTCCCACTGTCCCTAAGAACACAGGCAGAGGGCGAATCCACATGCAAGAGAAACAACAGCCGTTGCAGGAGACTGGCCGCTTCCGCGGGACTCGTTCCCGCAATGGGGGTTTGTCAGATCTGAACCAGCACGGCAGCTATCTTCACAGATTGAATGGATGTCGGGCTTGATGGGGTCTTCCTTCCCCGCCGGTGCTGCTGCGGTCGCCCCGTCTCCGTGGCTTCGCTGGAAGATAGCTTCATTGTCTGCCCCCCAGCACCAACCGAGCGATACTCTTAGTCAGTGCTACTCGTGCTAGGGCTCTCTTCGTCCCACTTCTCACACCCCTCCAAAACAAACCTCTGTTTACTCAAAAAAAAAAAAAAAGTTTGTCTCAGTGTTCGTTGCACTGTTTGAAGTATGCTTCATCCACACGCCCGCTTACCTCTCGTACAGAACGAAGTCGTCATCAACGAGCGTAGGAACTTTGTGAAAGGGGTTCAACTGCAAAAAAGACAGGGTGCATGCTTAGTTCGAAAGCACATAACGAACATCACCTATCCAGTCTATAATGTGGGCTCCTACACTCTTAAAAATGAACTTCACCACATAGCACGCTCCTAGCCAACCATAATCTCGAATGATATCGTTACCTGCCCTGATTCGTTGAAAACGGGAGGCGTACGCCTTTTTTGTGACACTTATGCTGTTCATAATTGTCACAAAAAAGGCGTACGCCTACCGTTTTCAACAAATCAGAGCAGATAACGATATCATTCGAGATTATGGTTGGCTAGGAGCGTGCTATGCGGTGAAGTTCATTTTTAAGAGTGTAAACAGTAAATTCGCCGATTAGCTGCAGTTAGAAAACACATTTTGCGTAAAAAACGACGGTTGTTCGTAGATTCTATCTGCTTATTAAAACTATTCTTCTAATCGCATCATCTTGTAACGCGGAACACGCATCCGCACATAGCTGTACAGAAAAAAATTGAGACCCGCCGTCTTCTCACCTTTAGGTATTCAGGCTGAAGGTGTTCACCGGCAGCCATATTAAGGTTCTTCAGCTCCAAATCCGGTCCCACATACTGGGCGAGCATTCGGACAGCACCGCATGGTGGACTACCGTAAAGGTTGTACAATGTCAGTACCATTTTCTTTTGCGATGTCGACGTGGGCAAATCCCGGCGGTGTGCTGTCAGAGGCAAAAGCAAGGATGCGCCGATTCCGGTGCGCTGCGTCTGCTCTGGCGGTTTTCTTTCCCTCTCACCCTCGGGGTCTGATAAAGAGGATGTGATGGGTGTTGGACGGGGCCGACATGCAGCAGACCGGGAACCTATAGCATGCCGTCCTTGGGACGGCTGCTCGTACAAGTTTGAAGGGCGACTATTATTGTATGCTGATACGATCCATCGTGTGCATTGTTGAAAAGTAGGAAAAAACAATGGAGATCTTGATGGCTGGGTATTGTTACAAAAAAAGAAAGCAAGAAAAGAGAAGAAAAAAAATTGACGCCAAATGACGGGGTTGGTGGGCTTGTCGAGATATTGTACGTTGCGATGTGTGTTGACGCTGCGGCGTGACAGCTCTTGTTTGTTGGATCTTGCGATTTGTGCGTGTGCTGTTTGTTTATTTGTTTGTAAGAACTACTTCGGAGAACTACTATTATGGTCTGTCTGTGTGATATGCAGCTAGAGAGGCCCCTAAAATGAAGACATTTTCGATGAGGGAAGCTAAAAACTTTCAGATGCTTAGGTAACAAACGTGACGAGAGGCTTTGCCAACGAAGATTCCCGTCCTTTTTTGGTGGTGAATGCAATGGAAGCATTAGGCAAACAGCAGGCAGACGACGACACCATGCTTAATCCTTACTTTGTATGACTTCATGGTGACGTAATTTGTTTGTTCCGAGTAGTTTACCCACAGGATGACGGAATTTGAAATAGTTGACGGCGATTGAACGTATTTTGGGGCCGCTATAGTGCAATTTGAATAAACCCGTTAGAGGTGTCCCTAAGAAAATAAAGATAAAGACAATAAGTGTTGCCCGCTGCGCTATGGCCCAACATGGAACGTTAACACGATGGGAACGTTAGTGTAGCCCACCGACGACAGATTCCATTACTGCTGTACATTCAAGATAATACACCAGTGATATAGCGACGACTGAAAGAATGCCGAGCCAGCGACGACCGATAAGGGCCGGTGCTCCGCCGGTGCTCTTGTATTGTCCTCCATATTGCCGGCATTTTATCGCACAGAGCTAAGCCCAGTTGCTCTCCAGTCAAGTGCACTTCCATTTTCGAGAATGCGTATGAATTTCTACAGGTAGATTGAGCATCGACAGATTGAGAATAAACTTTGACCTTTCAGCCACCGTCATATAACGGTGCTGCGAATTTACTGTACAGAACTTCGCCGCATAGCACGCTGTATACCCCAACCATTGTCACGAATATGAGGTTATTCGAAGACAGAGGGAGGCGTACACCTTTTTTAGCGGCTATTTGTCATATAATTGCCACAAAAAGGCGTACCCCCTCCTCTCTCTTCGAATCAGAAGCGATAACCCAATCCTCTTAAAATAGAACTTCACCGCGTAGCACCTTTGCCCCATCTATCATCCCTTCAGAGACAGAACTTCACACTTCTAAAACAGAACTTCACCACAGAGCACGGTGAAGGCCAACCATGGAACAGAATGATATGTTCGTGTCTCCCGATTTGTGGAAAGCACGGGGCGTACGCCTTTTTTAGGAACTGCATAAATGTTTTTAAAAAAAAATAGCGCACGCCTTCCGTTATTCACCAATCAGAGGACAGAACGATGTCATTCGGGATGGTAATTGGCTAAGAGCGTGCTTTATGGTGAAGCTTACGTCGAGACAAGTGAGGCCGACAACGGCAAGCCCTTTCACCATCACCATCACCACCTTACGTCGAGATCGTTTTTCTCTTTGTACACAAGGCGGGTCTCACTCAACGATCCCTCTAGCACTTTGCACTCCCCGACGAACTCATACACCCTCTAGCATCTCCACCCTTCATCCTCCATCCGTTTTCTTTGTGTGTGTGTGCTATTCTGCCATCACCCTCAAGTCGTGACTGAAAGGTACCCGGGTTCGAATCCCGGTGCCAGCTGTGCTGTCAGGGTTTTTTTTTCCTGGGTTTTTCATGGACACTTTCAGATATATGTCGGCACAGTTCCCTTAGAAGTCGGCCCAGGACGCACATTCCCCCAGAGCGTTAGAACGTCGTGACGTTGCCCACCTCTGTGAGGCCGACAACAGCGAGCTCTTTTACCAGTACCACCACCACCACCCGGTGAGCGTTGCCGAGCAACTCGATCGGGTTTCCATCACCACCAACTGTTTTCAGAGTGCACAGAGTACACTGAGGGTCAACCATTGTACTGATCGAGTAATAGCTCTATCACGACAAAGGTATCACTTTATATACAATGGTTGGCCTTCAGCGTGCCCTGTGGTGCAGCTCTATTTTAAGAGGGTATCATTCGTACACTCTTAAAAATGAACTTCACCACATAGCACGCTGCTAGCCAACCATCACCCCGAATGACAACGTTCTCGCCCTAGATTTGTTGAAAACGGGAGGAGGAGCCTATTTTGTGCCGTGCATAATGGACACAAAATAGGCTCCTCCTCCCGTTTTCAGCAAATCAGGGGCGAGAACGTTGTCATTCGGGATGATGGTTGGCTAGCAGCGTGCTATGTGGTGAAGTTCATTTCTAAGAGTGTAGCATAGTTGCCGCACAGGTGCTATGCGGTGAAGTGTTCTGTTTAGAGTGTGATCGATACGATTTTTTTTAAAGATTGTGGTTCAACTTTACGTTCTCTTTATTCAACTTATGCGTTTTTAACGCTCTGGGACAAATGTCGGCACCCTACACTCTAAAAACAGAGCTTCACCGCATAGCACGCTCCTAGCCAACCATCATCCCACATGCCAACGTTCTCTCTTCCTTAATTTGATGAAAACGGGGAGCGTACGCTATTTTTTGTGGCAGTGAACTGCATAATGCCATAAAAATGGCGTACGCCCCCCCGTTTTCAGCATATCGGGGGGAAACACCGATGTCACAATCTAAAACTGAACTTCACCGCATAGCACGCTCCTAGCCAACCATCATCTCGAATGATATCGTTATCTGCCCTGATTTGTTACCTCCCGTTTTCACCAAATTGTTTTTGTGATTTGTTTGAAAATTTTTTGTGACAATTTGGATACATGAAATTGTCACAAAAAGGCGTACGCCCACCTCTCTCTTCGAATCAGCCGCGATAACCCTATCATTCCTGGCAATGGTTGGAGCACAGCGTGCTATGCGGTGAAGTTCTGTTTTTAGAGTGCACTCGAGACGATGGTTGCCTCGGAGCTTGCTGTGTGGTGAAGCTCATTTTTTAAGTGTGTATGAAGTCGGCCCAGGATGCGTGATGCCCCCCGAGTGTCTACATCGGCAGCCAGACCGATCTGCATTTTGAACAGTGGGTATGAAGGCGCACATTGCCGTTTGCAAGGTTGTGTCCATCATTCACGGATGTTGTCTTTCAAACACACACACACACATAAAGAGATAGTAATGAGATGGGGCAGATACCGGCCAGCAGGTGGGCGCTGCCCCATCTTCGCACTTAGCAGACGACACTTAGCAGATGACACCGTCAGCGTCTTTTCCTGTCGTCTGCTACGGAATATCTTGTGGCTGTGTCGACGCTCAGTTGTAGAGAATGAAAGATGGTGATGGCAGTCCAGGGGTGATCAAACCACGGTGGAGAGACCGGTTGATGACAGAAACTTCCAAAAGTGACAGATATACCTTGATGCATACGAGCGGGACTGGACCAGGGGCCCAGCACCTTCCCGTAGGTAAAAGGGCGGCGGTCGACTGCATGCACTACGCGCTGCGAGATCTCGCAAGGCTATAGATGTATTGTTTGATCATAGCCCCGCAGCAGAAACTTAAATACAATCGAACGATAACAACCTGGTAAAAAGCATCATTGCGGTTACACAGGACTTCCGGCCGTATATGAACCAGAGAAATCACTGTATACTATTGTTACGCAGCGTCAAACGGGCAGAGTGGCTGGCACGTCCACTTATGAAATCGTTACCGCCACACTTTACCCTTGTCCGGACAATGTCTGCGTGTTTTCCTCACCGACCTTGCATTGACGCTGCCTTACGGAATTCTCAAATAGGTCAGCGAACGGGTAGCGAACGGGTTTCTCCATTCTCTACCTTTGCACCTCGGTCGCGCCTGGATAGCTCCCGAATAACTTTTGCGCCCGCCATTGTATGGTTTTCAGATCGTTTTCGCATGAATGGCAGATGCAATACGAACTATGAAACATTGAAAATGTGATGCCGAAAGAGACACCCGCTTCACCCGCGACCGTCGGCGGGACTAATAATCTACCTTGTTTTCCTTTTATCTATCTAATCTAATCTAATCTAACTTTATTGTGCGAGTCAGGGGCAGGCCAAAGCACACTGGGGGCAACTTCGGCTTCACCTTGTTGATGTACGTGCTGATGTATGTGAACAGAGACTATAGTCCTATATGTCCACGAGGAAATGCCCAAGAGCTTCGTTAGAACGATGAACTGCCGCAAGAACCATATGCTGATGGTAATAAGTTGATGTACCGCCAAGTTCGGACGCCCATCGATCTTAGCAGAAGACGTCGCGTTGTCATAGAAGGAGTCCATAAAGATGTTTCATTTTCATGCAAGTCACATTGTTCCCATTCAACTCCATACTGCGATGTAAGAAGTATCGTTTAATCATATACATAACTTTCCCTTTTCGTTGACTCACTCTCGATTTCTACAGCACTCATTATGTGCGGAAAAACCCAGTTCTCTTCGTGGGATGTTTTCACATTCTCTATGAGATATACATAGATCACTGTGGACGGGGGACGTTGTGTTCCATTTCGCGAACGATAACTGAAAAGATCATTCTAATGTTATGAATATATAGGCATGTTAGGGCAAAGATATGCGTTTCTCACAAGTCGCAGGGAAATGTTACCAACAGTTCATAATTGTCACAAAAATGGCGTACGCCTCCCGTTTTCAGCAAATCAGGGCAGATAACGGTATCATTCGAGATGATGTTTGCCTAGGAGCGTGCTATGCGGTGAAGTTCATTTTTAAGAGCGTATACACTTTTTTTCTGGCACATTATGCAGCTTTGTTAAAGGCGTACGTTTGGCGAAATTCTGTCTGTTTGGAGACTGTAGAGGGAAAGTGAATATCTCCTTCTTTATTTCAAGGAGGAGGAAGGATGACGCCTCAAGTACCGTCTGCTCGCAAGTTCGCCAGGTTGAGCGATCGATCAATTTTCGCCGGCGATGCGTTTCCTTGAGGGCACGCATTATCGCCGACGTGCTGCTGGTTGTGTGCACAGCGATAGCGTTAAAGGGGCTGACGAGTTGACACGAGCTCAGTGAAGCTGACAGTTCGACGCCTGCGAGGCATCACGTCATAAACGCGTTGTATTTCACGAGAGAGTATTGAGGAGTAAAGTAATTATTTTCGGCAGGCGTCGCTTTAGTCGAGACATAAGCCGGCGAAAAACGGTCCTTCGTCCACTTGTGACGTCATTCGAGTGACACCCTCGGCCGTGGGTATTGGTTTACTTCACCACCTGAAGTCGGCCCAGGACGCGCACCAACGCCCCTGGCTCCCCCTCCTTTCTGCTGTCTCTCTCCACCTAT
This sequence comes from Ornithodoros turicata, assembly GCF_037126465.1. Taxonomy (NCBI): domain Eukaryota; kingdom Metazoa; phylum Arthropoda; class Arachnida; order Ixodida; family Argasidae; genus Ornithodoros; species Ornithodoros turicata. Next base: position 16,226,414 of record NC_088210.1, on the reverse strand, counting down.
CCACGTTTGTACGCCGCTCATAGCAACAGTTGCTTCGCGGCGTTAACATGCAATAAAAAAAGCTTTACTACGTTAGCCAACTCCTACACTCTTCGAAATGAACTTCACCGCATAGCACGCTCCTAGCCAACCATAATCTCTAATGATACCGTTATCTGCCCTTATTTGCGAAAACGGGAGGTGTATGCCTATTTTGTGACAATTATGAACAGCATAAGTGTCACAAAAAAAGGCGTACACTCATAAAAATGAACTTCACCGCATAGCACGTTCCTAGCCAACCATTATCTCTAATGATATCGTTATCTGCCCTGATTTGTTCAAAACAGGGGGCGTACGCCTTTTCTGTGACAATTATGAACAGCATAAGTGTCACAGAAATGGCGTACGCCCCTTGTTTTCAACAAATCAGGGCAGATAACGATATCATTAGAGATAATGGTTGGCTAGGAGCGTGCTATGCGGTGAAGTTCATTTTTAAGAGTGTATGCCTCCCATTTTCAACAAATCACAAAGTTCATCACGAAATCATGTTCATCAAATCAATACAGTGTATAGCACGTACACCATCATCCTGAATACACTCTTAAAAATGAACTTCACCGCATAGCACGCTCCTAGCCAACCATAATCTCGGATCATATCGTTATCTGCCCTTATTTGTTGAAAACGGGAAGCGTACGCCTTTTTTGTGACAATTATGAACGGCATAAGTGTTACAAAAAACGATACAGAAATAGCGTACACCTCCCTTTTTCAACACATCAGGGCAGATAACGGTATCATTCGAAATCATGGTTGGCTAGGAGCGTGACACTTATACAGTTATATTAAGTGTCACAAAAAGGCGTACGTCCCGCGCTTTGCACAAATCGGGATGATAACGGTATAGTTCTGGGCAATGATTGGCTTTCAGTGTGTTCAGTTCAGGAAGCTCCGTTTCCAGAGTGCAGGCAGTGGTGTCTAACGTGACATCACAACCGGGTAAGTTTCAATGTTGGCGGTGCTGACTTACGTCTGCTCGCTAATTAACTGTAAAATTTACGGAGGTGGGCATGTATTATAAATTATAATATGTTGTAATGAAATAGTGTTACTATAGTACATTTTTGTATTTTTGCATCTAGTATTCGTACCTTTATGTGCGTGTGTGTGTGTGTGTGTGTTGTACACTCTTAAAAATGAACTTCACCACATAGCACGCTCTTAGCAAACCATAATCTGGAATGATATCGTTATCTGCTCTGATTCGTTGAAAACGGGAGGCGTACGCCTTTTTTGTGACACTTATGCTGTTCATAATTGTCACAAAAAGGCGTACGCCTCCCGTTTTCAACGAATCAGGCAGATAACGATATCATTCCAGATTATGATTGGCTAAGAGCGTGCTATGCGGTGAAGTTCATTTTTAAGAGTGTACAACACACACACACACACACACGCACATAAAGGTACGAATACTAGATGCAAAAATACAAAAATGTACTATAGTAACACTATTTCATTACAACATATTATAATTTATAATACATGCCCACCTCCGTAAATTTTACAGTTAATTAGCGAGCAGACGTAAGTCAGCACCGCCAACATTGAAACTTACCCGGTTGTGATGTCACGTTAGACACCACTGCCTGCACTCTGGAAACGGAGCTTCCTGAACTGAACACACTGAAAGCCAATCATTGCCCAGAACTATACCGTTATCATCCCGATTTGTGCAAAGCGCGGGACGTACGCCTTTTTGTGACACTTAATATAACTGTATAAGTGTCACGCTCCTAGCCAACCTAGCCATCACCACCACCACCACCATCATTTTTAAGAGTGTATTAGTGTTACGTATTATAATATTCATTTTTAAAGGTATTTGTGTGATAGTATTAGAATATGCTAAAGTATGCATTACCAGTATTACTGTATTATATTATAATACGCGTTTTTGTGCAGCATCAAATATTGGTATTGTAATACAAAAATATTATTACTGCACAACGCTGGCATATTATAAATACTAATACAAGTACTTTTTGAAAATGCGTATTATAATACGTAATACTAACACACACACACACATAAATGGGATGATGATGATGGGGTGGGATGATGGGATAATACCAATACAAAAAGTATTATCGCAATAGTTATGTTCCTCCTCGGGGTGGGCCTAGCGATGATGAGACATTCGGCGGCCCAAATCCCGGATTGTACCGACACCTTGCTTGAAGAACGGACTCGCAGGCGACGTCAACAGACAAACAACTACAGTCGGACCTCGTTTTATGAACCCTCGATATACGAATTCCCTCAACTTACGAACGGCTCCACAGGGAACCAAACTTTTTCCATGTATTTTGACCTCGTTTTACGAACCCTCGATATCCGAACTATGAACGGATTATTAGGGAACGGACCCAAAGTAGCCATGCCATTCTGACCTCGATATACGAACGGGCGTTATGAACGTACCGAGGACAGGCCAATGCACCGGAGGATAATGAAAGTTCCTCAGTACATTCTGCCAAGGTCAAACATACAATGTCCCAACGTCGCTACGTTCCACAAACATGATTCATCATTTCCTGAAAGAATAATTCGGGCGTTTACAGCCGAACGGTTGTGAGTTTGGACCAGGTCTCCGAGATAGAAACATCTTGCCGTTCCAAGAGAAGGCGTTCAGTCCTGACAGCCGGTAACAAGCGTTATATTTGCCGTTGGAAACAGTCTCATCCGCGCGATACGGTACTTTGAGGACCGGGTGGATGAGTCAAGTGTCAGACTTCTGTCATCTCTTCTAAACAGGATAGACCTTGTAGAAAGTATGGTGCAAAGCACAATTACGCAGTATTTTCAAAAATAAAACTTATTCAAATCAATTTCCCGTGTTTTTGTGAGGTATTTGTGCACTGCACTCCTCGGACCTCGATTTACGAATACCTCGATTTACGAACGATTTTCTGAGAAACGAAGGGTGTTCGTAAAGCGAGGTTTGACTGTATTTACATTTATTTACAACATTATGATGGCACGTCGACAACCGACAATCAACCCCAATGATCAAGAAGCGTCGCCTTTTAACGGAAAGGCCACACCTCCTTCACCAATCAGATAATTACAAACTGACGTCAAAGTTTACACGTGAACATGAGCTGATATGGAAAACTTTCACTTTCAAACATAGCTTTCTCCGAAGTGGGTAACAAAGGCATACTGGTCCGGCTGACCCGCTTTCCACGACTCCGGACGTTCCGATGGTTTGAAAGGGACGCTGGCTCCGGACGACCTAGAAAGTATATACCGTAATCCCCATTGAGGGATCCAAAAGCGTATGTCGTTCTTCTAACAGATGCACATTGAAAGTTAATTAACAGCAAAATTATGTGTTTGCTCGGCTAGATGCCTAACAGCAATACTATTATGATACAATGTGTTACAATACATGCGCACCCCTGAAAATTTAGAATGTAGGTTTACATCGGTGAAAATAACACTTTTCAGCAGAATTATCCCGCACTACTTGGGGCTATAGGTGTGATATCCGCCTTTAAATGGGCACAAAGTGCAAAAATTCTTACCACGTGATGAGAGAGATGATGAGTGATGAGATGAGTGATGAGAGAGATGATTCCACCGCGTGAGATGAGAGCTGCTGTTACTTTAACAGCAGCTCAAAAGGAAAGGCGTTCATACGTTGCGTCGTTTGTGTACGTTTCCCCTCTCCCTCTCGTTCTCAAAAAACGCGGACAAACGCGATCCCCCGCGATGACTGGACAAATCGTTTGCGGCGACCAATGAGAGCGCGCTCTGACTATTATCGGCCTTCTTGAAAAATGGGGAGGGAAAGGAATACGGAAGACTCCTGTTCATTCGTTGTAGGTGTCAAGGTAACCGTATCTTCCATTCATTACACGAGGAGCATTTTTTGCACTTTAGTCGCCCTTTGAGTACTCATTGTTTCTTGTTATGGATGCTACAATAGAAGCAGAGATTACGCGAGCACAGTTGTGTATGGTATGGCAAAATAAACGTCTATACTGGCGCCTTTTTTATCGCTCCTACTATCTCTCCTATCTTATTTCGCGCAGCATCACAGAAGCGCTGACGCCCCCTTTGATCGTCGGAGTGGAATGCACTGAATGAGGACAAAGGCTTCGTTCTGCGATTTTACGCCTTCCTTCTGTGCTGTCTGGAGGCCGTCACTGCTTTTCGAGATGGCCGCTAAACGTACCTTGTTCATGCCGAGAGTGTGGAGGTAACAGAAGGAGGACTAAACCCGTCTCTCCTAAAATCAATGAAAAACCCCAGTGCAGCATGTGATGGCGAAAACAAGGGACGATGCACCGAGACGAAGATGATGACATCCCTGATCTCTTTACTCATGCATACAACACGCATGGTCTTATAATACAAGGCACAGGTTAATCAGCTGACATGAGCTCGGTGAAGCTGACAGTTTGATGCGGTACATTACGTCATAGATGCATTGTACACTCTTAGAAATGAACTTCACCACATAGCACGCTCCTAGCCAACCATAATCTCGAATGATTTGGTTATCTGCCCTGATTTGCTGAAAATGGGAGGCGTACGCCTTTTTTGTGACACTTATGCTGTTCATAATTGTCACAAAAAGGCGTACGCCTCCCGTTTTCAACAAATCAGGGCAGATAACGATATCATTCGAGATTCTGATTGGCTAGGAGCGTGATATGTGGTGAAGTTCATTTTTAAGCGTGTATACTGCACCAGAGGTGTAAAGAAAGAAGGTTGTTTTCGACAGGTGGTCGCGTTAGGCGGCGTATAAACCCGCGAACGACGCTTCCTCGTCCATCTGTGACGTCATTGGAGCGATATCCTCGATCATCCGTATTGGTTTTCGCGAGTCGCACATTCTAAAAACAGAGCTTCACCGCATAGCGCGTTATGCGGTGAAGCATGCAGCGTGAAAATTACCCCCTCTGTGACACTTATGCAATCATGGTAATCGTCATAAGAAAGCGTGCGCCCATCGTTTTTAACAAATCGGGATGTGGGGGGGGGGGGATATGTTTATTGGTAAAAAGAAAGAAAGGGACCAAGAGAGAGAAAGGGAGTGGGTAAAGGGACAAATCAGGGAAGAGAACGATGAAATCCGAGATGACGGTCGGCTGTCACTATGAAAACCAACCATGATCCCGAATATGACGACGTTCTCTGCCTTGATTTGATGAAAACTGGGGGGGCGTACTCCATTTTTGTGGCAATTACGAGCTGCATAATGCCACAAAAACGGCGTACGCCCCCCGTTTTCAGAAAATCAGCTGAAAGAACGATGGCACTCGGGATGATGGATGGCTGTTGGAGCGTGCTATGTGGCGAAGTTCACTTTTACGAGTGTACGATATTTTTAAGTGTACGAGAGTGCTACGCGGTGAAGCTCTGTTTGAAGAGTGTGGGTGTGATGCCCAAGCAGACTCGTGCGTAACGCGTTACTAGTAACTGCGTTACTAGTAATCGATTACTTTTTGATTAATTTTGTGGGTAATCAATTACTTTTCGGAATAATCGATTACTTCTCCGACAGAGATTAACTTATCTTTCAGATGTTCTGCCCCAAGTCAAGCCCCTCGTGCCGTCAGCCTTTGTTGGGCCGTTCTACTATAGCAAGCCGAGGTCGTTGTAATAACGTTCTGGGATTTCAGGGTCTCTCTCCCTAATCTCTTTCTACAACCAGTGTGGTAGTACTTGATGGGGAAGTTCCATGCAATGTTCTTCCAGAATCGGGTCAACGTCTTCTCGGGAGATAAATACCGTAGACGTACAGATCTACCTGTCCTAGGCGTTTTTGTTTTTCGTGTTATTTCAGCCGTTCAGCTGTTGAACTTTTTCTTTAATGAGGCACATGTAGGTGGGTATAAGTTGCGTGAATTCAGGGTAACGACCGGAGTAACGCGTTACTTTTCTACTCTTTACTCAATTACATTTAGAGTCGAGTAATTGTTAACGGTAATCAATTACTATTTTAGAGTGACGGGCACACGTCTGTGCCCATGGCCCGCACTCTTAAAAATGAACTTCAACGGGGGGCGTACGCCATTTCTGTGACACTTATGCTGTTCATAATTGTCACAGAAAAGGCGTACGCCCCCTGTTTTCAACAAATCAGGGCAGATAACGATATCATTCGAGATAATGGTTGGCTAGGAGCGTGCTATGCGGTGAAGTTCATTTTTAAGAGTGCGCGTCGATACTAGTTTATCCTGCTCCTGTACGCTCTAAAAACAGAACTTCACCGCACAGCACGCTCGGCACCAACCATGGCAACGAAGGATATGGCTATCGCTTCGGATTCGAAGAAAGAGGGGGCGTTCGCCTTTTTGTAGCAATATATAATATATATCTCCAAATAGACACAAAAAGGCGTACGCCTCCCTCTGTTCTCGAAACAGAAGCGACAACCCTATCATTCGCGGCAATAGTTGGCGCAGAGTGTGCTATGAGGTGAAGCTCTCTTTTTAGAGTGTAGTGCAATTCGGTGACCAGAGATTCTTCGTGTCAGCGCTAGTGGCGCTGCCATGCAGAGGGGGGAGTCCGGAGGATCAGTGCCCCTGAATTTGTGCATTTTGCAGTGCATTCGGGAAAGAGAAAGCAAGGGTGAAACCCTCTTCCCCATGTAAGGTTACCATACACTCTAAAAACTGAACTTCACCGCATAGCACGCTCCGCGCCAACCATTGCCACGAATGATAGGGTTATCGCTTCCGATTCGAGGAGAGAAGGAGGCGCACGCCTTTTTGTGTCAATTATCGTATATTCAAATTGACACAAAAAGGCGTACGCCTCCCTCTCTCTTCGAATCAGAAATGATAACCCTATCATTCGTGGCAATGGTTGGCGCAGAGCGTGCTATGCGGTGAAGTTCAGTTTTCAGAGTGTAGAAGCCCTCCCAAAGCATTCTTTTAGGAGGGGGGGGGGATACGTTTAATGCCGATATAAAAAAAGAAGGGAAAGGTTAGCCATGATATAGGCTTGCTATTCCAAAGGCTACGCTATACTGATCAGGGAGAGTTCTGAAATATGACCGTGGACAGGTCAGAGACCATCTTTCATCATATACCTCGCCGCTTCAGACACTGAGACGTCAATGTACGCTGTAATTACTTCCAAATATACATTTATTCACGACGTTTAACTTAAGAAGATTTGGGGCACGTCCCCGGGCACTGTCCCTTTTCGCCACCCTTATGGTGCTCGGCCATTCGCTTGACGAGCTCTAAGCCTTCGGCTGCGATCTCCTGGTACTCCGGTACGGCGCTCTTGACACGATTGTAGAACTCAACCAGTTGAGGAAACTTTTCCAAGTCGGGATAAGGAACCGCCTGAGTTTTCAACAAAAAAAAAAAAAAAAAACGTGGTTACACACTTTTTATACGTCGTATATAAATTTGAACAGTTGGAGTCTTAAATGGATGTGAAGATACATACCTCAATGGAGACACCCAGTGTGACGGCGAGACCGAGGTCAGCCAGAGTGACGTCATCTCCGGTCAAGAACTTCTTGTCTCCCAAAAGGGCCACTGCAGTTTCGAGAACCTTGTTGTAAGCAGCCTTCACTTCCTCGCTGGGCTCTTGACCACGGAACCACTTGGGACGCTATAAAGAGTTAAACGTGAAAAAAACATTTTATTTTGAGGATATACTTCCTGTATTGGTAGACATGAAAAAAAAAAAGTAATAATAGGGCTTTTGTCGCGAGATTACCACCACTAGTGACGGCGTAGAATGAAGGTAAGGGTAAATACGAGGAACAACGAGTCACCGTCTCACAAAATCACCACCATGGGAAAATACTTTGTTCGTCTCGGTATATCTCTATGCGTGATCTCCGTGCTTCATTCAACATGCAGCAGTCTAAAACGGTCCCAGTTCCCGGGCGAGCGCGCTCTAATCTTGGCAGGACTTTGTGTGCAAATTTTGCTCTGCATCGACAGCTCCTCGTTGCCTTCACTCGCGCTTATCGGTCGTTGAGCACAGGATGTTTGAACGTTCATCTTATAGCAAGGCACTAAAAATACGTCGACGAGCGATGAGCCAATATTTTCCTCTTGCTTTTCCGGTATAACTTTTGCAAAAATAAAAAAAAGTAAAACTGGATTCGTTCGCGCATCCCGTATCTTATTGGAACGATTACTTAAAAAAAGGGAGCTTTCGTATCCCCCCCCCCCCACCTCTATACGCAAAAAAAAAAAAAAAAACTTCAGCGATAACACGCTCTGGGCAAACGATTGCGCCGAATGCTGCGTCATTACAACTACACCATCACGTTGTGGCAGTCAACGTACGTATAAACAAAATTGTCATAAAATGGCGTACGACTCTCATCTGCAGCTATAGTCAGGAAAGGGTACGGTATTCTGAATGAGGGTTCGTTTCTGAGCGTGCTGTGCGGTGAAATTCTGGCTCCAGCGCATACAACCCGAAGCGCGTGTTAACCACATGTTATAATTGATATTAACATTGCCTCGAGTTTCAGGGGAAAACAGAAGATGAACACGGGACAAGATGAACAGATAGACTCACGAACCAGCAATGTAGCTTTAATACACAAAGGGCGAGGGAGACGGGGTGAAAAAAAAAAAAAGTGTACACTCCGGCGTCTCAGCGTAGGTGAATATGAGGATCGTTAACATGTTATAAGTTCATTTTTGGACTGCTTGCTGAAGCCTCAAACTATTCCACTCAGATATTTTAAGTTATTTGAAGCGCCTCAAATAAAAAACGTAAAATTTGTGTGTGTGTGTGTGTTTTCCTGTGTCACGAACGAAATAATGTCAAAGTTGGGTCTGTAGTCCGGAGGCACAAATACTGATAATACGGAAAAAACTGAAGCCAAGTTCATGTGTTATATGTACAAGGTTTCGTGTGGTAGACTACACTTAATTAGGTATATACTTGAGAAAGTGTAGCCTAGCTGCTACACTAAAAAACTTCATAAAAGCTCGTGCCCTAATATGTCAGGTTAAGCTTCAGTATTTCCCGTCTTACATCATGAACAATAAAAACCTTATATTATTCCTCCATTTGAAAGACAATATAAACGTATTTAGAACTGCCCAACCTGTACTTCACATTTAGTAACAACCTGGGTATGCAACCTGTACATTTACCTGTGTCTCGAATTCAAAGAAATCACGAATGACCCGCATGCAGCTAAGTGCTGTGGAACAGCCTGCATCCCTGTCGATCGAGTTAACATCTCTGTATTTTACTATGATTTTTTTTAAATTCTATGCAATACCCGACTCGTCGAAAGGAATCACTATCAATAGTGCAGTACTCACGAAGTAGTTCATCTGTGCGGAATACAGGGTTCCAGATTCGAAGTACAATAGCCTGTTGACCACAGCCCTCTCCTTGAGGTCACTCGGGTACAGCTTGCTACCTGCGGCATGCTTGTCCACCAGGTACGTACCGATAGCACGGCTACGGTATAGACACATAAACGAGTCACGTATATAAACGGATGGATTATGTGGATTCTGAACCAATGACTATACTGTAATTACCTTTCCCAAAGGACGAAGCCATCGTCGTCAAGGGTTGGAACTGTGTGCTGTGGGTTTAGCTGTGGAGAAAAACGAACATAAGTATTGCTTATAAAGAAATAACGATAAGCCGCCTTTGAGCTCAATATAAATTATTTTTTAGATCTAAATCTCTTCGTAAATCTCCTTTTTTTTAGTTTGAATTAAAGTTGCTGCTTGGTGACCATTCGAGCTCGCACTATAAGTCACATTCATTGCAGGGGGCGTCTCCCAAGATGATAAGCGTACCGTCTGCCCGCAACACTTCGCTACCTATTCACAGGAAGACATTAGAGAGCCATTAACTTCGCGTACGTAAGCAAATAGCGGGTGTACATTTCGCACGCGTGACTTTGCGTACAGCACGTGCTCAGTGGGAACAATCTTGCGCGCATGTACACCTCAACAACTCGTTGTATACTGCGGTATGGCTATTGAAGAAGGCACACGCATTTCCGAAGGGCACATGCACCAGCCGTCTATGTAGTAAAGCAGGTTAAATTTACCTTCACAAATTCTGGCTGCAGGTGTTCCTTAGCCATTAGGTTCACCTTCTTCAGGTTGAGCTCCACGCCCAAAAGTTTCGCCACGACCCTGACGAAGGTGCATGGCGGGCTTCCGGAAGAGCAGTACAGATCGACGGGCATGGTGGAATGCTTCTCGAATGCGATGCAGACACGACGAACGCCCACTGTTGACTAGAGCAAGGGCTCTGAAGTGCTCGCGTTTATAGTGCAGGCGACGATACACAGCTGCGTGACTCAGAAGCGACGCATTGGTGAAACTGTGTGGACGGGACTTGTCTTCTTATCAGGGCTTTTTCGCCAGAAGAATAGAGCTTGGGGGGTGATAATGTGACATCCGCCGGTTAATGTAAACAGGACGGATAAAATGACGGTGGCACCACTGTGCTATATATATATATATTTATAATGTTTCCTTATCGCGCGTGCATGCATAGTGGATATGGCTATCTGTAGTGAATGATGCTTTCCTGCGCGTTTGGCTGTGTGTGCGTTCCAAGGTTTTAGTCGCGATGTCCCTGCCGTGAATCACAAAACTTTCGAGAAAATTCTGGTTGGTTCAACTGGGCCTGCAGCCAGAACGGTTGCTCATATCCTTTGTTCCCTGAACCGGATGCTTCTAGTCGTGCTAGGTTACGTTAGATAAGTTTGTTTGTTCGGTGTGTCGGCGATAGTGACAGGCTGGCACGGAAACAGTACTCAACCGATATTGCGAGATTTCCCGTTAGCCAAGTAGTATAGTCATGTGCTTATTTGCGTTGATGGGAGAGCGTACATATTCTGAAGTTATTGAAGCAGTTTTTTTTATAACTGAATGGATTGATTTCCGCTCAAGCCTGCTCCTAACCATTTAAAATCGCGTAAACACGCGTATGGAAACGTTGGGATCCCTAAACATAATAAACCTAACAAGACGAAGTCATAACGTTATATATCTGAATCCGTATGATGCGTAGACGACTCCTTGTGTCCCTGTGTCATTCATGTAGTTGTTGTTGTTGTTGTCCCTGTGTCGGTCCACCAATCCAGCTCTGCAACAAGCTGCGCCAGGAGCTGTTGCGTTTGAACCTGTTACTGTAGGATGACCAGCTACTCTAAAGCTGAAATTAGTTGACAGGACGTATTTTGCATGCAAGGGGGCGGAGGGGGGGGGGTGTCAGAGTTTTGTGGACATTACCTAAAAGGTTTCGCGCCTATATGGTGGTGGTGGTGATGGCGATAGGGCTTGCCGTTGTCGGCCTCACGTATGTGGGCAACGTCACGACTGACGCCCTGGGGGAATGTGCGTCCTGGGCCGACTTCTAAGGGAACTGGCGCCTATATGGGACACATTATGCATGTCCAAGACAGCCGCCTGCTCCTGTTTTCAACAAATCAGGAAGCAGAATTATAGAATTCGAAATGGTTGTTCGCTAGGAGCGCGTTATGTGGGGTGAAGTTCTGTTTTAACAGTGGTTAGCAGCGTGTCCGCCTACCGATCTCAAGGTCGCGTGTTCGAACGCGGCGGAGAACACCAGCAACTTGGCGGCAGGATAAACGTTGCTTAGACACCAGGACCCTCAGGTGAACAGAATAATTTCACGCAGCGACGTCAGTGACGGCGTCTATGTTCACATTTAGAGAGTTTTATAGAGGAAGCCTACGCAGTCACCTTCCGTATACGTAATGAGGTAACGTGTTCACACTTGCGCACGCGCTGCACGCAGAGCCAGGTTCTACGCACGTACGCGCTACTTCACGCGTACTCTAAGCGGTTACGTGCGCAGTATACACCTCCCTCCCAAGCAGCACAACATATTAGCCCAATATTGGCTGGATATTGGCAATACGGTGTCCGACCAGTATTACCGATCTCCAGCCAATACTGTGCCACGATGTTGTACGGCTTGGGCTATTGTATCGCGCCGTATAAGGTCACGAATCACCGTTATCATTCGTAACTCTCACACGTGACCTCCGCAACGCGAAATGAATTGCCTGTACTGAAATCAGCACCTGGCACGGGCTCGAAAAAGAATCACGCGTGCGAGTCGCGTCGAATCATTACTACCAGCGCCTGCAACTTTCTCTGTCGCCCTGCGCAGACGTTCTAAATATACAATTACCTGAATCCTGTCCTTGCATTCCGCGACGAAATTATTTATTCTAAACACACGCGAGGAGACAAAGAGAATGTTCTCCTTGGGGAGCATCGAGCAACATCTCGCGATCATGGATAGCGCGGTCTCTCCGCCCTGCTTTTGATATCCTGCTTTCTTTCTCAATCCTTGCCAGTCTCCTTGAACGGCCTTGGGTAATTAGTGCACCGTCGCCGGAGGCTTGGGTGCGGAAACTGTATTCAGAATGTTCCTAAGGCACAATTGCTTCTTGCATGGGAGTAATCTTGGCTCACTCAATCGCATGCACGCGCTCCAAGGTCGCTGACAGCGATGGACGGAAGATTTTTTTTTTCGGGCTGTGGCGAGTATTATTCAATTTTTTCGAATACCGAATCGGTTTTTTCTTTTTCCATTCGAATTACGAATCAAATCGAATATCAATGCAATAGCATTTGAATTGTTCTTAAGCTGCGCTCGTAAGCCCCAATTTTGGTAGTGGGTATCCAATAAGGGTAGTCGGGGTAGTATCTTAGTTACCCATCCATCTTGAATTGCCTCGTTGTCTCCATGCCTGTGTCCTTGTGTGTTGCTACTCTTCTAACTAAGATGCCCCCAAAACGACAGAATACTGGGAAAAATCAAAGGCTGCCTGTGAAGCCTTACGTGTTTCATAGGTATGTGATTCGGTTTTAAAATTGCTAATCGCACAGGTTCAGTTATTCTACAGCTAAAAGTGCACTGCGCAAGGTCTCTGACACAGCGGAATCTGCGGCGTGCATTGTGTCTAATCCGGTATCGTTCCAGTAATGCGCTTCGAGATAGAGCGGGTCTCGTGCGTGCTTTGAATGTACAGTCTTGTGCAACGCGATATGAAGCATTATGGAACTCAAGTGGTTCTAACAAGAGACTGCAAGGGCTGCTTTATCTTCTACTTTTGGGTTGGCACAACTGAATGGGTGGATGCATGTTTCAAGGAAGCTATGGATAAGGCTTCAAAAATGATGGCTATGGCTATGGCTATGGCTTCACAAATGGTGGCTATGGCTATGGATATAGTTTCACAAATGATGGCTATGGGTATCTCCTTCTGTCCACGTCTGTACGTCCTTCATAGCTACAGTTGCTTCGCGGCGTTAACACGGACTCAAAAGTTCCACACATGTACACCTGTTTACTCCATATAGCACTAAAGGCTGACTGTTCAGCGACCACTTGAGATTGAAAGAGAAAATGAAGGGTAAATTGAAAAAATAAATAAATAAATAAATAATAATAAGATGTAAGATATAAAGAAAGGGTAAAGAGGGACAGGGAGTGAAATTACTATAAAGCGACGAAGCCGGGTAGGTTCCATGCACTTTGCTAAACTGAATTCCGTTATTCATTGGAAATTTGCGTCCACCTCAATGTCCCGGATATATTTGACTATATAGAGCACGAAATGCTCGTTGCCTGCCGCGTGGGTGCCACGGCCCTAGAATTTTGACTGCACGCGACGCCGGGGCTTGTCCAATATCCGTAGGATGTGTCTTCATTGCCATCGCTGCCAAAATCGTTACAATGTGTTACACTACATTACGCAGTTGACTTGGATTTTAAACTTGGCAACGCGTGTTCGACTGAGAGATCAAGTGCGGTCGTAAAACTGAGGGGGGGGGATGTGACGTCGAATATTGACCCGCCGTTGCTGGCAACACGCGAGTGGGCCAATGTACGACTATATAGCCAGAAAGGTATGGAGGGTGTAGGGGTGTAGGGTTATGGAGGTGAGGTAGGATGAATTGATGAGTCCTGTGAGTTTTTAATTTATTTTATGCCATGTTAGCACCGCGAAGCAACTGTGACAATGAGCGGCGTACAGATTTGGACAGATGGAGAGAGGACAGCAGGAAGGAGCAGGCTTGTAGTCCTAATAGCGTGTGGGCGTGGGTTTCTTAAGTAAACCATTTACTATTTGCCGTATAGGTAAATAAAGTGGACTTAAATGACGTGGGTTTTAAGAAATGAAGACCACATTATACTCTTAGAACTGCACTACATAGCAAACGATGTCACTCTGTGCAATGGTTAGCCTTCACCGTGTTATGCCGTGATGTTGTTTTTTTAAGGTTGCAGGTGTATAGTACGACGGTCATTTATTTTTCTATATCCGGTGGATTTGTCGACAGAAGCATAAATATAGCAAAACGGAAACTCGCACACAGGAAGACACTTTACACACTTGTCCGGATACGCGGGCGTTACGGTTTGGAAATCGAAAGAATGTGTTCCTCGTGGCTATCTCGGGACACTAAACGGTTTCGAGGAATCCTGCTTCGCTCTGCTAACGTCCTCGGTGGTTATATTAGCGTGGGAAAGAAGGAATGAATCACTCTCTCCGTATTCGTTCCATATTCGTTCACCTTGACTTTGTGAAGGGTTGCTGGGAAACACTTTCGGTACTTTCTCCTGATCTCGTCCGACGAAACCCCGCAGCGGGCGATTTACGAAAATAAAACAAAAACTCTGTTCCTTGCGCATGCGCGGAGTCTTGGGCGAGAGAGAGAGAGAGAGAGAAGGGAGGAATCTGAAGGGCATATGCGTAAATGTTTCGCCGAGAGATTATGTATATCATTAGTTAGATGTATAGCGTCTTGTTTTCTTCGAACATCGCATATTATGGACGACGACCAGGGAAATTGTGCATGCTTGCATGTAATTGTGCTTCTTTTCTGATGAGGAATGCCTCATAGCTTATTCTCGCGCTGAATGACATTTTGTCTCGCGGTCCATTGAGGTGTTGTCATTGACTATAGTGTCTGCTGTACGACTATCATGATCCTACATAGCAAATCTGTGATCGTTACAGAAATACCACGCGTCATTTTTAAGAAAGAAGGGTAACATGTACAAAAAAAGAAAGAAAAAAGACAATAAAAAATGCAGATAAGGCTGGTCACAAAAGAACTATACTATAGGATCTGCTACTCTGCATTCATGGGCTGTTAGCTGTTATCAAATGAGACGGGTTTTACGGAAACGAAAGTGCCCGTACCAAAGACGACAGACAAGTCCTGCACCTGCAAGGAAATGTACCAGAGCTTCGATGGTCAAGCGCTGTAACGGTGACTTGGCCCAATGACAAAGTACCTAGCACTCTCAAATTCAAAGGACTTTTTGTGACCTTGCCTGTGGACAAACGCAAACAAGACCGTTGTCGTATGTGGACAGCACACTGCAGAAGGACGTGCTCCATATCCGGAAGCGTACTACAGGTAATACAGAGTGAGGTTATTTTTCCTCATTTCATACATCGAAAGCGGGGCATTAGCAACATTTAGTCGTACAGCCGGTGTAGTAAATATGCTCGTGACCTCGTCAATACAACGAGGTATGAAAAACTCCATAGCGCGGTCTGTGGCTCTGTAGGCATCTGCAGCTACCAGATATCGGAGATAAAGTTTTCGACAAAATGCAGAGGCGATAAAGAGTGTCAGACCGGAAAGATTGAAATACGGCATTCGTCGAAAACTCGACACAGCGGCTCGGACCGAACCCGCGTACCTCTTGAAGATTGTGTTCTGTTGGGCAGTTTTTGTGTCCTGAACCTCATCCATGTACATCCTAGCATATGATGTATTCTCTCGCGTTGGGGTTCCCATAACATGTCTGATGCTGTCTATACTCGCAATCAATTCGTGCGTTTTTCTGGTTCCCGCACATGAGTCACATTGCGTATTTTACACTAAGGAAATGGAGTAGATATACGTATCCACGGTATCCGTGCCACGGCAGACCAGCCCAGGATGAGATAATTACCGACAGACAGATAGTGGGGAAGGCCCAAGCGCTTAGTCCTGAAAACAAAGCCTGGCAAAGCACGCAACTGGAAGGCTCCACGTGCAGCCTGCATGGCCGGAATGTACTCCTCATGGGCAGTTATCCGCATTCTGGCAGGCGCCTGTGGTTTTTAGAATTCAAGGTCTCTTACATTTCCCCTTCAACGTAATTAGATACAGAGCAAACACTTTCGATATTTCTTTGGGGCACGCAGGAGAAAGAAAGCACGTGTCACATAGCACGCCCGGAGCCCTCCACTTCGTATGAGTTTGCGAAAGCAGAATTTCATTTATAACTTGGAAACGCTTCGATATTGTATTGCGAAGCAAACTAGAAGGACAGTGACTGATGCCAAGAGACCAACGCAAATTCTTCGCTCATTTTGTAATGCCTGCTGTCCTTCCTCACATTTTCTTGATAGAAGGAGACCAAGTATTCTTGGGTATTCCGTGTGGGATGCAGGACTGAGCGCGGTAGCGGAACTATTAACAGCTAGTGTTAAAGGAAAGTATTACTAAAACGAAGAAGAAAAAAAAAAAGTGCGCACGGATACGGAAAGAAGATCAAAGAACATATTTCCGGGATGCGGCAGTCGCAAACCGTCTTCCCTTATACCGAAACTATTTTCGTCGCCCTACGTTTTCAAACAGAAGATCAATATTTTTTACTACCTCTCGCCATTTTTCATTTCCCGTATCCCATCCACGTTGCTGCTGGCTTTTCACACGCACGCGCACGCACACTGAAAAATGTGGACTGCGCTCCTTCGATATAAACGTGGGACATTCGAGTAAAAAGAAGACCACGTCTAGCCCGGAGGCATTTCAGCAGATGTAAATGCAAAGAGACTCAGCTTTATCATCGTCTCCAATCGCGAGCTTAACCGTTTTTCAGGAAGTGCGGTTGGAGAGGTCGTTATATTCTGTGGCAGAAACTTCTCGTGACTTCCGCAGGCTTCGGACAAAACAGCGTTCTGTATGGTGCTCCATTTGTAGACTGCACGAATAGTCTAAAGAGACAAGTGAGTTACCTGCTGCGATGCAATACGCTAATGGTTGGAGGTATGACAATGGAATTGAAATTCGAAGCAAGAAAAGCGTGCAGGTGTAGTCTTCATCAACACGAATGCCGGCTATACTGCGTCTAGCACTGGTAGCAGCGTGGTGCATGCTAATGAAAGGCAATAAAGCGAAAAGAAGAGTCGCAGAAAGATGTATGTCAGTCTGTAGCCTTCTTCTGTATGACCTGAACAAATATGAGTTGATGGTGCGTCGAGTCTGTCGGTGAACAGCAGATCATTTGCGCCAAAACATTCACGAGGTCAAAGTCGATTTCATCCACGGTCCTCAAGAAGGTATCGTCGTCCGTGACGTGCCACAAATTGTCAAGGAGTCAGTCCGTGGTGCAGAAGCTGCAGCAATTATAATTGAAAAAAAGAAAAAAAAATTAGAGTCCTCAAGTGGTAAAATATTTCGCTGTGAACTGGTCAAATTCAACAAAACAAAAAAAGAAGAAAAGTACAACGTCTTTAGTCGAAAAGCAACAACTTTCCTGGTCCTCAGTGAGATGCGGTCCTAATCCTGATAGTACTCCCTTATACCGTAGTATCATAGTACCCTTACCCCATAGTACCATAGTACTCTTACCCATTAATACCATAGTAACGTATAGTACCTTCTGCAGCGTATAATTTCACCTTGTATGAATGACACGCTCCTTTTTCTCTTGCGTTTGGTTCTCGTTTTTCTTAGACGCCGTCACGCGGCATCTTGTAATTGTGCGCTCTGGCTGTTGACACACGTTCAACGCCGTCGACTCTTCAATTCCCTCATGTCGATGTGTGCCGATGATAAGGGCAATACAGTAGAGTCGCCCTCGATCACTTTTGTGAAACGAAGCTCCGTACCCTGCTACCTTAGAGAACGAGCTTCACTTTCGGAACTTATCGCCGACCCAGATCACCTCGCCCCGATGATTTCGCAACGGCTGAAGAAAACAGCAGCGTGCCAGGCATGGCTAAACGTTCGGTACGAAACCGTATTTTCCCCTCTGGGCGTCCGAGTGCGAGGAGGGGGAAAGAAAGACCGACCGGCGAACGAGTTGCCCTGCCAATAAGGGACGGAACGATCCTTGAACGAGCACGCGCAAAAACGGTGCGCGACAAATATGGGGTTCGGTTGACGCGCGAATCGCTGTGTAACCATTGTGTGGAACTAGTGGATGTTGTACCCTCTTCGGTTTGGATGTGTGGGGGTCGGCATAATGGAAGGTTTCTGACACGTCGCCCATCCATCATGATACCGGTGAGTGCTTTTACAGTCGGTCGACTTTGTTCGTTCATGGACAATGAAATGCGATCGAATGCCTGCATTCGAAATTTTTTTTTCTTCGCGCTGTTGCAACATCTTTCCATTTCCATTTTATTTTATTTCATGTTTCCACGGTGCTACACAGATCATAGATTGTATACGGACAGAGGTCCCGTAGTTAAAAGTATAGTTACGAGACCTCGTGTTGTATAAGTGTAAAAGCAACTTTCAGAATTAGACGTAACGTGTATTAAGAGAAGAAAAATAATATGGATAATATGGCACATCGTGATTAGCGCAGTAGTAATATGAATCATACAGCTAAGAGATATACACTAGCAAAACAATGTGTTCAACGTTACAATTCAGGGAAAATGAACTGGCGCAAGGCATTTTTGAATGAAATTAAGATGTATGTCTGATGTCAACTTTTTCACAGTCTATCGTTATTCCTGAAGAAGAAACGTATCTTGAGTCTGAAGAAATTGGATCTTTCCGGTACCCCAGACGCTGGGATACATTGTCCTCTTCAGGTTCAAATCCATTAGCTTGCTTTCGCTTACAATATTCGAGTATTATTGGAACTTACAATGTAAATCGTGCAAAGGAGATGAATCTAATATACGTCTTATGTATTGAGAAGTCATCTCGGTATAAGCTGAGTGAGTTGAGCGTGGTATGAGCTGTCTTATCATGACTTGTCCCAGTTTCAGCTGGGCTTTGTACGAGTTCTCCTGGTATGAGCTTGGTGGATGTCATTGATTTGTATCTTTTTTAAAATACTCAAATGAACATCGTAATACGTACTATCGACGGAGACAATTTAATGAGACATGCATCTCTACCAGGAAGTACCCCTGTAATTAACGAGGAGCAGACCCGGCGGCCTAAAATTTATTCATTGAGACCTTCATTAAAGAGGTAGAGAGCCCGCGGCGATTCATTCTGTATAGCGAGCGCTCTGTCCATGTCCCCCTTCCAGACACAAGATTATAGTCCAAGAACGAGATCGCTGGCACTCTCTTGTACTAAAGTATGCTACTATCCGTAACTGTTTCGATTCCTGCTCCGTTCCAGGTCCTCTTGGCTGCGCTGTTGGTCGCGTGTCAATGTGCGCCGGCCGACAGGGACGATCCGGTCCTGTCGCACGGCTACAGCGTCAACACTGGATTGTCTTCCATACTGTACGAGGACTTCTCGCTTCCCCGCATGACTCGCTACACCACTAGCATCAAACACGGCCAACATCAGCATGGCGGTATCTCAGGCCAATTATATCCTCCTGGTCTGCAGTACGGAGACGCTGTGTCCAAAGTCACCGTGTCCTTCGGGAGCCGGATTCCTCCGCTAGAGGGTGCTGTGCCGGGGGAACAGTTTGCTCAAGGGTTGAATCCCCCCGTTCCGAACGGACAGTTCGTGCCAACCAGTGGAACTTCCGGTATACCCGGCGGACTGTACGGAGCTCCGTCGAACGTCGGCCAAAGCTATGGCTTTCGTGCCCCGTCGGGCATCGCCGCGGATGGCTCCTACGTACTTTCCCCCGTCCCAGTGGAGCAGGGACAGCGGTATGATTTTCGTGGCTCGGTCTCCAATCAGCGGCCTCCTACTCTACCCTTCGTCACCCCTGATCCCCCGAGTGATTTTACCAACAAAGGGTACCGGCATAACTTCCGGTATTCCTAGCGGTGGGTCTCTGACCCCAACGTCTGTGCCGTACAACCCAGCCGGGACCCCTGCAACGACAAACGGATACATCGTGCCATCTAACGGGACCTACGTTTCACAACCTGGTGTGCCTCTTATCTACTCACAGGGCCCTCACGACGGACAGGGCATTGGCGTCGGACCTGGAATGCGACCGTACACGGACTTTGCGCAGCAAACGTCCGTACGAGACACAGGTGACGATTTCATACCCCGCGCTTCTCCTCCTCCGTACCTGGATCCTAATACGCTCGTTATACCGAGAATTGCGAACCCCGAAACACCAGTGTTGGATACGGAGGTTGTTAATGCGAGAGATACCTTCGGGGACACCGCAGTATCAACGGAGTCTGGAGTGGACCTAGCACGGAGCAACACTTCCAAGTCCCATAACTGGAACTCGACCGACCCTTTACTGAAAAAGGTGAGCAACTTTAGCCCAAGCTCGCCAGATGCGCCCGGTCCTTCCGAGGGAGCGACTCCGGAACCCACTGACCTGTTGGACGTTTCCGAAAACCATGAAGTGTCAGTGCCGGAGTATAACTTGCCTCCGCGTGTTCGCCCTAAAGTACCAAACTGGACTTCGAAGGACAGTTCCAGAGGCGCCAGTAGTAGGCGCGGGAACTCTGCGGCTCCAACATTGACACGTGCTTCGGAAGATAAGTCCACTCTTAAGGATGAAAGTGCGACCGAAATCCAAGCACGGTCTTCAGCGTCCAAGCTTTCTCCCACACGTTTACAAATTCCAGAATACGTTCTTCAGACTGTGCGTGTGAACGGTGAAACCCCGGATAAATCTATTGAGCGTCCGGAAGTTCCGTCTAGTGGGACGTTTTCAAAGGAGTCTGCGAGTGCATCAGGCTCGGACGGTGCCAAAGGTAGAACTGCTGTACGTCCTACGGGTTCAATTAACAGTCCTCCAACAGCCTCACGGGAGTTGCTCGATCCTGCTAAGATTCCCAAGATACCTTTCAAACGCCGCGTTCCCGCTAAAGTTCTTACCGATCAGATAGTAAATAGTAAGGCGAATTCTGAAGAAGAAAAAAGTGTCTCTGCTACTGCCGTGCTGTCTTCCAGTATGAGGTCCATTGAAGTGGAAGCTTCTAGTACATCGCAAACCGTGCATAAACCTAAACTTACATTGGAAACTAAAAAGCCTTCTACAGGGCTATCTTCAAATAGTCGTGAAGGATCGAAAAATGTTAACGCGGCATCGACAGTTCTTCCTTCTGAGATACTTTCGGTTAATGGCAGTCCGGTAAGCACCCGTATTGTCCCTCTGCCATCTCCTTCGAAAACATCTAAACATTCACACACTCGTACCAACACCGTGACCGACGTAGAGCATTCTGATCCCAACACCACGAGCAGTACACCTTTGGCCCCAACAGCTACTTTGTCCCCAAGTTTCGTAACAGTCGCTTCGACTGTGCTTCCCACCACTTCACCATCTAGAGTAACAACGCCGAGCATGCGGCCGTCCGAACCAATAACCTCTTTACAAGTGCGGAAGAACACCTCCAAAACGGCGAAAAGCTCTTCCAGCAAATCGAGCAAGATGTTTGTGCCAGCTACTTTACTCCCGAAATCTTCAAACACGGAGGAGCACGGAACGATATCAGACACTGGAACTGAATCTGTTATACCATCCTTCGTACCGTCATCCGTTTTATCTTCATCCTTTAGCGAAATGGATGCCACGGCCGTATCTACATCAATTCCGTCCCCTTCCCTATCGTCACTTCGACCTACAGAACCGCAAGGAGATAGTCCGAAGCCGACAAGAACTCTGCATCGCGCTGGTACTGTCAAATCAAACAGCACTAACCTACAGACTCCGGCGAAACATGATAAGACGGCTACGCATTCTTCGATTCAGAGTGCAGATTCAATAAGCACGCTATCTTCAATCGAGTTTGCAAACACATTAGCATTTTCTAGGTCTCCGACAAACGCTTCCAGCGTTGAATCGACACTGACGACGGTGACCTCGTCGCCAGTGATTCGAGATATGAAATCGGTCTCTTCGACGTTTGCATCTCGTAAAGAGAACGGAACTTTAAGTACTACGTCCTACTCTGATTCGAAGCTAGATCCCGCTTTAGCCACACCATCTGCGATGCAGTCGCCATCCAAGGCTTCATCACCGCCGTCTGGTATGCTAAAATCGTCGGTTATCAAATCCAGTATGCATAGCACATTGACGAGCGCTCCAAGCACCACAAAATTCACGGTGCCCCTATCAGCTCTCGCGTCTAGAACAAAGAAAGCCCAACAAGGAACATCATCTCCTGCGGTCGGTCTTGAGACTTCGGACACTTCCCCCAGCGACGCTGTGCAGCTTACATCTACAGTGAGCTCGCAGCATTCCGTGTCCTTACAGTCCTCTGTAACTCCTTCTCTTTCATCTAAGGTAGTACCACGTGCTCGCCTTAGTATCTCATCCTCACCTCCAGAATCCCCTCGTACTAACATACCAGTAGCGTCCCCTACGGTCGTAGACAATATGTCCAAAGTGTCAAAGTCCGCAAGCCTTGCCCCATCCCTCATGTCTTCTACCCCCATTTCATCATCTCCTTCCTCTCGCCTTTCCGACGCATCAGACGTCATTCCGTCTGTCCTGACACCCGTGCCGCATCCTAAAGAGCCTTCCACTTCTATCTCTCCCTCTCGTACCGAACCTACAAAGTTATCTCCTGCAACGAAGGTTGTTCCTCAACAATCATCAAGAAGTACCGGGCAAAATGGTACCCGTGCAAATTCAACCCGACGACCGCGCCCCTCGCATACAACATCTGTTCCAACAACGGTCGTACACACAGATGTACCAACAACTGAGTTTCCTATGGAGCACGCGAATGCTACGACTGGTGCTACAACTCAGGTCTCTGTCCTCCAGTCGAAAAATAGAGCAACAGAGCAGATGACAACAGTCGCAACAGACGTGCCAATAGTTGGGGAGACCCAACCAACAACGAAGTCGTCTATGGAACAAGCGAATGCTACGGCTGATGCTACAACTCAGGTCTCTGTCCTCCAGTCGAAAAGTACAGCAACAGAGCAGATGACAACAGTCACAACAGACGTGCCAATAGCTGGGGAGACCCAACCAACAACGAAGTTGTCTATGGAGCACGCGAATGCTACGACTGGTGCTACAACTCAGGTCTCTGTTCTCCAGTCAAGAAATACAACAACAGAGCATATGGATATAGTCACAACAGACGTGCCAATAGTTGGGGAGACCCAAGCAACGTTGCCAGATGATGATGTCTCGGAGACACAAACGGGACAGGACACTTCGAGAGCCTATCCCGTTCCTGTGAACGACACCGGAGTGTCGCCCGCATTGTCGCAAGGGAACGAACCCTCTGCCACGTCGCCATCACCGGAAACAGACGACAACAGTCCTCCATCTCACCTGCTAGTGTCCAGGAGCATGCCTCTGTGGCCCTTCTTGGCACCACTCCTCTTGCTATTGTTTCTGCCGCCTGCAGTGTGGTTTCTGCTACGCCCCGTCAGGGTGCGTCCGCCGCGTCCCAGGTGGGTTGTGTGAGCAGAAGTGTGCCAACCTGTGTGAAGTGTTCATCAAACAATTCCTCGTTGAACATTATTATTATTATTTTCTGGAGGGCTTTGTGACCCAGACTGTATTAATCAAATTTTACAGTACTTCACCGCATAAACCCACGCTGATCCAACAACATTCAGAGTTGTTATTCAGAATGATATCGTTCACTGTCTCTTGATTTGTTCATAATTGAGGGCGTACGCCTTTTTGTGGCAATCAACATGTATCCGAATTGCTACAAAGGAGCGTACATTCTGAAAACGCAGCTTCACCACGTAGCACGCTGAAGGCCAACCACTGCCAAGAATGGTACAGTTATCAGTCCTGATCTGTGGGAAGCACAGGGCGTACGCCCCTTCTGTGACAATTAACATAATTTCATCAGCCTTCCGGTATCAACAAATCAGGGGAGGTAACCATGCCATTCGTCGTGATGGTTCGATGCGCGTTCTGTTTCAAAGTTCTCTTTTAGGGTACGCCCCCCTTTTATGTACGCCCCCCAGTTTATCATCAAATGAGGACGGATAACTGCACCATTCGGCACAATGATTGGCGCAGGGCGTGTTATGCAGTGAAGTTCTGTTTCTAGAGTGCATATCTGGAGTTGACTGATAAATTATGCTGTGCGTTGAACTTTGCCCCACTTTGGTGTGGTCAGCTGTGTGGTTCGTCGTATGGAATACTGATACGGTGTACATATTATGTATTATATGTATTATTTTGTATTATTGTGTGGTGTGCTACGAGTGTGCACTATAAAATATAAAAGTTTTCCCAGTTGTATTTTTTTAATCGCATGTAGACTCATTTAATCCCCTTGGGCAACGAGCAGTGCAGCGACGAAATCTTCTCTTTTGTTTCTGGCACAGGGCGAGTTAATAATACCTCTATGCGTTCTCCGACAGTTCTATGCCAGCAAGTTTGATATTTCCGATTAGATTCAGCTGGCGCGAGGTGAACCGAGGCCGTGATGTCCCCTCGCACAACAAGAGTAAACCAGACAGACGCCACGTTTGGATGAATGACAGTTCGTGAAGTCTGACACGTGCTCAAACATTGAAGCTCTCAACCCTTACACAGTACAGTGTCCTTTTAATCGTTCCAGTACTTTGTGCCCGGGACATGAACAGGAGTGTTCAGTGTCGCACGTGGATGTGCAGGTGTCGCGCGACGCCATTGACTTCAGTGGATGCATATGAGCGCATGTGAGAACATTTCCGACCACGTGTACATTCGACGCATTTTTAACCATGTTTGAGAAAACATTAGGTGCTGGACATCGTGGTGTGACTGAAACTGTGTTCTGTCTGCCGACTCTTGGGGCCACCCAAGCTCTTGGGTCCCCTATTCTAAATAACTGCATTCGTTTTACGCTTCGCGCAAATGAAAACTCACGGTGAACTATATATATATATTATAGTATATTAACTACTTTAGTGCTGCGAGCTACTGGGCACAATACATAATCATTTGCGTCGAGAGACGCTCATAAGCTGGACGGGACACTACACTTCATACTCCTCGTCAACCAATCAACCACCTTTGTCCGTTAACAAATTATTCCGCGGCTTCAGGAGGAGCAGGAGCGGAAAGTTTCCTCAAGAAGAACGTCTTGAGAGACCTCCTCCTCGCAACTGGAGCCGGGATGGCCACTGCGGGCGAGACGCCACTCAGCAGAGGCAGAGCTGGTGTCTTCGCTTCTCCTTCAAACAGCGCAGCGATTTGTTCCAGGCGAAGGCGGGACGTATCTGGAAGGAGCGACATCGCCAAAAATAATTCCAACGCCGTGATCGTAGCGATAACGCACAAGTCCACCGCCTCGCTCATAAGTCCCCTCTGGAAGAAGACCTTGACAATGCTGTGCGCGATCCAAGTGGTGCTGTACACAAGCCCGGTGAGGAGTCCGTGGTTCCTGGGCGGGACAAGCTCTGCGGCCAAAATGCCTGGTATGGGCCCGAGACCGAGGGAGTAGCCGATCACGAAAGTACCGACGAAGGCCATAGACAGGCGGGCCAGCAGGTTAGACCCTTTGCCGCTGACTTCGAAGAAATTGATAATGCCAAGGGCGAAGTCACTGATGATGACAGTGAGCGCAGAGAGCATCAAGAGGGGCCGGTGCCCCGCAAGGTCCATGAGGAATGTGGCCGTTAGGGCAAGGATGAGTTGGACAATGCTGACGACGATGCTGACGTTCGGGGCGCTGTCGCTCGCCGTCAGCGCTTCGAGAAACTTGGGAGATTTCATTACGATGTAGCCATAGCCGCACGTCTCCCGTATGCAGAACACCAGGACGGCACAGGTGACAGCCCTGCGGAGAGAAAGTGCTCATACATGTCGGGCTTCGTGTCAAGGTTGGCATATATATGGCGCAGCCAAAGTAGACTAGAGACAAGGAGAGAGGAAGCGCCGCGAAGCAACTGTGGCTATGAGATAGGTACAGATGTGGACAGATGGAAAGAGGACAGCAGGAACGAGTAGGGAACAGGGGGGGACACTGTCTTTGTCCATCGTCCACCACCAACACCACCAACCAACCACCACCAACCAACCACACCATGCCAACCTTATCAATATGGTAAGACACAGAAGGATATCACTCGGGATGATGGTTGGCTGGGAGTGGGCTATGCGGTGAAGTTCTGTTTTAACAGTACACTCTCAGAACAGAACTTCACCGCATAGCACGTTGTGCGCCAACCACTGCCGCGAATGATAGGGTTATCGCTTCTGATTTGAAGAGAGAGAGGGGCGTACGCCTTTTTGTAGCAATTATCATATATCCAAATTGCTACAAAAAGGCATACGTTTCCCTCGCCCTTCGAATCGGAAGCGATAACCCTATCATTCGTGGCAGTGGTTGGCGGACAACGTGCTATGCAGTGAAGTTCTGTTCCGAGAGCGAAAGTTCGGATTGGATTGACTTGGCTTTGACTATTGCGTACGCATGCGTAGCGTCACGTACGCGCGTTGCAGCGACGACATTTGTGGTCTTCAAAGAATACCACAACTGATCAATAGGCGAGATTTCCGAGTGGCACAACGCAGCGATTGGCTGTGGTCGGTATGATAGCTTCACGTTGACAGGAACAACCTGTCTGCTGAAACTGCCTAATTTGAGTTGAGAATGGTTAAAGGTACTATAAAGCAGTCGAGGTGCAACCTATGCAATCAGCATGACGTGAGAGTGCTAGACTCAAAGGTTCAGCACAACAAGTAATATGCGCAGGAGTTTACTCTAAGTATTTTTAATTAGTAAATAAAAACGCAGTCAAGAATATCGGGGCGACGCCTGGTGGGAAGAAGTCCTCAATTTGTCAAGCAACCCTGTAAACAAGGAGACCGATAAACAGATGGCTTTCCTGCTGGGATTTGCAAATAATACCTTTTGAGAAAATGTAATTCGTGTGAAAGAAAATACACAAAAGCCGAATCTTGCACTCCGTAGCTAAACATCTATACCTGGGCCTTGTTCCAGCACCGTGGCGCTGCTATCGTACGTCGCTCTGTTTGGCCCAGAGTCGTGCGCATGAGACATTTTCGCCGCCGTACTTGGCGGAGTTGGCGTTTCGTCGGTCTGCTTCGCCACAGTGTTGTCAGTAGATTTAAATTTGCATTTTTTCGGGAGCTATAACGTCTATGTGAGAAAATTTTGCGGCATTTAACTCCTGAGGACGTACACAATTCAGGGCACACAAAACATCAGGTTGCACCTCGACAGCTTTATAGTACCTTTAACGCCTCCAGAACTTCACCTCATAACACTGTCTCAAATGGCGTCGTTCTCCCCTGTCTCCTTTGGTGATAATCGGAGGCGTGCGCCCTTGTGTGACACCTACGCAGTGACGTTGACGTGGGTGACAAAAAGCCGTACATACCGCTCTTTCGACAAATCTGGAGTGATAACGGTTTGCAGTGCAGTCTTAGAAATGAACTTCACCGCATAGCACGCTCCTAACCAACTGTCATCTCGAATGATATTGTTTTCTGCCCTGAGTTGTTGAAAACCGCAGGCGTACGCCTTTTTTGTGACACTTATGCTGTTCATAATTGTCACAAAAATGGCGTACGCCTCTCGTTTTCAACAAATCAGGGCAGATAACGGTATCATTTGAGATGATTGCTCGCTAGGAGCGTGCTATGCGATGAAGTTCATTTTTAAGAGTGTAGGGTTCAGTGTACAGTTTTAGAGAAGTGTCCGCTCGAGGGGAGATGGCGCCACCTGGTAAGGTTAAGTGAAACTACAATGATGATGGTGATTTGAGTTTCTGTGGGGCAGAGACCACAAGAGACATAGTACATAGTGCGCCAAAACAGACTGAAAGGACAAAATAATAATAATAATAGTAAACCCTGGACTAAGCTTGTATTTCTTTTGAATAAACAAATACCCAAATGCATCGATGTAAACCTACATTCCAAGTTTCAGAGCGAAGAAAATTCGCACCGTGGTGGTGGTGGTGGTGGTCGCACCGTAAAGAGAAAAGAAAGCGAGGTGTGTGTGTGTGTGTCGGGGGGGGGGGGGGGGAGAAAGATCCGCACTGACTCTGACACCATGGACCGCGGCAGGTGTATCTGCCGGAGGCGCAGTCGCGGGTGAGGTCACTTAGATGAAGGATGAAAGGATGAAAGTCACTGAAAAGGTTAGCCAGCTGTAGGGATCGAACCCACATCTGGATTACCGGTCCAGGGCTCTACCAATTGTTTGTTCTAGCCTCAGAACATCAGTTTCTCTCTTGAGGTCACTTAGCTTTCTAGAACCAATAAGAATGACTGAGTCTCTCTCTCTCTCACTCCCTTTCCCCTCTGACGTGAGAGCTAGAGGGAGAAATTCGTTCGAGGGTCCCTATACTCAATGCCACCTATACAGGGTGTTTATCTTTATCCCTTACAGATTGTTTACATAAAAGAAAGCTATAAGAACAGTTTCAATGTCGTTTTTGCAGTTGACTTATACGGCCATGCGGACATCCTCTCGAAGAAAGTACGCGACTATACAAGATGACAAATTTATTATAATATATTAATTGTTAATATATTCTTAGATTATACAAAATTCGGTAATTAGAAGATTTTGGGCAAAAGCGAGATGGCTAAATCTGCCCTGATTTGTTGAAAACGGAAGGCGTACGCCCTTTTTGTGACACTTACGCTGTTAACAATGGTCACAAAAAAGGCGTACGCCTCCCGTTTTCAACAAATCAGGGCAGTAACGATATCATTCGAGATCGTGGTTGGCTAGGAGCGTGCTATATGCGGTAGTGTACTGCTGCCACACATGCATTTGAATCATCATTGAACATTTCGACGCACCCTGCACTTACACAGCTTCATGGCCCGGTGAAGGTCAACCGTTGCACAGAATGATAACTTTGTCATTCCTACTTTGTGGAGAGCGTGGGGCGTACGCCTTTTTGTGTGTGTGTGTGACAATTGACGTAACTGCATAAGTGACACATGGACGCGTACGTCTCCCGCTTTTAACCAATCAGGGGACAGAAAGATGTCATTCGGGACAGTGGTTGGGTATAAGAGCGTGCTATGCTGTGAAGTTCGGTTGTAAGAGCACACAGGCCTATCGAATGCTCTTTGAGAGGTTGACACACTACAGGCTAGATGGCGCTACGCCCGTCCGTCCGTCCGTCCGTCCAATGGGAAAGGCCACAGTATCCATCCATCCATTCATCGTCCGTACACATGACATTCTCGGGTAAACATAAACAAGCCCCTGCCACAACTTCCGATGCCACGAAGACTTCCGGTCCTTCCGAGATGCAAACGATTATGAAATTGGGGAGCGTACGCCTTTTTGTGACAATTATGTACCGCATAAGTGTCACAAAAAGGACAAACATGAGGCGAGAACGAGGTCATTCGGAATGATGGTTGGCTAGGAGGGTGCTATGCGGTGAAGTTCTGTTTTTTAAGAGTGATGTCGACACCGTGCATACCGGAACAAAAAGTAAATTTGTGAACGCCAGCCACATGCAAAAAACCGTAATAACTGTTATACTGAGAGCATGCACTTCTTTTAGGTTTGTTGTGCACCCTAAGAAAAAGGCTGTGGAAAGGTACCACCCAGGTTAGCATAGCGTATGAAAAACGATGTAAAAGGGTGGTAAAACCAATTATCATGTATCCAAATACAAAAAGGCGTACGACCCCCTCGCTCACCGAATCAGAAGCGGTAACTCTATCTATCATTCGTGGCAGAGAGTGAGGTAGCAGGTAGAACTTTGCAACCTTTTAGGCACAACATATGCGACAACTACTACCTCCTAAAGGGTGTAACTGCTATACCCTTTTTTCTGAGAGAGTGTGCATCTGTTTAGATTGCCGTTCAGTTTGATCGTCATTCATTTCAAAGACCACTGAAAATGTTCGTGTGACAGCGAACGTTATTCCCTGCGAAAAGGCGCTGGGCAGACGTGATGGTCCGATGGCGAGACGGTACAGCAAGCTATTTCCATTCACACAATTTACCACACTTCCAGAAACTCACTCTGATGCATCTCACCCCCATTTGGGGTCGCGTGAGGCCAAAGGGAATACGGTCACCTTACCTAGCGCTGGTCCTGCCAGAAATGTACCACGCTTCCATCCGGGCAAACTCCTCCCTAGCATCGGTGTGCTGCGCCCGCAGGTGATACATCGCCTCCAGAGCGTCCGACGTTCGACCCACGTGGTACAGCCAGTGGGGCGTCTCGATGGCGTACTTGCTAGCCAGGAATATGACCACAACGGGCACGCACGATACGGAAGCCAGGAGTCTCCAGCTCAAGAAGTGGCCACCGATGACGGACAGGAGAGCCCCAAGGCTGAAGACAACGTGCAGCGTTCCCGCGAAGAAGCCACGGAACTCTGCCCGGACGGTCTCGGTGACGTAGACAGGTGCGCAGACTGCCACCATTCCGCAGCTGAAGCCTTTCAAGATGCGACCCAAGTACAAGAGGAAGATGGTTCGAGTAAGGATGACGCAAAGCCAGCCCGCACTAAATGCCAGAGCGCACAGGTGAAGGGTGTGTACTGGACCCACTAGCTGGCCAATGGTACCTAAAGAAAGTATAAGAGTACCAGTATGCATATAGGACGTGTTCGGTGAATAAGGGGGCTTGACTTCTAGTGTGATTGTTATCAATTTCATAGGACGCGTTTCTGTATGCCGTATATACAGCAGTAATCACAGCACAGTGTAACGTGTACCTTACACTTTCTATCTAGAACCTTTACCTTGTAGACATACATTGTAGATAGATTGAGTTTTATTTCCAATACCTGTGCTGTGCGACAACCCACAAATGCCGACAGTGCAATACACCGTTCCTTCTTTATGCATATAGGCACGCTTTTCACACGCGCATCAGCATATTATACGTAAATATGGGGTATTCCACTTTGCCGCTTACCGCGTTCTTAATCTAATACGTGCACTAAACCAGGTTTTAAGCATTGCAAATACTTTTTGCCTATACGTTGTATATTCGATATGTAACCAATAGTAAAGGGCTTGACCGGGACGATAAAAGTCTTACTGGAAAAAGACCTAGGCTATGATGACTTCGCTCATGAGGGGTATATATGACTTGCAGCTATATAGTTTGGGACTGCCTACACTGCTTTTTAGCCTTCTTGCAGAATGTAACAGAGCACCGGCAACCGTGGATCATCTAGTGGCGTGTCCGCTTACTGGTTCCAACTTTGCTGGTTCGATCCCAGCCGAGGACGTCAGCAACTTCATGGCATGGTATACAAGTTGGGGCTGAACTAGACACTTCTACTAGCGGCAATAGCGGCGATGTTTGGCAATGGCCGATATCGGGTTAGATGAAGTTAGCCTAGATGAACTTTAGCGAGGTTAGGTTGTGTTGGGGGCACCGAAGCCCTAATCTGGTCCCGGTACTTAGGCGAGGTTAGGTTAGGTTAGGTTAGGTTAGGTTATGGAAGCGAAGCCCTAATCTAGTGGCCGTTAGACTGCGCCGCCGAAGTGTGGTTGCCGTAGGTTATCCCAAGTTGCTATAATGCCTTCCGCGAGGGACATTAAAACGTGCTGAGATTTCCGTGCGCATCGAAGGGCCCTAATGTGTGCAAAATTAATTTTGCAAACCAACCACTGTGGATAGTTAATGATCATGTCCCGTGACGTAAAGCCATAAACTGCCATGTAACACAGCGATTAGCGAATGTGCAAAACATGTGTCCTTGGCATTTCTATGCCCTCTTATCAGACGTCCTCGCTAGCTTACGCTCACCTCCTAGGATGCATCCAGCAATGGCACCTGCGTCCAGAAAGAAAGTAAACCACTCTGACTGTGAATCTCCAAAGTCGAAAGGCGGAGGGTCAAAGCCGCGCATACTGCGCTCGGCAGACACTCCGTATGCCATGACGTTTCCCAAGCACAACACTGCAACCCACGGGGCAAACATGACATGCAGGTAGCCGCTGCTCAGGTGCCTTAGGGTTGGCTTGATCTCTTCGGGGACAACAGAGGCAGCGGGAATATTGTTCAAGTTCATGTCCTCCTCTATCTGTCGCGGTGAGAGATCGACACATGAGCACGCGACCAGATCGAATGGTTCTTCTTCTTCTTCCCATGGAGAATGGCCATTAGCCACAAGGGAGATTGGCCAGGGTTATGGAATTGACTAACTAGACTATGGCATAACTATGACTTTGATCACGACCTACTACTATACTAGAGCACGACCTACTCTATACTAGTATAGTAGAAGGTCGTGTACTAGAGACCTGGCCATCCGCAAAACTCCCAGCACCGGGGTAGTAGTTCTGACAATCGCCGCTTGGCTATGTGATTTGGCGCTAGCTCGCACTATTTGTTACCACGTGACTTGCCGAGACCGCGGCAATACATGGCAGGCTGTGTTGACGACGACGAAGCAATAAGCGTAGCGCGTGCTTAGCAACAGCCTGTGTAGCTATGGCGGGCTAGCACGCCATAGTGTAGCACGAACGACGGTGGCAAGAGTGACAGTGTCATTCCCTCTCCCCAATAATGCTATGTGGCGCTTGCAGTGGTCACTACCGTAACTATCCCATGACCCGGCTCTCCCATAGGCGAT
Source organism: Ornithodoros turicata (assembly GCF_037126465.1). Classification (NCBI taxonomy): domain Eukaryota; kingdom Metazoa; phylum Arthropoda; class Arachnida; order Ixodida; family Argasidae; genus Ornithodoros; species Ornithodoros turicata. The sequence continues at coordinate 16,193,750 of NC_088210.1, read as the reverse complement.
CGCCAGTTGTCCCGGTCTCTAGTATAGAGTAGGTCGTGCTTTGATTGCACTATGGTCACTGCATGTGTACATGGCCGCTTCTTCCTCACACTCTAGTGTAGTGAAGGGTCTTTGGACCGTCGTGTGATCTACCTGCCGAAAGGTGACAACAAGTTGCGCGGTGTGGAAGTGCAGCAGTTATTGAAGCTTCTGGGACTTTGTAGAGAAGGATGACAGCTAGGAAGTACAGCAGGTACCATGTCTGCCGTAGGGGAATAAAGGAGCAGAAGCACCAATTTAACCATACTGTAATGGGCGTTGATGGAGTAGAGTATCGCCCCTATGGTGATGAAACTCCGCAATCATCGCCATTCAAATAAATTTGTTGTTGTTGTAGTTAAAGCTTTTCTGGTACAGTCCAGTCTTGGGGCAGCATCGGCGCTGGACATCCGCTGATGCCGTGGTATACACCCGCTACTGATGAAGTCCATTGTTGCCCACGACCATAAAGTTCATGAAGTCCACGGTGCATATGTGCAACTAGCCCACCTACACTCTTACAGAAGAGGGTGGAGTATAGTTACACCTTTTAGGAGGTAATGGTTGTCGCATATATGTTTGTGCCTAAAATGTTGCAAAGTTCTATATACCTGCTCACTCTCTGCCACGAATGATAGGGCTACCGCTTCTGATTCGGTGAGCGGGGGCGGCGTACGCCTTTTTATAGCAATTCGGATACATGATTATTGCTTTTACCACCCGTTTACACCCTTTATGAGACGCTATGTTGACGTATAGCTGTAGAAGTTACCACCTTTCCACACCCTTTTTTCTTAGAGTGCACTGCAATCCGTGCGTCTAGCCCCGAACCGATCGAGTCTCACTCTATGCCTGTTGCAATGAGTCAATCAATGCGTGGATGCACTGTTTGCGACTTATCAGACTTTTGTTGGGCCTATTTTTGCTGTTTCAAGGTTGCATTATATTAAGCTCCTTTCAATTGCAAGTAGGCAGTTGTCCTGTCTATAGTCCTTTTCGTCCCCGCCAGGTGTACTCTGTACTGCTTCTAGCTTCGTATGAACTGCAGTCACCAAGTAGACCACAAGTTCGCCGAGTGACTGCTTTTTTGTTTCCGTCGCGGAAGGGCGTCGGGGGTAAGATCACGTCAAGCACGAGTCTAAAAGCGCATATCAAATCCCGATATGATAGTGAGATCGTGGATTCTAAGACGTAAAGGACAGCCATCCTTAGGACTTGTGGCATATAACCAAGCTGAGGGGAAGACCCAGTCGCTGCTGTTCTTCTAACGCACCTCTTCTAACGCACCTCTTCCCCACGCATTTCCACTTCCTGAAACTATGGTTATTGATATATTGCTGTGTAATTGCACCCGCACAAGATAGTTGCAAGATGATAAACGAGATAAGACAGAAACGTGCAACACAACATTTACTCAACTGACTTATTCGATTTATTCATTTGCCTCGACGTTTGTGATCGGGTGTCATATTGCCTCCACTCTTACCAGGAGACTGAGGCTTTCCCTTCTGCTTGATGTCGTGCTTCTTGTCTTCTTGATTATCTTGTCTCATATCGTACGATTTCCGATCTGGCTTGGTACGACTCGCTTTATCGACTTTATCCTCCACCACCTTATTAAATTTAACACGCGCGATATCATCGCTAGTTATCTCTGGTTTGATAGCATCCTGTTTATCTTGTCCGAAGTCGATGAACCTGAAGGGCTTATCGCCTAACCTATACTCCTGTTCACTCTCGTCCATTGCTTTTTCGGGTCCAATAGCGCCGAAGAGCTTCCCCTGCCTCGTACCGTGGAGTCTAAGGTCTTCGTACTCGGCTGGCGTGGGAGTATCTGGAACTTCTTTCAGAAGAATAGCTTCTAGGGTCAATCCGTTCGTCTCGGGAAGAAACGGAACCAGAAGCGCAAGTGCGACGACACTGGTGGCACAAAAGAGCCACGTTGAACTGCCCTTCTGCACCTCGTCTCGTTGGTCTTCCTGCAGCATCGTCACCGTGTACGCGCAGGCCCAGTGGAAACCAACCACGCTGCCCATGAGGATGCCATAGCCGCGGCACGTGACCAATTCGACCACCGCGATCCACACAGCTGGCCCCAAGCCGATCGAGAAGCCAACGATGTAAAGTGCTATGAGCATGGGCCTCATAATGTGAACGAACCTAGTTTCTTCGTCCGTGGTTACCTGCTCGAACCATACGTCGGTCAGTCCCATAAGGATCAGCATTAAGAGGCACAGAAAGGACGACGTGATGATCATGAAGCGACGTCCCAACAGGTCCAACAGGTCGATAGTTGCGGCGGTGGCTATTACCTGTCAGTGGGAAAGAGCTATATAGTTGTGTGGGTCGTTATAGAGTCACTAAATAGGAGTATAGAGTAGAGACACTGAGCCACGCTGGCGAGTGAGCCCGCCATCTTGGATCCGGCGAGGCTACGTCGCGTAGCAACGGGACGCCAATCCCCTCCCCCCCCCCTTCTCCGGAGAACAGCGCAAACGAGCCACCTAGGAACCGTGGAAACCGGTTTTGGAAGGAGAGGACCCAACATGGACGGTGCGTTCTTGGAAGGAGAAACCACGTGACACGATCGGTCCAATCGCGGACACTGAACGGCGGCTACGGCGCGGAAAAGGAATGCGATACTCTGTACCCCTATTTAGTGACTCTATGGGTCGTTATAGGCGCGCCACTCGTTCGCTCGCTTATACCTGTAGTAGGGCAACGATAATGCTGCAGTCATGAGGGGATAGCTGGATTCCTAGACTGAGAAACGTCGATGACGCGTAGAAGATGATGGAGTTGATACCGGAGAACTGCTGTAGGAACAGGAGATGCAAACCCATGATGATGTTGCTCTTGGGCGTCTCGCGACTGGGGAACGTCTTTTCAATCTCCATCCATTCTTCCTCTACCATCCCTGAGCCGCCTCTGCGGAGAAGCTCGAGTGTCGACAGAGCTTCTTGCTTCCTGTAATAGGTCGTTGTCCTTCCATTACTTCATTACAAGGAAACGAAACCATGGTTCGGAGCATGTTCTAGGACAGCTGTCCAGGAACCTCCACGGACGTACATATTTTTTTGCTGTTATCACGATATGGATACTTCACAGTGGCGAACGAAAAGGTTCGATACAGGTGATGTACACAGCGTTTTCCCGCTATATATCCGCCACGATAATCGACGACCAAGTTCATTGAATACCGACTCATAGGTGGTGTGCTACGAGATGCCCCTCAGTTTCTCGTCTTCCGCCTAGGGGTGTTGTAGCGGTTTATCCAGAATCCCAAGCACGGAGGGGTGTTGGAAAAAATTGGGGGTGGGGGGGTCATTATTATATTTACGTCATTACAGCTTAACATATCATTACCGACATGTGTCTAAAGCTGAAATCGCAAGGGCACCCCCTGTATGCACCCCCAGGGCACCCCCTGACTGTAGGGGGTACATACGTGAAAAAATTTAGGGTGGTGTCACTGAACATTAGGGGGGTGAAGGGGGTTCGGAATAAATCAATGGAGTGTTGACATATAGCATGCACTCCGGAAAAGAAACAACGAGCACGGGTATCCCGTAGCGCGCGAGAGCAGCGTCTGACCTCCAAACCCTCTACAAACCCTCCACCTCCTTCAAAGAGCGTGTAAGTGAGCGAGGGAAGTCAACGTCACTTTGTGACGGTCGCAATTCCGATAGGAGGGCAAATCAGGCGACTCATGGAGAGAGGTAAGGCACACGTAATGGAATCGAGGCAAAGATGCAGACGCCATGTTCCTTCACAAGTGGATCCATTCACGGCTGGATTCTTCATTTTTGTTAAGCAGTTTCAATTTGTCCTCCGCGTGCTACACTTCGGAATCCATCATTTTACCTTGAAAAAAAAAAACAACAAAAAATTGCCCATCTGATCCTTTGACTCGTTGTCGAACTCTGTTAAACTCACCTCCTTCGTCTTGTTACCTTTCCTCCACCTCCAGTGTATCCTTAAGCGTGAGGTCACTTCTCTCCTACGCTTATATGTAATAAACCTCTACCCGAGAAATATGTTTGTAACTCAAACATCGCCATGCCAGTACTAGACAGCTGTTTCGGCCTTGTTGGGCCTCATCAACAGTATACGCAGGCAGGCAACGTTTGAGTGGATGGCGTCAGAAGGTCACGTAACATCACGAAACGTCATCATGACGTTGGTAGACAGACAAACCGAAACAAATCGTAAGGAGAGGGGTGGGTTCCACGAATGGGCACGTGTTTGCTGTCTCCTATTGAGGGAAAAGTAGGACTGAAAGTCGCGTCCCTTTCAGGGACCACAGTAATCCCCTCAAGAACATGACTTTCTTGCGCGACCTTATTCGCCCCTATATAGCTTCGGACCTCTCCCTGCTGGTAAACAAATGACGTCAGTGTGTTTGACAGCGCCACCAATTTGGTACGCTCGAAGCTAGGATGCGAACACGGTCGCGCCCGAAAGCCACGGTCTTGAGGGGATTACGATGGACCCCTGAAAGGGGCGCGACCTTCGGTCCTACTTTTCTTCAGTAGGAGGCAGCGAACAAGTGCCCATTCGTGGAACCCAGCCCTCCCCTTCAGATTTGTTTCGGTTTCAGTCTACCAACGTCATGATGACACTGACGTCATTTGTTTACAAACAGGTAGAGGTTTATTATACGCTGGGAATGACTCATAATGACCATCTATCGGTATAAAGCGTTGTTTTGTATCGTACACTGCTCTATTTCTGAATGTTATTTGTATTTATGTTCTGTATGTTTTGCAACGCATGTTTTGTTTTAATGTTTTACATTTTCTGTGTGTGTGTGATATCTTTATGTATGTTTGCTTAGGATGTGTTTTATAGTACGTTTCGTTATATGTCGTGATAAGCGCCAACACTAAGGCCCTTATGGCTGTACTTGGGCACAAATAAAATGATTAATACAAGGCCAAGGATACTTACTTCTCATTGAGTAATAGCCAGCGGGGAGACTCGACGCTGAGGTAGACAACGGGAACCATCAGTATGGGAGGCACAATACTAAACAATGCTATCCGGGACCAGCTCAGGTACCGTCCCAGGCAGAAAGAGTAAAAGATGCCAATGACGATGCCAAGCTGCACGACGCCTCCGTAAAAACCGCGGTTCTCAGCGGGTGATAGTTCGGAAATGTAGACAGGAGAAACCATGGAAACGACTCCGGCGAAGAATCCCGTCGCCAGGCGGCCAAAGTTTATCTGGACGTCTGTTTCCGAGAAGAACATTCCCAGCCAGGACAGGGTAAAGCCTCCGGAACAGAGATACAGCGTTGGTCTGCGGCCCATGTATTGCGACGTAGGGCCTGCGTTACGAGCGATGCGTATAATCGACGCTACGTATTTTACGCTATACCCGATAACGATAACCCGATAATCCTCCAATCTTATTTCGGCTTTTAAGAACAAGCAGATCATTTGGTGCACAGAGAGACATGGATATACGCTTTCCCAGTTCGTTCATTTACGGCTTCTACGGTACCCATTTCTCGCTACCAGGACAGGGAAACCAAGACCCATGTTCCTGTTGGTATATATACCTCCCACAATGCAGCCAAGGATTCCTCCTATTGGGAAGACAGAGCTGAACCAGAACATCTCGTCGTGGTGAAGTACGATAGAATGTTCCTCGTCGACGTCTACGATTTGGCTGCTCAAGCTGGTGGATGCTGGTGAAGAGTAACCCAGGGCAGTTCCCAGGCAGACAGACGCTGGGTAAAAAAAAGAAGGTATCACTAATACTCAAGCTCCCAAGCACATAGATTGAACATTACATCCTTACAGGTGATGAGAAATAGCGAACGACAAAGCGTCGTGAAAGTTCCTGTGCTGGCTATATCAGAAGCCATATAGACACGTGACTTCTCAACGCATGCGCAGATTGCAGTTAAACGCTGAAGACTGATTCTGCAAGGGAAGACTTTTCACAATTTCTTGGTCCGGACATGGCTAGAGCAGGGGTGGGGAACCTTTGCAATCCTAAGGGCGCACATCTGACCACCACCCCTCGTCGTCTTTTTTTTTTTTTTTTTGCCAGGGGCCGTATTTGAAACCATTTCAAAGAAAATCTAAACTATAGCCTGTCGCAATAATTAACCAGTAGAACAAGCTGAAAATATCTTTAACTATTACTTTTTAACCGTAATGTACTGAAAGCTCGCATTTTCCATGTCTTGTTGCATTCACATGGGAAGAGTACAGTAAACACCTTTTGTAAATTTTATTAAGAGCGGGAAAGGCGACGCAGAGAGTGCGCTTTTGCCGTGCCTAAGTCCTGGATAACCTCTCCTGAAGCACCTAAACAACAACACATCCTAAGCACCGGAATTGTCGTGCGCTTGGTCGCCGCTGGGCGGCACCAGCAACTGGGCCGCAAGCAGGTCGCGGTTTCTCCACCCCTGGGGGTCTAAGGGGATTCCTCCAGATAGATCTACGCATACCACCCTCGCCCCCCACATTGAACGCTATCGCCAACAAATTCATCAACACCTTGCGTTCATTTACAACAACGCGAACAAGTTTGATAGAGGATGTAGCTACGTGTAGCGGGCTGAAGGGTTTGACCGTGTGTGCTTTGTATAGCAACTGAATGTTTTTGAATTCGATGTTGCGGGTCGAACAGGGAAGCAGCACGACAATGCCCACGGCGTTCTTTCGCCGGCCTCTACCACCTATAGCCACCGTAAAACCTCTTCATAGGCGCGGTACATGTCTGAAGCACCGCGCCTGCACTGGAATCCTCTGGACACTATACGCACGTGCCTGAACTGCAAAAGCACGGAGACACGAACATTTATCCTGTTTTTTTGTCGAGCGCGGAAACTACGCATCACGACTGCCGTTCCGGGCGTCGACTTCCCATCGTAACGCACCACTGCGTCATCGATTTCGGTTCCCAAACGCGTACACCTCGGCTGCGACTCATGAGCTTTGGCGTCTTGGCTGTCGTCACAACACCAGAATATACATGGAAGAGGCTGGTCGTTATCCTACCAAAGTAGTGCTTTATTTTGCAGATCTGCCAAGAAAAAAAGAAAAGAGAAAAGGTACCTGTCCGCCTCTATGCACGCGTATGCTTCCAGTACGTTGTGCTGCCAGGGAAGGGCGTGCAACAGATTTATGCTATTTGGATATGGTGCAACGTGTTCAGCGAATTAAATCTTATCGATGATTTGACTACTTGTGAGAACATAACCCGGGAGGGGATATAGCAGTGCGACCGATGCATTGTTCTTCTGTCAGCAAATGGCACTTGTACCAACGTGCTTGGAAATATTGGCAAATGACGAACTGAAATGAGCAATATTTATTTTGAAGTTTGATTCGAAAATAACGTATAGTCCGCAGGCTACGCGAATGTCAGCTGAAAACACGTGGTCTGATGCCAGCACTGCCACGGAGCGGGTGGGCATTCAGCAGGGCCATAGAGGAACCTATCGTTGACTTGGTCTACCCTAACACAGTCTAGTCTAGCCTATAGCCAAGCCCGATCGAGATCGCCACCTCCTCGCCTCGGAGTTCACTGGAGCGCTTACGATGCAAGTGGAAGCTGCTGACAATCAATTCACTAACAGGGTCTTACTGACAGTGGCAGAGACAGTGGCACAGGGTCTTATACTGCCACTGAGTGGCACGGCTGGCTTCAAATTCATTTATACTGATTTCCTTTGATTTAGGTAAGAGTGTCGCTGTAAATACGAAACCTGCTTATCAATAAAATCAATAAAACGCAGTGCAGAGCGAGAGACACTGCACGAGCACTGAGATTTCATCGATTTCAATGCAACACCAAACAGCCAAGATTTTAACATTAAACTGTCCATTAATTCCTCGTGGTTGACCCAGGATACACCACTGGAAGGTGCTTCTTACAAACAGTGGCTATGTTTGGCTGTATCACTGTCCACTCAAATCGAATCGAACTTCCCTTCAGGGGGTTGAGGAGGGGAGGGGCAGCTTACCCATCCATGCACCGGTGAATGAGATGTAGCAGACCGTGGTGATTGACGATGGTGAAGTAGTGTGTTCTTCGGTGGTGGACTCCTTGGGCTTTCCAATAAACAAAACTGGCATCGCAAAGGAAGAACTTGGCTCGTATGGTTCGACGAGGGGGCAGATCAGACGCGCGTGCTTGTGCCATGCACTCTGACACGAGTCGATGGTTCTTCTTCTTCCCATGGGAATTGGCCAGGGCTATGGAATGGACCATTTCCGACAACGCGTATGCGCGTGCCCAGCCCTTGCGTCCGCCATGTTTGGGTGGAAAACATCACTATGCACCCACCTGCGGGAGACTGCCATGTTCATTAGGGGGAGATAATCGGTTTCAAGGTTACGCGGAAGGTTCTTTGTGTGTTTGTGTGTGTGGTTCTGTTTTTGATGTCTGCTTCTTATTCTACCAATCAAGATGACCATTGACACAAAACAAAACATTGACAAAAGACAACATTGCAAAACGAAAAAAAAAAAAAGAGAAAGTATTTTGTATATGTCTTTCAACCCACGTGTGCCATGCCCCATATGACTTCAGACTTCAAACCAACTATAACCAACCAACAACTAACTAACCAACTCTCGCTGGACTGTTATAGTCCAGCAAACAACTCTTTTCGATGGTATAACAACAACAACAACTTTATTTTCGGCCTTGGAGAGTGGGGAGTTTTCGATGGTATGGACACTACATAACATTTCGTTGTTCGTCCATCACACTTATAAATGAATCATGGCTTAACGGGAACGGCATACTTCTTCTCATCGACATTGTTTTATTATAGCCATGCCAGTTACAAAAACGTACATATGGTTGTACAAGTTGTAAACGTTCAACGTTGTACTCAGCTGGACAAATGAGGTCCAAGTAAAAGATTGAGCCGCAGCCGGAATTTCCGAACAGATTGTTATGGCAGCAAGGAAGAGAAGGAAAAGGCAAATAACCTAGTATAGGTCGTGGGAAGAAGAAGAAGAAGAAGAAGAAAAGCGCCTGGTCAAGTGTCCGATACTTGGATCCGACTTGGCCTTAGTCCCCATCATTACTGCACAGACATAAACAAACATCTCACACCCCTTTTGTCCTGGCCAATCTCCCTTAGTGGCTCACGGCCATTATCTCATTGGTAGAAGAAGAAGAAGAAGAAGAAGTGTCAGCATAGGACGAGACTTCCTTCAGCAGAAACAGAGTATTCCTAAAGCGGATGGTTCTCCGATCCGGAGCTTGACATCTGACATTTGACACTGAGACTTCTGAGACTTCAGAATATCAAGCAGCTTAATAGGATTGACAATGGAAAATAGTTTCGCTGAAAGTTTTCTCCTCACTGCGCAATTTAATCTACGAAAAAACGTCCTCAAAAGCCAGCCATGAGCGGTGAGGTGTGACCTTGGAAGCGAGATCACCTGTGCGTGACGTAATCGGATCAGTTCGGCGCAGTATCAGCGTAGCGAGCAGCCGCGAGATCTCATTTCCAACGGCTAACACGCCGCGGCGCTGCTTGTGGCAGGTGCTGTACACGTCACGGAACGACGTCATCATCACTCATTCACTTATGGGCTCTGTGAAGGAAGGAAAGGGTTTGTAGAGGTTGTGCAGATCAAAGACTTCTTTCAACGTGCTAGACGACAGCTACGACCGTCGTTCTTGTGAGAGTGCACATGATATTTTTTGGACATTCCGCCGCGAAAACGAACGAATTATAGGGATGGCTTTCATTGCTCTCTCAATGCCCAAGGCACGCTTCGGCATCAAAAGAGCAGTGAAAGAAGCCACTCAACTCCTTAACAAATCATTGTCCTTAGTCAATTTATGCTGACCAGTCGTTTAGGATCGGTTAACACGGTGGCGGACTGGTTAACAAAAGGGCTAGTGATGATGTTATCTGTATCTCGTACTGTCTGAAGCCGCAAAGCTGCCCTCATGTAAATGCTGGTCACAGAGCGCAAATCTCAAATGGAGGAGGCTCACAGTGCTGGCTGCGACATGTAGAAATCCGCTTTGGCTTAGATATATTGTAGCATAGTATTCATGGACACCAATAAGTCGTTGGCGATCAACTCCGGTAGACCTATCGCTGGCTTACACTGTCATCCAGGAGGCCGGACTTATTTGTGCTTACTTCAGAAGCAAGGTGAAAGGAGTAGTTATCGGTGCTGAGTAGTTAGTGCTGACACTGCAGGGACGCTAGGCAGCCCCAACGCAATGCCCCTACCAGTTGTACAGTCACTATAAGAATTTCGAATTGTCCCAGGGTCTCCCCTTAAGACACTAACATTGCCGTGTACTATGTTTTACCCGGTCGTGTGCACGATGTCATAGTGATCTAATCTTCTTTTGTGAACCTACACGCAGGCCGCACCTGAAGCCGTCCACACAGATCATAAAGTTATTTACCAACACAGTGAATCCTCCCATCACGGAAATCTCCCTCACAGGCGGACATTTCCATAGTGCGGACAGCTGGATCTCCGCAGGCAGTCTTCAGCGCTCTTACTTTCAATGCCCCTCGTGTGCGGACACTTCCCTTCAGCGAACAAGAACTCTGGCACCGTGGGTGTGTACTATGCCATTCGGTATTTTCTTTCTGAGGACGCGGCTTGAGGAGTCCATTCAGAGTCATATCTGTTAGCTGCGCTTCGCTGGTCTCGTACACATGGCCTTACTCCCCTGTATACGAAGACGGCAAACCCAGAGAAGGGGGCCACCGACTGCCTTACACGAGTGCAACGCATGAACGTGTACCGTCACGTAAGCCCTCTCGACTATTCCATCTCACCTGTCATCGGCATCAATCACACGCTGTCATCAGCATCGGCATCAATCACGAGTCCCGTTTCTTCTTTTGTCACCATGCACTTCACCAGGGGATTGATATATGCGTGTACAGAGCCCCTTCCAACCATATGGAGGTGTGTCTCCCATCAGAATATGCGTGGGTGGAACTACAGTCACGGCATGAGTGAAAGTCACCTTTCTCTATAGTTTTCTCTCGGGATAAAAAGAAACAGAAAAAAAAAGGGGGGCAACTGCGAGGCAGCAAACGGGTTTTGATGGGATAAACGCCCGATCGCGTGACAGCGGTTGTGATGACGGTAGGCCGTAGGTCGTTTATAGGGCTCTTTACTTCGGAAAGGGGGAACAATGAAAATATTCTGTGACGTGCATCGGCCTTTATTGCGTCTTGCATCCGGGGCCGCGCGCACGGAACGGAATATCCGCTGCATTCCGGTGTATAGGGTAAGAGTGCCTTTAAAGAGCAAGACACTTTCCGGAGCGCCGCCATATGTAAAAGTGGCGCTATACTTTGTCGTTATATTTCTGCTACTGCACCGGGGCCCTGTGGAAAACTTTCAATGTCGATACTATAGGAGATGATCCGGGTTCGAACCCCAGCACCGGCTGCGCTGCCTGACCTTTCTTTGAGCAAGGCGCGGTCGCGTATTTCACCAGAACTGAGAGCTCTCAAGAAAAATCTTTGCTACATTTGGTTCGCTCGCCTTCCACGTCTGCGCTGTCTATATGGCCGCAATAAGTTGCGGGAAAATAGTTATGCTGTACCTCGCTCTGGTCTGGCAATTGCGTGCTGCAGCTTTTCCCCCAATATGGTTTCGTGTGTGTTTCCACTTGTGTGTAATTCGTTACCGCGCTGTGCCAATTGAAATTTTGATATTAGAATTGATATTTTATTGAAATTCGTGGCAGAATTCTAATTTGAATTGATTGAAATGGTAGCCATCAGCATATATGTTCTGCGACTGCAGATGGTAGCAGACGACACGAAACGTCGACATCACACTTTTTTTATTACGCGTATAAAATTTACACGTGCTCGAGTTATTTCTCGAATTGAATTCTTCAAAATGTGTGCTATAAACCGGCCCTTTCTTACACTTGGACTTATTGTCACAATTTACACTTATCGCCATCGAAAGAAACCGCCACCATTCTCGGCCAAGTAGCGAGCGCCATTGCGGCAAGTAGTATAGTGGACGAACACCAACGCAAGCCTCACAATTCAATTGAACTAAACGTAAATTATGTTCACTTTATCTTCATCACTAACCCCGTATATTACCTTGGGTAACCCGCTACTATACCAGGTCACACACTACATTTTGTTTTTGATTTTAGCCCTCAGAAACCAGCGTCAATCTCAGCAATGCCGATTTGCTGATGGCTAGCACGTAGCAGATGAGGACTGCTGTGCAAACGCACAAGCCTTACTGATTATCAGTAACCTACTCCAGTTCAGATCTCGCGTAATCGAACAAAGAAAAATAAATATGTAAATAAGACCCCCCTTACGGACGTCATCTTCCTTCACCTTAGACACTTCGTCGCGAACAGAAATTGGGGGAAGATGAAGGCTGCAAGCCTCACATGGGTAGAGAAACGAGAGCTTACGCTAATGTTCATCCGCTAAAGCATGAAGATTCAACCTGCGGATATTGACAACGTTTTGTCGCGTCGCAACTTACTATTCTTCAGCTATTCGACAAATTTTAGACATTTTGACGACGTTTTCTTTTCCCCCGTTTCGCGAAGCAGCAGCTCCATTCGCTCGCTTTCGAGACATTGCCGCTGTTGGCGCGCCCACGAAGCGCGGAGGCCGCCACCTGGCGCCGGCGCTTGTCTCCTCCCAACCTCCCCTTTCAACCATTGAATGAGCTTCCTCCTCCTCCTTTCATCAGGGCTGCTCGCTTCTCGTGTGTGCACGCGTCTGTTGCTGACGCGTAGTCAGAACATTCTTCCCGTCATGTCGACCACGTACAAGCCAGCCTTCTACAAGAAGATCATTCATCTTATCAAGGACGCCGTCCTGATTGTTACCCGTGACATCCTGACTGTCGTCGCCCTCGTGGGCTTCTTCCTGACACCCGGCGCGGCCCTGCCGTACACCAAAGCCTACGTTCCCAACAAGTACACCCTAACCAACTCCAACTGCTCATCGCGAGCGTTGAGGATCCTCATGTCGCTCTGGCTGCTTCCCATGACTGTGCCGGTGCTCTTTTTGTTCGTGTTCATCCCTCCTTTGTGCATTCCCTTCGGTTGGAAGTATCGTAAGGTGGAAGAGAACTATGAGGTCGGCCCCAAGACGCAAGTTAGGCTGGATTCGCCGTTTTTCTTGAGAAAGTACAAGCTTTAAGTTTCAGGAAGGTGAGTAAACGTTTTTCATTCACTCGAACAAAACGTGGCGTGGAAAGCCGGCCGGCGCGGCGTGCCGGCCATTTCACGCCGGTTCCGCGCTCTCCACTGTCAAGGCCGCTCCCGCTGCTCTGTTGACGAGTTCCGACAGTTGAGTAAGGGGGGAGGGGGGGGGGGTTACTCGTAAAAGGGGGTTGTTCCTTCTCATTGTCTATTGCCCCACTTGTCTTCTAAAAGAATGACTTCCTCGTGACAGAGTGTAAAATGGTGCCAGAGACGCTTTGCAACAGACGTATGTTTGCCCAATAGCTCTACGCCGAACGGCGCAGTAAACTGATTCTGCTTGACAATGAAGATTATGCGCCGTAGGAAAGTGCAGCCATGCACGTGGTTGTTATCCTAATTGTCAGTCGCAACCTTATCGCCGTTCTGATAAGCAATATACGCAGGAGTTTCCGAGTGTGACGCATTTGCGGGTCGTTGCCTCCCCTTTTGTGTTCTCTTGCTTTGCGCTCGTTTGGAGAATGCGTGCTACATTTGGGATTTTAATTAAAAAAAATAAAAAAAAAGAAGCCGCGGAGAACAGGAAAACGTTATCCCATTTACTGTTTTGATCATGCCATGGATTAGCAGCCACATATATGTTCACAACCCGTTCTTCGAGCGACGAACTTCGGAGGATTCCACGCAGAAATTATCGACCGCGGTCGGGGAATTTTCCGCGACCTGCGTCAAAGCTGCCGTAGCGCTGATGCATTGCCACGACTTCATCGCAAAAAGGAAGAACCGGTTATAACCACGGATTGAAACTTGCTTTGCGCTGACTTTTTTTTACACGTTTTTCTTGGTCTCTTCTTGTCCGTTACCTGACACTAAACGTATAATGTTTGTTATTCGTTATTCCACCTATCCCCAAATTGTACTACACTCACCCGGTGAACAACACTTATGATGAAGAAAAAAACGTGTGAAGAAACGTATGTGTGAATGAGACTCGTATTCACGTGGCCTGGTTATATAGGTATATTTACTCGATCGTGTACAACAGATGCGCCCATTCACATGGTCTGTGTAGGGGATATATTGAGTCTTTAGAACTGTGGAATAATTTGACTTCCGATCAGTTATGTAACTGAATAAGATTCGTTTCAAGACTCCTTTACCGTCGCCCGACGTATCAAAAAGACCGATAAGTGCTTGGTATGTATCCGGTTTCAAGGCTCCTGGCGACAAGGCAAGGGTTCTTTCATTTCCTAAGAGGTCGAACGTGGGCCATCTGGTTGGCGCGTCGTCTTGTTTTTTATTTTTTCTTTCTTTCTCTTGCGGAAGGTCACTTTTGAACAGAACTTCTCGCTCAAGAACAGCTGAAGTATGTGCTTATGTAAGAAATATGATGCATGTAAGAAAATGCATAAAAATTGCGCCTTATGAGCACTATAAGGACCGTTTTTAGTCCTTGTCTGAACAGCTGCTCCGTGCTCTAAAGTACGGCTGATGTATTCGTTGCCTCGCTCCGATAAGCGCCCGACAGTATCGTTTATTGACATCACCTGTAAGAACTACGGCCCAAGCGCAATCAAGGAAGCCACAGGAAATCATTCAGGCCAGTCTCAGACAAGCAGCCTGCGCTTTACTGCGCTTCAGCCGTTTATTTATTTATTTCACACGTGTTGTGTACAAGTGATACGATGTGAGTAACCGGCCATCCCCAAAATGACAATCGACCGGTACAAAGCTGTTTTCACTGTTTCCCGATAGTCGAGCGTTTATCAGAGCGTCGTACCGTCAGTCTATTCTTTGTAGTCTAGTCAGTCGCGAAGTCTATTCTTTGTAGTCTAGTCAGTCGCGAAGTCTATTCTTTGTAGCCTAGTCAGTCGCGAAGTCTGTTGTTTGTAGTCTAGTCAGTCGCGAAGTCTATTCTTTGTAGTCAAGTCAGTCGCGAAGTCTATTCTTTGTAGTCAAGTCAGTCGCGAAGTCTATACTTTGTAGTCTAGTCAGTCGCGAAGTCTATACTTTGTAGTCTAGTCAGTCGCGAAGTCTATACTTTGTAGTCTAGTCAGTCGCGAAGTCTATACTTTGTAGTCTAGTCAGTCGCGAAGTCTATACTTTGTAGTCTAGTCAGTCGCGAAGTCTATACTTTGTAGTCTAGTCAGTCGCGAAGTCTATACTTTGTAGTCTAGTCAGTCGCGAAGTCTATACTTTGTAGTCTAGTCAGTCGCGAAGTCTATACTTTGTAGTCTAGTCAGTCGCGAAGTCTATTCTTTGTAGTCTAGTCAGTCGCGAAGTCTATTCTTTGTAGTCTAGTCAGTCGAGAAGTCTATTCTTTGTAGTCTAGTCAGTCGCGAAGCCTATTCTTTGTAGTCTAGTCAGTCGCGAAGCCTATTCTTTGTAGTCTAGTCAGTCGCGAAGCCTATTCTTTGTAGTCTAGTCAGTCGCGAAGCCTATTCTTTGTAGTCTAGTCAGTCGCGAAGCCTATTCTTTGTAGTCTAGTCAGTCGCGAAGCCTATTCTTTGTAGTCTAGTCAGTCGCGAAGCCTATTCTTTGTAGTATACTCAGTCGCGAAGCCTATCTTTTCTAGTAGAGGAAATTCGGAAATCTCGTGATGCTGATGAACGTCCAAGAATTGAATGTGTGCACGGAAAGTTCATGCGAAGGGAGGACATCTTGAACTTGTAGGACCAAGTCGTTCGAATGAACTGGGCACTACTATTCACGGCTCACTTTATAGTTCACAGTTCACTTTAGTGTAAGACTGTGCAGACAACAAGCCGTTTTGAACGAGCACATAGATACTGACATGAAAGGGAGTATTAAAAATTGGGTACCTAATCGCTTTGGAGACTCAGAGCAACGAGGGGTCGTCAGGACGCGAACAGGTGTTCTGCACACTTGTTTTCGATATTGTTCTCGACCTCAATCTTTATCGAGTGGTTGAAAAATGTATTGTTCTCTGTAAGTTCAGTTACGTACAATAACAGCAGGCCCGCATAAGTCCAGAGACTTGTAACGCTGGGCTTGGCGTCAGCAGTGGTTGAAAGCGCATATAGTTACTTTATTTTCCGGTGTATGACGCGCGCTCATGTATAACGCGTACCCTACAAACGGGTCGAATTTGAGAAAGTTCCATGTATAACGCGCACCGCAATGTTGCCACAAAGATTCTGTGCTGCCACAACTATACACAGTAAACCGAGGCGGTGTATAATATATGCATACGCTTTATTTGAAACATGTTTAGTTTCGCGTGCCTTCTAAATCACGCCAGCTTTCTGAAATAAATTCAGGATTATTGACTGCTCAATAGCATCCTTAAGCATCATTAATTTTTATGAAGTCCAGCGCCCTTTCTCCGGTTTTGTCAACTGACCCTAAGAGATTTGTGAGAAACTCACAGCACACCCTGGAAAAGGCTTTAATTTGTACGACACCGACCAGACAAGGAACTGTGTAGGAAAACATTTCCATGTATAACGCGCACCGTTTGATAACGCGCAGGACCTCTCCAGGGTACTTTTTTTACTGTATAACGCGCGCGTTATACGCCGGAAAATACGGCACTTCCCGTGGTGGGTTATCCCCAACCCCTGCGACAAAAAGGGTGCGGCTGTTTTTTGCGAAGCATCCGTGTAATGCGCTGAACTCCGGTCCTTGCGTAGAGGTAAATTTGCCAACGGAGTCGCTCATTTTTCTGCGAATCGTGCTTTCGCCTCAAAGCAGACAAGGAAACACAGATGGCGTATAAAGTTGTCTTCATGAGGGGGCGCGCAGCTTGGATGTTGCGACACTGACAGCATGGTCGGACAGCGAGCCAAAGTATCCCCAGAGGTGTTCACGTCGCAGGATGATCGTGCCATGACAGTGAGCGTTTTGGAGAGACAGCGTCTCATTTACTGCATACCTATGTCGTTTCCCAGCTGCAGCTTTTTCCCCGAAAATCGAATATTAACGGAGATATAGGATAACTAAAGGACGAATAACTCGGAATTCTCGGAACGTAATAAACTCCGAAAAAACATCCTCCCAATATGCCGCAAATAAATTCCGAAAACCCGGAATCCTGCGTAATATATGCCTTACATATACTTACTACTACTTATATACTTACTTATACTTACTTATTACTACTATGCCTACTTGCTTATACTTAAGTTGCCGCGCCATTAAACAATCATAATCATCACCTGCCCCAGAGGATATCCGGTGTTGTTGAGATACATAGATGTATACGACACTTTTCAAGCAGCCTTTTAGCACAGATAATCTTTCTTTCTTTCTTTTTTTTTTTTTTTCAATGTTTCGCTGCAGTGATTGAATACTGTGATACCATAACGTAGGACACAGTATCGCAAAGAGGGAGGAGTTCTTCGAAAAGTTACTGGAGTGCAAAAGCGACGAGTTCAGTTGAAAGTTACCGAGAAAAGTAGCTTAGTTACAGTAATGAGTTACCTGAAACGAGCTTCCCTCACCAATGGTAAATAGCAGTGTTGAATTGATGGTATAGGCAAGGCCTCGTGTTGGGGTTAAACCCAGTAAAACCTATCTTAGCTCGATTTGCATCGTCACTCCGGGTAAAACACCAAAATCCCCGAAAACCAGGTGATGGTGGTGGTATTGCTGAGAACTAGGCGGTCGTGCCTGTAAAAGAGCTCGTCGTCGTCGTCGGCCTCACACAGTTGGGCAACGTCAGGTCTAACGGTCTGTGGGAATGTGCGTCCTGGGCCGACTTCTACTAACTAAGCTTAGCAAAGTATCAGTTCAGCCACCAATAATGGCACTGGAGAGCACTGAGCCTTCAGCTCGGCTCGGTTTTCTGTTTGACGTACATCTCGTGTTCATGCAGAATGCGAGAAGCGCTCATTTGTGTGTATGTGTGTTCCACCCGAAAAATCTGCTTTTCCACCCGGCGTGGCCCGATTTTACTGTTTTGCGTTCCCGAAATAACACCCGGTTTTTACCCCCGATTAAAAAAAGAAACCATGAACACAAGGCCATACCACACGCTCCAAAAACAGAACTTTACCACATATCACGCTCTTAGCCAATCACCACCCCTATAATGACATCGTTCTGCATCCCGATTGGTTAAAAACTGCTGTGATAAAGGTCCTATTCCGTGCAGTGGTTGGCCTCCGCCGTGCTATGCGGTGAAGTTCGGTTTTTAGAGCGCACGTTGCGTGCTTTTACACTGCTGTATCCTTCTCCCATGTTCTCTCGCCGACGCTCGACAGCGTCGCTAGATCCCTTTAGAGCCTTTATTGGTACCGGTGATTTATCCACACCCCTTACACCCCCATAAGAGCCCTCAATGTTCAGTGACAAGTTGACAACCCCTTACTTTTCCAGCTGTGTAGCCTCTACAGGGGTGCTCCTGCGATTTCAGCTTTAGACACATGTCGGTTATTGATATGTTAGGCTGTAATGACGTACCGTATTTCCCGGTGTCTAACGCGCACCCCTAAAAACGGGCCGGATTTGCAAAAAGTTCCATGTATAACTCACACCGCAATGTTGCTACAAGTTTCTGTGCCGCCACCAGTGTACGCGATAAACCAGAGCGGTGTATCATATATGCATATACATTATTTAAAGCATATTTAATCAAAGCCGTTAAACTCCGATGCAGCAGGGTCGGTGTCGTATAGTATACATACTTCAATCGCCTCTCCGCTCTCGGTTTCGTTTCCCTTCTCAATCACGCCAGCCTTGTGAAATGATTAATAATAATAATTGATTAATGAAATTAATGATTAATAATAATAATTGGGGGTTTACGTCGCGAGACAACTGAGCTTCTGAAATGAGTTCAGTATTATTGACCTTAAGCAGCGTCATTAACTTTTTATGAAGACCGGTGCCCTTTTGCCGGTTTTGTCAACTGACCCTAAAGGATTTGGGAGAAAGTCACAGCACACCCTGGAAGAGGCTACAATTTGTACGTCACCGACCGGAGAAGGAACTCTATACAGGAAAATATTTCCGTGTATGACGCGCACCGTTAGATAACGCGCAGGAGATCTTCAAATCACTTTTTTTTTTACTGCATAACGCGCGTGCTATACACCGGAAAATACGGTAGCTATAATGACCCCCCCCCCCCCAGTTTTTTTCTAACACCCCTCCGTGCTTGGGATTCTGGATGAACCACCGATTGGTTCTCTATATTTTCGAGCGCACACGCATCTCTTGGGTTTCCAGCATGTGCAGTGGTGGCCACCCCATGTTTCTTTAAGTTCCTTAACCGCTTGGGTACCACATCGTAAAACTGCGTACCGAAGCTCTCAGAACATGAAGCCGCGGCCGACGTAGATACATTCCACATTGGCGAGTTCGTATCCACTGGAATCTCATTTCAGTGTCATGTAGAGAGCATGATGTGGAGCAGATATATAACGGCAACCAAAAGCCGAGTTTCTTGTTCGCCGTGTCCCGTGCGTGAAAGAAGATCGGCGAAATGAAAGGAGTAACTTGGTCTCTCACATTCCACCAAGCGGGCTCCAAGAGCTTGTATAAGTCATCATGAGCCTTATTGTAGTGTGGCCATGGAGACGTGTTCTTGAGTACCCTTGAAGGCGAATGTGTTCTGCTCAGCGAGGGACGGGTTGTAGGCACTAAATTTAGTGCATCTAAACTGACGCCCATTCAACGTGAGACGGCTGCGTGCCACATAGCCAGGAGTTTTGTATGGAGATAAATGTTGCTGTTGTGTTTCGGTACATCCGGCGGTCGCGCACCTAAGGTCGCGTTTTCTGCGTCAGCGCGTAACGTGGACGGGACGCGTACAACTTTCGAGCTAGGGCTGTGAGCAGAGAAATGGGCGATACATATTAGGAAACAGACGGTCACAGCATTGGCCAGATCAGGGATATTCTCCTTGTGCCCCCAAGGATCTTGCAGACAAAGCCCAGAGATGACAAAAGACCTCCGGGAAGCACCACCATGCAGTTTCGCGCCACCGACGCAGTCTGTTTTGCCGGTGCGCCTTGCCAATTCACATGTGGGCCACGTGGGAAACTTCAGTGTCTAGTTTATAGTCCTCTTTATTTGTTTACACGTTGAGCATTTGAAAGGATGCTTCGAGGAACTGCGTTTGGGGCCCTCCGAAACTCCTGTTCATCGGGACTACTACGCATCAACAGCGAGTTCTATAGTACATCGGAAGTATACGATAGAAGTTATCAAATGTGATGTCACTCGCTCCAAAGGAGGTGATTGGCTTTGAACAAGGGGGTTCGAGTCCTACAGCTGGCTAACCTTTTCAGTGACTTCCATCTTTCATTCATCAGTGATTGGCTTGCCATGTTTTCTGAACTCATCGTGAACACCTTCCGGCGTACTAAAACTCCCAGAGTTTTACGACAACTCTCTATTGGGGCAGCTTGTTCGTGTCAGGGCACGGGCGACTTTACCAGGCGTGTGATATCTTCGTGAGTGGTGCCGGTGATGACCGCTGACACCGCCGCTCATGCAGATGAACCGATCGATCAGTGTCGAAGCACGGCATTGATGAATCGATCAATTAGTGAAGCACCAAAGCAACCGCTTGCGATAATTCAGTGACAGTGTCACGTGACAGCCGTGTGATCGCTTCTTGTTAGTTCGGCTGTCGATCGTCGCTTGATTCGGGGGAAGTTCCGTTGAAACTTGGAATTACCAAGTAAATTGCGCTGGAGAAACAATTTATAGAGTCTTAGAGAAAGCATTTGCGGTAATACGAAAAATTCGGGCCGGATTTAATGGCTGTAACGGCTTCGCGTTCTTAAAGGGGCACTAAAATGCAAAAACAACTTGCTTTCAAACACACGTGTTTCAAACAAAATTACACAAAACGCTAGCGTTTAGATGACAAACTAAATGAAAACAGAGCCTCTTTGGCGGCAACCAATGGGACGTCCAAGAGGCGAAGATTGGCGGCATCCAATGAGACAGCAGGAGAAGCAAGCGCATATACCGTGGCCGTGTGGATTTGGAACGGGTCCGATCGCATAGTGTTCCGTATATGCGCGGCATGATGCGCACTGCTGCATTTTTCAACACCGATTCACTGAATTGTAGCCCGCAACAGTTCTCGCGAATGTTCCACTGAGAACATTTATCGTCACCTCCTTCTGATAGCGACGCCAGTCCGCTTCCCAACGCGCACTATCTTTTTCACCGGGACCCCTCCATGGCGTGGCAAGCGCGTACAGGGACAAAAAAGAAAAAAAAAAAAACACCGGTGCACGAGCTGAAGCTTCGTTCACTGCTTAGCGCCGGAACAAGAGAGTCCGGTACAATTTTGATTGTAGCTTCGTAACGTAATCAACGTTTTGAATTGTGATGACAAGTACGAAATTAACATAGCGTGTAACGTAATTTGAGGTGAACTTGTTTTGGCACCTTAGTGCCCCTTTAATGTTCGCCGGATGGACATTCCGTGTCCTGGCCCCTTTTCGTTCGCATTTTGCTCGCACTTGTTAGAGTGAGTATTCACCTGGTGTCTTTATCTTTGCAGGTAGAGACGATGAATACTCTTCAGAAGATAAACCCTCTCTTCAAGGAAATATCGCTTCGTGTATTGTCACATGCACCGAGCACATGGCATCGTCCGCTCACAAAATGCAGTGACATTTGCTTCCATAACATATTTATTGGACTCGAATATGCAAATATATTTCAATCAACTTCTCGGTCACCACGTGGACGCAGCCTGGCTTACAGGACCAACACATTCTCCGAGACATTCTGCGTCGACCAGGCAACTTTGTGATAATTTCATGCATCCGCGCTTTTACTACTTTTTTTTTTTTCCTTCTCGTTTTGATACACATACTCAGAGAGACTAAACAAGTATTTAAGCAAACGTATCTTTTCAGTTGTGTACAACTACCTGGAGAGTGCTCTGCATTATCAGCAATTTCAAGTTCCTTTCTCTCTCTTGCGGTAAACAATCAGGACTGCTGTGGAACTCTGGAGGTCTTCTGGGGCGTAACATTGTGCAACGATTTTCACCAGTTTCTTTTTTATACTGCCGAAAAATAAAACTTTCTTGTCAGTGTGGGGCACGCTTCCGTGTTCTGGTTACTGCGTAACCGGAAAGGGTTGTGACTAACATGCAGGTTATTCGGATTTATCCGGAAAACGCCGCTTTTGGGGGGTTTAAGTGACCGAAAACTCTACAAGAAAAGGCATGCCCTGATGATTGGTTGACGAGGTTCGCACTCTTCTGTGTCGAGACTGTGTCTTCTGTGTCGTTGGTCGAGAGCGTCTCGCATCGGGGGTTACCAGCCTCCGCGACAAGGAAATGTGGATCCCTCTATCTAGATCCACTGATATTCACTTCCGCAACGCGTAATGCATCTCTTTCATGCGGGCGTGCTCTGTTCTCGCGTATAGGGACGCTTGGTCGTTGGAGTCCGTGCCTTGTTTAGTGACTGTACGTTGTAGTTCTCTCGGGCCCTCGCTACTTCTAATAAATAAATACTCGACATAGGGGCATGTTGAGATATACTTGGGAAAGCATCCACCGCATATACAAGGTGTTCGCGCTAGCGTGTCCAGAGATTTTATTTAGAGCGAGAGATAGAGAAACGAGCCCTACTTTTCAGCTGCTTGCCTAAGAAACAGGTGCTACTAGTGAAGCAGTGCAAGTATCTTACTCAAGTAGCAGAAAAGTACCGCTTGCCTTTTTTTTTTTTATCGCTCGCTTTATAATTTCTGGACAGGTTAGAGCAAACGCCCTGTATAGGGCTTTCCTTTCCCAGTATGTGTGCATCGCTTCCCCTCTTCCTCAAAGTGGGTAAGGGAGCATGCGTTGAGTCGCGACTCTTCCACTCCAAAGGGAGTGGGAAAAGGGAGTCTAATCTCGCAACCCAAAGGTTGTCTAACCCCGCAAGGAGCCTCTGTTTAACGCTCCAAATCCTCGCTTTCTTGCCGGCCACACTGTCTTATGAGTGCTTAGGCTTAGTTTTGCAGACACCGCGAGCACTCGAGTTTTAAAAGCGGAGCGTTTAATAAATTGATTTTGCGAAATGTTGAGTCGATGCATCGTTCACCGTTGCAAGTTTGTTCTGGCCGTTCGAGATGGAGGTATGTCTGTGTAACGCAGAGCAGGCATCCACGCGTCAAAACCGATCAAAACACGCCATGACATCCGCCAAAACACGTCTCTGAGCTGGCGGAATGGTGAAACTACGTCACTACACTTCCGTATAGCCGGGTTCTCACTCCGTTTCTGAGGTGGAGTCACATGCACCGGAAGTGTGCTTGGCCGTTTAGTGGATGGAGTCACGACTACTTTGACTCTGGAATATCCACTTAACGCACCCAATGTCAAAAAAGAAGTCTCCTTGGAAGCACAGCTAGTTGTTGGAACGCAGACCGTATATGATGGGACGCAAGCGAAAGCTGCCCTGCGACTATATGTCAAGGGAGATCCGGATTTCAAGATGGTGACGTCGCTAGGTGATCGCGATGCAGGTGTCGTTGCCCGCAACTTATGCTAACAGTGGGCGGTTTTGCAAGGTATATTATTCTCGTTCCCTTATGAGCACGTCGTTACACAGCCTTCTTTTTTTGTTTTTCGTCTTGAATTTCCGGTACTAACTCGGTTGCAACAAGAAAACTCCGAAAAACTCCGAATTATCTGACGATAGTAAACCCCGAAAAGCATCCTCCGAATACGCCAAGATATAAACTCCGAGAAGCCGGAAACCTATACGGCAGTTTCCTAGAGAGCAGCCATCTTGCCTGACGTCACCCGGTCGCCATTACAGCTCTGTAGGGGCGTCAAGGCCGCGCCTAGTGATATGCGCCGCAACCAATACGGCAGTTTCCTAGAGAGCAGCCATCTTGCCTGACGTCACCCTGTCGCCATTACAGCTGTGTAGGGGCGTCATGGCCGCGCCCAGTGATATGCGCCGCAACCAATACGGCAGTTTCCTAGAGAGTAGCCATCTTGCCTAACGTCACGCGAGCGCCATTACAGCAGTGGGGGGCGTCATGGCCGCGCCCAGTGATATGCGCCGCAACCAATACGGCAGTTTCCTAGAGAGCAGCCATCTTGCCTGACGTCACCCGGTCGCCATTACAGCTCTGTAGGGGCGTCATGGCCGCTCTCAGTGATATGCGCCGCAACCAACATATTGTATGGGCACTTCGCCCCGAGCTTTATTAGAGAAACGTAAAAGAGCAACTTGCGTCGATGTGAACCTGCATACGAAGTTTTACAGCTGAACCTTCTCCACATTTGACGTAACTGCAAGCATCTCCGCCAATGAGGCAGTCAGCGACAGAGGTAACGTGCTTACGACAACCAATGGGAGTGGCCATAGCTCTCGTTCCTGGGATGTCTCATGTTCAATGGTTTATATCTTGCCAAGTACGACACGCAGAACAAAAAAGTTCCCGAATAATGAACCACATCTGCCAAAGTGTCACCACCACTTTTAATTTTGCAGCAAAGTAAACTCGTGTGTGGGTCAGTGGTCAATGCGTGGTTGAGACGTCAGCAATGTAGTAGAGCACAGCGTAGGGAAATCTCAAGGCGGCGTGTGCAGATCTCTTTGCTATTTCAGATAAGATAACACGTGCACATCTTGGGCTCACCCGCTCATGGTACGACATTTCTTACATGTTTTAATACAGCTGTCATGCGGGTATTTCAATGGTCATTGAAACTACAACTTTCCATAATGACAAGACAAGGAATACACACAAGAAGTGTGACTGCAGGGCACGATGGTCATTGGCCAAAAGCAATGGCCATTGAAGATAACTGACAATACGACGCTGCCGTATGGTCCACTCCAATGACCCTGGAGAGGCTGACACGCTACGCGCAGCAGGAGCCATACGTCTGTGCATCCATCTAACTCCACGCGGCCCTATGCGATTTCAAAAATCTGTGGGGAGTCCAATAGAGGCTGTACTTTCCTGTCAAGACCTTTCATCCAACAGAAGTGTGCTGCACTCTCCCAAAGTGCCTTCATTGCAGCAACAGGTGCCGCGAAACAAAGCCTCAATAGGCTGCCCTTTACACATACTGCGCTGCAGCTGGATTACAGGGTGTCACGAAAGCGCTTTCTCACGTCAGGAAAGAAGCGTCCTGGTAGCAGTTACAAAGCGAAGCAGCCCGAGTCAGCTAGGCTGCGAAATGCTCATCACACTCAATGAAGCTGTACACACAAGTAGCCTGTGTGCGTTGATGCCCCCCAACAGAGCGGAATCCAAGAAGAGAAGAAGGTGGTGGTGGTGATGTTGAAACGGATCGCCGTTGTCAGCCTCACAGAGGTGGGCAACGTCACGACTGATACCCTGGGGAATGTGCGTCCTGGGCCGACTTCTAAAGGAACTGTGCCGACATATGCGTGAAAGCGTCTGAGGATAACCGAGGAAAAACCCCAGCGAGCACACCCGTACCAGGATTCGAACCCGGGTACCTCCCAGTCTCGACGTGACAAGACAAGAAGGAGAAGACAAGGCTTATAATGCGCAACTCGACAAACCAGGATAAGCACGGTACTGCAAAAGCCAACTCCGAAGTATACATCAAGAAGACGCTTCGCAGAGTTCAACAAACAGCACTCGAAACCACCGCTCCGTCCTGTACTAAAGTATAACAGCATCCCTTATAGCTTGTGTGTATACCTTTAGAGATAGCAACCCATAGAATCCACGCAACACAACTCTCCACAGAAAGAACACACGATGGAGTTTGCCAGGACATGCAAGGTACCAGAAGACATCCTTGGTGTGATAATGCACCGCTACGATAACTTGCAGTCAATAAGGCATCTTGGTGTAATGGATTCCGTTCACTTTCTCTTCCGGACACTAACTTGCCCTTGGCAATAAATCAGTGCTCTTCAAATACGCTACGGACATGTTCAAAGAACAGAGGTAATCGGTAGTTTGAGGAAAGGCCTGGTACCCAAGTGCGTTTGACGCCCTAAAGAAATAAGCGGCCATTGCAGAGCATGGCCGGAACCAAGACAGTGCTTTGCGCACTGCGCGATGATAACTCCTGATTTGTTTTGGACCCTATTCTAAAATTGCCTATTGTCAACTGTTTCTGTCAACTAAAAACAGGGAAGGAAAACATGTGGTGTTCACTGCCGCATAAGTTTAACTGGGTTGTGGTGTATTGGAGCTAGGTGGCTGCCCTAAGGGCGCCTGCAGCTCCAGTTGTCCTGTTGTCCAGTGCCGCTAGAGTCTGTTGGAGTTTAAGTCTGGCTTGGCTATATTCTGGGCAGTGCATGATTATGTGGTGTGTATCCTCTGGGACTTTGCATCGTTTGCAAAGGTCTGAGTCGCAGAGCCTTAGCCGGTGCCTTGTAGTCCATGTGTACAGCGCTCCAAGTCGTGTGCGATGTATGGCTGTTTTGACTGATCGTTCAATTCCATTTGGAATTATTTTGTCTGCTTCAGGGTCGATGAATGCAAGGTAGTCCTTTGGTCTCATTGGTCGGATTTCCTGGTGTCTACGCAGCTTCAAGGAAGTTTATCCGCAGTTGATTGTCAGCATCACCAACTGCTTCAGGAACCCAGCCTAAGCGAAGGTTAGTCGACAAGGCAGGGCGTATAGCAGCTATGTTCGTGTTGGTATTCCATATTTCCTCTTGTAAATACAGCGCTCCTGTACCTATCTACATTTTCCACGTAATCATTACGCAGAAAATGTCCATCTTCGGAAGATGAAATGCGCGTGAGCTATGTGGATGTCTTTTGATGCGCGATTTAAAAATATACCAAATAGATAACGCACGGCAAACGGTGTTGGAGCCTGACTCCTGCTGATTGCTTCCGTGTTTCGATGCACCCTTCGGACGCTGTTTGAAGAGAGCACGTCGTCTCGTTCTGAGATAATGCGAGAAGATCAGCAAACGCTGCTCCAGGAATGAAGCCACCAACAGAAAGTCCTTCAAGTAATTCAATAAAATAAAATTGAATTGCATTCAAGAAAAATCGAATGAGTGCTAGTGCCAGACGCGTGTTTGTCCCTCTAGATGGAGCTCGCCTCGCCTCGTTTGCCTATCCGAAAGTCCTTGTCCTTGCAACAACAACGCGCTCTGAAGCAAAGCGCGAAGTTGAGCAACTTCCTCCAATGCTGCACCAGGTGGTGCCACTCGCCAAGGAGGTGCATGACTCCGCTAAAGCAGTGCGAGGAGGCATACGACAAGGTTCTACTATTTCATGCAGCTTAACAGCTTTACTTTTTGAGAGTTGCAGGCGTTCAAACTTTACTGCTCTTGCGTGCGTTAAAAAAAGAAAAGCACACAAAATACGAATTTTGTTCCGTATCGGGAACACTGAGTTTTCGTGAACGAAGGAACACAAACAAACAAATACTTAAACCTGAAAGAAGTACAAAACAAAAGAAGAACAAAACGACAAATGAACGATCGAACGCCGAACGCTGTGTGAAACGTATAAAAATTGATTTCTCCACTCCAAGACTGTCCGCGATGATTATTGAAGAGGCAACGACACTTCGGCGGCTCAGCCAACGCCACCTAGACAGAGAAAGCCTGCTTACTCGTCGACGTGACGTAACAACTAAGAGTCAGCCAATCAGGATCGCGTTTTCAACGGCGGTAGCCAATCACGAACGAGCTTTCCGCGGTCGTAGCCATGGAGATGAACCACCGTCGTCTGCGAGTAGTGATTTACTTTAACTTTAAAATAAAGCGCAAAACGGTCCCGTATCTTTCTCGAGAGTGATCTTCTCGAAAGCGTGTTGCACATTTTGTCTATATATTTAGGTCTGCAGGTTACAAGTCGGCTGCAATCATTCGCGAGTTCTTGAACACGCTGAACAGCGAAACACAGTAGTAGACGAATTCCGACTTTATATGTCCACGTAGCGAAGGAGGGAGAGAAGGCAATAAGCAGGCCTTCTGCATCTAGGAGGCGTTGGCTCAGTCCGAACGCGGAATAACCCATTGAAAATAACAGAAATAAATGAAATGAAAATGAAATGAAATGAAAATGAACCTGAGTATCGTATAGTTTGAAGAGGGACAGTCTGTCTGCCGGGAAGGGCGGAATACGAACATGCGGAGTAAAATCACGAATTTCATTTCACAACAGCGAAACCTTTTTATGACGCAGAATTGACGTCTTTCCGGTCGTTTATGTCGTTGACACTCAAGGAAACTTCATGCATAACGTTTCTGCGTGAACGTTTAGTGCAGGGTTAAGTTGACGTACATGGTCGACTCAAAGGGGCACTAAAGTGAAGAAGAATAGACCTCTTCCTGTTTGTAAACAAATGACGTCAAAGTGTTCGACAGCGCCACCAGTTTGGTAGAGTTGAACTATATGCTCGAAGCTATGGGGCGAACAAGTTCGCGCCCGCAAACCACGGCCTTGAGGGGATTACGATGGCTCCTGAAAGGGACGTGACCTTCGGTCCTACTTTTCTTTCAATAGGAGGCAGCGAACAAGTGTCCATTCGTGGAACCCAGCTCTCACCTTCCGATCTGTTTCGGTTTCAGTCTGTCTACCAACGTCATGATGACGTTTCTCGGATAGAGGTTTATAAAACCTTTATCGCGCGGAATGAGAGATGCCGTTACCTTGAGACCAACACAAGAGGAACGGGAGACATTTCAGTTACTTCGTAATTAAGTGCAGTAGCAAAAAAAAAAAAAAAAAAGACACGCATACTGGGCCGACTTCAGAGGGAACTGTACCGACATTTGGAAACCGACAAAGGAAAAGTCCAAGGGCTTTGATGGTCAAACTCTGTAACGCTCTATCCTGGAGTGATATATGTACACAGGGTGTCTCAGATAAATCCTCGCGCCGAATAATTTGAGAACGGCGCCACCTATCGGGAAATTTTCTTTTTTTGTAAGCGTCTCTGACGCATCGTCCACTAGCCACTGTCGTTGTCCATTCGCCACTCAGCGTGAAATTGATATGCGCATGCTCACTAGTTAGCAGAAAATATCAAATCAATTCCCCGAAAATGACAACTTTCAAAGTGCGCGTGAGACGGTATCGCGACATCTACTACACCATTGGGCTCCTTCCTGCTGCCCTCTCTCCATCTGTCCACGTCTGTACACCGCTCATAGCCACAGTTGCTTCGAGGTGCTGACACGGAATTAAATTATCCTGAGTACGTACCTCTCCGAGAAAAAATAATAATAATCGGGTCTAGTCATTTTTGCGAGTAATTAATTGGTTTCGGATTACACATTTTCCCCGCGTAGGAGCGCAAAAAGAAGCTCTTTCACACCGCATGTTTGACAACAGGGTGTGCTGATAGAAAAGTAACAGCAGTTATTTTCATCTAATTAATGAGCGTGCGCATGTCAATTTCACGCTGCATGGATAATGGACGATACGTCAGAGACGCTTACAAAAAAGAAAGTTTCCCTATAGGTAGCGCCGTTCTCAAATTATTCGGCCCGGGGATTTATCTGAGACATCCTATATTATATATCACTAACCGTGTATTCACATGAGCGACATTCCCCAGAATACTCCAGCGGAAGGTGCGAAAAACGTCATAGCTTTCTGGTGTCACGTGAGCGCGAGCGCTAACCGCTGAATATCCTGCGAAACGGCCACAAGATATTCCGTAGCAGACGACAGGAAAACACGCTGACGGTGTCTGCTAAGTGTCGTCTGCTAAGTGTGCAGTACGCCGCTCCCGATATTCCGCACTGTGTGAATACTCAACATAACGCGGGACGAAGCTTCGGCTCTGTGAGCAGTGTTTTCGCTTTTTCTTCCACTAGAATCTTCCGTGAGGATGTCCCTCGTGCGAATACGTGGTATCGCACTTATCTATGTATACACCGCAGTCCTCTATGACCGTGTGGCGCACTTTCGTGTCCTGCTTAGCGGCATAAAAGACCGCTGCAATCCTTCACGTCCGATGCCGTCGTCCGGTTGGACCTTCCGATTAGTCCCCTAATGAATGTCGTTTAGCCGCCTGTTTGACATGATGTCGTCCTCAACCATGCATTGAATGATCAGCGACGCCTTGCAGTCGCCCCTTGTTTTTTGGTTTTTTCGTCGGGCCATTCACCCGAAAGCGGGGACCTGTTCTTCCACTCACGTTCACCCTTACGGAAGGTGAAGTGAGAAAAAAAAAATCTCTACGGCGTCCGGTCGATTCATTCCGGTGGTTGCCTTAAACCAGACAGCATCGAGATGAAGGTGAGTCCAAGTTGCACGCCCAATTTTTGATATTCCTTGCCGTCTCCTTCTTCGATTCGAACTCTACTTTCTGGTGGCCGTACATAGTGCTGTAGTTTCAACGTCCGGTTCAGAACTACCGTCCTCCGATTATAAAGACGTTTTATCACCGTTCTCATACGGGTTCTTACCGATGCATACGAGTGCTATAGGTTCGCTATATTTCTGCTCCGCAGTTTATACCTATCCGGCTGTTCCTGTGTTTGCCAAATCCTATTGTTTCTCCTCAGAATTCCCGCTTTTCTTTCACATGTCTAATCTAACCTCATCCTTTTGTTTGTTTGTTTCTTTCTTTGAAAGAAGAAAAAAAATTGGAGAAACTGAAATAAACCTAATCCTTATTGTTCAGTGTTCTACATGTCCGGAAACTGTTCGGCTCCTGAATTCCGAGAAGCGGTTGATTTAAAGTTCGAGCGCGCAATATAGTTTGGGAGGGGGAGGGATCTCCTCTTCGCACATCACTGAACTCTGTCAGACGCAGACAGTAAAGCGTAGACACTGTAAATGGAGGTACTGTCGACCTCGGGGACGTTCGTCGATGTCAAAAAGGCGTGGCTTCGTTCACACGCATTAGAGAGTGCGTTTGACATATAGTTAGTGTAACAAGACCAGGCAGACATGCTAAATGTAATACTTTTTGAGGATGACATGGCTTTGAATAGGCTCTGCCCCCAACATGGCGACGCATGCTGTACAAACGTTTCGTCAATGAGGTTCCGCAAACCAGACTTGTGCGTATAGCTTAATTAATTAATTAATAATTCGGGGCTTTACGTCACGAGAATACTGCGATCGTACGTATAGCTTGAGTTCCGTGCTTGAAATACGCTAGTTTAAATGCCTTTGTTGGTATTTTAGTTACTCGATACACTCTTAGAAAAAAAAAGGGTGGAGTGGCTACACCTTTTAGGAGGTAATAGTTGTCGCATCATGTTGTGCCTAAAAGGTTGCGAAGTTCTACCTGCTACCTAACTGTCAAAACAATGCATAATATAAAACCCCGAGACTAAGGAACACGAAAGGACAGACACAAACACGAAGTCTGTCCTTTCGTGTTCCCTAGTCTCGGGGTCTTACATTATGCATCATCTTGACCAGCTCGCGTGCTTCCTAGCCGTTTTTTCATTGTCAAAACAAGACTTCACCGCATAGCACGTTGTCCGCCAACCATTGACACGACTGACAGGGTTACCGCTTCTGATTCGGTGAGCGAGGGGGGCGTACGCCTCTTTGTAGCAGCCTGGATATATGAGAATTGCATTTACCACTCTTTTACACACTTTATCAGACGCTATGTTGACCTAGGTGGTAACTATGGAAGTTACCACCTTTTCACACCCTTTTTTCTTAGAGTGTACTTTACACGGAGGTATTTCTGCGCTAGCTATTGGAAATACTTTTCTCAGTATTTTATACTCAGTAGTCTAATTACTTTATTTCGCTGCATACCATATATTTAGTTTCGCAACCCCGTTCCCCGCCCTCCCCCTGCTGCCTTGCCTGTTCGTCTTGTTCGTAGATTGTTAAAACAGAACTTCACGACATAACACGCTCATTTCGGATGGTATCATTCTGCCCCCTGGTTCGTTGAAAACAAGAGGAGCGCCAATCCTGGACACGCATAATGTGTCCAAGATTACTTTTACTATACTTTTATTACTTGCCTTATATGGATCCGTCTTCTGTCCCGAAATATGACGTTCCTGCACTCTTAGAAATGAACTCCACCGCAAAGTACGCTCCTATAGCCAACCATAATCTCGAATGATACCGTTATCTGCCCTGATTTGATGAAAACGGGAGGCGTACGCCTTTTTGTGACAATTATGAACAGCATAAGTGTCACAGAAAAGGCGTACGCCTCCAGTTTTCAACAAATCAAGGCAGATAACGATATCATTCGAGATTATGGTTGGCTAGGAGCGTGCTATGCGGTGAAGTTCATTTCTAAGAGTGCAAGAACGTGGGAGTGGGAGTCTTCCTCTGGCGGTCTTGCCCCGCGTGCGTTTCATCCGTGGACACAAGGAACTTGGTGACTCGTTCGTAATATACTCAGTACAGACTTGGTTCGTTGACAGGTTGTACCCAAGTGAATTTCGTCCACGTTTTGTCTTTGGTAGAGGTATACGAATCGTTTCCGCAGCGGTGCCATTCACAGTGAGCTTTAGTTTCTCCCGATATACCTTGGCGTCAGACTACAGAGTTGGAGAGCAGAAAGGGGATTCCCCTACTTCCCTGGTGGACGTGCAAGGTAATCATCTGAACGCGTTTCGGAGAACGACAACTTTGCCGACCGATACTCAAGTATTGACTGACTGATTGAGTAGAAAAATCAATAAAAATGTAAAGATGTGAGTCCCGATAGGGTCGGGACAGGCGCTACTGCAGAACATGTGAATAGAGAAGAAAGTATCATATATCTTAAATGTATCTTTAACGCTTAAAACATTGTCTACTCTACTCTATTTTTGTTTCCAAGAATTTGTACTGTACCTTATAGTTACATCCAGTCCTCAGTATTTTAATATTTCGTTTGAAATACTTATTCGTAGTATCTGGTACATGCCTGGTTACAGCCTCTTAAGAAGTAAAGAGTACTTTTCGTTGATGTACAGTGTACAGTACAATAGGACCAGCTCCCGTGGCCATAGTGGTTAGGATGATCGCTTTCCACGCCGAGACTGGGAGGTGACATGGGTTTGACTGCACGGCTGTGCTGTCTGAGGTTTTCCCTGGGTTTTCCGAAGACTTCCCAGACGAATGTCGGTACAGTTCTTCCTGATGTCGTCCCAGGACGCATATTAACCCGCCCCCCATTCCTCTCTGCTATCCTCTCTCCACATCTGTATGCCGCTCATAGCAACAGTTGCTTCGCGGCGCTATTACGGAATAAAAAATACACCAGTCAGGTAAATGATCGCATCCATCCCAGTGTACTACAGCTATCTATCAACCATTTGGAAGCACCGAAATGTGATTTTCAAAGTTAGCGGGCAACAGAAGCAGCACTGAAGCGCATTGGGCGCAATGCCCGAACACGAAGCCTAATTTTCCTTCTTCTTTCTCTCTCTCTCTCTTCTTTTTTTTGTTTTTGTTTTTTAAGTTCCTCACACATGAGGCAATCGACGTTGCGGATTGGCATTGGTGCGCCAGCGATTGCCACACTCTTGAAAATGGTGGTGGTGCACTCTTAAAAATGAACTTCACCGCATAGCACGCTCCTAGCCAACCATCATCTCGAATGATATCGTTATCTACCCTGATTTGTGGAAAACGGGAGGCGTACGCCTTTTTTGTGACACTTATGATGTTCATAATTGTCACAGAAAAGGCGTACGCCTCCCGTTTTCAACAAATCAAGGCGGATAACGGTATCATTCGAGATGATGGTTGGCTTGGAGCGTGCTATGCGGTGAAGTTCATTTTTAAGAGTGTGGTGGTGGTGATGGTGAAAGGGCTTGCCGTTGTCGGCCTCACGTATGTGGGCAACGTCACGACTGACGCCCTGGGGAAATGTGCGTCCTGGGCCGACTTCTAGGGGAACTGTGCCGACATATGTCGGCATAGCACCATGCTAACCAACCATCATCGCGAATGACAAAGTTCTCCCCCTTGATTTGATGAAAACGGGGAGTGTACGCCTTTTCTGTGACACTTATGCTGTTCATAATGCCACAAAAATGGCGTACGGCCCCCCGTTTTCACCAAATCAGGCGAAAGAACGATGTCACTCGGGATGATGGTTGGCTAGGAGCGTGTTATGCGATGAAGGCCATTTTCAAGAGTGCGGCAATGCACTCTTAAAAATGAACTTCACTGCAAAGCACACGCTTCTAGCCAACCATAATCTTTAATGATACCGTTATCTGCCGTGATTCGCTGAAAACGGGAGGCGTACGCCTTTTTTGTGACAATTATGAAGAGCATAAGTGTCACAGAAAAGGCGTACGCCTCCCGTTTTCAACAAATCAAGGCAGATAACGATATCATTCGAGATTATGGTTGGCTAGGAGCGTGCTATGCGGTGAAGTTCATTTTTAAGAGTGATGGTTGACACAGCGTGCTCTCTGGTGACGTTCTGTTTCTTGGAGTGCAGCACTGACGGCGCCGGAATCCGAACTCGCGTCGCCTCTGTACAAAGTTATGGGAAAAAAAAAAAAAAGAAGAAGAAGAAAAAATGTGGAAAGGGGAAACGTGATGTAGAGTCTGTGTCTAAAATGATTTACAAATGCTTGGTTGTGTTAAGTCGCGTTGCCAATCCCGAACGTCGATTGGCTCATGTGTGAGGAACGCCAAAAAATAAAATGAAGAATGACTTCGTGTTCGGGCTTTGCGCCAAACGCGCTTCAGGGCCGGGGCTTTACGAAGCCTTCGTTGGCAGTAAATTTCTATTAACTTTTTATTCAAAGCCCTGTAATGCTTCGTGAAATGGTTTAATTTCTCTCTGCATTGCCCCTGTATTGGCATCAGAGCGGAAGACCAGCCACACAGACTGGCTCCCTCTAACGTTTCACACGGACTAAACTAAGGCTACGTAGATGCCAACTCTAGAGCAATATGATCTCTAGATTAATATGTGTGCTGGACGTCACCCTGCAACGAACGAATACTCGCGGAAAGTTGCGAACGTGACAACGGCACACTGTACTTGGCCACCTAAAAGTGAAGCACATACGTACCTCTATCATCTTCAAAGAGGACCGAAGATGTCTGCCATCGTCTTGCAAAGTGCACAGCTCCCAGCACAGCTCTCTCTCTACGAAGAGCGCGACGAACCCCTGCTCGAACAAGATTTAGCGCTTCTGCTACACTACGCACGCGGCCACCCTGTGCTGCAATGCAGCGAGAAATCCACACCTGGTAGTTAATCTCAACTGCCAGAAGGAGGAACTGTTTCCTATCGCGATGCGGGACGGGAGGCTGAAAGAGCGTTTGAATGACAGCCCACCGAATGCGTAACACACCGAACAGGACTTCAACTTTGTGCCATAGCGTATCGGGCACAAGGCACAGATGAAACGCGTGTTCCGCAGTTTCGTGACAAGCACAGAACCGTGGTAATTACAACAAGGGCTTATGGGAACTTACATTGGAACGTTATGAGACAGCCAGAGACGGAGGTAGAAGAAGCACAACAACATTCCCGGTGTGCGCAGCAGCAGCGCCAGCCGGTGTAAACCCATAACCGAAGCAGGCAGACGACGGAGGAGTGTCCCTCAAAGTTCCCATGCTGCTCTGTAAAATCTTTGCGCATCTTTGTAAAATCGTTTATTTCAGAATGCCGCAAACACGGTCCGGCGTTCACATGGTAGTGACGTCACATGACCCTATAAATCCACTCCATGTAATTGGCCCCACGAAGCTATCGCTTTCAAAGTTGTCATGCAAGCAATTCATGTCTGTGACGAACATTGAAGGCACATGCAAAAAGACCCGTGAACGCCTCAGAGACCCACCTGTGCCACAACGTGTTACCACCACTTTATTCAGTGTCAGATACTTTCCCTGAAACGCGGATTATCAGCGGGACACCTGATTATGAAACGCTATCAGCGAAGATCCGCTTTCGCCATGACGCGTAGAACAGGATGGCTACTTTATATTGCGGCCGCGTGAAGTGTGTACGTCACGCTGACATCCAGTCGCTCCTGGATGACCTCGTCGACGGACGACAAGAACATTCTGGAAAAGATAGGATTAAGACACCTCTTACAGAATCGATAAGCTTTAAGCCGGATCAATTTTTCTTGGACGAAGGCCCAGCTTAGTAAACGGCTGTATTAAAGTCATTTTGTAGACATAAATGTCTTTCACATTTATTGGGCATTCACTTGGGGTGGGACGAAATGGACCTCTGCGAAATTAATGTGCGTTGGCTCATTGCGTAGGCAGCGCTCGGTCCTCCTGTTTCACATTGTTCTATGGCTGTGACAAATAGTAGTAGTATTCTTCGAATATCGAATCATTATATATATACGCGATTCGAATTCCGAATCGAATATGGAATTCGATGTTCGACTGGCAGAGCTATTCGACTACAGAGCTTTCGCTTGGACTATTCGCTTCGCGTTTAATTTGGGCACATGTAACTATGCGCCTCGGCTTTTTAAATCACTATTCGCACAGCCCTAAGTACTTCGCTTCGGCACGCACTCGCTTGTCCAGGAAGTGGATGTCTTAAAATGACACTGATCCTCGCCATAAAAGGATACTTACTCTTCTGTATGCATGAATAACATGCAAACGAGATCCTTCTTTAAAGGCTTATATACTGACCTTGAAACCAGATAAGCGAAAGTGTTATTAGTCGTATCCTTTCGAGCTGCGTATTTGGCACTAGTGGGAAAGTCCTTTAACGTCTCTTACGAAAAGATATATTGGGGAGGGGGGCGGTAAACAGGTTTGGGACGAACTTTCCTTTTACATGTATCGAAACTATATGTTTTGGCTGTAGAGCACGGTCGCGTACAGTAAGCGCTTTTTGTATAAGGTAGCCAATCTGACGCCATGTTTAGACTCTATATGTACTGCTTGCGAGTTGAGACACACTTGTCTGAAATCGACACTTCGTGGTTTATCCTGTCTGAAATGCCCAAGTGTTGCAAGATTGTTTCTTCCAATTAATATAGACTATAGTACGCCATACTTCCCACCCTCAAACACAGTAATGGTACAGTTCCCTCAGGGGCGTCCAAGCCAATACGGGCCGCTGTACCTTAGATTTCAGACAGACAAGTGTGTCGCACACTCTTAAAAATGAACTTCACCACATAGCACGCTCCTAGCCAACCATCACCCCGAATGACAACGTTCTCGCCCTAGATTTGTTGAAAACGGGAGGAGGAGCCTATTTTGTGGCCATTATGCACGGCACAAAATAGGCTCCTCCTCCCGTTCTCAACAAATCAGGGGTGAGAACGTTGTCATTCGGGATGGTAGTTGGCTAGGAGCGTGCTATGTGGTGAAGTTCATTTTTAAGAGTGCACGCAACGCACTTAACGCGTTTGCGTTTCTACCCCTTCTCTACCTAATAAAGAAAGAAGAATGAAGGGTGTAAAGACAGCTTGGCGTGTTAGGGAGTGAGCGAATGTCATGAATTCTCATTCTGACTGTGCATATAGCAGAGTTCTCGTCTTTTCAGAAGTAACGAAATGAGCACCGTTTATTGTGCAGCCTCACTTCACATTTGCAAGGGAACGCATACGCTCATTCACATGCGATGGTGATCTGACGTTTGGAAAGGAACAACAGTATTTATTTATTTATTTACCCTCAGAGTTCTTCATTACAGAGGGGAGTGGGTAATATATTGAAAATAGGCATACACATATGTTATACAAAAAACAAGAACAAGAAATGCAGTTGATCAAAATGCAGGTTTCATGGACAAATAAGCACATGTATCAAAACAGGTATCAAATACTATATTCGCTGAGTGCATTGTTGAAATGAGTGATAGAGCTGATGTTGGAAACAGAAGAAGGAAGGTAGTT
The DNA here is from genome assembly GCF_037126465.1 of Ornithodoros turicata. Lineage (NCBI taxonomy): Eukaryota > Metazoa > Arthropoda > Arachnida > Ixodida > Argasidae > Ornithodoros > Ornithodoros turicata. Next base: position 16,155,888 of record NC_088210.1, on the reverse strand, counting down.
CCACCTACGTGCTGTGCGCGGGATAAACGAATCAGCCAGTGTGTTAGTTGCAGCTATGGGAACAAACACTTTGTGAGAATGATCTACTCGCAAGGATATATAATGTGCAGAGGAAAGAAGTTCGTTTTTTAGCGACATGTTGTGATAATAAATTTTATGAAACAGAGAAATGCTAGAAAAGTCGCGTCGGGACTGTAATGATTGTAATGATAAATGATTCTTCATTAGTAGGCGGCAATTAAATTATGAACGATGAAAGGAAGCGGTTAGCTGCTGTTGTTTAGAAAATTTAAAGTCATTGATGCGGAGCGAGGGCGAAAAACTAGTTTTTCCTTATCTCTTCGCCACATCGTGCCGGACTTCCTCCAAAGGCGTTTTCATAATGTTGGCGTGAGCTTCGACCATTTCTTCCGAGCGCAAATGAAAAAGAGCAGGAACCACTGCATATGGAAAAAGGGGAACACAACCACAAACCAACCCTCTCCTTCCTACAACCGGTCCTCTTGTCGAAGCACCTTCATATGCTTTCGTCTTGGACGCTGGAACCCATAGCGTCGCAGGTTCATGCACCGTCCTTTTTTTTGCTTTTATATCAGCCACAGAATCGTCTGCGTTCAACCGATCCGTCATATACGCTGCAGGGATAATGCAGAGCAGGACCTCACGTAGGCACTCGGAACGGCCAGTGTTGCTGGATGCCACCTTCACCTCGACCTTCCAAGGCCGCCGCGGTGGCTACTTATTCATTTGTATCACGTACAGGAAATCCTTTTCGCTTGTGCCGTCAGAGGCTTGTATGAATGTCTCGCAGTGCATGCGTCTGCCATACATCATTCCTGGAAGACTATAGCGACTATAGCAAAGGTGGATGCCATTTCCTCAGTGGATGACAATTTTATGCAGTACAATTTTTTTTTTATCAGTATCGGTGTTCGACACAGTTCCTCATTACTCTTAGAAAGTCACTAAACAATTCCTATCCCCGGAAACAAAGTCTCAAAAAATGAAGGTGTCATTACAATAATATCTATGGTCCAGTGACAACGAGTGTCACTGGTATGGCTCCAATTTTTCTCTCCTCGTAACCACCCTCACCCTCGCACAACCATAGTGGAGTTGTCCACTGATGGAGGCCCACTACGGCAGTCGAAAGCACTACCACAACCACATACTGCGTCGTGTACAGTACCACAATCAGCACCTATTATGTATATTGGATTGCTTTTGTGCACCTCAAAGTAGAAATTGGAGACCGCAGTTCATCCCATAGACGATGTTATGGACATCCTAAGAGCAATAAAAGTCCTTACACTGTGCAACTTGCCGTGTAACTTACAAAAGTTACACTCTGCAAGGGGTACACATGTTTTCACATAGAGGTTGCTGAAATAATAAATACGTTTGACGAGTGCATCTACTTGTGTGTGGAGTGTTGGATCTTTCTGTGTTTCTGCCTGACCGTCTCGGATTGCACCACGAGCCAAGTGTGATGTGGTGCACTGGTTAAAAACCCACTTGGCGAGGTCGCTGAGAGGACCTTTCTATGTATTCAGCTCAGAATAAGGTCTGCCAAAAAGAAAAGTTCGAATGTTTTCCACAGGAATAATCTCGCGGTTCCTAACTTATCCACCAGGGATTACTCGCTTGAAAGGCAGTGAGCCAATTGATACAGTCATGAAAAATCTTGTTGTTTTATCATGAAACCTAATGCAAAAATACCTTTTATTGTCCTATCGCCATATTTGTCTTATCGCCATATATATTTTCTGTCTTTTGTTCCATTCAGGCACCGCTACTCCTGCTGACCATAACAGCCAGTGTTCTCAGCGTTCCCGTCGACAAGGCATACGACAGCGGACGCGAGAACGGTACGCCGAGACTACTACGTGCGGGCTGGCGTTTATCGGACGGCTCCACGACCGATGAAGGCTCTTACGGTTACACGGACCCGTTCGGCAAGAGACGCGGTGACCATTACACATCCGACGAAGGTGGCTTCGTCCCCAGAGACGATCACGGTCCCAACATCCCTTCAGAGGTTGACCAAAGCGTGGACCAAGTTGCCCAGCAAAGCGAAAGAAAACAGATCGTTCGAGACTTTGATGTAGCAAGATCTCTAGGTCGTTCAACCGCGAGGCCCAGGCGTCCACAGCCTCCATTCTACAGGGGTTCGGAATACCTGGCGGAGAAACCAGCGTTGCCACCGCATGTCCTCAAGGCGAGGTCCGGAGATACGTTTAGAGTACGTTCCAGGTCGAGACCAGTGTACAGGCCTTTGTATACGTCGAGCGATCACTTAGCTGAACGGCCGGCCATTCCTATACCGCAGATCGAGGCTTACGAGAGCAGTAGGGGGCCAGTGGGTTTGATTCCTTACGTGGAAGAAGTCGTGCAGGAGGAACCTTCAACGGAAAAGTCTACGAATGCAGCACGGGAGGAGGTTACGGTTGTCCCTCTAAGGTTCTCGAAGCCTAGTGCGGTACCGGACGTAACGACGTACTCTCCGGGCCCTGTCCTTGCTGAAGGAGATGCAGTTGAACTTGACGCAAAGCCCGATTCAACAGACGAGAATAAAGACGACGCTTCTAGCAACGTCCAAACCACCACTCAAGCGCCAACGCAAACGCAGGGCACGACATATGAAAACACTCCTGAACAGGCTAATGCCCTGTCATACTCGTCCACGCTTGAAGAGAGCTTTCCTTCTGCTCCCCTGACGTCTCTAAGACCCGAAGAACCTTTTTCGACCACCACGGTCAGCACCAGCGCGAAGACGGAGGAAGCAGATGGTTTGGTATTATACTCGGATGACGCTGAAGTCGCGCCCGAACCCTCGAGGCGACATCCGGTTCCCCCTCTGACGACGCCTCCAGTCCTAACGTCACCAAAACCTCCGTCTGCGTCATCGCTCTATCCGCCAAGGAAACGGTACACGTTCAAGCCCTTTGTAAAAACCAGTGCTGTAACGGTTCCAACTACTGTCGCCACGGTGGCAGTACAGGATGTTCTCTATTCCGGAGTCGGCACGTCAGGTGACAACGTCCAGGAAAGAGTTCCAGCCGTAAGCGTCAGCCCTAGTGCTGGATTTGAAACCACTCGTAACCTTCTCATATCGACAGAACCTACTGTACATGAGAACGATAACATTCCGGAAGTACCTCAGGAACCAGAAGAACAAGAAACCACAGAAAACCGCGATGAACTTACACAAGGGGTAACGTCAGTTCCTCAGGCTACCGAGATATCCGAATTGACTAAAACAGCAGAAGAGAAAGTTGCAGAGAAAAACGGAGCGTACTCTGAAGTTACCACGAGCAGTACCGTGGTAGAGCCGGGGGCGCAGGTAGTACCGGGAGAGTCCAGTGACGTGCAGACACAAGAGGTTCCGTCTGAAGCACTAAAGCAAGGCGAAGATGGCGTTGCTACGACACAGGCACAAAGTTCTAGCGTTCTTCCTCTCTCTAAAGTGACGTCAGAAACAGAACCTACCCACGCGTCAGGAGTAGAGCCAGCCGAGGAAGTGACATCTGCGGTGTCTCAACCGGAAAGCACGGTTGTCCCCTACCATGATGGGGCACATTCTCCAGAACGACCACAAGACAGCACTGCTCTTGCAGAAGGCGTAAGTGTTTCGCAGCTTCCAGGGAATGAACCAGTCACAGTTGTCTCCCCAGCGGAAGTAGAAGGAACTAGCCAGAAAGGCCAACCTCTTGTACTGTCCACAGACGCGGCAACGCTGGACAAGTTTGAACAGAAGGAAGGCCCTCCATCCTCTGAAAGTCCAGAAAGCTCTTTTGTTACGCAAAATGAAGAGTCTGCCGTAACGAATGAGGACAAAAGCGAAACCGATGCAGCGCTGCCTAGTTCCTCTTCAGCGCCTTCGACGAACGCGCAAACGGTTCAGTCGTCGGTCACGACAAGTGATCCTCCGTATTCCGAAAGTAAAGCACCTGAGTCTGCTACCACCGGACCCGTACAACCGACGGAGCTCTCAACAGAGACTGGTCTTGAGGAAACTGACGACAAATTACAGCCTGGGCAGTTCGCGAGGGGTCTTCAACCTGCTCATAGCATACATCCGGACAGTGCGTCTAGCAAACTAGTGTTTTAAGACGAGATCCTGTGATAGGACTTCAGAAGCGCGTGGAAGAGAATCTTCGAGAACTGCACAAAGGGTGACGGGACGTTGGTTATATGGTGCCAGAGAGTGAGTTTCTCTGTTTAAGGGGGGTGATGGGAACCTCACCTCGAAGGGGAGGGGGCAGCGTTTATATCAGTATTCTGTCTGAGACATTCCTCGTCGCATTGTCTCCCGCCTCATTTTAAAATTGTTGTGCGAGTGTTTTTGTTGTTTTGTGAATAAAATGTCAAGATATCGAATGTTATCTAGAACATTCGTTCTCGCATTCAGTTCCAAGCGCACGTTAATTGGACGAGTGCGTTGCTGGAAAGCCGTCTTGTACAAAACTTGTACACCTCATTTGAAAGACAAGTATAATTAGAAAATTTTGCGAATCAAATGGTTTGTGTTGAATATGTAGGGGCATCTTTAGTTTCAGGTCTGGAGGATACTATGGCTCGCATATACACACAATCGAAACTCATTCATATATAACCCGCTAGGAGTCGTACCATGCCCTTTACGTAACCTTCGAGAGGTAGAAAATTACGTAAGCTGTAAACAGAATAATGGGGCATTTTAAAATACTGTATGGATTTAATATATGCATGGTCACTCCTGGAATTTGACGCATACGTATATCCGTTTCTGCATTCCAGTTCGTTTGCGCTTCTTCTCAGACGTGGTCGATGAATTCCGTTTGACTGCAACAGGTCACTATGACCATATGGTCAAGGACACTGCTCTTTTAAGCAGGTCAGACAGGGGTATCATAAGTGAGCCCAAAAGCGGGCTCACACGTTTTGATCGCTGTAGGTCAGGAGAACCCAGGGTGCACGCAGTGACCAACGGTCGTAGTAACGAGGGTAACGTGCACATGTTCTCCTCTAGTTGTGCGGAAAATACCGGTCATTGTCATAAACGAAGTGTCGTACTAACGGGCAAGTGTGACCTGCAAAGGCGATTGGGAGGAAACGGTTCCAGAGAAAAGCGGTCATAATAGCGGGGGTGTCGTATTAACGACTTTATTTTCCAAAGACGGTGTGTCAGGATGATAACATTGCCACGGTCTCTCAATACTCTGTAGAGTATTGCCTATCAAGTCATTGCCTGTTACAATTGACATTGCCTAACCAAGTCCAGCCCAGAGTAATGATGAAGGTGTAACCAAAGAGTACCCTTTCCGAGCGAGTATCGCTTTCCTTCTCCCTCTCCTTCAGAAGAAGCGCTGCAATGCGGAGATTGGTTTCCTCAAACGGTCTCTCGCGATGATTGGACAAATCGTTTGAGGATACTCGCTCCAATGGGAGCTCGCTCGGCACTGTTGGTCTTCTTAAGAAAGAGAGGAAAAATGTAGATTCTTTTTTTTTTTTTTTTTTATCGGTCATAAATCACGAACGACGCAAGGAATATGAATCCTGTTCCTTGTGAATCGATGTCAAGGTAACGGCATCCTTCATTCCTTGAGGAGAAAGCTTCGGGGGATACCTCGAACGATGTTTCTGTCGTTCGCTTTGTGTTCTAATCTGAATTATTATTATTATTGCTACATATATTGGCCTTACAAATGGGTAATGCGGAGCTCCTCTAAAAATAGAACTTCACCGCATAAACCATCATCGCGAATGACAAACCAGAGCCGAAATTAGAACTACGCACTTTCCAATCGCCGAAACGACACAACCTTCCCCTTATCTGCACTCTAAAAACGGAGCTTAGCCGCACAGCACGTTCCTAGCCAACCATAATCCCGAGTGACATCTTTCTTCCCCCTGATTTGCAGAAAACGGTGGGGGTGTACGCCATGTTTGTGGAAATGGCGTACGCCCCCGTTTTCATCAAATCAAGGGAGAGACACATCGCCCTTAACGTTGTCGTTAAAGGTGATGGCTGTGGTTAGGAGCGTGCTATGTGTTGACGTTCATTTTTAAGAGCGATGGGTCGAAGAGCTCCGATCAGCTCCATCGCTCCAAAGCCCTCTCACGTGTATTGTGCGTCTCTCTTTCTGCCCTCTTGTAGTGGACTACTTGTCGTCCACTGGATTGATCCAGAAGCTTTAGTTCTTTCTTGTCTTTTCATTCTTCCTTCATCATCTTCACATAATATTCGTCCACGTGCAATGGGGTAGGGTACCGCACCACAGCGGTGAAACACCCCATGTCATCGCCATCATTCATTGTTGTTGTTGTTTTTGACTTGTAGTCCGAAGTTGTGGTTTCGGTTCAATTTGCATAGCGAAATTTGGCAATTTATATATCAAGGTACGTTCGCTTCTCAGGGTGTTTAATAAGGACGATTGGTTTGAATAATGACACTTGCACCAATTCTGCTATCTCGCATTCTCAGAAAACCTCGAAGTAATAAGCTCATTAAACGGTTTTTAGCTAATTAATCGTCCAGTGGTGCGCATACATTGTCCTGCAGGATGTCTTCCAAGACGCGCAACTTGCCTGCCAAGATGGCATCAGCGCTGCTCTCAGAACTTTTATCTGTGTCGAATAAAAAACAAAAAGCAAGAAACGTATATTTACTCCTTATGTGAGTCATTCTATCCATGCAACGATACAGTCATACAGACCACGACGTTGTCTCGCCGCTTCTTACGCTGTGCTTAGAAGGACAGCCATGGAGCCGTCGACTGATTTTGAGATTAGAGCTGTATTCGACTGTATGTTACGTCTATACATGCCATATGCAAAATATCATCCGACATAGCGTCGCAGTCGGCGAGATCAACAAGAGAGAGAAACAGAACGTTTGCATCCCGTTTTGGTTTTACGATGACGTAAGCACGTGCTGCCTCACCTTGGGGGACGTCACGAGGCTGTGATACCGAGAAAAAGGTGATTGGGCACTGTTTTCAGACACGATAAAGCGGAATCAACAAGTGTTGTCATGACAACACGATAAAAAAAAAAAAGAAGAAGGTGATGCGGAGAGTTTGGTCACAAAAAAATTAGGGCCCGCCGCTCTGCACTTGAACAGGTCGCCTGGTTACTTGACAGAGTAAAACCCGGAAGCAACTGTCGTGACGTCATGGCAGCTGCAAAATATAGCCCACGTTGCAAAATTCAATCAATACACGAATAATAAGTAATATACAATATACCAATTACTACATGATTATTTAATTAATCTAGGTATAATTGGTTAAGAACTTCATTACAACATTTTGCACGACGACTGAGCATCATGTCAGCATCAGAAACCACGTGACAGCGTTGTCTTCTGCTAACTTTTAAAAAAAAGCTTTGGTCTGGATCTGGACTTTCCCGCTTTCGGACGGTGCGGGCTTTCTTTCTGTGGAGGTGCAGAACGCTTGTCTCGGTACACGTGCGTTGGTGCTCATCCGGAAGCACACTTCTTAGCTAAAGTTGCCATGCCACACAAGAACACTGAACCTGATGTTTGTCTACTTCACTCTTCGAGCGTGACTTATCGACACAATGTGTTGAACATTTGGATGAATGAGTGTGGTGACGTTGAGTTGATCAACGGATGCAGTCAGAACCACGCTTTAAAGACGAATAAAACGAAGCAAAAATGGAAACGGAAAGCGTGAGGGTATTCTGCCTTATGACGTGTTGGGGGTTCTTTTCCTGCTGAGCGATCTGGCAAAATTTTGTTTGTTTTTTGTTGTTGTTTTTTTCAAAAACTACGTCCGCATTGCAGAGCGATGGAACAAGCAATCTCACATCTCAATCAGTTTACGCTTTCTATTTTTTAAATCTTTCTCAAGATACAAACCTCTATTAGTGGGCGATATAGTAGTTCGTTTTTCAAATAGAGGCGTACTATTTATTGCGTCTATTTTTATTGATCGCCACTCACTCAAGGTCGCTTGATCTTGAACCAGACCTTGGGCGGAATTTGGCACGCGAGCGCACTTCAGGAGCGAGTTCTTTTTTTTCCGTTTGGATCCCATCTGGTTTCGGACGCCAATGAAAGCTGTCAGAGAAAGCGAGTGAACGTGAGCTGGATTTGGGGTTCGAGATTAACCGTCGAAAGGGAGCATCTTTCTGAGGAGGTTGGTGGAAGGACCGCGTTCGCTCGCCACAGAGTGCTGGACAGTCGGCGGCACGTGCAAGCGGCCGTTTCTGACTGCTTCGAGTGGAAAATCATGAAATCGGTGAGTTTTATTGGGATTTTTCTCTCCGAGAATGTGTGGAAGGAGACTTGACGTGAGCGTAATATTGGAGAGCAATGTTCTTGGGCCTTGGTGCCGTTCGCCGGGGTCGTTGTATGGTTTGTGACGCAGCCTTAGCAGTGGGGACGCTTGTGGTAAGCGTTGACAGCGACCAGACCCAACCTAACCTAACCGCTGACACGCTGATTGTCTGACTCTCCGTGTCACGGGCGTGTGTACGTACTGCTCGCGGCACGCTTCTCTGAAATCAACACCCTGCGGTTTATCCCATCTGAAATCTCCAGGTGTTGTCAGATCATCTATTCTGAGTAATGAAAATGAACACGTGCAGCGTATGGTCTTTCTTTAAATACAACGTCGGAACATTTCCCAGAGCAGACAAGGAAATACGGGCTCCCGAACCATTGACATGCGATTCCACACAACCGTGTCTCAACCCGCAAGCAGGACCTGCTGCAACGTATCGTAGCAGCTGAGTCCAAGAAAGTATACAAGGGGAGCTCAACGCCCATTTGCACATTTCGATCGGGGGGCGTGGGCTCGAATCCCACTACTAGTGCTAGTTACTAGTGCTGCTACTGCTGGTGTACTGCTAGTGTTTACTGCTAGTGTATACTAGTGCGCCATTTCACCAACTGTCATTATTTAATACCTATTACAGCTAGTTTTCTATCTTTCCTATCTCAATATCTATTTTAGGAGTTACAAATACGAACTGCTGCGTCGAACAAAATTTGCATTAGGCCATGGAATGATTTAGGTTCTAGGATATTTCTAGGATAATCCGTATTTATGACGTTGCCACTGACCAAGAAGATATATGGCACAGGATAAGGATAATAGTTTTCGTGTTGCAACTAAATGGCAACGTGCAACGTGTTGCCGCGCAGCGCATAATCCTGGCCAATAAGATCTTCCATTGCGGTATGGTTCTATAAGCCAGCTCAAGCATGCGGTGATGCAAAAAAAGGTGGGCACAGTTAGTGGTTGTGGTGGTAGTGGTGGTAATGGTGATGGAAGTGCTTGCCCTAGTCGGCCACGTTCAGGCGGCCGACGTCACCAATATGCATCCTCGGCTGACTTCGCGGGGATAACTGTGCCGACATCTGTCTTAATGTGTCTTGAGGAACGCCCAAGGAAAACACCCAGACAGCACAGCCGGTGCTCGGATCCGAACCCGGGTCACCTCCCAGTCTCGTACCTTTTAGTGCTATGGTGGTGGTGCTAATGAAAGAGTTCGCCGTTTTCGCCCTCACAGAGGCGGGCAACGTCTCGACTAACGCTCTGGGGGAACCTGCGTCCTGGGTACCGACATATGTCTGACCGCGTCTGAGGAAAACCAAGGAAAAACCCCCAGACAGCACATTATGCACCCGGATTCGAACCCGAGCACCTCCCAGTGTCGACGTGACATGGCCTGCACGCTAACCATTCAGCCGCGCGAGCTATGGTACCACCGCCGACGGCTCCTACCGTCTGTACTGATCATACAGACACAAAAGACATCAAGTACTAATCACGTTCTGCCGATCCTGCATACGTTCAACCGTGTACGTATTTTCTCTAATCTGGGTCCGTGTTCCATCACCATTATCATCAGCAGCAGCACATCCCAGGGTACTTATGCTAATGTTTGGTAATGGGCAGAATAGGGTTGAGCAGAAGACATCAAACAAGTCTGTCAGGCCAGTGACACTGAGATTGAGATGTCATTGTACTTTTCAACCGGCGCGGAATGTGATGCGATGTTGGCGACCTTCCATGTCCTGTAGGCTAAGTGTCTGCCTTCCTGATTAGCTTTCGGTTTCTCGTGGAGATAGCACTTTTACGTAGGGAACTGAATTACACGCTGTGAATGCAAATTACTTACCGTGCAGGGGTCGAAGCGTGCGTCAGCACTTTATGGACCCCTGTCCGCAGTGTTAAAGCGCCTGAACTGAAGAAGAAGACGAAGAAGAAGAAGAAGATGATGATAATTCGTGGCTATAAACTGCCGCGTTGTAAGCAGAAAGTATAGTTCGTACGTGAAATTGCTACTCGTAGTGACTACGATGCTTTTAAGATGTAGCGACTGAATTTGCATTTATAGCTTTTAAAAAAAGGCGGTGCACCACAGTGCATGAAGCCAGTGTTTGAAGTGCATGAAGTGCACTGTTGCTGTTTATAGTCGGCATCACACGAATTTGCATACTACGAAAAGCATGCTCGGACATAATGTAAAAAAAAAAAAGGAAACAGTGTGATGAAATGCAGCAATGTCCCTGCAGACCTTAGCAATGAAACACGTACCACTCTCTCGACCAGGGACTCTCATTCAGGAACGTATTATTCGATTACTAACAGCTGGTTACATACACGTGTTGCAAGGTATAAATACTCGTACAGGTATACATGCATTAAAGGATACAAGTCGTTATATGTGGTGGTACAGATGAAGAACAGTGTCAGTGTAACATAGCTGGACAAAACGTTCCGCGAAATGTTTTCTTAATGTAAGCCAGTCGCAGGATTGAAATTGAAATGCACATTACGGCTCATGCAGACAGGTGAGATACATCGTGCCTTGCGTGTATAGCGTTTGACTGTGGCACGTAAAACGTGGTTTACTTTATGCATTGTGTCGTCTGCGGTGTACGGTAATTCATCTGCAGTGCGTCCATCCCTTACGCATGCGCTTAAACAACCACTTTTCACGCATTATAACAAAACTCGAGCTCCGCACTCTAAGGAAAAAGAAAGAAAGAAACTGAGTAAAATGGGGAGTAATTGCAGCTTCTAGTCCCCTATAGTGCAAATTACTCCCTCTTTTTGGTCCCCTAACCGCGATATTTACTGCCAAATTGGCACTGAACTTCACAATGAATGCAACAGTCTACGTAAATATGAGCTCTCGGTAAATTTGATGGCGTAACGCTGGTAAAATTCAGCCAAGTTCACAGTTTTCCACCCACACACAGAGTAAGAAACACTTAGTGCTTTCTTTCTTCGCAAATTGTGCCCTATGTTTGTCGCAAGATGTTATATCACTCGATATATCACGGTTGACAGTTAGATTCAAAGTATTTTCATGCATGCACACGAATTATGTAGTACCTGGGACAAGAACAGAGCGTGAAATGCAGTCCACACTCTGTGACATTCATTCACTCCCGTGCATTTATTCCCGAAAGGGAGTATTTTTTTTTTTTTTTTTTTGTGGCAATGCATCTAACCCCCAAAAGGAGTAAAATTACTCTCTCTCTTTTTTTTTTTTTTTTTCTTAGAGTGCGCTTGTCGATGCAGACGACTGTTTCAAGTGAAGTCCTCATATTCTGAGAAATAATGACCTGTTCGAGTTGGACCCTACCGAGTCGAAGTCTTGCGGACGATGTTTCAAAGACCTGCATGGCCGGCGCCCTTGTGTATTAGAAAAACACATGCAGGAAAAAATGAGAAATCCTAAGCAGCACAACATCTTGGCTCAATATTGGACCAATGTTGTGCTGCCAGATAATCGCGCTATCTGCTCGCACATGTTCTACAGCAGCAGCAACCGGTGACCATTCAACGACAGTAAGGATCGCCGTTCTACAAGAACTCCTTGGCCAATGCGATCGACCTTTCCTCGAAGTGAGTTTGTGAGCATATAGCATTTCGCGCAGCTTCGCAGGTCCCGGTCGTTCGTCCACGCGAGGCGCAATAAAGACCGATCTGGGAGCTCCGGTTGTTGGTTAGCCACGGTTGCTTCTTCTACACCTTGACTCACCCAATACGTGCAATATTACGCAGAGAGCAGAGCGAATCAGTGCGTCAAAGATGTCTTCTGCAAACACGATGAAAATGAAACAGTTGTTGAGCCTGCCTGCAGCGCTGTTCACGACAGCGTTTCCTAGTTTCAACAAGCAGGTAGTGTACGTGACTTTGTTTTGACTGGCACGCCATGTGTAGCAACGCGTCGGAATTCGCAGGCAAGCCGAACGCTCTTGCTGATAAAGGGGTGTTTTGTCCAAAGTTCGGAATGGTTGGATGCAGCGTCACGGCGTCAGTCGTCACTTCGAAACGAGTAGCGTATAGCAGCATGCTGTGTACGCCTTGCACGTAATGTGTGACTTGGTTCCAATATGTTAATTTCTTCTTTCGGTGATTAGGGTATTTGTCGGTTCCTTAAGGCCATTAAGGCCATTAAGGCCAAACTTAAGGCCGTTAGCGTAACGGCGTTTACTTCGGCTGTTGTCCAACCATCATTTCGAGTGACATCGTTCTCTGCCTTGATTTGTTGAAAACAGGAGACGTAAGCCTTTTTTGTGACAATTATGAATAGCATAAGTGTCACAAAAAAAGTCGTACGCCTCTCGTTTTCAACAAATCAGGGCAGATAACGACGTTATTCGAAATGATGGTTGGACAACAGGTGAAGAAAACGCCGTTACGCTAACGGGGTTAGGTTTGCATGCCGTCTGAGTGGGGTATAAATCAAGCCATTTCCGGCTGCGTTAGGCCCCGTATTAATCCTCGTACGTAAATAACGGTGACCATGTTGACGGGTCATAGAATCTACCGCGCTCGTGTTAAGGTCACTTGTTCGCGTGAACATTGGCGTTCCACGTCCAAAGTGCACATCTAGAAGGCGTCACGAAGGCAGAACGCAGATATACCGTTATCTCTTTCCCGATGTCCTCATATTAAAATTTGATGCTAGCTGCAAGAAAAATATGCGGTTGTTGTCTTCTTTACCTTTAGAGCTTGCTGTTCCTGATCGCTTCGAATAATGTGATTTATCGAGAATAGGTTTTAATCTTCGTATCCTTACCCTTATCTTTGTGTATGTAATCTTGATCCTTAATAGCTCAATAAGAGTAGAAATAGCAAAAAAAAAAAAAAAAAAGGTATGCGATGTGAGCCAATCACAACGTACCCTGTAGCCCAGAAGACAAAGTAATTCCAACAGGACCATCAGTTCCGGTCATAACCAAAGTTTAAGAAATGCAGGACCCTGCTCCTGGGGCCGTGCTGTGGCTGTTGCTAGTTTAAACAATTATTGCGGTAACCGAATTGAAACTTCAAAGCCCTCCAGGGAATACCGAAACCGTAGCGTATAAAAAAATGGGCTACAAAAATTACTTCAGTCTAGGAAAGAGTGCATTGCTTGAGATGAGGTTCCGAAAGTGAGCCTCAGACAAACCCAATAAATGATTTTTCATCTGGCACTTTCTGCGGGATCTCGCGACCGCTCAAAAAACAATTAGACCTTCGACCTTTCGCGAGAACTTTCTCGCTAAGAAACGTCGTACATCATCCGGAAGACCACCGTCACTATACCAAATAGAAAAACTCAACAACGACAACAAATATAGACGATAATGCGGAGTGAAAGAAAAAAAAATTGAAAAAAACTTAAATGATGAATGCGACGAGATAGAAAAAGAAGCACCGCCACTTTTATGTGTTTCTATACGAAAAAGTATAGAAAAACTACGAACAGGTATTTCTGTGTTCGCCCTCGATCACTGGGAAGAAAGTCCTCCTGAGCCATCAGCGATTCCGTCTGCGTAACGGTATGTAGTCCGCGGAGTCTTCGCCAGGGGGCCCCATATTGGGCTACGCGGACGACGAAAATAACGTTTTCGCGGTGATCCTGGTTCGGCTGCGAACGATAAAGCAAGAAAGAAAGAGACAGCGGCGAAATCCCCCCGGAGTCACGTCATGATCTTTGCTATGCGGGAAAGTACGGAAACGTGTTCTGAAATTGAGAGGAATTTCGATATCTGACAGTGACCTTGAGCGGTTATAACGGGAGATTATCGACGAGAATACTTTTGCTTTTCAGTTTCGATTTCCTTTCTTTTTATTGCTTCTGCGAATATGTTGGCAACATGCGAGCTACCAGTCAAACGTCATTCCGAATGACTCTTCCCTCCTCCTTCCTCCCCCAAGTTGTTGGAGATTTTATTTTATTCATTCGTTTATTGATGATGCGATAAAGGGGAACTGAAGTGCCAAAATTTCTGGAACTCAGTGCCAAAAACACGCGGTTGCTTTGACACCAGCCTAAAAGGAACGAGATTCATCGGTTGCGTCGTTCCTGGTTATGAGCGACAGAAACCGCAATTTAAGCTTTCCTTCTCTCCCTCCCCTTCTGAAGGAGCGGGACAATGCGGACAGGCCTCGGATTGGTCTCCTCAAACGGTCTCCCGCAATGCCATTGGATATAGTATCGGGAGACCAATGGGAGCACGCTCCGCACTGTATAGGACTTATTAGAACAGGCAGAGCCCTGATAATCTACGACGTAGGGTTAGCGGAGGCAGAGAGAGGGGATATTTCTTTGCCGGCACGCTGGTAGTATAGTTTTTTTTATTCTGTGTTAGCACCGCGAAGCAACTGTGGCTACGAGCGGCGTTCAGATGCGGACAGACGGAGAGGACAGCAGGAAGGAGTGGAGGACAGGGAGGTTAGTATGCGTCCAGGACAGACTTCAGAAGGAACTGTGCCGACATTCGTCTGGAAAGTCTTCTCTTCGGAAAACCCAGAGAAACCCTCAGACAGCACAGCCAGTGGTAGGATTCGAACCCACACACCTCCCAGTCTTCAGCACGAATGAAGTATAGTGCTTCTGGAAGTATAGTGCAAAAATCGTTCAGAGTAAAGCCTACTGCGCGGTTATGAACGCCCTGGGTAAAAGTGGAGAGCGACACTTTATGAAGTTTCCAAAAAGGTGCGGGGCATATTCGAGTCTTGAATCTAGAGGTGTAGACCTATTTTTCAACTGATGGTAGTGCAATCTTAAGACCATGTTGTAAGGAACCTAAGGTACGATCAGTGTTATCGATCAGATACATGAAATATGGTCATACCAAGGGAACTTGTTGTCGAAGTCCTGAGCTCTGGAATGTACAGCATGTCGCTTCTGTGCGCTCCAACCGAAACTGCGCCTCCTCGAACGATTCGTCCAATCAACGCAGGAGATCGTTTGTGGAGACCAATCGGAGGCCTCCCCGCGTTATCGGGCTTCTTGAGAATTAGAGGCAGAGGGAAAACGTAAATTGCGTTTTTTTTTTTTTTATCTATCAGAAAGCACGAACGACGCAACGTATAAAGCCCGCTCCTTCTATGTTGGTATCAAGGTAACGGCATATTTCATTCCGAAAAATGCTATCACTTTAGTGCCCCTTTAAGGCACTTGTACATCGTAACAAAGACTTTGCGAACCCAACGAGTACTATACCACGTCCGTTTATCTATTTTCTAGGTGCTGGCACTGTACCTGCTGCTGGCAGCAGTCCATGCTGCCCCTCTGGAGGTACGACAAAATCCGAAACAAACCGGAGTTCCGCACGAGCTTCAGCCTTTTGTGACGAACTCCGAAGAACATTCAAGTTCCGAAGAAACCGAACGCATCTTCAAAATCCATTCCAACTTCGGTGGCCTACGCCGTCTTTCCGACGATCCTCCGTCCGAGAGTGGCGGAACAAGCCCCGACAGTGGCGAGACGAGCATAGAAGAATCCGAGGAGGCTGAAGTCAAAACACTTCAACCATTTGGTGGCATCGTGCAGGGTAGTCGCAGGCTGGTAAGCCTAGACAGCTCGGAGGCTACCGGAGAGCATGTGGAAGACGCTGAGGAGTCTTCGTCACCAGAGCAATTGAAGATTCCGCTTGACACCGGAGGCCTGGACAAGAGAGGGCTTGGATATTCGGCAGCAGAAGACAAGGAATCTTCCGTGATCGGTGGCGGTAGTACGGTGACAGGAACTAGTCCTGGAACAGGTGTCGTAGATGCTGCAGCCAGTAGCGACAAGTTAGCACCCTTCACCGTTGGTGGAAAGTGGAACGAGGACTCACAGCGTACGCTACAGAGCGTTCCTGCTGGAAGTAATCCTGACGAACTCAAGCGAGGCTTAATCACAGAAAAGGAAATTAGAATACACGGTGCTCTTTCTCCTGAAGAAGAGCGTGCTACAGATGTGTCTGAATACGCAATTACAGGTGGCAGCTTCGGCCAGCCCAGTCGTGCAGCTGCTGTAGGTGTAACGCCTGGGTCTGCTTCTTCAGTTAGTAAGGTTCCAGGATCTGATCAACCGGTTCCAGATACTGGTGTTGCGACTCCGCATGCGGAAATCGCCAAGGACACAGAAGATGCAGTGTCAGTTCGGACCAGACTCGAGGATGCGACCAGCGCCCACGAAGTAACGGGGAACAAGAAAAGTGCTGAAAACTCAGGTGGTGTTGAGGGTGTTGGAAAGGGTCAACCAGCGCTAGCGACTTCAGTGGTTAGCTCCGGTGCGGGCGTTCCCGTGGTTCCTATCACATACACATTCCATTCGTTTGCTGATAATAATGAGAGCGGCGAGATTTCCCTTCCTACCGTGCGAGACGGGCAGGACAGTGTTGTAATCAAGGACCTAGCGTTCGAACCACTCAGGCAGTCATCGAAGCCGGTTGCGGAGAGTGGCACAGTTGGGCAAGGTGCCGGTCAGACGGAAGGTGCTCAAGACAAACCGGAGGTCCTCAACACTGGTACGCGTGTCTTCCATGGTCCTCCTGGAGGTTATGGTATCAAGTTTCAAGGATCAAAAATTAATGAACCCTCGTTTAGTGCACGCGACATCAAAGATGAATCCGAAACGTCTCAGCGAACAGGTGAATTTCAGCCACATGGAACAGTTGCTGCTGATGTAAAGGGTGAAGATGGCGCTGCAGTGAGTGGTGGAAAGCTAGATTCGAGTGCTTCGAGTGCTCCTGTTAGGGCTGACCAGCATCGAGATGGAAACGTTCCTGAAGGAACAGTTGTGGGTACCATGAGCCGGCAGGTCACTTTCGGGGATGCGAGCGGTGGGCAAGCTAGCACCACCGCAGGTAACGACGAAGAAGGTGGAGGAGGCCCCGAGGATGGCTCTAGGCAGACCGGGCAGGTGTTTGGTGGCGCAAGAAATACCGTTGGCTCCCTCCCTGATTTCGTATCCACTGGAAGAGCCACTGATGCACGAGTTAGGGAAGATGAGATGAATGACAGTACGTTACCGAGTGTAGGGGATGTCAGTACATCTGATACTTCCCCGACTGATCGATCTGATCACGAGAAATCATTTGACACCGGTACCAGTTTCCATTTCAGAGAAGGTTCCGAGCGGCCTAAAGCTCCATCAGCTCCGCAGAAGGTGCATAGTCCAGGAAAGAATGATAGTACGACAGCATCTGACCCTAACGCCGTCTTTCCCACTCCTGAGAAGCAAGAGTCGGCAAGTTCCAATGCTGAAAACCTTCAACCGATGGATGGTGGAGCTTCTTTACTAAAGAGTGACGTAGAAGAAACTTCTGTGACAGACAGAGACGCAGAAGCCCAAGGTCCGATACATGTGATGCTGTCCGGAAAAGGCTGGTCGGTTGCGACTGACGATGCTTCATTCCTCGAGAGCAGTCCGGACATGAGGAAAGAACTAACAGAGTTTGCAACGCACCTTAGGAAGGTCGATTTTCCCTCGCTGTCGGAAGACTTTGGTCGCAGACTTAACGCTGACCGGCCTTCTGGCGTACCTATCTCTGCAGACCAACACGGAGTGTTTAAAGTCGGTTCTAGTTTGAAAGACACCCTGGAAGAATTCGACAAGCTTATAGGCGACGAAGATGGGAGAAGTCCTGAGGTGGCGCGAACTGGTGCTGCGCCTGTTCATGAAAGCCAAATGACGGCAACTGGCAAGGAACCCTCTCTCGAAGAACCAATTATACCGGAAGAGGCGAGCTTACTGTGTCCGGAGGGTGTTCATAAGCCGGAGCCGGCAGACGGTAGCCGTCACGCCAGCCATGTTTCTAAATGTCGGGACCGTGTCACTAAAGACCTGAGTGGTCCAGAAGTTAGCAAAGAACAAGCATCCGAGCAAAATCCAGAAACAAACGGGTTTGTGCACACGAAACCAAAATCTTACTCTGGCGACTTACCGGCCAGAGACGTACCTTCCGAAGCAGCATTGCCAAGTGGAAAACATGCAGAGCAAGGTCTATCGCAAGAAAGTGGTGGTTCCGACGTTTCTTTACCACAAGTCCGGGAGCATGGTAAAGAAGGTGAGGAAAGCGGTGTTACCCGTGATCTCGATGAAAGCTACGAAACCAAGAAATCTGAAGAACGCAAGAAACCTGCCCAGAGTCAAAGCGGTGTGGTGGTCTTCTTAGCTGAATCCAGGGACTCTGCTACCGATGGAATATCGCTTCAGCACGGACCTGGTGTGGGCGAACAGGAACCGTCAGTACGTCAAAATAACGACGAAGTTGCAGCACACGGTCACGACGATGGTGTCGTTCAACAAGGAGCGGTGTCTGAAAGCTCCGTAGACACTCTGGAACCCGAACCGAAGCTCACTGCAGAAGGCGGGCAAGTTCTAGATAGGGAACATTCTGCAAGTAAAGGTAAAGAGGAAGTGCTGCTTGATAATAATGAGGCGACACCCGCAAATGTAGAAGGAAAAGCAGAGGATGCAGCTACCACATCTCTCGGAGGACAGAAAACAGAAGGAGGTATGCCGTCAATGAGACAGGACGCAGAAGCTGTTGGTCACGATGCCAGAGGTACAGCTGAGATGCACGGTGTTTCTGATACTCTCCATCCCGAAGCTGTCGGCATCCCCACCAAACATACACAAGATGTCTTTGGGCAGAGTGCTTCAACTACGGGAGCCGATGGTGAGCAGCATGCAGCAGACCAAATGCAACACGATGGCTTAGGGGGAGCTCTACGGGGTGTGGACAAGGAAAAACCTGATGTTGTAGTAAAAGATGCTTCGGTAGCTGCTGCGCCAGAAGCTGATACCTCTGATCAGTCTCAACAGGCTGAGTACCAAAGCAAACAAGCAGAAAACGACGCATCTACAGAAAGCAAAGCGGATGGAAGCGTGAAGGATGAACAAACTGTGGGAGATAGTCATGGTGAAGAGGATGAAGAGGAGTATCCGAAAGTGCAGGTTGATGAGAGTTTCCGCGAAGGCCTAGGTCCTAGTCATGGAAGCGATGGCTACATTCCAGCGGAGGCAAGAGAACAGGAAGAGAACACGACCCGTGACGGAACGGAGGAACCTGGTACCACTGTTACGGTGACGGAGGCTGAAATTACCTCGCAGGAAGCGCCACAGCAACAGGATACTGGATCCGACGGATTGACTGACTCTACAGAGCAGCATGTGCCGGAAAAGCAGGACGCTGTTGCAGATGGAACGGCGAGCGGTGGTAATGTTGCAGAGCTCCCAGATGTTTCACCGGGAAAGTTTTTCCCTACCCCATACGAGTACACTCGGCGCCCTGAGGTACCGGGCCATACAACCAGTGACGGAGATGAATATGATGTTCCCAAACTTCCCGATGTTGTTGATGCGGCAGAGTCACATGAGAGTAATGGAGCTGGCATTTCTCAAAAGCACGACGTGACTGACTCTACCCAAGCTCCAGGGCTACGTCTAGGCGATCAAAGTGTTCCTGGAGTTGAGGAGCAGTACGTCCCTTCGGCGAAGGATCACACCCAAGGTGCACAGGTACCTCAAGATAGTCACACTGTACATGGACTTGACGACCAAGACCTCCCTGCTGTCCGTGATCATACCCAAGACGGTGCAGCTGTTCCTGGAGCCGAGGAACATGGCGTACCTCCACAGCCTGATCACACCCAGGGTCCAGAGGAGTCTGAAGATGGTCAGACTGTTCGTGGAGTTGAGGAACAAGACCTACCTGTCGTCCGTGATCATTCCAAAGCTCCAGGGCTGTATCAAGATCAATCTGTCCGTGAAAGTGAGAAACAGGGCATGCCTTCTTTTCCCCATCATTCACAGGGTCCAGAGGTATCTCAAGATGATCACATTATTCGTGGACCTGAAGAACAGGCCGTGCCCATAATCCGTGACCATACCCAAGCTCCAGGGGTGTATCAAGAAGAACACACTGTTAATAGAGATGAGGAACAAGGCGTGCCTTCGCTTCCGGACCATACCCAGGGTCCCGAGGTATCTCAAGATGGTCAGGTTGTTCGTGGACCTGAAGAACAGGGCATGCCTATAGGCCGTGATCAGACCGAAATTCCAAAGTCACCACAAGATGACCATACTCTTGCTGTTACTAAGGAAGTTGACGACCATTTAGACGTTTCAGAAGTACCAGGACACGTTCCTGTAGTTCACGCTCACGTAGAAACAGATGACAAAACTGATGCTGATCGGAAAGCAGCCGTAGCTGAAGAAAGAGATGTTGTCCATGACGCTAGTGAACCCGAGGATGCAGACACTCCAGAGGTTGCACTTCAGCAGCCTGCCGCAGTTCATCACGGAATTGGTGTACAACAAGGAAAGCAAACTGATCCGTTAATACCCACTCATACTCAAGACCACGAGCCTGTTAATACACTGAAACCTCCCAGTGTACCCACAGGCACATCTGACGTTACCCACCACTCTTTGCCATGCGACCATCCAACGCTCCCCGTCAAGGCAACAACACCGCAACACGACACAGGACCGGTGGTGCATCAAACTGTTACTGGTGTACACCAACAACAACAACACGAGGTTCATCCCAATATTCCATCTTTACAATATCACCCAGGGGTAGTAACTGCACCGCATCTCCAACCTATAAGTACTGGAACGCTGGCCCAGGAACAGGGACCATTCGGGATATCCCATCATTACGCTAACAACTTTGGCTCGCAACATCAGGATCCGCAACTTGGCAGTGTTTCATTACGTCAGCCTAGTCCTTTCGGCCCTCCTCACCACTACCCTGGAGGCTTCATAATTGTCCACCATAAACAAGGCGATGCTGGCGTTCCTCAGGTGCAGACCGGGGTTCCACACAATCCACAGCACCACTTACAAGGTATTAGACCTGCTTTGCAATTCCAGACAGATGTTCCACGTCACGAGCCATCCTCCGTTGGTACTCCTGTCCTCCATGCACACAGTGGTGCAGCGCCTCTCCCTCAACCACCACAGCCTCACCAATTGGGCCACGCTGTTGGTCCATCTGACAGCGTACAACTAGGCGGTGCACCTCATATCCAACCCGACGGAGTCGTTCGTCAACAGCCACCGGTAATAAGCGGCGCTGAACACCAGCCGCATGATGGTGCTCTTCGTCACGTACCCGGTATTCACGGCCCAGCATTACAGCGGGAGCTTGGAACAACCAGCCTTACACACCAACACACTGGAGCCGTACAGCTTAAAACACCTCAGCCCGGGACTTACTTCCACGCGGAACACATACCACAACATAGTCCAGGATCCGCAGTTTCTTTCGTTCAACACGGAGAACCCGGCACTATTCAAGCGCCTGCGGGGTATCCCTCCGCTGACTTCCCTGGCTTCCAGCTTCAGGAGCCTGTACCTCCGTTTGGCCTACTCACAGCCGATCCACTACAAACACCTAAACCAACAATTGGTGCTCAGCCCCAACAAGACGACCCCATTGCAAAATACTTCGTCGGACGAGTAGTCGCTCCAGCGGGACTACCACAGGAAAACCCTTTCGGCAGTGACCTAAGCACACATTTTGTAACGCAAGCTCAGAACAATCATTCCCAGCAAACGCCCTTTCCTGTAACATCACAAGTTCAACATTTCGCCGGCGCACACACACCAGGGACGTCTAAGTCGTCGCCGTTGACACCCGGCGTTCAAGCGCAACCTACATTCTCCACACTTCCTCAGGCTCCCACAGCCCACGAGTTCCCTGGCTTAGGACAGCTAGGACAGCTCGTCCCACAGCAGCAACCAGCGTCACCCGACCTCGAAACAGTTCGCATACCCTATCCACCTTTTTACATAACCTTTAAACGCGATCAGACGTCGGTGAAGGTTCCCCCTCCTAACCAGCATGCGTATGATAGCTCGCCTGAATTCCCCTCTCAAACAGCTGACGCTAAACCTTACGAGGATTCAGGAAGAGCCTTCGGAGGAGAGGGCACTCTCCGAGATCTGGAGGCCTCTGAACAGGGGTCGCATTTCGGTCGCATCCTCGTCTCTGAGGGGCCTGTCACATTTCAGGCACCTGCGCCTGACTTTCACTTCAATGCTCAGGCATTCGGTGCTCCTGCATTGACACCTCTCCTTCCTAACTACGGAGAGCGCGTCCCAGTGTTTGAGCAGCCGCGCGTGTTCGCACCTGTGGCAGGGCACCACAACCCTTTACTTCACGGCCATTTCAATCCATTGTTTCACCAGCAGCCTCTCGGATTTTATAACAACAACAACAACTTTCCAGGTTATAACTTGGAAGCTTCTGCCTCATCGAAATCAAAGCGAATGGTGCAAAGACCGTCTAAAATGCTGAAATCTCTTAGGCAAGCCGTTGCTTCAAAGCTATCACCTTCAGGCCTTCAACCATTTACGCGGTTTCGCTCGGGTCGACAGCAGTCACCTGAGACCGCAAAAGGACCTAAATTGTTATCATCTCGGCTCGCATTCAGGCAACAGCGGAGGCTCCCCCACCTTCAGGTGCGGCCCGCTCCCGCGAACCAGTTCGGACTTAGGGTGAAAGCGTAATTCCTAGATGGGGTAAGACATCGTTGCGGGATCTCACCCGTGTCGGGTGAAATTGGTGATGGTGACGTTGATAGACGAATCAATGTTGGTTTATACGTTTCGCAATACTTACATCTTGTTTTCGCGTTGATCGTTTGGGCTTCTTGCCCGCAGGAAATAAAGGTGTTTCGTTGTCGTTTCTGTGCCGAATATACTTGTTCCCTACTTCCCGACTGACCTATGTGCAATGTGGAAGGACACTGTGCGCGTCCTCATTCACTGCACAACATACCCTGCCCTGCCTGCATAAGTTTCCCTGAACCGTTTGGACAATAGAAATCCTGACATCGTAATATCGTGATATTCATATTGAGAACGTGCTGGGCGTTTTGGGAGCCTAAGAAGCATGACGCAGCGTTTTCGGCACTTGTAAGCTTTGTAGTGATTTGTGCTATGGAGATGCTCTTCGTATTCACGCATCTCACCATCGCGTTTCTTTGCACTCACGACAGGTCCAGGAAATAGTATGTAGATGGAGGGAGCAGTGCTAGGGTATATAGCTTTGTAGGTTTCTCTAGGAAGGAACGGGAGGGTTCGATCTAGGAGTAGCAGAATTCGTCGGGCTTCCAGTTCAGTTTCTCAATTTCTTATTCTTTTTTCTCGGTTCAATTCAATTCCTTGATTCGTGCTTGACTTGTTAATGGTAAGTTCTGGAATGGAGAAACTGCAGAGCTTACGAGCGGAGTAATTAGCTTTAGGTTATAGGAGAGTACTGAACGACCGTTTAGTTTCCTGTTGACGTGTTCCTCAGTCATGATTACACAGCCTATTTACCTTTCTCGCTACAACGCTTTTTGTTTGTTTGTTCCTTAGGACAAATATCCAAAAAGAATGAACGATTTGCGGGCAATAAATTTCCACGCTTGACTGCCACAAGGAAAAGTGCAGGAACATCGGCCCTCCGATCGCCTGCATCTCTGTTTTTTTTCCTCGTCTCGCGATTGTGGTCTTGGCGAGGCGGTGACTTGTTTTGTACCACGGAGAAAAGTGCGCTGGAATTT
This sequence comes from Ornithodoros turicata, assembly GCF_037126465.1. NCBI lineage: Eukaryota > Metazoa > Arthropoda > Arachnida > Ixodida > Argasidae > Ornithodoros > Ornithodoros turicata. The sequence continues at coordinate 16,132,087 of NC_088210.1, read as the reverse complement.
GTTTTCCATAGTCTTCTTGCAGGACACGGCACAAGACTCTATCTTGAAAGGGCACGTTCAGGAAGCTGTGGATAACCGGAAAAAGTACCATTCCGTGGCAATCAAGAAATCTGAATTTTGCAGTGTGTTTTTTTGTTAACATTTCACATGAGTACTCTGTTTTTAATCCTAACGGCACTCTCCTTGAAAGTCCTTTTTTCGCACCCTCCAGTTCTTCTGCCATTCTGTATTTCCGTCACGCTAAAGTACCCGCATGTGGAATACACCAGCAGCAACGCACGTGCGAAAATTCCCACATTCAATTCATCCCATTCCTTCGTGCTACCAGGTGCCTGGTGCTGCCATACGGTGACGTCAAAAAGTTAGCCAATCACGACCTCCGGTGCAGACGAGTCCCATGCGGCTTCTCACACGAAGTCGACCTGCCTTCTACTGGAACACGGGTCTTGGACTTCTATTACGTTTCTACTCATGGAGCCCCAGCAGTATCTAACTCCAGGCTATAACATTCCATCCAAATTACACTTTTCGAGACTACTATAGTCGTGTTCAGCTTAAGAAGGAAAAGAAATCTAGTCCGTCAGCTCTCAAAATAATACTGCGCCGCAGATATAGGATGGTTGGACACAGATAGGTCACGATCCCTCCTGCGCGAGATAATGTAATCCATCATACTGACTCTGCTTCAGTATTGGCTGTGGGACTGTCTGCATGACGATACGCTGCGGCAGAAAGTGCGCTCTCCTACTGATGGCGCATGGTGGCACTGCAGTATTTCTCCTGGCGCACTATTGCGTCTCCTTATTCCCAACCTCGTTAGTTGACGGACTACATTTTTTATCCTTCTTAAGTTGAACACGACTATAGCTGGATATTGTAACGATGTCATAGCTTCACGAGCCTTCGATGCTTCAGAAGACTCTACGGGCCTAACAGGACCAAGGTATGACTAGTAAAGCTTTTATGTTTCATGTATAATAGCGTCATACTCAAGAGGCAGTCCTCTCACTTCGTAAAACATTTCGGTTTTGTCCAGGACAGTACTGTAAAAATGTTGGCCAAACCATTGCACGCCGACAAAAACGTGGCAAAAAAGAAAAGAAAAATACATTGGGACCAATGTGTGGTCCGGACACTAGTCAGTTTCATTCTGCAAACAACTTGTTTTAAAAAGATAGCTTCATTGGGCCAGGCACTGTGTAGATATACGTCCGTGGCACCCTGTACAGGGCCACGTGACGCCACGTGATAGTGAACCACGTGACAGCCAGAGTGCGCTCGCGGCACGCTGAGATCTGGCTGAAATTGTATAACCACTATACAGCGAGAGTGGAGAAAGAGTTCCGTTTTGGGTAATAATGTAGTGGGGCGAAGTACAAGAATGCTCTGCCCCCTGTAGTACCTATAAAAAGATATCACTGAGGGACAGGGACGAAAGCGAAAGGAAACGTTAAAGAGAAGAGAGATGAGAAAGAGGAGGAAAGTAATCACTATACAGTAACAATGTAAAAAAAATTACACGATTCCACCAATAAAAACGTAATAGCATTTCAGAAAGAGTTTCGCCAAAAATTTACTGCCAACGATGGTCCTAAGCGGCCGCATTTGAACGAGCTCGCACATTCTCCGAAGGAGCAGCCCATTGTTGTATACCAATAACGTTTCTATATACTTTAAGACACAACAGGAATCATGCTGAAACGCTTTCAGTCATCCACTCTATATTTATTCTTAATCAGTCGTTCTCCTTCCGCTGTACAGGTTAGAGGCTTCTTTCTATACGCAGATGACTTACAGCGATAGCAATATTACCTCACAAAATTATCACGCGATAACTCGCTATAGACGTCTTTCGCCACTTCCTCTTCTCCGCGCGTTCGGCGCACCAGTCTCCTCCACAGAGACTGCTTGCACCGATAAGATTTCCCAACAGGAAAATTCTGTGCGACAGACTTCTACTCTTGTTTTTGCAAAACGTGCCAGCCTTGAAACCTTGTTTTTCATGCAATCTACCTTCGCCTTTCCGTTCAGTGCGCGATTATCCTCATTGGCCGTTCACCACCACTGGACCTTGATTTGTCGTTCCGTAACGCGCCTTTTCTGCGCGTCGTCTGCTTCAAATCGACGTCGTCTGCTTTGAAATCTTCGTCTGCTTCACATCGACGTCGTCTGCTTTGAAATCGTCGTCTGCTTCAAATCGACGTTCACATATAGACTCTTCGCTCAGGGAGCATGCTGCTGCTTCTAGTACTCGCGCTTTTCTTTTCTGCTTCTGTGCGTGACTTGGCAAGTGGACAGGATGACAACGACTCAGCGACATCTGGATTCGGGAATCATCGGCAACATCAGCATCTGGTGCACGCTACAAGAGCAACAAAATCACCTGATAGTGGTTTGTTAAAGATACGAACGTCACGCGAAAGTTATGGTTCGGACGTCCCACGGAGTGCCGATGCGATCTTGAGCGACAGACTTCAAGATTTTAAGTCGGATATCCTGCCCACGGGTCGTACAGGACGCTCTGTGGATCCCAATGTGACATCGGTGCAGCGGCCCACCCGCGTACAGCTGGTTGATCCCAATGACGTCCTCTTCGGGATCTCCAAGGATTTTGCGGTCAAGCTGATATGGGTCCTGGAAGAGCTTCTTGCCGCAGACGTGATCACGTCGCAGTGCATGTCCAGCTTATTGGCGACGTACAGTGGTATCCTTCGCGATGACGTTTGGGCTCTGATGTGTGAGTTGTCTCCAAGTTCCGTTGTCCTGGGAGGCTTGTTGGCGCGACTATACCGTTCGGGTGTTTTCTCTTCTTCTTTTTTTGTGTGTGTTTGTGTGTGTGCCCGCCGTAGTTCTTCCTCGATCACTCCCACGTTTGTTCCCACATCAAAGTTTGGCGCCAGCTACGGGAAGGTAGCGAGTCAGGTAGTCCAACTAGATCTCTCTGTTCCGATTGGAGAAACAGAGATAAACTAATATTTGCCGGGACAGTATTCTTAGTGAGTATACCGGTTATGTAGCGTCCTTGAGAAGGACACGCTTCGGCCGTTTAGAAAATATGGGTGGATTACCTCTGGGTGACCGCGTAGATGGTGCTGCAAGTAATGCGCTGTCGCTTCGTGCAGGTCGAGAAAAATAAAGCGCTGACAAGGTAAAGTAATCGAGTTACAGCAAACTGATGCGAGCGAAAATTGCTGCTTAATACATCTTATAAATCGCGTTAAATTGTATGGGAAGGCTTGAATTGAGCCGAATAATTGAACTGAAAAACAAAAACATGAAAATGTATATAGTTTGCTTAACTACTTACTGAACTATAATTACTCGTTTTTCTTCAGCTTGTTTAACTTTCACTTGCGTCATTATGCTAACAACTGCATATATAGGGTTACATTTTCGTGATAGCACCAATTACCAATCGGTCGATGCATTTATTCGCAAAAATCCCTGCGTCTCCTTTCTTTACGTGACCGTCAGAGTTAGAGCTTAAAGAAGCTTTCACTGGAGACGGATGTGCATGCAATGATAGCTGCGTTTGTGGTGTAAATACACGGCAGAGCCGTACCGGTAAAAGCGTGAACCCGGTAAACTTTGGGCTTAGCGCCTCCTCCTCTCCCCCATGCTCTCCGGAAGTACGTAGAACCTAAAAGAAGACTGCGTAACACCTTTATGCAATTGGAAACGCATGCAACCGGCGTCTATAATTAAATAGTTGTGACCTTTTTGCGTCCGTAGCGAACGATAGCATCGTATATCCCCAGGCACTTCATTCACATTTTTCTCTTCAAGGCCTACTGGTTCGCGGGTACCGTCTCCCGTATAGTTAATTGAGCTCATTACATTGTGGATTTCCTCTTGGTACCTCAGATTAGGGATGCAAAATTACCAGAAATTTAGAACTGTTGGAACAAAATTGTCCAAAAGATTGTGCGTCCAACGTATTTAGAAAACGTGGCCGAGTACCATCTTGAACCAGGAAGGATCGCTCAGATGTCTCACAAGTATACACTAGATGAGTACCAGTGATGGGTAAAGGACCTCAAAATTGTACTTAAAGTAAAGTACCAAGTACATGAGATCATTTTTACTTGAAGTACAATACAAAGTACAAATGTACTTAAAGTAAAGTACCCAGTAATCGGAAAATAACTTTAAAGTAGAGAAAAGTACTTAAGTACTTTGGAGTAAAGTACCCGCAAAAAGTACTTAAAGTCCAGCACAAAGTGCACGTTCAAGATTGTACTCGAAGTAAAGTACAAGTACTCTGGTATGTACTTAAGTACTTGGTACTTTAGGTACTACCCATCACTGATGAGTACCCCAGGAATTTTTATTTTATTTATTTATTTGTTTACCCACCGGGCTTAAAGCATTGAAGAGGGGAGGGGCATAGGTTACAGCATTAGCTAGAACATAAATATCTATTAACAGAGCAGTTGTAATTGAAAAACTATACTCTAAACTGACAAAGGTTACAGAACTATACAAGCCTACAAACAACAACAGAAGAATTGATATTGTCAGCATGTTAATACGTATAGAACTAACCATAGTATAACCATGATATTAGTTAACAACGACGTCAATGATTATTGCAAGCGAAGGTGATCATATAAGGCCTTTTTGAAGTTAGAACTCTCTGAAATCTAAGTTATAAAATCGGGGAGGCCGTTCCATTCTTGAGAAGTCTTACGCAAGAAGGAGACAAAACATGATTTGGAACGACAAAATGGGACTTGCACCTTCTGCCTATGGTCAGGTCGAGACGAGATGTAAGATGGGCGCGAATACAGAAGAATGCAATACTTGATTGTGGTAGTAAATTTTATGAAACAATGAGAGACGTGCTGCCTTGCGGCGAGTGATAAAGGCGGCAAGTCAAGGGCAGATTTCATAGATGGTACGCTTGCTGTACGATTATCATTACATAATTCTCTAGGTTTCTATTGCTGCAAGTCAAGGGCAGATTTCATAGATGTTACGCTTGCTGTACGACTATATAATTACCTAATTCTCTAAGTTTCTATTACAGTGAACCCTCGTTAATATGACCCCCGATAATCTGACATACGCGCTTTACGACCATACTCTTGGGGAACAATGCTGTGAAACTTCTGCATATCCCCCCCCCCGTTAATATGACAATTCCGCATTATGACCAAAATTTTCGGGAACGACCATGGTCATAATAACGAGGGTTCACTGTATAGGTATCTAATCTGATCTAATATCTCATCTAGGCGTATCTCTCACGGTTTTGGGATTACCAAGCGTCAGATTTCCCCGGGAGAGAAAGTGTTAACGTGCACGAAAACCTGGAAAGAGTGGTGCAATTTTTTCCGCCCCTGGTGTGAAGTGCGGACCCCATCTTTCATGCCGCGACGAGAAATTTTTGCATATAGTATCCCTTGAAAGTTTTCACCTACACTCTAAAGACAGAACTTCACCACACAGCACGCTGTGCGACCAATCAGTCTGCACGAATGATACGATTATCGTTTCTGATTCGGAGAGAGAGGTTAGGGCCGTACGCCTTTTTCCGTCAATTTGGATACGTATACGACAATTGACACAAGGTGCCGGTGGTGCTTCTGAAACTGCTCGCCGTAGTCGGCCAAGCTCCTGCGGGTGACGTCACGACTATCGCAGTGGGGGTCGTGCGTCCTGGGCCGACTTCGTTGTACCTGCATTCGTCTTAAGGTGTCTGGGAAAACTCAGGGAACACACCCAGACAGATCTCACTCAGATCAGGAGTGAGAACGGTATCGTTCTGTCGAATGATTGGCACTCGGCGTGTTTACGTGGTGAGGTTAGGTTTAAATTATTCGAATTATTTTAAGTATTCCAATTACCTATGTTGAAAGAGTAAGCGAGACTAAGCGGGCTCCAGATCTACTGTAGCGCCACCTGCATATTTTATTGATGCTAATCGTCCCGTTTTTATTTTTAAAAATAGGTTTTTACTCCGATGGTTTTTATTTCAGTCCTGGATTCAACGGGCAAAGTTCCTACGGGTCTCCTGGAAGGTACAACCACTAGCCTGGGTTCCTACGATGAGTGTCTCTTCATAAAGACTCCCATCGACGTACCAGGTGGTACGACCGTTGTTGGTCGTTACTGTATGCTACGCTGGAACATCACCGATGCATCTGAGGTAGTCTGAGCGTCTGAAGCAGTCCCGCAAAAAATGTTGTCTGTTCTGCACATCTTTTAAAACTATGCCGCTAACGAGCCATCAGTGTATACCGGGTGTTTCAGTTAAATCCCCGGACTAAATAATTCGCGAACGGGTGCACCAGTCGAAGAACTTTCTTTTTTACAAGCGTCCGTCCGATACCACCTACAAGCTCCGCACCCTGTGAATGGGTGGGAGACGCTCATTCTTTAAATAAAAATTCAAATGGGTTTCGTGAAGAAAACGAAACTTCTAAAGCAGGGCGCCGTCGGCATTAAAGTGAGCACTACCTCTTTTAGGACCTGCAGTGGACATATTTTAGAGAAGAATCTGCCACCGAAGCGGGTCATTTGTTCCAGTAATTAATTGGTTTCGTTTTGCATATTTTTGTCGCGGTGAAGCGCAAAAGGACGCTCTTCCACTCCCTTATCCGCCAATGAATTACATCCTTATGCGCTTCGCTGGGACTAGCCGCGAGAAAAATATGTAAAACGAAACCAATTAATTACAGCAGCAAATGATCCGGTTCGGTGGCAGATTTTTCTCTAAAAGGTGCCCACTGAAGATTCCAAAAGGGGTAGTACCCATTTTAATGCCGGCGGCGCCCTACTTTAGAAGTTACGCTTTTTCACGGAACTCATTGGAATTTTTATTTAAATAATGATAGGCTCTCGCTCATTTACACGGTGCGGAGCTTGTAGGTGGTATCCGACAGACACTTACAAAAAAGAAAGTTCTTCGATTGATGCACCAGCTCGCGAATTATTTAGCCCGGAGATTTAACTGAAACACCCTGCAGATGCATTGGAAAAAGAACGATGTCCCAATAGACATATGTATCAGTACGTCCTCGTATTAATACCCTCATTAACATTTTTACCTGCTTCTCAGTTTCGTAGAGTATCCGAAGACCCTGCTCAACAATATGTCCGAAGCATTCAACTTGGAATATGCATTCCTTCACAGTGTACCGGTGATCACCTGGCCGCTGTTGCAGCTGAAAGTGAGGCCATACATTTCTCCGAGTGCGAGGTGCACATAAATAATAATAGCTCATATGTCTTTATTTGCATGTCATATGTAGTGCTGCAAGCGCAATACAGCTCCGTCGGGGTGTCATCCTGTCGCAGCAGGCAAGACCGTGTCATGAATAAGGCTCATGTCGCAATAATGTAAGTGCATAACAAGTATGCATGCAGAGTAATGTACAGATGTTTGGGATATTCTAATCTAAAGCATGGGTTCACCGCATAACACGATCGGGGGAAACAATTATCGCTCGCACTCAAAAGCCCTCTCCCACTCGTTCTCAAGAAGGTGGACGCTGCGGAGAGGCCTCCGATTGGTCTCCTCAAGCGATCTCTGACGATGATTGGACAAATCATATTTGCATGGGGACCAATGAGAGAGCGCTCCTCATTGTCGGCCTTCTTGAGAAGGAGAGCAAGAGGGCAAGCGTAAATTGCGTTTCTTTCTTTCTTCTTTTTTTTTTCTATCGATTATAAATCACGGACGACGCAACGGATGAGTCTCGTTCCTTTTATGCTGGTGCCAAGGTAACGGGATCTTTCATTCCGTGGCGAGAAATGTTTGCACTTTATGATATTCCTTTAACATAAATGTAGAGTATCTGCAGGCGTAATACGTCAGCAAAGTCCATGCATAGCCAAAGATGCAATAGGTTAATGCGACGACAAAGTAGGTGTTGTTGGAGAAATTTGCTGCGCTTTGTGTCGAAAGCACAAGCTTTTTAACGCTAGTGGAACGAGATCTTTGCCCGTGTCTGAGATTTCTCGTGTCTGCATTCATAGCCATAACTATTAATAAAGGAAATGGCTGCATCTTTGGAAATTGCGTCAAACGCGTGTTAAATGCGGTGGCTTTATAGGGATATCGTTTGCGCAGTAAATCTTTGTCAAAACTATTCTTGAAATGCTATTAAATTTTTATTGAAACGGCCTGGTAACGTCTTGTGAAACTGTGGTGGTTACACAATTTCGGCGTGTACCGCAAACACAGTGCGGCGATCACGTGGTGGTAGCACGTGACTGTGCCACGTGACTGGTCACCTGGCTCTTTGAAGCCATTAAAACCGGTCAAGGCACTACAAGGGTGGAGGTGGTACAGCTTGCGACATACTTGTCTGAAATCTCCAGCCCGGGGTCCAGCAGTCCCCTATCGGCAGTGTCGCGCGCGAAGGAGCTGTACGATTATCGCCTCCGAGGGGATGCAACGCCACCAATCGGGAGAGTCATCTGTGATACTTGGGCGTCGTATGCTAGCATTCTTTCCTCCATGCTAGCCAGACGACGCCCACAAGGCCCATAGCGCCCAACTATCACAGATGACCTGTCCCGATTGGTGGCGTTGTGTGACAAAGCTTCCCCTCAGGGTCGATAATGGTACAGCTCCACCGCGCGCGACACCGCCGGTAGGGGACATCTGGGCCACGGGTTGGGGATTTCAGACAAGTATGTCGGAAGCAGTACCTATTGAAGAGTACGCTTACATAGACTCGATAACGTATTTTGCTGCTGCTCTAACGAGCCGTCGTGTTGTTCCCGTTCCATATGAGATACGAAATACTGTGTCACCTTTCCTTTCACCTCTCCCATCTCATATCCGTGATTCCCTTTTTTTTTTTTTTTTTCTCGGCACTTACGGGTCTGCAACTTGTTTATCCACAGATGTCTTGTAAGCTTGTGGTGCACGGTAATCGTGTTGGCAACACTGATACACATCTATTGGACACACGCTAAGCGAGACTCGAGGAAAGCTAGAGGAACTCCAGAACGCATCAACTGCGGTACGTTCTGAGACTTCCTGTTTCGACGCAATTTGCGTAACGGATTAATTATGTAATCAGTTCTCGTTGATCACGTTGTGTTCTTCTTATTATCCGCCATTAGAACCTTTACTGGAGAAAGTAATACTCGGACTCTCGGCCATCACGAGTACAAAGGGTTTATTCGAACCGGAGCGATGCAGTTCTCCCAGGAGGATTATCCATGGCATTAGAGTAGTAGCGGTGCTATGGATTTTCCTTGGACAAACATACGAGCTTCAGACCTTCCAAGCACTGAGTAAGTACATCACGTAAGTACTAGTACGTAAGTGGTAAAAAAAAAACACAAAGAAAAACGAAGGAACGAAACTAAAGAAAGAGACAGAGAGGTCTACGCTACGACAGCTTGGTCTCTGCGCAAGGGAGAGGGTAAAGTTACAAGAAACCACGTGACGACGTGCCCGTCCAATCACATGGCAGCAATATTCGTAGCTCGGCATACGTCCACTAAAGAAACCACGTGCGCTTAACCTTGAAATATTGCGCCCCCTCATTTGGGAGAGGAACTAATCAGGACACTCCACGGGCAATAGAGGAAAGAGGGAAGCTGGGGAGCTGCGCAGAGAGCGCGTCCACTTGCATAACGCATTGCGCCGTGAGTGCGAACTATAGAGGGCGCTCTTACTTGCATACTTGCAAGTCGTGTCCACCTGTACACACAATTTCTATGGCTGTGTCTATGTGATTTTTCTTTGCTTGTTAAGCAATCACGAAGGAGACGACAGACATAAAAGCTAGCCCGAATAGATCCACATAACGCGTTTGCGCAACACGGACGAAATATACACCGAATAATACACTAAAAAGTAAAAGTGCACTGTTTAATGTTCAGCGCATCATCAGCTTCTGAAAAAGTCCGGTTGTTTTCTTTTTCAGTGTTTTCCGAATGAATCGTCAGAAGGTTTCACCCGTTCATTCGTTTTCAATTGCTCTCTAAGTGAGGAATATGGTTCCAAGTTCACGTTGTCGATGCATGAGCAGCGTTACATATTTCAAACAGGTAGTCCAGACGTATACTATTCCTGGCGGAATTGTCCATTGTATTCCCTGGTCGTCAACTGGAGCCTTGGCTTCACGGTCTTGTTTCTAGTAGGGTAAGCGTCGTTACTGACATCATGGCGCTTGTGACGAGCTTGGATGACGTCCATTGTCATGTGTTTTACAGGGGTGTTATTGGAAGCAGCGCAATATTGGAAAAATCTACGTCAGGCATTGGAAGCCTTACCTTGACAGCTGTCGTCCTTCTGAGGCGATACATCGCGTAAGAAATGTTTCTTTCTCTACATTTCTTTTTTCTTTCTAACGAACACTCCAAGCAACTCTGTGTCAACCACTATGCCGAACGGTACAGTTATCGATTGTGCGGTTTGGGGCGTGAGGCGGGCGTACGTCCACAACTAACATTGCAGCTAATATGTTGATTTTGTTTTCATTCTGTACGGCATAATGGAACAAAATTCATCAACCTCCCGTTTTCAACAACTCAGGGGCGAGAACGTTGTCATTCCGGGTGATGGTTGGCTAGGAGCGTGCTATGTGGTGCAGTTCATTTTTAAGAGTGTGGTTAACGAAGTCCCCGCTTTGAAGCAACTTTTCAACAAAAACAAAAGAAAAAGAGAGCGTCCGTGTTAGATTATGTAGCTGCATATACAAGGCTGAGCATCATCAGAGCATTCGCTTTCTTCTTTGCGTTTTCCAACAGACTCACCTTTCCTGCTATATTAGTGGTTGGAATATTCATCCTCCTTCCTCTGCTTTTGGAAGGCCCATTTGCAAACGATATTCTTCCGAAGCTCACATCACCCTGTTACCAAGAGTGGTGGACGGTCCTGCTCCACTTCAACAACTGGAACGGCCTGCAAGACATTGTAAGTGTAATTTCGTTGTCTTCTAGCTGCATCCGGGCACAGGACGATAAATATCGTAGAATTTAATGCCTACCCGTTGACCCCATAATACTTGTGAGCCCTTCAACACGTCATCCCTAACACCTTAAATGCCCCAAGCAGCACATCTTGACCAAATATTGGTCCAATATTGACAATATATTATATATTGCCATATATATTTCCACCCAAGCAGCACGACATCTTGGCCCAATATCGGCTGAATATTGGCAATACCGGCCTAATCTTGGTCCAATCTCGGGCCAGTATTGCCGATATATAACAAATATTGGGTCAATATATTTTGCTGCTTGGACGCCATGCCAATGATAAGGGTAGTGGCCAGGAGAAGAACAGTCTCTGTTCGAAATATTGGCGGCTCTCAAAAGCAACCTTCTGTATGGTGTGACACTTACACTGCGAGCGTGTGTGCCCATCGAACAAAACATTTACCCCCGAAGGGTATAAAAAATTAACGCGCACTCGTTTTCCTTTATACTGTTGCTCCGTGTATTTTCATCAAAAATTTCTCAATGCCGTTTGAAACTCGTATTCGACGCAAAAAGGAGCTCACGTTTCGTAACTGATAACGCTTGCACAAAAGCGGCAAATTGAATCGGATTCCTTAACGGGATATCCACACTCCAACCTTCATTGACTTGTGGTGGTTGTGTTTCAGTGCTACAGGCCACTGTGGTACATTGCTTGCCAGTTCCAACTCTGCGCTATTATTTGCGTACCTATCATCATCCTTGTAAGGTAAGCAAGCTTCTGCAAACGTTCCTTTAACCTCAACCTCGTGTCTTCACGTGTACTGCTAAATGTGGGGAATATCCTGCGACCTAGCCGCAAGATATTTCGTAGCAGACGACAGGAAAAGACGCTGACGGTGTCGTCTGCTAAGTGCGCAGTACGTCACTGACGATATTCCGACACCGTGTGAATACTCAACATAACACGAGGCGGAACATTGGCTCCGTGAGCAGTTTTTGCTTTTTCTTCCACTAGAATGTTCCGGTGAGGATGTCGCTTGGCAAGGTGTCAGCAACACAAAAGGAACGGGATTTATCCGTTGCACCGTTGGTGACGAACGAAACCGCAGTTTACCCTTTCCAGCTTCTCTCTCTCTCAAGAAGTGCGGAACGGCCGCTCATTGGTCTCCTCAAACGATCTAGAACGATGATTGGACAAATCGTTTGAAGAAAGCAATGACAGCTAGCTCCGCATTGCTGCCCTTATTGACAAAGAGAGAACAAGAAAAGCGGGAGAACGAAACGCGATAGTACTTGAGTTAGGCCATCGTCGTGTGATGCTTCGCAGAAGACGCTATGCTCTGGGGCTTTGTGAACAAATTGTCTGTCTACTAAGTGTTTTGGAGTCAGTTAGCTTGCTATATCATAGATGTCTGTATGGAGAAAGTATACTTTTGATGCATGCTCTACATTTGCCGTTTTATCACTTCCCATTGATGAATTATTTTCAGGCGCCCGAATATCGGTGTGGTTGCCATGGCTGTCTTATGTTCTGCGTCCCTTGTCGGCGTATCTGTTCAGGCTTCGCTGTATGGTTATGATCCTTTCCCGACCCTGCTTCCAGGCTATGATACGAGGTAATGAGGCCTATTGGCATATTGAGCGATAAACAGTAAATTATGAATACTAATATTAAGCAAGCACTTTGTTACAGAGATGCTTCCAGAACCCTGTCGTCCGTACTTTTTCTGCCATTTCTTCACACACCGGCAATAATAGTAGGTGCGGTCGCTGGATACTGGGCCTTGAAGGACAACAACAAGAGCCGCAGCACAGTAAGAATATGTTATGTGTGCGTGTGTGTTCTAATCATAGTGACAAAAAGAAAAATCAGGAATGCGCGAATCGTTGATTTTCGAGGAGCGGCCCGAGTCGCTGCTGTGACGTAATCGGGTCGTAAGCTCTCATTTGTCATAGAGAAGGAGCCGATAGCGTCACAAGCCACCTGATTGGCGCTTTCATCGTCTCCCTCTGCGTCAATATGTGACGTCAACTACACTCATTCTCTTACGGAGTCTCTAAAGGTGTGTAAGGGGATCTGGAGCACGCGCCGAATAAAATCCTCTCTCACGCGCTTAAAGGTCGTGTTTTGTGGAACAACCCCCAGCAGAGAGAAATGAAAAATTCAACCAGCACTTTCTGGGCGAAAGGGAAAACTGAAAGGAGAAAAAGCAAAATCGATCAAGATGCGTGGCATGGCAAGAAAAATTTTGTACAGCCACCGTCAAACTTAACTGTAACACGCGGACACGTAGGTTTGAGCCTTTGTGGGCGTTTGGGTTGGTGTCTGCGAAGGCCCCTGTTGACTATGAAGACGGCTGTACTCCTTCGTGTCCGACACCAACACTTCAGTACGTTCGATTTTGAAAACATTCCGATTCGCTCTGCTCGTATACCCTTCGGAGTATGCGACTTATTCGAGTTGATGAATGCCTTCATATCTTCTGTTCCAGACTTCCTATTTTTTCTACTGGACTGCGGCTATTGTCTCACTAGTAGCTGCTCTCTTTTCTCCCTACATATGGGACCATTGGATTCCATCAGCGCCCTCTGCAATGTTCTTAGTGGGTGTTAGGTTCCTGTTGGCGTGCAGCCTTGGATGGTTGGTGTTTGATTGTCTTCGCAATAGATCTAGTAAGTCAAGGTCCTTTTTTTTTTCTTTGCGCGATGTACTTGTGTGTCAATATTTGTTATACGAGGTTGCTAATGTTTATAGCGATCATACCACATACTACAGCGATCATGCTACAGCTGCGGTTGGTTTAGAGATGCCGTAGAAAGTAAAGCAAACTTCCGAACAATTTTAAAGAAAATTCTACATCAAAAGATCAAGAAAGTATCGTATGCAAGTATGCATATGAAACAAAATACAAATTATTTCGGCTTATTTTCTTAATGATAATATTATCATAAACACTATTCAATGTATCTCCGGAACACATTTCATGAATTGAAGTTTAAAACAACTCATGTACACTAAGCTTCATAAAAAATAAAAATTCAAATCTACTGACAATGACGTCAGCTATAAAAGTTCATTATAAATACCTAGTCGTGAGCTTAACTGAAGTATTTTCTATGCTAACTGATTCTCAGCTCGCTATGGTGCTCGTTTGGAGTTCGTACCTCAAGCACATTCTTTCAACGTTCGTACACGCTGCAAAACACAGGATAACAGACTTTGCGTGCAGCATGTCATTGGCTGCATGCATGTCAAAGAATATGTCTGACTGTTATCGTCATAAGAAACCACGTGACATCAATTTTAAAGTTCGGAGCGTGTCTGGACTTCAACTCTGAAACGCAAGATCCACAGATGCTACACGTATTATTATTGTTTCTTCGCCGCAGGTCTGCTGAGCAGAGTGCTAAGCTGTCGATGTTTCGTGCCACTTAGCAGACTCTACGTACCAGCGTATCTAGTCAGTGCAATGGTAACAATGTCACCGTCGCTCACAGCGAGGGATCTCATTTACGCCAGTCATTCAGTAATAGTAAGTGCGACTTATTTTTTTCCTCCTTCTGAACCTATTCCATATACTGGCTCGTGGAATGTTTAACATAATTCAAATCGGTGCTGACTGTTTATTGTTCTTCGTGATTGTTGATAGTTTATTGTTCTATTGTTGTAGGCATTTCGCTTCCGGGAAATTTACGCCCTTTTCGAAATTTTCGCTTTCCTTCTGGGAAATTTACGCCCCCACCTCCCCGTAGACGCCGGCACATAGTAGCAGACGCCACCATCGACCCTGCCGTCTGCTAAAGTTGGGCGCGAAAGGTTGAGCAAACGCCACCTAGGTACAGAAGGCCTGCTTATTGCCTCCTCTTCCCTCCTTCGCTACGTGGCCAACTGTGTCTGCTACCGCGAATCGCCGTTCTGCGAATTCGAGAACTCGCAAATAATTGCAGCTAACTAAGAACCTGGAGACCCTTTCCAGAAAATCAGTCTTCAGAAAAATATGGGACCGTTTTCCGCTTTATATTAAGTTTTTCCCATTTAGTACGCAGGGACGTTCAATCACTACTCGCAGACGACAGTGGTTTGTCTCCACGGCTACGACGGCTGAAAGCTCGTTCGTGATTGGCTACCGCCGTTGAAAACACGATCCTGATTGGCTGACCCTTATACGTCACGTCGACTGCCAGGCAGGCTTTTCTATCTAGGTGCTCTTGGTTGACACTTGCACCCACGTGACAGCAGAA
Organism: Ornithodoros turicata; assembly: GCF_037126465.1. Lineage (NCBI taxonomy): Eukaryota > Metazoa > Arthropoda > Arachnida > Ixodida > Argasidae > Ornithodoros > Ornithodoros turicata. The sequence goes on along the minus strand of NC_088210.1, from coordinate 16,116,949 downwards.
AGCTGTGACGTTTTGCGCATCTTCTGCTGGAATTCTCTGGGAAATATGACGCTCGTGCGAATACATGGTAACAAGGACACTTTACAAGTTAGCCCCCCCCCCCCCCCCACACACACACACACGCGCGCGCGCGCGCGTTTTCATGAATCAGAAGAAATTACGATATTGTGATGTCATGTGATGTGATGTGATGTGATGTGATGTGATGTGATGTGAATAAAGAAAAAATGGGGATGTTAGTTTCCACGAAGTCAAACTGGCTACCCCAGTACACTTAATACAGAAAGTTCAAACCGATGATGCGATTATGAAAACACAATGGGATGATGTCCAGAGACGAACAGAGATGATAATGGAGTTCAACATGTAGGTCAAAAGTTCAAGAGCTGCGCCCAAGTGAGAGTAAAGTGGCGGAATCGCCGGGGGCACACAGGACACATCACACATTCACCGTGTCATAGGATGTCCATAAGCCCGGTTGCATGCCAAAAATCTTCAAGTGCCCTTAGCGCCTTGTCGGACGAAGGAGGACCTAATAGTTTCGTGATGTCGAAGGCTCGGGAGTCCACACGAGAGATATTGTCCTGAACGCTCTTTGCCTTGATTGTATTGTCTTGATGATCGTGGTGGTGATATTCTGTTCTGAGAAGCATTCGATACCGTTCTTTAGTGTTCTGTGTGTAATATCCGTTACCCTTCATTTTTCTGTGCTTGGTGTAGCTAGGGCAGTTTGTGCAGAATTGCATTACGAGCTACCTGCTGGCCTACATACTCTACGTACTCGCCGGAGGACCAGCGAACGCACTGAAAGACGCCGTCTGGAAGTTCTGGGTAACGTCGTCCAATCAAAAGGCACCACTCGACGAACTGGACAACAAAGTGCGGTTCCTCTCTGAATTGCTTCAGTCCAGTAAAGCGCCGACAAGCGACAAGCCACGGCCACTCCACAGAATAGCCTCCCTCAAGGATATGGTCGTCTGCCATTTGTGACATTGCAGACGACAGCTAATTCTTTATTATGAGGCGTTGTCTTGGAAGGCAACCCTGTTAAAGTGTGAAGTTTGTCTTGCCGGCTGCCAGTGCAACTGCGTGCCGTGGGACAGTGGCCATTCCAGGGGGGCGGTATGGGGCGATCGCCTCCCCCAAATCATTAGGTTACGCATTAGGTTTCTTCCTTTCCTGGAACGCCTGGTCTGGATACGCCTCTGCTGTGGGAATACTACCCACAGGGGTTCTGGTCCTGGCCTATCCGTGTCACTCAGCCGGCCTCCACTTCATCCACGCTCCCTGTGGCTTTCAAATGCAGCGCCAATACGTCGAACTAGGCGCTCGCACGTCAGGCTGGAAGGAGATAAAGTCGGACGTAACCGGCCATATCGGATATGTGGCATCTGATCTCCCAGAAGGCTGCGTCCAGTGACATATCCGGAGACTCCCCTGCACGTCCCAAATGTATGACGACAGCTTTCTCCCATTCTTCTCTGGGCGTCCCCTACAGGGGGGCTTTGTTATTTCAGCTTTAGACACATGTCAGGAATGACACGTAAGGCTTTTTTCACTAACCGTAATAATTAATTACCCCTCCCACGTGATCCCGACACTGAATAAACCACTGGCCGCGTCTATATCCCACCAGGTAAATCGGCGTTTCTCGTGATGTCCACCGTACTTTGTAAAGGTACTTCAAGCGCGTAGAGCACCACCAAGAGGGAATACCGTTCTTTACATCAGCGCAGTATTGTTATCACTCATTTTGACCATCAGCTCCAAGGGCATTACTATCTCCAAGAGATAGAAAGAGAGCAACGGGTAGCAAAATGGTTATTCCAAATATCATGGTCGCTATTCAGTGAACCTTGTGTTTTGTGACTGTCACATTTTTTTCAAGACCTAAAGCTAATATGGGACAGTAAAGTGGCCATCAATAATATCGTCTTCATTCTTCTTGACCTCTTTGTTGAACTTGAATTTGTGGGGTGGATGTTGTCCCGTGTGGACAGAATAGGTGACAAATAAATTTTGCTGCTGAATTTGAAGTTTACACTGCAGTGTACTCGTACTATGTATGTATTAGACACTTTAGTTATGAGGTATCGTTCCACTCCTATAGAGTGGAAAACTTCCCCACGTCATCGTCAAAATATAGTTGTTGTTGTTGTTGTTGTTATGCATACATTCGTGCTCAAGTTAGTGGAAAGCAGTGCAGAAAGGTGTAAGAGGGGTTACAAAGATGGTTACAAAATAGGAGATTTTACAGGAAATTTTTTGGGAAAAGCAGGAAAATTTGCAGGAGCTTCTATACCGACACGCCCGCTCTATAGATTTTCGCACCCCTAAAATTGGGCCCCAAAATGTATCATTGAGTACGGAAGGGTCCCGGTGCTGTGCCACAGGGACAGGACCTATTGGCGTAGTCGCTATATAGTCGTGTTCAACTTAAGAGAGCAAAAAAATCTAGTCCGTCAACTACATACGCGTTGGAGATAATGAGACTCAATAGCGCGCCAGGAGAAATACTGCAGCGCCACCATACGCCATCAGCGGGGGAGCGCACTTTCTGCCGCAGCGTCCAATACGGGAGCAAAGTGGATATGATGGATTACTTTCTCTGGCGCAAGGAGGCAGCGTGACCTCACTGTATCCAGCCATCCTATCCGCTGTGCAGTGATATTTTGAGAGCTGACGAACTAGATGTTGCCATATTCCGCTTTTACACTGTGGGGTAGAGCCGGGCGCAAATATCTGAGCTCCCAACTGTCGACTGGACCACTGTATAAGGTACCTGGAGCCGCTACCGATAGCGCCACAGACCGGAAGCAGTTGTTATCGTTGATTGCTGGAATAAATTTTCAAATTTGGATTCATCGCTGCCGGTTGGCTCTTAGTGGCCTAGATGGTAGGAGCATTGGCTATCTTCCAGGCAGTGAGAGCCGAGCCGTGTGTACACATCATCCACGGGCAGTCATCGCATGGGCTGGTGGAGTGCTCGCGCCAGCGGCGTAGTCAGAAAAAGTTCCGGGAGGGGTTCTATGGGGTTTTCCATGGGGGAGGAGGGTTTGTAGAGGAGGTGGAGTTCCTCTACATGAGCCCCGACCGGCGATGATGGTATGCCACGGAGAGGCGATGACGGTGGCCTATCTCCATGGCCGCGCCGGTGGAACTGAGGCAGGTGCTTCAGGCGCGTGGCCATCTTCGTCATTGTCCACGGCCCGCTACAGTGCTCCCCCCTCAGACGCGGAGCGGCGATAAGAAAGATGGAAGAATCACGTCTATACCGGAGGGAGAGAGCGTGTCAGCGGTATCGCCCCGACCGGCGATGATGGTATGCCACGGAGAGGCGATGACGGTGGCCTATCTCCATGGCCGCGCCGGTGGAAGTGAGGCAGATATGCTCCAGGCGCGCTACAGTGCTCCCCCCCCCCCAGACGCGGAGCGGCGAGAAGAAAGATGGAAGAATCACGTCTATACCGAAGGGAGAGAGCGAGAGCGGCCGTGGATGACGTGCACTACCGGACGAATTCGTGGGACAACAGAATACCCGTTGCGCGAAGCTCTCGATGAGCGAGGCAGATGAAGGGCGAATCGTTGGGCGTCAGAGTCGTGGCCTGGGGTGCCGCAACCGGCACGGGAGCGTGAGCTCATAGGGTCCCAGAAAGTGATTCTGCGTACCCGTGAGGACTGCCGTGAAAACTGCCGAGACGCCGGCTAATGCGGGCCGTGGCGTCGGCGTCCGCGACTGCCGAAACCGGCAGGCGAGCACTTTGCTCTGTTGTCGCGGCCGCTGCGAATGAGCGTCGAGAGGCGGAAGGGAAGTGGCGGGTAGTGACTGTGCCGGGGTCCGTGCACAGCGCAGGGCGGTCCCCAGGATTCGTCAAGCGATGGTCGGTTGGAGGATCGTATGACCAGTGACCGGTTGGAGCGTTGCATGGTCGTCCGAATCGGTACCGTGGAGGGGGGCGGTACGTGAGCGTCGGCGCGTCAGTCGACAGGAGAAGGTCAGTCGTGATGCTGTCGTCGTGAGCCGGACGGTGAAATGCTGCACGGCTGCAGAGGTGGGCCGAGCCGTGCTGGACGGTGAGGCCGCAGACGGAAAGCCGCCGGGTACGTTAACGGCGGGGTTTGCGGGCGGTGGGTCCAAGTATAGGGCGCTGTGGTAGTGCTCGTCGAAGGCGTCGTCAGGAATTTGGGATAGTAACGAGCCGAATTGCTCCGAACATGGTGTTCGTTGTTCGGGTCACCAAATGTAGAGGAGGTGGAGTTCCTCTACATGAGCCCCGACCGGCGATGATGGTATGCCACGGAGAGGCGATGACGGTGGCCTATCTCCATGGCCGCGCCGGTGGAACTGAGGCAGGTGCTTCAGGCGCGTGGCCATCTTCGTCATTGTCCACGGCCCGCTACAGGTTTTCCCCTCGTTTCACTCTCCCATGTGCACCACCAAAGGTACAATTACGGGAGGGTTGAACCCCGAACCCCCCCTGGCTCTCGCCATCGGCTTATCTCGACTCGCTTCTTTGCTCATGAAGAAGGTGAGTGGCACATCAAATTCTAGCGAACACACTAGGAGTCAACTTCCCTCCGTAGCGACTCTTGCGGAGCTTCGTTCGCATGGTATGGCGCGTACAAAAAGCAATATCCCCTTGGGAACGGTGTCGTATATAAGATAGAGTTTCCGTCGGTGTAAAGGGAACAACCTCCATAGGCAGTTCTCCTGGTTGACGACAATAAACACGATGGTCTCACTAGATAGAAATCCCACCGCGTACATGATCTGGAGCAGAACGTCGTCACAGTGCATCCTAATAAGGGGGGGGGGGAATAGAAAACATGTGTCTCGCTCAGACTTTGCAAGGCTAGGGGTTATTGTAGCTATGGTCACCAGACCACCTGCAAGACCCTCAGGTATATCAGCCATGGGCGGGTCCAGGCCCTCACTTTGGGGGCGATCGCCCCCCTAGTGAGGTCGATGGTCCCTGGAAGGGACGCGACCTTCGGTCCTACTTTTCTTTCAGTAAGAGGCAGTGAACAAGTGCCCACTCGTGGAACCCAGCCCTCCCCTTCCGATTTGTTTCGGTTTCAGTCTGTCTACCAACGTCATGATGACGTTTCTCGGGTACAGGTCTATTCGTCGGGTGGTGAATTCAGTCCCTCACCGTTTCTTTCCAACCAACCGACGCTTTTCGCAGCTGCGCATTTCATATTCGCAACGCTGTCGTATAGGCTTTGGTGGTTCCAAGAGTGATAACGGCATACGAGATAATACCATATAATACCTTCTAAGCAACAAAGAACAAAGGAATAAAGATAGCCCTAAAATGTGGACTAACGAACAGGCGAGATACTAGCCCTTCAATTGCGCCGTGGCGAGGTACGTTCAGGAGCTATAATCACATCCTGCGATGAGAAAAAAACAGAGCCAAAAGGACGTTCAAACAACAAAGACAAACATTGGGAAGAATGGAACCTCTACAGTCTGCCCATTTCCAATGCAGAACAATGCTTTTTTTTTTCTTTCTTTTTCGTGCGTTTTACGAGTAGCATGGAGTTCAATCATATTCTCCGAAAGCAAGAGGTAACCTTCGGACCAGAGGGAAAACAAGAGATTTGGTCTTCGATTCCACCATATATGTCGCAATCAAAATATCTATTCGACCAAAGTTCGCAAATGACGTGAAGGAAGGAAAAACTACAAACCAGCGGCATGGCCTAGAGCGGGTGAAGGCGCTAGTTGGTGGTACTATATAGCCAAGGTCGTGCTGAAGACTGGGAGGTGGTGGGTTCGAATACCACCACAGGCTGTGCTGTCTGAGGTTTTCCCTGGGTTTTCCGAAGACTTACCAGACGAATGTCGGCACAGTTCCCCTTGAAGTTGGGCTCAGGGCGCAAACTAACCCCCTATCCCCCACTCCTTCCTGCTGTCTTCTCTCCATCTCTCCATATCTGTACGCCGCTCATAGCCACAGTTGCTTCGCAGCGCTATAACGGAATTAAAAAAATATATTACAGGCTACTAAATTTTCAGGTCAATGATGGCTTCGATCCCAGTGTAGACTACAGCTATCTATCTATTAACCCTTTGCAAGCACTGAAATGTGATCTTCGAGCTTCGGGGCGTACCCAGTTTACCCAGCGTACCCAGATCATCTGGCAACAAAGAAACAAAGAACACCGAAGGAGTAAGTACAAGGGCACACGGGACGAGGAAACGATTTTAGATTTTTAATTCTACCAGTATGTCCGCACTGGTCCGCATACCTTTCCTGCTGGGCCCTTGCTACAAAGCGGCCCACCAGGGGTGGTGGTGGTGGTGTTGAATGGGCTCGCCGTTGTCGGCCTCACAGAGGTGGGCACAGTGGCGTCACTAGGGGGGTGCGGTCCGCACCGGGTGAAGCGACGGAAGGGGTGACGCGTCCTACCAATACTGCCGCTTCCTCCCATTCTCTGCGGCACGAGGTACGAGGCACATTTTTTTTTTTCTTCTTCTGAGTGTGGTGTAATATGTTTATTTATGATGAATCGCCTGCTATGCAAAGGGGTCCGTTAATGGGGGCATGGGGTGGAGGTGGGGGGAGGTGACGCAAAGAGCCCCCGCACCGGGTGACGCGTACCCTATAGCGACGCCACTGGGTGGGCAACGCCATGACCTGGGGCAATGTGCGTCCTGGACCGACTTCTGAGGGAACTGTGCCGACATATATGTCTGAAAGTGTCTGAGGCAAACCCAGAAAAACCCCAGACAGCACAGCCGGCACCGGGATTGGAACTCGGGTACTTCCCAGTCTCGATGCATACTAACCCCCCCTATCCCTCACTCCTTCCTGTTGTCCTCTCTCCATCTCTCCACATCTGTACGCCGCTCATGCCACAGCAGGGGTGTCACTACAATACATCCGATCTCTGCAGCCGTCCATCCATCCACGCCACAACACAATTCTAAAAAACAAACAAAACTTCACATTTGCTACCGTCCTATAATTTACGAGAAGCCTCATCGACATTAACATTTTAGAAACCGAAACTTAGGGGAAGTGTCATCGACATTGTTGTGGGCTCGAATTTTGTTACTAGCAAATTTTGAGGTCGCTTAGGTGCAGCATATCGAGCATGTCTGTTCATATCAGGACGCTGAGTGTCTTTTATTACCTGTTATGTCTGCCTTTGACATGGGCCAGCGCATCTCAAGGCAAGTTCTACGCAGAACAACACGTTGCTGCTCTGTGCTTGTATCTCCGAACATTGTTCATAATCTCTAAGGCATTGCTCTTCTTTCCACACAACGTATAGACATAGTATTCGTTATATTGAGTGAAGACAGCAGTTACCACAGACAAACAGCCGAACGTCTCTCTGATAACTTAAGACGCCAATCTGATGTTTTAAACAAGGTAATTGAAATGACACTTGACACGCGCTGCGCTGTGAAGCGTCGTTTGACGTGCTGACATCAACTTTCAGGCCCGTCCTACAGTGTATTCCGTCGCCCATGACTTTGTACATATTCCCGGTGCATGGGCAATTCTTCCTATCCTCAGCAGGTCAGCTGTCCTCTTGCTACTTGCCACGATTCTGTCTTTCGTAGTTCTTGTTCACTGACTTTACGTATATGCTTCAAGCTTGGCCGCGAAACATAAGAACCCAAGTACCTGGTTCTTCTTTTGTGAGGATTCCACCGGCGTAGACCTCGGCAGGTTACACAAGCTTCTGCGACCCTACAATTCTTCAGAAGTAAGATTGGCATCGCTGATGCTTTTCTATGGCATGCTTTTGCACATTGTCATTGCATCTCTGATCTAGGAGCACTTTCTGGGCTACCAACTGCGGGATGTGGAGCCGACCATTATACACCACTTTGACGAATCTCGCTCCTTGGCGTACCCAGACATGGCAGCAGGATTTATTATCAGTTTGGCAACTATAAAAAAGTAAAGCTGCCTGTTTGTCAGACGTCCACGTGTTGCACATTAATTTGCATGTTAGCATGGTAACGTGTTCGTGGTGGGGGACTGCTACAGTAACCACTAACGCTTGGTCTTGCACTGCTCGTCTGTCGTTTGTGTTGTGAAGAACATCAAAATGAGTAGTTGATATGCACGAGACGGAACTCGCTGCAGAGAAATCCTGCAGTGCTTTGCATTGCATGTCATACTTCGCGGGACATGAGCACGGGCTTGAATAGAGTGTGTTGTTTTATAGGGCTTCCAAGGCTTGGAGTAATGCAAGTGTCAACGACTTTGTTATTGACCGTCAGTATGAGGTAAGGAGCAGTTACGGTGTGGTTACTGCGTGGATAGTTCCTTTATAACTGTGATACGTTAAAGGAGCAGTGTGCTATATACCACATCACAGAGCCTATTAAAGGAGGTAAGAACTCCTATCTGCAGGTACTTAGTTACGGGTGTAATAGGTGTAATATTGTTCTTTTATGCTTCGTAATTCTATTTACACTTTACCATTCAATACTTCTCCTTTATAATGTGTACAGTGTTAATACAAGAACTCACTTTTTTTTTCGGATACAGGCGAGTAGATGTAGCGCCATCCAGATACCTCTATCCATTGTTACATCATTTGAAGAATTGTAGCACCCAATCGTACGCCAACGCGGAGGTACACATAATGTTCTGCTCTACACGCTTAGAAATGAACTTCACCACATAGCACGCTCCTATCCAACCATCATCCATGAATGACAACATTCTCATCCCCAAGTTATTGAAAACAGGAAGCCATTTTGTAGCCATAATGCCGTACATAATGGGCTCCGCCTCCCGTTGTCAACAAATCGGGAGCAAGAACGTTGCCATTGGGGATGATGGTTGGCTAGTGATGTACTATATGTGGTGAAGATACGGACCTATCGGATTCATCTGCACAAAAGGTGTCACGGCCAACAAGTTAAAATGGCCGTTTGGAGCCGACGCAGTCAAAATACTGGTTGCTCGTGATAGACTGCTCGAATAATTAAGCGGGACTTTGAGCAATCATGAAGGTCATTTCACTGCTCCTTTAAAAAGCCAGTTGCGATGTCTTAATACCCTGCAGTTTTTAACTTTCCTTATCTGTAATTGTGTATCACGTTGACCTTTACAGTTTGCAAAGTTTTTACTAGAGGCCTGTAATGGACCATGTCTTCAACATCCAAGTGAGATGTGCTTGCTTGAAAAGCAAGGAAGTTGTGCCTCTTGGGCAAAGATGCAAGCGCCATCATGTGTGAGTTCCGTGCAACTGACTAACAGATTGTGATTTTTCAGGGCACCTGGCATGTAACTCCAGTTCAGTGCTACGTTGTTTTTTATTTTTTAGTTTTTTTTTTTTTTAACAGGACGGGAGAGAAAGACTGGACCAAGTTGTGTTTGCAGTTAAGACTTGCACGAAGTTTCATGAGGAAAGAGGTATGTGATTTCATTCTGCTGGCTGATGAGGGTTTGTGGTAAATTATGAGTAGGCTGCTTCAAAGAAGTAACGCTACAGTTACATATCTAGCTTGTACTAGTTACTTCACAGTTGCGTTTTAAGAAATGAGATCTGAATCACTTTGCGAATCTCAAAAAGCTTTGTTTTAGCTGTCTACCATCAAACTGCAATTATGTTACATGTTTGTTACCCTTAAGCAGTAGTTGTCCTTCAAAGCTATCGTCAGTGCAGGCTTCCATTGCCTCAGTCCAAACACAGTAACTCCTCTAAGACTGTCTGGCTGTTTCAACAACTACGTGACAAACACACCATGTACCATGCCAAGATGTCGTTCAACAGGGGCATTGTAGCTTTCTTGGTATAATTTCCTAAAGAATGTCAAAATGATGTTTTGAAATGGATGCATTATGCCACTACCAAAGTAATTTAATTCCAGTTACATTTGGCAACTGCTTTCACCAAAAGTGGTAGCTAATAGCTACAGTTGTAAGCTACTTGTGTCCTAGTTACTACCAAAGACTGGTTCGCCTTGCCCTTTTGCAACCCCAGTTTTTCATGAGTCGTACACTGTGAGTAGTTCAAATGCTTACTGGATGACTGCGATTGCAGAATTGCTTCTGAAGTGTCAGTTTTTGCTCAATTTTTGCGTACCATTGAAGCCTCCACATTTTTGAGTGTGTGAAATTTGCAAAAATTGGGGTCTCACAAACATTAGGGGTTTTACAGTACATTACTAGTGCTGCATTGTGTTGTATGTGTGCATGTGACTGTCTGCAAATGTGTGCACACACATAGGGCCGAAGTGACAGTTTCTTTTCTGTTGTTTCTCCCGCTTACAGTTTCAGTTGTGAAGCGAACTTGGCACCGAGATGCAAGCACAGTGTTGTTCTTCAGCGACAGTCGAAATGACAGCATTCCAACGATAGACCTGGGAATAAGGAACACAGAAAAGGGCCACTGTACGAAAACAATGAAAATTCTAGATTACATCGCGAGCGATGAAAAATACAGCACAAAAAAATGGCTCCTTTTAGCTGATGATGACACACTGCTCAGGTGAGTCTATTGCTGTGTGTAAATTTTTGAGTTTTCCCACTGTGGTGATGTCTATCAGGATTGAGAAAATGATGTTCAAGGTTAGCTTTCACTGTATTTTTTAGGACTGAACATACTTTAAACAGACATAAAACTGGTTAACATTGGGCACCCTGTGCATAACATGTTAGTTTTCCTACATATGGTTCTTTAAAAATGTTTATTGGTGTTGAATTTAATGGTTCTTTTTCCTTTTCAGTGTTCCTCGACTGTTGAACTTTTTGAGCTGCTTCAGTTCAGATGAGACGATGGTAGTTGGGGAAAGATATGGTTTCGGTGTGCTGTCAGGTCATGGCTACAATTATCCCACGGGGGGATCGGGGTGGGTATATTGCTCAAGGAATTACATTAATAAAATTCTTGCGCAGAGCACCAAGTACTTCAATATAACAAACAAAACCTTCGAAATTATTTGAAAGGTATTACAAAAAGTACACTACAGCAATATAACTGCATCGCCTAAGGTGTATAGAGAGCAATTTATTTTTGCTGTTTTTCCCACATTTGGTCGTCTTTGGTGAGACCCCTTCTATACAGATGAACGGTTGCAAGCACCGTAAAATCATAAACAGCGTGGTGTTCAGCCTTATTTACGTTTACGCACAATAAGCGGACCACCGGGCCAGATGCACACTTCAGTGCATGCACACTAAAGGTCTTCTATTTTATGATTGGAGATGGCCACTTAGACAACTTAACCTAGGGCTGAGAGTGGATTTTCCAAAAAGAAAAGAAAGCTCACTTGACAACAGCACAAACACTACAGGATTGGATAGCGCACACATAACAAAATACCAATACGGCCTGGTGGTTGTTTTTGTTTGCAGAATCGTATTCAGCATGGCAGCAGTAAGGGCACTTGTAAAGGCTCAGTGTACCTGCCCTTCCAATGACTCTCCAGATGACATGATGCTGGGGATTTGTCTACAGGAACTTGGCATCCCTATTGTGCATTCTCCACTATTTCACCAGGTAATATTCTTCCGTCTTCTTGTACTATATTTCTCTAACTAAAAGTTGAGATATAATTTTTTTATGGGACGATCATCAATTGTGTTGATGAATTAAGCGAAGGGATGCTAAATACGAGCTGTGTACATGTGACAACTATAAAATGAGTACAACTCCGCGAGTGGAGAACTACGAAGTCAAAAGTAAAAGAATTGCAGAATTTTCCTTACAAAATCCAGAATTGAATCGTTTCAGCAAAGAGCAATAAATAACCAAAAGGAAATACATAGAGAAGAAGACAATATTTTAGCTGAGCAAAATTAGATTGAAAAATATTTGCACTGACCTCACTTGCATAGCATGTTTTCATTCACTGTATCCTCAGGGAAACATTTCTGCACTCTCTTTATTTTTCTAAACCGGCCTCGGTGGCTCAGTCGGTAGCGTGTTCGCCTTCTCATCCCGGGATTGTGGGTTTGAACCCAGCCGAGGACGCCAGCAACTTGGTGGCGTGGTACAAGTTGCTTAGACAAGCCGTCTTCCGCAAGTGACGTTAAATACGGGGGTGCTGTGTGGTGAGCTTTCATCGCACGTTAGAGAACCCTCAGGTGGGCAAAAGCAATCCACAGACTGACCGCTGTGGCGTCGCTCATGATCTCAGTTGTCTCATGACGTAAACTCCCAGTTATTAATTATCTTTATTTTTTAAGATTTCAAGGTCTGGCACTTTTGTTTGAGTGTGCACATAATTTGTAGGGGTTATCTATAGAGCCCGAAGTTTTAGGGTTTTACCCGATTCTTCCACGAATTTGCACCCCGAATTGGAGGTTCCCTATTTAGGGTGAAACCCGATTTTTACCCGGCAAACTGCCCTCACTGGGACATCTGTAGGAAGGCACTGACTTAATTGTTTGGCAGCAAATGCAGTTACATCACCATTTGTACCAAACCACTACAGTTAGTTTGAGTAGCTGAGCCCGATTTCTCCCCGAATTTAGCATACTGGAAGTTTTTCCACACGAATTCACATGAATTTACTGCACACGTTGATTTACCCGATTTCTACCCCCCAAATTCAAAAAAAAATATTTCCAGAAAACTTCAGGCTCTAGTTATCTACAACATCCCACATCTACCTACGCCCTAGCATAGGCCGGAATACTATTCACTCGTGATGGCTATCACACACATATTCATCACGGCAGATGAGATGATGTTTGCTGATGATGGTTGGATGATGGGGCTGACGACACATGCTTTGAACTGCTTTGCTGGTGTGCAATTGCACGTCAAGGGACCCTGACTGTCGCCTCTAAACCGTATATGGTGCTTCAAGAGAACAATAAAATATGTAATGGTGACCATCAGGCTACCAATCACTGCACACCCCTCCTACGGCATTGTGTTTTTTGGACAATAAAGTGCATTGTGCGAGCAAATCCATTGATTTTCGCACCATAGGCTGAATAGCTCTCCGGCAACATGCCCCCTTTAAGAGGTGCAGAAATATCGGAGTTTTTTTAATATCGACTAGAATACCGATTACAAATATTGATAATTTATCGGTATTTATCTATATACTGCATAGGTATCCATGAGAAAAATATTTATACAAATATTGATACTCTTCCGTTCCTACCCACCACTACACATTCCAGGCCCGTCCCGTTGACTATAGTGCGGATCTTCTCGCGCACCAGCAACCTATTTCGTTCCACAAATACTGGATGCTTGACCCAATCGAAGCATACGAACGCTGGCTGAAGGATGTGGACGTTAAAGGGCACGTGCACGATGAACATTGATTAACACTGCATCGTGAGTTGCATCAGTGTGCCAACTACGCTTTCCGAGTGGGTAAGCTGGAGCTATTGACTTACTTTGCGATTAGAGATGTACTCAACTGCAGGTTACTTGCAGATGCCAAATGCAGCATTTCATCTAGCAGAGCGTCGTAGTTTTGGAGATGAACAAGGGAAAAGCACACATATTCGCATCGAGGCTTTGAGTTTCACGGTGACATGAACAGGAACTACGAAACCTTGACGGGCAAGCGCATGATAAGATGCGGGTGATTGAGGGTTGTTTTGGGTTTTGGTAAAACGCAATCGGCAAGTTTTGTCTCGAATCTGTGGTTTGATTGTTTGGCAGAACAGAAACTAGAAGTTACCGACACATCATGCCATAGAACACACTTACTAAAAGCTTAGTTCTATAAATAATTGGCATTGAATTTCATTGAAATATTTTGCACAGTTACTCAGCCTCATCATTGGGGCACAGATTTTTAGGCGTTTGCCTATAAATGCCTAAATTTGCATAAATGCAACATTTTTCTTGGTCTCGCTCCATGATTGTCTTTTCTTAACTTTTTTTAACCCTCTTTGTCCACCTCTTCGCGCTTGTAACGTGTGTTTAGACACGAAAACTAAGAACAAGGGTGCTACTTATGCTCCTTTTTTTGTGTGTGTGCGACATGCTCCATGCTGCTTGTGCCGCAAGGCCCGATTTTGGCCTCTGACGGCCACAGTTGAGCACAGTGGAAGCATCGTGCAAGTGTGCCGTATATTAGTTTTCTGCGCAACGAAGTCGGCATATTTTCTTTCTTTTTGTTTTTATTCACGACCGTTGGTTGCTTTCATGCCAGTGTATATGGGAGGCATTTTGGTCTTGTCCAGTACTTTGGTTAGCTAGAAGATATTTAGATAGAAGGGATCAAGATACGCAGCTTTTCTTGGTGTTTGCAAACCTTCAGGGCCTGCCGGGGTACCCAGAACATGATTCAGTGTAGTGTACTTTTAGGACAACGAGCAGCTAAAATATCAGTGTAAAAGTGGCCTGGGATTGGCCCCATGCATAGTAATATTCTTGTACGAGGAGTTGAAGCTTGTATAGTATCATAGTATTTAAACGAGCGCAAGGACCATCATCGCATATCGTGAAAAGCTGTAAAAGAATGTCCGTATATAACTTCAGGAGAACATGCCCACTTCTCTTTTTACTGCCTATTTTCGTGACTTTTGGGGGCTTAGATGCCCACAAATTTGAGCCGCCTAAAAATTCGGGCCCTAATCATCACAAAGCATGTGACAGCATTTGCGATCCTAAATGTTGGCTCTATCCGTCCATGTGTCCTTTGCGTTTATCGCCGTGTCAGCATTTGCTTAGCTGTACTTAGGGCGATAATGGCAGCAGATAATCTAGCAGGTGATAGTGGTCAAAACTGCCCAGTAGCATGACTATTTCTTGAGTGTGTACTGAAAAATCGCCACAGTAGCAGTCTTAGGAGTTAAAGCATATCTGCCTTGTCTGTGTATATTTACACGAGCGGCGTTCCCCGGAATACTCCAGCAGAAGATGCAAGATACATGATAACTTTCTGCTTCCACGTGAGTACAAGTGCTCAAAGTCGCGTCTTTTCACACTCTCCCAGCTATGAGGAATATTGTACGACTCAGCCACAAGATATTCCGTAGCAGACGACACGGCCGAAGGTGTCGTTTTCTATGTGCACTGGATGCTACTCGTCATATTCCAGTGTCAAGCAAATGTTTAACATAAGACGCGGCGGAACTTCTGGCCCACAAATAGTTTTTCTTGCTTTTTCTGCCACTGGAATACCCTGTGGGGATGTCACTCATGTTAATACACAGTATGTGTCATTTTAACGTCCTAGCACAGTGACGTACGACAATATCTCGTGACATTTGAGAGGACAGAAATGTTGTGCATTGCTTCGAATAATATTAAAAGGATTGTGTTTAAGGTTTTGAATGCCTGGTACTGTAAGACGGGCTCTATGAAATGAAGGAAATGCAGTGCTTTAAAATTAGTTCAGTTATTTCTTGAGCAGGATTTCTAAAATAAGACGTACATATCAGATGACATGCCCTCAGTGTGGCGCAGAACATAATTGGAGTGAGTTGTAATGTCATGCGAGACAGGTGTGTGCTGCGGATTTGTAAGCACATCCCAGTGCAAGCGTGAGAGGCATAACCTTGGGCAAGAAGTTGCATTTTTTACTGCAGGCTGCTATTGTAACTACTGCTTTGTGAGCAACAAAGTTTTGTTAATAAATGAAATGACCACTAGTTTTCTAGTGGAATGAGCACATTATTGAGCAGCACATGATGTTTCTGTTGTGTGTGTGGTGGTGCATAATATCATCGTCCTTTTGGCACCTTTTGACTTCTTTCGGGCCATAGGGCCCCACATGTATCGCAAGTGTATAAAACTTCATGTCCGAGTGATGGGTATATTGCGGACTATGAAGTATTTGAGTCGGGTCTTCCAGGTTCACCCACTCCAAAACCAGCTCTCCAGAAGGATTGCGTCACGAAATGCTCAGTCACGCTAGGCAATAGAGATGTAAAATTCTCTACTGGAGTTGTGGCAGTTCTGAATTCTTGAGGTTTCTTTTTAACAAGGGTACAGGCTTGTTCCTATGATGCTTTCTTTAGCTTGTGACGGTTCTGTGCCTCTCGTAGCTTTGAGGCCACAACGTGAGCCAAAATGAAACTGCAGAAGCATAACTTGTACTACTCAAGTGCATTTCTGCATGCTTTGTCCAGTACCCAACTAAGCATACAAAGGCAAACATAACCCATAATTTCTTTCCACGAGGTTTAAAAACTTCTTCTGTAAAAACTGTTTAAAAGCTTTTTTAGAGACGGCATAAAAACTTCAATGGGATACTTAATTTAGATACAGATTTTCGTTCTGTCAAGCCCCATGGATGCAACCACCAACACAGTCCTGGTACCTCAGCAGCTCTCTTTAACAGTCCAAGCAGGGACTCTGCTTTGCTGAGCAGCAAGTAAAGGCATGAATAATTTTGAAGCAGTGTTTCCATTTATAATCTTAATTTGCAGACTATTCTATGCACAATAATACAGTCCACCCTTAAATTTGTTTTCTTCAAAGTCCTTGCACGACTAGTGAGGTACCGTTGGATGTCTAATTATCTACGTGCCTGGAGCGTTAGTAACATAGGATAATTTTGAAAGTAGCAACTGGAGGGAGTTTACCAAATGTATTAAAAACATTGCAATGAAAATTATGCGCATCTTGGTTCATTTTCGAATTCAGAGAAAACCAAGCTCTTGCTTTGAACACACCAGATTACATACTAAAGTGCCATTGAACCTGTGTATGCAATAGGGGATAAGTAATTTATCCCATTTTTACAACTTTTGCTGCGATGACATCTACATACCAGTATGTACCTGCCAAAGAAAATGTAGGATATATATTAATATATTTATTTGCCCACTAACAGGAGGGCATTTTCTGCATGAAACGCCTGTGCGTGCAGTGTTACAATGAAAAAGGGGATATGCCATGCTTTTGGATTTTGCTCCGTTCCTGCTAAGTCACACACCCAAAACCGATGCTAATAGGGTGTGAATGTAGAGTATACACATTTTGCATGTGTGTTATTCGGGGAAACCCAGCTGCGATTACTTTACAAAGTATTCACTTGTAGCTTTCTTGGTTTGCAATCTTTTTTACTTATCCCCTTATTAATAAATTGAACGGTTAGAAGCATCAATACAGTTTCATTTGTTTGATAAAATCGCTGCACACAAAGGTTCAATTGGTGACTAAAGGTATCGTAAGAACAACATGAGAATAGCGAGTGCTAGTATATCAGAGGCACTCGATATGATAATGGAAGCTGCCAAATCGAAGATAAGCTTTTAGAAGCATTACCATGAACACCTCGTGATCTACTGAAACAAAATAATGTTAGGGAGAGTAAGACCATCCTGCCTGCTGTGGTGAATGCACGTTAGAGTGATAAGATAAAAAGGAAATAAACATACAAACCACAAATGAGAAAAATACTTTATTCCTCACAGTCAGAACACATTTAAATAACCATGTACTCCCATACACGTATTCCACAAGAAGGCGCGTAATGGCTTTGCAGAAACCCTAGGCATTCCATGAGAATGCAAAAAACAGAAAGGAAGCTTATCTTTTGCATACCTTTACATCTTGTACAGGGGTGAGCTTAAGAAAATACTGGGACAGCAACAGGACAGCACTGTTGTTGAGCGACACTGAACACCCCATAAAGAGTTTTTTTTTTTCTTTTCGTTAACAACTTTGCACACCCTATTTATGTACACAACAGCAGCATCCAACGTGCTGATACGCCTTTTCAGGCAAGATCTAAAGCTGCGGCAAACGTTTACTACTCGAAAGCAAAAGTGCTAACAATTCTAGTATCACTAATGCAAAGAAGAAAACAAACGTAGTATTTACAGCAAAACCACTTGTACACGAACTGTCTAGTGACCTGTGAAGGGAAACCTCTCGAGTTGTGTGCGCTGAAGTTTGTTTCCCACCCATGATCGTTTGCGTGCACTTGTTTCCAATTACAATACAACTTGCGAAAGCAGGCCACAGTAAATTCAGACAGCATTATTCGGTACACTTTGAGTATCACATGGAAAAACGGTAATAAGCTGACGTTAGGACCAATAATATGAAATCCAAATTACTACACTACAACAGTTACAACGGGTGAAGAAGAACCCCTACTCTTACGAACGTGCGGACAAGCACTCTGTGATCGCTGCCACGTTTCTGAGTGGTCTTAAATGAATGTGCAAATTTAATGTAGAACAAGGAAACAACACAAGCAAGCTGGTGTAGGCTAGGTGTTGGTATACTGATACAGACAACAAAAATGAAACCCCTCATACAAAGCAGTATCTGTTTCTAGGAAAAGTGTGCACACATGTACGATGGACGAGCAATAAAAGTCACTGCCAGACACATGTGATGGGAATATGGTGCTGCTGTGGAACCAAAACAAGAACCACTCCAGTGTACACACCCTCCACTACAAACTGACAGTGCCTGATCCGACAGTCTTCGTATGTAGTTACGAGGTTCTCTAATCACTTTGCACTGACCAAAAACTACTGATATCTGTACGTTGGTAGTTTCTTTAATGTGGTTGGCGAAAACAATTGTACACTGAAAGCTTGAAATTGCTCGCGTTTATTCCCTGCAGTTTCATGTTAAACTGCTCAATGTCTGTGGCTGCCTGAATCCCTTTCCCCAATGTACCTGGCACTTTATTACAACAAACTTGAGTTTTAGCAGCCAAAAATAAAAAATAAACAGGGTGTGGTGTTCACTGAATGCAGAAAAAATGAGAATTTTGTTTCCCAGAAATTTTCAGCGTGTCTCTTTAAAATATCACAGAAAACCGCTTACTCTTGGTGAGCGAAAGAACCACAGATTTTCCTCACCGAATTTCTGTAAAACTTAACTCAGTAAACTGATATGACTTTGTTCCTGTGAACACACGCAGCTTCAGCGCACACAACCCTCGGAGGACATCCCAAAAAGAAGTATATTAAAAAAAAAATATTCCAACAGAGCTGCTTCAAGTCTTTCCTGCATAGCACCAGAGATATGAACAACTGACTGAAAAAAAATCTGGCGTCTGATGTAGTGGCACCGAGTGAACAAAATAACTGACCTCTTCGCTTGGTAGGTGTGCAAACCAAACTCTGCTGCCAGTTCAATCTACACAGAGACTTTCAAGCTTTAAGATCACTACCTGCTTCCTGAGCTCTTTCCCCCCGATCCCTCATGCGGGAGTTGTCTTCTCCTGTACATGGAACCTGGCATGCCGTTCTTTTTTTTTTTCTTTCTTTCTTGTGAGGTGGGGCCCAGGGAGGATAGTGTTGACATTGTCTTGGCGGTTCGACGACTGCTGCATCCACATAAAACCAAACATCGTGCTCTTCCGACGGATCAGTGCGTCAGCTCGACCCATCTTGCAGCTCTGCGGTTCACCAGCTCTCGGTTGATGAAGACATTCTGCGGCGAAGCGAAAAAATGTGTCGTCACGCTAGCAAGGCGCCAGAAAGGTGAACACAGCGAGAGTTGGTATTTTCGCAAATTTTCTTAACTGATGTTGCCCCACTAGTTTAAAGCCCAGAGAAATACTGATAACAGTGGCAGAAAAGTACAGGAAAACAGGAATATGCGCATAGAATGAGTTTTAGCGTACTTTGCCAACATTTTACGCTACTGGGCATCGATATTCATTCGAACGTCATCTCACCATTCCGCTCGGCACGAGAATGCACCGTAATTTCACGCGTATAAGCCGCAAGACCAGTTTTTAGGAACGTTTTGAAGATTTTCGGGCAACTAAGCTGCGGGCAATACCACGAGACTAATTTGTGCGCCAAAGGAGACCATAGAGAAGGCCATACACCCTGTGGTCCATACTCTGGGGTCAGCGTGGTGTACAACAAAGGGGGTCAGTTGTAGCGTTCTACCAAGATCGGATTGTGCCCCTGTTGCGTGTTTTTCATGGATCGGTGGGTCAGTGGCCTTCCAGAAGACACGAGCCACTGTCACCAGTTTTCGTTAAATCTGCTTGGGGGAAAGCACCAAGAAGGTCAGTCTACTCGAATGTGGACATGTTCCTTGTTACACATTGTTTGTGCACTGGCAAGGCGGTGCTGTTCCAGAGACACTGTTGGCCCTTTCGTTAAAACCGGCATACGGGGAAAACACCAGGGAAAAACAGTCACCAGATAAGCCACACCGGTGGATAAGCTGCAAAGCTCCAGTGAAAAAAAAAAAAATCGTGCATAAACTGCGGCTGATACGCATGAAATTAAGGTATTTTTGCACGGTAGGGCTGATGTGTTCAGTTCCCCGCGGTTTTAGGTGGTGTTCCAACTAACCGAAACGCCTTGAATCCTGTACAAGTGCACGTAGGGAATGCCGTTCTCGGCGTAGCCCACGATGAGTGACTGAAGGATTTGACCTTGGGCCAAGTCCTCAAACATGGCGCACGCTTCCACCGACCAAGTGTTACCTGCGCAGACAAAGAACAATGCGTGTGGGAGCACAGACCTCTATCGTTGCATCTGACAAAAGGCTAATAAAAACTGTGGAGGTCACTCGGCGGTAGATAGTAGCGGACTTCTCACCTTCTACAGGCTGCACGTTTGCAAGGTAGCATTCGGATGCCTGGAAGGGCAGGGTCATGAAGTCACTCCTGTAAATAAACAAGTGATTAATAAACACTAAAATCCCTCGAAGACACACACAACATCTCATAAGCAGCGTGAGAAGCTTTCTAATCGACATCTATTCCTCCCAGTGTTTGCACATTGAACGGACCACAAGCACCTTCTGATTATTCTGGAACCATATCGGAAAGGGAATGAAACTCATTCCAAAGTGGCATGTTATCACTTGCACTTTCATGCTATCTAAAAAATGAAACTGTCACAGGCATTCTCTTTTCTTTTGCTATCACGCACGTTTCTTTCTCTGTTTCATTTTGCCTTGTTTACCGTGTTACAGTTTCTAACACAAAACCGGACTCTTACCACCGGACTTGGGGGCAAAACATAAGAGCCCGAAAACATAAGGTTCCACGTGATATCCAGTGCTCTCACAACAGAGGTGGGCAAGCATAAATAAGATTTAAAGGGGCACTAAAATGCAAAAACAAGTTCACTTCAGATCACATTACACGCCATGTTCTTTTCGTACATGTTATCATAATTCAAAACTTTGATTCCGTTACGGAGCTACAATCGAAATTATACCGGACTCTTTCTTGCTTCGGCGCTAAGCAGTGAACAGGCGTTTTAGCTCGTGCACCGGTGTTTTTAGTCCATGCTGCGCGTGCCACGCCATGGGACGGTCGCGGTGAAACACACGGCGCGCGTTGCTAATCGGACTGGCGTCGCTGTTCGAAGGACGTGAATATAAGTGTTTTCGGTGGAAAATTCACGAGAACTGTTGTGGGCTAACAATTCAGTGAATCGGTATTGAAAAATGCAGCAGTACGCATATACGGAACACTACGATCGGACCCGTTCCAAATCCACACGGCCACGACAGGTATGCGTGCACTTCTGCTGCTGTCTTGCTGTCTCATTGGATGCCGCCAATCTTTGCATCCTGGGAATCCCATTTGTTGCCGCCAAAGAGGGCTCTGTTTTCATTGCATTTTTCTTCTAAATGGTAGCATTGTGTGAACTAATTTTGCTGGCACATTATACTGATTGAAACACGGACTTTCGTTTGAGAGCTAGTTGTTTCCGCATTTTAGTACCCCTTTAATAAATGTTCAAGGACCCACCTGATCTGCCTGAGGTATGAAGTGGATAAGTGCAAATAGCCCCCGTAGTCAACAAACTTCACATCGCATTCCTCGCCATCCTCCGAGACGCCGACGACTAGTGCTCTGAACCATCCGCCCATCACCTGAGCCGCGCAGATGATGCCTGCTGTTGTAGTAAGAAACAAATTTAGTAAGCGTGATTACCAACGATAGACCGCATTCGCAACAACCAATGAAAAGCAGTCACACAGAGGGCACTTAAAGTAGCACAGGAGTCATTTTTAACACCCTGTTTTCTTCCTATAAGACTGTTAAGTAGGCCAGTAAGATGCACCGTGAGAAGTAATTCGCACCACAGAGTCGTGTAATTGTTGCAGAAATTGAATTTAGGGTGCACCGCAAATTAGGGTGCGCAACAGCGGTGGAGAGCAGTACCAGCCTGTGATCTGCCTGGGACCTCGCGCTGACGCCACACGGCTCGTTGATTGGTCCAGAGAAATGCTGTCTGCCACTCGGCTGTTTGCTACTCCTGGCTCGGTCATTATGCGGCCCCTCCTTCTACGCCCAATTCTCCGGAGGAACTGGCAGAACTGGTTTACGGCGGAAAAGGGACAGAGCGCTGACCCCCCACTGACCAGCAAACCAGAACGAATTCTTCTTATAATGTCATCAGCAACGTGGCATCACACCTTCTCCTCCTCGTTACACCCGGAATGGCGAGTTAAGGGTGAACGCGCGGAGCCATGTTTATGTATGTTTTTTTTCTGGGAAACAAATTGCACACATCAAAACATTTCCCGCTAGTCGGTAAAATGACACACACACACATTCATCAGACGTCATAATCTGAACTTTTTTTGTTTTGATGGCCCTCTGTACTGCTTTAAGGACTTTCGGAAACACTAACCTTCAGCGGGTTGTGGCAGTGGCGGCGTGTTGACCTGAGAGTAGCAAGCCAACATGCACTGGTCCAGTCGCGCCAGTGATGGATATGTAGGGTGCGTCGGCTGCTGCAGGAAGAAATGGCCGGCCGTCACCATGCTCGTAAGTACCACGTCGCATGTGACGCCTTCTGGCAGGTTCAGCTGTGGGAAGAACGCCATGAAAGGTCATAAAAGGCCTTCTAATGGTGCACTGTCAGTCGACTCCTGTTGCAGTAGCTTGAGGCGGAGTCACTTCTTTAAGACAGTCTATGGGGAATTTTTGTTAGCAGGGTTCTCGTAAACCTCGATAAATTTCGACACGAAACAGGTACAGGCGTGATCCCCTCGAGTTTGTCTATGGAATGACGTATTTTTGAAGGCCTGATGCGACCCACAAATGTTTTGCGTATTAAGGCTTGTAAAATTTTCAATGCACGGGAGTCTGTGGGAGATGCGACAAAATCGCTCCTCTCAGCACGCCTGGACGCGATATTTGGGCCAAAATGATGTCATTCCCATAACAGTCGGGAAATTGATTGCAATCAACAAATTCGACAAGCTTACTGCAGTTTTCCGGATGCTCAGCGAACAAAAATAATGGCTTTGTCGTTTGTTAGCATGTTCTGCATACTGGTGCTGATTACATTAATTCCTTCAATTCTCTTTAGAAGTGAATCTTAACTAGACCGCATGAGTCCGCCTTAACTTGTTCAAAGGTGCAAGATCCAGCAAACATTCAAAATCAGAATTTGTGACATTCTCGCAAAAGGTTCTAGTGGAAAAAAAAAATGCGAAAACCCTGCTCATGAAGCCCAAGTTTCACACGGTGCTGGAATACCGGGAGTAGCCTACTGCGCACCTGGCGGACAACACTTAGCAGACGACACCATCAGCGTCTTTTCCTGTCGTCTGCTACGCAATATCTTTTGGCAGGATATTCCCCACTGTTAGCAGTGTATGTGAAGACACGACATTGAGGGCCCGCGCTCACATGACACCAGAAAGCTGTGATGTTTTTCGCATCTTCCGCTGTAGCATTCTGGGGAATCCCGCTCTTGTGAATCGCTACAGTTATAGTCACTACAGAGGTGTCACAAAAATGCCGATTCCAAACGACCTTAGGTCGTGTACACGTACCTGTAACGTTTCCGGGAGGGGAACTTCCATGTACGGTAGCAAGTTGATTTGTGCCAGTGTGACGCTTGGATATGTGTTGAGTGGGAACTTTTTTCTTATCATTTCAAGAGCCATTTTCACTTCACCCTGGGTACCTGAATGCAAAAACATGTTCTTGCTTTTGAGTCAACATCAAGATTTGACAACTTATAATGAGAATTTAAGCGTTCTAAAAATAAATTCGTACCTATCTACATATGTATTACTAAGCTATCGAGGCAGTTTTAGACATTTTGAGGGCTGTTGGAGCAGCTATCGGAGTAGATAGTGCCATTTTTGCAGGTGAATTATACGGCCAGGTGGACATTCTCTCGAAGGGAATATGCATAAACTAGATCACTAATTACCCATAATTCATTAAATAACTTCTCTATTAGAAGCTTTTGGGCAAAAAGTGAGATTGTACAATCAGTAGTACAATCCTTAAGTGCTCTCAGAGTTTTATTTAAGAAATCAAATGATGAAACCAAACACCCTGTATAGCGACCACGTATGTTATATTCGATTTGAATAACACTTCCTCAAATACCCTGAATATATTTGAGTCATCGATCGCCTACTGTAATGGCATGCACATCTGGCGGTTCCAGTTTCTACGGGCTAAATTTGGCAGATTTTCAATTCCAATATGTGCGACGCTAGAATGTTCTTTATTTTGTAGTGCAACATGAAACGACTCAAGCTTTTTGACCAAGTTTGTTATGAGTGTCACATGACATGAACACAGACACTATGTCATCACGTGAACGAAAATGTCATTTTGGATTTCGACACTATAGCCCTCTCTCTGCACAGGGGAACAGGTAAAGCTTGATTCTGGTGGTGATGATGGAACTGCTTGCCATGGTCATGAGGGGGTCGTTCACCCTGGGCCGACTTCGCAGGGAACTGTGCTCAAGTCACAAAGCAAAAATGGGGGGAGTCATAGGCTGACAAGGTTCCCCGCTTGTGTCCCACCGAAGAAACCACGCGTCCCACGCCCAGAGATGGTAACCCCTTATTTCAGTGACAGACAAGTGAGGTTGCTCCATGGGCAATAGGGGAGAGACGGAAACTAAGGAGCTGCACAGACAGCTGACCATAGCGTACTGTTCATCTTTAATACTGCTAATGAGCCTGCATAAGACATACTACTCTATATCTTTGTACATGTGTTAGTATTTTAGAAACACACAGTTTTAGTGGCGTATCTTTCAGTGGTTCGTTTCAAATCAGTGGCCATCAGGAATGCCCAAACAAGCAGGCGATGGCCCCCGGATTACAGAGGAAAGCTCAAACCTACCTTCAACAGCACACAGCTTGAGCTTTGGATTGAAAGGGTGTCGTCGAACAAACACGTTGGCATTGGACTGATCCTTGATGGCAGCAACATTGCGCCCTCCTCGTCCAATGAGGCGGCCACAAAGATCTTGAGGAAGCTCAAACTCGTACACCGTGGGGAGATCCTCTGGAATAGTGGGGGTAGAGTCCGACCCAACGTGAATGTCGCTGCTCCCCTTGCCACTGTCACTCGAGCCCTGTGTCGAAACCAGGACTTCTTACACAAAGCAACGTAAATTAAGCACTGATTGATGGCTGTATCATCAAACGATCCTCGACTCGACAATCCCACCTCAACTCCAATGAGCAGAGGAAAGGAGTGCGCCTCCACTTGAGGACACATTTGAGGAAACTCCGGCGGAGCTGTGTTTTACTGGAGGAAAGCGTGGAGGTCTTCCTCCGCTCCGGGGGCGTTCAGAGTCAGGGTGAACAGCATGAGTGGATGGTCGAGTACGAGGATTGTTTGAAGGAGTACTGAGGGCCATCCAATTGTTTTCAGTTTAATACATCTGATTAAAGTATATGTGTAAGGTTGCTGAACAGCACAAAACGTTTTGTTGCATAAATTTTTTTTCCAGAAACAAACAAACAAAACAAAAAAAAGTACACAAACACAGCCGCGCACGGTCACTCTCGACTCGCCCTGTGGGGTGTAACGAGAAAGAGAAGGACGACCGATGACGCCATAACGTCAGCGCGGTCAGTCCACGTCAGCGCCTGCCTTTTTCTTTTTCTTTGAGGGCTTTCTCCCCTTTTGTAGCAGGAAGACCAGTAACCTCAGGGGAGATTAGAGATTGAACGGGTGACTGTCTGCGTGGAGGATTTCATTGTCCCACCGGAGTTTCCCTGTGTGCAATACTTCTTCAGAGCCCTGCACAGCTGACTAGCAGACAACATTTCTCTTAACTAATCAGCGAATGCAGACGGTATGTTGTCAGCACAAGGTGACAGGCTGGTACTGAGGCGCATAAATTCAACTTCTCTGATAATTATGACTCTGTAGGGTGAGTTCCTTCTCATGCTGCATCTTACTGGCCTACTCAACAGTTTTACAGAAAGAAAACAGGGTGCTAAAAATTACTTCCGTGCTACCTTAAGAATACGTCCCTGAAAGAAACACATAACAATAATATGGTAACGTAATTTATTCACGTAATTAATTTATGTTGTACATTTAGGCCGTAAGCAAGTAAACACTGCTAAAATGGGGGAAATTCACTAATCGCTGCAATGATACTCTTGAGAGACTGGCGAGCTGCACAACAGATAGAACTTCTGCAGGAGTAGGCCCGCCCTTTTCCCCTTTAGGCCCGCCCGCGAGTAGGCCTTTATTGACACGTTACGTGAGACACCCTGTATACTACGTGGGAGGTGCACACTGCTTGACATTGCTCAGACTACAAAGTGTGAGTTGAGTAGGACTATGTACCATTGTACTTTGTGACGTCGTCAAAAGCTTTCGAGATAGCTACACGCTACAGCGGTCTGTCCAATCACAAGGCGGTGATAATAGTGTATTCACAGACTGGTATGGTACTCCGTTCAGGTTCGCAAGAGAAACCTCGTGCTGCTACCCTCTTATCTGGGAGAGGGACCAAAGAGGTCACTCTGCAGGCAATAGGGGAGAGAGGGAATCTGAGGAGCTGTGCAGGCAGCTGGAATACTCGCATAGCGTAGGCTCTTCGTACATTGAGAAACTATAGTCAGTGACAGCTTAAGTCCTACAATTGGGACCGCCCACTCATCCGTGGAAGGCTCCTGCGATTGGCTACCAGCCTTTGCAGGATGCCCCTGCTTCGCGATATAGTGCCAGCTCTCTCTTTCTCTACCCCCAGTCCCCACTTTGCCGCACCACACTACACTACACTACACTGCACTCACGCGCAGAGCGACAATTCCAACTGACATGCTGCAGCAGCAACCTTTGTTTTTTCATGTAGTCTGCTTGAAAAGCAAAACGGCACACAAAGCAGCAAAACAGCTTTTACCAGCCTCTGAGAAGCGCTCAACAACACAAAAACAACTTCCTTTAGATTTTATGTTGCTAACAACCTGCTACGAGGGGAAAAAAAGTATTCTTCTTTTGCTTCGACCTGCTCTCCGCAAGCAGACTTCATCACCCAGGCACAATGCATTTCATTGCTTCATGTTGAGAGCTGATTGATTGATTGATTGATTAGGTGTTTAATGGCACAAAGGCAACAAAGGCCATAGAGCGCCAAAACCATGGTGAGTGTGTCGGAGATGATTATGGGAAAGATGATGTGAGAGAGAGTGTGTGGTAGTTAAAACCTATCTACCTATGTTGAAAGCGGATGAATGCTTGTAGAAACACCACAACAGACATGTCCTCTAATTTTCTTAGTGAATGATACTTGGAATCAGAATGCCAGCAGCTGGTTTGAGCTCCGTCACACAATCGCAAGGATTGTTACGTGAAATGCAAGGTGCTTCGTTATTGTGACAAGCCAGGCACATTCTTTTCGAGAAACCGGCATTACAAGCAACCATATCTTGTGCAGTAGTATACCTCACCAGATGTTGTAGACAAACATGACAGATAGAGGTCTGTAATTTTTGTTGTTCCTCTTCTATTCACAAGCTGAGGAGAACAAATGACAGATTTGGAAGAGAACTTAGAGCCAGTAAATAGTGTTCTGGTTTGCTTTGGTTCTCAGAGAGTATGTGTACCTATTGTTTCGGCCACGGGTTCCACTTCTGACCCACATTTATCTTTTTGCCTGACATTATTTGTTGCGTGCTCAGTTGCCTAGCAACTTATTGTCCATTAAATAACTAACACTGAACTGACGATGACATTGCTCGGATTACAAAGAAATCGCATAACGTGACAGCTGCAAGAAGAGAGAGAGGGGATCTTAAACCATCATCGTCAGACCTCAAAGTATTCTACTCATGTTTGCAGCTGTAGTTAATGCGGTTTATATTTCTGATCACAAAATCACTTTAGACTTCATCATTGTGTCATTCCTCACGATTAATCGTGATACACCCCCATATCTAGTTCAAAGAAGTGACAACCACAACTTCATGCACTATAGCAAACTTCATTCAGCCGCTCCTGAAAAGGTGACGAGCTCTCCAGCAGAAGCCTGAACAAACCACAAAACACGAGCAAAATGGCTGCTATTCATCACACTATTCTTCCTGATGATTAACACCCGTAAAGTTTGTTGAAACCTCAAAATAATTCCATAAAGTTTGCAGACGTCCATTTATATTTGAAACCTACCACCAGCAGCCACATATCCTTAACTAAACTTTAGTAATCCTCAAAACACTGTCGTGACATCCTCAAAGGTGTAGGCCAACACATAAATCATTCTGAAACCGAACCCATATGTGCATACTGTCGTTCTCACTTCCAGAAACTGTGCTTTGCTAAATCATATTTGGTGTACAGCACCTTCAATGCACAGCACCGAAGTGCTCCTTGAAACCTCGCATTATCGAGGTAGCTGTCACTTCTCCGAACAGGCCATTAAAGATCCATTCTGTCAAAGCAGCTCGCAGCACACAAACAGTAAGCCTTCAACCTCTAGCAGAATGTCTAGGGTTCCCTTCGTTTTCCGGTTAAACCCGATATTTCACAATAGTTCCCCCCCCCGAACAACCTTTCAAGAATTCGGGTAAAACCCGATATCTACCTGAAATCCTCGCAGTCCCTCAACTTGTCGTTCTCTGTAAACTGTCGGAAAAGTGAATCGTAATATCAGCAAAGAGAGCTATTTGTGACAACCTATTTGTCCTCCTTTTATGATCCCCTCCTGCGGGAGTCGAAGATGAGCTTTTGTGGAGCTCGGGCAAGTGTTTGAATACTGCGATCATTCACTACCCCAGCTCAGAGCGGAAATATAAAGATTCTTGTTTCTCATCCCAGTGTCACAGCAGTGGCTCGTCTCATATGCCTCCCGTTTTACCCGAAAATCCCCCGGTGACATACGAAACACAGATCATAGCGCCCGATTTCCCCCCCGATTTCTCGTGTCTAAATATCACCCGATTTTTCCCTCTCGAATTCGAAAAATCATAAAACCCGAAAACTAAGAACCCTAAGAATGTCTAGGAGTGCTCACCAAGCCCACAAAGCTGAAGTAGACGTCCACGTATGGAGCCTCGTCCAAGTAGACCTCATCTACATCGCAATTATCCTGCATCTCTTGCTCGAGGATCTCTTCCATGAGAAGCAGGCGGTCCTCGTCGAGCGAGAAGCTGAGGCATCGATGCATGCACGACAGTTCTGCCTCTGTACAGCACATTATTGCACTTTTTTTCCCGTAAGCCACTCGCGGTGTATCGACACTACCAAGACTTGCTGCAGCACTGAACGTGGAAGGGAACAGCTTTTGCGTCAAGAGTCGGAGAGAGGAAGAAAGAGCAGAGGGACAATGTACAGCTGTTTCCACAGGCTCTCAAAGGAAGGGAGGGCAGCCGCATGTGAAGGCAGGCACATGCAGGCAGCACGCAACGAAGATTTACGGCCGCTTTACGCGAAATGTCCCCTCTCCGAGACGCCGCTGCGGCGGAATTTGATGCGAGCTGCACCTGTGCTGGGAAACGTGCTGCATGAGCAGAAGGAGAATCGTGGCCGGTACAAAAGTCAAACTGCTGTGACAGAAACCTAATTATCTGTTCAGCTGTTGGACCGCGAGGCCAGAACGTATGAGTAAGGCAAATTAATTTGTGTCGGCTTTATGTAATGTTATAGTGCTAACAGGTGGTCGTAAGGAGAATGGTGAATATCTGAAAGGGCAGCCGTGGCAAGGGGGGAAAAAAGTAAAGAGAAAAAAAAAAACAGCTAAACAAACACTCCCAACAGCCACTCCATACACTTCACTGCTACACCCCCCAACCAAGAAATCGCGAACGGGCGAATGTCGGAATTCATTTTCATGAGGAGACCTGTTAGGGCCCCCTGAAACATCGCGGCTTTACAATGGCTTGTAACTGTTGTTCAGCCAGTATAGTCTTCTTAGTACCCTCAATAAAATGACAGCAGCGTTATACGTGCACGTCC
Source organism: Ornithodoros turicata (assembly GCF_037126465.1). Lineage (NCBI taxonomy): Eukaryota > Metazoa > Arthropoda > Arachnida > Ixodida > Argasidae > Ornithodoros > Ornithodoros turicata. The sequence goes on along the minus strand of NC_088210.1, from coordinate 16,086,909 downwards.
TAGTGCATTAGACACGCCCCCTCCCCCAACCCGATAATTCGTATAGGCTCCCATGAGCCTTTCACAGCACATTAAGCTTTGAAGGAACACCCGACAGATTTTTACACATTGCAGGACAGAGTAGGTCTCTTTTTCCTTCGTATAATTATACTGCGTAATTCAGATATCTCAAAAAGCTGTACGTCGATTTGTAGCACAATAGACTTCTCTGTAGCTCTATGCAATTCCTATGGTCGATAATTGTGGTTCTCAGCGACCCTGTGCTACAATTACCAGTTGGGATTCTGCAGATGGACCTTGGCAACAACAGTTCTACAGAATCCCGCTGCGTCACTTTGCACCTGCTCAGACACTGTGCCATTTGTTAGACCAAGACGATTACCGATGACGTGAAGCCGAATTTTACTTAGCGCAAGGAGGCTTTGATTCTTGTTACCACGATTTTGTTGCTTCCCATGTATTTGTGGATGACTAAGCTGGATGTATACAAATACCGGGGTAGTGTTTGTACCAAGCTTTAAACGGACTATCGCATCTGTCCCGGTCGATTCCGAAACTATAGTGCTGTTTTACTCCGCGTTCATCACCGATAATAACACCGAAAATCTGACGCGATTTGGTGGCTAAGGTAGAGAAACGGGGTAGTTGAAGTTTTACGCAGCAGAGAGACAAGGACAGAAAGAACCAGACGGGAAGGCTGCGTTCTTTCAAAAGAAAAAAAGGAGAAAGGACAGAAAAGAAGAAAGAAAAAGAAAAGAAGAAGAAGAAAAAAATAATTGGTGGCCTTGTTCCTGTGCAGTTTGATGTAACACACGGCAAGAGCAGACGACACATATTGAGAGTATTCTGGCATTCCCTCTCTGGAAACGTCACCAGGACAAGGCCAATCAGCGAGCACCCTTTTGTGCGGACGAGACCAATCAGGTAGCGGTTGGAGAATGAAGAATTACTGTAGTGTGGATGCGTCATCGGCTTTTACACGTTTATTCCGCATTCAGCGCAGTAGATGGAGCATTGGGGAGCCGAACAGTACCATACCCTCGCAGCACAAGTGATCTTCCGGTGAATATACGCAAGAATTACGGAAAAGAACCATCAACTCCGAACATCGGCCCACGTGTTATCCACACTAGAAAGGTGACAGTGTCGCCCCCTATACGTCGATCTCGCAGCGAATATTGCGATGCGAACGCCGAGCAGACGACCTCGGAGACAATCTCCTGCGCTGCACTCCCATTCGTGTGCATGGCTTACGTCATCACAGTGTTAGCTGCAGAGGGAGTACAAATCTTTAAAACTCATTTATTTAATATGCATGCCGTTTTCAGAAGAGGAACTTGGCCAGGGTGACTGTGAAGCGGTGACGAACATTACCGTATCGGTCTCATACATACGTTCCTGGATGCAATAGTCCCTTTAAGTGACTATCACACATATATATATAGTATGGTTATATGGTATGGATGGTATATACACAGAATATAGTATAGTATATATATATATGTACAGTAACTCCATCTGAATAGTACAGGGTTGATACTTGTTCTGCATATCTGGCATGTATGCAAGGTAGCAACTGCAACAAAAAGCACCTGCATTACAAAGAAAACTCAAAAGTAGCGTGTCCAGAGAAACTGTTTTGTGTGACAACGCAAGCAACGAGCAGGAAATGATTGGTTGATTGATTGATTCTGCGTTTTTTGGCAACAACAGCCTGGCGCAACAACAGCAAGGGTCAGCAGGAAACGAAGTGAATGATCCTCACCTCACTGTGCGCATCAGAGAAGGCCGTCTGTAGAGATAGGCTCGCATCACCCGTGCTGTCGTCTGCTGCTCTTCCTTCTGAGCTGGCAACATTGTCCCCGTCACAAGTAACTGCTGACACAGCTTTCTCTTGTGCACTGCTATCCACACAGGTCCCACTATCACTGTCACCCACAGGGGACACTATCGCCACCACCTCCTCCTCCTCTTCCTGTATCACTTCTTGTTTGCTATCCTCCGCGCATGACTCCGTCTTGGCTGGCATCCTCGCATCCGTCTCGACTCCGTCGTCTTCTTCATCCGCATCTAAGCAGAGGGTCGACATGTCTTTGGCCACTCTGTCCTCTTCCTCCCTTTGTTCGTTTTGTTTATCTACAAATTTCGGAGACTCCGCCGCGCTCGAGCTGACCAGACTCTCGCACAGGGCGGAATCCACCGACCCTTCCCTGCTCGGAACGTCGTCGTCCTCGTTCCTGAGCAGCTCGGGAGAGGGGGCCTCATCTTCCACGAAATCCGTGGAGGCCTTCAGGGCCATGATATCGGAATCGCAAACAGAGAGCGGCGTATCCTGGTCTGGCCTTTGAGACTGCGTGTCCGTGGATGCTTCCGGCTCCAGTAAAGGCTCGTCGACGCTTGCGAGTTGGGGAGGGTGCTGTTGATTGTGCCTCAGCCTTCTTCTAAAGAGGAACAGGGAGATGAGGAGCACAAGCGCAGCTGCCGGAACGGTGCAGGCTACGGCCGCACGAGGGCCGAGACCGGCCATGGGTTGCCTGCCTTTGGCCCGCGAGTGGTTCCCGTGGGGCACGCAAAGTCACGGAGAAATGCCTGCGGAAGAGAGACGGCAACGTCACTGGCACGTATACGTAGGGCTTTTACTCTTCGAGCGTAAAGTAAATTCACCAGAGTATTCGCGGATCAAGTAAATCGTGGTTACCCCTCGGTTCTGGAAGAAAAATTTGATGGAATCTGCCGATTAAAATGCACTGTGCGAAGTGTTCCATCCGACAGATGCACAAATATGCCAGAATTTTAATTTATTTAATTCATTATTTAATTTATTTAAATTTGCATTAATTAATTAAAATTTAAATAAAAATTTAATTTGATTAAAAATTAATAAAAATTAAAAATTGAATTCGCGACTGTGCACAACAGTAGCAGTGCCCACAACTACGACCACAACTTTCACGACTACAATCACGACAACTACTACAATCTTCACGACTTTGAAAATCTCATGTTGCATGCACACAAATGAAGCAAGCAAACAAATATATAAGAATGTACAATAGCAGAACTACTGGGAGTGAGTCTTCGAGGCTGTCACTACACTTCAACATGGACACAATCGAGGCCAAGCCAAAGTGTATCAATGCAATGAGATTTAAGAACATGCTATCAAGCTTCCCTCAAACCTACACTGAGGACATAACGGACACCAACTCCACTGAAAGTGTACAACGGAAACACATTTTGCCTTCCCCAAAGAATTCAAAGAATTGAACCCAAAGAATTCAGACTAATATGGAATTTTTTTTCTAGGGAAATTTCCTCTGAACCTTTGCAGCTAAAAATATTGAGACTGTGAATGCCTAGTGTTGCTGCACAAAATTATCCTCCAGAAATACTCTGGACACTAATTCTTATCACCTCCACTGCACCTACACAGACTGTTTTCCTCAAATGCCTATTTGTGAACTGTGTCAAGTAAAGTTTGTTCGTTTACGAGGAACAGTAAGCCCGACCTTATGGCGCTATTAGCTGATCTTATCTGAAGGGTGGTATCGGCCTTTGCTGTCGTGATCCAGATTCCTCAGCCTTGCTTCGCGGGCACGACAAATTTGCATATGTTTCTCACTCTTATTTGACGGAAATCAATCCCGTGTGGATACCATAGAGACCCACACATCTCAGCAGACGTGAAACGAAACGCTAGCTCACTTCACACATTCCAAGCCTCGCAGGTTTCTCACTAATATCGGAACGACTGCTTCACATACTGCAATACCAGATTTCTACCTCTACGTTGCAAACACGCTGCGAGACCTCCCTTCAAATGCACGTCTCAATTTCATAATTCTGCAGCCATACATTCTGTGGAGTTTCAAGCAAACAGGGATCGCTTTAGACAACGTTTCGAACAGCAGCAAGATGGCAGGACGACACACAAATCCTGTAACTTTCATTGGGACACCACTGTCAGCAAACGACCGATTGTTACAAGAATGCTTCCTCACACCACAAGTAACTTCGAATGATTGCAAGTGAATGATGAAGAAGCGCAAATAATATGACACACAATGATGCCACAAGATGAGCACAGCATGCCTCTTCAGCACACAACCCTCTCAACATAGCAAGTGCCTCCCTCTCTGTGCTTGTACACCACCACGGGTGACAGACATCCAGGGTGGTGTGAGCACGTGCCAACAGAAAAATGCATCCACCATGACTATTGCAGCAGAGATCCACCACCACAAAACACAAAGGCAGACTAATTACATTGCAGACGACGTCGCAGCTTGCCAAAACTCTGAGCAGTATAATCCAAGGGTAGAGCAGAGAGGGTAAAGGATCCACAGGAATCGTCACCTATGCCACAGACGGCCACCACATCGTGCTGAGCCAGAGATCAATGCACAACTGCCGGCGCAGTGACCTCATCTCCTGATACATAACCTGTTTCCCTAGACCAGTACCTATGTTCCAACTTGCTTGCCTCCCAGGCAGGGTGGAGTGACTGACCAAGATACGACTCTCTCTCCAACCCCCACTCCCATTACAAATTCATTTTGGGTCAATTGGGAGAGGGGGAACATTGTTCTCTCCCCCCTCCCTTCAGTGTCCTCTTGGACTAGTGGAGCAGATTGAATATCGAGCGAGGTGCAAAGCCACAAGGAAGGAAGGAAGGAAGGACGTGGAGAAAAAAAAAAAGAGTAACAATTATCTTGCAAGGATGTACAGGCTTACTTCTTTCGTCTCCCTCTCTGCATGACCACAATTAACTGTCTCGACAGGAAGTGGTCAAAAACAATTGAGTTAAGAGAGAAAGTGCGAAATCTCTTTCGAAAGCGGACGATGCCCCCGGTTTCATGAGAAAGCTTACAATTGAGCGTTCGCTAATGTCAGGCTAAAGCTCCGAACACTTTGTTTGGAGATTACCGCACACACAGTGTCGAAAATCAAGGTGTGCGTGCTAACACATGCTAGCACTACACCTGGGATTGGCGATTTGAAACGGCGTTACGAAAACGATTAGGCCTGTCATAACAATGGAGACGGGAGGCAGTTATGGCCTGCACCTGTTGTAGTTACAGGCGAAGCAAAGAATGTGTTAGTAGCAGATGAAGGGATCGACATTTTACGGGTATTATCGGTCCTCGATTAAACGTAAAATGGTGGTGCACACAGCAGAACTCTCTTCCCTTCAGGTTGTGGCCAAAAATAGAATGGAAAAGGCAGAGCAGTAAACGGGTCATCTGCAATGTGGAATGAAGCAGTCCGGATATATGTGACATGACTGTAGTACAAAAGTCTTGGCCACTAAATACCTTCTCGGCTATGCATTCCTTTTTAACATATAGTCTCTCCACTGGTCAGGCGTGAGTAGCAAAACGCACACTCCGAAGAAACAACTTCACACAAGCACAATATGCACAGACACACTGAGCAACCAGATTGTGAAAACATGACAGAAGAAGGTGCTAACGACAACACATTTGCCAGCAGAGTAGACTACTAATTTTGTCTTTCTGGCACATTGGGTGGAACTGGCATCATACACACAAAACAGCTTGGATTCTAGCCCAATTTCATGCAACGAAACTAAGAAAATGGCCCAAGAGAGAAGAAATCACGAAAATGTGCGCCACTTGCGACGGCACAGCGGAACAACAGTGTTTTCCACGACCCTATCAATGGAGGAAACATAAAGGCTGCGCATCTCACCATGCGTAAAGTCCGTAGCAGCAGCAGCAGCATTCCTTTTCGCTCAGTGGGAATAACTTAACTAGATCCCTCTGCTCAATGCCGCCCCGTTGGCAGACGCATAAACGCTTACGTAGCACCGTGAGCTCTCAATACAGAATGGAACCTTCGGAGATACGGCAACCTTCAAACTAATCTCTCGAGCTGGCTGTCCGTACGACGCATGCAGCAAAGATATCAGCACGTTAGCTGTTGCCTCTATCCCGTGATGCTGCTCGGAATCGTAGAGAAGACGTGTGATGAAACTGCCATGAAATAGTGTGTTCCTATTGATAGCACACTATTGTTCTCGTGATGGAGGACGCAGATGTGTACAGGCTTTCTTCTGTGATATGACCACTCTGAAAGCCGTCTATGGCAAGAAATATACGTTAGACGCGTGAATATGCTCTCTTCTAACGTTTGCTGTTCCACGCTACCAAGGTTGTTAACGTTACTTTTAAAAAGTACCCGAGTTACAGTTACGGAAAAATACACTGGTACAGTTACAGGTATCAAATAAAGAAGAGTACTTGATACTTTTCCAGTTACTTTCCTCCAACATCTCCAAGAGATAGCTAAATCATAAAGCACATCTTCTTGGTTCACCCAGCATATGGAACAATGTATTTCTTAGTCATAAATGACTAATTTATTTTTTAAATTTATTCTAAAATTTCATTTCAGTAACAAATTATAAAACTTGCAATGGAATATTCTGTGATGTTTTCTTTTTCGCATTCTTTGATCTGTAATTAATATGACCTTGGTATATTCTATGCACATTAATGTACTTTGCTATGTATTGTTTTCCTTTTTATTTTCAGTACTTCTACATAAATATCCTGCCCATGGTACCACACCTCTACTACAATGCCTGTCTGCACTGTAGGGTATTTCAATAAAAAAAAAAAGCTGTTTTCATTTACAGTACATTGACTAGATGGTATGCATCCATTTACGTCTTCTACCCCCTATCCCAGTTGTTTATAATAATTTGGCTTACATTACCCATATTTGTGTTCAATCACTTGCCTAGATAAAAATACACGCGGTGAAAATGTTATCTAATATTTTTCTCGAGATACAAAAAAAGTACACAGTTACATAACCGTTCTAACGCGGGGGTTGATGAGGAGCAGCACTGTAACTGTTTCACTATGGATTTGGTAGCTTCTATTCAAGGTCAAGGAATACTTGGTAGGCTCATGCTTCTGTTTATGCTTTCTCAACTTCAAGAAGGCATCCAATGATGCTTTTTATCCGTAATTTGGAAGTGAAATATGATGACACTTTGACTTTTAACATGTGAAAAAAAAAAAAAAAAAAACTTTCATGCACATTAATGTTTTGTGCATACATTCCATTCTGGAGAACAAGAGCTGTGCTGTACCTTTGTGGTTAAAAATCAAAAAAAAAAAAAAAAAAAAAAACAAAAAACATATTGCACCAAGTGCAGCTAGTTGTCACATCCTTTTACCAGTTTCGTGCACTGGATTGTTGAAGATCAAAATGTGACACAGAGAACAAAGAAGTCAGTTCCAACTCTTTCCAGACCAAAACTGACTCATAGGAGAGGAATAACATTTACAGACACATTTTGTCTTACCTGAAAGGTCAGATCATATCTATGCGTCTCACACATATCCATAGCATTTTCCATCATATTTTCTTCCTACCACCGATGTCTATCATCTTGCATGCATATAATATGCATGCCAGATAAAGTGGGCCTCGTATGTAGTGGTCTCGTGTGAGATTCCAAAATAAAACGCATAATGAACAACCAAAGCAAAAATTCGTGAATACTTTTATTCTGAACTTAGACAACATCCAGGTAAACCCCCGGCTGCGAGCGTACGGAGTTGTGTTTAGGCAGATGCAGCTGTGAAGCAGATGAACATACGAACATGTAAATACGACCCCCATTGAACGAGTTACTACCTAGCACACCTAAAAGTGTAGTGTACACTACGCTACGAAATCTACAGGAAAACGCAGTAGAGAAAGAAGCAAGAGACGGTACTTATAGCTGAGAAAGCAGAAACACAGCCGCGGGGGATTGCCATTACAGGCCATACACAAGCGCCTCATGCAGACTATATTTAGCAACAGAACATATCAGCTACCCAGCGTTTCGCCTCAAAATTATGAAGAATCACATTTCACTATAAAACAAAAAACAAAAATATCCCACAATGACAACCTTTGCGCAACTACCTGTTGATTTTGATTCTGACACGACGTGATCAGATTAAATGACGTGCTCGAATATCCAACACACACGTGTTTATGTGTTTTCTTTCTTTCTTTTTCGTCATATAGAGGAGATGCAAAGAACTAGGCAGCAATATGAACACATCGAGAAGATATGAAGACAATCTGTAACAACGAAATACGGTACAGATGCAAAACAAACAAAATTCGTGCGCAGCTACGGACGATTTTCAGGCTACTTCACACGCATGGACGCTCTGATTCAAAATCTTAGGAAACCAGATGCCAATATCTTTTACCACGGTGCCCCGCAAACGATACTGGTATTTAAAATTTTACTGTGATCAATCATACGCTACCAACAGTGCATCAGGCTTAGGTATCTCCGCACGAAAACACAATATGGTGGGTTTGCATCGCCACCAGAATGCATGACAAATACCAATGAACACCGCACTTACCAAGATCAAACCGCAGCGTACCTTCCCCCCACCGAAAGGATAAACACTATTAGTTACGAGAGATGTTCCGTATTCGTTACCAGCACAAATGTACGGTTTTGCGTACAAATAACTTCACCCCACGTGGCTAGCAACTCTGTCGCCATGAGCAAATGTTTCTCCTTGGGTCTCGAACAATCACGATCTAAGCGTGATTTGAAACGATGCGTAGGAATACACTGTGTGATTAATTCTTTAACTTTTTGCAAATTATTACGGATGTTACAAATTATATTTGGAAAATACGTGTTTTTCAGGTTAAAGTTGAATTTCTTGGGTTTTAAGTTACTTCATAGAACAACATACCCACTACCACGATCGTCAAGTAACAGTTTGTACTATTGTACAATTTTCACTTCTAGATTGCAAAGCTGTAATGCCTTAAAATATCCTGCTGTAACAATTTTAATTATTAAATATATCCTACCGCAAATAGGACGGCGCTACAGGACGGACTACTTCTCCGCGCGCATGAGAAAGGTGCAAAGCGACAAAACAACATCGAAACCAGTCGAAACCAGCGAAACACAACACATGAAAGAGCTTGCAAATGGACGTCGGTGTTGTGAATATGAAGTGGTGTGCGAGGCCGTTTGTTTGTAAGAACGTCGCATCATATTTGTAATAGGAGCATTAGGTCACATCAAACATGAGCGTTCCCAGACTATACCGAGCAACAACGGTGGCAAGAACGAAACAGATACAGAAATGAATGGAGAGGATGCACAGTAACACGGCGCAGTGGGTTATCCCTTGTGGCGTCATCTCAGCTCTTCGCCGTTTGGATATTACGTGTTGTGATCTTCGGTTTAGGCATTATGGGTCTCCCATAGCCTTCGATATAGTGAATTCAGCTCGAGGAATGGCTCGGTCCTCCGCATCTTTCGCTGACACTAGGCCTAACAGAAAGAGATCATCTTAGACAAAGGGTTGCTCGGTGTTGTACGAAGAAACAGCAAGCCTTGCAAGTCTGACTTTTGGACAGTGGACATGGAAGCTGTCGGTGATTTTGAGTACAATACTAAAGACTTGATCGGCCACGGTGCCTTTGCTGTGGTTTACAAAGGGCGCTATCGAGCGGTAAGTGTTGTTTACAGGGTAACTGGGTGCGTGTTAGATAACTATCACTAACTACGCCGTCTGCTCTTGGGTGTTCTGCGTCAAGTATCGAAACTGCCAGGTTGATGAGGACACGTTTAGTGGTGTACGGAACTCAGGTTGGTCTCCACGAAAATGGTGGACAGCATAGCGCTTTCGCTCTCTATTGATTTTCAGGCTGTGCGTGTCATTTGGTTTTCGTATATTTTATTTTTTGTACTAGCCTTCGCATAAGGTATGAATCTGACCTGTCGTAATGATCCTGCATATTCATTCAAATTAATTGAAGTTGTCTCGCGCACGTAGTGCCCAATCACACCAGACGTTCAGAACACTCAAGGGCTTAATCAATCCATCCATCCATCCATGCAGGCAACGCACATGTCATGTCTGAAATATTGAGGGTATGTAACAATTGTCAGCTATGAGCCCGGAGATTTGTCTCTCGTTGATCTCTTTAGATTTTGACATTGCATCAGCAAGTAGGCGCTGCTAGCTACAAGCCAAAACACCTTCGCCTCGTAGTCAAACTTCGTGTGTTTTCCACGGTAGTTGCATGTGTTCTTTTCGTTGTCTGCGTGTCCGAGTAGCCGGAACGCTTGTTTACCAGACGCCAGTGATCTACCGGAACATATTTTCGCATTTGCTCATCACAACTGGCGTATCCCATTTTGACATGAAGGTCGCAACGCAGAGCGCTTCCCTTGCAAGACCAATCGCGTTATTGCTATCGTACAACATACAACAGTTGCTGCTTTGAACGTGAGCATGACAACATAGCGTGGTTTGACGCCGAACGTTTCTGCACCTGCTGGTCTTTCCCACTGGTGACGCAGATCGCGTGTTCTTTTTAACCTCCAAGGTCCACATGCATGGTTTTGTACACATGAGAAGTACGGGGCGGCTCATCCAGTGCATAGTGGTACAAGGTTGTCTGAGTTGGGCTGCTTCGAGGCTGTGGGGAATCGAAGCAAGTCGGTTACGTGAAATGAGTACACTCAGCTTTAGAACGCGGCGAGAAAAAAATAAATACATACATAAGAAAGGAAGCAAACGCTCTTCTTGTCCCGCTGGTCTCGTAGTAGTTTGTTTTCTTTTTCACGGAGAATGCTTTCTCGGACTTCTCTATCCTTTTTTTGTTATTCCGTGAAGGAGGTCTTTTTTGAGAGACCTCTTCAGTATAGTATTTAAGAAAGCATTAATATATCTAACATCGTGCATGCAAACGTGGTGAACATTTTTGAAGAATGTGATATGTCCTCAAACGGTGCCTCTCGATGAACACAAAATAGATCTGTGAGATCTAGATCGTAGCTACAGCTTTTATTGTGTATCTGGTGAAAATTTCACTATCAGGACAATCTGTCCTGCATCTCACGTGTGGACGGGTGAGTTGAAGTAGGGGACACATCTATATGAAATTTGCGAACACTCACAACACAGGTCCCTGAAGCTATGTCGCTAACGTCCAACACGAACAGATGGTGACAGGCAGCACAAGCTTTGCGGTGTGCATACAAAGTCGAGAGGGCCAGGTGCAAAAAATAACCGCGACACTGATAGTATCCGGGTGATCCTGCCCATAAATATGCTTGCAGTTTGTATCCTTGGAGTTTGCACATCGCAGTCACTGCGTTGTACACTGAGATCTCTCATGCCTCTCCCGAACGATCTGTGTCTGACGGAGCCATGTTGCTCGTCGTCTGCTTTCGGCTCGTGCTGGTCTTCTGCTAGAAATTGCGCTGTCGTCTGCCAGAAACACGACCTGCTTAAATAGGTCGTGATGATGATGATCTGGTGGTCTAAAAGTCGTTTATGACTAAAAAAATATATGCATGCAAAAAAGAAACAGGAAAGAATCCGAAGAAAACCCGGGGATACACCCTGATAGAGATTCGAACCGATGTCACCTCCCCTGGGCGTAGGTGTAGTAGTATCGCAGGCCCCCTGAACCACTCATCCACGGGAGCTGGTCTTGAGGAGGTCATTGGTCGAGACTGACCTTGATCCAAACAGCTGTAGCGTGCATTGGAGCACCCTTCAATCGCGGAAGTGACTGGCCTGTCTCTGTTGTCGACGGGGAGGCCCTCGACCTTTGCGTTATCCTAGTGATCTTGCTTTTGCGGTAGCATTTGATGGAATGATGTGGAAGTTGATTTTTCTTCATGCCACGGGGTGTGGATCACCAAAGCAGCTGGTTGCAAACTTTACTTTTAGAAAGATGACATATGAGACAAGCGATGGCTACATGGGGGCAAAGCATACAAGTTCTGTTCTAACCATACATACAGTCGTCTTACTACGAGAGTTTAAAATGACGTCATCTCTTGCTAAACGTTCTACACTTAGCATTCCCGTGCTGATCCGATATTCCCCCTTCCAAAATGCAGAAACCAGAGTTACCCGTGGCCATCAAGAGCATCACCAAGAAAAACTTGGCTAAGTCACAGAATCTCCTCGGCAAAGAAATCAAAATATTAAAGGTGAGTTCTTGTGTCCTTGCTGTGATCGGTGCGGGTAATTAACATACTGTCCGTTTCTAGGAACTCGCAGAGCTTCACCACGAAAACGTCGTCGCTCTGCTAGATTGCAAGGTGAGGTCCCATTCTTTGATTTCTGTTTGAACGTGGACATCATGTAAGATGTCTCTCTCTCTCTTTCACGCAGGAAACAGCCCATCATGTCTACTTGGTCATGGAGGTAAGCACTATTTCGTGGGGGGTAGAGGGGTGTGACAAAATATTCCATGCTAGGGTCCACGGTGAAGCGAAAGAGTGTGTTGCTAACAGGAAATGCGAACCGTTTTTAAAAATAATCTCTCTCGAACAATTGTGCGCAAACTGATACACGCCAGGAACTGCTTTGTTAACGATGAAAACGGTGGAATATCACGATCCACGTGGGAGGCACATGGCAGCAACATTTCTGGGCCAAGCGACAGAGGAAGGGAATACCGTCGAGTCACGTGAGCGCAGCTGTCGCAGCCGTGTTGGGTGGCGTGTGCAACAACCCATTCGCATTGCAGGAGCAGCAGACTGCGTGTCGTCTGCTTTAAATGAACGAAGTTTCCTGGGCAGTTGCATCAGCCGCTCATCGTGCATTTGGCAACGGCTGAATCCGGGGAGCGTGCCAAGTGGCAAGGAGGTCGCGATTTGTTCTTTCTTTTTTTTTTATCTGTCGTCGTTGTATTTTCTTGCACGTGCGAAATGCGTCGGTGATACCGAAAGATTGCGAAGTTATACATCGTTGTGTTGACAACGCAATACGGCAAACGTTGAATACGGCTCAGTTCGTGCATGATGCAAACGCAGCATCTGGTGCACAGAGAGCCTGCGCGCTGATCGACGTGACGTCAGCGCCCCTAGCCATGAAAACGAGCCGCTAACAGCCGTATTGGGCAGCCATTCGTAGCCGGACTTCTTATGTTGGAAATCGTCTGCGGCGATTGGACAAAGCAGACGACACCGCGTCTTTGTATGTCTACGCTGCGAAGGAATGAGAGTCGGCACGGAGCAGTTGGCTTGAGTCACGCCCCAGGACTGTTTGGGTTTTGAAAGGTTCAATTTAAATATAGCCTGAAGTTACTGTTACCAGGTGGTATTCGGTAAGAGAGAATGCGTGGTGGAATACCACGAGCGTGTGAGTTTATTTGCGTCCTTCGCGTTTCCTTACGCGTACGAAATGAAAAGCCCTTCCGCGAAAGGTCATAAGGCGACGGGTTGCTATCGGGCCCAGTCGCGTGCTACGCGTGCTACTACACATGAACATACGGAAAGATCAATATGTAAGACTCAGCCAGAAGATCCCTGAAAAAATTGAAACCTTGCAAATTCATACTTTTTAAAGGGATATTTTCGTTATCCAAGGGACAAAATTTCTCAATAAAAAAATAGTAGAGTCGACAGTTCCACGGAAAATTATGAAGACAAATGCAATATATTTTTCTTGAAGACAGAAATTTGCACCATCTTGAGGGGAAAATCCTGCGAAAATCCCAACACTAGGTCATGTTTACGCGTTGTTGTGTTTGCTGCACTTTTTTGCGTTCATGTTTTGAGCAACGGCGAAGCAAAAAAATAAGAGTTGAATCAGCTGTACCACCCCTGTGGATACGTTGCAACGTTTCGTTGTATTTTTTTCCTAATTGTGAAGTGCGAGAGCGTTTGAAAGAGCTTCCGGTCGAAATGCAGATGAGAACACCCTCTCACCCACGCAAGCATTCACAGACTCGTCTGTACGCCCTGGCCTCATTATGTACGCCTTGTGGAACTTTCTGTTGATACTATTTGGCATTTGTCCCGGGAGAGTTAGCTGTACCAGATGAAACTCCGTCCGTACTCATTATCATTCAAATAAAGTTGTTGTTGTTGTAGCCTTACCAGCACCCCCCCCCCCCCCAAAAAAAAAAAGTATAAATGCTTAAACCCTCTATCAGATAAAGTTGAATTACGCATGGAAACCGTAAGTGATTCCGGAGGGTCCAATCAGTTCGGTGTATTTTGAGAACTGCAAATGTCGCTGCTGCAGCGTATCACCGATTGCTACACCCATATCAATTGTCAATAATATAATTGCAGTGGCTGTGTGCTGCAATTTTGCTGATGACAGCGAAATTGTTTGAGAGAGCTGTGGAGAGCGCGTTTGTTGACATTGCAGAAGTAACGTCTGCGGCGTCAAACGTGTCGTCTGCCACGAAAGTTCGGAGAGCCATAATGGCGATGGAGCTTCCCTCCGGGTACTTCGAGCAAGGCCAATGCAGGCGCGTCTCTAAATTTAATCGAAAGAGAGGAAACAAGGCACGCGTGTACTTAAGAGGTTGTTTGTTCCGCACGTAAAGATTGTCCAATTACGGTACGCCATCGAATAAACGTAATAACGCCGGATTGGGCCATTTCCGGCGCAAAGGTGCAGGGATGCAGGCTTCACGTTCGCCGGAATAGCAACAGGATATGGAAAGCGAGTAGTTGATTCTGACTCCTCCAAGGGCCGTTATCTGGAGTAGCTGTTTGGCATGCGCTGGTTGTGTTCCTCCGGTTGTAAAATCGGAAAATCGTGATACGCGGATTTGGGATCTTATAAAATTGGCCCTATAAAAAAGATAGTGTTGCAGATCTGTCTGGGGGATGTATCTTTTCCAGACTGCTGATTGCGGCGTCAAACTCCGTTTCGCTATATTTTCTTTTTGTACGTTTATATTTATTTTCTTTAAGGTGCAGTTTGATTCCAGATACATACACGTTCAGTAAGTGAGCCCCTTTTAAGAAGATTGCAACTCTTATAATATCTATTCCGCTTTGTGTCTTGATCCTCGGCAGACGCCGTAGCGGTTCCGTTGAATGAGTTTCGTGCTACGGACTACGACCTGTTAGCTCGAGTGATTCCAGCAGTCCATGCAGCCGAGAGTTTGGGGCTGAATTATTCCGCGCTGTGGGAGAGCGCTCTCTCAACCGCTACTTTTATTCTTGTTATTTTCCCGCAGTGGTTCAAAGCTTACCGCCCTTGACATCACGTAATAATAATAATTGGCTGCGTTCGGGTCCGGTTGTATCCGCAGGTCTTCGCGTCACTATGTATCCGCGAAATGGCGCGTTGAAGCGGGGCATCCGTAGCGTGTTGCTGCAAGCCCGGGGATTACGTAACATTCCTAAGGCGGCTTTGAAGAAGAAGAAAAAAAAAAAGTCTGTCGCGTAACATTTTCATTAGACGTGAGTAGTAACAAGTAACTGTGACTAGGTACTTTTCTACGAAAGTTACTCAGGTTCTACAATATTTTCTCGAGCTTTGAAGTACCTTACCGTTCTGTCCAGCTGGGAATTCCACGGATTTTGTCATCCCGTAGGAACGAACTCCAACCGTGCTTTTAGGGTCCATGGAAAATGTGTTTATAACAGGGTATAATGGTACTAATGGTATAGCAGTGGTTGGAAGGTACAAGTACTAAAACACATACTTTGAAGAGTTAACCTTATTCGGCTTTTTTAGATGTAACCGTAGAGTAACTATAGTTAATTATTCGAATGTGCTAACTGTAACTGAACTAGTTACATTTAAAAAAAAAAGATCTCTTATTCAGTTACTCTTTTTGCAGTCTAACTATAACTCAGTTATTTTTCGAGTGGTATACTCATGAGTTATTTTCATCCTACGAATTCAGTGACCAGATCAATACTCAGTACCAATTTCGAGCTCCGCGGATCAATATTATGCGCTGTCGCCTTTCATAACTGTTTCTCGTAGACCAAGCCCCGAGTTTCGTAACGACACAAAAGCAATTTCCTGCCATCTTCTTTCTGTATCTCTCGTGAAGTACATATCATGTTACAAATGAAAGATCGCCTGTGAAGATGTGTCATATATGGGTTGCGCGAACGTCGCACGTGACTGCTATCATTTGTGTGTATCAAAGATTGTGACGAGTTTCGCAAGAGAGTGCGCGCGATCATCCTTCAATATTACTGACCACGAATGCCTCGCTGTCAAAGTACGTAATGTTCGGTGTGTAACACGCGTGTTATACACGAAAAAAAAAGTTACAAAAATGGGCCCGGCGTGTTATATATGCGTGCGTGCTGTACATCGATACGTTTCCACATAGGACAGCCAGTCACCTTTTATAACGCGCGGGATGATGAACGGGTCAAAATGCCGTTGAAATCAACGGGTGCGTGTTATACATGATGCGCGTTATACACAGAAAATTATGGTAACGGGATTTTTGCAGCCTAATGTCCCCTTTTAGTATCGCTTTGACATATGGTATTGGCGCCGAGAAGTTTGGGAGTCGCCACCTGGTGTTCACTGAACGAACCGTGTCGTGGGGTGGTCCCCGGGCAGTATTAGCACATTGCATTGCGTATCAAGGCATTGCACGTGTAAGAAGCTGTCCAGCGCTGATGTTTCAATGCTGATTGATTACGAAAACGACATACGTGTTCCAGGCACCACCTACTACATTATAGTGACCATGTCATAACCGGCAAGCCCAATGAGGAGCCCGTCTGCGCGATCCGCTAGGGGCGCTACTCATCGGCCGGCGAGATCTGCATCATGATTGGACGATGGAAATTTGAATTTTGAACGCGCAGAAGCGAACACACAATTAGCGTAGCAGACGACAGCAACAGTTCCTATGAAAACGCGTAGAATGATGATGATAATCAACTTTAGAAAGGTGCCTGCATTTCTCGTGAGACATCCACCGCTTGTACGAAAATATTAAGGTAAGCTAAAGTACAGAGTGCTGTAGAAATTGGGGAAGCAATAACCGGGCCGATGGGTAGCGCCACCGCTAGCCTCGAAATGCGGCGCTGGGAAGGCGTTCGTATGATATGGTCGTGTATGGTCCTAGTAGGTCGTGGTTCCAAGTCGCATTTTCGAAACCGAAACCGAAACGAGGGCCCCCACCACGAGGCGGAACAGTGGCGTCACCAGTTAGGGTCTCGCCGCCAATACACAAGCGGAGAATTATCGATCGATGGCTGGATCGCGCAGCAGAACAACAACAAAAAGAAGAGGAGAAAGAAAAGCCCCTGAAGCTATCTACAGTGACGTCACGAAAGCGGAAGCAGAATTTGACGTCTTTCCGATCGTGAGAGGCGAGCCGTGCCAGCGTAGCGTAGTGGTTTGTGTACCCGATCGGCCATCGAGAGAGATGCGCGGTTCGGTTTACACCGCTGTCTGGCTTTTTTGACGGACTGCCGTGCTTTCAGAAATTTCGTGTAACGTTTTTTAGCGTTACGGTTTTGGTGCAGGGTTAAATTGATTAATGAATTTAATTAATACCGTAAAAATAATTATTCGAGCGAAATTAAGAGCCACCAAAAGTGGTATTCTACGCGCAGCACTTCGCGGACTTTTCCATCCGGCATCCTTCTCCATAGCAACGCGAGTCCGTGAGATGTGTTCCATTTTGCATGCACGTTTTTACGTTGCACGTTCGTCCGATTGACGTCGACGGAGGCTTGGCCTTGGACGGCGTTCACTGTAACATCGCTCTCCCTTTCTACGTGTCGCACCAACGCAACTTTTCCATGCGGTTTGTCTTCGTTGCCGAGTCCGTTAAGCCATTGCGCTTGTCTCTTTTTTTCCCCTTGACCTAGAGCCCTTGAACCAGTTAGACTCCGATAATGCTGCGGTACCTACTACCTCACTTGGCTTGTGTCTGAGCAGTGGATTGATGGTGTTGTAACGGCGTCGAATGGAGTCCCTTGACAGGGGAAGCACGTCTTGTCTGTAGCGGGTCGTATTGGGTCTTTCCCCCACGTGTGCTGACTTTGATACCTCCGAAGATGTCGACAGCAGGTTGTTTTAGTCCTAGCAGGTCATGGTGGCTATATCTATATGTGTCCTGAATTCGCGAAGCGTTGCTTCAGCTGCAGAATCTGTCTCTAACCGTGTGGGGGAGGGGGGGATATGGTTTGCTGCTGGAAAATGGACGTAGTACTGAAGAAAGAATGACTAGCGCTATATGTACTTTTTTTAACTTTAATTTTCTGTGTTAGCGCAGCGAAGCAACTGTATAGCTATGAGCAGCGGACAGATCACACTGAGAAAAAAAGGAGTGAAATAAGCACCTTTTCGGGGGTAAAATGCCCAAACACCCACACTGCAAGCAACCACTCCCTTTCGGGAGTGAAAGCAACGCCTAGGGCCCCATGGAGTAAAATAGACGCCCAGGGGCGAGGTGTTTAATTTACACCCATACCGGTCTCCTCATACACCCTGCATACGGGTGTGAAGTAAACCCCTTGGTAGGGTTAGATTTACTCTATTGGGGAGTTAAGAATACCTTTAACTAGTATTACTGCTTAAAACAATTAAACAATAATGCATTTTTTATACTTAAGCGCAAGAATTGACTGAAACATTCAAGTGATGGTACGTGGAATATCTTTATTATATACTGCTGTAAGCAACGGTAAAAAAGACATCAGTGTGGAAATGTATATTGACTTTTCCGACGCGTCTCTATAACACTCCCTTGGGGACTAATACTTAAGTAACGGGAGTAAAGAATGAAGAAATTCATGTAAACAGAAAAAAAGCAGCGGCGCGGCGACTTGGAAGCGAGCCAATAACGTGCAGGGGGTGTAACTTTGACTTAAACTCCCTTTCAACTCCTTTTTTTTTTCTCAGAGTGATGGAGAGAGGACAGCAGGGAGGAGTGCGGAGGGGATAGGGGGGGTTAGTATGCGTCCTGGTCCGGCTTCAGAGGGAACTGTGCCGACATTCGTTAGGGAAGCCCAGGGAAAACCTCAGACAGCACAGCCGGTGGTAGGATTCGAACCCACCACCTCTGTCTTCAGCACGACCTTTGCCACCACCACCGACGAGCGCTGGGCCATGCCGCTGCACGGGGGGGGGGGGGGGGGGGGGTCCTACCACATGCCTGTGCACTGACGACCGCAATGTATCCTGGACAGGATCACACACAAATACAAACGTGATACACGTGACCGTAGGCGTGGATATGGGGGTGGTCACTTTATTGGTTATGGTATGGTCACTTTGTTTGTCGCTGTCTGCTATCAAAGGCTGCCGGCGAGCTCTGGGCGTTTGTGCCGTCGTCTGCGTGTAACACACAATATGTAGGTGATATATCCCAGTGTAACGTGGTAGATGACCAGTGCTTGAAGCGTGCTTTGTAATAATTCGATGAAAGCGTCCGTGTAAGCGTCGGCCAGGTGTAAGACAGCATCAACAATGATAAAGCTTCAGCGCGGACAGCCACGAACACGAACTGCTAGATTATAACGACCATAATCGGCAAATCCTGTGAGGAGCCCGTCCGCACGATCCGCTAGGGGCGCTACTCATCGGCCCGCGAGATCTGCATCATGATTGGACGATGGAAATTTGAATTTTGAACGTGCAGAAGCGGACGTACGACTACCGTAGCAGACGAGAGCAACAGCTCCTACGAAAACGCGTAGAATGATGATGATAGTCAACTTTAGAATGAAACATCTTCCGTGAGATATCCACCGCTTGTACAAAAATACTAAGGTAAGCTGAAGTACAAAGTATTGTAGAGGTTGAGGAACCGGGCCGATGAGCAGCGCCACCGCTAGCTTCTAAATGCGGCGCTGGGAAGGGGTGCCTATGACATGATCGTTATAATCTAGTAGGTCGTACGAACTGCTTGAGTGGGGAATCTTTAGATGGAATCTCAGATGAGATAGGCGCTTTTATCTTTGCCGAAACTGATTTGAAACTCCGCGTGTTTTGTAGCCGTTGAATTTAATGCTATACGAGTGCGATGAAAAACGGGCTGATAAGGTTGCGATACGGCTTTAGCGTAGCGTGAAATAACTTTCAGTTTCACAATGAGCAGTCCAAAGAAAAGTGATTCAAGGGTTTGCAGCATCTGCATTTATTTAAAACGCGCTTTCTCGCAGAATTTGAGTTTCATGCACGAAAGCGTATCAAGTAAATGCAGATGCTCCTAATAATCGAATCTCTTATTATTATTTTTTTTACTCACCTTTGATGGATACCTGACTCTATCTTTACAATTCATTCTTCTACATGTTTAATTTTCCAATGTTTATAGAGTTTTCGGTCGAATGTGAATAGAAAAAAGGGGCAATGACACGCTGCGCCTATTTTTAGCCGGTGCTCCCAGAGATCGCTTGTAGATGGACCCCTCCTCAACAGGAAGTGAAAAAAGCTCCCATCTTTACATTATAAAAAGACAATGCAAGCCATATATCATCGCAACTTTTTGCGTGGTGACGAGCATGCACGATAAACGATGTATATGGTATAGTATATCTGCCTTTTCGAAATCGGTTCCCTCCCTCCTCCCTCCCCCTCCTCGTGGGGAAAGGGTATAGGGGCATTAATTCGAGCTCGCTCGTCCGTGGGGATGCGCATCGCCGCGGAGTGTCTTGAAGAAGAGGTCATTGTCGAAGGACAGGTTACGCCCACTGGCTGAAGCCGTACGTCCATGACAAGGGGGAAGCCCTGTTGCTATGTGAGGAACGGGTTTTGGCGCTCGACGAGAAGCAAGGACGTCGGGGGGGAGGGGGGGTCGCTCCTCGATGAAAGAAGGGAGGATGCACGTCTGTCATGTTGGCTTCATCCATATTTGACCTGGCAGGTGCTAGTATTAAAGGGGCACTTAAAGCTCAGCTCCGCCGATTTTCGACTGCGACAGAATGGAGCCATGCTTGGGCTGTGCGTTCGTTTCCGCACAGGGAGCATACATGTGAAAAATTTTCACCCATTTGTTTGTAGTTTTTAAGAAAACAATTTTTTAAATTTCCCTGGCACGGCGGTCCTGTGGTCGGCAAACCCTGACCAATCCCGGCTTCGTCCTGGCTTAGCCGCGCTCGTGGCTTGGCTAACGCCAAATCGTCGATGCGATGGCGGAGATCTATGGGCGAAGGTGAATGTTTTGGGTGTGTTCCGTGATAATTGCTGTCGTTAATAGCCTCAAAGATAGTTTTGCCGGTCTTCTTTAACAAGCCTTACAGGATGGCCTCGTTGTGCAACGACGGCCGTCGTGAGCGGACATTCTGTGCCCGCACTGTGCTTCATGCTACCAACAAGACCTAACACCTAACGTGTGACGTATACTCGTACGCATTCTCAATAGCTTTGGCAGCGCACTATGCGCGGACTTGCTGCGCGTGCAGAAAGCACCACCAAAGCTATTGAGAACGAGTACGTGCTCGAAGACGAAGTATTTCTTATAAGAAACATGATAAAACGGTGCGGTGGTCCCCGATAGCTCGTGACAGCTATTTCAGCACGATACAGCGGCCATGACGGAGTGTAAACACAAACTGGTTGCCAGGCAGAGCTGGCTAGGTGTGGCTATCCAATCCGCGCAGTTCCAAGTATGACGTCACAAGTGGAACCGCCGCCCGGTAGTTTTTCTCAAATTTCTCACGAAGGAGTATGGAAATTTGGAAAGCAATGTGTGTTTATGAATGAAGTTGGGACCACGGTTCTGAATATCACAACGTCTTCATACTTTCGGAACAGCAGCGGAGCTGCACTTTAAATGGAGAAACAAGTTCACTTCAAACTACGTTACACTCTATGTTACTTTCGTACTTGTTATCATCGTTCAAAACTTTGGTTTCGTTACGGAGCTACAATCGAAATTACACCGGACATTTTCTTGCTTCGGCGCTAAGCAGTGAACGTTCGTTTCGGCTCGTGTATCGTGTGTTTTTAGTTCGTGCTGCGCGTGCCACGCCATATGGAGCGGTCCCGATGAAAAACATAGTCTGCGTCGCTCTCTGAAGGACGTGATGGTAAATGTTGTCAGTGGAAGATTCGCGAGGTCTGTTGTAGGTTACAATTCAGTGAATCGGTATTGGAAAATGCAGCAGTACGTATCATGCCGCGCATACACGGAATACTAAAATCGGACCCGTTCCAAATCCGCACGGCCAGGATAGGTATGCGCGCGCTTCTCCTGCTATCTCATTGGATGCCGTCAATCTTTGCCTCCTGGGGCTCCCATTCGCTGCCGCCAAAGACGACTCTGTTTTCATTGCGTTTTTCTTCTGAACGGTAGCGCTGCGTCAACTAATTTTGCTCGCATTATACTAACTGAAACACGGACTTTCATTTGAGAGCAAGTTGTTTTTTTTTTTCATTTTAGTGCCCCTTTAATGACGATCTACGTTATTTTGATTTCTTGCTTCGACGGCCATTTCGCAAACTCAGTGGTCTCGCGACGTGAGTCTACGAGTTGTTAGAGAGTTTTAGTACATCGTACGCTGTCGCCTTTGCGTACGTAAGGAATAGCGTGGTGCAGTAAGAAATAGCACTGCGCGAACCTATCTTTATGTTTTGCGCGCGCGCAGGACCACCACGCTGTTCCTTCTGCACGCAAAGGCGTGCAGAAGGATAGCGGACGACATACTAAACCCAAGCGCGTTGTGGCCCCAAAGAAATGGCGTCATCGCCACTGCCCATACTCAGAATCCAAACCGTCCTTTGTGTTTTGAGAGCGCACGCTATTTCTCGTAAATAGCGTAAGGCCTCAAAGCTGGCTGGCGCGCGCTCTCGCGGCCGGCGAAAATACGCGTGACCGTGTCGTCTGCAAACTCCCGAAGACATCAGCAACACGCGTACCCACGTACAAAATATTTTGCGATGCCGCTTATTTTTACCGCTAACAGCGCACGATGTTTACAGAGAGCTCTGTTCTTTTATTTTATTTTTTTTCTACTATGTGGGAGAGAGAGTTGTATAAAATTTGGGTAGCAAAGTACACAATGCGGGGGTTCGCACAGGGTTAGTAACTGAAAAAATGATACTGGAAAAGCTGACAAAATGTTAGCGCCCGTCTGTTCCCCGTCACCCACTGTCAGAACGACGACCCGAAGGGCTGCTCCCGGAAGATAGTTGTTGCTGGAAAAGCGGATCTCTTTTGTTGCGTGCAGAAGGGTCACCGTGTCGACCGACTTGAACTAGTTCTTCGCCCATTTTCTCTTCTTGCGTCTCTACACTTGTTTGTTTTGTCTTGAGATGGGCATTTTATGGGGACGCCCGTGCACGCAGTATCAACTTCAGAGTGACGCTTGACGCGATCTTGTCGCATTATATCGCCCGTATCCTACAAAAGCTCGCCTGTTACCGCTCAGAATCGCGCGTGTATCGTACGATGCATCGGCCATAAAACTGGTGCGAAATGTGCATCCCTACGCGCCGTCGTCATCTCATTACCATGACGATCACGTGATGTACTAACCGTAGCCAATGGAGACGTTGACTCCGTGGCACGTGTCCTCATGAGGGGTAGCCACGTGATGAGTGTCGTCTGCCAGAAAATGCGGCCCTCCCGCTGCTTTGCATACTTTTGTAGCTTCGTTTTCTTTTTTGGCGCAAACGATAATATTTCTGTTTTTTGTTATTATAATGCATGAGTAGTGTTCGATACAGGTTTCACTAAATGTCTTTTTCAACGGCGACGACGAACCTTCCGTGTCCTCTGCGAGTTCCGTTTTAAATGATGAAAGAAGCTGAGGTTCATTGCGAAGCCAAATGAAAAGTAAATTGCAAAGTCAAATCGAGTCCCCACACGCAATCACGAACGACACAACGGATGACTCGCGTTCCTTTTGCGTTGGTGTAAAGGTAACGGGATCTTTCACTTCGCAGGTGAAATTTCGCACCTTCGTGCCCGTTTAACTTTTAAGGGCGTTTCTCACGGTAGGAGGGGGAAAAAAAAGGCTCGCCGAGTTTCAAATGACTGTCTTGAGCTCAGTGACGCGTGAAGACAGAACAGCAATCGCAACACAGAATAACAAGGGGAGTTTGTCAACCTTTGCTGGTGCTCTCTGACGCAGCGTGGCGGTTGTGAAAGCACATACACAACGTTTCCAGGTTCGGAAAGTTGTCACTGATTGCTGCGTAAATAACCTGAGAAGTATGCGAAAATTTCCACGATATCGACACGAAGTTGTGGTTGAGAAACGGTAGGAGGGTCTCAGTTTGTCACTGCTTTTATATGCTCTCTGTGGTGTCGTTAGATAGAGGACGTACAACAGTTTTTCGTCTGTGCTTCCTTATCTTCGTCACCTGGACCTATCAGCCAAACTGCGGTGCCATTTAATGCTCCGTCGCACGAAAAGCGTAGTCATTTCCGTGGCTGCACCGTGAGAGATCGCGAGCGAGACCGTATGTTGAGCAAGTGGCGACGACCCGGCCGCCGTTTCGGCGAATGCCCGCATGGAGACCATTTTCGCCAGCTTTTAATTTTCGTACTCTGGATGGGGTTGTGTGTTTGTTTTTGGAGGACCTCGACTCCGAGGAAGCTATTTATAACGACCTACGTAATGTTCACGTCGGGGAAGAGTTGCATGAAGATGAAGATGGTAGCAGAAGCGGAACGCAATATGGAGCTAACAGCGGAGGCTGCGTTAATGGGCTACAAAAAGGCGATGTGGCGGGGAAAATACTTAGCAATGTGGCGCAAGGCAGTGGTATATGGTGTGGGTTTTTTTTGTGATATACGTGTCTGTCGTATTGATTTGACGTGACGTTACGGAAGATGATATATACGGCGGTGTGAAAAGAAAAAAAGAAAAAAAAAAGATATAATAGTGGCAGTATACTCTTGTTACCCATGTTCACTAATCAGTGTTACATGGAAATATTACACCTTGAAAATATTGTTGAATACAACTTGTACCTGTTTGTTCAAATAGTTTGCTTTCCTGTTGGACAGAGTACAATGCGGGAAAGAATGCTTTACAGCACGCATGCATTGTTATAGGCGTGTGCGCGGGGAAAGTGACATGGTGAGAGCTAGTACAAGAAGTTGTGTTGTCGCGTCCTCCTTATGTGTGTGTGTATGTGTGTGTGTGTGTGTGTGTGTGTGTGTGTGTGTGTGTGTGTGTTTTCTTCTTTACCGTTTTTAGTTGCAATGTACCGCCGACACGCCTAGCTCGACGCTTTAGGTGCAAGAAGTAACATGACTATTATGACTAACATGAACTATTGAGGCAGGGATAGAGATGTTCCGTCCCTTGCCTCTCTTTTGTCTGCGCTAGAAGTTACTTCACGCTGTACTGCACAAGCCTATAGTCTTCTACGTTGTTCAGCTAAGTGGAATCTGATCGCGATATTGTGAGATGATCAGCTCCTGTCGTGCCGGATAGAGTTCAGACGAAAAGAATGCCAGACATTTCTACGAAAGACGTGCTGTTCCGCTTGATGTGCGGCGTCGATTTTGTTAGCTATTCAAGTAAAAGGTCAAATGAGGTTGTGTTAAATTTTTATTTATATATATTTTTTTCGATGTAACCCGGTGAAAATGCCAAAAATTAAGTTAAGGTGGCAAAGAGGCAGGTTTATAGGGAATGCGGGTTTACCCGCACTATCCGCGGACGCGTTGCGGGTATATCCGCGTCTTACCCGCAGTGTCATTGATGCACGCAAATCTGCGCGGGTATCTGCGGGTAAACTCTGGTATACCCGCACCCGAGGCACACCTCTATAATCATGAACACTAGCAAGTACGGATATAAGCCGATTGGCAATGTAGGGGACAACATGACACGCAGAACGGTCTCTTGGGAAACACTGCATCGAATTTTCGCTCTTAATTGGCGTATGCAAAAGCACTGTTGCTCACAGTTATTGATGAATGTAGTGTTGCCTTCATCTAGGGCAGCCTACAAGGAAGCACTACATTATCCTGCTGTGCTTTTCAGATTTGTGTCAAGATACCGTCCAGTCAATTGCTGTTCCTCAATTAGCATATCACAGAGGCATCACTTTCGCTTCACTTTTTGATCACTTTTCTTTGTTGCGTAAACCGCGTTCTGAGTCATGTCGTTGTGGAAATGTTCCGCAATTTTACCCCTTTCTTCTTCTTTTCTCAGTACTGCAATGGAGGGGACCTGGCCGATTACCTTCACGGTAAGAACCTGACACAGATACGTTAGCTACAGTGCTTGCACGTGACTGGCTCAGTTACTTTTTATTTATTTGTTTTTTCATCACATAATTATTCTTGTGCTCGGAGGATTGGAGGGTTGTAACGGCGCCAGAACTGGTTCTCTCCTTACTGTTTGTCTTGTCCTTCCCGCCCGTATGGCCTTGGTCTGCCACCTCTTCTTCGAGTGAGTCAGGCAGATCATTTAGGCGGTGCACTCCCCTTTCATATGCTTCCAAGAAGGCAATGGCTCAATCACTCTGCCCCTGGTCGGTTTGAAGCCATGCTGCATCTGATCTCGCGAGCAGGACGTGACACAAAAGGTTGCCAGTATTGCGAAAGAAGCTGGTCCTTGAAGGGCGCGTTCGCATTAATGTTGGTGCATGGAGTGACATTATCTAATCTAAGTCGCATATCAGGCTTGGGTATCAACAAATGAATTTGTGCAAATGTCCGAACGGTTAGATGAGGTGGAGAATAAACTAAGGGTAATGAACTAAGGGGTGTTAAAGAAGCGAGCGTTTTCCTTTCCATTCCTTTTGCTGACTTTGCATCTTTCTTCGTTATTATTATTGTTTTTTTTTTAATGTGTGGGCGTGTGTTGACCAGGAATGCACAGACATTAGAGCAACACGCTTTCGGTAGTGTCGACCTTACTTTTTATCTCTTCTCGTATTTCTTACCTCGTGTCTCTTACCTGGCATCCCTTACCTCGCATCTCTTACCTCGCATCTCTTACCCCGTATCTCTTACCCCGTATCTCTTACCCCGTATCTGTTACCCCGTATCTGTTACCCCGTATCTGTTACCCCGTATCTGTTACCCCGTATCTGTTATCCCGCATCTCTTATCCCGCATGTCGCTCATGATCGCAGTTGTCGCGCGACGTAAAGCCCCGAATTATTATTGTAATCTTATTCCGCGTCTCTTATCCCATACCTGTTATCTGTTACCGTACCATAACCGTACCTCCTATATCATACCTCCTATATCATACCTCCTATATCGTACCTCCTATATCGTACCTCCTATATCGTACCTCCTATATCGTACCTCCTATATCGTACCTCCTATATCGTACCTCCTATATCGTACCTCCTATATCGTACCTCCTATATCGTACCTCCTATATCGTACCTACTATATCGTACCTCCTATATCGTACCTCTATATCGTATTTCTTATCAGGAAAGGAATTGCAGTGTGAAGCAAGAATATTTAGAAGCATTGTAAAAGAGATGCAGTATTCGGTGTACTAGATTTGCAATCTCAATCCTGTGCAACATGATGACCACATACTTTCTGTGTTTTGTATACAGGGACAGATCATCATGCACGTGTCATTACGTGTGTGCTATTGCTTAACTTCATCAATTTTGAACTAAATTGTTTCCTGCCCCTATTAGAGAGCTTAGTGTAGCCCTATGCTTTGTGGTCAATTCTTGCAGTCATTGATGTTCAGTAACTTCACCAGCCACAGTAAAACCCCAATGATGTGTTAGCATTAGCAATGCGGTAAAGGTTCTCTGGAGCGAATAGTATAGCCTGATATTGCACGACAATTGGAATTATTTCAGGCTGACTCAAGGAAACAATATTTTTTGTCATGACTTACGAGCGTTTGTTGATGCACTTCCAAGATGATGGCAGACACTAACTCATTTACTGGTTAGCAATCCTAGCTTGCATGTTTTGTGGGTAGTTGCGCGTGCTGAGGCTGTAGATTAAAAGCAGTTGATACGCAACAAAAATTTAGTGTGCCAAATGCAAAACATGGCTGTTGTCACAAAAATGTGTGGGCCCCACAAATTTCCTTTTATGTCACAGAGGAAGTTATTCTTATACGTTTGTGTTTGTTTGTTTGTTTGGCTAGGAGCAGAGGAGAAAACCACATATCCAAGATCTCATCGTTCAGGTTTTACTGTGCATGTTCAATTTTGTGTGGAACTACTAATTCACACCAGATATCGTCATAATCATCACCGACGCGTAAAACTAGATTTTCCGAAAAATTGTAATCACACTTAATCATGGTTGTGCATTAACCACAAAAGTTACTGAGTATTTATGACTGTTTCGGGTCTTTAAAATGGAGACAATAAAAGGCGTACTCATATTAGGTGCTTTTTTGTCCGTCCGAACTTCAAGGATAAATTAATTATTTGACTTCATAATATTTCAGACAAAGGCACATTGAGTGAAAACACCATTCGACTGTTCCTGCGTCAAATTGGTGCGTATCAACTATTCCCTGCCTTTAGTGGGTATCTAAAAGGTGCTTGCCAAGTGTAAGATGTGACTCTCTTCCTGCACAGCTGGGGCAATGAGAGCACTGAACGCCAAGGGCATTGTGCACCGTGATCTCAAGCCGCAAAACATTCTCCTGTGCCACGGACCGAAGCCCAAGCCAGCTCCGGTGGACATAACGCTCAAGATTGCAGACTTTGGTTTTGCGAGGTTTCTGCAAGACGGTGTAATGGCTGCGACACTCTGCGGTTCACCCATGTACATGGTGAGCAACTGTAAAGCCTGGAATTATTATTATTCTTATCTTATCCCGCATCTCTTATCCCATATCCCGTACCTGTTATCCTGTACCTCCTATATCGTACCTTCTATATCGTACCTTCTGTATCGTATCAGAAATGCTCAGTAAATGCAGTAGGTCAGCTGTCCGCGTAACGCTCCAGTTTCTCTCTCTCTCCTGTTGTCTGTGGAGCGACCTGATTGGTCCCTCTCCCAGCAGCGCATCATGGTTGTGCGCACGCGGTTTCTTCTGTGAAACCAAACGGGGTACCCAGTAGGGCAGTCCATGAGTGCCCCTTATCGCTGCCTTGTGATTGGACAGGAACTTTGTCACGTGGTTTCCCCAAGCTTTGCCCTCTTTAATGCTTAGAGACAAACAGTCGTAGCGTATATTCCAAAACCTGCAAGTTTAGATATTACTGTAACTGCTATTTCCCTGTATTATCTCCTTATGCTTGCTATTAGATAGATTACTTGTATGGTTTCTCGAATAAGTAAACATTGTATTGTATTACAAATGAAAAAATGGCTGTATTTTTTAGCATTGTGGAAAATGAATTTGAATGTGGTAGCGTTGGGTGGCCATCATTGGCTAGAAATTTTGGGTCATGTGATCCTATCCAACTTTTGTGAATGGTGGATGAACCTACTCAGTTGTCAGCGTTGGTGGACTTTGATATATAAGCCGAGTGTTGTCTAGGTTGCACCCCACAACCTTGTAAGGGTTCATTTCTTAACTGCAAACTGCCAAATAGAACAGAAAATAACAACAAAATTACATATTTGAAAAGGAGATATGATTATGTAAGATGTGGTAAAGAGCATATGTGAAAAAAAAAAATATCAAAACTTTAATGGTCTTCGCAAATAAATATTGAAGAATGTTGTTGAGCTCAGAATTTTGAAACTTCCATCGCGCACATACTGCAACGGTACTTGTGAATATTTTTTAGGAGTAACTCTTATGTCATGCATGCATAAACAATTTTCTAAGGAGCTCCCTCTGGCAGCATTGCACAACCTTTCTTGACGGCAGGGCAGACCTCCAAGGGGACGTGAAACTTGGCAGTCCTTTGCTGACTTTTCAGTCAAACGAGACACTTTTTTTCGTCTTAGTTCCTAAATGAGGCCTGGGCGTAGGGCCATGAGGGATCT
The DNA here is from genome assembly GCF_037126465.1 of Ornithodoros turicata. Lineage (NCBI taxonomy): Eukaryota > Metazoa > Arthropoda > Arachnida > Ixodida > Argasidae > Ornithodoros > Ornithodoros turicata. The sequence continues at coordinate 16,057,278 of NC_088210.1, read as the reverse complement.
CTCAGTTTCATTTGTTGTAGTGCAGGTATTCACCCGCTCATGTAAACATACATGTGCCAAGGTATTATTTTGAGCATTGAAGCAATCTGTGCATTTCCGCAGGCCCCGGAAGTAATCATGTCCCTTCAGTATGATGCCAAGGCTGATCTCTGGAGCATAGGCACCATTGTATTCCAGTGCCTGACAGGAAACGCACCGTTCAGGGTAAGCCGCTGTTTCTAAGACGGCATGATGCCTGACGTATTTTCATGTTCTTATGACACAGGTTTGTGGTGCAACACTGTGGCAAAAAAGCCTTTACGATAACTTATGGAGCCTGAAGTTTTAGGGTTTAACCCCATTCTTCCCCAACTTTGTACCATGAATAGAAGGTTGCCTTTTTAGGGTGAAACCCCGATTTTGATATGTCTGTAGGAATGCCTTCACTGAGACGTCTGTAGGAATGCACACTTACTTGTGGCAGTAAATGCAGTTACATCTCCGTTAGTACCAAATCAGTACAGTTAGTTTGAGTACCTGAGCCCAATTTCTCCCCGCATTTAGTATGTATACTGGAAGTATACTGGAATTTGCATGAATTTAGAGTGCACATTTATTTCCCCGATTTTTTCCTTCCGAATTACAAAAAAAAAATTTCCCGAGAACCTCAGGCTCTACTTATGAACATAAAATGCAGACGCTCAATCAATAATTAGGACAAAACAGCGTTTCAGCCTTGCCGACACCAGGGCAATGAACTCAGGGACTCCGAGGAATCCTTGAGATAATTTGATGTGTTGGTGAGAGTGTGACGTCGGCGTAGTGTAATGGGCGTAGTGTAATGGTAGTGTAATGGCCGATCTGCAGTCGGCGAACTGCAGGATCGATTCTCGCCTTCAGCACTCTCGGACTTTGTATCGCCTGCATGCCTTCACAACTTATGACTTACGATCGTAAACTACGGAAACTTACAGGCACAAACACCACAAGCATTGAAGCAGTTCTATGAGAAGACTGCCAACCTTGCACCACGGTATGTAATGCTCTGACACCGGAAAGAAGCACGTTTAATACCAATGTCACACGAGCAGTCTTCAATGGTCATTGAAGGCAACGGCCATTGAACAGCCACGTAGTGCCATCAAGCATGTAACGTGCCAACTTCCCAAAGAACATTGGATACAAAACTGCCTGACAGGTTGGCTCATTACACGCCAGGTGGCCCTGCATGCTTGTTCATGGGAATTGGTTTCAATCATAATTGAAGCCAATTGATCATGCACTTAGTGCCACCAAATGTGTAAAGTGCCAACTTCTCAAAGAGCACTGCATCCAGTGCCAACAGCACCTAGAAGGGGAAAGTCTGCTTATTCGTCGATGTAATGTAACAGCTAAGAGGGGCCATCCAGGATCGTGTTTTCAACAGCCGTAGTCAATCACAAACGTGCTTTCAACAGTCGTAGCCATGGAGCAAAGTCATCGTCAGCCGCATCGGCTGCAGCCACTGTCGTCTGCAAGTAGTGAACGTCCCTGCATACTAAATGGGAAAACAAAATGAAGCGCAAAACAGTCCCATATTTTTCTCAAGACTCATTTTTTGGAAAGCGTGTTGCACTTTTAGGCTACAAGTTCAAATTTGCAAAGTTAGCTGCAGTCATTTGCGAGTTCCTGAATTTGCAGAACGGCGAATCGCGGTAGCAGACGAATTCTGACTTTATGTGTCCACCGATAGATGGAAGGAGAGGGGGCATTAAGCAGACCTTCTGTCTCTAGGTGGTGTTGCCAGTGCTCCCTGACAGGTTGAGACGTTACACACTTGGTGGCGCTACCCGCATGTTCAATCGCCATTGGTTTCAATGCTCACTGACGACTGCCCGTGTGATACGGGTATTAATTATCTGCGTGTGGTTTTCGAGGATATGACGGAATTTGACTCGTGGCTGTGTCCTGACTTTCAGAATACCATCAGGGACATCGCCGGAGCTCTACGACTTGCTGAGTAGGCTTCTAAAGCGAAACGCAAAAGACAGAATGGATTTCGGTCAGTCAGTTGACTAATTTGTGTCGTGCAATATGTGGCTGCATATTGTCTTGTAACTGGAATTCTTATGTTCACTTCCTGTCTGTCCTTTAGATGAATTTTTTTCACACCCCTTCCTGAAGAGAGCAGCCAAACTAAGTGAGTTCACATGTTTGCTCATAATTCTGCATTCATACCAAATAAATTGTGCACTCTTGGTGTGTTGCCAGAAGTTTAAACATGTTGTTGTTGTTGTTGTTATTTGTGTTCTCCAAAAGTATGGCTATGTGACAAATGTTGGAGGATCGTCATAGCGTATTTGGATGTGAGAATGAGATATTTGGTGTAGTGAAAGAAAGATGTAGAAAAACGTGCCTGTATGGTGTACATTGTTGATAACCCAGGTTTCAGGGAAAATGTTTTAGGCTAAATGTCATAATGACTTCTCTGGTTCACTGTGCATGGTTTTAAATTGCTGTTGCAAGGCACTTTCCTTGGTGGTCCCTTAATATAATCTCTTCTGCCTTGTCGTGCCATCATGTTTGTCCTCCTAAAGCTTTTGTTCAAATAACAAAAATAATGAAGTTCTTTCTAACGTACTGATTACTGTCCAGTATTTGGTGGAATACTATTAATCTCTTCATTGCCCGCTACATGATATACAGTCAACCCCTGTTTATCTAGACTTCACTTATCCGGATCCAGCACTATCTGGACGAAAAACATGGGGGACACATTTAAAAACATGAGGACATATTTAAAAACTTTTTAAAGAGTTTAAAATTTTTATATTGTAAAAATGTTTATCTAGACCTTATCCAGATCCAGCACTATCTAGACAAAAAAAAACATGGGGACACATTTAAAAACATGTAAAAACATTAAAAAACTTCTTTTAAAGAGTTCAAAAATTTCTACAGGCTTCAGTTTCTGGATCCGGACAAGGATTCCCAGAAAACAGAAATTTGTTCCTCCCCATTGACTTTCATCTTTCTGGATACTTCCCTATCCTGACACTTTTGCTGGTGACAGCAAGGTCCCTATAAACAGGAGTTGTCTGTACTTCATTGACTCGCATAATTAATGCTCTCTTTTAGCCGCTAAGCATATCACCATAGAAGTGTGTGTGTGTGGGTGGGGGGGGGGGGGGCACGTTATTTATACAGGAGTCACAGTATTACGGAGGAGCCACATGGTATTAAATATGCTGGAAAAAAAAAGTACCAACATTTGGGCGCCCAATTTGGGGGTGCGTTAATTATGCGAGCGCATTAATCGTGCAAGCGCATCAATTATGCGAGTCATTTAATAATGCGAGACATTAATTATGCAAGTAAGTAAAGGAAAGGATGCCACATGTGGGCAACTGCATGATTATCATTGCATGTGGCAACTTGATGCCAGTTTTGGGTGCATGGATTTCATGCCTGAACATTGTTGCTCATCACGCTTCATGTCAGGTTCCCCAATGCCAGTGCCTTCCCGCCGTTCCGCATCCCCCGAAGCGGCATCCCCGCTGAACAACTCGCCGCAGTGTGGCAGCTCCCCGATGTCTGGGAACCTTCCTCCTTCTCCTCACGGGTGGTGTGGGGAAGTGCCTTGCGAGGACATGGCAGCATCCCCGCAGGAGTCTGCAGCGGGCGTTGATGCAATGACGAGCCCGGCACCTGCGGAAAAAAGCTTGCAGTCTTCACCCGAGGACCAGGTTTGTTTGTTACCAGTTTGCTAGGATGATGTTTTAAAAAATCTCCAGACCAGTTAACTTTACGGAAGTGATAAGTAGTTCCTGCGAGCGCCAACTTATTTGTATATTTTTCCTTTTCAGGACTTTGTTATGGTTCCTGCATCTCTTGATGAACAACAAGGTATTAAGTGTTCTTTCTCAACATTACTCCCATATTGTTGTAGATGACAAAAAAAGAAAGAAAAAGATTAAAGGCAAACCTCTTTGTGTGAGTGTTCTGCAAGGGTTTGGATATAGAATTTATGTTGGTGAATTTTAATTTTATTTAAATCAGTTAGTTATCTATTAATCTAGTTATCTATCTAGTTAATTCGACTATTAATTAATAATTGGGTAGTTACTTAATATTTGAAATTAATTAACCTACACTAAACTGTAATGCCAAAATGTTACATGAAATTTTTCAAAGACTTGCATTCTACATAAAAAGAAAGAGAAAGGCTGGAGTAAAGCACTCTTTGACATATCTTGGTTGCGGTACACCTTCTAACGCATCTCGATGCCACCTTCCTGTGCACAGCGGCGGACTACATCCAGTGTGCAGTAAAATGGCAGACTGATGATTCCGGTAGCACGCCGGCTAAGAAGGCAGCCTCACAGCTGGAGGGCTCGCCGCGACCCTCCTACCTTCCCGTGCGAGGTTCTGGCAGTCCCGCCCAGCGTACTGAACCCATCCCGGTGCCATCTCAGAAGCAGGCCTTCCAACAGATTCAGAGGAGCGGCAGCAGTGCGCAGGATTCTTCTCCAGTGCTGGAAGGAGGACAAACGACGGCGATGCTGCCTTCGCCAGACGAACCGCCACCGTGTTCCCCGAGGGTGAGTGAGGGTCTGACTCCCGAGTAAAGGCGTAAAGGCTGCACGCACGACATATAGGAGTGAAAGAATATAGCTATGGTACCTGCTTCTTGTAGTTCTCAGATAATCTAATGATACCTATCTAATAGTTGCAGCCTAACAGATAACTTCTCCATTTGTGCACAGAGGATGGATTTTCGCGTTAAAAACTAGCAATATTTAGCAGGCAGACACGAATAAAACACTCTCGACAGTATTTATACCAGTGCACGTATTCAGAGCTGTCTTCTTTTCGTTCCATAATTTGGTGAACGGCTAGACATGTGACTTGAGTGTGCGTTTGTTTTTAAAATTGTCTCAAGTTAAGATAAGCCTGTATGTGAAGGGCTGGTAATATCTGATAGTGCAGTCGCCGACCGGTTTTTCAGACTTGAAGGAGCCACAAAATCGGTCTAAATTATCAAGCAGTCCGAATTTTTCAACAAAGGCTTAAATCTGCAACGTTTCAAAAAAAAAAACTTTATTTGAGCACACACACTAGCACAACTGTCGCCGCGAGTTTGCTTCGCCGCGCGGACATGGGATAACTAGAGCCTGAAGTTTTCGGGTAATATTTTTTTCTAAATTCGGGGGGTAAAAATCGGGTAATGTGCACTAAATTCATGCGAATTCGGGTGAAAAAACTTCCAATATGCTAAATTCGAGGAGAAATCGGGCTCAGTTACTCAAACTAAGTGTATTGGTTTGGTACAAACGGTGATGGAACTGCATTAGCTGCCAAATAAGTAAGTTTGTGCATTCCTACAGAGATCCCAGTGAGGGCAATTTGCCGGGTAAAAATCGGGTTTCACCCTAAAGCGGCAACCTTCAATTCGGGGTGCAAATTCGAGGAAGAATCAGGTAAAACCCTAAAACTTCAGGCTCTAGGGATAACACATTGATGCGAATTTCTGAACAGGAAAGGTACGGCACTTTGACGATAAAGTGTAAATGTTGCAAGTGCCTCATCCTGCGACAAATTGTGATCATATTCACTCAACGACGTTCTGTCAGCTATCCTGAAGTTTCGGAAATGTGTCCGAAGCGGAAAGGCAATGCACGCGCTACTAAACTCCGGCTTCACACACGTGCGCAGGCGGCGTTTTTACGCACGTTCCAGGTCTCCGCGCTTCCCTTTGTGGCATGGTCCGAAATATCGCGTCCAGAAATGCACGCGAGTGCGTCTATTTTGGCTCTTGGAAGGCGAAAAGTCCTAAAAAAAAATAGGCACGCTCAGAGCAAAACGATTACGAAAAGTGGGCAGTCCGTCTGAAACGGGTACGTAATATTAACTTTATTAAATTAAATTTATTACATAATAACTGAAATACATTGGCTCTATGGGGCATTTGACGGTGCCGAGAGTTTTGTCCGAAAAATTGGAAAGTCCAAATACCTGTAGCCCGAAAATACTGGTCGGCGGCTGTACCAATGGCAAGTGTGAAGCTGATCTGCTTGTCCCCGGTGCAATTACCCGGGATACTTTTTCCTCTGGGTCTTCCATCTGTATAAACTGTACTGTTCATTAAGCATTGTAAAGTTTAAATAAATTTAAATTTAAATTCAAAATTCAAATCTTTCAGTTGATGCAAAGGGAAAGGAAGGACTCGACCAGCTCTCACTCGAGCGAGCTGGGCAGGAGGACACCCGACATAACGAACTTGTCACCGCCTCCTGGTAGGTACTGCGGCGAGCTTGAAATGCAATGAAACTCTATAAAAGGTGCAAAATTTCCTCTTGCGTAATGAAAGATGTTATTACTTTGGCAACGACGCAAAGGAAACAAAATTCATTCTCAAACATTTTTCTCCACTCTTTGGGTGGACCGTACCTTCTATGTCAGTGTCGAGGTAACGGGATCTTTCGTTCCAGGAGGACAAATTTTAGCATTTCAGCGCCCCTTTAATATGAATCCTATGACACTGGCTAAGATCCCTGGATTGTTCAGTTTTGGCTGGTCCAGCCACCAGAAGCTTGCTTTCTTCCCATACACTCTTGAAAATGAACTTTGCCACATTGCATGCTCCTAGCCAGCCACACATCCTTAGTGACATTCTTCTTCCCCATGATTACCGGTTTGATTTGCGGGGGGGGGGGGGGTACGCCTTTTTTGTGGCATTATAAAGTTCATAATTGCCAGCTCTGCTTCTTAGAGTGTTTGTTGTTCAGTGTTGATGATGTACGTACTACCATATCACTACTGAACTGGCCATACTGCCTGCGCAGTCCAATTCCAGATAGGAACGCCACCCAGTGGAGGACGGAGAAGGCACTGGAGTGGCGGCAGTGGTGGAACGCCACCTTCAGTTCGACACGCACTTCCACCTACAGTGTCTGGGTCACCACTTCGACGGCAGAGTAGGTGTACTTTAGGACCCGTAGAATCAGTCTAAATTACTCAGCACTTTGGATTTTGAGTGAAAGGTGGAAGTCCAGTTTACTTGATTCAAAGCACCCAAAGCAATGTGTCTGCCGGCATGAACATGGGGGACAATTTGTCATGGTGAATTTCTGCTAGTGTAGTTTCATTGCTGTATGCATTTATGCAGTCTTAGGAAATAACTTCACCACAAATGATATGTAATTCACTGCAATTACTAATACCCTTTCTCAGATCGCAAGTTTCATGCTGAATGCCCGTCGGAAACAGGTGGTGAACGAAGATTCGTTGAGTTATACTTGCTTGTTACACTTACACATACTAGTTAGTTATACTTACTAGTTAGCTTATACTTATGCTTCCTGGTTGCACTTGCTAGTTAGTTGCACTTTTGCTTACCACCAGCTCTCGTGGCATACTGGTTAGGATGATTGCCTTTTACGCCGAGACTGGGAGGTGACATGGGTTCAAATCCTGTCACTGGCTGTCTGAGGTTTTCCCAGGGTTTTCCCGAAGACTTTCCAGACGAATGTCCGCACAGTTCCTCCTGAAGTGGGCTCAGGACACATACTAACCCCCCTGTACCCCCACTCCTTCCTGCTATCCTCTCTCCATCTGTCCACGTCTGTACACCGCTCATAGCAGCAGTTGTTTCGCGGCACTAACACGGGAAAAAACAAACAAAGAAACTTATGCTTACTAGTTAGTTACACTTACTAGCTACACTTATTAGTTACACTTAGTACCTTAGAAATTCCTGTTTAGTTCTCTCATTTCAGAAACTACTCACTGCTTCCCTCAATACCCGTCGCCGACTGGACATGAAAGTTCTCTCTCTGTGAAAGAGTTATTAATTATGGTTACCGATTAATTGGTTGTAACTGTTTGGTTGTACAGTGGGCTCCCGTTAAGCCGAACTCGCTTAAGCCGAATTTCCGGTTATGCCGAACAAATTACGGACATTTGTTTGTTTTCCCATAGACGCTATGTAAAAAAATTCCGCTTAACACGAACAGACACCGCGGGCACTTCGGATAACCCAAACTTTTCCGGCGCCCGCGGCGCCTGTAAACGGGCTTCGCCGCACGCACGGAAGCGAGGAAGGCACGTGATGCTGTGCACACGGCACCTTTGGGGCTCAGCTTCCACCACCCCCGCCACGCAGAAAGACTCTCTGGTCGTTTGGGGCTCAATCTTGATCTGCACATAGCGATCGTTATAGCTATTTTTCAAAATTTGCGCGCTCATTCCGTCACACGCATTGGCCGTCAACCGGGGAGCACGAGCGTTTTGCAAACGTTACGGGATGGCGAAAAGTTCAAAATCTAGCCCTCCCTATTTGGGCCGACCACACACAGCCTTTCCCCCTTTTGCAAGTGCACCATAACATGAAACCCAAACTTTGTGGTGTCTTTTGATGTGCAGGCATTCGGAATACGTTCGCTCCTTACAGTGCGGCACGTGCGATTGCGCAATTCGCGTGCAGTCTCGGGGGAACTGCCGTTCGCGTGCTGTTAGGGCCCATTCTATCCGCGTGCGCAGCAGTGGGCAACCAGCGGCTTAATAACGCTTCAGTAGGTGGCCAAACTGGCAGGAAGTAAGCTATTGTATGCTGCCATGTTGCCAATATGGCGTTTCACAATTGCTACCCTGTTTTTGACATTTTCTATGACACTTTTGGGTCCTTCTGTTAAGATGAACTTCTGATAAGACGAACAAATTTCCGCGGTCCCCTCGTGTTCGTCTTAACGGGAGTTCACTGTACTTGTAACTAAGGTACTTCCCAAGACTGCATTTATGAGCATATTGACAACAGCTAGGATTGCCACGGTTGAGCCCACATCGACACTACCACTGGCAAGGCAGGTCGGGATATCTTGCAAGCGTGACCTAAAACGCAAACGAAAGAAATCATGCGCTCTTTTTTTAACACAAAAACTGATTTGAAACATTTCAGTGCAGTTCAGAATCACAAAACTGATTCTCCTCTTTTAACTCGCTGCAAATTAGCGTCACCCTTCAACGATAACGAGACGATAGGAATGTCTACCGCAGGTCCAGATCCTTTTGTGATTTAGTCTTGGATATACTTTGTGCCTTTCCAGCCTTGCCCGCCACCTGTGGGAACGCCAACCAACTCATGAATCTAGCAACCCTGACAAATGCCAACCCTCTTTCCCCCATCATGGGGTCTCCAACCCGCGAGGGAGGAGGAACGGGAGGCACGTGGAACGCGAGAGATGCAGCCCTGTGCGGCCTCGACCAGTGTCACAACATAAATACGTCCATCCTCCGGGCCGGTGCCACGTCGCCTTTTGGGGTGCGCGCCATGACTCTGCCCGACATGAACAGAAGGGACAACTTTCCCGGTGAGTAAGGGTGTATGGAACGTGTGTTAGATATACTAGATCAATTTTTTTGCGCAAAAGGTGTAGAAATGTAAAATTTGTTAACAGTAACAATTTTACTTTTGAAAAGTACTTTTAAAGGGGCACAGAAAGCGTTTCAGTCCGGACCGTTTTATCAAACCAAAAGCCGTTAACCTTACTGCTAAAAAAACGCGCCATGCGAAGTGATTCGCTCGACAGATGCATGCGTATCGCGGAATTAGATTTTGAAAATCGCGACCGCGCAATGGTGGCAATGTCCGCAACTATCTGCCAGAGTCGTTTTGACGTCGTCATGGTACAACCTGCTAACTGGTTTGCTTGTTTGGAGAAGCATCGTCTGCTACACAGAGAGAGAACTTGATAGACCAAAAGCCAGGGGACATCATGAGAAAAAACTTACACACACTAGCTTGACGTAACAATGATCATTGTTACGTCAAGCCAGTGTGTGTAAGTTTTTTCCCAGAGAGAGAACTTGGAGTATAAACGAAAAAGAAAAAAAAAATATTCTAAAAGTGCCGGCCCCGATTGGAGCGTGGTCTCTCTTGTAACCCTGATGACATCACAATCCTCCTCCTACTCCTACTCGTTTTGGCCTGCAGAATGAGTCGAGTGGGAACGTGCGCATTGATGTTCGGGGGAGTTTTATTCCAAGAAAAATACTGCGTACAGAGAATATTTTTGTGTTGGTTGTCGTGTCAAGTTACGTCCTTTCGTAATTCGCCTGAAACAGAAAATCTTTTTGATGGCTTTCTGGGCTTCTTTAAGTAGATGAGAAGGGGGCAGGTATCATTTATATGCCTGCTGCATACAGAGTCAGGGAATAAAGACAGTAACCCATTTGCAAAAGCAATCTAGCAATCTGCTTTTCAAGGAAAAATTCTAGCTCTACGATCTGGCGGGAATCTGTTTTTCCTCTCCTGAAGTAGTTAGATTTAAAGAACTGAGTATTTCACGCCCTGCTGCACGTTCATCTCAAGGTTTATTATTTAAACATGCAAAGAATTGAAGGGTCATTATTACAATTACGTCGTAACTATGTTTTACTTATCATTGCCGATGCGTGTCTGAGGATGAAATAAAGGCCTCCCTACAGAAGGTGCGCAGGAGAGGAATGGGAGTGGGTCCGGATAAATTACAGTGGCGAACTCTGTCTATGCAGCTCTTGAAAATGCTGCTTTTGTAAATGTTGTGACACAAACAGTGCATTACGCACACATGTTGTAAGCACATACGGTACACAAATGATTCCCAACTTCTCTAATATCTTTAAATGCTCTGCTTCCATCTAGAACAACAAGAATGTGGCATCCACAGGTCTGGTAGTGCCTGCAGACTCTTTGAACACGGAATACTTCGAGGAAACTTGGGGTCTGAGCAAGCCGCTCTCGGTACGTGCAGATACGGACACGATTCCAAATTCGCTGATGTGTCTCCCGTAGAGCACTGCGCGGGCCGCATTCTTAGACCCGAGCCTGGGCTTCCTTTCATTTACCTGCCTGGGCCTGGCCCAACCCAAATCATTTCTATGTTTCCTGGCCCATGCCTGAACAATTTCTATGCTACTCGACCCGACCCAGTGAGGCAGGCCGGGTAGCATAGAATTTTTTGGGGCACGGGCCACGAAACGTACGCCTTTAAAAATGAACTTCACCGCATAGCACGCTCCTAGCCAGCAATAATCTCAAATGATATCGTTATCTGCCCTGATTTGTTGAAATCGGGAGGCGTACGCCTTTTTTTGTGACACTTATGCTGTTCATAATTGTCACAAAAAAGGCGTACGCCTCCCGATTTCAACAAATCAGGGCAGATAACAATATCATTTGCGATTATGGTTGGCTAGGAGCGTGCTATGCGGTGAAGTTCATTTTTAAGAGTGTAGAAATCAATTGGGGTAAAAGTTGACCGTGGCTAGCAAAAAAGTGTGGTTACACAGGTTTGAGCCCGACCTAGGACCGGCAATATACGGGCCCATAATATGAAACCCGATCCAGGCCCAGGCCCAGGCACGCAAAAAAGACTGTGTTACCCACCCCACGGGCACGGGCTTTCGGATAAGCCGTAGCCCGTGCAGTGCTCTGGTCTCCCGTTAATCGATGAAGGAATGTGCTTCTGGTTACCAACTTTCTACAACACCGACACACAGGGTCTTATAGCCCAACCAGCGCGACTGCTATGATGCCGTTTGCCGGCGCGGTCGATTGGTCGCTTGCGCAGCGTACTGGCTCGACTGGAATGCTGATGGGCTCGTCCCCTGGCAGTGCTGGGAGTTTTCCCTTTGGCACGTCGCCGCCAACCGGAGAAATGCCGACCTTTGTTGCTCCCGAGCTCCCTGAGGAGACCATACTAGAGGTGAGGATCACGTTCAGACTTGGGGGGGGGGGACTAAACTTTTCTCAAGCTGTGTCATAGAATGTATGTTTTTGTCTCTGCTTGTGTTTGCAGAGAGAGCACAATGAAACCCTGGCAAAGCTGCACTTCATCCAAGCTCTGGTCAACTGCATCTTAGAACTCGCAAAATCCAAGGGCAGGCCAGTGACGGCTGCTCTGACGGACTCTCTGGTCCGTAAGGATGTAAGTGTACATTTTTGTCTGTGGAGCCCCACAACAAAACTTTAAGTAAGATGCTGAAAAGAAGTGAGTTGAATGAACCAGTCACTCTGTCTGTGAATTGGGATGTAGTTGCATACATAGGGCCCTGTGTTTTAGGTTAAAACCTGTTTTTAACCCCTCTTTGCATCATCATCACATAGGGTAAAACCTAAAAAAAAATATGCAAATGAACTTCCAAAGTGCCAATTCAGCCACCAATAAGCCCAACCAATAAGCACAAATAAGAAAATTTGCTTTTCCACCCAACATAATGTGTATCGCATTACATTCAGAACAGTCTGAGCACCAAATCGTGCAACTGTCAATTGTGTAGAGTGCTTCCATAAGCTGGGGGTCAGATCATGTTCACGCGCGTTAATTCCGTCATGGTTCGCCCTCTCTTGCCACACGAACGTTTTCTTTTATGAAAAGCCACAAATATTTTATGTTCCTTCACCTTCTGTAATTCACGTGAATCTGCTAAGCAAAGAATGTGTGACACCATGACAGTTTCTCCCTCATCTATGAGTCTCAGCTTCAAAAATGAGATGAGCACAGATTGTAGCAATAGCTTGCTTGAAATCGTCGAGTCATCTCTTCGGCGCAGCGCTGGAAGAATCGGAATGAGCGTCGTGTCCTTCCAGTTGCAGGGTTCTTCAGAGCAGGTGACGATAATGAGCGAAGGCTATCGCCGTGCGGAACAGCTGGTGCTTTACATGAGAGCAGTGCAGCTGCTGTCGTCTGCGCTCGGCATGTCCAGGCACGAGGTTGAATCCAACAGGCTCCAGCCCTCCTCTACAGTCAAAGCAGGTGGGCTCACTGTGTCATTGGTCGTCTCGTTACAGAGCAACCTTTTTTGCGACAAAGAGATTTTTCTTTTGGCAAATTAATAAATTAATTGGAGCTGGGTGAATAGCTAAATTTCCGTGGCGAATCGAATCCAAATAATTTCTTCAGAAGGCGAATCAAATTCGAATAATCAGAAAAGGCCCAATTCGAATAATCTTGAATGCCTCATGGTGAAATATTTTGTGATGTTGTGTTCATTCGATGATGCTCTGCTCAAAACTCTTGAGCCTTTTCACCCAGCATAACATATCGTGAGAGAAGGGACCCTCTGTGTTGTGTATGGTAGACTGCATTAGTGGAATGAACTGTATTGAGAGTTAGTAATCATGATCTATGCAGCCTGCTCTGTGTGCATCTCCTCATTTCTATGCTTACATCGTCAATTTCCTGTACTTTTTTTTTAGAAACTGCACGTATTTCCATCTGTTACTGAGCGTAACTCTGAAAGTTGGGAGTACATTTCCTGGCACATGCAGTGCACAGAGTATAGTGTTGTTCATGAGGTCACAGAAGTTGCAGACTTTAGTGACAGAATACTGTAAGCAGTATAAAGCGAGCTTCACCTAACACTCATGTGTAATGTGTAACGTGAAGTGGGCTTCACATAACTTCACATAACAAGGCGAAGCCCACTTGCAAAACAGCTGTAGCGATACCCCGCTTCTGTACTATTCGAAAATTTCGAATTTTGAAAATAGGTTGCTAATAACATTCGAATAGCATCGGATATTCGATTCGTATTCGAAATTTTGAATATTCGCGCGGCTCTAATTAATTAATAGTGAACTGTTCTCTCGTGCAGTGCTGAAATCCATGCGAGATGCCTTGTACTGCTGTGTGAAGGAGTGCAAACAGTTGGCAAGCTCGGGGATCCTGCAAGCGACCGGCGTGGATCCCCACTCTTCGAACATCACAGCGGACAGGCTGCTGTACAACTACGCCATAGAGATGGTACGCCTAATTATGCTGTCACGTACTTGAATGGTTGCCGGAGCAGGAAAGAGGCCGCCATAGGAAACGAGGGAAAATGTAATGGTCAGCTTAAGTTTTGAGCACGGTGCTGATGCAGCAGTTATTATAGTTAAAAGAATGTTAATTTCATGTGTGCGGCACATTTCGGGAGCAGGCAAGGCGATGTCCCTATCGTAAATTTGATGTGCACGTTACCACTGATGAAGATAAAGAATGTGTGGAGACGTTTTAGTGTGTTTGGCTTTGTTACATCCAGTACAAGCCACACTTGTCTGTTTGCATCTTTTTTTATGTGCCTAACGAAACCTCTGTATCTGTTTTTGAAGTGCCAGTCTGCTGCCATAGAGGAGCTTTTTGGAAATCCAGAAGAGGTAAGAACCTGTAATGTGTGCGTTGTAACGGTTGAGTGCATAATTCAGTGAAGTCTCAATTATACCAGTACTTTTTTTGCTCTCTATCAATGTCTCTATAGACAGCATACTTTTTGTATCTATGCATATAGGTTCAGAAGTGCATTTCTTCAAGGGCACAGTTCCTCTGTTGTAGCAGGAACACGCGCATTCTGCAATTTTGTGTAGCAGATGCTTTCATGCATAAGTTAATGAAGTTGGTCTGTTTTTATTAGCTAAAAAAATGTCCCTACAAGAATAGAACTGCTAAAGGAAAACATCCCGGGACCCAGTATTATCGTAAGAACTCTCCTCGTGTGCATGAAAACATCAGTTTTCCTCTTTTCTTGTATCATAGCATCCATGGCCAAGATCTTGAACACGCACGTAGCAAGCGCTATCGTTATTTTTTATGTTGACACATTCAGAGCATCGCTTGAAAACGGCTTTAGTAGGCCAGGATTTCAAGTATACATGATCTGATTGGCATTCACATGGTAGCTCTTGGCAATTCAGGGACAAGGTGAGGCATTTAGCGCCTGCTGCAGAATATCTGCAGGTCGAATATCTTGTGCCCTGCTGTTGCTCTCCTCAATGCACTCTTCCCCACGGAGCATGCGTTTGCTATTTCGGACACGAGTGGGTCGTGAAAATCGAAACAAAACGAAAGTTCCTGTCCCTACAAGAGAAACTTGCGATAACCTGAGTGGACCAAATGGGGGGCAGATTACTCTGCAATGTTGGGAATCAAAGCGACTTTGTTTCCATCACGTACGGGACGGAGAAAGCGTTCTTAATTCGTCGCCTTCTATATTGGTGCTTTCCCGCAGTGCTTTTGTGCTAGTGATTGCACTTTTCTGGGTGAGGGGGGGAGGCGTGTGTATTCCCACAAAAGGCGATGTCTTTGGGACTTCACTGAATGCCTACGTATTTGCGTTGACATGCGTGCAACATTTCTTTCTCTCTTTGCAGTGCTTCCGGCGGTATCAGACAGCGCAGATCTTGCTGCATAGCTTGGCCCAACAAGTAGGAAATGATTCGGACAAGCAGCTTCTGAACAGATGTAAGCTTAACAGTCTTTCTGTGCCAGTGCTATGTATAACAACGGGGATGAAATTTGCCAGTGGGATAATGGGGAACGTTTGGGGAAGTTGGCAACTCCGTGCACCAAGAGAATGGAAAGGACGAGAGTGGTGCAAGAGAGGGTAAGGGTGTGTGATCCCTCCCTCTCTCTAGGATTTAGTGGAAGGAACTGTCCATTCTAGGACCAGTAGCATAATAGACGTTATGCACTCTCTTGTCTCCTTTATAACTTGGAGAAAATAACTTACCCATACTGCATTGCTATTTATATTATAAGAGCGTGCAAGTTTCGGTTCTTCAAACCTAAAGCGACACTAAGGTGCGAAAGCTGCTCCTCTGGTGCTGAAGATGCTGTTACCTTGAAAATGCTGTTACTCTGAGAGATGCTGTTACCTTGACACCGACACAAAGGGAACGGGATTGGTCTGTCGCGCCATTCTCGATTTATGAGCAAAGGAAATACCGCAACATGCGCTTTCCCTCTTCCTCTCCTTCTCAAGAGGGCCGACGATGCAGAGTGGGCTCCCATTGGCCTCCTCAAACGATCCGCCCAATCATTGCAGGGTGATCGTCTGAGGAGACCAGTTCGAGGCCCCTTTGTGTTGTCGTGCTTCTTGAGAAAAAGAGGGAGGGAGAAAGCGGTGCCTTTCGTGCATAAATCACAGACGGCGCACACGATGAATATCCCCTTCCCATTTGTGTTGATGTCGAGGTAGTGGCATCTCTTATTCAACAAGGAGAAATTTTTTTTTTTTTCACTCCCACGTTTGCGATACCATATTTCGTCTGTGAGACAGGCGTAAAACTGGCAGGTAGGGTAAAGCTGAACGAAACTTGCTTCTCTCCACAGACAAGGATGCGGTCGAGAAACGCCTCTTTGTGCTGCAGAGCCAGGGCCTGGTCTACGCTTACGACTCCACCTGACAGGACGACCTCCTGGCGCTACTCACGTAATCCCCACGGGCAGACGGCAAAGAAGTACCGTTCTCGGTTTTATTCATTTAGGCATTCACGCATTTATCTTGCCATTAGGAACGTTGTTATTTCTTTCTTACATTTTTTTTTAGTTTGTATATCCCCGTTTTAACCGTATTTTTTCGAAGAGAAACAAACAAAAACAAAAAAAGAACAATATGCATGGTATGTAGTCATAAAATTTTGCAGCAAAGGTTGCTGCGCGTAGACTTTTGTGCTTAGCTTTGTGGGTGGCATGTGGTTTTTCTGCATTTAAGTTGAAAGGACGGAATGTTGAGAAGACATCGGCAAGTTATGTCACGAGGGTTACAACGGAAAAGGAAAAAATATACATATATAGAATGTGGCACTCCTGTTCTTTCAAGTCTGAAATGTGATGCACGTAATAAGCGGTTGATTTTTGGCTGATGCTGGCATTGGTGCATCAACGACTGTACAACATTGTGCCACCTGATTGGTATGTGTATGTGTGTATGTGAATTGCAGGGTGAATGGAGGGATTTCGATGCATACGAAACAACAAATTGTGCACGTGTCCGTGCGCTTTGTTTTCAGTTTGTAGATAGATAGAGACTGTGTTTGTGCTGTACGCCTAGGCGCGTCGCAGTTTATAAAACGTACGAGGTGCTCCGGCAATGCTTATCGTGATCAGCGTAACGTATTGCACCGTGAGTACAGGAGGGCTCTTGGGGGGGGTTGGTCAAACCCTCTGGCAAAAGTCATTGGTCAGATTCTTCCTCTGGGAAGGAGAAAATGTGGAAATGTTTAGGGTTTGGCTACACCTCTCACGTGAAACATCGCTGTAGTTACAGCCCTGAAGGTCCCTGAAAAGATCTGCAGATCTCGGGACGCATTTTTGTGCTATACGTTCTAGTCAGTTTGGAAGTTCCAAGTGCCGCAAGGTGTGGTGAGGCACAGTTTGTAGAATGTACAGAAACAGGGAATATTTCTCTGTAGCGCGGCACCATGCTACGGGGTTGTACTAAAGCTAAGTGCTGGGCTGCAAGCGGCTGACACTTTTAAGAGGCTGCGTTTGTGAGGACCACTTTCGCAGAAGTTGTTAATCGGAACCTTTCATTCAAATGACAAGTTTTGTGCCTCGGAGGAACTGACGGCAGTCTTAAGATTTTTTGTGGAATGTCGACGAGGCTGTATAGTGTGCACGAAACCCTAACTGCTTTTGCGCTAAATCCAGCTAAACGACATCTCCCCCATACCAAACCTTTTAAGTCCTACCGCCCTGACACTTCGATGGGACACTGTAGTTTGACTATTGTCTTCCATGTGGATGTAAGATACTCTAAAAATCATAGCTGTATTTTTCTGCACTCTCTTTCCAACACAGCTTCATTTTCTTCCTTCTGTACATATTGGTTGAGCGGGTACGCTGGAGAGCGAACAGGATTCTACATTGTTGTACAGTGCAATTTCTGCAGGGCCTCTTGTCATTTGACACACACGCTCGTTCGATTCAGTTGCAACGCGGGCCGCTCTTATAACTGCGGGCAAAAAAATGGCCTGCGGCATTGAGTTGAACAACACCGGCCGTAACGCTTTCGTGCATGTTAAGAGTTTTTTATACCGAACACGTGCACAGTATGCTCCAGTGAGCACCACTCTGTACCCCCCAGCACCTGTGTAAATACGGGGCATTGCTGCGTGCAATGGCTGTCATCTTTGTCGTGCGTGACTCTATGCAGTGTAACTTATTAACGTGTAGTACATACTTGCTCGACGGAAACGCTTTTACACCTTTTCTAGGCCCGGGGGCCTAGTGGAGACGAGAGCTTTAGCGAACTTCACTGTCCGCAGTCTGTGTCATTGCTGCAATGGACCCTATACGAAAACGTAGCCTCATTAATGTGTAGGTACGAAAAGGTGCGCAGGGCACCTCCTGTTGTAGCTGCACTCCGACATGGATATTATACACCTCCCTAGGTTGTGTTATATGGTGGTATAGTATTGTGAATATATATAGCTTAACCTTGCAGAGCGTTATGTATTTATAACAGCAGCAGTTCAGTAGACCTCGGCTCCCCCGTTTTTGAATGTCTGATTACATATGCCAATTTACTTAGTAATCTTCGTCTTGGAGGTTGTGTGCTAGCCATACGTGATAGGGACGATGAAGGGCTGGCTGGTTGTAAATAACGTTTCATGTTCTTCGTTACGCTCCAAGGTAATATTGCTCTCTTCGAGCCCGTGCCCTAGCAGGGTGCACCTACGCCCTGATTGCTGTGTGTACATATGTGTGCTTCTCTTATTTCATTTTGTAAATATTCCGTACTTTTACCAAAGACATAGGAAAAAGAAAAAAAAATCAACAAAGTGTTCACCACAAAATGCCACATGGACATGCAGGGAAATTGCACTCGTAGTGGCGGTTTTTAGGTTGATGCTTCTCACATTATTTTTGCATGTGGTACATTTTGAAGTGACGTTCCTGATGTACAGGTATTTGTAATAAAAAGATACATGCAGTGTCATCTTACAGCGTTTACGTGCAGTAATGTCACATTTATTTGAGACGCTATCGCAATATGGTTCAAATAACGGCACACCTGTGAACCTTCCCGATGTTTGCCAGGTACGGATGTACACATGCCTCAGTTTCATGTAGGTGAGCTGCCTTCTTGGACACCAAGTATGAGCACCACTCGGGGTTTCCGAAGGAGTTGAGGGATTTCTATTGGGTGCGCTGCAAGTCAGCTAGGATAATCGTAACTTTTGGTAGTGCATTTGGAAGAGGGAAACCAGGGGGAACCCTCCTCCCCCATGTAAAGTCCCCAGAAAACCCCTCCCGAAATATTTTTCTGGCTCGCTGGTGGTGGTGCTTAAGTGTCTCGCGCAAGTAGCGCCGCCCTGTGTCCGTCACAGTGAGACGTCGAATCTCCCTGCCACGTTGATGCTAGTCACAGAAAGGGCCTGATGGCGTCACGCAAGGAGATCGGGCTGGGCCTCGAAGGTCGGCGCCGCAGCGCTCTTCGATTTATACTGTTACGACAGCCCAGAGATAGCTTTGTGGGTACTAGAAGAGAGAATGAGCAGTGGTCGTTGCATGCAACCGCCGTGAACTCGGCAGAGCCGTCCCGAGGCGAGCTTCCGCCTGGGAGCTGGGACACGATTACACGAGCTCAAAATTATCTTTGTCCTCGTTTTGTTGGTCCAACCTGGCTCCATCCCCAACAACACCGAACGTCCGTCGGATGTGTATATGATAGATCCGAATGTCGACAGTCCCTAGCGTACATCCGCCGGAAGCTCCCATATACGCAATGGTTAAGGTGGGACTACCATAGTTCTAACTTGTACAAAAAAAAAAAGACGAAAACGAAAAAAATGGCAGCTACGGGTGCGTCCCGAAACTATACCTAAACCTACTCCCGAGTTGGGTAGATCACACGGCACGGTTGTACCACGTGACCCTAGAGTAGCGGTAGTGGTGGCGGCGGTGAAAGGACTCGCCGTTGTCGGCCTCACAGAGGTGGGCACAGCCGGCACCGGGATGCGAACCCGCGTACCTCCCAATCTCGACGTGACTTAGCCAGCTAACCGTAGCTTTTTTTGTGATGATAGGCGGGAAGACGTTATAGACCCCCTACAGGATGGCCATATCGTTCCTAAAAAAATCATAGAACGCGATAAAGCAAACAGCTATCCAATCCCAGTTGAAATATCGTAGCAAGATTTGGTGAAAATAAGCAGTTGCGGTTCTTTTCCAGCAGTTTAGGAAGCTTGAAACGAGAAAAGGAACACTACAACATGACGCGATTTTTTGCTTGGATGACTACATAACTGATGCGCATGGTATATAAAACACGTGTGCACTGCAAAGTACAAAATGACTCGCCGGAGGATTGTGGGACTTTAGGCAATTACCTTTCTGAAACTTTTGCCGCCATTTAGGAAGGCCTTGGACAATTTTTAATTCAGGGAAATTTATTATTTTCTATTGAACTTTGAAAACTGCCAAGCGAACTTCACTGTTTCTTTTTTGTTTTTTTTACTGAAATATGAAGTCATCCACGGATAACCACAGTTCCAACAAATACTATGCGCAGTATACCGCGACAGAAATAGTGGAACAAAATTCGTAAAAATTCCGCTTAAGTCCCGCCTGCTTGATTGCCGCAAAGAAGAGCACACGGAAGGTGCAGGGAGAGGAGGAAGTGTTCCCGCCCCTTGCTTTGCCTTTCTTTCCCCTGCTTTGACCTTGATGCTAGTGATAACCGTATCACAAAGAAAACAAAACAATCGTCTTAGTCCGTCTTATCACAAAAAAGGCAAAACAAATGAAGGCGGGGACACTTCCTCCTTTAGACGCACACTCGCGCGCGCTTCTTAGCGACCAAGCAGGCGGGGCTAAAACGGAATTCTTACTCATTTCAACTAGTATTTCTGTTGCAATACCGTGCATAGTTCCTGTTGGGTCTGCGGTTATCTGTGGACGATTTCATATTTCTGTAAAAAAAACGGGAGGTTCGCTTGGCAATTTTCAAAGTTCAATTGAAAAAGATATACTTCCCG
Source organism: Ornithodoros turicata (assembly GCF_037126465.1). Classification (NCBI taxonomy): domain Eukaryota; kingdom Metazoa; phylum Arthropoda; class Arachnida; order Ixodida; family Argasidae; genus Ornithodoros; species Ornithodoros turicata. Next base: position 16,036,541 of record NC_088210.1, on the reverse strand, counting down.
CAATTAAAAATTGTCCAAAGACTTCCTGAATGGCCCGAGGCTTGGTGTGCTGCGGGTGTCCGAAGTCTGGAGAAGGTTCCGTACGTCGTAACTTGTCATGTAAAGTAAATATACTGCCCCAATAAAATACAATATTTTATTAGTTTTTGAAAAAAATTGAAAATTGAAAAAATTGAAATTGTGTTTATTGCGGCGGTGGGTAAGCCGACGGAATGGAAGCTCTGCAGAAGGTATCCCCTACCATGTAGTCACCGGGCTGACAGTCGAAGATTTTACCGAATTTTTCCCAGTTCTTGAACAGGAAGTTCACCCTGAAATAGATCAATTTATTAAATTGTTTAATTTCTCACGTCCCAAGCAGTAAATTCCCAGCAGCTTACTTGGTGCGTGCTGTGCGCATACCAATCTCCCTCATGATTTCTAGATGTTCGGGCAAGTATTTCTCGCAAAGATTCTGCGAGAGAAACATAATTGAATATTTACCAAGGCTCATGTGACTAGTCTGCTAGCTTTTCGGGCATTTTTCGCCCTTTTGTCGGGAATTAGGGGGGGGGGGGCAGGTTATAAGATGGTTAGGGGCTCTGTTAGGGGCGGGGAGTCCCGAGAAAATCGTCGCATGGTTCTATTAGAGTCACGAAATAGGGAGCACAGTAGCGACACTGAGCCACGCCGGCGAGCGAGCCCGCCATCTTGAGTCAGGCGCGGCTGCGTCCGCACCTGGTGTCCGCACGAGCGACACTATCCCGCGAAATGTCGTCAGAGGACAGCGAAGAGGAAAGCACGAAAGCGCACAGGGAACAAAATATCGCGAAAGCAAATGGCAAAGGGTATCCGCAGGACACCGAAACAAAAAAGAAAAGAAGGGTGAAAGTTTGTCGCAAAACGCGAAGGGGGGCGCTCAAAGCGGTGGCGCTAGCAGACGACACAGCCAGACGACCAGCTCCAGCAGAAGGCGCGATGGTGCTGGCAGACGACACAAACACACGAGCAGCAGAAAATGAGGTATGCTTTGGCGAGCGGACTCTTCTCAAGACGCAGGGTCATAGGTGAGAAGACGCTACGAAAGGCTCAGATGGTCAGGTGCACTCAACGAGTTCGGATGTTGCTTTTTTCGCAATCGCGTCTCCGACGATACCTCGCCCGATGAAGCAAGATACAGTCGCTCGTACGGGTACTCGACCAGTATCTCCATGTCGGTTTTATTTTATTTCCACAAATATAAGTTACACATGTCATACGGAGAGGTCCCGTAAGAAGAATCTTATGTTGAATTCCAATGGCGGATTGGGAGTACCTTCGGAGCCTTGACGGGCTTCGGAGTTGACGCTACACGCTAATCAAAACGTCACAACAAAAAAGAACTTTTTCAAATTCACCGCGAAACAGCAGGTGCCTTTCGCTACGAGCACCGCCGTGGTGCAGGTTTATCTTCGATATTGCCCTTGCTCAGGGCGCCATCGGCGCGGAGCACTGCGCACCCTGGTGGTTCCGGGGCAACTCCGGTGCAGTCTTACCGAAGATGCTATCGCTTTCTTATCCTATAGGAGCAGTGTTCGGTGGTGCGAGAGCGCCCCTGGTGACTGCTGCTGACTGCTCAAAATTTCCCATTGGAATTCAACAGTAAAGCGGCCGTCCGGACAGTCAGTGATTTATCCAGATCCCCCAACCCCCTACACTCCCCAAAATCTAGAGGGCACTCCCCTAAAATATTGTGAGATTGCGCAATATTTTGTCAAAAGCATGTAAATACATCCTCTTGCAGAGCCCCCACCCCCCTCCCCATCCCTCAGGGACGAGATTATGGGTGCGGACGATGCTACAGAGGACGGAAGGGCACTCACAGAACAGTAAGTACCCTTTGTACTTTGTATTCCAAGGTAGTTACAGTCACGATGGCCATTAATGTTTTGAGGCTTGAACACATACTAAGGGACAACTGACGCTCTTCTTTCGCTGTACTTACAGTCGCCAGTGCAATGATGAACAGTTGATCTGAAGTGAAGTAGGGAAGGTCACCCAGAAAACTTTCAGACGCCCTAGCTTTATGTATGTGGCGTCGGCTTCTTGTCTGCGATCTGTACAGCTAAAGAAAGAAAACACAGCGACATATGGCTTACTGCTTGTGGAACGGGCAAATGCGAACTGGTTCCAAGATAACACGCGAGATCTGCTTCTGTATCTCTCGACCCGGCGGGGTCGAGATACAGAAGCAGATCTCGCGTGTTATGGTGCCATATAATTGTATCACAGTCTTCATGCTGCACATGGCTTTTAGTGCGTAAATTTGTCTTTGTACAAAGCTTCTTAGAAAGGTAACATCTCATTACGGCCGAAGTCTCATTACGGCCGAAAGTCTCATCAAGAGACATCGGCCGTAATGAGATACAATCCTTAGAAAAGGCGCAGTGCGGATAAGGCCATACACGGCTCTGGGTCATACTGCCGAAAACCGCTGACGGTAATCTGAAGGGAAGAATTTTCTGTTTTCCTCTCAACGTACAGGCGAATAATTCAACAGGACAACGGGTTATAGCTGGTGATTTATGTCACTCATGATGAACTGAAGGTACACGAACAAATGGAAGACAGCCGGACCACCGCGCACCTATTTGTAAGATATATGCTAACGTAACTTCTGTATCGCATACGTAACGTATGCTAAGTATACCCAACATCCGAGCGGTACACTGGCACCCGTTCGGAGCACTTACCTCGAAAATAGGGTTCAGTATTGCTGTCTCCGCGATGATATCGTGAATATCGTATTCCGTGTAATTCATCTGCAATGAACGCAATATGCAAACAAAGTGATCAGGGCAAAGGTGATTATCCGCAGCGTCCAATCAATCCTTTGCCAATCCAATCCAATCCAATGGCAAGCCAATCAATCCGTAAGCCAATCAATGGGCTCTTCCACCGGCACCTCAATGCATCGTTGCGATCCACACAAAGCTGCGTGCGCATCGGTGTGCCCTAGAGTCACTAAATAGTGACTCTATTGTGACTATTTAGACTATTGTGACTAGCGACTATTTAGTGACTCTAGTGTGCCCCGCTGGCGTTGATGGTGTGCTACATGTGCGTCCAAGAAGGACATTTACTGCGTGGCAGTGGAGCAGAATAGGCCCCTCCCTGTTTGTAAACAAATGTCGTCATAGTATTCGACAGCGCCACCAATTTGGTAGCGTTGAACTACGCTCGAAGGTAGAGGCGAACAAGGTCGCGCCCAAAAGCCACGGTCTTGAGGGGATTACAATGGTCCCTGAAAGGGACGCGACCTTCGGTTCTACTTTTCTTTCAGTAGGAGGCAATGAACAAGCGTCCAATTCGTGGAACTCACCTCGTGGAACCCTCCCCTTCCGATGTGTTTCGGTTTCAGTCTGTCAACCAACGTCATGATGACGTTTCTCGGGTAGAGGTTTATTGGTGTTACGGTACGTTTCTTCGCCTAACTCGTCAACCTTTTTTCATACCCCCCCCCACACACACACACAAAGCAGATCGCGACCGCGTGGTAGCCACAGAAAGACTGTACTTGAACTCGTCTGCACCGATTCGCAGACGCAGACGACATCACGATGTCCACGGTACCCAAATGGCGCTGCTTTAGCCCGCTGACCAGAGCCATGGTTTATAGGGAGAGTTTGAACAGTAGGCGGAGTCTCAGTTGAAGCGCGTCATGTGATGTCACCGCTAAACGACCCCCCTCGCCGTGCTCTATTGTTGTCCCGTCGTGAGCCGGTCGCTGACGCCATATTGAGGCTGATCGTTGTTTACGATGCAAGGAGGAAAGACGCATGCGTACATCGTCCTTCGAAAGCCCTTCATCCCTGAACTCTTTCAGTTTGGCAACAAAGCCCCCCCCCTCCCCCCCATCACAGGCGGCTGTGGCTCATAAGCAGGTTATTCCTGTAGATTATATCCACTGCAACAACAAAGCTGTTGGCCAGATGGCGGACAACATCAAAATGGCGCGCACCAGATGGCTGATAAACGGATTCTGCTTGGATTCAGGCTATTTGTGCGGCGCAACCACGACTCTGACGTCGAAATAGGCTCCGCCCATGAGGCGGCGAAAGATCAAAGAATGGCCAAACTCTCCCTAGAAATGCCTCTGCCGCTGCCTATGACATGTCTGGCTTCGCCACCCAACTGTGGCCCCCAGAAGGTATAATTCACTCGACGTATGGCATTAACGGTATTGGTGTAGCATGAACATGCATCAAAGCATCAACTCTCGCTTTTCTCATATCCCCCTTCTATCACATCTCGCTTCTCTGGACATCCCATAACGCTTCCATACGTGTCGTCCTTGTCTCTGTGCGTTCTCCACCATGTCTAGTATCAACTCTCAGGAGTTTACGTGTCGCTTACGTCCATAGCGTCTGCCTATCGTATATACCTTGCTTGAGAGGCAGAACGCGAAATCACCTTGTATCTCTTGAGTAAGGTCTCGAAGCAATCCTTAATTTCGTCGTAGTTTTTCCGGGTAGTATTGCTGTACCACGTTCGAAGGACTCCCGAATCATCTATAGTTTGACCTGGAAAGGCGACCATATTAACATCGCTATACACTGGGATCTGGAAACAACTAAGTATACGGCTAGAGGCTACAATATGACATACTTCTTGTATAGTGAGCAACTAATATAGGTTATCTATTCGTTTAGGCTGGTCTTGTGTGGTGTACCAGCGTGGGGCTTTTTTTTCTTCTCTCTCTCCTTTGCTTATACTGTACACATAGGCGCATGGCAACCTTCTTGAACACACTGAACATACCTAGGTAGCCATAGGCATGAAACATTTCTCGTGCCGCGGGAAACATGTACATCGGCATGTCTACGGGTCTGCAAGAGAGAATTACTTGCTTGAGAAAACCGCCATTGCTTTGCACTGTAACAATATGCGAGATTAAAATCTGAACTGGTGGGGAAACAACGCAGTCTTCACTGGTCTGAAACCACTGAGCTACCAAAAAAATCCCCTTCGTTATATTCAATATGCGAGTACATTCATCGTAAATATCGTACGGAAATACACCGAAGAAAAGCCATGATAGTTGTAGAACTGTTTTGCGTCACAGCTACGACTAAGACAAGGTTAATGCGTAGAAGACTGTCAAATGAGTCGTTGACAGGGATCTATATTTTGAACATTGTATTCAAAATTCTGATGGACATTAGCCGAGTTATTCGAAATTTGCATCGCATCCGCAGTTGCAGTGGCGATGCTGTACTGATGAAGACAGAGCCGTATACAGAGAGAGTTTGGCCATCTTTTGATCTTTTGCCGCTCCACGGAAGGAGCTTGTTTTGACGTCGGAGTCGCCATTGCACCGCCCAAAGAGCCTGAACCCAAGCGAAATCCGCTTATCAGCCAGCAGATATGCGCCATGCGCCATTTTGATGCAGTCCATCGGCTAGCCGGCAGGTGCTTTTGCGGCGCTCAATGTAATCTACCAGCAGAGGCTCTGTCTACCAGGTTCGCCGGCTTATGACCCACAGGCGCCTGTGGTAAGGGGGCCTTGTTACCAAACTGTAAAGATTCAAGGACGAAGTGTTCTCGAAGGACTCGATGCACACGTGTATTGCCCCTTATATATGCTTTGCATCAACATGGCGTCGGCGACCGGTTGGCGACTGGACAACAATAGATCGCAACGCGGCCGTTATCAGCCGTGACGTTGCATGACGCGGTTCAAGTTAAGCTCCCCCTAATGGCCAAACTCTCTCTATAAACGACTCTGGATGAAGAGACAGCGCTTTGATGAGGACACACTACGTCTGTTTCTCTACTGCAAACAATAGACGATTTTAAAAAGATGCGCGCGGCGCAGGGCAACATGACAACTTTGAGTGACACTGCTCTGCAGTCTGCTTCGGTTATGGTTTACCCCGACTGACGCTGCAACTGCGCGCAGTAAAGAATGTTGTTGTTCCTCTACCTCCGCCTTTGGTCATCTCGTAATACTTTAAGGCGCTCTAAGTTCCCATGAACCCTTGCGTGCCAGAGGTGGCACTTGCTTTTCCAAAAGCAAGCTCTATATAACTCAGCGTACAATTCAAAGAGCATAACTCACATGACTCTTTCCAGGTACTTCATTGTCTCAAGAACGCGTTGCATTGATTGCGGTGTGATGACTGAAAAAAAAAAGAAGAAAGAAACGTCTCGCCACATTGAACGTAAGACATCATGTGAACTAAATGTATGGCAGTATCCCCCCCCCCCTCCTCCCGAACTATAAATGCACAATTGAAATATGTTTCAGCCTCAGAACTGTTACTTTCCATCGTATTAACCCACGCCTTGCATTCCTCTGTCTAACCAAGGGACAGCCTATGTTCCAGTAGCTCATCAGCCATCGTTCCGATAAAACCACGATATCTCCCCGTCCCATAGACCACTTGCACTCCTACGTCATCGATTACGTTTCGCCGCCGCGCAAAGCATGCTGGTGGGCACCTATCAACCTTATCAGCCTTTTCGGCCTATCAGCAGACGGGTTTTTCCCGCTTCTTGCCAACCAGAGCAAAATATAACCTCGAACCGGTCTTCTCGGGACGCCACATGTTTGTAAACAGAAAGTGGTCTATAGAGTCACTAAACGACAGGGGTACAGAGTATCGCATTCCTTTTCCGCGCCGTTCGATGTCCGCGATTGGGCCAATCGTGTCACGTGGTTTCTCCTTCCAAGAACTTCGTGAAAGAAGTGGTCGCTACTCTGCTTCCTATTTAGTGACCCTATCCCGTCCTACCTTCATAAATCCTCTTTTCTGCGGCCTCTTCCACCAACCGGGCATAGAAAGGCAATCCAATACATATCTTCAGGGTCCCTGCCAGAGCTAGGGTTGCCACCAGGCCGGTATTATACCGGCACGGCCAGTTATTTGGTCTCTCTGCCGGTTGCCGGTAGGAAGGTGATACCGGCAGCCTTTTGCCGGTATTTGTGGCTCAACACCTTTCATAGGAGCTTTTACGGGGTTTTCCTTTCAACATTCCACTGCAGCTTGCATAAATATGGAGCAGAGATCCAACTCCGTAGTCACCAGTCGTTTTCTTAGTTATTCATTATTATTATCATTGTTGTCTTGAGCCGGTACGCTCGTTCTTTCATTCTCTCTGTCTGTATACTGTCCACCCGTCACTTACTTTCCCTTTCCCGCGAACATTGCCTCCTTTCTCTCTATTCCACCTCCTCTCCCTCAGCCGGTATTTTTCACTATGAAAGGTGTCAACCCTAGCCAGAGCTGACTTTACGGGAGGTTCAAAGACAATGAAACGTAAAAGTGAGAGAGTGAAAAGAGGTCATCCTTCAACTGCACGCTGTCGTCCTTGTCTTGTAGACAACGCAATCGTACGTCCTAGTGTGTACCCCTTGATCGAAACCTATATGCCTTCACGCTTTTGTTTACGTTGGTGATTCCCTGCTTCCAACAAGGACGTCATACTTACGAAGCGTATTCAGATCTGGATAGTAGGTCGGGTCCCTGTCCAGAGGATCCATGTACGTCCACCTGCGTGAACCATGATAGTGCAATTTTGTCCTCTCTCAATGTAGCGCCTGAACACGCGAAAGCGCAAGAATGCAGTGCCGAAGAAAATTAAAAGGAGCGAACGTTAAAGTGCTATTTAAAGTGCAACAGGCAAAGTGCAACGTAAAGTGAACGTTTGCGACATATTAAGTGAATCTCCTCAGGGCGAGATCAGCCAATATTTCGAACACAGATTGTTCTTCTTCTGGGCACCGTCCTCACCATTGGCATGGCATTTAAAGGTTATGACGTGTTCCCCTATGGCGGAAGCGGCCATTCTACTTCGGCCACAGGAGCCTGAACGGACCCTTTCTTCCCCCTGGGCTGTTGACCCACAACTCGCATGAACCTTTAACGCGTCATACCTGACCCTTTAAATACCATGCCAATGATGAGGACGGTGCCCAAATGAAGAACAGTCTCTGCAGCTGTTCGAAATATCGGCTGCTCTCGCCCTGATTGATACCCGTCTACGTTTGCAACAAGGTAAAACAGACCAATTATTTCCAAATACTTCAGCTCATCCAGGACTCAGTTCCTTTGCATGGAACTTTCAAGCGCCCGCACCATGACATGCAGCAAATGTGACGCTAATAAGCTGCACTGACACTATAAATGCTGTTAGGCATAAGGTAAAACGCCACAAGTAACTAGCAAGGCAAGGTACGGCATTAACCTATAGTACTCGAGCAGCGAACATGGATTCTCCTGGGTGTTCTTCTCTCCTCTAGGTTGTTCACGGCTACAGTGTTACTATAAAGGTACAGCCCGCCTCTATTCGTCTGCGTGAATGAGAGCGCGGCTGAGAATGTGCAAGTCAGGGCCGTTTACCGGACAGTTTGGAAGTCCATATTTTGCCCCCGCGGAGATGGTGGTCTCGCCGTGACGTCATATTCGTCATCGCTCCGCCCAAAAATGCATGACACACACAATGCCATTTTTCTGCATGGTGTCATGTCAAATGACGTACTTCAAAATAGGCTCCTCCCAGTGGCTATAGACTCTCGCTATTCGCTGCGAGAGGGGGCGACACCGTCACCTTTCTAGTGTGGATAACAGGGCGGCCGGTGTTTGGAGTTGATAGTTCTTTTCCGTAATCCTTGTGTATTCACCTCCAGCAGTCTCTTTCGCGTATATTCAATGCCCCACCTACTGCACTAAACGCGGAATAAACGTGTAAAAGCAGACGACGCGAGGAAGCTATCCCCACTACGGTAGTTCGTCGTTTCTCCGCAGCGCGCCGGCACCGTTCGATCTCGGACTCGGAACGAATGCATTGCTCTGTGTGCAGCTAAAGCTTACCTAAGGTCATCCTCGGGGAGCACGTATTGCTGGGCGTATAGTGTCATGTTGATAGACTGTCGATAATTCCCATGAACGTCGCGAGTTGGCTGATCCTGCGACAAGAATAAAAGCATTGTTCGCATGTTCCGTAATATACAGGGTGTCCCAGAAAACGTGTCATTCAATTATAATAAAAAAACTACACCACCTAGAGTCATGCGGTCAATGGCATTTGTTCTTACTGGGTTTTTGCCACTTCCTCATGTGAATGTCGTGTAACGTAAGTTTAATTATGTAAATTTTTGCGAGCTTAAGTCGGAAATTTGCTTAGTAAAGGTCACTTTTTTACCCCACCAATGTGAAGAGCGTGTCTAATTTAGTCAAATTAATGATAATTGACAGGGATATTCAGAAGCTATCCCATCGGGAAAAAATAGCCGAACATCATGCTCTACGGAGGTCGCACAGAATAGCGCACGATGAATTTTGCAGGGCAATCTTTGTCAAGTCCGACGAAAGGAGGTTGGAAACCCAGCCCCCCCCCCCCCCCCCCCCACAACGCAGAAAGAGATAAAACAGGCACGGCTTATCACGTCTGACTTTCGCTGGGATAATGCTTTCCCTCCCCCAATTTTAGGAACTGTTACTTTTTCTACTATCACTCTGTGGGCTGGCTTCAGAACCTCCTTTCGTCGCACTGAGAGAGATTGCGCTCAAAAAGTCATCGCGTGCTATGGTCCGGTGCTTCGAAAAACATAATATTCGGCTATTTTTTCCGATGGGATAGCTCGTGAGTATCACTGTGAATTATCGTGAATTTGAGTGAATTCGGCACGCTCTTCATATTGGTGGGGTAAAAAAGTGACCTTTACTTGGCAAATTTCCGAGTTCAGTTCGCAAATATTTACATAATTAAACTTGGAGTACATGACATCCACATTAGGAGGTGGCAAAAACCTAGTAAGAACAAATGCTGTTGACCGCATGATTCTAGGTGGCGTAGTTTTTTTTATTATAATTAAATGACACGTTTTCTGGGACACCCTGTACACTCTTAAAAATGAACTTCACCCCATAGCACGCTCCTAGCCAACCATCATCTCGAATGATATCGTTATCTGTCCCGATTTGTTGAAAACGGGAGGCGTACGCCTTTTCTGTGACAATTATGAACAGCATAAGTGTCACAAAAAAGGCGTACGCCTCCCGTTTTCAACAAATCAGGGCAGGTAACGATATCATTTGAGATGATGGTTGGCTAGGAGCGTGCTGTGCGGTGAAGTTCATTTTTAAGAGTGTATATTTCATACTCTCCCCCCTGCTGAAACTGATTTTCGAGAAACTTATAAGAGGATGTTCGTCTGCAGCGTAAAATCGGAGTAGTCCGTGACAAAAAAGAAAAAGAAGAAAGTCACGAAACTCCCCCTTCACCGTCCTTCATCGTGTTTTTTTTTTTTTTTGGTTTTTTTCGTCGCCATTTTGGGTTGGCAGTCAGGCATCATGACGACCCTCGTGGTAAAAAGCAAACCAACGAGGGGCGCGCAACTGTGATTTGCGCACTCTTTGCGCACAACTCTTTGCGCACGCATTGCATTCTGGGCGCTTGCTGAGCGAGGGAACGAAGGATAATCCTTCACATTTCGCTTTCGCTGACCTTGACACGTCGTGGACAATGGACCGGTAGGGGAGAAATCGGAACAGTTTGGAGGCCCACCCGTTTCTTTCGTATTAGTAATCTCCCACAGTTCAAAGCGACGCTAAGCACTCTGGGATTTTCTGAACTCGTCTATTGTCATCATGCGCGTGGCTCCGCCAAGCGCTCCAAGCTCGGTTGTAGATAACTCCCGGAGAACGCTTTTTTCTTACACTGAAAAGCGTACCACGTACACCCGCGCTAAGGGCGCGAAAATGTATCTGTTATCAAACAACGGCGTTGGCACACTTACCCCAGGGAACTGGAAAAGAAATACAGGGCAGACATAGGCACCAAGTGTTCTGAAGTGAAAGTCTTACGGCCATGTGTTCCGTCGAGAACGGGTATTCCACGGACTCTGTCCTTGACACGTTGACGTCAGGATAAAGGTAGAAGATTTTGAGATCGCCCACCTGCAGGTCGAAAAAAGCGGTGAAAATTCGAGGACGTGCTCATTTTTCACAAGCGATGCACTTCTTACGAATCACACGCGCACTATTTTGCAATTTTGTAATTTCCAGTGCCAATACGAACGAAATCTCGTGTCTTCACAATCCTACCAAAGTTATGTGACTGAAATCTTCTTGTCTCATTTTACATTCCCGCAAAATATTTTGGCTCTACGTACGTACCGCGAAAGCTAAAGAAAAACAATTTTTATTTTTGAGAACTGTGACGTCATGTTAAACTCCGACGGAGCGCCCGGCTCTCATATGGCAACGTTGTTGCCCTTCGCGTCTTCTGGGGGCTCACTTTTTGCACTCCATTAACGGAGCCCCACGTGACATATCATCAGACCGCTCCGACCTTCGATAAAACACAAAGGAGGGAGAAGACGTCTTTCCCATTTCCCCCTCTTTCGATCAGCGTCACGTGACATCTCCACCACGTGACCCTCCCCGGACGCCGGCGTCGTTGCTATGGGTGACGAGTACCCTCTCCAGAACATGACATCATTGCAATTTGTGGGCTTATGATTACGTCGTCCGCTCAACGCGTCATCTAAACTTGTGAAGGCTCCGCAAATCTTCAAAAATTGACAGAAATGCACAGAGTTCGTAAACAGAATTGAAATTTCGCGAATAGAATCCTTGGGAACCTTCTTTTCATGGATTAAATAAAATGAACGCTGTTTTCCGAGTGGCACTTTAATGTGTTTACCTTATTTTGAGCAGTGGCTCTTTCGTCGTCCGTAAATATGTTCAAGCTGTTGATCACCCTCAAGGCGATAGACTTGATCTGCTCTGTTACAGGCTGTAGTTAACGAAATTATGTTAGCATGGACGTAAAACGCAACAGCTGCGAGTACTTGGATAGCCTTTGCGGATTGCACAAGCGGTCCGTAACGACAACGGTTCCGCACCGTTACATCAGTTTGAAAGTACATGCACAAGTCGGCCCGATAGCCTTTATGCAATGACAGCAATGCGTTAAAGCAAACGAGAAATCCACCTCAAAGATTTTTTGATTATGAAAGGATGCTTCAAAATCTGCCACCGAAGCGGGTCATTTGTTGCAGTAATTAATTGGTTTCTGTTTACGTATTTTTGTCGCGGCTGGTCGCGGCGAAGCGCAAAAAGACGCTCTTTCACTCCCTTATCCATCAATGAATTACACCAATGAATTACGTCCTTTTGCGCTTCGCCGCGACCAGCCGCGACAAAAATACGTAAACCGAAACCAATTAATTACTGCAACAAATGACCCGCTTCGGTGGCAGATTTTTCTCTGAAAGGTGTCCACTGAAGGTCCCAAAAGGGGTAGTACCCATTTTAATACCGACAGCGCCCTGCTTTAGAAGTTACGCTTTTTTACGAAACTCATTTGCATTTTTATTTAAATAATGAGCGCCTCCCGCTCATTCACGCGGTGCGCATCTTGTGGACGGTATTGGACAGATACTTGTAAAAAAGAAAGTTATTCGATTGGTGCACCGGTTCGCGAATTATTTAGCCCGGGGATTTAACTGAAACACCCTGTATAATATAATACACCATGAAATGAGGTATGGGATTGTATGGTATGTTAGAAACACAAACTCAGGTGAAGCCACCTTCCCTACCTGAGTTCTCATGAGCTCAGCCAGCTCGTCCGTGTGCATGTATTCCCTGAGCAGGTCGAATTGGAAAGCTCTCTGGTACTCTCCCAAGCTCTCGATGCATAGCCTCTTATCGCTTACAGGGCCGTATATTCCTCGTTTCATCATCATATAAAGCTTGCTGCTCAGCGGTCTTTTGTCCATGACGCCTCTCAGCAGGGAGCCATGCAAAATGGACGCGCCACGGGTGCCAGAGTGACTGCAAGAGAGGCATCGAGCCACGCATTCTCACTTCACGGTCACTCACTGCATGCAACGCATCACATACACACAGCCCCCGTCACAACTTCCGGTGCCCTTTCGCGACTAAAAGGGACGCTCGGAACCAGCTGCCATACACTCTTAAAAATGAACTTCACCTCATAGCACGCTTCTAGCCAACCGCTATCTCGAATGATATCGTTATCTGCCCTGATTTGTTAAAAACGGGAGTCGTACGCCTTTTTTGTGACACTTATGCGGTTCATAATTGTCACAAAAAAGGCGTACGCCTCCCGGTATTTTTAACGAGCCAGGGCAGATAACGATATCATTTGCGATTATGGTTGGCTAGGAGCGTGCTATGCGGTGAAGTTCATTTTTAAGAGTGTACAGAATGATACCTTTCGCTTTCCTGATTCGTTGAACACGGGAGGTGTACGCCTTTTTTTTTTTTTGTGGCAACATGAATTGCCACGAAAAAGGCGTACACAACCCTCTCTCTCCTCAAATCGGAAGCGATAACTGCATCAATCGGCACAGTGCACTCTTAGAAATGAACTTCACCACATAGCACGCTCCTAGCCAACCATCATCCCGAATGACAACGTTCTCGCCCCTGATTTGCTGAAAACGGGAGGAGGAGCCTATTTTGTGCCCATTATGCACGGCACAAAATAGGCTCCTCTTCCCGTTTTCAACAAATCAGGGGCGAGAACGTTGTCATTCGGGATGATGGTTGGCTAGGAGCGTGCTATGCGGTGAAGTTCATTTTTAAGAGTGCAGTGGTTGACGGAGAGCGTGTTTCGCTGTGGAATCGGATGTCGTTCTTTGGCACCAAACCGGAAGCGGTGCAAGTGGAATGTATAAAGTTAAAAGTTCCCCCCAACCCCCGTCTCCACACCTTCCCGCTGCCCTCTCTCCACCTGTCCACATCTGCACGTCGCTCATAGCCACGGTTGGCTTCGCGGCGCTGACGCAGAATTTAAAGAACTCCAAGCGTTCCTCAACTGCCATCTTTCAGAGCATTGCTTTGGGCGTTGGTGAGGTTTAAATGGTGTGTTCCTTTTAAAGGGGCACTGAAGTTGCGAAAATTGCTTCTCGCCGATGAAAGGTGTTGTTACATTGACAGTCTAAAAGGAACGTATGGTGCGGGCATGCACCCTCACTCTCAGAAAAAAAAAGGGTGTGGAGCAGTTACATCTTTCAGGAGGTAAATGCTGTCGCATATGTTGTGCCTAAAAGGTTGCAAAGTTATATATACCTGCTACATAAGAATGATAGGGTTACCGCTTCTGATTCGGTGAGCGATGAGGGCGTACGCCTTTTCGTATAGCAATTTGGATATATGATAATTGTTTTTACCACTTTTTTACACCCTTTATCATACGCTACACTCTTAAAAATGAACTTCACCGCATAGCACGCTCCTAGCCAACCATCATCTCGAATGATGTCGTTATGTGCGTTGGTTTGTCGAAAACGGGAGGCGTACGCCTTTTTGTGACAATTATGAACAGCATAAGTGTCACAAAAAAGGCGTACGCCTCCCGTTTTCAACAAATCAGGGCAGATAACGATATCATTTGAGATGATGGTTGGCTAGGAGCGTGCTATGCGGTGAAGTTCATTTTTAAGAGTGTATGTTGACCTAGGTGGTAACTATATACAGAAGCTACCACCTTTTCACACCCTTTTTCTTAGAGTGCATTGGTCTCTTCGGACGATTTGTCCAATCATCGTTCGAGGCGACCAATCCGAGCTCACTCCGCATTGCCGCATTTCTTCAGAACGAGAGGGAGGGGGAAGGTGTAGAAATATTTGCAGTTTATGTCCCCTCCTTAAATGGCCTCATGCCTTGAGGATAGCAGTAAAATAGTAGTTATTTTCGCCGGGACGTAAGGGGTGGGAAACCTTCGAATCCGTCGCGATCTTTTCCGAAAATCCCGGGATATGCTGAACATTGATGACAGAAAGATGCAGGCGTCGTAATTTGCAACTTGCAACGCATAAGATTCGGATTAACCGCTGTCGAATCAATCCAGTGGGCGGGATTTATTGTAGCACTCTCCTTGGTAGCAGCTATACACTCTTAAAAATGAACTTCACCACATAGCACGCTCCTAGCCAACCACCATCCCGAATGACAACGTTCTCGCCCCTGATTTGTTGAAAACGGGAGGAGGAGCCTATTTTGTGTTCATTATGCACGGCACAAAATAGGCTCCTCCTCCCGTTTTCAACAAATCAGGGGCGAGAACGTTGTCATTCGGGATGGTGATTGGCTAGGAGCGTGCTATGTGGTGAAGTTCATTTTTAAGAGTGTAGGGGGGGGGGGGGCATGCGCTAATCCGTCGCGATCTTTCCTGTGGCATTAAAATCCCCACTATGTGCTGCATATTGATTACAGAAAGGTTCAGGCATCGGAATTTGCAACAAATGAGATTCGAAGTACCCGCCGCCGGATTAACCCAGTAGGCGGGATTGATTTTGACGCTCTCGCGCCTATTTCGCCGCACATGTATAGCAGTGTTTAACTTCCCCGAAACGCTACAACTTCAAGTTCAAAGGGCTCTTAGGTGTTTAAACAGGCTTATACGTACCCATATTTACCCATGAGGCGGCTGAATTTGTCGAAATACGAACTGTAGTGTATAACAACTTTCTGGTCGCGCTCTGATTGAATGTTATAATAGTCCATGATCTCTTTTGCAAGTGGCGCCTGGAAGAGGGACAAGGTATCGAGACCCACTTTTGTCAATTCTGGAGAGAGAAAAAAATTAGCACACGTAATGCGGTTTTGTGGCTACCTCCAGATTTTGTGGCTATAGTTCGTCCAGAACGGCCAGTTCGTGGAGGGGGGAGGTCGCAAAAAAAAAAAAAAAAAAAAAAAAAGAATAGATTGCAGCTACATAGTAACAGTGGTGCACAGGAAAAAAGATTTGAGGGGTGTTGGGGAGGGGGGGTCTGGACAAATCGCTGAGTGTGAACCAGACATAATGATTACAGTGAACCCTCGTTATTATGACCATGGTCGTTCCCGAAAATTTTGGTCATAATGCGGAATCGTCATATTAACGGAGGAGATTTGCAGAGGTTTCAGTGCATTGTTCCCCAGGAGTATGGTCGTAAAACGCGTATGTCAGATTATCGGGGGTCATATTAACGAGGGTTCACTGTATTTGCACGCTATCCGCAAGTATTCCTCCGATGCCCGCGGATATAGTGCAGAGATTTAGTACGTGCCGCTATCAGTGCCACTGTTGCGCTCTGAGGCGAGATAAAAACGCACTTACATTGCTGATCTTGAGCAGTTCCATTCTGATATACCCAGCGCTGAAGAGATCTACTTTGCGATCCGGTAGTATCTGGGAAATGGAAGTGAGAGAAACATTGAAGAAAGGGGGTTGTAGAAGGGAACCCATTATAAATTATGCCCCGCGATGAACCACAGAAATGTTTAAACATAGTCACGGAACTTTCTGTACATTCGGTAAAATGCAGGGAAGTGAAATCACCGGTGCCCGCGAAAGTTGGAGAACACTTTTCCGGTGCAGCCCTAGCGGAGTGTGCCCGCAGCACTTACGAGTCTATACCATATATGGACACCGTTGAGAAATGTCCTCAACGTTCATCGGGCGAGATGTTGGCGTGAGAGAGCCAGTTAGGAACGCACGCTCCAAAAAAGATATCGAGAAGCGCCGAGAGGGGCGATTTTGAAATAAATAAATAAATAAATAAATAAAGTAAAAGTAAAAGCACGGCAGCTAATTGGTTAGATTAACATCGGCAGCGCCTTAAAGCTATGCTGCTAGTACCTAAACGAATGGACCTCTCCCTGTTTGTAAACAAATGACGTCATAGTGCTCGACAGCGCCACCAATTTAGTAGAGTTGAACTACGCTTCCTGCAAGGTACACTCTTAAAAATGAACTTCACCGCATAGCACGCTCCTAACCAACCATCATCTCGAATGATATCGTTATCTGCCCTGATTTTTGTTGAAATCGAGAGGCGTATACGCCTTTTTGTGACACTTATGCTGTTCATATAATTGTCACAGAAATGGCGTACGCCTCCCGTTTTCAACAAATCAGGGGGCTTAATCGCTTCATCGTCGTTACGGTCGTTACCAGCTAACGAGTGGCGGGAAATTCAAAAAGGCGGGCGGGAAATTTAAAAAGGTCGGCACGTGATAAAACACGTGCACGGCGCTCTTCGCGCGATACACGTCACGCGCAATGTGTCACGTGCCCACCTTTTTGAATCTCCCGCCACTCGTTAGCTTGTAAAGACCGTAACGACGATGAAGCGATTAAGCCCCCAGGGCAGATAACGATATCATTCGAGATGATGGTTGGTTAGGAGCGTGCTATGCGGTGAAGTTCATTTTTAAGAGTGTAGGGGGCAAACAAGGTCGCGTCCGAAAGCCACAGTCTTGAGGGGATTACGATGGTCCCTGAAAGGCACGCAAACTTCGGTCCTACTTTTCCTTCGGTAGGAGGTAGCGAACAAGTGCCCATTCGTGGCACCCAACACTCCCCTTGCGATTTCTTTCAGTTTCAGTCTGTCTACCGACGTCATGACGACGTTTCTCGGACAGAGGTAGATGGAAGCCGCAGTTCCTTCCGGCTGGCAGGATATGCGACACGTCGCCCCCTGGGGAGTAGCGTGTCAACTGCTCTTCGTAACACCGCCACCTTGATTATTTTGACTACAGGAATTGCGCACCTTGCGTTATATAACTTAGCGCTGAGGTGCTCAATCGCTTGGAAATTTACCATGATTGAATGTCCTTATGAGCTTTATACGTATACCACACAATGTGCCTCCTGCATTGAGCCGAAATCGGCATGCCGACAAATTTTTGTTGCAATGCATTTAGTCGTCAAAAATTACTGAAAATTACTCCTTTACTGAAATTACTTGACGCCTCACATCATGCGAAGTGCCGCGACCCGTTTTGTATCTTACCTTCTGGAGGTCCCACAGCGCGTTGAATGAGAAGTTGAACGCGCGTCCGGTGACACTTATAGTGGACACTTCCTTTACTATGTCGGTTATGGCAGCCTTGAAGTGTTGCCTGAATGTCTCCGATTCGTACAGAACGCGAGGAGCGAGCGGCTCCAGTGGGTACACCTGAAAACGGAAACAGTCTGACGGAAGGGCACACTCTTAAAAATGAACTTCACCGCAAAGCACGCTCCTAGCCAACCATAACCTCTAATGATACCGTTATCTGCCGTGATTTGCTGAAAACGGGAGGCGTACGCCTTTTTTGTGACAATTATGAACAGCATAAGTGTCACAAAAAAGGCGTACGCCTCCCGTTCTCAACAAATCAGGGCAGATAACGATATCATTCGAGATTATGGTTGGCTAGGAGCGTGATATGCGGTGAAGTTCATTTTTAAGAGTGCAGGCAAAAAGAGCAACGAATGGAAACAATCCTCGAGGGAACACGATAGGACGACTTGTTTCTAAAGTGCCATTCCGGACTCGGGAAACGGCGTTTTTTTTTTTTATTTAATCCATGAAATGAAGGTGCCTCAAGTATTCCATACGCGAAATTTCAATCCTGTCTACGAACGCTGTGCATTTCTGTCAATTGTTGAAGATCTGCTGAGCCTACACAAGTTCCGATGACGCACCGAGCGAGTGACGTAATCATAAGCCCACAAATTGCAACGATGTCATGTTCTGGAGAGGGCGCTCGTCTCCTAGCAACGACGCCGGCGTCCAGGGAGGGTCACGTGGTGGAGAAGTCACGTGAGGCTGATCGAAATCAAGTAAATGTCACTTTTTTTTACGACACCAATATGAAGAGCGTGTCGAATTTACTCAAAGTCACGATAATTCACCGTGATATTCAGGAGCTACCCCATCGGGAAAAAAATAGCTGAACATGATCTTCGGTGAAAGATGAAAGTCACTGAAAAGGTTAGCCAGCTGTAGGAGTCGAACCCACAGGATGTCGTTCTCTGGGACATCCTGAATATGTGCCTGCTAACCACGATAGAAATTAGGTAATTGAGACACATGCGGTCAACGTTTTTTTTTTTTTTTTTTTTTTTTTCTGCCAGGAACATTGGTCACATATTGGTACCATTTTCATTTCATATCAGTTGATGTAAATTTAATTTCTTGAATTAAACTCCGAAATTTCCGAAGTCGTCCTCGCGTTTTCATTGTGGAAATGAGTTCGTACGTGGTCACTGTACTCAGCATAGCAAGTGTAGCACCCGTAACACAACGACAGCTTCTGAAACAAATTCGCCGAAGCCGCCCCCCTGTCCCCCACTCCTTACCGCTGTCCTCTCTCCATCTGTCCACGTCTGTACGCCGCTCATAGCCACAGTTGCGTCGCGGCGCAAACACAGAATTTAAAAAAGATAAAATAATCGCCAAAAATCCGCGGAAATGAGTCCTTGGCTCCGTCTCCTTTTCTTTTCATTTTTTGCCTCGCGTCTGTCTATCTCGATCTCCCCCACTATCTGCTTCGCTGTTTTGGAAGTAATAAAGCGTACACTCTTAAAAATGAGGGGGGGGGGGGGGGGGGGTGTCGAGGTAGCTTGCCGTTGTTGGCCGCACTCAAGTGGGCATCGTCACGACTATAGCCAAAAAAAAAAAAAGGAAAAGAAGGTGGGAGAAAGGGGAGTTGAGGACTTCAAAGTGATGTAGAAGCAGGATGACCGGTACTGATGGGACGGAAGCACACTGTAGGTGAGAGGTGCACTAGAGTGGTCTCTCCCTTAAAAATGAACTTCACCACATAGCACGCTCCTAGCCAACCATCATCCCGAATGACAACGTTCTCGCCCCTGACTTGCTGAAAACGGGAGGAGGAGCCTATTTTGTGCCATTATGCACGGCACAAAATAGGCTCCTCCTCTCGTTTTCAACAAATCTAAGGCGAGAACGTTGTCATTCGGGATGATGGTTGGCTAGGAGCGTGCTATGTGGTGAAGTTCATTTCTAAGAGTGTACTTTCCATAACATCCAAGGTTCGATGAAAGATGAAAGTCAAGTAATCGAGTAAAGATGAGAGGTTCGCTCACATGAGGTCCTCTGGGTACTCCTAGCTTTTTCGGGAACACGGAGTACATCAACTTGGCCGGTCCCATTATGGTAAAGAAGTTTGTGAAGAGGCCGCCTGCTGGACGGATGTGCCACGATGGTTTGTAAGGTAAAGCACTGACGTCCCCGTACTCCTTAATGTCAGCTGGAACTAAAAAAAGAAAAGAAAAAGCAAGACCAGTGTGCACAGAGAGTACCTGTACGTATATCTGAACTGTTCACTTATAGGTCTATATCAGCGGAACAGTCCGGAACCAACGAGTGATTGTGACATTTGAGTTGCTTCTACCGTAACAGTGTATCCACACAAGCGACATTCCATGACAGAATACGTACTCCAACGGAAGATGCGCAAAACGTTTATAGCTTTATACTTTTCTTTTCCTGCTCTTATTCTAACTACAAGGATAAACGTGCGACCCAGCCACGGGATGTATTCCGTGGCAGACGACATTCCGTGGCAGACGACATTCCGTGGCAGACGACATTCCGTAGCAGACGAAGCCGTAGCATACGATGTCGTCTGCTAGGTGTGCAGCGTGCTCCGCCCCGTGAGCAGCTTTTGGTTTTTATTCCACTAGAATATTCTGTGGGCATGACGGTCGTAAGAATCCACGATAAGAACAAACGGTGTGTCGAAATCCGTTCCAGTTTGACGATGACGTCATTATGAGCCACGGGGCCTTAGTGGACGTCACGAGCACGTGTCACGGCACAACAGAAACCGGGAGTTAACTAACCGTGACGTCAGTGCAGCTTTAGTTCTCAGTCCTTGTTGCGATGGTGCGAACCGCTGGATCACAAAGGTCGCAGTTATTAACCAAACTTAATACTCTTAACAAGAGCTACAGAGCTGCTTGAGATGGCTTTGGAGTGGGCGCCGCTGATATGCTACACAGGTAAAGAAGAGAAGAAAAAAACTTTGCGGCCCAGATAAGACGCCGAAGTTAAGCCCAGTAAGACGCCGAGCGAAGTTGGTGTCCTTTCCTTGCGCTCGTGATGCGCTTGGTTTCGGTTTCGGTCCATATATAGAGCAAAACTTGGCGTTCGATTTTATAAAGTGCCTTTTCCATCTGTTTTTTCGTTTCTTTTTCTGAGTAAAGATGCAATTTCAGGAAATTTATCTGTTCCATAACCTGAGCCCTTATGTACTCCCACGTCATAATTCTCGTCACAATTGCGCTCATAGTTTGTTAGAAAATTAAACTTGAAAATTACGGGCAACACTGTGTCGAACTCGCCACCAATTGCGCGTTGTTCACCAAGTACGGCGGCGAAACAGCATTGCATGCGCATAACACTGTGTCTAAAAAGCTTTAAAAAAGAAAACCCGTTACGTGTCGGCTACGTAGCCATCATGAGCATCAAGCCAGTCCGAGCGTGTATCACTGTTGCTTGAACGATTAGGGACTATTCCCCATTAGACGTTGCCCGGAGTCGTTTTACCGTATACCGCAATTTCACTAGCAAATTAAAAATATTTAGTGTTCCGTGCAACATGGGGGTTACAAGCAACAAGCTGTGAAACTACGCCGGTAATTTAATCCCTCCGTCTGCTGGTTTACGCCGTACCGTTAAAATAAGGGCTCCAACTCTCCTCTCGGACATTTCGCGGAAAACATCCAGTTAAAAGTTAATGAGAAGCTAATGTTAGTTATGTTAATATAATTAACGTAATTCATGTAAAGTTGTGTTAATGTATCGTAATTAATGTAATGTAATTAGCACAATTGTACGATTATGTTAATGTGACGTAATTAAAGTAATCCATGTAAAGTTATGTTAATACATAATGTAATTAACGTAATTCACGTAGAGTTAATGTAATGTGATTAACGTAATTCATATAAGGTTGTGTTAATGTAATGTAATTAACGTAGTTAATGAAAGTTATGTTAATGTAATGTTAAGTTTTTCTCATCTGATATTTACAGCAGTAGCCGTGTTTGCACCTAGCCGTATAATCAGCCTGGAAACGGTATCTCTGCCGCACGACTCATATATGCAGGCGTACCCAGAATTCCAAGCCGGAGATTGTGGCATACGTGCCAGGTCCGCGAAAGCGGCCATCTTAGGAGTCAACGCATCGGAACATATTGAGCACCAAGTGACGACTGATGCACGGGGAACCGATGCTTAGAGTAGTTAAAAATGTTGCCAGGTATATGTTAGAAAAAACTGTTTCCTTTCTGGCGCTTCGAATACGTGAATCTCATTTGTTGCTAAATTCCAACGCCGTTTTTGCTCTGCCATCGCGACAATATTTCGCGGGACTTCAGTTTCGCGAAAAATGTCTGCCCATTGTTAAATTCGCGAAAATCATACTTGTTTTACGTACCTGTGGCCATGTGTGTCCGTAAGCATACGCCCATGGTTGACTCCCCAAGTTCCGCCATGTTTATCACAGGTTCTCGATATATCTCTGCGCAGATATATCGTTTTTGCGCATGTTTAGAACCTTGGTACACACACGAAACACACGCGGGACTGCTACGTTACAGCACGAGACGAACACGCTGCATATTCACGGGATGCAGAAAGCTGTGCAGTAAACAGCAATATAATGGGGAGGAAATATACAGTAAATACTCCCTATAGCAACAACAAACAACTTTATTTTCAGAACAGGGCTCATCTCTCAGGCTCTCAGGGCTTATCTCAGAACAACAGGGCTATAGGGATTTCCCTATAGCGAAGTCAACGGGACTGGGAAAACTTCGATATACAAGACTATTCGATAAAAGTGAAAGTGTCACATCAAGAGTGACGGTAGCCTATAAGAAGAGTAGGGAAACTAAAAAAGAAAAAGATAGCCATACAAGCAGGCAAAAAATTTTGGTGTTGAGTACTCTTGTAGCCTTTAATCTATATTAAGAAAAGGGAGAGAGAGAGAGAGAATGGAAGTCATAAGGTGAGTTTGCCGAGCGCGTTTCCGTCGACTCTCCCTTCCCACTAACCGATGGTAGGGCACTTCGGATTATCTATCGGATTCGAACCACCGAGTATGAGAGCGATACATTTCAATAAACACTAATGCAAGTTCCTCTGTAAGGATCATGCAATCGTGACTTTTTCGCTTCTTTCCCTTTTGTAAAAGCGGCATTTTCTGGTCCGTATAGTTTTGCGCTGAGCAGTGTGTAATCGAAGGAAAAAGCACTCGGCTTCCGACGTTCGATCTTTACACTTTCCTTTTTGAACGTTTTGTTTGTGATTTTTGGGCTCGAGAAGTGGCTTCCAGCATTCGTAGGAGCAAACCCGTATACGACAAGCTGAAGGACTGAATTATCAAGCGGCAGCCAGCAGCTTCCTATATACCGCGTCAGGTTACGGAAACGCGTACCACCACACAAAGCATTTCCTCGCACAATTAGCGCAGTCTCAATTTGGGCCTCCAAATGTTGTTTCCGCTGTTCCTCGTCCCATCTGCGCGTACCACAATGCACAGCGAGCGACGGTATGATACCGTGCTTTTTATCCCTTCTTCTTTTCTTCTTCTTTTTTTTTTTTTTTTTTTTTTTTTTTTGCGGGCGTAAAGAGTAAAGGGTGAACCGCATGGCACGAAAAACTGGCCGAAAACTGGCCGAACCGAAATCGGGACCGAACTTTTTTCTCTGCTACCGAAATGCACCCCGAATTTCGGCCGAAGACTTCTGACCTTGGGGAACATCGCCTTTCAACCATCCAGGTCAATGAGATAATCCCTGTATTCATAGGGGTAGAAGTCGCACACACGGCAACAGTCAACCCCATTGCTACGTCATCGTTGCTATGGTTCTCCTTCCGGCTGGATAGCCATTGGATGCTTCTACTTTTTCGGTTGACGTCACTTCCCATTTCGGAGGAGAAATCTGGCTTGGCCAGATCGGGAATTCTGTTCTCCGAAAAAAGTTCGGTCCCGAATTCGGTTCGGAAAGAATTCGGACGCTTTTCGGGCCATGCGGTTCACGCTTTACGTTTATTGTGCGAGTAAACAAGGCATTCCCTCCAAATATGCGGTTTTCCCGGGATGCACAGTTCTCAATCAGCGTCTCATAATCCTCTTGCAGTCCCTTTGCGAAGGCCGACTTACCGAACTCGTTGAATCGATCCTCGATGTATTTATCCTCAATATGATTGTCGATTCGGCTGTACATGTCGTTGGGCGTCGCCGCCCCGTACAGTTCGTTGGTGGCCTCTTTCCGGAATCCACCGCAGACGAAGCTGAACAGGTCCAAGCAAGGGGCACTCGACCACTTTAGGTACCCGACGACGTCACGACCTGTCGATCGAAAATGGGGATACGCCAACCATGTCGTCTGTCCTCTGGGTTGCCTTATTTAGTGCGCACTTACTGAAGCGCTTGCAGAGGGGCGTATCGCAGTAGAACTGCTTGAGCTGCGGCCTGCGCCTTTCCTCCTCCGCTGTGTTTTCTTCAACTGGAAATATATTTTGAGAGAGAGATAGAGAGAGAAGAAATAAAAAGCTCATTTAATCATGCATGGTCTCAAGTATACATAATGACAGAAAATAAGTAGCCTTCATAAAATCAGGCTCTCGGCGGACACCGAAGACGCCAATTTAAAAAAAAAACAAAAAAACGGATACGAAATATTCGATTCACCGTTTTGGGCACAGAAAACACGGTATCGCTCCCTGCTACATCATTGTGCCACTCCAAAAGACGACTTGCGGGTCCAGGTCACACAGGCCGGACTCACCGACTTTGTTATTCAGCATATACCAAAGGATAACCAGCAGGACTACAAGAAAGATGATGAGAGCTAGCGATGCAATGAAGCAGCACTCCCTACGGTTTTGAGATGTTTGATCCTCGTCACTCAGGTCTGAAAACCTGAAGAAGAAGAAAAATAAAAGGTAAAAAATAGTTCATAGGGCACATGATGTCAACTACCGCATCGCAGGGCATATAGGTTAAACACTTTGCTTCCTTTCTGAATTACGGGTCATATGGGATATAAGGACAATAAGTAACATTTCGCCTGCAAATCTGCCGCGGAACTATAATGCCTGTAGCCATACAGAGCGTGTTTTTATCCCTTGCAATTCTTTTGATAAAAATGCGGGCAGCATAGACGTCGTTTCTACGGTAATTTCTAAAAGAAGCGTATACGAAGAGGGGAGTACCTGAGGAAGCGTGGACCTCCACGCGAAAGCTTGTACAAATTAAACGTAAACAAAAATCTTCAGTGTCGGCTTCTGTATTTTGTTTATGTAATTTCTATAAAAAAAAATTCAAAGAAATGGCTTTCAGCAAGGACTTTCTCCCATTCATCTATCTCGCTTTTACCCGGAATTTCCTAATTAGAGAGTTAATTAATGCATTTTAGTTAATTAGTCATGTAGTCGTTACATGCTGTACTTCGAGAGGATGTCCGCCGAGCAGTCACTAACTAAATTAAACCAACTAAAATATAATATCTATAAGGGAAACGTCAAACCAGAGAGCGTCAAGTGAGCGTTTTGATAAGGCGATTGGCAGCTGACATTCCCAAAACAACGCCAACGAAAAATCTGTA
This sequence comes from Ornithodoros turicata, assembly GCF_037126465.1. Taxonomy (NCBI): domain Eukaryota; kingdom Metazoa; phylum Arthropoda; class Arachnida; order Ixodida; family Argasidae; genus Ornithodoros; species Ornithodoros turicata. Next base: position 16,011,143 of record NC_088210.1, on the reverse strand, counting down.
GCAAAAGGTATACGTATGGGTTACACCTCATGCGTGTGCTGTTATTCATCGTTCAGTGTGCGTGTACTTAGCAGAAAAATCTAGGATCAATATAGCACCGCGTGTCAAGCGTTTCAAGGCTTATACTATATAGAAGAAACAATTTTCTCGAGAATGCTGCTGCCACGGACGAGCTTATTGCGATGCCAAATGAACAAACGCTACACAATGACGTCATAGATTACCATCATAATCCAACATTATTAGCATCAGTGCGCAGGTCTTTTTTTTTTTTTTTTCCTTCGTTCATGAAGCTCCAATAGCCTTGCTGACACGATCACGTGCGATAGGAATAAAATATATGTGCTGAACAAATTAGAATGACGCATGCGCGCTGGTGTAGTGTGCCTGTTCGCGTGAACAGTCCTTAATGAAGAACTAAACACAACCGTTCTTTGAAGAACCTTTTAAAGGTGAACAGGCTGAAGAACTGAAAAACGTTCTTTTGTGAACAGTTATTTTTCTGTGTGGCACGAAATGTCAAGGAAATGCAACCTCGATGGTTCATAGCCGCATTGTACAAATGAGTGCGTATAGAAAGGAGGCCTTATATTACTGTCCGCTCCATTGACGCGCGTGCATTTATACCCTCCTGAGGTTTGCACAATAAATTGTGATACGGTCCTGAATTTTCTTTGTCAAAGTACGTACAGGTATTTAGATGTCATTGCAGCGAAAGAATATTGAAAAGGAGACAAAGTGGGAAGTTCAACTCAACCGAGCGTACATTGCTCGCTGCGGACAGCCAAGAGTTCGGCTTTCGGTCGTCGATCCGCAGGCTATAAGGCCGCGACATGGTGACGCGTGTGGAAATGATGTTTCGTTGCATGTGTGCACCGAAAACGGTATCCGTGTATGCACACGAGCGACACCCTTCACGGAATATTCTAGTGGAAGAAAAAGCGAAAACGCTGCTCTCAGAGCCGAAGTTCTATCCCGTGTTATGTTGAGTATTCACACGGCGCCGAATATTGGGAGTGGCGTACTGCGCATTTAGCAGACGACACCGTCAGCGCGCTTTCCTGTCGTCTGCAACGAAATATCTTCTGGCTGTGTGGCAAGCAGGATATTCCCCACAGTTAGCAGACGACACCGTCAGCGCGCTTTCCTGCCGTCTGCTACGAAATATCTTCTGGCTGTGTGGCAAGCAGGATATTCCCCACAGTTAGCAGACGACACCGTCAGCGCGCTTTCCTGTCGTCTGCTACGAAATATCTTCTGTCTGTGTGGCAAGCAGGATATCCCCCACAGTTAGCAGTGTACGTGACGTGACAGCAGAAAGCCATGACGCTTTTCGCATCTTCCGCTTCTGGGGGAATGTCGCTCGTGTGAATACACGGTATGCTTACGTTTCACTTAGTCCGGACGTTGACAAGCCTGGAGAGCGTGAACCCCATCGTCTGCCTGGTGATGAACTGGAAGGCGACCTGGAAGGCGAACTGCTGAGAGGAGGCACCGTCGACTCTCCCGTTGTTGTAGCGGGCGACGTTATTCCCGATGGGCCCGATGGCGACAGGACGTCGTGTATGTCCGATGATACTGTTTCAGCCGGCGAGAGGGCGCCAGAAAGCGGTGCATCTTCCACCGCTTCAGGCCAAGGAGGTAATATGGTTAGGATGGGACCGTCCGGGCCGACGGCTATTTCCGCAGGTTGACCCTCAATGCAAACTGAGGGCCAGGTGGCCGCCTGCAGAATTTCTTGTGCGATGCTTTTGCGTCTCTCGTGCGATGGTGGTTGAGACACACCTACCAGGTCACGTCCCCCTTTACGAGGAGCAACTTCCACTGCTTTGGATGGTTCTGGAAATTTTACTCTCGGTTTAGCATACGTATATAGACTCTATAACGGCCAACTGCTACATCACAATGAGATCTTTCTTCAAACGGCGAGTCTGTATAGCCTTAAATGCTGTAGACGAGTTGTATCGAGTGCGCGGCGTAGGAAGTCGATTTTACCCCACAATTATAAAAAAAAAGAAAAAAAAACGTGAATGATATAGAGCTTGGATTTAGTTCCACAGTCCTTTACGCGCCAATAATGATATGTCCAACACGTTCTAACTCTCGTTATAGAGATCTATCGCACGTGGTCCTTGCAGCTCAGTGGCGTTACCACTTGAGACATGTTGATTCTCCCAGATGCTGCCACTGCTGGCACAAGTCTGCTCACATCTAGCCTCGTTTCTTTCTCTCTCTCTCTCTCTTTTTTTTTCTTAATGACTACAGATGCCCTTGCTCTGCTACTCCCCTCTTTCGCTGTTATACATATCGATCACCTGCATTTTTCACTAAGGTACATCTCGCGTCAAAGTTAAGTTGAACACCGCTCCAGCCTGAGAAGTGGGAAGAGGGCCACCCTGGCAGAGCCTAGCAGAGAACAATGCCTTCGTAACGAGGGTCACCCCCCACTAACTAGAAATACACGACCAAAAATACCCTCTGCGCCGTTATTTCTACTAAGCACCGCCAGGGCACGCATGCCGGAATAGCGTTCACGTTAACTTTTATCCGAACTGTACGTCCGCTGTGGCCAGGGAACCTCACCAGGTGGTGTTCCGGGTTCGATGCCATCGTCGGGGTGTCTGCCGCTATCGGTTGCGGTAGGCCCCTTTGGTTTCTGATCTTTCACGGCCTGTGGCGCTCCGACGTCCCGAACTGCGCTCAGCTCGTGTCTGCTGTCCTTCGAGTCCTTTGATGCACTGGGCTGCTTTGCATTACTGGCGTCTTGCGTGCTTGTGGGCTCATTGGGATGGTTATCGGTAGGCCCAATTTTGGCTTCTAATGTTCCTTTGTCCGTAGGCTGCTGACCTCCGTCTGGCGTTCTTGTACTCTTGGAGGTATTCACCTTCCGACCTCCACTGTTGCCCGCACTTGGCACAGTAGGCTTTTTTACGTCAGGGCTTTCCATTTCAGCGTGCGGAGGTGTATAGAGAAGATTTAGGCTCTCCGCATATAAACCGGATCTGGTATGGCAATGTACACCTAAGTGATGGGCGCCTATGTACACTTATGAGATCACAGTTGGGCACAGATGGACTTCTGACGCTGGAAGCGCCTCCAGGCCGACTGAAACGGCTTTCCGTCCAAGTGAGTGTCTTTGTCGCTTTTTTGATGGTTTTGATGGTCGTATTTCTTTTCTTTTTTTTTTGTTACCAGAGAGGCGCTTTCTGAAAAACGACAAGAGAAAAATCTAGACGTCAGGGCACAGCAAAGCAAAGTATACTATGCTATATCGTTGCAATATTGATAATACTATATACTCTTTATGCATACTGTCGCAATACTATATGCGTAAAGCACATTGTTCCTTCACACGAGCCGTTCCGGCTGCAGCAGCTGAAGGAGCACTTATCTTCTTGTGGAGGAAGATAGTGTTGTTCTAAGGACATTTAGCTGGGTTGTACGATTATTCTTTTTTTTTTTTTTCAAACTGCATATCTAATTTCGAGTTCTGATTCCAATATGCCATCATGTATATACGGCTGAAATATGGCAGTCGTCGTGAAAGTCAGACAGCGGCAGGGTTCGAACCACGCATCTCTCGTGTACCGGTCGAGCGCCTTGACCAATTCGACCACGCTGGCAGTCGCTTTTCGACGACCTGCCTTTTGACTGACGAGACACGCGTTCACTCTCTCCTACAGTTCTCCTCTCATACACGCGTACATACGGCACACGTATATACGAGGCCCTTGATGACATGATGTACGTTCCTGCCTCGGAACAATTACTTTCCATCGTGTCACCATGTATTTCAATTTCGAGTCGAAACGGTGTTTCTTCCAAACGGAATACCGGGCGTCTTCAGTTAAATCCCCGGGCTATCACTCTAAATGTTTTCACACCTTTAAAGGTGCAATGCATGGCACACTCCTTTTTAGGTGTCATTTTGGTAACATAATGGAGCACGGTTTCGTACAAATTTTCTTTACTCCAGTGTTGTCCGTCCTCCAAAAATTCAGTCTTGCAACATCTCAACATTGTTCAACAGTATTGTAGACACTTGCGCGTGCTCGATTATCGATAGCGATGCATATATGCATTAGCTCGTACCTACGATATCCAAGACATAATGAAAGCAAGATTTGCACTGACACTTGATCTTTAGTAATGCTTTCCGAATTTTGTAAAATATCATCCTGGAGATGCAATGTTACGCAACCAGGTTCAATGTGCATAGCGCACACCTTTAAAGGTGTGAAAAAGTTTACAGTGTACGTAAAAGGACGTAATTCATTTGTGTAATTAATTGGCGTAAGGACGTAACTCATTGGTGGACATGGGAGTGCATGGAAGAGCGTCCTTTTGCGCTCGTTTGTTTCATTTGTTTTTATAACTCATTTATTTTTATTTAAATAATAAGCGCCCCCCACTCATTCACACGGTGCGCAAGTTATATAGGTGGCATCGGACGGATACTTGGAAAAAGAAAGTTCTTCGAATTCGCGAATTATTTAGCCCGGGGATGAGACACCCTGTATATTCCGAGTAGGTACGAAGCTGCCCTCGTAAACCTAAAAACACTAGGAGAAGGGGCGTAAAATAGAGTGGGTCACTGCTTTACGCATAGATCACTATGCAGACACCACGTCGATACACTCTTAAAAAAAGTGTGTTCTAATTTTTCGGGAGGACACCCTTGGCACATAGATCACTCCCTTTCGAGTGTACAATTACTCTCCATTACCGTCGTTAAGGAGTCTTCTCACTCCCTTCATAGATATATGAAGGAGTGAGATGGAACAATCCAGAGGGAATGATATATGCGGCAAGGGTGTACGGTACTCTTAAAAGGGAGTGTATGCTGCATACACTCGTGTATATGCGTATAATGTGTTCGTTCGAGCTGCGTAACTACTAACTTCGTATTCTGTTTTGGCATAAAACTTGATTGATTGATTTGGGTTTTTTTGGGCGCAAGAGCAGCTCTGTGGCCATACTGCGCAAAGACAATGGTTAAATATATAGCAAGCTTCTATATAGCTAAACAATTAAAAGCTGTGACTATATGGCAATTTGATAATGAAGTGAACGATGAAAGTCACCCATGTGGGGCATAAAACTATTCGGTTTTAAAGTGACTACACATTCTCACAGCCCTAGTCATAGGCGCCGACTGCGGGGGGGGGGGGGGGGGGGGGGGCGCGGGGGCCCTTGCCCCCCCGGAACATGAACTAGGGGGGGGCGCCGCCTCCCCCGGGAAGTCCCGCTAAGAGGCTGACACCAACCTTTGGGGCTCGGCGCGCCCGGGTCAAAAGAGCGAAGAGGCACAAACCAAAAATGAATCTTGCAATTTGTAAAATATGTATCCGCCCACCATACTCATTATCACAGTATAAGGTGAGGCGAAGAAACACAGAGGATGACACAACACATAGCCTGAATTTCGCCCAAAGCAATCAGATCAGCAGTCGAAAATGTACCAGCAGCTGCCAGTGAGGTGTAACGGTAGGATCTTCGGAATCTTCATATTCGTTGGGAGCGGGTTCAACTCCCGCTGCTCCATTTCATTGACCATATTCATTATATTGCGAGCATTTCGGGTCAAACACCGAGGATTTAATACATTTTGTTCTTTTTGCACTCAGTTTTCAAAGGCGTAATTCCTTCAGTTGTGCACATGTTCACTGTTTACGTTCTCTCTGTTTTTTCTTTTGTTTTGTTTTTTCCGTTCTTCCTTCCTCTTATTTCTATACCAGTTCTGCATAGTACATCATAGGATCCCGCCAGAGTGTGTGATTCTTCAGCTTTAGTTTTGTGTTCTTCATTTTTCTTTTCCTTTACATTCCTTCTTTCTGTTTTTTTTTAATTTTCTTTGCCTCTTTTGACTTCCCCTTTCACTTTTTTTTTTGGAATAACAAGCCGACATCCATCTGGCTTACCTTTCCTTTCTTTCTTTTTTTTTTCTTAATAAACATATCCCCCCCGCCAGAGTACTTACTTCGCGGTGCGCCCTTGCCCCCTCCGGGAAAATGAAAACTCTCCGCCTCTGGCCCCAGTATTCAGGGTCCGTGTACCGCTCTCTCATGAAGGTCGCACAACGAGGACGATCGAAGAACGTGGTAACAGCATGCGAGTGGTGTAATTGCGACTCCTTGAGATTGAGAAGTTCAGGACAAAAACAGTTTGGGAGAACAGGAACAAGCATCGTCGCGACCCTGTCCAGTTGGGACAACAGCTCACATCGCTGACTCGGAATAGATGAGATAAATCCTATTTCGCAGGTTCGGGTATCTAAATTCCTGCTGTACAAAATACCTGCGGTAAGTAGTGGACGTTCATTGACGATGTCTCTAGTCCATCGAGTTCTACTACTTCTTCTTCTTCCCACAGAGAATGGCCATTAGCCACAAGGGTGATCGGCCAGGGCTATATGAGGTTCTTCTTCTTCTTCTACCTCAGGGCAATGGCCGTTAGCCACTGAGGGCGATTGGCCAGGGCTAGTCATGATGTAACGCGTGAAGCGACCTTAGATATCAGGTACGATCAGATAGGATGACAAAGGATGATAGGATGATATGAGGTTGTCTACCTTCTTCTTCTTCTTCTTCATCCTCGGGGAAATGGCCGTTATCCACTAAGGGCGATTGGCCAGTACCGGATGAGGATCATAGGCGTGGATTTTCCTGAACGCTAGCTATATATGTGAGGAGGAGGAGGAGGAGGAGGTTGAGGCTTGTCGGACTAACGATAGGTATCCATCTTCCTGGGGAGATGAAGAAGAAGAAGATAGGTATGAGGTAGGTTGTCTACCTATACGACGACCTATACTATGACATGACGATGACAATCTGCATGGGCGGAGAATGTGATGGTTGAAATGATGGAGGTGGTGAGGGACTATGAAAGGATATTTGACAAGCCCACGATTATTTTTAATTTGTTCTCCTGTACTAAAGCGTCATGCATTCAGTCCGTGAAATATGAAGTTGAAAGTGGTTCAAATAGCGAAAATATTCTATATTAAGCACGGGCGTGAACGGCAGCTGCTATACGGTCCGCCTACGAGGCGAACTGGCCGCATCATATACACGGAACATGTTGCCGATTCGTGGACGGGCTTTTGCGAGCCAGCTGCAAAGTTTGTAAACAGGCTCGCATACATCGCCGTGATATATGTTTTAATTTGACCTGGAGACAAGATTTATCTAACCGTTGACACAGAATCCTACTAGAAACGTAATATAGCCGTTGACTGTCAGCATGGCTACCGGGGCACGTTTTCTTCTTTGAACTTCTTCTTCGTCAGAACATACCTCCGTCGGAGACATTTTACGAGCTGCTGAGTACCGAACGATCCACAGATGCTCGGTGTGTCGCATAATATCTTCTTCCTCCATTGATCCTCCTCTGCCAGAGAGCTATGAGCCACTTTTGACGAACAAGACAACTCGCACGACGATTGGCCTTCCTATGTCACCATTCGTCGTCGCCTTCTCGTTCCCCCTCTTCTCTCTATCGGTGCTCCGCTCTCCTTGACATCTCTGCTATCCCTTGGAGCCTCCCATAACGGCGCTAGGGACCGCGCCATTCTCCGTAGTATCGCCACTCATCCCCAGCGTGTGCACACTGCGCACTGGACTAAACCGTAGAGCACTTAACTTGCTCCAGCCATAGCCTCCTATGTATACAGTGTATACTATCCTATGTATACTATGATCAGTATATAGGAGGCTATGCTCCAGCACTCCCTTTATGACCGCCTCCGCCAGTCCTGTATATGCACACCGTTTATACGGGTGGGAGTAGCTTGTCCTTACCGTCTCTGTTATCATTTGTGGCGACCCATAACGGGACGTGGTGTAAGTCCGTAGCCACTGGTATTTTTATATATATATATATTTTTATATCACTCTCACAGCGTTTAGCTTCTTCACAGGCATCCACATTTCACTTACACGCACCATTTTATTTTGCTATTTCCCTTTGTGAATCACGGCGTATTTGTGACTGTAAGGAAGAAGAAGAAGAAGATGACTAGTGGCTGGCCGAAGGCTCACGGCCATTATCTCATTGGTAGAAGAAGAAGAAGAAGAAGGCTGCCTAACCTCTGGCTAGGCTAGTGGCTAACCTCTGCAGCTCCAGGCAGACAGAAGCCTTGGTGACGAGAGCTCGATGCCTGGCGCTGCCGCTAAATTTTTACCTCCACCGTGCTGGTCGGTCTTTGTCCCCTGCTTGTTCCCACTGTGGCCAGGATGAAACAACTGAACACTTTTTGCTAACCTGCTCTCCGTTCGGCCAATTACGCCGCAGGTATATCTGGACACCCTTACGCTTGTTAGGAGCCCCACTCTCATTGGCGTCGTCAGTGCTGTCTCTCGGAGCATCACACACTGCGCTCTGTCATAGGCCTGTGCTAGCGGGCCTTGTATCCTACATCGTGCTCTCCAATCGCCTCTAGGCACTTCCTTCCTACTCTCATACACTCTCACGCACACACACACTCATACAGTCATCCTTTTGGCCGTGTATAGCCGCCATACGCATATTCCTACATACGTGCATATACCCAGTTGTTCATGTATTAGTCATCACACGTCATATATGTCATAAGTTACGTGGATCTGACCTGGCCTTAGTCCCTATCATTACTGCACAAACATAGACAAGGTGGTGGTGATGGTGATGGTGAAAGGACTTGCCGTTGTCGGCCTCACGTATGTGGGCAACGTCACGACTCACGCCCTGGGGGAATGTGCGTCCTGGGCCGACTTCTAAGGGAACTGTGCCGACATATGTCTGAAAGACAAACATAGACAAACATCTCTCGCCCCTTTTGTCCTGGCCAATCTCCCTTAGTGGCTCACGGCCATTATCTCATTGGTAGAAGAAGAAGAAGGGGCATCGGCACGTTCCTTGAATAGCCAACAGGTGGCCACTGTTCCTAGTGGTGGAAGAAGAAGAAGAAGAAGGTATCATCATCATCATCACCATCATCCAGAATGGAAGGTGCCACATAGTGCCACTGCGTGAACCATAGTGGTCGTCGGATGACCGTCGGAATGGCACCCGGTAAGGGCTAGTCTTCCGCACATCTTACGCTTTCCTGCATCTCGGTTCTTCTGCTGCTTGCAGGCGGGAAGACGATGACCGTGGGCAACGTTCCTCTTGAGGCTGCCCGGAGGTGAGTTGACTTTTTTCTTCCTCTGGTGGGAGCAGAGGAGCTGGGAGGGTGTAGTTCTCTACGTCTATTTCTAGATTTTAAATAGTGAGCGTACAGAAAAGTCGAAGGCTGCGCGCAATTGAAAATGCGGTGTGTGCGGAAACATTGATACAAAAATGGGCTCTAGAATCTTTTTGGATGTAGTTCCGTATCGGGACCACTGTTTTTTTTTTAAAGAAAAAAGAATAAAAACAAAAATCGAACGCTTTTACGTGAAACAGGAGCTAATTAGTAACGATATTAAACACTTCTACTGAGGACCTTCTGATCTAACCCGAGCGCGCAGCGCCTCGTGCGTGGGCCAGATCCCCCCCCCCCCCCCTGAATCTGTAGAACCTAACCTAGACTAATCTCACTAGAGTGAGGGGATTTAGCCCAATTCAACGACCCTACCTCTTGCAAGATGGCAAGTTTCGAGTCCGTTAGGTTTAGTGCATCAGGTGGGGTTGCTGAAATGCATATAAAACTTCTAGTCCACGGAATTTTATAATTATTACATTTTTAGATTCAGTATGAGCTTCTTCCACTTCAATGCAATATTTACCTTCCTAACGCTTTCACTAATTTTTAAAAACCAGTAGTCCCGATACGGAACTACACCCATCTTTTAAATTTTGGTTTCATTAAAGGGGCCGTAAACAGGTACAAAAGGTGCACATTTCTTTGTGTTATATTATTGGAACTTAGTCAGTGAAAACTCCTTGCAATTACTAACGCTCAAAAACAAAAGGCGCTTGCATACGGATGAAATATTCACTGCACTCTTTCGCATTTTAGCTCCGCCCCGCGCTCTAACTTGTCGTCATTTTGACGTAGCGCTTTCCCCACCAATTACGATTTAGTGTTCCACGTATGATTTTATTTCAAATGCGGAATTGGACTAGATGAACGTGAATCCTCTTCTATTCAAAATCTAAACAGTTACAGCCTCAAACTGAGAAAGAAATGCGTTTAATTTAGGTATCATACGCGCACTACGTTTTCTGGGCAGTAGCACGCAGCACACCACCTGCGCGATGAATATCCGGGACTACAGGGGCTCAATCTTGATGTGCACATAGCGATCGTTATAGCTATTTTTCAAAATTTGCGCGCTCATTCCGTCACGCGCATTGGCCGTTAACCGGGGAGCACGAGCGTTTAGCGAGCGTTACGGGATAGCGAAAAGTTCAAAATCTAGCCCCAGTTCCGGAATCTTAGGTAGGTGCGCGATGGAACATCTTCGTCATCTTCGAATGGTTCCGACAACTGGGCTGCCGTACTTTGATTTGATCCACGCGGCATCGCGTCACCAGCTCGCGTGGTACAGTGGATAGCGTGCTGGCCATGTCACGTCGTGACTGGAAGGGACCCGGGTTCGAATCGCGTCATGTGATAGCAGCCCAGCTGTTGACGTTTGCGCTGGCCGGAGATGTTGAAGATGTCATGACGTTGAATTTCGGAACCACGGAGCGCAAAACGTCGTTTCACACAAACAAACTGAGCGCTCCGACTCACAGCTGATAACGAAGTATGTTTATTGGCTGGTAATTTGAAACGTCATGTGCGCAGCTGGGCCGCCCGATTGGACGGCAAAACGCTACGTAGCCATGTGACGTATGCGTTGTGGAGAGAGGCTCGCTGGTTACTCATCTTTGAAAGCAGTTATACGGGTCAATGAGCTGGCACGAGCCGAACGAAATATACTTGGGTATTATGAGCTGCGTTCTTTCATGGGGTATCATTATTTCAGAAATGTTTGGTGGCCTGTTTACGGCCCCTTTAACACTGGCCGTGTATTCGCGCGCGCCATATCCTCACTGAAGATCCTAGTGGAAGAAAGAGTGTAAAGAAACAGTAATTTCACATGTTTCATGCGCCATAGTCTCGCACTATATATAGCGGCGCCATGGTACCAGGGTTGCAGTACGATGACCGCAAGCGAAACAAAAATTGTAGCCTGCCAGGGCGAGCTCTGGAAAACGTTGTGCTTAACCCCAGTCATTCGCTTATTTTGTCGATGTTGATTTCTTTTGCAGGAGGGCCCGGCGTCTCGACTTCATTGTTGTAGCCGGGGCGTGCACATTCCTCATTGTGTGCATGCTGCTTTCTTCCGTCATGCTCTTACACGCTGCACAAAGTAAGCGCTATCGATGCGTGAGCTTATTACTGCATTGAGCTATCTTGTTCGGAGGCGCCATTGCGCGCTAAGCCTCGTGCCTCCCACTGTCCCTTCAAGTATCATAAAAATCAATTTCTAGTTTTGACAAGCTGTTTTTCATCGTGGGTGTGGGTCGGAGAGCTGAGGCGTGCGCTGTTGTCGAAGGCTGACGCCAGGAGCCGCTTGCGCAAACGTTGAGAACATTCCTCACTTGGTGTCTTCAGCAGCATTGGCAGAGCTTTACGCATAAGCAGCGCTGAGCACAGTAGTGCTTATGAACTATACATTACTATTGTATATATATGAAAATACATTACTGAAGCTGCTGAGGACACCATCGAGGAATCTCGTCAGCGTCCGTGCAAACGCCTGGCTGCGCTGCCGTTGAGATCACATTCTCTTTGACAACCCGAAGCTATAAAGTTCTGCGCATCCAAACAAGGTTTTGCGGGGTTTTTTGCGGAATTCGTAAAGGCGCGTGATGTTCGCTGGTGGCCTCTAAAGGTCGAGTACTGAATCATTGACGGGTGGTAGATTTGCCACACCCCCTCTCACACGGGCGGTCTTTAAGTGTCACTGAGACCAACGGTCATTGAACATGCGCGCAGCGCCACCATGCGTGTAACGTGTCAACTTCCCAGAGCATTAGATCCAGTGCTCCCTGACAGGTTGACACGTTTCACGCTAGGTGGCGCTAAGCGCATGTTGGATGACTGTTGGTCCCAATGGTCAGTGTAGACCATGGAGGTATAAAAAGAGGAAAGGGCATGGCTCCATACCCGGCAAGCACTCGATGTGAAGTGAGTTTTGCCGGCTTTGCATAGAACTCTGGTATAAGAGCACCATCTTGTCAGGACAGTGTAAACCGAAACAATGGAGTTTGTCTCGTCAACAAGTGTCATGGCGACATGTAGGAAGCGCTGTAGATTCGTCGTCTTGTCGCTGTAGTTCGCTTGGAGTTCGTTCTTACGATATAACGTACGTTTTCAGTCTACCTCCACGGACAGTGATATAAAGAAACCGGACCCTTCGGATTGTCCTGACAACTTGGCCGACGCTGAGAGAAAATTGGCTTGGCTTCCAGCTGCCATGTCCCCCCCACCCCCCTCTCTTAATGTGTTAGCATTGGAGTCCTCGGCATGCAAGAAGCGCGGCGTGGCCTGGCTGTAGCCCGGGCGCGGCGCGCATGCGCGGTGGGAGTGGAGAGGGAGGGAGAAAAGGAGAGGGAGCGTGGAGAGCGCGACGAGCCGCGGGGCAACCAGCAGTGAAGCTGTGGTGGCCGACAGGTTCAGACGTATCTGCTAGGGTAGCGCAGAGAGGCGTCAGCGAAAGAAGGCTGACTGCGCTGCCAAGCTGAATCGGAGGAAGCCCGAAGGGCTGGTTAGCCTCGTTAGCGTTAGGTCGTGTGAAGGGTTGTGTAGCGTTGTGAAGGGGAGTTCCCAAAGGGTTTTATCGACCATGCACCCGCCCGACAGGGGTGTTAGAATACAAAACATATTTTTTTTTCCAGTTCGTAGTGACAATGGTCCTCAGCTTTCTTGTTAGTGTTGCTACGCTAGTAGTATGAAGTAGTGGGCGATTTGTCTGTAGTTTTCTCGTTAATGCTGCTGTGCTAGTAGTATGAAGTGGAGGTCGATTCGTGTCCTCGCCAGGCAGCCTTTGTACGATGCTGCAAAGTATCGGTGCCTCGCGTGGCAGACCCTAGACTCGTGTCAAGTGGGGACATTTTTGTATCGCGTGTCCATTTTTCTTTTTTGTGACAACCCGACGTGTATTCTCTTGCGGGCCCACGCAACTTCTCAGTGTTACAGTCAACCCTCCTTAATATGACACTCGTTAGAATGACATCCTCACTTTGTGACCATTTTTCTCAGCCAGGGTTTGCTCCCAATGGAGGTCCTCTGTAAAGGCCCCTCGTTATTATGACAACTCGATTATCGGACTGTGACCAACCTCCCGGGGACGAACTGGGGAGAACACATGTATTATTCTCTGGTTATTGTGACCGTTTACCACTGACTGAGTCATCCGGCTGACCCAAAAGTTCAGAGGTCCCAAGTCCTGAGATGACTCACTGCTAGGCTAATTGAAATTGAAATACTGTGCTTGCAATGTCTACGCCTTCATTCATCCATGTTGCTATCGTTAATATGACAATTCGCTTTATGACCAAAATCTGCAGGAACGGCCTTGGTCATATTAACGGGGGTTGACTGTATTACCATACTCAAGACACACCCCCACATGCAAAAAGAGAAAAATATAAACCACTTTCTGAATGTTGTTGTTGTTGTTTTACCCAAACTGATACAAATGGAATGTTTCTGGAAGAGAAAAGGAAAGATAATCATATCATTCTCAATACCAGTTGGTACTGAGCCTGTTGCATTTTTGTAGTGTGTAGTGGTCAAGCATTTCAAGTGCCCGCAGAGAAAGATGCGTAAAAGAAACAATTTTTTTTTGTAAGAATGATTGTGTTCAGCTTATGGGAAAAAAGAAAAAAAAATCCAGTGCGAGTTTCGCATTTCAAATCATTTGATTGCAAGATTGACGTGCAATGTGCTGTGATTTTACGAATATTGTTCAAATTTTATTGTTTTATATTTACTAATCGAGTAACAAAAATATCTGTGGCCAGAAAGCCAATGGCGGGACACACGTGGCGAAGCCGCCAACCCAAATTCGCCGCCGTCAACACCAGCGAAAGCCAAGCGACAACAGTCTGTGACTCGTGCGTCATCAACGGTGACCGAAAGTGAGTGCTGCAGCAATACACGTGTGACTCGCTGGTGCAATAGCAGCCAATCCAATCGTAGCCACAACTTCAGCACAAAACACGCTGAAGGCGCCCCACAGAATAATACCGTTATCACTCCCAGTTTGTGGAAAGCCCAGGGTGCGTGTCTTTTTTGTGACAATTACAGTGAAACCCGCGTATAACGATACTTACGGTAATCGCGAATTCCATCGTTATACAGGGTACATCGTTAAACAAGGGCTTACGTAAATAGCGCATCCCCGAAAAGTCGCGCCACCCCGCGTGTAGCAAAACAAAGAAACAGATGCTAAGAAAACATGCGAAGCTGTGTGACATCGCACTGGCTTGGGAAAACAGCGACCTGAAGTCGTGGAGAGAATCAGGGAACATATCGGACATCTTCTGGCAACACTACACGTCACCATTCCGCAAGTCGGCTTCACCTAGCGCCTGCGTGCTTTAGGAGAAGCTTGCTTTAGAACACTGTCGCGCGACTCGCGGGTTTAATTCTTTTGATGCGGATTTCGGATGATACGAATTCTTCCGCTACCCCGTGAGATTTGTATAATCGAGATTGTACTGTATCTTATCGTGATGAAAATCGCCGCGAGGTTACACGCACGAGACAGCGTTCCACATAGTTATAATCGGAACCGCGGCCTCCATCGCTGTACGCGGGTCGTTTCCCCATAGAAACAATGTATATTTTGACGGTAAAATCATGAACCATCGTTTTACGAGGAATATCGTTATACGCGATATCGCTATCCACGGGTCTTACTGTAGTACTGCATGACTGTCACAGCAAGCCCTACAATCTGGAGGCAACCATTCGGGATGATATTTGTCTAAGAGTGTGGAAAGGGAGCGGGGCACACGCCCTTTTGTAACCACAAAATAGAACAATATCCTGAATGAGGATTGTCTTTGAGCATGCTAGGCGTGCTCTCCTACCCTGATTTTTCTTACATCTATGTGGTTCCCGCACTTGTCACAAAAAGACACGTGGCCCAAGCTTTTCACAAATTTTGGCTCGTTACACATAGAGCGATAAAAGTGCACATAATCACTTTCAAAATTTGACTTTATTCTGCAGGACACATCTCATTTAAAAACATTGCTGAACAACCAACCAGCCATTGTTAAAGGCTTCTCTTAGCCTGATATTTATGCCGCAAGAAGTCTAGCCAACATATACCTGTCCGCAAATATTTTCATGAACTACGTTCGTATTATATCGACATAAATTTTTTTAGTACTTTATTCTCACCTTCACTAGCTCTTTCTATTTCCCTGGCAGCTACCCTAGACAGCCTTTCTTTTTGGAACACAACCCTTCGTGTGCTTCTTACTAACTTCTTAGCGTATTTCTTAAAGGGACTGTATAAAGTGGATGGCAAACCTATAGAAACTGTGCTCTCGTGAAAGCTTGGTACCTGGATGCTCTGCTGTACATTGAACATTTTTTATTAATTGAATTTCAAAGATTTCTGCGCCAACCAAAACTAATGAACACCAAGACGCAGAAACCCTGATGCAACTAATGCGCTATATAGCAACATAGGTGAGTTGTGTCGTCTCGTCTCCGCATCTCTGCCGGACGTGTATGCGGTCGGCAAGCTGCAGTGTGCCTTTCGTAATTGTCAAAAGCCTCAACGTGTGCGGCTATTTATGGGCTGAAATCAAAGAGCTTGTGGCCTCGCGAAATCGAGGTCAGCTTGTCGTCATGATGCGTCGCAAAGTAGCAAAGTTTGGGAACCTGCTTTAGTACACATTTATCCGCGCTCTGTTTAACATCCATGATGTGACCAAGTCTCAGCCACATCAACAACGAGGATGTAACGCAACACAAGCTAATTTTTTTTGCTCTCTTTAGCAGTTCTTTGAGCTTGAGCTTTTTTTTAGCTTTGAGCAGCCTTGTTGCTGTTGTGCCTGAGCTCAGGCCTTCGTCGTCTTGTCACAAAGCTTTCATATATGCCATTTGATCTGCTATCTTTATCAGAACGGCGGGGAATAAATGTGTAAGTATATGCCTTCGATTTTTTTTTTGTTCGATTGCTAAAAGTTACGCCTTTGACAATGATTCGTTAGGCAGCAGTGGGGTTTCTTTAAACAGGGTGTGTCTTGGCAGAAGAAAGTAACATTTTGAACGTTGGCGCTTGTGTCGTGTCGTCCTTCACACTGTCGCTTTTTATATAGTAGTCTGCAATTTATTGCCTTCGGGTGTTTTACCTGGTGAAGCATTCATGCAGCGTGGGTGTACCCAGGACTTTTTGGAGAGCGGGCAAGGGGTTCCTATTGGAGGAGTGAAGAGCATTCAACCAATAGAGTTCAAAGTACTCTGATGGCTTCTGAATATAAAGAGTGATGACTTGCGTGTAAAGTATCTTGTCAATGCGAGTAGTGTCGGTAAATAAATAAAATAGAGGACAGTTTCAACAAGTGCCTTTGGAGCTCCAGGGATGCCCCCCCCCCCCGGCCCCCTCGGTAAGCCTATTCGCTCCGAGATCGAACGGTGTCGCCGCGCTGTGGAGAAACGGAACTGCCGTAGTGTGGATGCGTGCTCTGCTTTGATATGTTTATTCCGCGTTCAGTGCAGAGGTGGAGCATTGGGGAACTGGACAGTATCGTACCATCGCGGCACAAGTGATCCTCCGGTGAATATACACAGGTCGAGTTACGGAAAATAGCCATCTACTCCGAACATCGGCCTACGTGTTACGCAGATTAGAAAGGCGACTGTGTCGCCCCCCTATAGGTCGATCTCGCAGCGAATAATCCAGTGTATGGCGCAGCAGTACCTTTTAGTGTGCAAAGCCTCTGTTACTACCCAGCTGGTCGCACATACCGATTTGATTCGTCACTGTTATTGCTCGTCTCTCTTATCCTCTCTCTTATCCTGGTCCATCTCATCGCTCATACCTGTAGATAGCTTTTAACTACCACACACTCACTCTCTCACATCACCATCGCTCACATACTCACCGTAGTTTTGGCGCTCTATGGCCTTTGTTGCCTTTGTGCCATTAAAACCATAATCTCTCTCTCTCTCTCTCTCTGTTATTGCTCATACAAGCAGAAAGAGCAAAGCAGCCCCGCCAGGAACGGCAGACCCTTCAGACGCCAACGCCGCTTAAGGGCCTGTGTAAGTACCCTCTGTAAACACATTAGGCATTACGCGAGAATGCCTCTCTATTGCAGCCATCACAGAGCCGACGAGTATCGAGGGGAACAAATGTAAGTGATACCAGCGTTTCCGTTTCCACCCCTTATATCGCAAAAGCACCACCACTGCGCCATTAAATCCACATTCACATCCTGCTGCTCACTCGGTAGTTGCTCATTGTTGCTCAATATTTTTTACTGTCGTGAAGGCAATTTCAATTTGTTCCTATTTGTTCCTCATTGCTCTCATTGCGCATCACTGCTAGTGCTAAAAAATGTCACTTTTGTCTCGATGAGCTTCATATTTCATTTTAAACGATAAAATCGCTAATACGAAATGCGTAATAAGAACACGTAAATTCCATCACCCGTCTGCAAATTTTTGAAAGAAACGAGAGAACCCTACGAGAGCTCCACAGTGGTGTCATCACACGGTCCATCATCTGTACGATTCCCTCACCTGCCCGTTTTGTGATCTCTGCCTCTGCACTCTAAAAAGCAGAACTTTGCCACAGAGCACGCCCTTTGCCACTCACCATCCTGCCTCCGCCCCTTCATTCTGCCCCTGGTAGGTTAAAAACGGGAGGCGTACGCCTTTTTTGGACACTTATGCAGTTCTGAAAAGAAAAAAAAAATCCTACGCCCCGCGCCTTTCCATAAATCGTGAGTGATAAAGGTATCATTTTGTGCAATAGCTCTGTGGTGAAGTTCTGTTTTTAGAGTGTACGTTGGAAGACTCTCTTTGGAGCATAAAATTGAAGTCAGTCATGATTTAAATTCATCGTCCTTATTAAACACCGAGAAGCGAGCGTACTTCGAGATAGGGATTGCCAAATTTCGCTATCCAAATTTCACTATCCAAATGAGCCGAAACCAGAACTACGCAGTACTGGAGTGCAGAAAGAGAGTGGGCCATATACATGCTTTGGAGCCACGGAGTTGATTGGAGTAGGCGCTAACCTGTTGGCCAGATAGATCGCACTCTGACCTAGACAAGGTGACGGTCTCTGTCCTCAAAAAGCGCGTAGCGAAATTTGACAATTTATATCTCGAAGTTCGTTCGCTTCCAGGGTGTGAACTTGTTCTAATTCAGATACCTCTCATCTAATCAAATCTAATTTCGCTGTCCTACAAGATATCTGCCGGGCCATATAACCCACCTGCAAAAACTGCATTCACGTTGCTCT
This sequence comes from Ornithodoros turicata, assembly GCF_037126465.1. NCBI lineage: Eukaryota > Metazoa > Arthropoda > Arachnida > Ixodida > Argasidae > Ornithodoros > Ornithodoros turicata. Next base: position 15,992,691 of record NC_088210.1, on the reverse strand, counting down.
AGTAGCCTTTTTATTTAAAAAAATTCAACGAATAGTAAAAAGCACCCTGTATAAAATGCCAGCTGAAGTTGGAGCTGTCATGGTTGCCTGTATAGTTTGCCAAAAGGTTGAGATTGCATTATTCTGAGCTGAATTGGATTATTCTGAGCTGAATTGGATTGTCTACTTCTGTACGTCACAGTTTGAGGTAGAACTTGAGGTGAAGACATACAATTGCATGTGGACAAATGATGCATGGTTTGCTTGTCATTGCCTCCCGTAGGAAAGAAGATAGAAATTGAAACAAAGGCAAGCTAAAGACGAAACCCAACAGGATCTTAAAATCATTTTTTATAGTGCTACACGCACTATTTATTTATTTATTTACTTATACGTATACACGCCACGCAGGTAGGGTGCAACATACAGGCTGTCCCCGCTATATGCGAACATATTTAAAAAAATATATATATATACTACTTCGAGTTTGCAGAATGGCACTCCTTAAGAGGGCTCCAGCAAACTCCTAAGTCAATGTCCTAATTAAGTTTCAATAAGTAACTTTTTTTAATTATAAAAGCTGCAAAGTTGTCCCAATGAGAACACCTGATCCCTTCGGTCACCTGATACCGTTGCCATTTTCAAAACAAAAATCCGTAGCTGCCATTTTCCCGTTGCCATTTTCCGTTGCCGTTTTCAAAACAAAAATTCAACTTCGTAGCTTTTATAATTAAAGTTAATTTTCGAAATTTAATTAGGCCATTGCCTCAGGAGTTTGCTGGTGCCCTCTTAAGGAGTGCCCTTCAGCATATGCTATATTGCAACTGACTTTATCTCGAAAAAACAGATTTCTTAAAAACTATACATATATATATATATACATATTTTTTTTAAAGAAATCTGTTTGCATTTAGCTGGGACACCCTGTATAGTAATGAGGTCGTAACACTATTCTGAAAGTTACGTCGTATGGATGTGAGGGATCGTTTTTTGCATTAATACGAATACCAATTTCACACCAACTGCAACCACGTAGGGGATCGACACCAAAAGCACCATCTGTGTAGGTTGCAGTGAGTGACCCTTTAATATTGCCTGGCCTCCCATTATAATTGTCACGTATATTAACATTTTACTCTACAAGTACTCCATTGATTTTCAAATCTTGCAGTGCAATAAAACCTAGCAGCAATCAGGAAGTTGACGCATTAACGTAACACTGAAAAGTCACAGGCACGAGTCACGTGAGAATGGATCATTAAGAGATGAGCAATGAAGGAGTACTCAACAGATGTTGCATAAAATAAGCTTCAATAAATGTCCTGTTGAGCTCCTCAACACTGTTAAGGCTCATCATAAATGTGGTAGCAATTCTGCAAAACGTCTGTTGAACACCGAACAATATAATTGAGCTGATTGATCCCAAGCAGCACATCTTGCCCAATATTGTGTCCAGATGTGCTGCTTGGGATTCAACAAGAGGTTCACAGAAATTCAAAACCCGTTTTCATAAGGGTTTCGATACGGAGACGTGCTGTGCATCGACCACCAGATCTTGAATTTCAACCCCGTGGGTACCGCCAGATCCATGCCCAACCAATGCACCTGGCACTTCTTCGCCCAAATGGCTAACACATCTGGTAAAGTGAATGGCTATTACACCTTCATACCGGAAATACCCCGTGAGTATAGTCTTTGAATTTAGGAGGAGAAGCAATTGCCTCTAACTGCGTCTACTAAAAAAGCGCCGACAGCACCGGCAGGGGGCTGTGCTAGCGTTTAGTAGACAAGCTCGCTGATTTTGCTGAAAATGGCGGCCAACGAGCAGACGATGAGAGCTTTGTGACGCCCTCATCTTGGCCTCCAGCCCTCCCTCACGCTTCTACACCAATATATACCCAAGGGCGACTCCCTCTTATCACGAGGGACGTCTCAGTTCTGTATAATTCGTTGATCCGTCGTATACATTGCAAAACTGCTCCTGTAGAGAAGCAAATGTGTGCAGAACCGAAACCGCGCCAAAAAGGGGCGGGAGGTTTATTTCAGTTAGTACATCGCGGTACATGAAACGTACTTCAATTGTAGTTCCGTGTACGTACCGTGCTGCAGTCTGCTTGCTCCTTCTGGAGTGACAAAAGAACGTTCGCGCATCCTTGCGGTGTTTTTATTGATTGTGACAGTGATGAGCACAGCAGTCGATGTGGACGCCACTACGCGGCGGGCGACGTCGTCTGCTATAGTGACGTCACACAGCCAGCAGCAGCAGCGCGCTCAGCGGCTCCCGACCTGCTGCCTGCGCTGGCCAGCGGGAGCGGCGGCGCTGTGGCTGCAGGTTGTCTACGAAACGAGCGCGCTGCCCTAGTGGACGGAAACTTGCCATCCGCTGACAGCGCTGGCAGCGGCGCTGCTTTAGTAGACGCAGCCGAAAAATCAGGATGCGTGGCCTTTCTGTGTCACCTGATTGGTCGCCGGTACGTCGTTCTCGAGAGTTCTCGCCGACGTCGTGAAAGTCCGAAGTTCGGCATTGCAAGTTCTTTGGTTCGACGTGTGTATCCTGTCTCAACGCCGGAAACACACATCTATTTCCGCCGTCCGTTCACGACGTCGCGTCGGGCGCCGCCAAGTGAGAATTGGGCCTTACGTGTCTCCAACCTACTGGCGAAGTCATGGGCTAAGTAGCTGGCTTCTTGAACTTCTCAACACTGGTACATCGTGGAACTGTCAGCAGAATCACCATAAACGCCAGTTCTCACTTGGCGACGTCCGACGCGACGTCGTGAACGGACGGCGGAAGTAGAGGCTCATTTCCGGCGCTCCGTCCGGGCGCAGGATTTTCATGTTCCCACCACAGTGGTATTCCGTCGTCAACAGCAGACGAAAAATCAGGAGGCGTGGCCTTTCTGTGTCACCTGATTGGTCGCCGGTATATCGTTCTCGTCAGCTCTCGCCGACGTCGTGAAAGAAGTTCGGCGTGGCAAATTTTTTGGTTCGACGTCTATCCTGTCTCAACGCCGGAAATGCACATCTATTTCCGCCGTCCGACGCGACGTCGCGAGCGGGCGGCGGAAATAGACGTGCATTTCCGGCGTTGGAAGAGGAGAGACGTCGAGCCAAAAAAATTGCCATGCCGGTCTCTTTCACGACGTCGGCGAGAACGATACACTGGCGACCAATAAGGTGACAGAGAAAGGCCACGCCTCTTCAGTTTTCGTCTGCTTTGGGCGACGGAATGCCACTGGTGGGAACATGAAAATCATGCGCCTTGGCGGGGCGGCGGAAATGCGCCTCTACTTCCGCCGCCCGACGCGACGTCATGAACGGGCGGCGGAAGTGAACCAAGTGAGAACTGACCGGCCAAAATGCGCCATGTCCGGCGAGCCGGCGCGGCATTGGGGTGCTAGCGGTCCACAGATGTCGCTTGTGCGCTCCCATTGTTATTGGCATGCTTTTGTTCGCCATCCCACATGGCGGGAACTGGGGAGTTCGTGTCCTACAGTACTAAATTTGTACACTGAGCACCCAGGCTTTCATATGAGCCAGCAGCATAAATTTGTGTGTCTCTTGCTTTAGAAGAAGGGGACACAGAAGAAAGGACAAACGCACCTCCCCCGTGTGTGAGTTTGTCCTTTGTTCTCTGTTCCAGTCTCGGGGCATCAATTTCCATCGTGTGAACGGCGTACGCCTACCGTTTTCAACAAATCAGGGCAGATAACGATATCATTCGAGATTATGGTTGGCTAGGAGCGTGCTCTGTGGTGAAGTTCATTTTGAAGAGTGTGCTCGTCTCTCCTGATTTCTTGAAAACTGGAGGCGTACGCCGTTTTGTGACAGTTATGAACAGTATAAGTGTCACAAAAAAGGCGTACGCCTCCCGTTTTCAACCAATAGGGCAGATAACGATATCATTCGAGATGATAGTTGGCTAGGAACGTGTTATGTGGTGAAGTTCATTTCCAAGAGCGGTAGCCATAACAAAACGAATGCTTTGGAACGTCAGTTCGGACGAGCACAAAAATGCTTCCCAAGGGAATTGATGTCGCTTAGTTCAGTTGTCCTGCCGGAGTTTCCCTGTAGGTAATGCTTCCTGTAGGCAATGGTAGCCCTGAACAGCTGACTTGCAAATGATACTCTGAACCAATCGGCGAGCGCGGACGGTGTAGCGTCAGTGCAAGGCCGCAGGCTGGTACTGCTCTCCACAACCATTGCGCACGGTCACTTTTTGCGGCTTACTTTAAATTCAATTCTTCACTTCTCATGGTGCATTTTACTGACCTACTTAATGGTTTTAGAGAAATAAAACTGTTAAAACTAACTTCTGCGCTACTTTAAGTATGCATTTATTATGCGTTAATTATGCATTTATCCCTGTATTCGTGCAACAATGGGGGCACGCTGCGCTCGTCGTGTTTCTCTAGTTGCATGGAGTTTGTCGCGTGCAAAAATCCTCCACTCGGAGAGGTGCCCAACATCACGTGACCTATAAAATTCCTTCTGCATAGTTTGCTGCGGCTGAGAGATAGGCACCAACAGAGCCTTCTTTAACGTGCGACTCCGCAACATCACCACAAAGGTTGTAGTACATCCGTAATCTTTGGGATGTCAGGAACATGTGTACGGAGATATCTGTCCATACCTGCGCAGATTTTATTGCAACAAACTATTACGAAGCGAGCGCTTCCCCCCTGTGATGCGAGAGGGCGCTCAAACCAACACATTGCGGACATCATCCGGCATTCGGCAAGGCAGAAAGAATGCAGTCTTAGAAGAAAACTGCAATGCTGGGTGAACGGAGTCCGGTGGCGCAGCGGTAACGCGTGCGCTTGGAGACTGGGAGGTCCGCGGTTCGAATCCGCGGGCCGGCTGTGCCGTCTGGGGTTTTTCCTGGGTTTCCCTCAGATGTGTAATAGGCGTATGCCGGCACAGTTCCCCTGAAGTCGGCCCATGGACGCAGCTATCCTCCCCCCGAGCGGATTCCGCTCGGTCCTCCACTTCACCCTTTCCTCTCCACCACCTTTCCCTTCCCGAGAAACATGCCGTCTAATCAGGCAGGCAGACCTCTCGGGTTCCTCCCAACGACACTCCAACTCCTCCTCCTCTTCCAGACGAACCGCCTTAGTATGGAGCTCTGTTTTCTTCTCTTCGCGTTTCGGTTTCGGTTTGGTATTGTCATCATTTACGAATGAATTACTCGCGCAAAATGAATGCGAATGTTGTATATGGTATCGAGAAGGTTGTTCGTGTGGTATGATGCTCACCTTCTTCTTCTTTTTTTTTTTCAAATCCTCGTGAAGTCTAGCTTTAACGTCCATTTTCTTTCTTTGGCAGGGCTGGACTACTTCATGTTTATGGTTAACGTGTCACTGCAGGGCGTTCTCGAGCCGAAAATAGTACACGTCATAAAGGGCCATTTTGGCAACAGTGAATTCGCAACGAAGCTACTGAACGATGCTACGTTTCCCACGAAACTCGTCACAGGCTTGCAGAATCTCTATTGGCCGCGAAAGCTGTACGGCATCCATCTTTACGTGCACCAGGTCTCCACGGGGCAGTGGTTGGACGGAATCAAGCGTTACTTCAAGGTGATATGTTTTGTAATTTGTGTTGGGGATTTGTATTTGTACTTGGGAATGGTACACTCTCAGAGCAGAACTTCACCGTATACTCTTAAAACAGAACTTCACTGCATAGCACGCTCCTAGCCAACCATAATCTCGAATGATATCGTTATCTGCCCCATTTGTTGAAAACGGGGAGGTGTACGCCTTTATGTGACACTTATGCAGTGCGTAATTGTCAAAAAAATGGCGTACGCCTCCCGTTTTCAGCAAATCAGGTAAGAGAAACGATGTCAGTCGAGATTATGGTTGGCTACAGGAGCGTGCTATGCGGTGAAGTTCTGTTTTAAGAGTGTATAGCAGGTTGTGCACCAACCACTGCCACGAATGATTGGGTTAACACTTCAGATTTGAAGAGGGAGAGGGGGCGTACGCCCTTTTGTAGCAATAATCATATATCCAAATTGCTGCAAAATGGCATGCGCCCCCTTTGCTCTTCAAATCAGGAGCGGTAACGCTATCATTCGTGGCAACGGTTGGCGCACATCGTGGGTATGCGGTGAAGCTCCGCTCTGAGAGTGTGGGATGCAGTTACCTCGACAGCAATACAAAAGGACCGCATCCTTCCTGAGGTGTGCACCGGGGTGTGAGGTGCAGGTGTGGAATATACCTGCGGCCACCCGCGATTTGAGCGCAGAAATTCAATGGGTTCGAATCCTACGCTCTTAAAGAATGGACTTCACCGCGTGTCACGCTCCTAGCCAACCATCATATCGAATGATATCGTTATCTCCCTGATTTGTTGAAAACGGGAGGCGTACGCCTTTTTTGTGACACTTGTGACGCTGTTCATAATTGTCACAGAAAAGGCGTACGCCTCCCGTTTTCAACAAATCAGGGCAGATAACGATATCATTTGAGATGGTGGTCGGCTAGGAGCGTGCTGTGCGGTGAACTTCATTTTTAAGAGTGTACCCGTTTGGGTGCGTGCAGAGTTGAGTAGTGTTATCGGTATCACAAGGTCAATAGTGAGTTTTAGTATACCGTTGATAAGATTATCGTGCCTATCGGAACCAATCGCAGTTGTGCGTGACTTAGAATCTTATCCACTGGTTGGTTCCGGTTGATACGGTTCGACGCAAGTCACGTTATCAACGGTCTGCTAATGTTGTCATATCAAACGTTAATCATATCTTATCTTTGAGATATAGTCTGCGACACCTCCAACCCTTTGCTTTCCAACGACAGGGATGCACATGTTTACCGCCTATGACGTGTTGAAGCGGCGTTTGTGTGCTTTGCGGGCGAAATCGATAACTCGTAACGAATGCAGACATGTATTTTCGAAAGCGACAGTAGTCCAACGTTGAATACACACAACTAACCGCTATCTTGGTGCTGCTCTGCTAACCAACGGGAACCGGAAATGGCAAAGCTGAAACCACCCACCGCATTCCATGCTCATGGTCTGTCGAGTTTCGTGTGATTATAAGGTGTCGAACGAACACAAGCAAGTGACGTATAGTGGGAAAATATTCGTTGCTAATATGTTTAGCAAATTCATATGACATATGCACATAGTATGCCGAATTCCGATAGCAAGTGATGAATCAAGGAAAACGAACACGCCAAGCCAACGCAAGGCAACGCCTTCCATGACCAACGGATGGCAGCTCCCATGTGGTGACGCTTCCGAGATCGAGTCCGAGCCCCCTGCTCAAAACAGTGCTTCACCGCATAGCACGCTCCTAGCCAACCATCATCCCGAATGGCAACGTTCTGGCAGTTTCCTGGAGAGCAGCCATCTTGCTTAACGTCACCTGGTTGCCATTACAGTACTGTGGGTGCGTCATGGCCGCGCCCAGTTATATGCGCTGGAACCATTACTGCAGTGTGGGGGCGTCATAGCCGCGCCCACTGATATTTGCCCCAACCAATACCGCAGTTCCCTCGAGAGGGGCTATTTTTGCCTGACGTCACCCGGTCGCCATTACAGCACTGTGGGTGCGTCATGGCCGCGCCCGATGATAATGCACCGAAACCACCGTTGCTACGTGGTGAACTTCTGTTGTAAACATGACATCCCCCAATGACATCGTCCTCTCCCCTGACTCGTTGAGGTAGGGGCACGCCTGTTTGTGACGTTGTTTACAGGTACGTTAATTCGCGAAAGAAAAAAAAAAGGCGTGCGCTTTCCTCAAATCAGGAGCGACGACGGTATCATTCTGCGCAGCGCGGGTGACCGCCAGCATATCCAAAGCAGCACAACGTATTGGTCCGATACCAGATGGATATCGGAGATGCTGGTTCAATGTTGGACCAATATTGGGTCTTGATTTATTAATAGAGTGGAATTGAAACTTGTGGATGTCATTTACGGAGCCCGCGCCACCACCACCATCACTCCTAAAACATACCTCCACCGCATAGCAAGCTCTTAGCCAACCGTCATCCCAAAGGACATCGTTTTGCCCCCGTAATTGGTTACGAACTGAAGGCGTACGCCTTTTTGTGACATTGCGCACCGCACTTTCCAGATATCGGGCGTCATAACGTTGTCATTCTGTGCAACGGTTCGCCTTTTCACCGTGCTGTGTGGAGAAGTTCTGGCAGGAAACAAGCAACTGCACACTCTTAGAACAGGACTTCGCCATATAGCACTCTGGGGGCCAACCATTGCCCAGAATGTTGCCGTTCTCGTACCTGATTCGTGGAAAGCACGGAGCGTACGCCTTTTTGTGACAATTATCATAACTGCGTACGTGTCACAAAAAGACTTACCCCTCCCGTTTTCAATAGATCAGGTAAGAGAACGATGTCAGAACGAGACAACGGGTTGGCTAGGAGCGTGCCATGTGGGGAAGTTCAGCGGGGGAATCTAAACAGGCGTTGTCCACATTTTCAGGCTTTTCGCGATGCGACCAAGGGAAGTATCATGCTGTCTTTCGGCTTCTTCCTTATCGACAGTGCAATCTACTATGACACGCTGAAGTACCTGTTTGAGTGAGTATAGTGTTTTCCTTCAGCAATATCAGCGGAGCAGGCTTATATAATGCATTCACACGACCGACGTTCCCCAGAATGCTCCAGCGGAAGACGCGAAAAACGTCATAGCTTTCTGTCACGTGAGCGCTCGCCGCGTTTTACGTAACACTGCCAACCGCGAAGAATATCCCTGCGACTTAACCACCGGATATTTCGTAGCAGACAACAGGAAGGGACGCTGACGATGTCGTCTGCTAAGTGTCGTCTGCTAGGTGTGCAGTACGCCACTCCCGATAATCCGGCACCGTGTGAATACTCAGTGCAACACGGGACGATACTGTGCGCAGTGTTTTAGCTTTTTCTTCCACTAGAAGCTTCCATGATGATGATGATGCTCGTGTGAACAAACGGTTACAGGAGCGCCATCGGCTCCAGGGTCCACGTAAACAGGGGAGGCAGAGGATTATAAGCAGGCCTTGTGTATCTACACTCTTAAAAATGAACCTCGCCGCATAGCACGCTCAACCACTACCTCGAATGTGATCGTTATCTGCCCTGATTTGTTGAAAACGGGAGGCGTACGCCTTTTTGTGACACTTATGCGTAAGTGTCACAAAAAAAGGCGTACGCCTCCCATTTTCAACAAATCTAGGCAGATAACGATATCATTCGAGATAATAGTTGGCTACAGGAGCGTGCTATGCGGTGAAGTTCAGTTTTAAAGGGACTATGAAACGATTCTTTTCTTCGTTTCGTTCGAAAGAAGACATTTTTCTGAGCCTAGAACCGAAATTTTACTTTCGTCGCGCGAGCGGATTTCTCGGGAGCGAATTTAAACGGAGCGGCGAAGGGAGGACAGCTGGCGCCGCGCCGTGGGGAGCTACCGAGCGGAGACACAACGGGCAACTTGACGCGACCACGGCCGGCTCAGCAACACGTCATCGTGACGTGTTGCCGAGCCGAGGAATCCCGCCAGGAGCATGCGCCGTAGGATCCCGCGTATGCGTTCATCGGGAGTGGAAATCTCCATGACAGCAGCTTTCGCGCGATCGGCAGATTTCGGCAGTGGCGGCAGCCACAGCGCGAGCTCGCGGCATTACTTGCCATTGTGCAACACTGGTGACGTAATGGGGAACCGAAGTGCGGTCCGTACAGTTACACCATCGACAGCGAAATATGCGCGGGAGAGGAGGAACGCGGAAGAGACATTTCCAGCGCGCGCTCCTCGCAGAGTGGAGCGATTTCGTCCGGAAAAATTTGTGGCATATTAGTTTCTCTGCGGGAAGAACAGTTTCCATCGAAAAAAAGTATGGGGGTTCGGGAAATTTCATAGTCCCTTTAAGAGCGTAGGTGACGTTGGCACACTCTTAGAAGCAGTTACTCTTAGCTGTTCCACCTTTTAGGGGGTAATAGTTGTCGCATATGTTGTGCCTAAAATGTTGCAAAGTTGTACCTGCTACATACGAATGATAGGGTAGGGGCTTCTGATCGGGTGAGCGAAGGGGCGTACGCCTTTTTGGAGCAATTTGAATATATGATAATTGCTTTTACCACCCTTTTGCACCCTTTATCAGACGCCATGTTCACCTATAGGTGATAACCACATTTTCGCGCCCTCTTATCTTGGAGAGCAGCAGGTAAGGACGTTGAGAGCTGGCGTTGAAGTGAGAGAAGAAAGCTACGACTTTTTCCCCTGAGTATTTGTTGGAATGTGGCCCTTGTGAGTATACAGGGTGTTTCAGTTAAATCCCCGGGCTAAATAATTCGCGAACCGGTGCACCAATCGAATAACTTTCTTTTTTACAAGTATCTGTCCAATACCGCCTACAAGATGCGCACCGCGTGAACAAGCGGGAGGCGCTCAGTATTTAAATAAAAATTCAAATGAGTTTCGTGAAAAAAGCTAATTTCTAAAGCAGGGCACCGTCGGCATTAAAATGGGTACTACTCCTTTTGGGACCTTCAGTGGACACCTTTTAGAGAAAAATCTGCCACCGAAGCGGGTCATTTATTGCAGTAATTAATTGGTTTCGGTTTACGTATTTTTGTCGCGGCTGGTCGCGGCGAAGCGCAAAAGGACGTAATTCATTGGTGTAATTCATTGGTGTAAGGATGTAATTCATTGGTGGACATGGGAGTGAAAGAGCGTCCTTTTGCGCTTCACCGCGACCAGCCGCGACAAAAATATGTAAACCGAAACCAATTAATTACTGCAACAAATGACCCGCTTCGGTTGCAGATTTTTCTCTAAAATGTATCTACTGAAGGTCCCAGAAGGGGTAGTACCCATTTTAATGCCGACGGCGCCCTGCTTTAGAAGTTATCTTTTTTCGCGAAACTCATTTGAATTTTTATTTAAATAATGAGCGCCTCCCGCTCGTTCACGCGGTGCGCATCTTGTAGGCGGTATTGGACAGGTACTTGAAGAAAGTTATTCGATTGGTGCACCGGTTCGCGAATTATTTAGCCCGGGGATTTAACTGAAACACCCGGTATACACTGTGTCATGCACTTAATCTCGTTCCCACAGGAACACGGATTTGGTCGTCGCCCATATTGCCAACCACAGCGTCGTATTTCAGAGCCCGTGGGACCATTATCAACCTTACGGCCAGGCATATGGAGACCCTTTCTTGTTGGTAAATATAAGTGAACATAACTCTCATGTGCAAGGTGGGTGCACGCTAAACCGATTGGACACGGCGGTCTGCAAATGGTTGCGTGTACCTTTCGCCTATATGGGCACTAGCGACGTGAAAACCGAAATTCGCTCACGTCATCGGCTAGCGCACCTCGGCACCATCAGCAGGCCGCCGTGTCTATACATCGGTTTAGCGTGAAGGAAATTCATGGAGACGAAAGTTTTGCGTGGTCGTATTTATTTTGTGATTGGTAACAATAATTTTTTCGTTGGTTTCTTTGGCATAAATTCTGCGCGATAATGGTGACTGGTTTGGCTTGCCTGTTTATTTATTTATTCATTCATTCATTCATTCATTCATTTATTCAGAGAGCTCTGCAGCACCGTAAGGCATTACAGCAGAAGTGAGGTAATACAATAGTGATGCTACTTGCATCATTCTCAGCAGGTCGAACACGCAATATTGCAAAAAAAAAAAAAATAATAATAATAATAAGAACAAAAAACTAAGAATATATTGCATAAGAGACCTAATCTTAACCATGGCAGTTATTGGCAGCATTATCAGCTTCTTGGGGCAGAGTTCCACTCTGGAATGGTAGAAGAAAAGAAAGATTGCCTAAAAACACTCGTTGAAAAACGGAGTGGTTCAATCTTTTTAGAGCGATCCATCCTGGACGATACCTATACACAGGTGGCAGGAGAAAATCATTCTTATTTAGACCAGTGTCTCCGCTGTGAATATCTTACAGTATAGTTTCAACCGATTATATCGCCTTCTATTTTTCTAAGTTGTCCCACCCGAAGTCAGCAATAAGTTCATGAGAGCGGATAAGAGAAGAAAAATTGCATGACACGAAGCTCGCTGCCGTATTCGCTTTGACAAACACAGGCTCCCCAAGCCACGCGAGCGTATATGGACTGCAGTGTTGGCCGTATTATGTTCCTTGATCTGTATTACCAAGTGTAGACAAGTGACGAGCTTCTTGCAATATACGGGACGTGTTTTTAGCCTTCACGGAATTTATGAAAAGGTATGAGAGCAGAGTATATGTCGTGCATGCAGGCGCAGGCGGACGTCCTCTCGAAGAAAGTGCGCAACTTACGATTATTAATTCTGGACTCCGGGCAGAAGCCAGATAACGGGCTGTCTTTTAGTTGCAAGCAATTTCACGTTTAAGAAATCCTGAACACGCACACGTTAAAACATAGCCATCGCTCAATTTTGATATGCAAACGAGCCGCAACTGCAACGTAAGAACCTCGCAGATACAAGCTTTGAGTTTGAAATGTCACAACCCCTTTGAAATGTTTGAAGTGTCACAACCCCTTCAATTCTCGTCCAGTGAAACGAGGGCGTTGGGACATCCGTTCCGACGAGCACAAAGGTGCTACTTGATTTGGCTCAGTTCAGTTCAGCATGCCGTTTCGTACGCGAAAACATTAGCGTGACAGCAGTAATAAACAGAAAGTTGCGCACCAACTATATACGAGGTCACTTCTGCACACTGACACACTGACGTCCCTTTGTTCTCTCTGCACACTGCATCTCAGCATCACGCGCGAAAAATCGCTCCGTTGAGGTCAGCCTTTATACGCGTGCGCCGTAGCTTCGCGATGTGACGGACAGCGCGAAGTTGGTGGGAGAGTGTTGCCTGCATTTTTTACACCTGAAAGCGAGCCAAAGCTTGCCTACCTGGAAGCACTTTTTTTTTTCTCTCTCTCTCTCTCACACACAGTTTATTCTCCTTCGCAGAAAGATTATCTCCAGTACGTCGTATATGCCAAGCAGTGGTGGAAACGAGATACCAGGGCACCCGTGGGCATCTTCTTCGATATCTGGCCGCGTGAGTGTGAGGATAAGGGCACCGTGCCTCTAGCGGCCTCGGACCACAACATCAAGTGCCGTGTCACGTACAAATCGTCTTTCTCCTCTCCCCATGTACGTCCTGGGTTTGGTACATTTCCAATACGTCTCGTGAGGAGCTGAAAGACGGGGTGAAGCAAGCTGTACGCCGCCTTCGCGCTGTAGAAAAATTCCAGGATATATATACGTTTTGGTGCCAAACTATGCCGGAGCGTTCATAAAACAGAACTGAAACAGATTGCGTGTGTTCATGTTGGAAAGACGTCATGTACGTCACGACGGCGCAGCACGCTGTACACCAACCATTGCCACTAATGATAGGGTTATCGCTTCGAAGATAGATAGGGGGCGTACGCCTTTTCGTGGCAGTTGAAAAATATGATATACACTCTGAAAACGGAACTTCACCGCATAGCACGCTGTGCGCCAACCATCGCCACGAATGATAGGGTTGTCGCTTCTGATTCGGAGAGAGAGGGGGGCGTACGCCTTTTTGTGACAGTTTGGATATATGAAAATTGCCACAAAACGGCATACGCCCCCCTGTCTTCCAATCACCAGCGATAACACTATCATTCGTGGCAATGGTTGGCACACAGCGTGCCGTGCAGCCAAGAACGTACCAATCGCAAGGCCAAGACTAGAGGATGCCTGCTTACTCGTCGACGTGACGTAACGAGTCAGCCAATCAGGATCGTGTTTTCAACGGCGGTAGCCAATCGCGACCGAGCTTTCAGCGGTACCAGCGATACAGCGTCGGGAAGCTAAAGTAGACGCTAGAGGACGTATTATGCCCCAAACTATGTCGATGCTGCACACTTGGTCCGTTTCTGTGCGGATAAATCGTGACAATGGACCTCTACCTGTTTGTAAACAAATGACGTCATAGTGCTCGACAGCGCCACGAATTTGGTAGAGTTGAACTACACTCTTAAAAATGAACTTCACCGCATAGCACGCTCCTAGCCAACCATCATCTCGAATGATATCGTTATCTGCTCTGATTTGCTGAAAACGGGAGGCGTACGCCTTTTTTGTGACAAGTATGAACAGCATAAGTGTCACAAAAAAGGGGTACGCCTCCCGTTTTCAACAAATCAGAGCAGATAACGATATTATACGAAATGATGGTTGGCTAGGAGCGTGCTATGCGGTGAAGTTCATTTCTAAGAGTGTACGTTCAAAGCTAGTGGCGAACAAGGTCGCGCCCGAAAGCCACGGTCTTGAGGGGATTACGAGGGACGCGACCTTCGGTCCTACTTTTCTTCCAATAGGCGGCAGCGAACCCAGCTCTCCCCCAGAGCCCTTCCGATCTGTTTTGGTTTCGGTCTCTCTATACCAACGTAATGGTTTATTAAAAAAAACGCCGCTGCCTAACATCTCTATTCGGCTATACCTGTGTTTCAGCCCCTTCCGTCAGATGGCGACCAGGGACCGGAACCGAACAATTTTTTTGCTTGTCCTGAACCGAACCGGAACTGAACCGAAAAAATGAAATACCCATTGTACCATCGACCGACTTTTTTTTCGATTATTTATTTTTGTACGATGCCAGATGAGAGTAAGTTTGAACCAGTTTTTGCCGGAACAAATGAGGGCCCTGACCAGGTTCTGCTAAAAGTCTTCCAGCACTTCGCTTTTAGTTTTCAGCGGACGACCACGGAAATGCAATACAATAAAATATCACGAGCCCTAACCATCTTGTTCAACGAAGTGGCAGAAAGTGACGCCGAAACTTCGCAAAACTTCGTGCGTTTCCCTAGGAACGCTTTACCCTTGTGAAGCAAGTGGCCGGGGCGAGGCAGCAGTAGACTATTCCTGAAACGGTTCTCACATCCTTCTCTTACAACCGTGTGCGGTGAGGGTGAGCTCGCTTCCATGTCGCAAAATTACTGCCGATGAACCAGTTAAACCAGGACCGAGAAAAGTAACGCTTCCAATCCCTGTAAGTGTACAGACCATGACGCTTTTTTTTTTCCGTTTCTCCCGGAGCCGAACCTGAACCGAACCGATATACCTGGACCGGTTCAAGCTGATAATTTCCGTTCAGCAGAGCTAAACCCGAACCGAACTAATATGCCTGAACTCGAGCCCGCGAAGCGGACCGAAAAAAAAAATACCGGTTCCGATCCCAGATCCCAGATGGCGACACGGTCGAACGCGGCGTTGCAGACACCTTCGCACAGCATAGTCCTCTGCATTCAGTTCCTCTTGTTCACTGGTTTCGATACCATCTGCCATGCCATTTGCAATGCGGCGTTCGACCGTGTCGCCATCCGGCAGATGGAGCTGAAACATAGGTATAGCCGATTGAAAATGTCAGGCAACCGTGTTTTTTCTTTTTTTAACTTTCACGATTTATCCGCAGAGAAACTGACCAAGTGGCAGTATCGGCATAAACTTTTGGGGCATAATACGTCCACTAACATCTACTTTAGCTTCCGGACACTGTTTCTATTCATCTCCATTACAAACCCCGAAGTTTATCTTTGCGAACCCTGTAGTTTCGAAATGACTGGAAAACTGGGACGGACGCGACCGTCCCTTTAAAACGGCACTTCACCACATGACACGCCGAGAGCGAATCATCGCGGAGATGACGGTGTCATCGCTTCTGATTTGAGGAAGGGCGCACGCCTCTCGTTTAAAAAAAAAAAAAAATCGGGGGAGAGAGCGATCTCGTTCGGGGATGGTCGTTGACTGTCTGTTGAAAGTGGGGTTAACTCTCTTCCAGTGGAGCACGATGACACCTGGTACCTATGCGAACAAGACTCAGTTCTACTATGGGTCTCAAGATACGTGCCGTGGAATCAGAAAAGATAAGGGACTAACCGGAGTGACTGCGGAGACTCAAGAAGGAATTGAATACAAGGTACGAACTGAGACCGCAATGACGGCACGTCGGGTGCAATGGCGAAATTTGGCTAGTCTGCATGAAGGCTGCATAGTTTAAAGGTGGTGTCCTGCTTGCAATTGACCTCTCCCTGTTTGTAAACAAATGACGTCATAGTGTTTGACAGCGCAAACCGGTTTGGTAGGGTTGAACAATACCCTCGAAACTAGAGGGCGCGCTCGAAAGCCACGGTCTTGAGGGGATCACGATGGTCCCTGGAAGGGACAAGAAGTGTGACCAGGAGTTGACCTCACGAGAGTTCACCAGAAGTTTACCTTCGGTCCCACTTTTTCTTCAATAGGAGGCAGCGAACAAGTGCCCATTCGAGGATGCCAGCACTCCCCTTCCGATTTGTTTCGGTTTCGATCTGAACGTCATGATGACGTTTCTCTGGTAGAGGCCTATTGTAAAGTTAGTGTGACTGATATCCACTTAGCGATGCCTTCCAACCAGGAAAGTTTCGCAAAATTCGTTGGTAGTTTTTCATGAAACATCAAAAACATGGAATTCGAAACCAACTGCCAGCTTCCGGTTGAAACGGTCCTTCCAACACCACCTAGATAAAGACAGCCTGCGCGCTTGTCCAATCAGGATCGTGTTGTTAACGGCCGTGGCCATGGAGAAGAACCACCGTCGCCTGCGAGTTGTGATTGGACGTCCCTGCGTACTAAACTAAAACGCGTACTAAAACTTGGAAATAAAGCGCAAAACGGTCTCAGTCTTCTCAAAACTGATTTTCTGCAAGGTGTCTTGCACTTTTTGTCTAAATATTCGTCTGCAGGTGTCAGGTGAACTGCCATCATTTGCGGGTCCTTGAATTCGGAGAACGGTGAATCGCAGTAGCAGACAAATTCTGAGACTTAACTGAAAGAGGGAGAAGTGATAGTATTTGAAAAAAAATAAAAATAAATATCGATGAAACCTCAGGCAAATGACTATCAGTCTGCAAACCTTGAAGCGCAAAAGGCGGTACATTTTATTTTCATTACTCGGTCGAAATGTGTAACCTTTGCTAAATTCACCCTGTAAACCAACTCTTCGTTCTAATGTCCCTTTTGTCCCGTAAGCGACCTTGCTGGTGTTATACAGGCCTTGTTGCGGGCCCTCCAACGGGGAGGGGCAGAATGACAGGAGGGCACAGCACGAGCTGAAGGGGGCGGCCGCCCCCGCTTGTCCATTCCTTCCGACGCCCCTGCAGTGCTGTAATGCCTTTCCTTTCTTTTTTTCTGCATACAGATCCGGGAGGTCATGTCAATGTTTCATGCTGCTGGAATGGTGCCCATGATGGGCGTGGAACCGTTCTGTCATGATGACCAGCACATGGTCTCACGTAGGGGAGCTAATCCCTTCACGATGGCCATCGCTAAAGCTGTGTACGAATCCTACAACTTCGACGACCAGGTCAACCCCATGTTTCCAAAGAGGATGTCCATGACACGGCCCACGCCAAACCCTCCCTGGTATAGCGATAACAACACGCTGGACACCTGGCGAAAGACGGACGAGTTTTACTCGTGGGATAACGAAATGACCAGCACTTGTTCAATGGTGTTCTTTAAGTTGGTATGATGGCCGTGTATGATAAAAGACGAAAGGATGTCATTGGAATGCGTAACGGTCTCTGTGTGCATGGTGTCCCATTGGAGTTCCGCATTTCTAGAACAGACTTGTGCAAGTTAGAATTAAAAAAGACTGTACTTTTTGGCGCGAACAGGAGTGTAATCCGTTATTATACTAACATTATTGCGTACGAATGACGAATATTCCGTTTCGGACGTCCAACAGTTTGCCCTACTATGCCGAACTGGCCTCCGATATGCAGCGGACGTCTAACCCGTGGAACTCTCATAGCTAGAAACCAAGCCAGCAAAGAGGGGCGACTCAGCGAGTGATCTGCCATGGATACGGAAGGCCTAGTGTGCGTATCCCACGAGCTCCGTGCGCCGTCCCCTGATGTCGCAACACAAGGTATAAACCGTACCGTAGGCTTAAACCCACACAGCCTGACACACTATTCTCAGCGGTAGCGAGCACGGCTTGGATTGGATAGCATGGCGCTGAATTCACAATATCAATCGCCTCAGAGCCGTTTATAGGAAGAGTTTGGCCATTCTCTGATCTTGGGTGGAGCCTATTTTGACGTCAGAGTCGTCATTGCGCCGCCCAAAAAGCCTGAATCCAAGCGGAATCCGGTGATCAGCCAGCTAGTCCGCGCCATATTGATGCTGTCCGCCAGCTGGTCAACAGCTTCGTGGTCGTGCTCAATGTAATCTGCAGAAATAATCGGTCACTAAATCTAGTTCAGCCGTGATGTCGCATGTCTCGCGTCGCCGAGTGTCGTCGAACTATGAACTCGCTGGCGGCGGCTCGCGTCGTTACGCCCCGCTCCGTCGGACTCTAAACCAGGCTTTGCGTTACCCTAGCGTCCGCACCTCCCGCAACAGTGTCGGCACGTAGGGTTGCCACCAGGCCGGTATTATAGCGGCACGGCCGGTTATTTGCGCGCTCTGCCGGTTGCCGGTAGGGAGGTGATACCGGCCGCCTTTTGCCGGTATCTGTGGCTCAAGACCTTTCATAAGGGCTTTTACGGGGTTTTCCCTTCAACATTTCACTACAGCTTGAATAGATCTGGAGCACAGACCCAACTCCGCAGTCACCAGTCGTGTTCTTAGTTCGGTCTTGTGTTCGGTGGAGACAAGAGCAGTGGTTGTGCGAGGCTGTTGGTGGTTGTGTCGAGCCAGCTAGAACGTTCCTCACCCACTTTCCCTTTCCCACGAGCCTTTCCTCCTTCCCCTATATACCACCCCCTCTCCCTCAGCCGGTATTTTTCACTCCGAAAGGTGGCAACCCTACCGGCACGTGTGCGAGCTCTATATACGCGCGAATGCTCTGCAGCACGCCGTTTACACTGACTCCGCGCTGTTGGACGCGGCATCGACGACGTTACACGAAACGCACTGCGCAGACGCTATGGAGTTTCGGCAGGTCGCGAGCTCTACGACAACCGGATACAAAGATCCACAACATAATGCCAGCCAGTTCAAGGGAACTTCCAACCTGCTGACGCTATACGCTTCACCGAGGACCAGAAGTAACCAAAGTGCGTTAAAGTAGACGCACAGTAGAGTAAGTAAACATGCAGTAAACGCACGAGTCGTGTCACTTGTTGATTATAACGACGATGCCCAACACCAATGATGAGGACCGTGCCCAGAAGAAGGTATATATCTGCTCGAAATATCGGTGGCTCTCGTCCTGAGGCACTTCCCGACAAATTTGCTTACCGATTCGCTGGAACTTATCTGTGCTAACCCACATATACAACCTCTCCCTCTCAACTGGTGTCTACCCGCAAAAAATGAATTTATCCAAAGTCATCATTTTACGTAAATCGGGTAACAACATAATGAGCTTGGGAACTTGGGAAGTGCTAGAAAAAAATAATTCATTCTCGAATGACGAAGTTCTTCTCCATACATAAGGTCATTTCATATTCTACAGTTCGGTTTCCGTAAGAAATACTCAACCGAGGCTGCACTTTTATATATATAAAAATTAATCATTCAAAATCTTAAAAATAAGTTCTATACATTAGGTATCTACATTGATTTTACAAAAGCCTTTGACCTTCTAGTCCATGGCATACTGTTAGAAAAACTCGAACATTGCGGCATACGTGGGGTGGCATTGTCTCTTCTGAGGTCCTACCTGGAAAACAGATACCAATGTGTGTATAATAATAACTGTCATTCTGACATGTTACAGCTAATCGCGGGTGCATACCCCAAGGTAGTAGCTTAGGGCCGCTTTTATTTAACACGTATGTAAATGACATTACCACAGTCACTGAACTCGGGCAATTTTTCATCTACGCCGATGACACAACTTTGTTTTTCTCGGGGAATGTAATTGACCTTATTAGGAAGGCGAACAGAGCTCCGGAAGATTATCGGCACTTGGTGCGCAAAAAATCGTTTAATCATAAATACGGCTAACACAAAGGCGATACTTTACAGGCCGAGAAGCCAGATAAGCCAGAAGAGATAAGCCAGAACACCACTCGCTTAACATTTCCCTGGGAGATGAGGCTATTGAAATAGTCAAAACTGTAAAGATACTGGGAGTGTTTTCTCCGAACACCTCTCCTGGGATGCCCATGTAAGCGATCTAAAGGGAAAGATAAGCAAAGCGATAGGCATATTGAGTAGGCACAGATACTTATTACCTAAGTCTGTTAAGTTATTGATATTTAATTCCCTAATCATGTCTCACTTCAACTATTGTCATCTCGTATGGGGCACGACAACACAACAAAACCTAACTACTCTTCTCCTACAGCAAAAACGTGCAATACGGTATATGGCTTGTGTACCAGCTCTTTCGGATACTGCTGACATCTTCCGTAGCCTCCATATCATGAAAATAGACCATTACTATACGACTATCATCTTCTCAAAGCCTACCTCACTGCAGTTAGACATGATAACCAGTTAATCTTATCGCTGTTAAAACTAAAACAAAATCTTACCCAAAAAAACTCGACAGGCCCGGCTTTTGCAAGTGCCTCGATCGCGTACAACCTATGGTGACCAAACTGTATCGTATCATATCTCGTCGCTTCTTAACAAATATACACTGCATGGGCTAGACATACAGAGCTTCTCATTGAAAGACCTGCGATCTATGTTTATCACCTGACTTCATCTGCTTAGAGTCTATGGTTTCCATTTGGTACTTTGACTCACTTGTTGTTCATGTTGTATATTCTTGGGTTTCTTCTTTTTCTTTTCAATTAATATTTTTTGCTCAAAGTTACATTGCACGAATCATATTGTGTATTGTCATCACGTGTGTATTGCGTGTATGTACTTTACTGCCGTTGTGCCCAGTATCCTGTTGGGGGTGTGCCCTCGTCAAGCAGCAGTCTTGCTGCTTTTAGGCCATCCCTTGTACATAGCCAGTGTAAGTTACATTCGCATATCTTGAATAAATTCAATTCAATTCAATTCAACTTCTGTCCTCCTATGAGGGATCCTGTATTTTTCTTCCCCACGTAAGGTGGCAGTATTCTACGTAAAAAAAAATTATGGTCGATCCATTGATGGGCCCGACAGAGATGTCTTGGCTCATAAACCCTACGTTTCCGTAAGCCAAGGGCGGCGACAAACGGGGAAACGGGTCGATGGGGAAACGACGTCCAGCGTATAGGAAGCGAAGCAAGCCGCGTAATTGTGTCGAGTACGTACGAACCTATTGAATGCGTGCAGAATTTAGCAGTATTATCGGAATCACAAGG
Organism: Ornithodoros turicata; assembly: GCF_037126465.1. Lineage (NCBI taxonomy): Eukaryota > Metazoa > Arthropoda > Arachnida > Ixodida > Argasidae > Ornithodoros > Ornithodoros turicata. The sequence continues at coordinate 15,971,475 of NC_088210.1, read as the reverse complement.
TAAACGTTGCCATATCAAACGTGAATTTTATCTGCGAGATTTTCCTGCGATACCACCAACCCTTTGCTTTCCACCGACACGGATGAAGATATATGTTTACCGCCTATGACGTGTTATATATATATAAATTGGGGGTTTACGTCGTGAGACAACTGAGCATGACGTGTTGAAGTGGCGTTTGTATGCTTTGCGAGCGAAATCAATAAATCGTTACCCATCGTAACGAATGTAGGCATGTATTTCCGAAGACAAACAGTAATCCACACAGTAAACCGCCATCTTCGTGCTGCTCTGCGAACCAATGGTACCGGAAATGGCAAAAACAATCCACTCTCCATTCCATGCTCTGGTCTGTCGAGTTTCGTGATAATAAAGTGACGAACGAACGAACGACAGCACACAAGCAAGTGATGTAGCGGGGAAATATTCACTGTTTATTTGTTTAACAATTACACGTGAAATACGCACATTGTACGCCGAATTTAGATAGCAAGTGATGAATTTAGGAAAACGAGCACGTCAAGCTTAGCGGAATGAAGCAGATAACGAAAGGCAACGTCTTCCACGACCAACGGATGGCAGCTCCCTTGTGGTCACGCTTCCTTGAGCGAGTCCGACCCCCTGTGTTTCCTGCGATTCAGCTTGGTGGCGCCGTCTCGCATCCTCAGCCATCTCTCGCCGACGCTCCTCCGCAAGCGGTCCCACGCATATACCTCTGAACCTGTCGACCACCACAGCTGCACTGCCTCCGCGTGCCACGCCGCTGGCGCCGCGTCGCGTTCTCCTCGCGCCATCTCCTTCCCTCTCCACTAACCGCGCAGGCGCACACCGCGCCGGGGCTACGGACAGGCCACGCCGCGATTCTTTCGCAGCGAGGTCTCCAATGTTAACGCGTTAGGAAAGAAAGCTATGACGCTTTTCGCATCTTCCCCTGGAATATTCTGGGGAATGTCCCTTGTGTGAACACACAGAAAGCGAAAACTGATGTTGCTTACGCTCATAAATCTGGAACGACGCAACCGGTGAACCCCATTCCTTTTGTATTGATGTCAATTAAGGGAATGACATCTTTCCTCCCTCGAGAAGATACCTTTGTACTAGGTGTCCCCATGACTTGACATACACTTTCGGTGAGCGAGCGTTGCTGTGCAGACATAATAATCAGCAGGATCGCTGATAGTGCTCCGATACCAACTCGATACCAACAAGCCGCGATCCAGGACAGTACGACCGGCCCGCACGAGACGATATGTGTGTCGTGCCTCTCAACGCCGCCAAAGCTCAGTGCATTCAGGGTATTCTTCGTTGTATCACCGGCAGTGGCGTCGGAACTATTTTTCCAGTGGGGGAGCGAAAAAAAGTGCTACCATAAACATCATCATCATCATCATCATCATAACTTATTTTCCTTGAGGGCTCATGCTGGCGTTATACAGGGTTGCTACACAAACTGTAAACGTGCTCCAGGCAAACGACATCTGCATATTTGTACAGTAGATCTAAAATAGCATTGCAGAAGTATTGTAATGAAATAGCGCTTGGTGATGGGCTAGTTTGTTATGAGTTCAGTGCGTCCGGCTTTTTTATTTCTGCGCAGTGCCTAGACCTCTATGACAAGTAATGTGTAAGGAACTTCGGGGACTTGTCCCCGGCAACCGTCGTCGCGGCATGTACGCGTGCCGCGACTGGAAGCGAATATCGTCCGATCCGCAAGCCTTCTGCGGAGAAACCACAATTTCCTGGGGCGGTCTGGAGCTCAGCAAGAATGTGTCCCTTTGACACCCAGCTCTTTGACTGGGTGTCACGCTGTGGTTATCAGTCCAGGGCGACTCAATAGGAAAAGCCGGGTAAATGACAACAGCGGGTAGTTTTGGACGTCAGTACGGTGGAAAGTGAGGAGCCAGCAATCCGGTTAATAGCTAGAATATTTTACTATGACAAGTGAACATATACATAATATGAAGACAACAAACAAGCTGCGATACATATCTCTTACCAGAGGTGTGGGCTTCTCCGATGTCTATGGCGTTTGATAATCATGTAACGCTGCTACAGGCGACAACTTGATGGGGCTCCCTCGACGTTGCCGTTGGAATCCGACACGTGAACACAACACCGGTGCGACGTTTCGTCTCAGTCAATCGCACTTATTGTCATACTACAGGTCTCACACGCCAGCTCAGAGTGGGCACCCTGGCCACAACCGACTGAAATCTGTGGCTGCACCTGGCAAACCGCCCCTATAGCAACCTTCAACCGGGCGGTATCTTTGTATCCTTATTTCCCCCAGATGCCTTGTGTCTTGCGTGCCTTTCGCGATTCCCGTTTGCGCCTCTATCCCCCCACCCCCACCCCGTGGATTGAGTCTGGTAATGCTCGCGCCTCCCGCTACACGCTTTCGGACTGATTTATTGCACTTCGAAACCTCGACAGTGCACTTCGTACCACAAACCTTGCCATGGTCAACTCCAGAACCCTGTGAACCTGACACCTTTTGTATGTAGCTCTTCTCAAACGGTCTCCGCACAGTGACAGTGGTAGGCTCTCTGTTTATTGCTCTCTAAATTTATGGCCGCCGAAAGAACACATGCACGGGTCTTTCCGTTACACCGTAGAAGAATACGACGCTGGGCTGACACTGGGGGAGCCGTGCTCCCCCATTCGTAAATGTGGGGGAGCCGTAGCTCCCCCTGCTCCCCCTGTTCCGGCGCCCCTGATCACCGGCATGGCTGCCCGTATATGACACTTTCCACAGCGTTGTGTGTCCATCCGTTGACCAAGTGTCGGCACTACAAAGAATGGGGTCACGGCAAATATCCTTTCCCGGCCACTTCTGGAATCCACGCGAACCATCAACGTGAGGGCATCTGAACCAATATTGACACTGACGCGTGTGTCTACAGTTTCCTCTTGTGCAGCGGAGAGCTCACCAGACGAAGGGCACGGTAAGCACGGCATTAGTTATTCAAATTGAAGCGGTATGCTGCTTAACAGGGGGTTTGCTTTCACGAACGAAACGTTGAGGGGAGATTCCACAGTGATATGTCCTCGGTAGCTTCAGCAGCTGAGGACGAGCTACTCCTCGACGTTCCTGAAAGTGCGTTCTGACTTCAAAACGATATATGGGACTATGGAGAATACAGTGAACTCTCGTTATTATGACCATGGTCGTTCCCGAAAATTTTGGTCATAATGCGGAAATGTCATATTAACGGGTAGGGATTTGCAGAGGTTCCACTGCATTGTTTCCCAGGAGTATGGTCGTAAAGCTCGTATGTCAGATTATCGGGGGTCATATTAACGAGGGTTCACTGTTATATGTATTGGACATGTGTCACTTTTCGTGTGGGAAGTGGGTAGCATAAAAATACCCTTTGCGCCACTGCTGCCTTGGTGTCCCTAACGCCTGAAGCAGGGTTGCGGAGTTGCAATATGACTCCGGAATCATTGCGGACTTGTCAGAGCCCGGAATGGAGTTGGAATGGAATGGCGGGAGGTGTCCCAGGAATGGAATGGGAATGTGTTTTTTTTTTTTTGTGCATAGGAATGGGGCGATCTGGGTGCCCCGGTGGTTTTGGTTTCAACTCGCTGGTTTCTGCACTCTAGCCCTTTGCATATACGCACCGCGTCTGCACACGCTCAGGAGCGAAATAACATTGTCTTTGTGCTTTTTCCGTGCTGGGTAATGTCAATCTTCTCTATCACTGCTCGGCTGTAGCAAGTGCTTACCAACCGCTTTTCTTTTATGACGGAATTAAAAGAATGGGGTGGCCCAAGGCATAACAAAATATATACACGTACGTTCAAAGCCATTAATGCGAAACGAGTAGAAGGAGATGTATTAGCTAACCAAGTGCATACTTAACCGAATAACAAAAACTTACCTATACCAAGCCCTCTGGTTCGTGTAACCGGTTGAAGTAGGTGTACGCGGTGGCGCAATCGCAACTGTGGGTTAGCCAAAAACGGTGTACGCTCTCGTCCGAGAAGAAGGAACAGTCCTTTCTCAAGAGCCAGGATTATAAACGTGGGCAAACCAGCCATTGGAAACGGGTTTTTCGCTTATTTTTGTTCAGTCCATTGATTCCAATGGCGCGTATATTCAAACCTAACCACAGTTCGACAGGCTGACGTCACAACGTTCCGGAACGATTTCCAGGTCCACCGTCCCCAAAGGCAAGAACAGAGACAATCACAATGTTGCTCGCTCTGTCTCTGGTGATCGTCACGTGGACAGGATGCAGAGCTGACGGTACCCCCGAAGGTTATACGTCTTACGCCAATGACACGACCAGCATGATGAAGCGGGTTCTACATTACGCCCTGCCTACGGTACAGAAGTCCTTATCGCATCCCAACGTGTCCGATGAGTGTGCCCAGAGCTTATTTCACATTATGAGGGCACTGCTCAGCTTGGACATGTCTGCGTTACGATGTGAGTACGCATTCTTTTTCGAGCCATTTCGAATCAGTGCCTGCACTATCCTGCATTGTGGCCAGTGTACTTCAGCTACGGTCTGGTTGTGTTGTCGCCTTACATATAGAACTACCTCATTGTTGCACTATGGCCCTATTCTTCAACGATTCTCGACTTCACTCATGCGTGCGAAGGGAGGATCCACTGCAGGAACCTTTCGACTTCAATGCTTCCTCCACTGAGGAGCTCCTTAAGTGATCTGGGCACAACTAGGAGGGCAGGACAAACACACTGTCCTCAAGCAATCGTCCTTCACCCCGGCTCTATAGTCTCGTCCTTGAGCATCTCTGATAGTCCATCAAAAATGTCGGACGTTTTCTTGTACAACACAATTGTGGCGTACAAAATTAGCATCTCGGGTTCTTCTCTTAAAAAAGTGTTCTACGCCGTCTCTGAACATACGAACATTTCTTTGCCGTCGTAGAACTGTTCGTCGACTTTAGAATGGTAGGAGATCCAGTGAAGCGGTACGGAAATATTAAGGGAACAGCCTCAGCGCGAGAATTGCCGATATTTCAAACAAGGACTCTTCTTCTTCTGGGCCAGGAGAAAAACTGTTCAAGAACTGAAGAAGCGATTATTCTTCTCCTGTACTCAGAAGAACAGTCTCTGTTCTAAATATCGGCTCTCGTCCTTTGGCTCATCCTTTGGTTCGTCGTCTTGTAAGGCAAAGTCGACGTACTCCGCGAATCAGTTTTTTGTCACCAGTAAAAAGCTGACCAGACCTAACCTAACGAAACTAAATCAAGCTCGACTCGAGGAACGCTCAGGAAACCATCGGTGCTACCTCGAGGTATTCGAGGAAAACGTAGAAGGCCTGAAGGAACAGATGAGGAGTTCGCAAGCGAGCTGGTGGGCATTCGATGGAGGCAACATTCCCTTGAGTTTGAGGAAAGAGTCTGTTTTCTATATATTTCCTCAAACTCAATGAAATGGTGCCTTCATCGTTGAAGGCCTACTCCGTTCCAGGAGAAAAAAATAGCAGGAGCACGTTCCAGGGCCGTTTCGACTCGAGATGGGTTTATGAACAGGTGCCGAGGAGCAGCTTGAGTTGAGGGCCGAGTTGAGGATCGTTTGAGAATACTGCCGTTTGTGCTCCCACTTGTTTTACGAGACAGGAAGAATTTTGATTTGCCGTCTGCATATAGTGTTGGATTCCAGTGGGAAGTTCCCGTCAGGACTCCTTGAAGGTTCGACGGCCGCCCTTGGCGCGTATGACGAATGTCTTTCAACTGTCCTGCGGACCAGTGAAGGCCAGCCACTCTACAGGGGCAAGTACTGCAACATGTACATAAAACCGATACGGTCTGCCGTAATGGACAGACTCCTCGGACAACTGACACGTCATGCTGCTGTCAAGGTACAGTCATGTCTATGGATATGGTCGAATGTTGCTTCCCCCCGATCGCCTACCTAGCGATGGCAATGAGGTTTTCTTGAAAAATGTGTAGGTTTCATTTCATACTTCAGGAGAGAACCATGATTTTACGGCTTACCATCAAGTCGCCAGCGGCCATGTTTGAGCCCTCAGGTTTGGTGACGCAAAGATGTAATCTCAAGAAAACGTCATGGTGTAGTCATACCAGTATGTTTCACATTGACAAATATGCCCAATGCATGGCACGCGGTACCGCCAGCTCATCCAACCCATGGTCATTTGATTTATTTCCTTCACGCGAGGGTTCTCTAACGCGCTTTGAAATCCTTGGAGACGGCACACTGTGCTCTATTCGTATCATTTCGTATAGCACTTTTGCTGGGTGATGCGATAGATAGATGGATTGATTGATTTGTCGTTTAATGGTAAAAACCATCGGTTCTTTTAGCATGATGACCTTCGCTTCAATCTGGTGTCGCCCCTATTCTGGTGCACTGCATAGCCGCAGTTGCTGTCACGAGCCGTTGTTGTCTCTATTGAGTTGCTATGGGCATTAAAATACAAGTCATCATCAGAATTTCCTAGCCGCGTTCCGTCAGTTTTCTACGACATAAATGCCTCTAGTGTTCATGAAAAAATCTGTAACTTTACACTGTTGGTCCGATTTAGACTGTCGGTTCTGGTTGTTATTCATAAATTCATAAATCTGTGCACATGTAACCACGTACTGTGTTGCAGAATCGCTTCAACGTTACGAGTATCTACGAGGCTCTGAAGAAAGGTCGAATACACGGCTTGAGGTTCGGACTCTGTGCGCCGTCTACTTGTACTTCCAAGGAACTGGAGCTGATCCTCTCACCTCGTAAGTTTGACACGCCATGTTTTTCACCGGGGCACTGGCAAGACATTATGAAGATGTTCACTAGCCTCAGTACTAACATAATGCCTGGTTACCACCACTATTACTGTTACCACCACTTCCAGCACCACTACTACACTGCTCTACCACGACTACCACCACTTTACTTTCACAAACATTGCTTCCAGCACCGTGTGTCGGAGATTGCCGGCGCACGTCAAAAGAACCCCTGGTGGTCGAAATTATCCGCAGTTCTACCCTGCGGCACGCGCAACATGTCGCCACACTGCCCAGACAAACTTTACGGTGTAACGTCACAGGACCATTACCACTTACTGCCACCACTCTACTGCTGCACTTTTGAAAATGGTGGTGGTGGTGGTGGTGAACCAGCTTGCCGTTGTTGGCCTCACGAATGTGGGCTGCGTCACGACTGTAGCCAGGATGCGATGAGATGATGTGATAACAGATGAAGGAATGAAGTTACGATCTTAGGCAGACACTGCCTTAGCTCCTAGCCAACCATCATCCCGAATGACAACGTTCTCGCCCCTGATTTGTTGAAAACGGAAGGAGGAGCCTATTTTGTGCCGTGCATAATGGACACAAAATAGGCTCCTCCTCCCGTTTTCAGCAAATCAGGGGCGAGAACGTTGTCATTCGGGATGATGGTTGGCTAGGAGCGTATATGTGGTGAAGTTCATTTCTAGGAGTGTGCTTGCGATGGCGGTCCGCAGCGTGAACTGACTGCACACACTCTCCAAGCTCTACTATAGCTCTACCCAAAAGAGGCAGTGTATCACGGCCTGTTTGCGAGAACCTTGAGATTCCTTAATGGATAGAGTTCCCAGTAGTAGTGGATCGCGCATGCGCTACAGTCTTCAGCGCTACTCGTGCGTAGAGCACTGCCGAAGATATTGGGGACACCACTATAGGAATGCTCTGAATGTTCGTGCAAGCGAACTCACATGAATCAGCCAGGCCAGGGGAGTCCAGGCTAGCTACGCAATGACGAATAGCAGCAAGAAGACAAGGACAGGGTAGACGTAGACAGGACGACTGCAGACTCTCAACTGACGTTTAAGGATTTAAGGATTGTTCCTATTGAGCTACGCAACATCTTCACTGGTGACCGGTGAAGCGTGGCGACACTTCTGTGAACGGTACACTTGATACATGGCGCGCGCTGCATTCGTTCAATACTTCAATCGTTCAGCGTTCCCTCGATTTGTGTGGCAGAAAAATAATATACGCATGCAGATATCCTAAAGTTCTATACCACTAACCTGGAAATACAAATCCTGTCCGAGGACTGGAAGCACTGCGGGAAGTGCTCCCGGTTCAGTGAATCTCGGCGTCCACTGGGATGTCGGCGTGCTGGGTTTTCCCTGCGAAGTCGTCCCAGGACGCGCGGCTCCGTTATCAAGAGAGACGAGAAAAGACGCTAGTTGAACTTGCACTCACTACTTCACGCGTCCTTTTTCAGTGACAGAGCTGGTAAGTGCCACCGTACTCATCACAAGCTGCAGGACAGAGGAGCCGATCACGCTGAACCCAGCCCATGTTGTTTACATGTAGGTGGATTACGATTACAAGTGGATTGGGTTACAAAGCTACAAATCCGTTATTCATTTGCAATTGGTCACTCGTACCCTGCAGCTTCATCTTCACTGTACTGCTGCTCATGTTGGCTATGGGAACAAGCGTGGATGTACTCATCCGTTACAAGTCGAAATCGAAGCCAGGACTGGACGCTTGTAGGGAGTGTAAGTTTTTCCTTTTCTGTTTCCCTCCTCCTCCTTTCGTCACCGCCAACGTCATCGTCACTTGTCAATGCACTTGCATCGATGCAGAGTCTGATGTTCCACGTGACATAAAGCGGGACGTTCATGCGGAGTGGGACTCCGCAACAAAATCACCACAGAGGTTGTGGCAACCTTTGGGATGTCGGGAACATGTGTACGATATATCTCGTTCAAAAACTGCGCAGATTTTATGCAAAGGAACTTATCACGTGGGGAGCGGTTCACCTCTGCCAAGCGAGAGGGCGCTGAAAGCCAGTGGCGTAGCCAGACTTCTAAGGTAGGGGGGGCTCGATACGAAAACTCGCCCCCCCCCCCCCCCCCCGCTGATCCTGTGTCGACAACACACACATACTTGTGCACACTGCAAACTGAGGATTAAAAAAAGAAACGAAAATAGTTGATTTCGTCGTTCACATCTAATGTACATGTATAGGCTGTCATGATCAATGAGGTGGTGTCACGAGATTGGGAGTATTTTGAAAAGCTCATGCTTTGAAAACCATTCAAGAGTGCTTCTTAGATAGACGCCATGAACTGCAAGAACTGTCGCGATCGTCACACTGCCCCCCCCCCCCTCCACATATATTATGTTCTCGGATATGCACGATCTGTGTGGGTAGGTCCGTGGCAGGTAGGGGGTCTCGAGCCCCCCCCCCTAGCCCCCCCCGTGGCTACGCCACTGCTGAAAGCAACACACTGCTAGGGAGCCTCCATGTTCGTTCCCCTTTCCCCTTCTGAAAAGCGGAGAAGCCGCAGCAACCCATGGAGGCTCCCTACACACTGGGGGGGGGGGGGGGGGGCACCACTGCAATTGGTTCCGATAAGCACGATAACTTTATCAACGATACACTAAAACTCGCTATTAAGATAAACTGAAGTATACAACGTATTGCAAAAATTGACGAAGCAATAACCGTCCCCATGAGTCGCGCCACCGCTATAGCTTCCAAATACGGCGCTGGCAAGGGGTGCCTAATGACATGGTCGTTATAATCTATTAGGTCGTGGTGTATGCCACGCGATGCTGATGTGTTCGACCAATATGTAACACGTTGAGCATCGTCCCATGTTTTTTTTTCTTTTCTTTTTTTCTTAATACAGCGCTGCTATTCAAGGTTCCGCTCTGCTTCTCGGCAATATCTAACACGGAGAGCCTCCTGAAGGCAGTGGACGACGACAGAAAGCAGTTGAAATGCATCAACGGCCTCCGCTTCTTCTCTGCGGCCTGGGTTATCCTCGGTCACACATACAGCGTCTTAGATCCCCACATTCTGGGTAAATTCAGTCCACTAGTAAATGTAACAGCTATTATGTTATGAATGACTGAATCGGCTACGCAGAACAGCGGTTGATGGAACGGCACCATCACTCTAAAAAAAAGGGGGCGTGAAAAGGTGGTAACTTACCTAAGTCAACATAGTATTCAATAGAGGGTGTAAAACAGTGGTAACCTCACCTGTTACCGCCTCTTTGCAAGTGCTGTACAAAATGTGTGTAAGAGCCGTTATTACGGACACAGAAGCAATGCACTTTCAAGGAGTGTTGCTTTCCCCAACATTGACGGTACAATGGACATTGAGCACATTGTGTACAACGAAGAGAACTGCAATTGAAACTTGTTTTGGGATTTGCGCTAATCTGTTGCGCCAACTGCAACCAGGTAGCATGTAGAACTTTACAACCTTTTAGGCGCAACATATGCGACATCTATTACCTTAACTACTCCACCTTTTTTTTTTTTTTCTAAGAGTGCGCAACGGTGGATGTCGGACTAACTGCATACCATTTTCAGTCAAGAGAGATACTACTGCCATACATGATGCTACACTCTGAAAACAGAACTTCACCACACAAAACGCTCCTAGCCACCCATCAACTCGAATGACATCTTTCTCCGTCCTCACATGTTGCATCTGAAAGCGTACGCTTTCTTCGCTGACCACAGAAAAGGCTCGCTCTCTCCTCTGTTCAGAAGTGATTGCAACTGTGGTTACAATCCAGGCCATCAACTGTGGTTGCTGGCCTTGAGCGCGTTATGTGGTGAAGTATAATTTTATACCTCTATCACACGAGCAGTCTTCAATGATGATTGATTTTCTTTTATATTTCGTGTTAGCGACACGAAGCAACTGTGGCTATATGAGCGGCGTGCAGACGTGGACAGATGGAGAGAGGACAGCAGGAAGGAGTGGGGGACGCGGGTGGCATGGTATGCGTCCTGGGCCGACTTCAGGGGGAAATGTGCCGACATTCGTCTGTAAAGTCTGCCAGGAAAACCCCCAGACAGCACAACCGGTGAGGGGATTCGAACCCGAGTCACCTCCCAGTCTCGGCGTGGAAAGTGACGACCCACGGGAGCTTGTAAACGATGATTGAAACCAATGGCCATTGAACATGCGAGCGCCACCGAGCGTATAATATATCAACCTGTCAGGGTGCATTGGATCCAATGTTCTTTGAGAAGTTGATACGCTATGCGCTAGGTGGCGCTACGCGCATATTCGATGCCCATTCGCTTCAATCATCATTGAAGACTGCCGGCGTGGCAGGGGCATTAGAATGCAAAGGGGATGTTGAAAAATGGATCGTGAGCGGGGGGGATAGGTCGTGACTGAAAGGCATCCTAAACGGAACGGGGTGCAACTTTTTCCTTTTCCTTGCAGGAAGAGCGCTCGGGATATTTGAAATGACCCACCAACTGTTATTCTGCATAATTGCTAACGCTTATCCTAGTGTGGAAACCTTCTTCGTCATAAGGTGGGTCTCCGCCGTGTATTAAAGGACATGTTGAGAACCCGTTCTTCCATGTCGCTCTAGCGGGTTCCTGCTCGTATACCAGCTCTATCCAAAGTTCAAGGACACCAAGAAGAAAATTCGCTTGCTGCTGGTTGCTGAAATAAGACGTTACGTAAGGTGAGGAAAATAACTTATCTTCGCTGCTTTTTGGGGAAGGCGAGCTCGTGAAGGCGACACTGCGATAAACTGTCATGTCTGTGATGTCGACCATTCATGGTCAATGAATTATCAGAACGGAATTAAATATATTAATGTAATTAACTTAGCCCGGCGCCTAGCCGTCACATCAAAACGTTATATGGAATCTGCTAAGTGTCAACCACATAAGCCATCGGAAAAGCGTAAATTCTCCATAAAAAGAAAGAAAGAAGAAATGTCTTTCGAGGCGATGGACGGCATGAGTACAAAGGTGGCCTTTACCATACGAATAGACAATCGAATGGAACATTGGTGGTGGTGGTGGTGGTGGTGATAGGGCTTGCCGTTGTCGGCCTCACGTATGTGGGCAACATCACGACTCACGCCCTGGGGGAATGTGCGTCCTGGGCCGACTTCTAAGGGAACTGTGCCGACATATGTCTGAAAGCGTCTGAGGAAAACCCAGGAAAAACCCCAGACAGCACAGCCGGCACCGGGATTCGAACCCGGGTACCTCCCAGGCTCGACGTGACATGGCCAGCACGCTAACCATTGAATAACCATAAAACATCCATGGTGTTCGTAGGATAACGACGCCAATGATGTTACTTCTCGGCCTCATATTCTTGTACCCCCTGGTGGTCCACGGGCCTGCAGCCGACGAATGGCTCCCCATTAAAATTGGAAACTGTTATCGCAACTGGATGGCAATGCCTCTGCACTACAACAACTGGCTCACCCATGCCGACATTGTAAGAGTCAGCACCGAGGTTATTCCATAAAGTATGTCTGACGCTTTTCCTTTGACCACTTCCAGTGCTCCGGTCACCTGTGGTACCTGGCATGCGACATGCAGATCTTTACTGTGGTACTTGTGCTCTGCATGATATTGGCGCAGTATGTACTTTTGAAAACGGTAGATCGTGTAGATTTTGAGCTTCAACTGGCAGCATTTAGTGGACACTGTGGCGTGACTCTGTAGAGGATGAAGGGAGAGGAGGAAGATAAATGGGGGGGGGAGTCACGTGACATCACCGCTAGTTTGGTTCCAGACTGGATGTGACACCCGACTGCGTAACCGTTTGAAGAGTACTTTCAGGATTCCTGAATAGGCAAAGCGTCCGCGTAAAGCGACCTCCAAAGTGACGCGTTCGAAACCTTCCCAATGGTCGTGACCCTTCCTCCGGCCCTTTCTCTGAAGAAGCTATATGTATATATATATAGAATCTAGTCTGCCAACAACGTACGCCGTTAGAGATAAGGAGACGCAATAGTGCGTCAGGGGAAATACTGCAGCGCCACCACGCAGCGTATAGTGTCATGTGGCCAGTCTTAACAGCCAATACGGAACCGGAGTGAGTATGGTGGATTACATTATCTGGCGGAGGAGCGCGCGTGACCTCTCTGTGTCCAGTCATCCTATCTGCGGCGCAGTAATATTTTGAGAGCTAACGGAATGGATTTATTTTCCGAACACGACTATAGGACTTGTCTCCTATCCACATGCGAATTGGCGAACGCTTTTCCTTTCTTCCTCCATGAATGGAATACGGACCGCTCAATGGTCTCCGTAACATTTACTCACCCGAACAGGGGGGCGCTGTGGTTCGGCTAACTGTTCCTTTTTTTTTTTTTTTTACTTGTTGTTGCTTTTACTTCGACACTTAGGAGTCCGCGGGCGGGGACGTGCATCATGGTCCTCGTCGCACTCCTCTGCAATGGTGCTATCGCATACCTCACATACGTCATGCAGATTGGACCATCTCGTGTCAGCTCTGGTGGTGACGTCAAGTAAGATAGCGGTATTAAGGAGCCTATTGTGAACAAACAATCACTCAATTATTTCGTAGCAAGATGATGAAGGCCCTGGACTTGATCCATCAGAGGCCGTTCCCGCACGTGGCGTCTTATATCATGGGAGCACTCACTGGATTCGCCATCTTGAAACGTGGCCAGGCACAGATATCGAAAGTATAGCCGTTATTTTCTTACGAACCTTCCGAAAATATTTGGAAACGCCTCCGGTGCCATAACGCGGATACGCCTTATTAACTTTGCAGGTAACATGCGTGGTCTTGTGGCTCTCTGCAACGGTCTGCTGCCTTTACGGTGTGTTCGGTGCTTTCAAATGGCAGATGGGAAATCCACCCGTTGGAGCCGATGTGATCTTCTATAACGGTATCCACAGAAGTGCATTTGCCTTCGGAATATGCTGGGTTATCTACGCATGTATTACCGGACACGCCCGTGAGTTTAGCTCTTTCACGTTATGCAGCAGGATTTACGGGGCGCTACCCAAAATAATGTAAACCCGTACCAACATAGCATGTTTTGCAAACGACGACCCGTATTCAAAACAATCATGATGGCGGTGTTGCAAACGCCACTCCCCAGAGGGGGTCGTGACGCATAACACTCAAGCGCACACTCTTAAAAATGAACTTCACCTCATAGCACGCTCGTAGCCAACCATAATCTCGAATGATATCGTTATCTGACCTGATTGGTTGAAAACGGGAGGCGTACCCTCCCGTTTTCAACAAATCAGGGCAGATAACGATATCATCCGAGATTATGGTTGGCTAGGAGCGTGCTATGCGGTGAAGTTCATTTTTCAGAATGCAGTAGTTGTTCTGCAATAACAACCGCGTCAGTGTTGTACGTCACGGCGCCCTCTGGGAAGCAGCGCATCAACAGCCCTTCGCAAAAGCGCAATTTTGATTATTTCGGATACGGGATAATGTGTTGCATTATAACTTGAGTGGGTGAGTCTCCTTCACAGCTTGATATGTAGACCGGACTGCGTTCCATCTGCATTGAGTACTATATTGCCGAGCATGGCATGCTGGCGCGGGTGTACTTTTTATAGGGCAACGCACAGTAGCTATAAACGAGCTATCCTTCCAGGACTCGTGAACCGTCTGCTTTCATGGAACGCTTTGCTCCTGTTGGGCCGTCTCACCTTTTCCGTCTACCTCGTTCACTTTTTCGTCATTGTGACATCAGTAGCCATGACACGGGAACGCATCTACATTTCCCACTGGTTCCTGGTAAGGACTAGACCCATGTACTAGAACACAGTAGCTGTCGGATGAGCACAGGAGCAAGGGCGAACGCTCCGCAAGTATGTCAGCTGCAAGTCTTCATGCTGACACCCTATGTCAGTGACGATCGTCGGCAAAATATTTCGCGAGAGGTTCTACGCGGAATTACAAGGCGGAGGGGATTTCACTCTCGTATTTCCTTTCCCCCAAATGCGTTACCGGAGGTACGACCCCCCCCCCCTTTTTTTTTTTTTCCTGCGTATTTGCAGAACTTTCTGTGGAGGGAAGTTGGATATACCAACACTCAAGGGAAGGGAACACTGAAGTTACCATTATATTCTGAAGCATTCGAGTCGGCGTTGCCGGAGCTCATGTGCGCTAAATACAAAATGAAAAGAAAACCTACAGGACGGTTAGGATTGTGTGACGCGAATTTCAGCGGTAGCCGTTGTGTGTGGATGTTGACACTTTTATCGCTGATGTATGCCCAACTACTTTAGAGTGACGAGTACTGCCTTGCGATCTGTGAAGTGAGTGGTGATGTGTATAGAGCCGGGATTAGCGAGACGAAAATATTACTAAAATCGGGACAAAACCGGAACAGGAAACGCTGAAGAATTGGGACACTTTCCCCGACAACATACCCATCGCTGAGTGTGTCAAAACTGCTTTTATTAGCTTTGGATTATTATAATTGTTTTGCATCACCGAAACAGAGGGTTTTGTGATACAGACACAGCGATGCCCCGCCTTTCCGTTAACAGGTAGCAGTGTTTAAAAAAAAGGAAAAAAGGAAGAAGAATCCCTTATCCGTATCCCGCACCATCCCGACATTTCTCCAAACAGTGGCGACAACATTGTAGAATATTCCTCTTTCCTATGTACTCCTGTATAGCGCGCGTTGGCGTCAACGCGCGCTATACAGGAGTACATAGGAAAGAGGAATATTCAAGGTTGGTAGTGTAGGCAATGAAGAAGAATGTTCTCCTTTCGGGAAAATGAACGTTCGGGGTCACCAAATTGTGGGAGCTATTCACAGTGACAACCGACAGCAGCTGATTCAGTCGACGAAAGTGTTTATTGCAGCTCAAAGAGTGCGGTACCCGGGTTCGAATCCCGGTGCCGGCTGTGCTGTCTGGGGTTTTTCCTGGGTTTTCCTCAGACGCTTTCAGACATATGTCGGCACAGTTCCCTTAGAAGTCGGCCCAGGACACACATTCCCCCAGGGCGTGAGTCGTGACGTTGCCCACATACGTGAGGCCGACAACGGCAAGCCCTATCACCACCACCACCACCACCACCACCACCAAAGAGTGCATGCGCGGGCAGCAGCACAAAGAACTTCGTCGTCGTCGACGCTATACAGACTATAACGTTTTTGCACCAAAGTCCTGGATGCGCTAATTATGCGAGGAAATTGGTCCGAGCCGAGGTACTAAGCCTGTGTTGCCGACTTTTCGGCAGCCTTCCCAAAAATATCGCAGCTCATATAGCAGCTGTCATAGTAGCTCTGTCGCGTAACCAATGCTGTTTTCTTTCGCGGTCTTCGAAGCCGCTAGATAACTGATCATACCCGTTCTTTCATAGTTTACCTCGCGTAAAATGTACATAATTTCCATGTACAGTGAACCCTCGTTAATATGACCCCCGATAATCTGACATACGCGCTTTATGACCATACTCTTGGGGGACAATGCTGCGGAACCTCTGCAAATCTCCCCCGTTAATATGACAATTCCGCATTATGACAAAAATGTTCGGAAACGACCATGGTCATAATAACGAGGGTTCACTGTATTTTCGTTGTCCCTCTTCTATGGTGCGACACATAGAAATACAGTGAACCCTCGTTATTATGACCATGGTCGTTTCCGAACATTTTTGTCATAATGCGGAATTGTCATATTAACGGGGGAGATTTGCAGAGGTTCCGCAGCATTGTCCCCCAAGAGTATGGTCATAAAGCGCGTATGTCAGATTATCGGGGGTCATATTAACGAGGGTTCACTGTATGTATAATGCATCCCAACTTTTTTGTGTTGTAGAACGGGATCCGTTGTTTCTGACGTCCGCCATCTGACTTCTTGCAGGTGAGAAGCTTTTTCGGCAACATGGTGCTAAGTTACATCTTCGGCTACCTCTTCTACCTCACCTGCGAAAAGCCGTTCGTAAACCTCGAGAATATCGTATTCGGCCGCAGAGACGCGAATAAAGCGCACATCACCAAGACCGCTGGGTGACCCATAAGAAGTGACGATCAGCTATAGAGTGCGTAGTAATGCGCTGTTTATAGATTAACTGGCGACGTCTTCAACTCATAATAAATTATTGATGTTCTAGCTCACTGTGTATAAACTTGAACAACGAAGGAAAAAAAAATATATACGTGCTAGTCGAGTGCTAGTGGGAAACACAATGCAACTGGAGTCTTTGTCTACCCTTTGTCTTACAAAACAACTTGTCTAGATTTATATGTACACATATTGTAGAAGACGATGCTTGCCTTTGCAACCCAGGCTGTCTGACATTTTTAAGGAACTTTTACACTTTTAAAAATGAACTTCACCGCATAGCACGCTCCTAGCCACCCATCATCTCGTTATCTGCCCCGATTTGTTGAAAACGGGAGGCGTACGCCTTTTTTGTGACACACACGCTGTTCGTAATTGTCACAAGAAAGGCGTACACTCTTAAAAATGAACTTCACCGCATAGCACGCTCCTAGCGAACCATCATCTCAAAAGATATTGTTATCTGCACTGATTTGTTGAAAACGGGGGGCGTACGCCTTTTTTGTGACACTTATGCTGTTCATAATTGTCACAGAAAAGGCGTACGCCTCCCGTTTTCAACAAATCAGGGCAGATAACAATATCATTCGAGGTGATGGCTGGCTAGGAGCATGCTATGCGGTGAAGTTCATTTTTAAGAGTGTACGCCACCCGTTTTCAGGAGCCTGCTATGCGGTGAAGTTAATTTCTAAGCGTGTACCTTAAAAGTGATAAAAGACCAACGACCTACTAGATTATAGCGACCATGTGATACGGAACCCTTCCCAGCGGCGCTACTCATCGGCCGGGTTATTGCTTCAATTTCTACAGTATATACTCTGTACTCTAGCTTACCTTAGTATTTTTGTACAAGCGGTGCATGTCCCACGGGAGATGCTTCCTTCTAAAGTTGATTATCATCATCATTCTAAGCGTTTTCATAGGAACTGTTGCTGTCGTCTGCTACGGTAATCGTGCGTCCACTTCTGCGCGTCCAAAATTCACATTTCCATCGTCCAATCGTGATGCAGGTCTCCCGGGCCGACGAGTAGCGCCCCTAGCGGATCGTGCGGGCGGGCTTCTCATAGGGGATGCCGGTTGTGACGTTGTCGTTATAATCTAGTAGGTGGTGAAAAAAAAAAAAAAACAGTGCAGGGCGACACAAAAGGACGAGACAGATACAGCACAGTGCTGTGTCTGCGTCGCCCTGCATTGTGGTTTTTATCGATGTTAATGTCACACCAAACAGCCCAATTTTCAACCCTTTTCAACCTTTACCTAAACGACATATAAAACATTGGACGGTATTTGACTCTTCTTCGCCTACACCGTCTATAGGAGTTGCGTGCTATCCTGCGTGTAGCGCATCGGGTAGTCTCGATATTCCCGTTCTTGGACATTTAAAACTTTCCCACGTCACGTTGCGTCATTGTTGCAAAATCACGACGACACTTCCGCGACTTATCGTGCAGTGATTTCTGCTCATCAGGTCGACCTTGGCACAAAATTGATGGTGAGAGAGACGCTGTGCAGGTCTTACGTATGAACTCGCATGAAGGAACATTCTTCCGACCTGAAAGTATCCGTGTACTCGACGTGCTTTGCTGCAGGTCATTACTTCTAGTTCCTCTTCCACCCGGAGCGTATATGCATATATGCAACACTGAGCTGTTCGTCTGTACGAAAGGCCACGTATAGATTGATACGACCTATAGGTCGCGCCACGGACACTGGAGCAGCCTATGCGCGGCGCAGCAGGGCGCGGAGTGTCGGCACGGCCTGCGTACACATTGGCGGGCACCCTGCGGCGCAGTATCAGGCCACGTGACTGTGCGTTCAAGAGTAGCGATTAGAGTATCAGCACCGGTTTTGTGTGCCGGGTTTTACTACAAAAGGTGTCATGGAATGACCCATAAGAACTGGACAATAATAAGGAAGACTCCTAAGCAGCGACAGCGACGTCTTTCTTCGTTGATTGCCTATCGACAAGGACGAGGGGACAAAGGACGCACGCAGCATATTGTTGCACAAGAAAAGCGAAGAGCAACTAGGCAAGAGACCTCTACCTGAGAAACGTCATGATGACGTTTTTCAGGTAGAGGTCTATTAGTAGGTAGTAGACAGACTGAAACCGAATCAAATCGGAAAGGGGGGGGGGCTGGTTTCCACGAATGGCCACTTGTTCCCTGCCTCCTATTGAAAGAGAAGTGGACCCGAAGGTCGCGTCGCTTTCAGGGACCATCGTAATACCCTCAAAACCGTGGCTTTCGGGCGTGACCTTATCCACCCCTAGCTTCGAGCGTAGTTCAACTCTACCAAATTGGTGGCGCTGTCGACGACTATGACGTCATTTGTTTACAAACAGGAAGTGGTCTATCCCGTGTCGTATGTTGGAGCGGATCTTCAGTTTGAACGCTAGTTTGTAAGCGATGCAGTTGGAGCGGTGTTCTGCAGGTGATCGTTTGTGGGTTTCTAATGACGTTAAGATTTGCGATTTGAGTGGGCGTCTCTGCTTAACGAAACGTTTCCAGAACTTTAAGTTATCCGCGTAGTCTCCAATTCAGCGAATCAACGGCAATGCTGTCGTAGATTACGCCTCCTTGCACGAGCAAGAAGACCACTAGTCTTTCTGCTATGCCGCTTCTTCTACATGCTTAACCCCACGATTTCATTAAGAAATTTATTTGATACAAATTATCCATTTCAACTTATTTCGTTTGTCGATCAATAGTACTCTCCCGAAGAACTGCTCGACACGAACACTTGCCCGTATGGCGTCGCAACCTTAAAACTAGCCAGTTCCCCTTGAGACCTGTGTCTTCTGGGCAATCTACCGTGAACCACGAAACCACTGTCATGCATAAAGGGCCCTCCCTCCAGTCCTCTGGTCGGCGATTGCATTGGCTGCCTGGGGTACTTGGGCCCCGATGTCCTCTGGCATCCTGGGTACATCGGGTCCGGCGACATGCACGCATTAAGCCCCGGCGATCCTGGGACCTGCTGTCGGAAGGAAGGAAGGAAGGAAAATAAACGTTGCTCGTGCACTGAAAATAGTTTATCACTAGCGGCGCCCAGAATGTTGGAGCGTATTCTCCCTTGCTCCGTGGCTTTCACGTGGTCGAAAATTTGTGGTAAAAAAAAAAAGCGAACGCTTTTAAACGAGATTGGCACTATCCAAGTGAGTAATCATGCTACCGGGAATTGGAGACGTGGGCAGGTACCTCCGCCTCAGAAAAAGCGAAATGAAAAAGAAAAACGCAGCGGCACACAGTTAAAAATGAACTTCACCGTATAGCACGCGCTCCTAGCCAACCATCATCTCGAGTGATATCGTTATCTTCCCCGATTTGTTTAAATCGGGAGGCGTACGCCTTTGTGGGACACTTACTTATGCAGTTATGTTAATTGTCGCAAAATGGCGTACGCTTCCTGTTTCCCACGAATCGGGGGCGAGAACGATGCCATTCGGGAAGATGATTGGCTATCATATAGCGCGTTATGCTGTGAAATTTCAGTTTCAACTTTAACTTAACTTAGCTTATACTTTGTCTCGTACTTTACACCACCAGTGGCGTGGCGGATTCGGGAGGGGAGAGGGGCGGTTGGGCGACCGCCCCCTCCCCCCCAAAAAAACGTCAGTTTATACATTGGATTTCCCTCCCTTCCCTCCCCCATTACGCACTTCAACAAAGAAACCGCCCTCCATCCCAGTGCCTGGGTCCGCCCCTGACACACACCCCTGACTTACCGCATTCGATGCAGGTGACATCTGCTCAAGCTGCATCATACGTTGGTCCATTCTTCGGTACGCCGGGTCGTTCAGAAAACGCTCCTCATTCTGCTGACCACCGAACCTAGTGGGCGACATCACCGATCGTTTGCCACGCTTCGGCGAAAGTGCGCGAGGAGGAGACGATCCTGGAAGCTTTTTATCCTCGTACCCGGTGTCTTGGGCCAACTTGCTGTAGTAATCTGGCCCCTTCGTGCGCTTCGCCTTGGGAGAAGAAGCACCGTTGTTGCCTTTGGGAAGCGCGGATGCGGAGACGGATTTCGGCCCAACAGTGTCCAAGGACGACACGGGACTGGGCATTGTGCTGAAAGACTGGCACGATTGGGTGTCACGCAGATGCTGGACTCCTGGCTGCTTATGGACCCCTTGCGGAAAACTTTTGCGCTTGATGTCCCTGGTGGGCGGGAGCGGAACAAAAGGCTTACCGTATATTCACACGAGCGACACTCCCCAGAATACTGCCGCGAAAAACGTCATAGCTTTCTGCTGTCACGTGAGTGCGAGCGGTCAACGTCCGCCGTCTTCACGTACACCGCTAACCGTGGGGAATACCCTGTCGCATGATATTCCGTAGCAGACGACAGAAAAAGACGCTGATGGTGTCGTCTGCTAAGTGAAATGTCGTCTGCCAAGTGCCCAGTATACGTCACTTCCTATATTCCGGCACCGCGTGAATGCTCAGCCTAGCACGGGACGCAATTTCTGTTCCGTACGTGGGCAGTGTATTCGCTTTTTCTTTGACTAAGAGTCTTCGATGAGGATGCCGCTCGTGTCAATACACGGGTAACGTCGTATGTGTCTTAATACTCTTCTAATTCCGCAGCAGACGACCGGGCCGACGGTGTCGTCTGCTATATGTGCAGTACGTCCCTGCGTGAGTATACTCAACAGAAGATGCGATGGAACTTCTGCCCTCGGAGCGGTTTCTTCTACTAGAATATTCCGTGAGGATGTCTCTCGTGTGAATGCACAGTTAATGGCGTCGAGCGCAAGCTTTTAAATCGAGTAGACGTCAAAGCCGTTTTCTTTTGTGTTGGGTGTGTGTTTTTTCTTTCTTTCTTTTTTTCACTTATATGCTCTGAAAACACTGATTCACAACACAACATGCTGTGGGCCAGGCATACTCTAAAACTAGAACTTCACCGCACAGCAGGTCTACGCCATTCACGTGCCCTCAACTGACAGAGTTATCGTTTCTGACTTCAGGAGAGAGCGGGCCATAATCCTTTTTGTGGCGGCGAACGAATATCCAAAATGTCACAAAAAAAGGGCGTACGCCAACGATATCATTATCGGTTCGTTATCATCGAACGTGTTATGCAGTCAAGTCAATGAAGCGTCCTCACCTGAGCTTCCTTTTGATCCTCTCCCTCCTCATCCAAGGATGCTTCAGAGCCCTGGTCACGGTACTCCGATAGAGGACCACGGGCTCCAACAAGTGTCGAATGAGGTTCTTCAAAAGCTTCGACAAACGGTACGAGGGCGGGAAGTAGATCTGGCGACACATCTGCGCTCGCACCTGATGAAACGGATCGCTGTCATCGAATGGCAACTGGCCCGCCACCATGATGTACAGAATGACCCC
The DNA here is from genome assembly GCF_037126465.1 of Ornithodoros turicata. Classification (NCBI taxonomy): domain Eukaryota; kingdom Metazoa; phylum Arthropoda; class Arachnida; order Ixodida; family Argasidae; genus Ornithodoros; species Ornithodoros turicata. Next base: position 15,949,333 of record NC_088210.1, on the reverse strand, counting down.
GAGGCTCCACGAGTCGTACCGCTTGGGACGGTAGCGAATGTTCTGGATCACTTCTGGAGCTGCGTACGCTGCGCTGCCACAGTACGTCTCGCTCAGCAATTTGCGGCCGCTTTTAGGGTTATCTGCGATGTAAACGGTTGTATATACGGTCCGCACTCTTAAAAATGAGCTTCATCTCATAGCACGCTCCTATCCAACCATCATTTCGAATGATATCGTTATCTGCCCCGCTTTGTTGGAAACGGGAGGCGTACGCCTTTTTTGTGACAATTATGAACAGCATAAGTGTCACAAAAAAGGCGTCGGGGTTGAAGTTCTGTTAGTGACGTCGATATTACGTCATAAATTCTATTATCTTATCTTCCGGTATAATGAAAGCACCGCTAGACAGGAACCTACCGTACCTATAGGAAAGGAGACACTCACAGCAGTAGCGGGTGAAGGAGAAGTCGGCCAGTTTGACCTGGTGATTTGGATTGAGCAAGATGTTCTCGCACTTGAGATCACGGTGTACGATGTGCTGCTTGTGTAAATAAGCGACGGCGTCGGCTATCTGTTCGAAGTACAGGAAGGCCTTGCCCTCAGAAAATGGCGCCTCATTCTGGAATAAAGGACGGAAGGCCAGGAATATTTTCAAACCTCTACCGTATAGGAACGTCATCATAACGTTGGTATAGACAGAGTGAAACCGAGACAAATCGGAAGGGGAGGGCAGGGTTCCACGAATGGACACTTGGTCGCTGCCTCCTATTGAAAGAAGAGTAAGACCGAAGGTCGCGTCCCGTTCAGGGACCATGGTAATCCCCTCAAGACCATGCCTTTCGGTCGCGACCTTGTTCGCGCGCTAGCTTCGAGCTTAGTTCAACTCTACACTCTTAAAAATGAACTTCACCGCATAGCGCGCTCCTAGCCAACCATGATTAGAGCACTAGAAAAACAAGTTTCCGAGTACCGCCAGCCTTTTCGCTTGCCGCCACGATGCCTATCTGGGACACATTATACGTGTCCCAGATAGGCCCCTCCTTCTCTTTTGAACGAATCATGACACAGAACGATATCATTCGGAATGGTAATTGCCTAGGAGCATGCTATGTGGTGAAGTTGTATTTTAACAGTGTACGTGGTGTTGAGTGGACCCTCGTCACCTTCTAGCTCGTCGAGTGGCGTAAAAAAAAAAAAGAAAGAAAGCCGTACCGACACTTTTTGTAGCAGGTCTCCTTTCGTTGCCATCTCCATAACAATGAAGACCTTCTGCCTGACGTCCAGGATGTCGAACACTTGGACGATGTTGGGATGCTGCAGCTTGGGAATGATGTCCAGTTCTCGTGGCAAGAAGTGGGTAACGTACTCGCGAGGAGCCAGGTGCTTCGGGACAATCTTCACCGCGTACGTCATCCCGTTCTTTACGGCCATCCTGCATAAACCACGGAATCAGAATGTCCCTGCACTCTAAAAACAGAATTTCGCCTCCATGACATGCTCCTAGTTCAAGCACCGCTCCGTATGACATTACAGTTCTGCTATTTCCAGCAAGGCGCAACCACAGACAGAAACAAAGACACCGAGAGACGCTAGGACATGAGGCACTATACGGTTTAAACAGCCTTTAGTTGCTCCATGTTAGATGCGTGCTTTGCCAACGAGCTCAAAGGGCAAATTTAATCGTTCTCGTATAGCTTGTTCTGGGATGGACCCGCCGTCATTGGACACTTTGCATTTCTACAATGTGTCCTAAAGAGGCGTGCACTTGACACTTTCAACAACAGAGGGAACAGAATGGTATCATCTGGAATGGATTGGCTCCGGGTTGTGTTGTGCGGTGAAGTTCTGTTTTAACAGTGTGACTTGTTAAAAAATATAGTAAGTGTACTCCATTTTGCGGCAGTTTGCATGTATTGTGGTCGCAGCGGGCGTACGCCCCTATATCCTTTAATAGCATATCTGCTGTGGTTGGCCTTGAGCATGTTACCTGTTAGCAGTGCCAAAGACGTTTGGCATAGAATACACCTCTACCCGAGAAACGACATCATGACGTTGCTAGACAGACTGAAACCGAAACAAACTGGAAGGGGAGGGCTGGGTTCCACGAATGGACAGTTGTTCGCTGCATCGTAATCCCCTCAAGACCGTAGCTTTCAAAAGCGACCTCGTTCGCCTCTATAGCTTCGAGAGTAGTTCAACTCAACCAAATTGGTGGCGCTGTCGAACACTATATGACGTCATTTGTTTACAAACAGGGAGAGGTACATTACAGCCGCTCTTTCATTTCACGACTGCAAACAGAACCCGGTATAGCCCATACCTGACTTTAGAGTACGTTCCTTCTCCTATCTCCCTGCCGATAATGTACCCGGCATAGGCGAGCAGCTCTCTTGAAGTTGCATTCCTGGCTGGGGGTTTCGCCGGGGCCTTGGTTGGAGACTTGACCGGGGACTTGGCCGAAGGGTTCGGTGGAGACTTGGCTGGAGCGGACTTGCCCGCCATTAGACGCCTGGCAGACGCCGCCGCTGGACGCGGGGTTCTTTCGCTTAACGCTGCTCAGCACCCATGGTCTGCGCGCATAGCCGCCATTCCGTGCTAACACGCGCAAGCGGGTGCAACCAGTGTGGCCAACATACCGACGGGAGAAACAGGCAAGAGTGTACATATTGTAAGCTCCGCCGTCGTTCAGCCTTTCGCAAAATAGTTCCCCGATACTGCTTCTATGCGTAAGGGAGAGAGCAACGTGAAGAAGAAGAAGACGGCAGAGAACCCATTCGAGGGTTCGTTACGGCAGCAGCATTTGGGAAAGATTTTCAGGTGTGTGACTGTTTAATAATGGCTCCAGCGAAGCATTACATTATGGAATTACGCGATCTGAAAGCCCAACTTCACCGCATAATGAGCTCTATGCAACCGTCATTCCGCAAACGTAGTCGTAAACGTAGTGGTTGAGTAGTGGTCACAGCAGGCGTATGTTCCTCTCCCCCATCGAGAGTGATAACGGTATCACGCTGTGCAGTCGCAGCGCCACGTGACAGCAGACACGTGATGCGTGTCACCCAGCTCCAGTGTCTGTAAATAAACAGATGTTTCCTCCTCCTGCTCACTCCTTCACCACGTGAACATACAGAGACGGTATGTCGTCTGCTTCAGCCAAACGGCGCAGACGACACAGGCTTGCTCTGGCTGCCATTGGCCGCCCATGTGGCTGATGTTGGCTCGTCTCCATATAACTGCGCATATACCTATGCACTGTGCATATGTTATGAACACATATTTGGGAGGGGATGTTCGTTTATTAACTCTCGCGACCCGCAAGTCGGAGTCGTGACGCATGAGAGTCACCGCGCGTCATCGACTCTAGCGACCCACCTCGAAAGGAGAGTCGGTACGAGTCGGCTCTCGAACACCTCTAGTGTTGGATCCTCGAATTTTAGAACGGAAGTTACTGTCACGTGGGCGACGTCATAGAGAGCCGCGCCGCGGCATTTTCGGCCACCAATAGTCGACTCCCTCGACTCTCGAGTCCAATAAACGAACGCAACCAAAAATTGCAAATATCTTATTGTTTCTTCAGAGTTCCTTGAAAGCAATGTTTGTAACGCGAAAGCATTTCCGATAGGTAACCCTTCCAATACCGTGCGCACCCAGGAGCTGTCGTGCCACGCGCGGTTTTATTCTCCACTTCAAATCCGCCTGTTACGGGCACGGTGCGGCGCTGCACGCGGCGTACGCTCTACGTCACAGAGTGCCGTCAGCACCACTCGTTCACTTACAAACTCTGCGAAGGAGGAGAGGGGTTTCTATGAGTCGGTTTTTCGTTTCTCTCTCTCTCTCTATCTGGGGGAGGTGTCTCCACTCTCGTGCGGACAAATCAGCGACTACCGTCGTTCTTGTCCAAGGGCACAGGTTGCTTATTCCACCATATACGCCGCAGCCAAAAACGATAAAGATATGGACGGTTCCTTCACTGCACCTTTAACGTGTCTGGACATAGCTCACATGCATTAAAGATAATAATAATTTTATAGAACCCTTTGTCGTCCTCATCGCAATCATTCCAAAGACATTGTAGATATCTCAATACAATACTTACAGCAAGTCGTCGTATCAAAATAGAAAGCAACGCCAGAGAGTTTGTTGATTTTACATAAAACGACGTGTCGTCTGTATTATTTATTTATTTTATTTTATTTTTTCGTCGCTCGATTTTCACGAACTTACCCCACAAAAACGCCTTCGTCAACGTTCTACAATTTGTGAAGCAGATTCAGGAACAATAGAATAAGGGCAAAATATAATCGGCAGCAAATTGCCACCGAGCAAGTATCGAACAAGGACCATAATCCTGAAAAAAACGTAGCGACGACGGAGGAAAACAGAGTGAACGTCGAACCTTCAACCTTTATTAAGAATGGCCAGAAAAACGAAACCACCCAAGATCAACAGCCAACCATAATCTTCGTTGTCAGAGCCACCATCTTCTTCGCAAAGGTGATTCACGCTTGACCTCTCTGTTCATGTGCGCCTTGATAGCCGCTATCAGGCCGACGCTATCTTTTTATACTTTTCCAGAACTCTTGTCCCCGTCCTCACAATCGGTTAATATTAGCCAGCCTAAGTACAAGGCACTCTACGAGAACAATGCAATAAAGCTCAGCAGTGTGATATCAGCCACTCGAAAGGAATAGTGCGGTACGCATATCATGTTTTCGAAACCGTTATCTCGAACATCTTCGGATGTACTATATACTCGTTATCGAAGCTTCGTCATATGAACATAGAGAGCAACATAATCAAAAAGCGCTAAACTGAAAAAAAAAAAAAAAAAACGGCGATGCGGGGAAGCCTTGTATTGGTTTCCGCAAACGATCCCCCTCGATGATTGGACGAATCGTTTGAGGAGACCAATGAGTCTCAAGAGTCAAGATCACGAGTAACAGAAAAGGAAACCTCGTCCGTAGCAAGGTCTTTTATCTGTTACCTATGAATTATAATGCAGGTTTAATTACATTTCAGTAGACGCCGGTCCAGATGGATCGTATCGTGTGTCGTATGCAGTTCAACACTGTACTACTTTTCTGAAAAAATGGCTAGGAAGCAAGCGAGCTGGTGAAGCTGGGGTTGAAGCTGGTGAAGCTGGTGAGCTGGGGTTTTTACATTATGCATATACTTTTCTGCATTGTAACAATAAAAAATGAATGCCCACGCACGAGTCCGTTCGAAAAAGGCACCGGCCCCTTCGTTAGCACAGGCAGCCCCGGCTACACCGCGACAACAGAAAAAGACAGGAAGAAAGCCAAAAAAAAAAAAAAGGCAGCTGCAACATCAGTGAGCGCCAGTCGCGATCAGGCGACAATGATCAGACTGTACCCGAAAGAACGATAACAGACGACAGCGTTATCTGTCTCCTGTAGTCTGCAACGCAACTTCGGTCGCTGCCGGCAGATGGCAACCACAAGGGCAGTATTTTGCTCTTGTTTTTTGCTCGCCGCCGGTACGCCCCTCCCCCGTCTGCTCGCGATAAACAAGCTGTGTCGTTTCCTTTCTTTCCAGTTCGTAGACCGCTTCTTGCTGTACGGTTCGCACAACAACATGGCTCCTATTCCCACTCCGCCGGTGAAATACACCCAGGTGAGCCCCTCTCGTTACCGCCCGACGACCGGTTGAAAAATTCAACGTCTGAGCACTCTCCGGTGAACAAATATGTTCGTTCTTCATCGGTATGCGTTGCCAAAACGGTGCTGACGTCCGTTTCAATTGCCTTGCTTAGGTCACATGTTTTTCGAGGGTAAATTTTGCTTTCTTGCCACGACTCTTTTTCACCTCTGTCTTTGACGCAATCCTGTTTCTTTAGTGAGGTGTTGCATTTACTGGAGTTCTTAAGGAGATTCAGTATTTTGTGTATTTCGGAGAAGTTATTTTCCGTAGGCGCACACTATTATAGGTAAGGTACACGGGATAGTGTGAATGTAATAGTTCCCACCGTAACTAATGGTGACAGGGATGCGTCATACCTTCAAAGATTATCCGTCGGAGCAATGAAATTGAAACATATGCATCATTGCTTCGTTTGTCTTTCTATAAAGGGAATGAAGTAGCAGCTAAATTCGCAGGGGTGGAAGTGCTGCGCCATTTGCGCCATTCTGCGCCCCGCTGCTTTTCATGCGCAAACTTGAGCCGCAACATCAAAGCTGCGCCAAACTACCCCCGAGGTCCGTACCACTCTAGTAACACTGCCAAAAGGGAGCCACGAGCATCCATATCCAAATCCGCCCCACGATCAACCCGTCCACAAAGCTCTCTTCATATCCAACAAAATCCAAAGTCAGCCAATCCGAGACAATTTAGTTTATTTTCATGTCGGTTAGGCCGCCGGTCAGGCTCGTTAGGCTTATCTCTGATGGGGTGCGCGGCAGCGGCACTTCCCCTTTTGCGGTTCTTGTTGCCTTTGTCGTCTTTTATGTGGTGCCGGCACACTGTGCAACGCTGAGCAAAAGTAACGATAGGCAAAAGTCACTCCTGACTTGTTTTTTTCTTCTTGTTTTTTGTCAGAATCACGTTACGAGGGCCCATGTACATTTCAGAAAAAAAACACGAAATTCAACGATGATATCTTCAAAATGATAGACTAAAATGGTGACCTCACTTCGTTGTGCTGCTAGCCTAGTGTAAAATAAACCGATGCTTACTGCACTTTATGCAGCGTGGGCATATCGTGCACGCTGGTGGTTCGCCTGTCACGCGTCATGCAGCACCAGAGAAACACGCGGACAAAGCAAAGAATCACAGACACAGAGAGTGGCGTTCTTCAAGTGCCGAAGCAAGGATTTAAACACTTTTGAGGCCAGAGCTAACGTACAGGAAAGTCACTATTTTCGTACTTTAGGTGATTGCGAACTCCGCCCCTTACACATGGGGAGACGTCGCAACGGAGATTTTCCCGACCATGTTTCCCCCATTCAGTGCGGAAGGAAGAAACTTTCGTACGTTGTTTCCCAAACTACTACAAATCATAGAAAGAGCGCCTGTAACGAGAAGAAACAGAACGGAGGACGCGGACTGCTGAGGCTGCCCAAAATGTCCATTCGATGTCCAGTCACTGGTCAGCCAAGGTGGCAAGTCAAAGGACATGGTGAAGGTAGAGAGCACAAGCGTTCTTCTGAAGGACACAAACGCAAAATTTCCAGAGTTTCTCCAGCGCATTCAAGAGATTGAGAGTAACCCGCGGAACAAGAAAAGGAGGGGATCAGACGAACGTTATACTCTCAGGGCTGCACGAGGAACATCAAACTATGGATAACTGTACCAACGTAAGCACTGCACATGGCACTCCTCAGGCAACACTGAAAGTACAACGTTCGTCTGATTGTGTATTGTGACTGCATTCAGGCAGTGCTGAAAGTTTCATTCTGTACTAGTTTCCACCAGGTGTCAACTAATCAAGCCAGCTGGTCAAAAAAATATGTACTAGTTTTCACCAGTGTGTGTGTACGTTTTAAATAGTCATGCAGACTAGTCAACGAAATATGTGTTAGTTTTCACGACTGTGTACGTTTTAACTAGTCATGCTAGCTAGTCTATAACATTTTGTACACTGATATTTTTATGTTTACATTAAGGAAATGGTTAGCTTCTCATGGTTCATGGTGTATCTGGCAGTATATGACAATGTGCGGATCTTCAATCTTCAAGGAACCAATCTGCGTACCAGACGTTTCTGCTCCAAATTCCGGAATATGTGCTCCAAAATGTCATTTTTCCTGCTCCATATCTGCTCCAGAAGCAGATTTTTGCTGCTCCAATTGTAGCTCCAAAAGTCCTGACACCACTTCCACCCCTGAATTCGCAATCTTCTAAATTGCTCGTTGATTGCCCGTGCACTTCCATACACAACGAAGCGCATTGGTCAATTATTCAAGAAAAAAAAAATTGTCGCACATTTCTGGATGGGGCGTTGACGGGCGATAAGCTAACATTACTCTGCCTGTTGTAAACCTCAACCGAACCACAAAGGTCTGCGAATAGTCCAGTCATGCGCTTAACGTAAAACGTTCTCCTTTATCTTTACGGGAATAACATTTATGAGTACGATCAGAACTGTCAATCATCACACGTGACCCGACTTAATCAACCGCGGTATTCAATTACTTTTACGCTGCTTTGACGAGAATGCAAAGAAATAGGAATAGTCTACTGCCTCTTTCCTAGGCAGAACCAAAAAATATTTATGTGGAGCTTACATTTTTTAAATATTTAAAATGATACAGTTCGCGTTGGGATATCGGTGGAACAGAGTGACGGCCCCGCAAACACGTCATCGTGTTCATGGATTTTCTCAGCACCCTACTCTCTGATGTTCTTCAAATCTTAAAACCATCTCCCCCCCCCCAAAAAAAAAAATATATATATATATATACATGCGAGTAGGCTGCAATAACAGCAGACATGGGCGTTCCCCCCCACCCCGTTTTGGTGGACTTCTCGCAACATAAAATTTCATGATTTTTCAAAATCGAATTCATTCCACTTGTTCATTCAAGGTCAGGCATGTGACTCCTGCAATTTCAGATAAGTAGCGTTTGGATTATCCCCTGTTCGGAGCAAAGTTACCACCCGCTCTTCGATAAATAAAGTAGCAGAAATACCGGGAAGTGTGTATCGAGAATGACCACTATTCACGCAATTCGCAACACAAGGCAGGAGAAGACCTCGGCCGTACATAAACAGCATTTACGGAGAAAGTAGAAGGTATATACTATTCGACTTTCCTGTGCATTAAGATAGAATGCAAGGTCGTACGGATATCCTCCTCTCTAACCGGCGATGTGGGAAAATCGCCAATTGCGTAACGCACAGGCCCGCAATGACAGCGGCGTTTACGTTCGTTCTGTGTCTGCGTGCCAAGACTGCCTTCCTTTCATGCTTACAGACACACGGTTCATCGACCCTTTTCGAGGCGTAAATTGAAGCTCTGCATAGGAGACGTTGATATAGTACGTATGATTCTGAAGCAGACATCCGCGTTTGTTAGAGATCACTGAAATTCAGGTTATCCTTTTATTTATTTTTTCGGTTCTGAGCCCTAAAGTAAAGGGTTTTCTCATTTGGAACAGTTGGCAACAGACCACCGTACTTCAAAGTTGCGCTCAATACACAGAAGAAAACCAACGACACACAGAGCTGCTTACTTACAACTGACTAGTTTTATTTTTGCCCTTAGCTGCCCTTGTGTCATATTACACCAAACTTTATTTTGATAAGACTTCTTTAAATAGGGCTTCGATACTCCAAACAATATTCGCGGACTACCTTGGGATGGCCAAACTTGCGAAAATGAGTGTTTATGAGTCCGAAACATCGCCACACCAGCACCTGAACTGTTGTTCCGGCCTTATTGGTGGCGATGTTTGACTTATAAACACATGTTCTACGTGCAGCCAAAGAGCTTCGGCTGCTTTTCTTCCCTTGCGAAAATGAGTGGCGTCTTTGCTCGAATTTTCCATGCTTCCCCCCTTTTTTTTTTAGAAACCTGGAGGCGCCTCGTTATCAAACAGAGCAGTTAGGACCAGTATTGCTTCTAAGCTACACGAATTTTTATTAACAATGCCAGTCGAAACTTCCGTGGCTCAGTCGGTAGCGTTTCCGCTCGCTGATCCCAAGAAATACGCCGAAAGAACGATGACTGGAAAGTTGGCCAGTTTATTTATCCACGCTGAAGCATTTTGTTTATCGTAGTATGTCCGATTGGAAAAGTACCTTCAATATTTCTCAATAGTGGCAGTATTTTTCTATGGACCACCGGAGCATCTCTGCCATTCGACTGCACTTATAAGGATTGACACTTTGATAGGTATGATTCACTACGTTACGTCAGCATTTTACTACTCGTCGCAGTGCAGTGACGAAAAAATTTTTACATGTCTTAATTGGCGAGTTAGAAACCCTTGTACGAACTTCCTGTTCAAACCCTAACGTCTGAAGACCTGGAGCCACAGCTATTCTTTATTGGCTCTCTGTAAGCACGTGTCGTCTCCCGCGGAAGCCTCACTGGTCGAGACACCTGGCGTGATGTCACAGCCAGAGGGTTCCCTCGTACACGTTGCCACGTGTTGCCTCCATTTGCTGTAAAACTTGGAGTGCACGTTTGACGTCCATATCCAAATAACCGTCTTTTAGATTTACCCAAGTATACCTTACGGTGAAGCGTCACAGCCCCTTTAATATATACCTTCAGTAGCACCAAAGGCTACCCTTGTGCCACAGGAAACTCCAAACCAAACCAAGGACTGCCTCACTAAGGCAGCATTTCACGTCACCGGTGTGAAACCTGTGGTTTTGTCCAGATTGCGCAAATCAGTTAGCGTTCCCTGTATGCAATGGGCAGCGGTCAGCTTTGATGGCGAGGACTCCCACTTCCTGCATGCGCTCTGTGATGTGAAGACAACGGCTATTGAATGCAAACCCGTCACAAATGGCGAGTGTGTTGGGACGAACCACTGTCGAGGACGACTGGACACAGCTTCCGCTTGTTACTTAAACCTCCAGTGTCACGCTAAACAGCTGGAATCGAATCCTATATGCAGCATGGCCGTGTGCTGTTTGTGACGTTTTCCGCAGGGTTTCCGATATGCTTTCCAGGCCAGACGAAAGTCCCCCCACCCCCCAGAGAAGCAGTTCTTATTGTCTCCTTTCTGGTTGTCCTGCCTCTGTGCCAGCGTCTCTGTTGCTTACAGACCTTGTCGCGTTACTCTCCAACCACTAGTCTCCGTACGCACCTTAGCCTCGTTCCCAGCGACGACACAACAGGGGTGGACTGCCAGAATCTCTTCCCATTGGGGTGAATACTGGTGGTCGCAGTCTTCAATGAGTATGACCGACGATAACGTCACATTCCATATAACTAGTCATCCGGTAAACATCGGAGTACTCTGATCTTATTGCGCCAAAAAACATCAAACATCGGAGTAGCGTATCAACGTTCGAAAGATTGCTTGCTTCCGCGTGCGACAGTTCACGTGGGGAGTGCTGGCTGATGCGATATCTGTTCTACGCTGGTTCCTGAGCGGGAGAAAATGAACAGTCACGAAATGGACACACAAATGAACTAAAACACACACACGGGAGAATGAAGGAACTCCGCTGGGAACCCTACTTGATACCAATACACGCGTAGAAATTTTCAACTGCTGTTTTTGGGATGTTGTGAGGATACTACGTCCTGTCAGATGTAGAAAATGTGCTGTCACGCGACTCCCTCATTATTTTACACATCAACCTATACCTCAGTGTGTACAGCGCCGGACAAAACTTTTCGGAACACGTACTCCGGCGCATTCCTTCCTCAGTGACACGCTAGCAGCAAATGGTATACCGTACGGATTTACAAACAGGTAACTAGGTTACCTATGCACATATCTGTAAGTCCAGACAAGTATACAGCAAGCTGTATACGTACAACAAAGTAGTTCTAGATATTCTTATGTTGCCTGTTATATCATGAACGTTCCGTTCTTACTCTTGTTTTAGTCAGTTTTCACCGTGTCAAACGCAATCGAAAATGTTTTCGTCGAAAACTGCAGTTTCCAGGTACAAAAGAAAAATGGTTTCCAAGAAATTCGAAAAATGTAATTGCCGAAAGTAAGAAACCCTACTGTAGCTCCTATAGCTGCTTCGTGCATGGTGCTTACGAAGTTAGTGTCAACAGAAGCTTACGGTATCTTGCATGGAGTGACGATGGTGACGAATACCCTTCAATGGTTCATTGATTGATTTAAAAAAAATAAAAAATAAAAATACGGGTTTCACATCCGAAATACTCGACGTGCGTACGGCGGATTCCATTCTGCGCATAATCGTAAGCATATCTGCCTTTGTTAATGTTTCTCGTTCCTCTTTCAGTTGTTCATCAACAATGAATTCGTGAACTCCGTCAGTGGCAAGACATTCCCTGCTTACAACCCGGCGACGGGAAAGAAGATCGCCGACGTTCAAGAGGGCGACAAGGTGATTAAGATAGTTTTCTAATAAATGTACACAATGAGAAATTTATCAAGAAAGCTGGCTGGTATATACATTATGTATGGAAGGGCATTCAGTTCAATTAACACAGTGAAGTATAGACACTAAGGCGAACACTCAGATGTTGCAAAAAAAACAAAAAACAAAAAAAAACTTCAAACATAAAAGACTGACAGGACGCGAACATAGAGTACAAATTGTCCGGGACCATTCATTACTTCGTCGCTATTTTTAAGAGTAAGAGTATTCTAAGAGTATTTTTTCATATTCTAAGAGTAATTTTACTCCCTTCGGGAGCTAAATGCGTTGCCACAAAAATAGTCTCTTTCGGCAGTAAATGAATGTCGGAGTGGAAACTGCTTTTCACGCGGTTTTAAGGACTTCAGGTACACAATTCGTGTGCATGCATGAAAATACTTTGAATCAAACCGTCAATCGTGATATGTGGAGTGATATAAAGTCCTGCAACACGCACATAGGGCACAATTTCAGAAGATGCGCCAACTGTTTCTTCGTCTGTGTAGGTCGAAAAGTTTTAAGTTGACTGGGTTATACAGCCTCATCATGTTGACGAAGAGCACATATATTTACGTAGACTGTTGCATTCGGAAGACCATTCCCGAGGTTCAGTGACAATTCGAAATCCTGGGGAGTAAATGTCGGGGTTATGGGACTAAAATGAGGAATACTTGCAGTCTAGGGGAACAGAAGCCGCAATTACTCCTCATAGATTCTTTTTCTTGAAGTGCACCATATCAACGAATGCCAGAAACAGGCACTTCAGAACACGTAGAACACACCCAAGGCAGACTTGCAGCTGTTTGAAAAACCAGAACAAACTGAGGACATGATACATTCATTTTCTTCTTCTTTTTCTTTTTTTAGCCTGCACAGTCTGCTTAGAAGGGATTGAGAATAACCTTGACGAGAACTCTGTTCTAAAAATACCCTCTGAAATAGAATCTCGAGCGTTGCCGTCAACCTCGAGAGTTCGTCCGTCGCCTGTTACGCATGACACACGTGCATGTGATGGAGTTCAAGTGTACGGCCTCTCTAGCTCTCTACTAAAGATAAGGCTTATCGCCAGTCTCGCCGGATTTTGAGAAATGTGTGCTATCTGGTGAATGTCAGTTGGCAAGCAGTACAGTGAAGCCATCGAGCCGCTGATGTGTTATCGTTGAACCACTTCGCAGAGGAGAATGTCCGGGGAAGATGTTTTGCGAGCAGGTGCTTTGCTTTATCATAACTCAAATCACGACTGACAAGGACACCATTGCAGAACTTTTACTTTGGGGACTGCATCTGTCCCTGTCCATCCGTGTGGCGGTCTCCTGTGTAGTGAGCTTTCACTGTACTGACGCACTGTGTGCAGGAGAAGCAACCAAGCAGTATTTCTCTTCATTTCAGTCCCATTTGCACAAATTATTTTTGCTCTGTCTTGGAACTGCCTGAGGCACGTGTTACATATCTTGTTAGCATTTATTTATTTATTTCTCTATTTATCTCGAGCGAAATGCACTGCTAAAGCTGCAAGGATTTTCCGTTGTGCGCGCACGCAAACGTGCCCACTGTTCTCTTAGCGAGCACATCTACTGCTATAATGAGGTGCTGTGACTCAGTATGGTGATGTGATGTGAATAAAGAAAAAATGGGGATGTTAGTTTCGACGAAGTCAAACTGGCTACCCCGGTACCCTGGCACCCCAGGTGTTGTGACTCAGTATGGTGTTAGAGTGAAGTACATACGAGCTTCAAGTTTGAGTAGATACACACCTGAGACTAAATGAAGAGGCCAAGGCTTGAACCTGTGAATAGTACATCACTTACTTCAGCCATCGCATGTCCGTTTTTTTGTTTGTTTTTTCATCACCAGTTCAAGCTCCTACAAAGCGCACATGACGCTGTACAAAACGAGTGTCAATACTTTCTGCAGTGGCAGTGACTCCCACCAAACGCAAGAGTATTTGCGCGTGGTGGGGTATGGGGGTTCTAAACCGCATATAGAAACGTTATTTTAAAATATAAACCACTTTAATTCAATGCACGTTGGCTTTGCTTTTCGGCCGAATATCGCGTATACGGTGACATTCACAATGCATTCGCAAATTTCATCAAGGTTATCGAAATACCTCCGCGTTTTCATTGAACATGGGCGATGTGGTTAATGTCCTGCGTTCTCTAGAAGATCCCGTTTCCGACTGCTTCATCTCGAACATTGCGTTTCAGGCCGATGTCGCAAAAGCAGTGGAGGCAGCCAAAGCTGCCTTTGCTCGCAACTCCGTCTGGCGTACGTTGGACGCGTCGAAGCGAGGTCGTTACCTCTACAAGCTGGCCGACCTGGTGGAAAGGGATGCCGAATATCTCGCGGTGAGTTCATGTTTCTTATAAAATCTTATTCTTGCTGCAAAAATTCAAATTATAGTATCCCTTTGTAGCTTTCCCAACCTGTTTTCCAACCTGTTTTCCAACCTGTTTTCCAACCTGTTTTCCAACCTGTTTTCCAACCTGTTTTCCAACCTGTTTTCTGCTTTTACTTGAAAATCTGCTATGGAATGTACCAGCCACGAAAGCCGCAAGGCCTTTTACGACCATCCCTCGTAGTACAGGTACCGGCAAATGTTTACCCAACACGCGAGCGGTGAATTTCCTCTTCGATGCTGCACACTGCCGGCGAGCGGAAAAGGGATCGTTTACTCGTTCAGAGGGGTGAGGAGCGAGTGCGCTGGCAGCGACACACCGCGGTAGTTTCGGTATCGCTTGAATGTGCCAGAGGCGTGATTTGAATGGGTGTCGCTGCCGGCGCACTCCGTCACACCTGTGAACGAGTGAACAAGCCCGCTTGCCGCTAGGGTGTTGCATCGAGGGGAAAATACACCACTCGCGTGTTCCGCAAACTTTTGTCCCATATTGCCAAACCAACTGAATTTCTCATTTCGGAAGAACGTACCGTGCTTATTGACACAGCCATTATAATAGTTTCGGATTGTCCCGGAGCGTCCCTTTAAGGCGGACTCATGCGGTCTAGTTAACGTTAGCTTCCGAGAGAGCTGGCAGTACCGTCGCAAAATTGTTTACTTCGCCAGCGTGCGCAACGGGATAGCAAACGACAAAGCTATTTTCATTCGCAGGGATCTGGAAAACTGCTGTAAGCTTGTCGAATTTGTCGATTGAAATCAGTTCCCCGGCTGTTACTGTAGGGAATGACATCATTTTGGCCAAAATATCGCGGGCGGGCGGGCGGGCCGAGAGAAGCGGTTTTGTTGCATCTCGTATAGACTCCCATGTATTGAAAATTTGACGAACTTTAATTCGCCAAAGATCAGTAGATCGCGTCAGGACTTCAAAAAATATGTCATTCCCTAGATAAACTTGAGGGGAACACGCCTGTACCTGTTTCGTGTAGAAATTTAGCGAGGCCTACGAGAACCCTGCGAACAAAAATTCCCCATAAACGTCTTAAGAAGCGAGTCCTCCTTAACACTCGACGTGCCTTTCTCTTTTTCAGAACCTCGAATCTTACAACAACGGCAAGCCATACAAGTACTCCCTGGTTGACATGGAGATGGCCGTCAAGTACATCAGGTACTATGCGGGCTATGCCGACAAACTCCACGGAAAGACGCTACCAGCTGGTACGACATTTTGCTGAAACCAATCAACCTTGTCTACTTTTTTTCTTTCGGATGTTTTTGCAACAACGAGACCGCGCTCTCTTCAAATCGTGTGGATTTCTTTCAGACGGAGACTTCTTCTGCTATACCAGACTGGAGCCTGTTGGAGTCTGCGGTCAGATCCTCCCAGTGAGTGATCACTTTTATATTTCAATTTGCCGCGTTCTTCTCTGTGAAGACACCTACCATGTCGGAATTTGATGTCCACGCTTCCGCTCAGACCGTTCTGTACCCGACGGTTCTTGCGAAGCGTGCTTGAAAACTAGGACGTTGAAAACTAGCTTGCTTCACAAATTACCACCAATTTCTAGGTACTTTATGTCGTATATCCGCCCGTACTCCTTTGAACGACGGGCCTTGAAATACGTCCCTGGAACGGAAACGGCAGTTAGTACCCGAAGTGGCATGACATCTGGAAGACCTCGCTCAGCCTATACCGGAACAGGTGCTGAGGAGGCATAATTTAGTACCGTTTGGGCAATTGACTGCCATAATGGACCTTTTCCACATACGCGTCGTACCCTAGCGATTCTCCAGCGAACCACGCTCTGAGCGCGTCAAAATAAATCCACGTGGGTAGCACAAATGACCAAAACCGGTTCGGAGCGGGACCGTCGAGCTCGCTCCGTTCGTGCGGTCTCCCCACTGGTCCCCGCTTCTGTCGTCCCCATACTGCGCCATCTAGTGAAGAGGGAGATAACCCTCTCCGGCGCCTCATGGTCATGCTCATCAAGCCTTCTGTGAAAAATCCCGTCACAAGTCCCTCTTACGTAAGACAAAGTTGGTCCGCGTGCGTAACGCACAGCGATAGTGGCGCCACACTAATGCGGGTGCATTTCATGATACGTATTTCGCTTGACAAATTGGCTCGTTTAGCGAACTTTTGTTTTTGTTGTCTTGGCAGCACAGAATACCACCGGAGATTCGGAACAGCCTAGTCTCAGTATTCCCACTCCACCCTCAGGGACCCCTGGAACGCACTTCAAGGGGCCCTCTGAATAGTTCGGCAGCGATTTCTTGCACGCGCGTGTGTGCTCTATGCACTGCTTTTGAATTGTGCACTAGGTCATAGAGTTAGGGGCTCCTCGAACGAAGCGAGAATGTAGCTGTAAGGCTGCAGCTTCTCACCTTTGACGTACCTGTCTGCTGTACAAAGACTATGGACGGGCATTCAGCGGAAAATAAGATTTTTGCCCTCAATAAGGCTCACGTGCCTGACCAGATCGTAGCTCAGTGAACGAGCACATAAGAGCCATTATAGCTAGAGGTCTACGCGGTTGCGTGTGTACCCGCGGAGACCCGCACTAGTCTGATTTGCGAGTAGAAAAATTACTTGATGCGGGTCGCGGATAATGTGCGGGTGTGAAAACGTGTGTGATGCGGGTCGTGCGGGTACCTACGTTCATACGCTTTTGCGAAATAAACGCGCAAAAGGCAGCACTTCCAGTGCGTTTTTATTTTTTATAGTTTGATAGCCGTTCTTTCAACAATTATGTGTCATTTATTTAATGTACCAAATCTAAAGTGCGAATAAACGTCTACAAACGGAGTTTTTCTTTGTGCTGCAGTATTCTAATTTGTGCAACTCTGCTGCACGCCCCTATAATGCGGGGGTGCGGGTAGCTCCACCAAAACTCGTGCGGGTGTGTATTGGGAGACCGTGTCTGCGGTGCGTGTCGATAATTAGATACCCGCGCATATATCTAATTATAGCTGTCGTTATTTACTTGGGTTCCAACCGTTCGTTTACCCGCAAAGTGCTGCGAAGAGCGCGCTTCCAACTCAATTCTTCTTGCAGTGGAACTTCCCTCTGATGCTGCTCGCAATGAAGGTGGCACCAGCGCTCGCAGCTGGCTGCGTGTGTGTTGCAAAGCCCGCTGAACAAACGCCGCTGACTGCTTTGTACTTCGCCAGTCTCGTCAAGGAAGCTGGCATTCCAGCCGGCTGCGTTAACATCGTTCCTGGGTACGGACCTACCGCGGGAGCAGCCATCGCCGAGCACATGGATGTCAACAAGATCTCCTTCACAGGGTCTACTGAGGTATTGTATAGATGCCACCTTTAGTGTTCATACAGTTGGAACGATAGGCCAGGGTGGCTTTGGGGTGTCTTTGGGGCGTTAGTGTTCCACGGAAAAAAAATCATTTTATTTGGTATTATAAGTCAACCTCGGCTGAAAGATTCGCTGCATAAACCATAAATACCGTCGTTGAAAGTTGCGTACTTACACGCGTTACACGCACAAACACGCCGCAAAACTTCAGTTTCGGATTTGTCCATGAGTACGTGACGTCATCTGGCGTCTCTCTCCTGGCAACAGCGCGACAGTCTTCGCGCTTCGCCCAACGTTTGAAGTCTGCTAGCAGCTGCGGTGAGGAGACGAAAATCGACCTTGAAAGGACACTGTTGCCAGACGCCTTATGACATCATAAATGTCAACTATAAATTTTATTATGCTTCTCAGTCACATAGAGAGCCATAATTTTGGCTAGAATGCGGTGCCAGATACGTGGATTTGAATTACGTTAGTTAAGATTCTGAAGCCAAGAATTAGTCCTTAATGACGCTTCAATGTCATAATCATTGTTGGGAGCAGCTATCTTGTTATCCCTATCGGCTATCCCTAGCTAGCAGCAGTCTTGATTGGGATTCGATGAATGTTAATCGGCAGAGCCGCTTTCTTGAAGTACAAGTGCATGGTCATCCTTTTTTTTTTTTTAGGTAGGAAAGCTCATCCAACAAGCGGCTGGCAAGACTAACACGAAGCGGGTTACCCTTGAACTTGGAGGCAAAAGCCCACTGGTTGTCTTCCCAGATGCTGACTGTAAGCTCAACGATATTTGTCCTCTATTATGTCTGATGTGTGAAATTTCCCACGCTACCCTCCTTAACCTCGTACTGATGCAAGAATCTAACACCTCCGCTGTAAGGGACCTCTAGCGCATGACTGGCGTTCTCAATAGCCTTGCAGCGCTTCCTGTGCTCGCAGCAAACTCCTACTGGATGCAGTGTCAATACTATTGTCACTATTGTGTACTACTATTGTCAACTGAGAGGGCCCCCTGAAGCACACTAGGTCGAGGGATCCCTGAGGGGAAGCCCAAAGTGGGAATCTATAAATGCCTGCTGTTTAGTACTGTAGAACTCTCATTATGTGTTTGTCCTTGCAGTGGATGAAGCTGTTCAGATTGCCCACCACGGCCTGTTCTTTAACATGGGACAGTGCTGTGTCGCTGCCAGCCGTCTTTACGTCCACGAAGACATCTATGATCAGTTTGTGGTCAAGGCCAAAGAGCTCGCCCTCAAGAGGGTCGTAGGAAGCCCGTTCGATGATAAAGTCGAGCAAGGACCACAGGTAGATTACTTTTTGGGATTGGATATGAAAAAAAAATATGTAGAGGTTAGTCCCGACCCAGTTAGGACTGGCTATTCCAAAACGCTTTTGTGGTTGAAACAGATTACTCTTTCGTGAAGCTGTCGGGCGGCGTCCAATGTTGCGGACCGTTATATGGATCGACCACAACGCTATGCGAACGGCAGTGTGTCCCGGACGACAGTGCAAATTCGTGTTACTGAAGATCACCATAAGGCCGCGCACCTACACGCGGCAATAGCGCGCGGTAACGCGTACGCGGTGTGGAAAATTCCGCGTGGAAAAAAAGTCCGCGACCCGCTTTGCCTCGACCGCGCAATGCACGATTTTTAGCGGCATGCAGCGTGTTTTGTTCAGTAAGGTGGTTAACGGAGATTGCGTCACGCTCGTGTTTTCTTCCGACCACTCACGCAGTCTGCAGCGCGTTGATAACGTCGATATTTGATAGCCGCGGAAGCCGCAAGCGGTTTTCGCACGTGTGTACTGGATGTGGGTAGGTGATGTCTCGAAAGGGCTCTGCGCATAATGTCTGTAGAGTATTCCCCACGCAATAGTATTGCGTGCAGTTTTTGAAGCGGCTAGCATGAAACGTGGTCCCAAGAAACTGGGCACAGGCCTTTTGCGTGTGGCGGCTACGTGCGCTGCGAAGAACGGGACGGTACAAAAGAAATGGGCTGGTGCTTTTGAAGAGGGGAGGGTCTCTGGCAAATCTCTTTCTGGGTGTCTTTAGCTGTACTCGAAGGCAAGATAAGAGCTGCAGTCACGGAAGTATATCTCCGCCGGCAGATAATGCATGTAGCCCGCATATTCAGAGCGGAGTATACGATATAAGATGGCGGACGCCACGCAGACGCGGTGAAGCAGATTCATTTTAACACTATGATCGATCTGGACACTAGTATTTCAGGTGTTTGCCTTAAAAGCATGCAAATTTCTCCAAGCATACGTCATCTCCGACGAGTGTCCTCGCAACGTATAATCGGTGTGTAGAGAAATTTGACGCACGCGGGTGCACTACATCGTGACTCGGAGTCATGCGCAGCTCCAAGCCAATCACAGAAGTCACAGCAAGACTTGTGGGCGGGCTTGACCTGTAGAAGTTGATTTATCCCGAAGTAAAGCATGGATACCAGCAGAAACTACAGGATGCGTGTCGTGCCGTCGGGGTGCGCGTGTCCAAGAACTGAATTTCCATTCTGTACGCGAACGGACTCCTACGCAATAAACTTCTACCAGAGAAACATGACATTGGTAGACAGACTGAAACCGAAACAGTTCGGAGAGCCGGGTTCCACGAATCGGCACTTGTTCGCTGCCTCCTATTTAATGAAAAGTAGGACCGAAGGTTGCGTCCCTTTCAGAGACCATCGTAATCCCCTCAAGACCGTGGCTTTCGGGGCGCGACCTTGTTCGCCACTAGCTTTGAACGTAGTTCAACTCTACCAAATTGGTGGCGCTGTCGAACACTATGACGTCATTTGTTTACAAACAAGGAGAGGTCTATTCCTGTTGCGTTCTTCCAACAGATCGATGACGAGCAATTCCAAAAGATCTTGGACCTGATCGACTCTGGAAAGAAGGAAGGAGCGAAGCTGGAATGCGGTGGGAACCGCATTGGTACCGAGGGCTATTTTGTGGAGCCCACGGTGTTCTCAAACGTCACTGACGACATGCGCATTGCGAAGGAAGAAATCTTTGGCCCTGTGCAGCAAATCATGAAGTTCAAGACGACGGAGGAAGTCCTTGATCGGGCTAACAACACGTCCTATGGGTTGGCTGCTGGAGTTGTGACGAAGAACCTAGAAAATGCAATCACCTTCTCTCAGGGTATCCAAGCTGGAATGGTCTGGTATGCATGTTTTGCTCTTCCATTTTGACAAATATCCCAGTATTCGCTCAGAGATCTATCTGTGTCTGCGCGCAGCGGAGAAACGATGAACTACCGTGGTGTGGATAACTTCCTCGCGTCGTCTGCTTTTACACGTTTATTCCGCGTTTAGTGCTGTAGGTGGAGCATTGGGGAACCGAACGGTATCGTACCATCGCGCCACAAGTGATCTTCCAGTGAATATACGTAATAATTACGGAAAAGAACCAACTCCGAACATCGGCCGGCGTATTATCCACACTTGAAAGGTGACTGTGTCGCCCCCCGTAGGTCGATCTCGCAGCGAATACCAGCAAAATCTCGGCCCCAGAAAAGTCGCATATGTCACATACGTCCGAGACGTCTATCAGACGTTATCTGTACGTCCACAATGTGATGTTGAAATTTGTCTTAATTTGTCTATCCCAGGGACATCTGTAGGACGTAGAAAGAATCCCAGAGCGCGATATTTTGCGGACATATCTGGGACGTATGATGCTTACTGCATTGACCGTCCCATGGATGTAAACGGGATGCTCTCGAAAATCTTTTCATTTACTGGGATAGCAATATGTTTTCTTGTTCCCATCTGAAGTACAATCTGGAAGAAGTCAAATGAGTTCTTGTTGCAGGGTGAACACTTACCTCTCTGGAAATGCGCAAGTGCCGTTTGGTGGATTCAAGATGTCTGGTATTGGTCGTGAAGGGTAAGCAAGAGGTCTTTACAACTGTTTTCTTTACAAGTCCCCATTGGTGCATATAATAAACCGCAATGCAAAAGTATTGTTGCCGCTCTCCTTGCGTTCCATCATACTGCCTCATAAGCTGTTTACTAAGTCTGGACATGTTATTTTTCTCACATGCAGAAGTGAAGAAGGTATCCTCGCTTACTGTGAAGTCAAGACGGTGAGTTGTGCACATACATTTCTGGTCGTAGCTTAGCTTTCACTAATTTTCATTCACAAGTGTGCCGCGAGCTAGTGGGTAGAGTAGTGCCTGTAGCAGTGAAAACGCCCTCTCCCGTACCTGAGGATTTTGAAACCGAGGCATGCGGGTCTGGTCGGAGGAACTGGACCTTTAAAAGCCCCGGGAGCAATGCACGAAGGCATATTGAAATCCCTTCGCGGGAGAAAATGAATTTTAGGAGACAAGATCGTGTCGCAGATACTCACCCTTTCATTCTTTTTTCAGGTGACTGTGAAGATACCAAAGAAATCTTCTTAAAGAGACGGTGCTGGGAACCGGTTGTGCAAATTCCGATGCTAACATCGGTTATTTTCTACGTTTACTGTGTATCACGTTTTTGTGAGCTGGTTATGGTTCAACATGAATAAAAAGTGCCCTGAGCGAATTGGTCTCTCCTAGCTGTATTTCTCGATTTCGTAAGCCGAATGGACGTCTAAGACGTCAATAGGGCAAAGTAATTCACAGACCGATCATTGTGGCGTCTCATGAGTATAGTTGTGTCGTCACGTAAAGTTGAAAGTGGATATGAAGAGTAGCTACGGAGATGCGCAGAAACCGAAACCGAAAGTAAGGGATGCAGTCCAGGGATGTCAGCTTCGCACTGACTCTCACCTTGAGTTTGACTCAAGAAAAAGCCGTGTCCTTGTATTACGAAACCGTAACCTTCAAAATCTACAAAAAAAAAAGGCAGCCAGGTTACCGAGGGGGTAAACCTCGAAGGAGGCATATGCCCCAAGAGGTGCCCGAAATAAAGATCGCGAAAACAAGCGGTGGCATCTGCTTTCTTCGGCCATCTGCATCAAGCTAGTCCCTCCTTTTCATTTTTTTTTATGAACAGCGAATTGTCCAGTGCCTGAGTAACCTTTCCTCTTGTGTCAATACGCGTACGCCCCCTCCCCCACTAACCTGTTCGCACTTCAGCATGCTTCAAGACTCTTTCCTCAGTCGGCCGCATGCTATAGCCTATAGTTGTCCATTGCGATACTTGTTCTTGTTACGCATGCATTGGGGGAAATCTCTCATAAATGACCATTCCGTGGGCAGGCAAATGTATTGAATAACCTTCAAGGTGCACCGAGCAGAACTACACACATGTGTGGCCCTCAGGACTTACTACAAGATGCACGTACATACGATGCAGAGTGGACTGAGATGATTGAAGCAAGATTCATTTAGGAAAAGATCTCCGTTGCGCGTCAGTGCGCTCCCAACGAATCTTGCAGGAATCTAATATGAATATCTGGAATGCCAGGCTACAAAGAAAAGCAGCCACAGGTATCGCTTGCCTTCAAGACTATGGACCGTAAGAGAGGGTCGTGTGAAAACTGGGTTCTTTTCTCAGAGTCCGCGTCGTCTTGATGTCCTACTCTGTTTACGCCATGTGGGTATACCTCACGCGCCGTTATAGAAATGTCGCCATAAGGAATTCAGTTTGGAGGGTGTTATCGGTTTCCTCATGAAACTATATACAGGGTGTATTTAGCAAAGGTTACACATTTTAATCACGTCGTAAAAATACAAAATGACGTTTGTGGCGCTTCAAACTTTGCAGACTGATAGTCATTCGCCTGAAGTCTGATCCATATTTTCTTCAAATGCCATCACTTTGTAGATAAAAAGTTAGAAGCAAAGCGAATTCTCACACCATGTATTTCCTATATGGCCTATGCTGCCCGCAGACCGCCATTTTTTCCTCTGTCTGCTTCGCGTTCATATCGCCACGTATAGGTGGCGCTGCCTGGAGACGAAGCAGAACCAAAACCTATGGAACAACCGCATGGGCCAGTTGCAGGGTTTCTAGGAAGCGCCACTTATACGTGGGAATGTGAACGTGAAGCAGATAGAGGGGAAAATGGCGGTTTGCGGGCGGTATAGGCCATAGGAAATGCATGGGGTGAGAATTTGCTTTCCTTCTACGTTTTTTTCTACAAAGCGATAGCATTTGAAACAAAAATATGGATAAAACTTCAGGCGAATAACTATCAGTCTGCAAAGTTTGAAGCGCCACAAACGTCATTTTGTATTTTTACGACGTGATCAAAATGTGTAACCTTTGCTAAATTCACCCTGTAGACATGAGCATGAAGCGCTAAAGCGCGGACCCCATAACAAGCGACAGCGACACGCTCCAAGCGACAAAATCGACGGCGGCGCCGCCACGCGAGCGACAAAAAAGCTCTGTCGCAGCGTTAAATGCCGTAAAGGCTATTTGCTTGTATCTTCGTGGTTCTGTTATTAGAGAGTTTTAGTGCGTCGTACGCTATCGCCTTTGCGTATACGCAAGAGAAAGCGTGGTGGTTCTGCGCGAAGCTCACTGTTTCGCGCGTTTGCAGAACCACCAACGCTGACGTCTCAATCATTAGGCAGCGCTTCCAGGGAGGCCAGCGTTTCGCGGTCATCCTGCTCCAGGCGGAAGTTTGCCTCAAGTGATCCCTGGACATGATAGAGGAACCAGCCATGAGCATGACAGCCTACGATTTTTAGTTGATTTCTCACTTTTTTTTTTTTTCGTTTCACCGTGGCTATGGCAGTATTATGTACTACTGAGCGTCCACTAATAATGCAACATTGGTTGGAGATTACATCCATCTTGCGTTGCTGAACTCAGATTGCTGAGTGAGTGCAGCTTGAAGACATGTTCCCACATTTATAAAAAAAATCTTTATAAATAAAAAAATTTATAAAAAAACTGATAAAAAAATAAAAAAAAGATGTGCGCATCCCAACGACGTAAAATTACTGGTGTAGTGTGTACGAGTGACACCGAAGCAGCACTTGGGCAAAACAGCCTGCTCAGAGCTGGACTGCTGTCCTCCTGCAGCTCTGTAACAGCATTTCCATTACCGGAAACAGTAACGGAAACGTAATGGAAACGAAATTGTAAGGCTGGTATCGGAAACCGATAACGGAAACGAAAATGGAAACGGTAACGAAAATATATCCGCTATCCTTCCATGCCATACCATACTTTGGGAACCACTGCCACAGCCTCCGATCGAGACAGTGGCCAGCTGCCAGAAACTAGACGGACACAATGCAACGCACAACAGTGAATTACAGGCAGCATTTACGTCATTTTTTATTGCTGAATGCTTGCCGATTCTTGCTGAGAATCTTTCACAATCGACGTTACGAGAGTCGCGCGCGGTTTTTTTTTTTTATCACTCAGTAGCTCGTACTTACGCTAAGCAAAAACTGCGCCACAGACAAAAAAGATTCTAGATTTCGCAGGTGATGAAGTGAATGACGAACGAGTCGTTGACGACGTAGCCGTTGTCTGGATTCTCGATGTCTTCCAAGCTCATTATGGCCGTGTACCCGATTCCTTCGTTTTCACCTTCCTTCGGCCTCTGGAAGCAGTGCTCCAGCTCCGGTCCCAGCTCTTCCGGTATAATCTCGGCAATCTTGTGGTAGGTATTGCTCTTCTGGTCCACGATGATGAAGGTACTCCTGCGCTTGTACGGCCACTCGAGCGTCGGATCATATGGGCCCTTGGTGATGTAGACGTACACACTTAGACACGTCTTGCCTTTGTCGTCCTTCTCCGCGAAGTGACCGCCCAGGTACATCTTGTAGCCCTGAATTCCGACGTAGAAATCGTCGCTGAAAAACGACTTCGCCTTGCCCTCCACAGCCTGCTCCTTCAGCTTGTAAAAATACTTGACCTGCCAGACGAACTTGCTGGAACGGAACTTATCTTCGATGCTGTCGATTCTTCCTTTCAGGTAGCCCTGGATCTTTTCGATTTTTCCGACGATCCTTTTGCTGGCAATGGCAGAGTCCTCGCGCATTTTCTTCATCTCGCTCTTCACCGTTTCCTGGAAAGAGTTGACGGTGCTGCGGATCACCTCAAACTCGGCGAAGCTCTCTTTGAAAGACTTGACCTCGCGACAGACATCGTCCAGTTTCTCGCGGACTTCGCTGATCTGGCAAGCCTCCGCGTTGGTGTACATGGCCACGTCGTCCCTGGCGAAGCCGGCAACCGCGGACCCTTCGCCGGCCTCTTGCTGCTGAAGATTCCTCTGACATTCGGTCTTGAGATGCGTCGCCACGTCCTGATGCTTGAGCTCTTTCATGCAGATGCCGCACTGGACGCCGTGATAGCCGCAAGTGCTGACGTGCTCCTTGAGACTATTCAGAGGCCCGATGTGGTCGCATCCGTTTCCCTTGTTCGGACAAGCCACCTTGAAGCCCTGCAAGATCTCTGCAGATGTCGTGTCGTGGTAGAGCTGATCCGGGAGGCTCTTGGTGTTATCCACGGGGCAGGTGAATGCGTCGTCCTCCTTCAGTTTGGAGAAGCACTTTGGGCAGAAGAAATGCGAGCATTTGGTCAGGTACAGTTCCGAGGGCACGGCGCCGCAGAGAGAACAGATGCGGTAGATGGGAACTTCCTCTTGGAACTCTATGCTAGTGTATTCCCCAACGAAGGGAAAGCCGGTCAGATAGCGCTGGCAAGTCGTCATCGCCAACGGTCGCAGGCCGTGTAGAACATATGATGCAGGTGGCTTCGAAATGCACGAGGACGCACGGGCGATTACGCGCGGGTCATGCAGGCCCAGTGCAAGCGTGCCAGTAGTGGCTCTAGTTTGGCCGTCACATATTTGATGACAACATTGTCATTTTCTTACGAGGCGATCAGTAACGCGTGACAAGGCCGGAATCGTAATCGTAAATTACTCGGGACTACGGCGGTCGCCGTAAATGTTTCGGGAACTTGAATTCTTTTGACTGATATAGCTTCGTCCAGGCATGGCGTTGTCATCATCCAGCAACATGGGTCGTTCAAACATTTGCTGCTGGACGTTATATCAAGAATTTAAAGGTAATTATTGAGATTTTGCTATTGCTACAAGTTACAGTAGGAAACAGCTCTTGCCTTGATTTCCATTTGAGATAGAGGCATTTGTGGAAGGGCCACGATGCCTTTCTGTGCTCCTCCCCAAGCAAAATCATAATTAACCGTTGTGTTCCGTTGCGTGTTCGTGCTTTCGCCGTTGTCGGCCTCATAGAGGTGGGCAAGTCACGACTAACGGTTCACATCGGTTCAACGTCATACGACGGAGTCTGGGCCGACTTCTAAGGGAACTGAGCAGACATATATATCTGCAGAAAACCCAGGAAAAACCCCCAGATGATGGCAACACAGCCGGCAATGAGATTCGAACCCGGGTACCCCCCAGTCTCGACATGGCCAGCTAACCACTAGCCACTCGTTGCGGTCGGTTGTGCAAAATGGTGATCAATGAAACAGGCCTTATAGCAGGGCGTATCTAGCAAAGTGAGTGAACAGTACGAAAACAAGTACAACACATTTAGCCAGAACTACATGTCGGCGTCTCCAATTTACTGCATCTCGTGCGGAGGAAACTGTAATTCAAAATGAACGGCGCCGGTTGGTACATATTGGCGTGTGCCATAGTCGCAATAGTCAGCCAGAAAAAGTAATGTTTCCACGAGCAACAAAAAGTAATGTCCAGATTCTGGTTTTCAAGAACACATTTTTATAATAGACTTCGGATGTGGGCACGGTTGCCCGTGATGTCAGCTGCTGTCCTCTCTCTCTCTCTCTGTCTATCTGTCGACTTCTGTACGCAGTTCACAGAACAGCTGCTTCACGACGCTACGGAATAAAAAAAATGAAAGAGCGGTTTCTTCCAACATGAATATGACCTCGATTCCCAGCTGCACAGTATTTATGTACGAACATTATTTCTGTCTGTTTCTTGTTTTGTCACCCGGCTCTTTTGAATGCCAGTGACGCTTTTTGTTCGGTCACGCGTCTGACGTCTGACGCGTCTAGTGAACATGGCTCTGCCATTCGTATCCAAACTTGACGGATTTTATTACTACCGCGCTCTGCTGAATCACCCTGTGCGCGTCTGCTTGTCTGCGTCTTCTGCTAAGTGATGTGCCAGCGCTAGTTTCGCGCATCTCGTCATGGCCGGCTTGTGTGACAATAAATATCCAAAAAACGAAAACATTGCTGTTAGCCCGAATGACTCAAGCGACGTAGACCGCCTTGACGACTATCAAGATGCACCATTTTTGGGTGGAAGGTTAGCTTTAAACCAGGAGAGCGAGCTCACCTCTCCCAACCCTGTCGACGCGAACCACGTCGAAACTTCGTGCCTTGTTAGCAACCGCACATCTACAGGTAGGTGCCAAAGTCTGCTGCACTCCGTAATGCGCGGCGGCTACGTCACAAGGAATATGCGCAACATGTTAGAATGGTAGTCGGGAACACAAGCGCAATTTTGCATTGCATGGGCTGCAGGCGTTTTCTTTTCGCATTTTTCTGCTCGCAACAGTATTAATGGAAACATAATAACATCGACACAGAAAGGAATTAGTTAATAGTAATAGCACTGCCCTCGAACCTTCGAACTATCTATAACATATCTCTCATTTATTATGCATTTTGTTCGATATTTTTCCATTGCGACAAAAAATTTATTCGTTACATTTCTTCAATATGTCTAGAAGTCAGCCCAAATGCAAATGAACAACCTGCTGCTGCAAGAATTACTGCAAGGCAGTGCACACGAGGAATGTCTATCGAAGAGACGAAAGAATATTTTGCTGTTCGGGTAAGAACAAAGCTTTTCCGAGCATGCTGCTTCTCATTGTGGTATAGCTGATAACAGTGTTATGTACTGGGACCTTATGGATACATTTGTCTAAAAAATTACCAGTGTTTGGTAGACAGACCTCAAATAAACCCAAGCTGTCGAACAAGTGATATAAAAAGAGAAAGTATGTTGCAACTTCAACAATGCTGTAATTATCTAGGACCACCGATATATATAGTCAGAGTTGTAGCATGTCACGTTCACATGAATCCCAATAGACGTCTCCCTGTTTGTAAACAAATGACGTCATAGTGTTCGACAGTGCCACCAATTTGGTAGAGCTGAACTACCCTCGAAGCTAGGGGCGAACAAGGTCGTGCCTGAAAGCCATGGTCTTGAGGGAATTATGATGGTCCCTGAAAGTGATGCGACTTTCGGTCCTACTTTTCTTTCAATAGTAGGCAGCGAACAAGTGCCTATTCGTGGAACCCAGCCCTCCCCTTCCGATTTGTTTCGGTTTCAGTCTGTCTACCAACGTCATGATTGACGTTTTTTGGGCAGAGGTCCATTAGGGATATTAGTTCTACCGTCAAGCTCCGTCAAGTAGACTGTGTGATACTCCTGGGATAAATGGATATTTCATGATAAATGTTTCCACAGGATGGAGCCATTGAAAAGGCTGCAGAGCAGTGTAACCCTGTCCTATTGCAACACTTAGACGGTGAACTCAGAGGAGTATGGCTTCTAACACAGTAAGGCTCTTGCATTCCTTGCCCTAAACACAAAAGTAAGGTGCAAACAAACCAGAATAGATTCAATTGAGGTAATACTTCCTTGGCACTCATGGGAAAAGAGGGACACAAGACAGAGCGCTATGTGAGTCTTATGCGAGTCAAAGCACGCGTCTTGTTCTGAGTCTGTGCTGTGTCCTGTGTCCAGACCTGTAAAAATTACTTTTCAGGAGCAATTGAATTACAGTTGTAACTACACGCTCATAAGAGTAATTAAATTTCACTTATAATTACAAAATTGTATTTGTAAGTGGATTACAATAACAATTAATTCAATTAACATAAAAGTAATTGAGCTATGCAAGTTACATTAATTTTAATACGTAATTGTGATGTATAACTTTATGCTTCTTCCCTGAGTGATGCAGCACAGGTATTGAAATATTTATTGAAAGGACGAATGAAATTCGTACTGGGGCAAGGTTCATAAAAATTTATGCTAGCAGCAACAAGGTCCCATATAGTACCATAGAGCATTGACTCTACAAGGTTCCTGGTGACTCAGCGAAAGGAGATGGGGAAGGCCTGTAGGCATTCTGTGTACATATTTGGTCATTCGATGTTCACGTGTTTGGTCAGGGGTTCTTGGTCACATACGAGGGGCTCTATGCCGGGCGAGAAGCTCCAGGGGAAATTTTCCTCAGATAAGCCGCACCGTTACATAAGCCGCAGTAGACCTCCACAGAACTTTTTTAACAGATAAGCTGTGGATTATATGCAAATAAGGTAGCTCCAGGTGCATTACGTATTCGACTAAAGTAATGAAGTTACAACTACGTAGTACCGAAAATAGTCCCAGAGGTAATTAATCACTGAGAATGTAATTAATTACACTCATTGGGAAACTTGATGTCTTTTCCCTCAGTCTCAAGGAATTGTTAACTTATTCGAATCCCTCATTCCTTTCAAACTCTTTTTTTAAAGTGTTATTCGCTGTGACATTTCAGAATTGACCATTGGGACACAGAAAAAGAACGCCTCTTGTTTCTGACGGACTTCAGCCTGATCATACTGAAGTATGACTTTATCACACTGAAGTTGCTCGACTATCAACGTCTGCACCTCAAGAGTTTTGACAAAGTCCAGGTTGGGCCGCTCACATATCCAGAAAAGTCCATTATGCCGTGAGTCTCCCATGTAATTACAGTAAACACATTTCTACCCCCCCCCCCTTTTTTGCCCCACCTGGAGAACCGAAGTCGCCAAATTTTACTGCACACTCAGCACTACCAATCAGCATCTCATATTCAGAATTTAAAGATCTGCTCTTTCACATGATACCACCTGATTTTAACATGTTTTACAGCTCCTGGTGATAAAACCTGACTTTTATTGTGGAAAACATCCTCAGTATATTAATTTATTTTATTTATTGCATTATTTTCTATTTATTAAACAATTTGAACTATTAAATTATTTTGTTATTTATTAGGGATATTTAATGCACTTAATGATAATACCCCCACCCTACCCGCACTTCTGAAAAAAATAAACAATGTAAAATATGAAAACACAATGGTCTTGGTATGCACACACATATATATGTATGTATATACATATATATAGCTGAAATGAAAAATGAAACACAGACTATGAAGGTACGGGAAGTAAGAAAAAAACGGGATGATTTATTTACATTTAAGATACTTGGAGTGCTAAAAGGGTTGTCTGCATTAACATATTGTCTGCATGTCTGTATTTATATATCTGTAAAAGTAAGTCAAAAAGTGCAAAATCCACTGATATGATGGAGAGAAGCAAACGCCTTTGTTCAGGAGAGGACCCTTGTATTGGCATTGCCCCCCCCCGCCCCCTTATTGTAGGTTATATGAAGATCTACACAGCAGTGCTTTCAGCATCTGGTAGTGTCCATAAGCTTGTTTTACAAAGAGAGTCTTCATTCTATGCGTCATATTTGCGAGAACTTCTCCTCAGAAAGCTGACGGCTTCCAGCTGCGGCAGCGTTCACTCATACAATTCTTTATCCATTGCTCCCAACACATGCTGCCGCACAGGAAAATAAGTGTAGCCATGGATTTCATTAGAGACAAGGTAACGGCTAGGGGTAGGGTGTTGCAGGCTGCCGAGAACTCCCCGTGCAGTGAAGAAGGTTCTCTCCTTTCTCCTACGAGGTGTGCTTTCTGTCTCTTACACTGTCGTCTGCTTTCTGTGGTGGTAAAAGCTGTGGTGTGTGCACGATCTGTATATGTACTGTGGCATACTGGAATGGTTCGTAGCATTCAGTGATGGCATTCACTAACTACCTCACGATGGAGTAGTTTAACTAGTAGTTCAACTACTTTTCAGGGAGTAGTTAAAACTACTACTTTAACTACTGCAGTGTATTTTAACTACATCTATAACTACTTAGCGTTGTCCATCAACATCAATCCCTTGTAGTGTTCTTGGACACCTAAATATGAATCTCAAGCAATGATAAACTTGCTGTTTTATCTGCGGCAGGATTTTTTCTGTGCCTGCTCGATAAACTAAGTTGCAGAATTATTTTGCAGCAAATGAGGCTCCACTAGACGAGTAAAGCTTGCAGCAAGATCGGAAGTAGTTGGTGCCTGCAGTAACCTAACTACTGTAGTTAACTACTCAAA
Source organism: Ornithodoros turicata (assembly GCF_037126465.1). NCBI lineage: Eukaryota > Metazoa > Arthropoda > Arachnida > Ixodida > Argasidae > Ornithodoros > Ornithodoros turicata. The sequence continues at coordinate 15,917,488 of NC_088210.1, read as the reverse complement.
ATAGTAGTTTGACTAGTAGTTCATTTCTGCGAGTAGTTGATAACTACTTTTTAACTACAATCAGGAAGTTGAACTACATGTAGTTAACTACTGGCCATCACTGGTAGCCTTGGCATTTCTGTTCAATGTTTCTGCTTTCTATCTCGACGCTGTTTGTGGCATGCTTCTGTCACATCTTGTCCTGCACATGAGTAGAGAGAGTTGTAAAATGTGTATAAGTCTACTTTTGCAATTTTTCTTTACTACTATACTTAATTCCTTTTGCAGTCCACGTAACCAGGATGGGATTCGTTGTATCTGGGACAACAATGCCACAATACCTTTTGTCAAAGTAAGTGTACGTGAAACTTCGTGAGCACTTCAACAAACTGGGTGAGGAAGTGCGATAATGTGCAATGGTCTCCCACTGGTTTCCGCAAACGATTCGTCGTGATTATACTTCGACAATCCTTCCACACGGTCAGGCCGCACTTGTTGAGAAGGAAAGCGTAAACTGTTGCTTCGTTCATGCGCAAATTGTATTTGTTCTTTCCCCCGAAGGAATGGAACCCGTGGTGTCGTGACATACCGTGGGTCACCTTCACGGCGCACCACCTGTGGGACACTCCAAGCCCATCCGATTACTACGACGTGCACTGCTTCTCGGACTCTCTCGTCGCTGCCGTGATCCAGCTGGACCTCGCCGTGGCGCCCCCCACCGACATTGTTCGTACGCACCACTGCGTCGTGGCCCAGGAGCCCGTCCTCATACGCAGCTATGCCGGAGTGGCAGCAGCATTCCACAATGCGAACAACCTCGGCTTTTTCAAGGCGCGGGGAAAAGTCAGTTTCTGATCTCCACGACGAACCCGCTTAGTTATATTTGATTATAGGTTAGAATGTAACTTCTAACTTGCGCTGCCGAAAGGAAGCCCGCGACACACTCCCTTTTGCTCTTGAAGCTGAGCCGTTGTATACTACCGAAACTAAAAAAAAAAATTATTCTATAACCCAGGTCAAAAGCTCACGAAAGTGGCACGACTCGAATTGCGGGTAATATATGAGTAGGGCCTGACTTTTTAGGGTTAAACCCGTATCCGCCCGGTATTTTACCCCCCGAACGAAATCCGTAAAATTCGGGTTTAACCCGAATCTACCCGAAAACATCCGGGTCGCATGGCACACTCGTAAGCGTGCATTACAATAAAGTTTGATGACATTGCTAAACATTAGTTCCATGTTAAGACAAATTTTTATTAAACAGAAAAAAAAATCACCCGAATACACCCGAATTCCTGACGACAGAATCTGCCGTAACGGGATTTAACCCGAATACACCCGAATTTTCGAATGAAAAATCTCACCCGATATTTACCCCCCGAATTTGGCCAAAAATAAAACCCGAAAAAGTCAGGCATTATAAATATGAGATACCAAAGATGTAGGAATATTGACGATACGCGATTCAGTTGCATTACCATATTTTACTTTCTCTGCATATTGAATGGGAGCCTATAGGGCTTCGTTTTATAATTGATATGCAACCTTTGTGCCTATGTTTAGGTAACCATCTCGTTATTTTATTATTATATGGTGCTTTCAGCACTGTACATCCTGCTGTTAGGGTTACCATTCAATGGAAGGAACAGTTCACAGACTGTATCTACTATGTTGTTCTTATTAACAATGTCCTGGACACTACTGCTACCACATTTAAACTGGCACCCTACCAGCACTGTTGTTGTGCTTCACTGTTGTACTGGCCAATGTCGAGCCGTTGTTGCCGTTGGATGCCGCCAATCTTTGCGTCCTGGGGGCCCCTATTCGTTTTCGTAGCGTTTTTCTTCTCAACTGTAGTGTTGTGTGAACTAATTTTGTTTGAATTGTACCAATTGAAACATCGACTTTCATTTGAGAGCAAGCAGTTTTTGCATTTTAGTGCCCCTTTAAGCATTTTAAGGTGACAAGTGGCATCTATATCTGGGCGGTCATTTTTAAGTCCAGTACAATGAAAAACTCCAGTGGGCTGCTTCTGTGAAAGAGGAGATTTTATGTGGTAACCTAGTCATGCAGCAGCATTGAACGGGATGCAGTGTTGTAAGAGCTTGTATACTGCAGGGTTCTTAGAATAGGAAATATGCAAATTTTGGTCTGTACTAGTCTTTATTTGAAGTCTTGTCTGCCTCTAAATATTACAGTATTAAAACTATGTCAAATTTTAACTATGTAACTGTTAACTATGTAACTGTTAAGCAAAGCGTAAACCAATTGTTACTGTTTGGTGGTTTACAGATTTACAGATTTCAATGTTAATGTTGTGCCCCCTCTTGGATACCAGAAACATACATGCCTTTTTGACAGATAAACATTTTTGGTATGTTACGATATGCATATGAAAGCTAGTTGTTGGACCTGTCACCAGGCAGTGGATCCGGACCCCCAGTTTGGGGGGGGCGGTCTCTTTGTCGAAGAGCGTAGTGGGGGAGGGGAGAGAGGGAAATTCAATATGGTAAGCTGACGGTCTTGGGGGGCGATCCCCCCCTTCCTGGGTCCACCATGGCCTGTCACAGTGTAGTGAGTGTGCCGCCAAGCGGGTCTAAGTGTGACAGGAGTGTTGCACTTATTCTCCCTCACTCCTCTCCTGTCCTTCCCTTTTTGTCCTTATTCCCCAATATCTCCTGCCCAGGCAGGATCATACTTGCGGAGATTATATTTCAGAACCAGCTAATGATTGTGATAGGCAAGCATATCAGATGGGTGTTCCGTTGTCTTGTGATATGTACCGACATTATATAATTTTTTTTCTTTGCACGTATTTACATATTGTGTTCCGTATATTTGTGCATGTGTAACTCTTCATGTCAGAAGTGCCTTAAATGAGGCACTGTAACAGTCTGTTGCATGTCAGTGTGACAAGAATGAGGCTATAACAACATGTTGCTTGTTGGCACTAATGGTGTTTTGAAAAAGAACAACTAGGCTGTGCCGCAACAGGAGCATAAACAATGTTTCTTTCTTTCGTTTTTTTAGGTTTGAAACCTTCAGATTTTGATGGTGAGCTTAAGTGCATTGTATGCATACTACCTATTGATAGCACTCATATCCAGCAAATATTTTTCTGATCGTGGCACCTGACAAAACATGGTTTGTCAGGCCTCTGCTTTTTAGGTTCCCTGGATGCCGCTATGCCAATGTTCCCTATCGCTATGTTAGTGTACATATAAAGTACATTGATCTAGTACTTTGACTGTACTCTAAACAAAGAATGAAAGTAAACTTTAGAATCTAGTCCTTTTCTCGTGAACAGTATTCTCTATCTTAAGAGCTCTCGAAATGGGATGAGGGCAGTGATTTCGCCAACTTGTTCCATACGTCGTTTCAAATTTTTAAAAGAACCATATGAATATGTGTAACCTCACTGCATACTGTTTGCAGTAATATTGCACACAAGTATCAGTGTTCAAGATTTTCAACATGTATTACCCAAGCTTGCAAGAATGTTTTCATGTTTGACACTTCAGAGGAGTGCTTCTTTTTACCACTCACTTTTCGTACTTACCAATAAATGGGTATTTGATGTTCAAAGTGACAAACAGTTGCAGTTCTTAAGCTCAGCTACACGATGGATTTTAGTGGCTGTTTAAATCTATGCTGAAAGGACTTGCAAAAGCTAAGATAGGATTTTAAATGTAATTTAGGTTTGCAATACTATTCCAATTTTCTCTGGCCTGCAAGGATGCAGTTCTATCTGTGGTTTCAAAATTTTTAATTCAAGTTTGCATAGCAGTGTTCAAAATCGACATTGTGTGTGATAAAGGTATTGTGCTGTACATAAGATTGTACGGTTGAAATAACCGTGCATGAGTGTGCTATTTTGTGCGATGACCTAATCTTTCTAATAGATCTGCAACAAATTGGAGGTTAAAAATGTGTAGCGCATGGTGGAATGAAGACTTGAAAATCTTGTACATAGTTGGTAACTGGGGGGTCTTTGAAGTTACAGATGTAGCATGTCAACTTGTGCTCCTGTATTACGAGCATTATGCACACAGCTGGGTCATTTAAGCTTCTTCAGGTTGCAACAGCTCAGTGCAATTCCTAAAAGTCTGGCATTTACCCAACTGCAAAGAGTAGCATAAACTGCAACCATTGACCAAAAGTGATCATATTATGCTGGGAATATTTTATACTTCAAATTATTGTAATGCTTGCTCTGTGTGGGGCAGGTATCACACGTGGTACCACCATCGGTGTCCCTGCGTCCCTTCCGACCCCGTTTTGCTGTCACTGCTGTACTTGCATAATGGGCAATACGTGGCTGTCATCGTGCTTAGAAATTTTTCCACACATTACTAGTCTAAGAATCTCAGTGTCCGCTAGACATTTGGCACGGGGAGATGCCTTTCTTTCCCTATCTCTCCAGTATGGCATATTTTTCCTATATGTCATACCATTGTATATAGGAATGTAAGCTGGAGTAAGAAATATTGTGACATCGCAGGGTTGTAACATTTCTCCTCCGAGATGTTTTCAGAAAGGTTTTGCTTCACACTGTTACGTATCTAATTTTTATCCTTCAAAGCCACAGCTATTTTTCTCTCAAGTTGTAACCATGCATTTTTTGCCCAAGAAAAAGACTTTCTGTTTGTTATACGTAACCTTGAAGCTTAGGGCAACAATAGTTCTGTACATTGTAATGTCGGTGTGTCAGTATAAATCTTTTGTCATTACGGGGATACAATAAAGCAGTCGCCTTTTACGTGATGAATTTTCATGACGGTGTTAAGTACTGCACACCTTATAGAAATGTTCCAGTGAAGCTCACACCACTTTGGTTTTGAAACAACTACAGTCGACGACCAATTTTTCGGACCCGGATTCTTCGGACATGCTCGTTTATTCAGACCTTCGCGGAGGTCCCGCGGAGGTCCCAGGTCCCATACAGTTGATGTACGAGACCGCCCAAAATTTCAGACTCTCTTTGCCCAACCTGCGAATTTCTCTCTTGGGGTGACCGAAATTAGTCTCTAAAGAAATCAGCCAACTAAAATATTCAGCAAAAAAATAGGCAATGATTGTTAATTTTCCATTTCTGGTCTGTTGTAACGCGTTTAAGCACGTGCTGTCCGCCCGCGAGTCGTGCGACAGCGCTGTAAAGCGAACTTCACCTAAAGCACGCACGCGTTAGGTGAAGCCGACTTGCGATCTTGCTTGATGACTGCGTTGCCTCTGTCAGTGTGCAGTGACGAACTGTCGTTTGGGGAAACAGAAGCTGATGTTATCAGGCAGAGTTAGACGCGCGTTAGGAAAGCATCGACAAATTTTTCCAGCCTACTATTGCTTAGTAAAGTTCATTTTGAAGCGAAATTCTTTTTTTTTTTTTTTTCGGACTGCTCGATTATTCGGACTTTTGCGCGATCCCCGCAGAGTCCGAAAAATCGAACGGCGACTATATTCGCACATGCTTAATACTGGTAGGTGAAAAAATGTCTCCCCTGAAGCGATCATTTCACGCGTGACAACAAACACAACGCAAGTATCCCGAGCAACAATGTTTATTCTTCCTATCCAAATGTATACGAATAAATTCTATGGAGCGTATATTGCGGGTCTTATGTGCTCCTCGAGCTTTTTGACGAGCTTATCGATATCAACGTCTGGATACTTCTCTTTCAGTAAGCTCTTGTCGACGTCTGGAAACCTCTTCAGCAGTTGCAGGACACGATTTCTGTCTCGAGTCACCCGCCTTTTTTCTTCCCTCGCCTCTTGCTCACGATACTTCCTCAAAAAGTCTTTCATGTCGTTGTCCCGAAAGAGAAGAAAGTATCCGTTTGGGTTTGCCTTTCGTGGCATCACGTGCTCTTGCCTCGCGTACCTAGAAAAATAATTTTTTTTCATGTGCATCGACTGGCTTCGGTTGCACTCAACTACAACTGATACAACGTACAATTTACACCTCTTTTAAGCATAATTTACGCCTCTTCAACCCTTCTGGAGAAGGGTGGCAATGCAGAGAGGCCTGTCGTTGGTCTCCTATGAACACAGTAATTGTAAAAAGCCTCTGTCGCGGAGAAGACGTGTGGTCTGTGAAACGGACAGCACCACAGTGCTGGACGTGACAAACAGAACAACCGCCATTATGTGACGAATGCTGCACTGTTAGCTCATAAAGAAATGAAAACAAAAGACAAAGTAGGCAAACTTGAACATTCAAGCTTCTGGCAAAAAAAGTTTTTTTGCAAAAGTGTTTTTTATAATCTGTAGGTTGCAGGAGAATGTCAGATGTCTCGGGATGTGTTGACAGGGCAAGAGACTTGCGGCAATTTCCTCTCACACCCTACCTTTGTCAGGTTTACTGCTCAGAGCAAATTGGTGGATCTTTCGCTCCAAACAAACACCGAATACCACACACTGTGACGGTACATTCAGTGGATCCTACCACATCATTCTAAATTTTTGCAAAGTTACCTCGTTCTTTGTTACGTGCACATTAATTGATTTTCTTTTTTTTTACATTAAAATTTTCTTCACTTACTCTCTGACAAGACCGTAATCGTTCTCTCTCAGCTCCCAAGGTTGTTCACCGGTCTCTCCAGTCTCGAGCAGATAGTAAGCCCTGTTGCGTTCCCGGACGACCGCTTCCAAGTTTGCCATGCTGTCCTGCACCTGTTCCGACATTTGCGCGTTCGGCATTAAAGTCAACTTTCCCGTGCCCCTCATTCCTCGCCTAACCTTGTCGATTCGCTCGGGACTCGGGAACAGCTCTACTGCTTCTTCAGCGGCGTGCTCCATCGTTAGCAGCATGTTGTACTCCTTGAGCAAGACGTACCTGTAAGAATTTTTTTTTTTTTAAGTTGGAAAATCTTTTGTTCTTCACTAGACTTTATTGTTACCAAAGTTTATGCAGGTCAGAGTTGCTCTTGATGCGTAACTCTTCTTTGGACCAAGATTTTCCTAGAAACAAAAGTTCACTTCACACTTTCGCTTTTCATTTTTTAGGGTATTCTTAGTTTACCCGACTTGACTTCTTGTGCTCCCCAGTTTTCTTTTGGCTCGAAGAATTCCATGAGATCCCTGTGCACGAAGGATGTACGCAGGTTGTACGTGGGAGAGGTAGAGAGGCATCTGAAATGCATGGCACTGCGTTAGTTGGGTGGAGATAGATGAAGGCAGGTCAATGTGGGGTCTGCGGCAAGAATGCGGCACAACAAACGGCTCGCTCCACAGAATAAGCCAAAGCGAATCCACACTTCTAGTGGCCCATGGCAATCACTTATACCACAGCCCAAGCTCGCTAGCTCTTGGATTCACTTTGTGTGACCCTGTATCAGTCGGTGCACGTTGTGCAAGTAGTGTGTATTTCTGGTCTCCCTATTTTTCGCGTGTGGACAGGTTGCTTCTTGTCCTTCGATTCGTGTGCTCATTCTACGTGTGTCAAAATTTGTGTAGCCACAACCGTCTACGCAAGTACTGTCAGGTAAGAGCAATAAATTTGTTGTGTAAGGGTACCTCGTTGCACTTGTAGCAGAGGACAGTACGTGCCCAACCGTCCTTCCTCTAACAGCACTAAAACAGAGCCCAAAAGAACGCTGTAGGTTATGCATAGTCTCACATATCACACCAGCGCACACTGGTATAAATAAGGTATCACGCGCGAAATGCAAACTTTCTATGCAAGCAAAGCAGCAGAACGCCGCTAATGGATTCTCTTGGATCAAACTGTTGGCTATCGTGGATTCTGTTGGCTATAGTCGACTAATGATAGACAACGGTAGTAAATAGAGAACAATCAATATTATCGGACGCCCTTGATATTGATTATCCAATTGCAAAACGAATGAGAAGAATACGATAGTATTTCAAATTGTTATCGCGAAGCCGTAGGTGACGCCATAGGCAAAGGTCGTGTCCGTGGCGCTCAACCTAAGCCAACGCAATCCAAGTCCACTTTAGTTTCATTGCTGGATAGCGGGAATTTTAAAGGGTACATTTCTTTGTGCAATTTCAAGTTACATGTGCGACCAGTTTGGCGTGTCAACCGAGACTGTGTTAGACCAGAACGTATAGTGTTCTTCACCACACATTAAGAATTTGTACCTTAGTAACCCCACCTCACTCAAGAAATGTCCAAAATGGTAATATAGCACCCATCTAAAGCAGACGGCGATGAGGTGAGCACTTTGTATCTAGTGGATCATATCCATGCGGATATCCTGCTTCCTTGTCGTCTCCATTAGAACATCTCTACGTCTTTGTCCACCACTTATCCAACCACGACGAAACTAGATCACTCAACGTCCACGAAGTATTGTTCAATGTCTTGATTTTAGATAAATTTTGCTAGTGCATAACCGAGTTTAATTTCACGTTTGAAGTGTATTTATCTTGTGAGTGGTTAAGAAAGTGAATGACATCTTCCGAGCGCCGTAAAGATGTCTCTAATGCCAAAGCCGAAAACCTGTCCCCAGTACAAGGACACGAAATCACTGAAATCTACCAGTTACACATTGTTGCTTAGAGAGTGATACCGTTTGATAAAGCGGCATTCCAAGTTCTGTAAATACCGCACCCAATCAGTGGCGTACATTTGGGAGAGGGAAACAAGAGGAAAATATTCCTCGCCCATAATATTTTACTGGCTATACGCCACTGCAGCCAATCAACGGATAAGATGCTGAGTCACGTACGCCGCCATTGGGTCCGGTTGGTACGATGACATCGCGGTGACGCTATCAGCGGTGTTCTAACCAGCTCGCCTGGATCAGTGGTTAGCGTTCTGACCACGTCACGTCGAATCCCGGTGCCGGCTGTGTTGTCCGGGGTTTTGGCTTGGTTTTCATCGGACGAACTGTTTCGGAAGCACCACCTCTCCTAACACTATATATACTATTATGTCTTGCTTTATTGGTTACGCTTACATGTTGTCTCATTTCACACGTTATGTCTCTCATCCATTCCGAAAGTACCAATATTTCCATGCAATACATTCAATGAGTTTCGTATTTCAATTATTTACTTCAAAATAATAGGAGACGCATTCATCCTCGTTTTTCTTTCATTCCGAGCAAAACACCGGATATACGTGGGTGTCCGATGGGCAAAATAAAAAGCATGACATGCGGGGCGGCGTTGATTGGGAATGAGGGCTAGGCACCCTACTGATCTATATGAATAAAGGTTGAATGGCAGGTGAGAGAGAAAGAGAGAGTGTGTGTGTCCCGCGGGGGAGAGGTGCGGTCACTGGCCGCCATATTAGCGGGCTTGAAGGAATACGAAGTTTACATTATCGAGAAACGGAAGTTGGGAATGGTCATTGTGCTTTTGAGCGCTCGTGTTATTGACCTCTGCGTTGCTTTATTTATTTATTTATTTATTTATTTACTATACCCTCAGGGCCTCAAAGGCTTTGCTTCAAATTGACGTATTGATCATACGTTATGGATTGATATGTACTGACGGTAGTTTTGTTTTGAATTGCGGTAATCCTTGCCGTACAACCACCCCGTATGGGTCGAAATGGTAGAAGTACAGGAAATGTGGGATGTCTTCTGAGAGGACTTCTGTGTGGCATTCAGGCAGCCGCTCGGCGGGCCAGTCGGCAATGCATGGAAGCTCGCTCACGATGTCTTCCTGCTCCGCACATGTCTACAACGATTTCATATCTATGTAGCATGGACAACTGTTCGTCTTCCAACATGTCTGAGACGGCGGAACATTATTTGTCGCGCTGTTGTATATCGCTGTTACTACAGAGCAGGATTGCGTAAATATACGAGGAACAAAGCAGCAGGAAGCAAGCAGCGAGCCCTTGAAAGTCCCTCCGCGACAGTTCCTTCTGTCTCTGCGTCCCTGTTGCCAGTGCCCCTTTTTCTCAGGCTCCAGGAAATACTATACCTTCGTCACAGATATTTCAGCTTCCAACAGCCTTATAGGCCATTGCGAGGTTCCTGGAACCACTTCCGCTAGCCGGCATTACAACTGCGAAAACAATTGTCATTGTTGACCGCGGAAATAAATTATCGAGTGTGGACTCGCCGGTGCCGGTCAGCACTTCGGTGGCTCCGACTGTGGGAGAATGGTCATCTTCCAGTCCGTGAGGGCAGGGCTCCGCTCGCTTACGAGTGGCACAGCACGCGTGGCCATGTCACGTCGAGACTGGGAGGTACTCGGGTTCGAATCTCGGTGCCGGCTGTGCTGTCTGGGGTTTTTCCTGCGTTTTCCTCCTCGTCCTCTTTCGCTACGTCGACATAGCGGAGTTCGTCTGCTAACGCGATTCGCCTTTCTGCGAAACTCGCAGATGATTGCAGCTGTCTTCGCAAATTTAAACCTGTAGACTAAAAGCGGAACACGCTTTCCAGGAAATCAGTCTTGACAACGATATGGGACCATGTCGCGTTTTATTTTGTCTTCCCATTTAGTATATGGGGGACGTTTACTGCTCGCAGACGACAGTGGCTGCCCATGAAGCTGACGGTGGCTCGTCTTCACCGTTACGACCGCTGAAAGCACGTCCGTGATTGGCTACGGCCGTTGGAAACACGATCCTAATTGGTTGACATAGTTGTTGCGTCACGTCGACGAACAAGCAGGCTTTCTGTAACTAGGTGGTGTTGGCTCAGGATGCACATTCCCTCAGAGCTTTAGTCGTGACGTAATGGCAAGCTCTTTCATTAGCACCACCACTGCGCTTACACCATCAGCTCGTGCAGAGATCAGATAGCGACTATAGTCGCTATCTGATCTCTGCCCGTCTCTTGCGTCATTACGTCCTACACTATACTACACATTGGAATAATTCAACTCCTACAGGTTAGCTCCGCCCACAAAGCTAAAGACGCAATGATGATTGGCTTAGGCGGGAACATCCCCGGCTCACAACGTATAGTGCGCCCGCGTGCTGCAAACTGTTGCATGTACACTGATGATGTTGCGAAAACACTCAAACACTCATCGAAGACGACGTACGCGTGCGGACTACATTACCCGTCGGCGGAGGGATTCCTCTGTGACTGCAGCTCTTTATGTTGTCTCGTAGTGTACTGCCCTTCGTGGCGACTCTTCCGAGTTTTCAGGATTGTTCGCTTGCGTTTCATTGCGCAGCGTTGTTTTTACTTCGACACAAGTTATATGCCAAATAAATGTGAAATACAATTATTTTTCATTACAGCAAAGGAGCCAATAGACACAATACCGGAACTCACCCGACTGCGATATCACGGCAAGCATGTCCGCCAGCGTGGCGGCCGCGGGAGAGGTCACGTGCTTACGAGAACCAATAGGAATGTCCGACGGTCTTGCTCCTTTGACGTCAGTTGCTGGACACGGAAGTTTGTTGAATGGTTTAGAATCTCGCCAAGGACGACACGTATAGAAAAAGAATTATTTATTCGCAACTAATCTGGCGTGCATTACAGCGAGTGCACCATATACGTATAATGAAAATCCCTATAACGTGCCAGTCAATCGCTCGGCTGTTAGTGCGTTTGTTTATCTTCCATTTTTTCCTTCTTTCTTTCTTTCTTTCTTTTTGATTATTCCCGCTTCGCTTTTGTCGCGGACCTATGAAGTGTGCAGCTTCACAGGCACGACATTGTTATGCTTTATGGTCAGATATTCGATGACCTACGCACCGCATTAATCCATCAATACTTCCTCTTACAACTGATTCAGTGCGCGGTCACACTTCAAACTCGAAACGGATTTCCTACTCCATTTCCGCGTTTTTGTAAAAACACGCCTCGCATGAATTTGCACTCCGCAGTCCTCGATGTTCGCGGCCGCGTCCTCACGTAGCCAACGATCGCCCATTTCAATGTCAGATTCTCGGTAAAAGAAAAAAAAAAGGCTATCCGACGCGGACATTGACCTCTGCAGGCTACGCCTGCATTGTTTAATCATGAGTATAGCGTATCACACTTTTGAACGTCATCCCCGACACGGGAAGCTTCAAGTCGTAGACGTTGGGGGTCGCACTGAGTGGGCGATCTGCTCGGATCGATGACAGCCGCCGAACACAGGGCGGGGACGTCGAGGCAGCAGCACTTGGAAACAGGTGTGCGTGTTGCAGGAGTGTTCCCGGGCATTCAACCCCCGGTGTGAGTGCTGTGAAGCCATGCCAAAGCCCTGACTTTACAGCGCACGGAGCGGACGCCGTTGCTGCTTTCGGTAAGGTAAGTGCGATGCAGGATAAATGTCATCCTCGATGCGTATCATCCTCATCCTTGTATTTCGTTCATTCATTTCAAATTTTGGACTAGTTTTTAAACGAATTTCGTGGGGCCTTTCCGCGTGCAGAAAGCGGTCGGGTCACGTGATATCGGAAGATGCGCGATTTGTAGCAGACGACTGTTGTTAGCTTCGCCGCGAAGATGCACGATTCGTAGCAGACGACTTCTGCTAGTTTTGCCGCAATGGAACGCTTGTCTTTTTTTTTTTTTTTTTTTAGCGCCGAAGTTTTATATGCCGAAAGCAGTTTGCATTGCGGACATGCTTAACATATTTTTCTGTTTATTTGCTCGTAGCACGTGTTTTTGCAGGTATCGATTCGGGCGGTCGATATCGCCCGCTAAGAAACAGCAAAGCGTGGGATTCTGAGGCTTTGCGGAACATGGCGTGTTAACCCGCTGATTATGCTGGCGGGTCGTCGATTGCGTGTGCACGAGGTTTGTGAATTGCGGAAGAGAACACAGGCGCGGCGCTTGCTTCTGTGCGAAAACTCTTCGTGCTTGTCGGTACAAGGAAGTCACAGAGGATATGTTTTGGATCCCAAAAAGGTAGTGCGCGCGTGAATGTTAGGTACAACCGTGTATTATTAGCACCATTTAATACAGATCATACAACTTGGACATGCTGATAAAAACGCCGATGAAATTTATTTTTTTATTTTATTTTTTTGCGATAGCTAGCGGAAGGGTGGGAAACCAGAAAGGTGCTGGCCCATTGATACCTGCCATTTCAGAGACCGTATGTATGTGAGTTATTTGCTGTACCATTTAAATATCGATTTAAGGTTCCGGGTACCTTTTAGTTATTATCGCTTTCGAGAACATTCTTGTTCTTTCTTTTTTCAACATGTCGTATTTTGTGTGTTTAGTAGAATGCCGGCGAAATGTCAACAACTTAAAAGCTTACCAGGTGTCAACGTTCTTGTAGGATAAAAATTTATTACAGTTCATTGTGGACTTTGCCTTACGAGCCCACTTTGCGCGCCTCAACGGTATGTGTAAATCCATGTGTTTAATGTGATATTGTCGTCCAAATATTAAATGCGCAAACCTTATTTACTTGCCTCCGCAGCACGCTGTCTCTGTGTTAACCTAGGGAAAAAGAGGTCGCTTTCACAAAGCCCGACGTTTTTCACCAAACGGTGAATTTTTCTCGAGAGGTGCAGGCGGTTACCATGGGAACTGGAACGCCTCGCGCCTTTCACGAAGAGGCACGCGCGTCGTTTTTGCTATAATACCTGTTATCTTTGTGGGAGCTGAGGGAGAGAGAATGGGCACCTCTCTCCCAGAGCTAGATTTCTTCTTTTTTTTTTCAGTTTGTGATAAGATAACTTTCGAACGCGGAATCACATGGGCGGCGGGCTTCGATTTTCACATTCAAGAGACAAATCCCTACATTTTCTAACGTGATTCCTTCAAAGGAAGTAGAGACATTTCTCAAAAACGCCTAAAAGTGTTCCCCAATTGCCTGGGCTTCAACCGTATTACAGACGGACGCTGAAGCACGTAGCAGCAAACGAGATAGTATTTGGGGACAGTCCCGGGCTTCCTTGACGCATTTGAACATTCCGTACGCAGGGTCCAATTACGACAATTGCCATGATACGCAGTGTGCAGTTGACAGCAGCCCCTTCTATGCTTAAGAAGCCAGAAGATACAAGCAGGTATTTGTGCCACGGACATTATTATTGCTTGACTCAAATGCTGTATGAATTTGAAATACATGTATATATATATATATATATATATATATATATATATATATATACAGGGTGTCCCACCGAAAAAGGGCCAGGGGCTAAAGGAAAAACGGAGTGCTCTACACAAATGGAACCAACTGTACGTGCTTGGCAGTTGTGGGGTCTATCCAAAAGTATTTTTTGCATCGCCCCTTGTCAATTAATTAGCGGTAATTAATTTTCTAACTTTTTAATTATCAGTTTTAGCTCTCGGATGTGAATGAGGAAGTTGTTGTGCATGTCGAAAATGACGCAAGTGAAGTGGTTCGAGGTTGCTATGGCTTGTGGTTTCGTTTTTCCCCGGGTTTAAAAATTGGTTTCAGAAGCCGCGCGCACCATAGAGCGCTCCCCATAACTCGGCGCCCGCGCGCGATGATTGCAGTGATAGGTGTGCCGTGACAAGGGGCGATGAAAAAATATTTTTGGATAGACCACACAACTGTCAGGCACATACAGTTGGTTCCATTTGTGTAGAGCACTCCGTTGTTTTCCTTAGCCCCTGGCCCTTTTTCGGTGGGACACCCTGTATATATATATATATGTATATATACTTCCAGAATTACTTCCGGTGTGACGGAAGTAGACATGCTAGATGGAGGAAGCGGAACAGGGCCCTGCAACAGCGCTGCGTACGAGACAAATCACATAAATGTGGACCATCACAACGCCGCGTTCTCGGCCATGAATTGCATGCGGCAAAAGGGACAGCTGTGCGATGTGGTCCTAGTAGCTGCTGGAAGAAGTATTCCAGCCCACAAGGTGGTGCTGGCTGCGAGCAGCGCGTATTTCCACGCCATGTTCAACAGTGAGTGCATTTTTAAATTAAGTAAAAGCATTTCTCAACATCTGCACTGACTCTATATATGTCTGCTGGTTTCGAAGAAAATGTCGCTGCCTTGTCAACGGGAATACGCCCTGTTGGCATAGGTCGGCGCTTTTCTAGAAATTCATTCAACGTAATGTCATATGTAGGCTTTGCTCACAGCCTATCACATCGACATCAACTTCAACATCATCTCGCAACCCGTCACTCAACATTACCTTATTCGCCACCATTCGGCTTAATTTCTCTCCGCAGGTGACATGAGTGAAAAACTGAAGCCGGAAGTTGTGCTGCATGACGTTTCGTACACGGCTCTCCAACTTCTGGTAGATTTTACGTACATGGGTGAAATCGTTATCACTGAGAGCAACGTCCAGGTAATCGTCAAGTCATTGCAAAAAAAAAAAAAAACTTGATGGTACAGATCTAATTTTCTTTCACTGCTTTTACTCGTATAACAGGGCCTATTACCCGCAGCGAGCCTTCTTCAAATCCACAGCGTGCGAGAAGCCTGTTGCAAGTTCCTCCTACGACAGCTGCACCCCAGCAACTGTCTTGGCATCCGTAGTTTCGCAGATGCGCACGCTTGTCAAGAACTGCATTTCAAGTCTCACCGCTATGCGCTCCATAATTTCCAAGAGGTTTCCCAGACAGATGAGTTCCTGCTGCTCTCTCTGCAAGAGGTCATTATAATGATTTTTGAACGAGCTAGAACCGAAAATGTAAGGAACGAAAACTGACCTGCAGGTTGCGGTTCCTTTAAAGCGCAGGTGGAAGATTTGATATCGAGCGATGAGCTTAACGTGTCATCTGAAGAAGCCGTGTACGACGCTACGGTTGCCTGGATAAAGCATGATATGGCAACACGACAGAAATACACAAGCAAGGTACCAGAGAGTTTTACAGTATAGGGGACCCAAGCGCTTTGGGGGACCCAAGCGCTTTGGGGGACCCAATAAAATAGCGTCATCTCCGATGCATCTGCCCAGAACCCAACTGCGCTTTGGGTGCATGTTTTACGTAAATAGCTTGAGACCACAAAACTGGCTCGCGTCGCTCTCGTGGTCGGCGAGAATCCACGTGAACGTGTCGTCTGCAAACAGCCGAGAACATTTACAACAGAGAAACGGTTTCGTTTTACGATATCAATTATTTTTACTGCTAATGACCCTATATTCCTAGGAAGACGTATCTTTTATTTCCTGATTTCTTTTGCTTTTGTAAATCTCGGTTGTTAGTCCTTGCGGTGCCCCAAGCGAGGAACGCAAGCGCGCTGCTCTGCTGTGCTATCGAAAATCCTTTCAGTCCTGCGCGTGGAGAAGTCGCTGCATGAAGTATAGCGCTTGCGTTTTGGGTCCCCTATTCTCATACAACCTATTATAAAATTCTGCGCAATTGTTATATCGCTTGCGAAATGAAATTATGCGGCACAAATGGCATCTTTCATTGCAGCTCCTACAGCACTGCCGCCTACCGCTCATACGGCGCGAATTCTTGCTGTCTCGAGTTGGAGACGAACCTCTGGTACGAGGCAGCGAAGAAAGCAAAGATCTGCTAATTGAAGCCATGAAGTACCACTTGATGCCTGAACGTCGTAGCGCTATGTGCAGTACCAGGACTACCCATCGTCGTCCAGAAGGACTTCGTTCCTATCTGTTCGCAGTCGGTGAGAAATCTTATTGTGTATTCACACGAGCGCCATTCCCACGGAATATTGTAGTGGAAGACAACAACAACAAAAAAAAAAAAACTGCCCAAGGGGCACAAGTTGCACCGCATGTTTTGTTGAGCATTCGCGCGGCGCTGGAACACTGGAAGTGGCGTACTGCGCACGTAGCAGACGACACCGTCTGCGTCTTTTCCTGTCGTCTGCTACGGAATATCCTACGCCGCGGGATATTGTTCACGGTTAGCAGCACTAACGCCACCTAGAGTAAACAAAGCCTGATCCCTTAAACGACGTGACATTGTCGCTAAGAGTTCGCCAATCACGACCTGCTTTTAGCGGCCGTAGCTATCGAGACGATCCGTCATCAGTCATATAAGCACCCACTGTTGGCCACAGGAAGCCCATGTTTAAAATGGTCTGCGGCGGTTGGTTGAAGCAGACGACATCCCTACGTTACATCTCCACGTCGCGAAGGAGTGAGAGAAGGCATTAAGCAGGCCTTCTGTATCTAGGCAGCGCCACCTGGACCAGCACCATCTTTCGCACGTGGACACAGTTGCCGCGAACGACTTCGAACACAGGCTTTTTGTGGCTTACTAGTGGCTGCCCGTGCGGCTCATGGTGGCTTGTCGATCAAGCTTTGCTTCTAGGTGGCGTTGGCAGTGCACGAAAAGACGTGACGTTGAGCGCTCGTGCTTACGTGGCAGCAGAAAGCTATGACGTTTTTCGCATCTTTCGTTGAAGTATTTGGGGAATGTCGCTGGTGTGAAACATATACGGCTACTAACGTGTTCTGCTTAGAACGCAATTGTTTACGTGGCGCATTTAAATGCAGGTGGAGGGTCTCTCTTTGCGATTCACAGCGATGCGAATACTATAACCCTCGCACCGACCGGTGGTGCCCTTTCGCTCCGACGATACACAGAAGGTCTAGAGCTGGAGTGGCATCACTAAACCGGATGGTCTGTGCTATTGGAGGGTAACTGCCTATGTTTTCTTATCATTCGTGTCATTCTTATCAACTTTTAGTTGATACGTACGTAGCCCTTAATTTATTATTTTTGATTTGATTATTTTTTTTAATTTGTGAACATTAACGGACAGTGGACACACGCGAGGACGACGAGAACACAGCACAGTAAAAGAAACTCAGAGTGCCAAAAGAAAAAAAAGAAAACGAAGATAAACTCGAAACAGATAAATGACTCGTGGCATGTAGAGGACCATTCGTGGTGTCCATGGTGCAATACTGGTCACTGTTAGGTTGTCCTCTAATTTAAATTTTTTTAAAAATATTTGTATGTTTATAAAGATATATGGTGATGTCAGCAGAGTCCAAAAGCGCACAAATAACAAGGAGAAGTAACAGCTTAATTTTTGTATATATCAAAAGTGGAAACGCTCTCCTATTAGGAAATACATGGTCTATATGAAAAAAAAAAAAACTACGTGGTGATGCGCGTTACAAATACTATTTTTATAGCTTCCTAAACACGTGTTTTGTGCACAAAGCAAAGTGAGCACTCTGACTCAGCGGACAGATTCAAGCAACGTACTCATTGCGCTCAGAGGAGTAAGCGGGAGGGGAGAATCTCCTGGTCAGCTCGCGTGACGTTTCGGCCCGATGGTCACGTGTGAGCGCCCTCTCCCACACCTCCTCCTCCTCCTCCTCTTCTTCACGTGTCCAGGAGTGACCGAACTAAACCATTTACAGAGTTGAGATGGCGCCAAAGGAACGCCCTCGTGTCGTCATGATGTCGTCACGTTGGTTTCTCTGCGCGGTAATTTCAAACCGCGTGTATTGCATACATTTATATACCGCTCAAGTTGGCGATGAACAAGGCAAGCGAGTAGTAACCTCAAAATAGAGGAAGGCACAGACAACCACATCAAATTCTTGAAATGCACTTAAATTATATTAAACGAATTTATGTAAATTAACTTTAAAATCTTAAATTAGAAGATACACTGCCCGTGGAAGCAAATATGTACGAATTAACGCTTGGATAGCGAACTTACCCCTTTAAAACTGTACACCGCAGGAACTTGATTGAGTCATTCCTCCGACACAGGTTCGACGGCACGAAAGACCTGTCCTCGGCTGAGTGGTACAACCCACAAACAAACGCATGGACGTTGCTGCCCAGTCTTGGGACGAAGCGTAGCTGCTTGGGCATTGCATCACTTCACGGTTTGCTCTATGTGGCAGGAGGCTATGATGGGGCTTCCTGCTTGAACAGCGTGGAGCAGTTCGACCCACTCGTCGGCACTTGGAGCTCCTTGTCTGGCATGGAGTACCGTCGTCGCTACTGTCGCCTCGCAGTGTTGGGTAGGCTCACTCGTCCTAATACGGGACCCATAGCGTATTGGGGCCCCTAAGAAATAGCGTAGTATGCCCAGAATTGAAATCGAGTTTTGAGTTTTGCGTGCACACGCTATATACTTCGTAACATAGCGTGGGACACGGAGTCTACTCGAAGCTGGCTTCCGCCGCTCTCTCGGCCGGCGAGAATCTGCGTGAGCGTGTCGTCTGCAAACGGTCGTCTGCAAACGTCTACAAACGCGTGTCGCTGTCAATCTTTTCGACCGTTTGCACACGACACGCGTTAAGTAGCTGCTCTCTTACTCCTTCTTGGGAGCTCCCAGTTTCCCACGCGGAAACCCATCTATGAAACGGATACCACTGTGTTGGGCATCGGCCAACAGTCTACCTGGCTAATTTTTTTCGTTCCAAAAGTGCTTAGATATTAACTAAACGAATTTTAAAGATCAGCGCCACCTCTCCGCGGTTGCGGAAGCTCCAGCGGCGTGACGTCACTCCATAAGCGAAGGAGTGAGAGGGCGGTGCGGAGAGGAGGAAAGGTGCCGTCCAGACGCCCGCGGCATTCCTTTTCTCAAAGGCGTGCCACCATTGGCCGGTTACAAAATGACGTTTTCGCGTTTTATCAGAGAGGGAATTCCGGCATACCCTCAATATCCGTCGTCTGCTCTTGTCATGCATTTCGTCGAATAAGAGTGAAACTACACCAGTATTTCGCGTGGGATTTTCGATACCGTGGTGAGTGGTTCGCGAGGAATTAAGTGGCACCTTTTGTTGTGTATTTTTTATTGTACAAATGCCCGTACGCAAAACAAAACAAAAAGAGATAGACAGAAGTTCCCCCTATATTCTAATTTTTCGGTAATTTCACGTTCCACCGAAGCAAGAAGTGTGCATCACTGTAGCGTGATTAAGTAATGACCACAGTACGCGATTAGCGGGGTAAACTTCTAGAAAAAGTATTTACATCGAAGCAGAAATCTTCAACAGCGTAACTGTATACGTCTGACCGATTGTTTCGCTTGAGCAATTTATATTCCCGGCTACTTCTGCTCTCCTGCTGCTGCAGGTGGTGCCACTGAGGTGATCCGTTAGTAATGATAATTAATGGTGTCATTAATCAAATAACAAAATGAAGCAGTTTAAGAAATGTGCAGCCCCAAGCTATATATACTTATATGTATATCCTATAGCATCTGTATATCTTGCAGACGACTGCCTCTACGCTGTTGGTGGGCATGACGGCGCCAACTACCAATCTTCGGTCGAACGGCTCGACCCAAGGGTGGGTATAGCTTTGCCTTTTTTCTTGTACAGCGGACGTCATACGTAACTGTAACGTCCGAGCGCGTGGCCTGCGCGAATGCCAGCGCCGCGGGGTGGTGGCCGCTGGGTCTGAGAGGCCGCAGTGCTCACAGCCGATGGCGATTGTGTGTGCGAAGCAGGGACTGATTGTAAGTGCAAGCCAGCTTGCCGAGCCAAGACGCTTGCCAGAAAATCACTTTTGAGAAAGATTGAGACAGCTTTGCGCGTTATTTCTAAGCTTTCCCATGACGTTCAATCACAACTCACAGACGACGGCGGTTCTTCTCCATGCCCACGACCGCTGAAAGCACGTTCGTGATTGGCTACGGCCGTTGAAAACACGATCCTGATTGGCTGACTCTTAATTGTTACGTCACGTCAACGAGTGCGCAGGCTTCCTGTATGTGGTGTTGGTCTAGCATACCAGTAGGGTGCTCTAGTAGATCGGAAGCACTCTACGAGAACGATACGAAGAGAAGAGCTGTCGAATCAAAAATCAGTAACGTGATATCAGCCACTTCAAAGGAACAAGACGAATGGCCTATGAATTTTTCGGAACAGTTATCGCGCACACCTTCCGATCTACTATAACTCTATAGGTGCTGCGGGAAGAATGTGGGAATGTAGCAGTGATTAGGTGTGTTGCGCAGGAGGGCAAATGGCACCTCTTGCCATCGATGAACAGCCGTCGCAACAGCTGTGGAGTGGCCATCTTGGAGCGGTCCCTCTACGCAGTTGGTGGAAATGATGGCAGCCTTTGTATGAACAGCGCAGAACGCTTTGACCTCGCAGCCAATATGTGGGAACACGTTGCTTCCATGCATTCCAGGAGGTAGGCAATGTCTTGTGTCATCTCCTTTACATATATGCAGTCGCCGACCGATTTTTCGGACTTCTATGGGACTCATAAAGTCGGTCCAACGAGGGGTCCGAATTTTAGACGAAAAAATTTCAAAGGTGCGTTATTCAATATAGTCAAAGAGGACCCAAAAGCTGTTAGTACTATGTATCTGCTCTGCTGCGAACGAACGCGAGAGAACGCTTACGGCAAGATTCTGCGTCACCGGCACCGCCTACTCGCTTGGAGAATCCGAAACTATGACTTTCTGCTCTGGTTCTTTGGAAAATTCGCGGAAGCACGTTGTGTTCACTGACGGCATTAATATTTTGCGTGCGAAGACTTCGATCGAGGTCGATTTCTTAAAAAAAAAACAGCTAGTTTTTAATATTTTACCATGAAGTCCCCTGCGTAAATTTTTCGTTTCCGGCTTCGCTGGAGAACATGGGAGTAGCTGACCCGAAGGGTGAGGGGAGGCCTTTCATCTGCACGTCCCCAGGAAACCCTCAACTCTTTCAGGGAGCCTGAAAGAGAATGAGCGAGGTTCGTATCCTATCGCTCGCGTGTGCTACGTCACCATTACGTCACCGCATTAGATCGGGCCGCGCCTCCAAAGTCACGCCGCTCGGCACATGGCTCATTTTCAGGCGGATTTTGTAAATTAAATTGTGCAATGACCTGACTCCTGGTAGAAGCTTTATGAATGAACCAGGGTTTCGAGTCATGCTAAGCGTCCTTTCATGTGCATGTAAGCTTCGCCTACGCATGGGGATTTGGCATGAATATACTGTGTCGGACTCACTGCCAAAGGCAGTCTAAAGACAAGTTCGAGCTGAAATGTGTGCGAAAAATCGACCTGCAAATGTATGCTCCCACCAGGAACTGAACGGCTGAATGGTGCCGCCGGTGTTGTCCGAAAAATCGGTTGGTAATAGCACTTGTACGTTATTACCCGGTCAGCTTCGGGCCAGGAAGAGCCTCCTTCCACGCCTTTTTGATGTTCCTTTTTTTCTGTCTTTTTTCTTTTTTGTAAACAGCGGTACACGTATAGGTCATACGACATGTAACAACACTTAGCTCAACCGCAGTTGTTAAAATTTTTAGATAGTGCCTGCTTTCTGTGTTTCGTCTGTGCCTCTCACCCCTCTAGATGGCACCAGCTTCGAAAAGGCGACACCGCCGCCATGGTGTAGGTCCGACGAAGTTTCGGTTTCGGTTTTCGAAGTGCGCGAAGTGCGCGCCCGAGGAGCGCATCACCCTCACTGACGGAGCTAGGCTTACCTGGGCCGGAAAGCGGTTTATCCGGCCAGCTGAGCGGCACCTACTCCAATTATCTCCAACACTCCAAATCACGTGACCTCTGACGTGAAATGACCGCTGTGCTCCCTGCCGCGTTCCCGGTCGCCGCAGTTTCACAGTTTCGGTTCATTTGCATATCAAAATTAGGGGATTGATATTTTTGACGCACGTGCGTGTTTCGAGATTTGTTAAACGTGAATTAGATTGCTACTAGGATAGCCTCTCATTCTGCCACCCCGCTTTTGCGCGAAATCCCCAAATTAAAAAGTTAATTAACGAATATTAGGTAATTAGTCATCTTGTAATTGCACACTTTCTTCGAGAGGACGTCTGCCTGGCCGTGTAACTCAACTGCAAAAACGGCATCTATGCTGCTCTCATGGCTTCGTTATAAATTTTTTTATAAATGTTTTACATAAAAGATTTTCAGGATCTGGCCTGTAAAGGCTAAAACAAGTACACCCTGTATACAGTACACTAGTTTGGAAACACCTAGTGAGTCGCAACTAGGACGAGGGTGAAGGTCTGAACGGTCAGGACTTCAGGACCTACATCGTCGCGGCAAATACGCTAGCGACTGTGGCGCTCCCCTTCGAGTGACGTCGTCTCTGTCGTCCGTCCGTCCGTCCATCCGTTACGCGAATGTCAATGTGATCATTTCCGCAGGACGACCCACGAAGTGGTGCAAGCTGATGGCTTCCTGTACTCCATTGGAGGAAACGATGGAAGCTCGAGCTTGAACACTGTGGAGCGCTATGACCCACGGCACAACAAGTGGATGCTAGTCACTGCCATGATGCTCCGGCGGAGCAGCGTCGGGGCGACTGTGATGGAATGCCCAACCCTGGAACGTCTCAACTATGCATCGCCCGGTGAAGTTTGATGGAACGTCTACAGGTGGTGAAATTTTTTGGTGAGTTGCTTTGGGTCTAAGCGTATGAAATTTGACCGTGGGATTTTGTTCAAGCAGCAGTACAGTGTCGTGCGCAGAAAATGATGCTTCTGGAGGAAGCAGCCATGACAGTTGGGATACACGTGACAAACGTGCTAAAGTGTTTCGCTAAAAACGAAAACAATACCCTACGATGCAAATCTACGAGCATTTTGTAATATGCGCTCTCATGTCGTATTTACTCGCAGAATAAGCGCACCCCAACTTGGGCGCCCAAATGTTAGTGCTTTTCATCGCGTATTCTGCGCACCGACCCTACCGGCACGTACCATGCGGCAATGGAGTCAGCATAGAGCGGACGCCAGTTTTTCTCGCGTAACAGGC
Organism: Ornithodoros turicata; assembly: GCF_037126465.1. Lineage (NCBI taxonomy): Eukaryota > Metazoa > Arthropoda > Arachnida > Ixodida > Argasidae > Ornithodoros > Ornithodoros turicata. The sequence goes on along the minus strand of NC_088210.1, from coordinate 15,894,016 downwards.
TCACCCCTCCATGGCGCTACGTTTGTTGGGGTAACAAAGTGCGCAAATTATACGAGTAAATATGATAATAAAGCAATACTATATTATTTTCCTGTACCGATGCTTTCACAACGGCACAAAAAGCACAAGTGAAATTTGTTCGACATTGATACTCTTTTTTTTTATGTGGTAGATTTATGAAGCCAACCACAGGCGACATCCGTGTAGATCCGTCCATGGCCGAGAGAAAGCGAGAGACCGTGTGTGTGTGCGCGCGCGCGCAGGAAGAGAAAAATGCGCGGTAAGATCATGAAAAGGGTAGAGAGGAGGAGCAGATGCACTATGGATGCACGCCAGCTGTGCCACCAGATGCGCCGCCAGCAGGTGTTTGCGCAGCGGCGTAGGAGTTTACGTAGGGGAGAGGGGTGTGACGTCAAATGTTTACATAGGAACGTCTATAAAAGCAGCTTCTGCTCGCGTTAACACAGGTGGTGTTCAACCTTCACAGTGACATCGAAAACGAGTACTTACGAGGGTGCTGACGTACCTGGTGAGAGTGCTGCGATTAGGGTGAGGACGGGCAGGAACGGAAACGGAAGAAGCCAAGGGACAATGTGAGCGTCAAGTGATATGGCAATGGCTCATCACGACACATTAAAGCCCTTTCAATAAAAATTTAATAGCGTATCAATATACAGTTTCGCAAAAGATTTGCCACCCGCGATTGCCCAAAAAATCTACCGCATTCAAACGTCGCGTGCTTCGTGATTTTTTTTTTTTTTTTGCGCGAACGAAACCGCAGTTTGCATTTTCCTTCTCCCTCGCAATCTCAAGAAGGGCGGCAATACTCTGTGCAAGTTGAACTTCTGCGCAGGAGAGGGGAAAATGGGCGGAGAAATCACGTGGGCAGCGTTCCTCCACTCACGTCCTCCACGTCGGCGCGGAGTAACCAACGTGCTCGATGTTGTGGTTGCGGTTACTTCGTTGCTTTCTTCCCAGGTGAATCGACCCACATGGGATCTCCGCGTCCAGTTTATTGTGCCGCGTTAGGTTACGTCAGGGGCTGAGGGAAAGGTGGAACCGAGGAGCTGCGCGGAAGCGTGACCTACTTGCAGAGCGTATGCGGATCGCGGCGTCTCATTGGTTTCCTCAATCGATCTCCCGCGATGATTGGACAAATCGTTTGAGGAGACCAATGGGAGGACGATGCGCATTGCCGCCCTTCTTGAGAAGGTGACAAAGCGTAAATTACGATTTATCCCGTTCCTTTTGTGTTGATGTGAAGATAACGCTAAAAGTAACGGTTGGTGTAAAGGTAACATTTCTCAGTGCGCGAGGAGAAATTGTTGTACTTTAGTGTTCTTTTAAGTAATGAATCTTTTTTTCTTGATGAACTGTTATGATTGACAGATTTTTTACAGTGTGCAGGCGACTTGCTCTTGTGTCAATACAGATGTCAAATTTTTGCCCATTATTATTTTTTCAGAAGAGAGCTAAAGGCTGCCCTGCTAACAGGTTCTCTGCAACCACTTGCCCCAGGCTTTTCAACACACATGTTGACCATCTTACACAAGAAGTAAAGCTCCTCCGCTCCAAATGAAATTATTTTGATGTCCCATAATTCCAACAACAGTCGTCAAGAGGGCATTCATACGGCTCCCATAACCTTACAGAAAGCACCGTGAGACAGACAGCTTTTTCAGTGTACATAAAGTGGCGTGCTGTTCGCACAGATACTTATCCGAAGCTGCCAACAATGCACATATGTGCCGATCGAAACATTGTTGATATTCGTGCAAAACAGCATGTAGTCGTACATATAGGCGTGTAGCATTTTTGTACGGAAGTCATATTCAGGAAGCAGACCAGTGATACCGAAAACATGCATGGGCTGCACCATTTTCTTCAAGATAGACGACATGCTTCACTCATTAGCCCTCGTGTGGCTGTAATGTAGCTCGTGCAGGTCTTGCATGCTGAGGTGTACCATTTATTAATACGCTCGTACAAGCAAAGCAAATTCAAAACTTCCAAATAATTCCGTGAGCACTTGTACTATTTAAGGCATAAACATGAATCCTTCCGTTTGTACTTTCAGTACACACCACCAGGTTGGCGCTTCTTGGAACAAGGCTACACAAATACAGCATTAATATATGTGGTACCTATGCCACTTGAACTGTTCTGGTATTGGTACTGACATGACACATTTTTCGTGACCAACAAATAGAGTAACAGGCGAAGGAATGTAGCTCGAAATTCTCCAAAATCTGTTCCAAAATAACTGATGTTTTGCAGCAATGTTAGATAGCAGTCTGTGCTTTTCGTGTAGACTATGTCTGATTATGACTTATAGTGAGAAGATTGTTGAAGGCATTATTGGATGCAATCTTGCTGCAGCTTTTCTAATAGCAACATCATAACGACAAGCTCTCAACGACTGCACTGCAGCATTTCCAGTTCAGTGTTGCTGCTAGGACATATCTTCGACGATTAAAGAGATCAATACTTCTCATCCAAAGATATTTCACGTGGGGTGTCATGATGACGCCTGCAGAATGCTCTACACATACCATACATTCCACTACAAGCAAGGTGTACACGTTTTTTGTTTTTGTTTTTAAGGTGTTAGGGTAGTTCTGAAAGCAGCGTCGAGGTCTGAGAATACGAGGGCCATTTGCCATTCTTCAAAAAAGCCTCGTTTTTGCTTGGTGATGTTCGTACATCACAGACTCGTAGCCTTGGTTGGAATGTGCAAGCCCTTATACCTAAAGTTTCACAAGCAAATGTCGCAAAAAAAAAAAAAAATCTCCATACTTAGATGTGTTTATTCAAACCCAACGAACATGTCACATGATTTTGTGATGAAAAATGTGTATGAATGCCCACTGTGTTGGTAGTTCCTCAATGTTCCTGGTGGCAGTCTTTAGTAAGTTCCTATTTACTTTACCATTGTAATGCTGCATTTACGCCTCTATACTTTGTGGTACACAAGCACGGAGAATACTGCTATTTGTGTGGAACTTTAGTACAGTACATTTTAGTGTGATTTTGAGGGCTGCAGGCGGCCAACTATATGAAACTTGTTGTGCGTATGACTGTAGGAAGTGGACGTATAAAGATACTGGAACTGACTGTACACTGTACTCCATGTGGATGTGTGCACTGCTGTGATCCTATCTGTGCATTCACACGAGCGAGATCCTTATGGAAGATTCTAGTGGAAGAAAAAACGAAAACACTGCTCACAGAGACGAGGTTCCGTTCCGTGTTATGTTGAGCATTTACACAGTGCGGAATATCGGGAGTGGCGTCCTGTACACTTAGCAGACGACACCGTCAGCGTCTTTCCTGTCGTCTGCTACGTAACATCTTGCGGCTCTGTCGCAGGATATTCCCCTCGACTAGAAGTGTATGTGAACAATGGACGTTGAGCGTGAGCGCTCAGAAAGCTATGACGTTTTTTGCGTCTTCCTAATGTCGCTCGTGTGCGTGCACCTTATGAAGCAGATTTTCATAGTTATTTCACAATATACACACACGTTTTGCGGTTTTTGTTGCTTGTACACTGCCCATCTTGTGTTGTACAAGCCTTAACACTGCCTTCTAGTCGAAAATTTTGCGCAACGTGTGTACTACTCACGCAATGGTACTATTCATGACGTATAAAATTCCTTTTTCAGTAAAAATGTGTGACATTAGCGACGCAAAGTAGGGCTGTGCGAATAGTTGGATCGTTCGAATACTACAGCGAACAACTTGTTCGAATTCCAAAATCAATATAGAATTCTATATGAGAGTTTAAAATGGAAGGAACGTGTCCTTCAGCTCTGAGCCTGCATGTGGAAGTCCAAAAATTCTACTACAGAGGCCATAAAACAAAGTGAGCATGTATGTTGCATCTGTATTCAGTTCATTTATATGACTATTTGCTTCATATTTGCTTTGAGCATATGACTATTTGCTTCATATTTGCTTTGAGCATATGACTATTCGCTTAATTGGTTTTAAAACGACTATTCGCACAGCCCTAATACAAAATTATTCTTTTATGCCCCTCGTTCCTTCACGCAACATTACGCATGTAATACAAAACATTCATGTAAAGCGCCAGACGTGATCAAACTTTTATACAAGTCAGTTTCGTTTTTCCATTACTTTTTACATTGTACGTGTCCAATATAAAAAAAAAAAAAAGATATGTAAGCAAGCTGTGATAGAGGTTGGATCGCATAGAAAGCAGCCCCAGTGATATCATTCTACGTTAGCATTATTCCAGTGATAGCTCGAGTGATACGCTTAGAATGTTACAATACTCCACATGCCGCACGAAACCCTGTTAAGCACATTTGTTTTACAGAAGCTACCTTATCGTAAACTTCGACGCAATTGTAGTGCAACTTGCTTGCCACAGCTACTTCCGACAGAAATACATTAGTGTGCATAATTATTGGATGCCAAGGCTGATTATGTAAAAAAAAGAAGATGCTGTATTTAGTGCCTGTTTTATGTCGATGCTTCACGGTGAGATTTGGTAGCATCTTGAAGTCTTACACTATGCAACTTCATCTGCATCTCCTTTCAACATGGCTGTGGCACTGCCGCTTTCAATGATGTTAGCACTCCGAGTGTCAGTACCAGAACATATCCCATTAGCACGAGGAGTACAAGGTGTCTCATTCATCTTACTCCAATTAAAATCAAACAGCACCCTTTATTCAAAACCAAGCAGAAGCATCTGAGCTCTTGCAATCGGATAGTCTTAATGTGATATGCAGTTCGCTTAAAGTTCGCTGCAGTTTTCAATAACCTGTAAATAATTTGTTTACTGCAAAAGTGAACTAACAATTAATTAATAATTTTAACAGCATGATTCTTGCCAATGCGCCCACTGGTCGCATCAGTTATGCAGCTGATCACTTGAAGCATATAAAATGTGCACGCGGAACAAGAAGCAAAAAAATTTAAAAAGTTCAGTGCCACAGACTTGTTCTACACTGCCTGCGATCGGTGAACGTCATGTATGTACTATGCAATCTTGTATTGAATGCGATTGCATTTCCACATGTGCTGCAATTTTTAAAGTTCAAAGAAGGTGCCGAATTTGGGATTCACTTTTTTTTTTCATTATACGTCTGTGGTATTGTATGTTCTTATAAGTCGTATATAAAAGATTTACAAGATGTAATGCACTGGTCTGGAGTTTCTTTGCGGGCTCGTAGAGGGAGAAATCACGGGCTGCTCACATTTTCAACTCTCGTCCGCTGGATACTGTACTGACCGCTGGGATTGTGTTTCATTTGTATTACAATGCAGTAGAAGGACAGCTATATGTAATGATTTGGAGATCAGAGCGTACCTATTCAACGGTAAGCTGCGTGTATGTGCCATATGCAAAATGTCGTTCAACAGAGCAGGACAACGAAAGGGACTTCAATAGTGCACTACCTACAATCAATTTGTTCAATTAATTGCCACGTTCTCTAAATCAACAGTCACACCAAGAAGCATGATTTGCATACTCTGCAAATGTCCGATAGGACCTTTCGGGTACTATGAAATGAATAGATAAATAAAAAGCTCCAGTTGTGTAGAAACTTTCAAATTTATGCTTTATTGTTTGCTCAATAAGGTTCTAAAACAAGACAGGAGCTACACAAATTTTTAAATGTTCCCTGGAACACCTCTGTATCCTTTCAATATATTAAAAAACTTTAAAAACTTTCAAAAATTTTGCAACAAGATTCAAAATATTTTCTCAAGCTCACATACATATAGGGGGTAAGCTGTACATCACAACCGTGGACTAGAGCAAGACCATTAACAGTGAAACAAACTGCTAAACAGCTACTGCTTGCGAACTCCAGCTTCACATCTCCGCAGCAAGAGCTCAGCTAGCAGCACGGTGCCGTTTTCGACACAGTTCTCCTCGGTAAACTCGGTGTGGTAGGCAAGAACGGCCCTGTTGGATATGAGGGCGCGCGCCACACGGCTGTAGAAACCACTCTTTCTGCACTTGCAGATTGGCTGACACCTTCCTTCGTGTTGGAGCCGTTCATCTGCACTGTCACGTAGTTGAGTTTCCAGATGCTCAATCGTGGCCCGGATGAGCACTGCTGTTTCATCCGTGAGCACGGCTCCACCACTTGGTCTGGCTTCACTGTCAGGGTAGTTGCATCTTGGAAGGCTGACAGTATCTTGCTGCTATATAAGGAGCAGATACATATTAGCATTCCTTTCTTTCTTTTTTTTTTTGTCCGATGCAAGCCAGACAAACTGGGTGCCAGCGCTAAAACTTTTAATAATAATAATAATAATAATAATAATAATAATAAATTAAATAATAATAATAATTAAATAATAATAAATAATAATTAAATAATAATTGGCGATATGATCTTGGTTAAGTGGTTCACCTTAGGGCTGCATCCCCGGAGCATTGCTCTCATTAATTTTCACTAATAAACTTTTTAATTACGAGAGATAGAAGCTTGGCCGACAACGTCGGTTCCCTTTGGTGTGCTGCTGCCATTTTCAGAAAGAGGATCGAGCCAATGAAGAGCCAGGAAATGGCCCCGGAAAAATAGCAGATTTGGAGGCCATTTTTGCCACTCCATCAGCAACGGGCTCTTCCCTTGCCCCAAAGTGCCAGAAAGAACAGGCAGTAGCCCTTCACCCTTTCCTCAGGACAAAAGAAATGCTCATTTCCGGTGAGCGATGAAGCATGGCCTCCAAATCTTCCGTTTTTCCGGTGCCATTTCTTTTACTTTCAGTATTCTACTTCTACTGGTTGTTTTTGTCCATCTTGGTTTCACACATTTTTCTCGTGAAGTACGCTCATTCATTCAGAGCTCACTGAGCGACCCATAGAAGGTGTTCGTTATCGTTTCGTGTGTAGCTTCGGGTTAAGAGACAAATTTTTTTAAAGTCTGTACCATGAAACAGTCCTTACGCTAGAGAGTGCTGGTGAAGCAGGAGCAGCCCCATGACGTCCGTCGTCTGTTTCGGAGTCCTCGACATCAGTTTCAGTATCGCTCGTACTTGATAACGAAGGCAATGATTCAGTCTCTGCGCCTGCATCACTTCCCTCTGAACTTGCTGGAGAGCCTTGGGAAGCCTCAGAGTTTGGAGTTGCAAGGTTTAACTGAAAGTTATCTGTATCACTAATGGGGCTCGAGTGTGATGCAACTGGCTGCATTTCACCACCAGTCTCTTCTATCTGCTGTTCAGCAGTTGGCTCAGTTACAGCTTCGCTAAAGTTATCAGACTGGCTAATAGGGTCCGACTCTGGTGCAGCTGGCTTCAGTCCAGCGCACGTCTCTTCTATCTGCTGTTCTCCAGCTGGCTTAGTTACATCTCCGCTAACATTATCTGACTGACTACTAGGGTCCGACTCTGGTGCAGCTGGCTTCAGTCCAGCGCACGTCTCTTCTATCTGCTGTTCTCCAGCTGGCTTAGTTACATCTCCGCTAACGTTATCTGACTGACTACTAGGGTCCGACTCTGGTGCAGCTGGCTTCAGTCCAGCACACGTCTCTTCTATCTGCTGTACTCCAGCTGGCTCAGTTACATCTCCGCTAACGTTATCTGACTGGCTACTAGGGTCTGACTCTGGTGTAACTGGCCGTACTCTACTGCACCTCTCTTCTATCTGCTGTTCTCCAGCTGGTTCAGTTACATCTCCGCTAACGTTATCTGACTGACTACTAGGGTTCGAATCTGGCGCAACTGGCTGCACTCCATTGCCAATCTCTTCTACCTGATGTTCTCCAGTTGGCTCAGTTACACTTCTACTAAAGTTATCCGTCTGACAACAAGGGCTCGAATGTGATGCAACTGGCTGCTCTTCACCACCAGTCTCTTCCATTTGCTGTTCAGCAGTTTGCTCAGCTGCATTTCCACTAAAGTTATCCGTCTGACAACAAGGGTTTGAATCTGATGCAACTGGCCGCACTTCACCACCAGTCTCTTCCATCTGCTGTTCTCCAGCTAGCTCAGTAACATTTCGACTAAAATTATCTGTCCGACAACTAGGATCCGAATCTCGTGCAACTGACTGCACTCCACCGCCAGTCTCTTCCATCCGCTGTTCTCCAGCTGGCTCAGTTACATTTCCGCTGAGCAAAGCACTCATATCGCACTGCGACAAGTTGAGCAGTCGCTTCTGTCTCACTTTCCTTGTCGGATTCTTATCCGTCTTTGTAGAACACTCGTTTTCCATGTTCACCTCCGCCGAACTCTCGGGGACAGAACGCCGAGAGTTTGCGGCCTCATCACACGTACTTTGGCACTGTTGAGTTGCTTGTGGTGCGTCACTGCCCTCTGGTGGTTCTTGCATGCTCGACTGTGAATCACGCGTCGGTCCTGCTGGTCTATCCTTTGTCACCCACCCGTCAGGTTGCTCACGTGGGACGATAGAGTGAACTCGAGGCAATATTTTTTTGATGTAGTGTTCTTTAAGGGATTGCCATGTATGGCGTGGAACAACTCCATCCTTTTCCATTGCCTTGTAAAGTTTGTTACCGTGAACAGACATTGTTTTTTGATTTTCGATCACATATTTCGCCATGGCGACCTGTTCGGCTATGGTGTATTCCAGCCTTTGCTTAACTACCCGCAGCTTGCCCTTCTCTGGCTTCTCATTTCGTGGTCTACCGCTCTCAACGGGCTTGATTAAGTATTTCTTTCGGGGCAACAGCACATTTTTTGATGCACAATCCCGAATGTATGCACAGTACAGCGTAGACCTCGGATGGTCAGCGTAACTGGTACCGGAAGGTACAAGCCTAATGGTGTTTTCGACTCTGCTTGGCTGCACAAGTTCTCCCCCTCCATGCTCTATTATCTGCCGGATATCAGACCGTTCAGGACATGGGACCATGGAAAAATACAACGGTTCACCCTTTTTTGTGAACAGGGTGCTGCTGTGGTCGTAGCTTTCCATATTTGCAGCACCATAAACTGTAGGATTTACATGTAAGCTTCTGGGTGGTGGCGTTTGCCAAATGGGTGCCAGGCGTCCGTGATTTGTACCGCGAACTACTGCGTACTGTTCAACAAAAAGCGGAACCGCGGAACTAGCAATACCGCGTCACCACGTTTTGAATCGTGAAAAACGAACTGACTAGAATCTGACTTCATATTATTAGCCAATAGTAGCCAACAATGTCACAAATGACCACCAATTGAGTGTTATTTCCAAAACAAACGCAGCTCGCAAGTCTCACGTTTTCTCGTGACTTACGAGATGAGCTAAAGTGGTTTGGCTGGTGTGTGTTGTAGAGTAAGTGTATGACTGTGTGTTTGTTTATAAAATTACAGAATGAGCTGTTTTATTCAAGTTGCAGAGGATGAAAGTGAAGAACCTATTGAACTTCCATGTGAAGATGATGGCACCTTGTTATTAACAACTTTGTCAGCGCAATTTCCAGCGACATGCGGCCTAAAATACAGAAATCCGGACTCTGGAACTATGCGTGGAGTGCGTTTAGTAGATGGAAGATTTCATCCTCCTGACAGTGGTTGGGGAAATGTTGTGTACTACTGTGTGTTCCCAAAAGGTAAGGCAGTGGAAAGTGATGGTGTGCGACGGTGCTACTGCAGAAGGCGCGAATTGTTCTTTTAGAACAGACAGCTGAAAACTAGGCCTAATTCTTTCGGAAATCCTTCTCTGGGGCCTGCATCTAGCGTACTAGCGCCTTACCCTCATGCAGCGTATCGTTGGAAAACGTGAAAAGTCGTTATGGGATAACAGTGAATTCGTAAATGTGATCCCATGTGCAACGTGTCTGTTTTTGGCTCAGCAGCAGGAATCTGTCAGTTGCGGAAGCGACTAGCATGGTGAAGCGCATGTTCGGATGCCTACTGTTTTCTGGTCAGAGATCCGGAAATCAGAAATTTTCTTTTGTATTGGCAGCAGGGATTGCGTTTTTTTTTTTTTTTTTTGCTCCTAGAAACGCTCGTTGCAGGAAGAGGGAACTCGGGCTTTCGTGTAGTGGGGCTGTCCCCCTCCGAATTGAACGAAATTGTCAAAGCACAAGACAAATGTATCGCCACGAGAATGCGATTGCTAGATTCAGAAGTTCATCAGCAGGTAGCGTCACTACTATCAGCAAGTGCAACAGTTTCTTTTTTCAGAAAAACTATGGAAGCATGATTGGTGCTTTTCTTCTCTTCTTTTTTTCTCTCTTGTTAAAGCAACAAAGCGTCAAGTCTGGAAATCGTGGTAGGGGTCGGTCGTCTGGAATCGTGAGAGACACAGAACAAGAAGGACGAACGACAAATTCTCAGTCTGGAAATTCTCAAAGTTTGGAAATGGCACTTGCACGAATTCCCTTTGATATATTTGTGGCGAACAGACAGAAATAAGCAATATTTACGACAATTATTTTTGGTTAAATACGGAAACAACCTATTCTGCAAGCTATTGTCTACTAAAGACATAGCTTTACTGCTTCACAGTCTGATGCCTGCACCACTTCCTTCCCGGGTGTACCTCAAAATAAAGTGCTCGAAATCTCCGTTGCAAAATAAACAGCTGTAAATAGATGTTATCCGACTATAAAATGCACAGTCGCGCGCGAAACTGCCAACGGCGAACTTGAACTAACCTGGACATAAAAATGCAGACACCAAACTTCAACTAACCTAATAAGAAAATAACCAACAGGCCGTTCCGTCGTTTCCGCCTTGCTAAGTTTAACGACTGCTAAAACGTGGCTTTCGTTTACTAAAACGACTTGGACAGACATCGAAAACCTGTAAGTTTGAGTGGTTAGATGGCAATAATGGCAGTCGAGCATTCCCCTTGATTTTTCTTGCTTTGAGATCGGGGATTTCGCAACCGGGAATATTGAGCCCCCCCCCTCCAATTAAAAAAAATGCACAAAAAAAAGCATTCGTGCGCTGGCAGATTATTTTGTGTCCCCCTTTCACTATATACATGTCGCATGCATTTTTGACAGCAGCATACTGGTAGGGTGCACAGACTGGAGGGGGGTTTCTGCTATCCAAAACGTGATGCGTTTTAGTTCTGCAGCCTTTAAAAGAGCATGAAGGACGATATCTGTTATCACAGACTGTGTGTGTGTCTGTGTGCACTAAACTGTCAAAATCAGGTGACACAAAAATGCAAATTGAGCACATGCAGACTTTTCCCTTCATGTAAAGCTGAGGTTAGACGTCAAGTAAACGAACGGGTGTTTGTCGTTCTCTGGCCAAGAGCCTGATGGAAGCTGTTGCCCACATCTGGCAAACTCGGAGAGTCAGCCCGGCGCTTGCTGTTGCTCGACCTCGGAGCGACAAAAGTTATCCGCTTGTGTTCCGTCTGAATTCGAGCTTTTTCAGCAGACAGTAATGCAGAGATGCAGGTGAACTGACGAATGAATTCCATACCAAAGAAGGCCGAGCTATGAGCGAAACACGCAAGAAAGCAGTTCGTGTTGTGCCCCGTGTCCATAGGCTTCAGTGGGAGTTTCTCGATGGAGCTAGAAAGTGGGCAATGGTACAAAACGAGGAGCAATCGGTTTGCTTCGCAGTGGAGTGAGTCGATCTCAAAACAACCAGCACAACGCGTGAATCCAATCCGGATCAACCAGCCAAGCACGCTTTCTCTACCTCATATGGGAGAAAAAGGAAACCACACCAGATTGACGAGTCTATTTCACCACTAGTCACCGGAGGAGTGACCAAGACGTTGTGTTTACTTTCCGTTTCTCGTCGTGCAGCATGTGTGGCAGCGGATGTGTCCTTCCACTCGGAGAACAAGCGCAAGTCGGACGAACAGCTGGAAAACAGCACGGCCAAGACGAAGCGCATGGAACAGCGGCAGAAATGCTCCGACCTCATAGTGCTGGGACTGCCCTGGAAGACCTCCGAGCAGGACTTGCGACAGTATTTTGAGTCCTTTGGGGAAGTGCTCATGGCTCAGGTACGGTGACACTTCCTGTGGCTATATGTAATATCCTGTCCTTGTAGCACGCGTCTGTCTTGTATACGAGGTGATCTTTTTTTTAACTGAAACGTAATTTTATTAAAAAGAGGGGGGGGGGGGATTCACTGCTATGCGGACGCCTTCCTCACTGTACGTTCCTTCATCTCGGTGGACGTTACAGTGGCAGTTGTCTGTCGAGGTCTGTAGTGTAATTAAAATTTCCTTTCTTTTCGTTTTATTTTCACCAATCAGGTATGGGGGCAAGGACAAAAAGCAGTAGAGAGACTGCGTGACAAAGGTCTGGCCCCCATGCAGCAGATAGTGCAGTAGTTAAATGCAATAAAATTAAAATACTTGTACTATTAGTAGTATGGGTATGCAGAGGATAGAGGACAAAATACTACATAAATGCAAATTCACGAGTTTAAACAAAGAATGGAAACCGAGCATAACCGCAAATGAACGACAGTATAAGGGTAATATGACCTGACCAAATGTCCATATAGTTTGCAAACAAATGCGGGCTAATCACTAAGGGTAATCATTAACTAAATTTGTTAATTAACTTCTTAGTTTTGAGATTTCAAGATTGAGATTTTTGGGATTTTAAGAGTAACGTGAGATCAGAAAATTGAAGCCGGTCACTATTCAAAGTCGCCGTATCGTTTTTAAAATCCCTAAATGGGTGCATACTCTGATATGTCCCCCACCAAATTTGGCTATGCAAATGAGCAGAAGCCACAAATATCAGGAACGCAGGAAAATACTATAAACCTTATACTGTAAAAGGAAAATACTATAAAATTCTGTTTCATTTAAAGAAAAGATCACCCTGTATATTGACATCGTTCGAGTAATTACAACTACTTCCAGCAGAACAGTAGCAGAGTGCAGATTATTTATATTTGTTATGGAAGAATTCATTTTCCAAACATCATCGCTGCGGTGCTATTTGTGAGCTGTGTATATTACCTGTACCATGTATGCTCAGCATGTTCCATGCTCCGCCTTTCACCCTCTCCACCTTTTTGATTGGTCGTTTTCTTCCCTGTTCACAAGATCTCTGCCTCCCCCCCTGAAGGCAATCTTTTGGCGGTAAACTGTTCTACATTACCAGATTAGATAAACTCTGAAGGATTGCTGATGCAACCGCTACCTGCCTTTCTAATCTGTAAGCCTTCCTGGTGGAATAACACTTCAGTCTTCCTACGTTTGTACAGAATTGTTCTCTCTTCGAAAATTGGTCCACAATCTCTGCATTGTCTGAGATGTTCTGCTAACCTACTATAACCTGGTTTCTTTCTGTTTTTTTTTTTTTTTTTGCATTATGTTCCTTAAGTCTATTGTTCAAAGATCTTGAGGTCTGTCTTATGTACCTTTTCCCTGCACTGTAAACATATACAGTATACCACTCCAACCTTACAATTTCGTTTCATGTTTGATCCCACATTCCTCACATTTTTCGTTACCTGTTTGTTTTCAGTCTTTTTTTTTTTCTTTTCTTTTCTTGTTTTAGTTTACGTTAGTACAAAATGAAACCCAAAAGAGTGGTCACAACGAATAATCGACGAAAAACATTATGGTTCTACCAAACACATTTAGGTGAGGTGAGCTTTTGCAGGACCGTATTCTGATCCCGATCCCGATCTTTCCTGCAGCTGTAAAGGCCAGTTCCCACATACAGAGCTAGAAAATAGCTATCAAAATGTGGCGCTGTTTTTTGGCTTGCCGTTCTCACATACAACCGAGCACATAGCGCTATCCTGCTGGGGTCACGGGATATCTCGTTGCGACGTGATGCTTACTGTCCGCGCCAGGTATCCGCAGCATGAAGGGGGATGACACTTTCGATGCTGTGATCGCGATACCAAACTATAGTAACCAGACACCCATGCATTGGCAGATGAAACTCGTGGCCATTTGCATGTCGTCGTTGCCTTCCATTCTGGCTGCTTTGAGTGACAGGAAGCAAAACAAACACCAGCATCCACGACGTCACGGCTGAAAGAAGCTCACGATTGGTTAACGCAGACTCACCGCTCAGTATGGCGCTAGAAAAGTTGGAACGGGGCTCTACTTCGATGAGAGCGGTTTTATAGCGGTTCCCAGCAATGCAAGAAGGAAAATATAGCGCAGTTTTCTAGCGCTATGTAGCAAAGCTCTATATGTTAAGTTCTCCCTTCCTTCCTCTCTCTTCCACAACCATCGCAGACAGACCTGCACAACAGTCAACACTTGGGGACTCCACGAAGCTATCGCTTTGAAACGAACAGACTAAAAGAAAACAGAATAATCAATGTGGAAAGCAATGTGTGCACAACATGTGATACGTCAACACTATTAAGAAGAACAATTAGAACAATGAATTTTTTGTCAGATGTGGTCTTAACGTGAACGCAGCTTTTAGAAGCACACTCGAGAGCCATTCATTTTGGACAACATTGTTCAATCACTTCCTCCTGTTTGATCATGTCTAGGGCCTTGTGTTTTAGAGCAAAACCTGGTAAAACCAGGAAAATACCTGACACCGAAAGCAAACTTGGCAATGTGCCAATTTTGCACTAGAGCACGGCTTTTCCACATCTTGCGTTAATCTAAAATGCGAGAGATTTAAAAAAATATATATTTATATTCACCCCAAAATCTACTTTTACACTCGATACCACCCGAATTTACACCGTTTTACGGCTCTCGAAATAAAACCCTAGATTTTCGAAAAAGAAAAAAAAAAAAACGTAAGAATCGAAAGCACAAGGCCATAATCATGTCCCACACGGAGACAGATGTACCTATTGTGCAGCAATCATAATGACGTTCAAGCAGCCAAAGAGAGGACGACAAGACAGCACAAAACATCTGCTTACTCTCAAACTAGCAGGTTTATATACACACTCAAACACTTACACACACACACCTTGTCACACAAAGCGAACTTTGGCCAATAGAAACACAGGAGAAACAGGCAGTTTACCCACTCACTCTTTACATTCTACAAATCAACAAACTGAAGTATCATTCCGTGTGCACGTGATCCACCGAAGGACTGCTTACACAGTCATCCATACCGAGTTCTTTCATTAGGTAAGCCTCCTGAATTTCCCCAACGACTCGTTGTTGATACGAGGCTTTGACCTCCGTATTGGAGAAATTTGGGGAGCAACCACATTGCTTACAATGTACTGCCACGTTTTTCCGGTGTTCCAGGTTGTGAGGCGTCTTATTCTTAACAGCAAGAGCATGTTCATATCTTAAAGGGGACATGTGTACACAGAATGGTACTTCAGTTTGTTGATTTTTAGGATGTAAAGGGTGTGGGGGGTAAACTGCCTGTTTCTCCTGTGGTCCTATTGGCCAATGTTCGTTTTGTTTGACAAGGTGTGGGTGTAAGTGTTTGAGTGTGTAAATAAATCTGCTAGTTGAGAGTAAGCAAATGCGTTGTGCTGTCTGTCGTCCTGCCTTTGGCTGCTTGAACATCATTATGGCTGCTGCACAATGGCGGGACATGATTAGGGCCTTGTGTTTTTGGGTCTTATGTTTTTTTGAAAATCTTGGGGGTGAAAACCCGATTTTATTTCAGGAGCCGTTAAAAACAGGGTAAATTTGGGCGATATTGAGTGGAAAAATAGATTTTCGGGTGGAATATGAATATACTTTTAAAAAATCTCTCGCATTTTAGATAAGGGCGTTTTACCAGGTCCTTTTGCTGCTTGAACATCATTATGACCACGTGATGCCAACTGCCCCATTTTGACACAATTGTACCATTGTGCAGCAGTCTATGCATGTGTTGCGATAACCTGTGACACTGTTCAGGTGAAGAAGGACCCGAAGACGGGGCAGTCGAAGGGGTTTGGCTTCATCCGTTTCTCAAACTACGAGTCTCAGTTGCGGGCCCTCTCCAAGCGGCATCTCATTGACGGCCGCTGGTGTGACGTCAAAATTCCCAACTCCAAAGTGAGTGCGCAAGTAAGCAGACCTTTCTTTCTGCCTCTCTCTCTCTCTCTTGGCTTGCTCTTCTCTCATCTGTCTGTCCAGCGCAAACACTGTGTACAGCATTTGGTAAAATTACCACAAAAAGTCCTGTCCGTTTCATTTCTCATTTGTTTGCCCGACCGTCACTGAATAGCTTCGCTCAGAGTATTGCATTCCCTTTCCCCCGCACTATGCCGGCAACCGTCCGGCAACATTGAGAGCGCCGCTCTCCGATTGGATAAAATCTGCAAACTCGGCAGCGTTTTGTTGACACGCCAGTGGAACCGCGCACTCTTAAAAATGAACTTCACTGCATAGCGGGCTCCTAGTCAACTCTCGTCCCTAGTGACATTGTTCTCGCCCCTGATTTGTTGAAAACGGGAGGCGTACGCCTTTTTTGTGCCAATTATGTACCGTATAAGCGTGCAAAAAAGGCGTACGCCTCCCGCTTTCAACGAATCAGGGGAGAGACCCTTGTCATTCGGGACGATGGTTTGCTAGGAGCGGGCTATGCGGTGAAGTTCATTTCTAAGAGTGCAGTTCCTTTCCGACGGGGCAAAACGACCGTATGCTGCCGCAAACTTATTTCACATTGCGAATTGCAGCGCGTTGACCGTAACAGCACGTGCAATTTCGTTTAGAGGGCCTTGATCCATTGTTGTCAAGGGAGACGCAAAAGCGTGGTCGTATAGAGAAGAGAGAACGAACGTCTACAGACACGGGATCCGTCATTAACGTAGCAGATGAACTTAACGGAACCAATATGGCGTCCACACGTGGCGCCCCCTGGCGTAGATCTTGCCGTTGTACATCAGTTGCGGTACCCCGAAGCTATTCAGTGACTCTAGTTTGCCCCCTAACGGGACGGTCGCATCCGGACCCCCCGTCATGTCCCCCCCACTCCTTCCTACTGTCCTTTCTCCATCTGTCCACATCTGCACGTTGCTCATGTACGGCACGTAGCTGGCTTACGTTCGGCGTCGGCCGACGACATACCCGACAGATTTTGTCCTCTGGGATGTTCCGAGATATTAAAGGAACAGCTTTTAAAGATCAGTCCGCGGAAGCTCCGGCGGCGTGACGTCGCTCCCAAAGCGGAGAGAGCGCTGCTTTGACAGGAGGAATGGCGCTGTCCAGATGCCCGTTTGGCCGCAGCGTTCCTCTTCTCAAAGTAGCACCCTCATTGGTTTCATTGGGGAGTTATGTTTCCTCATTTTTCCAGAAAGTGAATTCTGGTATACCCTCAGTAATCGTTATCTGCTTTTATGATTTATTCCATCGAATAATCGATATCGTCAGGATTTCTGATGCCGTGGTCAGCGGTTCACGAGGAACACGACAACACTATAGTTTTAGTAAGCCAAGTAGCCGACTGGAGTCGTATAGTAAGCCGACCTGAGCAGATGCGACCGTCCCTTTAAAGGCCAAACCGTATCGCATAAGGAGGGAATTGGAACGTGAAGCGAGTCATTTGGCAGAATATAATGCAAGAGAGACTGTAACGCCAACTAAAAATAGCACGGTACGGGACACTAACATTGATAATCGTCAAAGCGAGACATTCAGCAAAATGTAAAGCAAAAAGGATAATGACACGAACTAAAAGTAACACCCGACAATGTATGCTTGATGGAGCAGTACCGCGGAAAGGTTTGATTCTACGTGGGTTTTGGTTCTAACAGGTTTAACTATAAAACACGGGGCTTTAACTAAATGTCATACGCACATAATACACCATTTTGCTAAATCAAACGCATTTAAAATGAAAGTGACAGAGATACCTCGAACGTGTCTGACACCAAAATTTGTGGCAAAAATCCGTCTGTAGTAGCCGTCGCTGTCGGTACAGTTTGCAAACTGCAATGGTGATCAACTGGCAGAGCCTTGTTTTGATTCGTCTTCTTTTCTGTCAATTGCAGCAGCTCCTATTGTACATCGCACAAATGAAACGTTTGTAATGGCAGTTATTTCTGCATGAATCCAACACACTTTCGTCTCGCGCGCCACCTAACACCACGGGTTTGAGTGGCACACCCGCGATATTAAAGTATTGTGGATCGCACTGGAACTAAACGAATAAGGGCATAAATGTTACCAGCAAAGCGTGTTGTATGGGAACACACAACTACAGGTTTTCCCGGCGATTTTAATCCAAGTGCCAGCTAAATTAATCCACGTGCCATGCAAACTTTATGGGGCACGGATCAATTTAGCTGGCACTTGGATTAAAATCACCGGGAAAACGTGTAGAGCCGAGTGCCACAAAATAGCTTTTTAGATAGAGAGACAGTAGATAAATACGGCGTACGAAGCGTGTCGTCTGCCAACTTGTGTGCATGTATTGATGAGCTGATGAGCGAGATGTTTTGAAAGAGCTGTGCTTGATTGTGTTGGGCAAGAAAGGGAGTGAAAGCGTTTATTCTTGTGTGGCCCCTCCCTCCCCCTCTCAGGATGGGCAGGCGTCCGAGCTGAGCCGCAAGGTGTTTGTGGGCCGCTGCACAGAAGACCTAACTTCGGACGACCTGCGCGAATATTTCTCCAAGTTTGGCGAGGTGACGGACGTCTTCATCCCCAAGCCCTTCCGGGCGTTTGCATTTGTCACGTTTGTTGACCCCGATGTTGCCCAGTCTCTCTGCGGAGAGGACCACATCATCAAGGGCACCAGCATCCACGTCAGCAATGCCGTGCCCAAGAACGAAGGGGGTGGGGCGGGGGGCAGCGCCCACCACCACGCCCACGGTGGGGTGGTGGGGCGAGGAGGCGGCCCCAACCAGCGGAGCCCCCTGGATACCTCACGCCCGCCGCAGGGAGGCGGGGGTGGCTACGCGACGAGCCCCTTTGCCGGCGCCCACCTCACGCCCCACGGAGGCTGGGGGCAGGGCGGCGGCGCCCCGCCGCCCCCGCATCGTGCAGGCGACATGCCCAACCTGGCAGCACTGGGAAGCAGTTTGGGAATGGGACCGCAGAGTGGGGGTCCACCCCAGGGAGTGAACACGACTCCGCCCACCCTGGGGATGGGTGCGTTAAACTTGGGGGCCGCGACGTTGCCGTTGAGTTCCGCCGTCGTTGCTGCGCTGGGACAGGCGGCGGGCTTTGGCCTGTTCGGTGGAGGGAGCTTCCAGGGCGGGGGCGGGGAGCCCGGGGGAGGGCATCCGCCCAACTCCGGCGGAGGACCCGTGGGTCAGTCTGGGGGCTTTCTGGGATGGATGGGGCAGGGCGGCGGAGGAGGCCAGGGGGGCGGCCAAGGGGACAGTGGGGGGCCCTGGCCGCAGAGGGACGGGAAGCAAGGCTTTGGGATGTCTGTGTCACCTTGAGGTCCACATAAGACTAGGCGTTTGGAGAAAGGGTGCTTGAGGGGTGAAGCATGGGCTCTATGACAGGTACACATTTGACAGCCCGGGGTTGACGCGCGTGTCTTTGGTAGCATGATGACCGAGTGGAAGTTTTGGGGGGGTGCTGTCCTTTATGTTCGTTTGCTACTGTTTTTTGACGAGGCAGTTATTCCATGTCGGTGTGCAAGTTTTCATTGTGTGTCCCCCCCGCCCGAGTGTGTTCGTTTTTGTGCGTATCAGGATCTCCCTATTTTGTACACAAAATGAGTGTTGCTCTCCACCCGCGCAGGTGTTTTAAATGCTGTGTGTGGTTAACTGTGACATGTATTTATGGTGTGTGTGCATGCAAAGTGAAAAAGAAAAAATAAGAGAGGCAGGGAAGGAGAGGCATCTGCCATGTGTAAATTATGTGCGTGTCATGCTGCGGGTGACTTTAAAATGTAGGACAAGAGGCTCACCGAAAACGTGGAGCGTGACACCATGCGGTGTGGTGTCTGAAAAAAAAAAAAAAGAATACTTCCGATGTACAAATAACGTTCATGCATTGGTGATTGGGAAAATCTCCACACTTCATCTTGCACCTTTCTGGCTGGAGATTTGGGATTGCTTTCTCCGGGCCAGGAGCAGCGGTTCCCTTGTGTTGGTATGAATGAAGAGTGGCAGCAAGGATAAGCACGGCACGTAGATGCCTATCTGAACTTGTGTTGTAGCTGTTTGCTTTCTCTCTGTAAACTAGCGCAGAAATATTTGTCACAAGCTGCTTCTCCCACTAGATGCCGTATCTGTAGTCTGTTATCAGATAAGTCTCTTGCCTTAAGAAAGGTACCAGCACGCTAACGTGTAGTAGGGGCGCCGCGTAAGTATTGTAGCTGTGTTTCTAAGAAGCACTCTAATGGAAAAGAGAAGAAAAAAAAGGGTTTTCGTTTGTTGAACGGAAAGTGGCCCCTTGAGCCAGCTTGTTACAGAAGCAAAAAGAAAATCACATTTGCTCAAAAGAAGGAGAGAAGCATTCTTGCACGAATTTCCGTTGCTCCGACATTGAACCAAACAGTGCGTTGAATGTGTACCTGGGTTGACGAGAATAAGGTAGATACGTTATACATGCTGGCAGGAGGAAGCACCTCGCTTCGAGTGTGTGTTCAGAGCAGTTCGTGCGAGTTTTTGACCAACTGCTTGTCTTTGTGTTCAGCTTTAAAGAGAGAATGTATGACTGTGTGAAGTGTGTGGTTCTGTTTCAGGGAAGATTATTTTTAGCACCTTTTGCGACTATGCGTCAAAGCATGTGTACATTTTTGGCACTTCATTTTTTTTTTTTTTTCTTGCTTTCGTCGTGGTAGTGTTCTTCCATTCTTGAGTGCGATGTAGAAGGTACCCGGAAAAAATGTCGAGCCCGTCCTTACTGTCTTGACGCCGCAGGATGTGTGCTGTTTTGAGATGTAAAAAAAGAAAAATCTATATATACATGCACGAAAGAGGAAGACAGGGCCCGCGTGCATGAAAATCGTGCTAGGATCCTAGTCCTAAGGTGTGCTTCATGCAGCACAATTTTACCTGCGGTTTAAACGGACCACTAAAGCACAAAAATTTCTCCTTGCAGAAGTACAGAAGTTGTCACATTGACACCGTCATAAAAGGAACGAGATTCATCCGTTGTGTCCTTCGTGATCTACGCGCAAATGAAACTGCAATTTGTACTTTCCCTCTTCTGTAGAAGTGTGGAGCGGCCTCCCATTGGCCGCCTCAAACGATTTGCCCAATCATCGGCGTAGACCGTTTGAAGAAACCAATGGGAGGAAGCTCTGCATGTTTGCGCTTCTTGAGGAGAAAAGAAGAGGGAAGGTGCAAACTACGGCTTCGTTTCCACGCGAAACACGAACGATACAACGGGTTCCCGACGGGTTCCCGACGGACTCTCTAACAATGCAGTCCCATTCCTTTTGTGCCTGTGTCAAAGTAACGCTGCCTTCCATGTCACGAGGATACATTTTTGCACTTTAGTGTTTGTTTAAACATGCGCTGCAGCCCTAAACTTCAGTATTTTCTAGCCTGCGTGGAATGTATCGTGAAAGCAGTCGTTGCGGGTTTTCCTTATGTTAGCATCCTGGCATGGTTTCTGTGCAGATGGGCCCAGATCTTTTGTTTTGGTACATTCTCATAAATGTCACGTTTATTATAAGGGTATTCAAACAAATGGCGTGCGAGGTAAAGTGGTTTGCCAGAAGCACGTTGTGTTTCTGTCCCTGTAACTTAGAGCAAATTTTCTACAGCAGCGGATGTAAATTCTGTGTTTGTAGGCTGTGTGAAAGTAGTTAGCTTTGAGAAGAATGTATCGTTATTGCATCCAGGTTCTGAAAATGCATTATGAAACACATGGACTTTGAGGATTATTAGCAGAGCCTACAAAAACATTGGTGTTGCTCTCTTCACATAAAAGAAAATCTGCAGCCTAAATTGCCACTAGCATAATAACATTACGAGAGCACGTTCTGTCACTGAACCCGCGCACCTTTTTTAGCGGGCCAACAAACTCGTGGCACTGTACAAAACCTGCTGTGAGTCCCGGCTGTTTGTATCTCAAGTCACGAGCGGCAGTGAAAGTTTTGTGCAATTTTCCATTCTGAGGGAAAGAAGTGTGTACATTTGCAAAGACGGGCCTCGGGTGTTAGTCTCAAAAGCGTCGTCCTCCCTTCATACATAGGCTTGTATCTGTAAATACGTATACACAGTAAGTGCGACATCATCACCACCGGAGTAGCTGAGACACGGTGAAGTACACATGAGACTGAGTGGCACAACATGAGAATGCATGATCCATCATGTACAGCGGATGTTTCTTGCGGAGAGCAAAAAAGAAGAAAAGGGTGATGCTAAGACCAAATGGCTCTCTGTTTTGTAGTAGCAGTTCTTTGAGGTGTAGTTGCAGCAGCAGCAGCAGAGTGTAGTGTGTGCTGGTGGTTACTTTTTACGTCCCAACCAGGGGCCTACTATTTTACTTGTTTTACTATTGTAGGTGGAGCGTGTGTGTTGTGTATGACATGTATGGGTTTGTCTGTGTGAGAATAAAAACACTGGATGAAGGAGACCTGTGTGAATGAGCATGTTTGGCAACAGGACGATGCGGAGAGTTGATTTCCGTAACGTGCAAAGTCCATCTTTCGGAATTGATAGAAAGACTGTTGGCCTTCCACCACAAGCCTCATTCTTCATGCCGTTATTCTGGACGTACGCTTTGGTGGCGCTGCGACCTCCTAGCGAACAGTGACACCTATTAGACGCCTAGCTGAACTTTCACGAAAAGTGACTTTGCTCGTTTTGGAGGTCAGCTCCTCACGTCTGATACAAAAACCAAAGCTGATATTAACATGATGTGCAGTTCCGAGTTACGGTGTCGCGGAGCTGTGGTTTCGTGGTAGAATTTTTTTTTTTAATACGTATGAAACAGTTCTATGGCATCGTTCAAGGTTTGTACCACAAAAAAGGTATGCAGACTGTTATTTCTCATCTATGTGAATGTGATGGAAGATGCTTAAATTTTATAAAATTCATATGGTACTGTTTATAGGCACACAAATGTCGCCGCGCCAGCACTGGACAGCTCGTACGGCCCTATTGGGCCGTCAGCAGCAGTTTGCAGGTAGGCAACGTTTGGATGGGTGGCATCAGAAGGTCATATGGAATGTGATGTCTGCCCGTAATTGTGAGGGCCCTGAAAGCCCCGTGCAAAGCCTGCGGATTATCTAGTGATGGCCTAATAAGGCCTGAACAGCTGTACAGTGCTGGTGACAGTGGTGGACAGCTGTCCAGTACGGCGACGTTTGAGTACTTATAAACCTGTAATTCATGTGCAGCCAACGAGCTTATACCCCTGTCACACGGCAAATTGAATGTCATTCCCAACAAATGACATTCATTTCGTGTCGCACGCTGAAGTCAAATGGCAATACATGTGAACAATATTCGCTTTTCCCTCTCGCAGTAGAGAGGTAGCAAAAACAACAACGATAAACCGTTTGAAGAAATGCAAGACGGAATGAAAAGTTGTACTCGAGTATTTTATCATGAATTTGATAACTCTTGGCATGAAGGAAGGAAGGCTAAACACCGTTTTTCGGGGAACTACCCTCGTTCTCAGTCGCCACGTTGCTAATTGCGGTGCAGATAGGCGTTTAAGTTGTCTTTGCTCGTGGTACTTAGCCAATTAAGTGTCTTTGAAGTAGCAGCGATTTTGTGAAATAATGTAATGTAATGTTTCGCTAGTTTTGAGCAAAAGAAATGAAGATACAACCAATGTACCTGTATAAGGCTTTACGTGTTAGGCCCTGGTGTCTTAGTTATCGACACTGACATAATTTGCGAGCGACATTTTGTTTCTTCGTGTACCTCGATGCAAGACAAACGAATGACATTTGGTGCGACCGTCATTCGCTGGGAATGCCATTCGGTTTGCCGTGTGACATAGGTATTAGACGTTTCTTACGTTGTTTCAAAATGCAGCTTGAGTTGAATGCATTTTTTCTCTGCTCAGGTATATATAATTTTCTTTTTACAATTCTGGAAAAATATGTTAGAGAGCCTCAGAATAGGACACCCAGGTACTTTTGGGCTGCAAAGAAATAAGGAGTTACCACTGCACATTGTGCAATGCACTGAGTTCTTGGCATGCACGGTGACGACCCCCTATTTCTTTGGAGTGCCCTATTCTAAAACATTTAGGCATTTTGTTTCCAGAGTGCTTGTTATGTATGCCACTTTTATGATGAGTATCTCAGACTTCAATGTACTATGTACAGCAATATTGTTTTGAGAAGGAGTAAAACAAAATTTTATTAGTTTCGGTTGACACATGAGCATTATTGGGAGCGATCACAAATACCTCTTTGATACATGTTAGGTAAGAGTAAATTAAGAAGGTTCAGCTTGAAATTTTTTTGAGAAGCAGTAAAGGAGTTTTGAGAAGGAGTAAAGCAAAATTTTATAAGTTTTGATTGACACATGAGCGTTATTGGGGGTGATCACAAATGCCTGTTTGATGCATGTTAGGTGGGAGTAAATTAAGAAGGTTCAGCCTTGTAATTTGGTGAGGCAGCAGCATTGCAGTCCAGTTTGCTGACAGAGGTTTATGTTTCATCATTTAAGGCGGACTCACTTAAGAGAGTCTACGGGGAATTCTTGTTCGCAGGGTTCTCGTAAATCTCTCATTTTCAGCACCATTTCCCAGAGCCTGTGGTTTCCTCAAAAGTTGTTCTTCTGGAGAGCACCAATCAATTTTTGCAGAATATGATACCAGCTAAAGCACCTTCGTGTACTTTTCCGGAGCTTCTGGAACTCTCCAACCTGCAAGAAAGGTACCCAAGCCGGAATTCAAAAGGTGCTTGATCAGCAAAGTAGCCTCGAGTTCCAAGTTTTGCTGAAATCGATGGAGCCTCTTTATTCCCGTGGCACTTGTGTGTAGAGACCCTAGAGCAAGAAGAAAGTGGCGGTTACCTTGTTCCTGGTTACGTGCAAGTTGACAAAGGTAAGACCTCCACTGTAAAGCTAGTTTGGGTGGTCGTAAGATAGTCTTTATGAGGCTGCCTATAATGAGGCCATCGCTGTCGAGGAAATGCCACTGATCAGTTTTTTGTGCAGGAATCTTGGAACAAAGGAGGTCCTGTAGCAGGGCTAGAAGCGGGGCCTCCTCGCAGTGCACACGATAAGGGATACAATACAAAGTTAAGCAGTAGCCTGTGATAGAGACAGAAAAGATATGTGAACAAATATCAGTGACCACTTAAAGGAGTACAGAGGGCCATCCAAAAAAATTTCAGATTAAGACGTCTGATGAAAGCGTGTGTGTCATTATACCGAATAGCGCGAAAGGTTTTGATGTGCGCAATTTCTTTCCCAGAAAAAAAACTCGCATAAACATGGCTCCGCGCGTCCACCCTTAACTCGCCGCTCCGGGTGTAATGAGGATGAGGAGGTATAATGCCACGTCACCGATGACGTTATAAGGAGAACTCTTTCTGGCTCACTGGTCAGTGGGGGTTAGCGCCCTGTCCCTTTGCCGCCGTAAACCAGTTTTGCCAGTTCTCCGGGAGAGTTGGGGATAGAAGGCGAGGCCGAAGCATTACCGAGCAAGGAGAAAGGCTTTTTCAGAACCCCGAACAGCCGAGTAGCAGACGACAGCGGAGTAGCAGACGACATTTCTCTAGGCCAATCAGCGAGCGTTCTCCTTATAGCGTCAGCGCGAGGTTCCAGGCATATCACAGGCTGGTACTGCTCTTCACCACCGTTGCGCACGGTCGCTTTTTTGTAGCGTATTTTCAAATCAATTTCTGCGATAATTATGACTCTGTGGTGTGAACTACTTCGCGTGGTGCATCTTACTGGCCTACCTAACAGTTTTATAGGAAGAAAACCGGGTGTTAAAAATGACTTATGTGCTACTTTAAACAAAGTACATACATTATTACATGGACATCAGTGGAGGAGGAGGTGCAAATAAAGAAACCATGGTATGCGCCTGATGTCTTTATATGGGAGGCTAAACAGTTCCATATGACTACTGGCACAAAAAATGCTGTTTTCTGATAGTAGTAATGCAGAATGCAAAATCTTTAGAAGTTTGCTTAACACCTTAAAAATAAAATACTTTTAACACCTACCTTTTGTACCATTCTCCTTCATTTTTATATGGAACACCAGAAAGAAAAAAAAGTGACACTAAGCACCATACTCAAATCAAGGAAAGCTACAATGCAAAATGCCTGTTCGAATACCATGCCTGTTAGAGAAAAAGTATGTTACATGAACGTGATCACACAATACATTTTTGAACTGTGAAGTATTGGTAACGGTTAAAATATAGCCAGGAAGATGGTTCGACTCACAGGGCATTTTTGGTGGCAATGACAAAGCATATGGTAGTGGTGCAGAAGCGGAATGCAAGTCTCTTGTCTGAAGTGTGTGATGGGCATGATATTAAAGGATATCTGAGGGAACCGTGACGTGATAAATTAAGGCTGACTTTCATCGAAGTGGCACTAGCTGTGGGACCATAGTTCCAGAGAATGAAGTGCCTTGCACGGCTTTGTGCACCTTGCACGGCTTTGTGCACCTTGCACCTGACCAGTGAGCAAACCTTGTCCTGGGTCCTACACAGAAGCAGCATATTTGGGAGCAGTTTCAGGAGCTTTAGGTTAGGCAGAGGAGACTCTGCAATTTCGTTGTACGTATGTCCCCCAAAGTGTGTGTAGGCGTTAAAAGCGATAAAAACCCTCCATGCCGGGAAACAAAAAGATGACAAACCACACAACACAGACTGACGAACCAAAGTACGCTTTTTTATCGCTTTTAAAGTACGAACTACCGAACAGCCCAATTTTTGTGTGCGTAGGGTTACTAGTAATGCATTCGCCGAACCACTAACTGTGCTTTTTCTGTTATAGATGTCTTTTGTTACCTGGGGGTCTGTTACCCTGGATTGTCTGGCTATTCCTCATCATTTGCTCTAAAACTCTGCCTTGTCTTGCGCCTTTTACTTCCAAAGAACCCGTCTTGTCATACTTCTGCCGATATCGAAAACGGGTAGCAACCTGGCAGACACACATCTCTGTCCCGCTTCCACTAATGCTGCAGTAATGAAACCTTATCCAACATAAAGGCTGTCTGAGATAACGGTGTATTCAGCATAGCAACAGAGCCTCTTGTTTTCAGTGTGACCGTGCATATGCTGTGCGAAGTGGGGTACTGGAGCTGTCTGAAATGCATGCAAAAACAGGCAGTAACTCAGAACTTGTACCCGGAGTATCCTCTTATTCAAGTGTCTTTTCAAGGAGCTACAGAAGGAAGACCGAAACAAAAATAGTACCTTCAATAAATGTTTTTTTGGAAGTGCAACAGGTTCGTAATTGACTGCCACATGTCTAGAGCTCTCTCTTTTTTTCCGCATTTTTCTGCTTTAATAGGCTCTGGGGCCACCATAATGTGAATACCGCCGTAAGACCAGAGGCTTCTTAAAATTAGATTTTGCATAAAATTTTTTACATACTAACACGTGTGTACAGCTCGCATCAGAGTTAACTTGAACGCTATTCTGGCATGCAGACCCTGGTGGTGCCTACTAGAAATAACGGTAAAGGGTGTTTTGGTCGTCTATTTACGGCTGGAGGGGGTGACCCTCGTTATGAAGGAGTTGTTCTCTGCTAGGCTTTGCCAGGGTGGCGCTCTTCCCACTTCGCAGGCCGGAGCAGTGTTCTAGTTAACTTTTACCCGAGCCGTACATATGTGAAGGAGCTTGTGGGAAAAAATGTGATAGCGTCTGTGCATTCCTCATATTTGCGGAGTGACAAGCAACCGAAGCAAGGAGCTCTGTCATAGTGTTTGAAAGTTGAACCACAATACTTCGTCTTAAATAGCTGGATATAATGGGGATAAAGGACAGGAAAAAAAATATTTTATTGCATTTTGCACCAATTTTTGCAGTTACATTTTTAGTGGGTACATGCAGAATGGATGGCAGGAAGTGCATCAAGACCTGTGCGTTCTACAAACTACCACAAATTTCTGCGGTTGTACACGTTCTTGTAGCTTTGCAATCTGTGCCAGCACAAATTAGGTACGTGATTTAGCACGACAAAATAGGACTAAATAGAATAGGCTTACAAAATGTTGTGGAGCAAGAAGGGTAATGTGGAAATCGCAAACTACGACATGAGCAGTTATGGATCTCGTGTGGCCCAGCATTACATATGCACAATATTTATGCTTTCTCACTTTATTTTTTGCTTGTTCACAAACACAACACATCACAGTTACTCCGTCGTTGCGCCATTAAACATAAAATCAAACATCACAGCTAAATGCTCAAAAAGCATCTGTCACTAACACCTGCCTGCTACAATGTTGAATAACAAGTTGACTTTGAAGCAGGACCTGAAACGGATATATTAGCAGCAATTGGAGACTGCCTTTCACACTGATGAAAGGTGAGGTTAGGTGAAGTGAGATCAATGGTCCCTCACCACCATGAGTGTGCTTCATCAAAAGCCACTATCACAGCATATAATTCAAGCTAGCAGCAAGAGCGACTGGTTTTGTGATTTCTTGTTATAAATGCAGAACTCTGCCAATGTGAAAAGCATTTCATGCTTATCAGCAGTATTACAAGATTCTGCAAGTTCATACAGTGCAAAATCGTGGGACTTTGAAAAAAAGAGGACGGTGAGGTCTTGGTGCACGTGAGGCGCAACCAAGAGTGGGCTGTCATCATGAATGCTTTCTACACTGCAGACAATACAATTTGACTACAATTTGCAGACTATAGTTGTGGCCCTGCAAGCACTGCACGTTCATCACAGCCATTTGGCATCTCTTGTTCATCTGAATTTTTTTTTTTTTTTTTTAGTTGTACCCCAGTTTTACAGCCCCCAGAGCAAGGCCAGATTGCTGCCCCAACTAACTACAGCCCAGCCTTATCAGGAGGAGGTCACAGGTGGAACACACTTATGGATGTTCTGAATAGTCCAGAAGGCAAATTTGAAACAAAGGATCCGTTCCCAAACAAATACATACATGAACCGATCATCAATTTTACAGCAAATTTGACTCGTTAATCTGGATCTTTTCTTTTTTTTGCACTGTGGCCGAAGACACGCTTCGCTGATCATTGACATCAATGTGTCTGAGTGTTTCTTGCTCTGCTAGGGAATTGATGAATTGACGCCAAGTTTGCCATTTGTGGGCAACAGTTTCTGCGAGTCTCTTTGGCCAGTTGTTGCTCTGTAGCTCTCCCTAGAACAACCAGCCTAGTTCTCCATTAGTTTTGGACAAACCAGTTGCTTTCGGGTATATTTACAAAGTCCGACATGATGACTAGATGCAACCAGTAGAAAAATGGTCATAAAAATATACAGGCAATTCATGTAAAGCACTGCAGTGGCACTATCTAACATAAAAAAAGGCTTTATTACAATGGCACGTGAAAAGCAGAACTTAGGCCTGTATTTGGGCATCGTCGTCATCCACGCTGAGTTCTTGTTCTTTGGCGAATCCGAGGAACACCTGTTCGAGGGTTGTTTGGCTGAAGCTGAATTCTTCTATACAAAAACGGGTTTTTGCTGCAATTGGATGCGTGGTGTTAGCATCATCATATGGCTTGAATGGACATAAAAATGTTCGTAGACTCCACTTTTGTGATGCAAATGAGCATGAAGTTCTGCATGCTTTGACATGCCGCCCTTTTAATTCGAGCAAGTTCTTTGTAACATTAGCGTGAGGCGAGAGCAATATATTAGCTGTGAAACCACCTTGATGAGGCTCTTTAGCTCTCAGGTTCTTTCCATGTGTACCTTTCCAGGCGAAAGCAGTGCGAAACCGGCAGTTAGCCAGTAACCGCAATTAATAGTTCATTCTCAGAGAGTATCTTTTATGGTGGATCACCATTCCACGACAGGCACCGAACGAAGTTACAAATAGTTTCTGAAATTACAGAGGAAGACGGTGCTAACTAGTTAGTTACTTCAGAATCTCGTGTTTGTCCCTCAAACTTCAGAAACTTGTCGCATCTTCGTTCAGTACCTGTGGCCGACTGGTATTCACCATGAAAACTGCTCTCTAAGAAAAACAAGAATTAGTCTGTACTCCTTGTCTCAGGTTTATTTCGCAGTCACGCACCAGCTTGTCAGCACCATTTCGCTTTTGTCGATCTAAGAAAAGGCTATCAATTACAGTTACTGGTCAACTACTCTGTAAGTGATTACTTGTAACCAATTTACTTCAAAAGACTGCAAACCGGAAAGCGTGCTGTCTATGTCTTCCTCTCTTTCCGAATCCCCCCCCCCCCCCCTGACAATCGAACTCACCGTCATCCATGGCAACAAAAACGTTGGCAAGTGAGTTGACCCCCGACTGAGGAATGTCGTACGTGAGCCGATCCTGAAACCCTTCCCGCAGTCTGGCCATGGGAAACACCTTCCTGATGTACGCCTTGAGGCTGTCCAAGTTCTTCTGCCACTTGTTCTCCCGTCGTTGCATCTTGATGTCCAGCGTGTAGCCTGCTCCAAACTTGTTCTTCAGGTGCTGAGTTGCGCCCAAGCATCTGTTGGAATTTCAATTCTGCTGAGTTCTACGATTCTTGAAGACAGACAAGTCTGAAATATTTCACGTGAACAAAACAAACGGGAAGAGGTGGCGACAGAATGGACTGTTTTCACAGCAGTGCACGTTCCAGCATCGACAACAAAAGGGAACTTCGTTTACGAAGTCATTTGCCCAAACAACCACATGCTTTTTTACTTACTTCCCTCCCCCCCCCCCCCCCCCCCATTTGGCCAGTCATATGACCTTACCCCTCCTCTCATGTGAAGAGACCACGACCTACTAGATTACAGCGACCATGTCGTACAGACCCCTTCCCAGCGCCGCATTTGGAGGCTAGTGGTGGCGCCACTCATCGGCACGATTATTGCTTCGTCAATTTCTATAGTACTCTGTACTTTAGCTTACCTTAGTATTTTTGTACAGGCGGTGGATGTCCCACGAGAGATGCTTCTTTCTAAAGTTGATTACCACCATCATTCTACGCGTTTTCATGCGAGCTGTTGCTGTCGTCTGCTACGGTAGTCGTACGTCTGCTTCCGCGCGTTCAAAATTCAAATTTCCATTGACCAATCATGATGTAGATCTTGTAGGTATAATCTAGTAGGTCGTGGTAGAGACACACTGACACAAAAAGCTGATTTTGTACCTGAGGGAGCCCCGCACCATGATGCCGACCTTGGTACACAGGGCGTCTGCTTCTTCCATCGAGTGTGTGGTCAGCAGAGCTCCCCGGTCGCCCCCTTGTGGAAAAGTGGAGCAGATGGTGTCCCAGAGAAACCGCTTGGACTGTGGGTCCATGCCCGTGGATGGCTCATCAAGGAGGACAATCCGTGGACGTCCCAGCATGCTGATGGCGTAGCTCAGCTGCACGATGCAATTCAAGAGGGCTTAGACCCCTCTGTTTTCGGGTTTTGTTTCAGGAGCCGTAAAATAGTAAAACCGGGCAGCATCTACCACGTTTTAGATCAACCCAAGACGCAAATTATGCAAATCGGGGGGCAAAAACGAGTTCTCCTAGAGCCATACGGGTTTTCCGAGAAGCATACGGGTCTCCTGGCATTCCACATGTTCCCTGGGTCACAGAGCACGGCAGTGACAGTTGGCACATGTGATTTGTGAGCTGTTGGTGTCGCAGCACCTTGGGGGAGCAGTGCAAGTCCCCTTCATAAAGCTCATTTTTGGCTGCGGCACATTACACAGCAGATAACGGATTTGCGCGAGCAATGCCGGCATCACTCTGTGACCACTGGGGGGAGGCACCAACTCATACGGTATTCAAAGAAAACTTGCACGTTGCAAAGCACATACCTTCCTCTTTGTCCCACCAGAAAGGTGCTTTGCACGTTTGTTGGCATGCTCTTCAATGTTGAGCTTTTCCATCAACCTGAAGAAAGAGTTGCCTTAGTCATTTCCCGTATCTGTCCTCCGCAAGCTACGGGAAACCAAATGTACTCTACCATGAGGTAATGGGCTCAATTTCAGAGTTCCGTATTCCTCGTAGAGCAGCGAACAAATTAAGGTGTTCCTTCGCCGTGATGTTGTTCCACAGTGCATTGTGTTGTGGACAGTAGCCTAGCATCTTGAATGCCTGGCAGATGTTTGACGTTATCTCAAAGCCGCCCACTGCAACCTTAGAAAAGAAAAGAATGGGAGCTATTAGTCCATTCCATCATAGCCATGGGTTTCTGACGGTCCAGTCGGACATGTCTAAGATGTGTCCCAAAATACCGTATTTGGTATGGTATATTACGCGGTAACTGCACTGTGACGAACACTGTGGTAAAATTATGTTCGATTCATCGGGAAGACTAAACTATTTTTGTGTGTTGTGTTTCATATATCACTTGTGCACGTTATATAGTAAAAGGCTGGTTTTACACTGCCAGATGCTCAAGTTCTGCCATGTAAGCACAGGGCACTGTTTTCAGGTTTTATGTTTTTTGAAAACCTGGGGGGGGGGGGGGGTAAAAATACGGTTTTATTTAAGACGCCGTAAAATCGGGTGAGATTGGGTGGAAAATATTTAGAAAAAGAGCTTCTCTCATTTTAGATGAACATGAGATGTAGAACGGCTATGCTTAGTGTTCTCCTGTGCCCATATTGGTAGTTGAATTGGGACATTGCCAAGCTTTTTCGGGTTTTCCCCTCAGTGATTATGCACATCGGGGGGGTACAAACGGGTAAAAACGCTGTCATACGGTGACGTTTATCATCTGCAACACACTTGCTCAAGCGGTTTCTTACCCTTCCACTTGATGGACTCTCTTCTCCAACTATCACTTTCATTGTGGATGTTTTTCCTGCACCGTTTGGTCCAAGGAGGCCAAAAATATCTCCAGTATTGATGGCCAGAGAAAGATTGCGGATGGCGATCTTGATGCTCGTGCGAGGACGGCAGCAATTCCCTTCCTCGTATACCTTTCGCAGCTCGTGTATGTAGACCACAGGGGGCTGCATGGAACAGTAGCAGACGAATATGATGAAGTAAGCTTGTGAGCTACTCATTGCTTATCTAGTACCCACGGCAACCCACACTGCACAGCTGTTAGTCCTTGTGGCAAGTGCTAGTTACGCTTCCAGCCTGGGCTGAAGACATGCAAGATCAATGTAAAAGACAGATGCAGCATTTGAAACCAGAAAGTGCGCTCTGTCTGTGCTTGGGAGAGGAGGGTCAAGTATGGAGAAACCACATGATGAAGTGCCAGTCCAGTCACAAGGCAGCAATAAGGGGTTATTCGTAGCCTGGCATGGGTGTACAGAAAAAGCCATGTGTGCCTCAGCCTTGAAGTGTTACTCCCTTATGCGGGAGAGGGGCCAATAGGGTCACCCCGTGGGCAGCAGAGGAGAGAGGGAGACTGGGGAGCTGCGGAGACAGCTGACCTACTTGCATGGCGTATAGTAGGCACGGTACTACAGGACTGTATACGTTCCAGAACATTCCGTAGGATCTCTGGACCTTCTCTTGCACCTCCTCGTCTATATTACACCCCATCTTTAAAATCCACCCCTCCGTGGATGGTAAGGATCACCGACTCAGGCACAGGAAAAGGGTCCTCCTCTTCAACTTGATAGTGATCCAGGATACAGCTGTTGGAAACGGCGGAATTCGTCAAAAACTGGACGCCCCATATTTTACTGTTGGATCGTGTTGACTGCTCCAAAATGTAGCATGTCAAACAAGGAACAGTAGGCACAGTACTATAGGACCATTCCCTTCCAGAACGTTGCTCCAGAATGTCTTCATTTTCCTTCTCTTATCTCACCTATACAGCGGTGAGAGAAGAGCCTCCTCCTCGTCTACAATGGTCACATGCATTCAAAGTTTTACAACAAAGGGAGAAATGTACGCGTAGAAAATTTACCAATGAGGCAGCCGCAGACAAGGTCACATGCTCTCAAGAACCAGCTGGAACCAATCTTACTCCTCTGACATCAGAGCTTGACATCAAGAGAGTCGTCAACTGTGACGCATAGAATTTTTTATTTATTTTTCCCTCTGCACTCCGGCGTGTAGCGCAAAACATGCACAATGCAATGATCACATCCATCAAAGTGCAACAAAAGGGGTCTTGCACCGCTAACTGATAACTACAAACTTTACAAATTGGTACTCTGCACTGCAAGTGCACCTACCTTTCGCATGAGGCTAATATCCATATCTGCTACGCACTGCCGTTCGTTCTTTACATCTTGGTCTTCCTTTTCTGGAATGTCGCAGTTTGGGGTGATGTCAATTATCTTGCGTGTTATCCATAAGGCGTCGGCCACCCGTCCGCCTGTTTTGGCAATGTCTGCCATGCGAAGGATGAAGTAGTACACCACCATGTGTAGTACACACTGTAAGAAGGGATAATGAGATATTGTTGTTGTGAACTTTGCATACTTATGTATGCATGCATTGCATGACAGCTTTAAGTCAGCAAACCATAGGCCCTCTCGCCCCCAGGGTGCACCAGTGCGCGTCAGCTGGATGTGCGCCCCGTTAGTCCGGTTTGCGCTGGTTGTTTGCAAAGACACTTTCCCACGCTCCGCTCTGCCATGGTGCGCCAGCGCGTGTCAACTGGATTTGTACCCCGTAAGTGTTCCGGTTTGCACTGTTTGTTTGCAAACAGTGAAAGGGTCTATACGAGACAATTGATGTTCTGAGGCTGGAACACGTAGAAAGGACAAATACATACAAAGCCTCAAGTGTCTGAGAAATTGTGCCCAAGTCTATACGAGGTTTGCCTGTGCAACCAAATTGTACACACAATGAAATGTTCCATTCATGCTGAAAAGAATTGTTGCGTTGGTCATGATTTATGAAAGAAACTGCAATTCATGCTTCTTTCCCCTCCCTCTCAAGAAGCGCGGCAATGCAGAGAGGCCTCGGATTGGTATGCTCAAATGATCTCCCGCGATGATTCGACTTATCGTTTGAGGAGACCAATGGGAGCCCCCTCTGCATTGTCGGCCTTCTTGAGAAGGAGAGGGAGAGCGTAGATTGCGGTTACTTTCGCCCATATGTCACGAACGACATGACCGATGTATCTCGTTCCTTTTGTACTGGTGTTAAGGTAGCACTAGTACTGTACTAGTCAACCCAAGCAGCACATCTTGGCCCAATATTGGCAATACTGGCCCAATCTTGGTCCAATATTGCCATGGTGGCCAAGATATTGTGCTGCTTGGGAAGGTGGTCAAGCATATTTCATTCCACAAGAAAACATTTCTGCACTTTAATGCCGAAAAAAAATACTACAAGAAAAGAATGGAACCTTTTTGCACTGCAAGCAGGGATCAGTAATTTGGCTACATTTTCTATTTTCTTGAGTTATGTTGCGTATACATAAAGCTCCGAAGGCGATTCGGGACAATTCTGGTTCATTTCTTTGCGATTGAGCACCACAGTGCAGAGTAATAATGCGAAACGTATGAATTTCGTAGTCAGAACAATGAAACGGCAGCGGTCGAAGAGCATGTGAGACTCTGAAGTGGCCGAGATTGCAGTGAGCTGTTCTGTAATCTCAACTGCTCCAGTGTTGTTGTGTGTTGTGCTGCAGTACCTGCGAGGTATCGTAGGAAGACTTACAGCAAGATACGTGATGTCAATGTTGTTTTCCCAGTCAAAGTACATCCACGGATCTGCTGGGAATCCGTTTGAACGCCTGGTCTCCAATATGACCGATGTCTGGAAGAAAACGTATAGAGTCTTCAATGACGAGGCGACGAAAGTGCTGGTTAAGGACGGCTCCTCTTACCTTTGTGATGTAATATAGGCCTCCATTTGGAATGTAGAATGGAACAAGTATGCACAGGGTGATGTGAAGGGCTTTTGCACTGAACGATGATCCCATCATATCTAGGATAGTGACTGGCACAGCGGGAAACATGGAACACTGCGATAGCAAAAATAAGTTGCCACCTCACTTGAGACGTCGTTGAGGTACACGCACATTCTAGTGGGTACATGTAGGGCCTCGCCGGGGTTACAAATTGGGCTTTAATTCGGGAGCTATGAAACAGGAGGTGGAGATATGTGCGAGTTAATTGGTGAGTCATGGATGCCGGTTTATGGCAACGTTAAAGCAGAATAGTTGGTGCGGTTGGAGGCAGTGGGAAAGAAGCCATGATATAGTGAATAAGCACAGCATACTTCAGTTTCATAAAAGGCCGCGGCACCGTTTTCTGATGTGCAGACGCAAACACTGACGCCCCACTACGACAAGTGCCTGAATAATGGCGGGGACTGCATAGAAACATGGTTTGATATGTGTAACCTGGGGCCCGATGCTGAACTGAACATACCATTCACTGTCGTTATCTTTTTATGTTGGCGCACATGCTAACCGTTTTGGTGGGCTGGGATTTCAAATAGACGTCACGATTGGCCATCGCGCGGTAGGTCACGACGAATCATATGCAGGGAGTGACCTTTTCGGGTAATGCCTTTCTCAGATTCAGGGGGTAAAAATCGGAGGCTATTTCTTAAATATGTAATTCGGGGAGAAATCTGGCGATAATTGTGCCTTCAGGTGTTACCGGGTGTTTTTGTTTCTCCTCTTGTCTATTAAGTCACGTCGGATATAACCCGAATTGGTCGTCGGACGTCGGTTCTTGGGGGAATAGCCGGGCGGAATCGGGAAGAGTCACTCCCTAATCATAGGGATGCGAAGCATTTATGGGATAACGATACAGGAACGTATGGGATAACAAACATTTGGTGAAAATTTTGATAACAAGATTTAGTACTTTTTTAAACCGTCAATCGGAGCTTACTTCCCAGATACCCGTCGCACTTTTACGATTTCTGCAAATGAATGTTTGCTTACCAATAGACAGAGAAAGGGCAATACACCCTTCGCAGTTTCATGCTTGTTGAAGAGGTGGGTAAGGCAGTAGCAGACGAGCAACGAAGCGGGTACGTAGAGCATAAACAGGATGACAATAGCCAGCATTGCGGTTGGTTCGGTCAGAAACGGTACGGAGGTCGTCATGAGGGTGAGCACCATGAACAGCATGGCCAAGAGGAAAACCAGCATGTGACTCAGCATGACAGTCACCCAATAGCCAGAGAAGAGCAGACCTGCCACACGTAGCTGGTTCTTCACTTTGTTCTGAAAGGTGAACGAGATCAGTGAATAATGAGTCTCCACGGCAGGCTCAAGAGCGTGGATTCTATTTCAGCTGAAAACAAGGACGAAAGCTGCACTGGTCAACTTAGGTCAACCTATTTGTACTATGCCGTTATTGAGACTAATGCCACGCGTCATTCCTCTAAACTCTGTAAGAAATACAGTTCGACTATAATCCTCGTGGTATTTCCTTTACGTTTTGGAACGTTCCGTCGTTATTTTCAAGTTTTTTAAGACGAAACGCAAAAAAATTGAGGACTCATGAGCAGTTTAAGGTTTTTGCAGTGTTTCTCCTGCTAAGCATGCCGCAGAAGTATGCTACCGTACCTGTCTGTCTTCAACAACCTCGACGGTGATCAGCGAAGGCATGTAAGCGAGCACGACACTCATCATCATGGTCCAAGTATACAGCTGAGCATCGAACACCTTCTCTATGCCGCGTTGAGGCCACGGAAATGAAGAGACATGGAGGCGCCTCTTGTCGAGGACATCCGCCGATTTCTCCAGGTGCGTGTAGAGAACGTTAAATGTGAGCGACTGCAGGATGGGTAGAGTGTGGATGAAGGAGTCGTTGTATAGGAGCACCATCGGGTTGATGTACTGTTGAAAAAGAAAAAGTTGCAGCTTTTAGACACATCAATTACTGTAGTCTGTCTGCATGATGGAACTGCGCTCCGAGACTTCATAAGAACTACAGTAATACAGCCTATAATACAGCAGTCTGAAGAAATCCAACATCCTCTAAATTAAACTTTATTTCACCTCAACTGCACTAAAGAAGTCAGTAATTGAACCTGTGTATGCAAAAAGGGGATAAGTCATAAAATCCCAAACTGAGAAAAGGGGCCTCATCTGATTGTCCGTCCCATTGACAGACATGCATTTCCCGTTTTTTACCGTCCTGTAGCGGGCCAATAAATTGCAATACGGTCCTAAATTTTCATTGACAGGTGCATACTGGTATGTAGATGTCATTGCAGCAAAAATAATAAAAAGGGGATAAGTCAACTTATCCCCTTATTGCATACAGAGGTTCAATTGTGTCCTGTCGCATGTGGCGCCTGTGTATGGTGATGTCCGCTCGCTTTGCACAATGCGTTGAAAGCTGGTGAACAACGACAGCATTCGCAAACAGAATTATTTGCAACAACAACAACAACTTTATTTCGAGATGGTGGATGGGGAGTTTCATCGCCAGGGGCGACGCGGGGAATGAAATAATGAGCCCCCCTTCACAATATGGATCGAAATCCTATGGTGTCCATTATTTACAAAATGTTGATGCCAAGAAGGAACTGTATAGGTACCTTGTATGACTTCAAGTCTGTCCCCAGATTGTCTGGTACTGCAGCGTAATAACTTCCAGATGGTACAGTGTGCAAACTGACGGTTCCGTTGTTCCACTGCACTGTCATGTTCAACTTGGCCATAGCATTCTCATACAGCTCCATTTCAGTTTCTGCAGAACAAGTTGTTTATCAACAGCACGTAAGCCTGCGACATTTTGCATATTTGAGAGCGCTCATGAAACTAGCTACGGTAAAGCATGTTTTCACCTGCGTACATTAGCATGAAGGATGCACGATCTATGTGCATGCTTAGTGATAATGCATTGTACAGTGCTGGACAAAAGTTTACACAACACGCTCTGCACATTCGTTCCTCGGAGTGACATGCTAGCGTGTTCTGTAAACTTTCCAGCACTGTACAGTGATGATATATGCATGAGCTTGTTTTGAAAATTCGAAATTGGGTTTGCAGCTGCCACATAATTACTGTTACCAACACGAGCCATGTGGTGATGTCCAGGGAGCATGCTTGCTTTTTATCTCTCGGTTATGTGGCATGTCTTTACTGCCACGTCTGTATGCTTAGGAACGTGTGTTCTAGGGTAGAACCCGTTTTTACCTCCCGATTTGCATCATCCTCACTTGGGGTAAAACCCGAAAACGAGCCTTGCAAAGTGTCGATTCAGCCACCAATACAGGCACTAGAGAATACTAAGCACTGCACATTCAGCACAGCTGCTCCACACTGTATGGCTTCCTTATTTTCCAATAGAAAATCTACTTTTCCACCCAATATGTATCACCTGATTTTACGGTTTCTGAAATAAAACCCGATCTTTATCCCCTCACATTTTTCAGAACACACAAAACCCGAAAACACGTGTCCTTATGTATGCTTAGGGCGCTGTGTTTATGGGTAGTGGTATTATGTGTTTCGAAAATCAGGGGTAAAAATTGAGCGTTATTTCAGGGTCCATTAAAAAGAGAAATCAGGCAATATCGGGTGGAAAAGCAGATTTTTGGGTGGAAGTGCTTCTCACGTTTTACATGCACATGAGATGTGGAACATAGTGTCCTGTAATGTCAGTATTGGCAGCTGAATTTGCACATTGTTAAGTTACGTTATTGTTATTAGGGGGGGGGTCTACCCAAAGTGACAATGCTGTAAATCTAAGGCAAAAATGTGTTCTACAAATTATTATCAAATACACAGTAGAAGAGCATACTATTCAA
Organism: Ornithodoros turicata; assembly: GCF_037126465.1. Classification (NCBI taxonomy): domain Eukaryota; kingdom Metazoa; phylum Arthropoda; class Arachnida; order Ixodida; family Argasidae; genus Ornithodoros; species Ornithodoros turicata. Next base: position 15,854,583 of record NC_088210.1, on the reverse strand, counting down.
CATATTATTTGTCCAACCAAATGTAGTAAGGGCACAAAAAACAAAAAGCCTCGCTTCTTACTTACCGTACTGGCCTGGTGTGCGGAAGGCTTCGATGTATTTCCCATCTGGGTAGAAGGTGGGGTCGAGCACACCGTAGGAATTGACAGGCACTTCACTCTTACTGAGGAATGCGTAGCTAAGCAAAACCATGATGGCAGGCAGCACAATGAGCGGCACAACGTGCATAGGTGCACGCACAAACAGCAGAATGCGCACTTTGAAGAAAGCCACAAATGCCAGAAATGCGTTCGGCTCAACAGTTGCCAGCGGCATGGCTTCCTTTGTGCCCTTCAGGAGAACAACCTCGTCGATTTCTTTCTGGTATTGTTTCTGAAACAGAAGCGTGGCAACACTGAGGCTCTGTTTGGCCTCCTTAAAGTGCCACTACAGACTAAATCTCGCGTCTTCAGAATCCTACCAAAGTTACGTTACTGAAATCTTCTTGTCTCACTTTACATTCCTGCAAAATATTTTGGCTCTACGTGACGCGAAAGTTAGAGAAAATTAATTTTTATTTTTGAGAACTGTGTGGCGTCAAGTTAGGATCCGACGGAGCGTCTGGCTCTCATCTGGCAACGTTGTTGCCCCTCGCGTCTGCTCAAGTCAACAGTTGGAACAACTACGCATACAGAATATAACAGTGACTGTGAATACAAACAGATTCCTAAATCTTTACAGTGTTGGCACATACATTAATGTCCTTCAGGTGCATTTCCTCTGCCCTGTCCACTTCTCCCATCTTGAGGAACACCTCTTCCAGCGTTGTCATGGAAATACCGTAACTCTTGATACCAATGGTGTCCTCATTAATTGCAGTTTCAATGGCTCCAAACAGGCTGGCAAAGCTGTAGGTACTGTCCATTGGAAGGATGAAGGCCAGTTCCGTCGTAGTTGTTCGGTAGATGGTGATGTTTGGGACAAAGCCTTGTACGAGGTTGGTGATGGCCGCTTTGTCGGCACCCTGGTCTACTACCATTCTGCGGGTTCAGAGTGTGTGAGAAAATACCGCGAGAGTAAAAGAACTCTCCAACGAGCAAAAACCGTTAAGAAAACCGTAAAAAAAGTATGAAAGATACTGCGAGAGAACTAGAAGATTTTTAATACTGCTAGAGTGTCAGTGTGTGCCTTTAGATGAAGCAACAAACAGTGAGTAGCCCAGGTCTGCAAACTCACTCACACCAGATTTTACCCTGTTTTACGGCTCCCGAAATAAAACCCGATCTTCGGCCCCCATTTTCGAAAAGCCTAAGACCGGAAAGCATGGGGGTCTACATATCTGCATCCATGGTACTCACGTAAGGTGGTAGCCAATGCCAAATCTATTCTTCAGGAATAAGGATGTTCCGGCACAGCGAAGTTTTCCTTTACAGATAATGGCTTTCCAATCTGTGGAGAGAGGGTTGTTTGATCAATCTCAAGTAAGACCGGATTTCCAACATCTGTAGGGTGCCCCAACAAACAAACACTAAGATAAAAAAAAGAAGACTAAGCACACTGGCGCCACATGTGTTTTGAGAGGGCTGGATGTGGCCTACATGTGACAACGTGGCCACATACTGTGGTTGCAGTGTTCTCAAACGTGTGCAAGGACGAAGACTACCTCATGCATGGAACACTGACGGGGCTTTGCATTGGTGTTGGTCTCGAGTTTTTTTAATCGTGATTATTAATTTGCAGACTTTCCTTTTAGACAAAGAACAAAAAAAACAAAAACAGAAAAAGCTAAAAGTGTTGAAAGCCACACGAGAGCACCTCGTTCGGATGCTTCTCAACGTGCTCTACAACATTTCAATTGGCAACCCTAAACCAATACTTTAAAGGGGCACTAAAAATGCAAAAGGCAAAAACGGGGCACAGTGGGGGGTGTTCGGGGTGTTTTTTTTTCCGTTGTTGGAGCACATAACTGGGGATGGGACATGGAGAGAACTGATGTTTAACCTAATATTTTCTGATGTAATTGTCTATTTTTTGGGGGTGGGTGGGGGGGGGGGGGGTGATCACCCAACTGCCCCCCTCTGGATCCACCACTGTTACCTTGACACCAATACAAAAGGAACGGGATTCCTTGGTTGCGTCGTGCATGATTTATGAGCATAGGAAACCACAATTTATGCTTTCCTTCTTCATCTCAAGAATCGTGACAGTGCGGAGAGGCCTCGGACTGGTCTCAGAGGCCTCTTTCTCCGAGAATGATTGAACAAATCGTTTGAAGTGACGGCTGAAAAGCCAGCTCCGCATTGTCGGCTTTCTTGCTTACAACAATGCACGAGTGCTAAGATCGTCCAGTTGGTTTCATTCACACAGAACACACCGCGACCTACTAGATCATAATGACCATATCATAATCGGAAACCCCCTATGAGGAGCCCGTCAGCACGATCTGGTAGGGGCTCGACTCATTGGCCTGCGAGATCTACATCATGATCGGACAATGGAAATTTGAAATTTCAATGCGCAGGTAAGCAGACGTACAATTACCGTAGCGGACGCCGCCAACAGCCCCTATGAAAACACATCAAATGTTGATGATAATCAATTTTAGAATGAAACATCTTCCGTGGGACATCCATCGCTTGTACAAAAATACTAAGGTAAGCTGAAGTACAAAGTATTGCAGAAATTGAGGAAGCAATAACCGGGCCTTTGAGCAGTGCCACCGCTAGCTTCCAAATGTGGTGCTGGGAAGGGGTTCCTATGACATGGTCGTTATAACCTACAGGTTTTCCCAGCAATTTTAATCCGAGTGCCAGCTAAATTAATCCATGCCCCATGAAGTTTGCATGGCACATGGATTAATTTCGATGGCGCTTGGATTAAAATCGGCGGGAAAACCTGTAGTAGGTCGTGGAACACACGGCCCATTGTTTAAGCTTAAATCTTCGTGCATGTTAGCTGGGACACCACATACGTGAAAACCAGCATTCACCTGCGAGAATGTCAGCTTCGTCCATGAAATGTGTAGTGAGCACTATCACTTTGCCTTCCTTGCGCTTCTGCAGCTCACTCCACAGGTGACGTCGAGAGTAGGGATCCATTCCGCTGCTTGGTTCATCCAAAAAGACAATCTGTTTACAATATGCACAAAGAATTACTGCGTGCTTCGTACAATCATGTTGGTCTGACCAAACCGACAAGTGATGCAGATAAATTCGTACACACACACCTTGGGATCTCCAATAAGAGCTATGGCAACAGAGAGTTTCCTCTTCTGCCCTCCACTCAGCTTTACAGCCTGCACGTCTACTTTTTCAGCGAGGTCTAGTTCCTCTAATACCTTCACCACCTGCATTATGAAGCAATAACGTCAATGGACCTAACACAATAAAAAAAAAATCACAGGAAGCATACAGTTGGATGAGAATGTTTATGCATTTACAACACAGTAAATATTGTGCATAATCGGGTATAACCCTAAAAGTTCGGGCCCTACTTATATGGAACAGGGACCAATGAGGTCGCTCCACAGACAACAGGGGAGAGGGTAGAACTGAGGAGCTGCACAGACAGGTGACATACTTGCATAGCGTATTGAAAGCTAACTGTGTGCCGTGGTGTATTCAATAAAGCTGGGAAAGATGCAGTCAGCCGAGGATAAATGTCAGTGTGCCAGAACCAGCTGAACCTACGAACATCCTTTTTTTTTTAAATAAAAATAATATTTATATATTTATTTATTGATTATAAATAAAAAAATATTTCCCGAACACTTCAGGCTCTAAATATGAGCCTTGACAAGAAGTAGCACGCGACAGAGAAGTCCACACGAATAAGAGGAGACATCTTACCTCACGTGGAATGTCGGCCCTTGGAATCCCCTTCATGCGAGCGAAGAACGTGAGGTGCTGTCGAGCCGTGAGTGTGTCAAAAAGTATGTCCTCTTGCAGACAGACTCCCAACATGGATCGTATGCGCATGACGTCGCCATGGTTTGCAGTGTTGAGCTCGTAGATGTGCGCTGTGCCTTCGGTGGCAGGTAATGTCCCAACCAGCATGTTGATGAGCGTGCTTTTGCCTGCACCGTTGTGGCCGAGCAGAGCGGCAATCTGTCCTTCGTGCATGGAGAGGGTGATGCCGTCCACGGCTGTGACGGGTTCTTTGCGCCACGACCTGAACACTTTCTTCAGATTGCGGATTCTGTGAAAGGTTACCGTTCCGTTAAAGGAGCAGTCTAGAGGCACACAACTTTGTTTCTGTTTTTGGTCGGTATGGAATGTTTTGTGGCCGAACACAGTTTTCTCAATATTAGTGCAACCGTAACGAAATTGGGACGCCTGCAATAGCCCCCTGAACCTCCTGTGCACGAAACACCCTCCTTCGCCTTCACGAGAGACGTGATGAGTGCCGCCACACGCGTCACTATATGACGCAAGTGGTAGGGATGCTCCTCATTGGACCTGGGATCACATGATCGAGGTGAGCAACACCGCGCAGGCCGAGCCGTCTGCTACCGCTTCGGAGACGCCATGCGTTCTCCAGCTGCGTGATGTCTGAAACGGAGGGTTTGAAGGCTGTCAACGACGCGACCACGATTTTTTGGGGACCGCTGACACCACGAGAAGAACGAGTGAGGGAGAAAGTGTGCATCCGGCACAGTTATAAAAATTACTTTCAAGTCGGCCTTTCTGTAGGGGCCATTTCCTCACCATATTTGCTTGATCCTTTTTTAGGAAATGTCAACAGCACTAGCACACCAAAAAGGAGCAGATGATGTCATTGTGCCGAACTTCTGTCTTTCATGATTAAGAAGTTTACTGTCAAAAATTAATGAGAGCAGCACCCCCAGTAGGTTGCTAGTGCAGCCAACTCGGGCCAGAACCCTTGTCATTTGTTGTAAATAAAAAGGCATTTCCGTATTCTATAAGGTCATCGAATTAGCGCAGACGCCCTGTCATTGGTGGTATGCAGTGCAAGAATTATTTCATCTTGTTGAAGATGCCTATTATAGCCTATCTCATTCACAAGCGTACTTGATGGCTTCCCTGCCCAGCAGCTCAGCTGGCCTGTCTTCCACATCCGGGCTGCCCTGCATCTCGATGGACGTTGTCGTCTCCTTTTTGTTGTCCTTTTGCCAAGGCATGAACCAGTTCAAGATGTACAAGGGGCTGCGGCTTTGACCGAACTCTCCTGCGCAGTCACAAGAGGTGCGGGTGAATGTCGGGCAATCGCGGTGTGACACACACACGACACAAACCTGGTACAACGGTGTCAAAGTAGTACGCCAAAAGTCCATAAAGCAGGATGTCGACAAAGAGCATTATCATCGCGCTGCCCACGGAAAAGCTTTCATCGAATAAGTTGGAGAACCTCATTGATCCATTAATGTCCATCTGACTGACCTGATGGAAAAGATAAGTATGCAGTCCAGACATCATGCACGTGTAGCATTACGTATAGGCAAAGACTACAGATTGGACTTGTGCTGCGGATTTTCTGGTCACGTACTGAAGCAGAAAGCCAATGTCTCAGTGCTTCTATGGACATAAGATAACGTAATTGACATAATGGACTTAATATAATGGAATGGACTTAATAATACCGGCCTTCTATATGGCCTCCTTTGTCGCACAAATCAGTCGCGTTGTATTGTCCGCAGCTTATCTGCGAGTGCAACTTATCTGCCAGAAAATTTTCAAAACGCTTCTAAAAACGGGTCCTGCGGCTTATCTGCAGTGCGACTTAAACCCGTGAAATTACGGTATGTGAAGGTTTCTTACAGACAAATGAGATTATTATTTTTGTGTGTGTGCGGGGTGCAGGGGGATTTTCTATTCTGAGAATATGTAGGGCAAGTGCAGCCATGAACCGGCAGTCATCATCGCCCTTATAAGGAGTTACACTGCTGCCTGACTCCATGGTAACATTTGTGCATAGCATGTGGAACATTTGACACGTGCAATGTTCCTATCTTATACTGCTTGTCATAGGAGTGAGGCGATCTTTGATTGCTAGATGTCGTATGCATTGGAGTCCCTCTCGACGTGATGGCAAATTGGAAAATCGCACCTAAGAGCTCATACCTTACCTGTAAAAGCTATACATATGTATGTGCACCAAAACTGCACTTCTGCTATGTAATTGTAGGCTGTTGGTTGAACAACCTCTTCTGTTTGATACAGAAGCACTTTTCATTGCTTTCTCTGTAGACTGTGACCTTCTGTTTCATACAGAAGCACTTTTCATTGGTTTCTCTATTGGCTGTGAACCACTCCAAATATACGTACTGTTCTATCTTCCGTCATTGACGGGGCAACAAAATGAACTCTCGTTCCCCAAAAAGACCATGGGTATCGAACAAATGAACTGAATTAATAAAACCTGCATATAGCCTCCCATGAGTCATGCTGGCAACAACAATATCCACTATGTCCCCCCCCCGTCCCCCCTAAGTAGTACTCATGTGAGTGTCGCCAAAAGAAAAACAAAACCAAGTTTTGAAATTTTCTGCAGGTGCCAAACAAATTAACAAAACTTATAAGCTAAGAAGTTGTAAACTGCCTCAAGAATTACACCTGTAAGTAGGTAAAGCTAGCACGACCTGGCTACTCAAAACAATGGTAACTGCTCAGAGGAAAACTACAGAACAGTAGGCTTCAACATGGCCAACTTTGAAAATGGTTTCTACTACAGTTTCTCGGATACGGCTTAAGCTACATAGCCTGGAACTAATTAGAACTTACCCTCTCAAGCCCGAGTGTAAAGGCTGCAGGAGAGAGCAATGAGAGAAAGTAGAACACCCATGATGATACTTTTCCATGCAAGAAAACTGAGAGCATATAGAAGAAGCTGAAGAGCAGCATCATAAGTCCAACGACAGAGCCTGCTACCTGAAAAATAAGGCATGACGCTAGAAAAACAGCAACTCGTGAAAGGTCCGCGTCAATTGGTCCCCGACGTCAATTAGTAACAGCCACACGTTATACGCAAGTTCAAGAAGGCGAAGAGCTTACCTTGGATTTATTAAAGAAGGGGGTTGCCATAAAGCTGAACATAACAATAGTGAAGCCGTAGAGAAGTGAAAGTATGAACACTATCAGGATGTCCGTGTTTGGCAAAATCCGTAGGGCGAGCACCATCAGCGTCATGATTGCGGACACGGTTAAGACAACGACTGCTTCAATGAGGAACCAGGCCATCCTGCAGTGAAAGTGTGAAAGGCATCGTCGAAATGAGTGAAGACCGAACATTACACGTAAGGCCCTGTGTTTTCGGGTTTTATTTGGGAAGCCATAAAGCAGTAAAGTTGGGTGATATCGGGTGGAAAACTAAGTTCGAAAAAAAAAAAAAAAGTAAAGAAAACTATTCTCGCGTTTTAGGCTGACATAAGATACAGAACTGCTGTACTGAGTGTCGATTGCTTAGCGTTCTCCAGTTTCCATGTTCCCAGCAAACGATATGTATATCCAGAAAATGTCTACAGGACATCCCATTTTGGACGTTGGGATATCCCACGGACTTTGCCACAGAGCCCATTGACGTCCAGGAGACGTTCTGTGGACTAGCACTTCCTAGTGATTTGTAGATCCACGGAATATCCCAGGAACGTCTTTTTAGGATATATGGATGCATGTGGGACATCATGCAAGCAGGTTCAACTTTGCCTTTTAAAAGTTGTGCTAGTATCATTTACGTTTTTGACACATTGTCTACACACACGTCTACACATTGCCTGCACATTGTCTGCACGTTTACACACACATCTACACATTTTTACACATTGTCTACATGATGTTGTGAACAGTTCTGAGGGGAATGAAGTTACTTGTAAGCAGACCTGCAAAGTAATTAAGTACAGTATGTTGCACATCGGGGATGAAAACAAGTTTTACAAGGTTTTACCTCAAAACAAGGGGCTCTAAGTACACATCATTGGAATGTCACGTGTCCATATTGTGACATAGCACATAATTTCATCCTGTGTGAAACATTTCCTCGACTCCGAGGAGAACTTGGATGATGAAATCCTCCTCAAAGAGACTTGAGGAGATGTTATCCATCTCACATATCCTCCGCCAGCTTGCTTGCCTTCTACTGCTTTGTTCATCAATTTAATCCTAATATATAGTTCGGCAGACTGCCTATAGCATGCTTCGTTTCACTGTTACTAAATGCACATTGAAGAAACATGTAGAGCACTGACCAATAGGCAGAGGGCATCATTCCCATCATGAGCATGCCTTCCTTGATTTTCCTTTCTTTTTCCAGCACAATGTTGACACATAACACAGAAACAAATGGTGAGAAAGCCAAGGTCAAGTACAGAGGGACCAGACTTCTCCACGTTTTTCCCGGATCGTTGTACACGGGCTTCGGTAGCAGACGTAAAACTATCTCAGGGAGCTTCACATCCGACTTTGTCCATAGCTGTTGAGAAATATTATGGATTATTTCAAATAGAATAATATTTGTTGTTAATAATATACTACTATATATACTACTAGTACATACTATATATATAAAAAACTATATAATGTATTTATAATTTATTACAAATAATTATAAATATATTTATAGAGAGAAATAGGTGGGGTGATAGCGCAATGCAAAATTAATGCACCGTGTTGATGCCCCTACTTACTCGAAGGTACGTATAGTCAATTGCAGCTTGAAGAACACTAAAACCGCTGGAGTAATAAGAGGTTCCCGGACATAGCGCAGAATCGGAAGAATAGATAAAGTGCTTTGTTCGGCAGAGGTCTGCAAGAAAGAGAAGCGCATGAATTATCTTCAGTACATTCAGTACGTAGTTTGGGTTGGACAACCTCCACAGTTGCGGCTGAGACGAGGTATGCATGCATTCTACTTTAGCAGAAAGCTACTTTAGCAGAAGTGTTGTCAGGATGCTCAATATGGTATCAGCAAATATATACAGTGCAATCGCATTAATTCAAACTCGAAGGGCACTGCAAATTTGTTCGAATAAAGCACCCTCAATCAAGCACTCTGAAAGAGTGTTGCCTGCTTTGAGAAAGGCTGCCTGCTTTGCCAACCATTGTATGACGCATTTGCACACATCATTACGGTGATTCGTTCTCATTCATTTGGCATAAGTATCACCTTTGTAAGTAATAAGTTAGCACTTAATAAGTAAACGTGTCCCTGACGTGCAGCGTGATGGCAAGCACGCTCCCTGTCAATGTGTAGTTGGGCGCCAGTAGTTGGCCAGGCAATCTCGTTCAAATAAACCATTGTGAATAAATAAAATTACCGGGTGTTCTCCCTATTGAAATACATGACTTTCACGGAACCAGAGCACCAATTGGTATTAAGAGAGTTCAAATTAATGGGATTGCACCGTATATCGGTACAATTAATTAACTGGTTCTTCATATATGAATATAAAAACACCTATCGTTGAATCATCAGTAGCAAGCTTTAGTAGCACGATAACGGTTCTGGATAACTGATGAGCCAAGGCGCCTTCTTCCTTAGAAGTGGATGACATCACATTGCTGATCTTTGATTTGACAACTTCCTTTGTCATAATGTTTTTGTAGGCCACTTTCAATCCACTACCCCAACAACACCGAATGTCCTCTGCATGTACAAATAATGTCCTAACGGATTTGGACATCCGATGGATATCTGAGGGACATCCATGGGACGTACGAACTCGTTAGGACATTATTCGTGCATCCAGACGATATCCGGTGTTGCTGGGGTAGGGCTCCGTAACATTTGGTCAATTGGGAACACAGTTCGAAAAACCAGAACATTCGTTGTCGACCGTTGTTTCAAACTGACCTATTCCAGCTGTCTTCACATCTGGTGACGGCACCAGACGAAGTGGAAACCGAAGCGTGTAGGAGCCAGACACGTCCAGGTCACCATTGAACACCACCCCGACTGCAGCCCTTGTAGAATTCTGCCTGTACGCCTCTTCCATCTCCTCAGAAGAATTGTACAGGGAGTAGTTGAAACCGCTCGTGTACGTGTTGGTGTTGAGGAATTCTACGACCGTGTGCATGAACCCGTTGACTTGTGCGGTGTTGGGAGCTGCCATGATTTCCGTTGTGACCTAGAAATGAGAAGCTTTTAATACTCGAGGAATGTCGGTCGTTATTTATTTACTTTTTTTTTTTTTTTCATTGATAAGTGAACATTTGAATAAACTAGGCTGAAACAAGTGACACCATGTATTGGAAAAGTTTAAAAGTGTATACTTTTGTGCTTGTTGGTATTCCATAGGGAACACTGAACTCGACAACTTCATCGCAAACAAGTTTCACAAGCAGATGCAGAGATGTATCGCCGAGTGACCACAATAAATTTGTTACGTTCTCCGACAATGAACTGACATCCTTGAGAATATGACGCATTTTGTATGGTGACTTGGAGACACATCTGCAAAAATGCTTGTGAAACTTGTTTGTAATAAAGCTGTTGGAAGTAGCGCCTGTCTCTCATCGTTTGTCTGTCCGTGTTTAGTTTAGTTTAGGGTTAATGTTTAGCACCTTGCAGTTTCCATTTCCAAAAGTTGTAACTTGGTCTGGCAAAGTGAACTGGGGAAATTTCATGGGGGTTGTGACATTTCAGCCCAAGCTGTCATAGGCATCAATGCGGACCTGCATTCAATGTCTTGCAGCGAAGGGGTAGACAGTAAGCTCCGCGAACATAAAATGAAACCTGTTTTTGTTTGTGGAGGGATGTTTGCGCGAACTATGGTACAGAAACTGCTGAACCGCATATTTGTTAGAAGACTAATGATGCTGCAAAGCCCCTGGCAATGAAACACCCTGTTCATCATCTTTAAATAAAAAAAGAATTGTTGTTGTTGTGCATTCTTGCCCTTCACTGCATAACAAATCTGTTATGCAGGGAAGATCCTTTGCAGACAAATCCGTTATAACAAACGTTCTACATTACACATTAATGTGCGGACCTGGGACAAATGGGACGGTGTGACCAGCCGCACGTGACCAAGTGGCCCTATGTGAGCAGGTTTGGAGCTGGGCTTGAGGCCGCTGCGAATGCTCATCAAGGATGCCACCATGAGCAAGGGCATGATAACCTCCTATATATAAAGGAAACAAAGCGATGTAAACATTCTGCACATGGCACACGTCACTTTCAATACGAAAGGATACAACATGTTTTTTTTTGTGTGTTTCCTATAAAAAATCCAGCCTACCCAAAATGTCTTGGCCTTTTCTGTTTTCTTCAATAAGTAGTTTCGCCATAACAAAGCTGTGAGCTGTTTCCAAAATGTGACTTGCCGGGTGTTTGTCATCTGTGCGGGATAAGATTGTGACAAGATAAGCGTGTGATCTGACCGGGTAGCTGAGCAGTCTAACTTTGACAGGATAATCGAATTTGCTCCTGTCAACAAATTTTTTTACCTCCAGAGCTTTTCCGATCACTTTTGGCATGAAATCATAAGCTAGTGTGTCTGAATGTCCATCGCCACACGGCAAGAATTTGTGGGCGATTTTAATCTTGGTGGTCGAAATTCTGTAAAGGAGGTGTGACACCCTTGTCTGCAGGTGTCCCGCACTTTTGCAGCCTTTTTGTCAGATGTTGAAGGGGGTGGGAGGGAGGACAAATTCGTTCCACCAGGTCACGACGAGCTCAAGTTTGAAGGATTGGAAATTTTTGTATAGTACCCCGAAAAAACGTGCCATAAAATGGCGCATCCCTCCCAGAGTGCACAGTGACTCCAAATATGGTAAACGGCTTACAGTATACTGTGCTAGTCCTTCTCGATGTGAACAACAGGTGTAGATTGACATCTTTGGGTTTGAAACATGCATTTGTGTCGGAGAAGTAGCGACACTACCAGTGAATGCGTTTAGGCGAAAGCAACACATTTTCGTTGCTTAAAGAAATATTACCAGCAGGAAGCGAAATCCATGGAAGTGGAACGGCCTGTAAATATCTGCATAAAATACTGAACACAAGACCTTTCCTGATGTACCATGTATAAAAGGGAAGGGGAAGACCCCCAGAGTTTGGACACCAGGGATTAACCCACCTCCACATGCCCCTGTCAAAGTATGACAATGCAGTGAACAAGAAACTGTACAACCGTATGCGTGCAGTTGCGATACCAAACGGGAAAGCCGTATAGGAGTCACAAAAATAGCCGATGGTGGCAGCCGCTGAATGGCACAGTTTCACTCTGCGAGGTCCTGTACCTTACCATGGACGGTTTCGCCAGCTGGTGATGGCTTTTCACGCACAGCACCGTATGTCAAATTCACCACTCACAAGTTCACTTCGGTGGCATGCCGAGCGCACTACGGCAACCGATTGCGATACCGCCCGACACTGCCTGTCTGCTGATCACCGTCTGTACTCTGTGAAATCGTTTCGTCGTATATTTTAAGTGCCCAATTCCCTTACAAGTTTTCACATTCCTTTCGAAGCCTTCGGAGCTCCGTAGGATTGTGGCCACTCTGCTTTGGCGCGCGTGCCCTCGTTTCGTATGTGCGCGTTTGCTTTGTGGCGTTGCGCTTGCTACCTCGTTCACAAGTACGGGGCCAGTCTGCAAAGTATCTCGAAGGAACAGTATGTCTGCCTCCGATCATAGCTTCGGGGAATCGCAATAATATCCCCTTTTCTGTGCTTTCCCCTCGAGCATAACGCGCGAGGATAGCGAACGAAATCCGAAACCGAAACTGAAGCCTGGCTGAAGTAAATTTGAAGTTTCCTTGTCTCCAAATGTGTTGTGAACGCACATCGCAAATGTATTATGGATGGTATAACAATATGTTTGTCTAATACACCTCTCCCTGTTTGTAAACCAATGACGTCATAGTGTTCGACAGCGCCATCAGTCTGGTAGAGTTGAACTATGCTCAAAGCTATGGGGCGAACAAGGTCGCGCCCGAAAACCACGGTCTTGAGGGGATTACGATGATCCCTGAAACGGACGCGAACAAGTGGCCATTCCTCCTCTTTCGATTTGTTTCGGTTTCAATCTGTCTACCAACGTCATGATGACGTTTCTCAGGTAGAAGTAAAATGAAACCAGAACTGAAATCATATTGGATAGGCGTGAAAGTAACGTACATGTGCTACATGTGGACTACGCCGACTACGCGCAGACCCCTCCACATTAAAGGTGTCCGAAAAAATCGTGCTCTGCTCTTCGCTGTTGGAGGTTGGAGTTCAAAGCAAGTCATGTGTTGACTGACCTCTCTGCAAGCAAGCAAGCAAAATGTGGCGATGTGGCTCTGCGTACAGCAGTCCACGTGCTATCGAAGTGTCGGGCGTCCTGAATGCTTGTGTGTACGTTTTTTTTTAGTTGAGCCCGTAGCATGAACCCGAATTAACTTGAAGTGCCCGTACTACATCTGTGTTGATATCTGTGTGTGTGGTGCGGTAATAAACACTCGCGATGAATAAGCTTGTCAGCTGGACGGGCCGGCGTGTCCATACTGTTCACAGTAGCTTTCGCGCCGGCTATGCTGTACGTCCCAGGGATGCATTCGTGTCCGGAGTAGATTTGTTGGAAATGGATTCAGGCTCTGAGAAGCTAAGGAGAGCGCCTGTGCTTGCAGGACCTAAACAGTCGTCGAAACGGTGAGATTTCAGCCGTCGTTCAACCAAAGGTATTTGTATGCAAACGTGTTTTCATTTTCTCATTTTCTTGAGACATCCTGAGATCTTCACAGCATCCTAAACACACCCTTAATGCACACCCCACAGACATTTACAACACCATCCCCCACCTAAGAAAAAATTAAAGAAACAAGACTGTCAGAAAGGCGAAATAGAAAAAAAAAAAAAAAAAAGAGAGAGACACGAAAAGTCAGCAGTTGCGGATGCCACACGTGCCCCCGGGAAATCCATGGAAATCCTGCACGAATTGATCACACCCACAATTGATCATGACCCACAACTCCTACATATGATCTGTTCACATGCTGCATTGTTGCAATTTGAATTCTGAAATGGCAGTAGGAGATTAGAACCTCCTACCCCACTGGTGATGCTCATCATAATTTAGCAGGTCTTCACGTTCAACTTAGCACGTAGTTTTTATGAGAAACTGGTTCCTCAAAGCACCTGTACATGTATGTACCTGCGAGCACAAAATGTGTCTATGCTTATGAAACACCATTAACACGCAGCTACATATATCTGCATATAATTTCAAAATGACCTGTGTTTCATTTTTTCTCTCTTTTCAGTCCAAGTAGGAAAATAAACACTATCGAGGTGAAAGGCGATCTGATCTTTGGGCTCTACCCCACATTATTGGCACTTCAAGCTAGAAAACGAGAGTTCTACAGCCTCTACGTGAAGAAGAGCAAGCTGAAAGACGATGAGAGCATTTCCACGGGTGTCCTTTGTGAGATCATGAAGCTCGCAAATGAGCAAGGCCTAGTTCCACAGCCCGTCTCAGGCTACGTCCTCAGCGACTTGATGAAGGGAGAGGTGCACCAGGTAGGCATCGTTATCTTGCAACTTTATTTTTTCACAACTTGAGACTGTATTTCAAGTATATGCACAAACAGAGTGTAGTTATGCACTGTAGACTTGTGGGTAGATGGCTCTCTTGATGTGCGCAGTCTTGGTTTCGACTCATTCACATAGCGAAAATTGGTCATGGATATCTCAAGGCATGAAACTTAGAAAAAAAAGAGAGAATGGCTTTAATAAATAATCACTGGTTCCAATTCTGCTATGTGACATTTCCCCCGAAACATTACAGGAACAATTAATGAATTTTTGATAACTAGTTCATCTCACCCTGAAAAAAAAAAAGAAAGAACTTGCTAAAGTGCAGTTTCAGTCACCAATATTTAAAACATAAAGAAAAAAAAAATGTGTTTATACACTGGACTATATGGACTGGTATGGAACTGAAACTGATCTATATAATGAAAAGTGGAATTGGTGAGGACTCCGAGTGCACTAGTATCAATAGGCATCTATATAGACACTATATATATCACCTATATAGCACCGATATATATAGGTGCTGATTTCAGACAACCATGTCGCAAGCGGTGCACTGCTACCGGATGTCGATTCCACCCTCATTCTCAACTTGACGATGTATGCTTGATTGTCCATTAAGGTCTCGTTGTTTATCGATAGGGTGTTATCCTGGAGGCCTCTCATCTTATACCCGTTGATCAGTCGCAAATCTCTGCATCAGACATGTAAGTATATCATGCAATACGTCTCCATAATCGAGGCTGAAAGCTGTGGTAATTTTAATGCGTGAGCATATTTCTGCAGTATTTGCTGGAGCAGCGTTCAATGTGCAGAAGGCATTCTTATGTGCCTTGGACACTGGGGTCCCCAGAAAATCTTGAGGCTTGAGCTGTAGTCATTTTACTGTCCAATCTTTTAGTATCCTGAAAGTCAATTTGGTATTATTTCAAACAGCACAACGCTATAGATGTGTCTGGTGTGCCTTTAAAGTGTGTGTTTCTTAAACCATGTTACAGGTTTGCACATTTGTTTCGCTGCCCTAACAGAACACTCTTTCATGCCCTTACTAGGGAAGTGATGACAGGCAGGTGTCCAGTCTGGCTACTCTTGGACAGGATACAGGTAAAATAACCATGAGCATATTTTTGTTACCGTGTCCATTTTTTTTACTCCCATATTTTCATTTGTGTTTCTGATGCCAGCATATCAATTTTGCTTCCATTTCCATAAATCATGTGGTGTGTCCAGAGATCTGCAGTGTATGTATTGAATGTATTGAATGAAGTGTTATGTATTGAGTAATGTTTTATGTACTGAATAATTAAGTGTGTACCATAAGGTAGACCATTCTAGGTTGTTTGTGGGCGCCTTTAAAAATAAAACTTGTAACTTAGTGTATCACTATCATTATCAGAATTCAGAGTACATATTATGTGGGCCTTGTACCTTTCAAGTACATTTGACATTTCTTGGCACCTTAAGATATCTGTGCACGTGATGTGAGACGAAACATGCATATAGTACTTGGTTAAACATGCTCTGCTAACAACTTTTTTGTTTATTGTCTTTTTTATCCCAAGGATCCAATGAACTTTGGAGCAGTGCTGAGGTCTAGCTACTACTTTGGGGTCAAGAAGATATTCACAATGAAAGATGAAAGGTGAAGCATGCAGCAGCATTATGCTTTGTCATGTCTCTCTGAATTCTCTTGGACATCTTCCACAATGTGGCTCTATCTCGCGCTTTGCTTGCAAACGTCCAATCTGTTTGGAGGTGGAGGCATCCACGTGTCGTCGCCACTGACTTCCCTCATTGACACCTGACCACACTCGAGAAATTATCTTGTCGCTTCTATCTGTGTGTCGCTGTGCACTTTGGCTGTGTATCAAATACAACTAGGTTCTTTCGCTCGCAGGAAAAATACAAACAGTTGTAACGTGTCCCCCATTGCTCATTGTACTAATACAATGCATGCGCCTACATGTAAATTGTGTTTTCATTATGTGTGAAAGTACCGCAACCATCCTAAAGCTGAGCCTGAACAGTGTCATTTGCTGTAATCCTGCTACAGAACCAAAGTTGTTGCGTAAACAGGTACTTAGTAGAGCATAGTACTCAAGGATTTTCCCAGCACCCTCGTAATGCCCTCCCAAAGTTCTTGAACCCCCCCAACCGGAAGGAAGGCCAAAAAGGCAGCAGACATGGGCGTCCCTTCCCCTGGAGATGGAAATCCTGGGGGTATCCCTGACATCCCTGCTACCCCTGCTTCAGTTTTCTGACTTGTGTCACATGTCATAAAGCAACATGCCATCATCATTATTTGCTCATTGCAGCTGCCGTCTATCACCGATTGTGAGCAAAGCAAGCTCGGGGGCCCTGGAACTGCTCGATATTTATTGTTTAACCAGTACTTTGGAGTTTCTTGAGGTAGGCAGCTTTACTCTCTTTGAGGACCACACTATAGGTGCATCTTTTTTTACCTAGATTTTTTTTACCTCCACCTTGGCTGTGTTTCATTAGAGCAAGATCCATAATACTTGCCTGAATTCCATTGCAGCCGTCCTTTTTACTTTCTGACTAGGCACTCAAGAGTAAGGGATGGACCATTGTCGGAACAAGTGCCGAACCCGACTGCGCGAACAGCTGCCCACTTCACGAAGCGTCGGTGCTGCTCTCGCAAAAACATGTGCTTTTGATCATGGGTAATTATCTTATTGGTTCGCTTAAAGGAGCCCAGAAAGCCATCCAAAAGATTTTCCGTTTGTGGCGAACTACGAAAAGATGTAACTTGACGTGACAACTAACACAAAAAAATTCTCTGTGCGCAAGTATTCTGCGCTCCTTTAATCACCGCAGAAACCTGCGGCTTTTCACACCAATCTCAGGTTTTCTTTGTATGTCCGCAATGCTGTCCTAGGCAATGAAGGTAAAGGTGTGCAGCCTTCCCTCCGCAGTCTGTGTGATGTGAACATATTTGTGCAACGGGCAGCTGGCATTCTACCCTCGATGGGCTCCCTAAACGTCTCCGTAGCAACAGGTGGGACATATTAGAATTGCTTTAGCCTGTAAAGCTGTCTTTAGCACACCTTGCATCTATATAGTCTTATTTTCTTCGTATTCCTTCCAGGAATAGTTCTGCACCAACTGTGCCAAGGCAGAAGATAACAAAGGTTGATAATCATGGGGTGGTCGGAGTAGAGGCGAATTTAGTAAAATTGTATTGAGGTGTATGTGAGCGTACTGTTGTGCGTCAAGTGATGTTCAAGCCAGAATTCTCTGTGAGAACAGCCTTTATCCTGATGCTTGTTATATGTCTTTAATGCATCCTTTGTACATTTTGTATATATGTGCATATTTTTAATAGCTTGTAAAATAAAGGTAGAGTCATCCGACTGGCTATGATGAGTACTGATGTGTCTGTCCCACACTTCATCGCAGTGGGGAGGCCAGAGGGGTTGTGCACCCAATTTTTTTCTGTGTGTATGTGTGCTTTATTGCAACTTGATTTGAGTGATTTAATTTGAAAAATTTGAATTTGAGTAAAAAATTTGAAGGTCTTCTTTTGCAACCAATTTGACGCTGAAATTAAAGTGCAGCTCCTGCTGTCCATGTGTGCTTTATTACGGCTCGATTTGAGCGATTTTATTTTTTCGCAAAAAAAATTGGAAAAAAAGTAAGCCTAACCCCTTGGTGTTTTTTAGGGTCAAAATTTGAAGGTCTTATTTTGCAACCAATTTGACGCTGAAATTAAAGTGCGGCTCCTGTTGTCCATGTGTGCTTTATTACGGCTCGATTTGAGCGATTTTATTTTTTTGCCAAAAATTGCAAAAAAGGTAAGCCTAACCCCTTGGTGTTTTTTAGGGTCAAAATTTGAAGGTCTTATTTTGCAACCAATTTGACGCTGAAATTAAAGTGCAGCTCCTGCTGTCCATGTGTGCTTTATTACGGCTCGATTTGAGCGATTTTATTTTTTCGCAAAAAAATTGGAAAAAAGGTAAGCCTAACCCCTTGGTGTTTTTTAGGGTCAAAATTTGAAGGTCTTATTTTGCAACCAATTTGACGCTGAAATTAAAGTGCAGCTCCTGCTGTCCATGTGTGCTTTATTACGGCTCGATTTGAGCGATTTTATTTTTTCGCAAAAAAATTGGAAAAAAGGTAAGCCTAACCCCTTGGTGTTTTTTAGGGTCAAAATTTCAAGGTCTTCTTTTGCAACCAATTTGACGCTGAAATTAAAGTGCGGCTCCTGCTGTCCATGTGTGCTTTATTACGGCTCGATTTGAGCGATTTTATTTTTTTGCCAAAAATTGCAAAAAAGGTAAGCCTAACCCCTTGGTGTTTTTTAGGGTCAAAATTTCAAGGTCTTCTTTTGCAACCAATTTGACGCTGAGACTAAAGCGCGACGCCTGCTGTCCATGTGTGCTTTATTACGGCTCGATTTGAGCGATTTTATTTTTTCGCAAAAAATTGCAAAAAAGGTAAGCCTAACCCCTTGGTGTTTTTTAGGGTCAAAATTTGAAGGTCTTATTTTGCAACCAATTTGACGCTGAAATTAAAGTGCGGCTCCTGCTGTCCATGTGTGCTTTATTACGGCTCGATTTGAGCGATTTTATTTTTTTGCCAAAAATTGCAAAAAAGGTAAGCCTAACCCCTTGGTGTTTTTTAGGGTCAAAATTTGAAGGTCTTATTTTGCAACCAATTTGACGCTGAAATTAATGCGCGGCTCCTGCTGTCCATGTGTGCTTTATTACGGCTCGATTTGAGCGATTTTATTTTTTCGCAAAAAAATTGGAAAAAAGGTAAGCCTAACCCCTTGGTGTTTTTTAGGGTCAAAATTTCAAGGTCTTCTTTTGCAACCAATTTGACGCTGAAATTAAAGTGCGGCTCCTGCTGTCCATGTGTGCTTTATTACGGCTCGATTTGAGCGATTTTATTTTTTTGCCAAAAATTGCAAAAAAGGTAAGCCTAACCCCTTGGTGTTTTTTAGGGTCAAAATTTCAAGGTCTTCTTTTGCAACCAATTTGACGCTGAGACTAAAGCGCGACGCCTGCTGTCCATGTGTGCTTTATTACGGCTCGATTTGAGCGATTTTATTTTTTCGCAAAAAATTGCAAAAAAGGTAAGCCTAACCCCTTGGTGTTTTTTAGGGTCAAAATTTGAAGGTCTTATTTTGCAACCAATTTGAC
The DNA here is from genome assembly GCF_037126465.1 of Ornithodoros turicata. NCBI lineage: Eukaryota > Metazoa > Arthropoda > Arachnida > Ixodida > Argasidae > Ornithodoros > Ornithodoros turicata. The sequence goes on along the minus strand of NC_088210.1, from coordinate 15,834,973 downwards.
GCTGAAATTAAAGTGCGGCTCCTGCTGTCCATGTGTGCTTTATTACGGCTCGATTTGAGCGATTTTATTTTTTTGCCAAAAATTGCAAAAAAGGTAAGCCTAACCCCTTGGTGTTTTTTAGGGTCAAAATTTGAAGGTCTTATTTTGCAACCAATTTGACGCTGAAATTAATGCGCGGCTCCTGCTGTCCATGTGTGCTTTATTACGGCTCGATTTGAGCGATTTAATTTTTTCACAAAAAATTGGAAAAAAGGTAAGCCTAACCCCTTGGTGTTTTTTAGGGTCAAAATTTCAAGGTCTTCTTTTGCAACCAATTTGACGCTGAAATTAAAGCGCGGCTCCTGCTGTCCATGTGTGCTTTATTACGGCTCGATATGAGCGGTTTTATTTTTTCGCCAAAAATTGCAAAAAAGGTAAGCCTAACCCCTTGGTGTTTTTTAGAGTCAAAATTTGAAGGTCTTATTTTGCAACCAATTTGACGCTGAAATTAAAGTGCGGCTCCTGCTGTCCATGTGTGCTTTATTACGGCTCGATTTGAGCGATTTTATTTTTTTGCCAAAAATTGCAAAAAAGGTAAGCGCCCTTGGTGTTTTTTAGGGTCAAAATTTGAAGGTCTTCTTTTGCAACCAATTTGACGCTGAAATTAATGCGCGGCTCCTGCTGTCCATGTGTGCTTTATTACGGCTCGATTTGAGCGATTTAATTTTTTCACAAAAAATTGGAAAAAAGGTAAGCCTAACCCCTTGGTGTTTTTTAGGGTCAAAATTTGAAGGTCTTATTTTGCAACCAATTTGACGCTGAGACTAAAGCGCGACGCCTGCTGTCCATGTGTGCTTCATTACGGCTCGATTTGAGCGATTTTATTTTTTCGCAAAAAATTGGAAAAAAGGTAAGCCTAACCCCTTGGTGTTTTTTAGGGTCAAAATTTGAAGGTCTTATTTTGCAACCAATTTGACGCTGAAATTAAAGTGCGGCTCCTGCTGTCCATGTGTGCTTTATTACGGCTCGATTTGAGCGATTTTATTTTTTTGCCAAAAATTGCAAAAAAGGTAAGCCTATCCCCTTGGTGTTTTTTAGGGTCAAAATTTGAAGGTCTTATTTTGCAACCAATTTGACGCTGAAATTAATGCGCGGCTCCTGCTGTCCATGTGTGCTTTATTACGGCTCGATTTGAGCGATTTAATTTTTTCACAAAAAATTGGAAAAAGGTAAGCCTAACCCCTTGGTGTTTTTTAGGGTCAAAATTTGAAGGTCTTATTTTGCAACCAATTTGACGCTGAGACTAAAGCGCGACGCCTGCTGTCCATGTGTGCTTCATTACGGCTCGATTTGAGCGATTTTATTTTTTCGCAAAAAATTGGAAAAAAGGTAAGCCTAACCCCTTGGTGTTTTTTAGGGTCAAAATTTGAAGGTCTTATTTTGCAACCAATTTGACGCTGAAATTAAAGTGCGGCTCCTGCTGTCCATGTGTGCTTTATTACGGCTCGATTTGAGCGATTTTATTTTTTCGCAAAAAATTGGAAAAAGGTAAGCCTAACCCCCTTGGTGTTTTTTAGGGTCAAAATTTGAAGGTCTTATTTTGCAACCAATTTGACGCTGAAATTAAAGCGCGGCTCCTGCTGTCCATGTGTGCTTTATTACGGCTCGATATGAGCGGTTTTATTTTTTCGCCAAAAATTGCAAAAAAGGTAAGCCTAACCCCTTGGTGTTTTTTAGAGTCAAAATTTGAAGGTCTTATTTTGCAACCAATTTGACGCTGAAATTAAAGTGCGGCTCCTGCTGTCCATGTGTGCTTTATTACGGCTCGATTTGAGCGATTTTATTTTTTTGCCAAAAATTGCAAAAAAGGTAAGCGCCCTTGGTGTTTTTTAGGGTCAAAATTTGAAGGTCTTCTTTTGCAACCAATTTGACGCTGAAATTAATGCGCGGCTCCTGCTGTCCATGTGTGCTTTATTACGGCTCGATTTGAGCGATTTAATTTTTTCACAAAAAATTGGAAAAAAGGTAAGCCTAACCCCTTGGTGTTTTTTAGGGTCAAAATTTGAAGGTCTTATTTTGCAACCAATTTGACGCTGAGACTAAAGCGCGACGCCTGCTGTCCATGTGTGCTTCATTACGGCTCGATTTGAGCGATTTTATTTTTTCGCAAAAAATTGGAAAAAAGGTAAGCCTAACCCCTTGGTGTTTTTTAGGGTCAAAATTTGAAGGTCTTATTTTGCAACCAATTTGACGCTGAAATTAAAGTGCGGCTCCTGCTGTCCATGTGTGCTTTATTACGGCTCGATTTGAGCGATTTTATTTTTTCGCAAAAAATTGGAAAAAAGGTAAGCCTAACCCCCTTGGTGTTTTTTAGGGTCAAAATTTGAAGGTCTTCTTTTGCAACCAATTTGACGCTGAGATTAATACGCGACGCCTGCTGTCCATGTGTGCTTTATTACGGCTCGATTTGAGCGATTCTATTTTTTTTGCCAAAAATTGCAAAAAAGGTAAGCCTAACCCCTTGGTGTTTTTTAGGGTCAAAATTTGAAGGTCTTATTTTGCAACCAATTTGACGCTGAAATTAAAGTGCGGCTCCTGCTGTCCATGTGTGCTTTATTACGGCTCGATTTGAGCGGTTTTATTTTTTCGCCAAAAATTGCAAAAAAGGTAAGCCTAACCCCTTGGTGTTTTTTAGAGTCAAAATTTGAAGGTCTTCTTTTGCAACCAATTTGACGCTGAGATTAATACGCGACGCCTGCTGTCCATGTGTGCTTTATTACGGCTCGATTTGAGCGATTCTATTTTTTTGCCAAAAATTGCAAAAAAGGTAAGCCCTTGGTGTTTTTTAGGGTCAAAATTTGAAGGTCTTATTTTGCAACCAATTTGACGCTGAAATTAAAGTGCGGCTCCTGCTGTCCATGTGTGCTTTATTACGGCTCGATTTGAGCGATTTTATTTTTTCGCAAAAAATTTGAAAAAAGGTAAGCCTAACCCCTTGGTGTTTTTTAGAGTCAAAATTTGAAGGTCTTATTTTGCAACCAATTTGACGCTGAAATTAAAGTGCGGCTCCTGCTGTCCATGTGTGCTTTATTACGGCTCGATTTGAGCGATTTTATTTTTTTGCCAAAAATTGCAAAAAAGGTAAGCCTAACCCCTTGGTGTTTTTTAGGGTCAAAATTTGAAGGTCTTATTTTGCAACCAATTTGACGCTGAAATTAAAGTGCGGCTCCTGCTGTCCATGTGTGCTTTATTACGGCTCGATTTGAGCGATTTTATTTTTTTGCCAAAAATTGCAAAAAAGGTAAGCCTAACCCCTTGGTGTTTTTTAGAGTCAAAATTTGAAGGTCTTATTTTGCAACCAATTTGACGCTGAAATTAAAGTGCGGCTCCTGCTGTCCATGTGTGCTTTATTACGTTTCGATTTGAGCGATTTTATTTTTTCGCAAAAAATTTGAAAAAAGGTAAGCCTAACCCCTTGGTGTTTTTTAGAGTCAAAATTTGAAGGTCTTATTTTGCAACCAATTTGACGCTGAAATTAAAGTGCGGCTCCTGCTGTCCATGTGTGCTTTATTACGGCTCGATTTGAGCGATTTTATTTTTTTGCCAAAAATTGCAAAAAAGGTAAGCCTAACCCCTTGGTGTTTTTTAGGGTCAAAATTTGAAGGTCTTATTTTGCAACCAATTTGACGCTGAAATTAAAGTGCGGCTCCTGCTGTCCATGTGTGCTTTATTACGGCTCGATTTGAGCGATTTTATTTTTTTGCCAAAAATTGCAAAAAAGGTAAGCCTAACCCCTTGGTGTTTTTTAGAGTCAAAATTTGAAGGTCTTATTTTGCAACCAATTTGACGCTGAAATTAAAGTGCGGCTCCTGCTGTCCATGTGTGCTTTATTACGTTTCGATTTGAGCGATTTTATTTTTTTGCCAAAAATTGCAAAAAAGGTAAGCCTAACCCCTTGGTGTTTTTTAGGGTCAAAATTTCAAGGTCTTCTTTTGCAACCAATTTGACGCTGAAATTAAAGTGCGACGCCTGCTGTCCATGTGTGCTTTATTACGGGTCGATTTGAGCGATTTTATTTTTTCGCAAAAAATTGGAAAAAAGGTAAGCCTAACCCCTTGGTGTTTTTTAGGGTCAAAATTTGAAGGTCTTATTTTGCAACCAATTTGACGCTGAAATTAAAGTGCAGCTCCTGCTGTCCATGTGTGCTTTATTACGGCTCGATTTGAGCGATTTTATTTTTTTGCCAAAAATTGCAAAAAAGGTAAGCCTAACCCCTTGGTGTTTTTTAGGGTCAAAATTTCAAGGTCTTCTTTTGCAACCAATTTGACGCTGAGACTAAAGCGCGACGCCTGCTGTCCATGTGTGCTTTATTACGGCTCGATTTGAGCGATTTTATTTTTTCGCAAAAAATTGGAAAAAAGGTAAGCCTAACCCCTTGGTGTTTTTTAGGGTCAAAATTTCAAGGTCTTATTTTGCAACCAATTTGACGCTGAAATTAAAGTGCAGCTCCTGCTGTCCATGTGTGCTTTATTACGGCTCGATTTGAGCGATTTTATTTTTTCGCAAAAAATTGGAAAAAAGGTAAGCCTAACCCCTTGGTGTTTTTCAGGGTCAAAATTTGAAGGTCTTATTTTGCAACCAATTTGACGCTGAAATTAAAGTGCAGCTCCTGCTGTCCATGTGTGCTTTATTACGGCTCGATTTGAGCGATTTTATTTTTTCGCAAAAAAATTGGAAAAAAGGTAAGCCTAACCCCTTGGTGTTTTTTAGGGTCAAAATTTCAAGGTCTTCTTTTGCAACCAATTTGACGCTGAGACTAAAGCGCGACGCCTGCTGTCCATGTGTGCTTTATTACGGCTCGATTTGAGCGATTTTATTTTTTCGCAAAAAATTGGAAAAAAGGTAAGCCTAACCCCTTGGTGTTTTTTAGGGTCAAAATTTCAAGGTCTTATTTTGCAACCAATTTGACGCTGAAATTAAAGTGCAGCTCCTGCTGTCCATGTGTGCTTTATTACGGCTCGATTTGAGCGATTTTATTTTTTCGCAAAAAAATTGGAAAAAAGGTAAGCCTAACCCCTTGGTGTTTTTTAGGGTCAAAATTTGAAGGTCTTCTTTTGCAACCAATTTGACGCTGAAATTAAAGTGCGGCTCCTGCTGTCCATGTGTGCTTTATTACGGCTCGATTTGAGCGATTTTATTTTTTTGCCAAAAATTGCAAAAAAGGTAAGCCTAACCCCTTGGTGTTTTTTAGGGTCAAAATTTCAAGGTCTTCTTTTGCAACCAATTTGACGCTGAGACTAAAGCGCGACGCCTGCTGTCCATGTGTGCTTTATTACGGCTCGATTTGAGCGATTTTATTTTTTCGCAAAAAATTGGAAAAAAGGTAAGCCTAACCCCTTGGTGTTTTTTAGGGTCAAAATTTGAAGGTCTTATTTTGCAACCAATTTGACGCTGAAATTAAAGTGCGGCTCCTGCTGTCCATGTGTGCTTTATTATGGCTCGATTTGAGCGATTTTATTTTTTTGCCAAAAATTGCAAAAAAGGTAAGCCTAACCCCTTGGTGTTTTTTAGGGTCAAAATTTGAAGGTCTTATTTTGCAACCAATTTGACGCTGAAATTAAAGTGCGGCTCCTGCTGTCCATGTGTGCTTTATTACGGCTCGATTTGAGCGATTTTATTTTTTTGCCAAAAATTGCAAAAAAGGTAAGCCTAACCCCTTGGTGTTTTTTAGGGTCAAAATTTCAAGGTCTTCTTTTGCAACCAATTTGACGCTGAGACTAAAGCGCGACGCCTGCTGTCCATGTGTGCTTTATTACGGCTCGATTTGAGCGATTTTATTTTTTCGCAAAAAATTGGAAAAAAGGTAAGCCTAACCCCTTGGTGTTTTTTAGGGTCAAAATTTGAAGGTCTTATTTTGCAACCAATTTGACGCTGAAATTAAAGTGCAGCTCCTGCTGTCCATGTGTGCTTTATTACGGCTCGATTTGAGCGATTTTATTTTTTTGCCAAAAATTGCAAAAAAGGTAAGCCTAACCCCTTGGTGTTTTTTAGGGTCAAAATTTCAAGGTCTTCTTTTGCAACCAATTTGACGCTGAGACTAAAGCGCGACGCCTGCTGTCCATGTGTGCTTTATTACGGCTCGATTTGAGCGATTTTATTTTTTCGCAAAAAATTGGAAAAAAGGTAAGCCTAACCCCTTGGTGTTTTTTAGGGTCAAAATTTCAAGGTCTTATTTTGCAACCAATTTGACGCTGAAATTAAAGTGCAGCTCCTGCTGTCCATGTGTGCTTTATTACGGCTCGATTTGAGCGATTTTATTTTTTCGCAAAAAAATTGGAAAAAAGGTAAGCCTAACCCCTTGGTGTTTTTTAGAGTCAAAATTTGAAGGTCTTATTTTGCAACCAATTTGACGCTGAAATTAAAGTGCGGCTCCTGCTGTCCATGTGTGCTTTATTACGGTTCGATTTGAGCGATTTTATTTTTTTGCCAAAAATTGCAAAAAAGGTAAGCCTAACCCCTTGGTGTTTTTTAGGGTCAAAATTTCAAGGTCTTCTTTTGCAACCAATTTGACGCTGAAATTAAAGTGCGACGCCTGCTGTCCATGTGTGCTTTATTACGGGTCGATTTGAGCGATTTTATTTTTTCGCAAAAAATTGGAAAAAAGGTAAGCCTAACCCCTTGGTGTTTTTTAGGGTCAAAATTTGAAGGTCTTATTTTGCAACCAATTTGACGCTGAAATTAAAGTGCGGCTCCTGCTGTCCATGTGTGCTTTATTACGGCTCGATTTGAGCGATTTTATTTTTTCGCAAAAAATTGGAAAAAAGGTAAGCCTAACCCCTTGGTGTTTTTTAGGGTCAAAATTTCAAGGTCTTCTTTTGCAACCAATTTGACGCTGAAATTAAAGTGCGGCTCCTGCTGTCCATGTGTGCTTTATTACGGCTCGATTTGAGCGATTTTATTTTTTTGCCAAAAATTGCAAAAAAGGTAAGCCTAACCCCTTGGTGTTTTTTAGGGTCAAAATTTCAAGGTCTTCTTTTGCAACCAATTTGACGCTGAGACTAAAGCGCGACGCCTGCTGTCCATGTGTGCTTTATTACGGCTCGATTTGAGCGATTTTATTTTTTCGCAAAAAATTGGAAAAAAGGTAAGCCTAACCCCTTGGTGTTTTTTAGGGTCAAAATTTCAAGGTCTTATTTTGCAACCAATTTGACGCTGAAATTAAAGTGCAGCTCCTGCTGTCCATGTGTGCTTTATTACGGCTCGATTTGAGCGATTTTATTTTTTCGCAAAAAAATTGGAAAAAAGGTAAGCCTAACCCCTTGGTGTTTTTTAGGGTCAAAATTTCAAGGTCTTCTTTTGCAACCAATTTGACGCTGAAATTAAAGTGCGGCTCCTGCTGTCCATGTGTGCTTTATTACGGCTCGATTTGAGCGATTTTATTTTTTTGCCAAAAATTGCAAAAAAGGTAAGCCTAACCCCTTGGTGTTTTTTAGGGTCAAAATTTCAAGGTCTTCTTTTGCAACCAATTTGACGCTGAGACTAAAGCGCGACGCCTGCTGTCCATGTGTGCTTTATTACGGCTCGATTTGAGCGATTTTATTTTTTCGCAAAAAATTGGAAAAAAGGTAAGCCTAACCCCTTGGTGTTTTTTAGGGTCAAAATTTCAAGGTCTTATTTTGCAACCAATTTGACGCTGAAATTAAAGTGCAGCTCCTGCTGTCCATGTGTGCTTTATTACGGCTCGATTTGAGCGATTTTATTTTTTCGCAAAAAAATTGGAAAAAAGGTAAGCCTAACCCCTTGGTGTTTTTTAGGGTCAAAATTTGAAGGTCTTATTTTGCAACCAATTTGACGCTGAAATTAAAGTGCGGCTCCTGCTGTCCATGTGTGCTTTATTACGGCTCGATTTGAGCGATTTTATTTTTTTGCCAAAAATTGCAAAAAAGGTAAGCCTAACCCCTTGGTGTTTTTTAGAGTCAAAATTTGAAGGTCTTATTTTGCAACCAATTTGACGCTGAAATTAAAGTGCGGCTCCTGCTGTCCATGTGTGCTTTATTACGTTTCGATTTGAGCGATTTTATTTTTTCGCAAAAAATTGGAAAAAAGGTAAGCCTAACCCCTTGGTGTTTTTTAGGGTCAAAATTTGAAGGTCTTATTTTGCAACCAATTTGACGCTGAAATTAAAGCGCGGCTCCTGCTGTCCATGTGTGCTTTATTACGGCTCGATTTGAGCGGTTTTATTTTTTCGCCAAAAATTGCAAAAAAGGTGCGCAGCGGCGACGGCATTCCAACGTAGCAGACGACAAACGTACGACAGGTGGCTCACGTTAAAGGGAACGTGCCTGTTGCTGCTTTGTGCGTTAAAGTTAATTTGCTTTGCCGAATTTATTTTCATATTTATGTGCCCTTTTTCATTTGCTTCCGGGAACGCTGGTCGACGTCTCAGGACGCAACCCTCGTGATACCTCTCCTCACCTTCTTTTTGCTCTAAATATTATCTTTCCTGGATCTGTGTGGACTGGTGAACCTGTAGTTTACTTGGTTGCGAACTATGATAACCGCGATAAATGTGTTCGAGGATACCGTAAAATTATCTTTTGCTTCAAAATGAAACTTCATTATTGTTGCCCAAAAATTACGCCGTTCTAGCAAGCCGTACCTTGGTGTCTTTTGTCGGGGTCACAACAGCTTAATGGAGACCATTATTTCCGACTAAATTGTAGTTGAAAAAAAACTTACATACCCGCTTAGTACATATCTGCGTAGCTTCAACTTCGTCTGGAAAGATTTCCTTTTTCCTTTCTTTTTTTCAACCGGAAAGGTATCTCGATGTCTTTTGAAGTCAAATCTGGCGTAGTTCTCCGAGTCCAATTTATAGTGAAAACTGAGAAAGTTCTTCAGCCCGTACTTAATCTCGGCTCTTAGGAGTCTTCATTTGCTATCGTATGTGTGAGCTCAATGTCCCCGTGTCGATCCCAACCGATCGATGATGATGGTAGAGTAAACATTGCTTCGAGCACCGTGTGTCGGGGATTTAGGGCTCAAGTTTAAAAAAATAAATAAAAAATTTCCCGGCGTCCTACCCTGTGGAACGTGACAACTTGTCGCGGCAAAAAATAGTGGTCGACTCCCCTCATGTGTAAATCTACTCCCAATTAACTATACTGTCAATTAAAGCTTTTATTTCAGCCTCTCTTCTCGGTGTTTTTTTTTTTTTTCTACAAAATATTCCGCCCATAGTACGTATATCCATGTCTGAGATCGATTAGGAAACCTGGCCTTGTCATCTATTAGCGCATATATGGCGTTCTGCAACCCATAATTCATGTAAGGAAGCACATAAGCATAAAGAAGAAGAAGAACATCGCCGCATGTAGAGTCACTACCAGGCGTATACCAGTGTCTTGTGCAAGGGCTTTATTTATATACATCTGGATGACTTAGCAAAAAGTTGCTAAGAAGACAGTCATAACAATGACACTCACAAGACACAACAATAACTTGGGTAAAGAACTACCTATGTACACGAGATCATAGTTACGGAGATCCGTCTTGGAACCCGTCATGGGGCAAAATGATGGTTCCAGCAGTGAATACTGACTGCGGCGAATCCGCAATCTACTCTAGAACCAAGTCCCATGGGGCGGCAGGAAGCTGAATATTTTCGCCACATTAAAAGCGTGTGACATGTGGATGTTCACGCCGACCTTATCTTACACCCACACTTGCATACCAATCAGCGCGGTGGAAACAAGTGGCATCATCCCAGCAAGAAATGCCAGTATATATGGGCTCGTTCGCATGACATAGCTTTCCTTGCACGTGTGCCCTTCGTTTTCTGGCGGAAGCACACTGCACCGTAGAAGTCGATGGGGCCAATTTACACATCCGTGTTCTTAAAGGGGGTGCTAGTGTGTGCAAAGATCTCTCCTCGCAGAATCAAAGGCGTCGTTCCTTTGATACCAATACAAAAGGAACGTAATTTGTCCGTTGCGTCGTTCGTAATTTTTGTGATCTCTCTTTCTCTCCTCCTCCTCCTCCTCCTCAAACGATCGCCCGCTACGAATGGGTAAATCGTCTGAAGAGAGACCAATAGGACGCCGTTCCGCTTCTTGAGGAGGAGGAGGAGGAGGAGAAGGAAGAGGAGGGAAGAGGGGAAAGCGCAAATTGCGGTTTCCTTCTCTCATAATTCCCTAACGGCGCAACGGATGACTTCCGTTCCTTTTACATTGATTTCAAGGTAACGGCACGTATGATTTCGAGAGGAGAGGTTTTGTCACTTTACCGCCCCTTTAACGGACGCCTGTGTCCGCACCGTTCTTGTCAGATGTTTCTAAAAAGAGCTACTATTGGGTCACCCGCAACGTGACACCCTCAGACCAGTGTGGTCACGTGACGACCTCATAAAGCTACCCCGTTTGGCACAATGCCCAAAGATGCAGCCTTACTTTTCTTTTGTTTTTCTCGGTCTCCCCGATACAAGTCCACGAAAAATGAAGGAAAAAAAAAAAAACGAATACGGGGGACAACAAAAACGGCCGAAACACGGATGTAACGTATACGGAGCGGACAAAACGGTCCGTCGCGTCCGCGTATTCGGGGTAAAAATCGAAAGCGGTCACGTGAACGAGGCCCAAAAGGAACAACACTGACCGCAGATAGTGGACAGCACCTTCTGCAGGACGCGGGCATTTCTAGCAACGTAGCAACATAGCGGTATCAGCTTGCCGTAGCGCACAGCACAGCCTTGCTCTATCATGTGTTCACTGGGAAATATTTGAAGCACCGAAGTCCGTTCGCCAGCACATAGTACAGCTGTCTTGGCGGCGGCGGCAGTATGCACGGAATGCCTAAGGACGCGTCATTCGTTGGACGCTATATAGGATCACGTCATCATGCGGGTGTCTTCAGTGGCGTTATCCTGACTTTGTATGGCACCGCCGTGTGGGATATGGCAACGTGACCATCCATGGACGGGAGTTCCTCTCCTTCCGGCAGGTCGAGGGAATACGAGCGAACAAGGTTGGTCAGGAACAGGAACATCTCTGACTTTGTGAGTGCGTCTCCGAGGCACATGCGACGCCCTGTTGAGAAATGGAAGTGGTTTTCAGAATGAAACTTTTTCCAGCATGCCTGTTATCAGTGAGAGATATATCGGGCTCAACAAAGAAAATTTACGTCAGGAGGGCTTTGTACCGAAAGCAGCAGAGGCGGATGTACAATCGCTGTCAGACTTAACGGTAACGAGCGAACGCGTGGTTTGCGCCGACGTCAGCGCTACGGACCATGTTGACCGTTGACACGGACTGTTTGAGACCATGTCGCAGCTAGTCGCAGCGTGCATGCTGTGCAGCCGGTTGTGAGTGCGAAGCAGAGACTGTTTGTAGGTGCGTCAATCAGCCAACTGCCGAGGCTCTAGAACGTCTTGGATGTAGTCTCAAACCCAGCGACGCACGCGCTCGCGCGTTGCAGTTAAGTGTGATGGCGCCTGTATACGTTGCAGCAGACACTACAATTCGTTGTGCTTCCGATGCGGCGACGGTATTTATGCCGAAAGCTAACTCGGGTTAACTATCGGGTTCAATCCGACCCGGATCAAAATTGGCGATGGAATCTGGCTTTAGTAGCGTGCCTCAAATGCTCAGATAACAACAGCAAATGTTTGTCCGCTGCACATTATTGTTCTTCACTATCTCGGCAATAACGAGCTCGAAATTTTCCGTATTCGACATCAGCAAACTTTCCAGCTGATCTTTCTTGTTGATGTTTTTTTACAGATTTTTGTTTCACGAGCTCTTCAAATATTTCGGCACAATAGAAAGACATTACTTCGATCTTACCGAATTAAAAAAAAAAAAAGAAACAAGACCTCGAGTGTTTAAATCGTATTAGAAGCTCCAGTCAAGACATCGTCGAACGTAAAGACCGTCCGAAAGTGAAAGTGAAAGTGCAGTGCGCGTACGATAAAATTTACAACTCAATACTGCTTTAAATTAAATTATTTTATATCCATCCGACTCGTAAAAGATTTACTAAATCACGGGTCCGAAGTGGAACATGAAGAAAAGGCCTCAAACGACTCACCAACAGAAAAGGGCATAAAGTAATCCGGCTTATGAACTCTTCCGTCCTGCAAAAATCTTTCCGGCTTGAAGGCCTCCGGATCGTCCCATAGATTGGGGTCCATGTGGATCGCCCATAGATTGGAAATGACGTGAGTATCACTTGGAATGTGGTAGCCAGCAAGCTCAACATCACTGCAACAAAATCATGAGTGAAATGAGATAAGGAACAACACAGTTCCAAATATGGCGGATCTGAGAAATTGGACAAACATATCATTTGGGAGGAACTGAAGGTATTGAATTGAAATTGAAGAATTAAACGTATAGCTCTGTTGGGCGGTCACGATCCTCGCAGTATGGGTTATATGTAGGGTTCCTTGCTTTCGGTTTTTATTTTGGGGCGGATTCGGCATATATTTTTCGGTGGTGACCTATGTTTATGAAATCGGCATTTTTCGGCGATTTTTCTGGCGTGTTTATCATGGTTTACCCTGCAGCTATCGGCGAATATATAAATATGTAACATAAATCGCAACGTATAATTTCGAAACTGCGTCTCAGCACGGTCTTTAAAAAAATTCAAAATTAGCCCCTGTCAGACATCACAAAAGGAACACTTTGTTGCTCCACAGGGAAGCGGTGGTACATAAATCGTGAAAGCTGAGCTTAAATCTAACGATTTGTCGGTTTATCCCCCTAATATTCGTTTCCAGACATTAATTTGTATTCGGCGTTTTGGGGTTAAAACCGAATGCAAAATTTTACCGGCGCAAAAATTGTAAAAGCGGAATCCTTGTAGGTAAACACAAATGACTCATTCAGTATCATTAAGGAGTGCTCTGACTCCTTTTTCGGTGTATATCAACACCTTCACACAAGAGTGCACCCTTCCAAATGGGTGTTTTGTAACCCCGGGGTCCTAATGGTGTACAGAGGGTGCACAGGAAGGAATAGAAGGGTAGTGTCGCCAAACATTTTGGGGATTGTCCAGTGAAGGGGGTCCTCAATAAATCGCTGCCGGAGCTTCCCGCGCATGCGCCTACGCGCACATACGTACTCTATAAGCGTCCTACGTCAATACGTACCTGAGAGTGGAGTGTGCACTGCCGAGCGCAATGACGTTTGCTCTTCGTAAGACTTCTAAAATAGTGGCTTCTGTGTAAGGAAGATGGGCCATGTCATTGGTCGATATGTTACGCCCCGGATCCACGACTCCTCTGAGTTCTTCCCGAATCTTCTCCTGGACTTCTGGGTGGCGGACTAGGAAGAGAACGGCCCACTCCAGGGTCGAAGTGACTGTTTCCAGACCAGCGCTGAAGATATCCATGAGCACTTGAATCAGCTGCTCCTCTGTAAGGGAAATAAGAAAGAAAAAAGCTTGTAACGAGTCTGGTGATGTAAAAGTGTCATCATCGTGTCAGAAGTATACTCGCGAAATTAAAAACGGTAAAAATGAATAGAGTAAAGTGGACTTCAGATCACGTGCTCGATTACGTCATGCACGCGCTTCTCTGTCGAACCTTGACGTCGCAGGAGTGAAAGCCTCGTCAATTTCTGTTGGTTCTCGTAAGCACGTGACCTCTCCCGCGGCCTCTCTACGGCGTCCGTAACGTTACAGCCGGACGCGTTTCGGTATATGCAGGGCCGGCGTCTACGGGGTGGCACGAGGGGCAATTGCCCCCCTTGAGCACGTCTAAAGGGGCGCGTATGGGGCGCTAAAGTACGGTATGCGGGGGGGGGGGGGGCGCAAAGTAGACGCCAGACCTGGGTATATACGCGGTGTCACTTTTCATCGCGTCTATTGGGGCGAGGTGTCACAAACACTTTAAATATTTGCGCAAAATTGCGTTGACCCTATATAGAAGACACAAAAGCACGTGCACAAACTTGTAGGGTTAGTAGCCGACGGGGATAAGTACCTGACACATCATATATACGGTGCGCCTTGTACTTGTATCGGCCCTCTTTTTTTTTTTTTTTTTTTCAGGGCTGTCATGGACAGAAGGCCTAGTTTTACTCAGCGACTGTTCACCGACAACCAACAGATGTAACGTAGTTGCGTTGTCGACGTAGTGCCGCTTATCTGAATTTCATTCTTATCTTATTTCATTGCATAAGCGAGTATAATATACCGATGGACTTTTCCAAACATTCTCTACTCCACTTTCTGCAGTGTTCATCTCTCGCTAGTGCCACAGACACAACGACTGTGACATGATGAAAATGATATAATGAAGCATCCGACAGTGCATGTGTGCTAAAGATGTTTTCTGTCAACGCTAGGCATGTGGAATGGATACGATAAATGAGACCTGTAGACGAGATAGCAACGCAACCTATACTACGCAGACACTTGGCGTGTAGCACCCGACCAATCGCAACCAGCTATGAAATCCATCAGAGTGACCATCAGCCGCAAGGGCGATTGTCGGAAGCAAACGACAGCATGACCCACGTAGCGACGGAGGGAGATGAATAATCGATCAGGTCTTTCATCTAAATGGCGTCGGCACAAGACCACGACCTACTAGATTATAGCGACCATGTCATTTGCGCCCCTCCCCAGCGCCGGCCGCAATTTGGAGGGCAGCAGTGGCGCCCGTCATCGGCCCGCTTATTGCTTCTTCAATTGCTGCTAATATCTTGTAATACAGTCGTACACCGATTATCGTCATCATTACACGCGTCTTAATTGGTTTCGAAGTTTCGAAATACGCGTACCGTTGCTGTCGTCCGCTACCGCTGTCGTCTGGTGGCGCTGGTGGTTGTGAAAGGGTTCGCCGTTGTCGGCCTCGCAGAGGTGCGCAACGTCACGACTGACGCCCTGAGGGAATGTGCGTCCTGGGCCGACTTCTAAGGGAACTGTGCCGACATATGTCTGAAGGCGTCTGAGGAAAACCCAGCAAAAACCCCAGACAGCACAGCCGGCACAGTCTGTCGTCTGCTACCGCTGCGCGTCCGCTTCTTCCCGTTCAACATTCAAATTTCAACTGTCCAATCACAATGAAGATCCCGCGGGCCGACACATAGCGCCCCTAGCGGATAGTGCGGACGGGAATCTGCGTAGGAGGGGCTGACTATGACATGGCCGTTATAATCTAGTATAGGTTGTGTGCAAGACACGTTGTTTTCTTTTTTGTATTCTTTAGACAGAAACTCACTCTGTCTTTCGACAAAAGCCAGTGTCTTGTTCAGTACCATCAACTCACCGGAGAAATACGTTGTCTTGCCATCCCTTGACTCCTTATCCTTCAACTGCACAAGATAAGCGTCCACGACGTCCCGCACTTTGCCGTCGATGTACGAGTCCCTATGAGCATCAGCAACGTTCCGGAAGTAATCGGCGGTTTGCATCCTGTTGTTCTTGACCTTCTTGTAAGCCCGGTTGGTAAACGGAACATATCGGAGAGCCGGAATAAAGTTGACGGGCACGGCCAGGGTGAGGAGCCGAAATCCTTCTTCGAAGAGGCTCAGTAACTGTTCGAACTTGGAATCACGGGACGAGTATGTGACGCTCATTAGAAAAGAGCCGAGGATGTTGCTGACTGCCCGTGCAATGGAACGTCGGATGACGGAGGAAGGACCTTCATAAGGACCCAAATTGTCCAAGAACTCGTCAATGTGGACCTGCGGAAAAGGAATTATTGTGAGAAGTTGGAATCCATCCGTGTCTTCTGCAACTTTAGCAAAATGACTGCTTTTCCGAAAAAAAGAAAAAAAGTTTTGGGAGGACTAAGCACTGCCACAAGACCTGTACAGTGTGGTCAGTATCTGTTCTCTGCAGGCCTCCATGCCACACCATACCATAGGGCCGCTCTAGGTATGAAAGTCCGATGAGGATACTGATTGATGTTAAAAAGCTTGTGCTTGCACGGACTATGCATGCTTTAAAGTCAGCATTGAGCTGCAGACAAGGCGAAGAAACACGTGCTGACGGCTGTAAAACCAGTTTTAGTATCTAACTAGCTAAAGTATCTACACGACTTGCACAGAAGAGCCATTACAGTTTCGTTTTTCGTTCTTTCGTTTTTTTTTTTCGTTTTCTTTCATGCCGCCTTCTTTCCTTTTTTCGTTTTCTTCCTATCTTTTCGTCCCCTTTCCTTTTCCGTTCCTCTTTACGAAAGGAATAGCAAGTCGGCCTTTGCCTGACTAACCTTTCCTTGTTTTTTTTTTTTCTCAATAAACATATTCCCCCCCCCCCCCCCCATTACAGTTTTCAGAGACCAGCTGCCGTGATCAGGATAGTCGTTTGCGAGGGGACTAGGCGGTGGACCCGTGTCAGAACCCCCGGCAATGGATGTTCTGTCCAAATATTATCCTATGTTTGCCCCTCAGATACGCTATTGCCCATGAAGTCGGTCCAGGAACCCCTTTGAGCAACATCCAACCGCATGTAGGAAGGTATAGCTTGGTAAACGAACGATGCACAATTCAGTGAACGAATTTCACCGTTTAAAAAAAAAAAACTTTTAAAGAAGGTTTTTGAAGAACGTTCTTCACCGCCTACATGAATCACGCGTAACACCGAAAGCGATTAAATGAGTTCCCGAACTGTACTCTCCGGGATCCGGAGAGTACAGACTTAACGAGGTAGACTCTCGCCCACTCTCTCTCACAAAATTGCTTGGTCCCTGGCCACATCCAGCCCATCAACGCTCTGCCCATATACCAATAGGACTTCGATCCTTATTGTGAAGGGGCTGATTATTTAATTCCCCGCATCACCACCGGCAATGGGGTACAGTATCGCCCCCTGGCGATGAAACTCCCCATTCATCATCTCGCAATAAACTTATCGTTGTTGTTCATCAGTTCCATTTTTATGCCATCTCCATGGCTTACCTGCATTTTGTCCTCGAGTTTAATTGATCCTGCTCGTCCAGGTCTCGGCAAAAACTCGCGAAACACCCGGTGTAAGAATGCTCGCTGTTCTCGCCAGAGGGCGCCGTCGGAGTTCATGATGCCTGCAAAGAGGAGGTCAATAAGAACGGAGTTGACAAGCAGCACCATAGTAACATAAAATATATTTACACAGCGCCGCATGGCGGCCACAGTTCTCCCACTGCTTCTAACAGAACTAGACTAAACGAACTAAGCGTCTAAAGCGTCGTAAAACAAAGCAGAAAAGGTGGGAATGCGAATTCACGTCACTTCGTGCCCATGCCTACCCATGTGCTAGTGGCACGTCAACCAGATTACGGTACATAATCACCAAAAAGAATCCCCCACACAGACATTGATGAACGGGTACCCACGAAGTCCAAACCGCACGTACCGTATCCTTGCAGTAGCTTGGTGAGTTCCGTGTCTGGTCTCCCTGAAAACACGGCTTGACTGAAGGCCTTGCGTACCAGGCTAGGATCACTGAGCACCACCACTCGCTTGCTGCCCAAGAAAATTTGGTAAACCGGCCCATAGCTCTTGGCCAGCCTCTGCAGTGTCCTGTGGAAGTCTTTTCCGAGAAAGGGCAGGAAGCCTAGAAGGGGTACTCCAGTAGGTCCAGGAGGAAAAGGTTGTTTCCCGCGGCTCGTCAACCAATGGCGTGTGGTGACTAAGACACAGAAAAACACCGCCAACACTGTTGTAGCCGGCGTGGGGAAGACTGTTGAGATGAACCAGTGCAATGCCATAGTCACTGGATTGGTTTGTAAGTTCTTTGGCACACGTCGTCAGAGATATAAGAGATAACGAACACGCGCTTTTCTGAAACTATTTTAGCTCGCTTGCACGGACTTGATCTGACTTGGTCGAAGCTTGGCACATGGTATACGGGTCTCCGCGCTAAAATACTGCTGTCTGCATCTGATTTATGACTGTTTCTCGGACGTGCTGTGGACGTTTCTGTGGTGATGCGCGAGCGGACGTGCTTCGGTCCAGGACAGCGTGGTGGCTTTTATAGGACGGTGGCAGGGGAGGGCTGCTCTGGGCGGGGTCACACGTTCCCATTGGAGGGACATCGATGCAAGGGAGGGGAGGCCGGAGGGTCGTGGGGGGTTGACCCCCGCAGGCGCTGGCCCAAACGGTCGCTAGATCCATGGGGATGCGATGGGGATGATTAGCGGCTTTGCTCTCACCGACGAGGTTGCGATCTTTGTGCTCGAGATATGCCGGTGGCTACAGTGCGGTGACGGTTCCGTTGCACGCCACTGTACAACTTGCGGTACTTTTATTTATTCTACGCGACAGCGACAAACGAAGAATGATCCCATGGATCGGAAGTCTACCATTTCTGATAAAACGGAGACATGCAACGTTACTAATGCCCACCGCACTGTTAATGTTGGCGGACTAGGAATCCATTTGTGATGTTTCTGCTTCTCTTCGCTTTACTAGAAATGTGTCGTATTTTGCACTACCGGTAACGTGACCTTTGGTTAACCTTGTTCGATACGATCCGGTCTTGTGATCGCAACCACATATCGTACTTTACCTTTGCGTCTTTTGTGTGCGCTTTTATTGTGCATACCTATCCATTTTACGTCCCCTTCCCCCCCCCTTTTTTTTTTTCGTATTCCGTCATCCTGGAACAAAACCGCGCTGAATGCCCTCTGCGTCCACTCGAGCGTAAAAAAATTACTCTGTCGCGCGACCTTCTTATTTCGAACGACACTACCGGCATAACATCGTGTACATTATTAATTAATGACATTTTAGCTATTATCTCTTATGATAGTTTAGCTGTTAATTTATGACATTTGTCACGCTTCATGAACCAGTTACTTCCCATTTCCGTACGGACAATGATCCGCTGGAACTGTCTCGTGTGTCGTCTGCTGATTGTACCGCAAAAGCGGTATATTTTCTACGCTTTTTGCCATTACAAGCGCCCGGCGTCCTCGCTCCACATATAGCTACCCTGCTTCCCCTCGGAAGCGATTTTATTCGAGATAATCATCTTCTGCACCAGATTCTGCAACAGTTATGCGCGGGCAAAGGCACATCCCGATGCGAAGTGGCGTCGATGCCACTATACAGGAGGCGCAGTTGCATAACCGTTAGACATTGCATGGAGGTGTCCTTGATGAACATCGATAGGCTGAACAGTGAAAGCCAACAGTGAAGACAATTGGTCATGTCATACAGGCCGCCTGGTCTGTAAAAGTGTGTGGTAATGCGTACGTGCGGTAGTATGATTAAAGACTATTGGGATCCACTTGCAGTTTTTACAGTTCAGCATGACCCCATTTTGCGTCCCTGAACCCACCGGTCATGTCACCGGTCTCAGCAAGCGTTGGGTGGCGAAGTTTAGTTTCTGTTCTTCGTGCAATACTTTTGTATATCTGTGAAGCATATGAACATCATTCAACACCGCACCGCTATTCGATAGTGCTTCTTCTTACTATGTATTTTGTATAACTCAGCCCTAAATACAGGTTAACCATATGTTAAGACGATAATACTTCTTTTCTCCCTCGTTGCAACCCGTATAACTAGTTCAGCCGATGGAAAACTCGAGGAGGATAGCCATTCCAGTGCACCCTTCAGATCATGCGGAGTCTTGCCAGAGGCAGAGTCTTGTGGATATCGTGGTTGGTCGGTCGCTATGGCTACGGCTAAGGCTAAATCGTATGGCCGAGCTGCGAAATTCGCGGTCTATAACCAATGACTAAATATCGGACAGCTCGACATCAAAGGTTCATAATAGTGGGATTATATCTTTCTTCCGGAACATTACAGCATTTCTAATTCACCGAATAGACAACCTTAGCAGACGACACAAGCACGTATCGGAAAATGGAACACTAAATGGCGGCGCCCCGCGAACAGTGGCTCTGTTCTGTCCACATTGCAATGCAAGCCTTTCGACACGGTTCGGGTTGAACGACCTAAGCGGCATCTGTCTTTTTTACCGCTTCCTCCACTCTAGCTACGTCCCGTGTACCTACTCTCGCTTTCTGTTGAATAGCGGTCGCTCCCGACCTCCACGTTGTCCCGGTGACGTCATCCTTGTTAGCCGAGCCTTTTTCCTCTCAGCGCGGCGTTTGGGAGAGAAATGGTTAGCCGCGGGTAACTGTTTTGATGCCGTTATAGTTTAGGGGTCGCTGAGGCCATGAACGTCTGCGTGGGCGTGGAGAATGGAAACGATTAGTAGTGCTATATAGGAGACCTGATGCGCCGAGATAATCGAGATGTGAGGGCGCTGCTAGAAACTTTTGTTGGCCTCCAGGAGTCCATAGGGCTGACTACGCATTATAGTTTCTAGACACCTGTTGGGGAGACAGAAGCAGGGACTGGAATTTGACAGGTGCTTCTGTCTCTCATGGCAATTAAAAACGCTGCTGCTGTTCTTTTTTTTTTTTAATGTGAATTTCGCTTTTGAACGAACAAATATACTACTCTTGCGTATCTATGATCAAATGGTACTGCCGTGATTTTTTTTTTTTTTTAGGCTGTTGATTAAATCGTGACGTTGAATGACGAAACCTGCTGTTTTTGACGAAAGTGGACGAATTTTAGAGACAGCCACGACTTACAGGCTTGAATACATTGGCAATGAGATGGGATATATTTCGGAACACAGCCCCCCCCCCTCCAAAGAATTAGCGCAATAGAGTATTTGATGTGAACGTGCACCAAGATACTTTGGTAGCATTTTAAGCATTCTTTCCACAATTAGCAGCTACCCTTCCAGCTACAGAAGGCTACAGAATAAACAGAAACAGAAATATTGGACACTGCGGAACGGTGGAGGTATCGAGGCATCTAAAAGGAACCGCTCTTCCTGAAAGAAAAAAAAAAAGCTTCCTAGCGGTGCTCTTTACCATGAACAACCGCGTGTTATACGTCGGCAAATACGGCAATCTTCTGCCTTCAAATTACACAGCGCATTGCGTGACGTAAGCACTGACGTATTTGCTCGTAGAAGTGCTCTAGGCGTCCAATAGAATTGAAAGGGCTCCCTATACATTTACTGCAATACGGAAAATAATCGGCTCAGCGATCGCGATGGGCACACAGGCAAACACCACCATCAACACAAGAAAGGAGGACAAAGAGGGAGAAGGACTCAAAATGACAAGGAGAAATTTTCCGGAAAACTTTCCACGGTGTACGACAAGAGATGTGTTTACCCTTATTTGTGTCGGACGACGTTGCCATGTTGCGCGCAGAAGAGAGTAAATAGTGAGTTTCAGTACATCGTACGCTATCGCCTTTGCGTACGTAAGGAATAGCGTGTGGTACTGCGCCCTGCGCGAAGCTCTTTTTATGTTTTGCGCTTGCGCAAGACCACCAACGCCATCCCCTACGTACGCAATGGCCGTACCGTACGACGCACTACTCTAATATAAATGCACATCGTATGTGTGCAGTTGAGAGAGAAAACACCTTTCGTGTTGCAGACTTCTGTTTTATCAGATAAACTATATTTTTCTTTTCCTTGACGACGCAAAGAGTTACGGCCCCCGTCACAATATATACTATGAGACGATTCAAAGAACGGTCGACGTTTCGACAGTGGCACTGTCGAAACGTTTCGACCGTTCTTTTAAGCGTCTCATAGTATATTATAATCTTTGTGTTAAATGACCAACTAAATAAACTAGTTTTTGTTAACTTCCCTGTAATCTGTTGTCCACGTCTTATTAATTTACTTATACAGGGCATTTGCACTAACGTGTCCAGAAATTTTATTTAAAGCGAGCGATAAAAGAGAAAAGAGCGCTACTTTTCAGCTACTTGACTAAGAAACAGGTGCTACTAGTGAAGCAGTATCTGTTTCTTACTCAAGTAGCAGAAAAGTACCACTTTAAATATATTGTGGAATTATTGTGTGGAATTATATTGTGGAACTATATTGTAAATGGAAGACAGAAGACGAAAATAGGGGAAGTAGCAAAAAAAAGAGCTTATTAAAACTTAAAAGTTATAAAAGTTAGGGGCGAGGTCTAAGTTACGGCGGAAGCTCCGCCTTCTTCAGGACGAAAAATTCTGTTTCGTCGAGGATTCTATTCGATCTTCGAAGAAAACGTGAAATGGGAGTGTGTCGTTAATTGCTCTCTTGTGTATGTGTAGGATAACTTGAAGTTCCCATTTCTTTTATTTATTCATTTATTTTTCTATTGCAAATTTATTCATTTATTTTCTATCGAAATTGAGATTGAATTGAAATTAGTTTTAAATGTCTGTTACCCTGCCAGTAGCGTATAGGCAGGGAGCGAGTTCCAAGGACGTCGGGAGGTCATCGACCTGCCTTCGTCAAGTTGGTCGCTCGGCTAACGGGTTTTCTGGATTCCTACCGTCGAACAGCTGCCTTACATTTGCTCTGCCCACTTCAGTCTTCAGAAATGAAAGTTCTCTTTCACAATCCAACTTTAATCACGAGCGTAATCGTTAAGTCATCAATCTCGGCTCGTTTTGTTATGCACGTTTTCAATTAAAATCTTCACGATTTCGTAAGCGTTCCAGGCTTAGGAAAAGAAGGGCAATATGGAATTGGAGTAATTGGGAATACGGTATGATTGACGTACCGTATAAATATCGATATCCAAATAAACAGATAAACAAACAGAAAATAAACAGATAAACGGAATAAACAGAAAGTAAACAGATAAACACACACCCACACCCACACACAGATATTTTCTCTCTCTCTCTCGATATCTATCGACATTCAAAATGCCGATATTATAAATTGGGTGTATAGTACGCCGCTGGTACTATATAACGTCAACGTGTGGACGTCGTACCTGTATACCAGAACCCATCGCATAGCGCATATTGTGACTGAGAATATCGTCCTTTTGATCGGGTGCGGTAGATATGGTACTGCGTTGTCGACGGTTTACTAAAACTATCTATTTTCGCGCCCCTATATGCAGTCCGCACCCCTTCTCTACAATATCCCCCGTTCTTGCGTGATTGGCCCTTCCGTCTTTGCGGAAACACTACACGACTTCCTGCTACTGCGATTCTATAATCGTCGCTTTCCTGCAGTATCTGCCTTTACTTTCTCTCTCCTTCCTTACTTCTGTCGTTTCCACTCATATCACTTATCTAATATCTCGCATGCAACGCGGCACTGCACCGCACCCCAGCGGTGAAACGGCCTATATGTCATAGTCGTCACATATTTCTTGTTGCGTTGTACTTCTGTACGATTTCGTTCACATCTTTTTTTTCTTCTTCTTTTTCTTTTTTGTTCAGTGATGTCAGGCCTCGCCGGTGCCAGATGTGCAATCGCTTCCGGGTCTCTGAAAGGGGGTGGAGGGGAGCAATTTAAATATTTTTTCCGTAAAAAAAAAAAAAAATTACCCCCACAGTATATACTGCAACAGACAGGGGCCGATCCACGGCGTATAGGTAGGAATACTGAATATATATATATATATATAAAGAGGGTCACTTTCACGGGTCGGCTGACGCTTCTGTTGTTATTTATTTATTTATTTATTATTTATTTACAGTGGTCCCTCTTACTCTGCCCCCCTCCTCTCGCCTTCTCTCATCCCTCAAAGTACATTGTGTTCGCGCTGGGGTCTCATTCACAAGGCGCTTATATACTCTCACTAGGCGAAGCCCGTCCAATATGAGGGAAATGGATGTTGTGGGTCAGAGAAGCCAGTTTCGAACTCGTATACGCATATACACAACGATCACGGGTTATGCCTGGTTAAAGGCACGTTGATATACGTTGATCGCTAATAGTAGTAAAGAAAGCTTTAAAAAATTGTATTCATCAATCGATAAGCCATTTGGAGCAGATGACGATAATGTCGACGTTGCAGCGAAGGACCTGCCCCTTTTCAGGACGAAGGGGATACGTAGAGGTGACTAACAACAACAACAACAACAACTTTGTTTGAATGATGATGATGATTGGGTAGTTTCATCGCCAGGGGCGATACCGTACCCCATTGCTGGATGACGGTGACGATATGGAACCGCGGTAAAAATGAATAAATGGATGCAATATCCTGGGCCAGTCCATCACAATAGGTATACGCAAAAAAGGTGACTACGTGAGTCACTGCGCGTACACGATGTTTCACTCAACAGGGATATGATGCATGGCTGTTAAAAGGATGTTTATTTGCTTCCATATATTCACGGGTTTCCTCGACAACGGCTATATACGATGTTTGACTAGCTTTTGTTTCTCCCTGTGCAGGTTAAGTAATGCAGCACCTCGCCTCGTATAATAGAAATCGTGTCGTGAAAAATCATTCTTTCATTAAACTTTTCTCTGTTCACGGGGAACATTTTATTGTCACTGTCAGTCATTGTCCTTCAGCTGATTTTCCTGTGGGAAACATTTCCATAAATCCATAAACATTTTTATCGTGTTAAAAATTTCAGAGGAAATTACGGCATTGTTCTTATCATTGAACTGAAGCAAATCACACCACTGTTCCCACTGTTGAATTGAAGTTTTTTTTTTAATTTGATGTAGCGCCGCGAAGCAACTATGGCTATGAGCAGCTACAGACGTGTACAGATGGAGAGAGGACAGCAGGAAGGAGTGGGGGACAGGGGCGTTAGTATGCGTCCTGGGCTGACATCAGGGGGAACTGTGCGACATTATTGTCTGGAAAGTCTTCGGAAAACCCAGGGAAAACCTCAGACAGCACAGCCGGTGACAGGATTCGAACCCGTGTCATCTCCCAGTCTCGGCGTGGAAAAGCGATCATCTTCACCACCATATGCCACTGGAGCTGGTTTGAATTGAAGTAAATTACGTCATTGTTATCGCGGCTGAATTGAACGCAATAAATCGCTCCCATCGCTTTCACTTTTGAATCCACATAAATTACGCCGCTGCCGAATTGAAGCGAAATAAAGGATGAAATAACGGCGCTATTGTTCGAGGACGCCTTTCCACCGGTCGAGTTCTTTGAACCTACGTGGGCAGAGTGGGTCATGGCTTCGTAGAGTGGTTCGGAAGCCAGCTCCTTCCGTGCCAAAGGGCAAAGCACCGACGTGGTTGACCTCGTTCCCGTTCCTTACTTTCGCCTGCCGCACAGGTCAACAACCTCGCTTGATTCTTTCGGAAGGGGTTAAAGAGAGCCATGTTGCCAAGTGGAAGTTCTTCGGAAGCAGGAATCGGCCCCTTGGAGGAAGGGCTGGACCGCGTTTGTTCGCCCTTACTCTTTATCGTTCGCGGAGCCCCTCTCTTTGTCGTTCTGCCCTGCGTTTAGTATACCTCATTTTCGTACAAAGCGCTTGCTCCCTAGAGATATTAATTAGCGCGGGAGTTATCTTTCCGTTATCTCTGTTCAAGTGGTCATCGGTCTCTCCCTCCATAGAGGTCACAATGTCGATACGCTTTCTCGCCAAGTCACCGCTGTTGGAGGTCGTATGCCATCACACTATAAGAGAAAAATGCGTAATTTTAGTCCCTTTAAGGAGTAAATGCGCGGGAGTAAATGAATGTCGTAGTGTGGGGACTGCATTTAACGCTCTCTTCTAACGCATATTTACGTTGAATATTGCATTCAGGGGACTTTTTACGAAGTTCAGTGACTATTTGCAGTTCTGGGGAGTAAATTTCGGGGTGAGGGGAGTAAAAAGGGGAGTAATTGCAATCTAGGGGACTGGAAGCTGCAATTACTCCCCCGTTTTGCTCATTTTTTTTCTAGAGTGCAGCAGTATGACAGTGTTGTAGCGACGGAAAGGAGCGAGGTTGACAAAAAGTGAACAAACAATGGCCACAAGTTCAACTTGATGACAATACACACCTATAGATGGTTTTACTTGATAACAGTACACACACACACAACAGACGCCTGACCGCTACCGTGAGTGATGTATACGGGGGCTGCAAATGAACAAAATCTACACCCGAATAGCTTGAAGTGTACCGCGATGAAGAAGAATAGCAACAACTAAATGATGAGTTATGATGTCATAATGCGTTTTCCCGCTTTGGCTGCGGGACTCTCTATCCCATGGCATGTTGGTTAATGTGATT
This sequence comes from Ornithodoros turicata, assembly GCF_037126465.1. Classification (NCBI taxonomy): domain Eukaryota; kingdom Metazoa; phylum Arthropoda; class Arachnida; order Ixodida; family Argasidae; genus Ornithodoros; species Ornithodoros turicata. The sequence goes on along the minus strand of NC_088210.1, from coordinate 15,809,020 downwards.
GGTTCAAACTGTCCTTTATAGGGATACTGGTATACGGTGCAGCGTCATGATCAAGCGCTGGAACACAGAAGGAAGACAAGGTCTTTGTCTTCGTGTGTCTCTTAGAACTTTTATCATGACCACTTGATATGATTAGTGGAGCTAGCATGACATTCACACGAAGGTTGCAGGGCAAAGGCTTAGAGTTCGTCCAGTAGGCCTGTGGCGGTGAAGAAGGTGATGGTGGTGTGGTAAAGAAGATCTGAATAATTCCATCATTTGTGAACGTTTCCACACATTGGTTCCGTGGTTGAGTGTTTGAAAGTGGTCGAAGACATTTTGGTGGTGTGCTTCTTAAATTCTCTAAACGCGCCGTCCTCCGGCAGGGACGTTAAACACACGCCGTGTGGTAAAATTTCATCCGGGACATTAAAAGACCGGCATTATAACGACAAAAAGCACGCATATCAAAGCAAGAGCAATGAGCATACGTGACCGGAAACGCCGTGAGAGAACATGCGCTGCAGCATCTCTCTCGCTCTCCTTCCGAAAACCCTGTAAGAGAACAAGGGAGGTTATTGTCACGCAGTGACGACCAGGGAGCTGCCAATCAGGTGTATTCTCGCGTGGCGTCAAACGGCTCAGCTGTAATGTATGCGGGCAGAGCCGTGCAATGTCCTTAGCAGACGAATTTTCAGTGTTAAATGCTCATCTCCCCATGACGTTTCGAAGCGGGGATGGGGCACCATTCAGCGAGAAAAAACAATATTTTTTTTTGTTTTTTCTCGTTAGAACTGCTTGCGATCAATTAGGCAGGATTTCTAATTACAATTTTCACAATCAAGACGGATAGAAGAGAAAGGAAACAGAGATGGTGGTACTCCGGAACATTCGCCGTGTATTCACACAAGTGACATCTCGAAGGAATATTCTATAGGAAGAAAATGCAAAAGAACTGCTCACGGGCAGAAGTCCGCTACGCTTTCTTATGCCATAGTTTTATGTTAGATATTTGCACATTGAAATATGTCAGTTGCCGAAAAGGCCCAGACAGCGGCGGAAATACAGCCAGCCAGTGCGTCTCGATTGACGGTCAAGTACGCTGCCCACTACGCTACGCTGGCAATGGCTTTACGACGACTTACCCAGATGCCTACATTCGTATGTTTGCGTGATCCAGCCTCAAAACAGTTACTGTCTGTCATGCTTATACCGCGTACTTAGCAGACGACATTGATGGGCAAAGTGCCTCAAAATTGTACTTATAGGAAAGTACTAAGTACCTGGCATCACTACTTCAAGTACAGTACAAAGTATCCAATTCCAAATGTACTTCAAGTAGGCAAAGTACTACAAGTACTCATCAAGTACGCTGCCAATTTAATTTGTATCACTTTTCATTTCACTGTTCAGTAGCTATATGTCTTGCTCTTTTTAGCAAAGCTTTAGCCCAGTATTATTCTCGGCGAATACTGAAGAGATGAAGTCATATATGGTTAGCGCTATCTGTGCGTTTTCGTTTTCTTGTTCTCATATTAGCGCTTTTAGTAGGGTGCATTTTTTATACTTTTTTCTATGATTTTTTTCTGGAGTCTAAGCTCGGGTACTTGTGTACTTGATGGGAAATACTGGGACGAAGTACCTTAAGTATAGCACAAAGTACTACTAAACGTACTACTAAAGTAAAGTGCCTGTCTTCGCTTAGCGCTCACCATTAATTCATCCTCTCATATTAACCTCTGTGAAGTGGGGTAGGGTCCTGTAGTTACCACGGGGAAACGCCCCATGTCATCATCACTTCTCCATCATTTATTGTTGTTGTTGTTAAAGTACTACTTGATCCCAGAAGGAGAACAGTCTCTGTTCGAAATCTCGGGGGCTCCCGTCCTGAGGCAATTCCCTTCATACTTGAGTACTTGGTAAGTACTTCCCCCCATCACTAGACGACGCCGTCTTTGTATTTTCACGTCGGCTGCTACGGAATATCTTGTAAGCTGCGTCGCAGGACATTCGCCACCCACGGTTAGGACTGCACGAAAACACATGAACATATAGCGGCCCCATATCGACTAGGAGGGCAACGCTGGTATAAGGCCAGCGCCAACGTAAGACCAGCGATCACAGGAAAGACCTGAGGAGGTTCCAAGGTATGGACGCTGGCAGCGGAAAGGTAAGGAATATATTGACGTCCATGCATGATATCTTGGTGACACCCCGAGACAACGGATGCCGAGGAGCCGCATTGTAACTCCTGCTATATGACGCAGCGACACCTTTGTACTCGTAATGCATAGCCACAGTGGGTTGCATAAAGATTCTTCTATATAGCCACAGCATTGTATATTGACTGGGATAACTGTATCGAGCGTGACCTTATCATGACAGTGTGAGGGACAGGAGGACTCCCGTGGAGGCCTTGTCTGAAATCGCTAAATGCGGCATGATGGGAGGCACAACACAGCCCGTTAGCCGCAAGCTGAAGACACTATCTTCTCAGAGGAGACGTCCGTGCCCCCCGTAAAGTGAAACGTCGTCACAAGGTCAGGTGACATCTGCAGTCGAGACCGCGGTTCAGGCCACAGCATACACTTCTGAAGAACAAAGGCGGGTAATATCCGCAGCCACCCCGAACGAGCAGTTGGAACGGCGTTGAACGCGAAATGTTTTTGAAAACACCGTATCGATATAGTCTCAAACAGAGTTCGAGATAACTCGTTACAAGTAACTCGTTACTGGAACTAAGTTCCTTTTTTTTTTTGTAACTTGTAACTTAACTCGGTACTTTTGCGCCGTGGTAACTTTCAGAGGAACTCGTTTCTTTTTCAGGTAACTTTGCCAAAGTAACTTAAGCTATGTTCCAAGTTACTTTTAATTCGATTTTTACTCACGTCCACTTATTTTCTTTGCTTTCGCTCCGGTTCTTTCGATATTCAATCAATGACAGTATTCTACTCAGGAAGTAAGAACCGCTGCCATTGTAATGAAGCTGAACCATTGTGCACCCACAGGGACTGTAAGATGCGAAGCGTTCGAATTGTTGCACATAAACGAAAAAGCGCGTTGCACTCCTCCGCAGGCAACTCAAGGTCGAACTCAACTGCTCACGCGCGCTGCAGCTGCGTAATGCTATTTTGTGTCCGAAGTAACGTGGAAGTAACTCGTTCTTTTTTTAAGTAACTCCGTAACTGCGAGTTACATTTCAGGCTGAAGAACTTCGTTATTAACTTAGTTACATTTTTCACACGGTAACTTGACTCGTAACGAGTTCTTTTTGACGGGTAACATCTCAATCTATGGTCTCAAATGCCGATAAATATCGACACATATCGATAGGCATGTACCAATCAAATGTATCAATATCGAAATATTATCGAATATCGATGCAATGTCGAGTCATTTTCCCTGATATTAGTACGTATCGATAAAAAATATAGATAAAATATATACTTTTAAGGCATTATTGAGTTTTAAAATATCGTATGCTGTCATCTTTGCGTATGTAAGGAACAGCGTTGGTGATTGTGCGCACGCGCAGAATATAAGAAGAGCCTTGCGCATTGCGCAGCACCACCGCACTATCCCTTACGTACGCAAAGGCGACAGCGTGCGATATACGACATAAAACTCACTATTGTTCTAATCGCAGTTTTTCGACATTTTGCTTCAGACGTCGGTATTCAAAGTCCCGGTATTTTTGCACTTCTACGCCGCCAGTCTTGGAATATCTGCACAGGGCGCACTATATTGTTACACGTAGACAACGAAGCGGAACCTTTATTTTTATTTTTTTTTCGATTCGGTTCAGGTTCAAACGGTTCGGGTTCAGCTCCGCAGCAGCGCAAAATATCGTTTCGAACCGTTCAGGAAACTGAGTTTTGAGCAGATCGCCATGGGTTAAAGGGAAGCACATCCTTACGCTTTTCAAATAATGCAAATAATTCAAATAAGTAGGAGGACTTCGTCGTTCGGTCCTGGAACCCAGGCGCGACATTACGCAGCACAGCCCACCCCCCCAAGACTTGGGGGTTGCTGGACGATGAAAATCACGTAAAAGGAAGCCTACAAGTGCCGAAAGGACGATCACAAAACTAACACACCTGAATGAACGAATAGCTGCGAGTATAGGAAACGCATCGCGCACTTGGGTTGCAGTTTTGTTTTGTTCAGTTTCGGTTTCGAGTTTGTTTGGCAACGCGGCTCAGTCCGCTGTGCAAATCGTAGTTCCGATCTCTCACAACGCACATTACGTCTGAACCGTTTCGCGAACCGGTAACCGCCTCGATTTATTTCGGTTCAGTTCCGGCTCGGTTCAATGCGAGAGAAACAGAAAACATATTTTGGTTCGGTTCCGATCCCTGGTCAGAGCTCGTGCCTAGAACCCCGGTAACCTTTGAGGCAAAAAGCTTATCCTACGCTTATCATTTGGAGGTTCGCGTTATCATACGTTCCAGATTCTCACTCCCTATTTGTCGAACCCGATGTGTCACGTGCGGATGCTCCAGAGCAAGCAGAAAAAAAAAAAAAATCGAATAAACGTCAGTCAATGAAGAACCTTTCTGTTTAAGGATAAGGAAAGCTACTGTCCATGGACCGATATTCGATGCAAAGTTAATCCGACACCACAAGACGGATCATCTTGTTTCTCCCTCTCGCTTCCCTTCAGGGTCAGAATAGATGTACCAGACGGGTCGAGCCCAGACGACCCTTCCATGCAGAGGTCGTTATCCCCTTCTACAGCGTCCCTGGACCAACCTGTTTTGGTCAGTTCCAGATCATCGCGAGTCATTACCGGGGTCTCCGGCAGCCCCCCTCGTTCCCCATTTTCCCTTCCCCTTTTTACCCCATGCAGGGTCCGACTTAAAGGGAAAAAAATGAAACGAGGGAAAACGGGAGTCAAGGGGTCAGATTCCTTGGGTCCTTGACCGACGGGGCGATAACCTCGGGAGAAGGGATGGGAAAGCTTGTTTTCCTGTTGTTGCGTTCGGTTTTCGAACAAGAAGAGAACAAGTAAAAGAAGGGGTATACGGGGGTCAAGCCAGGACGGCGGCCCGTGACCGTAGGTCAGTGCAAGTGCTCTTTGTGAGATTTTGGTTCTTCCGGGTTCCGCGATGCTAGGTTCGGGACAAAGAGATTCCCGGGCAGGTCTCTTCCCGTGGAATGTATGTATTGTGGGATGCCTCTCTCTCTCTCTGTCATGTACAGGGAGTTTTCAGCTCCGTCACATTGTGACGTGGCAGTGACGTGGCAGGCTCGTAAGCTCCTCGCACTGGTGGTCACTTTTCGTGCTAGCGGCATCGAAAGATGACAGACTGCGCTATTTTTCAATGCGACAGCCATCGTTTTCGTAAAAGAAAATGTGAGAACGACAATGACGAAGTGTCTTTTTCTCCCTGGTTTTCTTTTAAATAATCAATCAATCACGAAATGTCTTCGGGATAAAAGAAGGGTACGGACGAGAATTGATTTCAAAACACCATTCGAGGCTTCGTTTTCGATCAAATATGCTAGATAATCTCGGCAGCTGCGCCGAAAAAGTGACCACACCACCATGGCGGCCAAACGCGTCCGTTTGACGTCATGTGAAACCACCCTTATGGCGGGCATCAAACGTAATATATGTTTGGCGTAATCTCGAAGGCATTGTACTGCGATTATACCTGAAAAAAAAAAATACTTTCCAGAAGTAAATAAGTTACATCGAGTTACATTAATTTAAATATATAAATTTGACGTGTAACTTTATATTTGCTCCCCGAGAAAGAAGCAGTGCAAATATGGAAGTATTTATTTGAAGTGCAAATAAAATGACTAGTGGAGGACGATTATTGTAAATTGATGCTGAGTATAGAAAACTACGAACATGCCTGAAACCGATACTCCCAACGCATAGAAGAAGTTTGAGGTGAAAGAGGGCCTCCTGTAACCGTATATGTCAACCAGATAAGTAAAAGTCCCGGCTCCTGCACATGACGTCACGCGCAGACTTTGAGCGCCTTTGAGTCACGTGACATGGGAAAATGTGGGGATGCGTCACGGCGTCATACTGCGGGTGCGTTTTTGCAATTTCCTCTCATAATTGCACGCATACCGCAACAACTCAAGGCATACGGCAATATGTTTTCTAATGTCACGTGACCAAACGTGACGTCACTGTGTTTTGAGTCTTAGAGTTTTATTTATTTGCCAAAAAAATTGCTACACTTAACGAGGGAGGCCCCGTAAATCAAATTGGTTGAAGATTTAAAATGAAGTCGAATCTCAAATCGCCCGCGAAGTAATTCCAAAAGTCACTCCAAGTGTATTAGAAACTACCTGCGAACGTAACTAAGTTACAATTACACAATATCGAAAATAATCGTGGAAGTAATTGATTACTGAAAACGTAATAAATTATAGTAATTGCTCTACTTGTAATTATTGCCCAACACATCTGATTGTGATGCAGTCCGTAAGAGTTACAATTACAGCCAAACCAACCATAGTTTGTCCGTGGTCCCTTGGCAGAAACGTACGTCCAATGTTACAGTCTGTGACGCGGCACGCGGCGGTAATATAGTGTAGCTATTCTTTCCAAAGTCGCGAAATCACATCTTGCATCATCTGGCACTCAATGCAACGGGTCCTAATAATAATAAGAAGAAAAAATAATAATAACACATATATGTGACTAAATCAAACCGTTCCCTAGTAGTCGTAGTCGTTGTGGTAAGTATTCTGGAATAGCCAGATCCACATAATTTTTCTTTCCAATCCGATCCGATCCAATCCGAACGACAGCGGTTCCGTTCGCTTGCGTCCATGGGCAAAATTACAGCAAGTCATTTGAGTTTGAGAGTGCCACGTGGTCATTGGACCAACCTATCGGTTATAGCGCTTGGCCATATAGAAGCCCCTGCTGGTGATCACTGATATAGAACAGGTCTGACGTCTTTAACCGTGTCGTGCGGTGTTTGATGCTGGTGCGGTGCATTTGGGTGTATCATACGACTGGACGCCCCTGCTGTCATATTTGGTAACACCTTGTTCATTCGCTAACAGCTAACAAACCATGAATGCAGCGTAGCAGGTTCCTCTTTTTACCAACCCAAGACATCGAGAAAACAAACAAACACGACACAATCTCCGCGATCGAGATCGTTTGGTTATTTTCTCCGTGTCTCGGATTTTATCGTTCTTAAATCTCTTTGCACTCTCTTTTTTATCGTCCCCCCACCACCACCGGCACACACAAATCCCTGTAAGAGTCAGATTTAGCAGAACCCAATGAAATCTGATTTGGAAATCGGACGTGGCAGAAACTGATACAAGGCGAAACGTTATTCGAAAGCGTCGTCTTACCACCATGTAAACATGGCACGAGAATGAAAAAATGGCAATGAAAAAATGGCTAGGAAGCAAGCGAGCTGGTGAAGATGATGCATAATGTAAAAAACCCCGAGACTAGGGAACACGAAGGGACAGACACAACACGAAGTCTCAAGTTTCGAGACTTCGTGTTGTGTCTGTCCCTTCGTGTTCCCTAGTCTCGGGGTTTTTTACATTATGGCACGAGAGCCACGACACAATAAAAACGTTTTGGAAACGGTTAGCAAAATTGCTCATGTTTTCCACGTATATATACCGTTACGTCTAGCAGATCTGTGATAAAATAAACAAACGAACAAACACTGTGCACAACCTGCGCTGTCTCAGCGACCACCGAGCACGTCCTCATGACGTGCCCACACTGTACAAGAGTGAAAGACGTATTTTTATGCGTCTACCAGAAGGCATCAACGCATCACATCGTCCAGTTGGTATATCCAAGACGCTTGAACCTTGGACACCGTCCAGCACACCAGCGCTGGACTCTTCCATCGTTTGTGACTTTTCTGACAGTTATTCTTTTCTGACATCTTTAAAAACATTTTCTCTGCATATTTACGAGAGTATGTACACTTGCCGTGGCTTCATTTACAATATCGGTCTTGCTCCCGAACGGTACAATGTACCGACCACCGGGTACTCTCCTGACCCTTGTGTCCGTCTTTCACCTTCCGAATTACTCTATATGCACTCTATAAATTATACCCGACCTCTTCCACGATTCGTTGTCCCGGTGACGAGGCTACGGGTTACTGAATGTCCATTTCATTTTCCTTTTCATGTAGCCTGTGGATGTGTCTGTGTAGTCTGTGGATGCGACTTTTCAGCTAGTTACACGCATCCTAGAGGCTAAACAGTAGTGGTAGTGGTGCTTGTGAAAGGGCTTGGCGATTGTCGGCCTCACAGAGGTGGGCAACGTCACGACTGACCGTTATGCCCTGCTTATACTTCGCGTGCATGCCGTGACACCTCATCGAACCATATTTACCACACGAACTGGGCAGACTATAAGCGGGGGAACAACCCATGACGTCATCATTCATCATTTACAGGGAGCTCTAAAGAGTAAAAATGTCTCCTCGAGGAATGAAAGATGGCGTTCATGACTCATGATCGATAGAAAAAAAGAAAAAAAAACACAGTTGACACTTTCCTTCTCCCTTTCCTTCTCAATAATCGCGACAGTGCAGAGAAGCTTCCGATTGGTCTCCTCAAACGGTCGTATGCGATGATTGGAGGAATGGTTTTGCGGAGACCAATGAGAGTGCGCCCCGCACTGTTAGCCTTCCTTCTTGAGAAGGACAGAGAGAGAGTATACATTGCGTTTTCCTTCACTCATAAATCACGAACAACGTAACAGATGACCCTCGTTCCTTGATGATGTTATGATGATAAAGATAACGTTTTTCGCATCTTCCACTGTAGCATTCTGCGGGATGTCGCTCCACGACGTGAAATGTTTGCACTTCAGCGTCCCTTTTAAACGTTGTTGCGATAAGTTGTGCCCGACGAATTAAATGATCGGACATGTGTTGTCGGAACCTTTTTGTTGTTGCTGCTGTTGTTCGACGACAGCGGGCGCCATGTTTACATTGGTGGCAGAGCAGATTGGTGGATCACTTTTATTTGACTTGAAGTTTTTAAGTATAGCTTATTTGGTGACCCCAGTTTAATGACTCGACCACAACGTGTCTCCAATTTGCGGATTTTGCTGGCACAGCGATGTTCCTTTTCTTTCTCTCTCTCTCTCTCTCTCTCTCTCTCTCACACACACCTTTTTGTCCCCCCTACATCAAAGCGAAAATACTCCAAAAGCAGGGATGCATGATGTACAAAAAGAAGTTACAATAATAATATGTCGGAGTTATGCCAAGTTGGAGTTATTATTTTTATTTTGTACACACCTACATCTGTATACTGGAACCTAGCTTCATTGCTAGTCTGAGTCTTTTCCTATATGTTAACATTTCGTGCCCTTGTGTTAACCTCAAACTTTTTTTTTTAATTCCGTGTTAGCGCCGCGAAGCAACTGTGGCTATGAGCGGCGTACAGACGTGGACAGATGGAGAGAGGACAGCAGGAAGGAGTGGGGGACAGGGGGGGTTAGTATGCGTCCTGGGCCGACTTCAGGGGGAACTGTGCCGACATTCGTCTGGAAAGTCTTCGGAAAACCCAGGGAAAACCTCAGACAGCACAGCCGGTGACAGGATTCGAACCCGTGTCACCTCCCAGTCTCGGCGTGGAAAGCGATCATCCTAACCACTATGCCACGGGAGCTGGTAAACCTCAAACTAAGGGGTATGCTGTTTTTTTAATGTTTTCTCATCGATCCCGCATTGCAATGAAACACAGATCCTCGACGGGTCAATCGCCCTCGCAGAAAACGGACATTATTTGGAGGGGGAATAACAGGCTTTCATTGTCAGAAGACGGCCGTTATGTCCATTGTACTTCGTCCGCTAGCTTCCGCCTGGGTGTCCCCTCGGTGTAAACAACAGCCAACGGTTTCCACGACACCAGATGGCTGCGTCAAAGGGTGCCACAGGTGCCCCGATTGAACCAGCGCGACACCGGAAATATAGTTCCACGCCCGTTGTTCCTGCTACGCACCTTAAACGATGCTTCCAAATAAAATATTAAAAAAAATAAACGAAATAAAGGGTGCAACATGTGACGGGCATTTGAAGGGCGACAGCGTGTCGCAGAAGAAAGAAAATCCTATGCCGTCTTTCCCTGGGCCTTGTCTTGCAAGGGTCTCGGGTACTGAAACGCAAAAACTTTTCAGTTCAGTTCACTTTTCAGGTGATTTTAGTTTTGTGTTCTTCCTTTCCTTTTCTTCTTGGTCTTTTCCTTTTCTTCCCATTTTTTCCTTTTTTCTCTCCTTTTCTTTTTCTTTTCTTCCCCATTTTCCTTTTTTAATAGCAAGCCGACCTCCGTCTGGCTGACCTTTCTTTTTTCTCAATAAACATATCCCCCCCCCCAAAAAAAACAAGTTTTTCGGATAAATCAGAATTGGTTAAAATTCTGCTGCATTAAATTGCATGATACATTTTTATGATGCCTATGATCCACAGTCTACAAAGGCCCACCCGGTCATCCAGTGGTGACGAACTTGTGGTCGAGGAGAAGAAAATGGCGAACGAAGACGTTAACTTAGGTTAGGTTAGGTTGGGTTGGGTTTAACACTCCAGAAACACGCACGCTTCGAATTTTTCACGAAGAACTCAGATACACGCTCGACATGTTCTTACGCAACATACGGGAAATGTCTTGCTCACCGTGTGCAGGAGGTAGTCTCTAGGCCTGTGCGAATATTCTAGTTTTTCGAATACCGAAGCGAATAATATGTATTCGATTCGATTATCGAATTAAATACGGAATTTATATTCGTATTTCGAATCATTCCATGTCAAACGTCCCATACGTTGCGCACGACCATCTCCGTATTGTTCCCATGCATCCAATGCTCTCCTGACTTATTTTTGACGCAAAAAAAAAAAAAAAAAATCGCTCCGTGGCCGCCTCTTGAAGATTGCGATGGGGTATGTGAACAACCTGGTAAAAAAAAAAAAAAAAAAAAGAAGAAGAAAAGAAATCCGTAACAAAATAGCTTTTTCATGAATTCCAACCAAATTTATTTTGAGTGACGGCAAAGCAAAACGCTATCGTACCAAGACCCGCTGAAGGTTGATCGACACCTTTATCAATAGTTTATGCCCCGAGAAAACTGTAAAAATTCGAGAACATCTGAAATTTTTTCAGAGGCATTTAAACTGTTTAGCGCTGTTGTCTAGGAGGCATAGAACGTGCTAAAAATATTTTGATGTGCACACACTTGGAAGAGTACGCGAAAAAAAAAAGAAGTTTATGAAGAAATATTGGTTTTGACCGTATATAATTCAGCCGTCAGTTGCACATTGAGGTGGTGCTGATAAAAATATGAGACAAATCGTTGATAGTATGCACCTTGAACAGTTATTTTAGATTTTATTTTTTTTTTTTGCAGCGAAGATTTTTTTTTTTTTACTTGGTCACCCCAGCCCCGCAAGGCTGCTTCATCCCAAGACGCGTCGCTGCTGCTTCTGCCAAACACACACACACTATAGAATAATTCAGACGCAAGGCAACAATGTGCTAATTAATTAATTGATTGATTAAGCGCTACTTCATTCTGAACCATATGAATATATATCGCGTATACACCCGATTTGGGTTTACAACTAACATATTCCATTCCGTGTAACTATTCTCTTCTTATTTGAGTTGACTATGTTCTATTCGCTTCGGTTTTAGAGTAATTGTTCGCCACATGCCTAATTTGTTTAGAAAAATATATTCGGTTAATTCTCTTCAATTAATGCTTTATTTCATCGTGGGTACGGCTTTAATGCGTTGCACTTTCGTGTACTGTATAAAATTATTGCAATCAGAGCGGTTGCACGGATCCTACAGCTGATGTGAAATCGGGTCATAATGTTTCGAGCACTTGCGCCAGGACGGTGAAATCTGTCGCACGTGCAACCACGCAGTTGTGCATAATAAATATTGTGCTGTCGTTTCCGTCTGGTCAAATCCTCGTCTGCTTCAGTCACAAACCCAAACAGTTGGGTGGTTGCCGAAAAACGCCGCGAATCGCCAAACACACAAACCCCCCCGACTACATATTATCGTTTCTTCGTTTTATTTCAAACTTTGATAGTTGCAAAGTTCGTCGCCCTGCTCAATGCATTTGGATCGCTTCTGATATGTGAACTTTTCGGCGAGCGGGCAGAAGTAGGTTGAGGTTATGAACTTCTCCATCTTGATGGAGGGCATACCAACGTAGGGCAGCCCCCAAAAGGTACCAAGCTGTCAAAGCAATTTGACCGACGCCATTTTCCTCGTACGTGCCCGCCAGTGGACGACCAACCTCTTGTTGTCCTTTATTTATTGCTGGAATTATTTTATTACAACCCAGCAAACGGCACGCCCTCAGGTCGACGCTGTGTTCCAGGGCCAATCACGGCAGTCCGGTCTGTTCTTTGGTTTTCTTTTTGTTGTTGCAGTGCACACGACGCAAAAGAAAAAAAGAAGATGAAGGAGAGAAAAAAATGTGGGAATAAAAATGTTCGTAACCGCTCATCAGTCAAATGGTTACTTTGAAATGCGAGGGTCGCCGAGCTTGTACAAAGCAGGAACCTGCTACCGACGTGGTTCTAGGGAATGCTGAGGTGCGCTGCATTCCCTGTATGTAGGAACAAGTAAACTCTAATGCGGCTTTGTGCACGCACTTTTGGATGTTAGGCACAGGGTGTAACGCAGTGTTTGTGCACGTTCTGAAAAGTACACACATAGTTATCATGCGCATGCGTGATAAAACATCCACTGTATTTTCCGTATCAACATGACCAAGAAATCACGGTACAGAAATGTTACACAACCGAGACGAGTAACCGCAAAAAGAAAGGAAAATAAACTTTTGTTGAAAAAAATAATAATAATGAGGAAAAGCGAGAGTTTTTGTGTAACACGAGGGAAACGTAAATTTCAACAGCAGAAATTTGGGCGAGGTGGTAACGCACATTTGAACTAGATATTAGTGCAGCAGGAGACACACAGACACGATGATCGCGTGTGTCTTCTGCAACATTAATCGCTTCAAATTCGGGCAACGATTTAGGATTGGGATGAAGTTTGTGGAAAACCAAACAACTGAAACATTTCTATTATTATTTCTCAGTTACAATGTGAGTCCCGCGTGTTTCTCAAACCTAGAGCTGGCTACCAGTACGCCATCTGCCGCGCCGCGCAGAAACGTCGTCTGCTAGTGGAAGCCGAGGAGCGCGGTCAATGAACTTCGAGCGCTCGCTTGACCTACTTGTTGACAAGGGAGTTCCTGGCCCAGTTTTTTCTCTTTCTCCCCGGCACCTCAAGGGCAGGAAGCTGTGTGACGGTAGCGCTGCTGAGCTGCATGCATTTTTATTGCTCTCTTCGACGTCCGTTATTCTAATGCGTGAGCCTTGGGTACTGCTGCGGAGAGGACGTAAGAGGAGAAAAAAGCAGGTTCCTACTTGGCCAGGTCGATGACCTGACTTGGGGTGAACCTTGTGAAAGTTAACTTGCGTAACTTTAAAGCGATAACACGCGTATACGTGTCGTGCTGCATTAATTTCTCCATCGTATGGCATTGTGCTGGGGAGCAAGTAATGACACATTTGCCCTTTTTTTTCTTATTCTTTTCACATTGAGTGCGTCTCCGCGTGCCTCTCTTTGTGTAATTACACTCCCGATTTGAATACGCGTGGAACTTTAAAGCATATGCGAATGCTTCATTAGAACTAAAGGTTGTTTTTGATGGGTATAACGTAGAAATTCATTCAAGACAAACAATAGCTGGCAAAAGTATCAAATGATAGTTATGATTCTGATGCACTTCGGCTGTCAGGGCTTAAAGTTGGGCGTTCCTTTGACAGAAGTGAATAGCTAAGAATTGCTGCAAACTAACAACTAGTGATAATGTGTGCTTTTATTGTTTTGCGATGCATTTTTGCCTGAGCGCATTTTTTTCGGAAGGAATTCAGGCTGATTTACAAAATGTGTATTGTTGGAAGTTTACAGCAATACTCGGAGCCCAGTTAGTACTCAATACAGCGCTGGGCATTTGAGCGAAACAGATGAGGGTTTTCTTGTTAGAGCCTTGCACAAACAACAAACAAACCCCTCCCAATCCTTACCCCTCTCACCAAGCTTTGCGAACCGTTTATGAAATACGTGAGGAGTCAGGAGCAATGTAAGGTGACTTTGAAAATGTTATAGAGGGTCGAGTCGCATAATGCAGTGTCCCTTGCTTGCTTTTGCAAATACTATGCACAGGAATGACGCAAGTACCTGATGATATGAACTAACAGTACTCCATTGCGCGTGGAATAAGCTGCGTGACCCTGTCGAGCCTGACTCTCGAAAACATGTTTGTCGGCCCGGCCCGCGGGCCGGGTCGGGGGCCCAGGCCCATGCAGGGCTCTAATTCTTGTTAAGAATTACGATTCTGCACAATATTACAGTAACAATTTTCGAATGCATTTGGTTGTTCATGTTTAGTTCGTATATCTCCAGCCCGTCTGCTTGGCAATGAGCGTAGCTCCCGCTTGGAAAAGACACCGACAACGAAGTGCGAAAGACGATGCATGTGGAATTAAACGGGATCAAAATACGGGTGCGAAGACAGTTTCCTTGGCAGTGAGTGTCGTCCGCGCTAGCAGACACTCCGACGACAAAAGTGGACAAGACGAAGGGTGTGGATTGAAACACGAGGAAAATGCGGGTGCGTAGTGCCGGTCCGGTGCTGGCTGTGCTGTTTGGGTTTTTTTCCTGGGTTTCTCGCAGACGCGTTCAGACAAATGTCGGCACAGTTCCCTTAGAAGTCGGCCCAGGACGCACATTCCCCAGGGCGTCAGTCGTGAAGTTGCCCACGTCTGTGAAGCCGACGACGACGAGCTCTTTCAGAAGCACCACCCCCACCAATGCGTAGTTCGCCGCCAATGATATGGGCATCGGGTACGTTGGAAACAGATACCGACGAAGTCGTCAGAGAGGACGGACGGGTATCGAAGAGCGATGAAAATGCGGGTGCATAGTTCGTCCGCCCAGCAATCAGCGTCGGTCGCTCTAGGAACAGATACCGACGAAGAAGTGACAGAGGACGGGCGGGTATCGAAGTGCGATGAAAATGCGGGTGCATAGTTCGTCCGCCCAGCAATCAGTGTCTATCCCTCTAGGAACAGATACCGACGAAAAAGTGAGTGAGGACGGACGGGTATCGAGGCGCGATGAAAATGCGGGTGCATAGTTCGTCCGCCCAGCAATCAGCGTCGGTCGCTCTAGGAACAGATACCGACGAAGAAGTGACAGAGGACGGGCGGGTATCGAAGTGCGATGAAAATGCGGGTGCATAGTTCGTCCGCCCAGCAATCAGCGTCGGTCGCTCTAGGAACAGATACCGACGAAGAAATGAGAGAAGACGGGCGGGTATCGAAGTGCGATGAAAATGCGGGTGCATAGTTCGTCCGCCCAGCAATCAGCGTCGGTCGCTCTAGGAACAGATACCGACGAAGGAGTGAGTGAGGACGGGCGGGTATCGAAGCGCGATGAAAATGCGGGTGCATGGTTCGTCCGCCCAGCAATCAGCGTCGGTCGCTCTAGGAACAGATACCGACGAAAGCGTGAGAGGACGGGCGGGTATCGAGGCGCGATGAAAATGCGGGTGCATAGTTCGTCCGCCCAGCAATCAGCGTCGGTCGCTCTAGGAACAGATACCGACGAAGAAATGAGAGAAGACGGGCGGGTATCGAAGTGCAATGAAAATGCGGGTGCATAGTTCGTCCGCCCAGCAATCAGCGTCGGTCGCTCTAGGAACAGATACCGACGAAGAAATGAGAAAGGACGGGCGGGTATCGAAGTGCGATGAAAATGCGGGTGCATAGTTCGTCCGCCCAGCAATCAGCGTCGGTCGCTCTAGGAACAGATACCGACCAAGAAATGAGAGAGGACGGGCGGGTATCGAAGTGCGATGAAAATGCGGGTGCATAGTTCGTCCGCCCAGCAATCAGCGTCGGTCGCTCTAGGAACAGATACCGACGAAGAAATGAGAAAGGACGGGCGGGTATCGAAGTGCGATGAAAATGCGGGTGCATAGTTCGTCCGCCCAGCAATCAGCGTCGGTCGCTCTAGGAACAGATACCGACCAAGAAATGAGAGAGGACGGGCGGGTATCGAAGTGCGATGAAAATGCGGGTGCATAGTTCGTCCGCCCAGCAATCAGCGTCGGTCGCTCTAGGAACAGATACCGACGAAGAAATGAGAGAGGACGGGCGGGTATCGAAGTGCGATGAAAATGCGGGTGCATAGTTCGTCCGCCCAGCAATCAGCGTCGGTCGCTCTAGGAACAGATACCGACGAAGAAATGAGAAAGGACGGGCGGGTATCGAAGTGCGATGAAAATGCGGGTGCATAGTTCGTCCGCCCAGCAATCAGCGTCGGTCGCTCTAGGAACAGATACCGACGAAGAAATGAGAGAAGACGGGCGGGTATCGAAGTGCGATGAAAATGCGGGTGCATAGTTCGTCCGCCCAGCAATCAGCGTCGGTCGCTCTAGGAACAGATACCGACGAAGGAGTGAGTGAGGACGGGCGGGTATCGAAGCGCGATGAAAATGCGGGTGCATGGTTCGTCCGCCCAGCAATCAGCGTCGGTCGCTCTAGGAACAGATACCGACGAAAGCGTGAGAGGACGGGCGGGTATCGAGGCGCGATGAAAATGCGGGTGCATAGTTCGTCCGCCCAGCAATCAGCGTCGGTCGCTCTAGGAACAGATACCGACGAAGAAATGAGAGAAGACGGGCGGGTATCGAAGTGCAATGAAAATGCGGGTGCATAGTTCGTCCGCCCAGCAATCAGCGTCGGTCGCTCTAGGAACAGATACCGACGAAGAAATGAGAAAGGACGGGCGGGTATCGAAGTGCGATGAAAATGCGGGTGCATAGTTCGTCCGCCCAGCAATCAGCGTCGGTCGCTCTAGGAACAGATACCGACCAAGAAATGAGAGAGGACGGGCGGGTATCGAAGTGCGATGAAAATGCGGGTGCATAGTTCGTCTGCCCAGCAATCAGCGTCGGTCGCTCTAGGAACAGATACCGACGAAGAAATGAGAGAGGACGGGCGGGTATCGAAGTGCGATGAAAATGCGGGTGCATAGTTCGTCCGCCCAGCAATCAGCTTCGGTCGCTCTAGGAACAGATACCGACGAAGGAGTGAGTGAGGACGGACGGGTATCGAAGCGCGATGAAAATGCGGGTGCATGGTTCGTCCGCCCAGCAATCAGCGTCTATCCCTCTAGGAACAGATACCGACGAAAGCGTGAGAGGACGGACGGGTATCGAGGCGCGATGAAAATGCGGGTGCATAGTTCGTCCGCCCAGCAATCAGCTTCGGTAGCTCTAGGAACAGATACCGACGAAGGAGTGAGTGAGGACGGACGGGTATCGAAGCGCGATGAAAATGCGGGTGCATGGTTCGTCCGCCCAGCAATCAGCGTCTATCCCTCTAGGAACAGATACCGACGAAAGCGTGAGAGGACGGACGGGTATCGAGGCGCGATGAAAATGCGGGTGCATAGTTCGTCCGCCTAGCAATCAGCGTCGGTCGCTCTAGGAACAGATGCCAACGAAGAAGTGAGAGAGGACGGACGGGTGTCGAAGCGCGATGAAAATGCGGGTACATAGTTCGTCCGCCCAGCAATCAGCGCCGGTCGCTCTAGGAACAGATACCGACGAAGAAATGAGAGAGGACGGGCGGGTATCGAAGTGCGATGAAAATGCGGGTGCATAGTTCGTCCGCCCAGAAATCACCGTCGGTCGCTCTAGGCACAGATACCGACGAAGTGCGAGAGGACGGACGGGTATCGAAGCGCGATGAAAATGCGGGTGCATAGTTCGTCCGCCCAGCAATCAGCGTCGGTCGCTCAAGGAACAGATACCGACGAAGAAGTGAGAGAGGACGGACGGGTATCGAAGTGCGATGAAAATGCGGGTGCATAGTTCGTCCGCCCAGCAATCAGCGTCGGTCGCTCAAGCAACAGATACCGACGAAGAAATGAGAGAGGACGGGCGGGTGTCGAAGTGCGATGAAAATGAGGGTGCATAGTTCGTCCGCCCAGAAATCAGCGTCGGTCGCTCTAGGCACAGATACCGACGAAGTGCGAGAGGACGGACGGGTATCGAAGCGCGATGAAAATGCGGGTGCATAGTTCGTCCGCCCAGCAATCAGCGTCGGTCGCTCTAGGAACAGATACCGACGAAGAAGTGAGAGAGAACGGACAGGTATCGAAGCGCGGTCGCTCTGGGAACAGATAACGACGAAAACGTGAGAGGACGGACGGGTATCGAGGCGCAATGAAAATGCGGGTGCATACTTCGTCCGCCTGGCAATCAGCGTCGGTCGCTCTGGGAACAGATGACGAAGAAGTGAGAGAGGACGGACGGGTATCGAAGAGCGATGAAAATGCGGGTGCATGGTTCGTCCGCCCAGCAATCAGCGTCTATCCCTCTAGGAACAGATAACGACGAAAAATTTGGGAGGACGGACGGGTATCGATCTAGGCGCGATGAAAATGCGGGTGCATAGTTCGTCCGCCCAGCAATCAGCGTCGGTCGCTCTAGGAACAGATACCGACAAAACATTTGGGAGGACAGACGGGTATCGATCTAGGCGCGATGAAAATGCGGGTGCATAGTCCGTCCGCCAAGCAATCAGCGTCGGTCGCACTAAGAACAGATACCGACGAAACATTTGGGAGGACGGACGGGTATCGAAGAGCGATGAAAATGCGGGTGCATGGTTCGTCCGCCCAGCAATCAGCGTCTATCCCTCTAAGAACAGATAACGACGAAAGCGTGAGTGAGGACGGACGGGTATCGAGGCGCGATGAAAATGCGGGTGCATAGTTCGTTCGCCTAGCAATCAGCGTCGGTCGCTCTGGGAACAGATACCGACGAAGAAGTGAGAGAGGACGGACGGGTATCGAAGAGCGATGAAAATGCGGGTGCATAGTTCGTCCGCCCAGCAATCAGTGTCTATCCCTCTAGGAACAGATACCGACGAAAACGTGAGTGAGGACGGACGGGTATCCAGGCGCGATGAAAATGCGGGTGCATAGTTCGTCCACTTAGCAATCAGCGTCGGTCGCTCTAGGAACAGATACCGACGAAAAATTTGAGAGGACGGACGGGTATCGATCGAGGCGCGATGAAAATGCGGGTGCATAGTCCGTCCGCCTAGCAATCAGCGTCGGTCGCACTAAGAACAGATACCGACGAAACATTTGGGAGGACGGACGGGTATCGAAGAGCGATGAAAATGCGGGTGCATAGTTCGTCCGCCCAGCAATCAGCGTCTATCCCTCTAGGAACAGATAACGACGAAAAATTTGGGAGGACGGACGGGTATCGATCTAGGCGCGATGAAAATGCGGGTGCATAGTTCGTCCGCCCAGCAATCAGCGTCTATCCCTCTAAGAACAGATAACGACGAAAGCGTGAGTAAGGACGGACGGGTATCGAGGCGCGATGAAAATGCGGGTGCATAGTTCGTTCGCCTAGCAATCAGCGTCGGTCGCTCTAGGAACAGACACCGACAAAAAATTTGGGAGGACAGACGGGTATCGATCTAGGCGCGATGAAAATGCGGGTGCATAGTTCGTCCACCCAGCAATCAGCGTCGGTCGCTCTGGGCACAGATACCGACGAAGAAGTGAGAGAGGACGGACGGGTATCGAAGAGCGATGAAAATGCGGGTGCATAGTTCGTCCGCCCAGCAATCAGCGTCTATCCCTCTAAGAACAGATAACGACGAAAGCGTCAGTGAGGACGGACGGGTATCGAGGCGCGATGAAAATGCGGGTGCATATAGTTCGTCCGCCCAGCAATCAGCGTCGGTCGCTCTAGGAAGAGATACAGACAAAAAATTTGGGAGGATGGACGGGTATCGATCTAGGCGCGATGCAAATGCGGGTGCATAGTTCGTCCGCCCAGCAATCAGCGTCTATCCCTCTAAGAACAGATAACGACGAAAGCGTCAGTGAGGACGGACGGGTATCGAGGCGCGATGAAAATGCGGGTGCATATAGTTCGTCCGCCTAGCAATCAGCGTCGGTCACTCTAGGAAGAGATACCGACGAAAAAGTGAGAGGACGGACGGGTATCGAGGCGCGATGAAAATGCGGGTGCATAGTTCGTCCGCTTAGCAATCAGCGTCGGTTGCTCTAGGAACAGATACCGACGAAAAATTTGAGAGGACGGACGGGTATCGATCGAGGCGCGATGAAAATGCGGGTGCATAGTCCGTCCGCCTAGCAATCAGCGTCGGTCGCACTAAGAACAGATACCGACGAAACATTTGGGAGGACAGACAGGTATCGAAGCGCGATGAAAATGCGGGTGCATAGTTCGTCCGCCCAGCAACAGCGTCGGTCGCTCTAGGAACAGGTACCGACGAATTATTTAGGAGGACGGACGGGTATCGAGGCGCGATGAAAATGCGGGTGCATAGTTCGTCCGCCTGGCAATCAGCGTCGGTCGCTCTAGGAGCAGATACCGAAGAAAACGTGAGTGAGGACGGACGGGTATCGAGGCGCGATGAAAATGCGGGTGCATAGTTCGTCCGCCCAGCAATCAGCGTCTATCCCTCTAAGAACAGATAACGACGAAAGCGTGAGTGAGGACGGACGGGTATGGAGGCGCGATGAAAATGCGGGTGCATAGTTCGTCCGCGTAGCAATCAGAGTCGGTCGCATTAGGAACAGATACCGACGAAAAAGTGAGGACGGACGGGTATCGAGACGCGATGAAAATGCGGGTGCATAGTTGCGTCGGTCGCTCGACGAACGTGGACCGAAGCGCGGTGAAAAAGATAGCGACATGGTGAAAAAGATGCGGCGTTGATTCGACTTTTTAAAAAGCGTAAGTTTAAGAGTTGAATTTTTCTGGCGCAAAAGCGTCACAAAAACCCAACTAAGCAACCAACACCCAGAACTGAAAAGAAAAAAAAAGTTAATATGGAGGGATATACGTAATTGACAGTCGACGTCTCTAAAAAAAATTATACTCACAGAGATAACCTCGACACCCAGCAAAAGGGCTTTGAATGAAGTGACGCTGACAATGAAGTTCATGTGACGGACAGGTGATAAAAATGTGTGGCAGAGAGTGTGTTGATCTGAAGTGCATTTGGGAGCGGAGGAAACGGGCAAGAGCCGTGGGACACAGCTGCTCAACTGCAGACAGGCCCCGGGCAGACTATGCAGGGGCCTCGCCCCTTTTTTCAAGCCTGTCACATGCACACGGGTGCATCGTGGGGTGAATGTGTATACGTTAGTGTGCATTTGTGCTGCTGTAACAACAGCTAAAGATGCATGTGGTGCGCATGAATTTTCATCATTCCCTGACATCTCTTTCATGGTCCATTTGTTTACCGAGGAAGTATTATTGATATTGCTGCATTTTAAAATACTCAGTGCCAAAAAGAAACTTCCAAGAATTATAAATGTGATAGGTATGCACGGATACAAGTGCTTTACGCATTGTATCTGCTGCCACTGAGAATGACCATTGTCCATACTGATCGCAGAGAGAGAAAATTATAGCATAGACCTGTATGTTTGCCACAGTGTATTTATTACAAAAAATGAAAGCATTCTGCACTCTGCTGATGCTCCATTCCTACAGGAGGCACCTCACAAACTGATAAGGACCATCAAGCTATGTTTGTCGCACACAAATGCTTAGGTATCTCCCAAGTGCATAACCATATTTACAAAAAAAAAAAAAAAAAAAAAAAACATCCCACGAGCTCCATACTTTTAAGTACCGAGTACTAAGATAAAACATGACGTTTGTTAAACTCAACACACCTGCCATCACATCAGCCACAGAAAGGTTTAACTTTATCTTGCAATGTGGACTGCAACATTCTTTTGAGTCAAGACCACATGCATTTCATCAGAGAAAATATGACGTGTGAATAATGCGAAAATTATTTCAAGTAATGCCATTGGCGTTATGCATACCTAATGTCCTAGCGGTCTACTTTTCCGAATCGATCAGTCAATGAACCAAGACACCTACAAAACAAAATAAATAAAAAGGCTTGGGATGAACGTAATGCCCCGAACAACATTCCACCTGATTTGGTATCCATGCACAAACTACATGTCTTGTCGAACTATACCTTCTTAATGCATATTTGTACATCCTGTGTAACCGCGATAAGTGCCTATTCGTAAATGAGTCACGAGTTTCATCAGAATGTACAGAGGCTATCGTTTGAGAGGAAAGCACACGACCAAAAACTGTTGATTACGATAAAGACAGAGATTATGACTATGAAAGCAACTTATCGTTATGCTCTCAAGCGTAATGCAAGGCACACCTCCGATTTTTAGTTTGTAATTTTCAATGGTACACCAGCACGAAGTTTTCTTGTGTGTGTGTGTGCAATTCCAAAGTGACGAGTATTGCAATTTAGTGGACATCCCTGTCCCTGTGGTAGTTCTGGCGCCACACTGTTGAATCCCGGCGAACCAGCCCACTACGCCAATGCCAGACTAAGACACTGGAACACGTCATGTCATGTGAAACCCAGCATTATCGCAGTCTGAAACACGTCATCGACACAAGTGACTGTTATGCAATGACGATGCCCCATTTTAATATTAGAAAACACTTAAAAGGAAGACGTTGCAAAACAAACATTTGCAGGTGCAGTTCAATAGTGGGTGCAGCGAATGTAGACACAAAGACGTTTACAACACTACATTTCTGTATAGCCCCGTCGCATGTGACCGGGGCAGTGCTCGTGCCAGCTATCTGATTTGAGCAAGTTGGTCAGGAGGCATATCTCATGAAATGTCTCTCTCTCTCTCTCACCACCTTGCATTCTGTTCTCTTCTGCATGAAGAAATGCACGTGACACACATGTTCAAAATGGCTTCGAACATGTCTGTGGAGCTTATCACGAAAAGCTAATGACAATCACATCGTTCTAATTGAGAAATGCGGTGTCCCCAAACGTAAACATGGCAGTTGAATATGCATGGCTTATGAAATTTCTGATTGCTATAATGAACACACTGCACAGTTCGTTCCCAATACAAGATACACCCATATTGAAGGGTCTGCAAAAGCGTCTGGCAAATGTAATGCACGCTGCCAGCCAAATAAGGACAGCCACTAAAGCAGAGTTAGGTACTGCAAAACATAGCAGAAAGAACGGTTTCGTTGGGAACACCAGTTCTGGTGTAGGAGACAAAGTGTAGGAGTCAAACCGGATATATCGCTGGTACTCCGGACCAGCAAACAAAGACAGTCATACTTTGGTCAAGCTATACTGATCTATGGAGTGACGAGAGTCAGATAAGACTAAATGGATAGGAGATGTTGATGATAATGGTGTGCAAATAATGTTACGTTAACTCTTTCAGATCCTCATCAAATACTCTTTTAGGCTAACACTCTAAAACATTTTAACTAGTCATTCTTTTTTTCCTCAACATGTATTAATGTGCATGCGGCATTTGGACTTCCCATGCAAAGCCCATTGCTTCCTTACACTTATGTTATAGAATCCTAATGCATTTAATATTGTACACTGTAAGCGATTTGTTGTTTTTTGTGCAAATGCAACTTCTTGCACTGCTAGCTGATATACAGCACCGACATGGGAAATTCTCATCTGAAAACATGTCAACATTGTGTTCACACGTGATTACAACTATCACATGGTTACTTTACGCAGTGCCCCCCCACGTCAGCTTTAAACTCTCCTGCCCTTCCCAGGCACGCAAAATCACACAAAGAAGAGTACGAAATCTCCACCGCAGAGACAACCCATTTTTGTTGTTCCTGCTTCGAGAAACCGGGGCAGAAACTGACAAATGCATACACCGATTTTTTCACGTATTTGACACCACCAAAAGAATCTTCTCTGTACATATGTACACACGCTCGGACGCGTTGCCCGATCACTTTGTCACGGGAAACTGAGAATACATTGCAGCCATCTGCGAACTGTAACCCAGTCCAACGCCCCTCTGCGTGTGGGTCGAAATTCGGGCCATCTCGTACTGTTGGTCCAGGTCTCGAAAGATCTTCTCCTGCTTGCTGAGAAGGGGGTCTAACTTATCGTCCTTGCTGCTCTCGGTAGAGCTGCCCGAAGTCTGCGGAGCATCCCCTTTGATCCCCATCAGTTTACGGAACTTTGCGGTCATCTTGCCGTCATCGTCCTGCGTGAACGTCATCTTTTCCCATACCTGGGCGCAGGTCGGTGCGGGTTTCTTCTGCGAAAAAGAAAGACGCTCAACGTAATTAGAGAAGCACTATATCGTGGTTGTGACTTCTACAAAGCACAATGTTGCATTTTTTATATACTTTTTTTATTCCGCGTCAGCGCCGCGAGGCAACTGCGGCTACGAGCAGCGTACAGACGTGGACAGATGGAGAGAGGACAGCAGGGAGGAGTAGTCGCTGTAACTTTGTTACGTTCTGGGAATTCTTTTGACAAAGAAACGGCACTTCGAAAGTCCGGTAGTATTATTGAGACACCGTCGAATACCACAACTACACACGCTGTTATCACTGATGATGACTGGAGTGTTTATGGTGCACGAGCAACTAAAGTTATAGTGCACCAAAAAAAAAAATATGCGCGTGAATCACCTGAGGCGGCATTTGGCGGATATTCAATTTCGCTTCTCTCATCCTATACATGGGTTCAGTTCAATAATGTCACCATTCGTTCCATGTCTGCTTCATTCATAGAACTATTTGCTTCATATGCACTCCGGCTATAAAATGGCTATTTGCACATTTCTAATAAAGTTCCCTCGCTTCTAACAGTCACTGAGTTCAACATCTTTACGAATAATGCCATCGCACCTGTTTCATCCATAAAAGATATATGCAGAGTGAACGTTGCGTTAAGGCATGTACAAGTGGGTCATGGCAGCATTTTTAATTAAATTAGGGATTGCCTAATTTTATAAGGATAATAGGGATTGCCTAAAATTAGGGACGTGCCAACCGAATCCCCGAATCCTAGGCAGGGATTCGAGATTCGAGAATCCGAATCCAAATCCCAGTACCTAAAACAGCGAATCAAATCTTTCGAATAAACCAACCACGTCTGTTTAGCACTCCCAGAATCCACCGAAAGCCCCTCTTTGCCCGACGGGTGTTATCTTGTTTGTTTACATTGCACTGGACTGAAAGAGTTCAGGCAGGAACTGTTACATTACAAGTCTAAACGTAACATGGTTTTTGCTTTTGATTGTTGCTTATTTTTATGGAAATAATTCGGACTCGCGAATTTATGCATCTCTCGTAGTCGATGAACGTGTTAAATAAATTATACGTTCAAGAAGAACTACATGGGCATGTTTTCTCCTGAAAGTGAACTGTTATTTAATTTGTTTCTCATTAAACGAAGGTATCATATTCTGCTCCAAAACACTTTTCAGTAGAGGTTTTTTTTTCCTGGCTTTTTAACCCTTTTTAAAGAAAGGATTCAAAAGATTCGAGATTCGTGGATTCGGATTTGGAAAATTCTGAATTCGTCCCGTCTCGAACTAAAATGCGTTCCCATCCAAGTTTACATCACCAGGCCACTCCACTCCCATGATTGGCTAAATAGGCCCGGAGAAACTTTTTAGCGGATCTCACCTCTTCTGGCACTTGAGCTGTCTTGTTCTGCCACAGCAGCTTTCGCTTCTGCATCTGCTCCGCATACTTGAGCGGATTCACCGCCGAGGGGTTGTAGTAGCTGGGCAATCCAATGCCTGTCATGGCCTTGGCTTGCTCATTCGCTGCCACCAGTGACTGCTGGATCAGCTGCTGCGGCGTCACGCCCCCTGAGCCTCCTCCGCCTGCCTTCAAGGCAGCCGCCCGGGCTGCAGCCACCTGAAGCGCATTATTTCCAGGGTTGGACTTCGATTTTGCGCTATTTCCTGAGAAAGAGGTAAAGTTTCCCATTGTACATTCACTCTTTATACCTAGAGCCCGGTGGTTTTAGGGTTAAAGTTTCAATATGGCCTAAAAAAAATTTATTTCCTAATCAACCTCGCTTAAAGAATCGGCATGCAAGACATAAATGCAATCAGTGAACACTATGCACTTCGAAGAATTTCAAAAAAAAGGAACCCGCAAGAAAAGAGTATGCGGTGCCACTGAGAGCGAAGGCGTCAGTATTCTAGCAACGCTGCGCATCTCCACTCTCCGCCCCACCTTTGAAGACTGCCAGCAGCTGCGGTGAGGAGACAGAAACTGACCTTCAACAAGTAATGTTGCCTGGCACATTGGGCACCCTGAGACGTCATACTTCTCTATACTAGATATTAATTTTATGATAATTAAAGGAGCCCAGAAAGCCATTCAAAATATTTTCTGTTTCTGACAGATTATGAAAGGATGTGACTTAAAAAAAATCTGTATGCAACATTTTTCGTAGGGGAAAAAAAAAAAGAAAAGGAAGAAAAGCCCTGAAAATCAACACGCGCGTTCCCGCTCAACTCGCTCTGTTGGGCAAAACGAGCAGGAAGAAAAACGTCACTGTTGTTACGGTTACACAGGAGACTGTGCTCCGACTGGGGCCAGCGTTTTCTGCACCTTCTTTTTTCATTTCTCTCCCATTTCGCTTCCTGGGAAGCAGACGACGTTTCTCCAAACTAGCTACCGTTGTGACGTCAAAGCGACTCGGCCGGCCGGTTGCAGGCATTGCCACCGTTACGCACGGTCGCCATTTCTGAAGTCAAAATTCTGCAAGATTTACGCAGCTGTTGAACGAATTTAGGCCGTTCACTAAAAATTCGGACTGCTCGAGAACTCTGACTGATTCCGTGGCTCCTAGAAGAGCAAAAAAACTGGTCGGCGACAGCAGTTGCACATGGCCCGTTGTGTGATGGGTACACCCCTTTCACGAGACACTGGTGCAGAAGACGCTAGGGTGCTGGCGAGACAAGGCAAGATGCAGAACGAGACGCGTTCCGCTAATGCGACGGGCCTGCTAACAATATTAATTCATACTGTGAATTACCAGAGGAAAGCATTTATTATGGTCGCTGCAGCAGTGCACAAAGCATTCAGTGGGTTTGGGCAACTGCCCAAAGAACTGAAAGTTTCTGCAGAAAGCAGGCTTGTCGTAAAAGAACTAAACAAAACCTAAACACCTAGTTCAGTCTACTAATCTAAGCTGCTGCAAGCTTATATAACTAGGAGTCTAGGTCTTGTTCACGATTTAAAACACTCCCCCAACTCACCTGCACCCCTCTCCTTCTCCGGCGACCGCCTCCTCTCTGGGGATGAACTTCGCCTGCTCCTGCTCCTCGACCTCCTCCTCCTGGGTCCCCTACTGGAGCCCTGGTAGCGTCTCCTGCGCTCCTGGCTGCGGCTACGACTACGGCTCCTGCGATGCCTATGATTGCGCTGGTCCCTGCGCCTGTCCTCCTCCTCCTCTCTCCTTCGCCTCCTTTTTTCGTCTTCATCTCTGTGTCTGTCCGAGCGGCCCTGGAGGAAAGAGGCGTCTAGCATGGGGAAACAGCAAGAAAGCATTAGAATTTGTGCCCTGAACAATGTCGACTACTAATGTTTTTTTGTTTGTTTTTTTCGCCATTAACACTGCACAACTTTAGGCCGCAGCAAGAGATGCAACACATTATAAAAGACAGGGCATAGGGCAGCTCTCTTGGGCTTAGGGCATTCTACCTGGACAAAGCCCAATCCACGCCTTACTGCTTTGCTGCTTGGTAGCACGCGGAGAGTGAAAAAAATGCAACATCGCCTCTGTACATTGCACTCTGTGTGTAAGTGTACCAGGGTAGCCAGTTTGACTTCGTCGAAACTCACATCCCCATTTTTTTTCCTTTGATCACATCTCATCAACATTGCCTCCTTCCAATGCAGTTTGTACTACTTGTGTCTCACAAAGTGTGTAACCCCCTTTTAAACAGCGATAGCATGTTCCTAATTCGTGTTCCAAACAGTTCTGCTGCAAAAGCAACTTTGCACCCTGTCAAGCGTAAAGTAACCGGGGTCACAGTAATCTGTCATTGTCTTTTGGCCCTTCATACCTGTCTGCAACTTTTCAAGTCACTTATCTTCTGTTTTCAAGCAGCTTTGAGGAACGTCCCTCTGTGTGACAGAACTCTGCCTGTTCCTTGGCCCTTCTAGTCCAGTAACGCGACCTTATTATACTCTAAAACAAGTAACCTCCTCTAAGCTTTGCCATAAAGGGTCATAAAACAATTATGAGGCTGTACAAAAGTATGTTAGACAATTACAAAGAACTGGCAGAGAGCACTTGGTTGTCTGTCAACAACACTGATAACCTCCGAACACTTTAACCTCGTTAATTGTCCTCTTAAGACCTCCTCATACGTCGAACTAGCTTTATTGCCCAAAACACTGCAAGTTGTGAGAAGTAACTTAGCTAACTAGTACTGCTAGTTTCCCTCTCTCAGGGAATATGTACCTAGATTCATGATTCATTAACTATAGTTGTGTTCAACTCACGATATCCTATATTATAACGACCATGTCATAGGCATCCCTTCCCAGCGCCACATTTGGAAGCTAGCAGTGGCGCTACGCATCGGTCCGGCTATTGCCTTCTCAATTTATGCAATACTTTGTACTCCAGCTTACCTTAGTATTTTTGTACAACAAGCATGTCCTACGTGAGATGCTTCTTTCTAAAGTTGATTATCATCATCATTCTATGTGTTTTCATAGGAGCTGTTGCTGTCGTCTGCAACGGTAGTCGTACGTCCGCATCTGTGCGCTTAAAACTCAAACTTCCGTTGTCCAATCATGATGTAGATCTCTCGGGGCCGGTTCAGTGCCAGAACTCTTTCAGAGTTCTGGCACTGAAACGTAACCAAACCCACATTCATTTCGGTTTCAGTCCCTGCTTTGAAAGTCCTTGTGTTTGTTTCGCACAAATGCAGTTTTCCATGCAACTACTCGTCTTGTATGTGTAAAATGGCGCATTCAATGCCATGCTCCGTACATTTCAACCTATGACACGCAGCTGAATTACTCTCCATTTCATAGCAAGTACACGTTTTACATGTGTTTGTTCATGCAGATTTTGTGTGTGTGTATTTTTCTAGTGAACTGTTGGAGTTTGCATAATGCTTGTATGCTTTCTTGTTCTCCTCTCTTTGTATAATGCCCTTCTTGGGCCCTTGCATTATTATTACATAAATAAATAAATAAAAGGTCAGAAGAGATTGATGTGCAGTTTTGCCACTGTGACTGCAGTCACAGAAAGGCACACATGTAGCTAAATTTGCAGGCAGCACATAATACTAACAACGAGAATAATACATATACACAGAGGTTCCTGACATGGGATAAGACACTAAGAAATCTATTAGTCTCAAAGATATGGGGTAAACAGCATTTATCTTCGGGGAAGTTTGCTGCATAGTGCTCTGCCGTACGGACATTTAGTCAAATTTTAATTGTGAGAAATTTAATGTTCTGAAATGAACTCCAAAATCCGACAAGTTAAAATAACGTAAACCTGCAGAGGCTGAACTAAAGGGCCACTAAAGTGTAAGAAATGCTCCTTGCAAGATGAAAGATACCATTACCTTTAATTAATTTGCGTTAACACCAACGCAAAAGGAACGGGTATCGGGCTTCTTGAGATAGGAGAACATGCGTTGCGATCTTTTTCGGCCATAAGTCATGTACGACGTAAGGGATGAACATCCGTTCCTTTTGTGTTGGTGTGAAGACAAATTACAAATCGTTTGGGTTTTTCATCCAAACGAGGAGCAATTTTTGCACTGCCAAGCCCATTTAAGACGAACGCAACGTTAAAGCCTCAAAGAAGCGCAAGGCTCTGCGCAAAAGCTTGTACCTTATTAAATTTTAGGAAGTCTCTAGTGCGTTTCTTTTTGTTTGCAACTAAAGTAACCAACTTAAAGTAACTTCATTTCAGCTGTTACCACTACACCAGGGAGCAGAGGCGTGGAAAGTGAAGAAATTGCGAACGAAAAAAAAAAAAAGAAAAGAAGACTTCACCGACATTGTGAACCAATCTGCAGCAGCGAAAACCACGAATGTCAAGCTATAAATTTTGCCTACGTACTGATCTATCTACTCTATCATTTCTCCTCAATTGTTAATTGAAAGATTAACAAGCTCGAGTTGTATTTTGAGTTATCAATATGGTAGCAGTGTCCTGGAGATGCGTATTGGATGGTTTTTGACAGGGGAGCAACCACAGTGCTTGCTGTGGGGGCTTTTCTTCCTAGATATGCCACTGCTAGGGAGCATATTTGGCAGTGGATTTGGGACCTGCAATGGATCTGCAGTGCTCATTCAGATCCTGGCAAATAAAGAAGAAAAAATGATTTTTGTTTGTCAGATTTCAGAGTTCAACTCAGAAAACTTGCTAAAATTTACGTGTAGTATATGCCTAAATGCGTTTGACCCCGAGACTACAAGTACAAAGTCAGTTAGCAAGCTGATATTTGCAAGCTCCAGAGTTCCACCAAGTTCCTAATGAAGCTCTGTAGTTCTTTACGTATCGATGGCTATCAGAACAGATCCGCTCAAAATCATTTTCTCATCAAATCACTCTCACAACTGACATTCGCGGCCTGTGAAAGGTTACACACATCACGGTGCAATAATAATATGGGAGTTCTACTTTTACCGTGTGCAGTGCTACGTACCTTAGCCTCTCAACGATGGATGTCATCCGCCTGCGGTCGACAGTATGACGAAGCCATTCTCAAGAAGTTTCTTGGGTAGCAACAGTCATAAAGAGGTGTTAATACCGCGGAGTTCATACCTTAGCGTTTCTGCATTTGCTCATTGTGTAATACGCGCGACAGAATCTCATTTTTTCAAGACACAGAATGGCGTGTTCAAAACCAGAATCTGCTGCCTCTGCAAGCACCTTGCTTTTGCAGCGTCTAGTATGGCGTGGGCATGATCAAACCACAATCCATGACACCATTTCACTCACTTAAAACAGCACTGAATAACATATCAAAGATGCACAACGTAAAAATATCTTTGACCTACCACCCGGCAACCTGTAGGTGAGGATCTTCTCCTCTCAGGTGTGTTCCTGGTCATTTCCAATTCTGTAAAAACGCAACACAGAAAGGCATAAAGATTAGGTCGAGTTAGGCCTAACGAACCTCCGTACTACCTCCCAATCAAGGTTATTAAGGACTTAAGGCCTTCGGCAATGCGAACCCTTGTGCAATTTAATATTGCTCATACTTGTTTTATTTTACAATACGCGTTTCATAATACTTACTTGCGGAAACGGTCCTAACTTCGGTATTCAAGTACCTCAACGGAGCCTTTTGATGCAACCGTAAAAATGGTAAACCAAACGCGACACTAGCGACATCTGCAATTCTGCAATCTTGCACAGCTTCTTTCCCGACAACCATGCCGACAACAAACCCATTCTGTAGAAAAATGTGCATTCATTTTTCTATTTAATCAACGCGCTGGTAAAAACGTAGTGGTCTTAAAAGAAAACATTACACATTAATGCTTTATTACGAGCAATCAACACAAGTCACAATACATTTTCCGTCAGCAGGTGGCACGAGTGATGGTCACATTTCATATCACTTTCTGGCGCACTATCAAGATATCCATTAATTACTGGGTTTTTTTCATTGTTCACGTGATTTTTGTCACCAATATCAGTAGGGTGGAAATCCCCTGCTCCCGCTGCAATCATCTACAGACGAACAGACGACGTGCAAGAGCGAAGGAGAGAGAGAAAGTTCGGAGAAAGGGAAATCGGCGGGCAGATAGTAGCAGATTGCCAGCGAGAGTGGAGAATTTATTCGGCTAGCGGTGTTTTAAACGGTCTACTTGCTTTTCTGGCTCTGCGCTTTAAACGTCACGCAATGGCATCCCTCGTCGGAAAGTGGAAGCTTCACGAAAGCGAAAACTTCGATGAATTTCTCAAGGCACTCGGTGAGCAGAATTTGATGACCACACGCGTTCTCGTGTTGTTGAGTGCTGCTCGGTTACCACTGTCTCTTCATCATTCCATGCGTGTGAGCAGTCGGCCCGCTGCGGCTTCTCCGCCCATTTCTGTGCGCAACTAAATGAACTAAACCCCGCAACAATCGCGGGCCGCATGCATTTCTTTTGTTCAGTTTCGCTCCGCTTTGCAGATGGTGGTAGAAACAATAAGCTCAGGGCGGTACCGCGCGTGCTGTTCTATGTGTCGCTCGTTTGAAGCATATTACTTGAGGCCTCTTCCGCACCGTCAATTAATGTTGCGTCGCGTCGCCGGAGGAAAAAACAAAAAAAGAAACTAATCTATATGAAGGACGGCGCAGCAACGGGAAGTGTCAAAACCATTTTGCTGCTTCCTGCACTTCCTTTGCAGAGGTATATCTATGATCATCCTGTGCACGAAAGTCTCGTTATCATGTGTAAATAAATAAGTTGCTCCTACCTTTTAATATCACTCTTTGTCCTGCTGAATCTAAGAAAGGCATAGCTGGCGCTGTTGAGATTGCACCATTCGCATAGTGCACGGCGGATAAAACGTTTTCATTCAATAAGCATACGACAGAGGCTCCACAGAATTATTTTACTTATTTATTTATTGCTCACTAACACTGATTGCGAAAGTGATTTGCCTACTTTCGCCGAATCCGACTCACAAATATAACGGCAAGCTAGCAGACGAACTTCCATACTCGGCTTCAAGTGTGTAAGTTCCGAAACTGTGAGGAGGTGAGAAAAGATTCACCGTTGTATGACAGCGGATTTAAAAAAAATGCTGGCCCCGAAAAACCTTACAGTCCAATAAAACTGCACTTCACACAGCATGTGATTACGCGTTGCGTAGCAAACTTTTTTATTGCCTATTATGCGACACGGAAGGCGAGGCTTGATCGTCGACACTTCGCTAACGAACCACAAACAGAACCGGCTTTTTTTGCGTAGTTTAGTAACGGGCTTTCCTGTTTCCTCCACGTTTACAATATCGCGCTGTAACGTCAATAGTGTTACGTGGAAGTGGGAGGTTAGTGAGGCAGAACATTTCTTGGCAAATCTCAAATTCTTCCTCGCGCCAATGTCGTGTACCTTACACCGTAGAATGTTATTCGCTTCCTGTACGACGCGACCACGAACGGAAAAGCGATACGATGGTTACGTTGCCTCATCTCCATTGCACGTGCTCCTGTGTGGCTGAATATGTGATTTATGCCCTTCACGTCGGTGGCTGACATGGAGATTCGTTGAGCAGACGAGAAATGCATTCTAAACGACGACGCATTCCCGAATTCTATTTCCCGTGAAATTGCGGCTGTATATTTTTCGGCCTTTCGCGTAACTTCTATAGACTTTGCAAAGAGATCTCTGATAGATTAATTACTGGCCCGGGACAGAACTATCCTTGTGAGATACGTAGCTTTGGAAGCTTTGTTAGTATTTACCTGTCGTCTGCATTGTTTATCCCCTGTCGTCTGCTGTGGTAACGCCACCTGGCGTGCCAGCAAAGACCGCGTTCTACGCAGGAATGGGCCATTCTGATTTCTATCTTCCGTGGGAATTCGCCGTGCACTTCCAGTGACCTGGAAGCATGTAAGAACCGTGTGATGCGTTGCGCAATTTGGAGCAGTTGGTTGAGTTTCCGGCATGCTAATTAGCGCGAGTGAGTTGTACTGCGGCCGGCATCATCTGGTTGCTGGCAGGCACAGCCGGCATAGCTGTCGTGAATCGGACAAGTCGTGTCTGGCGAATGTATCTCACCAGAGACACAGACGAAGGGCATGGGCATATGATATGGGTGTCTGCAACCGTGTCTGCAATGTCGGTGGAGGCAGTACAGGCCTCCGACGACATTTTCTTCATATGAGTACCATTTATAACCTGGTACTTATTGTTCTGCTCTCTTCAATTGTTCTACTGTGCTTATTATTGCCCATTGCGGCGTTAGTCTCCAAAATTAGCGTTTATGCGTTAGCTAGCCGAAATAACTTTTTGCTATAATTCGAAGTTTTGACGGTCTCCAGCTGGTGCTGGTCTGGTATTTTTTCATGCTCTTCAGTAGAGATTTGCGTAGGATTCTCATCTGGGGAGTGGCACCCGTATCTGCTGACTTGTGATGCGTGTTTTTATTCGATTATTTTTTATGTATTTTTTGGGGGGAGGGGTCATTATAAGATCTGTGGGGTGGATGCTACGAAAATCCCTCTTTCTTCAGCAGCAAACTTTGTTTTGAACAGATCGAAGCAGAAGCATCAGGTCGAGAGCCGCCGGTATTTCGAAACGGAAGCAATTGTTCCATTAAAAGCTCGTTTGAGCAGCTTCGTTTCAGAGAATGAAATTACGAAGCAAATGGCCACGTGTAGCAGCGCCCGCGCCGTCCAGAGTGCCCGATAATGCTACAGGTGTAACTCAATGATCACACTTTTGCATCATGAGTAACCGCATTGTCTGAGGAATCCTAAGAATTCAATACCCTCGCTTGCACCTGAGCTATCCAGAAACTGAGCTGCGCCTCAGACATTGGAGGAGCTCGCGTACAACAGGGTGACTTGATACGTTTACGAGATGAATAGAAAGCAGACCTGAGTCATAAAGCACTTTTTATACATGTGACTGAAAAAAAAGCACTGACTCACCATTGCACAGTGTCAGTATTTAATTTCATGTTGGTTCATAGTGCCGCGTGACACCAAGCAGCAAAATATATATTGGCCCAATATTGGCTATATATCGGCAATACTGGTCAAGATGGCCGGTATTGCCAATGTTCAGCCGATATTGGACCAAGATGTTGTGCTGCTTGGGACAGCATCCATGCAGAGCACCTTCGTGCACAATGCTGTGGACTCACGATTATTTTAATGATATGGCAGGTTCAGAGTAGTTTCGGTTTCCAAGATTATGTTTCATCGAGCATTGTTCCTTTGAAAACCCGGCCGTCAGATGGACGCGCGAAAAACTGCGGTTACGCTTTGGTTACTCTGATGGCTGTCATGCGTGGATTATTGTCCTTGATGGTTTGATGTGTTCGGCCTCCACCTCTGTTGCGACAAACGAACATGGTCGATCGTGGAAGGACTCCCTCCATTACGGTAACCGTGCAAATCCCCAGTAAATCCAAAATCAGTGAGTGTTAGACAGAGCGTGCGAGTTTTGGAACACGCTTCCGGATAGACATCCGGGTGACGTCCGGTGATGCCTTTCTTCTTAGGTGTTGGTATGACCTGGAGAAAGCTGGCGTCGACGTCGAAGCCAGTGGTGGAAATCAAGAACGAGGGCGACCAGTGGTCCTTGAAGACGTCGACGTTCCTCAAAACCTCGGAGATAAAGTTCAAGCTCGGCGAAGAATTCGAGGAGAACCGTATCGACGGTGTCACAGTCAAGGTGCGTGGTTTTCCCAGACTGTCGTCTGCTATCGGTAAACTGTCGTCTGCGCTCCGAAAGAGATACGGCGGGAAAGGCACATTGCGAAACTTTCTCGTCGAGATGTATTGCGTGCTTAAAACTCGTGTCAAGAATGTTCAGCTTCCAGATTTGTGTCAGTATAGAATAGGCAAAAATGAAAAACAGCGCTTTCCAAAATTCTATTCATAATTCCGCCATGTTCTTGTGCTGCCGGGTCATCGGTGAACTCCAGAGGGCGTATTGACTAAAGGCCAAACAAGAAGACTGCCTGCCATGTTGCGGCACTGTAAAGATGCAGCAAAACAGATATCGTAAGGATGTTTCTGCTGCTGCGAAACTGCGCAAATCCGTATACAGACGAGGCCTAACAATTTGCCGACGAAGAACTAGGCTGAACATAATTTTTGTACGAACTTTTAGTATACGTACTACGTTGTCCAATGTGTACTTCAGGTCCCAAACTCTTTTTATTCATTTATCATTATCACAAATTCCGTACTTCAGTTTGGGCAAGTTTGAATAATAGTCTCACACGCTCATCAAGTACATGCAAGACAGGTCTTATTATAGTTATTTTTTTCGGTACAAATCTGATTTCGCCGGATCTCTATCCACTGCATCTTTTTTTCCCTTCAGCCGAGTTGCAAAAGATTTTCCTTTACATGCCTCAGAGCAAATTTTTTACACTCCCTATTTGTTAAAGGCCTTTAACCCCAGAAAGCGAGAGCCTTGCTGTAAGTGGCACAAAGGCGTTCACTGAAAGGGAAATTGAAAGCGATGACATTTCTTGTGCAATTTCGCGGTGCCCCAAAAGAAGGGGGGGGGGGGGGGGTGAACCCAATGAAGGGAGGCTCCCCATGTTGTCTGGATACGTTGCATATTGTGCCCCCTCAAAGGCAAGAACACGGGGTTCGGGGAGTAAATGCAGGAGAGGGAGGATTCTATGGACTGGTATGCAGTGAACAAAGGACGATACCAAGGAGGAAGTGATCTATTACACTTGCACGTCACCAGGGGTCGAAGCACCGGATGCGCGTAGATTCGTAGGACTCCGAATTTAATGTCAAATCACGTTGTTTCGGGCTTTGTTTATGCTTTCACTTTACGTGTAACAATTTTCACGAGTAAAATCTAAGGTCGCCTCTTGCAAACACCTCGCGTCTTTAGTGGCAAAAATTGGCCGTTTGCAGACGACATGCTCACGCCGATTCTCGTCAGCCACGAGAGCGCGTGCGCATCCAAAACCCAAAGCGCTGGCTATTTCTTTTGCGCCCCAAAGCGATTTGGTCCCCTATTCTAAACCTCACCAATATTGTCGAGAACGGAGTCCGGACAGACGGGTCATGTCTACAACGACGACAACCCGGTTGAGAATTCGTGCGAGTGCGGACTCGTTCAGAGGGCCACTTGATTGATGTACAGTTGGCCGTGAATTACAGGGACACCCCTGGGTGTCTATTGACGCCCGCTTGTGTCGGGCTGACGCGTCACTTTATGTGTCTGGCTTTCTTCACAAGGTTTCGTTGAAGTGGTCTTACGTGTAAGCTGTTCATAGGGATCGATAACCAGCTATGGAACGCCCTCTTATCTCCCGTATTTACAGGATAACAGAAGTGCACTTTAGTCCTTTGAACTCTCCGAAGAAGAATTTCGAGCTGTTGCATGGTACTTGAGGCTCGCGGCTTTTGAGAGCGTCAGTAAATAGCGACATTCACAGTAATCCAGCGGTTACTGGATCAGTTGCAACATTTGTTTATGCGAGTAACCTTGGTTCCTTATGTATGCAGCCTTGTATCGTTGTTCCCATAGAGAGTTACTGAGGCTAAATGCGACTCTATTTTATTTTTTCTCTTCTCTTATAGACCGTTATCAACCTCGACGGGGACAAGTTGGTCCAGAAGCAGTTTGGAGACAAGGAAGTCAGCATTGTCCGTGAAGTGGACAACGGAGAGCTCAAAGTGGTGGGTTTACTTGGTGTGGCTCGCGTACTTTACTGTGGTTATACGTTTACTTTCTGTGGAAGAGGTGGTCCTTTCTTCCGAACCGGTCCTGACCAGCGCTACCTAGATACTTCCAAATCGTCCTAAGTAGTCCCTCTAATCACGGGCATGCATTAAGCGACCGTTGCCATAGAAACGAGCCACCATCAGCCGCATGTGCAGCCACATGCCTTCTGCGTCTGAAATCGTCTGCGGCGATTGGGTGAAGCAGACGACACCGCGTCGTCTGCTTCTACTCAAAACTTGTAGCAGACGAACTTTTATCAGTAAGCTTGTAGTCTTGCACAGGAAGAACATCAGCCTGGTGTGTGGGTGTGTATGACGCATCTTGGTGTGCTGTGTTGTTGAATATCTGTATCACTAGGATTACGCATATGTCTGCCGTTTATCTTGCGATATAGAAGGGACAATGGCTTTGTTGAATGCTATCGGCTTCTGGCTGTGCACTTGTGGAAACAAAGTAGGGTCATGGTCCGACACTGCCTGAGCACCTAAAATTATATCGAGATTTGTATGGATAGTGTTTGAACTTGCGCTCCCTTGGAAGCGGTTCCGGGGCAGGTCGTGTTATCGTCAGCCGTTTTGAAGTGGGAAAGATATCCTCGCTAAATTGGAAAAACTGATTTCGGCTGGGTGAACTCGTGATACGTGTCCGCGTTTGCTGACCGTCGAGTTTTGAAAGATTAGACATCCGGCTGGAGATAGCAGAAACGCTAGTCAAGAGCATAGTGCACATCAGAGGCGTGACTTTATCTGATGCATATCTTGGGTAGTACTTCTGAGGAGTCTATTTCTGTCTCTTCCCTTTTCTTTTTTTTTTTTTTTACGTCTATGTTGCTTGCGAATGTGAAGGAAAAAATAGCGGGAAAACACAAGTTGAAGAGGTTGATTCAGTATAACTTCTTTCCTAACGGACAAGGCTTCCAACCGGGAAATGAATAAATACCTTTAACGCATTGTGTTCTTGTAAAACTACCGGACATTCAGTACCTTTTGTAGGATATCTTAAACCTTTAAAAAGATGGGGAGGATATGCTTTTTGTATTTAACAATCGCATTTCCACATTCTTTACAAGCTTCACTGTATTTTCAGTCTCTACTCCCACTTTAGAATTTTGATAAATACCTCGACGGCTGGTCGCTAATCAAACGAGAAATTGCAGTGAACAAAATTGGGCCGGTTCAGCGAACTGGTTTGAAATTAATTACACTAGAACCCGAACCCAACGAGTTTCGGTTTGGAACCTTCGTATCCGGTTCTTGTTAAAAAAACAAACAAAAAAACTTTAGATGGTGAATGCTTCATGAATGATTCAATGATGAATGGGGAGTTTCATCGCCAGGGGCGATACGCTACCCCAATGCTGGTGGTGATGTGGGGGAATGAAATGATGAGCCCCTTCACAATAAGGATCGAAATCCGATTGTGGGCTGGATTAAGATCGCTTTGGTCTACCCCACGACCTACTAGATTAACGACCATGTCAGAGGCAGCCCTTCCCAGCGCCGCATTTGGAGGCTAACGGTGGCGCCACTCATCGACCCGGTTATTGCTTCCTGGATTTCTGCTATACTTTGTACTTTATCTTACCTTCTTATTTTTGTACAAGCGGTGGATGTCCCACGGAAGATGTTTCATTCTAAAGTTGCTTATCATCATCATTCTACGCATTTTCGTGGGAGCTGTTGCTGTCGTCTGCTACGGTAGTAGTACGCCCGCTTCTGCGCGTTCAAAATTCAAATTTCCATTGTCCAATCACGATGCAGATCTCGCGGGCCGATAAGTAGCGCCCCTAGCGGATCGTGCGGACGGGCTCCTCATAGGGTTTGCCGATTACGACATGGTCGTTATAATCGAGTTGGTCGTGGTCTACCCAAGGCTAGATAACGAGGGCAACTTTTTCTGACACCCAAGTTATTTTCAATAATGGGTCGATTTAGAAACAGTTTCTGCTAACATTATCTAGGAGACGGAATCGAACGTTACTATCCACACCCCCGAGAAAGTCGTTGGAACTTGCCCCGCACAACGGACTGCGGAAAGACGAAAAAGTAAAAAAAAAGTAGGATCCTATCGGAATGATTTAATACAGCACGAGGCTTCAGACACTGCCCCATTTATCCTATGCGAAATACGTGACCCATATTAGGTAACGGAACGAACGCCGGTTGTGCGGTGTTTGATGGGCTTTCTGTCAGCTTTGTGCGCTTCCACATGCGTTCACAACATGTGTCAGCGTCTCGCGGGTAATTGCTCGTAAAACACGCACAGGAACACATTCTGCGAACGGGGTGTTTGTAACCAGCTGTTAGAACAGCCTCGGATGAGTCACACAACTTCCTGGATGACTTTGCGTTCATACACAACGATAGAAGGTGATGTTGTTCGCAGGGCAACGCTACAGTGTGGTAATATGGCCCAAAACAATCCAACAGGCAACAAAAGGTGGCCTGCCTCCACTGTTCAAAATGCAGCTTTTTTTTCCCCCACGGCCCACGGTGACTCGTTCAACCTTTTCTTTTGTGCGTTTTTCTCGATTATATACAGGGTGTTTCGCCTAAAACACCCCTCATTTTCCTCCTCTCTCCGGAACTTCCGTGCGCTCTTCTTTGCGACAATCAAGCAGGCCGGCCTAAAGCCCAATTCTTACTTTTTTTTGTTTTTTTACGATTTCTGTTGCGATACTGTGCATAGTTTTTGTTGGGTTCGTGGGTATCAGTGGAGGACTTCACACTTCTGTAAAAAAAAAAAAAAAAGTGAGGTTTGCTTGGCAGTTTTCGAAGTTCAATCGAAAAAAAATAAATTTTCCTCAATTAAAAATTGTCCAAAACCTTTCTAAATGGCGGCTAAAGTTCCCAGAGGGTAATTGCCGAAAGTCCCACAATCCTCCGAGTACCTCGCCAGTTATTTTTTATAACACCCCGTATACGCAGAACGAGCAACTTGAAATCGTACGATACTGCTGGCGAGGTACTGTATACAAAGTGAGAGAAAATGTTTAGTTGCCCAGTTCGGAGTAACTGCAGCCTTGTTTTTCTCTGCCCCGGAGTTTCGGAGAGAATGGGGGAACGCGGCCATACAACGGTTGTTTCACAATGCATAGGCGACGAGTAACAGTCGTGCAAGGCGGCCTGAATCCGTTGTGCAACGGTAGATGGAACAGATACGACGTTTTCGTTGTTTACCGGTTTTCCTTGCCTCTGGTTACGGCTAAATTAATTTATTCCATCATCCATTCCGTTCCTTGTGTGTGTGTTTGGGGGGGGGGCAATGATGGCACTTGAAAAAAAAAAATGAATAAAAGAGTCGTTTCTCTTGTACGATCAGTAGCTTCTAGCGTGGCGAGCCGATTTAGGATGGGGCCAATACGGCACATGCGAATGTGATCGATGTCGCCTTGCCGTCAGGTCGAGGGAGACAGCGCGTTTCTTTTTGTTTTGGCAGGGCAACAAATATGACCCCGAATTTGGAGGTCATGATTGTCGCTCAAAAAATAAATAAGTACAAATAAATAAAATAAAGGGCCTCCGCAAAAACTGCTCGTTTGCAGGTTCCAAATTATGATTTTTCTATGGCGATTTCCTCGCGCTATATCGACTTTTCGTTTTTTTTTTTTGTTTTTTTTTTGTTGAAAACTGCAACGGAATGAGCGCATTACAAGGAACAGGTTTAGTAGTCGATTTCAAGACACCCCAGGAGGTTGCTGAAAGCGACCACGTGGTGGTCCGCTTGACCGAAAATATATCGCCTTTTATTGAAAAAAAAAAAAAAAAAAAGAGGAAATTCTCTAATGAAATTCTGTCCAACACTCAGACACCATGTACGTATACTTCGATTACCTCGTGATGGATAGTTGTCTGGCGACGTAAACCCCCAATTATTATTATTATTGTGACGGATGGACATTGTACATTAGGGCGTGCATGATACAAAGGTGTTTGAGTGTCGAGGGAGCTGCATTATTTGCCTTGCAACGTAAAACGACGAATTATTACCGTGCTTCGGAAGGTTGACAATATTCACTGCTGGTACACTGCTCGTCAGCTGTTTTTCAGTCATTCTGCAAAACACGCACGATAAGCATCGGCGCAGAACGACCGATATCGATAAACTAACGGGACAAGCGAATAGGAGCTTTTCAGGCGGAATAATGTACCGAAAAGTGCGAGTTCGATAGTGGTGGGTGCGTGATCCGAGATTGTTATCTGAGTCTGGTGAGTACAAGGCGCGGGACAACAAACAACGTTGTTTGTTGTCGTCCGTCGTTGTTTGTTGTCCCGTCCCTTGTACTCGCCAGGCAGGGGGAAATGTTGCTTTCTACTGGACTATACCAGCTGGCTTGCATTCTCCCAGGCAGCATAATGTATACTGCATGAATTGCATGACAACCCGAGCCGTACAATGCATCGAAAGTTCAAGTGCATGCGCGTGGCTTGTAAGGTATCTTATCAATGCGGTGCTTCGGAAAGCCGCAGCCGTCATCATGTTCTTGATATCTCTGCTGCGGCTTTGCACCGCAAAGCACCGCATTGATAAGATACCTACAAGCCACGCGCATGCACTTGAACTTGAAGCCACAAGCATTATGCGGCTCGGATTGTCATGCAATTCATCTGTTATCGCCAGACAGTTGTAACGGGAGCCAATTCGCCCGTCATAGACAACCCTCGTGATAAATCGGGGATAATTTATGTCACAAAGTTGTCACAAAAAGGCGTACGCCTCCCGTTCTCAGCAAATCAGGGAAGGGAATGATGTCACTGGGGGTGATGGCTGACTACACTCTAAAAACAGAACTTCACCACATAGCACTCTCTTAGCCCATCATCATCGCGAATGACATCGTTCTGCGTCATGATTGGTTAAAAACGGGAGGCGTACGCCCTTTCTGGAACACTTACGCAGTTCCAAAAGAGGCGTACGCCCCCCACAAATCGGGAGTGATAAAGCTATTACTCTGTGCAATGGTTGGCCTTCACCGTGCTATGTGGTGAATTTGTTTTTAGAGTGTAGGGGCATAATGCGAAAGTTGCCCAAGCAGCACAATGTACTGAAAGTCCAGTGCAATAGGGGTGGGTGGATTGGTAGAAGACCTTGAACAGACTCGTGAAACTAAAGAACATTGATAAGACGCATACCCTCCACCCCTATTGCACTCGACTTTCAGTACACTGTGCTGTTTGGGTGTGTTGCCGTCTTTCATATTGGCAGCCCTTCTGTGTACTTTTCAGTGAAATTCACGCTTCCTTTTTACAGACGTGCACTCTAGATAACATTGTCTCCACCCGCAAGTATGTGAAAGAATAAGAATCTGCTGTCGAGTGAGTCCGAGGTGAACTCTCAGCGACCGACTGCCACAAGAGTCCTTCTGCCGAGTGGCCACACGAGATTTATTTGTTCCAGCTTGTGTTTGTTTGTTCTCGTCGCCAACTGTGACGCTCAGTTACAAAAAAAAGGG
This sequence comes from Ornithodoros turicata, assembly GCF_037126465.1. NCBI lineage: Eukaryota > Metazoa > Arthropoda > Arachnida > Ixodida > Argasidae > Ornithodoros > Ornithodoros turicata. The sequence continues at coordinate 15,766,235 of NC_088210.1, read as the reverse complement.
GGGGGAGGGGGCAGCTGTGGCACGCACTTGTGTAATCGTTACGAGATTTTGATTGGTTCCAATAAGTGTTCGAATAACCAAGTACTTCCATTTAAGAGTCTTCGAGAAATAACCGTTTTTGATGTGTATTTTCTATGAAAAGAGCCTATTTGAATAAAACACTTTATACTTCCTTTTCTAGGATGAGGACGGCGTTCTGACTCTTTACTTGTCGTTCGTGATGCTTTCATGATAGATAGCTATATACATAGTCTTCTCTGAAAGTGCGGAAGATACGGTTGACGGTATGCTGTAAAGGCCTTCTACAAGCGAGTGGATGAAAGCGACCTCTGGTTTGTGGTCGTGCTGTAGACTGGGAGGCGGTGGAATCTTGGGTTTCCTTTTGTTTTCCAGAAGGATGTTGGCACAGTTCCCTCTGGAGACTGTCCATGACGCATACCAACCCAGTCTCCCTTTCTCTTGCTGTGCTCTCTCCATCTGTCTATACGTCTGAATGCCACTCAGACACATGTGCTTCGCGGCGCCGACACACGGCCAGTAAATTTCGCGAATACTGAACGCTACGACTTCGTGCTACAACTTGAGGTTGCCCGTACCACGTCTTTGCGATATAAAGCGGTTGAAATGCTTAGCAATCTGTACAACTATATAACCGCAAGGATGCGAAAAAGTTTGCGTGTACACCATAGTGTTCAAAGTGTCAAATCTTGCTAGTCTGTTGTCGAGTGCACTTAAAATTCGCGGTATTCACGAACATTGAGGGTTTAATTTACACAGTATGTGGATCTTTAAATAACGCACGGATTACGATTCCCATTGGTTCCCTGTAAGCACGTGACCTCAGCGCTACCTCACTGGCGGAGACTCCTGCAGTGATCTGTCACCCTTTTACAGGCCATGTCACGTCGAGGCTGGGGGTACCTTGGTTCGTATCCCGGTGGGCTGAGCTGTCTGGTTTTTCCTGGGTTTTCCCCAAACGCTTTCAGACATATGTCGGCACAGTTCCCTTAGAAGTCGGCCCAGGACGCAACGTCGTCTGCTAGCTTGTGTGTGACGTCATAACGACGGCTACCCCTCTTCAGAGCAGAGCAGAGTTGTCACTCCTGGGCTACTCTGGCTAGTTTTCGCCCACTCAAATAACTGAGTTGCCAGAGTTGAATAAGAAAACGCACCCTTTCTAAGGGCCACAAAGTCACCTAGGATCGCAGGATGGCTTTGTAACCCTCAACATCAAGCAACTCACGAGCTACTGTACGGCCGTTGTTGCCCCGATTTGTTGAAAGCAAGAGGCGTACGCTTCCTGTTTTCAACGATCCGAAATTATGGTTGGGCTACCGGTGAATAGTTGGTCGTTCAGCTACCGGCCTGAAACGGAGACTTCGCAACGATTCGAAAAAAAAATTAGGTGAGCAACATACCGTATACGAACCACTCCCTCGATACCGAATACAACATTTGTATTCGTTTTGCGCGTGTAATTGATCTGTACATTATGACAACAGCAAATCGAAACTGAAATGCTAAGAGCAGATTCGTCCGGAGGAGGATTCCGTGACGTCACCCAGCATTGTCGTCTGCTTCCAAGCCTGCATTCTGCATTCTTTCTCCCTTGCCGGATGTCAGCAGTGTGTTGCTTTCAGCGCCCTCTCGCTTCACAGAGGCGAAGCGCTTGCTTACTAATAATTAGTTTGAGCAAAAACTGCGCAGTTTTTGCTCAAACGAATTATTAGTAAGGACGCAGCTGCGCAGTTTTGAACCGAAATATTTCGCACACATGTTCCTGACATCCCATAGATTACAGATATACCACAGCGTTTGTGGTGATTTTGTTGCGCAGCCCCACTTGAAGTTTGCCGTCTCACCGTCCTTTTCGGAGGGTAACTTCCTCATCTCTGGTTGATATTGTCCACGTAGACGGACCTGCAGGTGTTGTAGAGCAATAGCCAATAATATTGCCACGAGTCATCTTCGGGAAACTTCCAGGACAGGAACGAAACGGTACATCTCATCCCGGCGCATGCTGAAGAAGCAGCAAGAAGTTTCCAGACACATCGCCTCCTCTCTGGCAAACGCACATGCTGTTTCTAGACTTTTCGGCGCGACGCTTAAAATTAAATGCTTGTGCGCTCCAGGCTGGACTCAGTTGTGTTCAGAGAGCTATCACTCTTGTGCTTTTGCTACCATGTAGTTGCCGTTTGCTGTTTATTCGACGACTCGACGGCCCATTTCGCTTCGTGACAATATCATGTTTCGCTCACTCAACATTTGCGGTTGTGCTTGACCAAGCTGCAAAAAGATTAGCATCTAAAGGCCCGATCCTCAAAGGAAACGACGAGGTATTCTGCCGCTCCGAGAAGTTTTACAGAACACAGTGGCAACCACATTATACGGTTTGGGACTAGTTACTCAAATTTGCGACCTAGGGGATAGGAGCCAGCACTTTGATAATGTCCGTCAGAGACAGTACATGAAGAATGCTACTTACTCAGTGCGTTCGTTTCGGTGAAGAAAATGCAGACGGGCAAGTCAAATTTTGTACGGACTCTTAGGCCTACTCGACAGGCGATGCAATGCCTGCCGACAATGGGCGTCTAGCCAATGACGACCGACGAGAACACGTGATACGTTTCGTACGCTTCCGTATCCTGTCACTTCGTGACGGTGTACGAAGGAATAGAGACAGACAGTTCTTTCTTCTCTCTCTCTCTTTTTGAACAGTGTAGTCCATTGGTGGTTAGTCCACCTGGTATAGCGAATAACAGACACGGACCTTGTGATGTCAAGAGTACTATACAACACTTGGAAAGGAGACTACGCCACGCATAATTCTGAGCAAATTTATTTCTTACGCTTGATGGGGTATAGGCGTACGGCATGGAGTGGTTGGAATCATTTAGGTTGTCCGTTATATGAAACAGTAGTTTGCCCGTCGTGTAAAATGATAGCATGCTCAACAGGAGGGCGACCGTCTTCATGAAGAGACCAGGTACTATCTGGAAAGTACAGTACGCCTATGAGATGAAGCACTGGCACGGCCTTCATACCCACCATGTCAATTACCGAGAGGCCACCAATTTCGAACACGATGGCGTTCCAGGCCTCTGAAGACGGCAAGATAAATGCGAAATTGTTGGCAAGACCCATGGGCAACGCGTAGAACAAGGGATTGCTGGGCCTTTGTCGTTGCTGCAAAACGACGATTGATATTATACTTGGCGACAGGTCAACTCCGCCTACAAGTCCAAAGACTGGCTTAGGTGGGCACGTGACGCCTCCTAGCCACAACGTAGTGCGCCCGCATACTTCAAATGCAGACGCAAGCCTCAAACTTTTACTAAAACACCGGTCGAAAAATGACGTATAGAGCCGTCCGAAACCTTCTCGTATGCCCCGCTCTAGTCCAAATGTGCGGGCTCTCCGCTGGCGGAAATACGCTTCTGACTGTAGCTCTTGAGCCATACACTACGCAAGCATTTCAGCGGAATGTGCAGCTCTCCAATTCCCTCTCTCCCCTTTTGACAGCGAAGCGACCTCATTGGACCCTCCCCCAAATCAGATTTCAAGGTGATGCGCACGTGGTTTCTTCTGCGGGCACCATACAGGTCTACCACACTCCCTTATTGCTGGCTTGTGATTGGACAGACTGTCACGTGGTGTCTCCCGTCTTTACCCTCTCCCCTGTGCAGACATACTGCCCTATAGCGCATAGACCTTTCTTTTAGCATTACCAATATGGTAGGGTTGAACTACTCTGGAAGCTAGAGGACGAACAAGGTCCCGCTCGAAAGCCACGGTCTTGAGCGGATTACGATGATCCCTTACGATTACGATGAGCGGATTACGATGAAAGGGACGCGACCTTCGGTACTACTTTTCCTTCAATAGGAGGCTGCGAACAAGTACCCATTCGTGGAACCCAGCCCTCCCCTTCCGATTTGTTTCGGTTTCAGCCTGTCTACCAACGTCATGATGACGTTTCTCGGGCAGAGGTCTATTCTTCGGAACTGAGTTCGATTCGCGTTTGTCAGTGTCAAATATCCACTCTCTAACCTTGGTGTCCGCGTAGTTCAGTATGCTATAGACGGTGTTTTCGGCATTGGTGAACTCGGTGATGAAGGAACTTGCAAGAACGCCTAGGAGAAGTCCGGGAGTCAATCCGACGTTGGCGTCCTTCACGTATTCCATACTTTTGTCGAAGAGCGTACTTTTCTGAACGAAATTTTCTTTTTCGTACTGCAGTACTATACGACACACTCAAGCGCAAAAGGAGGATATACCTTGATGACCTCGGTAAGCGTGGAGCCGCCGCCGATGATGAAGATGATGGCCCACGGCATGTTCCGCTGTATGAACTTCCACTCCATGAGCCGATGCTCCAGGGAAAAGTTGAAGCTCTTTACAGGAATCATGAAAGCTATGAATGCTATCAGAAATCCGACGGAAGAGTCTGTCACGTAGTTCCTGCGAAAGAGAAAATGGCGGCAGTTCGCACAAATTCCATGTCGTTGAAAATTACTCCAGGTCGGAACACTTACTCTTGGAGGTCTAACAGATCAGACCATCCCGCGACGAAGACCGGCCTTCTCGTAATCCATAGCAAGATACATAAGCCAAACAGAAACGTAGACAACACTTCGGCGTGCCTATTGAAAGGTGAAAGGAATCGTACCGACTAATAGACCTCTCCCTGTTCGTAAACAAATGACGTCATAGTGTTCGACGAAAACGTATCTAAGATAATTCTAAAAGTAACTGAAGTTACAACAAGCTACCTGAAAAAGTAATTGGCGTACAACTGCAAGTGCATTATAAACTACTTTAAAAATTAATGTATAGCTACAAATGCATAATACTAAAAGTAATCCTCAATGCAATCAATTATTGATACCGTAAATACAGAAATTTGGTTGCTTGTAATTACTTTACAGGGCTGATACTAAATCTGTCACAATATAGTGATAGTGCTACAACAGACTGCACTCCACTCGTTACCGTAATAGACCTCTCCCTGTTTGTAAACAAATGACGTCATAGTGCTCGACAGCGCCACCAATTTGGTAGACTTGAACTACGCCCGAAGCTAAGGGCGAACAAGGTCGCGTCCGAAAGCTAGGGTCTTGAGGGATTACGATGGTCCCTCTAAGAGACGCGACCTTCGGTCCTACTTTTCTTCCAATAGGAGGCAGCGAACAAGTGCCCCTTCATGGAACCCACCCTCATTCCCCTTCCGATTTGTTTCGGTTTCAGTCTGTCTACCAACGTCATGATGACGTTTCTCGTGTAAAGGTCTATTCACTATAAGACTGCATTCCAGGATTCCATTAGGATTGCTTTGGTACTTCCAGAACTGAAGGGCGCATGACCTTAAAGTTGGCATCACTTCTGCGTTCAAACAGTGAAGTGCACAAAACCATTCAGCATTGAAGGAGCGGCAACGAGCAATGTTTCCGCAACATATATTCGAACAAATCGCCACAAAAATTCGTTGGAGGCTTCACAGTGAAGTCCCCCTGGGGCTCACCACTCTAATGGTCTAACCAAGCCGTGGCCACCAACCACAATCTTACACATGAGTTCAACGGATGCAGCAACACGTATCACTTGCAGCTACGCCTTTCTTTATTCTGGCTTGTTGTACTTACGTTCGGGGCATGTTCTCCAGTTTCTCGCGGACAACGTCTTTGACCTCCTTGACATCCAACTGGGATTGGTGTTCACTGCAGGGACGGTTTCGGTAAGCCAGTGCCACAATTTGTCTCCACTTTCTACGAGCAACTTACTACTCTTTCAGGTAGACAGTGTATAAAAATGCCCATCCCAGTAACATGGTCACGAAGCCGACAGGAAGACAGTAAAGCATCCACGAGATTGTCGTTAGCCATTTATCGTGTGCTATCCTGGTGGTTTTAAGCAAAGGGGAGAGAGAGAGATTATGGTTTTAATGGCACAAAGGCAACAAAGGCCATAGAGCGCCAAAACTACGGTGAGTGTGAGAGAGATGTTTATGGGAGAGATGAGAGTGGGATGTGAGAGTGTGTGGTAGTTAAAAGCTATCTACAGGTATGAGCGATGAGATGGACCAGGATAAGAAAGAGATGAGGGGTGAACAGGCTAACGCGCTTGGCAGATGATAACAAGTGAGGATCTACAAGTGTGAGCGATGGGGTGATCCAGGATTAGATGTTTACATGAGGAGTTCGGTGATATTGGATAAAAGCGGAGCAATACTTAACATCTACACCTGACTATGTAATCCACACATGGTCAAAAATTGGATGACATTATCAAACGACACAAGAGGAGTGTCACCCAGTTTGAAGCAAAGGAACGACTTGAGGAGAACGAACCTGGGGCATCAGCTATAGCAGCTTACCGATTAACGAAGTTCACAACCTGGATGTTGGTACGGTTCCCGGTAACGAAAGAGATGCCTCCGAGCGTTGCTGAATAGCCGATGCTCAGGAGGAACGTTTTCCGAAGTTGCTTGCTCTTGCTAGAGAAATATACGATATGTGTCTTACTAAAGCACAACCGGTAAAAATAAAAGGGTCCTGTTGTATTACGTGTTTGACGTAGGAGCGTCATGCCAGTTCCCTCATAAGTACAACAACAACTTTATTAGGAGATGGTGAATGGGGAGTTTCATCGCCAGGGGCGATGCTCTACCCCATTGCTGGTGCTGATGCGGGGAATGAAATAATGAGCCCCTTCACAATAAGCATCGAAGTCCTACGGTATCCAGAAAGGTGAAGAGAGCATTGAGAGGAGAGCGTTGGTGGGCTGGATGCGGTTAGGGACAAAGCAATTTTGTGAGAGAACGGGGGTGAGAGTCCAGCTCGTTAAGGGATCCGGAGAGTACAGTTCAATCTTGTCGATATTTATCTTTAGTTATCTAGGAACACAAGTTCCACAGGATGCCATGTTTCCCTAGAGGCAAGTATGCTTCAAGAGGCCCTCTTTTAGCGCTTCAGTGAAGCAGCAGTCTCCGTTGTATAATCTGACTGTCTTCTCCGTGCAGCCTTCGACGACCGTTGAAGTCAACTGCCATAAAAATGCACGTAGCGCCATCAAGTGTGTAACGTGTCAACTTCTAAAAGGGCATTGAATACAATGCTATACTTGGTAGGTTGGTACATTACACGCTTGCTGACGCTACGCGCGTTTTTCAAGGCAGTTGGCTTCAACTGTCATCAAAGACTGTGCGCGTAACGATACATTTAACAAACTCAACAACGACGTTGCCACGGTCGTCCGCTCTCTTTGAAGCTCACTCAGAATTAACGGTGGCTGCTGGAAGGTGGTCCAGCGCGCCCTTACCGCGCCTTGAGGGGACGGCAAGGGAATGAGTTACTGTATGGTCTGTACTCTGTAGGGTGTGCTTCAAGAAGCGAAGAGGGGACCCTTCGAACTACGCTTGGCTCTGGCGGTCCACGAAACCGCAGAGAAAATACAGCGTAAAGAGGGGGCCCAGAAAGGGGGGGGAGGGGGGCTAGGCTCTGGGGATCCCTGAAGACGAAGCGAGAGTTCTGCGGTCAGTCTGTGTAGACAAGGCTTTCTTTGCATCACTAAGATAGTTTGATGGTTCGAGAAAAAGATTTCTTACCCGGACTCCATGTGAACGACTTCATCGAAGTCCAGCTCTGGGAGACAAGCAAGATAAATTATCGTGTAAGAATAGCGTGTCTCTCAATTGGGTATGCATATTGCAGTGCTGCTCAGGAATACGGACCTTCAGTTTGGCTGTTTCGTTTCTTGAGCAGGTCATTGATACGCTTCCGCAGCTTGCTTTGCGATATCTCGTAGATAAGGGTGTCGACGACGGTCATCATAATGCTGGTCACTGCCACGTTGCTGATGAACATTGATAAGAAGAAAACTATGGACATGAAAGACAGCATGAGCCACTTGACTCGTGGACCAACCACAAGGATCAAGTTGTAGGAGATGCGACGGTTGAGGCCGCAGCTTTGTGCAATGAGGGCCACGGTTAATCCAGCGATGGAATTCGCAATCGGCTCCTTGAACAAAAACAAAAGGAATGTTTAGTAGTTGACCCCCTTATTTTCGCATAGTGCGCTTTTCAATAGCCTTGACATCGTTTCCTACAGGCGCATCTGGCACGTGCTCAGTGCACAGCCAAAAGGCAACTGAGATCCGCTTGAAGCATTCTAGCGGCTCTAGAGATCCTTGAGGGCGGAGCGCGTATAAGACACACAAAGAGGCTGACGTCACTCTGTGACGCACTGAGAATGCCAATCAGGTGGCACGCAGCGCGACGTGAACCTGCTCGGCCGAAGCAAGGCCAAAGCCCAGCACCGTGCCAACACCACCTAGAAGCAAAGCTTGATCGCTTAAACAACGTGACGTAACAATCGAGTCCGCCAATCACGACAGCGCTTCCGGCGGCCGCAGCCATGGAGAATCCTACCACCGGTTGTGCTGTCTGAGGTTTTCCCTATGTTTTCCGAGCACTTTAATGCCGAATGTCGGTTACAGTTCCCCCTGAAGTCGGCCTAGGACGTATACTACCCCCCTGTCCTCCACTCCTTCCTGCTGTCCTCTCTCCACATGTCCACGTCTGTACGCTATATCGCTTTGCGTACGTATGGGATAGCGTTGATTTCTGCGCACGCCCATAACAGAGCTTCGCGCAGTGCGCTTAACCACCAACAACCTTACGTGTGCAAAGGCTATAGCGTACGATGTACCAAAACTCTCTAATATATAGGGTTCTAGTGCATCGTACGCTATCGCTTTTGCGTACGTAAGGGATAGCGTGGGACAGGAAAGCGGTGCGCAGAGCTCTGTTTAGGTCTTACGCGTGCGCAGAAGTACCAACGACATCGCTTACGTACGCAGAGGCGATACCGTGTCATCTACTAACACTCACTATTGTCTCAGGCGTCAAATCAACATGCCACAGTTACGTTTTCGTTTACGTTCAGGCTTCGTCGAATAATCGCTTCCAAAGCACGCGTTTATTTGCTGGTTGTTTGTAGAAGAAAGTGCGGTAAAGCGCAGGTAAAGATTACTTACGTTAAAGTAGAATCTCGCCAGGTATTTAGTCGTCGTCAGGTTGAGCATCGGGCCCATGATCAGTGGCACGAACGACGTTATTTGGTAGGGAACTGGTTCAAATACCCACAACATGATCATTACTGCCATGATGTACAGACACTTCACAGGCTGTAAGCACAGATATTCGTATACAGTTTGCCATTAACATCTAACCGAACTCACATTAGTTCCAAACACAAAAACGATGGGCATAAGAAAGAACGGTGTCATGTAACCGATGGCCAGTTTCATGAAACCGTAAGTTCGTTGCCGAATGTCCCCTTGATGCGCATCTTCTTTAACCGTTGAGTGGTCTGCTGCTGGCCTACACACCAGAGACAGTCTATGACAAGGGCCATATATTTCAAGTTCAGCCGTCACTTACATTGTCCTGGTTTCCTTGTATTGCTACCTGGACAATGAGAGTTTCCTGACGCTCACAGTAAGGAACAAGGTTCGAGCACGGTCAGTACGCGACACGAGATCGCACGGGTTCAGAGTGTGGTTAGCGCTTCTTCGTCCTCTGGGGTTCGGAGCGACAACATGAGGTTCACCCACGACCAGACTTGTACGTAACGCGTTACTAGTAATTGCGTTACCTGTAATCAAATACTTTTTTGAGTAATTTTTCCGGTAATCAGTTACTTTACTGTGAAAGTAATTTTTCGAGTAACCAATTACTTTTTGGTGTAATCGATTACTAAGTAACTGTACTTTCCCGGCAGCGGTTATACTTATTTTTCGCATGTTCTGCCCCAAGTCAAGCCCATCATGCCGTCAGCCTTTGCTAGATCATTCTACTATGGCAAGCGCAGGTTATTGTAATAACGTTCTGGAATTTCAGGGTCTCTCTCCCTAATCTCTTAATTCCTACACCAGTATCGTGGTACCTGAAGCTTTGGAAGCTTAGTGAGTTATGGGGAAGTTCTATATTCTTCGGGTGTTGTTTCCAATGCAGCCCCCAATAGACGGATTATCTCCGATGAATAGAAGGATTAACCATTGTGTAGGGTACACCACTAGAGGGCGCTACGACCGACGCCTCACCACTGGGGGCCGCTGCTGTCGTATTCCGCGGATGACGTCATTGCTCCTTCCGGGAGCATGGTGAGAGATAGCGGGAGGCATTGGATGGCGATGGGAAATAGAGCGCCCCTTTGTGCAAGGCTGTGGTGGCGCTGCGGGCGACAGGACAGACGCTCTCGGTGGCGGCTCTCTACGGCGTTGTTATGGTTATGGTCTCGTGACCGCGATACGCAAAGCTCCATAGTTTCGGTTTTTCAAACAGCAGGTGAAGTCACCGAGAGCGCATGCGTCTGTTTCCTAGCAACAGCACCAGTAACTTCTCGGTCTCCGCCCCACGTTGAAGGACAGCTGTGGTCATGGGCTGGGGCGGATCCAGACCCTCGGTCTTTGGGGGGGGGGGGGGGCGGTTTCTTTCTTGGAGCGCGTAGTGGGGGAGGGAGAGAGAGAAATCCCATGTATAAACTGACGGTTGGGGGGGAGGCGATCGCCCAAACGACCCCCCCCCCCCCTGGATCCGCCACTGGTCAGGTGCAGATCCAGACACTCACTGTGGTGAGGAAGGGGGGGGGGTCCCTTTGTCGAAAATTCAATGTATAAACTACAGTGTAGTATAAACTGTCGAGAAGCAATGTTGCCAGACGTCTGGCAGATTGCGTTCCCCACGGCGTCACACTTCTTAAAGATACTGAGAGGGGAACCGTAAGATCATAAGGATAGTAAGATCCATCAGGACGACACAGTGAATTCCATGCGTGTTCCAGAGTTCAAAACGAAGATAGGGAGTTAGATAGCGGCAGAATGATGAAGAGAATACTTATACGCCAAAGCTGCATGAATAAGGGGCTCGTATTTTCCGTAGTGGTGCTCGCGTTCTTCTGAAGACATGGAGGCTCACTTCGGTGAAGAGATTTTACGATGACCATAGGGGGCAGACTTTATCAATGCAGAAATCACAAAGACGTCACGTAGTCCATGGGCATCATTTTCTTCTTACCCGTAAACCCAGCACAAGTTATACATGCGACAGAGAACAATTATTTTTACTTTACTAGTAAAATTGCGGTGAAACGGCGAGAGGAGGGCAGCCGTGGGCTGGGGCCCGCTCGCCCCAAGACCCGACGGTTGCTCGCACCCACCAGGACACGTGAGGAGGGGGCCCGGGCAGGACTCACCCGGAGTCATCCCCGGAGCACAGGCGCTGGAAACGGCTAGGGGGTCACCTCTGGTGGGAAATAATCCGCAATTCGTCGACTGATTTGCTGCTCGCGAGTCCTGATGGCTACGTAGCCGACTGTACGGGTGGATGGATGGATAGTAGTGGTATGTTTTCGTTTTCGACCCAGTGTCGTCCACATGCCGTTAGATGTGCCACCGTACGCGACGAGCAATGCGCAGATGGTGACTACTTCGACACAGTATTGCCAGTAATTTTCCATTTTAATTGTCTAGAAAAAAAAAAAAAATCGACGAGTGCGATTAAGACGAAAATTGTGACCGAGTACTGATGGCTCATGCTACACACTCTACCATAAGCGACCATGCAATATATTTTCCCGAAGCGGTGTTTTACCACATTCACGATTTAGAGCCCTGCCTGAAAAACCACCCGTCTGCCGTGCAGCGGCCCCCGGATGACGATCGATGAAGAGCCTAGCGTGACGTAAGAGTAGTCTAGCGAGCAGATATTGTCACGTGGTGTCTCCAAGCTTTCCTCTCTCCCACGAGCAGAGACAAACTATCGTAACGCATAAGTCACGTGCGAAGGTACCGCTATGCTAGCAGTACCCGCGTTATCCGCATTTTACCGGGCGGATTTCAAAACGTTCAGCTGCCGTCCGTACTTCAAGATGTCGCACGGATATAACCATACTCCGCACGCATCTCTAGTCATGTCTTCTCAACATGCGTTTCTTCCTCGGTTATCTCGCGACGTAAACCCCCAATTATAAAAAAAAAAAAAATATAACGTGCGTTTCTTCAGCTCAAAGTGAAAAGCCTTTCTTCAGCTCACCTTCTTGTTAAAAAATAAAAAATAAAATAACTGTGGTTCAAATCAATGTACAGATTTGCTATCGTAGTTGCATAATAGGGTTTCATAGAAAAGCGATGATCCGCCAGTAAACGCTGTATGGTGAACAAAGCCCGAACAGAAAGTACATGACAAGTAATGCAGACGACACAACTCGGACGACGAAGTTCACCTGCCAAAAAAAAAAAACCAGCAGAGGTGATGTTACGTTATACAACATGAGTACAGTAGGAATTAGGGACTGAAACCGGAACGGAACCGAAAATCGCTTGAAACACAAATTTTCTTAAGAACCGGAATGTAACCGCAATTCACCTGCGACAACTAACCATAACCTCAACAAAAAATGTGATTTTTGTTACTTGTTCATGTGAAAAAATGTGAGAAAAAAAAAAAACAGTTCAACTGCTTGGTTACCGGTAACCGCAAATATTAAAATGGTGAGTCTCGTGACCGAAACAGCCTTCAGAGTTCTTCTGATATGTGTGAGCAGAAACAATGTGTGGCTATAATTTAACTTAGTTGCTTAACTTTCCTTCCAGTCTTCGAGGGCAATGTTATAGTCCATGTATTCATGGTGCAGTGCGACTCCTGCAAATATTTATTAGCAGCACTGGAGCCAAGCCAATAAGGATAGTTCAGACTTAACAAAAAAATGGTCACGCATACAAAGCTTAAGAGGGAAAAATGTTTATTTACTAAACATAATTACATAATTACACACACCTTTACATCTATATATTCATATTTTTCTCTAGTGTTGCTGCATTCTTGTTTTGTGTTACCTTCCACATCACAACTGTGGGATCGCAAACAATTTCGATAAGAATGCCACAAGCCAGCATACAATCTCAACTACTCTAAAAGCATAAGCCAGCTGTGCCACGTTGTTCTAATCTCATAACTGAAAGTAAACCGACAGCAAGACATAACTTAAAAACACTTGGACATGTTGGGCACAACCCACTGAGTGATCCTCAATCTCGTTGTCAAGACGATTTGAAATTCAGGCTTAGAACAAGAAGTACGAAACAGACCAAGCAAAGCACTTTGGAAGGTGTACAAGAGAAGAGACAGGGCAGCATTAGAGTTATCTCGTAACACATAATGCCAGCATATAGTACAAAGATTTGAACACTAACTTCCATTCCTCACACTTGCCTCTCTGTTCAGTGACGGCAGCACATAGAGGAAGACTTCGGCCTGAGTAACACGAGAACAATGTGATGCATGGCCATTGCATTGTCATATGCATATCATGGTCAATGCATTGTCTCCATGCTAGGCACAGCAGAGTATGTACCATCGAGGCACCATTAATATGATGCAATGCTGACCTAGGAACACGGTTATAAATAGACACGAATCTTCTCGATGAATGAAATGTGCAATGTTCTCTGACTCATAGCACAGTTCACAGATAAGCTTCTACCAGGTGGTTGGTAAGGTGTATAGGCAAGGTTCCAGTAACTTTTGTCGAATGTTCACGCTTTATACAATCGAGCACCCACATTTCTACAAGGGCGACTACCTCACCATGGCCCTTTCAGTGTCTCAAGATCAACATTGTCACCAGCAACTCTTTGCATCATGTACGGATATATTAGACAAAATTAGTGCAGCACCTCCGATTTCAAGACGTATTCCACCCTCAAAAATGCATTATAATAACCGTAAGATTTCATGATGCCCATAGCAATATATTAAGTTGATTCAAGCGCATAAAAAGACTTTTAAAAAACGATTTACAAGGCAAGGCATTTCTCAAAGCTTGCAGGTTAAGCCATACGTCTACTATGACGCTGTTCTCAGACCAAACAGCTACAGCTTAAGTACAGCTTAAGTAAAGAGAGCACTTGGTTTGCCTCGTACAAGGTGTGTAGATATCACAGGGTGCTGACAGCAGTTGGTGAATACACCAAAGGTGAACTGAAAGGTAAAAGCCACTGTCTGGCACTCTTCATACGTAACCGATTTGAAATCTATTTAGGTCACAAAAATGGCATTTTCAGCCTTACCCAAGGGTGCAACACTGAAAAGAACGGTTCACCATTCTAAACGGCTGTGGCTTGGCGACAAATCGGCGGCACGGATTAAAGAAGGCGTCGCAACGAGGAATGCACGTCCGAGTCGTGTACGTAAAATAAATGGACTGTTGGAACACACCAATGTGGTGTACCGCAATGGACTGAACGGGCTGACCTCAGACGTTGACGAGCTGTTCATCTGTGTAGGTCCGGCGGCCATCGTTCGGGCACTCAACTGTTTCTGAGGAGTCGGGGCTCACAGAGGATAGTCCAGAGACAGGGCTCTCATTGGATCTGCGAGAGAACGCCGAATACAGAGGTCTTATCTTGATCTATGCATACGATTATACCATTATTCTGTCATGCACCCTACAGTATCCATGCTACACAATCTGGGTTAGAGCAATAACCGCCGTATTTCATTTCTGGGGATCCCCAGAACCTGGTGCGCTTCAGGGGCCTCTCTGTGATTCTCAAGGTGTATTCTATCGAAGAGTCTTGTCTTGCCACTCCCACCTTCCTTGAACCAGCAAAGGACCCCCTCCCTCTCACTTGGACCACTTCCGTGCATCCCCTGGATGTCCGCCAGGGGCACAATAAACCTGAAGCACCCCCCCTGCCGCCCACCCACCACCTCCACCACCACCTTTCTACTTCAGACACAATGCTCTACCGAGGTGAAGATGGGTGAGGGGGAAATTGGCCGAGAATTACTGTTGCAGGTGTCTCGTGCATCGCAGCAGAGTTCTTGGCGTGCAAAAAAAAATGTCGCAACCAGTAGCAACAAACTCAGAACCAAAAAATATGTAAAGCTGTAACTGCATAGGTATCACAGAATTTCTCAGCTGAAAGCAGCAAAGTATTGTTTTATATTGTGAAAAGTAACAACACTATTGCTTATCACAAAATCAGTTAGCCACAAATTTAGTGTTCATCACAATCACAAAATTAGTTACACCGCAATCATTTTTCATGCTTTATCGCTTGCACTAGCCCAGGCATGACGATGGGTCTGCTTAGGTACCGCAGGCTGTTCAGTTCACAAAAGGTTTATCAACTATGTGCCATTCACGAGCATCCAAGGGGATCCCAAAAGCTCTTCATCAATTTTTATCTATGCAATGCCTTAAAATGACACATATGCATTTGCATATGACACATATGGATTTGCATATGTGTCATTTTAAAGTCATTGGCCGAGAACAAAACTGATAACTTCCTTTTGATTATCTGTTCTGCTTGCACACATCTTGCACCAGCTGCAGTCACTACCAAGTCCAGGCATGTTTCCTGTTGCACATTATTGTTGAATACTATCATGTAAATGTCACTTCTTTTGGTTCCCAACTCCTAATTCGCTACATTCCAAGTTCTGCACAATATTGATGCGTTACAACGAAGACAATTTAGTATAGTCACACTAACGGGTCTACTGTGATTTACCATTTAATCATCCATAATTTTCTGAAACTGCAATTTTCTGTCAACATAGTTCAGCAATGGCTCACGTGATTACGACGTTCCCCAGGAGACCATAAACAACAAAGCTGAGCAAAATCATGATGCATTCACAATACTGGCAGTACAGCACTGGCACACATTGGAAAAATCTAGTGCAAGTCTAGTCTTGGGACACAGCAAGAAACATTATAACAGCTTCCCCAAGCAGCACAACATGTTGGCCCAATATTGGACCAATATTGGCAATATTGGACCAATATTGGCCCAATATTGGATCAATACTGGATCAATATTGGGTCAAGATATTGTGCTGCTTGGTCAGTGTCACGGTAGCTGATAAATGAATAAGTGCTGCGCTCACTGACCACCCACCGGAGGCCTATCCGATGCTAAACTCGCACATGCATAGGCAATGCTAATGACGGTTGGCTGTCGGGTCATTCTACAGCAAAGACAAAAGCAACCACTTGCCACACTGGATCAGTAAGGTGAGTAAGGACACCGTGCAGCAGGGTTAGTGCCGTCGTGCCTATACCACAGCCTACCTACTGAGAGAAAACGCAGCAGAGTTGCTGTTGCGTCGGCTGTTGATCGGGGAATCGTCCCCGCCGAGAGAGTATCCTGGTGTTTTGGCACCTATGGCGCTGAGACCGTGCTTTTTGAGGATACTATCCACGTCAACGTCGTCGTCATCCTCGTCAGACTCACTAAGAAGCAAGAGGTTATGAAGTCACCATTTCACTTTTTTATGTCACATTTTATGAAGCCGGAACAGTTATAAGATAATGCAAGATCAATCTAAAGAAGATGAAGACATTCGTGCATGTAACAAAAGAGCACAGATCTGGTGGAAACGGAACAGTGAATGGAGACTGCAAACCTTTCCTCTAAGATATCCGTGCCTGAATCTAGGTCTTCCTCTAGGGCAGTTTGAAGGTCCTGAATCCTCTGGCAAGCCAGTTTCAGGTCATTCCTTGTTCCCTGTAAGTCAGTCTCCGCATTGTCCAAAGCCATTTCCTGCGACGATTTAGACAAGAAGCAACATTACATTCAATAGCCATCCAAAAGGTCAATGGCTACAAAACCCCGTGTCTCAACCCTTTGCAGTGACATCAGTGTTGCTTGAGGTAAAGGCACTTACCAGCTCATGACAACGCTGCTGTGCTTCAGCTTCTTTGTGCTGAAGTGCTGTGCAATCCTCCCGGAGGTCCCTGAGTTGCCTTTGCAGCTTGCGGCAGTTTTCCTGTGTTTGTTGTTCTTTGGTTATTGCTTGGCTGCACTCGTCTTGTAGCCTGTTGCACTGGTCCTTCAGCCTTTGCACCTGGCCCTATTTGAGAGCAACAGCACGTGATAAGGCTAGAGGTTCGAAGCAGACGCTGCACGCAAAGTGCGTCTACCTCCAGTCGAGATTTAGACGTCTGTTCCAGCTCCAACTTTGACTCCAAGTCCCTGACTCGTGACTCGAGGCGACGAATCACGTGCGATTCTTCGGCCTGCGAGCTCATGTGCTCAACTTTGGAGCTAAGATCATGGACCTGAAAGACAAAAAAGAAAAATGTACTACAAGAAGAAAAATTGATGTATATGTCTACAGGTACAGATGGTTATGTTTACGCATGTTTATACAATACATGAAAGGCATTAGGTATGCAGAGGCAGGTTCTTTTTGACAACTGAAATAGCATTGCACATTTCACCTTCTATATCTGGTGATAGCTGTTAATTTAATTCAATTTAAAAATTTAATGAATGATAACTTATGAATAATTTGATTATGTTAATATTTAATTCAATTTCACATAACTGTAATAAATTTAACATAATTAATGCAAAGTAATATTTAATGTAATTATGATTAATTTAATTAATGATAACTCATCAGTATAGCATAGTGAGCACTTTGCTGAAACTCATGTCACAAGGACGGACAAGAGCGATAAAGACTCGCACATATTTTAGATACATTTCACATAGATGTGGTGAGGGTGAGCACGAAAAGATTTAGTAGCACAAAACTCTCAAACATGCTACCACTGTTTACTTGGTACTGAAGAAGGACTGATAGTAGAAGTAGCCTCACCTGTTCCCTGAGGTGATGCCTTTCGGACTCCAGATCTACGATTTGTTCAGACTGTTCACTGATGACTTTTTGGTCAGTTGCCATCTGTTTATTGAGGACAAATATTAATAAGCAGCACCGAATAGACGAAAGGAAGTGTGAACCAACCTGTTGCACGGCAGCTTTGTACTTTTTCATCAGCTCAGCCTGCTCTTCCTCGATTTCTTCAAGTTGTATCTGGAGTGCACCCTTTTCACGGTTCAGCTGCAGGCACCGTCCTTCTGACTAAAAATGCACACAAAATATTCGATCGAAATTAAAAAGGCTACACAGATCTGACTCACTATGGGATGATCAACTTAATTCCCGTTTGAATGAGATCATAAATAGAGCATGACGTTTTCGGGAAATATTTTTTTCTAAATTCAGGGGTTAAAAAATTGGGTAAATACTAAATAACCATCTGTGCTAAATTTGTGTGAACTTCAGTGGAAAAATTTCCAGTGTGCTATATTCGGGCAGAAATCTGGCTCAGTTGTCAGGGTGCAAGTTCGGGGAAGAATCGGGTTATATCCTAAAACTCTACGCCCTACTCATAGACACCAGGCTTATGCCATTGAGTCTGGTGTATGAAAATTAATTAAATATTATATTATAAATATTATTATTACAAATAAACTTATATTGGATTCTGCTCCATAAGCAAAGGCATTCAAAGTTGATCCTGAAATACATAATTTCTTAGTGGATTTCATCGCATTCTTTCTAGAAAGCATATTTTATGTATACACACATGCAAAAAGAACTGTATATTTAACAGAAAATCATATCATCAAAGCCCAATAGCAAATATACCTCGTTTTTAACCCGTAGTACTTCTTCAAGTTGTGTCTGAACTTCCTGGAGTTCCATTTCTGCCCCTTGCCGTGCCTTGACAGCTACTGTCTTGGCAAATTCTGCGTCTTCCAGCTGAAAGTCACAAAGTAAAAGTCGGGTTTTGTGTTAGAAGCTGTAAGACAAGTGTAAAACAAGTTGGTCGATATAAATGTAAAAGAGCAGATCTTTGAGTGGAAACGGAAAAAAAAAATGAAAAGAAGAGCACGCAAGATGGCGAGAAAAAGTGCCGAGCAGTGCAAATTTGGGGATCAAAAACCTGGTTTCAACTAACTCAACTCTAAGATGCGAGACTCAAAGTATGTCGCAAAATGGTGGAAACCCCCTGCTTGGAACTGACTGGTGGAAACTCAAGAAAGTTGCAGTCGGTCACAGTGGGCACACTGTTCCAGTTCTGAAAATGCTACAGATGCGTTCACTTATGGGTTGACTGTCAAGGCACTGACTGACTACAAGCAGTAGTTTGGTGTGAGGCATAGCTTGCAACAGACTAATTTCTTACATTATGCTTTTGAGGGCAAGGACACCTAAGCGTAACAAGCTAGAAGTAGCCCTTCCCGTTTCTGCGACGTTTTGCCTGAGTTGGTTTAGTTACCACAAGCTGGCTAACTGGACAGCACCAACAATAACAGCTACTTACTTTAAGTAAGTAGCTGAAACTACTTAGTTAGTTTTAGTTAGCTAAAACTTTCAGCATTTAAGCTGAAAGCACAGGCGGGCATGCTTAGCCATGATCTGGCAGGCCTTGTCCAGGCATATTCGGCACCAGCTTTGTACAGTACCCATGTGACGCACACGTGACCATGCCAGCTGAACGTGCAGACACACCTGGTTCTTGAGCTGTCTGACGATGGTCTTTGTGGCCTGCCCATCACGCGCATGTTCCAGCATTCCCTGCGCATCCCGCAGGAGTGCACGTGTCCTTCGGAGGTCACGTCGCAGTCTGCGCTCAATCTCAGGATCGCGTGGAGGTGGCCGCTCGCTCAGCTCAGCCAGACGACGCTCCAGTTCGTTCTTCTGCCGACCGAGGGCATGCCGGTCTTCCTGCTCCTGCTCAAGGAGGGCTTCCAGGTTGCGAAGCTGGTGGTCAGAGTAAATGCTTCGGTAAATGATGATGTAGTATTCGAATGCATGGCAATGCATAAATATGATAGAACTGTACACTAGTGATATCAGGGACGCCAGAACAGGGGGAGCAGAGGGAGCGACGGCTCCCCCTCATTTACAGGTGAGGTAGCACGGCTCCCCCAGGTATGTAAATTATGTTTGTAATCATATTAACATTATCTTCTCACTGACATATTCGTACACATTACTTCAGCGGTGTTAGTTTAGGTCTGCTGTACAAGTATGCGCATGTCGTAATTTGCCTGGAGCACATTTTCAATTTGTGTACCACCCCTGTATTGCCTACATGAGTCCTCAAGGAAAATGAATGATGATGATGATGATGGTAGCATTTTTTTTCCACTCCCCCAGTGGAAAAATAGTCCCGACGCCACTGAGTGATATACCCTCCTGGCGCTGTGGCTATTTTTAGGGAACTCCTAGCATTCACCTTCACAAGCTCAAGTAAGCTTTACCATTAACAACCCAACTGGGCCCCAATTAAGCTCAAACATTAGGCGCACTGCAATACACACTGAACACACACACAAAATATGTCTAACAACCACGGTGGACTCACACTAAACGAAATTCTGTTAAATGGAAATTATGGATAAATCGAACAATAGGGTCACCTTTGGTTGGTTTCCTATACGTGCACTGATAAAAAACGTTTGGATAATTGAAAGAACCCATTATGTGTACTCTGGGTAATCGGAACAAAGTGGAGGAACCGAGATGCCGGCAAACCTGGAAGATTCACGTCTCACAACCCGGGTGGAAGTCATAGTCAATGCAATCCAATCCATCGGTCACTTGTGCAATGTTAGTCTTAGCTCGCACCCACACGTCTTTTCATGAAGTCTGTCAAGAAACAGCCACGTAAACAGTTTCGCTTGCGTCAGTGTTGCGGATACTTTGGGGACATTATCGCGAGAGCAAATAAAAAATAGCAACCGTGAAATTTGATATGCCGAAGTCAATGCTGTCGTCATAGCGGGTCGCAGATTGAATGAGGGTATAAACGATGCCATACGACACAGACAGGTAATATCATGTGCATAGTTTGTCCGGCAGAACAGAAAGATAAACCTCACTGTAGACAATTAAGGTGTCTAACAGGCAACAAATGGGAGAAGCCTAGCACTCACAAGTGAATAAGATAAGTATTTAAAGAGACTGAAACATTTATTTTGCTGAAAAACGAGCTTTCAGACGGAGTCAGTCACCTGAAAGCTCCGTCTGAAAGCGTCCGTTCGACACCTTGTTTTTTCAGTAAACAAAATGTTTCAATCTCTTTAAATACTTATCTCATACAATTGAGGTGTGTATGAAGTTTTTTCGAAGCCTCAAGCATGCAAATGTTCTGTAACAAAACAATCTTAAAATGTCACAAGAACGGTCATTAACTCAGTTTTTCCTCATACTGGTCGTAGTATTAGTGGAAATTGATTATCTAAGCTACATTTCGTAAAATCTTAGCACTTTTGATAAATGGAACAATATTTCCATTCCTTTTGAGTTCCATTTATGAGGAAGCCACCGTACCTATTGACATCCTAGATACTTCTCGAACCACATGTATGTAATTCTACTGATTAACACTGATGAAGTACCACACAGATTCTACTGATAAAGTAACGAAATAGGACACCTTTTTCGCTGCAGCCGCACGTGCTTCATCGAGCTCTTCCTCCTTGGTGGAAACTTCTCTTCTGTGCTCCTGCCTCTGCTTCTCCAGGGCCATTTCGAGACGCAGTTTGGACTGTTCAAGAAGTTGAACCTGGCCGGCAAGGTCCTCCAACTCCTCTTCCTGGTCTCGAGCCTTGCGATCTAGCTCCTGTTTGGCTCGCTTCAACTTTGCTACCTAAAAGAAGACAGATAGCCAGCAAAATTTTTCCGTCCGTGTTGTACTTAACCACGTGTTCACTTGCACAGTAGGTTCCAGGAGACATTATCCTGTCTTCCCTTGTAGAAGGGGACGTACGGGGACGTACTGTAAAAGTGTACTTCCATGGGCGCAATAGTACATGGCGAATCAGACAGATGGAACATTTGACTATCGTGATTTATGCTTCGGATTTTTCGTTTTGAGTTTTTTTTTTTTTGGCATTCGGGAGTTAAAAATGGGGTGATTTTTTTTAGAAGCAAATTCGGGGGATTTCTGCCGCGTGCTTTATGTTATTGCGAGTTTGAAACTAAAATTGCGTGAATCAAGCTGCCAAGATGATTGCGCTTCAGAAAGAAACTTTTTTTTATTGTGTTTCGATTGCACTGCACTGACCGTGACAAAAGACAAGGCCCTGCACATTTACGAGTGCTTCACGCTGACTTGTTTACATACATTGTTGACTTTGTTTACATTGTTTACATACATGACATACATTGTTTATATACTTGTTTACATAATACTGGGTTAAACCCTGTTTTTCCCTATTTGAATCTGGGGGGTAAATATCGGGCATAACCGGGTATAAACCATAAACTGTCGGGCCCTACCGATAGTCTGATGCTCGGCTCGGATATCGGGGATTCACAAGTATATCAGGGATTGTTGGCTCCTTTGCACAGGGATTTTCACAGCACTCCCTCACAGCCCCTAAATCCCCCAAAAAAAATCTTATCATCTCCCCCCACATACCAACAAGAAAGGCCAAAAATTCCACAAAAGCAGCAGATATGGGAATTATGGGGAACATTTTCGTGGAACTTGTATAGTTTCTCATCAAGTGGCACTGATGGAGCTTACCTCTTCTTCACCATGGCTACTGAACGTGAGTTCGTCCAATTCCTTGTGCAGGCTGGACACCTTGCTGTGTTGCATTTCCAGTTCCATGCGGACAGCCTGATAAATGTAAAGGTAAAAGGAAATTCAATAGCAACCACTATCAGGAGGAACAGAAAATACTAGATGGCCCTAGTGCTGTATGCGCGGACACAGATTGCTGGGGGAGCATCAACATCATCGTTGATGCTGTCATTGGCCCAGTCTTCTGCTAGCAAGCCAAGAATGTGACGAATGATTTTGTCATCAGATATCTCAACACAAAATTCCGTTCAGTTGTCAATGTTGGTGTATGTCAATGTATGTAGTTGTCAATGTTGCCAATGGTGGTGGTGGCTTTCAGGATACCCACTGTAGGGGCGCTGTGTTTAAAGCCACTAGTTTTGTCCGAAAAAAATGGAAAGTCCGCATTTTTGAAGCTCAGAATATTGGTTGGTGACTACTATATGACCTGAATCAGCTTTTTTCTTCATGTACCAGATGTATCAAGGACCGAAAAGCTATAGCTCATAGCTTTATAACAACTTATGCAGTTCTTTTTGTTTCACTTGTTGCACTGGAATATCAATTAGTACTGTCAACAACCCTTATGCATAACATGACGCAAGAAAAATACATCACACCATTGGCAGAACCATGGAAATCAGCTGGTACTCAGTAGTAACACTCACGCTAGCAGATTCAAAATTATTCATGCAAAACTACAGTGTCAGTATTCCTTTCAATTTCAATTCAGTTGTACTTATCGCAGTATTAAAGGACTAACAAACCATGGGACCCAACGCGGGAAATTTTTATGACCAATAAAGAATCTTCGACTTTCAATGACAAAGGGTTCATTTTAAAGTTACCGTGGCATTCCACACGCTACCATTATTGATGTTGTTTGACCGTACGTAATACACATCACGGGCATCCTTTGTGACTGCAAATGATTAAATGATTACCTGCAGTTCCTGCTCTAAGGCTAACTTCTCTGCATACAGTGCCTCCTTCTCCCTCAGGATCTTCTCCTTGCTGTACCGCTCCTGTTTCAGATTATCCACAGCCGAGCTAAGCTCACCATCAAACCTGTTGAGGGAAGAGCATTATCCAACTATAGAGAGGATATCAAATATGACTAGACCCTTGTGTATTCAAGTTTTGTGTGTGTTCAAGTTTATCTTTCTCGACAATCGGGGATAAGAATCGGGTTTCATTTCAGAAGCTGTAAAATGCGGTGAAATCGGGCTAGTATTGGGTATATATGTCGGGCTGAAAATAAAGAGAGAGTGCACCTCGCATTTCAGATTAACACAAATTACTAAAAAAAACTTTAAAAACTGGTTTTACCAAGCATAACCCGAAAGCACAAGGCTCTAAACATACACTTAAACGTATATTCATTTGCGATGTATTGATTTTTGCGAATCGCACATTCAGTCATTTGCAAAGTTATTCGCATGTAATTTATTTTGTGATTACAGAGCTGTTTCCTTTCGTGGGATAAACGTCACGCTGTACCCGCGAGTACCCTTTTTCGCGATTTTTTTGTCGGTTGCAAAATTCGCGAAAATTTGTACATCGCGAATAAAAACACGTTTGCAGTAACCTACAAAATCCTCTATAACGTGTGTGGGAGTGGTTGACGACACAAACGGAACGTGATACGTAGAGATACGGAAGAGGACATTTAGAGCCCTTTTTCTGAAAGAAGTTATTTTTGTTACACATCACGTAAACGTACTGCTCATGATAACTCTGCAGATACGAGATCACATTTGAGCAGAATCAAAGTTTGAAGCCACATTTGTGCCATTGCTGAAAGCCTCTTACTTGCGTTGTTTACGTTCCAGTTCAGCATTACGTCCCATATGCTCCTCCACCATGAGCTGGAGGTCCTGCAGCTCTGCCGTCAGCTTCTGGGCCTTGCGCTTCCAACTGCTGACTGCCTGACGTCCCTCTTCGACGTCATCGAGCGCCTCTGCCAGCTTCATTAAAATCACGGCAGTCACGGACAAGCGAGCAAAGCGAGACGCGTACCAGTTACCTTCTTCTCTGCAGCCTTCCGGGACATCATGAGCTGCTCGACTTCGTCCTCGTGCTGCTGGCTCATCTTGCGCTTCTTCATCTCCGTCTCCCGCAGGACACGCTCATACTTCTGTTTGTAGATGGATACACCTGGATTAAGGAATGTATATGCTTTAAGAAATGCCTGCCACGTTAAAGTAGCACAGAAGTCATTTTTAACACCCAGTTTTCTTCCTATAAAACTGTGAAGTAGGATAATAAGATGCACCATGCGAAGCAATTTACATCGCAGAGTCATAATTATCGCGGAAATTGAATTTAAAATGCGCCGCAAAAAGCGACCATGCGCAACGGTGGTGAAGAGCAGTACCAGCCTGTGATCTGCCTGGAACCTCGCGCTGACGCTATAAGGAGAAGCTCGCTGATTGGCCTAGAGAAATGTTGTCTGCTACTCGGTTGT
Source organism: Ornithodoros turicata (assembly GCF_037126465.1). Taxonomy (NCBI): domain Eukaryota; kingdom Metazoa; phylum Arthropoda; class Arachnida; order Ixodida; family Argasidae; genus Ornithodoros; species Ornithodoros turicata. The sequence continues at coordinate 15,741,320 of NC_088210.1, read as the reverse complement.
CGTCTGCTACTCGGCTGTTCGGGGTTCTGATAAAGCCTTTCTCCTTGCTCGGTAATGCTTCGGCCGCTCCTCCTATCCCCAATTCTCCGGGAAAACTGGCAAAACAGGTTTACGGCGGCAAAGGGACAAGGCGCTGACCCCCACTGACCGGCAAACTAGAACGAGTCTCCTTATGCCGTCATCGGTGACGTGCCATCATACCTCCTCATCCTCGTTATAGCTGGAGTGGCGAGTTAAGGGTGAAGGCGCGGAGCTATGTTTACGTGAGTTTTTTTCTGGGAAACAAATTGCACACATCAAAACCTTTCGCGCTATTCGGTATAATGACACACACACTTTCATCAGATGTCTTAATCTGAACTTTTTTTGAATGGCCCCCTGTACTCCTTTAACTACTAGGATCAGACCTAAACTCTGCACATGTACATCGCATTAGCATGTCGTCATTAAAAATTAGTTCAGACACTACACTCTACATAGGAAATGTAGGATTTCGCGGATGTCTATTGTCTTGGTTGCGAGCATAAGGACATCTGAACTCCGGATAAGCGAGACATGACTGTATGCGGGAAAGAGTCTTGGGCAGCCTAGCCTCCCAGAGCGGCAATAGGTCCTGGGGAAGGAAAAGAGCCTCACCGTTGATATCATCGTCATCCGAGATGTCTCCATTTGCTTCTGTACTGAAAGACCGCATCATTCGAGTCTCTGAAACTTCCATCTCAATGCGGTCTTTCTGCTGCTGCAGTTGGGAGCAACGGCTCTGCAAAAAGAAGCAAGCGTGTTCGCTGGCTCGAGCCATTAATATCTCAAAGCAGGTTAAGTGGTTCCCCATCACTTGTGGAACTGCACCATGCATAATGCGGTATCATATTCATGAAAATGATCTCACAGCGAGGCACGTCCAGCAAGTATGCTCCACTTGCAAATATTGGAGCTGAGAGAATGCGTGCAAGCTTATCCACTGGCGACTCACAGATGCCAGACAACAACAGACAATACAACAAGACAATGCAGGGATTCAAAAACTGATGCCCCGCTACGACAAATGCCAAAAAATGTGTAAATGGCAAATGGCAAAAAAAAAAAGTGTAAAAATGCAATTTAAGACAAGTAGAACACAGTAAAAATAAAGCATTTTGAAAACAGGTTTTCATGTTTTTTAATGGCCAATCCCAACATACTTTCTGGATACCCCTCGTACCTTTAGTATGTACAGCATAGGACAAAAGTTTACGGAACACCGGGGTGTCACGTTTCTCCATTGGAGCAATACCCTAGCAGCAAACACATACTGGGAGATTGATCGAATACCCGGCCACCCATTTTTTTATTCAATATCTCCCTGACAACTAGCAGGGGGCCACTCCGATAAAGAAGTACACTAGTGCCGTGTTCCGTAAACTTTTGTCCCAAGCTGTACCATTCTTTCACTCGTGGCGCATGCCCTACAGTGTTTCTTTCACTACTGTGCCACGGAGCAACAGCACGATTGCTACTGGTTGGCAAAACGCATTGCTGGCACTGTCAGCTGAAAATGGATCCTTTAGTGCGTTACCCTGCTTTTCAGCAATTTCAGTAATGGCCTTCACGTTTTCCAAAACTCGGAAACTATGTGGCTTTAACGTCGTCCTAAACTGGCTGCTGTTACACAGTGTTGCAAGGACAGATGCAAGAGCTTTCAAAGACTTGGCACTGACTGCTGAACTGCGACGAGCTGGAATTTACTAGAACACCAAGATACACTTGTCAAAAGTCCAATTCTTTCCCCAAGTTTTGTTCTGTGCCATGAATTGATGAGATGGCTGGTTCTCAACGTTTGTCTAATAGGCATATCATGTGCAAATGTTGAAATATGCGCTAGGCTTTCCTGGTAGAATTCAGATGGTGTTCTTTGAACATTTTTTTTTTTCTACAAAAAAAAAGAAAAGAACTGACAGTGTTTTCTTTTGCTCACAGGTGTGCCAGTATCTTCGCCACGCTGATTTGCCATGTCTTATGCACTGCATTAATTCAGCTACCAAAAATTTCGCTGCATCTTTGGGCATTGTGTCACACATCTTCAAATGCGCAGTAGCTTTATAGGGCCATCACTGGCAGTTAAGTTTTGGCAAAACTTTACACAGTGGTATAGAAGACTTGTATGGTGGTTTGCCCTATAAAGCTGTTGCTTGAAAAGCTTTTTCAAATGTTCTATTCTTGACGCATAACGTGTAAAATGATGCAACTACTATGATAAAACGAGACGGCATAAGATGCTGGTAGCGTATCGCATGTCTCCAATATTTTTCAGGCAGAATGCTGCAGAAATAATGTGTTTTTTCTTTCACTGACACCCAATAAACACCAGTTTTTTTACCAGTCATTATTTTCATGCTTTGACTTTACACTTTCTAGGCATTTTCTTTCTTTCTTACTTTTTTTTATTTTTTACCACAGGCAATTTCGAATGGATACAGCGTTCGGTAGTGCCATCGTTGCACTGAAACCAGCCGTTTCTAGTTCAACCCTGTTTGAGCTTTTCCCTGGGTTCTCTTGAGAACTTTCCGGAGAAATGCCAACCCCACTAACCCCACCCTCCTGCCTCCATGACCTTCCTGTTATCATCTTTTCATCATCTTTCTACTTCTGTACATTACTAACAGTCAGAGTTTCCAGCCCTAGCACATAACCTTAAAAAATCGATAATATTAACCAAAATCAAAGAATTTCTTTATTAATTTGAAGGCACCAGGTAAAGCTCGTAATTACTGCACAAGATGTGAGCGGAGCCTCATTACTGTAAGGCAATTCTTCTACACACTGTAGACGAGGCGTAGGTACAAGATAGGGGAGGGAAGGGGGACGACAGAAAAATTAATTATTGCGAACATGCTGGAAGGAAACTGTCCACAGTACTGTGTCCGCTATTTCTGGTTTGGGACACAAGGTAAACATGCAGCGTTTCTACAGTGCTTTGCACATAATGTAGCAACTCTGTGGCACTCATAATCATCCGTTTATAAAGCATGTCCTCGTACTGCGTTGTGCGACACTTTTAAGTAACAAACTAACGAAGGCTGCCCGGATACCAGCCTGGCTTCCTTTCCACTTAAGCTTCCCCCCCCCCCTTCAACGAGACATGACCTTACGGAGCAAGAAAAAAATGGAAAACACATGGCCCCAGCGAGGCTACATGTGGCACCTCGCCGCTCGGACCAATTCAGAGGCACCCTGGCGCGGCACGGAAGAGTTGGGCTAAGTTTATCCAGGTTTATGTTCTCGCTGGCGTGTACATCACCAAGTGGAGGACAGAAATAGAGCAGTCAAGCTAAACAAAACGCCCCGTGACCACATATCGACTGCTTTTTTTGAGAGTCGGCTCTTCCATCTCCTCTCCTCTCTTCCCTCTCCTGAAAGGCACAGAAAGCGAGGATTTCAATGTCATCTGCAACCGCCCCGCTGACAGATGTGACAGATGATGGACGTTCACAAACTAACGCGGAAGCGAACCGCTGCGGAGGTACTTTAAGCTAACATCGATCACGGATGTGGGCAGTACATTCGACGTTTGCATGTGATATGGGAGTATTTTGTTACCTAAATAGTTCTGGCTCATGTCCCTGGTCTACCGTGCTATCCAGGATGTATTTATATTTTAAAAAGTAAAATACTTACAAATCTGAAATCTGGTCATTGAGGTAGAATCCCTTTTGGAAACCACACATTTAGCCCAGCACTGCTGCCACTGTCTGAAAATTTTTTTTCAAAGTCTGTTCTGGAAACAGCAAAGGGCAGTCTCATCACTTTACTTTTAATCTCCCGATCATTTGATTTTTTTTTGTCTTTCAACTGCATTTTGATTTTTGGGAAACTGAAAAGGTCACAGTGGGGAATCATCTAAAACACTGTGAAAAAAAAATCAAAATGCAGTTGAAACAAAAAAGATTTAAGGATGTTCAGGAGATTCAAACGAATGTGACAAGAAAGCACTTTGCTGTTCCCAAAGATTTCTAAAAATGTTCCGCCTTGTGGAGACGGCACTGTGCTAACTGTATGGTTTCCAAAGGGGGCTACCTTGATAGTGGCTAACATTGTAAAGCTGAAAGCTGAAACATTGTAAAGCTGAAGCTGAAAGTGTAACATTGTAAAGCGGTACAGCTTCCGTCAAAGTTAATAATAACACTGGAAAAAAATGTGGTCGTTGCGGAGAGCAATTACAGCAACCCTTGGGGCCGTGAGGATATCTTAATTGAACAAAATTATTCTGTTAGTTTAACGCAAGGATCTTATTCACTTAAAATTCCCTCAGTGGCCCCCAGGGCAGCTGTTATCACGCACGGAAACGAAACAATTTTTTCCAACGTTATTATTAACTTTGACGGGAGCTGTACTAGTAACTTTCATTGCGTTTCTGTTCCGTATTTCCGTGTTACATATATCGAAATGACTTCGCCTTGCAATTAAATGATCATCCTCCGTGCTTTTCCTTTCTTTTTTTTTTTCTTGTCTACGGAGGTCCCTTGACTTTCAGAAACTTCGATTGTCTGAGACCTTGCGTGACTGCGGTGTTCTGAGACTCCAGCAGGTTCAAGAAAATATCAAATTTGAATAAAATATTAAAAAAAAAAAGATCATCAAGGGTACGGCCAGCAGCCAAAAGGGGAAACGTCTCAGTTCGGATCCTTTGGCGTCGTGCTTAAATTAACTGCGAGAAGCTTGACGAATGACGCCGGAAAAACCGAGCTGGCTTCGTGCCACACGATGTTTCGGAAATAAAAGCTCAAAGTGATGATATTGCAGGAACGGAGCCATCCCGCGCAACCGTACTTGAAGCGCGACCGTTCTAAAAAGGAAGTGCCTGTAAAGCGTGCTTTGACGGCATGACACCGGTGTCGTGCGGCGAAAGCTACCTTTCGCTCCGAAACGAATCGCGCCCGCGTTCGACATGAAGTGCCGCGACTTGTCACCGCATATCCATCCAGTCAGGCCCGCGGCTGAGACGATTCGCGAGTTTTTACAAAAAAAAAGTTAAGTGGCGGGAGGAAAATGCCGCAGGCGTGTCACACGCGGGTGCGTGGCATGCGAAATGCGCCCAAAGTATTCCGGGCAGAGAGCCACAGCGTCGCAAAGCGATGTTTCTCGCCGGCCGCCCAGACGAATCTCCGATATTTAATTTTCATTGTCAACAACATCTTTCTTTCTCTTTTTTTCTTTCTTTCTTCTTTTTCGCGTCATTTGCTTTCACGAGAGAAAGCTAGGGTTAAAGTTAGGAATGCTGAAACTAAAAATATTGAACACAGGGAAGCAGACTAGCTTATGTTCCGCTTGAATTCCGCAGACGATGGCGACCATGCGGTGAAAATAGACTTCTCGGAATAGCGACACCCTGCCCGATGTGACAGTCCTTCCGCTATACGCCCACTTTGGGAAACCGCGAAGGCCGGCTTTTCAGAGTGCAGTGTCACCAAACTATATTTTTAAATCGCTCCTCAGTTTTCTTTTAGGGAGGGTAGATATTTCAATTTACCGGCTGATCAGCGGCAATTGCAGGGGTGTTAAGACTCGCCAGTGTGAAAGTACTGGCCAACAAAACAGCGCTAAGATGTTTTTATTTATACTATATTTTTAAATCGCTCATCAGTATTTTTAGGGAGGGTAGATATTTCAATTTACCGGCTGATCAGCGGCAATTGCAGGGGTGTTAAGACTCGCCAGTGTGAAAGTACTGGCCAACAAAACAGCGCTAAGATGTTTTTATTTATACTATATTTTTAAATCGCTCATCAGTATTTTTAGGGAGGGTAGATATTTCAATTTACCGGCTGATCGGCAGCAATTGCAGGGGTGTAAGACTCGCCAATGTGAAAGTACTGGCCAACAAAACAACGCTAAGACGTTTTTATTTATACTATATTTTTAAATCGCTCCTCAGTTTTCTTTTAGGGAGGGTAGATATTTCAATTTACCGGCTGATCGGCAGCAATTGCAGGGGTGTAAGACTCGCCAATGTGAAAGTACTGGCCAACAAAACAACGCTAAGATGTTTCTATTTATACTATATTTTTAAATCGCTCCTCAGTATTTTTAGGGAGGGTAGATATTTCAATTTACCGGCTGATCGCCAGCAATTGCAGGGGTGTAAGACTCGCCAATGTGAAAGTAGTGGCCAACAAAAACAACGCTAAGATAAAGTTTGTCCGCATAATTGACGCACCCTCGAGTCTTCAGTGGAAGGAGGCTAGACTGGTATACAGGAAGCGCAGTACAATAGTCTGCTACTTAAAAGCAACACAGAATTGATCGCGAGGTAATGCTCTTCTTCATTTCTTTTCTTTTTTTAACAATTGGTTACAAGTACGCCGGAGCTGCTACATTGCATGAAAGTCATGACCTTATAAAAGCACAGCATACGTGTAAAATATTGCTTCGCGGTAATTATTGCCTCACGTCCAGCTTATGCAGTACTTAGAAGCATGACCGCGTGCCCTGTTTCTAGTCCATTCTAAACCAGTAGTAAAAAAAAAGTAATTACATTACTGTATGCATCATTTTGCATTGTCTAATGTAAGACACGCTGAATGGAACAATGCATTTTTGTTTGGAATAAAGACACTGCCTTAATCTTCATAAAAAAGCACCGAGCATATTTCGACACTTGTGCATGTCACGCTCATCAGCAACATTGAGTTTATCAGCGAAGCATTCAGAGGTATGCCTACATCCCCGTATGCCTACGGTTGGTAAGCACAGCCACCTCATCACTACATGGCAAAGAAGGTTCTTTGCCATGTAGTGATGACTCTTACTTTCAAAATTGTTAGTTCTTAAAAATTTGAAAGTAGTGTGTCTGAAAAGTGGAGTCTTGCTGCGCTTGTAAGTTCCAGCTCAAAATGGTCGAGCAGTCGGTGCCAAGACTTTGAAGGCTGTCGCGTCTGTCCTCGCAACACTGTATTACAGCTGTCAGCTTTTAAAGACGTCAGAGCCTCGCGGTTCCCGATTTTTGGAGGCCATTGCTCAAATTGCTGAAACGGAAGGAGATGCATTGAAGGACCCACTTTCAACTGACAGTGGCAGCGAAGCGTTTTTTGCAACCAATAGCAATCCTGCTGCGGCGTAGTAGCAGATATGTGGAAGTTACTCGACAAAAAAGGAACTCGTTACCAGTTAAGTTGCTGCGCAAAAAGTGTATCTGAAATGAATTTGAAGTTCCTGAGGTACTTTGGAAAAGCACCGAGTTACTTTCAAGTTACTTGCTACCTAATATACACTTTTTAGTTCTTGACCTTTCCATGATTAATGCGGATCTTGATCTCACGATGGGCGGTACAAGACGTTTGATAATAGTTTTGATATACGAAAACCATACCAATATTTGATATGACAAAATAAGCGTCTTTGCGTACTTCTCTAGGGAGGCGTTTGATGGTTTTGATCTCGTAATGAGATGCTTCAACGGCGCACGAAGCAGGAATTGAAAGTTTAGGGTCCATGAGTTACCCTCTACGCGCATTTCGTAGAACCGCACCAAGTTTTAATCTTGCTACACAGTGTCCTCTGTCATCATAAATAGACTTGCTCGTCGCTATGATCAACGTCCTAATGCACGGTCAAAACAGAATTTGTAGCGTTCACCGCGCAACAACAAGGAAGCGGAGTCCACGTGCTACCCCATTAGAGGGGGAGGAGAACACTGCTTGCCATATTTGTAGACCAGCATCGAACAAAAGGATACTTGGAACTTACCACAAGTTACTTTGACAAAAGAAAAAGAGAAAAAGGTATGATCATACATTATGATCATATGGTTTCCCTCTCTTTCAAGTTTGTTCTACTGTCCTTTAAACACATGGCATACTGTTCGGTAGATTGCTAACTGTTCTATAGAATACGTTGCATCGTGCAACCACTTCAAACCACTGCTTAGAGCTGTTTTGTCGATTTCAGGAGAAAAACATTTTCACGCAAGTGTTTTTTCTTTCACATCGTGTGCTTCTTCCTACTCTGGGAGCAAGAGGTTCGGCGCGGAGATTAATGCGGAAGTGTTTTGTTTGAACTTTCGCGTTGACCCAAAGGTGGCTGTGTGAAGATGGAACTTTGTGGCATGAAAATAGCCTCTTGTTACTACTGGAAAATTGAACTGGAATTGAATTGGTATCGAAATATTACTTTCCATCGTGTGCTGGACAAATCGGACTGGTCCCGTATTCGCCGTGTTCCGCGCTTGTTTTAGTATCTTACATTTTATTATTGTAGTCACCATCATATTCCTGAATGCGTCCCAAAGATGCGTTCGCAGTATGATACCTAGCTGCTCGAAGGAGCTTCGTTGAGTGAAAACAATCAATATCCCCCCCACTGTACTTGTTGGTCTCAAGACCTTGACCATCCGCGCACAAACTACGCTGTCTCACATTAATTTGACTCTACGGATATTACGGAATGAGGAAGCACAGGAGGAGTCACTCACCTGAAGTTCACGCACTTCCTTCTCCAGCCTCATCCTTTCGGCACTCTCAGCATCCAGCATCTCCGCCGCCTGGACCGAGGCCGCCTGCTCCTGGCTGAGGTCCGACCATAGCTCGCTCACCTGCGGGGCCGACGAACCCAGGTTAACCAACTGCATCCCTTTCGTCCATTTCCCCGTTAACATTGAACGGTACGTTGACGCCGAGGAACGCGGCTTATAGAGTACATCGTCCAACTCCGCGCTCTCGACCGAGATTGAGCGCGACCTGAGGTTCGCGGCGTCGCACGGCGACGGAGTCGCCGTTGAGAACGTGTCCGAGCACCAGCTCAGGGTGCTGGGACGACGCGTCGCCGCACCAGAGTCGCGCTGCGTGCTCCCGGACATGGAGGAGACACCGCTGGTCGAAGCCTCCGAAATGCTTCCCGGAGGACTCAGGTCGTCGTAGTCGTCGTTGTAATTGGAGGTCTTGGAGTACTTTCGTTCGGTGTTCGACGTCTTGTTGCTCTTGAGGAACCTCGACTGCTGTTTCTCGTCAGAAGCCGACAGCTTCCTGGTAATTATCTTGGGGGTCGCGGTCACCGCTTGACTAGATTCGTTTAAATGGCCATTAGTGTTAGATGGCTTCTGGATGGCCCCTGAACTTTCGTGGACCTTCATCGACTCTTCGGCTGGTCTCGCGCCAGATCTCGGCAATCCAGCACGAGTCTTGGACATTCTCCGTTCAGTGATCCTGGAACTTTGCTTATCTTCGACGAGATCATCTTCCTTCGGGGGTTGAGGAGAAGGGGTACGAAGTAACGTCCTCAAGTCTTTAATATCCACCTTCTGCATCTGAGTCTTTGCCTCAACAGTTCTGTTCTTTGTCACCGTCGAAACAGCAGCTGTCTTGACAGATGACGCACTTGATTCGACAGAAAACGTCGCGCCTCGAACCATGGTGGTCCTCGTCGATTCCTCCATTTGCTTACTTGCTTCATTCGTAGACTCTTTGGTTTTAACTGTAAGTGTCTCTGGTTCATTATCAGGACGTATGCCCGCTTGTGGAGCTACAGTAGGGTTGCAGTCTTTATCCACAACGTCTGACTTCAGCGTCACCACGGGTGACGCAGGGACAGCGCCCGTACATGACCCCGGACTTGCAGCACCCGTACTTGCGGTCGACAGTTCTTGAACGGAAGTAGCCTTTTGTGTTTTCTCCTCCGTAACTTCCTTATACTCTGTCGACGTGAAGCCATTAATGGTAGTTTTCGTAGAATGAACTTCTCGGAAAGTCTCCTCAGAACAACTTACTTCTTTCACAGCAGTCGTGTCCTGGCTCTTCGAGCAAGATGATGTCGTGACGCTAGACTTGTCGTCGACCCTTGAAGTTCCGTCAACAGCACCCGAACAGCTTTCTGTGCCGTTGACAGCTGGCGACGGCTCCTGACTACCGGTGTCCGCACTCTTTGAAGTCGGAGCTCTCCTGCGCATGGGTACGGGCGCCAGGGTGGACCTTTTGGGTCCCAATGGTTTTTTCACGTCACTCGTCTCTTTCGCGCTTTCCGACACCTTGTCCTCCGCCTTGGACGCCTCCGACGCATTACTTTTTTCGGTACTGTCGAGAGACGGCTTCTTCGTTAGCCGCAAAGTGGTAGGCGCTTTCTTGGTTCTGACCGCTGCTTCTTCTTTCTTGGCAACATCGGCAAGGGTCACCACAGTGGTCGTTACTCCGTTCATGATGCTGGTTCCGTTGTACGTGGACGGCGTCCTGCTCTTCACCGGCGACGACCTCGAGCTCCCTCTCACGTCGGGCGGCGTCTTCGACTTTGCTCGACCAGGTGGCGTTACGTCTTGGACGCCATTGACTGTTGGCGTTTTTCCGCCTTCTATTTTTGCCCCGTCAGTCTTGGCATCGGGCAAGCTTTTCACCATTGACTGACGCCGCTCAGACGGCCGTCTCAGCATCGCCTGCGAGAAGACGGGCGCTGACCCTCGCCGCAAGACCTTGACATCCGTCTGCTGCTGGACTGCCTTCAGCTTCTTGAGCGGTTCGGCCACCGTCCTGGTCTGCCCCAGCTTGAGTCGTGCTTCCATGAAGGCGTTGTAGTGACGTTCCTTCTCGACGTCTTTCGCGGGAGCGCCTTCCCTGCAGTCGTCGTCAGGAGCAGTGACCGCGCTATTCTGAGATGCGCACCCGTCGAATCCCGCCCTTGGGCCTCCGTGCTCAGAAGCGAAACCGTTGACGAGTTTACCTTCTGCGGAGGTAGGCGTAGAGGAGGAGCTAGCATGAGACGTCCCGCCATCAGGCGGAGGTTTGTTGCTTCCCGCGGGCTTCGTCAGAACTACGGTTCTTGCCGTCTCGACCGTGGTCGACGTGACCGAGCTCGCCGCGTAAGTCTGCGTAAATGGCATCATCTTCGTTTCTTACAATCACAGTTCGCTTCGCGATATACGAAAGTCGTTTAAATCCCCCGCTTTCGCTTGACACAGCTTAGAGAGTCCTGGCCGTCCATTGCACAATGCATACTTCTATAGAGCGTCAGCGAAAACGTCGTTAAAACAAGTACTGAGTACAAACGTAACACAGCTTCCTCCTGGCGAGGAAGGGTCTTTTGCACCAAAGTAAGTTGCACGCCACAAATCTGCACAAATTCCAGAAACCAAAAAAGTCAGAAAGCCACGCCGTGAAAAGCCTTCAGCGCAACAAAGTCCGCATGGTCGCGGTGCACCACACCAAAATTTCACCACGAGTCCCGCAGTACGATCCAGACCCACTGCACAGGCACGGCTAAAGCGGACGCACGAGTAAGCTGCAAAGCATCAAGCAGCACACCTGCCAGAGCCAGCTTCCTGGACGAGAAGCCCAGGACTGAATCTCCCTTTCCACTCAAGCTCTACCGGCGCTATGACACCGACTCCGACTTCACCATTATTCTTCGCTTTGAAGGGGTGGAGAGGGGGTCGGGCCAGGCAAGGCCGGAGTGTGTTTGAGGAGGGAAAGGACCGCGTTTTGGCAGGGGTCCCGTCGGTGTAAAAAGACAAATCGGCATCACCTTGGTGGTGCCGGCGCGGGGACTATTTCGAGCGGGGCTCGGAGGGAGTTTTGGCCGGAAGGGAGGGCAACGGATGCTATCGAAGTTGGTGGCGATGAGAGCGTGATATTAAGGTTCAACGTGCGTCGATCTTGTCGGGCAGGACGAATGTAACCGTTTCACAACGAGTCGGCGAACCGGAGACGTTCTGGGGGAGTAATGGAGCAGCGTGCGAACGGGATGCGTCCTGCGTTTTAGGGTAAAACCCGTTTTTACTCCCGGATTTCCATCATCGTCACTTGGGGTAAAACTCGAAAAAACCCGAAAACTAACTTGGCAAAGTGCAAATTTAGCCACCAATATAGCGGCACTAGAGGACGCTATGCTCCGCATCTCTATAGTTCATGTAAAACGCGAACAGCACTTTTTTTTTTTTTTCACCCGATATTGCCCGATGTTACGGTCCCTAAAATAACACCCGATTTGCAAAACAAAAAACATAAAACACGAAAACACAGGGCCTCATTTATAGTTGGGTGGGCATGCATGCAGGCAGGTAAGCAAACACAAATGCGCGATGACTGGTGGTACTTCCAACTATCATTTCCTTGAGACTGAAGTAGCTGGGATAGACAATACATCACACAAACTGTACCGCCTATCCGCGTTGTCTCATTCCGAAGGAAATGATACCTTGGACATGGTTCGCGCCTAGTAGCTTGCCTCATTCTGCGTGCTCGCAATATAATCAGCGATTCGCTTCGGTAATATTAGCTCGCGAAAAGGGGGACGGTATTACTGCAATGAAATATTTTGCAACAATATATGACAAGCGTGACAATACATTGAAGTTATTGTTTACGGTTTTGCTCAACCGTGATTTCTATTATTCGCGCATGTCTTACTGAACAAGATAGTTTACGTTCTTCCACGGCATATATGCACCGCAGAAATGGCGATGGGCATGCTATAGAATCGACTGGTATAGGGCACTATAAATACGAGATGATATCCCAGGCGTTTGCACAGGCTTTCCGTTTGGTTGTGGTCTTTGAATTTTTCTGGGTTTATGTGTGACGGCCGCTACAACTTGCTACTGCTACGTATATTCATATAAAGAGATTGGGGGGTGCTGTAAAATCGCTAGAAGCCACTAGGCGTTGCCAATTTTCGAAGCAGACGACAAGGTTCTGTTTCGTCGTCTGCTATCCCGCCACAATGAGAATACAGAACTCAATCTTATTACGGCACGCCATATATTTTGAGGTTACACATTCAATTAAATTCATTTCATTTCATTTTATTTCAATTTCATAGAAAATGAAATGAGGTTACCAGGTATATTAGCATGATATTAGCCTGACGAGGAGCCTGGCACCAAGGATCCCCGGGATATCCTTCCGCGGGGGTGTGGAAGTGTTTGAAGAGAGCGAAACGATCCAAGCATATTTGATGAAAGATAATGCGAAAACATTTTTTTGCATCTACCCGTGTATTCAAACGAGCGACATCCCCAAGGAATATTCTAGTGGAAGAATAAGAAAAAAGTGCTTAGGGGGCGGTTACGTTGAGCATTCGCACGCTGCCGGCATATTGGGAATGGCGCACTACGCACATAGCAGACGACACCATCGACACTGTCGTCTGCTACGAAATATATTCTGCTTCCGCTGGCGTATTCTCGGGAATGTCGCTCGTGTGAATACACAGTATGGGCATTCTGTCGATCGCGTTTAAATGCGATACCATTCACGGTAATCTTCCGTTCCTGCTCTTCGGTTGCTCGCTGTTCGTTGTAACTTCTACCTTCTCCCTCCACAACTGTTACGGACGTACATACAGGGCTCTCAACGTTGGTGGAAACAAACGCCGAGTTTTCCTCTGCTTCGCCAAAGAAGGTGTAAAACTGCCCCGAGCATTATACAGTTCCTGACCAATTCGAAGATCGTAACCTGTAGTTATGTTAAAGTGATTGCATGTATGGGCAGTGTGCCAATAAATGCCTTGCATCCTTCGCGGTATTTTTTCGTGACCTGCACCTCCACTTGGATGCAAGGAAGGATTCGAGGAACTTATTTCATTTAATATACCTATGAAGCACAGAGCGGGACTATATTTCGGCACGCCCTGTTAAACAGTCCCAGCAAAGAATACATACATTCCAAGTTTTGAAACTTCCAAAGAGAATAAAATGAAATATAAAGAGCAAACAGAAACTGAACTTCTGTCACTTTAATAAGCAGTACGCAAAATAAATTTGAATTGCAGTGAAAGCACTCGCTATTTTTCTTGCGTCCTCTTCAACTCTCTCCTACAGCGAACTCTTTTTAAAAGCAGAAGAAAAAAGAAAAGAGTAATGATGAAGGTTAAAAAAGAGTAACAAAAAAAAAAAATCGCTGTGGGCGCAGAACCCTTTCGCCGCCCAAACACAGACGTCCGCAACTTTCGTTTACCAACTCTTGCAGTGCCCAGCGTTGCTCTCCACTCTCTCTCTCCTCTCTGCCCGTCCTTTTCCCTACTTTCTTATTCAGCTGTTCAAATAAATCTCCGAGGACCTGGCTACGGTTGAATAACTTTCTGGCTCTTCGTGCCGCTGAACAGATTCAAAAACAACAAACGGGCCGCCCCAAAGAGCCCGGATCAAGATTGCTCACTCTGCCAACGTTGCGCAAACCTTCTTATATTTGATTACTCCAGCACCTCATTACTTCATTCACTCTTTTTTTCTAATGATATTCCATTTTCTTTGCTTGGTTTGAACGAAGAATCAGCCGAAATATCAGCCGAAAAGAGAAACTGCTGGGAGTAAAAGCTGAGCTACGTAGCTCCCGGTTGACTGCAGAAATACGCCTTCTTCATTAGTATGTGAGTTAGAAACCCAGTTTGATTCCATTTCTCCATAAAGTAGCAAAGATCAGTCTAATATGTGAGCAAAAGCTGCTTCTATAGGGTCACAAAGGCTGCCAGCCGCGGTCCCAACTAACCAATACACGTTGCCAATTTTCGAAGCAGACGACAAAATTCTGTTTCGTCGTCTGCTATCCCGTCACAGTGTGAATAAACACCTCAATCTTATTACGGCACATCATGTGTTTTGCATATGGGTTAAGGAAGATGTAAAAGCTAAAAAAAAGAGAGAGAGAAAGACAGAAATATACACAAAAAATCGTGTTAAGCGAGCAAACGAACGTAAACATGGCAAACAATGAACTCCATATAACGCCAACAAGAATATTTTGCTAGTAGCTAACCGATCTCGGAAGCATTTTTCAGATAATAAACACTTCGATGTTCGCGTCAAAACATTGAAGAGCTCTGGGAGTTATCATAACCTCGGAAAGCTGCTTTTATAAGCTTTGTTAACCAATAGGTTGCCAGCCTGTTCAAGATTAATGATGGTCATGTTTAGTTTATCCTGAACAGCAGCTTTTTAAAACAACTTCCTCGTTACCCCTGTCTTACTCTCCTTTTCGTACTAGAAACTCTTCAGCGTTTTGTACGTCTGACCTGCAGTCTCAGATTTGACGCCCGGCAAAACTGGCTCCGATGCTGTGGAGAGCATCCAAAACTTTTTTTTTTTTTTTTTTCAGAGCGCAAGAAGAGACGAGTCCTATATTTTTATTTACGTTCGCGACGCGACTGACCTCATTGGCCCAGTCCAATAAAAACTTTTTTGTCGAGCACAGGCGCACGCGCCATAATATGACTACGGTGTACTATAATTTGACTGCGACACAAATATCGGAGCGAGCCGGCAAGGCGCGCATTGGGTGACGACATAACAGCGGTTGGGTGGGCAGACGCGGTTGCCGAGTAGGTCGGATGCTGTCCATTCATTTTTCAACACGATTCGCAACGGTGGCTATTTTGAGGGGAAAACGTCCTACGAGCATAGGAAGGCGACGTCGCATGCAGCACTAACGCGCGCGGCCCGCCAGAGCGGGAATTTGCCGGGCTGGATGAAAGGAAAGTGTTAAACACTTGCACATTAAACGAGCCATTATCGAACTAATAGGCAGTTTTACAACGGGTGACCTAAGAGAAATGGCGTCTTAGCCGCTGCGCGCGCGTGCGGAGAACACCAAAAAAGCGCTTCGGGTTTTAGATGCGCGCATTATTGTGAGCCCTAGAATTAGGCACGTCAGCGCCTACAGGCTTAAAAAAAAGAACCGGGGTAAAAAAGAACCGGGGTAAAAAAGAACCGGGGAAAAAAAGAACCAGAGAATAAAAAAGAACCAGAGCAAATAAAAAAGAACCAGAGCAAAAAAAAAGAACCAGAGCAAAAAAAAGAACCAGAGCAAAAAAAAAAAGAACAAAGAAAAAGAACCAGAGAAAAAAAAAAGAACAAAGAAAAAAAGAAAACGTCGGTACCCAAACCAACGCCACCTAGATACAGAAGGCCTGCTTAATGCCTCCTCTCCTCCCTTCGCTACGTGGACATATAAAGTCAGACTTCGTCTGCTAAATGCTGCGTTTCGCTGTTCTGCGAATTCAAGAACTCGCAAATGGTTCCACCTCACTTCGGGCCTGCAGACTGAAATCTGCAGACAAAATGTGCAACGCGCTTTTGAGAAAGATATGGGACTGTTTTGTGCTTTATTTTAAAAGTTTTTCCCATTTAGTGCACGGGGACGTTCAATCGCCACTCGCAGACGACGGCGGTTCGTCTCCATGGCTACGACTGCTGAAAGCACGCTCGTGATTGGCTACGGCCATTGAAAACACGATCCTGATTGGCTGACTCTTAGTTGTTACGTCACGTCGACGAGTGAACAGGCTTTCTCTATCTAGCTGGTGTTGCCCAAACTCGTCCCAAAGTGAACTTGTGTTCTTCACGTGCAGCGCTAGAAGTTGTGTCAAAGAGCTACAGACAAGTTAAAAGTAGAAAAATATGTGCGCAGCATGAAGAATGACAGAAATGACGCAGCGCTATTCAGAGCCAAAACTTCGAACCTTTCGAAGTTCAGGAATTTATTTATTTATTTATTTCACAAAGAAAAATCTACGTCTACCACTTGACGGCGCTAATTGCGTTCTGGACTGCGACATAGAAACCTTGATTCTAAAACGTTCTCGCGTTACCTTCGTCTGCGATCGCCGTGCGCTGTGTTCATTGGATACGCAAAAATAGGGTCCCCTATTCTAAAGCCCCCATTAATTCGATTTGATACGGCCGTGAAGCGCCGAAATCAGCTACGCCGATGGTGCTCCGGGAGCTTCGAAGGGAACGAAGTCACTGCTGGAAGACGCTCGCCAACTGTGTGTCCACACGAACTACATTCCCCCAGAACACTCCATCGGAAGATGGGCAAAATGTCGTGTCATTTCCTGCTCTTCCGACTATCGATAGTATATCCTGCAGCTCAGCCACAAGATATTCCGTAGCAGACGACAGCGCTGTGTCGTCTGCTATACGTGCGCAGCATACGCCTAATGTTCTATCAACGTGCAATTACTCAACAGAAGACGCCGCACAATTAACTTCTCCCCAGTGAACAGTTTTTTTGCCGTTTCTTCCACTAGAATATTCTATGGGGATGTATAACCGTATGATAGACGGTAGTTATGCGAAATTATTAAATTAGTTGCACAACAAAGTGTTGAGGGGGAAAAAAAAAGGCAACGATTACCGCACAATAGATGTTCTTTATTTAAAAGAGCGCCGCCACTTAACTCGGGGGTTCGTTCACCCCAAACTCCACGAAGCCGACGTAAACCCAATCACCCTTTGGCGATCTGTGTGGTACCAGGAATAATTTACAAGTTGGCAAGCCTCCCCCCATTGGATCGCGTTCGAGACAAGCAGCGAGGTTGTTACCGGCTCGAAGGAGACTGTTTTTCTTCCGCCATACATCCTCATAAAGCTGCTCGTGTCGTCAATCTGATCCGTCGGGACAGCTGCCGCCTTCAAGCTTAACAGCGATGGCACACAAGAAAGAAAAGCGAGGATACATAGTATAACAATTGGCAGTTGTCAGTCGATGTCGTGTCGCATTGTCTGTGGCTGAGCTTCGCTATGGGTGATGACGTCCGAAGCAAATAACATCATCATGCATCCAGCTATAATTACTGGGGGGGGGGGGGGGGGGATCTTATGCGACTGTCGCATTTGCTTGCAATGCAGCGCTCTGAAGACAAAAGGCGTAGCTTGGGAAGTGAGTAGCCCCTCGAACATGAGAGAACTGATGTTCTGAGGCTGGAACAACATAGAAGGACAAATACATACAATTTGAGGCTTGTATGTATTTGTCCTTCTATGTTGGTCCAGCCTCAGAACATCAGTTCTCTCATGTTCAACGGTTGCCGCTTGCGTCGATCCCGTCGTATGATTGTGTGTATGAGTGAGAAAAATGTAAGAGTGAAAGGGGATTGAGTGAGAGAGAGTGGCTGATGTGTCCCTTCGGATGACGCGCCTCTGGAAGTCGCTGGGGGAAGGTGTGTTAGCTTGGCTCAATTAGTAGAGCCTTGGACCGGCAATCCAGAAGATGTGGGTTCGAGTCCTACAGCCTGCTAACCTTTTCAGGGGCTTCCATCGTTCACTGACACTGAAATCTACTCCCCGACACTGCAAATAGTTCCTAAACTTCGCATAAACTTCCGAGCATTTGACAGAGCATTTGAGTATAAATATTTGAGCTCTCAAAGCGAGCCCCTGTGTGCGGCAACGGGCAAAAAGGCCGTGGACGTCGGGTCTGGACTCCGCACATTGCAGCACGATGACAATGCGGAGGGCACTGAAAAACGATTTTTTTCTTAAATTCCGCGCTACCACCGCGATGCAACTGTGGTCATGAGCGGCGCACAAACATGGACAGGAGGAGAGAGGGCAGCAGGAAAGAGTGGCAGAGGAGGGGGGGTTAGTATGGGCCCTGGGCCGACTTCAATGGGAACCTGTGCCGACATCTGTGTTGAAAGTCTCCCGGAAAACACAGGGAAAACTTCAGACAGCAGAACCTGTGATACCATTCGAACGCCCCCCCCCCCCCTTACTTCTCGGCATTACCTTGAAGCTACCACCAACAAGCGAATGCTGTATCCATTCGGCCGTAACGCGAAACCAAAACCGAAACCAACCGACAAAGTGGATGAGTGTACAGAAAGCGCGGAAAGAAGGAAACAGCCATGAATGCTGTGTACCGATTTCACCAACTTTTTCAAACCTCCTCTGCTACGTATCTACTCAGCTCCAAAATGTAGTGTGTCGCTAAGCGTATATAGCTACACCTTTGTGAGCGCATCGCGAGCTGTGCGTGGGCGTCAAGATGGCGGAAATTCGTAGCAGACGACACGGTTGAAAAAACCCAGAAAAACCCAAAAATGAGCGCCTCCTATCGGCCAAGTCTGTGAATCACCTGCCTTGCGCAATGCGGTCCGTACGTATATAGAGAGTATATTACGACAATGACGACGTCAGCCGTCGGAGGACGGCAGAGTGTGCGTGTCCCTGACGGGAGACCCCCCGCCGAGCGCGCAATCACAACGGGATCCCGCGCTTTCAGCGGAAAAGTGCCCTAAAAATACGCCCGGCTCCTACTCACGGAGAAACTACTCGCGGGTGGCCGATAAATCTTCATTTTGGTTATACTGTTGCGTGGAAATATACTCGTGACGCGGTCGAGAAATTAGAGAGCGGAAGAGGAAAATGTCGATCTTTCACTCCCACTATGCGCATGCGCGCGTGCTCTCCGCGATGAAGTGCATGGGCCGTGCACGTGTTTTATACCTGGGGCTCCGCACTTTCGGTTTGTATTTTAGGGCGGATTCGGTGTGTGTGTTTTTTATGCGATCGGTGGTTTTTCTAGCGTGAACATTGTCTGCTCTGCAGTTATCAGCGAATATAAATCGCAAGGTAATTAAAAAAAACAAAAACAAAACAAAACATTACAAAAAAAAACAATACAAAATTAGTCCCTGTGAGACATCACAAAAGGAACACTTTATTGCTCCAAAGCGAAGTGGCGGTACCTAAATCGTGAAAGCCGAGCTTTTTCTTTTTTTTTTTTCGTTAAATTTAACGTGCGCAGTGATTAATCCTCCTAATCCTTCCTCGGACATTCATTTGTATGCGGCGTTTTTTAGTTAAAAACGATTGATGAAAAAATTTACCGACGTAATTTTGCCCGTGTTTTTCGGTTCAAATCGAAAACGCGAAACACGTAGCTGTTCCGAACAAGTTTCGTTGTTGAGTCCCGTTTAGAATTTTTGCCGTTGTAGACGGGTGTTAGAATGCCGTACACAGGAATTTTTTCTTCGGCATCTTTCAGCGTATAAAAAGGGAGTAACTTTTGTAAATACAACCCCTAAGTTTTTTTATCCCGCAGGTTCAACTAAGAGGTGTAATGACAGCGTTGAAAATGGTGTTTGCAAGACACCCATCTGGAACAGTGCTTTTTAAACGGAATACATCGCCCTGAAATGGTACTTTCTGTCTACAGAACATGCACTTTGAAATGGTACTTTTCATGGGTTATGCAGTCTGAAATGGTAGGTACCTTCTGCAGAACATGCCCTTTGAAATGGCGCTTTCTGCAGAAAAGAAATGTGTACTGCGACTAAACATATTGTAACGATGACGAAGACAAGGACCTAGTACCCGTGCACGAATAAACGCAACGTTTACCCTGTTATTTACGGGAGTGGCTTGCTCCTCCTGCTGCCTAACTATACAATAAATTTATATAGCGAAAAATGGGGGGGGGGGAGGTCGTTGGGGGCGCCGTGAGAATACCAGATACTGTTCGCAACGCGGTTGTCAAATCTGTGGCGCGACGCACCACTAAAAATGGACGCTTGCCCACACAGTCGAAGAATTTCCAGAAAACGCTAAGATATTCAGGCAGCCATCTTGAAATTCTGGACACGAAAGACGTCGCCAAACTCCTCTTTAAAGAAGCCAAGTATTCAGTGCGATGCAACGTTACCAGCAAATATGCAACAACTTCAACGAAATAAAACAGCTGTTAGAGGACGTTTGTTAACACGCCATGAAAAACGGGGAAGGTACGAAAATACGGCTGCGTTAACACAACGAAAAAGAACAAGCAGACGACAGTTGGCAAACAAGTGCACAGACAAATAGTGCATAAACTTAAAACGGTATATAAAGAAGGAAATAAAGAAATTACGGTGGAGGGAGGCACGAGAAAAAAGAAAAAAAAAACTCCATGAAAAGGACAGAAAAAAAAATAAAATAAGAAGGAAGCTTTGCAGAAGACACAGGACGGCTGGACAAGAGCGGTGCTCTTTCCTTCTGCTACGCCCTCCCGCTTCTCCCCGGTTACTAAAACGGCTCCCTTTGTCTCAAGCGGTTTCCCCTCTCCTGTCGGCATTCGTGGCGTTGAACCCCCTTCAAAGGGTTGCAGTTGCAGGCTTGGGTGCAGTGTGTATTTAATGACTCTCTCAAGTGTGACGTTTTTCTCCGGGACGCATAAAAAAAAATGCACAGGGTGCGTGCAGATAAAGTATACCGTCGTTTGCGCACGCAACTAGTGGCGTCTGCTTGCCGGATGAATTTTCCGTGACGCACATCAACAACGCTATCAAATAAAATTTAAAAAAAGAGGAAGAGGAGGCGGACGAGGAGGAAAAAAAAAACGTGGTAACCAAACCATGTGCAACACAGCAATATCTACTCCAACTTTGATCTCCGTACATTTCGAATATCATATACCGACGTCAACATAGCAGTCTTCGGATAATTGGGGAATTACTGATACTGCTAGGCGCTCTAGGCGCTGCTGCAATCGCCTCCGGTTGGAGCGAGTTCGTGCAAACATCATCGGGTCGGGTTATCCGACTCAGCCCGCTAGCCAACTCGACCCGCTGATGTCGGGTTCGTGTAAACGAGGATTATGTGAGACTTCATTTCGGTTTGTGCACCGGTGGCACCCCAAGCGGCAGCTGGATGCAACTGTGAGGAGACCGACCGTGTTACGCAGAGTTTGGTAACACGATTTTTTCTTTTTGATCGTCGTGTGCCGCCACCTGGAGTTCGTTGTGTGTGCAGGCAACGCATTACGGGTGTGCACACACTCTGTATATAAAAGAACGTTATTTCATTTCACACCAGCGTAGAATCTGCATTCCAAGTTTTTCAGCAAAGGGAGTAATAGATGTTTAGACACTCGGCACTGTGAATACCGGAAGTCATCCGACGGGAACCTCGGGGCGTGCGGCTACTTCAGATACGGATTGCGGAAGAGATTGCGTGCTTACGAGAACCAATACGAGCCAATACTGGCTGGATGCTGACAATGCTGGTCCGATATATTGCACCAGTATAATGAACCAGCGACACAACACCGGTCCAATGTTGGATTAGTGTCGTCGATGTCCAGCCAATATTGGGCTAAGTTAGTGTGCCGCTTGAGTAGGACGGCTACCTGCGCAGCTCCCCACTTTCCCACTCTCCCCTAATGCCCTTGGCGGGCGTGATTTCTTCCGTCGACCAATGCCGGTCGACGTGTACCCCTCCCCCTTTACTGCTGCTTCGTGAATGGACAAACATTCCATCACGTGGTTTCTCTCGTTCTTCTGACGTCAGAGCTCTACTCGAAAGTGTGCTCAAGTGTTAGTATCTGAGTACTTCGGCGTGAAGTACAATGCGTGCATGGAGCTTTTTCTTTTTTTACTTTCCAAAGAGGGAATTTTCGGCATACTCGCAACATCCGGCGTCTGCTCTTGCCGTGCATTACATGAAATTGCACAGAACTAATTTGCGTTGGATTTGCGTTGTTGCTGTCGGTGATGAACAGGGTCGGGGAGTATAAAACGGAGGTATAGTGTCAGAATCAATCGGGACGGGTACACTCTTTACGAGTTCGAGTTTGAAGATTGGCCTGCGGACAGCGAAGTCGCGGACCACAAGGAACACCGCAATCATAAAGACTCGGGATACCAGCCAGAAGGTACAAACGAAACTATAGGATACTTGCAGCTGTACCAGTCACGGAGAATGACGAAGAGCAGTACGAGCCCTATTCGGTTCAGCCACTGATTCCATTAGGTAAGATACCGATTCGGATACCATTCGGTCCGGTACGGTGCACCGTGACAACGTCAGTGTCTAATGACAACGTCAAGTCGATTAGCGGTCAAGCCTCATCACCTAGGTGCCGCTGGGAGGGCACAAGCTTAGCCAGCTAGATACAGAAGGCACCCTGTCGCTCCTTCGCCACGTCGACAGTCAGGATATATCGTCTGCTTCAGCCTATCGTCGTACATAATCACAGACACAGATGCAAAGTGTGCAAACTCGAGACACGCAGAAAACAGATACAATTACAATAACCTCAGACACAGCAAATCTTTTAATGACAAAAAACTACCCGAGAGGTGACAAGGGAGAAATCGAAGGGACACTTATACTATGCCCTCTCGTGGGCGAAAGCACGTCGTGACTGGCGGCCTTCGTCGGCGCGTGGCAGCAAGCGAAAACCGAAACCAAAAGTACACCTGACGTAGATATATGGTGGTGGTTTCTTCCATCGCCACCTTCTAGCCGGGCAGCCACTCGTATTGTTGGAGCCTTTATTTGAAGCAGGCCTTCTTTAGGTTAGGAGGTGTTGTTTCTGCCTCTTGGAGCCCCCTCTAGCGTGGTGACGTCAGTGAATAGGGCCTATTCATGTAGGGCAGTGAGCCCGGCCCTCTTTCCTCAGTTCTTTCGCTTGGAAGATTGTAGTTGTTTTCTTTCGTCCTGTTGTTTCAGTGGCTCAGTATTGCAGGGCTTGGAAGCGTGTCTGCGGGCTCTTCTTTGTAAATACAGCTGGAACTAGCTTGTTGTACTTGCAAAAATAGCTCGACGTCCAAAATTTCCAGCGGAGCGGATGAAAACTTGGACTGGACGCACGGAGGCACGCTCAGCGGTTCGTATCCTATTTTGCGGGCGCGAGGGGAACCTTTGGAAAGCGAGAGAATATAACGGAACGGAACTAAGCTTGCACACTTACGACCATTTACCCTGTTAGATTTACGCGAGTTTATCTTTGAGCAGGGTCTGACTTATGCCTGGTCCGCACTATTGCGTTTCAATACGTCCGTCCGTCCGTCGGCTTCTCTGCGTGAGGGACGCGTGGGTTTCCAATAGACCTTTTTAGAAAAGCAAGCGCCACTTGTGGCACGCAAGGGATCATGGGAACTTAGAGCGTCTCGCAGCATTACGAGACGGCTAGAGGCGGAGGTAGAAGAAGAACAACAACATTCCCGGTGTGCGCAGCAGCAGCGTCAGCCAGGGTAAACCATAACCGAAGCAGACGACGGAGCAGTTTCCCTCATAGTTCCCATGCTGCTTTGCGCCGCGCGCATCTTTTTAAAATCGTCTATTCACGTCCGCACTTTTGCGACTCTACTTTACGAGAAACGGCTTACAGCCTGTACCACGAGAAGTGAAGTAAAAGAAGATAAGGCACGGTTACCGGGGCAACGGCCTGCATTTTTTGGGTCGCTCCGTCAAAAAATTGAACTCTGCGAATGTACGCGTCCGTCGCTTTCGCAGGGACTTGCATCAGTTCGTAGACGGACGCACTGAAACGCAATAGTGCGGACCAGGCTTTAGAGACACCCGTAATGATTAACCCGAAAAAGGTATTGAAACTACCCTCGAGACCTATGCAGCAAATTGGAGGTAGAATTAATTTGTTGCCCGGTTTTCTCAGAGTATGGGAGTTTATTCGCATGACGTCACGCACATGGGAGCGCTGCGGAATTTCACGGAATCCCTTATTTTTAGTGGTATGTGGATATTAGAGTTCTCGAATTCGAATCAAATATCAATCACTCGAAATATTTCATTCGCGAATCGAGTAGCCAATATTCGGATTTCCGAACATCCGACTATTCGCCGAATACGAACGACACCTCCCGAAAGTGGGCTCCACCTGAAGCTTCCCTGCATGAGGTGAAGCCTGCTTTACGAAACTGCCCCTGCTGCAGGACCGGCACAGACAGATTGTAGTTTAGCTTAAGATAATGTTAGCCCAAGTTTATTGTGCATATTTCGCCTGAGGAAGGGGCGGCGTCCCTCCCATGTGCAGTTTAGCGGTGGCAGTGGGGGACTTTGATTTGATGTCTGGGAGTTCGCCTTTAAACACTCTTAAATAATGCCTACAGCCGAGAAACAAAAAGGGTGTCCTGTAACTTCCACAGGGCATGTATTGTAAGCTCCTTCCTATAATCTTCCTATAAAGTTCCTATAAACTCTGTAGACGCTGTGATACCTAAGATACACGGCCGCTCCAAAGGCCTTTTCACAAAAGGAGTGCCGAAAATCACTCGTGGCGCCCGTTACCGTCTGGCAAGCGAACCTTCTGATATCGGCAAAATGGAATGCGGTTTTCATGGTTCGCTTATCAAACGATAACTGGAGCCACGTGCGATTTTTAGCACCCCTTTTGCAGAAAGGACCTTAGAGCGTGCCGTGTGTCTTAGGTATAAGATCTTTGAGCAGACATAAAATGATTGCAGGCGACAGACCTTTTGTCTTTGTCAGAGGAGAACGCAAGATATCATGTACGTAATGCTGAGCCACAACAGTGCTTTCAATCTGTAATTTTATAAAATATTTTTGTTCCCACATTATCCAAGAAAATAAAGTGTTTTCATTTCAAGCAGCCGTTGACTGCTTGCCGCGGAAGATCGCGGAACTTCCAAGTCGCAGAATCTTGAATTTTCCGCAGCAGAAAACGAGTGGCCTTAGCTTTCGTGAAGAAACACTCCCAGAATTGAAGGGTTTTCATGTTAAAGTTGAAGGGCTTTCGAGGTCTTAAAATACAAGACTTTCAGGTCAAGGGTTTTCAGGGGCTTCGAGACCCTGTGCGAACCCTGCTAACACAGTTACTCCATCGAAAAAAGTTACTCCACTTTAGATAGTTACTCCACGTGCGAGGTGCGGCTCCTGTAGTTCAATGGTCGGCGCACTACTTGTTGCAATGTAGAGTAATGCGAATAGCTATTTTAGCCAATAGGAACGAGAGTAGGGGTGGGGCTCACACGTGCGGCTCTTAGGTGGAACACAACTATGGCAAGATTTTCATTTTGTATCCATCTCTAACATGCATGCCATCATGGGGATCAATTTTTGTAAGAAAAAAAAAATGGTGCGTGTTACAGCTAGGGTTGCCACCTTTCAGAGTGAAAAATACCGGCTGAGGGAGAGGATGTGGAATAGAGGGAAAGGAGGAAAGGGTCGTGAGAAAGGGATAGTGGGTGAGGAACGTTCTAGCTGGCTCGACACAACCACCAACAGCTTTGCACAACCACTGCTCTTGTCCCCTCCAAACACAAGACGTTATGAATAACAATTATAATAATAATAATAATAATAATAATAATAATAATGAATAACTAAGAAAACAACTGGTGACTGCGGAGTTAGGTCTGTGCTCCAGATTTGTTCAAGCTGTAGTGGAATGTTGAAGGGAAAACACCGTAAATGCCCTTATGAAAGGTCTTGAGCCACAAATACCGGCAAACGGCTGCCGGTATCACCTTCCTACCGGCAACCGGCAGAGCGCGCAAATAACTGGCCGTGCCGGTATAATACCGGCCTGGTGGCAACCCTAGTTACAGCCGGATAAATACGGTACGGAACACAAATGCTTTCCAAGTTCTCGCTCATTCACTTGGTTTGACTTCAGCAACATGGTCACGTTCATGACGTTAACACTTGTGAAAAACTCCAAAAGTAACCTACTTTTGCTTCCAAGTTGTCGTGGTTCAGCTTGAGCTCGGCTCGCTCTTTTTCTAGTTTCTCCAGCTTCACCTTGAGCACTTCCGTTTCTTCCTAAGATGGCCAACGAGAAGGACGGCACACAACACCAGTTAGCAACCATTATGCGGGAACACTGTCATCGCCGGGACATGATGACCCACCATTTTCATCCTGAGCTCCTCTTCCGTTCGATGTACGTTGAGCAACGGAGCCAACTTGGTGAACAGACGCCACCAGGTCCAATTGCGGACCTCGAGAAACTTCTTGACATTTCTTTGGATACATCTGATGGCCAATACCTGGACCTGAGAGATCGTTCACAAAACACTGAATGCGTGCTACATAAAAAATTGATTGCTGCAGTCCAACAGGGACTAACCTTGAGCTTTTGGTAGCGACGTCGTCCTAAGTAGCCCCGCACATGCGCTTGAAAGCGTATTACAACGCTGGCAAGTTTCTCGTCCCTCTGTGATTCTAAAGTGGAAAGGGTGCCTGACCTCAAGAAGATCTGGAAGTAGATTGTTGTGGATCTTAAAGGGGTTCTGAAACCACTTCTGAAGAAATCACCTGGTACACACTGATCTGTGTGTACTGAGCATGCACATCAAAATGTAAGTCTCTGTGATCCCACGTTACGAAGCTATTGCCCACGATCGTTTTCGGAATGACATCTCATGTTTGAGGAGAGAAGTTTTCAGTTTCCATGACGATGCAAGCTGTTGTAAAGATGAAGGTGGTCGGCAGACCTGTTTCAGCACGGTGACCCTTGGGAACTCCGGGCTAGCGTGTAAACCAAAACCAGAGTTGTTCGGTGCCACCGTTTGCGGTGGCTTGAAAAAAAAGTGCAGTTTTAAAAACACAATAGTAAAAAAAAAACGTCCCAAGTCATTAATGTGGGACCTTGCGTGTCAGCTGAATGGACTACAAAGTAATGAAACGATGCCATACATTTAGTGGGTTGCTTTTGGTTTCTCAACCCCTTTAACAGAGGTGTATGAAGTTTTCAGACAAATAAGCAAAATCTTAACATAATCAGTCTCCTAAGCAGTGGCACACAAAACTTTGACCAGATTCCCCAATAGATGCTTTAACAAAGATGCTATTATACTGGGGGCACTGGAACGGGCCTCAACATGCCACAGCGTAACTGGTCGTTCAAAGGTCGTTCTACGCGTGTCCTAACCTCATTTGAGCACCCCCAACTTTTCAGACTTTCTTGTGCCTTAGAAACTGCACAAATTACCGTATTTTCTCGAATGTAGGAAAATTCAGGGTACATGAATTCAGGAAAGAAGGAAACAGGGATTGGGAGCCAAGTATGACAGTTGGAAACAATGCACAATACCATTTATTCATCGCCACTTTCTTAATTTTCAAAATTTTCAAAAAACATAAAACCCGAAAACACGGGGCCCTGCACACAGACTATATTTCGACGTCTGTTTCTACGCACCTGGCTTAGACCTAGTCTGTAGGTGGTAGCATCGATATCCAGATGCTGTAAGAGAGCCTCAACTGATGCTTTCCCGTCCACAATCTCCTGAATGGCACCACGGCTCTCTGCAGGTGCGAGCACCTCGTACCGCCTCTTGAATTCTATGTACAGCATATTTTCTGGAAAACCTGCGAAACGAGGGGTTCGTTAAAGTGAAGTGCATAAAGTTTTCTCCTGATAACAACAACAACAAAAAAAAAACTAAAAACGAACATATCCACACAAAATTGGAGTCAACAGACATTATAACGCACCCTGTTTTCGTATCCGTACGGCATCCAGTATCTTTGTTCCGTGAAGCTGCGAACGTACCAGGGGTACGTCGAACTGGTTATCTGCTCCTAGCGATGTACCAGAGGCAGGATGATGGTTACACAATCCAGCTCCGTGATTCGGAACAAAGCAGTGCACGAAGTGTAACCTCGTACGCCGCAGAACGTCCACTAAGGCATCCTGCATGTAAGAACGTGTAATGGCTTCATTGACAAAAATAGATTAGGCCTAAACAGAAGCTTTGTCGACGATTTATTAAAAAAATGTGCAGGAACAGTGGTGAGAGGCTCAAGAACAAAATAAGAAGAAAACAAAGAGAGAGAGAGAGAGAGACAGAGGGGGAGAGAACAGTGTCACCACCATCACAACCATAGTGAAACAATAGTGTCTTGGTTATTCATGAGTACAGCCTGAAGTTTTCAGAAAATATTTTTTTCTAAATTCGAGGGGTAAAATCGGGTAAATAAACTGTGCATGTAAATTCATGCGAAGTCGGGTGAAAAAACTTCCAGTATGCTCCGGGGAGAAATCAGGCTCAGTTACTCAAACTAACTGTACTGGTTTGGTAAAAATGGCGATGTATTAACTGCATTTGCTGCCAAACAAGTAAGTTAGTGCATTCCTAGAGACATCCCAGTGAGGGCAATTGGCGGGTAAAAATCGGGTTTCACGCTAAAGAGGCAACCTTCAATTCGGGGTGCAAGTTCGGGGAAGAGTCGGGCAAAACCCTAAAACTTCAGGCTCTATCATAAGAGCCGTAAAAATGCCAAATGCATTGAATCGAAAGCCTCCATAAACGTTGGTAGCACTTTGGAGCTCAAAAGATGTCTCTTGTGTTTACATAGCATGTGCTGTATTTCACAGTTCACGTGCAAAAAGGATGTGCTCACCATAGCATATTTCACTTGCAGTGGTAACGACCTCCTCTTTGCTGTGGCGGAAATGGCTGACTGCGCCCGCCGTATGCTGGGTATGCGCCGCAGCGATGACGTTCCGCAATCAAGGTTCAGCGTACTTGAGCTCATGCACGTTGAAAGTAGACCACGAGCTGATGCGAACATCTGACTCATGTGTTCCCTGCGCAAACACAAGGTCTCTGTTACTTCCGCTTGGCCCGGTTGAGTGCGTGTTATATTCTTATAGCTTTTTTCGCTCCCCAGTGAAGAACACGAACAGTCTAAACGTCAGATTGAACCGAAAACTCCAAGTACTGTCATCACTTCAGTATTTTGCGCATGGCTGAGAAACGGCGCATGTTGTGCTGGCTCAGTAAGTTTGTCAGATGCAGGAAACTGCTTCTGCGAGGCTCTTGCCTGGAGTGTAACCGCTTTTTACTGGTAAATTCACTTCATGCCAAGTTCTGTTGGTTCGTAGTGGGTTTGGCTGCTCATTCCAGATCAACTAGTGGAATTCTTTAATCGATTTCCCAGAGAAAGGACTCACTTCTGAGTGTCTTGAAGTAGTGATGCCACCTGACGGAATGCAGCATGTTCACGGCCTATTTTGAGCCAGCCCGACGCATTGTACGTGATGGGCAGCGTGCCGTGGAGGTGGTTGAGGGCGAACTGAGTTGGAAGTTGGCCACGTCGAATTAGTTCTTGGTGTTCTGCGGTTAGGCAAAGAAACGTTAGACGCACTCTAATTGCATCAGGTCCGTGCTTCTGGGCTGGCGTAGTTTTTGGCCGTTTGGCAAGAGTGCATTGGGTTGCTCCGAGTACATACTACTAGTACCGCTCTACTACATTTATGAGAGTTTACATTAGTGAGATCAGGTACGTTAGCCGGACCCCACTAGCTTAGGCTTTAACCCTGATAGATGTTACAGTGCTAAATTTTGTGTGCGACCGAAACAAATAAATAAAATATTAGACTGTGGATAAGGCATGCCCTCCATAATTACTATGACATAGGGAGTTGTAACATGTGTCATAGAAGTATAACAAGTTGGTATAAGGGTACAAGGGTATAACAATATAACCACTGAACAGTCTTTGTACTGAACTGACATCTCATTTTTTTTTTTTTTTTTTTTTAGTTTTCACAATTTGTAGGCAAATAACTAGATCAAATGTATCAAATGTCGATTTATGTACTCGCGAGTTGAGTATTTCATACTAACTACCAAAATTATTTTGCTTTACAAACCAATATCATTTTTAAAACCAGATCTTTCTCAACTCTATCACAGCTTACGTTTTGAGATTTGAATTGAATTGAATGTTTATTTCATAAAATAATATTTGATGGGGAAAACTGAAAAAAAAAAAAAAAAACATTTGTGATTTCATAACCAACCACAAAAATGTCAGTCTATGTTCCCACGTTACCACCAGCAATGGGGTAGAGTATGACCCCTGGCGATGAAGCTCCCCAGTCATAATCATAAAAAATAGAGCTGTTATTTTTTGTCAGTCTAGTTTGGCACAACCCAGCTCACCCTGCGAGTCACACAGTTGGAAGACCTTGTCAAGGAATGCTTCATCTACGTTGCCAGGATAAAGCGATTCCTCGTCCAACACATAGAGGAGACCGCACTGGTCACTAATGCGCAGATCTGTAGTGGACGCCCGCAGTGAACCTTGCTGAGGTGGACACTGATCCAGCAGGGAAACCATAGATGACGGCAAAGACGTCTGGAATTCATCCACATCGAGAGTAACACCTTCCTACAGGAACGAGAAGAGAACAAAGAAGAAGAATTTGTCAAGTTTATAAAGTCTGAGAACGGTAACGGGAAAACCTTGAGCACAAGGAAATAGAGACATGACATGAGGAACTCGAGTTGTGCATCGCTGTACACCAGGGAAATTTCAAGTTGTGAAATCATGCAAATTAGTTCTGTGTAGCTGATATGTTGCGTTTCACTTCAGAGACAAAGAGGCAGCTGACTTGGGAATGATACAGGTGTTGTTATTACACTTAGTTGGGTAAACATAAAAACAAAATCAAACACTGTGTATTGTAAAAGTAGTAATTTTTGTGAGGATATAATTTTTCACATATTTTGTAATTATTTTACAGCAACTTTAAAGTACCGTAAAATATTGTTAGCGATGATCGGAAAGTATAGAAAATGATTGTAATTTGAAGCTAATCAGTTTTATTAAGTCAAATTTACGCACAGAGTGCAATTTATTATAGCACTATTTTGACGCACACTCAGCTCATGAAGTCTTGGACGAGCATTCTCACCCAGATCAGCTCCATGGTACGACCGTGAAGAAAGTGCACCGCAAATTTAAAACCCCGCTGAATATATATCCTAAATGTGCCGCCTAGAAAATTGGCAAATTCTTAAAAGAGTAAAGAAGGGCTTGAAAAAAAAAAGTGTCAGGAGTAATAGAAATTGCGATTACAAACCCAAGGATACACATTCACCCAAGAAGTATGAGCGCAGAATGCAATTCTGGTGCGCAAGAGAGCTTTCAACTTTCAAGGGAAACAAGAAATTGCTCACTGGGTATGGTACATAGTTGGGCCTGTTGGTACATGATATGGAAGGTAAACACCAGCGATAATAAACGGACGAGAGATGAAGTCGAACGTTGTGGTGTCTGTCTCTTGTCTGCGTATTATCGCTGTTTTTTAACTTCTGCTCACTGGGGCAGAAGTACCGTTTTGGTTGAGCGTTCACACAGTTCCGGAATACGTATAGGGAGTGGGGTGCTGCACACTTAGCAGACGACAGTTAGCAATACAGATGACACCGCCGTCTTTTCCTGTCGTCTGCTACGGGATATCTTATGGCTGTGTAGCAGCCATAAGATATATGGATATAGGACAAGATATAGGATAATATGGATATATAGGATATAAAGGATAAGATATAAGATGGATATAGGATAAGATATATCGATATAGGATATATATAGGTGGAGGGATGTCCTCGGATATTCACTCCAAACTTCCAACGCATACCTGGTCGTAGCGCTCCTGTTGCGCCCGGAATGTTGAGTCGTGGAATAAGAGCTGCAACCGCTCTTGAGCGTAGTTGTGGCAGAGGTCTTCTAACGTAGCTCCAGTGCGATGGCTACTTGAGCTGGGTAATGGGAATTGAAAGCCTGGAGCATCCAAGATGTGGATGGTGGCAATGTTCCTGCCTGGAGTTGCCAAAGCGCTAAACAGATAACGGAAGGAAGGCAAAGATAAAGCACGGGCAAAATAATAACTGCGACGATGATTGCTAATTATAAATTGACATACGTTATCGCGTGTCAATTTTTTATCGACACACAACACGAGTCATGTCGAAGTCGGAAGGAGCACGTACCGGTTAATGAGGCCCACGAGTGCACTAAATGCTTCTGAGTAGAGTGCCATGACGAATGCTTGCAATGGCTCCAAGGGTTCGGTGGGGCTCTCATTTTGAGCATTTCTGGAACATAACAAATTCACAGTGAGAATCTCATATAGCAAAGACTTCCTGAACGATTTAGTGCACAATTTAATCGCGAATCCCTTCATGAATGTTGCATGTATAATAGTAGTGGCTCATCAGAATGGTATAGGAGGTCTGCAACCAACAGAGGCCATGTAAGAGAGTGGGAGGGGAGGGGGACACCTTATTGACACAGTGACTTCATAGAGCGATTGGCGCAAATAAAGCAGAAAGCATGCATTTCTGCAAACCATGCGCTCTGGGGTACAGTCTGCCTTCTTTTTAAAATACAGTCAAACTCCTTTATAGCGAACACCTTTTTAACGAAACTACCGCTACAGCAAATTTTTTTGTAGTCCCGCCGGAGCCCTATAGGTCCAATTATGGACATCCTTTTTAACGAAAATACCTTTACTGCAAATTTTTTTTGCTGTCCCCTGAGTTTCGTTGTAAAGGAGTTTGACTGTATGTAAGACAAGGGAGTATGCATTAAGATGGGAGGACTGCCAAAAAGATCGTAACGATACCACATGGTGTAGATTTTCTGTACTAGAGAGGTTTACTGTAGAGCTGTCTTTCAATACAATCACCACAGGCACCTCCACTGGAAGCCATTTCGAGTGGTCTACCTGTTACCCGCAACTGCTGCAGTCACCTTTCATATGAGGGCAACATTTCATGATGCTTTCTTTTTCCCAGGAATAGAGGATAGAAAAGTTATTCCAAGGGACAGTGCACAAGTAAATGTGCACTTGACGTCTTGATACAACAAGCAAACAACAGGTCAAAGGAGTCTAGACACGCCACTTCATATTAGGTCACATACCTGAGCTACTTCCAAAGCAGAAGTCGACTGACACAAAGGAGAAAAGTAGGAAAAGCCATACCGAGATGCCAGGCGACTGTTGCCGCTTGCGGACAGCAAGGAGTCATGGGAAAAGACTGCCTTGGCAAGGTCTTCCACGGAGGTTCCGAGCAGAACTGCCGCCTTCTGTGCACTTTGCGGTCGAGCAAATGTGAGCCTGCCATTGGGACCTTGAACAATATTGTTTCACTAGCTGTGAGAGAGCCATCAATAATATCTGCCTCATTGTCACAGATGGGACAGTGTTCATGCAAACGACGCTTATACAAACGTATTACCTCTCGACGCTGAAGCTGTTCCCAAGTGGTATATAGCCGCTAGAATAGCCCAGATGCTCTTTGATTCCTGCTCTTTTACTGACAGTGTTTGCAGGGAGGCCAGGATTAGGTCCCACATGACCGTTGCTTTCCTCTTGTCTTCGGGCTGTTATTAAAATTTAAAAAAAAGAAGTTCAAAATTAGCACTAACGATGAGAAATGCAGACTACAGTTTATCCCACCAAAATGTGAAGGACTTCTGCTGCTAAATCTCTGAGACAAGGCAAAACTCACCTTTCTCAGTGGTGTCAGGAAGTGATTTGGTTCCTCCAGGGATTCGATGCACATTTCTTTCCTGCGGAAGGAACAAGAGAACGGACCTGGCAGGTCATGGAGTCTCAAGAAAAAATCTAAGAAGGGGTTGTGCAAGCACTCGAAAGTTTACATTCACTTGATTCAACTAGTGAGACCTGAAACTCTGGAACTACGTCAGGCACTTCCGAAATAACTCAAGTACTACTGTGTCACAAGGATGTGGTTCTAGTCGTGTCTTATCAGTACAAATAACATACTACACGTACTACTGTGGTACATCAGTAGTGGTCGCTGCTATGCAGATGACTTTTAGCTATGACATAGATTACTGAGATCAACGCGCTTTCTCAATGACAAATTGCCTCTATGGTGCCTGGTACTACTTAGCCACCAGCTAGACTAGATAGAGTACTGCACAAGCTATGGTCTTGTGCCCACAGTGTGTATGTCTTGCGCAGGGAAATTGCGTTGCTGAAATCTAAAGACTATGGAGTCTTTATAAGGCACCCTTTTTGTTCATGGGCTGCAGTCGTTATTCAAGAACCCTAACTTTGTGAAGACAACTTCCCAGACATCAAATAAAAGTCCCCCATTGGCACCACTAAAGTGCATGTGGGAGGGGGGCCACCACTTCCTCAGACGATGCATACACAATAAACTTTGGATGACGTTTTCTTAAACGAAACACCGTCCCGCCTGTGCTGGCACTGCAGGACAGCAAATTTTGTAAAGCAGGCTTCACATCATGCATGGAAGCAACAGGTGAAGCCCATTTTTGGGGTGGTGTCGTTCATATTCGGGGAGGAGTCAGACATTCGCCGAACTGAATATTGGATATTCGATTCGCAGATAAAATAGTTCGAGCGTTTGATATTTGATTTGAATTCGAGAACTGGAATATTACCACACACACCTACTATTTCTATTATGCAGAACTGTTCTCGTTCACGTTGGTACACACGTACTTAGAGGAAAAACGAGTGCAAAATTGACAACACAAGAGAACGGACGGACGGACGGACGGACGGACATGGGCTAGTACTCAATACCCCAGCCCCAGTGCACGTAGTGAAGCAAGTTTGGAAAGGAATTCCGGAGTGTGTCATTTCCGGTTTTATTTAAGCTGTGGTATTTGTCTGCAATTAAGTTGTTGGTAGTGAGCGCTAGTCCGTGTCCGTCCGTCCCTGTGTTGTCAATTTTGCACTCGCTTTTCCTCCAACTATTTCTACTATTCACATAGAGGAAGACTAAACATAAATGGAAGCTGTAGAGTCATTCCACACTGTATAGCATATATCATTCTTCTGCACCAAACCTCCAAACTTTGTCTCTTCCTCCCCTGTGGTGAGGGACTTCCGACACCACTGGCAACATGTGAGGCATGCTACTGAATTATAAGGCAACGGCTGTACAAGTTCTTTGCACATGGCGCGCATATCCCAAAAGGCTACAAACAACAGTCTTATAAAGCTCAAGAGCAAGTAAAGGAAAGCCAGAATACCTCAGAGGGTCACTCATGCCTGCCAGCATGTAGTAGAAGATGTGGAAATTTGGCTCTCCGTCAGGTCTTCTTGATACTCTTGAACGTTCCAGCATGAACGTCTTCAATAACAAACAACTGGGTGTGTTACTACGGTTATTCTTGCTGCTTACTAATGGGAGAATGGGACAATACCAAGAAGGGTGTTATGTACCTGCACAGATGAGGAGACCATCTGGCCAGAGTGGTCAAAGTCAAAGGAAAAGAGTTGAGTGAAGCGAGAAGCATTTGTGTTTGCTGCCGTCCGACAATTGCCAAAGGACTCCAGCAGTACCGATGTTGCACTAAGCTTCTCTGTAAGCAACAACGTGAAACCCTAAACTCGGGGGTCGGCTTAGATTCGAGAAAATACGGTATACAAGAAATTTCAGCTGTGCAACTCTGTTAGATTCAAATGTCTTCTTCACACGTAACATTGCCCTTCATACATGAAAGAACACTCTGAATCCATCCAGATTCTTCGTGTTTCTCGTTACAGAAGCCATGTGAGCTGCTGAACAGCATGCGATATAGCCCTGCGGGAATGGGATGCAACAAATTTACACAAAATATTTCCTCGCGTTATTCAGACTTGCAAGTTCATATCTGGGGGGATAATCTGTAGTAGTCGGGCCTAACCCTAAAAATATACACTCTATTCATATTCAATACACAGAGGCAGTTTAATGTGCCTAGTTTGAAAGTAATGTGAAAAAGAACCCCCAAAATGTGAAAAAGAACAAAAAAATACATGGATTTATTTCCTTTCGCATTTATTGTACACAATGATAAAAATAAATTAAAAAAAGACTGAAGTGAGACCCAATTTTCCAAATGGGCTTGTAAATTACTCCTTAGGTGTACCTGAATTCGTTGCAACTAAAAGCTATGAAAGTTTGGCCTACCTGCAAAAGCTGTGCTGTTAGCACCTCCAGTTGTAGTGCACAAGTGCTGCACTACTTGCTTTGCATTGCACGATTTGCCGCTTCCACTACGCCCCAAGAGCACAATGGACTGATCTCGACGTGTGGCAAGGAGTGACGCGTAGGCAGATTGAGCCACCGCGAATATGTGCGGCGGTAGATCATCTGGCCGGCAGCTTTTAAACAAGCGCATCACCTGGAAGGAAAAAACATAGTGGAAAAACCCGCCTCGTGCACTGCGCAGGTGTACTGTCATGACTAGAGCGCGGATAAATATGCACTAATGCAATCATTGACCTGAAGGCTTTGCATTTGTTATTGATACAATATTGTCAATGCAGGTAGCAATGTATGGATGAAACCCATGACAAAACAAGGCTGAACATGTGCAACACATGCATGTTCTTGTTTTTCGCGTTTCCCATGCTCAGGCTTTTTTCGCCTCGTCTTAGCGTTCGGCACTGCACTACGCCAATTAAAATGTGAACGCCGCCCGTCTACGTAACGGTAATATGGCAAACTGTGAAGTACTGCCCATCGGCCATGCACACGGTGGAGAATGGAGCAGCCAGGGTAAGGGCGAACAACTGTACCTCACCCCACAGAAGCATGAAAAATATTAGATTTTGACTGGAATTTTTTGCAAAAGACGACCCAACGCTGTCCCAAAAACAGCAAAACCACCCATGAAAAATGAAGAAACAAGCTCTCGCCCCTGACAATATGGCAAAATATGCACTTTTCATGCATATTTTGCACTTACATGCAAAATATGCATTTATATGCATCATAGAACCCTTCTGATCGGTCCGAAAGAAAAACCAAAAGCGTTTTTTCATGGTCCAGATACCAAACCACATAGAGAACAAAACATGCATTTGCATGAAAATCTGCGCTCTAGTGATGACTATGAGCTTGCAATTCATAAAGGGTGGAATGCCCGTATAAATCCACAGTAAATGACTGTTGCCTTCTAAATACCACGTTTCTTTTTTCAATACTGGTTTCCCTCAGGTATTATTGCGCTATAAGCTAATAAAGTGACGAAAATCTTGTTCATGCCCTGCACGAAGGTCTTGTTCATGTTAATTGTAATAAAGTGTTCCTACCCGTTTTACCTTCCCTCTGTGTAGTCACAGTTAATAGGACTTTGGCATTGCTTTTTATTTTTTTATTGTACTGGTATATGTTACCGAAAGCAAACAGTTGTTTTGTTGGTTGATTCACTGAACAAAAAATGTTTAGTGATTATACATAGGTTACTAATAACCAAAGGCCTCATTGTTCAAATAAACTATCTTCACAGCTCTTCTAAAATTATTGGGGCATTTAGGGTCTTTGGGATATAAATAGATAAGCAATGGCTAGGTTCTGTAAAACACAGCTCATACTTGGTATTTCGGAACACTGCATAAAATCTCTGCTCTTATGTCTTCAAAAAAAATTTCAATGTTTAATTTTTTTTTTTTTTCGTTCTACCAAATACCTGCAAATGTGTGCTTTAGTGGAATACAGTGTAGTCTGACTAATATGCTCCTATTTCTTCTAACCTTTATGATATTTTCATTCTACACCAGATACTGAATATTTTGGGTATTTCTACTTGATCTATTGTATTTAAAAGAAAGGTCAAATGCTTTTTAATTGCCACTGGTTTGTGATTTAATCATTTAACTACTACTGTTGCTAGCTTCTATTCACATACTATTTTTAGTGTATTTGATATAGTCTGAACAAGAGCTGATACCCATTGGAATGTTTCTATTATATTTTGTAAATCTTGTTATACATTAATACAGTCACCGACCGATATTTCTGACTCAAAAAATTCGAATTTTCAAATTTTTCTAACAAGACACTTGGTACAGAAAAACGACCCATACAGACAATGTATTTCCGCTTCCAATATTTCGGACAGGGTTCTGGAAGGACTGCCTGGTTTGTCGTTCTCATTTCGCTCCAAGCTTTTTTTTTTTTTTGTCTGACTGCTTGTCTTCCAAGAGCTAAAAGCTGATACAGTGCATGCAGTGCATTTTGAGACCCGATATTTCGTACCGCACTACGAAAGGAAGCGTGTTGACCTGCGTGCACAAAGGCGAAGCTTAGTAGCAGAAGGGCTCAGACAATTCAGACGACAGTGATAGCGATGAAGATGTTGCTGCTGCGTCCCCGCCAACTGCGACAATCCTTACGGATGTGACCACGCCCTCTGAGATGTATCACGACAAGGCTATGCTAGCAGAAATTCGCCACGATACTTTACCGTATCCGTACGTCCGTGTGGCGAATCAAACTTGTGTCGACAGTTATTTTAAGCCAGTGTGTGCGCTCAAAGAAAGCTTTTTTTGAAACGTTGCAGATGTAAGCCTTTGTCTAAAAATTTAGACTGCTCAATAATTCGGACTGGTTTTGTGGCTCCTTTAAGTCAGAAATATCAGTCAGCGAATGTATGAATGCTCATGTTCGTAGCATCACTTATGTTCTTACTAGGGAGGAGACTTTAGCAGGAAGTGTCCCCTCCATGTACCGCCAGATGTAGCTGTGTATTTAGTGTGTTTGTAAATAAATCAAAACAAATTTTAAAATTAAAAATATATGCACCTTTTCAGAGTATATGGCAAGAGGTTGCAGCGAATTGAAGACGACCATGTCCGAGCCAGCGTATGTGTGAGTGAGGTTGGCGGAAAAACGGCTGCGCAGTACGTGCAGTACACTGGCTTCGTTCAGATGCCGAAGTTGGGACAGGTCTTCAACAAAGTCAAGATGAGGAGGGTTCGCCTGCAAGAAAAGCGGGACCAGAAATGTTGCGGATCAAATGACGCAAGAACAACAAAGCAGATCTACAAAAAAGAAAACCTATAACTGAAACATACATAAAACTGAAGCGTTATGGGTATTATGCAGCCAATTTGTGGCCAATCATAAATAACTGGATGAAAATTAGATTGAATGAAATGTTTTTCCAAGTTTCTTCAAATGATCTAGGGCATTGCCCGGGCTCCCATGAAATATGGTAACGAATTTTTCATGGTACAGCACGTGTTTGGGCAGAAATTCATGAGTGAGCTCACCTTTTCCACATCTTCTTCATCAACTTCAACTATTTCGCCGGAAGCATCCAACCTGACCTTAACCTTGCCTTCCAGTGGTTTCGAATCAGACTTCACTAGCGATGCACTAGCATAGCCTCCATCGAACATCACCCACACCTTGACAGACTTTATCCACTGGCGCTCTGCTGCAATTTCCTCGTCCGTTTTTGCCTGTAATAAAAGAAGCTATTCTGCAGAACTAAACATGGCATGTGCTTCATTTTTTTAGCGGACAGTGTGCGTCACAAACACCGGTAGAATTCAAACGCGAATCAGGTTTCAGGCGGAATTCGGGCACACTCTCGACATCTGGCGTATGCTTAGGGTTATCCGTTTTCGGGTTTTATGATTTTTTTAAATTCGGGAGGGAGAAATCGGGCGCCATGACCTCTGTTTTATGCGTCACCGGGGAAATTTAGGGTGAAATGAAAGGCATGTGAAACAAGCCATTGCTGTGACACAGGGATGACAAACAAGAATCTTTAGGCACCCTTGGAAGTCACTGGGAAAGTGTGAACCGGCAATCCAGAAGATGTGGGTTCGAGTCCTACAGCTGGCTAACCTTTTCAGTGACTTCCATCTTTCATCAAGTATCTTTATATTTCTGCTCAGAACGGGGGCAGTGACTGACAGCGGTGTTCACGCACTTGCTAGAGCTCCACAAAAGCTCGTCTTTGATTCCCGCAGGAGGGAATCATAACAGGAGGACAAATAGGTTGTCACAAATAGCTCTCTTTGCTGATATTATGGTTAACTTTTCAGAGAACCGACGGTTTACCGAGGAAAAAGTTGAAGGACCGCAAGGATTCCGGATGATATCGGGTTTTCCCTGAATTCTTGAAAATTTGTTCGGAGGGTACCGTCGTGAAAAATCGGGTTTAAATCCAAAACGAAGAATCCTACGTACGCTCTTGCCACACATTACATCAAATTGCACAGAAACTACTCCACTAATTCCAGTTGTATTTTTGGTGTCAGTTTTTTTTTTTGTCATTTTTATTGTCAGTGATAAAGGAGTACGACAGTACTATAGTTTTGAAATCGATCGATCGGGACAGATGCGGCAGTCCCTCTAAATACTGCCCATCCCCGACACATACTAAGCAGAACTACAATTTGTTTGGCTACATGATCTGGCAGACGACATGCTTCGATACTCACCCCAAGCACCTTGCAACGGCGGCTGCTCACACGAGACAGCGTACGCGAGAACCCTGTCACAGAGGAACCTTGCGCCACTCTCGAAACAATCTCGCACAGTTCTGGCAGTGGCTGGACCTTGAGTGCGACTTTGTCCCCAGACGCCCTCACCAGGTCAATGACTCCTTCTCTCGACATGTCCTCCACACTAACACCATTCACTTCGAGCAGGCGGTCGCCGGGTAGGAGCCCCGTCGACACCGAGCTGGCAACTGTGCTCGGCTCTGCAAACATGATGGTTTTCGGCCGCACGTCGCTGCCTGGTATGCCATCAGACAGGGCAGAACGTCTCAAGGAAAATCTGCAAGCAATGCCAAATGTGTTGCAAACTGTCTGTGCTATACGGGCTGCTGTTATACGGGCTGCCGTTATACGGGTTGCCGCTATACAGGTTGCTGTTATACGGGTTACTGTTTTTCGGGTTACTGTTATACGGGTCACTGCTATACGGGTTACTGCTATACGGGTTACTGCGCTATATGCTTACTCATAGCCCACAAGGGACTGTGCAGCAGGTGAAATGTACAGTGCTGGACAAAAGTTTACGGAACACGCTCCGGTGCATTCTTTCCTCAGAGTGACACGCTAGCAGCGAATGGAACTGTATGGACTTACAGACGTGCCTAGGCAAACCAGTCACCTGTTTGCAAGTCCGTACAATAGCATTCGCAGCTAGCGTGTCACTCTGCGGTTGGAGTGCTGAGGAGTACGTTCTGGAAACGTTTGTCCAGCACTGTACAAGTTACGATCGTTTGTCT
This sequence comes from Ornithodoros turicata, assembly GCF_037126465.1. Classification (NCBI taxonomy): domain Eukaryota; kingdom Metazoa; phylum Arthropoda; class Arachnida; order Ixodida; family Argasidae; genus Ornithodoros; species Ornithodoros turicata. The sequence continues at coordinate 15,700,081 of NC_088210.1, read as the reverse complement.
CTGCACATTAGAGACGGTAAAGTTTGGGAAAACACACAGGAAGAAGTATCTATAAGAGGGTGTGTATTCGTAGACTGGCATGGTACTCCGCTTGGGTTCAGAGAAGGGCCCACGAGCGCCTAGCCTCGAAGTGCTACCCCCTTATTTGGGAGAGGGACGAACGATATCACCCCACGGACAATGGGGGAGAGCGGGAAACTAGGGAGCTGTGCCGGACCGCTGACCTACTTCCGTAGCGTATTGCTCTTCTCCCAAAAGGTATTATCCTTACATGTTACAGCAATTTCTGTTGTTGTGAAAACAGTCATTTTAGGAACGAAGTGAATAGTTCTATAACTGAACTATATAACCATATACGCATACGCCTCGTAAAACCTTGTTATAACAAAGTCAACCGGAATAGTAAAACTTCAATATAAGCAGCAATTCAATAAAAGCTGAAGTCCTACAAAAACAGCTACAGTACCCTCTGAAACACCTTAGAATGAATTCCTGTAAGTAAAGAAACATATGTTGGGGCTAGCACCTTTGCAGCATCTTAACTGACATGAACTACGAGAGAAAGGGAAAGACGTAAGGCTTATTTAGGCTTAGACGTAAGGTGCAATACGTATTTGCTGAAGAGGCTTTTACCAGCTCGCTCTTCGCACTAAGCACAGTCAGGTGTTTGAAAGAGATGCATTTTGGTCGCGACACCACGAGGCTTCAAATAAAGTGATAAAGTTTTAAAAAGTGTGTTATAACGAGAGCTTACTGTATGTACATCCTACGTGAACATGGATCTTCGTATGAAGCAGCACTTGCTGTATAGCTTCTGTTGTTGAAGATTTTGATGATATTTTGACATTTCAATGCCCACATGGACATCATAATCAGCACATGAACGACGATTTTAAAAGGATTCCTGATCTCGTTTGGTTCTTTGACAGGACCTGGACAGTGTTTTCTTTATGCAGCAGTGATGACGCCAGTACAGATACTGAAATGCCCAACTTTAATGTTGTTTTCACATCGCATGTCAAGCTGGTGCACCTTATCAATATAACAACCTGAACCGGACTGAGCCTTTCAGGCTACCGGCACAGTTTCAGAACTATAAAATTCCATACGTGATTCAGAATTCAAGCTGAATATACCCTTATTTGCTTTGGTGCTCGAAGAACCTGAGTACATACTCCTAATCCTAGTACGGCTCGCGTCAAAGTTAACTTGAACAACTCCAGCTTCGGCATGCGAATCAGGGAAGAGAGCCACCCTGGCCGCACCTAGCAGGAAAGAAATGCCTTCGTAGCGAGGGTCTCCCCCTTCGCCCCTCCGCCTTAATTAGCGCCTTAAGTTATTTCTGCTAAGCACCACCAGGGTCCGCATGCCGGAATGACGTTCAACTTAACTCTGATGCGAGCTGTACCTTCCGCCTTACACGGCCGGAAAGACGGGAAGCACTTTACTAACAAAGAAAACACAATGGGTACAGGTTGAATAGGGTGAAATGTCTCTTGACCTTTGTTGAACCTTAAATAAGTACATAAATAAAATAATAAATAAATAAAATAAATAACCCTCACCCAAAATCCCCAGTGGGCTGCCGCACCACGGTGAGTACACGCGGCGGTAGGCAGTGCGCGTCTGTCTTGACACTCGGAAGCACCAGGTTCAGCTTGGCTCGTTTCTTTTCTTCCTGGACCTTTCCCGAGGGACTTCTCGATGACGACTGCACCATAAGCGTAGCAGACCGCGGCGTCGGCCTCTCGGGAGGCTTGCTCTTGGGTGCACTGAGGGTCCTGGCCACGCCGAACTTCTTGGGTGGAACGGGTGGTGGCTTTTTGGTGACACCATTGAAAGGTGCAGTGACGCCCTGTTCGTGAGAAGAAGCTTGGGAGTTGCTCCCGCCTGCGACATGTTCTTCCGCTATCGGTGAAGTCAAACTACTGCCAAACTGGGTCTGCACAGTGAAAACAAATAGGCACATGAGACACTGCAGAGCCATGAGGATGTAGTAGGACCTGTTTATAGTAAACTGGCTGGGACTCATGGATAATTTTACTATGTCAGGAGCTTTATTACATCAGGTGTAGTTTTAAAGGAGTCATCAGTGGAGTAGGACAAGTCATTGAGATATTTATTACGGTGCTATGTGCAAATAGGAACTCTGCAGTGTTAGGAAAATGCTTTATAAAGGTTTAAAAAAATTACGTAATTGAAGCCTGCCGTGCCGTAGACTTTGTATACATCGCATAAAAGTTCTCCAGGCTTGTCGTATGTGCATAGTGTCCCTCGTTCACATCAGCAGAAATGGTGCGAGAAAAAGTGCACAAAATTGGGAAGAAACTAAGAACTACCTCACCCATGCAGCTGTTACCCGCTATGCACTTCCGCCTCACATCAAGTGGATGGACGCTATTGGCTGTTCCCTTTCCACAGCGACACACACACACAAAATAATAATAATAATAATACACATGTGGCAAACAACATCCCCAGCGACATCGACATGACAAGATGGTGGGATCCGACCCACCAAAACCCACATTCTGAGTGTCTGTTCTTTACTATAAGCGGCATCCTGGAATTTCTCTGTTTACTATATCAGAAAATTAAACCGTTGGGTCTATAGGAATTCAGTCAGGACCACAGTTCTCTAGCAGAGTTTTACTAAAAGCAGAGTTACTACAACGAGGTTCTACTGTATTACGCAGTGTTTTATTGTGATGCAATGAACTGGACATACACCTGAAATTTCTGATCCATGCGCCACCGTAGTGTAGCTCGTGGTTCGATGTGAGGTGGTCGGAAAATGTGCACAACCCTTCGCTACATGCTTAGAAGAAGTTGAGGCCTGACATCATTGGCATTGACCTGGTGAAACCTGTTTTTACTGCCAACTGTAATCGCTGTCACTTCTGATTGGACCCGGTAAAAACATGAGAACTTGTCTTGTCACTGCCTGTTCCAGTTTTGGTGTGCTGTTCTTCTCAGATTTTTTTCTCTCTCTCTGTCTCTTCCACACAAAGTTGAACTGACTCTTTCAAATCGTACCACCAGATTTTACTCAGCTTCCAACATAAAACATGATTTTAACCCCCCTGGTTTGGAAAGAATGTAAAACCTGATCATACAAGTGTCTACCCATGTACGATGAACTTTGAATAAAAATATAACAAGATGTAAGCAGTTATCCAAAAACATCAACTAATAAAACTTTTTATGTGCTACCCTAAACAGAGTGCAACTAAGCCAAAATTTAGAAAAATGGTAGACTCCGGTTCAGTAAAAGAAAATGCTGAGCCATTTACGTAGCTATTCATGCATAGCTGCAAAAGTCATACAATACACTGATATTTTAAATGCCTGAGCAAACATATTTTTCGACATATACTATGGATACACGGGTGTTAGCCGATACGATTATTTGCGAAGTCCCCATTTTATCTCGGAACGGCTGGATCACGCATGCAAGGTCGAGCCGTATCGCCACCGGTCGTCAGTCTTTAAGGATTCATTTTTCGTGCGAACCATATCAGAATGGAATGGCCTTCCACGGGACCTAGTTGCCACCAACAGTAGAAACAGGTTCTCCATGAAGCTTTGTTTATTTATGTCTGAATCTTCCTGATACTTAGAAAGCACTGAGTTTTTGTTAGCTAGATATAGTGATTGACATTTTTGTATCAGCTGTATTTCCCTCTCCCCTACACAATTCCACAGTAAGTGGAGAAGTAGGGTAGTTTGAATAAAAAAAAACAAAAAAAAAACAGGACAGCTGTTTGAAATGATGCACAGTTTCATGAACAGTCTAAGTACTGGTAGTAGCGATGGGAGGTAAAAAATGTGAGACAGGTGTAGCATGAGCAGGCTATGAGATAATACACAGGGTGTTTCACCTAACATGTATTTTGGTAAACCACAGTGAGCCACTCATCTGAAATACCACAGTTACCACGGCGGTGTGTATGAGTCGACCTTTTTCAACACAGAAATGCAACATACCTTCTTGCAGTAGACTATCGGTCAAGATACTTCGAGATCTTAATGAAATGCTACAAATCCAACATGCACTTTCTGCTTCTGATGAAAAAAATGTTATGTTGCCTCCGAAAACTTTGGAGTTCCATTCAGAAAATTCGGTTTCTCGTGACTTAAAACTGATAAAAGTGCTCAGAAGTCATTGCAAAGGCTTGCCTAGGGTAGATAGTGTTGACCTCATAATTTTCAGACAGGAAGCTCCTTCAATGTAATTTTAGCATTCTAGGTGGAACGGCATGCATAAATATGGCATTGTGTTTTAGGGTTAAACTCTGCAAAACCTGTTTTTTTACTCCCCGATTCGTACATTGTCACTTGGGGTGAAACCCCCAAACCCCACATGAATACTAACCTGGCAAAGTGCCAATTGAGCCACCAACAGAGGTGCTGGTGAACACAAGCACTGCATGTTCCCAATAGACATTTCACATCTCATGTTCATTTACAATGAGAGAAGCACACTTTCTGTTTTCCACCTGAGGACCTGCTTTGTTAGCCATATCGACAGATTTTATCTTGTTTTTTACGGTTCCTGAAATAACATCCGATTTTTGCCTCCCCTAGTTTTCCGAAAGCATAAGACCCAAAAACACAAGGCCCTATGTATAAATAAAGAGCAATAGACAGATAATAAATAGGTAACAATAAATAAGAGCAAGGTGCAGATGTTACCTGTCAAAAGCATCCACTATTTATGCTGCACTATTAAGAGGCCCGACGCAAAGGAAATATTGGTAGCGTGAAGTTAAAAGGAGAAGGCAACAAATTACACTTGCCTGAATCGGAGCAGAAATTACGAGGTTCCTTCGGCGAGTGTCAGACCCAGCTGACTTGCCCTGGGCCTTTTTCTCCTCTCTTCTCTTCCCTTTATCATCTTTCTCCTTTTCTTTCGCTTTCTTCCACGGAAACATGATGGATGCGGATCATGGGTACACGACAGTGTGTCACCTATGACCGACAGAAACGAACTGTAAATTGTAGGAGGTAAAAGGCCCGTGAAAATGGCATTTCCAACAGATGTACGCAGATGCGGTTATGTCCTCTAATCAGCACTGACATCCGCGAATATCTCGGTTTGCGGGTAGAAATCTAACGCTTTGAAATCTGCGCGTATGAGACGCGGTTAAGACCATGCTCCTCTACGGCGTGCACGTGTGTCCGCGTGTCATCCGCAAACATGAATTAGACTCCGCCGACGTCCCCCAGGGGGAGCCACAATTCAGAGCACGCAGTGAATCTGGAATGGAGTCGAAGTGTGCTATCTCTAGCATTGCTGTGTCTTTAACCTACTGTTATTGGACAACTGTGGATGACGATGTTCCTGAAAAAGTTTGTACGCTGAAGAGCGAAAACATTTGTAACATGACATCCTCGTCATGCTGATGTTTTCCTACGAATGCAGCGACCACGCATGTGCGGACACATTCAATATCCACGCAGGTGCGAATACATCTATTTCAACCAGCGTGGTTGCAGATCGATTGCAGATGTTGTTCGATGTTTAAATATGTGATTACAAAATGTGTTTGACGTTTGGTTACATATCTCCATGGTCGAAATCTGTAACCCAACAAAATTTCGCTGATGTTTTCTCAGAACAAATCTCAACGTGCTCTCTATGTTGTAATGCCCCGTTTTGGGCATGCAAATGTTTTGCCCAGCAAAAATGGTTCGCGGTGGAAAGAAGTTCATGAACTATTGAAGTCGTTGCTGTCGTATGGTGTTCTCATATTTGTAGTACCTTGGTCATTCCTTTTGTAGGCGTCATCATTTGAAAGTTGGCTTCACCTCATTATAGAAACAGGGCAAGGCAAGCTGCCACAGCCGCACTAAACTAAGCTAAAACTAAACCGACCAGTTTATAATGCCTTAGGTTAGTTTGGTGATAGGTTAGGTTAGGTTAGGTTAGTGCGGCTGTGGCAGCTTGGCTTCCCTCCCCGAATCCCTTTCGATAATGAGGTGAAGCCAACTTTCAAATGGTGAAGCCTACCATTCCTCCCTAGTCGGTTAACACGAACTGTGCGAAAGTTTAGCAACACAAGAAAAGTGTTGCCTAACATTTCCTTTTAGCTTTAGGAAGCATGAATTTTTGAACTCTCCTGCTTTTATTATCATTATCAGTACTAATCATTCGGGGTTTGTGCCGCATGAGTCAATGACAGGTCAGTTATGGCCAAGGCATTTAGGTGGATGAACCAGCACAGTTCCTCAGTCCACGTGACCGGTTCTCCCAATTTACTGTTGTACAGACGTGAGTTGAAATCTCACACGTGGTATATGCACTTTCATACTGTTGACTATGCCACGGTAACAGTTAGCAGATAAGTTCAGAAGTTCACCGTGCTCATTGGAGGCGTGGCGCGCATGAAACGCCCAAGACAAGTACTACATTCCAAAAAAATCTTCCTTGCCGTGCAACCTCATCAAGGGACACAGCATAACATTGGCACAGCGGAGCGGAATCAAGGCGTTGTAACGGAAATGACAGAGTGAATCCCGGTGTGAGCACACTTATTGCTGTTAATTCAGTGAGAGCTTCTTTTTTTGGACAGAAGCCGGAACCAGACTCCAGCTAAATTGCTTAAGCTCTCCTGACAGAAAATAAAATAAAAATTGCTCCTAAAAATAACAGCCTGTAGGAAGTTTATAAACACTTACGAAGTGTCGACCTCCTATAAACAAACATACACCGTCGCCATCTTGTATGACGTTAAAAAGTTGGACCCAGAGACACCTATCGTAGACTTTATAACTATAACACTACACATTTTGTATGTCATGTTATGTACATTGCAATGTATTACGTCAGAGTCATATATCACGGCCACGACACCACGACAGTTAAAGAAGCAAGAGAGGACCAAACCAGTCACCTCACGAAAGAACTTCTAGGGAAAGTGAAACCGAAACTTCACGATAACACACACTTTTTCCATCTTACTTGCGCACTAGTGTTGCTTTACCCTGTTGCTTACCCTTCGGCATCACTTCACCTCCCCACACACACATCACGGCACCATTATTGTTGTTAGAGAGTGCCTGCTCTCAAGTTTTTAGGGAGAGGGAAGTAAAACTTTTTGAAATGTGACGTGGGCAAGCATTGCGCTTGTTCGATTTTAAGATGGCAAGACAAACTTGTCCATCCGCGAGCCCGCTTTTAATTTGAGGGCGAAAGCAGTAATATAGCACAAAACAAGCCAAATTCACAAACCATTCTCCCATCACTATATCTTGCAGTCGAGGGAAGGGCTACCTTTGCTACCTTCGAATCCCACCAGTTGTAGGAAAACTAGATACAAGAGTTCTTCAACAGCCTTTTTATTTCACAAACTACCAGTCATGACATGGCACCTTGGTCATATTTAAAACAATTTGCGTAAAAAATCCTGCATTATTGCACATCTGGTAAAAGGTCCCATGAGGGTATGATGAATGTAATGACAAAATTACAATGATTTTAAACAGAAATCTCAAGTCAGGTCCTTTGACAACGTAATTACTTGGATAAATATAGCAGGTACTTTTACAACTTAAAACAAAGTATTTACAATAGAACAACAATCTATACAAAACTCAGCTTCTCCAGGCACTGCAGATAGGGGTTGTTACTGTACTGATATGGTACGTCGTATTGCGCTCTACTGTTGAATGCCAGTGTCCTGTTGTTCATTGGCAGTGGGTAGGACTGGACAGGGTGCTGGCTCTGAGTATGAGCTTGTGAATAGTGAGAGTAGTCATAGTTCCCAACACCGTACTGCCGCCTACTACTCTGGGCAAGCGCGGCTTGCTCACGTGCAGCACTAGACATTGCACTGTTGTGTGCATAGGCAGCATGCTGGAATGCAGCACTAGACGCTGCACTGTTCAAAGAAAGTGGCGTGCTACTCTGAGCAGCAGTAGCTTGCTGGTACGCGACGGTAGGTGGGACACTGTAAGGCACTGCACAGTTCATGGTTGATGATGAGGCACTCTTGTGAGCAGGGTAAGCCTGCTGGAATGAAACACTCGATGAAAGAGCACAGGGCTCTCCCCTGTTCAAGGAATGTTCCACGGAGATGTGGCCGCCGTGCCAGGGTACACTTGTAGATTGAGGTGCAGCACACGAGGAGCCTGGAGGTCTGCTGGGATCGTGGGATGGCTTTCTGGGCCGGACCATTGCTTTTGGAATCTTTTCCATATTCCTTTTTTTCCCCATGCATGCATGGGTCGTTTCTTCAGTCTGTGATCCCACGGTCTTGTGAAGCCTCTTCGTCGGTGCCTTGTTCGTCTGTACACACGGCTGTGCCTCCGGTTTTCCTGGTGGCTGGGCACCGCGCGCACACTCCTCTGGCTTTGGCCTCAGAGGGGATGCTATTGGTATTTCAGGTGAGTGATCATTCAGCAGTTGCTCCAGGGGAAGAGACCTGCAAAAGGGTTTATCTGATCAGAACACCAATACATTTACCAGTAACAGAAGCATTTTTATGCAAGTGCTCTAGTGGCCTGTGGCACTAACGACTTTAGTTGAATTAAGTCAGATTTTTTTTTTCTCACCAGATCTGGGCAGTGTCAGTGCTACAATTTTTTCCTGTAACTATTCCCTGCAACCCATCTAGTGTACAATCTTTGTGCCTTGTGCAGTCAATTAAATGTAATTTCAGCAATTCAATCCAATCAAGCTCTGCTCTTCGTGCCACATACAAAAACAAAAATTTTGGAGGGTCATTGCACTATTCCTTCAAGAGTGCAACAGCCATTTCAGCACAAGAAAAAAAAAAAAGAAAATGTGTACCATTACAAGCAAAGCTGGCAACTAAATACAAGAGTGCTTACATTGCACTGTAGATACAACTTACTTCAATATGCTGTTACTGAAGACCCCTTGGAGGATCTCATCCAACCCCTTGGACACTTCGCTGTTGCTCAGAGCCGTAGAGTCCAGATCGGCACTGGTGTCACACATAGTCCCACTCGTTGTGAACGCCGGCTCCAAAACGGCTGTAGGAGTTTCCGTGGCTTTATTTGACTGTTCATCTTGGCGCGGTTGCGGCTTCGGAAGACCCTCGAAGAGTGTGAAGATGCGCAATCCCAATGACGAGGCTTTCATAGTGTCTTCGCATCCAGTTTTTTCAGTGATGGCTTGAATTAAATCCATGATCCTCTTCAGGGACAAAAAGCCATGAGGAACTAAGGCACTCACAAGTGCAGACCTCATTTCGGTGTCACAATTCTCGAGCAAGTCGAAGACTTTATCGATGCAGTCCACATACTTTTGCATTAACGCGTCCGCAGCTTTGGTGCCGACGTTGTCTTCGGGCCAATAGTAGAGATTGGCCAGTAACTCGCTTGGATAAGGTTCTGTAGAGGTATTGGGCATGTAATCACCAGTTGCTACATGAGCTACAGCGTTCTCAGTGGCCCCAGCTGCAGGGGCTCCTGAGGCGCTACTAGAAGGTCCCTGTAGAAAGTCACTTTTTTGGTCACAGATGGTTGGTGTCACATCATCAGAAACATCATCTGCTTCAGATTTGATGCTGAGAACAACATCCTCAGGTGCTGCAACATCAGAATTATTGCCTGCTTCCAATTCGGTGCCACAAACCTTCTCCTTTGGTGCCCCATCATCAGATGCGTCGTCTGCTTCGGATTCAGTGCTGCAAACGACTTCCTTCACAGTTCTTGCACGTATTACACTTAGCGTCTCGTCCAAGTCGGAGGCCTCGCTGCCAAGGGTGACCGACAGCATGCCCGACTCAATGGACAGAGAAAACGGCACGTTCCTCTGAGGGCTCTGAGGTGTGTCCTGTTCACATGCTTCATCACTGCTCAGGTCGTCGATAACAATGACCTCCACAGGGCCCTTTTCCACCACTACGACGTCAGAGTCCTGCTCACCAGGCGCAGGAGATGCACCACCCGAAGGCTTGGAGACATCTGCAGTGTCCGTACAAGGTAAATCCTCAATAACGATCCACTCTGGCTCGGAATCGTAATCAGATGCAATGCCTTGTGTGTCAGCGTCATCCCCGCAGTCGTCCGAGGCGTCAGTTCTCTCTTCCGTTCCTGGCAGCGTCGACGCAGTCTTGTCCTCCTGCCCCTTCACACTTGACCAGATTTCACTGTAAGGCGTGGTTTCTTTGGATTCATCACAAACATCTCCGCTACCTGGTACGATATGAGACTCTGCCAGGGTGTGTTGCGAGGACACGCTTCCATTTCTAGAACTGTTAGACTTTGCAGAAGACACATTGATATTGCTGGAGGTTGCACCCTCCTCACAAACACCGTAAGTCGCACTTTGAGTGGGCCCGTCACTAGAACTCTGTGCGACAGCTGGGGTGCTGATCGCAGGCAAGGCCTTTGGAGCCCCCGTGTTGCCAGAGGGCAGAGCAGTTCCCTTCTTTACTTTCTTTCTCCTCTTCCGCTGCTTCTCTTTCTTCTTGGCTTCTTTCTGTGCTTTTGCTTTGCTACGCCTTGTTTCCTTCGCTCGAGTCTTTTTCTCAAATGGTTTCGTAGGCAGCTGCACTGCAGCACCCATCTTGCGGTCTTTACTAGGACTTGTCCTGAGGATTGCCTGTTCGTTTGTGATGTCCTTGTTAAGACGACAAGCAACACAAGTGCCATCACTGGACGAGTCCGACGCGTACCTCCGTTTACACTCCTTACACAGTAGGCGTTTCTGTGTCGGGTGCTCCTGGTAAAAACACCTTGGACCAAGGAACTGTTTGTGGTTGGGGGTGTGCATCGAAGCTTGGTGGTAGGGCAATGAAGGTGTCGACGGGGACTTTGTAAGGCCCTTACTCTGCATCTGATGAACAGCCCTCTCTGGACTTGCATCGAGGCTTCGTTTGCGGACGGGAGGTCCGTGAGTTTTGTCCATGTCCTCTAGTATTCTGTCCAATGGCAGTGTCTTCACCGGAGTCCTCGGAAACTTGGCAGGCTGCTTCGAAGGAGTTTGTGGAGACAACTGTACTGGACGCTTGGGTGAATCTGGCGACTTTTGGCTGTCGGAGTCACTGGAAAGTCTTCTAGTCTGGAAGACTGGAGACGAGGCTTCAAGATGTGCAGGCTCTGCCCTCTTCTTTGGTATTCTATAGTTGGCCAGAGGTTTCCCAATTGCTCCTATGGCTGGCAGCACGTTTCTTGGAGCTTCTGACAAGGGTTCAGCAAGGGTTAGCTTCTTCATGCTTTCAGCTTTCTTCGCCTTTACAATCCGCAACGTGTTGAGGATTTTTTCTGTCTGTGCCACAGCTTCCTTTGAAGCTGCAGCAGGTCCTGGAGGCGGAGCCTTGGGGAGCTTGATCTTTTTAGGCTTAGTAACAGTGCACGTCTGCTTCATCGCTACAGGTACCACAGGTAGATGCATGGCCCACCTCTTCCTCTGAAGATGAGTCTTGTCCTCCGGAGGTAGGTGTTGTAACCTGGAAAAAAGTAAACAGGCAATTGTTTAGGAGCATGAAAACCTGAATGAACATGCAGGACACACATGAAAGGCACTCAAGATCATGCACTACAGCCATCCTTGGTCAACAGTCAGCAATCACGCAGTACTCAAGATTGGGGACTCAATCCCAGTCGAGGACAGTGGGAATGAAACATTGCTTCAAGCACTGGGTGTCAGATTTTCGGAGCACTCTTAAAGGACCACAGGTGGCCAGAACTATGCAAGGTCCTGCCCTGCAGCACATGCTGGAGATCCTCAAACAAGCAAGAACTCAGTGGTGTGGACAAGGGTGGTGCTTTCAGGGGTCCAAACCTTTGGTAGTGCATTTGCGAGGCTCAAAACGAGCTGACGTCCTCCTCTCCCTGCACAATTCCGATAGAATCCCTCGCAAAATACTTGTCTATGGTGCTTACACAACTTACATACACATCCACTAACAATCATTATCACCAAACACAAAACGCTCATGGAAAGCGTCGGGCCTGCGAAAAGACAGTAGGCGAAGAACGCCGAAAACGATGTCTTAAGGAGATAATACCCAACGTTGGAAGGACGACATTATGCCATCTGCCCAAGCTCATCATCTAAAATCCATGCAGGGCTTCCACACACTTCGAGGTTCATGAAGAGAATGAGCGAAGGGTCCCGTAACGACAGCTACTGGCATCTTCACGCCCTTATTCGCAGACGAAAAGCGCCAGGGAACGCTAGAACTGCAACGGAATGGCGCGTGCTCCTCGCGCAAGCCTCGTGCTGGTTTATGATTCGTCGCTCTCGTCCTCGTCTTTCACGCGCAGGTTATTGTGCTAATAAAAAGTGTACAAACAAATTTTTCGCGTAAAGCGTGCACTTCCAACGGTACCTCATTCTGCTGTGTCCGGGACCCTTTTTACAATGCGTAGCGCGCGCGTTATGCAACTGAAAATACGGTATCTTCCGTGCTCGCGCATGACTTGCATCCAACGAGAGACATTCGTGCTGAAAACTTCGAGATTGAAGAACACAGAAGACAACGCAACACGCAAACATGCACGTGCGCCACAGCTACGATGCTGTGTGACACAGAAAGTGGCAGAAATCAAACTTCGATCTCAAAGAAACAGGCATTTTTCCTTTTTGCGTCTGCGTACGCGGTTCCTTCACGTGAAGCTAAGCAAAGTCGCGACACAGCGCAGTGCATACCGAAACTACACTTGCGTCTCGCCACAAGATACCCATAATTCAACTCCCTGGCACGCATTCCCTACTCTCCCAAATGACCCTTTTGAATTCAAATGCGAAGAAGCCGAAATCGCAAATACGAAATCAAACCGCGAATAAATATCACACACACACATACAAAATAAAAAGAAGGGAAAAGACAGGGACCACTGGAAGAAGAATCAATTCGCAAACCAATATAATAATAGTAATTTTGGAAACTAAGTCACTGATTGAGACGTCCGCCTCACCTCAACTTCCCGTTCGCTCCTGGCGGCACTACCATGTCGTCTGCCAACTCACTGAAAAACTGAACCACTGAACGACCGAAAGAGGTGTCTTCCCGTAAATCTTCGCACAGTGTTGTGATCACCCGAGGTTACAAAGCGCCTTCTCACGGTCCAGAAACCCTCTCGGAACAAATGGAATCCGAAGCGAGCTGTGAAAAGGGGTCAAGCTGTCCCGACGCCTTGGCGCCGTCGTTGTTCCAGGTGCAAGCATATCAGTGGTCAAGGTATCAGCAGGGGAGAACTCTTCGGCTCAAACAATTGTTCTTGCCTGAGGCCCTTTTCCGCATACTACCGTCGGGAAAATTTAGAAGGGAGAGTGGATACTTCCGCCATTTGGGAATAGCAGTTTCAAGGACGCGAGGGCAGGGGGGACAAAAGGATAACTTGAGGGAGGACTGCAGAGCAGAAAGACTGCCGGCGTAGAAGCGATTTTTGAACATGGCACCCTACGACTTCTGCCACCCCCAGACTAAGCCCTATAGCCCGCCCCACCTCCCCCAAAAAAAGAGCACTATAAAGTGCTATGTTGAACAAGAGAGAAACTGATGTTCTGAGGCTGGACCGGTAGAGCCCTGGACCGGTAATCCAGAAGATGTGGGTTCGATCCCTACAGCTGGCTAACCTTTTCAGTGACTTTCATCTTTCAAAGTGCCATGTGTTCTCCACCGTTGCACGCAGAAATAAAGTGATCGAAATCCCCGTTGCAAAATATACCACTGTAAATTAAGTGTTATCTGACTATAAAAATGCACAGTCGCGCGGAAAACTGTCAACAGCACACTTTGAATAACTTTACATTCAAATGCAAACACAAAACTTCGACTACCCCAACAATAAAGTAACCGTTCGCTAAACCGACTTGGACAGATATCGAAAATTCGTGAATTTGAGTGGTTAAATGGGGATATTGCGTATTTAAACACGGCATATCATCTTACGAAGCAATCGAACGTTCCCGTTGACTTTCCTTGTTTCGAGAACGTGAATTTCGAGATCTGGGATTTCGCAAAGGGGAATATCGAGGTCCTCCCACCATACTTCCGAATGACATCGCCCTTGATATTTTTTTTTCTTTAAACGGGAGGCGTACGCCTTTTTTGTACCACTTATGCAGTACAAAAAAAGGTGTACGCCTCCCGCTTTCAACAAATCAGGGGCGCGAACGATGTCATCCGGGATGATCACCATGTAAAATTGACAAGGAAGTTTTAAGTTCGCGTTGTTTGCGGCGGAAATAGTAAAATATCGACCGCCCATAATACAAAAAGTAAATAGGACCGCAATACACCACCGGCGTCCTCTATGATATTCCCCTCACTTATGGAGATCTTATATGGGACAATCCGAGAAAGACACATTAACACCCGAATTAACGAACACAAAAACTGTACATAAAATTTTTCACGTTCGCGGGAAACATAGGACTACATTTCAGAGAACGCACACGTCAGGCAGAATTCGGTGGAACGGAGATAAAAATGCGATCACACAGGAAATGAGATAGAGAGATAGGAGAGCCGTTTTTGATTTATAAAGGGAGCGATACTTGTTATCAGCATATCGTCTCCAGCCTTGACTAAGAAGAAACTACTTTTCTTTTCTTTTTTCTATGCTTAAATACTGGAGTTAGGGTCAGTAAGAAAGTGGCCCCTTATGTATGTGTTCATGTTCTTGTGTCCGTCCGCATATTTTAGCGCTACCAAAGAAGTTTCGGCGTTGGTTCTTCTTCTTCTTTTTTTTTTTTTTTTCATATCTTTGTTTGGCATTTCTCCCCGCGCGACTGTGCATCATAGGCAGTCTATTTTCAGTCGGAGGACTACGAGACGTTTAGTTTCCAGCAGTTTATTTTGCAACGGGGATTTCGATCGCGTTATTTCGAGCAACCGGTCGGTTTGTAAGTTTGTCTCACCTACGCGCATTGCGGGAGCCCGTGCTCTGCAAGCTGATTTCACCTAAAACTCCGGTGTGTTCAGTAAAGCGTGCTTTACGGACCCACCGCGCTTCCCAAACCGAGAGTCGCCAAACATCGCGCTACTTCAAACCATATGAGTGAAAGTATATTCAGTCAGCATTGCGCAGCGCTGTCATGCACGAACTTATCGTACTACTGGCACGCTAAAGCGGCTCCATCACCAGTCACAAAGTGCAAGGAAGCACCTAAAGTCCATCGACATGCACGTATCCGGAAGTCACACATCGTCTTGATGAGACATGACACGCTGGACGTAATAGGGAGTTTTAGGAAACCGTTGATAACGTGGCTTGCGTCGAACCGTATCAACCGGAGCCAATCAGCGGATAAGATTCTGGGTCACACACGACTGCCATTGCTTCCGATAGGCACGATAACTTCACCAACGGTTTTCGAAAACTGCCTAATAACATGAAGTCGGGTTGACTTACGTCAAGTCAGCCAGCTCGTCGAACGGGTCCGCGTCTGTCTGCAAACAACTCCGGTCCACTCACACAATAATGACGACATTCTGACAGGACATGAGCAGGCACTGAACCGACAAACACATTGCTTTTAACGCCATAGCCAAGCCACGCCTTCTACTCGGATTGGTTCCCTTTGTGGTCGTTAAATATCCTACCAAAACGCCATTTGTTGCTCACCGATTGTTTTCATTTCCATATCGCTGCAGCCCTCGATAGGCCCCCTCTGATTGCTGTTCATCGTGCTATAAAAGCAAAGCGGTTTCGTCCAATAAAGTTCTTATCAGTCCAGTGCGCCTACTTCTATCGTGTCGGTTGAGTTTCCTCTGCGCTGGGGGTTCTTATCGAGTTTAGAAATGAGGTATCAAACCGCCGGGTTTCTAACTTTATTTAATGTTCTGCCAGCATGTATTGGATATGAGAGCGCGAACTTCTTCATAAAGATGGCGCTAGGCGCCAGTCTGCCACGTGGCTTGAGAGGAGGAGGGAGGGAGGGGAACCCCCAAGTGTTTATGTTGAAGCACCTACATATCATATATTGCGTATTAAATTCTCAAAAGAGGGGGCTGCCGAGGAGTAAAAAGGCTTGCAAGGCCACTTTTGTTTGTTTCTATTTGTGCAAGTACTGAGTCATTAAACACATGCGAGGATGATGAAAGGCTATGCAAACATTCGGATTTGTCGAATACCGAAGCGAGTACCGGTATGTGTTGGAATTCTGAGTCGAATATATGGTATTCCCTATACGAACTGAGGTTGTAACCAGGGGCTGAAACCGAAACGAATATTGCTTCCGTTATGGTTACGGTTCAGTGTCAGAACTCAGAGCGGTTACGGTTAAGGTAGTCGTCGTTTTAATATTTGCGGTTACCAAACAGTGGAACCGGTATTCTTTTTTTTTTTCTCTCTCTCTCTCTCTCTAGGATGTATCTGCAGGCTGCGTGGATGTCGCAAAATGAGCTACAAAGTGCAAACCGGTATAAATGAGCATAATTTATCTGTTACGCTCCGAAACGATGGTGGTGCCATCTGCCATGTCAAAGAAATAGTGAACTCTTTTTTTTTTCGACGCACCTTTGCCGTTGGCGACATTCCCCGTAAAATTATTTGTTGTGGTCTGGGTATTACCTCGTGTACATTCATTTCGCTCGAGCTGTAACGAGCTACAAGGCAAGAAAAACTGCGTGCGTTCAGCAAACAGACGTGGAAACAAGCAACGTGCAACGCTTGGATTTTAAACGATCACAATAATACAGTTCATAGCACATAAGGGACCTACGCAATACGTGTCATAGGATGCGTATGTCATGCCAATTATGTGTCCAAGTGCATAGCGTGGTACGTTGTCTACACAACTTCTGAATGAAGAACACGTGACGAAGCGATCTACTTTAACAGAAGCGCGTACTAGCGCCACTAATCACCGCTTGTAAAGCGATACAAATATCGCATCCAAAGTTGTGCGCGTTCACGCTTGAACCGATTCATATATGAACCGGTAACCGAAATCACATTTTTCGGAAATGGCCCCGGAAAAAATGGTCCCATCCCAGTCGCGCGCGGGAGACTGCCAACGGCGAACTCAGACTAACGTGGACATATAAATAAATGTAATAAAATAAGCATAAAAATCACGTGGTATTTTCGGGTTTCGGAAGCCAGGAAAAAAAAAAAAAACTGCACGCAAAGCGTATGCCGTAGGAAACATTTTGCGATGGGTATTTCTCGACACGCTCTACAACTTTCTAATTCACGTCTGAACGCTAGGACGAACAATTAAAAACTAGCTAACTGCGCCTAATTAATTAATGGGTCATCATGAAGAAAACATTCAGGAGACTAGAACACTCGATTCCGCACAACATTCTGCAGTTTTCATTCGCCCATGACGCACCGTTATACTTTGTTTTTTGTTTTGTTTTCTGTTTTTTCGACCCCGGTGCATGTTAGCCCGACTATGTCCCAGTGTAATCCGAATTCTTGTTCCTCCTGGCATATTTATCCTTCGAACACTTCCGTGCTCTTTTAAATGGATTCGAACAGGCCTAGACTAAAGAATATCGAACGCGTTTTACAACAGGACACCTCCACTTGCTAGACATCGCGCAATGGTATACCAGCTTGACGATTCTATTATGGAGAAGCTTCCAGACGGAGGCCAAAGAGGAGAACGGGATTAACGGGAGGCCCAAGGAGTACCTTTAGACCCTTTAGAACCTTTAGAAGGCCAACCTCATTTCGCCGGTGGGAATGAGGACGCTACGCCTGGTCCACCAGAGGGACCGTGGGCCGATCCCTGGAACGATAACTCTTTTGAAACGGAGACGAGGAGCCAAGACACAAAAAGACGGCACTGCTGGACAGGCTCAGTGACGCAGTAACTAATAACTCTTTGTTTACGTTCTCAGAAGTGAGCGTGGCGCACAAACCACCGCTCGTCTTGGACGTAATTATTGCGTATTTAATTGGTATAATATCTTAAACTGGATTATGTTTAAAAGAAAGCGCGATTGGTGCGGGACCTTTTATGCATCGATGTAATCAAAACGTATTGCACGCAAACTGCTTTAAAAAAAGCACTCTGATATCATGCCTTCTAAAGTCGAGGAGCGCACGTAAGAGTGAAAACCACACTAGAAATGACATAAAATAAAGTGTGTGTTACTTTGTATTCTTTTTGAGTGTACCTCGAAATAAAGTGATCGAAATCCCCGCTGCACAATAAACTACGGGAAATAAAAGTTATTTGACTATAAAATGCATAGTCGCGCGCGGGAAATTACCAACAGCAAACGCCGTTAGGTCGAAGGTCGTTTGAACGAACGCGGGACATTTGGTCGAGAGCCATTTGATCGAAACGGCAGCAGTCGTTTGATCGTTTTTTTTTCTGTTTTTTTTTATTGGTTCCCCTGAGCGTTGAAGAAGCAGCAGCAGCATAAAAAGAAACTAAGCTGCAGTTCTAAATGCCGTTATCCTAAGGAACATTTCATTGTGTGTAATCCGCTTGCCCGTAAACACATTCCTCGTGCAAACCCACCTTTTTGCTTCCAAAAAGCGGTCCCAGCCTCCAAGGGCCTGAGTTATTCACCCGTTCGAAAACCTGATAGGTTTTCCCCCTCTGACACATAGCGACTAAACATGTCATTCGTCTCTTTCATCCCCAACCCTTTGGCAATTAATAATTGATCTCAAATAATAAATGTCATTTTTGGATAATTTATTCGCGTCGTATGTGGACAGATATTAACAATGTATTATTAATATTTGTATTGAACTGACTATTCAGTTTTAGATACGTCGAAATGGGGAAAAACAAAAAAACACTGTCACGGAGCCCGCGATGAGGGAATCACAAACGTAACGCATGAAAACGGTTAGGAGCCTAGCCGTTTTCACGTTACGTTTATTCAGTTTGTTTATTTACTTTGCGCCTGCGTGCAAGTGAATCTAAATTTATTTGTCGCAACAAACATTAACCGAATAAGTCCTTCGAAACCTATAGACAAGATAAGCCGGGCAGCACACCTTTGAATTTTCTCTCTCTCTCCCTCTCTTTTTTTTTTTATCGTGGATGTGCAGAGATCCCAGACTGCAGAGGCATACTCTAAGCAAGGTTGAACTTACGTTTTATTTGCTGTTAATTTAATATCTTTTGTTGTACCATGGCGAAATTTCCTTCTTAGTATCCTCAAACTTCGAGTGGCTTCCGCGCACATATGGGTCTATCCCATTAGAATTTTCCCTTTAAATTTTCCGGCAGCAATGAGAAGGATGCCCAGAGGAAGCACGGACTATCGGCTGTTCCCAACGTGAGAACACTTTCTTTAATATGTGTACTACCAGATGTGTAGTTCGTCGGATTCTTCCCCGCTTTTCTGTTCAGCTGTGTTGTTCGTAAATGACAAAAGTCTGAAAATAACCAGTGGTCTCCCCTCTTCAGCTGAAAAACGCAAAAAAAAAAAAGAAAGAGAGAAAGAAAAAAGCAGAGGACACTGATTGCCTGCTCCGTATGCTCGAGTCAAAAGTTACAGAAAAACAAGTGCGTACGACACACTCCACGGAGCTTTGAACTCCCTTCCAACAAACGTCTTTCGAACGAACGGCGTCGATCAAACGACTTTCGACCAAGTGGCGTTCGATCAAACGCCTCCGATCAAACGGCGTTCGACCAAATGAGCGGGCACCTTTGGACAGACATCGAAAACCCGTGAATAGTGATACTGTGTCTAAATAGTGATACCGTGTTTTTAAGCACGGCACCATATACCGTCTTATACTAAGCGAACGAGCATTCTCCCTGACTTTCCTTGTTTCGGGAACGGGAATTTCCAAATCGGGGATTTTGCGACCGGGAATATCGAGGTCCACCCTTCTTTTCCGTGTGCATGTAATGGGCAGAAGACCGATGCTCGAAAGGCCGAATAGTCAGAAGGTCGAACACCAAAGTAAATAGTAAAACGTAATTAGTAAAATCTTCGGGATGCGTTCTTGAAGCACACCATAATAAAAATATAAAAAAGCACCACTGTGGAGCGCATGCGCGTACATCTCGGCTGTAAATCCCCAATGCAAGATGAACTGCTGGAGATAAATGTACAGTCGCGCGCGGAAGAATGCCAGTAGAGAACCTAGACAAACCTGGACATGGAAATGCGAATATCGAACTTGGACTATAACCTAATAATAAACTAACCAACATGCTGTTTCGTCCTGGCCGGCCTGGTAAATGATGGCTTTCGTTCTCTTTCAAACGACTTGGGTCAGATATCGAAAACCCGTAAATTTGACTGGCTAAAAGGTGATGCCGGATTTTTAAACGCGGCGTATCATGATAATCTTACGGAACAATCGAGTTAGCATTCTCCTTGATGCTCCTTGTTTAGAAACCGCGAACTATTTCGAGATCGGGAATTTCGCAACCGGGAGACCCTCCCCAAAAATTTCGTCGCCATGACAATCAGAAAGTAGCCAATCTGGCGCAAAGTAGCCTAACCTGGCAACCCTGTCTGGCTTCAAGTCAGCGATAAAAGGCCATAAAAGTCGTAAGGAAAGGCAATATAGACAGGCACACTGTAACGGTAAATATTCGCACAAACAGGGGCCCTATGGGTTGACATCGCGAACTCAATTATTTTTCGTCGACCGGAGAGAAGAACTATTAAACTATTAAAAAAACTATTAACTACTAAAAAAAACGTGAGCACTTCTGCACTTACTTCCTCGAGTCTTCCGTGTCTTGCTTGCGGAAGAGTTTTAGAAGGCGATCTGTCCGCTCTCGGACAGCACGAACGCTGTATCCCTTGCATGTGAGACTGTTGACAGCGTCGGCGACACTCTGCCACTTGCTGGAGTCGTGATACGGATTGCGGCCGACAACTTCACGCAAAAGATACAGATCTTCCACCATTGAGAATCTCTTTATCTTCTGAGCGACTCCAGCTCCACTTTCGCTTGTACTACTTGCCACCATTTGCGTTTGCTGGATCTCGATCGAAACCGTGCTCCCCACGACTCGCTCACCGATTCGTAATGCGCGCGCGCAACACTCGAACCCGTCGCATGCTGTCACCGGCGCCGAGTGGTCACCTCTTTCCGAATCGCGTCGCAGCCCCCTAGCGGCACTTCGCCGAACCACTCTTGTCGCGCACACGACCTACTAGATTATAACGACCATGTCACAATCAGAAAACCCTATGAGGAGCCTGTCCGCACGACCCGCCAGGGGCGCTACTGATCGGCACAACACGATTGGACGATGGAAATTTGAATTCTGAACGCGCAGAAGCGTGTGTACGACTACCGTAGCAGACGACAGCGATAGCCCCTATGAAAACGCGTAGAATGATGATGATAATCAACCTCAGAATGAAACATCTGTGGAACGTCCACCGCTTGTACAGAAATACTAAGGTAAGCTGAAGTACAAGGTATTGTAGAAGTTGAGGAAGCAATAACTGGGACGATCAGAAGCGCCACCGCTACCTTCCAAAAATGCGGCGCATAGAAGGGGTGCGCCTGACAATGGTCGTTATAATCTAGTAGGTCGTGGTCGCGCACCAAAACGAACCCTCGAACGTGCAGAGCAGCCAATCACAAAACCTGTCCTGGAGCTCCGCCAGCCAGGTACCTTGTCTCATGAGCATGCGCCGCGGAGATGTGTTCTGCTGCCAGCGTTCGATCGTGTCTTCTGCGAACGTATCGTAGCTCATGCGGATGGGTGTCGTTTTACAGTTTCACACGGGTCGAGCCGCGGATGTGGGCGGCAGTAATTGTGTTCTCGGCTTATGTGCAAAGAAGTCGTCATGAAATCAGAGACGATTTTGTCCTACAATTGGCGTTCGCGTCATGATAGGACGCAAGTTGTATACCCGTTGTCGCACGGGAAACTGAAACCTCATTCGTTAATGCTGCGTAGAAGCTACAGAGCGAAAGAAAGCGTAATTTCGTAAATGATGGTAACGACCACTTTATGCTATAGCGATGCCTTATCACGTCCTCAGCCCAAAACGCGATCGCAGAGATTTTCTGTTTCTGAGGCATTGTGAAAAAATGTTATTGGAATCGATAACTTAGACATAATATTTATCTCTATGCAATATTCTTCTACGAAAAGAAAAAAGAAAAAAAAAGCACCTGAACATGGACGCGCGCGTTCCCGCTCAACTCCATCAACTCGCTCTGCAGCATGAAACGAGGAGGAGGAAGAAAAACGTCATCGAAATCGATAACTTAGACATAATATTTCTCTCTATGCAATATCCTTCTACGAAAAAAAAGAAAGAAAAAAAAAGCACCTGAACATCGACGCGCGCATTCCTGCTCAACTTCCTCAACTCCAGGAAGAAACGAGGAGGAAGAAAAACGTCATCGGTGACGTCATTACGGTTCCACAAGTGACCGCGCTCCAATCGGGACCGCTTTCGACTGTACTTTTATTTCCTCTCTCTCTCTCTCTTTTCATTTCTTTCCCACTTCTCCTTATATAGCAGACGATGTTTCGCCAAACCAGTCAGCGGTCTGTACCGTAATGACGTCAACGCGACCAGGGGGCTTAATCGCTTCATCGTCGTTACGGTCGTTACAAACTAACGAGTGGCGGGAAATTCAAAAAGGTGGGCACGTTATAAAACACCTGCACCGCGCTCTTCACGCGATACGTGAAGGCCGTGGTACAAGTCACGCGCAATGTTTCACGTGCCCACCTTTTTTTAATTTCCCGCCACTCGTTAGCTTGTAACGACTGTAACGACGATGAAGCGATTAAGCCCCCTGGACAGCTAGCTGCGGGCATTGCCGCCGTTGCGCGCGATCGCCATTTTTATAACCGAATTCTGCTACATTTATGCATCTGTCGAGTGAATTCGCATAGTTCATTTTAATAGGCAGGTTTGAAAGAAAAAAAAAAGGTAGTGGCTTTCAGACCATTTGTGAACAATCAACCCATAAATTAAAAAAGTGAAACTACGGACTAAAAGAGTGCCCTTCCAACTGATTCTACCCTCACCCGCCTGCTTAGCCACACACACATGATCCGCCTGCTGAGCATTGGCTATCGCTATGCTTCCTGATCTGGATATTCATTTGATTTCGCATTACAAATCAATCTCACCTGCATCTCTCAATTGTTGGAGAAGTTAGCCTCACGGTGAACAATTCTGCTAAAACGAAGGCACTCGAAAACAAAAACACACTGCTACTCATTTCCCGACTCACACTAACTCTAAAAAATATGTCGGTTCTATACGAACGAGGAGGAGGCGTTTCCTGAGCACACATGTGCATAAAGCGGCGATCGCGTATTACAGCCAAACAATGTACGACGTCGTATGATATTTTGACGGAAGAACTTCTCAATGTCTAACAAACGCAGAGCGGCATTTACTCTTGACATTTTACGTCGACTGCAAAGGTGTCAAGCGCAGCTGGAGGAGCTGAGTTTGGTATCCCGGCGCGTTTACTCCAGGAAGCACTCAATGGAGACGAATGACTAAAATGTCATTTATAGTGTGCGTGTTAAGGCAGTTATTTAAAGGAGCACAGAAAGCACTTCAGTCACGACCACATTTTCAAACCAAAAGCCGTTAACCTGACTGCTAAAAACGCACCATGCGAAGTGATTCACTCGACAGATGCATATAAAATAGTGGATAACGGCCATTTCCCCGAGGATGAAGAAGAAGAAGAAAATACCGCGGAATTCGATTTTGAAAATCGAACACCTCTACGATCGACTTCGCCAGAATTATTTGGTTCGCCCTCTGAAAATGCAAGGAGCCCCCCTCTGCCTAGGCTCTCTTCTATCGTTCGGGTCTTCGCATGCTGGGAGGTGGAACTGAACGGTAGCATCTAGTGTGGCTGCCTTCATAACTCTTAGCCAGCGCTTTTGAGCAGCCGAACGTATCTTCGCCTTTTCTCTTGCGCTTAACTTCACGGCTATCCTCCGCGAGTCCCACACCTATCATTATTCCGACAAGCCTCAACCCCCTCCTCCTCCTCCTCTCATATATAGCTAGCGTTCAGGAAAATCCACGCCTATGACCCTCATCTGGTACTGGCCAATCGCCCTTAGTGGATAACGGCCATTTCCCCGAGGATGAAGAAGAAGAAGAAGAAAATCGAACATCTCACGCCCCTTTTGTCCTGGCCAATCTCCCTTAGTGGCTCACGGCCATTCTCTCATTGGTAGAAGAAGAAGAAGAAGAAAATCGCGACCGCGCGCAACGGTGGCGCGTGCACCGTGAATTTGTCCTCGATGGCCAAACGATGCGCCCGCTTGACTGAGAACTCCGTAAGCACTGTGGAAAGGAACTGTCCTGAGGCTGGAACACAACGGAGACGGAACACAACAGAAGCCTTGTGCTCCTTGGTAAGTTGTCGGAGAGCAGATGGCAAGCGTAGCGTAATGCCTAACATACACGACCGACAATCGATAGATGCCCCTGGTTCGTTCCGCCACACTGTCTGGCTTTTACGACGACTGGCATATATCAACTGTCCATGCTCTTAGACACCTTGAGGCCCGAGTTGCGCTCGTCTGTTTGTCCTTTTAAATCGAAGAAATTCGGAATAAAGGAAGGCGGTGCAATCAGTGTCGGGTTACCGAAAATAATGAGGTTTCGTTATTTCCGGTAAGTAAGAATTGAATTTTTCGTTTTCGTTTCCGATGGATGTTCCATACCTGTTCCACTTTCTGTTACTAGTGGTCCCTTCGACTGTTTGTTCTCGGTATTATACATTGCTCATGCTACTGACCTAAAAATGACGTTTCCTATGGAGCGGACTATAGAAGGCAGTTTTGCGAAAAGCACTCGCTTGAGGGTAAAAGATGGCGGGTTTATGTCACCCCTGTGTTGCCGTTCCACCGCGTATCGACGGTAGCATCGACCACATGTAGCGACCCCTTATGTAGTGACCCTTAGACCCAAAATCTCCTTCCTGGGGAATTTGGGTATAAGGGGAAGGGAACAACAGGTTGAGGGGCAAAGGGAGAGCGGAATGTCGTTGTATGCGGGCAGGCTGGCGTTACGCGAAATAGTCTGAGGCAGGCCCAGAAAGTTACAGAAACAAAGTTATTTTCCTTTTTGCTCTTTTTCTTGAGTTTGTGCGTGGACAGCCTCAGGCATCTGACCGGTTGTTAAACCAAGGACAATCTATATATTTAGTTTTAGCTCACAGATATGGGCACTTAACGTTGCTGGTTTCCCGTAAAAAAAAAAAATGAAGATCCGAGCCGGGCGAGCCAGACACCAGAAACACAAGGCAGTGGTCCCGCCAGCGGGATGCGGAAAAATCTCCCCGGTGGGAACCTTGGTTAGATCCGGGTCCTAGGTTAGTTTTCATAGGTTAGGTTAGGTTAGGTTAGTTTAGGCTCGTTTTTGGCAGTTCACCATGCGGCTGAGGTGGGCTACCCACAGCTGGGCACGTGAAAACTACTTCTCTTGATACTTCTCTTGCGGGGACGATTTCTCCGGGAGACGTTTTCTCCAGGGACGATTTTTCCTACCCCCCCCCCCCCCCCCCCCCCCCGTTACTGCACGGGGTGCTTATGGGCCACGTCTCCGTTTGCGCGCATCCGTGACTTGGAGAAAGGTCCGGACGGGGTTTCTTTTGAGAAAAATTTTGTGTTCTGGGTGTGACTGCCACAGGACAAACAGAGACTATTCTACTTCGACGCCGAGCAGACGCTCGGCCGATGGTTCTTTCGTTTTTTCCACGTATTTATGTATCTGAGTCTATATGGTAGTTATTAAACGTTGAGTGTCACACAGAGTACTGTGTTATTAAGCCGCTACACACCAGCTTTCAACATTCCTTTACATTCCTCTACAGAGTGCAATAAAGGGGGAACAGACGCACTTATATCTCTATCTTCAGCTTTAGCTCATAAAACTCGCGGTGCAATCTTTTGGTGCCATTCCTTTTCCTTCCCAAGGTCAACAGCAGGGCGCAGGAAGAAGGGAGTTATGTTTGCTGATTGCAGAGATAACTTGACGCGTCGAAGGAAAATAAGCGGAGACAAAGATATATATAGAGATAAAACCGCATCAGCCCCCCCCCCCCCCCCCCTGCTGCACTCAGTGTTGGTTACCGGAAACGAGAAACGTCAAGTGCCCCAATTTATGGGATAAAACTAAAGATATAGATAGAGACAAAATTTAGTAGTACGTTATCAGTTGTCAACTTTTTGTGAGAGTGAATGCACTCCCCAAGCACACACACACACATACAGACAAAAGTGGGAGGCCCACCGGAGCCAAACGCACTCCTCCGCGCGCGCTGCGATTGGCCGAAAGAAAAGCGTTCGTGTTTCTGCCTTCCGAAACTGCGATACGGAGAGCGGTTCGGAGAGCGGCTGGAAACGCGCCGTGGCCCGCGTTTCGCGGCGCCGCGAACGCGAAACGCATTCAAAAAACGCATGTGTGAATCCATCTCTAAGCCAATCACTGACGTCTTTAGCTTCGTGGGCAGAGCTGACCGATAGCAGTTGACTTGACCCCGAGCACAGGAAGCGTTGCTCCAGTTCCCGAAAACTTTTTCCGGCGAGGCTCCGATCGGTTCCTTGTCCCTCGACCGTACGTGGCCCCGCCTCGGTTCCCGAAAACTCTCTGGTTACCCGCGCCCGCATCTGGCTACGCCCTCTGGACGCTCTTACCGCACTTCGCACGCTGAGCATGTAACACGAGTCCTCACCGAGGTGGGTATCCTTGTGTACATAATCCTCCACGGTGTATCCCATCTTCCGAGTTCGCGCGTTTATATACAACTGCGCGCCTCTCCGACTGATTTAGCGGGCGGCGTGGTATCGCCTATAGACAGATCCACGGAAAACAGCACGTACCATATGCGAGTTCGTGACCTTTCGTACGTGGCGCTC
Source organism: Ornithodoros turicata (assembly GCF_037126465.1). Classification (NCBI taxonomy): domain Eukaryota; kingdom Metazoa; phylum Arthropoda; class Arachnida; order Ixodida; family Argasidae; genus Ornithodoros; species Ornithodoros turicata. The sequence continues at coordinate 15,673,335 of NC_088210.1, read as the reverse complement.
CACAAGTGGTCTGACGTAAAGAGTTTTCGGTGAATAGCCTAGATCTCCGGGCACCCAAAGAATCCACGTACTCATGTGTCTTTCAACGAAGTGGCTGTATAGCTTATTATGATAGACACTCAGTCCAGTGACGTTGCGCAAGGCCGTCGTTTCTGAGTATACCATGTGCTATCTGTAGAACACAGACCAGCGTATGGGGCGCCCAGTATGTATGTAGTCGAGCGTTGAGTAACCGTGTGTGCCTCGTGAAAATTAAAAAAAAAATAAAGAGAAAAACGAGGCGTACGTCCGATGCACTCATGAGTAAGGTGGAGGGGGGGGGGGGGGTAACGTTGGGTAGACGAGCGGTCTTCCTGCCTATACTGGCGGCATATGTTACTGAGGAGAGGGGAAAGAGGGGAGGGAGGGGAAGGGGAGAACAGTTATATTACTGAGTAGTACATGAGTAGAACGCGGGTTTTCATGCAAATGCGCTTTTTATTTCCTCCTGACGTGGTTTCGTATCTTGAAAATAAAAAAAACGCTAGATTTTTTCCCGGGAAGGGGGGGCAGATTTTTTTTTTGTGTGTGTGGGGGGGTCACGGTACGGGTTCTGCATCTAATTCTATGCGTCAACTGCGCCCGCAACCACATCGTCCTGGCTCAGAAACCCTATGATTCAGGAACGTAGCGCGATAAAAGGAATCATAATTTGTGATTGTGTTGCAACGGCAATCTTCCTGAAGCAGGGGGGGGGGGGGCAACGGCCTCCCCCTTTTCCCCACCCCCCACCCCCGTGACGGCGCCCATGAGTTCTATGGTGCATATAAGCGCATATTTTGCACGTTACGGCATATTATGCACGAAAACTGCATGCATATGTGCATATTTTGCCAGGGTGCGAAAGAGTCCTCCTTTGTTTTCTTGGAAGGCTTTGGGTCCTCTTTCGCGAACATTTCGGTCAGGATACGTATAATATTTTCGATATTTCGGCGGGGTAGGGTCTTCAGCTCTCATTCTGGTTGCAGGCTCCACTGTGCGAAATACGATACGACGATTCAGCATCAAAGCAGAGCCAAGCGCACGATACCCACAAATGCTCGAGAATTCACGACCTCAGTTCGCTGCGAGTGCAGGCCTTCTCCGCTGTAATGACGTCCGTAAAAGGTTGAGACTTGCTGTGCGGCAGAATAACTCGCTACTTTTTGTTTTCACTTCTGCCCGCGCGTTCGCTGAACACGGCTGGACACTTTGCCGGGTAAGATGTCTGTTAGCGGGAAAAAACGTTTTCAGACCCGGACCGTCACACTTCCGTTATTATTGTTATTGTTGTCTTGTTTTTGTCAAGGGTGTAGGAGAAGCCGTGCGGAAGGAAGGGCATCATTGTGGACTAAATAACAACGTCATGAGCGGGTGAGTTGGAAAACCGAGAAGGGCCTTGCTAACGGACTCTGTAGCGGACAGATGTCACAAGACCAACAACGTCTTGACTGTACTTCGGAACTCCGTTCCAATTAATCGTCCTGCGAATAAACCTGTCGTCGAATGACAAACACGCGGTCCAATTTCATCTTCCGAGCACAACGGAGACGGCCGGCGACGGACAGCAAGCAGTGAGATAAGTGGAAAGAAGAACCAACATAAACATCTGCAACTTTTACTGCGTCCTAATTTTAACCTGCGCTCTCGGGCTATGCCGGAAGCAGCCTTCAGCTGCACGATTTCTATCTGTTTCAAGAGTATCCTGAAATGCTCAACTTTTTATCAAATGTGCATTAGGTGCATTGCGTTCACACCAGGTACATACCGTACCGTACATACGTACCAGGTCTGTAAGAGTTGTACTTTTTAGAAACCTCGCAAATATTGTGCATTTCCAACTCAGTGCAATAGCCACCCGACAGAGACTCGGGGAAGGCACGTTGGACGGGGGACACTTGACACCTCAGGGGGTCTTCGCGACCAGATGCTCGCTGGCAATAAATCAGTAGAGTGGGCCAAGGAAGATGCACTGTCCAAAGTTGCATGGTGCACGGATTGACAGCTTGATCCGTTACCCATAAATACCGAGTAGTGGGCGGACAATTAGGAGGTGCCTGGTTCGGTCTAAATTCAAACTAGGCCAATCATGAGTTGGAGACGTTTGAACCGGGCTTCTGGGATTGGTGTTTGCTGGCGGGGGGGGTTGTGTCTCGGACACACGAAAATCTGGGTGTGGAAGCCGCAACGACTTGATGAAGACGAGGCGAAAGCCCCGTGACTTCAGTCGCTATAGTATTCTCTTGTATATAGTTATGTAAATGACTATGTAAATAAAGCCCAGTTATTCAAGAGATAAACTGATGTTCTAAGGCTGGAACTACATAGAAGGGGACAGATACAAACAAAGCCTCAAATTGCCTAAGAAATCAACGATGAAAGATGAGAGTCACTGAAAAGGTTAGCCAGCTGTAGGGATCGAACAGGCAATTTGAGGCTTTGTTTGTATCTGTCCCCTTCTATGTAGTTCCAGCCTCAGAACATCAGTTTATCTCTTGTTCAACAGGTGCCGCTTGCGTCGATTTCCGTCGTATGAATGTGTGTATGAGTGAGCAAAAATGTAAGAGTGAAAGGAGGGTGAGTGAGAGTGAGTGGCTGGTTTGTCGTCCCCTCAGATGACGCACCCCGAAAGTCGCTGGAGAAGCGTGTTAGCTTAGCTCAATTGGTAGAGCCCTGGACCGGCAATCCAGAAGATGTGGGTTCGATCCCTACAGCTGGCTAACCTTTTCAGTGACTTCCATCTTTCATCCCAGTTATTGTTCGAGAATACCGCCTGTCGGACGTCTCTTGGGAATATCTCCGACCTGTGAGCTACATCAACGGACCATCTTCCAGCAACAACGGAAGAAACTTTACTAGGTCCAAGAAGGACATTCATACAGAAGAATGTACCTCGAAGACACATCACCACCAATGGGGTAGAGTATCGACCCTGGCGATAAAACCCCTCCATTCATCATCTCAAAATTGCTTTTTAGTAAAAATAAAATAAGTTTTTTTTTTTTTTTCATACTCGCATGCATACTTCACGAAAGTTTTTACTGCATATTTATGCCCAGACGGGTAGGAACTCCTGTCGGCTTCAAGTCTGAAAAAAAAAGAAAAAGAAAAAAAAAAAGAAACGACAACAAATATGTTGGTCGCCGTGCTTGTCAGAAGCCGTACATCTTAGCCCCATCTTAGTGGCATCTGTTTCCAATCGCCTGGTGTGTTGTATACGAGTCAAAATGAATTGCTTTTAGCCCACCTGCAACGGGACAACTGTCACCCCGAAGCTCAACTACCATCACTGAGTGGGTGCGTATAGTTCATTCCGCCGCGACGCAAGTGCCGAGACAAAAATGGAGATTTTGTTTGAGATGAACGTTGCATTTGGTCACAAAAGGGGCCCAAACAAGCGGGGAGGAAAATGCTGTGTCATTGAGGAAGACCGACTGGGTGGTAAATCGACACACGAGCATGGGGGTTCCCAACCGTATGGGGAAGTCGAGGGGTGGAATGACACTATGTAAAATTTGCTTCTTGTCGGCTTTTGACACTAAATTCCGAAGGGAAAAGAAAGTAATTAGAGTAGTGCGTACTTCAAAACGTATTTAAGATACGTTTAAGATACCTGAGTACAGAACCGATAAACTTTTTTTATTTATTTAAGCATAAACATAACTGGCTGGTTTTAAGACTTGCGTCTTCAGTGTTGGTCGGTCACTTTCCTCGACAAATAAATAAACCGAGTTGGACAACAAGCTGTTGTCCTTCTCCGACAACGCACAGAAAACGAGAGCGAGAGAGAGCCCACGGAAGCAATGGGATAGGCAAACGAAAAATAATTGAGTATTGAGTAGAAAGTAAAAAAAAGAAAAAAAAGTCTTGACGAAAAATTACTGCGTAAGATACTAAACAACGAACACAGCATTTAAAGTGCAGTATTTTGAGTATACGGTACTCAAGATTTTTTTTTTCAGTTCTGTGTTCGCACCGCGAAGCAACTGTGGCTATGAGCGGCGTACAGATGGGGACAGATGGAGAGAGGACAGCAGGAAGGAGTGGGGGACAGTGGGGAGTTAGTATGCGTCCTGGGCCGACTTCAGGGGGAACTATGTGCCGACATTCGTCTGGAAAGACTTCGGAAAATCCCAAGGAAAACCTCAGAAAGCACAGCCGGTGGTGGGATTCGAACCCACCACCTTCCAAGTCTTCAACACGACCTTGGCTACCGCCAACGTGCCGCTGGTATATACTCAAGATACATATACAAGACTCCGTTCAGGAAAATGGGAAACACTTTCAGTTGTTACGTGTGTAATACGCAATATGGGGGGATAACGCTTTGAAGCGGCAGAAGTGAATGCAACGAGCAAAAAACGGCTGATAATCGCTGCATGAGAGAATGACTCGCATGCAGAGCGGTTACGGGAAACAACCAAGACTTAGAAAGAGATACTATCATCGAATAATAATCGTGCTTTGCAAGCTAAGGTATCGTGAAACTAGTTTCTTTTTTCTCTCCTTTTTTTTTTTTTTTTTTTTTGCAAGTGTTTCTCTCCTTTTTGCAGACGACACGACACACTTGAGCGGATTCCCGCCGGCCGCGTTAACGCTGTTTGTATCGCTTGGTAATTGATCTGAAGGCTCAGCTCTTGTACGCCAGTGAGCCACTCATCCAACGTTAACAGCCACGCGAGACGAAGTTTTTTTTTATTATTATTATTTATTTATTTAACTCAACTGAAACACACCAAGCTTCTGAATGCACTAAAAATTACGAACAGTCACGCCTGTTCTGATAACGCCCACCCTTTAAACCTAGCCGCAAACACAGAACATCGAAACCTCACGAACATGGCATCAACGAAACAACGCGTTATAGCACCGCCTGCGTACGTACGCAGTCGCTCTACGCGTGCAATGAAATAGCGCGTGCCGAGCATGACTTTGCGTTGCACGCATGCGCAATGTGATCACCTTGCTTCCTTCCGCGCGTAAAGCGATCGCGCACGAAACTTTCAGCACACCTTTAGCAGGCGTCACCATTTGTAAAGTTGGCTTCACCTCATTATCGAAACCGATTTGGGAAGGCAAGCAATCGTGACGCCCACAGAAGGAAAGTGGATTAAAAACGGGAGAAATAGGTTGAGATCGTCTTACTTGGCTATCGCCGCGCGGGAGGCGTGGATGTCGCTTCGAAACCCCGATCTGCTTCTCTGTGAATCCCCTCTTATCGACTGTCAGTAAAACAACGCCGAGAATGTTCCGTTTGCGGGCTCAAAACGGTTTTAGGGAAAGAAGGAAAGCAACAAGTGTTTGCCTTGCCCGCTATACAGGCAGTAAATTTTGGGCCGCAACGAAGTCTTCTCTCCCTCAACTTCTACATTCATGCGCGACGTATTGAGTTACGGGCCGCGATGAGAGACGGAGTCCAGAAGCGTTCTTTTCGCGAAGAATGGTGAGGGCTGTTTTTTTTTTACGATCCGCTTCTTCGAACTTCGACGGGGTCCGTTATTGTCACGTGGGTGTGTTTTTCGCTCTTTTTTTTTTTTTTTTTTTTTTTTGCGTACGGCCAGTAAAGAAACAAACGGGTGTGTTGGAGTACAATACTGGTCCATAAATATAAGTCCTTCTCTCAAGTTCCCGGAACGATGCAACTCGATCCGCGAGATGCGCGCCAGAACGAACAGTAAAGAGGTCGCAGATGTAGGTCAGTTTATTATACGGTTTTTCGTTATTCTTATTCCTTTTTCTTCTTTTTTTTCGACTTTTTTTCAGAATACATCTGGTTTGACTCCGAGACGAAAGGCTGCTGGCCCGACAAGGTCCCGCAGCCAGTCCATACAGTCATCCAAGATAGAGAACACGTAACTTCGAATCAACGTTCAACGTGACCAAACCAGAGCTATAAGAAAGCAATGTTACGTGCTTTCTTGTAAATATCACCATCCATGTCATCATCACTTCTCCATTTATTGTTGTTGTTGCTTCAAATATCAAGCAATGGGATAGGGTGCGGCCTCAGCGGCGAAACATCTCACTACATCGTCATCACTTATTATTTGTTGTTGTAAACATCAGAGTCAATATTGATTGATAATCGATAAGTCGTGACTTCACGTCGCGAGACGACTATGATCGTGTGCGACGCCACAGTGGTGACCATGCAATATATTTCACGTGAACTCGTAGCCAATGAGGCTCGTGCACATGACGTCACGCGCAGCCTTTGAGCCACGTGACTCGGAAACACATGGGGATGCGTCGCAGGCGCCATACTGTGGCCCGAATGAGGCAACATCCCCTCGTAAATTGCACGTATAACGCAACAATTAACGGCATGCCCTTCTGCTGTGACTATATGGTTTCCCGAGTCACGTGACAAAAACGTGACGTCACTGCACAAGTTTCTTTTTTTTTATGACTGAATTTGACAGCAAGCGCTTTCGCTGCGGTGACTTCACTGGCGGTTTTAAAAGCGATAGCTTCATACAGCCAACCACTATATCCGTAGCTCGATAGGGCCAGTGACACCACGTGACTCAAAGTGTTCCGCCAATCATCTACCGCATTCGGCTGAACCGAACTGATATTGATGCCGCCATCTTGGAACTGAACCGATTGAAGATTGCTGTTACGGGTTCAAGTAACGGTTCAAAAACATTCAAATTGTCTACGTGGGGGTCATTAATATTTGTTCGACATGGGTGTACCTCGAAATAATGTGATCGAAATCCCCGTTGCAAAATAAACTGCTGGAAATAAATGTTATCTGGCTGTAAAATGCACAGTCGCGCGAAGGAAAATGCCAACAGCGAACTTTGACTATCGGGACATGCAAATACAAACACCGAATACCTAACCAACCTAATAAACTAACCAAAAGGCTGTCCCGTCGTGTCCGCCCTGCTAAGCCTAACGGCCGCTAAAAAAAGACTTGTACGTAACGCGTTACAAGTAATAGTGTTCTTATTAATCTTTTACTTTCTCGAGTAATTTTGCAACTAATCGATTCGTTTTCCCAGCAAGTAATTTTTCAAGTAGTCTGGTCACAATTTTGAGTAACCGGTTACAACAAGTAATCGATTACTTTTCGACTAAGCTTTACTCATACACGAAACCAACCCCACAGGCCCCACCACAGCCTTCCTTCCTCTTCAACACTGCCATGTCGATTAATCGCCATGGCTTCAGCGTTTGAGAAATGTTCATGGTGATAGAGACAAAAGACGAAAACAGTGTCTTGTTTAAATGAATAATGTGTTTACATAAAGAAAAGCTCATAAGAAAGTGTCGTTCCTCCTGGCGACGAACTCCAATCACAGGAAGAGCGTCAAGGTATACGTGTAATATCACGAACTTTTATTAGCCATATGACTTATTGTTATCGAAAGCAACGTTCAAAGGTACGCCTTACTTTTTTTAGCCATTATTTTATTATAATTTTAGCCGAGTATAAGTTGGAACGATACAAAATTACTTGCGACACAAGAGTAATAGTAACGGTAACCAATTACCTTTGTCAAGTAACGTGTACAAGTCTGCCGATGCGGCTTTCGTTCCCTAAAATGACAGGGACACAGGGGGCATAATGGGGAGGGGAGGGAAATCCAATGTAAATACTTTTCTTGGGGGCGATCCCCCCCCCCCCCCCGGATCCGCCAGTGCTTGGACAGACAATCGGAACCCGTGAATTTGAGTGGTTAAATAGTGAGGTCGGATTTTTAAACACGACATGTCATCTTACGAAACACTCGAGCGTTTTCTTTGTTTCGAGACAGTGAAATCGGGAATTAGGGAATCTCGCAGCCGGGAATATCGAAGCCCTCCCCAACGAACATGAGCGTGTGTAAGAGTTGTACATTTTAGAGACCTTGCAAATATTGTACATTTCCACCGCAGTGGAATAGCCACCCGACAGAGATTCGGGGAAGGCGCGTTGGACGGGGGACACTTGACGCCTCAGGGGGTCTTCGCGACCAGATGCTCGCTGGCAATAAATCAGTAGAGTGGGCCAAGGAAGATGCACTGTCCAAAGTTGCATGGTGCACGGTTTGACAGCTTGGTCCGTTACCCATAAATACCGAGTAGTGGGCGGACAATTAGGAGGTGCCTGGTTCGTTCTAAATTCAAACTAGGCCAACCATGAGTTGGAGACGTTTGAACCGGGCTTCTGGGATTGGTGTTTGCTGGCGGGGTGTTGTGTCTCAAATGTCACCCTTTTAAGCGGAGGACACACGAAAATCCGTCTGGTGGAAGCCGCAACGACTTGATGAAGACGAGGCGAAAGCCCCGTGACTTCAGTCGCTATAGTATTGTCTCGTATACAGTTATGTAAATAACTATGTAAATAAAGCACAGTTATTGTTCGAGAATGCCGCCTGTCGGACGTCTCTTGGGAATATCTCCGATCTGTGAGCACATCAACGGACCACCTTCCAGCAACAACGGAAGAAACTTTACTGCGTGGAACGACTCCGAGCGTTTGCCGGCTTCCAATACGCACTGTATCCGCAAAGAGGCTCACCCGACACCCGCGTCCAGCTATTATGTGGTCCGAGGGCCCTAGATCACCAATCGAAAGGTGGATAGAATATTGCATCTGTACACGTACACGGGTTCAAACATGAACAGCCTCGAAGTAAAGTAACATTCCCACACGTCTTCGCACGACCCCCTGCGTCCACACGGGATATTTTTGGCTGGCCTGGTTCCGCCTTCGTTAGACCGTCCCTTTTTTACGAGTGTGACCACTGAAGTGGAAAGCAGAGAGAATTCCAAGAAACGCCATGAAAAAATTAAGAAAAAAAGATCACTCGGTAGAAAGAAAGAAAAGGGGAAAAGAGGGAAAACGAGGGAGTACAGTGACATGTAAGGTGAGTACGGTTGCACTGTGGGTACCGTGCGGGTATCACGAAGGAATGTCACCATACTGGACTGGCGCCGCTCGAGCACTTGTTTGGCGCCGCCACTATCGGGCGTGCGCCAGCACCCCCTCGTTGCGAGCCTGTCGTTTGTCGTTTCAGCCTGGGGCGCGTAGTGCACGTGGTCTCTCCCATGTTATAGGGTTGCCACATTTCGCAGTGAAAAATAGCGGCTGATGGAGAAGAGGTGGAATAGAGGGAAAGGGCAAGCAGGTGAGGGATGGACAAGCACAGAGAGGGAAAGAGCGAGCGTGCTCGCTCAAATACGAGGGAACATAATGCTCCTGTGTGGGGCAGGATTATTGATGTTAGAAATTGCTATAAACAGGCATGAACGTCACACTGGATTGTATTGGAGCAACCGGACTGGATTGCCACTCACGTTGAAAAACGCCTCAGCGCAGACAAGCCCTTCTTTGCGGACGAAAAATCTCATGATGGTTGTATACAGCCTAAGTTCTAGCTGGCTCGACACATCCACCAACAGCTTTGCACAACCTCATGCTCTTGTCCCCTCCGAAGGCAAGACTGTAATGAATAACTAAGACAATGACTGATGACTGCGGAGTTGAGTCTGTGTTCCAGATTTATTCAGCCGTAGTGGAATGTTGAAGGGAATACCCCGAAAAAGTCGACGTGAAAGGTCTTGAGCCATAAATACCGGCAAAAGGCGGCCGGTATCACCTTTCTACCGGCAGCCGGCAGAGCGACCAAATAACCGGCCCTGCCGGTATAATACCGGCCTGGTGGCAACCCTACTCCTATGTAGTCTTTCGTTTTGGTCTCCATGACAACGGAGCGGTCACGTGGCACGCATCGTCTCCCGCGGCGAAAGTTGGGTTGTTCGCCACTTTTTCGACAGACTCGTCGTGATCATATGCATGGTCGTCGCGAGGGAGAGACGAAAGAATTCTCGTCTTTCGGCTCCCGCTTGGTCACTGCGGGCACGGTGCTGCGGGCAAACATGGCACATCTTCATGCTGCCTTTGCTATCGTACAGGAATAAGCGAGCGCGTAGCATCCAGTGAATTCCGTAGATTTCGCGATGCGTTCAGCAGTGCAGTGGACACTGCTTTTGGAAGAACGGGTCACGAGGTCCCGGATGAAAGTCACGTGTTCGTTCTGTTCGTGCAAGAGCTGTGTGAGCCAGCAATGTGCAGCATCCTGTGTATAGGACACACCGTAAACGCGTCGTTAAATCTTACGTGGACTCAACGTTGTTCAATTTATCGAGTGAACAGGTACATCAGAATGTTTTCGCGTTGTACTGCGTGCCATATGTGCGTGCTTCGTTCGCTTCTGCAAGCAGGAAGAGGCAAATGCGGAAATGTAAACAACACATGTGTGCGTAAAGTTCCAGGAAGTAAATAAGGCGAGCATATAACGGGCGCTGTGGAATGAAAGGCCAACTTCACGCGTTTGAGAAACATGTGTTTTCAATTCACTGCGTTTGTAGTGTACGGCGAGAAGACACGCTGGTCTCAAAAGCTATTGCTTTGGCTTACAATTACGAGGGAGCCGCTGTCCCGCGAGCAGGACCGGACCTACTAAATAAAGAGCAGACCTAACCATCCGGCTCACCTCCTACGGAGAGTGTTACTGAAACAACAGTTGGCGGCGCTCCCGCTAGGTGGCGCGCGAAGCCCTCTGTTGTTTCTGTGGTAATGTAGGCGATGCAATGCAACGAAAGATGCGATTTTTCGCTCTGTTGCGTATTTTTCTTTTACTGCTACGCATGCAGGGTTACAATGTTTGAATGATGGATAAATAACCACACACTGGATAAGGTGAGAAGTCTCCATAACTATATTTATTTAGTAGGTCCTGCCCGCGAGGCTCTGAAAAGCGCGCGAACTTCCACAGACGAGCAGACGACAAGAATGGAGGCGATTTGAACAACAATTATAAAACGCCGCGACAGTCTCTGTAATTGATAATGATTCACTCTTTTCCATTATGTAACTTCCTAAACAAACTAATACAACAGAAAAAAGACGGTTTATAACATTATTATAAAAGAATATGCGCGTGCACCAAACGTCTGATGCTGAGAGTACCGTCTCTGAGTCACGGTGCGGAGAGAAGGAAAACCACCATGCGTTAAAAACTCGTCATTGGTCACCCCTCGTCTTTCGTCTGATAGAGGCCCGGACGACGACTACTAAAGACTATACGAAAGACAACACGGGAGAAACGTGAACAACGCGACCCCCTGTTTTCACTCCAAGGAAAAGTCACATCGAACTTCGAAGACAGTACTGTCCAGCGCTGATCTCTTGAACTGCGCGCTTTGTCCAGCTTCACATTGCAACCGATATACAGCGTGTGTCACGTAAGACTGATCAAAATGTTTATGAAACAACTACGAGAGCAGCATAGACGTTGTTTTTGCAGTTGATTTCTACGGCCAGGCAGACATCCTCAGGAAGAGAGATATGTAACTACCAGATGACTCATTACCTGAAACTCATTAATTAAATTCTTAATTAGGAAATTTCGTGCAAAAGCGAGATAGCACATCGAGAGACTATCTTCGTTGAACACCATTCCACATTTAAAAAATCCTGAAACACGCACATGCCCTAAAATATCCATACCCGAATTTTGGGATGCAGATGAGCCGAAACCGAAAAAAGCGCTCGTGAGGACCGCATCGCACCCACACTGACGGAGGCTTATCTGGGCCGGAAAGCAGGTTATCTGGACAGCTGAGCGACATCTACTTCAATTATCTCCACCGCTCCAAATCACGTGGCCCTCTGACGTGTACTGCACGCGTTCCCGGTCACCGCGGTTTCGGTTTCGGCTCATTAGCATATCGAAATTCGGGGATGGATATATTAACGCACGTGCGTGTTTCAGGATTTATTAAATGTAAAATTGCGTTGCAACTAGGATAGTCTCTCAATCTGCCATCTCGCTTTTCCCCGAAATCCCCTAATTAAAAAGTTAATTAATGAATTTTAGGTAATTAAGTCATCTTGGAGTTGCACACTTTCTTCGAAAGGATGTTCGCCTGGCCATAGAACCCAACCGCAAAAACAACATCTATGCTGCTCTCACAGCTTTTTTTTTTTTAATAAAAATTTCGGCCAGTCTTATGTGAGGCACCCTGTATTTCGATGCATATACGCAAACACGAAGTGGTAGAATTGCCGCCAAAGGCAGCAGAATTGTGTTGTCACACATCAACTCTTGTTTCGAATGACAACGTTTACTGTTCAAATCTTCGGGATTGGGCCTTGCAAAATTATGGGACTCTGCTACGCACCGCGTCAACTTGTATATAAAACGTGTAACTCCTCCTCAACCCCTCGTCGTCATGCCGTAACAATAAGAGTCAGCCAATGAGGATCGTGTTTTCAGCGAGCTGCAATCATTTGCGTGTTCTTGAATTCGCAGAACGGTGAATCGGAGTAGCACACGAATTCTAACTTTATATGTCTACGTAGCGAAGGAGGGAAAGGAGGCAATGAACAGACCTTCTAGTGGTGTTGGCAGTGCACTTTGAGTCGTTCTCATGACGTCACGCAGCGAGATCCAAAAACGATAACTCGCGTGAAAAGAAAGCGGGGAAAGTTCAAACAGTTTCTGCCAAGCCGCCAAGGGAGCGAAACAGCTTGGAGCTCCTTCCATCGTCGCTTGCAGTTATCGAATGAAAAACAGCGAATAGGAAAAAAGCAAGAAAACAAACGACCGTGGCTGCTAATGACTGCGCGATGCTGGTGGTATCGTATAACAGTGTGTCAGACCAGAGCGATTAGCGGCTTGAGGAGGTCTCAGATGCTCGTTGTCGGAAGTATTAGAAGAGGTTTCGGTTTCAGGCTCACGCAAGATATGCTCCTATCGGTGCTTACGTTTGAAAAAATAGCAACGGTTTAACGTTGCGAAATACGCGCCAGTGCACCGCGTCATTATTCGTCCTAAAAGCCGCGTCCCTCCTCATTATGGTCGGAGCACAGAGGTAGGAAACAAAGCTCGGTGTGACAGTGCAAAATATTTCGATGAAGTTTGCGTCAAATTATTTTGTCATTGAATTGAATTTGAGTTACAACTAGCGGTTTCGCTGCCCACGCGCACGATCTGTCAACTATGGAGCGGCTGATGCGCATGATCTTGAGTGCGCCGGACAAGGTTATCTCCATGTTCAATAGATGGCGCCAGATGGGGACGTCAGAACGGAGCCGTATATAGAGAGAGTTTGGCCATCTTTTTCCGCTTCGCGGGCGGAGCCCGTTTCGACGTCAGAGTCGCCGTTGCACCGCCCAAAAATCCTGAATCCAAGCAAAATCCGCTTATCAGCCAGCAGGTAGGAGCCATTTTATGCAGTCCACCGACCGGTACTTTTGTCGCGCTCAATGTAATCTACCAACATCGCCGACTATGACCCACAGGCGCCTGTGAAATGGGGGCTTTATTACCAAACTGAGAGGATTCGAAAACGAAGGGTTCTCGGAGGACGCGGTACGCACGTGTCCTTCCCCTTGCATCGTGAACGACGCTTTGCATCAACATGGCGTCGGCGACCGGTTGACGACTGGACAAGAGAGCGCGGCGAGGGAGGTCGTTCAGCCGTGAAGTCGCATGACGCGGTTCGAGTTAGGCTCCTCCTACTGGCCAAACTCTCTCTATAAACAGCTCTGACGACAGAAGAGGGGATACCGCACGAACGACGCGAGCTCGTCGGTCCCACTCCAATCCGGTTTTGGTCCTTTGTGCTGCACACGTGGGTTTGTTCTGGCGCGCGCGCCGAGGGTGGTTCGCTGGAGAGCCGCTAGGATACAATGCCAATGTGAAAAGGGTCCATCAAACGTCCTGTCGCTGCCGTTGTGGGATGTGGCAAGTTGCAGCGGGAGAAACGTATATGAGAGACTCCCGAGCAGCGATGTCTTCGCTTCGTTGCGGCCCTATCTGTATACAGGGAGTTTCACTTAAGAGTGACCCCTAATTATTTAAAAAACTGTACTTAAGATAAAAATAAGAAATCTTCTGAATACTTGTGAAGGTTTTTGCCGCCCAAACAGGTGGTTTCCATCCGTGTACCTCATTAACTTGTCTAATTAAAAAAATGGCTAGGAAGCAAGCGAGCTGGTGAAGATGATGCATAATGTAAAAACCCCGAGACTAGAGAATGTCTGTCCCTTCGTGCTCCCTAGTCTCGTGGTTTTTACATTATGCATTGTCTAATCAGTTTAATTGAACTCAAAAAATTTCCAAGGAAATGTATTTTTTTGCGCTAATTAGAAAGCCCAATGCCCCAATGCCCCAACACCCCATTTCAGTCACAACTACAGGATCTTTCACGATCTTTCCACAAAAATTCGACACCCGAAAATTTGCCATCTCTGCAAGCCCGTTTTCGGATTTCATCAGTGGCGGCGCTATCGGCAAGTCCCGAAGACACTCCCACTGCGGATGAAAACAGCATGACAAAAACAGAAAAAAAAGGGGGGGGAGGGCGGGGACCGGCCCAATCACGCATTTTGTCTTCGCAAGCTTATCGTTAACAAAACGTTGTTCCCGCAATGGTGCTCACATTTTAAGAGTAAATGACTTTGGAAAAGCATAAAAGCACAGAGAGCAGCGCGTGCAACAAAGCGTTCCTAAATCGAAACTTTAGAGAGGATCACGTGGTGGACAGGAAATAATGGCGGTTTTGACAGGAGCGACCGCCAGAGGAATTCGGCCGGTATTTGTGCCCAGAGCTATGTTTGTGCCATGCGGTCCATGCTCCATTGTCCCTGGTAAACCTTCAATGACGCAGAGTTTCGCGGAGCTTGCTTTACTACCCCTTACACCCACAGTTCCACGCAATCCCTCCAGAATCGGCAGTTCATTCATGATGAAAGATGAAAGTCACTGGATGAAAGTCCCTTCTATGTTGTTCCAGCCTCAGAACATCAGTTTATCTCTAGTTCATTTATGTTTTTTAAACGATTGTGTCCTTCAAACGTGGCCGCATACGGGCACGGTTAGAAGATAACGGGAAGAATGGTATTTCGCTGGTACGAGAAGAAAGCCTCGAGGAATGTGACGTGGGCCGGGCTTGGGCCTCTCAATGCCTTTTGATCTCGGACATTTTGACCGCTCTTCTTGACTGAAAAAGGTCACTGTGCCACACAAAAGGGGTCGCAGTGATGGGAGGTGGATGGGGGTAGCTGGTGGGGTAGCCAGTGGGGGGTTTGAAAGCCCCCGAAATCGTACCTTTGGTAGTGCACATGAGAGAGAGAGAGAGAAAACGAGGGTGAAATCCTCCTTTTCCTCCATGTAAAGTTCCCATAGATCCTCCCTCCCGAAATATTTTCGGGGCTACGTTATACTGCGGGCAGGCTACTACGTTAGTCGGCTGTTGGGAATTTGGGACGTGCTCAAGTCACACGAAGAAGACCGAGAGACAAGGACCCTGTCCTAGAAGTTTTGTTTCATTAGTGTTCAAGTTAACCCCTATTCATGCTGCTCAAAGATCGAATTATCGTCGATGACAGATGTCACCTACTGGATGTGATCCCTGGCTAGGGATAATCTAGCAATACCGAAGACAACGTGGTACGTTGTTACCTTGCAAAAAGTACGAAGCTGAAGAAGATGAAGCTGATTTCAGGGGACTGTTGCGGCGACGTCACTGTGAAGGTATTCTCGTCAGACCCTGAATGTAGGCTGAATGAATGCTGAGCTCAAGATCGCGGGTTCGATCCCGGCCGAGGACGGCAGCAATGTATGGGTAGTAAACGTTGCTTCCATTACCGTGTGTCGGAGATTTCCGGCGCACGTCAAAAGAACCCCGGGTGGTTCAAATTATCCGCAGTCCTACCCTGCGGAACGTGCATGTCGCCATATTATAGGCAGACAACCCTCACGTGGAACATCACGGCACCGTTATTTCGGCCACCCTTCGTCACCTGTACAGTGCTGGACAAAAGTTTACGGAACACCGCTCCGACGCATTCCTTTCTCAGAGTGACACGCTCGCAGCCAATGGTGCCGTACGGCCTTGCAAACACGTGACTGGCTTACCTAAGCACATGTCGGTGTGGTCCCTTTCACTGCTATAGCGTGTCATGCTATAGCGTGATTTGTACTCTGTATCGGCACCACAAACAAGGAGCTCAATCTTCCCACTTTCACAATCCCCCCACCCTCTCTATTCGAGCAACCGACGTCACAGAGAAACGGCCCTGTCAAGCTCTCAACAATGGGTATGCGAAGGTATTTATGCGAAGCCTCAGGACAAAAAGAGAAACGGAAAACGGTTATTTTCCTCGGCGTCGGAAAAAACTCCTTCAAATCAGAGTATCAAACCGAAAGGTTTTTCGTTTCGGTTCAGAGAAAGCGGTTCAGTTCCGGAGTAAAAAAATAAAAATAAATAACGGTTCGAAACCGGTTCGAACCCATTCAGTTTCAGATGGTGTAAGGAGAATTGATTGCAGCGAAAATAATCCCCTTTATTATTTCCAACAGAAAGGGGGGTTAGAAGGTCCTACCACGTAACTTATCGACAATTAAACAAGGAGCCCGTCTTGCGCTCTTGCACATTGTTGTAATGTGAGGAGTCTGGAGTTTCCTACACAAACACCCATGGACGCCATGTATTGCGCACTTGAGGTCTTGCGACAGGTAGCCTTGAAGGCCAAATAGTTCAATTTTCCATTTGAACCGAAAACATATATTCGGTTTCCCTCATGAGCATAAGATTTTGTTTCGTATTTCGTTCCGTTCTGGTTCGCTCAAAAATAATGTCTTTTTTCTTTTCTTTTCTTTTTTTTTTTTGGGGGGGGGGTCGGTATGCTCCGGAACCCTGTTCCAAATTCCCAGTTCCGAATGAAAAATGAAACGTGCGATACGCTTGCTTCCCATCATGCCCCGCGTGCGATTTGCCTCTGGATATTCTACCCCCATTGGGATCACATGAATGGGGGTCCAGGACAATTGCTCACCAAAAAACTGCTGAGGCCGAACAATTGCTCACCACAGAACCGCTGAAGCCGGACAATCGCTCACCGCCTCTTTCACCGTTCTTATATTGTGTGTACCAAGAAAAGTAGTTTTTGTCAAACGGCGCTACAGCACGCGTGCCCAGCTGTGAGGAGCCTCCCAACCGCATGATCAACTCTCAAAAGCGAGCCTAAATTAACCTAACCTCTGAAAACTAACCTAGGCCCCCGTTCTAACCTAGGTTCCCAACGGAGACGATTATTCCAGATCCCCCGCAAGTGGGCGACATCTCGCCTCACCCTCTTCGCTGGTGGATTTACTAGATCCCTTAGAGGAAATCTTAAAAAGCTTTAAAAAAAAAACAGAAGACAAAAAGTCAAGTATATGGGCGCCATAAACGCGAAATAAATTCACATCGCATAAAAACTCGTAAAAAATTAAAAAGTTGTTTGGTGAGTAATTGCACGGTCTCAGCAGTTGTTTGGTGAGCAATAGACGAGTTCAGAATATCCCAGAGTGCTTAGCGTCGCTTTGAACTGTGGGAGTTTACTAATACGAAAGAAACGGGTGGCCTCGAAAGTGTTCCGATTTCTCCACTACCGTTCCATTGTCCACGACGTGTCAAGGTCAGCTAAAGCGAAATGTAAAGGATTATTCTTCGTTGCCCCGCTCAGTAAGTGCCCAGGATGCAATGCGTGCGCAAAGAGCACTGGGATTTTCTGAACTCGTCTATTGTCCGCGCCCCCACGAATTGTTCATCACTCTGGGATCGTGGTTCATATTCTGTTATACGTTTTCTTTGGCACACCTTCTAGCCACTACTACGTTAAGCGACGAAACAGCCCACATACGGCGCATGGTGGACGGTCCCATCGCAACGTTGCAGCTGACTATGGAGGGGTGGCAATCATAAGGCCGAAACTCATAAGGCAGAATTATCAGAAGGCCGAAAATCAAAAGGCCGAAAAATCAAAACACCGAACAATCATAAGGCCGAAAACCAGATGGCCGAAAAATCAAAACATCGAACAATCAGAAGGCCGAAAAGTCAGAAAACCGAATTATCGAAAGGCCGAAAAATAAGGAACCCAAGATACGAAAACTGTTATTCCAACTGCGATAAAAAATTCGCTCTACAAATTAAGTAGGATAGACTTGTTGTGAATTAATACGGCAAATAAATTATTTCACCGAACTTCGTGTTAATAGCATACATTCGATCACCTAGGGGTAAACAAAAAGGAAAAGTAGACATATGAACCACTGCGTTATTGTATGTGTTTATTGTACACAATGGCAATAAGTTAAAATGAAAAATTACGAGCTATGCATGACATTTCCCATTCTCATCCCATTTTCAACAACGACTTCCACCTAAGTCATTCCTAAAACCAGTTCCCTATCATCAGCTCTGACTCAAAACCGCACCTAATTGTTCGGCCTTTCGATAATTAGGGTGCTGCTTGGGGAAAGTCGAGTGCAATAGGGGTGGACGGTATGTGTCTTATCAATGTTTTTAGTTTCACGAGTCTGTTCAAGGTCTTCCACCTACCCGTCCACCCCTATTGCACTCGACTTTTAGTACATTTTGCTGCTTGGGAAGTCATTCACTGGTATTCATTCACGAGACACTGCCTTTTTGTAGTAAACATGTTGTGTGTCAATGAGAAAATGGCTAGAAAGCAAGCGAGCTGGGGTTTTACATCATGCATGTTGTGTGTCTTTTCTCTCTCTCTCTCTCTCTAGCCAGTCTATTTCCGAGCACCAAATGCTACGCATTCCTATTATTCGATTCCTGATATAAGAGCCAGGAAACTTTATAATCTTATGACAAAAATAGTCCCATTCAGGATCTTCTGTCTCTTTGGCCTTTCCATTTTCCGCCTTCTGATTTTCGGCCTTTTGACTTTCGGCCTTCTGACAGTTCGGCATTATGATTTTTCGGCCTTTTGGCTTTCGGCTTTATGATAGTTCGGCGTTACGATTTTTCGGCCTTTTGACTTTCGGCCTTCTGATAGTTCGGCGTTATGATTTTCGGCCTTCTGATAGGCTTCCACTATGGAGGCCTTCCAGTGCCTTTACAATCAATAACGCAGTCGTAAACAAGACCGTACTACTTACAGCCATGGGCGGATGTCCTGGCCTACCGTGCACGAGTGTTTCATAAATGAACTTAGGCACCTTCCCCCCCCCCCCCCAGAAAGACAGCGGATACGCCCCCCCGTGCTTACAAGGGCAATGAAAGCATACGTTGTAAGGGAAAGAAAGGGGACCGTGGAGGACAAGTGTCCCGCGAACAACAGGAGAACCTGGAATGAACCATTGGCCCCCTTGGAACAGAAACCTTGAAGGTCAACGGATGGATAGTGGAGCTTCCTGGTGTGTCTTGGACAAGGTTGTCTCCCTGTCTGCAGGTATTCAGTAGCCAGACCCGACCCTGTGGCTACTAAAGTCTCCTGTAAGGTTTTCTCCCGGCCTTCAATGCGCTGAACGTTTTTGGCTTCTGCACACCGGGAACACGCGAATTCCGCAGCATTGATCACCAAATTGGCGGAATGATGTGTTCAGGCGATCACAGCACGGCCTAGTACTACTGAAACCATCCTAGAGCCCATTTCGCTTTGTATCACCGTGTTCTATTTCCATTTTTGTAGCACCTGTATCCCCACTTCCACGTTTCCTCTGTCAAAAAAGATTAGGAACAACCACTGTAGCCCCTACTCTACTACCACTGTACTGTACCCCTATCAATACACCTCACTTCATTGTTTCACGCGGCGCCGTGTACTGACCCAGATGCTCGGACCCGTGTTTGGCCCAGAAGAACGCGGAACCATCCAACATCATGTCTAAGACCCGTTGTTTGTGAGCAAATAGCGACATTCAAGTCGTAACAATCGCCCTCGCAAACTGGTACAATGCGACGTTACCTGATTCGAGTTCCACGAGGCTGTTCCACCCATTTCGTCTCCGGGCGTCAATGGTTCTTGGAATTGGGATCATCAAACGGTACTTTCGGCTAACTTCAGCGACGAGCGTTCGTTCTTGCATGCAGATTTGTCGCTTCCTTTATTCATCAAGAACGACATTCCTTTTCGAATTCGAGAACTCCTTATCAAATGTAACCGCCGTGCTTCCGGAGCTGCAGTCATGTGCTATGATTCAACAGGAAGCTGCCAAGAAACAAACATTCAGATCGCTTCGAGTGACGCGAATCTCAAAGGCGGCGCTTACATATTGCTTTACAGACGCCAAGCAACAGGAATAAACAATACTGAAAACGAAAAAGAGCAAAACGAAGCCAACCTCTTGCAACGGAGCTTCTCATGTTCCGTAACTCTTTTTCTTTTCCTTTTAATCTTTCTCTGTCTTGTCTTGGTTACCGGCTAATACGGCAGCGCACATTCAGAAAACTTAATTCATGTTCCAACCTGCCCGTCGACGCCACCACGCCACTATCATCAGAGTTGTCTGACCACGCATTATTAAATTCATCAAGGTCACAGGCAAATGCAGCTAGAGGGGACTGTCAGACAGTTTAGATACTGATCAGACGGGGGAAAGACACAAGTTTCCTCCTTCCCAAGTGGTGTGAAATGCAAAGAGAATCTCATCTGCATCAACTCAACAGTCACACAGACTAGGAAGACGCAGCGGTCGGGTTACCGAGATGTTGCTTATGTTTATTTAACGCACCTCGGTCAGCTCACAGACATAACAGACCCTCTAGTTGTCCCACACCTCCCGGATTAAACATGATAAAAACACTCTAAAACCTATCTTTATTACTTTACGTTTTTGTATTCACCTTGTTCATAATAGATTGAATCATTCTGTGAGGAAGAGCTGCGGAAACCGCAGACGGGAAGACACTTGCTGAACCTATTATCGCATACCTGCCTTACACAATTGTCATTAATCGTTTTCAGATACGGTCGTAGTCCCGCAAATAACGTACAGGACCCTCCTCAAGCAAACATGCTGGGTTATTTATAACTGGGGCCTCAATGTGTGGATTTTCGTTTTCGCGCAACTTACTGATCTTGAATGGCGAAACATGGTTATCATGTTGATAGCTGCACGTGGGAGAAGCCCTTCAAACCCAGTTCCACAATCCCAAGTGGTTCAACGAACGACAGTCTGCTGCGATGCTGCGATCGAAGAGGATGCAAAACCTCAGGCGCCCTCCACGACGGTACGCCACTGTCAAAGCAGACATCCCAACGTGCTTCTGGTCGAACTTGCTTCAAAGCTTTCTCAGAAGAAGTACATTCGTCCAACAGCGTCACAAAGTAAAAGTTGAAACAATACCTGTCGTTTTGAGCTCCACATCCAGCGCTGACAGACTCAACTGATAAGAAAAACGAAACCACAAATGTTAACACACGACTTCACAACAGCCATTTCTCCTTCCCGCCTCAGCAACAAATACATCACCTCAGTGCGCATGCCCAACACCTCGTGGTATGGTCCATAGATGGCAGCACCTCCAAATCCCCAAAGAACGCCAAAGAACAACAGAATTGAATAAAAAAAACTGAGCGCGCGTGTTTTTCAATTTGCTTACTATAGCACTGATTTTGGTGTAGTACTTTTTACAGTAACTTGGCAGAGGGTTACCCAAGACAAACTGTCGTGTTTCTTCGACTCTGAAAAATAATAATAATAATAATTGGGAGTCGTAAAGGTGAGTCGTGAGTCCGCCAATTTTTGTGTGTCTGTGTGGCTATCTGCTGCACGTGCCTCATTACAGTGCAGTGAACTGGAAGCAGTAGAAGAGGCGTAGTTGGTTGGCATAGTGGAGTGGAACTGCATCATCTCTTGGGACGGCTCTGAAAGCAAGTGACGAACGTTGCAGCGGCACTGCTATCGCCAACTACAGTGCGCCAGCAGTGCGCGCGCGGCGCACGCCGCCTGCAGATCGCGTGCATCATGGCGTGCATGCTTTGCAAAGCGTGTCGTCTGCTTTTCAGTTTATTTCGTGCTTGATGACGATTTATACGGGCGATGGGAAACAGCGATTAAACCATTGTTACACCCAGGGATGTAGCACTGGGTACGACGGAAATAAGGGTAAAAAAGAGCCGTCGCTGTTCAAGGCTCCCGCGGATCCTGCACGACGGAGCGTCTGGAAGCGAAATCGAACAGCATTTCGCGAACAGCATTTTGAACCGCACTTTGTCTTGTGACGCTACGTACATGTCATCAACGGCAAAGAAGTTGGACTACCATGAGGGGAAAAAAAGTACGATCGTCGACTGTGGACGAACGTCACATTTTATTAGCCTCATCAGCTATCCGCAACTACCCACCTATACATTTGGCCGTACAGGCGCCTGCGGGACCATTTTTGTCTGCCCACACAACCAGGGACCATTTTTTCCGGAACCCTCCACAAGCTCATATCCGGGAAAATGCTCTATGACATGAAAGTTCCCGCAAATACTAGCGAAGCCTGCCTCAGTCTATTGAATCTCAGTCTATTGTCCGTTCGGAGTAAAGAAATTAGTACTATTTAGAGGGGGAGAGATATTTATTACCGGCAAACGACAAAAATAAATAAATAAATAAAAACAAACAAACACGGAATGGTCGTCCCTACCAAAGGCCGGCACCATTTGGCTTCGTTCTGGTTGCCACTGGATGTAATTATAACGCAGGGGTTCGGGGAATATATTTATTAGATGAGAAAGAGAAACAAACAAAACAAAAACAACGCAAATGTCAGTTAAACGGGGTCTACGACATCTCGCTATAAGACATTTCGGTGCATGACGTCTCGGTGTGGGACATTTCGGTGCAGGACAACTCGATGTAAGAGATTGCGGTGCAGGGACATTTCGGTGCGGTGAGTCGGCACGTATGTACTAGCATATGACTTTGAATAGTTATTATTAATTGCAAGTACTTCTTTTTTCAGAAACTATACGGGTGCCGCCATCCTGAAAATACTACTAAAGTTATGGGTTCAATGGATCATAATCCATTAATATCAAATACCTCTTCAGTCTATTGGAGTCCAGCAGCGCCGCAATGTACGTATTATTGTAATGTCTGTGGCATTGATATTATGTCTGCCTTTTCAGATTATCCAGCGGCAATGCATATTGTACGCATTAGTGAATGAGATTGTGGTTTCATGAAATAATGACAAGTCGTCATTCAGGTCATATTGGCTACGTGAGTGATCAAGGGGTAAGCAATGTGAAGAATGTTGATTTTATGTTTTAATTCTTTCAGATCCCAATGCCCTCGGGGATTTAGTAAAAGAATCTTTATTGGAAGCTCTATAACAGAAATACTAAATAGAGAATAAATAAATATATTTAATATGAATTGTACTGTCTCGTGTTTTGTTCCTTCCGTTTCAGGTCGTGAAGGTTTCGCAGCTGGGTTTTTCTCGTTCTCCTAATTGGCGTCATAAGTGGCACTATTGGCTTTAATATATATATTTTAACTTGTACTTTTGTACATGATTCTTCTTTGTATGTCTATACTTGCATGTTGTAAGCGCACGGGCAGCTCTCCGCACACGCGCACACATGGACTCCGATCTTGAACTGTCACCAAGCGATCGGTGTCGTTGCACTTGAAGTTCGCGCGCTCCAAAGCAGCTTTGGTTGGCCCAGGCAAGAGCCCGTGGCGAATCACGGGCCGAAGAGTTAAAGATCGAGACCATGGTTGGGCAGCCCGCTGTATAGAGGGCGCGCGAAAAAAGTGCTAGCCGGCAAATAAAAACTCCCAAAAAACGGCAAACTCTCGTCGTCGTCTAGACGTCATAGTGTTCGACAGCGCCACCAATTTGGTAGAGTTGAACTACGCTCGAAGACAGGGGCGAACAAGGTCGCGCCCGAAAGCCCCTGAAAGGGACACGACCTTCGGTCCTACTTTTCTTTCAATGGGAGGCAGTGAACAAGCGTCCATTCGTGGAACCCAGCCCTCTCCTTCCGATTTGTCTCGGCTTCAGACTGTCTATCAACGTCATGAAGGCGTTTCCCGGGTAGAGCGTAGAGGTCGATTCCTGGCACTCGGAAAGCGCCACGCGAACATGACAGATTGCTGCGCTTTGACCAAGCGAACATGATTGCTCTGAATCTTGCAAAAATAAGTTGCCACGAAACGACCATCGGAATTCGCAAATCTCGCTTGGGGCTAAATCTTAAGAGCTGTAAGGGGGCATGGACCAAAACCGTCCAGCGCATTTCGACCAGGGTTGCTGGCCGGGCATGGTCATGAAGAAGAACGGGCTTTCTGGACAACATCCCACAGGACAGTCACCCTTTATTATCGACGGAAATTCCGGCATACTCTCAACATCCGGTGTCTGCACTTATCATGTATTCCGTCGAATAACACTCAAACTACGCTACCATTTCGCGTGAAATTTTCGACCGTTCTTTTTAAGTCCACATGCACTCAAAGAAAAGAAAGGAGTAATTTTACTCCTCTTGGAGAGTAAATGCATTGCCACGAAAATTAGCCCCTTTAGGGAGCAAATGAACGTCACAGTGTGGGGGCTGCATTTCACGAGTCCCAGGAATTAGTGCGCATATCGAGTGGTATAAAATCTTGCGACATACATATAGGGCACAATTTGCGAAGAAAGAAGCACTAACAGTTTCTTACCCTGTGTGGGTGGAAAGTTGCTAAGTTGGCTCAGTTATACAGCCTTACGTCATCAAATTGACCAAGAGCACATATTTAGGTAGGGTGTTGCGTTCGGAAGACCACTTGCGAAGTTCAGTGACTACTTGCAGTCCTGGGGAGTAAATTTCGGGGTTATAGGGAACTAAAGTGGGGAGTAATTGCAATCTAGGGGACTAAAAGCTACAATTACTCCACGTTTTACTCCTTTTCGTTTTTCTTAGAGTGTGGATGACACCCTGTTGATCCATGTGGTACCGTTAGCGGAAGATAGCCAGGCAGGGGTCCGTCTAACAAAACAACAGAGGTTTATTGCATGACGAAATCTTGAGGAGAACAGACAACGAGGCCGTCCAGGGCCTCTGGTCTTATACAAAAGATCTGAGGGATGTGGCCTTCCAGACACAACGTGCTTCTTTCGATTGGTGACCATTGTCCGAACCGCTTGGCAGAACGTTCTGGCGCGACGATTATGTATTCTTGGCCTAGGGGGTTTCGTCTTGACCGCGGCTGTTGACTTGTTTTGTCCCACTACCGAGAGGATCAGACCAATTATCCGCACTCGGGGCTTTTGCGAGACGCCCTTGGAGTTCTGACGGCCAGGAAAGGGTCCCTCTGCCTCCCTTCGTGCACAAGCGGACGCAGAATACAAAGACAAGGCCACGTGCATTAGCCGATCGCAACAATCCCTAGTGGTTTCCTCCAAAATCGACCTTTTGTTGATTGGGGGGGGGGGGGGGGGGGTAGCGAGCGTCCATTCCAAGCCGGGGGTATATGTTCATGGATACAAGTCTGCGGGTATATGCATTGGTAGCCGAGCTGTATGGGGATATCCTAGACATTTCAGAGGGATGTGCTCACCCAATGGACACCCCGCATATCCCAGAAGACAGTTCCCATGAACTTCCCAGGAGACGGCGGCATCTTGCTTTTCGTTGTAGGTGGGACTGAGCCTTATGTCGCCATTCCATGCCGCAGCTTTTTCTCTCGGGGGTGAAACGATGCATCCAGGTTTCATCACATGTGATGATTGATTGCAAATATTCGTTCCCTTCGGACTGGAACCGGCTCAGCAGCTGCTCAGAGACTGCCATGCGCGCTCCCTTCCGGACACGAATGAGGTGTAGAGGAACCCATCTCGCACACACTTTGCGGAACAGACTGTGATCGTGAATGATTGTCTCCACGTTGCCGACACTAACATTACGCTGGGATACAATGTCCCGATCTGTTATTCGCCGGTTATCGAGGATGGCTTGCTCAACGCTACAATAGGTGGCGCTGCTGCACGTGTTGCACATGCCGCGGACCCTCGAATGATTGTGCTCGTCTCGATCAACCTCGTAGATTAGAAGTAGAATATCTTTTATTTGGCCTAACTCAAAAACATAAATTATAGATCGAAAACAGGGCGACGTTGGCCTCGTATGCATGACATCCCTGGCGATGAAGCTCCCCCACTCATCACTCCAAACACCGATTCGTTGATTTCTGTTGCAGACGGGTAGTGCATTTTGAACTTTATGATGTCCGTGCATCAATTTCCCACAGCGTGCCCTTCAAGTTCGCGAATTTTCTCGGCTCGCGAAATCAAAGGGTTTTACAATAAAGTTGCGAGCCGTGCGATAGGCTTCGGAATTCATGCAGAAGAATGCCACGTTTGCTTGGCTAATTTGGGAGTGCTGTTAACAAAACTAGCTTAATTAATGCGTGACACGGATGCAAACGGGCACAATCTGTGGCAAAAGCCTGTAGAAGTGTATTCAAGTAGCTTCATAATTATAAAAAAAAAATATGTTTGGCAATTTAATGACATCCTCTCGTGGAACACCCCGTATAAAGCAAAAGAGTCGTCTGCCTAGGCTAAGCCTATCGTCGCAGACATTCTGCAACTACTAGCGGCTGATGATGGATCATCTCCACAGAAACGCACATGTCGTTTGAGGACCATAGGACCATAGCGCGCCAGGAGAAATGCTGCAGCACCACCACGCAGCGTAGCGTCATGTGGCAACCAATACGGAAGCAGAGAGAGTACGATGGATTACATTAGCTGGCGGAGGAGCGACCGTGACACCTCTGTATCCAGCCATCTTATCCGTCGCGCAGTAATATTTTGAGGGCTGACGGACTAGGTTTCTTTTTCCTCTTAAGTTGAACACTGCTGTAGGTACACCACTGCCCATTGGTGAATATGCTGGAGGGAATAAGGGGATTAAAACTAGTCACACTGTCCACCATGCACCCTCGTTCCCTATGTTACTCCATCCACTATGCTTGCTTTAACACAGACAGTCGTGTGCCATCTCATCGTACGTCAACATGTGCCTGTGGATGTACACAGTGTGCATGAAGTCGTATGTAATACATGTAGTGTTTGCACCGCATCTCACATTGTGTCGCTCATTTTATCTGCATGCGCATCCCATGTATGCCATCCAATGGACACACAACAATTTTGTACCTTTTTATTTCCACAGTGTCATGTCACAAAAGAGCATATGTGATATCTACTATGTAAGAAACTGTACAAAAGCAGGATGAGAAAGTTGTCACATATTAAAACAGATGCACAGTACACATAAGTAGTACTGCAAGTACAACAGTGCAGTCACACAGCATGTACCACAAGTTACGAATAAAAAACATAATCCATTACCTCGTCCTTGCAGCAATTAAAAAAAGCAAACATCACTTTCTTCCCAAGCACATCGTGTAACTGTTAAAAAGATAGATGTGTCTTAGCGGAAGAAAGTATTGCTTCTCGTCCACGGGAGGAAGGGAGGGGGAAAGAAGACTGGGACCCAAGAGTGACATTCTCAACGCAGACACGTGCTCCGGACCCAATCAGGAATGGAGCACGTTCTCTGCCCAAGACTTCACGACCACTTCGCCGATCCTGCTGAGGACATTAGCTGTGAAGTTGTGGATGACGTTGTCGACGGTGCCCTGAAGTTTGGTCAAAAACTCCTGCTGCTGCCGCTGCTGTTCCCGCAGGAAGTCTTCGTTCATTTGGCGCATCTCTTTCAGGAACTTCTTGTCCCTGTCCTCGTAGTGCTCCACAAACGCCCTCACAACCGCGAGGACGTCGTCTTGCGCGTCGATGTCCGCGGCTGAAAGAAGCAACGCAACAACACCGATATGTAGTCAGCATTCGGTTTAGGAGTTGTAGGCACTTCCCCTTGCTTTATCTTTCCCTCTCGGTTCACAAACCGAGAATGCTTTTCAAACAACTCGGGGATAAGAGGTGCTGATGCCAGGAATCCAACCTGGATCTTCCGATCTCCGGTCAGATATAATTGTCGTCTGCCTCGGCCAATCCTCATTGTTTACGTAGCTTACAAATCCCCCTGCCTCGTGTGTGTATGAGAGAAAGATGTCTGGGAGAATGGGACTAGCATGGTTGGTCCCCCCGCGTACTTGAGGCACTCTAACTCGAGGGAAAAGGTGTGGTGTTGTGATTAGCATATCTGACAGGAGATCAGAAGACCCAGGTTCCATTATTCCTGGTATCAGCACCTCCTTTTCCACCCCGAGTGGAAAAAAATCAACAACACATTTACTTCCGCTCGAGGCATAAGTTGCCAACACGCGATGAATGCACGGCTTCCATTTACCCTTAACAAATCTTCACCTAACACAAAAATTCCATACAGGCGATCCACCAAATCACACAATGCTACTCTCTGCTCAATACACTTAAAACCAAACTTGCCGCACAGGCTACCCGACAAACTGCACAAACGTTATCTCTGCTGTTTACAATCAAAACCGCCACAAAGGCTACCCAAAGAGTTTCGCAGATCCTTGAACTCAAAATTGTCGTACAGGCTACCAAACTAAACGATTGTTACGTCGGTCTCGTGAAAATCACTTTGCTCTAAGGGTAGGGAAGTCCAAAGATCCTTTGAAGAATCTTCTGACTTCCCACCCCTAGAGCTAAGTGACGTGAACAGTCGTTCAGCTAAGTAGCCTGTGTAGCGATTGTTGTTTTACGAAACAGAGATCACTTGTGCAATTTGCAGGGTAGCCTACCTGTGTGGCAGTTTTGATTTTAAAGAGCAGAAATAACGTCTGTGCAATTTCTCTGGTAGCCTGTGCGGCAAGTTTGCTTATGTTTTGAGTGGAAGTAAATATGTTTTTGATGTTAGCTCTGTGCATATGTCCAATCTTTCGGCCGTTGACCATAATCCGCTTTGCCCGCTCAGTCTGAATCTTACTTAGCCACGGAGCTCCAGACATTACTCAATATCGTCCGCCACGACCGAGCCAGTGACAGCCTGCTTTCACTAACCAGAAGGATTGCATTGCCACTGCAAAGGACTTGGTCTTTGTTCAAATGTAAGTTCAACGGGCTGATCTCTGAGATGATTAAGAAACACGAGCCTGCGTTTTCCGCGAATTGCTTCTCAATAAAGGGTCCACCAAAGCGCGGAAATATGTTCCATGCAAAGTCAATTACTTTTATAGTATTTAATTTGCTTTTGCTTTTCCTTATGGCTATTTGACACTGTTTTCGTGTTTTTACTGCATGTCTGCAATTGAGAGTATGCAGCTGATACAATCAGCTCTCAGCTATGGTCTGTATGTACACAAAGTTAGATGTGTATACATGTTTGCTGCATTCATGAATGTGATGTGTAGTTATGAACATGTAACTAAATTATGCACATAAATTATAGTGAGGAAAGAAAGACATGAAAGTCCTAAGGACAGACAGCATGAGAGCACATAAACCCCACGTACAATTTTACATTACTTCCTCAAGAGTGCCCAGTGACAAAGAGTGAAAGATATACGACAATGATCACCCCTTCACCAATCTACTATACCTTGAAAGTGGATAATTTAACGGCTACAATTTGCACAACTGCAAATGTAGAGAAACGTCTGGAGAATATTTTGCGCGGCCAGAATTTCGTGGTCCATGCTCTGCATAGTGCTCATGTGGGGTCGGATGAATGTATTGAAGCCTGAAGCTTCATCCAGTCATTGAGAATTGTCAACACTTTCACGGTACCCCCTTGGAGAAAAACGCTTCCCCGGTAAGCCTCACATCGATGTTCAAGCTCATGTTCCAGTGTTTGAGAACAGGTGGAAAGACGAAATCATGTTGGAGTAAGTGTGCAATGTTCACTGGCGTAAATTTTACAAAAGCATGAAATACATAAGGATAATGAATGAACAGCTAAAGTACTAAGGCAAATACCACTCTGTGGGTCAGTTCTACTTCGTGAAACTCAAATGCAAACTGAGTTTCACGAAGTTTCACGCTGGGTTTCATTGCAAATTGCAATAACCATAATTATTCGCAATATTATTCGCCGAGACGCAAGAGATCTTTCGAGAGATTTGAATTTCGCGGGAAAATGACAGTATCTGACTGCGAAGCAAGCAGACTGCTTCCAAACGAGAATGCATTTCCTTGTACCCCTGCTCCAGCTGCAGTGGTATGGAGACAAGTTTGTTTCGGCGAGAATGACACAAATGACCATGGCCGCCATGGACCACCATGGATATCATGCATGGCAAGCCCATATACCCTATCACTTTCCCGCGATTGCTTTCGTTGTGTTTTGTGCCTAATATCCAACCAACCAACCTTACCTGCCTCACCCGTGTCTTCACTGTCTTCGTTCTCAACTGTGGGAACAGGAGCATTGTCCGCGTCTTCACTGCGCGAGAGGATATCGTCCATTCTGTCAAAATAGTCCCACTCATCCCTGCTGACGTCGTTCAGCGAACTGTGATACTTTTTCTTTAGCGATTTCCACTTCGACTTTACCTGGCTCACTGTCCTAAAGTAACCTTTTTTCCTCAGCCGCCGGCAGAGTTCTTCCATTGTTTCGTGCGGCACCTTATGCAATCCATCCTCCCCGGAAGATCTTTTCAGTTCTGCGAAAAACTCGAGGACAATTTCCACCTCTCGGGCTTTCCATATCTGCGGCGTGTCACCCATATTTCACAAGTGATATGGGCAAGCTTGTTTGGATAAATTGCGTTCCAAATTTCACGCGCGACAGTTTTCAAGTTTTTCAAGAAAGGGGTATTCTCGACCCCAAAACCACCAAAAACTGTTAAAACCGCCTCGAACTCCACGAACACAAACACGATCAACATCAGCGCCACCTATTCACTGGCGTGGTCGGCATGGCGGCGTTGCTTCATATCGAAACTGGAACCACAACGGATACATATTTTGTTATGTTCTGCGCATTTAGCGCCTTAGTGCTTGCAAGCATTGCAAGCT
This sequence comes from Ornithodoros turicata, assembly GCF_037126465.1. Taxonomy (NCBI): domain Eukaryota; kingdom Metazoa; phylum Arthropoda; class Arachnida; order Ixodida; family Argasidae; genus Ornithodoros; species Ornithodoros turicata. Next base: position 15,642,582 of record NC_088210.1, on the reverse strand, counting down.
TGCCTTTGTGTAGGTTTTGAACCGATAAAGTCATTACTATAGGACCCGGAAATTTAGGCACTAAAAACTATGGAAATAGGCAAGCATTTAGGCCCTCAAAAACACCAAAATAGGCAATAAAATTCAAAAATAGGCACGTTAATCTGGTACGCTCTTTGGCCTTGTTGGTGTTTCACAATACCCAGGACAAATTGTTCGTTTAAAAAGTGCGGTACTCTACAAGCTTTGACTTCTGGTACACGAATGCTGAGGCTGCCTGGAACCACACTATATTGAATAATTATTTCCCCAAGATCTTGAAGGTCTAAGGAAGGCTAAATCCTTTGATCAAATATACACGAACCCCTTCTAGCAAGCCAAAGTACTGAAGAAAACCAAACGAAAAAATAAATAAAAGAAAGTGCGATCACGCAGAAAAGAAAGAAAAATGCAGCACTCAGCATGAGCCTGAAAGGTGCTCTCGCGCATTCACTTCTAGAAAACGCGGTTATGGCATCTAAGAATAAGAGAAGGCTACGATTCAATAGAGTCCCTAAAAAGGCAGGCAGCCTCGAAAATGTTGCATTTAGGCGTTTATAGGCATTTATACGCAAATGCCTAAAATTCCGGGCCCTAGGCTCATCACTATTTCTCCCCCGCTCTCTCTGACACATACGCAGGCACACTAAAAACCCGCTAAGGATAAAACAGATAAAAAGCAAGTGAGCTGGTGGCAGATATCCATGACAAAAACCCGAGAGTAGGAGACAAAAAAAAAAAAAAAAAAAAAAAAAACAAACAAAAAACGCACAAGCCTTTGAGGCTTGTGTACGTGTGCGTCTTTTTATTTATTTTTCCCCCTATATAGTCTCGGGTTTTCGTCATGGACCACTAAGGATGGCACTTTCATAGTAATCGTGATCCTTCTTCTTCTGCTTCATCACAGATACTTGTCGTAATCCACAAAGAGAGATTGGTCATAGCTTTTTTTTTTGTTTTGTTTTTCGTAGGGCGTACACATCCATTAGCACGTTGTTCTTTTCATTTGTTCTATACAGAATGCTTTTTTATTTCCAGATTTTATTTTATAAAAAGCTATGAGAACAGCATTTATGCTATTTTTGCAAGTGGGTTATTGGGTTTTTGCCGGGCGGACATTCTGTCGAAGGCAATATGTAGCTTCTTCTAGAATCGATAAAACACTCAGTGCAAGGGGAAAAACACTAAAGGGACAAGAACGAGACGACACAAAACGCACTGACTGCCGGCCAAAGACTTTTATTCGTGTAAACATGTACGCTTATAACCCGTGTATAGGTTATCAAAAAGTATCGATAAAGTGATGAACTTTTTGATAACCTAAACACACCCCAAGCAGCACAATGTACTGAAAGTCGAGTGCAATAGGGGTGGTCGGTATGTGTCTTATCAGCGCTGTTTAGCTTCACGAGCCTGTTCAAAGCCTTCCACCTACCCATCCACCCCTATTGCACTCGAATTTCAGTACATTGTGCTGCTTGGGACAGTGATCGTTCCCATTCTTGTTCCTTTAGTGTTTTCCCCCTTGCACTGGTGGTTTTATCGATTTTAGAATGGTACCACCAATCCCAACACGTACCCCAACTTCTAGTTGACTGGTTACCTAAAATTCATTAATTAACTCCTTAATTAGGGACTTTTGGCAAAAGTGTGCCAGCAGAATAGGGGACGATTCTCGTTGACAGCCATCCTGCTTTTTAAAAATCCTGAAACGAATACAAGCAGACGACGCTGCTTCGCCCCTCAAGATACCCACAGTGCCTTGCGCGGCTCACTTGAGGGCGCTCGCAACTTCGTGTAATCGTCTGCAAATGAACCGAAACCGCGCGCATGAGCAGCGCAGGCAGGACTGCACTCATTGGACGTCACAGGGTCACGTGCTTTGGAGCAATGCAAATGATTGGAGTAGGTGCTGATCTACTGGTCAACCGCTTGGGTCCCAGATACGGTGGCGATGGCGAAGGTCATACTCACCCAACGCGCCCGGTTCTGGTTTCGGCTCATTTGCATAGCAGTATTCGACTATGGATATTTCAACGCACGCGGTCGTGTCAGGATTACAAAAATAGATTCTGCTGTCTCGCTTTTGCCCGAAAGACCAATTAATGAGTTCATTAATAAATTTTAGATAATTAGTCACCCAGCAGTTACGCATGGCCGCATAACTCAACTGCGAAAACGGCACCTATGCTGTAAAGATAAAAAAATATACTCTGTATATCTGCCGTATTTTATGAATTTGTTGGTAATGTAGAATAAATATGTTTAGTACATAGCACCACATTAGCATCACTTCAGTTCAAAAAGAGTTTTTTTTTAGCTAGGTATAGCGCAGTTCTACCTAGAACTACACCAGTGGTTTATCCACCCCCCACCCCCCTCAACCCCAAACTTTTTTCCTGTGTATTACTGTTAAATGTATAACTGGACCTCCAATCTTCTTGCACCCCCCAGAGCTTGCGGTTCTGGATAAACTATACTGAATTTTAATTTGCGGATTACCATAGCTGGGCTTAGTGTTTTATTGAATTGGGAATGCAAGGACTTTCTACGAGCTGCAGAAATGGAGCCAAACTGATAAAATATTACGAAGATAGTTTGGATTGTTTTTGTGATCTTTTGGGGTACACTTTTTAGAGCGTAACAAAAGAAAATTATGGGTTGGCAAGTGGTTCCCCAGCATGGTGTAAAAAGGACACGAACGTAGCAGGGTAGCAGACGACGTTCATAACGGTTGTCATGACGTCATCACACTGCACAGAGGGCGCGAGTATCAAAACATCCTACCAAAACAGACAAGACACTTGGATGAGTACTGTGAAAGAAAAGTTTCCGAAGCTTATTTGTACTACAATACACTCTGCAAAATCCAAAATGTAGCTTTTTTTGTTGATCGCCTTTTGTTTTGCATCGGCGCGGCGCAATCCCAAGTAAAACATGGCGGGCAAAGAAAGCGATTTAACTGAGGAGATGGACGCTGATGGAGAGATGGACACTTCTAAAGAAGATAAAACTATGTCAGACGACAGTTCAGACTCTGAAAGTGATGCCAATGAAGATGCTGAAGAATTGAGACAGACAGAAGAACTGGCGGGAAAGGTAAACACGCAGAAACTAAAAATATAAGTATGCGTAGTAAAAACGTATTTTGCGGTGTGTGTGAATACGCAGTCACTTTTATGTGCCTTGCTCCTAGATACAAGCCAATCCATATGACTACCAGGGTCACCTAAACCTTATAAAATACCTCAGAGGGACGGGAAACTTGGATAAACTGAGAGCGGCCAGAGAAGCCATGTCGAAAATATTTCCTCTGACACCAGGTTTGGTTTGCGTAGGTGTCCACCAGATTCTGAGAGAGCCTGAGTTTTCTTTTTTTGTTGTTGTCGCAGAACTCTGGCTGGACTGGATCAAGGACGAGTCACAGCTAGCAGACACAGATGACGAGAAAGATCACGTAGTGAAATTGTTTGAACGTGGTGTCAAGGATTACTTGTGTGAGTATACTTCTGCGATATACACTGAGCATGTTTCTCCTTAGCCTTCATCAGCACATCGCTTCCTTCTTTCTTGTAGCTGTGGCTCTATGGCTAGAGTTTGCCCAGTTTTCGATTGGTCTCATGAGCACCGAGAGCAGCATGGAGAAGATCCGAGAGGTCTTTGAAAGAGCGGTGACTGCGGCAGGACTTCACGTTTCCCAGGGAGCCCTCATATGGGAAGCTTACAGAGAGTTTGAGCTTGCACTGCTTGCAACGATGCAAGTAAGCTCTACGTTTGATACTACAGTAACTTATTTATTTATGCAGTTTTATTTACAGTTATTTCAGGCTTATGAATTTTTCTACAAATCTACACATTTGACTCTAAGTAATTTATTGATTTGAAGTAGTAATTTGGCTGGTTGGTAAGTTTCCATTGTAAAGTATCGGTTATTAAGGTATTGCTATTGAAAGTGGGACTGTTTTTGTATGTTTTGTCACTTCATAATGGATTTATTTATTTAGTTATACAGGTATTTCTACCTTGATTTTTTTTTTTTTAAATCTAGGCTTATTTTATCCTGTTGAAAACAGAATACAGATTAACAAACTTTTTGTGGCTCACCAGTGTCATTTGATGATCACTTTTCCAACAAAGAAATTTGAAATGTATCATTCCACTTCTTTTTTACCTGTTGTAACTGACGGTTCTTTTGCAGCCCCCCTCGGAAGGTTTGATGTCCAGCGAGCAAAGCGAGATGTATGTCAGCCAACGAAATCGGGTCTACAATATATTCAAGCGTCAACTCTCTGTTCCTTTACTCGGTATGCTGTCAACCAGTGAAGCATCTTTGTGTGATAAAGTAGAGCCGTAGTGCAAAACTAGGGGAAGAGGCTGTTAAAACAGCAAAGCAGTCAGGGTTGCCTGGGGTGTTACCGAATCAACAAATCAACCAGTGTAGGTAAATGGAGACCAAGATGAGTAGCTTTGTCTTCATGACCAATATCTTTCGTGAAAATGATATTTTTGGCACTGAAGAATGGACATTGACGTTTAATAACTAGCACCGCATTAGCCCCACTTCGGGGTAAGAAGCATGTGCATTCCCTACTATGTTTGCACATAACCAATACGCTCTAACGACATCCATAACTAAAATCTCGGCTAACAGAGATAATGATTCTACCTATATTCTTGTCTAAGTTCAGAAGGAAAAGCAGTCTAGTCCGTCAGCTCTCATGTTATTACTGCGCTGCAGATAGGATGGCTGGATACATAGAGGTCACACTCCCTCCTGCGCCAGATAGTGTACTCCGTCATACACACTCTGTTTCCGTATTGGCTGTTATGACTGGCCGTACGACGCTACGCTGCCGCAGAAAGTGCGCTCCCCTACTGAGGGCGCATGGTGGCGCTGCAGTATTTCTCCTGGCGCGCTATTGCGTCTCCTTATCTCCACGGCGTATGTGGCTGACGGACTACAGGTTTTCCTGGCGATTTTAATCCAAGTGCCAGCTAAATTAATCCATGCCCCATAAAGTTTGCATGGCACATGGATTAATTTCGATGGCGCTTGGATTAAAATTGGCTGGAAAACCTGTAGATTTATTTTCCTTCTTAAGTTGAACATGACTACAGTGCTGTTTTTTTTAATTTGCTGGGTACGGCGACTATATAAGCTCATTAAATGTGAAAAGCTGAGATGAAATGCCAATCTTTCACTGAAGGGGTTGGGATACTTTCATAGATGCGGTTTATTACATCGTAGACAACATTGTGCTGCATGCCAGAATACTAAGGAAATAATAATTATTTTTCTATGCGTCGTACTTAGCGAGATACACGCCCTCGAACGCAGCCCCGAGCGAAGCGCAGACGCCACAGATCTCAGCTGCGTCCACTCCCATTGGCGGCCACAAGCATGTGACTTCTTGTGCACTGCCTCACAGGGGGCAGTGAGAGGTGCGATGTCAGAGCCGCATGAGTTTCGGTCTTCGCGGTGCCCATTTTCTCCGCTTCTATTATCCTCCTCACTGTGAAACTTTCAACTGAGGTTCACATTGATGAAAGACAACCTGGGACGACCTGTCTCAACCCCTTTAAGGTGTGACAACCTGTCTCAACCCCTTTAAGGTGTTTTCTGATTGCATGCAGGCATGGAAGGCACTTTCAAGGAGCTGCAGGAATGGAGCGAGACAAGCATAGAACCCGCAGTTGAGCAGCAGTACAAGAAAGCCAAGGCCAAACTCGGCAAGATAAAAGAGTACGAAGATAGTTTGGTCAGTTCCTAAGCTCCTTTGGAGTATGTATACCAGAGCTCGAGGCATGAAAATATTGTTTTCGGCAGTTGGTCGGCGAACCACCGGCGCTGCAGTCCTACCTCTCCTACTTGGACTTTGAAGAAAAGGAGGGCGACCCCGCACGAATACAGTGCCTCTACGAGAGAGCAGTTGCTGACCACTGTCTGGTTCCAGATTTGTGGAAAAGGTATATGACCTATTTGGTAAGTGCGTTTCTTTTCTTTGTGTTTTTTTATTTTAAAAGTTCGTCATAGTTGGTGGAGAAAGTTGGTGCATGTGAACGCAACCTGATGGCGGATTCCACTGGTTGATGCGGAGCCAGCAGCCGAATTCGCGTGATGCCGACGAAATCCGGCACGGAGGCACCAAATCTGATCCACCACCGAAAAACAATCCCGTTCCAGCCAAGATAACGACGGAAGTAGCTGCCGATATCCTACGAACTTGACGGGCCTGCCCTACGTGCCAGACACTTGCTGTTGCTCGGCCTTTGAAGACGCGGAAGTTACGAAAATGATTCGTTAGAGTTCCGGCCGAATCGGAGCTTTCTCGGTAGAGCAAGAGGGAGCACTCCGTCGCGGACCAAGTTGATCTGAAATTACCAGCGGAACACGCAAACGTGATCCAAACGGACCAGTGAAACACGCTTTCCTCAGCGCGGAGCAGAAAAAGCTGCTCCGAACCGACCAGTGGAATTTATCATGAGGTTCTTCGCTTAACATTTCCACGTTGGTTCATTGGATTTGCCGTAAAATGTCCAGCAACGTATGGCAACTTGGATTTGCCGTAAATGGATTTCCTACTTTTCTACACACGTTGAAGGCGTTTCCTATGTTCCTCTAATCAGAATGATTATTCCGCTAATCGTCCATCTGCTTTGTAAATTTCTCACCCTAGGATTTAAAGCTCAAGGTTGAAGCTGCAGTGCTGCCGTGCCATGAGCGGTCAGTGCGCAACTGCCCGTGGTCCGCGGACTTGTGGACTTCATACCTAAAAGCTCTAGAGCGATTTCATCATCCCCATATCAAGATAAAAGGTACGTTAAACAACTGCCCACACTAACAACTGTTTTGGTTTCATTTAGTGTCTTCTCAATGAATGACCTGAAGGGAGAAATTATTAGTTGCAACTAATTCTAAAATCGTATTTGCAGAGGCCATGGAACAAGCGCTACAAGCAGGCTTCAGCGCAGGACAAGATTATCAGGAACTCTGGTTGACGTACCTCGACTATCTTCGCAGAAGGGTAGACTGGTCAAAGGGTACGTCTGCACATGTACAGTGGTCAAATATAGTTAGGGAGCGACTCTTTTAAACCCCATTCCGCCCGGTTATTTCCTTTATTTCCTAGATTTTTCCTTTTTTGAAAAACCTAGTCCATAGTGTGAAATATCCAAGGCAGTCCTTTTTACCATTGTTTTTTACCATTATTATGTGTTAGTCTATTTTCTATTGGGTATGTGTTTTACATTATGTATAACACTACCGCAACCACGTCCTTGCTTCCTTATTAAATTGAGGCCTGCAGATATGCTTGTTCCCTGCAAATGTGAGTGTGGAATAGGAATGCTTTGACACCATGATGGATAAGTTAGTTCGCTCCCAGAGATTGTTACCAGTATGTCCTCAATTCATTAATATTGCTCTTAAACAGACTTATTACACAGGTTACATATTTTTCATCAGATAGGACAGACAGGTTTTGTGATTGAAATTTCCTTGCAGAGGACTCCAGTGATGTTGAAGACCTGAGGAAGGCATTTGAGGGGGCCATCGATCATCTGGGACAGTGCAAGTAGTTGGCTGATGGCAAACAGTTGCCCACTGAGCAAGGGCCATTTTAAAGGAGCCACGTTGCATTTTTCTTGCAGATTATGAAACACATGGTGACTTGTATTCCTCGGTGATGAAGTACTGGGCTCAACTTGAGGTAAATTAGGTTTAACTTCTAATAACTGCCCCACCACATCTACTGTAGACATATTTTTATTTGCGATGTTTTAATTTTCGTGAATTTCGCGACCACTAAAAAATTGCGAAAAACTGTACTCTCGAACACAGCTCCCGCGAACAGAGCTTGACGTTGATCCCGCGGGAGGGAACAGACCTGGAATCGCGAAATTAAATACTCGCGAGTAACTTCCCAAATGCGATTAGCGAAAATTAATACTTGCGAATAAAAATACGTTTACAGTATGTAGTGCGTGCGGCCACAGGTACTTTGTTAACATTACAAAACAGTGATAAAAAAAAGGAAACAAATAAGACGTAAAAAATGTGCACATTACGTCCCGGGAGAGTATTTCACAGCTGCGGGGCATTCAATAATACAGATGTAATAATACAGATGCACATCTTTTCTTGAAATGTTATACTGCAAAAACTGATTTTTTTTTTTCTTCTTGAACCGGGATGGGAAATTCACATAATGAATTTTGTTCTTGGCGCCCTGGGGATTCTGAGCAAAACAGTGGAGTGCAAGTGAAATGAAAGACATAGTGAAAATATTGTTTTGTATCCTGTAATTTTCCTGTTTTATGTCGCCTAACATTCCCGCATTGTTTCTGCCGGGTGATTTCTTAGGCAAAGTTTTGCAACAACATCGCTAAGTCTAGAGAACTCTGGAACGAAATCACAAACCACGGTAGAGCATCCAATGCCCAAACGTGGTTAGACTATGCAAACTTCGAAAGGTAAGCAGCGGCCTTCGTAATTGTTTCACACCCCTTTTTGTGCGACGCTTTGTAGTTACATGCATAGTTTATGAAGCTCGAATAGTTGTGAATAGTTTGTTGAAGGAACATGAAATCATTGCAGGCTATATGGAGACGACAAACATCTCCGCAAGGTCCTGCTGAAAGGGATGTATGCTTCTATGGACTGGCCGGAAACACTCGGAGATATGTTAATCAAGTTTGAGAGGGAAGAAGGTGACTAAGACCCCTGTTACACGAACAGACATCAATGATCATTGAAAGCAATAGCCACTGAACATGCGTGTAGCACCACCCAGTATGTAACATGTCAACCAGTCGGGGAGCGTTGGGTCCAATGCTGTTTGAGAAGTTGACACGTTACACACTGGGTGGCACTACGTGCCTGTTCAGTAGCTGTTAGTTTCAATGATCGTTGAAAGCAATGGCCATTGAACATACGTGTAGAGCCACCCAGTGTGCAACGTGTCGGCGAGCATTGGATCAAACGCTGTTTGGGAAGTAGACACGTTACACACTGGGTGGCACTACGTGCATGTTCAGTAGCTGTTAGTTTCGATGATCATTGAAAGCAATGGCCATTGAACATGCATGTAGCGCCACCAAGTGTCTAAGCCTGCTATAAGTTTTGCATGGGTAACTTATGTATAAGTTTAGGATTGAATAAATACTTCACAGGAAAACACATTAGTTCTGTGGGAAGTAGTTGGACAGTGCAAAACGGGTCAAAATTTTTGGTGTAAAAAAAAATCTGTTGGCGACTGCAGGTAACAAAACTGGAATGTCGTACCTCTAGGTTCATTGGAAACGCTGGATGTCGCAACGGAGAAGTACACAGCCCACATCGGACGCGTTATGGCAAAGAGAGAACTGGTACTCACGTAATCGGCCCCGTCGGGAGAACCTTTCGTGACACTTGGAATTTGATTTTTAGGCTGCAGCGAAAGAGGCCGCAAAAGAGGCTCAGATGAATGAACAGAAGAAACTTGCTAAAGCTGAAAAGAAAGCTGAGAAGGTAGCAGCAAGAACGAAGAAAGAAACAGAAGAGAAGGAACAGATGGAAACAGAAGTTGCGCCAGAGCATAAGAAACCTGGAAAGAGGAAGGCGAGTTCCTTTACTGGGGGGGCGTGCAAGACCAGTAACATAGCTGCATGTGGGGTAGCCCCATGTGTCGGCCCTCTCTTCTAAATGCAGGGGTCCTAGAATACGGTGGTCAAAAGTTGAGGGTAATGTAGCGACAAGTTTAGTGTCCGACCGATGTGAAATATGCTTTCGCATTAAAACGTTTTGTAGGCTAACAAAAGATAACATACGGAATATAATATAACATAATAATAACAATTATAACTTATGTCTCTCTTTAACTTGAAACAATTAGAAATAGCACTGACATAATTTTGTGGTACAGAGGAAAAAAAAATACAGCCATGTCAACGTGGTAACTTGAAGAAGCCAAGCAAGTGAAGCTAAAAACCTCTCCAAAACCAGCAGCCTCCCACTCTTTTCGTTGGAAAAGCCAGTGCATGTAGTCTTTTGTGTAATCATGTGTTTCGTTTTGGAAATCAAATCCGACAGGCAGGAGCTCAAGAGCCCAACCTGGATTTGGATGGGTTCAAGGTACCTGTCCCTCCCTCCTCTAAAAGTACGGACCAGCCCGAGGAACCGCCACATAAGAAGGCAAAAGATGACGCAGGTATGAGAAAAAAAAATCACGGGAAGTTTCAAAATTTAGGAAATTGAACAGTGCTTGACAAACTACGCACTTTATTAATTGTAGCCGTACTGAATCACATGACCGAGTGGGCGCATTTTAAGTTGTAAGTGCAGTGCAGTGTGTTGATCATACGAGACATTTAAAAAATCTATCCTTCGGTCTCAGGACTAAACTACAAGGGTTCACTATGCCATCGCTGAGCAATACCGTAATTGTATGTGCATGTATGATGTGTTGAGTGGTGTTACGTTGTGCATGTCAGTACACGTCAATATAAAAAAACAACACAAAGCTACCTTGCTATGTGGAATGCAGGCGATTGTGTTAGTGTTGCCTCAATATCTATTCATCCTTTGTTGAAACATCATCTCCGATTGTTCTTGTTTGACCTAGTTCTGCTGGTCTCCCTTTGTGTGTCTTTCCTTCCTACCCTGTTCCTAGACCTGTGTCCCTGTTACGATTCTGTAAACACGTTTGTTGCTAGATAGTTGTTTCCATTGGCATGGAGATGCTCCACTAGTTGATACGCAGCTGTATTACATTGAGCATACCCTGCGAATCTCTGATGTATGTACACTAAGAAATCGTGTTCCGGCAGATGAAACCAGCGCCAGGCCGCACGGGGAGCATGTTGAGCATGATCCAGCAAAGGATGAGCAAACTGTGTTCCTGAGCAATCTTTTGTATGACGCGAAAGAAGAAGCAATCAAGGACATTTTCAAGGACGTACGTCGAGCTCTTCAAGTACGCCATCCTGAGCTCTATAACAAAAGAGTAAATTATTCCTAACAGACTGGCACCATTGAGGAGCTGAGAATGGTTCGAGATTTCAAGGGTCGATTCAAAGGATTTGCCTACCTAGTGTTCTCTAACAGGGTGCGTGCTGCTGTTCCTTTTAATGCCATCTAATTTGATCAGCATTAATAAAAAGGTGTTCTGTTCTACAGATGGAAGCAGAAGCAGCTCTGAAGCTGGATCGAACGCCAATTGAAGGACGCCCGGTCTTTGTGTCCAAATGCAACAAAAAGAAAGAATTCACGGTACGATGTGATATATTCTCATTTCATTTTTGGCACGTGAATGATAAGCTCATGCATGATTCTTGTGCGTAAGGGAGTCATAAATAATCGATCGAATACGGAATGCATTCCAAGTATGAAAACAGTAATTTATCAAAGTGTGGCAGTTGATGGAATGCCAGCATTAACAGTTACAAAAAGTAATATATAACAATTACTGTGTAGTTGTCATGTTACCTTTACGTGTAACCATAGTGCTCGGAAAAAAAAAAAAAAGTTTCTTTTTAAAGCTGCTGTAGTACAAAATAACTGGAAGAGGAACAGGGAATCATTCACCTAAAATGCAAGGGACAGTAAATTTTACCATTGTTCTGTTTGACATCTATCCCAACCAGTTTCTCCTTGTGGTAAAAAAAAAAAAAAGAAAAGGTTCCCGCAAAAAATTACGTTACGGTATTTTGTAGCTATTACAGCAGATTGCAAACCTAGAGGTATTCGCTCCGAGATCGAACGGTGTCGGCGCGCTGCGGAGGACGGAGAACTACCGTGGTGTGGACGCGTCGTCTGCCTTTACACGTTTATTCCGCGTTCAGTGCAGTAGGTGGAGCATTGGCGAACCGAACAGTATCGTACCATCGCGGCACAAGTGATCTTCCGGTGAATATACACAAGAATTAGGGAAAAGAACCACCAACTCCGAACATCGGCCCGAGTGTTATCCACACCAGAAAGGCGATAATGTCGCCCCCTATGGGTCAATCTCGCAGTGAATAGGTAGGGGGCTGATTTTAGACTATATACGACAATGTTATTTGACATCCCTTGCACTCCGGAGGGTCCTGTGTCCGGATATGGTGAATCTTCTGCTTATGTGTTTTAAAGATTCAAGTGAAAGCAAACTGTCGTGGAGCCACGAGGTGCATCAATGGCTATTTGTGCAAACCCACATACTTGTTCCCTTTTGCCACTGAATTCCCCCCCCCCCCCCCCAATCCAGAAAATAATGATTTGTGAGCTACTGGCATTTAAAATGATGTTCTGCATCTAGTTCCAGCCCGGACTCGAGAAAAATAAGCTCTTTGTGAAGAACATCCCATTCTCAATGACACAGGAAGAGCTGGAAGAACTATTTAAGAAGGTGAGAGAGAGCCTTTAGAACGGGCTCAGAAAAGTGTCAACGGGAACAAGCTTTCACATAGTCTTCAACTCCACCCCCAAACAGTATGGAGATCTCAAAGAGGTACGGCTGGTCACCTACAGGAATGGCCACTCGAAGGGAATTGCTTATGTTGAATACACAAATGAGGTGAGTCTTCATGTAATGCATGCTACGCAGGAGTTTGTGCGTAACAAGTTGTATGAGACTTTCGGCATTAGGTGCGGCACTGCAATGAGATAGACTACCCTCAGTAGCATACCTAGAAGTATGATTTGGGATTGGTTCTATGGGAACTTAACATGGGGAGGAGGATTCTGTCAGTTTTTCATTTCCCAAATGCCGTGGTGTATCCATAAAAAAAAGCAAAGTCATCATAGCCACAGAGCAAGTGACTACATGTACAAGTGAGACATGCAAAGCAGAGAGTACACGCAATTCATCTAAGACACGATGCCTTTCTGGAACCTATTTGGGTAAAGAAGCTAATTTTACACGGCACCAAACTGGTTTTGGTGTGGTTCGGTTGAATCACATTTCTCCTTGTGCTATCTTTTAATGTCGTAGCTCCTGCTCCAGAGCTCCAGAAGAGCACCGATTTGTCTTTTCTCATTGTTTTGTCATGGATATCTCCAACATTTTGTCATCAATGCTAATTGCTTTGTAGCAGTAGTTTGCTTTGAGAGCTTTCGCTGCAAACATAGCCAGCCCGGATATTCACACACCAAGAGTGAATTCATTGCAGACCGCAGCTACAATAGCACTTGTCCAGACCGACGGAATGCAATTAGGTAAGCAAGTGCTCTCGGTGGCAATCAGCAATCCCCCAGCACGAGGAGCACGTCAAAGCGAGACGCAGAGGACAGCGCAGGTCGCTTCCTTAGGGGGAGGACCAAAGGAAACAGGATTGTGAGTGGTTCTTTTCCTTTTGATAAAGTGAGGTCACACGGGCAGTCCTCAAAGGCCGTTGAAACAAACGGCCATTGAACATGCGAACTTGTCAGCATCACATGAACGAACTTTGCTAGAATCCCCCATTGGAACGCTATTGTAGCTAATGTAAATAATTTCCAGTTTAACGAATTCAAGTGTCGCACAAATTTGTTACATATATTTTCTACGACCACCACTGCATTTCTCTCTGTTCATTGTGGCTGCCGCCATGGTGGCTTTGGACTAGACACTGATCAGCACGCTAAATTTGGGTCATAGCTGCAGCCAGAGTGCAGTCGTATGCAGCGGAATAGTGCGTAGCGGACCAGAACAGACGTTCCCGTTCTTTCATAGGAAACGGGGGTGGAGTGAAACACCACCACAATCCGCTTATTGATGTGAAAGGGATGGTTTCTGCTAAGCACCACAGCTTTATTTTAATTTGTAACAGCAAGCTGCCCTGTTGTTTCTTGATATCCCTTGCAGTTTGTTCAAGTGAAGTTTAACTGTAGTGATCACTTGGTGTTGGTGTTGCTACGTGCATTTTTAATGACCATTTGTTTCAATGGTCATTGACAAGAAACGTTCTTGGAAAGTGACGTCTGCTACAAATAATATATCCATTAACAATTTACAGACGAGGAAGAGGACGTACGCAAGTGTCGCTGATGCCACGTGTTATTCAACGGTCCACGAACACCCAGGAACCCAAATCGGGGTCGTCGAGCAAGGAGGAGGCCCAAGGTCTCAGCAACGCAGATTTCAGACATCTGTTGTTGAACAAGTGAAAGATGCACAGGCAGTGCACAGTTTCCTGGGCCACGGAACTGTTCATGACAGGCACTATGGTTCAGCAACCCCTACAATGTTCACCACTGCAATAGCAGCCCCTAATTGAAGACACTTGTTAGGGTGCCATTTTTTTTTTTCAAACTTTCATTTCACATTCAAGAACGAATGTCTGTAGAAAAGTCTGTTACTACATACAATAAACAGTTCAACACATGCTGCCCAGTCCTGCCATCCTCATATTTTGCAAAACCACGCAGTTTGTTTCTAAAAAATACCGCGGCTCTATATGTACAATGCTTGAAGCTGCAAGGCAGAGAGACTGCATGCAATTATGCAATTTTGTTTCGTTTGCATTACACTCCTGGATATAATACAATTATAAAAACATTGTCGAGAACAGCTCCTATCCACCAGTGTGCTTACAGTTTGTGCACGAATTCTCCAACGTACCTTACCGTACGTCTTCACGTAGGTTAAGAAGGGATGGCGCTGAGCTGCGTACCGCACCCGTATTTTACGTATTTACGTACGAGAGCACGGAACAGTATCACTGCGAACCAGATGAGCAACAGGACTGTCAGTGAAAGCAGGGGCGCAAAATCAAAAATGTAACTCAGAAAGAGCAGGGCACCCAAATAGCCAACGACTTGCTGGTTCGCCAAAGGTCGAAGACAGAGTCGAGCTGGAAGCTGGTGCCTCTCGCGAACTGCCGTGGCTATTGTACCTGTCTTGATGACCTTAGTGTATGACGTGGGTGGCTCGAGCACTTGCCTTGCCATGTGGCTCACCAGGTCGTCCCCGTGGTAGACCGCCTGGAGTTCGATGGCGTACTGAAAGACAAGGATTTGTTAAACCAGCAGTTAAAGGCACACTCAAGTACAAAAACTTTTGTGGAATGAAAGATTCTGTTGCCTTGACATCAATATAAAAGGAACGGGATTCATCCGTCGTTTGTGATTTATGAGTGAAAGAACCGCAGGGTAAGCTTTCAGACTCCTTCTAAAGAAGCTCGAGGATGCAGAGAGGCCTCTGGTTGGTCTCCTCAAACCACTGAACTCCAATGATAACTAAACCAAGCTACCGAAGATGGGCATCTGAATCAGTGAGCCGCCATGACAGATACGGTATGCCTAACGAATGGTATCTCCTACAAGCTCCGTACACTGTTCTCACACGTTGCAGCATAAGGCTTTAACAGTACTGTACCTGGTCCTTATGGAATGGGAAGCAATGCAAAAGCACACATGATGATAGCAGACAAAACAAACACGCTTGGCACACCGCATGGCACACAAGAGCCCAGCAGAAGGATGCACGACTTGGATTGGACTGGATATCAGGGTGCAGAGGCGGACTGGCGTTCATGCGTGGAAAGGCTGTGGCAGAATCCACTGTGTCGACCATGGCGGCTCCCTGACTTTGACGCTGGGAGGAAGTATCGCCACCGTAAGAGTCCTTTGCTCTCCCCCATAACTCTCTCTCTAACCTTTTCTTCTAGCCCCTCTCCTCCTGATTTCTATACCTCAAATGATCGCCCGCGGTGACTGGACAAATCGCTTGCCGAGACCAATGACAGTGTGCTCGGCATAGTCGGCCTTCTTGAGGAGGAGGGGAAGGGAAAGACCGGAAACTTACGCTTCCGTTCAGATGTACGTTCCTTTTGTGTTGTTGTCAAGGTAACAGTGTCTCTTGCTCCGTGAGGAGAAATCTTTGCATTTTAACACTCCTTTGAAAGCAAATGCTGGAAGTACTGGCAGTCGTCAATTAAAATTATGCGCACTCTATAGATGTCATGCTCCACGTGGGAGCTGGCCTCGGCATGCTACTGCAGTTAGAACCCACAATGCACAATGTTTTGTTTCACACACACACACACTACATTCCCTGTATGGGTGGTTTCCACGGGACACCCAAGTGATCCCACAAGCAGTACACTGTGTGTGTCACAATGGAGCTTGCCCATTGGCTAGGAGTCCTAAAATGTCACTGGTCTCCAGGGTGTGGAGGAATTTACGACAAACGAACCCTGAATGCCAGCGCTGTGGATTTGAAATTCAGATCTTGATCAAGTTTTCTGCAAAGGCACTTGGATCATATTTGTGAAGGGGGATCTGGACCGAGACATTTTTTGTGCGTCAAAGCTGTCTGAAGGCTTTCCGGGCAAGGTGTTTTCCAACATTTTGGGATTGTGATTGACTTAACAAACGCAAATTGAAAAACAATTTGAACTGATATGGCAAATCTACATCTCGATTCCAAGTTATCCGACCGTCTAACAGCAATTTAAGTCCTGGCTGGATCTGGGCTGGGCCATTTGTGAGACGTGCATTGGATCTGAATCCCTAAATCAAATCCTCATCAACGAGTAATTACTACTTGTATTCACAGTAAGTAATCACGCAAGTAATTACAGCAGCTGAATCACTTGCTGACTCTGACCCTCAGGCTCTTGGAGGCTCTGTGTGTTACGTTTATCTCTAGATGGAGCTTGCTTCAGCTCATTTGCCTACCTGTTCAAATCCTCATCACTGCCAACTATGTGGTAGCCATTCGTATGTTTTCACCTTATCGTTGATGTAAGAAGACAGAAGATGCAGAATCCGAACCAAAAATGCAATCTCGTAGCTTCGTATGGGCTGCGTATCCGGGTTCCCTTGATACCGGATTTCAAAATGCTTTTGTGGACCCATCTTCTCCAATGTGCGTTCCAACAAACTCAGGTTCGATAACAGCCCAGACGAAGTTGGACGTGGCGACTCCATGGACAAGGAGGTCCGACCCGGTGCAGCTGCAGGCGCTACCGATGGAGGTTGAAGCTTTCGTGTCATAAAAAAAAGAAAAAGTGAACACCCCAAGAATGCAAGTTTTGTCATCAACCATGTAAAGTGCAAAACCTACAAACTTTAAAACTCTGTCAGTGGCAGCAAAATAATATCTGCAAAAATCTGCATGGCTCATTGTGGCCAGCAAATGGCGGAGATAGCGCAAAGGTCTAAATAATCGAGCAAATGATACCAATATTTTCAGTCACCTTAAGAGAAATTTGCTGGTTGGGCAAACAAGAGTCCGATATATCGAACGATGGGGCTGCACGGCATCCGAAATTTTGGATGTTCTTATACATTAACTCTATGGGACCCGCGGCTGTTCCGCGAACAAGTCGGAATAATCAAGCATGTCCGAAAAATCGAGGTCCGAAAAATCGTCCTCCTGTACTCCTGTAAAAATGTACTCCTTTTGCAACCTGGCAACTGCCTAACCCTAATGGACATGCCAATCGCTGATCATGAGGTACAACACACCTTGAAAAGACGGCAAAGATCCCTGGAGGCCAGCTGCAGGTACTGAAGTCCCCTTTTCAAGTCTGCAGCTTCGTCTTCTTGCCTTCCATCAAACAGAGACGTCACACTGGCCCACCAACCTTGAGCTTTGGGTTCGTGCAATGCTTGCTCCCGTCCCAATGTCATCTGGGCCTGTGCTATCAACTTAAGGAGGTCGTTTACCTGCACGTTCATCCACAAGAAAACACTTCAGCCAGGGCTCTTCGTCCACAGGAACTGCACTGAACCTACCTTCAATCGCACTTCTTCACTGAACATCGCCTTGTAGACGTAGCCAGGTTCCTCAAGCTCCGCTGTTTGCTGCCGGACGGCATTCACGGTACTTGCGCTCACCGCTTTCCTGAGCAGGGTGCTCGACGGCGAAGTCGTAAGTTCCAGCGTGTTGAGACCTCCCATGCTCCTCTCAACTGCGTGTTAAATGTGCATCTGCTTTCAATTCCATCTATGTACAATGAACCCTCGTTAATATGACCCCCGATAATCTGACATACGCGCTTTACGACCATACTCTTGGGGAACAATGCTGTGAAACCTCTGCAAATCCCCCCGTTAATATGACAATTCCGCATTATGACCAAAATTTTCGGGAACGACCATGGTCATAATAACGCGGGTTCACTGTACATAATTTATGAGTAAGCATGCCTGGCAATTTAGAAAGTATATTCCACTGGTGTACTGGGTGATACCATGATACAAATTTTTCCTTTATTATTTCTAGAAGCGTAATTTTGCTTGCTAAAATTATATTCTATGATGCACAATTCTAGTTGAAATACTGGGCTCTATGTACCCTTGGAGCCCGGTGTTTTAGCGTAAAATGCAGTGAAGCCAGTTTTTTTAAGCCTTTAATTAGGCAAGTAAATACGGCACATTTCGTATAACGTAAGATCTTGGTCGTTTCCCAGCTATAATGGAATAAGGACATAGCAGATGCCAAGCTGAATGACACTGTGGAGGTAACAAAACGAACTGCGGCAAGACCTGCACAATGAGCACCGAAATACCGAGGTAAACTTAAAAGGTACTTAAGTTAGTGCATTAAATTCAGAAAGTCTATCAGCTAACTTAAGCAAAAGTTAGTTCTAAAAATACTCTGCAGTAACATTTTTGAATTACATACCACTAAGTTTATAGAACTGATAGGAAGGCTACAAAAGTTATGAAAGACAACGGTAAAAGTGTTTCTCCTACCTTCTACCACCATGTCGACGAGCTGCGCTTGTGACAATACCTACGTGTAAAAGGGGAGACCATTTGAAGTAACGACAAACGACTTTTTGAGGCGCGAATATGCGCAACTCTAACCCAAGTAACTGACCTTTGTGACTCTGTAGAGTACCAGAGAATTCCTTCGACTAGAGAGATCCATGTGAAAGAACCGCGGCAGAAGGACATTAAAAAGCCCGGTGTAGAAGAGCAAGTTCTCCTGTATGAAAGGTTGCCTGTAATTTTGGAACATAAAGTATAGGTCTCACGTATATTAGAAGAGATGTAACATGTGTGATATGGTATGTATGTCAATGTCTATGGTATGTCAATGCAGCAAAGCCTCCAAATTGCCAGAAAGCCAACTGGTGTTCTGGCGATTTTCGATGTACCTTATTGTGCCATGTAAGAAGGTAGCTTCATGAACCATAGTATTTTATCGAGTGGAGTCACAAAATATACAAAGGAGCCTTGAAATAAATATAGTTCATCAACTACATATGTCGTTGCAAGGGACGCAATAGTACGGCAGAAGAAATATGGCAGCGCCATCAGTAGGGATCGCACTTTCTGCCGTAGCGTAACCTCGCTGTGTCCAGGCATCCCATCCGAGGCGCAGTAATATTTTGAGAACTGACTGACCACATTTCTTTTCCTTCTGAACACGACTATAAGGTGAATACCGCAAGGCCTTCTGTCAACTACTGCTCTGCCAAGTACAACTACGCCAATGTAGTTTTAGCTCCGGGTTAATGCTACAAATTGCTCAAGTTACCTTGCTCAAGTTGCTCAATTGCTCAAGTTGCTGGTATAGTTACCAACGTGCCCAACAGCGAGTCCTCTTAAATTGCTCAAGCACTGATACAAACCATTTGGAATCAGCTGTCCGATCATCCTTCTCATGATGGTTTTCTTCAAACGAGGCTGCATACCTCCACGGCTGGATAAAACTTAGCCAAGTTTCCAGCGGCTGAAAGGTTTAGGTGTCAGTTTAAATCATGGCAGACCATGACGTTGTAGTTTTGTGCACTAGCACATTAAAAAAAAGTAGGTACCAATCTGAAAGAAGCATCCAAAGGCCACGACGTCAAAGCCTGCTTCAAGAAAACGTAGAGTTTCTTTCGAACAAACTGGGGTATCACCTTACTGAAAGGGAAGAACTCTAGCCATATTAATCGATTTCCTTACAAAGTTCAAACATTTCAGGGGTCACACATGCAACAAACTGCCAACTAACATGACTACAGGTTTTCCCGGAGATTTTAATCCAAGTGACAGCTAAATTAATCCATGCCCCATAAAGTTTGCATGGCATGTGGATTAATTTCGATGGCGCTTGGATTAAAATCACCGAGAAAACCTGTAGATGGTCTAAAACAAAGCAACCTAGATAGAAGAGGCCTGATCCTCTAAACGACGTGATGTAGTCATACAACGGTCTGCCAATCACAGCTGTGCTTTAGTGGCCGCAGCTATGGAGACGAGCCGCCACCAGCCACGTGGGCAGCCACTTGAAGCCACAAAAAAATCGTGGTTTGAGATCGTCTGCTACAACTGGCTGAAGCAGACGACGCCTCCACTTTTACGTCTGCGTGGTGAAGGAGTGAGAGGAGGCATTGTGCAGGCCTTTCTGTATCTAGGTGGCATTGCAGTTGAGAACTTCACCTCCTAAGATCGTCCAGCGGATACTGTGCAGTAGAGGCATAAAATGAT
Organism: Ornithodoros turicata; assembly: GCF_037126465.1. Taxonomy (NCBI): domain Eukaryota; kingdom Metazoa; phylum Arthropoda; class Arachnida; order Ixodida; family Argasidae; genus Ornithodoros; species Ornithodoros turicata. The sequence goes on along the minus strand of NC_088210.1, from coordinate 15,622,193 downwards.
CCAGGATGGGAGGAAACTGATGGTGCGTGATTTGCAAAGAAGTGCAGGTACTTGATGAGCACGCGCACGGTCTTCATGTGGTCGTGGCTGGGGTCGTAGCTATCCTGCAGAGAGGATGCAAGCTTATATTAAAAGGGTTGCAACACTCAGTGGTGTAGCAAGAGTGTGTTCCAATACAGAAAGTAGTCGTCGTTGTAGCGTACAAATTTTATCGTAGTAGAGTGCTCTGAGAAACATCCGATCAAGGTGTTTTCAACAAGGTATGATTTGTATGACCCTTTCTGCTGCAAAAAACAAAGAAACTGTGAAAGAAAAAAAAAAACTGACAACATGCCCACTTGCCGCATTTGCAGGGCATGCTGTCAAGTGTTTACGGTTTTTCTTTTACAGCGACAGCTGGATGAGTGAACTTTTGTTAAGGCCATGCGTGATTCCTGATTTTTTACTTGGCACGCCATTGGTTGGTTTGGCAGCAAATTGGAGAGCAGGTAAAAAAAACAAAAGCGAGGTAAGAGCACAAATCAGCATAGCAGACGCTATGTGTCAGTTTCGGTTTGTGCGCAGTAAGATATGGAGCGGTGCTTGCTACACACATCTGGGACCATTTACATCTCGTGGCCACAGCTTTGTGCTTGCGTACTTGTTCGTTGTATGCACAAATGTACACTGTAGTGCTTAGTTACAGTTTCACTAAAATATTACGTCTTCAAAAAACAAGGAAAATAGGTGGAAGTCTCTCACCAAGGATGCCATCCCAGAAGCAAATGAAGTTGGAGGGTCCTTTGCAGCATGACGCCCGAGCCAGAACTCCACCAGCACTGCAATGAACAGCTCCGAGCACCAAGATTCTCCGCTCGAAGGTCGCTGAGGGCTCCCGTAATCGCACACGTTTGGTGAGACACATGGCGACGAGAAGCTCAAGTTGATGTTTTTCTTCAACAGACTTCTGCGCTGAGGAGTCCGTTCGTGAGGCGATGCATTAAGCACGCTCGAAGACCCAAGCACGGACCGAGCACCATAGGAGGAGTCGTTGCTTGAATAGAAAGGACTGTAACAAGGACATGCAAGATGACATACAGCTTATGAAATTGAACGGGGAATAATATGAACTGAAACAACGCAACGAAAGGAATGCAGATTAACAGTAATCAACATAGTCAGCATGAACAAGACACTTGCAATCCATGTATAGGGCCTGACTTTTTAGGGTTAAATCCGTATCCACCCGATATTTACCCCCCCCCCCCCCCCCCGAACGAAATCTGTAAAATTCGGGTTTAACCCGAATCTACCCGAAAACATCCAGGTCACGTGGCACACTCATAAGCATACATTAAAATAAAGTTTGATAACATTGCTAAACATTAGTTCCATGTTAAGACAAATTTTTATTAAAAAAAAAAAAAAAATCACCCGAATACACCCGAATTCCTGACGACAGAATATGCCGTAACAGGATTTAACCCGAATACACCCGAATTTTCAAATGAAAAATATCACCCGATATTTACCCCCCGAATTTGGCCAAAAATAAAACCCGAAAAAGTCAGGCCCTATCCATGTAGCACAATTAGAGATCAGATCTGGACTAGTGGACTATACAATGAAAAGAAAAAGAGAAATATAAAAAAGTGCAGAAATTTACCACATTATTGAAATGAGAAGTGAAATGAGATTTCTGCTACTGTCATCAAAATGATCCTAGTTGTCAATCATGAACGCGGATGAAGCCACTATTCTGAAGCTTTCCATACCTGGATGGTGGTGAAGAGTCACAGAAGTGACTCGGAAGTGTCGGATAACTACCCCTGTCCGTGGGAAGAAAGTAGCGGAGGTAATCTTCCAAGAGGATGAAATACAGGGCATCAGACGTGTTTGTTCTTTCATAGGAGTGTTGCTGGAAAAAAATAAAAGAGCACAAAGTACATTTTACAAAAAGTTTGATGCTTACCCCACAAAGTAAGTTGCTGCCTACTCCGCAGCAAGCAGCAGGAGATATCTTCCATTCAACGTACCTTGCTCTGTGCTGGATTGACAATGTGGTATGCGAAGTTAAACATGTAGTATTCAAAGGCATCTGAGAGAGATCTTGATGAACGAAAAATACAGGTCTGCCCGTGTAAGAAATGAAGCCATAAAAAATGTTGTCATAAAAGAGCATTATTGTCCAATTAAACTTTGCAAGGCACTGTATTAACAATGACAACCATCAGGAGGTGCCATCTCAGCTAAAGAATGCCAGTGGAATACCAACCTACGGTCTCAAATTTAGAGATGTCCCATTACGTCATTACATAAAGTCGATGGACGTCCCGATATGGCAGGCAGGGTCCCATTTATACAGCCATAGTCCCGACATCACACCAGCCTGCTTGTGGGACGGCATTTTGTCTCAGTTTAGGCCTCAACAAACCTCGAATGGGAACCACGTACAAGCTTTCAAGAATTCGGGTGAAACCCCGATATCTACCAGAAATCCTTGCAGTTGAAAACTACCAGAAAACTTGTCGTTCCAGGTAAACTGTCAGAAAAGTTAATCATAATGTCGGCAATAATCCCGTCCCGTGGGATAAAAGACTAGCTTTTGTGGAGCTTGGGCAAGTGTTTCAATACTGCGGTCATTCACTATCCCAGTTCCGAGCGGAAATATAAAAATTCTTGTTTCCTGTCCCAGTATCACAGCAGTGGCTTGTTTCGTATGCGTTTCGTCTCACCTAAAAATTCCCCAGTGACATAAAAAAACAGATCGTAGCGCCCGAGTTCTCCTCGAATTCTCCTGTATGAATAGCACCGATTTTAAACCACGAATTTGAAAAATCATAAGACCCGAAAATGAAGAAGCCTATCAATATAGAACACAATAATAACGGACAACAACGGCAAACACTCAAAATTATATCACCGTTTTCCTCAATACTAAGGTATGTTTCTTTCAAAATACAGTCAAACTCCTTTATAGCGAACACCTTTTTAACAAAAATACCACTACAGCAAATTTTTTTGCGGTCCCGCTGGAGCCTATAGGTCCAATGATGGACATCCTTTTTAAGGAAAATACCTTTACTGCGAATTTTTTTTGCTGTCCCGAGTTTCGTTGTAAAGGAGTTTGACTGTACGCCATAAAATAGACATAGGATGCACACCTATGGACTTTCTTTAGTATATCCATCCGCCAAGGGCAAAAGGATACTGAGTTGGACAATCGTCGCTTGGCATCCGTAGGGATAGACCTTGTTCGCGTAGAGCGGCGGAACGGATCCTTCACGAAGCGACTTCTGCGTTGCAATCTTCGAGTAGAATCACGCAAGAAGACTCCGTTAAATGACGAGCAATGAATGCGGTAATGTTGGAACAGTTATCCTACCGGAAGGCAGCTGACTGGAAACTCAAATTTGATGGCATTGTTGCCCAGCAGCCTGTACACGATACGCAGCAGGGGTCCCTCGGGTCCGAGGAATTGTCGTACGGCGGAGAAGTCGCAATTCTGCGAAGCCCGCAACAGGGAACACAGGCCCCATCCGACTTGGCAGTTGAACCCAAATATGTGCTCGACGATATTTGGGAGATACTGCTCTATCTCCTGCGTGGCACGAAAAAGTTGTGCAACATTAAAACGAGTACATATGAAGCAATGTTTTCCTCATGCACAATACGTAAAAAGATTAAGGGCGTCATTTAAAAACACAGGCAAATAGTTATACAGCCAACGCCAATACGGAGCAAATCGTTATGTAACAGAAGCAAATATAGTTAGGTAACCGAAGCAAATACCGTATTTTCCGGTGTATAACGCGCACCCCTAAAAACAAGCCGAATTTGAAAAAGAAAAAGAAAGCGTGTGTATCAAATCCATGTATAACGCGCACCACAATGTTACTACACGCTTCTGCACTGCCACCACTATACACAATAAACCAAGGCAGTGTATATTATACGCATATGCTTTATTTGAAACATATTTAGTTTCGCATCCCTTCTCAATCACGGCAGCCTTCTGAAATGAGTTCAGCATTATTGACTGCTCGATAGCACCCTTAAGCAGCATCATTAATTTTTACGAAGTCCAGCACCCTTTTACCGGCTTTGTCAACTGACCCTAAGAAATATATGAGAAACTCGCAGCACACCCTCGAAGAGGCTAGAATTTGTACGACACTGGCCAGAAAAGGAACTCTGTAGGAAAATATTTCCGTGTACAACGCGCACCATTAGATAACGTGCAGGACCTCTTCAGAGCACTTTTTTACTGTATAATGCGCGCGCTATACACCGGAAAATACGGCAGTTACGTAACCGAAACAAATCATTCAACAACTGAAGGGAATACGAAGCAAGCCGTTGCATAACTGAAGCAAACATGAAAAATATAGTTACATAACTACACCAAATATTGTACATGTGCAGCGAATAATAGAAAAACAATATGCAGCCGTTGGATGCGAAACTTCTTGTGATTCACATGTGTAGTTGTCGTATTTAACGGTGAACACTGCAACATCCAACACGATAAAAACAGTAAGTAATACAATACACATCTGTGTTACAATACAGATGTGTATTGTATTACTTACTGTTTTGTATACAGAGTAAAAGGAAACAGTGTGATGCCAAGTAAATTGTGCTGTGCTAAGACCACTGCAAGGTGTCGCAGATGGATGCAGGATATATGCATGATACGTAGAAGCAGCGCCCGTTCTGTTGTGTGTATTTTCTCTCATGGCCTAGAGGCATCTCTGGGCTGATTTGGAAGTATTCGAACATTAACGATGAAAGATGCAAGTCACTGAAAAGGTTAGCCAGCTGTAGGACTCGAACCCACATCTTCTGGATTACCGGTTCAGGGCTCTACCAACTGAGCTAAGCTAACACACCTCCCCAGCAACTTCCAAGGGTGTGTCCATCTGAAGGGACAAACCAACCACTCTCTCTCACTCATTCCCCTTTCACTCTTACATCACTTCACTCATACACACATTCATGCGACAGGATCGACAGATCAGCCTCAGAACATCAATTGTCATCGTCATAAGGTATTTGAAAAATGTGACACAACCTTAATAAAAATGAGAACATGGTATGGTACCTTCAGAGAGAGTTCTTGAAGTAGTATTGCAAGTTCTCCACATCTTCTCTCCAACGGGTATCTACTCAAGGCAGCGTTTATACGGTCCTGTTAAATCAGACACAAATCGTAAGAATGTTTCATGGAAATTTTTTATGAAACAACATCGCGGTGGTATAACATGCGATATGACGCAGGAACGGTATAGGTCGATGTTGAATGTGTCGAGCAAATTTACCAGCACAGAGACGGGAAAAACTTCGGCAGGACGAACAATATCAGCAAAGTTGCGCCACAGCATTTCCTTTTTCGAACAAACGAGCTGCGAACAGTAGCACTGCAAGCGGAGCTTGTGCCACTAAATGGCTAACGTTTGAGTGGGACGCGAGCATAAGCACTACACCAAATATGGTCTAAGCGGTATATTTAAAAGTGAATTCACGATGGACAGAAAGAAGTATCGGAATGTTACGAGAACTTCATTTACAAGCATCACTGCAACGCCTTCGCGAATGTGCCGAGCCAAAGGGGATATTGCAACAACACCAAGAGTTGACTGCGTCGGTCTTTCTCTAGTAGCCCGGACTGAAACACGCAGAAGTGAGTGTGCTCAACAACTTTTCACTCGTACACACGCAATTTTTCGAACGCACAACACGCCGACGTCCGGTGACAGCCGAAGGTGATCGCACTTTTTCGGTCCGTGAACAGTGAATAAGTCCAGCAAAGCTGAAAAATGCCTGCTCACCGGTTGCGAAGGGCCTCTCACGTTAGAACTCCCGGAGGCGGACATTTTAAAAACAAACGTGCTCCAGTTCAAGCGCGGGAAGCGGGAAAAACGACTTTTTTCGGCTTCTGCGATGCGCTTCAGCTTTCTGCCACGGGTGCGCGAGTGTCTATGGTCATGTGACCATCACTTCCTCTTCCTCTATGCTCCGTCGCGTACCCTGGCGGTGTCTCATGAATACGTCACCGCCATATTATACCATATCATGCTCATATGAAAAACTACGACGTTCTGCTGGCAGAAATTCTGCACTTGATATCTGCATGAACTTGCAGTAGATTGTTCGAAGCTATACAGAGATTTACGCAAGGCTTCCATCTTTGGGGGTACCACGCTTCTTGCAGTGTCACCAAATTGGTTGATTGAGAATTATAAAAGTTCCTTACGTTGGTCACTATAGACTAAAAAATGCTATTTCTTTTCTTTTCTATTCAATCAACTTTCAATCAACAGCTTCGGTGAATTTTCGGAAGCACCAGCAAAACTCAATAGTTTCGGATTCTCCAAGAGATAGGTGACGTCACCACAATCTTTGGCACCTGCCTCCTAGAAACAGCGTATGCACCCTCAAGGTCGCCACTCTCCGCACCACGTTGGAAGACCGCCCGCAGCTGTGATGGGACGACGGAAATGGACCTTGGAGGAGCAATGTTGCCGGATGGGTGACAGAATGCACCACATTGTGATGTCACACTTTCCAAAACTAGAAATTAATTATATGATACCTCCGGGTCACGCAGAGAAACAATATTTTGGGAGAATACAATGTGAGACAGGAAGATTGACATTTCACTATACGGTTCTGCGCTTTCGGTTTTTATTTTAGGACGGGTCCGGTGTATGTGCTTCGGTATAGGTTTCATCTAGATGAAATCGGCGTTTTTCGGTGATATTTCTGGCGTGTACATGGTTAACGCTGCAGTTATTATATTTAGCCCCTGTGAGATATCACAAAAGGAACACTTGACTGCTCCACAGCGAAGTGGTGACACAGATTGGGACAAAAGTTTACCGAACACGGCACTGGCGCATTTCTTCATCGGAGCGTCCCCCTGCTAACGATCAGCACGGTGCTACCAGGAAGAGATCAAATAAGAGACGACGGGTGACCACCTATTCTATATCCATCTCTCAGTGTGTGTGTCCGCTCCTGTTTGTTGCCATAGGGAGTCGCTCCAATGGAGAAATGCGACACCTAGGCGTTCCGTGAACTTTTTTGCCCAAGCTGTACCTAAATTGTGAAAGCAGAACTCTTTTTTTGTTTCTTCGTCAAATATAACGTGTGAAGCGATTAATTCCCCTAATCTTTCCTCACACATTCACTTGCATTCGATGATTCGATATGTTTCTCAGCTAGAACCGAGTGACGAAAAATTCAAACACAAACAAACTATTCTGAGGACACTAGAATTAGTCCGAAGACATCACACCCCAGAACGGGCTTCCTTCATGTCTCTACACTACTGCTCTTGTCTGTCTTTGTCTCCGCACTGCTCACAGCCACAGTTGCAAAGCGGTGCTAACACAGAGAACAATTCTTCTGCAGGAGAGGGGTAAAAAACCAGAGGGCAATCGGACAACGTTGGGCTCGCGCACGTGCGCGAATGGCACGTGGCATGCTTTGTTCTCTTTGTGCAATTAAAGGTTATGGTAGTAACCTCTACCAGGTGATGTGCTGAATAAGGTGTTTTGCTGAACAAGGCGAAGAAGAACAGCTTACACGGCGAAACCAGCAAGGGATATGCCTTTGAGTAAGTGTTTTAATATTGTATTGTACCAAAATCACTCTCTGGTCCTGGTTACACGTCATGGGCAGCTTCATTTTGAAATTTGTTTATACACCGGGTATTTCCATCAGCATAAAACCGACACCAGTGCAAATTTATTTATTTTATTTATTTTTATTTTATTTATAAAATACTACAAATCCCTAAAAGGGTCGAAGTATAGGAGGGGCACAGAAAGTCCAAAATAATTTACAACAAGGTATACATATATCACATATCATGTAACCGCGTTTAGGCCTTTCACAAATGCTATGACAGAGCGATGTGAGACCTGAGCAGATGACAGAGAATCCCATTCTTCGACGGTTCGAGGAAGGAACGAATATTTAAAACAGCCAGTCCTGCACTGGAATGCTTTGAGTGTGCCCTGGTGGCTTTAGCCGTGTCGATCTGGGTGCGTGTAGAGTGATGTGGTCCTGATAATGGATTCGAAATTGACCATTGAGTAATTGAAAAAGGAACTAGAGCGACGATGGTACGACTTGAAAATAAAACGTAACGTTCTCCTTTGAACGGATTCAAGAAGTCGGATATTCGTAATGGTGCAAGGGCCCCAAACAATATCACTATACTCCAGTACAGGACGGACTAATGTTTCGAATGCCGTTAACTTGCATTCACAAAAATGACGTCTTAGAAACCATAATTTCTTGTTAGCCTTCTGTGTTATGTACTGGATGTCCTTATTCCAGCGAAAGTCTGATGTAAGAACAACTCCCAGGTATTTGTATTCGGAGACCCTTGAGAGATTCATTGAGTTAATACAATAATCGAAGGCATCTTCTGCAAACAATTATTTAAACATGCATACTGATCACCGGCATTGATCTCCATATACAATACACAGTCATCGGCAAAAAAAGTTCATTTTGACATCGATACCCATAGCAACATCATTTATAAAAATTAAAAACAACAAAGGACCCAGGACCGTAGGCGCGTTCCCAAGCACGCGATTTGCGGAGCGACAGCGACAATTTTTTCTGTTCCGCGGGGACAGTCTGCTCCGCGCAGGCGGTAGCAACAACAGGTTTCTCGCAACCGCGTATGGTTTGGTTATCAATATCTCTTCAGGTTCCGCTCGCATATAAATCGTTCAACGAGAAGCAGAGGCATGGAATACTTGTCACTGCCGCTGTCGCTCTCGCAAATCGCGTTTAAATATACGAAGGACGAGTCAGCGTTATTCGCATGGACAGATTGCTTTCTATTGTCAAGGTAATTGGAAAACCAGGTAAAGAGTTCATCACTTACAATTTCCAACTTTAACAGTAATTTGCTGTGAGAGACCCGAGACAGTGTCGGAATGCTTTAGCAAAATCTAGAAAAATAACGTCGACTTGTCCACGAGCGTCTACAACTTTAGCAAAATCATGGGTTGTGTTTACAAGCTGTGCCACTGTGCTTAGACCGTGGCGAAAGCCATGTTGACTAGTAGAGAAGAAATTCTTACTTTCCAGATGCTTTTGAAATATCCTTACATACGATATGTTCTAATGTGCTCAGAAGGAATATCGGCCGGTAATTTGCAATGTTCAGTTTGCAACCTGTTTTAGGAAATGGAACAACCTTGCCTATCTTCCAGTACTCCGGGAGGTCCCCACGGGTCAAAGATACGTTAAAAATAAGAAAAAGGTACTTGGTGGACCACTCGGTGTACCGAATTAGAAAAGCATTTGGGATGCCGTCTGGGCCTAAGGAGTAGAGTACCTCCTTGCTCGCTAATGCTAAGTCGTGGCACTGGTTCTGTGGGAAAACTGGGCACAGATGGTAAGCACCTGTCCTCAACGGTAAATATGCCAACAAAATGATCATTGAGTAGAGAGGATACGGAGCAGCCGTCGTGAACAATATTATCGTTGAATATCTTTATTCGGAGAGGTGTGCCTCCAGAACTTGGACGAGTCCGACGTTAACAGATCATGTAGTGTTTTTGATTCTCTTATATCCGCTGTCAGTTCAGTACGAAGCCGCCTGATACCAAGAGATAAGTTCTTGTCGCCCTTCTTAACTAATCTTGGTATTTTCCTTTTCTTATGGATTATTGAGCGAGTTATCCACGAATTTTCGGAACGAACTCGTTTATGTCGTAGACGACTTCGAATAGGTGAGTAAACGAGAACAAATAGGTAAGAACAGTGAACACTGCAAAAATGTGAAAGAAGTCAGTTCTGCTACACGGCGCTTTTTACGGATTATGGAAGCTTCCTCCTCTGAAGTACGACTGACTTCAACGGCTGAGTAGCGTCTTTGGCTCATCTTCCTGGGAGTGGTCATCAGCACGAGGACTTGTAAACCTACGTTTTTCGCGGCCAGAGTATCGGATAAAGCTAATTACCGAGATCAAAGTAAGCCACAAAGTGCCGCACAGATACAGCAATCACATTGTCTGACCGCTGACCAATGGTGATCATGGCGCGACAATGATGGTCACGCTTATATTGACGTTTGTAGTGACCAGGACCGGCCCAGAATTCATTGCGTTCACCTGGCACGCCATCGGCTATGGACCGCCATATGGAATGTCAACCCCCCATGCTTATTGCCCTGTGCATTCCCGACATCGCGTTATATGAAGGTCTTTTTGTCATTGCAGCGTCGACGTTGCACCATGCCGCGACGAGTACCGAGGTTCCGTTTCATCGACAGAAGAGTCTTGCTTCGGAACTTAATCATTAGCCTGGTCATAACGCTCGCTTTCATTGGGACGCTATCCATTTATATCAATATCAAGAGCGGATCATTGCGCAATCTGCCCCATTTACCAGCATGGCTCGGTCCGCAACCTGGCAGCAATTACGTAGGGGACGATCCTGAACTGAGTGAACTGATGAGACAGGTGATGGAAAGACAGATCTTCCGGTGAGGACTGTTAAGCATTGAAATGTGCGAAATGCCGCATATAAGCACACTGAGCATGGGGACGAGACAGACAGATTTCGTATGCTAGAAAATATTTCGGGAGGGGATCTGTGAGGACATAACGTGAAGGAGGAGGAATTCACCTGGGGATGGAAAACGCCATCTCATAAAGTGAGTTCGTTCAATAGACCTCGTCGCGTTACTCTCAAACCACCAGTCTCAGTGCGCTCCGTAGCCTCGTTCCCAGCGACGACGCAATAGGGGTGGACTGCCAAAATCTCTCCTCCCTTTGGAATGAATACTGGTGAGCACAGTACGAGCACAGTTCTTGTGACTACCACGGGTTGGCAGCACTAGTTGCGGCGCCCAATCCCTGAATCTCCTTTTTTGTCTCGTAATTTTCGTCCCCGCGATCATTTTTTTTTAGAAAATCTAAACTGAAAATCAAACTGAAAATCAAACTGACGACACTGTAACCTAGTAAGCACCAACTTCGCATTACCCGTCAAGCACGGTGGCAAAACTACATCGGATGCACATAACGCTGGGTTTAACGAGGCGACGTCACTACGATTGTCATATCACGTTTGCGGTGCGCACCGTGTGGAAACCAAAACCAAAACCACAACAAAAATGGTTGCCCGTTAAAATGAGGGCTCTCTCACACCAAGCGTCACTCTGACCGATTTCATCGCAATTTTGACAAGAGTGACACATGTTGCGAGGCGTCCTTTTTTTTTTTTCAGTGTGGTTATGAGCGTCGCACAGGTGTGGATAGATGGAGAGAGAACAGCAGGAAGGAGTATGGGGACAGGGGGGGTTAGTATTCGTCCTGGGCCGACTTCGCGGGCCGAAATCGGAAGGTGAGGGCTGGGTTCCACGAATGGTCACTTGTTCGCTGCCTCCTATTGATAGGAAAGTAGGACCGAAGGTCGCGTCCCTTTCAGGGACCATTTGTAATCCCATCAAAACCGTGGCTTTCGGTGCGACCTTGTTCGCCCCCTAGCGTCGAGCTTAGTTCAACTCTACTAAATTGGTGGCGCTGTCGAACACTATGACGTCATTCGTTTACAAACAGGGAAAGGTCTATTGGATTCTCTTGCTTGCGCATATTTGCAACAGCCAGTTTCTGTGCGACGCGAGATGACAATGGAACTAACGCTGTGGTGTCGTGACTTTTTCAAGTATCACTCCGTTTATTCCTGTAAAGGATGTGTATGAAAACTCTGATGCGTCCCGGGGATTCCGCAGGAATGACACTGACCTAGACCACGAGCACGGCGTTGCGTACCGAGCGAACGCACTGAAGCTGCCCTGGTTCATGAAAGGCGGAACGGTGCGGATTGACTACGACCGGCTCTCTGGGAGCATCTGGCCCATGAATTCGGACGACGACCGTATTGTAAAGCAGCTCATGTATGTCCCGCCGGGATACACCTATGGCGGTGGTAAGTGTTCTGGGCCCGCTTTCACACGAATGTTGAGGAACTTCCTCAGTGGCATTCTCGGTAGCTTTGGAATTTGGCAGCGCTCTAAGCACGAGCACCGTTGAGGACTGTATAGCACCTGCCCGAGACATTACCGAAGCAACTGAGGACACCACTGAGATTCCTAGACAGATTGTAGGTCTAAAAAGGATATAATCTAGACGACGCACGAGCTTGACATCTGTTCCCTGGGAAGAGCGTGTTCCGCTCTCCGCACCACGTTGGAAGATTGCAGCTGTGGTGAAAATCGGTTTTTGGAGGAGTAGTGTTGCTAGTCGGGTTGCAGATTTCGTACACCATGACAACGAAACGAACAGAAGAGAACAGAATGCAATAAAATGCAATAAAATAAAATACCATACGATACAATAAATATATACATTATTTCGGGACAGTACGTTATGAGACACGCAGATAGATTCTTAGGACGCGATATTTATCTGACGTTGGCATCTCTTCCTGCCGCAGATACCCCATTGAAGACAATAGTGCTACACGGCAGCTGGGACGACTTTCACGAGGGCCGCCACCTCTTCACGCGCGACAAGTGTCCCGTCGACTCCTGCCAAGTGTACGGGGCGAAATGGAATAGTGCCGCAGACGCCGTTATTTTCAAGGATTTCTTACCGGACGCGGCTGAAAAAGTCCAAGGACAGCTTTGGATCTTGTATCTGTTGGAAAGCCCGCTTTATGGTCTGTCCCCTGTCCAAAAGAATGCTGTCAACTGGACTGCTACCTACAGGCAAAGCTTCCTCCTTTGAATCCTACACTCTAAGAAAAAAATGGAGTACTTTTACTCCTTTTGGGGACTAAATGCGCTGCCACAAAAAATAGTCCCTTTCGGAAGTAAATGCGCGGGAGTAAATGAATGTCACAGAGTGGAGACTGCATTTCACGCGCTGTTGTAAGACTCCCAAGTACATAATTCGTGTGCATGAATGAAAATATCTTGAAGCAAACCGTCATCGGGTGATATAAAATCTTGCGCCATACATATGGCACAATTTGCGAAGAAAGATGCTCTAACTGTTTCTTACTTTGTGTGGCTGGAAAATTGCTACGTTGTCTGAGTTATACAGCCTTATGCCGTTCAAATCGACCAAGGGCACATATTTACGTAGACTGCATGTTGCATTCAGGAGACCATTCGCGAAGTTTAATGACAATTTGCAGTCCTGGGGAGTAAATGTCGGGATTAAATGTCGGGTTAGGGGACTAAAATGGGGAGTAATTGCAGACTAGGGGAGTAGAAGCTGCAATTACTCCCCATTTTACACGAGCGACATTCCCCAGAATACTCTAGCGGCCGGAAGATGCGAAAAACGTCATAGCTTTCTGCTGCCGCGAAGGCGCGAGCGCTCAACGTCACGTCCTTTCGTTAGAGTCACTGTACCGGGGGAACAGTGACTCTACCTTTCGTGCACTGCCAGTGCCACCTGGATACAGAAGGCCTGCTTAGTGCCTCCTCTCTCTCCTTCACTACGTCGACACATAAAGGCAGGCCGGGAGTCAGGCTATCGTCTGCTTCAGCCAATCGCCGCAAACGATTTCAAACCACGACTTACTAGATTATAACGACCATGTCACAATCAGGAAACCCTATGAGGAGCCTGTCCGCACGATCCGCCAGGGGCGCTACTGATCGGCACAACACGATTGGACGATGGAAATTTGAATTCTGAACGCGCAGAAGCGTGTGTACGACTACCGCAGCAGACGACAGCGATAGCCCCTATGAAAACGCGTAGAATGATGATGATAATCAACGTCAGAATGAAACATCTGTGGAACGTCCACCGCTTGTACAGAAATACTAAGGTAAGCGGAAGTACAAAGTATTGTAGAAGTTGAGGAAGCAATAACTGGGACGATGAGAAGCGCCACCGCTACCTTCCAAAAATGCGGCGCATAGAGGGGGTGCGCCTGACATGGTCGTTATAATCTAGTAGGTCGTGTTTCAAACACATGCTTTCTGTAGCTACCAGTCGCTGTCCCTGCGGCTCATGGAAGTTCGTCACCTGCGAGCCGCCGAACTATACGGCTGCCGAAAGCATGGCCGGGATTGGCTGACGCTTCATGACTACGTCAGGTCATTTAAGCTTTGTTTACCTATAGGTGTCGTTAGCGCTGGTTTTCGTGCTTTTCGTGAGGAACATCCCGCGGCATCAGTCACAAGATATTCTGTAGCAGACGACAGAAAAAAAAACAGACTGTGTCGTCGTCTGCTCAGTGTACTGTACGCCACACCCAATAGAAGTTCCGCAAGGATATTCCGTGGGGATGCCGCTCGTGCGAATAGACCTTTACCGAAGAAAAGTCAACCGTGACGTAATCATGACGTTGGTAGACACAGCGAAACCGAAACGGTGCGGACGGGGACCGCCGCCGTTTCGGTTTCACTAAGCCGTATTCGTTCACGATGGTCGTGGGTCGCTCTTTTGGTATTAATGATACGCACAAATGAGGTCACGTTTTTAGACCCTTTGGTGTCTTCAGAAGAGCTTCAGGGCCGACTACTGGCCTTTGATTTGAGAAGAAAACTGGGCATACACTGGTGCGGTGGCGACTAACACATTTTCAACCCGTCACGAAAGAATCTGGGCCCTGCATTTTTCAGCAAGACTGAATACAGGATGAAATTCTGCCTCTTGGTCTTGCAGTATAAAAAGAAAACCTCATAACACGCTCAGAACCACACGCCTCATTAGAATGATTTCGTTCTCTTTCCTGATTTCCTGAAAATGGGAGACGTACACCTTTTTGTGACAATTTGGATATGTGTCAAAGGCCACAGAAAGGCGTGCACCCTGCGACAATTGCAGGCGTGGTGTTTGGCGCTGAGTGAAGTTCTGCACAGCACGTTCAAGGCTGTAACTACTGCATTGAATGATACCGTTATGACTCCCGATTTGAGCAGAGTACGCCTTTTTTGTGACAATTGGCACAAACGCTAAGTGTCCTAAAAATGCGTTCGCATTCTTACGCGGTTCCCATTCTCAACAAACTATACACCGTTTTCCCGTGGACGCCGCCATATTGAAAGCGCAGCGCCGTCTAGCCAGGGGAGCACGTTGAAAGCTGTTTAATGCCCATGCTAGTGAGAAGGAAAGGACACGTGTTGTGTGCCTCCTCCCTGGTATCGCTTTCCTCCTTGCTGGAGTGTGCTGGGCGGCTGGGTGCGAGGTTGGCTGGAAAACGGTATATAGAGAGGGAATGATGCGGTGTTGCTTGTTAAGGTCTGCTTTTAGAATGCACGTTTGCTAGGCGGCGTTGCTTGAGAGTGGTTAACTGATTCACACGAAATATGACATCTGCGATGCGCTGAATATAGCCCGATGCTCTGTAGTCACCTATACTGAACACAAAAGTAATTCGAACCTTCCTTTCTCGCAGAAGGGATTCCGTGATAGTGACACCGTACGAGAAATTTGTGCTCTACCATCCGAAGGTGAAGCAACTGCCCCTCAATGGTAGAAACTTCGCGAAGAACAAGACCAAGATGGTAGCATGGTTTGTGTCCCATTGCAGCACGCGCAACAAAAGGAAGGAGTACGCTCAAGAGCTGGCAGAATACGTACATGCAAGTATCCTCCTCGTCATGAGGCTTTGATAGTTTAGTGCGATGTGTACTATATGTGCCCTTGTATTTGTTATGCAAATGTATGTGATGCTGGGCATACGCTAAGAGATTTCGTTTGTTATATATAGACTATCTATGCAATACAACGCAACCCATTGTCATCGCCAGTACGATATAACAGACCTCCCCCCCCCCCCTCCCCGTAACTTTGCTAGGTTATGATCTGAGCTACTGCAATCATTCATCGGGCAATAACAGTGGCATAGTGCAGCCGGATCGAGAGGCATAGGAAATGTTCTCTGGCGTCTTCCAGGTTCACAGTTCGCGCATGCGCATAGGCAATTAGGGAAGACGTCCGTTGGTGTTACTATTTCCTACTCGCAACTCCAGCCTTCTTACAGTCTCTCTTCCACACAGTTACGTTTGGGCACTGAGAAAAGCGACGAGACCAGTGACTGTATACGGCAGAGCACCCTTTTGCATAACGCAGGGGGGGGGGGGGGATTGTCCGATCGAGCGCGTAGTGGGGGAGGGGAGAGAGTGAAATCCAATGTATAAACTGACGTTTTAGGTGGATGTTTACGGAGAATGTGGGAAGCTCAAATGCCGCCGAGGTGAGCCGGAAAAATGCTTACGAATGCTCGACAGGGATTACAAGTTCTACTTGGCCTTCGAGAATGCTAACTGCAAGGATTACATCACAGAGAAGTTTTACAATGCACTAAGGTAGGTTTTGAGCAATCCCGTAGCGAGGACAACTTGCGAATCATATGCTTCGTCTAGTTCGTATAAAATTGAACTTCACCACATAGCACGCTCCTAGCCAAACATCACCCATCTCGAGACACATCGTGACATCTTTCTTCGCTTGATTTGATGAGTGAGCGTACGCCACTCTTGTGGCGTTATGCAGTTGATTACTGCCACAAAAATGGCGTACGCCCCCGTTTTCTTCAAATCAAGGGAAATAACGTTGTCATTGGGGATGATGGTTGGCTGGGAGCCTGCTACTGTCTGTCCCGAGTTGCTGAAAACGGAAGGTGCGTGTGCCTTTTTGTGACACTACACTTGCGTTAATCGTCACAGCTAAACTCTCGTTTCCTCCAATCAGGAGCGACGGCTATCTGTGCAGCGGTTGACGTCGGCCGCACGCTGAGGCAAAGTTCTGTTTTCAAGAGTGCGGAGTCCCCCGTTCATTTCGACGTTCTCTGCGCCGATAAATTAATATATCAATTACCTCCATTTCCTCGCAGGCACAACGTGGTACCGATCGTGATGGGGGCCAGCCCCGAGGAGTACCGGCAGGTTGCTCCCTATCACTCCTACATTCACGTGGAAGACTTCGCAACCGCCAAGGATTTAGCCGAGTACCTAAAACTTCTCGATCGCAACAGCGATATGTACAACGAGTACTTTGCGTGGAAGGGTACCGGGGAGTTCATCAACACTTTCTTTTGGTGTCGCCTATGTGCGATGCTTCACGCTCCTCCACCTGCTCCAGACGGGTGCCTCATGTATGAAAACGTTACAGAGTGGTGGACGAACAACGCGTGCCGCGCACCCAAGCGTTTGAAAAGCTAACGACGTCGTCGTCAGAGGACAATTTTTTTAAATGTTTGTTGTATTTATCTATTGAGTTGCCAGGGAGACCTTCAGCATCGTTGACGTTGTCTAATTCGTCTTATTCCCAATTATAGGTAGTATAAACAATAAAGAGGTATACAAGGTGTTCTTTTTAGTGCGTTGTGATACGTTGCCGAAGTTGAAGCAAAACAGTAAATATAGTATCTCCAAACCAACCGAATATTTACTGCACTCTTTCGAGCTTATGCCCAATACGACCTAGATCGGTGTTTCTCAAACTGCAGGTAATGACCCTGAAATGGGTCATTAGCCTTTTTCTGTTCTCTGTTTTCTGGGGGTCATGGGGGGTCCAAGCAGACATGCAATATGCCTTGAGCCACACAGACCAACGTATTGATTTGCTTGTATCAAGAAAGCAAGCACATCCTCCTTAAATTAAATCAATGTCTCTTAAATAAATTACAATATGTATCTGCGTCATTGAAAAATAAATTTTCGGAAGGCTTCGGGTCATGGTAGGTTCGGTACTACTCAAAGGGGTCACGCACTGGAACACTGACCAAGATAGTACCATTACAGTACAGTATAAGAAATTAAAATTAAAGGGGCAATCTTTCCTCATGACGTAATGATAAAGGTGCAGTTAATTATCTCTACACCAAAACAGGAGGAACGAAATTTATCCATTGCGTCGCGACTTATGAGAGAAACAACCTGCAGCTTCCCTCTCCCTCTAAAAAAGATACACAATGCGGAGCGCGCTCTCATTGGTCTTCGCAAAGCGATTGGTCCAATCACCGCTGGAGATTGTTTGAACGGACCGTTCCTTTGTGTTGGTGTAAAGGGTAACCGGATTGTCGAGGAGGTGGAGTTCCTCTACATGAGTCCCGACCGACGGTAATGGTATGCCACGGAGACGCGATGACGGTGGCCTATCTCCATGGCCGCGCCGGTGGAACTGAGGCAGGTGCTCCAGGCACGTGGCCATCTTCGTCGTTGCCCACGGCCCGATGCGGTCTTTCATTCGGCGACGAAAAATTTTTGTACTCAAGTGCCTCTTGTTGGCTACACGTCTACCGGTGTGTTGTGGCTGCCGTCGCAGCAGACGACGTGGTAATGTGGTCCCCGGTGGTTTCAAATCCTACACGGCGCGCGCCCTCTCAACGCATGGAAGTGAACTACACTGTGGGCGAAAACGTATTGCGCGGCGGGAGAGGGCACCACGTGGTTGCGGTACACAGGCGTACTTGAGTTTTGGTAGCTACCATACTTGAATACACAGTCCATTCACTTTCACGCTCGGGACGAAATCGGAAAGCAGTCGACGAACGAACAAACAAGTAACAATGAGTAAAATGCAAGCAAAAAGAAAAAGAGAAGGGGAAATGCCCGAATGCATCCAATCATCTCTGCTGTTCCCATGAAAGGTAGAAATAGTCGTGTATATTTCGAAGTTCCGTGTTTTGCTCGGCGCACTGTTGAAATGAGTGGTGGTGGTGATGATGGAACTGCTTGCCAGAAAGTGAAAAGTTATGAGGTAAAGTGTGAGGTAAATAACAGCAAACCGATCTCGTCACCACCACGAATTTTGACAGTGTGTATTGCACTTGTGTACTGCCTCTGTGAGGATAAAGTTGGCATGTAAATTGTCTTATCGTTTTCAGGCACACGCGGGTATATGTACCAGTCAGCAGCGTACACTCTTAGAAATGAACTTCACCGTATAGCACGCTCGTAGCCAACCATCACCTCGAATGATATCGTTATCTGCCCTGATTTGTTGAAAACGGGAGGCGTACGCCTTTTTTGTGACAATTATGAGCAGCATAAGTGTCACAAAAAAGGCGTACGCCTCCCGTTTTCAACAAATCAGGGCAGAGAACGATATCATTCGAGATGATGGTTGGCTAGGAGCATGCTATGCGGTGAAGTTCATTTTTAAGCGTGTAGCGAGAAAAATATCCGGGCGGGGTGGGGCGGGGGGAGGGGGGGTTGAACCCCCCTAGGCCCCCCCTCTGGCTACGCCAATGGTACCAATTATACAATCTTGCGGTTACACTCGCGTGCGCAGTGTGAGATTTTCAATTCTTTACCGACTGACGCTTTCCGGCGTCAATTCATGCAAACGTATAAATTTGCACGAAAAATTCAGAATACCCACAGTGCACCATAAAAACGTAACTTCATTGCATAAGTGCTCCTACACTCTTAAAAATGAATTTCACCGCATAGCACGCTCCTAGCCAACCATAATCTCGAATGATATCGTTATCTGCCCTGATTTGTTGAAAACGGGAGGCGTACGCCATTTTTGTGACAATTATGAACCGCATAAGTGTCACAGAAAATGCGTACGTCTACCGCTTTGAACAAATCAGGGCACATAGCGATATCATTCGAGATAATGGTTGGCTAAGAGCGTGCTATGCGGTGAAGTTCATTTTTCAGAGTGTATGCGGTTCTGTTTTTTGAGTGTACACCCTACAAACGGAACTTCACCACATAGCACGCTCTTAGCCAATAACCGTCCCGAATGACATAATTCTGTGCCCCCTGATTGGTTAAAAACGGGAGGCGTACGCCCCGCGCTTCCCACAAATCAGGAGTGATACAAGTATCGGGAATCCCGTGCAACGGTTGGCCTTCACCGTGCTATGTGGTGAAGCTCTGTTTTTAGAGTGTATCTAGTAAGCCATCATTCTGAATGATATCGCCCTCCCTCTTGCTTCATTAAAGTGCCACTCCAGACCAAAAAAAAAAAAAAAAGAGAAACAGCGTTTATTTTATTTAGTCCATGAAAAGAAGATGCCTCAAGGATTCTATACGCGAAATTTCAATCCTGTTTACGAACGCTGAGCATTTCTGTTCATTTTTGAAGATCTGCTGAGCCTCCACAAGTTTCGATGGCGCAACGAGCGAGTGACGTAATCATGAGCCCATAAACTGCAACGACGTCGTGTTCTGGAGAGGGCACTCGTCTCCTAGCAACGACGCCGGCATTCGGGGACAGTCACGTGGTGGAGAAGCCATGTGAGGCCCGTGTGTGAGGCTTATCGAAAGACGGAAAAATGGGAGAGATGTCTTCACCCTCCTTTGTGTTTTCTCCAAAGTCGGAGCGGTCGGATGGTATGTCACGTGGGGCACCGCTACGGAAGTGCAAAAAGTGAGCCCCCCAGAAGACTCGAAGGGCAACAACGTTGCCAAACGAGAGCTTGGCGCTCCGTCGGAGCATAACAAGACGTCACAGTTCTCAAGAATAAAAATTAAATTTCTCTAGCTTTCGCGTCACGTAAGCCAAAATATTTTGCAGGAATGTAAAGTGAGACAAGAAGATTTCAGTAACATAACTTCAGTAGGATTCTGAAGACACGAGATTTAGTCCGTAGTGGCACCTTAAAAAGCACAGCAGCATGCTTTTTTGTGACATTTTACATTTGTGACAATGTCACAAAAGAGTCATACACTCCACTCTCCTCACGAATCACACCATTACGCGCAGTGCTCGACCTTGAGCGTGTTACGTGGTGAAGTTCGGATTTCCGGGCGCAGATGGTGGCCACTTCCGTATCTCTCCCTTCGGTTTTACCTTCTTTTGTTCCCATCACCGTCTTCCAACACATACGGCCCATGTAAGACGGCAATATATTTCAACCCTCTGCGGGACGTCCAGAACAGACCGCCCCATCAACATCCTGCTACCATTTTCAATTTGGACCGCAAATGATGCTTGAAATGGCGCCGATTTTAGACTCCCAAGCCCCTCCCGCTCCCTTACATTCACGTACTACGCACTGTTGTCTGGTCATCCGGGAAGAATCGTCCATCAACCGCAAACAACCAATCAGAGCACGCGCGGAAGCGTGTATGATAAAGCGCGCGAGCTTTGCCGCGCGCGCGCGCGCGCGCGCGTGTGTGTCCTTGCGGTATTTTACGCTGCGCTTCTTGCGTCGCACGCTGGGAGGTCTGTGTGACTGGTTCATGCGCGAAAGACAGGACCACCTCCTGGAAAACGGGATGTTGCCGTTTCCGAATGGCTTGAGATGTCTCTACGATTTATATTTTCTGTCTACGCTGTTAAATGAAAACTTATTCGCACAACAGCGCTTTGAGCCGCGCGTCATTCGGAATCATATCGGTCTGTGTCCCGACTCGTCGCAAACAGGAGCTGGTGGAGCTGAATTGGTCGCGCCAGACTGGAGGATATGATTAAAAAAACAAGAAAGAAAGAAAAACTCAATTTGTTTGAAAGGTTCACGAGATCCTGGGCGTATATTCCTATTAATAATCACGGAGTGAGTTAGTTAGGAAACACATTATAAGAATTACACGAATGTAGGTAGTAATTAATGTCACCCTACACCAAACCGTAACGTTATGGCGTTGCGGTTTGGCGGTATGGTCAGCTGCATAAAATAGTGAGTTTTGGTGCCTCGTATACGCAAAGGCGATAGCGTGCGATACACTAAAACTCTCCAATGTCACAAAAGGACGTACGCTTCCATTTTTGGACAAAATCACGGGGGATCATGAAAAAAAAAAAGTAACGAGGATGCAAGGAAAGCTGGTGAGTAGTCGAAGTCGCCAACGTATCCCTGAGCTTGAGGCGATCGGAGAGAGACGGAGAGAGAGAGAGAGAGAGCCTCCCACGTGTCTATATATTGTTTTCGTCTCTCTCCGTTCTCCTCAAGCATATGTTGACTTCTTCGATATAATCATGTCATTCGGCACTACTATATGGTTGCCTAGGAGGATGCTATGAAGTAAAGTTGGGACGATCGCATCTGTTCCAGTCAATTCCGAAACTATAACGTCATTTTATTCCCCCTGGACCACTGACCCTGGTATCGAAAATCCCACGCGAAATAGTGGGGTGATTCGACTGTTATGCGATGGAATACACCGCAAGAGCAGACGCCGCATGTTGAGAGTATTCCGGAATTCCCTCTCCGGAAAAACGAGAAAACGTCACTCCCTAAGAACCAATGAGGGAGAGACCTTGAGAATAGGAATGCCGCGGCCGTGCGGGCCTCTCATAGAGCTACGGGGCGTCTGAACCGCGCCTTTTCAGCTCTGCGCGCCGCCCTCTCACTCCTCCGCTTAGGAAGTGACGTCACGCCGCCGGAGCTTCTGCGGCCGCTGAAGCAGCGCCCGTGCTGAAGGTCGCGCTGAAGACTTCGAGGTGGTGGGTTCGAATCCTACCACCGGCTGTGCTGTCTGAGGTTTTCCATGGGTTTTCCGAAGACTATCCAGGCGAATGTCGGCACAGTTCCCCCTGAAGTCGGCGCAGGACGCATACTAACCCTTTTGTTCCCCACCTCCTTCCTGCTATCCTCGCTCCATCTGCCCACTCTGTACGCCGCTCACAGTCATAGTTGTTTCGCGGCGCTAAGACGGAACTAAAAAAAGGTACAAATCTTTCGTTTTCTCGTAAGGTTACGGATTACTTGTCCCGTCGGAGGCTTAGCTATAGCCGCTGTATTTTCTCATTTATCGACTTAATCGATCAAAAGTACGCCCGATTAAAACTGTGTTTTTTTTTAAATATTACTTTTCGCAGACAGTTTACCTCTTTTTCGCACGAACGAGACATTCCTCCTCCGATATTTCTTGCCCCGTAGCATATCAGCCGAACGAAAATAGCTGAACTGAAAAGACGCAGCAGAACTGGAAGGAAAACAGAAGATGTCGTCTGCTTGAAAAAACAGCGTTGCTCAAAGGTGGCGCTGCGAGACGCGAAATAAAAACACGCGGGAGAACAAGGGAAAGGAACGACAGCAGCGCAAAAACACCGAGCTTATTTTCTTAGGGAAATTTTCGTGTGTGCAGAGAACACAGAGGGTAAGAAAATGACGTCTTTTATCGAAAGGAAAGAGTGTACGGAATAACAGCGAAGACACAGTTAAAAGGAAAGGGGGAGCTCTTATTGTTTTTACGCCCCAAGATATAATTTCTAACGGAACAAAGACGTGATGGACCGCATGGAACCCTGTGTGTAGAAATATTCTCGTTCAGTTTATTTTCCGTTTCCAAAACGACTGGTCCAAACAGGCTCTGAAAGCAGAGGTGGTGCTTGTGGTGGTGGTAGTCGTGGTGACGATTCCGGCCTCATGCACTCTCCCATCACACCAGGATCAATGACTACACTGTAAAAGCAGAACTTCACCGCATAGCACGCTGTGCCCCAACCATTGCCACGAATGGTACATTCTAAAACGGGGTTGTTTAAGATGCTAAGGCTGAAATAGATGTACCAGTTGTTTCACAATGACCCCCTTTCTCCCTGTCTGCTAAAAGATAGAAGATTATCAAGGCATAAGCATGGTCTCGCACTGAAGGAATATGTTTGTCGCACTGATGTTTTAAAATTGTCCTTCTATCCAAGAACCATACATGAGTGGAACAGCCTTCCGGGAGAGGTTGTCACTGCAGAGCCTAGATTTTGCAAAAAATACGGAGTATCTGTTATCCAGCCATCTCTTGTAATGATCCGCGATGTGGAACAACAGTATTGTAAAAATAAATAAATAAATAAATTCGGGATGGCGGCTGGTCAGGAGCCTGCTATGTGGTGAAGTTCATTTTTAGGACCCGTATAACCCGTTTAAGATTTTTGGGACCCGTAATTGGAAATTGTATCGAAGTGTGGTACTTGCGTTGCTGTGCATTCAACTGATATTATTTACTTATTGGAAAATTTGTTATTTGATTTATTTGCTGTACCGTTTGCACAACGGTGGGTGACCTAACATTCCTGAGAAATTTTATACGGTCTAAAAGCAGAACTTCACCGCATAGCACGCTCTTAACCAACCACCATCGCTAATGACATCGTTCTGCAGCTTGATTTTTTTCTGAAAACGGGAGGCGTACGCCTTTTTGGAACACTTACGCAGTGACGCCAATTGTCCCCAAAAGGCGTATAAGCTCCGCGCTTTGCAGAAATCGGGAGTGATAACGGTATCATTCTGTGCAATGGTTGACCTTCCGCGGACTATGTGCTGAAGTTCTGTTTCACTCTTAAAACAGGACCTCATGAAATGAATACACACAAAAAAAATTACAGATGGGCAAAACAAGAAAAAGAAAAAAGAAGAACTAGTCCTTATCACACCTTCTGATAGATGAACACAGGACGCTAGTTCCCTTCCAAATCGAACTGCTGCCGAGCGATACGTTTTACGAAATAAAGCTGAAAAACAAAACAAAATACAATGCAGGAAAAACGAAAATTTTGAAAGAATTTGAAAGCAAAACTTGGAGGTACAACGAAGGATTTGCATTTTATACCTGCCTCCCACACGGAATAAATATATTCATAAGAACGTTACGTGGCACTGGCTGTTCCGGTGATGCGAACTCGATAAAAAAAAAGAAAAAAAGAAAAAGAAACTGTTCCTGTACGTCGAGAGAAATGTATATAAAAAATATGAAACGGCGTAGTAAAGTCAGGACCGGTGGCGGTGACAGGGGCTTTTCGTACAGCGGCAGCGCGGTCGCTTCTGTCACTTGACATTACACGGCAGACGACCGCTTTCCCCTTCTCTTTTCTGGAGCGGCTGGGTAATGACGTTATTTATATGCAGTCAGTCCCTTCCCCGGAAAAGCCACTGCCGCGGAAAGACAGAACGGCGAAAAGGCTGGAATGCTGCCCGCTTCGCTCGCGAGAGGCGTGGCGCTAACGCCTTGAGCAACGGCGGAAAAGGGGGCGCCACGGGACGGCACAAAAAAAAAAAAAAAAAAAAAAACCGAAGCAGACGACAGTTCACTTGCTGGCGCGAAGAAGAAGAGGGCAGAAAAAGATGGAAGTGGCAACGCTTTTTTTTTTTTTTTTTTATTCTGTCGATTCGACTATGTCGCCTTGCGTGTGTATGGTCTAGCGGTGCTATGTTTGCGGTTTTCATTCTGCGAATGAGAATTTTCGTGGTGGCTTACACGCGGATAAACAGAGAGGAAAGACAGACTGTGTGAGGGGTAAAGAGGCGGTGCAGCATGGATGTCGTCTGCGTGTTCTGCTTCGTACGGAATTGTGTAATCGTGGTGGCTGGGAGACGTTGGGCAAATAAGAATGGAGTCGTCCGTCTTAGCAGGCGTGTCCCGGTGCTAAGTATGTCATGGTTCATTGGGTGCTTCTGTGGCTTCGGGCACAGTATAGAAAACTTTACTACAGAGCAGTCAGTTGTGGTGGTGAAGCAATCGGCGTAACTGCCTGTCACAGTGGCATGACAGCATGTACCGATTACGAAGTCGCGTTAGGAGTGCCATAAGGAGTGGCCGATAGCGTCAAGTTCATGTGCACTACGACGCAGTCAGTTTGCATCTACGCAGTGCAAAGTCACGAAATATTTTAGTTGGTCATTTTGAGGTACGAACCAACAATATGAGGTTGCCATAAGGTTTTCGTCACAGCTTCCAATCTAGAACGCCGTGTTTGTCATCTTTTTCCCAGAGTTACCTGTAGATTCGACTTTAACCCGAAAAGAAAAACGAAGCTTGCTCATAATCCAATCCTAAATATAGCAGTTTCATTAAATTCCCCTGGGTACACACACTAGAACCAGAACTTCCCCGCACAGCACGCGCAGTACCAACCCCCATTCAGAATGACATCGTATACTCTTCTCCGATTTGTTGAAAATGGGAAGTCTACGCCCTTTTGTGGCATACGTCATTGTTGCACATAAACCGCAAAACCTTTTTGTGACAATTGGTATAGCTCCATAAGTGTCACAAAAAGGCGTACGCCTCCCGTTTTCAACAAATCAGGAGAGAGAACGATGTCATTCGGGATGAGGGTTGGCTAGCTGCGTGCTATGCGGTGAAGTTCTGTTTTAACATCTCCCGCGCTCCACCTCGGGCACGCTAGCGGACATCCTCTGCCCCGGTGGTTCTTCTGCCGAACGTTCCGCTAAAGCAAGAAACCTTATTTTTCTTTCTGCAGAAGGCAGGTCTTGCTCAGCGACCCATCTAATACTTTGCCCTCCCTGACGAACTCATGCACCCTCTACGCACCTTCACCCGCCATCCTCTATCGTCCACCCGTCCGTCCTTCTTTCTTCCATCTTCTTTTTTTTTTTGTTTGGCTATAGTCGTGATGACGCCCACTTGTGTGTGGCCAACAACGATCCTGCCATTACCCCCTCTGTTTTAAGAGTGTGGGAAACCAATTGTTTCCGAATAACACCGTTCGTTTCCCTTATTTGCTTAGATATAGGAGGTGTACGTCTCTTTTTGACGATTTTGCGTTTATGTTGTCACAAAAAGACGTGCGCCTCGCTCTCTCATGAAATCGGGTGTATAGTGATTGTGTGCAGTGCATCCTGTGCAGTGGCTGCACTCTTAGTGGCTTCATCGCATAGCACGCTCCTAGACAACCATCATCTCCAATGATATCGTTATATCTGCACTGATTTGTTCAAAACGGGAGGCGTACGCCTTTTTCGCGTGACAAAATTTGAACAGCATAAGTGTTATGCTGTCGAGATTATGGTTGGCTAGGAGCGTGTTATGCGGTGAAGTTCGTTTTTAAAGAGTGTGGCCTTGATGATGAAGTTGATCCGATCAATGCGGTGAAATTCAGTTTTCAGAGTACCAACACCGACTGTCCACGGTCCTCGTACCACAGAAGCCATACTGCCGAAGTTCGGGACAGCAGAGTCATATTGCCGAGCGTTTCAGCCGCCGAGCGGGCGCAAGGCAGACGGTGGATGAGCGTGTCACGTGACCAACGAACGCAACACGGGAGGCTGGAGGATCAGATAAGGTGGCCATTTGTCTCTCGAATCGGCGGCGAGATAGCAAGCACGTCGTCGCCCCCATGCGACGTCCCCCTGGCGACTCGTTTTACGTACGTGGCCCGACCGTTGATAGCATCTCCCATCTCCTGATGGTATTCGTCAAACCTGTAACTCATGCACTCACCGAGGTGTGTACGTATACTGCGGACGGAACCGTATAGAGAACGTTGTTATCTCCTTGCTCTCGCGTTCACTGTCTCACTTCCGCAGTGTGACTGTCCCTGATAATATTCCACGGCTGCTGCTTTCGGTGTAGACTTGAGTTCTGCTGCCTTTTCTTTCTTTTTTTTTTTTTTCAAAGCGGCGAAAGCATACATCCCAGTTCGAACCGGACACTACACTCTTAAAAATGAACTTCACCTCATAGCACGCTCCTAGCCAACCATAATCTCGACTGATATCGTTATCTGACCTGATTCGTTGAAAACGGGAGGCGTACGCCTTTTTTGTTAAATTATGAACAGCATAAGTGTCACAAAAAAGGCGTACGCCTCCCGTTTTCAACAAATCAGGGCAGATAATGATATCATTCGAGATGACGGTTAGCTAAGAGCGTGCTATGCGGTGAAGTTCATTTTTAAGAGTGTAGTAAGACAGCAATTTACCTAACAGCACGCGCCTGCACTCTCAAAAATGCACTTCACCACATAGCACGATCGTATATACTATAGCCAATGCATCATCCCGAGTGAAGTCGTTCTTTCCTCTGATTTGCTGAAAACGTGGGGGGTGGGAGGGGGGGGGGGGTGTACGCCATTCTTGTGGCATTGTGCAGTTGATAACTGACAATTATGCAGGACATAATTGTAACAGAAGAAAGCCGTGTACGCCTCCTCTTTTCAACAAAGCAGGGGAGAGACCTATGTCATTCGAGATGATGGTTTGGTTAGGAGGTGAAGTAAATGCCATTCCGTTTAATTTTGCCATCTCACCAGGTATAAGTCATTTGTGCCATACATTTAAATGATTCCATATGTAATCACACAGCCAAATTGACACAAAAAGGCGTACGCATCCCTCTCTCTTCGAATGAGAAGCGATAGCCCTATCGCTCTTGGCAACACTGTAAAAACAGAGCTTCACCGCACAGCACGAAGCGACGGAACGGGGGGGGCGTACGACATTTTTGTGGTGATTGTGAGCTGCATAATGACACAGAAACGGCGTACGCCCCCCGTTCTCAGCAAATCGGGGGAATAAAGAACGGTGTCACTCGGTCTGATTGGCTGGGAGCGTGCTACGTGGTGAAGCTATCGTTATTTGTCGGCACAGTTCCCTTAGAAGTCGGCCCAGGACGCACATTCCCCCAGGGCGTGAGTCGTGACGTTGCCCACATACGAGGGGCCGACAACGGCAAGCCCTATCACCACCACAACCACCACCACCACCACTTATCGTTATTTGAATGGTTGGCTCACAGCGTGAAGTGAAGTTCTGTTTTTAGTGTAGTTTTTTTAGTGTAGTGTTTTTATAGTGAAGTAGTTTTAGTGTAAGTGGACAGACACTTGGTTTCTCCAAACGTTACCCTCTCCCGTGCAGAGAGACAAATTGTAGATATATCCTCATCAACTTCTACGGTGGATCGTAAAAAAAAAAATCTTTCGCTTATTTCTCAAAGGTGTACAAATTTTCGCACTATATCATTATTGCAGGGATGCATTCAATGAACGCCTATTAAGGCAGCTGTCGGTCAATAAGTTGTTTGCTCGAATTCCCTCCCCGCTGCAAGGTTTCCGCTCTCCCTCCAAGAATAGAGTGATGTGGGAGTACTCTAACTAAAAACGGTTTATTCCGCCGACGGCAACGGCAACAAGAATGAACCGCTGGAGCCGTTTATCTCGCAAAGCGATCGCCCTCTGGCGTCTCCAGAAAACATGAAAACGTAATACACAACGGCTTCTTTGGTCTGACCTGCTACGTCATTAGTACGTCACGCAGTTGCCACGCAGCTTATCCGCTCTGCCCGCCCGATAAATCTTAAGGATTAAGACCTTCAGCTGTAAGGGTCGTTGCTGCCTCAGCAGTGCACTCTAAAAACAGAACTTCACCGCATAGCACGCTGTACGCGACCTGTCTTAAAAATGAACTTCACCGCATAGCACACTCCTAGCGAGACATCATCCCGGGTGAATCGTACCCGTCTCTTGATTTGCTGAAAACGGGAGGTGTACGCCATTCTTGAGGCATAATTACCACAAATATGGCGTACGCCCCCTCGTTTTCATGAAATCAAGGGAGGGAACGTTGTCATTCGGGCGGGATGATGGTTGGCTACACTCTTAAAAATGATGGTGGTGGTGGTGGTGATGGCGATAGGGCACTCTATAAAAACAGAGCTGCACCGCATAGCACGGTCCTACACTCTTAAAAATGAACTTCACCGCATAGCACGTTGCTAGCCAACCATCATCTTGAATGATATCGTTATCTGCCCTGATTTGTTGAAAACGGGGGGCGTACGCCTTTTTTGTGACAATTATGAACAGCATAAGTGTCACAAAAAGGCCCCCCGTTTTCAACAAATCAGGGCAGATAACGATATCATTCGAGATGATGGTTGGCTAGCAGCGTGCTATGCGGTGGAGTTCATTTTTAAGAGTGTAGGACCGTGCTATGCGGTGCAGCTCTGTTTTTATAGAGTGAACCATTACCATGGACAGGGTTGTCGCTTCTGATTCGAAGAGCGACGGGGAGGGGGGGGGGGGGGGAGGGCTACACCTTTTGTCGGTCGAACTTGATTAAAAATAAAAGGCGTATTCCCCCCTCTCTTCGAATTAGAAGGGATAACCCTATATCATACGTGGCAATAATGGTTTGCGCACAGCGTGCTATGCGGTGGAGTTCTGTTTTTAAAATGTGGCGTTTGGGATGTCACACTTGCACTGTTAACATAGAGCTTCACTGCATAACACGCTACTCATTCTCACGTGCTCTGCCCCCTGGTGGGCAAAAAAAAAACAAAAAAAAAAAAAAAAAAAAAACACGTGGTCATATACGCCAGAACACGCGAATAGTTCCAAGGGTGGCCGGCACCCACCACCATGACGCTTCAGTCGCTGCAATGTTTGCATAGCACGGGGAGCTCTATTCAAACCACGTTTCGGGCACATTCTAGCGATTCCGAAACTACCGCGGTGTGCGCCGATACCAGCGCACTCTATCACCCCTCTGAACGAGTAAACGAGCCCGTTCCCGCTCGCCGGCATATAGGGTGCCGCACTGAGGAGGAAACACACCGCTCACTTTTGTCAGGACCTGTACAACCACAGTATATGACTGCGTATGAGGAGTACACAAGGATACGCTCCTCAGGGACATAAGGGTACTTTAGCTATTAAGGACTTTGCAAGGACCACACAAGTGCGTCCATCTGCGAGTCCTTTCGCTATACATTACTGCAATCGTCTTTCACGAAATAGGAAATCATACAGGCGTACGGAATGTGCACACTGATATAGAAGAAGTCTGCTAGAGAAGGAAAAAGCCTCAGGCCTGGATACGCCTACGTTTCGAGCAAATGACATTTTTTTTTCTCGTATAGACCCTGCAGAAAAATAGTCTTCCATCGAAAATATCACCGGTTCCCCACCTCAGGCTCTTCCATCAGCCCGCGAAGAAATCGGTACTATTTAGAGAAGCATCTTGAGGCGAACAATGGATGGGATACAGAGCCCAGCTTTGTAACAATATGACTCGGTACACTTTAAATGTATACACCTGACATTTACGTCGTAGGATAACCTCAAGCAGCGATGCCCACACAGAACATTTTCAGGATCCTGTCCATACACACTCTTAAAAATGAGTTTCACCGCATAGCACGCTCCTAGCCAACCATCATCTCGAATGATATCGTTATCTGCCCGGATTTGTTGAAAACGGGAGGCGTACGCCTTTTTGTGACACTTATGCTGTTCGTAATTGTCACAAAAAAAGGCGTACGCCTCCCGTTTTCAACAAATGAGGGCAGATAACGATATCATTCGAGATGATGGTTGGCTAGGAGCGTGCTATGCGGTGAAGTTCATTTTTAAGAGTGCACTCTTAGAAATGAACTTGCACTTACACTCTAAAAGCGAGACTTCACCGCATAGCACGTTGTGCGCTGCCAAACATTGCCACGAATGATAGAGTTATCGATTCGAAGAGAGTGGGGCGTATGCCCTTTTTGTGGCAATTTGGACGTATGATAATCGGCACAAAACGGGCGTACGCCCCCTCTCTCCTCGAATTAGAAGCGATAGAACTATATCATTCGTGGCAAATGGTTGGCGCACAGCGTGCTCTACCGTGAAGATCTGTTTTTAGACAGAGGTATTATAGCCACAGCACAAGATATTGCCATACACTCTTAAAAATGAACTTCACCGCATAGCACGCTCCTAGCTAACCATAATCTCGAATGATATCGTTATCTGCCCTGATTTGTAGAAAATGGGAGGCGTATATCCGGCGTACACTCTTAAAAATGAACTTCACGGCAGAGCACGCTCCTAACCAACCATAATCTCGAATGATATCGTTATCTGCCCTAATTTGTTGAAAACGGGAGGTGTACGCCTTTTCTGTGACACTTATGAACGGCATAAGTGTCACAAAAAAGTCGTACGCCTCCCGTTTTCAACAAATCAGGGCAGATAACGATATCATTTGAGATTATGGTTGGCTATAGGAGCGTGCTATGCGGTGAAGTTCATTTTTAAGAGTGTATATCAAGGCAGATAACGATATAATTGGAGGTGATGGTTGGCTATAGGAGCGTGCTATGCGGTGAAGTTCATTTTTAAGCGTGTATATCAAGGCAGATAACGATATAATTGGAGGTGATGGTTGGCTATAGGAGCGTGCTATGCGGTGAAGTTCATTTTTAAGCGTGTATATCAAGGCAGATAACGATATAATTGGAGGTGATGGTTGGCTATAGGAGCGTGCTATGCGGTGAAGTTCATTTTTAAGCGTGTATATCAAGGCAGATAACGATATAATTGGAGGTGATGGTTGGCTATAGGAGCGTGCTATGCGGTGAAGTTCATTTTTAAGCGTGTATATCAAGGCAGATAACGATATAATTGGAGGTGATGGTTGGCTATAGGAGCGTGCTATGCGGTGAAGTTCATTTTTAAGAGTGTAGACAAGATGTACACGTGTCGTAAGACAAAGTGCAAAAAAAAAAAAAATTACCGCGTACGTAAACAACGGCATAGTATACCAGGACCGTTTATGACGTCCGCTCCCTCCTGTAGCTAATGTCAGTCCGCGCGCGCATACATTCAACTTGCCACATGCGTATCGACATCCTCCTTTAAGCAGGGGTGTGGAGGGTAGGGGGTTGATTCGTCCGCGGGGACGCATCTGGCAAAGGGTATCTTCCTCCATCATTTTGGGGGATTCCGAGACGCGTGTGGGTTTGAATCCCTCGGGATGGACAGCGGGGCACGCAGGCGACGAAGCGTGAACGCTCCTCGGCAGCAGCCGACCCAGGATGGCAGCCGCACCGAGTACTTGTGGAATACCCCAGGGGATTCCAAATATATAAGTACGTTGCACACACACACTGTGCATGGAGGGTAACGTTTCTATACATGCGATCAGACGGTGGGGAGGTAGAAATGTTGCTTCATCCCGGTGTGTTTGCGTATATAAATTGCGTATATAGGGGGCGGCCTGTTGCAGTGATTCACAGTCTGCACGCGGTATATAAACTGTGGAATAAAAAAGAGTACGGCGCCGCGATACGTTTCAAGATTTCGGTGTTTCTTGTTCGAGAAAGAAGCAGTCGCGTTATTCGTAGAAGTCGCGATATTGCTGATTAATAGGGCCCGGACTTTTAGACACTAAAAAGACCCGACATAGCAAAAAAGCACAAAAATAGACAGTAAAAAGTGAAAATAGGCACGTTCACCTGAGGGTGTATCGTGACTTTCTTGTGAGGTTTTTCACGATACACTCTTAAAAATGAACTTCACCGCATAGCACGCTCCTAGCAAACCACCGTCTTGAATGATATCGCTATCTGCACTGATTTGTTGGAAACGGGAGGCGTACGCCATTTTTGTGACACTTATGCTGTTCATAATTGTCACAGAAAAGGCGTACGCCCCCCGTTTCCAACAAATCAGGGCAGATAACGATACCATTCGAGATGGTGGTTGGCTAGGAGCGTGCTATGCGGTGAAGTTCATTTTTAAGAGTGTGTGCGATGCTGGTGCTTGGGCTCGTTAAAATAATATGATACTATAACTATACATGCTTCAACTCAATGTGCAAGACTACTTGTCTCTCCCTATATAGGGCCTATCCCAGGATGGCATCACAACTTTTATATTTTAGCCGCGCGTTGTCCTGAAAGGACACTATAACGAATCATGTTTTCAGTATCCCTCCCCCTGCGGTCAGCCTTTGAAAGTTTGGAAACGCCAAGAAAGGCAGAGTTCTTCTATCTCGTCCCGTTTGCATAAAAGTTGAGCATGAGTCTCAGGCTTTTCCACTACCTGCATGATAGCGGTCTCCTCAGCAGCCTGTGACATCCTGTGTGGGACGGCGGAAGACCTCTGACCCCATATCGCCTTACTCTTAAATACCCCAGAATACGCACTAAGGAATTATTCAACAAGGCATAGCCAGCCGTCCTTTCTGGCTGACTTTTCCTGTCACAATAAATAGATTCCCCCCCCCCCCCCGCCCCCCAAATCTCAATAGCCTTGACAGGGCATTGCACACGCCCTCTGGGCTTGTGCAGGAAGCGCACAGCCAATGCTACTGAGAATGAGACTGAGACTGAGACTCGTACTCAACGTGTGCAAACGGGCAATAATACAGGGTGTTTCAAAAAACGTGTCATTCGGACTTTATAAAAAAACGGGGCGATGGAAAAATACGGGGTAAACGGCATTTGTGTGGCAACTGAATTTGCCATCTTGCAAAAATATTTTCATTTGATTTTAATTAAAATAAATTGAATTTCTTTAATTGAACTCCAAAATTTCCCAAGTCAACCTAACGTTTTTTTTACAAAATTAGAGAGCCTGTAGCGAACTTAGTCAGATCCACCAAGAAATCCGCTCGATATTGCAAATGGAACTGCCCAAAAAAAGTCCCGAAGTTGAGGCTTCGGAGTTTCGGGTATTCAACGGTGCACCAAATCAGTCGCAAAGATGCGCCAAGGGCAGGACATGTTCCTGCCCCCATGGAGCTAGAACAGTTTATCGCCGGACCGGCGTCCAGCACAAGACGCGCCGATAACAAGGCGGGTGACATTCCACCATACGTTGATAAGCGGCAAACAAAAATGATTCCGCCTCTTTTTTCCCGCCCTGCTTTTTTTTCGACCTTCTATCTTTCATGTGCCTGTAGCCTTGTAGAGCTAGCCTAGAGCCTGTAGCGAACTTAGTCAGATCCACCAAGAAATCCGCTCGATATTGCAAATGGAACTGTCCAAAAAAAGTCCCGAAATTGAGGCTTCAAAGTTTCGGGTATTCAACGGCGCACGAAATCAGACGCAAAGATTTGTGGAGAGGAGGACTTGCTCCTGCCCACATGAAAGATAGAAGGTCGAAAAAAAAGCAGGGCGGGAAAAAAGAGGCGGAATCATTTTTGTTTGCCGCTTATCAACGTATGGTGGAATGTCACCCGCCTTGTTATCGGCGCGTCTTGTGCTGGACGCCGGTCCGGCGATAAACTGTTCTAGCTCCATGGGGGCAGGAACATGTCCTGCCCTTGGCGCATCTTTGCGACTGATTTGGTGCACCGTTGAATACCCGAAACTCCGAAGCCTCAACTTCGGGACTTTTTTTGGGCAGTTCCATTTGCAATATCGAGCGGATTTCTTGGTGGATCTGACTAAGTTCGCTACGGACTCTCTAATTCTGTAAAAAAAACGTTAGGTTGACTTGGGAAATTTTGGAGTTCAATTAAAGAAATTCAATTTCTTTTAATTAAAATCAAATGAAAATATTTTTACAAGGTGGCAAATTCAGTTACCACACAAATGCCGTTTACCCCGTATTTTTCCGTCGCCCCGTTTTTTTATAAAGTCCGAATGACACGTTTTTTGAAACACCCTGTATATTCTAGGACTAGCTAACCAAAGTACCGAATAAAACCGCAGTACCTCCAGCTACCGTAATGAACGCAACCCACGGCCGTGAATAAAAAAAAAATAATAATAATAAAAAAGGAAAGAAAATGTATCATTGCGCACGGACATAATATGCCATTGATGTTTGCCACTTCGATGTTGACATTGACTAAAAAAATAGGGAGAGACTGAATTCGTCACACGACAAATTCGGCTACTCCCATAAACACACACACAGAACTTCACCGCATAGCACGCTCCGCGAAAACCATTGCCACGAAGATAGGGTTATCGCTTGTGATTCGAAGAGAGAGAGAGAGAGAGGGCGGGGGCGTACACCTCTGTGTTAGTTTCAACATATGATAATTTACACAAACAGGCGCACACTGTAAAAGCTGAACTTCACAACATAGCACGCTCCTAGCCAACCATCATATCTTAAATGACATCATTCTGATTTGCTGAAAACGGGGGGCATTTGTGTGGCATCATGCAGTTCATAATCGCCACAAAAATGGCGTACGCCCCCCGTTTTCATCAAATCAGAGAAGTAAACATTGTCATTCATTGGCTACGAGCGTGCCATGTGGTGAAGCTCTGTTTTTTTTAGAGTGTAGGAACGAGCTATGCAGCAAAGTTTTGTTTTAAGAGTGTAGTCTCGGGACGTATGCAATATCTGAGATTGCAACAGACTCGAGCTTTTAAAAAGAAGCGCAAAAAAACAAACAAAACAAAAATACTCTAAAGGGAACAAGCGCGTGCGTGCTGTGACGATACACGTTCGTCAGCCACCCGCGCGCACACACACACACACAGATTATATGTATATATAAAAGCAACAATAACAACAACAACAACAAAAGGCTAGACAAAGAGTATAGAAGACAAAGTCTCGGAAAGAAAGATGGGCCCGGAGAATCTCCGCAAGGCGGGAGAGATCCGACAAACGACGAAGATGAAAGAGGTTCGCCGGAGAGGTTCGACGTGTGCGTGATGGATCAGCCAGGAGCCGCCGGGCGGCGCATTTGCGGTCCCTGGCATTACCAGTACACAAAGAAGTTATTCCCTGTTTTTTTATATTATTATTATTGTTTCGCGTATATACGCGCCAACAGAAACGTTCTCGACTGGAGAGTAAGACGTTAGAACCGCCGAGCTCGCCGTTGAATGTATAGGTTCGCGTGTCAAGTCTTCGCGCTACATCCATCCGTCCTGCAATCGAAGTCTAAAAATGTAACGTTATATAGAAAAACGTAATGTTATATAGAGAAAAAAAAGGAACGTTGATCAACGTGCAACGAGGAGAAGAAAATGTTTGTATTTCTTGTAAAGTCTCTTGTATTTCGTTTCTTCTGGAACGGAAGGAAACACTGGTTACCACGGGACATCTTGCGATGGCCTAAGTCAGAAGGTGGCTGGAGCTTTCCGTGTATCGAGATGTATTCCTCTATCTTTGCATTGAAAGGAGTACTGCACATTCTGGAACGAGTTGACTCCCCTGCTCGGCCGCTGGTACTGTTCTGGTAAGGACCATCAAGGAGAGTACTAGTGCCGCGTGGACTCGGAAACACATGTCCGACGGTTGAAGAACCACCACTGATTTACAAAAAGGTAGTCCAGATATTCAATCGTTTGCAGGAAGCTGTGCCAGATCCGGACCCTCGACTCGCCTCAGTTTCTCGTTTATGCGAAGAACTCTTCCACGAAAAAGAGCATCGGACGAGGTGACGCACACTTGGGCAGGTTCAAGAAGGGAAGGCAGCCCACTGGTCTGAACAGTGAAGTGAGCGATTTTTTCTGGAAAGCAAGTTGGCACATATTGCCAACGAAAGACACACTGGCCAGATGGGGTCTTCTCAGCAGTCCCTCATGTTCCAACTGCGGCGCCGAGGAGAATAGTAACCATGTGCTAAATTCTGTTTTTAGAGTGTAAGTGGCTTACAGTAACTTACAGGCGAGAAATTAGTTTTATTTTTCAACGTAATCTCCAGCTGTAGTAATGGACTTGTCCCAGCGTTTCACGAGAGCTTGAATGCCAGCAGCGTAGAAATCCTTACCGGCGCGTAGCAGCCATGATCGGACCGCATTCTTGACCTCCTCGTCGCAGCTGAAGTGGCGGCCCCAAGGAACGCCTTCAATGGCCCGAAGAGGTGGAAATCGCTGGCGGCGAGGTCTGGACTGTAAGGGGATGTGGCTGCAACTCCCAGCCAAGTTCCTGTAAGGTGCGTGTCGTGAGATGCGCGGTATGCGGGCGTGCATTGTCCTGTAGGAGGAGGACTCCTTTGGTGATGAGGCCCAGCCGCTTTTGCTTCAGCGCCTTATGCATATCCCTGAGAACCTTGCAGCAATATGCACTATTGACGGTGGTACCACTGGGCAGAAAATCAACATGAACAACGCCAGCCTTGTCACAAGAAACCGTGGCCATGACTTTGCCCGCAGGAACTCTGACACGGGGCTCTGAGCCGCCCCAGCCGGGATCGTCCTGCACTGATGTACGGCCGTCTCGGAACCGTTTGCACCACTCAAACGCTTTGATGCGGCTAAGTGTATCGTGGCCATACTGAGCCTGAAGTGTTCTGTGAATATCAGATGACTTTACGCCTTCATTCACGAGAAACTTCATGACAATTCGCGGTTCGATGTGCGCGCTCACCTCATTGTCGGCCATCTTGTCCAGCACGTGTCTTCTGTTTTGCACAAACTTTGGTGCGTCACGTGGTGAACGCGGAGGCCTGTCGCGTGTGAAAATGACTAAAAAGAAGTAGCGCCAGCCATTTGTACACTGAGGAGACAAAGTCTCGGTTTGACTTGAACACCCTTCGTACATACTACTACATACTGCTACATACTTCACCGCATAGCACATTGTCCGCCAACAATTACCACGAATGATACACTCTTAAAAATGATGGTGGTGGTGGTGGTGGTGGTGACGAACCGGCTTGCCGTTGTTGGCCTCACGTATGTGGGCTGCGTCACGACTGTAACCAGGATGAGATGGTATGGTGGGATAACAGATGAAGGAATGATGACGGCCGAAATTTAAGATTTTGGGCTGTCACTGCAGAGTTGCCGAGAAATCCGAGCAGTACTCATAGCCTTTGAACGAGGCCAGATTCCTGGAGAAAGTAGACGAGGCTGCGAATTTTGGAGTGTCCTTCCGTGAAAGAGCCTTTGGGATGTTGGACATCATCCACCGTACAGTTCCTGCAATGGCCAAGGTATTTCTCACGCACAGCAGCATATGCACAGCAATGCAGTAGAGTGTGCTCGAAAGTATCAATTTGCTGAGAATGTACGCTGTTTGCGTTGTCTAGAGAGTCAATCTTGAATAATTGTGATTTTGTGAAAGCGCTTCTTGTTCGCAACCTGAAGAGAAGAGTTTGTGTACTGCGGGAAAGTCCTTTCTGCGGGAGATCAAGTTGATGATTTTCCAGGATGTCCCTGATCCCAGGGTGCTGCATAAGAACTATCTCATTGATGACCAATTTTCTGTAGGTGGTGGTGGTGGTGGTGGTGATAGGGCTTGCCGTTGTCGGCCTCACGGATGTGGGCAACGTCACCGCCCAAAGCCCTTGGGGAATGTGCGTCCAGGGCCGACTTCTAAGGGAACTGTGCCGACATATGCCAATTTTCTGTCGTTTGACCACATACCACGCTCCAGGCTAACCATCATCCCGAATGACATCGTCCTCTCGTCTGATTTGTTGGAAACGGGAGGCGTACGCCTTTTCTGTGACAATTATGAACAGCATAAGTGTCACAGAAAAGGCGTACGCCTCCCGTTTCCAACAAATCAGGGCAGATAACGATATCATTTGAGATGATGGTTGGCTAGGAACGTGCTATGAGGTGAAGTTCATTTTTAAGAGTGTGCTCTGAGTGTGTAGAATGTTACTTTCATGGCTTTTTTTTTCATCTTGGAAGCGAGGCCAATGGCCTTCCAGGACAATGAAGCAGTATCCTACAGGTTCACCCTAAAGAAAGTTATTGTAGATTGATCGTGCGCACTAAATTTACGAGTTATATACGCGCTAAATTATTAAACGGAATAATGTACTTCTCTCAGAAAACAGGATAGAACACCTAAAAGGTTACACGACCAAGCACGAACATGAGAATAAAGAGAGACATGACTCTATGTCTATTGTCTGCCAGACTAGAGAAATATTACCGGCCATAAACAAAGGGTACGTGTCAACAGTCTCGTATGTCAACACTCTTCGCGAGGCAGTTTTTCTTGTTTCTTGAGGAATCTATTGTTCTTGGCTTGCGTGTCTGTTTTCTTCACCGCTGCTGTCCTTCTAGTCTTTCTTTTTTTGTGTGTGTGCGTGATTTCGTGTTAGCGCCGCGAAGCAACAACCGTATGGCTATAAGCGGCGTATAGATATGGACAGATGGAGAGAGGACACCAGGAAGGAGTGGGGGATAGTATGCGTCCTGGGCCGACTTCAGGGGGAACTGTACCGACATTCATCTGGAAAGTCTTCAGGAAGCACAGGGATAGCCTCAGAGAGCACAGTCGGTGGTATGATTCGAACCCACTATACCGCCCAGTCTTCAGCACGACCTTCGCCAACGAACGGGAACCCGTTGGGTCATGCCGCTGGTCTCTTTGGTGTTTGCTGTTCGTAATTATTTCGCTACAGACTAAGCGCACTAGAGTATAGTTAGTAGCCA
Organism: Ornithodoros turicata; assembly: GCF_037126465.1. Taxonomy (NCBI): domain Eukaryota; kingdom Metazoa; phylum Arthropoda; class Arachnida; order Ixodida; family Argasidae; genus Ornithodoros; species Ornithodoros turicata. The sequence continues at coordinate 15,582,490 of NC_088210.1, read as the reverse complement.
TATTACGACGTCGTCAACGATGTGCTTTCTGAAGGATCGCTCAGATGCCGAACACAGGAGAGTCTTCGAATCGAAGGGCCCTGGTCGAGGCGATACTGCCATCAACCAGTCTCAGATGCCGAGATGCGTCCTGGAGGGTCCTGGAGGGTCCTGGAGGGCGAAGTCTGCAGCACTGCTGTTGGGGTCCCCCCCTGCAGCGACGAGGCTACGGGACCTGATGACCCGTGGGCTCTTACTCCAAGAACTTGACACCGCGGTCCAGATGAGGTACATCTGCCTTAAAGTAGCACAGAAGTCGTTTTTAACACCCAGTTTTCTTCTTATAAAACTGTTACGTTTGCCAGTAAGATGCACCATGCGTTGTAATTTACACCACAGAGTCATAATTATCGCAGAAACTGAATTTAAAATATGCCGCAAAAAGCGACCGTGCGCAACGGTGGTGAAGAGCAGTACCAGCCTGTGATCTGCCTGGAACCTCGCGCTGACGCTATAAGGAGAACGCTCGCTGATTGGCCTAGGAAAATGTTGTCTGCTACTCCGCTGTCGTCTACTACTCGGCTGTTCGGGGTTCTGATAAAGCCTTTCAAAGGAACAATGCAAAGGAACAATGCGCTGACCCCCACTGATCGGCAAACCAGAACGAGTCTCCTTATGCCGTCATCGGTGACGTGCCATCATACCTCCTCATCCTCGTTATAGCTGGAGTGGCGAGTTAAGGGTGAAGGCGCGGAGCTATGTTTATGTGAGTTTTTTTTCTGGGAAACAAATTGCACACATCAAAACCTTTCGCGCTATTCGGTATAATGACACACACACTTTCATCAGATATCTTAATCTGAATTTTTTTGGATGGCCCTCTGTACTCCTTTAAGGGCGCGCGAACTTCTGTGTCCGTTTGTTGTCTATCACTCGCGCGTCCACCGACGTGCATTCCTGCACAAGGGCAGACTTCGTGAGACTTCGATCGAAAGGCCACACCGACATGCTACAAACATGAACCTGGTTCCTTGCATCCGTTTATTGTGACAAGGTGCTCATGAATGCATGAATGAAATGATTCATATTGAGGGACACCGCGAGAAAAAGTCAGCATAGTGACATCGACAGAAATCGATAACGGTGACATCGATAGAGCCACGGGATTTCGATACAGAGTTAGATAGCTTTAGCAACCTCCCCATTGCATCGTCAGAATATAATTGTTGTTGTTGTTTAGCAAACGCTTAGTAACGGGGTCTTGGAAGAGTCAGTCGCAACCAATGAAGGGCAAGATTCTGAACCACACAACGCAGCGATTGGTTCAGGAAAGTATCTTATAACGCTGCGATATCCGGTACTATATACCTTCACGCGGACCCTACCACAACGCCCTGGTAAGACTGTCCGCAAGCGACATCCATTACTGGCATTAACGCTGATACCATTGACACCCTCAACACTTGGGTATCCTGCTCGGGCCTTCAACATCACGACACGCTGAGGACGCTTTGTTAGCTCTTTTCTGCAAACTGCACAGCCTCTTCGGGCCTACACTCTTAAAACTGTCACTCTAATAGAGGTAAAAAATGTATACGCGTTTTTATCTCTAAAAATAAAAGGTATAGGATAACCTCTAACAGTGTATAGTGCAGCATTAACACGGCATTGCACAGCGTCGCGCAATACCGGGAGGCGGTCGGCTGTCAAGACCGAAAGTATGCCGAAAATACACTGAAATTAATTCACAAATCTGCTCTTTCTCTGCACTGCGTACGCGGTAATGTTTGTGCACAGATGAAATAGGGCGTGGCTATTTCGTCTCGCCATTTTATCCCCGTCCTGCGTATAGACTCCGACTCAATGTGGCTTTCACCCCGCAATTCAAGTGCATGATCGGATGTTGTAGCACAAGCCCCTGTTCCACCTGCGGTGTCGTGGCAACCGCCCAGAACATTCTTATGGAATGTGCACTCTACTGCCCGCAAAGGCGGATATTGTGTGATGAGCTTGCCCGTATATCTGCAAGAGGCCGCTCACCTTATAGCTGCACTCATTGGCCCCTATGAAGATCCTGTGCTTCATCGTCGGGTTCTTCACCTGTTCATGGACTTCCTGTCGTCCACTGGATTGCTGCAGACGCCCTTTAGTTCTTTATTGTATTTTCATCCTTCCTTCATCATATTCACACAATATTCGTCCACGTGCAATGGGGTAGGGTACCGCACCATGGCGGTGAAACACTCCATCTCATCGTCATCATTTGTTGTTGTTGTTGTTCGTGGCACTATATCTGAAAGTATTCCGCTGACACACTGCACAAAGAACCGTCATAAGCGTTACCTGCTTACGAGTAACAGTTTGTTTATGGGTTACCCATTATGTAACCTCTATACAGCAGGGGTGGTCCGTTTCCAGGGGCAGATTTCTCCCCCCTTGGTTGTTTCGCAGCTCGCTTTTGTCACTGATCAAATAGTGTCGGGAAAAAGCACCCGCGCGAGAGCGACAAAATCTGTAGCATCGGTTGTTATGCGGTCCGCGCTTTACAGGGGCTCTGGAAAGTATACGGGAAAACGCCCATACAGCACAGTCGGTCCCTGGGTTCGAACCCTGGTCACTTCCCGGTCTCCGCGTGGAATATCCGTTTCTCTCCAGCCAAAAACAGGAGAGCCGTTCCCGACTAAAGAAAAACCTGGCCCATCCAGGCCACCTAATTGGTATTCCTCGTGTCGGCACCAGTTTTCCCTTGCTGCTACGAGTTGACAAATTGCCCAGCTTAATGCAAATCTGTTACTTCTACCGTCTCTGCTTCACAAATTAATCTAAAAGAACAAACCAGACAGGTTCATTTTAGGTATTTGTTTATGTAAGGGCGGCATGTCAAGAACGAAACGGTATAGGTACTCCGTCCGGAATTTTTTTCCGTTTCGTTCTTTGAACTTTGTTGCTATACAGCATAATTGTGTTAAAAGAATCTCTGCACATTGTTCAGACAAAGTTTTGCTCTTCAGGCACTAACAACATTAAAGAAACCTAGTAATGATGCGTGTAATAATCCATTCCGTTTCAAGGTGTATAGATTTGTGTAGATTCCCTTTCTTTTCTGAATAACGCGTCCTGGAGTAGCCAGTGCCGCGTGGCTCGGAAATAACATCTCCACTTTTTTCTTTCAATCAACAAATCAATAATGTGTAGTAAATAAATGCTGTACTATTAGTACAATAATACGTAACAGCATAACAACATAATAACACTATAGGATTAAATATTAATCGCAAAATTTAGTATAAGTAATGTATATGTGCTGCGATTAGGTCGTTCACCCGAACATGACAGGCCTTGACCGGGGTGCGCATCTCACAATGCGCATAAATACCTATCATTTGGGTACACCTGGTACCCTTAATATATAGCTGAGGTATCCGCGAGGTTATATAGCGAGGTGTGAGCGATCGGAATAGAGCCCCAGAAAGCCTCCAGAGTTTTTAGATTGGGGAGATTATTCACAAAAGTGCGTAGGAAATGATAATCGTGCGTTTTGCAAGTCGGCAATAAGTCACACTTTCGAAACAGATTACGTCCGTGCGCCAGTATCGTGTTGAAACCTGCGGAGTATAGTACGCGGACGATCATTTTTTATCCGTTCGTCTATGAACAAGCAATAAAAAAAAGAAGCAAAAAAGAAAAGGAAGGAGATGTTGCAGATGTTATATTGCCCCCACGTATATAGCATACGACGAGGAGGAGGTCATCCAGCGCACGTATTTCGCGCACACGTCACGCTGCGGCGCTGCTATCTTTAGTAGTGGAGCATGACAAACGAGCCCCTATTGGACCACTGGCGAAAGCCACGCCACCAAGCGGCAGAAGCCAGTTGAGCCAGCGAGCGACACTTTCATTTTTCTTTTCTTTTTTTTTTTACCACCAGGGCTGGGCCAACGAAATCGTTAATCACGGCAGAGGTCACTGCTGCTGCAATTAAGGATGCCGCTCACCTCCGTCGCCATTTAACTGGAGTGAGAGGCACAAGTAAAAATGCGCCACTTGCTTCCTCCCGTCGGCCGCAGGGGGGCGCTACCGCCGGTCACTCCCATTGGCTGGCCATAATTATACGCTACGAAGCTCGTCCGAGATATGCGGCGGCGACAGATTATCCGCCGCTCGGCTTCTGTGTGCCTGGAATTCTCACTTAAAAAAAAAAATCGCTACAGTAGCGCCCTCTTTAAAAGTATCGGATTCGGAGCAACGGAGAACGGGGAACAAAGTAACCGTGCTCTTATATATCTTGCTTCGTTTAAATTTATCACTGATATAAAATGAAAGTGTGAAAGCTTAATGTAGCAGGTGTTATCATACGTTAGATATGTTAGATACGTTAGATAGCATTACAAGACAATCAGCCCACCTGATGAGTTCTTTCTGTTCTTGCGTGGCTCATACACAACGGGGAGTGTGTCGGAAAGGTGTCCAACGATAAGAATACCGAAAACAGTATAAGCTTTAAGCCAATCGCGTCGTTCCTTTCATGTGGCAGACATCCAATTCCTGGGCTTTGATTTGACCGCTGTTCTTTATCGAATCGTTTTAGTATAGAGTGGCCATCCATTAAAACTCGCTATCAGTTATTGTTAATCTTAAATTACGTCTGCACGTAACAGACACAAAATAGAAAGAAAAAAAAAACACACGGTCGACTAGTTACGACATGAGCAGCGTCTTATATTACATTATTACATTGCATGCAAGAACAGTCACACAGGTTTGAACGATGCAGACCTCGACCGATAATGGCGCCCTAATATGTTACAGGTTGCCATGGAGACTGGTGCAACCACAACGGGAGTGACAATGTCACAAATGCGCCTTCCTTCAAGAATACGATGACACCGAGCTCGTCCTTGCCGGGTATTCATGGCGCTTCGCCAAGAAGGCACTGCACTCTAACAAATACAAGGTAGGAGTTTTCCTAGTAGGATACAAATACAAATACTAGTACAAATTCCTACAAATACAAGTAGGAGTCCTTTTGGTAACCAGATACACTGTCCTATCGGGCGGGATATATGTGCACCAAAGTTTATGCAAATTTTAAAGACTATTTGTAGCGTTGGGGAGCACATTTCATGGTTAGAGGACTAAAATGGAGAACAATTACAATCTAAAGGATAGTAGAAGGTCCAATTTACTATTACTTTCCTGTGGTCTCTATGAAACCAATATTATCGAGAAGAACTTCTCATCGTCATCATGTATATATATATATATATATATATATACATGATGACGATGATATGGGAAGACTGATATTGGAAGCTGGAAGGTGCAGATAACGTGTTAGTCAAACGTGTTGCAAGACCACATCATCAGACCATATTCTCTGGTATGACGCTGAATGTACAAAGACGCATCTTATTTGTTTAAGAAACAGTTCTTTTTTCTTTTTAAATTTCGTGTTCGCGCCGCGAAGCAACTGTGGCTACGAGCGGCGTACAGACGTGGACAGATGGAGAGAGGACAGCAGGAAGGAGTGGGAGACAGGGGGTTAGTGTGCGTCCTGGGCCGACTTCAGGGGGAATTGTGTCGACAAAGAAACAGTTCCCCAGATACTGCAGCTGTAACGTCTTTATCAGAGGATCATTACAGCGCTATTAAGAGATTATTAACAACATTATTAACAGATAACAGCGACCACGTGACAATGATTATGAGTAACATTACGTACGTGCAAAAAGAAAAAAAAGAAAAAGAAAAAAGCTATAGTGCTCCTATACTCCGTTGATTCGCTCCACGCTGAAACGACTTCCCCGACGAGTAAAGCAAAATGAAAACAAGAGTTCCGCGCCCGTCTTTTCCACTTTCCCTCTCTCTCTCTCTCTTTCGAATGAACGATATCAACCTTCGCTCTTTTTTCTTTTCTCGTCGTTCTTCTTTTTTTTTTTCTTTCTCTACCGTACTTACATCATTCCCTTCATCGTTCCCACCAAAATAGACGGGAGAGAAAAGAGAAGCACACTGCCAGTGGCTTCTTTTTGTCTCATACCGACGTTGCGAGAAATTTACGACCGCCGCTCTCTGGAGAAGAAGGAATAAAAATAAAAAATAAAAGGGCTTTAAGTACGAGAAGAAAAAAGGCGAAAGAAGAAAGTGAGTCAAATAGAAGGGAAGGCTGTCTTATGGGTGGTGATCACTCAGAGAGGCGGCTCCTCCCACTTTGCGAATACGGGCACGCACAACCAGAACAGCCGGGCAAAGCCAAGTCAAGCCAAGGCAAGCTCTAAAGAAGAGCAAAAACACAAAGAGAAAGAAGAGATAGAGATTGAGAAGTAGAAGAAGATGAAGGAGAGAAAAAAAAAGAAGAAGAGAGGGAGATGGGTTCATCAAAAATATGAATTAGTTTTTGAGCGTAATTCAATTCCTGTAACAATTGGGATATTGCAAAGCAATTTAATCCCCTTGAATGTTACCGAATGACAAGAAATACTTCTTTAGTTGCTTCCTGTCTGTCGTTTCTTGTTTTATTCAGGTATTTCGACTCAGCCTTGGTTTGCGTGTGGTCTTTTTTTTTTAATTTGTTTTAGGGAAGCTTTGGTATTTGTTGCTCGTATTTATTTTACCACAGACTACGTGAATCGGAACAGCCAGTCGTGAACGTGTCGGGATAATCTCTCCACATTTTACTTTTATATGTCGAGAAAATTGCGGGTCTTTCTTTGGTGGCCCTTTTCTTTTTTTGCCTTAAGAGAGAGAGAGTGAGAGAGAAAACACCTCGGTCTATCTGGGGTTTCACGAGGCAATCTGCATCTTTCTAATAGACACCTCGACCCTTAAATGAATAGAAGAGTCAACTAGTTGGTTCGATCTGATTAATTAATTAGGCACACTAGAAGGATGCTGGCATCTACAGGATACATGGGCTGCTAACAGCATTCAGTTGATTCGGTTCACGTAGGGTGTTCAGTGTACGTTGTCAGTATTCAGTGTTGTGCTGCTTGAGCAGTGCGCGCAAGCGGCACAAGCCACGGAAAGAAATAATACCGAGAACCACAGAAACCTACATTATTCCCATTTATTTATGTAGTGTTCGGAGACCCAAGGGGCCACGAAGTTCACTACACGGGTACATACTTACTGGATCTATGGAGGTGGTCGTTTATTGAAAGCCCTTTCCGACCATATGCATATACTATACATTCTCAGAAAAAAGGGTGGAGCAGTTACACCTTTTAGGAGGTAATAGTTGTCGCATATGTTGTGCCTAAAAGGTTGCAAAGTTCTACCTGCTACCTACGAATGATAGGGTTACCGCTTCTGATTCGGTGAGCGAGGGGGGGGGGCGGGGGGGAGGCGTACGCCTTTTTGATATATGATAATTTCGCCGCGACCAGCCGCGACAAAAATACGTAAACCGAAACCAATTAATTACTGCAACAAATGACCCGCTTCGGTGGCAGATTTTTCTCTAAAAGGTGTCCACTGAAGGTCCCAAAAGGGGCAGTAGTACTCATTTTAATGCCGACGGCGCCCTGCTTTAGAAGTTAGCTTTTTTCACGAAACTCATTGGAATTTTTATTTAAATAATGAGCGCCTCCCACTCATTCACACGGTGCGCAGCTTGTAGGCGGTATCGGATAGATACTTGTAAAAAAGAAAGTTCTTCGATTGGTGCACCCGTTCGTGAAGTATTTAGCCCGGGGATTTAACTGAAACACCCAGTAGTATCTGCAGTATCTATATAGCACACGTCTGGTTGGGGGCATTCTGCCAGCAACATTTCCACTATATACACTCTTAAGAATGAACTTCACCGCATAGCACACTCTGCGCCAACCATTGTCACGAATGATATTGTTATCTGCCCTGATTTGTTAAAAACGGGGGGCGTACGCCTTTTCTGTGACAATTATGAACAGCATAAGTGTCACAAAAAAGGTGTACGCCTCCCGTTTTCAACAAATCAGGGCAGATAACGATATCATTCGAGATGATGGTTGGCCAGGAGCGTGCTATGCGGTGAAGTTCATTTTTAAGAGTGTACTCTATCTGTTCACTTGGCCCCTATACTCAGTTGGCGCATGGAGAGAAAAAGAGAGAAGGTAAGCGGGGAAAGGAGGAAAAGTGAAAGAGTGGAACTTATATACGATGAGCGTGCAAGGTTGCGTTTTTCCACCTAATTTCAAAAACTTCCAAGTCCAATAAGCGAGCCGGAACGGAGCATGTCAACGCAGCCACATTTCTTTTGTAGAATACGCTATTCCTCTGCAGCAGACAAAGTTCAATCTCCATTATGCCCCGGAATTCCGCGGGTGCGGTTTTTACGGTTTCATTATCCTTTTAGAACCCCAATTTCCAACTGGCGCACACTTCACTGCATTACATCTTTTGCTTTCCGAACCGCCTTTCACTTCCCCTTCCCTTTTTAACTTTCTAACATTTTCCCCTCTCGCTTTTCTTTTTTTTTTTGTAATCATCCGTGAGTTTCTTTGAATGCATCAATATATATATATATTTTTTCGGCGAATTTACTTTGTCCTTTATATCTCCGCTTCAGAAGAGTGCTGACTGTCACCTCCTTTATGTTCATTTACCTCATCATATCCGCGTACATGCTTATTTTGCAAAATCATTCTCTGTTTTAGTTCCAGCGACTTTCTCTCGATTTCACGCACGTCAAACGCATATTGGGGGAAAAAAAAAAAAAAAGGGGGGGGGGGTCTATACGTGCAGTACGTTTGAAGTAAATGGCGTATCTGCGTTTTCGAGCGCGTCGGAGCATCTTGCATGAAGGACTATAGTGTTTTCGTCAACACTATTATCTCGGCCTGTGCTTATCATTGCGCAGTTTCTGTATCAAGGACGAGTTCGGTGGTATGTCACCAAAGCATGCATCCACGTAGTTCGGTAAAACCACACTATACCGCATATCGATATAATGAATGTGATATAGCGATATAACGATAATATAATATATCGAAGCAACGAGAATGTATCGATGTGACGATACAACGATAATGGAATATATCGTTGCGTCGATACAACGATAATATAATATATCGAAGCAACGAGAATGTATCGATGTGACGATACAACGATAATGGAATATATCGTTGTGTCGATACAACGATAATGTAATATATCGATGTAACAATATTGTAATATGTCGATGTAACGATATGGGGATAATACATTCTTAAACAGAACTTCACCACATAACATGCTAAAGGCCAGCCATTGCACAGAACGATATCGTTATCACATACAAATGTGACAACTAACAAAAATGTGTGTCACAAAAAAGCATGTGTTTTCCTTTTCAACCAATCAGGGGAGAGAACGATGTCATTCGGGATGACGGTCGGCTATAAGATTGTGTTATGTGAAGTTCTGTTTTTAGAAGCTACCACCCACGTAGTAGCTATGGCAAAATCACTCCCACATATCGACATAACGAAATGCCGTGTAACAATATAACGAAAGTGTAATATTTCGATGTAATGATACAACGGCAATGTAGGCGGGGGGGGGGGGGGGGGTCAAGTCGACACATTTTTTTGAAAAAAGAGTCCGAACTCGAAACGTACTTGACGGTATATATGTGTTTCAGTGCACTAACGGCACTGTTGATCCCTCTCGATATTGTGGATTAAAAATGACGCGAATATATCACGAGATCATGACAAAAAAAAGCGAAAGAAAAAACTTTCCATATGCAACAGGAGGCAGAGTGTTTTAGTTTGCCCCAACCTTGGGGCACGTTGCAACAGGTTGCGGGGCACATTGAAACAACTGGATTTTGCAGGCAGGAGTATAACAGAGTTTTTTTCCCCCTTGTTAGCGCCGCGAAGCAAATGTGGCCATGAGCGGCGTACAGATATGGACAGATGGAGAGAGGACAGCAGGAAGGAGTGGGGGACAGTGGGGGTTAGTATGCGTCCTGGGCCGACTTCAGGGGGGAACTGTGCCGACATCCGCCTGGAAAGTCTTCGGAAAACCCAGGGAAAACCTCAGACAGCACAACCGGTGGAAGGATTCGAACCCACCACCTCCCAGTCTTCAGCACGATCTTGGCTAGAGTCACAGAGTTGCCGTGCGCAGCCCTCTTCAGGTCGCCTTTTCTCAGGTGTATCTGTGAGGATTGTCGGCTTCACTCAGCCGCTGCGTTTCCTATATAGGAGATGTGTTCGTACAGAACGTCGGAAAGGCATCTCGATCTGGAGAAAACGCCCTGCTCTCTTCGATGGATGTGTTACGGCTGGTGCTATTATAGAAACGCTGGTTTCTCAGCACTGGTCAGCTGTATTGTTGACCGCGAAGAAGCCTGGTGCAATTTGCCCCATAGCGGCAAGGCAACCGGTAAACGCCATTTTGCCGACGAAGGAGACGACAGAAGTTAGCAGAGTTTGGGAAGCTAAGACTGCGAAAGAACACTCTTAAAAATGAACTTCACCGCATAGCACGCTCCTCGCCAACCATAATCTCGAATGATATCGTTATCTGCCCTGGTTTGTTGAAAACGGGAGGCGAACGCCTTTTTTGTGACACTTATGCTGTTCATAATTGTCACAAAAAAGGCGTACGCCTCCCGTTTTGAACAAATCAGGGCAGATAACGATATCATTCGAGATTATGGTTGGCGAGGAGCGTGCTATGCGGTGAAGTTCATTTTTAAGAGTGTACAAGTATACGTCCCAACTTTCGTGCTTCTTTTGCGAGCGTTCTCGAGCACACAGTATAGAAGTGTATACGTATAGTCCGAGAAAATTTACATTTGAGGCCAAGAAACACATTTTGTTGTCTCGGGGTCGATCCGATCTACGCAGCACCGTGACGCTGTTCTGAATGGAGCAGAAACGATGCGACAGGTGGCGCCATTTGCGACAGGTGGGAACGAGAAAAGTTGCCTGTTTCAGTGTCCCCCTTTCCCTACATTGATGTAACGAAACGAAGATAACACGAAGGCTGAATAGATTGGAGGGCGCTCACGATAACCGGCCCTAAAACACGGCGTTGTGTCGTTCTTTTGCGTTGTTCCAGTTGTTCCTTCGAAGTGGCTGACAACACGTTATTGATTTGACAGCTTCTTTTCGTTTACGTAGTGCAGTTCCGACCTACTAACATCGCTAATCTGATACACCGATGCAACGCATATAACGATATCATATATAACGATACACACGATGACTCATTACAAGATACAGGTACTATACACTCTTAGAAAAAAAAAAAAGAGTGGAGCAGTTATAACGTTTAGGAGGTAATAGTTGTCCAATATGTTGTGCCTAAAAGGTTGCAAAGTTCTACACTCTTAAAAATGAACTTCACCGCATAGCACGCTCCTAGCCAACCATTATCTCGAATGATATCGTTATCTGCCCTGATTTGTTGAAAACACGGGGCGTACGCCTTTTCTGTGACAATTATGAACAGCACAAGTGTCACAGAAATGGCGTACGCCTCCCGTTTTCAACAAATCAGGGCAGATAACGATATCATTCGAGATAATGGTTGGCTAGGAGCGTGCTATGAGGTGAAGTTCATTTTTAAGTGTGTACCCGCTACCTCACTCTCAAAACAGAGCTTCACCGCATAGCACGTTGTCCGCCAACCATTGCCACGAATGATAGGGTTATCGCCTCTGATTCGGTAAGCGAGGGGGGGGGGGGCGTACGCCTTTTTGTAACAATTTGGGTATATGATAATTTCTTTCACCACCCTTTTCTAGGTGGTAACTATAGAAGTTACCACCTTTTCACACCCTTTTTTTCTTAGAGTGTAGTATATGTGACATTGATAATGCCTCAATTTAAACACGGACGTCGCCATGCAACAAAGTCACGCCGTATAGATTTCTTTCACATGAAAATCCGCTCGCCCGACCAATAGCAGCAGCGTAAAGCGAAACCTAATTAACAAACCAACTAAACGAACGGAAGGATCCAGGCATATACACAACAAATTAACGAACCAGAACGACAACTCCACTGGCTAAGTGTACACCGGTCGCTTTTACTTCTAAGAAAATACAAATCCAGCTTGTCTACGTAATTAAGTATGAAGCTCAGTTCCCACATGTACACGACACGGTGTTTCACATTATTTTTTTTTTGTCCTTTAAAGGAAACAAATGCCGAGGAAGAAAGAAGGACCGCGTTATTTGTGGTAATTTCCTAAAGCCATTTTTCATTCGGTGTATAAAGAAAAAGGTGAAAAGCAAGAGCCTTAATTGCCCTATTGTCTTTCGAAGTCATTCATTCTTCGGTCGACTTCGCTTGTTTTGCTGCCTTGTCTTCCCAGTTTACTATCATTTTTTACGAAGGTGCGCCTTAGCGAATTAAACGATTTATTGTTTTAAAAAGGGGTTTCGAAAGCTGCGTTGCGGGAGCCTTTGAACAGCTCCGTTTCCGCAAGCTATATATATATACGTCAAGCTTCCGTCACAGCAGTTATGTTCGTGATGAAGCACCTTCTTTATGCATGTATGCATGTGCAAGGAAGAAGCCGAAGCCTATGACTGATATATGTGATATTCGAGTTTTTCAGCACCTGTCAACTTCGTAGTGAGCAGTGATATCGAATGTTTTTTTTTTAGAACATAGCACGCTCCTAGCCAACCATTATCTCGAATGATATCATTATCTGCCCTGATTTGTTGAAAACAGGAGGCGTACGCCTTTTTTGTGACAATTAATATGAACACCATAAGTGTCACAAAAAAGCGCCTCCCATTTTCAACAAATCAGGGCAGATAACAATATCATTTGAGATGGTGGTTGGCTATGAGCGTGCTATGCGGTGAAGTTCATTTTTAAGAGTGTAGGCGCGTGTCGTCGAGTTCCTCGTTTCTGTTATAGTTTCTCGCAATTCCTTTCACTTCTAGGGGATGCAGCTGAACTCTAAGAAAAAAAAAAGGAGTAAAACGGGGAGTAATTGCAGCTTCTACTCCCCTAAACTGCCAATTACTCCCCATTTTAGTCCCCTAAGTCAGACATTTACTCCCCAGGACAGCAAATTGTCATTGAACTTCGCGAATGGTTGCAACGGTCTACGTAAATATGTGTCCTTGGTCAATTTGATGGCCTAAGGTTGTATAACTCAGCCAACGTAGCAATTTTCCACCAACAGAGAGTAAGAGTAACAGTTAGCGCTTCTTCTCCGCAAATTGTGCCTGCATGTATGGCGCAAGATTTTATATCACTCGATATATCACTTTTGACGGGTTGCTTCAAGTTATTTTCATGCATGCACGCGAATTATGTACCTGGGACTCTTACAACAGAGCGTGAAATGCAGTCTCCACTCTGTGACATTCATTTTACTCCCGAAAGGGACTACAGTATTTTTTGTGACAATGCATTTAGTCCTGAAAAGGAGTAAAATTACTCCTTTTTTTCTTAGAGTATACGCATGTGCACATGTAGATCGGTGACCGGGAGGGGTAATGTTATTTATTAGCTTTTCATTTTTCTTTTTCCTTTTCTGTGGGGTTCATCAATTTAGGGGTTCTTTATGTGGAAGCAGCTGAATTAATATTCCCGAATGAATTATTTCATTTTTTCTTTTTTTAACATTCAAACTCAAACTTAACTCGAGTTCACAACTCAAACGTGGCAGTATATATACCCATTATTCGGCTCTCTCGCCCTTCACTGGGAGTCTGGGACTACAGGGTGTGTGGAGATAAACCTAACCGGCATTTGCACACGTAACTCGTTGTCTACTTATACCTGAGAAACTTCCTGTGGCGCATGATGGCGTGTTTATGCGTGCGAAAGCCCCCAAAACATCCTGGAAGCCAAACTCTGCGTAAAAAAATAATAAGAGCGCGAAAACGTCCGCTTCCATGCATGAGAACTGGGCAACATGGCGATCTGAGCAGTGCTGAGTACACCTATCGCTAGGGGCGCTATCGGTCCATGCGACCATCGAGGAAGCGGCATTATACAGGGCTAGTCTAGCAAACATTACACATTTCGCTGCCCACAACACTTCGACTTGCTGACATTACATATATGCGCTAGTCCTCTTCTCTGTACGCTGGCGCCACCTGTATTGTGAAAATAAAGGGCACACAGAAAAAAAGAAAAGAAAAGAAAGAATGAATGGGGCGTTTGAATGAGATATACACTCTTAAAAATGACCTTCACCGCATAGCACGCTGCTAGCCAACCATTATCTCGAATGATATCGTTATCTGCCCTGATTTGTTGAAAACGGGAGGCGTACGCCTTTTTTGTGGCACTTATGCTGTTCATAATTGTCACAAAAAAGGCGTACGCCTTCCGTTTTCAGTAAATCAGGGCGCATAACGACATCATTCGAGATGATGGTTATTGGCTAGGAGCGTGCTATGCGGTGAAGTTCATTTTTAAGAGTGTAGGAATGTGTGCGGTGACGTTTTGCTAGGTTTTCAATTTTAATTTTTAGAGGGGGCGTGCGCGTTTTTGTGGCATTTGGCAATAGCAAAGGCGTACGCCCCCTCCCCTCTCTTCGAATCAGGAGCGACAACCCTACCATTCGTGGTAATGAAACATTACGACAACCTACGATTCGTGGACCTTCAGTGTGGTATGCGATGAAGTTGTGCGCGAACCTATCTAGCCATTAACCCCCTGTATTTTTGGAGTGTACACGCTAGCCCTGTAAAAACAGATCTTCACGCATAACACGGTGAAGGCACGGTAGGGCTCCAAAGCGCTTTGGTAACATACGTTTGATGGAAGAAAAAGTATTCAGCGTTATCCATCCTCAAGAAGAAGAAGAAGGAGAAAAGAGACTGCACTTCTTATCACGGTAATGAAAAGAATATATAGAGACGCGGAAGCAACTCGTTGATTGCGTGCAGATAACCCTTTCCTATCTTCCTCCCACGACTCCAATTTTAAATTAGGAAATGCAACAGCGGAACAGCAGGGGTTATCAAAACGCTCCAGGGAGTATATACGAGCGCGTGGAGGTCGCAAAAGATAGGGAAAAAAAGTAAAGAGATAAAGATAAAGAAAACCGCCGCCATCCTGAAGTATTTGAGAAAACCCTTTTCCGCGTGGTGCTTCATTGTTATTAGTGAATACTGCTGGTGTACTGCTGTGGCGTGAATACAGCTCCTCTTTTATTTGTTTATTTATTTTTTTGCCCGACGCGCATGGCGGACACAGCTGGAAGTTTTCGATAGGCGTTCGGTGGAGGGCACGTTACACGATGAGGAATTATCTATACACTCCTAAAACAGATGGTGGCGACGTCACGATTATCGGTAGTGGGGGTGGGGAGGGGGAGAATCATGCATCCTGGGCCGACTTCACGAGGTACTTTCCCGACATGTGTTTTTTTAGGCCTATTTTTTGAATAGGCCTAATGACGGTATAGGCCTACACTGCACCTATTGCGGCGTGGAATAGGCCAATACCATCATTTCCAAACGCAGAACTTCACCATATAAGACACTCATATGGTAAAGCACTGTCCCGAATGATCCCGTTCCGTTCCCGTTCTTCCCCCGATTTGTTGAAAACGGGAAGCGGACCCCATTCTATATATCCTTTATTTCACGATTTTTCTAATACAGCGAAAATGCCGGGACAACAACAAAAAGCTACTCTACACTCTAAAAACAGAGCTTCACCGCATCATACAGGCTCCTAGCCACCCATCATAACGGATGACAACGTTCTCTGCCTTGATTTGACAAAAACGGGGGGCGTACGCCATTTTTTGTGGCAATTACGAACTTATGATGCCAAATCAGGGGAAAGAACGATGTCTTTCGAGATTATGGTTGGCTAGGAGCGTGCTATGTGGTGAGCTGATCCTGCCATTACCGTTACGTTACACTCTTAAAAATGAACTTCACCGCATAGCACGCTCCTAGCCAACCATAATCTCGAATGATATCGTTATTTGCCCTGATTTGTTGAAAACGGTAGGCGTACGCCTTTTTGTGACAATTATGAACAGCATAAGTGTCACAAAAAAGGCGTACGCCTCCCGTTTTCAACAAATCAGGGCAGATAACGATATCATTCGACATTATGGTTGGCTAGGAGCGTGCTATGCGGTGAAGTTCATTTTTAAGAGTGTACAAAGTTGAAAAAAGAAAATAAAAGGATACATACTTGATTTTGTCTACGGAGCCTTCCGCCTGTCACTTATTGCAGCGAGTCAGCAGCAGATCCACTGCGGATAGTGAGGATAGTGATCAGTAGTCAAGATAGATCATAGATCGCAAACAGGCGTACGTCCCGCGCTTTCAACATATCAGCAGTGCTAACCGTATCATCTTGCGCAGTGACCATACCTTCACACTCTAAAAACAGAACTTCACGGCATAGAATATACGCTGTGTGTCAACCATTGTCACAAATGATAGGGTTATCGCTTCTTATTCGAAGCGAGAAGGGGTGTACGCCTTTTTGTGCCAATTATCATATATCCAAACGGCCACAAAAAAAGGCGTACGCCCCCATCAACGCCCATTTCTCTATTGGACACCATGGTCATCAATGAGGCAGCATATAGAGGACTTCCGTTTAAATATGTCACACGAGCCAAGAAGTTATGTTGTAGCAGGAAATTACTCGTGAAACCCTAAGCCCCCGCTGTGCGCTTATCACCCCGCGCTCATATTAATACGCGCCACGGATAATGTGAAAAACAGCGAATATAATAATAATAATAATAAGGGACAGAGAAGAAAAAAAAAATTCCCAAACCGCACTTAATCAACTACGTCCGTACACAGAAACACGAGGAAGCTTAAAACTTTGTAATCCCGCATCCCAGGATTTTTAATTGGCGCATCAGTTTGCACTGTCAAAACCAAATTCGGAAAACACGGAAGGAAGTAAACGAGAAAATCGCCAGCCTCCGAAAGATAAAAAAAAAAAAAAACTCCGCTCCAAATATTAATGACATTCATCTAGCACTGTAAGCACCGCCACATATAATACGGCGCGTGTCAGGAGCATGCAGGCAGTTCGAGACCGCATTTATTTATGGCAAAAAAAAAAAAAAAAAGCTCTCCGGTAACGGAAGAAAAGGAAAAGAAAGTACATACGAAGAAACCCGCCGGTAACAAATGAATGCTCATTATCAGAAATTGAAGATTTCTCGAGCTACCTATAGTATATTGGAATGCTACGTACTGGAGAGCTGTTCTTTTCTTGGACTTTTTTTTTCTTTTCCTTTAAGGGTTCCCCCCAGCTGTAATTGAAGTTGAGCGCGATGCTTGCACAAACATGCACGCGGAGTCATTTGAAATACGGTTGCTTTTTCTTCAGGTTTGTTCCGCGAGAATAACAGAAGGCATGCTGCGGATGTACCTGAAAAATTACCTCATTCGCCGAATTTTGCAACGGGGTACATGCATGGGCGTTCTCTGCTGTTTTCTCTTGATGTTGGATATTGGTTATTTGGATACATGTTCATTGACACACAAAAAAAAGAGTACTGAATTATTTGGTGCAGCGGTTAGTGGTAGAGCGTTATGTGGTGAAGTTCTTTTTTAGAGTGCGCTACATAGTTCTGTCTTGTGATTGTTGAATACGGGAGCCGTATAGGCCTTTTTTGTAACACTTTACATTTACGCAAAGCCTTACAAACGTGGCGTACGCCCATCGTTCTCAGGAGATCAGCAGACACAGAGAGGTTAATGTGAATGCTGGCTGACTTTTCAGTCAATCAATTTATTATGTAAATTTCAAATTACAATATTAGGAACTGTCTAAAAGCAGCAAAGAGCAGCTTGACAGGGGCACAATCCCGCATTATACATACACTCGTTTCGACAACGAGTACAAAGTACAAAAATTACGAAGTACATTAAACAAATTACAAAGAGGACACATTGGACAAAGAATGTTGTTCATGAAGATGACGAGAGATGATTAATATTTACTCTGTGGGCATGAGCATTTAAAGTGGTAGGAACACTATGAGACAGCGACTGATTTGCTGAGATTGGTTCTAGAAACTTTGACTAGACTTTGAGCTTGCTACGTGGCGAAAATTCTGTTTTTAGAAAGTGCTACGACGTTTGTTTCGTTTGGATGAGCTCGGATAAATCATTTGATTAATCACATAGCAGACGCCGCACTAAACAATCATCTACAACGTGTTACAACAGCGCCCCCTCACACACACACGGCAACATAAAAAAAAGAAAAAAATCTCACACATATAGGAAACAGTAGCGCCCCAGTCAGAACGTAATGTCTCGACGTTGCACAAACACACGCGCGCACACCAAGCAAGGACTGCGCCCCAAGGGCGCGACGAACGGAATACTTGGCGCGTTTTAATTCAATTTGGGCGCCCCTAGTGTTTATTTTAGACGAAACCCCCCCCCTCTATTGACGTTCTTTATTCTACAACGTCTTGCGGAGAGTTCTTTTTCAAAAGAGAACCGGTGTAAAAATTTTTGATGTCTGAAGTTAAACCTACTCGACAAACTAATTAGGATTTCGTTTTGAGCGCGGATTTATTACACACATTTCTCGCTCCTCTCCGCGGTGCTCGGATGCTTCGTTTCTTTTGCCTCTCGTCACCTCATCAAGCAGGCGGGGGAGGCGATGTGTTTGCAGACGACACCTACACGGCTTTCTGCTTCGCTAACAACTGTCGTCTGCTTTGAGAAGCTGGCGACAATTACGTGTTTCTCGACTTTATAGATGTTGTTACAGAGAGCGGAGAATGAAAAATAAGCAGCGGGGAGGTATCTTCACCCACGCTTGCATACGCGGTGATTGTGTGTTGTAGAGACGCGTGTTCTATTTATTTTTATAGTATAGCCGGCGCAATTATATGTGTTAATAAGGGGATGTAAAAAAAAAAAAAAAGCAGTGTTGGTCTGCGAACTGCTTTTCGATGGAATGCGTGGTACGTGGATAAGGTTTACTTCGCATATCTGCTTGATCTGGTTTGATTAGGTCTGATCGATAAAAGAAAGCTACGGAGATGTTAGCCCTGACGCGTTCCGAATTGGTGAATTCAATGTGCCTGTTATACGGGGGAAAACTCTGAAGAAATCAGGAGACAGCCTGACCTCATTCAAAATACGGGCTGGCCTTAAACTGCACTCGTAATTAAAAACCGTACTTGATTAAAAGCATCAATTACCTGTCAGAAAATATCGAAAGAACAGTACAAGCTTCTTTATTGGTAATGTACTTCAGGTAACACACGCTGTACTGCCAATGCGCACTTTCAAAGCGGAACTTCACAGGGAACTGTGCCGACATTTATCTTACAGCGTATGGGGAAAACATTTCACGCCGAGACTGGCAGGTGACCCGAATTCGAGTCCCAGCACAAGTGCCATGTAAAAGGCGTATACTACTCCCATTTCCAACAAATCAGGCGAGAGTGCGACGTCATTTTGGGGATGATTGCTGCACAAGAGTCTGTTATGCAGTGAAGTTGCGTTTCTGAAGTGCGTACATACAACTGAGTCAAAATCCGCGAAAAAAAAAATCCGTTTTTCCCCCCATTGAGAGGAGAGCAAAAGCCCCCATCCCGACCACCCCCATAATGCACCACAGCATCCCTATATATTAGTGAAACCTCTCCTCACTCGCTTCCTCTCGCAACAAACACATGAACTTCACGGAACTTCGGTCACGCTCACGCGCCACCTCCTCGCAGCGAAAACAGTTCTTGGTTCACGCACTGTCACGCACGGGGAATTTTTAAGCCCACGGACACCGCCGCTCCCCGCTGTGCGGAGCATTATTGGAGCGACAGAACAGCGAGCTATATAGAGAACACAGTACAGTATCGCACGTCCCGTACTGACAAATTTGCATACCAAATTCGCGACCGGGAGTATAGGATGATTACCGGACCACCCTCCGCGTTGTTCTAAAAATTCGCTCAAGCCTATCGCCCCCTGGCGATGCCAATGAAGCGAGACGGCAGCGAAAGTGAAGGCCGCTAAATCCCGTTACACGTGGAACGGCCGCGTCGTTCTTAATCGACTACGCAGCCGTACACACACACACACACACACACAGACATACGACATGGTTCGGGAAAATTCGGGAAAGGACGCGTTGAATAAATAAGGAGGCTCATTGGCATAAGGCGCTTTTGGGGTTCATCGGGTAAACCGCTGAGAATAAAGTACAAGGTGAACGTGATGGAGAGTAATAGACCTCTACCCGAGAAACGTCATCATGACGTTGGTATAGACAAACTGAAACCGAAACAAATCGGAAGGGGAGGACTGGGTTCCACGAATGGGCATTTGTTCGCTGCCTCCTATTGAAAGAAAAGTACACTCTTAAAAAAATGAACTTCACCGCATAGCACGCTCCTAGCCAACCATCATCTCGAATGATATCGTTATCAGCCCTGATTTGTTGAAAACGGGGGCGTACACATTTTTTGTGACAATTATGAACAGCATAAGTGTCACAAAAAAGGCGTACGCCCCTGGTTTGCAACAAATCAGGGCTGATAACGATATCATTCGAGATGATGGTTGGCTAGGCGCGTGCTGTGCGGTGAAGTTCATTCTTAAGAGTGTAGGACCGAAGGTCGTGTCCCTTTCAGGGACCATCGTAATCCCTTCAAGACCGTGGCTTTCGGGTGCGATGTTATTCGCCCCTATCACTCTTAAAAATGAACTTCACCGCATAGCACGCTCCTAGCCAACCATCATATCAAATGATATCGTTATCTGCCCCGATTTGTTGAAAACGGGAGGCGTACGCCTTTTCTGTGACAATTATGAGCAGCATAAGTGTCACAAAAAGGCGTACGCCTCCCGTTTTCAACAAATCAGGGCAGATAACGATATCACTCGAGATGATGGTTGGCTAGGAGCGTGCTATGCGGTGAAGTTCATTTTTAAGAGTGTAGCTTCCAGCGTAGTTCAACTCTACCAAATTGGTGGCGCTGTCGAATACTATGACGTTACTTGTTTACAAACAGGGAGAGGTCGGCTGGAACATTACAAACGGACAAAGACAACACAAACCTCAAGTCGCCTGGGGGGACAGAACAGTTGAAGTTTCGACGACTGCCGTAGTATACCTACACTCTTAAAAATGAACTTCACCACATAGCACCCTCCTAGCCAACCATCATCCCGAATGACAACGTTCTCGCCCCTGATTTGTTGAAAACGGCAGGAGGAGCCTATTTTGTGATCATTATGCACGGCACAAAATAGGCTCCTCCTCCCGTTTTCAACAAATCAGGGGCGATAACGTTGTCATTCGGGGTGATGATTGGCTAGGTGCGTGCTATGTGGTGAAGTTCATTATTAAGAGACTGGGAGGTACCCGGGTTCGAATCCCGGTGCCGGCTGTGCTGTCTGGGGTTTTTCCTGGGTTTTCCTCAGACGCTTTCAGACATATGTCGGCACAGTTCCCTTAGAAGTCGGCCCAGGACGCACATTCCCCCAGGGCGTGAGTCGTGACGTTGCCCACATACGTGAGGCCGACAACGGCAAGCCCTATCACCACCACCACCATCATTATTAAGAGTGTACAAGGTATTATGCTACAAAGCAGAGCTTGTACTTCCTGTCGGCTGCCATCACTCTAAAAACGTGGAGGTGAAAGGGGCTCGCCGTTGTCGGCCTCACAGAGGTGGGCAACGTCACGACTGACGCCCTGGGGGAATGTGCGTCCTGGGTCGACTTCTAAGGGAACTGTGCCGACATATGTCTGAAAGCGTCTGAGGAAAACCCAGGAAAAATCCCCAAACAGCACAGCCGGCACCGGGATTCGAACCCGGGTACCTCCCAGTACAACAGTACTTCACCGCATGGCACGCTGTGCGCCAACCAGGTCTTCGGACTTTGATCTTCGGAAGAGACCAATCCGCGAGGCCTGTCCGTATTGTCGCGCTTGTTGAGAAGGAGAGTGAAAGCGCACGAATCTTTGCAGTTCAGTGCTCCTTTAAAGATATATTTATTTTATTTTGTGTCATAATAAGTCATGGCGTTCGACGACACGATACGCAAAATATCAGAGCCGTTGAACATCACGTGCTTCCAGGACTTAAAAAAATTGGAAAACTTAATAGTTTCGGATTCTCAGAGGGTAGGGTGACGTCGAGGCAAGCTGTGGCGTCTGTCTCAAAGCAGCAGCAGCGCGCACCTGCCGGTCTCCACTCTCCGCCCTACGTAGGAATGCAGCCAGCTGCTGTAGTGAGGGGACAAAAATCGACTGTGAATCGACCTTCGGCTTGCAATGTTGCCAGACGCGAGGGTAAGTTGAGTAACCCCATGACGTCATAGTTCTCAAACTAGAAATTAATTTTACGAAACTGCCACGCCGCACAGAGAAACAATATTTTGGGACAATACAGTGTGGGACACATTGATTGCAATGACATAAACTGTAGGTAGGATTCTTAAGACAGGTATCCAGACCATAATGGCTCTTCGAAGGTGTCGTAATACTTCAACCCAATGCAATATACAGGGTGTTTCACCTAAGGTGATAAAAGATTCCAACTGGGGACGCATTTGCCAGAGGATTGTGGGACTTTCGGCAATTACGTTCTGGGAACCTTTTCCGCCATTTAGGGAGGCTTTGGACAACTTTTAATTGGGGGAAATTTGTTTTTTTCAATTGAACTTTGAAAATTTCCAAGCGAACCTCACTTTTTTATATAGAGAAATATGAAGTCATCCACGGATAACCACAGACCCAACAAAAACTATGCACAGTATCGCAACAGAAATAGTCGAAAAAAGTTGTAAAAATTCCGCTTTAGCCCGGACTGCTTGATTGTCGCAAAGAAGAGCGCACGGGAGGTACGGGGGGAGGAGGAAGTGTTTTCCCGCCTCTTGTTTTACCTTTCTTTCCCCCACTTTCACCTTGATGCTGGTGACAACCGTCTTATCACAAAGAAGGCAAAACAAATGAAGGCGGGGACACTTCCTCCTCTAGACGCACATTTCGCGCGCACTTCTTTGCGACAATCAAGCAGGCGGGGCTAAAGCGTAATTTTTTACTATTTTTTTCGACTATATTTCTGTTGCGATACTGTGCATAGTTTTTTGGTGGGTCTGCGGTTATCCGTGGAGGACTTCATATTTCTCTATAAAGAAAAGTGAGGTTCGCTTGGCAATTTTCAAAGTTCAATTGAAAAAACAAATTTCCCTCAATTAGAAATTCTCCAAAGCCTCCCTCAATGGTGGCAAAAGGTTCCAGAATGTAATTACCACAAGTCTCACAATCCTCCGGCGGGTACGTCGCCAGTTAGAATTTTTTATCACTTTAAGTGAAATACCCTGTATAGGATAGATTTAGGTGACTGTGACTTGCATCGACGTCAATCCGCACTCCAAGCTTCACAGCCGCAAGGGGTAATGGGCCCCTAGAAAATGGGTGCGCGCGAATGCCGAAAAAACTTACCGGACCTCCGACATCGTGGAGGCGACCACGGGAGAGGTCACGTGCTCACGAGACCCAATAGGAATGGCCGAGACTTTCGCTCCCCGCGTCGATGCACGGAATGTGTTGAGGGATCCGCGTCTGCCCAACTAGAGCACGTAGAAAAAATAATTATCAATAAATCGAAATTATAGTCAAAGTCAAAATATATCCAATTATATCAATTAAATATTCTACCGAATAAGCGAAATAAAAATCAAATAAATAATCATAAGTAAAAAACATCAACAACTTTGTTTGAATGATGATGAGTGTGGGGAGTTTCATTCGCATCATTAACAAGTATAACGGAACCATTTCGTGCAAGGGTTTGGTGGAGAAGTTCTGTTTGAAGAGCATATCTTATAGTTGGGTCTGATCCGCCATTTGTCGGTCTTCATTTTTTATCTCGATTCCTGCTCGGAAATGAAGACCACGGCGCTGACTACACTCCGCCCAGCTATATGCAAAACACAATCAAACAGCTATAGGAGGAACTTTTTTCTTTTTTTGAAAAGTAACCCCTTTTAATCTCAACACCCAGTCGTCACCGGTGTCACTGTCAGACGTCCCGGCATTTTACTTTTGTCAGGTTTGCCGGGCGATCTGTTTCTTTGACAGGCGCAATCTGATCCCCATGGGAACTTGTCTGCCTGCCGCAGAAAGGCTTAACCGGTCGGCACAAAAGCACAAGAAGAGCGCCACCAAGAGATGCGCGGTGGAGGAGGCTATGTACCGCACCCGACAAGGCGCACTCGAACAGCAGCCCGATTCCGGGGCGTCGATCTATAATTCAGTCTCTTCATTTAATTGTAAATGCAGTTCCCAGTGTCAGCTGTGAACGACATTCCCTGCCTCGCTCTTGCTGTTGTTCGGTCGTGTTACGAACGTGCGTGAGGCACGGAGCGTGTTCGCCTTGTAGCTCGCTCGGTCGGTATCGCGGGGAACCAGTGTGTGATTGAAGACAATTTCAGAAACGATTTTCGTTTGGACGAGAGGGTAGAAACAGAAGGTTTGCTTTGAAAGTGGCCCCCCAAAAAATGCGGGCGTGAAATGGTGAGCATCGAAGAGGTGCCTTTGCCTGGGGACATAAACACTATTGTCTTGAATTGGATTGTTTTTTGTTTTTGTTTGTTTCGATGGATTTTATTATTATTATTTTTTAAATGTTTGCTGTCTCGTACACACTCTAAAAACAGAACTTCACCGCATAGCACGCTCGAGGCTAACGATTGCACAGAACGAGACCGTCTGCTTCCACCCCTGATTTGCAGGGTGTATACTTGCTTTTGTGACAATATAACTGCATTAGGCGTCACAAAAAGGCGTACGGCGCCCGTTTTCAACAAAAATCAGGGGAGAGAACAATGTCATTCGGGTTGATGGTTAGCTAGGAACATATGGTATGCGGTGAAATTCTGTTTTAAGAGTGTAGGTACATAGGCGTCACAAAAACGCGCACGCCACCCGTTTTCAACAAATCAGGAGAGAAAACGATGTCATTCGGGATTAAGGTTAGCTAGGAGCGTATGTTAAGCGCTAAAATTCTGTTTTAAGAGTGCAGGCACATAGGCGTCACAAAAACGCGTACGCCACCCGTTTTCACCAAATCAGGGGAGAAAACGATGTCATTCGGGGTGTAGCATATCTTTGGATGGTGATATCTTTACAAAAAAAAAAAAAAAAAAAAGAAAAGAAAAACGAACCTACCCCATCTTTCATCGTTCGAATACGAGGTGTTTTTGGAATATATACAGCGATGACATAACACGAGCAACAATAACAACCTTCTCATTGAGTTAACTAAAACGACCGCACGCGCAACAGAGACGAGCATGCCCCGCAAAACGCACTGTGACAGCCGAAGAAAAAGCGGGCGGTACTAATCAATGCGTTGCAGAGGCCATTTGCCATCGTTATGCTACGCGTCGTATTACTCGCCCATGAAAACTCAAGTGATCAAGAAGCGCATGCAGCAGCCATTGTCGACGTATGGACGTTATGAGACTATATACTCTCCCCCCTGCTGTGGTTATTAGATAGTCTGCACGTGCTGTCGTTTGCGTAAGACCGTTTAAATCGCAATGGATGAAGCGAAACATATTATACTCTTTACGAGGGAAGCAGTGGCTTTTATAGCCATTGTGGTTCTCTCATTTGTGTGTTTCTTTTTTTTTCTTTGCACGCGATTGTTTCTTAATGCCGGAGACAAATTATTTTGGAAAATGCCCCAAAACGCGCTCACGTTAAAGGGCATTCATGGCGCCGAATGATACAGTTATTCATATTGTTTTGTGGAAAGTACGGGGCGTACGCCTTTTTGTGACAACTAAGATAACTACGCTCTTGAAACGGAACTTCACCGCAAACAGCCCAAGGGTCAACCATTGCGCGGAATAATATCGTTATCACTTTTGATTTGCGGGAAACGCCTTTTTGTGACAATCAACGCAGCTGCAGAAGTGTCACGAAAAGGCGTACGCCCCTCGTGTTCAACAAGTCAAAGGAGAGAACGCTGTCGTTCGGGATTCAGGTTGACTAAGAGAGTGTCAAGCGTCAAAGTGTCATAAAAAGTCGCGCGCCTTCAACTTTCAGCAAGTCGGGATACAGAATGACGTCACTTGGGATGGTGGTTGACTAGGAACTTGATATATCATGTTACGGTAAAGCACGTGTGGGAAAGGAACATGGTAGTCTGGGAATTTCCCTCGGGATTTCTTCGGATACTCCAAGACAAATGTCGGCCCAACTGACCGCGAAGTCGGCCCAGACCGCACGACCACCCCCTTCCGCAAAACGGCACGCCACCAAACACTCTAAAAAAGGGGAAAAAAAAAAGAGAAAGCGGTGTGCTGTGACTCCTTTTCTGGGGGCGTACACCCTTGCCTACATATATCACTCCTTCTGTGGAGTCCCCTCACTCCCTTCGTAGCTATGAAGGGAGTGAGGAGAATCCTTCGCGTGTACTCCAAGGGTGTACTCCCCCAAAAGGAGTTGGACCACACCCTTTTTTTAAAGAGTGAGGCGGAAGGGAAACCAGGAAAATATCGCAACAAGAACACCACCACTGTGTAAAATCACACACGAAAAAAAAAAAAAACAAAAAAAACGCCGAATTACGAACATAGAATACACGGGTTAAATCGGGTGTGAAATTTGCCTAATAGCTGTATAGGCTGTATGATAATTGAACGACGTCATTATATTTATTCTATTAATCCATCCATGCAGGAGACAATAGATTAGATTACACTCTTAGAAATGAACTTCACCGCATAGCACGCTCCTAACCAACCATCATCTCGAACGATATCATTATCTGCCCTGATTTGTTAAAAACGGGAGGCGTACGCATCTTTTGTGACTCTTATGCTGTTCACAAGTGTCACGAAAAAGGCGTACGCCTCCCGTTTTCAACAAATCAGGGCAGATAACGATATCATTCGAGATGATGGTTGCCTAGGAGTGTGCTATGCGGTGAAGTAAGAGTGTAGGTTAGATTGCAAGTCCGTAAAGAGTGTTCATTGAGACTTCGCTCTCACGTTTCAAGGTTACATGGCACGACACAATACGATCTGGGTGGTACAAAACAAAACAAAACAGATAAACAAAACAAATGTAAAACAAGAGCGATTAAATACATGATAAGTTGATAAGTAAAATTAAATAAAAATACATCAAACTCGTTAGATTAATGCATTTATAGTGGTTTAACCTCGCAATGTGTTGTGAAGGCGGTTAAAGAAAAAAAAAAAGAGAAAGGAAGTCCTCGTTCACGCATATACACCCATTACATGAAGAACAAATAAATTTTAGATGTAGCATTTTGCGCCGATTGTTTAATGGTTCCAAATCCACATCTCTTATCATATCTGTCAATCACTCGTAATCACCCGTAGTAAAGCGGACGAAGAAGCGGTGAATATAACAACTACAACTACGCACATATGATAACGTTTCAAAGCTGCGTCTATGCCAACAAACTATTAGGATACTGACGCACAGATGAAGAAAGTGCCCTTGCCGTTACAACTACCTTCGTAACTTTTCTACAATCCGCCAAGTATGTTTCCGGTTATTCACGCGAGATTCGAATCATCTTTCACAATCGGCCACTGGAACTCAGCAACGACCAAAAGCAACTCCCGTTTCATGCAGCGCGCCTTTGTACAAACACGCTACGATGTGGCCAGTCGAACAAATTCAACGTCCTGTCAGAACGCATTATGACCGCAGCATGAGGCTGGATGCACACATGTCACCGCCACCAGGGGACCCTTTGGTGCCCCCCAGGTGGCGCTCGCTCCCTAAACCCGCGGGGAGGCAGCACCGTCGCAAATCAACGCGCACCCCCCGTACGCGCTAAGGTTGACTCACTTGACTGTTGTGTGTGTTGTGTTTCCAACAATGATCATCATCTCCAGGCTCGTTGGGGGGATAGACGAACGGTGCTATCAGATGAGGGTGGCGGCGCGTGCCGGGGGGGGGGGGGGGGGGAGAAGAGGGGGGTGCACGGAGGTGCCCCCCTCTCTTTTTCCTCTCTGTCGTGCGTGAAACGAAGCGCGGCTCTTATTGAGCATTCATCGAAATCTGGCATATACAGGAGCGTTCCTGGTGACGAAACATTGAAGCAACAACTATTATTAGAGCTTACCTAAGTATATTTGCGGTGGTCTTCTTGTTATCTCATCGGAATCGCTATCAGCGGTATAGGAGGTGGTGGGTTCGAATCCTAGCACCTCGTTTGCCGGCAGAGTTTCCAGACGGATCGACATCGACACAGTTCCCGCTGAAGTCGGCCCAGGATGCATACAACCCTCCCCCCCGCCCCCCATCTCCCACTCCTTCGGGCTGTCCTCTCTCCATCTGTTCATACGCCGTACGTATACAGATGCTTGGCTGCGCGGACACTGAGTTCATAAAAAAAACAAAAACAAAAGAAGAAAACTACAAAATCTGTGTGCAGCAATGCATTTTGTTCACAATAACAAAACGATAAAAGAACGAATTCAATGTGCATGAAATTTAGTTGCTACACTTCTCTCTTCTTCCCTAACTCCCTTCTTCAGTTTGAAGCACAGCGGATTACTATCTCGGCAAATCCCGAATCGGCTGGCCCGCTTCACTATCGCCACACTCCATCGCAACAGCGTAGCCCCATTATGTCTACTCGCTGACACTGCTCGGTTGCTTCTCCTGCGTGCATCATGTCAGTGCAGTGAAAGCACGCTTTACAGGAGACCGCAAACGGACGGACAGACGGACGCGCTTCGTCCGGCTTCAGTCGTACAGAGAGAGAGAGAGAAAGAAAGGAGAAGGAGAAGAAGAAGAAGATGAAGAAGAAAAAAAAAAAAGAAGAAAAAAAAAAGAAGAAAAAAAACGAGACACCGGAGGAATCGGAGGGCGTTGGGTGTTTTTGAATCCCGCTGCTAGTGCCTTTTTACCAACTGCAATCAATTAATCGAAATTATGTGTGACACACAACACAAGCGATTGCAGTGATCTGATTGCTTTTGAAACGCGATTGAAATTTGGTAATTGTTGTTCATCATCGTGTTATTCACACATTGACATGTTCTCATAGACGAGTTCGAAGCACGCGGTATCGCGGTACAGTACAGTAGTTTGAATGAACGAAACAAGAAAGGTGCTGTCTCCCGCTGTCGTATACAAAATCATTTTCGTACAGCACGAAATGGTGCTCTGCGGGATATTGCCCAATTAAAACTTTCGCCCGACTCTATAAGTTCGATTAATAGCGCTCTACCTGCAGATTAATGATCGGTCTATGACTTTAAATACGGCCTCACCCCGTTTTTCCTGCATATCGCCATATGCATATGAACTCGGAGGACGTGTGTGTGTGTGTGTGTGTTTCTGGATGAGACCCTGTTTAACTGTGGGCCAAAACGCGTATAGTTGCCGTAGGCTTATGGGCATTTCCTTATGGTCATGGAGCAAACACGGGTCATTCCGTTTGGCCGAGGGATCAATCTGCACGCTGGGATTTTCGTGAAGGGAATCGATCGCGTTCCGTATACGCCAATACGCCGGTAAAAAAAAAAAAGAAAAAAAAACTACCAGCGCCGAATTCTTCAGGCACGCTGTTCCACGAACCGAGAGGTGCCGAGCTTCCAAGGGGTGTTGGGCATGTATTTCTTGGTACATGTTTACGGGCAGCTGAGCGAATTTCAGGGGGCAAGAAGGCAAAAATACAAATAAAAAAAGGAAAACTTGGAGGGAGGAGGTGTATGGAACTCCCCGGTCGCACACAGCGCGTTGGAACATAACAGCGCTCCTGCAAACAGCCTTCCATGCACCCACTTGTGCGGCATTTGCTCACGTCGAGATGACCACTTCATACACACCGCTCATTACCAAGCCATCTGCTCCGAATGCTCAGTCGTAGGCGCAATGGCCCGACGCAGCGCGGTCTCGCACTTAATTGCCAGCGCGCTCGTGTTATCGACAAACCAAACGCCGTCTTCTTGGCTTCCAATCGACGTAACGGCCGTAAAGACGACGCTCTATATCGGCATATTCGATACTCAGAGCGTCCGTCAAGGAGAAGACCGACTTCACCGCATGGCACGCGAAGCATGGACGTTGTATATACTGCTGCTCTCGCTTACTATAGTTGCCGGCAAAAGGAACCAGAGGCCACTAACCTTGTTAAGTTGGAAAGTATAACCTTGTGAAGTTGGAAAGTATAACTGTTCCGAGGCTGGACCATACACTCTAAGAGAAAAAAAGGAGTAATTTTACTCATTTTGGGGACTAAATGCATTGCCACAAAAAATAGTCCCTTTCGGGAGGAAATACATGGGAGTAAATGAATGTCACAGAGTGGGGACTGCATTTCACGCTCCGTTCTAAGAGTCCCGCTTACATAATTCGTGCGCGTGCACGAAAGTACTTTGAATCAAACCGTCAACCGTGATATATCGAGTGATATAAAATCTATGCGACATACATATAGGGCAGAATTTGCGAAGAAAGAAACGCTAACTGTTTCTTACTCTGTGTGTGGGTGGAAAATTTCTAAGTTGGCAGAGTTATGCAGCTTTATGCCATCAAATTGACGAAAAGCACATATTTACTTATAGTCTGTTGCATTCGGAAGACCATTTGCGAGGTTCAGTGACAATTTGCAGTCCTAGGGGGAGTAAATGTCGGGGTTAAGGGATTAAAATGGGGAGTAATTGCACTCTAGGGGATTAGAAGCTGCAATTACTCCCAGTTTCACTCCTTTTTTTTTTTAGAGTGTACGTGGTCGACCACACTGTTCATTGAAGGTCGCCAAAAAGAAGAAGAAGAAGAAGAAGAAGAAAAAAGACCATACGTGGCCAAATTGGTCAAGGCGCTCGACCAGTAATCGAGAGATGCCCGGTTCGAATCCCGCCTGTGTCTGGCTTTTTCGACTACTGCCATTTTTCAACAGCATGTGACGTTTCTGTGCCACGTTCATTCAGCTCGTCCAAAGTACTTGGCCCATGGAGCTCCCCAGCGCATCAGTGCCGGGCTCTTCGCTTCCTTGAACATGAGAGAACTGATGTTCTGAGGCTGGAACAACATAGAAAGGACAAATACATACAAAGCCTCAATTTGCCTAAGAAATTAACGATGAAAGATGAAAGTCACTGAAAAGGTTAGCCAGCTGTAGGAGTCGAACCCACATCTTCTGGATTGCCGGTCCAGGGCTTGAGGCTTTGTATGTATTTGTCCCTTCTATGTTGTTCCAGCCTCAGAACATCAGTTCTCTCATGTTCAACAGTTGCCGCCTGCGTCGATCCCGTCGTATGAATGTGTGTATGAGTGAGCAAAAATGTAAGAGTGAAAGGAGGATGAGTGAGAGAGAGTGGCTGGTTTGTCCCTTCAGATGACGCACCCTGGAAGTCGCTGAGAAGGCGTGTTAGCTTAGCTCAATTGGTAGAGCCCTGGACCGGCAATCCAGAAGATGTGGGTTCGACTCCTACAGCTGGCTAGCCTTCTCAGTGACTTTCATCTTTCATCGTTAATTTCATCGCTCCCTTTTTGCTTTCATGCAAGCCACTGGACTCCTCGAAGAGCTCCAAACACAACTCCAACCTGTCGTCGCTTCACTTTCACCATAATTCATCCTCTCATATTAACCTCTGTGAAGTGGGGTATAGAATCCTGTGGCTACCACGGGGAAACATCCCGTGTCATCATCACTTCTCCTTCAGTTATTGTTGTTGTTGTTGTTGTTATGCCACGTTCACGTCGATGCTGGTGATGCGGTGCATTCTGGGACGTGTTAGTCTGAAAAGTGTATGGGAAATTTACATAATGAAGTGTGCGAACAACGGGTACATATACAGGCCCGGACACACGCGGACACGGACAAGCACCAAACTACCAACAAGTTTTGCGAGTGTTTGTCCGGTGTCTGCCCGTCGTCCTCTTCGTTATGCATTTGGAACACCAACGCACCGAATCCACTACTATAGTGAGGTATATAGAAAATGTCAGGCACGCGCAACACCGACAACTATAGGTAAATAAAAGTGAGAAAGGAAGACAGTGAAGAAAACTCTCCCACTAGTCACTAATTCAGATACTATTCACAAGTCTACTGTCTTTCTCAGGAAGCGGAGCTCTACACTGTAAACTTTTCACACCTTTAATGGTGTGCGCTATGCACATTCAACCTGGTTGCGTAACAGGACGATATTTTACAAAATTCGGAAAGCATTACTAAAGATCAAGTGTCAGTGCAAATCTTGCTTTCATTATTTCTTGGATATCGTAGGTACGAGCTAATGCATATATGCATCGTTATCGATAATCGAGCACGCGCAAGTGTCTACAATACTGTTCAATAATGTTGAGATGTTGCAAGACTGAATTTTTGGAGGACACACAACACTGGAGTAAAGAAAATTTGTGCGAAACCGTGCTCCATTATGATGTTACCAAAATTACACCTGTAAAGGCGTACGCCATGCACGCTATTACACCTTTAAAGGTGTGAAAAGCTTTAGAGTGTAGTCAGCAGGCACTCCACAGTACTCTCATTTTGGGCGTACCACACAAACCGGCTGGCCACTCGCGGGGCCGGACGAGCCATGGACCTTACCCAGGAAAGCTCCCGGTGGAATGCCACGACTTGACAAGCGTGGGCCGCTCGACTGTTCTAACAGCAAGCGACGGATTACACAGCAAGCACGCTGCACAACAACAACAACAACATTTCGTATGTAGTGACATTTACTTCCGTATTCAATGTTAAGAATAATAGAGCAAAAAGGCCACAGTAGTAAATACAAGACCTGTATGTGCGAGTGTGAGAGAGGGTCGTGCTGTCATTGGACTATAGGTGGTTTCTGTACGCGGGGCTTATGCATTCGACGTCACCCACGCCCGGGAGCGTATAGGGAGAAAAAGGAAAATTAATTAAGAGGGCGAGAAAGGGGGAAAGGGGAAAGGGAAGCTAGGCTCATTTCCGGCCGCGACATAGTTCAAGAAAGAAAGCATAGGGTGGAAGGAACGGTGTGTAGTCTCGTTTCCTGTGAAGCGTGAACTAGCGTGAACATACGCATAAGCCACGGGTCACTTGTGTTATTTGTTTGCTTTCGACGTAATGTATCCGTTTCGCTTGTCTTTGCCAAACTACATTAGCGACCGCATTTGGCTCTTAAAAGGGCAGTAAAGTGTAAAAATGACTCTCTTTCAGAATAAAGCATGTCGTTACATTGACATCAACACAAAAGGAACGGGATACACCCGTTGCGTCGTAATTTTTCGCCACTAAATTAGAAGTACAAAGAACAAAAAAGAATATAAACGTAGGTCGCACTGGTGCGTCCAGCTGTTTCATGACGTTTGATGTGTGAATGCATTGTGTGTTGGTGCTGCTTTCGCCAGCTCCCCAGTACCTTCTCAACACTAAAAGGTCGGTTGTCAACACACACACACAAATAGAGATACGATGATGAGATGGGGCTGATGCCGGCCAGCAGGCTGGGCGCTGCCCCAGTGCCCCAGTGTCGGTTGTCAAGTTTAGCAAGGGCGTCACTAATTCAGGGACTATTCATAAGTTCTGCGTCGCTCAGGAAGATTACTCAGGAAGAGGAGTATTGGGTTACCCTCTGTTCACACGAGCGACATCCTCATGGAAGATTCTAGTGCGGAAGAAAAGCAAAAAAAAAAAAAAGCGTTGGCATTAAAACTTGAAAACTCTTTTGGAACTCCCCTTTCGTCGCCGATCGGAACTTTCGTCGCCGATCCTCCGCACAGCTTTCACAGTCCATGGCGCGGCCACGCAGACACATCTGAAACTGTCGACCACCACAACTGCACCTGCCACTGCCGCCACACGGCGGCGCTGCGTCGGGATATTCACGTGCCCTCTCCTCCTCTCCTGTCGCTCTCTGTGTATCCTCCTCGCTGTGTAAATCGTAGTTCCGATCTCTCACAACGCATATTACGTTTCACGAACCGTTTCACGAACCGGTAACCGCCTAAATTTATTTAGGTTCAGTTCCGGTTCGGTTCGACGCGAGAAAAAAAAAATATTTTGGTTCGGTTCAGTTCCGGTTCAGCGAAAAAATACGGCTTTTAGCGGTTTTCGGTTCAGGTTCTGTTTCGGTTCCGATACCTCATCACAATAGGGAGTAATCGCTGCTGCATAGCCACACCTTTAGTATGCATGAACAAGGCATGAACAAGCATGCATGAACAAGCAAGCATATGCATGAACAACCTCCCGTGGCACAGTGGTTAGGGTGACCGCTTTCCACGACGGGATTGGGAGGTGAAGCGGGTTCGAATCCCCTGTCTGAGGTTTTTCCCTGGGTTTTCCGGCAGACTTTCCAGACGAATGTCGGTACAGTTCTCCATGAAGTCGGCCCAGGACGCATACTAACCCTCCTGTCCCCCCACTCCTTCCTGCTGTACTCTCTCCATCTGTCCACATCTGTACGCCGCTCATAGCTACAGTTACTTCGCGGCGCTAACACCGAATTAAAGAAAAAAAAGTATGCGCGAGAAATAATTTTCGTCCTTCTGGCGCCCTACAGCGGCGCCATCTGCTCAGATGAAGGCAACTTTGCACCCGTCACCAGGCGGAAGTTGCGAAGCACTTCCGGCAGCCTTGAAATGGCCGAAGCGGAAGGAGTGCTAATGAGGATAGGCGATGGGACATCCCTCGTTTGAGGACTAATTGCGACCCCTTCTCCCCCTCGCACCATTTTTGTCGCTCCATTTGCATACTGATGACAAAAGACGAGTGTTCCGCTTGTGCCCGTTCTGCCAACAATTGAATCTTCCACCCTCTTTCCCCCCGAGGTGAAAAATGCGCGCATGCGCGAGGTTAATCGGCGAGAACTATTTGCATGATTTGGCAACACTGTCCTGCACTCGCCTCTGCACTTTTAGAGAGAGCCCCCCTCTCCCTCTACGTTTTCACGTAAATGTTCTCTACGTTTAATTGCCGTTACAGAGCATAGTGACAGAACATAATTGTAACATTCAGTCGTAATTTCATTCTATCCTATACGCCTGTATAGTTCGGATATAGCAGAAGGGCCTCTTTCTTTCAATGAGTGTTTTTGATCGGATCACCTATGCGCGGTGTGTTGCTAGACAGCCAAAAACTCGCGTTGGGTTAGATTATATTGAGAGAAGAAAAGAAGAAGTGTAGAGTTGCAAGTCCTGACGGGTTCAGGACTTGCCACTCCGGTACCTGTATTCGCTACAAGATCGATTTATAGGGGGCGACACCGTCACCTTCCTAGTGTGGATAACACGCCGGCCGATGTTCGGAACTGATGGTTCTTTGCCGTAATTGTAGTGTATATTCACCGGAAGATCACTTGTGCCGCGATGGCACGATACCGTTCGGTTTCCCAATGCTCCATCTACTGCACTGGATAACGCGGAATAAATGTGTAAAAGCAGACAACGCGAGGAAGCTATCCACACTACGGTAGTTCATTGTTTCTCCGCAGCGCGCCGACACCTTTCGATCTCGGAGCGAATGGTCAGGAAAATATGAAATGATAAGAACAAAAAAGGAAAAAGAAAAGAAAGAAAGAAAGACAGCGCTAACAACAGTCCTCGCGAAATCTCAGATATAATAATACCGCACTCGGGAACAAACAAATGAAAAGGGAATGCGGGAAATACAAGTTCAAAAAGAGAACAGGGCATGAACAGATCTCACGACTTAATCGACATGTGAGTTGGGAACTGATACGGTACGGTCTGAAGCCAGCAATAACAATGGAAGGCTACACTCGGAGCCCGAGGATGCTTCGATTAACGCTACACGCTTATCGTACCAGTAAACGCAACGTTTCCTTAATAGTGAACATACCTCCGTTAACACCACTTCCTTAGTTCAGCGGCTGCACTTTAACGAAACAGAAGCAACCACAAGATAGGAGGAAACGTATCTTTCCGTTACACATGAAACACGATAAACACCCCACAAAAAACATATAGCCTCCCACGGCAAAGCTTACGAAGCGTGTGGTCATCCTGTATATACCTCCCGCCCGCTTCGATATAACGGAGCTTGCATCTCGAGCCCGCACATAAAGCTGAGCCATGCAGCTAGGCCAGTTATACGATGCACAGTCGTAAAAAGTGGACCGTCCTTACGGAGAATGTACTCCCGCGTGCATCGAACAAGCTTCTGCGTGGACTCACGGGCCGTATAACGCCACGGGATGAGCCCAGGAGAAACATTAAAGCCTCGAGACCTGACCTCCCCTTTTACAGGGTGTTTGGGAAGACCTCTGGGATGAGGCCTCCTTTCTTTCCCTGCATTATGGTCGTCGAGGGTTGTAAGGATGGACGTTTAACGAGCCCGGTTTTTGTAGCCGCGGTTATGTCGGGAGTTGGGTGATGATCCCTGGCTCGCTATACCCTGAGAAGGAAGAGGAGTAGTGGTAGTGTTTGAGGGTGACTGGTACGCTGATTGTGCGGACATCGAGGGCCAAAGTAATGCATATGCGGTATAGGCGCAGTCTAGAAACAGAAGTTCGCCGGTATAACGTGCTCAAGGCTAGCCTGCTTTAAGACTGGTTCGTTATAACGGAAGACTGGTTTAAGGTTCGTTATAACGGAATCGCTTTATTTCGAATTATCGCTTTATTCGAAATGTCACGCTGTTCCGGCCGAAATGCGTAGGTTAGAACTTCGGCGCACAACACGTGCCTTGCCAACTATTATCTATCCCGAATACCATCGTAACTCTCATAAAAGTGATAAAATACTCCCCCCCCAAAAAAAATGCATAAAGAAAACAACGAAAAGAATAAAAGAGGACGACAGATCGCACTTTATTTTTTGTTGTCCCACGCACTGGGGTGTTTTATCGCTTTCATGGTGGACTACCAAACAGTCTGATATTTTAACTTGTCGTTCTCTCCCCTGATTGGTTGAAAACGGGACGCGCACACCTTTTTGTGCCACTTATGCAGTTAAGTTAATTGTTACAAAACGACGTATGCCCCGGGCTTTCCAAAAATCAGGATTGATAACGGTATCATCCGGCTGTCCTGCGTGTTACGCGGTGAAGTTCTATTCTAGGAGCGTACGGCAAACACAACTTATGTGTGAGCTTTTTTCTCTGATATAAATTAAAAGGCTGCCGAGGTGTAGTTGTTTGCTTGGATACTTCTTAGCGAGGCTATACTATCCCTATTTTTATAACCCTTCCTTTTTTATCGAATTGCCGTTTATATCGAATTTTCCGCCGTCCCGTTGTCTTCGTTATAACAGAAATTTCCCTGCATCTCTTCGTCCCCAGAGTTGCTGAGGACGACGGGCATACGCCACTTTTGTAAAACACACCGTATGTATAAAGTGTTACAAAAAAGGAGTACGCCTCCAGTTTCACGAAACAGTATAACTTATTTTGAATGCTATATTAGACATTGAACTTGTTGTGCGCTGTTGTTTTCTTAAAGTGCAACGCAACACTTAAAAAAAGCACTGCACTCCGAAAACAGAGCTTCATTACATGACACGCTCGTAAACCCAACCAGTTACCTTAACGCTATCGTTCTGCCTTTCGAGTGTGCGTACAATTTTTGTGACACTAGCCATTCATGGCAATAGTCACAGAAAGGCGTACAGCCCGCTTTCACACCAAAGAGGGATGATAGCATTATACGCAGTGAAGTTCTGCTTTTAGAGTGTTGACCAACACATCACACAGAGGAAACATGAAAGTATAAACATGGAGCTTGAAATATGAAAGTACGGATCTTCAATGCACCGTGACGAAAGATATTACGCCTTCGCCCCACTCTCAAAAATGAACTTCACCACATAGCGCGCTCCTAACTAACCATCATCCCGAGTAACACCGTTCTTTACCCTGATTTGGTGAAAACGGAGGGCGTACGCCATTTTTGCTGCATCATGCAGTTCATAATTGCCACAGAAATGGCGTACGACCCCCGTTTTCATCAAATCAAGGAAGAGAGCGTTGTCATTAGGGATGATGGTTGGCTAGGGGCGTGCTATGCGGTGAAGCTTTGTTCTTACAGTGCAGGACGTTAAACATATTCTAATATTCAAAAAGACATAAATTTCACGCGACGAATCTTGTCAAGGGGAAACTCTCAACACAGCCAACAATCCTGGAGGAAGACCGAGAGACACGGACACAGAAGACGACACACATATGTTCTCAGACACAGCAATAATTTATTGGTTCATCTCAATGAACCAATTGAGATGAACCAATGTCGTTCATCTCAATTTCAATAAATTATTGCTGTGTCTGAGAACTTACGTGTATCGTAAGTTCAGCTATTCTAAGTAAGTCTATTCAGTGCAGTTCATCTCAGTCTATCAGTAAGTTCGACGTCTATTGCTTCATGCAATAGACGTCGTAATGAGGCTTGTGCACGGGACGTCACGCGCAGCCTTTGCGCGCCTTGGAGCCACGTGACATGGGAAAACATGGGGATGCTTCAGAGGCGTCTTTCTTCGGGCCGAATGATGCAGCAGCGTATGTTTTTACAATTTTCTCTCGTAATTGCACGCATACCGCAACAACTCACGGGATGCCCTCCTACTGTGACTTCAGACTGCAATACGTTTTCCAATGTCACGTGACCAAACATGACGTCACTGCAAAAGCCTCATTGCGTGAAGCGTTCATTCATGCAATAATTTTTAGATTTTATAATCTAAAAGTTATGCCTGTGTCTAAGAACTTACGTATATGTCGTCTTTTGTGTCTGTGTCTCTCGGTCTTCTTCATGGATCTATACCAGCTATAGCCTGCACCCTTTCCCTCGCTTCAACAGCCAACAATTACGGTACAGTCGGACCCCGTTTTATGAACCCACGGTATACGAATTCCCTCAACTTACGAACGGCTCCACAGGGAACCAAACTTTTTACGTGTATTTTGACCTCGTTTTACGAACCCTCGATATCCGAACTATGAACGGATTATTAGGGAACGGACCCAAAGTAGCCAAGCCATTCTGACCTCGATATACGAACGGGCGTTATGAACGTACAGAGGACAGGCCAATGGACCGGAGGATAATGAAAGTGCCTCAGTACATGCTGCCAAGCTCAAACATACAATGTCCCAACGCCACTACGTTCCACAAACATGATTCACCATTTCCTGAAAGAATAATTCGGGCGTTTTACAGCCGAACGGTTGTGAGTTTGGACCAGGTCTCCGAGATGGAAGCATCTTGCCGTTCCAAGAGAAGGCGTTCCGTCCTAACAGCCGGTGACAAGCGTGATATTTGCCGTTAGGAACAGTCTCATCGGCGCGCGATACAGTACTTTGAGGACCAGGTGGATGAGTCAAGTGTTAGACTTCTGTCATGTCCCTGCATATAGACCCTGCAGAAAGTATGGTGCAAAGCACAATTACGCAGTATTTTCAAAAATAAAACTTATTCAAATCAGTTTCCCGTGGTTTTGTGAGGTATTTGTGCACTGCACACCTCGGACCTCGATTTACGAATACCTCAATTTACGAACGATTTTCTGAGAAACGAAGGGTGTTCGTAAAGCGAGGTTTGACTGTATACAAAAAAAAAAAGAAAAAAAAAAGAAACGGCAGCTTCTTTCTGGGTTCAAAGGGCGTCGACTCCCTTCCGCGCCATCCACGGTAGCTATACAGAACCGTTCGGAGGACGTGGAAAATAATATGCTCAAAAGGGAGCGTCGAAAACAGGCATTACCGTCCCCTATAATTTGGACGTAATGCATTCCGCCTCTCTTGCAATGTGTGGCTTTTGTGGTGCGAGTGTGTGTGTGTGTGAGAAACCGTCGATTAGCCACCAACGGCGATGCCCATCCAATGGAGCTTAGCGGAGCTTTGCGGGAACGACTTCTTGAGCGTCGACCGTGAATTCAGTGGCCGCGGTTTCGAGTGTGGCGACGTAAATTGCTTCATGCGCTGGCTCCAGAAAAGGATAAGGCACAGGTGGCCCCAATGAAGTGGAAGTAGGCTTCAGAGTGAGCGAAAGAACGGAAAATTAGGAGAGTTCATCGCAAGCTTGGACGACGTGTCCCAACTTTTGTGCGGCGTGTCGCTCCACGTCAACGAATGCAGTGTTGCTCGACTGTTTCTCGTTTTTCTTCTTTCTTTTTCGTTTTCTTTTAATTTTTTTACCAGGTGCGCAGACCGAGTTTCTCCGATCCGCTCTGATTGCAATCAGAAAGGTGAGGCTTAATTTTTGTTTGTTGTCTTAATTATTGCGGTTCAGTCTACGTAATTTACGCTTGAAAACAACGCTATCGCTGTTTCTGTAGGTCGTGTTGTAACTTCTGTGGACAGGGTGAATTTAGGAAAGGTTACATATTTTGATCGCGTCGTAAAAAATAGAAGATGACGTTTCTGGCGCTTCAAAATTTGCAGATTGACAGTCATTCGACTTGAGTTTTATCCTCTGTTTTTTTTTTGTCAAATGCTATCACTTTGTAGAAAAAAGTTGGAAGCACAGCAAATTCTCACCCAATCCATTTCCTATGGCCTATACCGCCCGCAAACCGCCATGTTTTCCTCTGTCTGCTTCACCTTCACATTCGCACGTATAGGTGGCGCTTCCTTCAAAACCCCTGCATCTGGTCCGTCTGGCTGTTGGTTGTTCCATAGGTTTTGGTTTCGCTTCGTCTCCAGGCAGCGCTACCTGTACGTGGTGATGTGAACGTAAAGCAGACACATGGCGGTTTGCGGGCGGTGTAGGCCATAGGAAATGCATGGGGTGAGAATTTGCATTGCTTCTAATTTTTTTTTCTACAAAGTGATAGCATTCGAAATGGATACGGACAAAACTTCAGGGGAATGACTATCAGCCTGCAAAGTTTGAAGTGCCAGAAATGTTATCTTGTATTTTTACGACACGATCCAAATGTGTAACCTTCGCTAAATTCACCCTGTATATCCGGCATACTTGCAGTCAGCACGTGTAGATTTGCATATGAAGTCTGGTACTCCTGACCACTCCCAAAGATGCGAGAGCGACATTGGCTCTAAGACACACTCTGTCGATGCGACGCACTCATACTTCGCAGGAAGAAGCTGCCATGCCCGCATAAGAAGCATTGTATGATTTGCACTGGGAAAATACGCCCATCTCTCCGTTTGATGCCGATTCGAATATGTCGGCAAGCGCTAAAAAAGAACGTAAACAAAGTTAAGTGACCTCAAAATGATGCATGATGTAAAACCCCGAGACTAGGAACACGAAGGGACAGACAGAAACACGAAGTCTCAAACACAGCTGAAAATTTTACTTCAGATACAAGAATTATATACACAAACAGGGGGAAGAGAAACAAGCAGATGAGGAAAAAAAGGGGTCAGGTTTTACACCATGCATCATCTTCACCAGCTCGCTTGCTTCCTAGACATTTTTTCATTCTCAAAGTGATGTCACCTGCGACGTACGACCAAGCCATGATGGTGATGTTGCCAGAAGCGGCCGCTTGAGGGCGGTTACAAAAATGGCGGGTGTCGCCGTGTAGGGCAGGGTGTGAGCACCGTGCCTGTGAGCACAACTATAGTGGGCTTTCTAGTCTACCGTGCGCTCTTCAAATAGAACTCGCATTCTTTACACAGAATGAGAGCGTTATCACTCCTCATTTGTGGAAAGCCTGGGCCCATATACATTTGTGTGACAGTTATATTGACAGCATAAGTGTCACAAAAAAGTGTACGCCTCGCGCTTTGAACAGATCGGGGGGGGGGGAGAGCAATGTCATTCGGGTTGATGACTGGACAAGAGAGTGTTATGCGGCAAAGTTCTACTTTAAGCGTGCAGCAATAACACAAGGAGGAAGTGAAAAAGATGGTGGCGTTCGCCACTCATTGTTGCTAGACTTAGTTTTTTTTTTTCTGTTACGACGGGTACATTATACAAGGCGTGACTACCTCTGGTGCATTTTTGAAAAACGAACAAACAAAAACAACAACAAAAAAGAAAATACCAAGAATTCCTAACCTCGAATCGCCTAAAATAACACACTTATAGATATTCACAGGCCGCCGACGCTTTATTTTAGAAATATCGAACACATATGCTCGCCTTACGGGCTTTTATTTTCCTTCTTTTCCCCTTCGGTCGGGTCTGTCACTCCAATTAATCCCGGCCTGAAGATGGCGCTAATCTTCTTAGTCCCTCTGAACCTGCGGTGTGTCTGGGCTGCTAATCCCGTATAGCGCGCCATATCCGATAAGAAATCCCAGACGCCAGCATTCACGTCCAACTTAAAGGAGTTATCTCGCTTTTCAACCTTCTCGAGCGCAAAAAATCCAGAAGGAGAGGAGGAAAAAAAGTAACAAAATGTGTGCTTTAGTATCAGAAAGCAGTATATGACTAGGATTTTGAAACTCTTTCCACGAACGTCGATTCTTAAAAAATATATATAATCATATAATGTAAAGTACGTGCTGCATTAGTGTATACCCCCTGTCTGATACCCTGTAGTTTATACCCGTTCTCTCCCCTGATTTGTTGAAAGTGGGAGGCGTACGCCTCTTAGCGACACTTATGTAGTTACGTTAATTGTCACAAAAAGGCGTGCGCCCAGCGTTTTCCATGAATTGGGAGTGATAACGGTGTCACTGTGCGCAGTGGTTGACCGTCAACGTGTAATGTGGTGAAGTTCAGTTTTAGAAGGTCACTTTTGTGACACTTTTTGTAGATATAAAGCTTTTTTTATTATTATTCCATGATATCGCCGCAAACCAATTGGTGCTATGAGCGGCATACAGAGGAGGACAAATTTGAGAGAGCGCAGTAGAAAGGAGGGGTGTCAGGGGTGTCAGCGACAGGGGTGTCAGTACGCGTCAAGTTTTAAGTTTTCGTGTGTCAAGTTTATTAGTTTATTAGGCATTAATTAACAATGTCTTACACTGGGAAATTTGACAGAAAGGAGGTCCCAAAGTAAACTGTTAGATAAGAGTACTATGTTGATACGTGTTTGGAAGATGTAATGTTAAGTTAACAAAAAAGAAAAAAATCAGTACAATAAACAGAATAATTAAAAACAGTAAATTTATAACACAGAACTAAGAAGGAAACAGGATAAGCTGGAGAGCAGATAATTTTTCAATGTCTTATGAAAAGTGCGTGTGCCGTGATTTGACTCAATGGCGATGGGTATGGAATTCCACATTTTAATAGACGAAAAGTAAGTGGTATGCTTTCCATAGTTTGTATGAACTCTTGGTAACAATATATTCAGCTACCCTGGGCCGACTTCAGGGGGAACTGTGCATACTGGGAAGTCTGCCGGATAACCCCTGACGGTACAGGCGGTGGTATAGGGTTCGAATCCCACTCGACCGCGCCGCCAGTTCATTAAACTGTCACTAAACAGCCTACCCCACCCGTTCTCGGGAATAACAACAATGAACAACAAAAGAGAAGAGCAAAAACCAAACAAACACAAAAACAAAAACGATGCCATTGTAAATGGTGGTCGCTGCTGAGCACGATATACGCGGCGCACCTTCATGTCGACCACGCATAAGCGAGCGGCAACCCTCGCTTGCACTGCACACGATCAAAGTTACTATACGCCACGACAAGGCTTCCGAACGAAGAACCCCCGCCGGCATTCTGCATACGCAAGGGGCTAAGCGTAAGGGCGCTCACATTCTTCAGCAACGACGGATGCGCGCCAGCTATGATGAATGGACCCTCTACACACAGGGGGTAGGAGGGGAGGAGGGGGGGGGGAAGTTACAGGGGCCAAGGGCAGAGTGGCACACGGGTGGGGCAGGCCACGCCTCCCTTCTGTCTGTCCCCAGAACTCCACTGCCATGATGATGGCGGTGTGGTGCAACAACAGCTATCAGCGCCCTCTATGCATGAGCATGACATCAGTGGCAGCCACGAGAGATGCCGCCGCCTCTTGGAAGTAGTCACAGCAGGTGCCTACATGAGTTGTTTCGTTGCGTTCGTTTCTCTTTTACTGTATTTTGTCTTCTCTTTCTCTCTCTCTCTCTCGCTTTGGTCGTGAGAAATGGCGGCGCTCTATTTTTTCGTACGTTCCCATATAAATTAATGTATAGGCGAAAAGGAAAATAAATATCCGCCGGTTCGGTTGCCGTCTGAAAGTTAAAATGTTTCTGTG
The DNA here is from genome assembly GCF_037126465.1 of Ornithodoros turicata. NCBI lineage: Eukaryota > Metazoa > Arthropoda > Arachnida > Ixodida > Argasidae > Ornithodoros > Ornithodoros turicata. Next base: position 15,538,529 of record NC_088210.1, on the reverse strand, counting down.
GAACGTGTATTAAAGATGCGGTGTCGGGTCGAGCACCGCTGCAAAGTGTATTAAAGATGCGGTCGAGCACCGCTGCAACTCTCTTTTTTTTTTCTTCTTGTACATGTCCCCCACTCCCAGGTACTGTGAACGAAGTGCCACAACCACTTTAACTAACGGAACGAAGGTATAGTAACGACGCGGTTTAGGATACAGGGTGTCCCAGAAAACGTGTCATTGAATTATAATAAGAAAACTACACCACCTAGAGTCGTGCGGTCAATGGCATTTGTTCTTACTGGGTTTTTGCCACCTCCTCATGTGAATGTCGTGTAACGTAAGTTTCATTATGTAAATTTTTGCGAGTTTAAGTCGGAAATTTGCCTAGTAAAGGTCACTTTTTTACCCCACCAATGTGAAGAGCGTGTCTAATTTAGTCGAATTAATGATAATTGACAGGGATATTCAGGAGCTATCCCACCGGAAAAACTAGCCGAGCATCATGCTCTACGGAGCCCGCTCAGAATTGCGCACGATGAATTTTTCAGCGCAATCTTTGTCAGTCCGACGAAAGGAGGTTGGAACGTTAGGAACTGTTACTTTTTCTACTATCACTCTGTGGGCTGGCTTCGGAACCTCCTTTCGTCGCAGCGATTGCGCTCAAAAAGTCATCGCGCGCTACGGTCCGGTGCTCCGAAAAGCATGATATTCGGCTATTTTTTCCGATGGGATAACTCGTGAATATTACTGTGAATTATCGTGAATTTGACTGAATTAGGCACGCTCTTCATATTGGTGGGGTAAAAAAGTGACCTTTACTTGGCAAATTTCCGAGTTGAGTTCGCAAATATTTACATAATTAAACTTTGAGTACATGACATTCACATTAGGAGGTGGCAAATACCTAATAAGAACACATGCTCTTGACCGCACGATTCAAGGAGGCGTAGTTTTTTTTTAATTATAATTCAATGACACGTTTTCTGGGACACCCTGTATAGTACAGGTGTCACTGCAAAAGTCAGAAGTAACCCCTCTGTCGCCCGCTCCTTCCTGCTGTCCTCTCTCAATCTGTCCACGTCTGTACGCCGCTCATAGCCACAGTTGCTTCGCGGCGCTAACACTTAATAAAAAAAAAAGTCGGAAGCAGCATTAAAAAAAAAAAACAGCGCAGCGCAGACATGGCAGCGCAAATTCGCGCGCAGTTATCTCCAATGCACCGCAATTTCTCCGTGATATTGCTTCGTTAAGAAAGCAGGAAACCTGAGGAGAGGCACACACTGTTCGAAGGTTCTCCCAACAGAGACTCTGAGTGTTAATATATTCGACGTTCGGCACTTACACGAACCCATCAGGTCCCCCCTTCCTTATAATCAGATGACACTGCCGGCGCAGTAATCTAAATACCCATCAACCCAACTGTGACTGCATGCACTGTTTTATTTCGCGCAAAATAATCAGCGATGGTTCTTAACCCCAATCACGGCACGTACTTACGAAAAGAGTTAGTCCCGCCTTTGCTCTATTGGCTGCTAATAACCCAATTCCTGACCCAATCACCGAGGTGGGGCAAGATGGTGCCCACTAATTGCCATTAGGGCTCCGGCGAGATGAGCACGTTTTCAGCCACCCTTTCGCGAGAGGTTAATTTCGAAGAGTCCCTCTAGAGGGGGGTAACGACGTTCCCAAACAACGTAGTTGAAAGGTGGCTCCATCTCTCCCCTTTCTTTGTTTTATTGTACGTGTGCAAGGTCTAGCAGTTCGTTGGCGGCGTGCGCTACTATACTGGGAAGGGCGTTCGAACTGAAATTGGAAAGTTGAACTTGAACGCGTTGTGTAACGAACAGAGCTGCAAGAAGACATTGAAAGAACTTTTGACTGGATTGGATTGGATTGGATTGCTGCAAGGAATGTGCTTCGTCTGAATCCGATATGAAACTTCTCATAACGCTCTTACATTCGATAACCATCATCCCGAACGAGAGCCGTACGTCTTTTTGTGACACGTACGCAGTTATGTGAATTGTCACAAAAAGGCGAGCGACTCGCGTTGTTTCCAGCGTGTTACGTGGCGAAGTTCTGTTTCTAAAGTATACACACGTAAAACGTAACTTCATCGCATAACACGTTCAGGGCAAACCACAGTAAGATACCGCTATCTTTCCTGACTTCAGGAAAGGAAAAGGTCGTACGACTTTTTATGACAATTAGCACAACGTGCTGGTGGTGCTACTGAAAGAGCTCGCCGTTCTCGGCCTCGGAGGTGGGTAACGTCACAACTAACCAATTAGCATAACTCCATACGTGTCACAAAGAGGCGTACGCCCCCCGTTTCCAACAAATCACCAAAGCCAACTTCTTTTTCCTCTTTTTTTTTTCTTCTTCTGCTTCTCGAAAAATATCTGGACGGTCTCTGGAGCTGCGTGAAAGAGAATGCCATCCCCTGTCATTCTGGATATAGGGGGCGGTAGCTCTGGTCGTGCTTTGTGGCGAAGTTCTGTTTTGTGAAAGCGCGCGTGGCGTGACAAAAACAGACCGAGGAAGCTGCGAATCCGTGACCACGTCCTAAGTCCTCGTCAGGAAAGAAAGCGACGAGATAAAAGACCGAGACACTCTCAGGTCCTGCCATCTCGCCCAGAAAAGTCATCAGGCAGGACTTTCGAAGGAGAGGGACCGCCGAAACTTGAAAGCTGGCTTTCCCAACATTATAATTAATGACCACAGCGCGTCCCGCGCATATCCCATAATTCCCCTCGCGGTCACATGACGCGGGATTAGATCGGAGATGAGTCCGCGGGTATATAGCGGAGGCCGCAGATGAAAAAGCTTTCCATCATAAAGACGCTGGCCTTATATACAAAACACAGAAAACGTGCAAATAGCGCGGCAGTAAAAACAGAAAGGCTATTCGCTGCTCGGACGGCGTTTTGTCAGGGAGGATTTTGGGACTTTATACACGTCGCGTGGGATGCGGGGCATTTATAAGTACAGAAAAAGGGGACTCTGTCTGTGGTCTGCGTGTGTGGGTATATATATGGAGAAATATATGGTCGAGCTTCGCGTGCCGTCTGATGGTGTCGTGAAGAGGAAATTCAAACTTCATTTCGTCTCTCAGCCGGGCGATGGACTCCTCTGTCTTTCTTATTACTTGGAAAGGGGAGGGAGAGGAGGCATGAGTTGGGTGTCGTTATGGGAGCGCCTTCTCACTTTTACTACTTCGCGACGACTTTGCTAAGATCCTTTATGCGCTTTCTTTTTTAGTGCTGTCTCCGTTGCAGGCAACCTCGTCGATCGCGTCTATAGGCACTTTTCCCTTTTCGATTTTTTATTTTATTTATAACTATCACTCACTCTAGAATATAATTTATATCTCTCGCTGAGTGTAGCTTTTCAGGTATATTCTGATAATACACTCGAAGAAGAAAAAAAAAAAAGGTGTGAAAACGCGGTGAGTACTATAGTTACCACCTAAGTCAACATCGCGTCTGATAACGGGTGTAAAAGGGTGATAAAAACAATTATAATATATAAAAATTGCTGCAAAGAGGCGTGCGTACGCCCCCTCCCTCACCGAATCACCCTTATTTCTAAGAGTGTAAGCCATAAAATCTGTATAGGTTAAGCGACATGCTATCTGCGCTCTAAGGAAGGTAACTTCATCGCATAGCGCACCAAGGCTAACCATTGCACAGCACGATACCGCTATGACTTCTGATTTGTGGAAAGCGCGGGGAATACGCCTTTTTATGACAATTAAAGGAACACTGAAGTGCATCAATTTCTCTTCGCGCGTTACCTTGGCAGAAATTCCAGAAGGAACGATATTCATTCGTTCCGTCGTCATCAGGGCCCCTTCAACGTAACTGCATAAGTGTCACAAAAAGACGTACACCTCCGGTTTTCCTGTAAATTTCTCTCTTCTGTACCCGATGCACTGTATAAACTTAACGTTCTAACGCAAAGCGTGTAATTGTTGTAGACGGCTCGTAGCCCTTGCAGCGACTGATCGTGATATGCACGGAAGACCTTTGATAAGTAACAACAACCATAAACAGCTCACGACAAACATTACTGGGATGGTGGGCTCGAAACAGGGTAGGAGCGACAAACAAAGTGCAACGAGAGCGTGAGATTAGCATAATTTCACGGGTCATTATCCGTTAATTAAGCTCAAATTTAGGCATCGCTAATTAAACCAGCCTATATTCCCTCTGCAGAAAGGGCGCCTGTTAAAGCGACGGGCGAACCTCGATTAAAACCTATTGCCAATTGGGATGCGGGTGCAAGATGGGAAAGAACCCGTAAGAAGGGCACGCAAAAGCCATTTTTATGACACTTTGCGTTTACGTCAACTAGTTACATAAAACGAGCGCGCTCCGTGCAGTTCTCAACGGTCAGAAGTCAGGATGATGTCAATCTCAACCGATAGCGCTGATGCTATTAGGTTGATTGTCACAAAAAGGCGTATGTCCCGCGTTTTCTACAAATCAAGAGCAATAACGGTGTCATTCTGTACAATAGTTGGCCTTCGTGTTACGTTAGCGCGTCGTGTGGTGAGGTCTAACAGCACTATTGTGTAATTTCTTTTTTATACCCTTCGGGACACCAATTTTTGGGCACCGTAGGACTTCGGTCTTCACCGTCGGGCGACTCAATATTGCATTTCACCACATTACCGCCAGCGATGGGGTTGGTTACCGCCTCTAGCAATGAACCTCCCCACTCATCGTCATTAAAAACAAAAGTGTTCTTGTTGTGTAATCTCGCATGCTCGTTATTATTAATCCAGAATATTTAAGCAATGCTTGGTGTGCTTGTGACGTGAAAAGAACAGAAAAAATTACAGGACGGTTACGACTCGTGTAACGCGAAATTCAGCGTCAGATGTGCTTGTGGTGAAATGAGGTCGGATGAAAGTGTGTAGACAAATTTATTTAAGCGTGATGGCTATTGATTTGTGGTCGCTGAAATGGTTGGCGAGGTGAGTGGTGTCCTGAACGAGGGGGCTGTTTTGGAACACCAAGTCTATATGCATGAGCCATGTCTACACTCTTAAAAATGAACTTCACCGCATAGTACGCTCCTAGCCAGCCACCATCTCAAGTGATATAGTTGTCTGCCCTGATTTGTTGAAAACTCGAGGCGTACGCCTTTTTTGTGACACTTATTCTGTTCATAATTGTCACAAAAAAAGGCGTACGCCTCCCGTTTTCAAGAAATCCGGGCAGATAACGATACCATTCGAGCTGATGGTTGGCTAGGAGCGTGCTATGCGGTGAAGTTCATTTTTAAGAGTGTAGTTGTCGGTTGGCGGATGTCGGAAGTTCCAGTTGTTCAGACATGTCGCTTAGGAGAGTGGTGTTCCTGGCCAGTGAAACGTCCACGTCGAAGTCTCCGACGACGCGAAGTTGTGCGTGCGGTAACGCGCGAGTACATATACACGACAAAGTCGCGGATACATTCCGGCGCGGCGCGGCGCGAGGCGAGAAGCACCACACGCCTACCACGAGCAGGGTGTCGAACCGAAACGTTTTTCGTTCCGGTTTTCGTTCCGGTTCTATCGTAAACGGTTCGGTAACGGTTCTGCTCCGGAGCAAAAAAAAAAAAAATAACGGTTCATACCGGTTTTAACCGGTTCCACACTTAGTGGGCACATGCATTCCCAGAAAAAAAAAATCTTGCACAATGTAAACCCGTTTATTCCGCACACATTGCGTTTAATATTAATAGGCAGCTGAGAAATTGGTGGCTTATGGCTCCAGTTAAAAACTTTGAAAGAGAAACAATCCTGAAACAAAGAAAGATGGTCTGTTCAAATAGGCTTTCCCGACGTGGAACGTTCATTGGAAGGACGAAGTCCGTTCGTATATCGACATATATTCCACCGTAACCGTATCCGTCGTAAAGTACCCGTGATATGACTTCAGTACACGTGACGTCAGTCTCATCCACCTATTCGTAGTCCAAACCGGCGAAGTTTTTTCTTGGACCGAAAACCGTTAAATTATTTTTTTCGGTTTCAGTCCAGAGCGAAAAAAAAAAACGTATACGGTTTCGATTCTGTTCCGGTTCGCACCAAAATAGCGTTTTTTTTTTTCGGTTTTGGTTTTCGGTTCGCTCCGACACGCTGACCACGAGCCCTGTGGGAAGCTGCACGGCACAAAGTTCTCCGACGTCGTCTCCAGGAATGGTGACTTCAAGAGGTGTAGCCAGTACTCCGGCACGCAGGTAAATTGGTAAATGGCAACTTCGGCCGCTCGGTTGCCCTTGCCACTGTGACGCGCCCCATATAGCAGCACTTGAAGCCGTCGACTTGTATCCGTGTCTCCGTCTTCATCCACGTCTCGCAAAGACACAGAAGTGATGTCTTACGGAGTACATAGTCGTGCGCAACGTCTTCTGCGTGGAGCTGTACGGTGCGCACATTTAAGGCTGCGAGTATCAACGAGTGGGGCTTGTCTATAGTTGTTCCACGCACTGCGTCTGCGTATAGTGATGGTGCGTGGGCGATATCCGCCTTTCCGTGATAGAAGTTGAAGTCACTGCCGCCAGCTCACTCAGATATCTTACTTTCCATCGATAGCGGTTGTAAAGTGGCGGGATTCTCCCCCTTACTCCCAGCGCTGAGCGCACATGCGATAAGAGTTTTGTGCGGACATGCGAATGCCGACGACGCCGACGCGATCTCGGGAACGTTTCCACTATACAACTGACGCTGAAAAATTGTAAAGAAAACGGCGTTTGCGTCCTCTCGCAGCATTTTTATCAAAAATTTGCCATCGAAGTAAGACACACATCCTCATAGACTCATTATAAATTACGATATAGTAATTATACAAAATAGTGTTGTCGAAGACAGATACCAAGGGTACAAAGCACTTTCGAAGCGCACTCAGGGCACTAAAGACGTTTTTTTCTTCTTTTTTTTTTTCTAATAGATGACCAATACTGCCCTCCTTCTAAATCCGTGCGAACTCATCGAGCATTTTAGGATATCGATGCGCGCGGGTAGCCTGCACGATGCAAGACATACTGCCCGTATATATAGCATCCATTTGCGCATTTCTCTGCACTTTCTGGCGGTCGCACACGTCAGAACATGTAACAAACTCCAAGTAATGGCTATAAGATGACGCCTAATTATGTATTAGCCTTAGACAGTATTTCTTCTTTCTTACAAAAAACAAGAAAAGAAAACATTTCTTTCACCCAGCATGTTTCCGCAATATTTATCCAGCGCGAAAGCTGACAAGAAGACAACGCGTGACCCGTGTCATCGAGCCACAGAAGGCTCGTTTTCGAATTCATTTCTAATTGGAATGGTCCTTCCCTCTCAATACATGTAACCTTTTAGATAACCATAAGATTACCATAAGATAACCATTAGATAACCAATGCATGTAACCTTTTAAATTAGAAGCTTAATGACTTACGTTACCGCAGTCACGCAGGGAGCTCAATTATTTCATTTTATTTTTCTCACTACACTGAGTATATACACTGAGACACTTTGTCCTAGAGTGGGTTCGAATCTAGGTTTTTGCTTGACTGTGACGTCACACAATCCACGCAGCGGGTAACGCATTGATACTCAGCCCGAGGGTTGGTACTCATTGAAACTGTTTTATACTCATTTACCCATTTTTATACTCATCACTTCAGTCACCTCATCACTTCATCACTTCTACTCATCAGTTTTATACTTGGTTGAACTCATTTATTGCGAGTCGATACCCATTTGATACTCAACCAGATCACGTTTTCTTTCAGGCGAACAGTAGTTGCCTTGCTTGTTACTAAAAATTAACTTTTGTGGAACTTGTGCTTGAAATAATAGCTAAAAAATCACCGGTGATGCCCGGTAGATACGACTTCTGGCGTATCAGTAAGTATTACATCTGCTAGACGTATTACTAAGTATTATCTAATACGTGTAAAATTCCACTTTTGTGCATTATAAATTATAATCCACGAAACTATAATTTATAATAGAGATTTTACAAAAAACCTTCCCGGAAACAGCACCACAAAGGATGCTGCCCCGACGGCCGCTGTAATAGAGATACAAATAGTTTCAGAGAATGAGTATTACGATACATAATACAAATACGCAAAAGTCTTGAGCAATGGTGTCAATGCAAAGCAGTGAATTCAAAGCAGCAGGGTGGCCAACAGAATTCTTGCACACGCATGAACTATATTTTAAATGTTTCTTTTCCTCCTTTTCATTTATTCATTATTTTTTATTCACTATTTATTAATCTTGCACACGCATGAACTATATTTTAAATGTTTCTTTTCCTCCTTTTCATTTATTCATTATTTTTTATTCACATTTATTCACTATTTCATTTATGGAGTCATCAGATCATTATTACCTCCAACAACCCTTTAGCGGAACAAGTGAACTCAAGTAGCCGGCTCCGGAGTCGCGATATCCGTATTAGCACAATCCAATCCAATCCAATCCGACATAAAGTATTACTATATACTACTCACCACTTCGAACATGCAACAGAGAACTGTCTGCTATTACACAACGACTATAACATGATTCGAAACGGGGAAACCCCCCTAACCTCCCCCCACCACTTCATCGGAGATCAAACTACCTCGCTTATTAATTGGTATTAAGCGACAGAACATACAACCGAACATGAAAATTGCATCGAGAACATGCCCTGGCGAGACGCCGTATACCACGCACCCTATACTAAATGACACATAAGGGGGTCGTCGAACACTATCGCGGTTCACACACCGCAGGCACTTTCAAGATGGCGGAACGCAGCCAACAACGCCCCCTTCTGTGGCCGCGAGGAGAAGTAAGGGCGCATGACCGATGACGCCCCCTAACGCCGAAGGGAGGTACTCGAGTCCCCGGGGGAAAAAAAAGGAAATGGTTCCCTCGCGCTTCGCTGCTTCGTAATTAAGTCTCTATACCTCTTCCATTCTATCCCCACCATCTTCCTTTTCTTTTCTTTTTTTCTTCTTTTTTTTACTTCTCAGAGTTTTATAGTATAGGTGATAGCCTCTCGTTTTGTGTTTCTTAGGACGACATTTTTTTTTCTTTTATGTTCCGGTTTGTTTCAGTTTTGTTTTTATCATTCTCTCATTGTGCTATAAAATCTAAACGTTCCCCGAACAACTTTGAACGTTCTTTAGCTTTGTGCTTTTTTTTTTCGCGATTTTTTTTAAAAGCTATCTTAAGAACCTTCGGAGTGACTTCCTCATCAAGAGCCCCGAAAACGTTGTTCAGATTGAATACTTTTTGTGAGTGTTTGCAGAAGAGGTTAAGTATGTGTTCCAAACCATGGGTGTAATCAAAAGAGTGAGTGTAATTTGCCCTGCATTCCCTCGGTGCTTGACTATACGTCCACATAACTTCATCGCAAAACATTCACGAAATCAACTGTCACTCAGAATGATACCCTTTCATCCTTTGTAGAACATGGGGCAATGTATGCCATTTTGTGACAATTTGAGCGCACGTTAATTGCCACAAAAAAGGGGCGTACGAACCGCTCTCTCGATAACCACATAACTCTTTGCAATCACCTTTAAAACGGAGGTGGTGGTGAAGGAACTGCTTGTCGTATAGTCGGCCCCGCTCAGGCGGGCAACGTCACCGCTATATCGCAGGATGGGATCGTGCTTCCTGGGCCGACTTCACCTGAAACTGTGCCGACATTTGTCTTAAAGCGCCTGAGGAAGATTCCAGGAAAAACACCCAGACAACACAGCATGCGCCCAAATTCGAACCCGGGTCACCGCATAACGCGCTCCAAGCCAACCATTACCTCGAATGGTATCGTTATCTGCCCTGATTTCTTGAAAACGGGAGGTGTACGCCTTTTCTTTGTGACAATTATGAACAGCATAAGGCGTCACAAAAAAGGCGTACGCCTCCCGTTTTCAACAACGATATCAGATAACGATATCATTCGAGATGATTGTTGGCAAGGAGCGTGCTATGCGGTGAAGTTAATTTTTAAGAGTGTAGCCATCCGTCATCCCGTATGACATCGTTTGCTCCAATGATTGGTTGAAAACGAGATGAGTACGCCTCTTTGTGACACTGATGCAGTCATGGTAACTGTCGCAAGGTGGTGGCTGTGCTGCTGCTTTTCAGAATTCTACGTTGTCGACCTCACAGAGGTGGGCAACGTCACGACTAACGCCCCGGGGGAATGTGCATCCTGGGCCGACTTCTAAGGGATCTGCGCCTATATATGTCTGACAGTCACAAGAAGGCGAACGCTTTTCCCGCGCTTTTCACAAATCAGGAGCTATCATTCTGTGCAATGGTTTCCTCTTCAGCGTGTGATGTGGTAAAGCTCTCTTTCAGGGTGCCAGTAGCAAAATACATTCAAATTACACTTCTGATCATTTTCCAGTTACCTATTTGTAGAAAGGTGCAACGGCCATGGAAGCTAATACGTATTTTTTTTTTATTAGAAAGAACGAACTTTTACCCAGTTCTCACAAATTATTCTCCTTTTAACGTTCCACGCATGTGTACTGATCGGATTCGATTGGGTTGGATTGGATGGAACGTGGATAAAAATTTTCGGAATGTCATTACTCGCACTACATAGATTTGACATGCTCCGAATGACTTGAAACATTTGAATAGAATAGAAGTAGAAAAAAAAAAAAAGGAAACGTAGGTCGCACAGGTGCGTCCAGCTGCTCCATGACGCTTGAAGTGTGAAAACACTGAGTGATTTAAAAGATTATTTCAGCATGTATGTCCTCGAGGTAGTTCGCCAGGGCGCACAGCGTAGGTTGGTGTGGTACCTTCTCAACACTATATACCTTCTCAACAGTACCTTTTCAACACTAAAAGATCGGTCGTCAAGTTTAGCAAACATTTGAAACGTATACCCTATATTCATCGCTTTATCCGCCAAAGAACTGTTTCTGCCGACCTAACATCGTGGTATACCCTTAGAGGTTTTCCTCGTGTCCTTGGGCACACTTCCCAGATGGATATTTGCACACTTATATCCATGAAGTCGGCCCAGGACACACAATACCATTTCTCCTTCCTCGTTCCTTCCTGCTGCCCACAGTCAGTATACACAACTCATAGCCCAAGTTGCTTCGGGCTGCTAAAACGAAAAAATAAAATAAAATAAAAACAAAAATCACGCTATCTCTTCCTTTTGAAAGATGTTATTCATGCAGTTCATGTCATTAAGTATAGTCTTACAATAGCGATATACCCAAGCGTCTTGAGACCCAAAGAGTGGTCACTATACACATTGCGCAAATCTGTTTGGCTTCTGGACATACGAAGTGACGACGGCCCCTTATTTTCTTGGGCCATCGAAGCCCCCGCCTGGGTATGTCCTATTCTAAAATGCTCTATTTGTCTTCCAAACCGACATCATCTACGCCACTCAACTAACAAATAATATGATATATGGGAGAAAGGTAACCAGCGGTAAAAAAAAAACAGGACAAAAGAAGCAGAAGAAGACACACGCGGACACAAAACAATATGAGGGAGAGCGCAAGCATTCACGCTCTTTCATCCTCGGTTCCTCCCTATTTTCCCCTAAGTTATCCGCCTATTTCCTCCCCACTCCCCCACATTCGAGAAACTTCGTTACGGAGCGCGAAAACCAGCCCGAGTCCTCCTTACTTCACGCTTTATCTATTCACTTACTTCTCCTCTGTGTTCATCACTGAAATCTGGTTTCCTACGACAGGCTTTCCTCCACCTATACTAACGTCATTGCTTCCGGCTGGTTTCTCCGCGGGACAACTTCCCCCCCCCCCCCCCCCCCCCCCACCTCCCGCATCATCGCGGGACACAGGGTTGGCAGCAGAGCGTGATTCAGCGCTTGTTTGCCACCAATTTTGGACCGCGTGCGCGCGTTTTTGAAACCTCAACGAGTGGCCAAAGCGTCCCGTGTAATTGCGCATCCAGTGAATCACTGTCCTTTGCACAGATAAAGAGAGATGGCGGTTGGTGGTGGTATGAACTTCGCCACATCAGACACTCCCTGCCAATCACCGTCCACTCTTGCAACAGAATGTCACCGCATAACACGCCCCCTATATCCAACCATCATCCCGAATTCTCTCGTACGGGAGACGTACGCCTTTTTGTGACACTGTGTCTGAGTCGTGCTATTTGTCTACAAAAGGTGTATCCCCCGTTTTCCACAAAACCAGATTTGATCTCTCTGCAACGCTTTGCCTGCAGCTTGTATGTGGTGAAGCAAATATTCACATCATCTCTCTGTTTTAAGAGAGTATATATAAAGAGGACACGCCGAACGGTACCGTGCTCCCATAATCTTTCGTTGAAAGCGGGAAGCTTACACCTTTTTTAGAGACTTCGCATCGGTGGTAATGGTCACAAAAAGGCGTGCCGCTCTCGTGAAATCGGAAGTGATAACGCTGCAATCGTACATGCAGTGGTTGTCATCGAGCGTCTTTTGTGGTAAAGTTTATTTATTTATTTATTATTTGAAAACCAAACATATAAAACACTGTCAATATCACACTCTGAAAAATGAGTTTCACCACATAGCACGCTCCGAGCCAACCGTCATCCCGAATGATAACGTCCTCGCCCCTGATTTGTTGAAAACGGGAAGCGGAGCCTATTTTGTACCATTATGCACGTGCATAATTGGTACAAAATAGGCTCCACCTCCCGTTTTAAATAAACTTCAACAAATTTTCAATTCAATAGAATCATTTTTAAGAGTGCACATTGCTTTTCTTTTATTTCTCTCCATTCCCGCTGTGCGTTGCGCTATGTATCCCCATAGCAACGGAGCAGGTAGCGCATGTAAATGGGTGCTGAAATTTCCAAGCTTAACTTACTTCTTTCGTTTGTACTCTCTCTATATATATATATCTATATTTGAATGCCGGTTTAGTTTTGAGCTTTTGTGCGGTAAAGTGGCTTCTTTTCTATGCACAAGAATACGAGAACCCTTCTCCGTACAAGACGTCGAGATGAGAAACGCGACACAAAATCATAGAAAACAAGTATATAGAGAGACAAAGAAACGCACATAGCTTAAACGGAAGAACTCAAGTACCTCAATCACCTGGGCGCACAATGTTTCGCCTGTCCCCCCCTTTCCCCCACCTAACTTCTTTTTTTTTCTTTCTTTTTTCATCTCTACCTATCTTCCTTTCTTGAAAAGCTGGAATAAGTAAAAGCCATTTTCCCACAGCGAAAACATTTTCCACCAGACTGTTCTCTCTGCAAATCGAAAAAGACGAAAGTCGGACTACACATGCACACGCACAGAGAAAGAGAGAGAGCGGCAAAAGATTTATATAAGCGTCGGCGCATAGAAGGAAATCTAAGCAATTTCTTTCTCAGAAATCTATCCCCCTCGGGGAACCGTATGAAAAAAAAAAAAGAAAAAAGAAAAAAAAGAGAGAACTTTTCCTCCGGTAAGCGTTCATTCTTTCGCGAATTGAAGCAGCGTGGGTCACTTCAATTTTGCGCCGACCAGATTTCTCTCTTATAGGTAAAGACGCACCGCCGAGCCACCGTTTCTCGAAACCTCGTTTCTTTCCTCCTCCCTTTCTTATTCCCTCTCCCTCCTTCCTCCACCAGTTCGATTTATAAGGAATCATCTTTCTATACCTATTTCGTTTCAGCAAATCTTTTGGCTCGCCTGGATACTTCGCGTATGAAAAAAGAATTTAGAGAGAGAGAGAGAGAGAGAAAAGTGAGGATTTAGGCAGTTTGAATCCGATCTGCACCGTCCGCTGAATTGCATTCGTCATATTCAGGTACATTCGACTGAAGGTAAGTCACATATATAGCTCGTATCGTAAGGTAAGAATGACGTTTTTTTTTTTTTTTTTTTGCGTTCGGACTTACTGCACCTGGTTTATTTAACGGAAGAAAAGAAAGAAAAAAAAAAGAGAAAGAATTCTTAAAGCTTCCTTGTTGGTTATTGAGCGGTAAGAGTATAAAAAAAATGGGTATGATACTTTTTGTATGGAACCTTTATTCCAAGTCGCGCGGGTGCTCTGTCTGTCTGTTCTCTTCAGTACACCTCGTTAAAGCGCAAAGTATCGTGTATTGTCGTGTCTCTGTCGTGTCTTTGTCGCGTGGTGTCGTGTCGTGTACACACATATATATACACACACAAGCATGTTTTCTTTGCGTCATGGGGCATGTTAAAGCGCGTGCCCAGAAACTCTGGTAGACCTAGACCTTAGTAGACTTGGAGTAGTTTGTCCCACAGTGAGCGGGCTCACATCTCCATTTCTTTCCCTGCTATCATCACCATCATCATCATCATACCCCATCTGTGTTTTCCCGAAATGTGCATGCATCTAGGCATACCATCTCGGTTGACTATCACCACAGCCAACGCATCAACAGCGCATCAACGTAGCGTCTGCTCGCCGAAAGGGGCGAGGAGAGACGCACTGGTGGTGGCTTCTCCTGCGTACACCGCGCCAGTGCAGCGAAAGCACGCTTTACAGGAGACCGTCACGGACAGACGGACAGACACTCGCACTTGTATTGTTTTCACCCCTTATATGTAGCATTCTGCATTCACAACAGAGCTTTAGAATAGCGTACACCCAAGCGCTCTGGGACCCCAAAGGAATAAAGAGCCATCACTGCGCGTTGCGTGAAGCGTTATTTAGATTCTGGGAGCGACCCCGACTACTTTTGGGCCCCGAAGCGCTTGGGTGCCCTTGGCTTGCCCTATTCTTGTCCTCCCTAATATATCCGTTAGAATCTCGTAAAACGCGATACGTTCTTCAGTTGGCGTAGCCTCCGCCTTTCGTGAAATAAGGAAAGGTGTGGACTACAGCGGATGTGATGATGTTGACGAAAAAAAAAATAATAATGATACGGAGAAACTGAATTCGTGAAACAAACAAGCAAGCAAAAATTACTCAGAAGAGTAGGGGGTCAATCATGGCACATATTACCGGAGTAGAAGGCGACATTAAGCTTGAATAAGTGTCCACTTCTGTGTGTCAGTGTTCTAGAGCTCAAGTTCCGATACACCAGCTCAATTCGTTCACATATTATCGGAGGATTTTGATCTTAAATCAAAATTCACGAGAGGGCGCGATGTCGCGGCCGTATACTGCCCGGTGAGGATTATTCGGTGCTTTCTTTGTGACCCAGAGATGTATAACGGAGGCGTATGAATCTCAGAAGGGCAATAAAGCGCAAATGTTCCTCCACGCGGAATGAAAAATGCCGTTACCTTGAGACCAACACAAAAGGAACGGGATTCCTCCGTTGCGCCGTTCGTGATTGATGAGCGGAAGAAACCCCGCTTTCCCTTTCCTTCTCAATAAGACCGACAATGCGGAGAGGGCTCTCGTTGGTTTTCTCGAACGATTCGTCCAATCAACGCGGGAGATCGTTTGAGGAGACCAATCCGAGGCCTCGCGGTGGAGAAGGTGTTGCCGGGTTACCCAGTGGGCCATCACCACTGCCCTCCTCCGCGTCCTCCTACTTTCGGGCCCTATGAACACCCTGTGATTGCCTGAATGTAATGTGAACACTCTTTGACTGTGCATTATCTAATTTTTTTCTTTCTTTCTTTATTATTGGAAAGGAAGCCGACCTTTATCTGGCTGCGACCTTTCCTCCCGCATTTAATAAACTTTCATATCCCCCTCCCCCTTTTGGAGAGTCTCGTGCTAATAGTGGATACGGGGCACTAGAATACGTTGTCTCCTCGCTTTTGCTGACAAATGGTTGAAAAACGAGAGACAAACAACATAGAGGGGTTAGCTGCTCCATCTGGTTATATTTCATTCAACTACATACTTCAGACGTGATTTATACTCACTGTTGTGACCGTCTATAAAAGCGCCTACTAAGTAAGTGAGTATATATATATTCTTATTTGCATTCCGTGTTGCCCACAACAAAGTAATTACTCCGTTACAACAAACAAAGTAATTACTACAAACAAAGTATAATTACTCTGTTGTGTTGTGTTGCCGTCATACGACCACAATTCTGAGCTTGATCTCAACCAGGAGTACAGGGGCCTAGGATGGGTGTCACACGAGCCTCGCTGACTGTCCAAAGCGTGGACCAAACATTGTTACCTCCAGTTCAATCTCTACCGCGCAACACGGTGACCGCGCGCGATATCCCCTTCCATATCCTCAACGATCCGTGTCATCATCGGCTTACACAGAATCGCGACCCCCCGGACAACGTGAAATCTATCCGACGCAAAAGCATCCCCCTTTTTTCCCACAACATTTATCGAGGGGCGCACCAGGTAACACTATACCGTATACCGGAACTCAAGAACCAGTCCCCGAGTCAGCCGGAACCAACAACCGGCCGCAGTCCGTAGCCACACTCGTGGACGTATAGGATTTCCGTTTTTCCGCGAGACCCCGAACCAATCAGGACGTGACATGCGGGTCACGTGTCCCGTTGAGTGCGGGAAGAGAGCGCCACGCGCGGTCCGGAGGGGAAACATAAACAGTACAGAGAAGGCACACCGGATATTGGCCAGACCAAAAAGGCAATCAAATGTGCTCTCACTATGAGTTTTTTTTTTTTGTTTTTTTTTTTCTGTAGTATGCGATAGGCCCTCCTCACTAGCCCTTTGCCTCGTGCGACTCCACGTGACCACTTTGTGTGTTTAGGGCTCCGGTGACGACAAAGTCTTGGTCAAACAGGTTCGTTTGCTCGCGCCTTCTCGATTTTTGTCTGCTCTCTTGCGCTTGTTTGCAAACAGAGATCAAACCAAACAACTACGAGGTTGTGTGCTTTTAGGCTTCGCGTATTCGCCTTTGTCACTGTCGTCAGAAGGATACATATAGGTAGTGTGGAGAAGAGAGAGAGACAGAGGATTACCACTAACAAACCACGCTTAACAGCGCTTATAGCGACATAGCACCGCTTACAAGGCCAGTTACAGCACAGAATGATAACGTTATTACGCGTAATCCTGATTTGTGGGAATTTTTATTTTTGTTAGCTATATCTATACAAGTACCCTTGCTGCGGGGTCAACAGCGATAACTATAGTAAAGACGCCCGCAGCAAAGAAAAAGTAACATACAGGGTGTCCAAGAAAACGTGTAATTGAATTTTAATACAAAAAACTACGCCACATAGTATCATGCGGTCAACGTTTGTTTTTACTAAGTTTTTGCCATCTCCTGATGTGCATGTCATGTACCTAAGTTTCATTTTGTAAATTTTTGCGAACTGAAGTCGGAAATTTGCCAAGTAAAGGTCACTTTTTTACCCCACCAATGTGAACAGCGTGCCGAATTTACTCAGATTAATGATAATCGACAGGAATATTGAGGAGAGGAGCGTACTATGCGGTGAAGTTCATTTTTAAGAGTGTATATTCTTGCGTGGACAATTGACACCTCTTAGCTTAGATGGCGAATGTATTCTAGATTTTTAGAGACGATATTTAGCATGTACACTCTTAAAAATGAGCTTCACCGCATAGCACGCTCCTAGCCAACCATAATCTCAAATGATATCGTTGTCTGCCCTGATTTGTTGAAAACGGGAGGCGTACGCCTTTTTGTGACACTTGTGAACAGCATAAGTGTCACAAAAAAAGGCGTACGCCTCCCGTTTTCAACAAATCCGGGCAGATAATATCATTCGATATAATGGTTGGCTAGGAGCGTGCTATGCGGTGAAACTCATTTTTAAGAGTGTAATTGAAACAAAATACAGAAACCGACACTGAAGATTTTAGTTTAAGTTTAATTTGTACAAGCTTTCGCGTGGAGGTCCACGCTTCCTCAGGTACAAAGTGAAGTGGTGACACACATAAGTATATATAGTATAGCCATATACACGACTAAACATACTGCATACTTTGTACTACTGTACTACTGTACTACTGTACTACTGTACTACTTTGTACTACTGTACTACTGTACATACTTTGTACAGCAGTATGTTTAGTCGTGTATATGGCTATACACTATATATACTTATGTGTGTCACCACTTCACTTTGTACCTGAGGAAGCGTGGACCTCCACGCGAAAGCTTGTACAAATTAAACTTAAACTAAAATCTTCAGTGTCGGTTTCTGTATTTTGTTTATGTGATCTACAGGACTTGACTCCCCTCTTCGTATACACTAGTGTAATTGAAAGTGTAACCGTGCACACTCTTCCACTCTAAAAACAGAACTTCACCGCATAGCACGTTGTGCGCTGCCAACCATTGCTACGAATGATAGAGTTATCGATTCTGATTCGAGGTGAGAGAGAGGCGGCGCAAGCCCCTTTTTTGTGGAAATTTGGGCATATGATAATCGGCACAAAAAGGGCGTACGCCCGCTCTCTCCTCGAATTAGAAGCGATACCACTATCATTCGTGACAATGGTTGGCGCACAGCGTGCTATGTGGCGAAGTTCTGTTTTAGAGTGTAGGGCGATATACGCTCTTAGAAACGAGCTTCACCGCATAGCACGCTCCTAGCCAACCATAATCTCGAATGATATCGTTATCTGCCCTGATTTGTTGAAAACGGGAGGCGTACGCCTTTTTTGACGCTTATGCTGTTCATAATTGTCACAAAAAAGGCGTGCGCCTCCCGTTTTCAACAAATCAGGGCAGATAACGATATCATTCGAGATTAGGGTTGGCTAGGAGCGTGCTATGCGGTTAAGTTCATTTCTAAGAGTGTATGTACACTCTTGAAAAAAGGGTGTAACTTAACTCCTTTTCCTTCCCACATATATCACTCCCTTCTGGAGAGTATAATTACTCCCAAAAAGGAACCTCCTCACTCCGTTGTAAGGAGACCCTTTAACTCCCTACTAGAGAGTAAATGTACACTCCAAGGGGAGTGATATTTGTGGCAAGGGTGCACACCCCAGAAAGGAGTTACTGTACACCCTTTTTTTAAGAATGTACTCGAGGGTAACTTATGAGGGTCAAAAGTTATTGCACTGGACACATCAAACAGAAAACTGAAATTTGTAAAAAATCTCTTTTCGAAGGAGGAGGGTACGCCTATGAATATGACTCGGAATGTACGCGACCCGATTTCGGCAGCGGAGCTCAGTTTATGTACTGTGTATGAGAGCAGGTGGGAGCAAAGACTCAGGGATTAGATAGCTTAATCCTTCTGCACACACAACGAAGACCGCGCCCAGAATAAACGCCTTCTCCTCTGAGCCTAGCTACTTCCTAATCAATGATATAAATACATAATCCCTTTTCCTGGACAAGCAGACTTACAAAAAAAAAAAAAAAAAAAGAAAAACATACGAGGAAACAAAAGCACGTCTAGAATAATAAAACAGCGTATACAGTATGTTCGATAAATATTAACATGGGATGCATAATAATGCATAGTGTTTCGAAGACAGTATATAGACAGTGTTCGAAGAAACATTGCACAACTGTAACTATGTGAAGTAAGAACAGAAATGTGTTTAAAACGCAATGACGAAACAACCTGAAAGCTCGAACTCGGGGCGAATATCGCCCCGAGATCGAACAGTGTCGGCGCGCTGCGGAGAAACGATGAACTACCGTAGTGTGTGTAGCTTCCTCGCGCGTCGTCTGCTTTTACAAGTTTATTTCCCACGTTCTGTGCAGTAGGAGGAGCATTGAGGAACCGAACAGTATCGTACCATCGCGGCATAAGTGATCTTCCGGTGAATATACGCAAGAATTACGGAAAAGAACCATCAACACCGAACATCGGCCGGCGTGTTATCCACACTACGAAGGTGACGGTGTCGCCCCCCTATAGGTCGATCTCGCAGCGAGTACACGGACCGAGCTCTCCATGAAAGAATAGCGTTATTTAATCGTACTTTGGCAGTTCATTTGTCCCCGTCCAATTCATGTTAATTCGCTGGTGACTTTTATATGTGCGGAACAACAACAACAAATAAATTAATGATACTGATTGGGGAAATTCTAAGTGCGGAAAAATGTTACATAAAAATCCGTTATAAATGTAGTATATCGCGCAACAACACGCCATCCATTCTCTCTCTCTCTCTCTCTCTATCTCTCTTCGTGCGCACGGTAAGACGTGCCCTCGTGTCAAAAAAGAAAAAAAAAAGAAAAAGAAAAAAGAACAGTCATGTGACAGTCACGTGAAGACTGTCACGTGAGAACATTTTACGCAATGAAACAAAAGCTGTCACTTCAAATCTTTTAGGAGGAGCTTTTTGGGCAAGAGCGTCAAGTCAAGGTTATCGTACCTTTCCGATTTATCCCAAAAATTCCCGTTTATGGGGTTCCAATCACGGAGAGCTCAGCACGAAAAGCCATACCCTTGATGATGGGTTATATGACGAGTTGCGAAACCAACCTGCATCAGATGCTGATATGACACTTCTATCCCCTTTTTAGAACATAACCTGGTCCTCATTTCACTGAAATAGAAAGCAATCTCTCTACAAACAGAACCTACGATGCTTGCGCTCCGGGGATATAAATAGAAGCGCAATTAAATCAATACAAAAAAAAAAGAAGAAGAAGAAGTAACGTGTTGGCTTGCTGAGCTCAAGAACGCAGGTTCAATCCCGGACGAGGACGGTAGCAGTGTGGAGAGGTAAACATTGCTTTCGAGCGCCGTATGTCGGAGATTTCCCGAACATCAAAAGAACGTAGGGTAGTCGAAATTATCTGCAGTCCTATCCCGCGGCACGGGTAGCACGTGCAGACAAACCTCACGTGTAGCATAACATCACGCCGCTTTCTAGCCGCTAGGTATGCCTAGCGGCTGAAGGATGGATGAATAGACCTTTTTGGAAAAGCAAGCGCCACCTGTGGCACGCAAGGGCTCATGGGAACTTAGAGCGCCTACAAGCATTTTGAGACGGCCAGAGGCGGAGGTAGAAGAAGAACAACAACATTCCTGTTGTGCGCAGCAGCGGCGTCAGCCGAGATACACCATAACCGTAGCAGACGACAAAGCAGTGTCCCTCAAAGTTCCCATGCTGCTTTGCTCCGCGCGCTTGGTGGCGCGAGCATCTTTTTCAAATCGTCTATTGGCACTTGGATGCGGACAGCCAGGGGGGGGGGGGGGGGGGGATATGTTTATCATGTAAAAAAATAGGAGGGAAAATTTAGCCACCGCTACGGCGGCTTGCTATTCCCAGGAAAGAAAGGAAAAAGAAACAAGACAAACAAACAAACAAAAAGGAAAACAAACACGAAACAGGGTCACAGTTCACCCAGAAGGTTAGAGATCCGCAGAAACTGAACAAGCGCCTTTGTCACCTGACTATATTGTGTGCGTGTGTGTGTGTGGGGGGGGGGGGGATTTATTGACAGAAAAAAAGAAAAAGAAAGGGAAAAGGTCAGCCATGCAGCACGCCGGCTTGCTATTCGCTAAACAAACACAAACAAAAAAAAAGAAAAAACATAAATAAGAGAGAAAAAATAAATAACAAAAAGACAAATAAATAAATACATCAATAAATAAATAAATTGTGTGGGGCTTAGCAGCGTATAGCTAGCGATAAGTCCGAAACCGTCAGGCGAGCGATGCGCGACCGTAGGAGAAGAAGATGTCGGTGGTAACGGGCGCAGTGGAGCAGCATGTGCGGGATGTCTCCTTGAACATGACAAGTGGGGCAGTTGGGGCGGACAGCCAGATTTCCTCAAATAGTATATAAAAATTTGAGTATACAACTGTTCTCCAATATCAATTCTGTTCTACCAACTACCAATTCTACTCATTCCAGTAGAGACGTACCCCTGCAGTTCTACTCATTTGAGTGCAATTCTGGTTGCAACGCAGTTACACCTCCTCGGGTAGAAAGTTCTAAGTTTTTTTTTGTTTTTTTTTTCTTCTTAGAGTGTATGATCGTACGCTGTAACGATGACTTGGCGTCAGGGACCGAGTACACATACGGTCAATTTCGATCGCGTAATAATCCTTGCATATGAAAAAAGTAAGTCAGTTCATCGTATTGCTTACAGCAGTTCGTCGGAAACCAGAAACACTTCCCGAAAGTACTTTTTGCTTGTTTACAGTTTGTCTGGACCGCCTTAAAAGATCCTCCCGTCACACGCAATGATCCTCTTTCCCCACTGACGTGGGCACAATCCCCGTTTTCAAGTGCTCCTCACAACGCCACTTAGCAGCCAAAAAGGCTGCCATTTTTCTGCTCACTTTTGTTACCGACCTCCTCTTGCACCTTGACCGTCGGCGCAACTCCCAGAAAAGCCACCCATGGTTGCCAGAGTGGCAACATAAAGGACGACAAAGTGGGCACCTTTCTTTCCACCAACCCAACATAAACCACCCCTATACCAAAGTTAGAAAGAGGGGAGCCTTCCAGGTTAGATGGGTTTGCTTTTGACGAAACGTCAACCCGGATTAGAACGAGGGCCCGCCAACGGAGTACGAACCCCAACCGCACCTGAGAAAAGGCGCAACGGAGCGGTACTAAACCATTGGCGCATCGCTAAAACGTGGGGGGGAGGTAGAACCTCTCTGTAACCTTTTTTCAGGTCCGGGTATACACGAATCCCCAAAGCTTGTCCACAGGAGGTGGTATGTGCACTTCGAAGAACTAACCGCTCTGTGCGTGTTTGTATGGACGGAGCTCGAGGTTATGTAGGGCTGTCACCTAGTGTACGACTCCAAACGCGGCCTCGTATTACTTTCCCTCGACCCTCGATGTTCAGGTTTGTATTCTGCATCCGCAAGAGTATACCACGTGATGTGTCCTGCTTCTGTCAAAGCCAAACCCGTAGGCACACTCCAAGGTGAAAAAAAAAAAAAAAAAAGTAAAACGGGGAGTAATTGGAGCTTCTACTCCCCTAAATTGCAATTTCTCCCTATTTTAGTCCCCTAACCCCAACGTTTAATCCCCAGGACTGCAAATTGTCACTGAACGTCGCAAATGGTCTCCTGATTGTAACAGTCTATATGTAGAGCCTGAACTTTTCGGGAAATATTTTTTTTCAAAATTCGGGGGGTAAAAATCGGAAAAGAAACATGTGCTTTAAATTCGTGCGAATTCGGGTGGAAAAAAAATTCCAGTATGCTAAATTCGGGGAGAAATCGGGCTCAGTTACTCAAACTGTACTGGTCAGGTACAAACGGTGATGTAACAGCATTTGCTGCCAAACAGGTTAGTGTGCATTCCTACAGACGTCTCGGTGAGGAGAAATTTCCAGGTAAAAATCGGGTTTCACCCTAAAGAGGCAACCTTCAATTCGGGGTGCAAATTCGGGGAAGAATAGGGTTAAACCCTAAAACTGCAGCCTCTATCTATATGTGAATTCAAACAACTCAGGGAAAAGAGGTGCTCACGCCAGGAATCGAACCTGAGCCTTTTGATCTCCGGTCAGATATGATAACCGCGTTAACCGTCAATTCGTCAATTTCTGGGCGTTTGCGGCTTACGTGTCTGTGCCGTCCCCTAACTGTGGTCTACTTCGACCAATTCTCGTAGTTTAAGTATATGTGAATATGTGCTCTTCGGGAATGTGATGCTATAGGACTATTTGACTTAGCTATAGCTTAGCAATTTTTCACACACTCAAAGAGGAATACTAAATAGTTCGCGGTTACTTGTTGCGAAATTGTGCCTTGTGCATGTCGCTAGATTTTACACCAGTCGACATATCACGGTTTGATTCAAAGTATCTTCATTCATGCACACGAATTATGTGTCTGGTATACTGCCAGAACAGAGCGAGAAATGTGGTCCACATTCTGTGTCATTCGTTTAGTCGCATGCATTTACTCCCGAAAAGGACACATTTTTGTTGCAACGCATTTAGTTCCCAAAAGGAGTAAAATTACTCTTTTTTCTTAGAGTGCATGCGCGAATATAGTTCATTTAAAACCGAAGCGAGTACGAAGAGAATAGCTTTGTGTGGATGGAGCTGATACAGATGCAGGACATGTATACGGATACAAACAGGTGTACAACATATACGCGTATACGCGATATATTCGTAAGGATCAGAATACGAAGTAACGCTCACTTCGTTCTATGGCCTGTTTTGCGTCGTTTTCGGCCTTGTACATGTGCAGCTTCGGAACGCGAGCGACATTCTCACGGAATATTCTAGTGGAAGAAAAAGCGGAAACACTGCTCACGGAGACCAAGTTCCGTCCCGTGTTATGTTGGGCATTCACACGGTGCCGGATTATAGGTAGTGGCGGACTGCACGCTTAGCAGACGACACGGTTAGCGACTTCTCGTGTCGTCTGCTACCGAATGTCGTCTGCTACACCTTTTTGTGACAACTATGCAGTTATGTAAATTGTCATAGAAAGGCGTATGCCCCGCGCTTTCCACAAACCAATGGTTGGCCATCGTCGTTCTATGAGGTGAAGTTCAGTTATTAGACTCTCAAAACAAAGCTTCATCACATAGCACGCTGAAGGCCAACCATTATACCAAATGATACCTCTTTTACTCTTCATTTGTGGAAAGCGAGGGGCGGACGCCTTTTCGTGACAATTGACATTTCTGTATAAGTGTCACAAAAAGGCGTAGGCCTCCCGCTTTCAACAAGTCAGGGGAGATAACGATGTCACTCGGGATGATGGTTGGCTAAGAGCGTGCTGTGTGGTGAAGTTCATTTTTAAGAGTGTATAAGAAAAGCGAAAGTTAAAGCTCTTCTACGTAGGGGTAACTCACAACCGCCTCCCCTTTCTTTTTTCTTTTTCCCTCCACCCGTTACACATTTCTGCTTTTCCATCCCTAGCATCCTTTTTCTCTCCTTTCTCAGCGCATGCGCAGTAACCAGTGCTCCTCAGCCTCCCAGGGGACTCCGGAGACGCCAAACTATTTCCTCCCGCCCATCCTTTTCGTCTTCCATTTTCTTCGAGCCTGCTTTTTTTTTTCGCCCGTATTTTCCCGTTTGTTTCGCTTCCCAATCCTATCTCGTGCTCTTCCCTCCCATTTTTCCCTTTACCCTTTTCTCCCCTTCTTGGTTCATCAACAACAAACCAACGTAAAGAAATCCAGCCCAGAAAAAAACCGGTCGAGGACTGGCCCGGGTCTGAGGCGGCACAGCGCTGTGCGCACAAATATACATATCCATATGACATAGCACATACGCGTATCTGCTTCCTTCCTTCTTTCCATCCTCCTCGCATAGCCTTCTCCGCCGCCCTCATAGCGCACTTTATACGGAGAGATCCTCTCTAGCACCACGCATGGGACCACGGACTGGATCTTCGGGTAATTGGATTTTCGTGCGTCCGAAATTGAATCCTTCATCGAGTTTGAGGGCATCTCTTCTTCGCTAGTTCCTCGCGCCGCCGCAGCGTGGCGATAACGCTGCTGGCAGGGAGCCGCGCACATACTTCCAGATCGCCAATATTCATGTGAAGGAAGAAAAAGGGAAGTACAAAAATTGTACCTTTAGAATAAACCAGATTCTTTCTATTTTTTTTTCTCCTCCTCTGCCTTATTCCTGTATGGAAGCTAGAGGTGGCGAGTAAAGGAGGCCAGCAAAAAAGAGTTTTTTTTGTTTTTTTTGCATGCCCATATTCCCCCCGGGCAGTGCAAGAAGGCGAGTTTTGTAAAGGAAATGAAATGCCGCAATAGAAAAAAGAAAAATATAAAATGTATTTAACAAAAAACAAAAGAGAAGCGGGATGGAGTTCGCAAGACGAAAAGGAGCAAGTGGGTGCAGAATTTTTTTTTTTTTTTCTTGAGGCAAGAAAGGAAGAGCAGTGCATTTTACTCATCACAAGACGAGGGAAAGGGAACAAAAACAAAAGAAATGTTACGAGAGAAAAATAGGGGAGATAGTAATATGAGAAACAACGCAGGTTTAAAAAAATCGAGGGTCGGCTGGTTGCGATCAGTTCTGTTCAAACTTATTTACGCAAACTTTGGGGAAAGATGGACTGCTGGGAAAGAGACAGTAGATGGGGGAAGGGCCCTTCACCTCTTGCCGACCTTGGTCCTTTTAATAAATGTATATCCCCCCCCCTTCTCACCTCTTTCTATCACATAGAAAGAAGTGAAAAATTTTCGTTTTCTTCCTGCACTCTTAAAAATCAACTTCACCACACGCTCCTAGCCAACCATCATCCCGAGTGACATCGTTCTTTCCCCTGATTTGCTGAAAACGGGGGGGGGGGGGGGGTGTACGCCATTTTTGAGGCATGATGCGGTTCATAATTGCCACAAACAGGGCGTACGCCCCCGTTTTCACGAAATGAAGGGAGAGAGCGTTGTCATTCGGTATGATGGTTGGCTAGGATCGTACTCTGCGGTGAAGCTCTGTTTTTATCGGGTGTGGGATGAACGGAGAGTTGGATTAAGGTTGCTATGGGACGAATCAAGTCGAAATTGGGAAAAGGAATAATGACAAAAACCCACGCAGTAATTATAGGAAGCACCCGAATGTCGCTCAAACGTCTGCAAAGAAACTGCGTAGACGGCGGCAGACAAGGAGGCACAGGACGCCAACATAATTTCTCGGCCGTTCCAATTTTTGCTAGAACTAATAGTTTTAAGAACTCCTTCTTCGACAGAGCAATTCAAGATTGGAATTGTTTGCCATGATTTGTAGTTCAGTAGACACACACACACACACACACACACACACACACATACATTGGGTGGTAGTTCAGTAGAGACGAAGCTGAAGGCTTTGAAAAAGCAGCTCAATAATGCAGCATGGTCAATAATGTCTTGCTTGTTGTTGAAGAGTATGCGTGAGGTTTCTATGTTATATTTAGTGTTGTGTCATGGTGATTAACTGTTGCCTTATGTTTTGATGCCTGCTGTAACCCCTCCTGCATGGGCCAAATAATTGGCCTGCAGTTCCTAATACATCAATAAATAAATAAATAGCTTCGAAAAGTTTTGGCAAATCAAAACAGGACAGCCCAGTTCCCCAAGCAGCACAACATCTTGGCCCAATATTGGTCCAATCTTGGTCCAAGATTGGACCAACCTTAATTTAATATTGGTCCAATCTTGGCCAAATATTGGTCCAATCTTAGTCAATATTGGTCCAATCTTGGTTCAATATTGGTCCAATCTTGGTCCAATATTGGTCCAATCATAGTTCAATATTGGTCCATTCTTGGCCCAGTATTGGTCCAATCTTGGTCGAATATTGGGCCAAGGTGTTGTGCTGCTTGGATCCAGAACCTGATACGACACACCCTGCAGTATACTAGCGACGTGCGACGGGACAGGCGGTTCACGCACTCCGGACCCGATTCAGCCTTCATTGCTGTCCAAACATGAAAACATAATTGCCGTCACGAGCAACCCTTCGGAAGAAGCGGACCACCTGGGCAGTGACAAAAGTCGCCTCGCAGCGCCCCGCTGCGCCCGGCAGAGACAACACAGAGCACCGCACACCTCTATTCCCGATAACAACTTCTTTCCGTGCCACAAAAAGGAGTTGTATTAGGCGCTTATACTCTGCATAAAGAACATCCCCCGTCCAAGCGTATATACGGGGAGGGAAGTTTGTGTTTGCGGTCACCTTTGTTGTGTCTGCCGGACGCAAGGGGGGGGGGGGACAATGAAAGAGGGATCCGTGCCCTCCGAGAGTCCTACAGAGAGAAGGATGCAGGACAAACAGGATTATGCGTACACCATACACGGTTGGATCCGCTGTGCCTGGCGGAACACGAGGCCCGTGTGGGACAAAACCACATTTCTGCGCTATACGGCGGGAATTCACGGGAAAAAAATAGGGTACACCCGCGCGGTAGGGATAATCCAATTGCGGGGAAACACACACACACACACAAAATGCGGTTTTTCGTACAGAGGTGCGTCCATTGTGGTTGGCAGGAGGGTGGAGTGGGGGGGGGGGGGGGGGGGGTTCGTGGCAAAAGGCAGAAAGTTTGCGGAGATATTTTCGAGAATGGTTCCAGCGAATGTGTGCAGTCGTGTGGCACAGGACGAAACTAATTCGTAAAGAGAGTGTCAGGTAGAAAAATACCGAGAGGGAAGAATGGCACGTATATAGCGACAGGGCGTATATAGTATATAGCTTGAATGCTGGCATCGTTGAAACGCTCAAAGCGACAAACGTTGCGGGAAAACGTGAAGACCTCTGAATGCCACTATAAGTTACAAAGCTGACGACGACTATACATCCACGTATATAGGTAGAACAGCCATTAGCTCAATCATCGCGGACCAGCTCCCGTAGTACAGTGGTCGATAACCGCTTTCCACGCCCAGACTGTGAAGTTGCTGTGCTGTCTGGGGTTTTCCCCGGGGTTTTTTTCGGCAGACTTTCCAGACGAATGTCGGCACAGTTCCCTCTGAAGTCGGCCCAGGACGCATACTAACCCCCCCTGTCCCCCGCTCCTTCCTGCTGTCCTCCCTCCATCTCTCCACGGCTGCACGCCGCTCATACTACACGACCCTCCTGCATGCAGTTTCTAATAAATATTGCTTCGAAATTTTTGGCAAATCAAAGCAGGACAGCCCAGTTCCCCAAGCAGCACAACATCTTGGTCCAATATTGGTCCAATCTTCGTTCAATAATGTCCCAATCTTGGTGCAATATTGGTCCAACCTTAATTCAACATTGGACCAATCTTGGTCCAATGTGGCTCATAGCTTTACTCATAGCCAACTGTGGCTCATAGCCTCACAGTTGCTTCGCGGCGCTAACACGTAATTTAAAAAAAAAATCATCGCCGAAGATTGTTTGAGAAAACCAATGACAGACCGCTCCATTGGCCGCCCTTCTTGATAAGGAGACTAGAAGGACCGGATGTACCCCGTTCCTCTTGTATCGGTGTCCAAGGAACAGCATTCCCCGAGGAGAAATTTTTGTACTGTAATCGCCCGTTCGAAGCATCTGAGGAACACCCAAGGAAAACACTTAGATAGTACACAGATAGTACTTAGATAGTAGATAGTACAGTCGGAGGCGAGATTCGAAACGGGTCACCTCCCGGTCTCAGTGTCGAAGGCGCGCCCCCGTCGGTGAGACAGATTTCGAGAACCAATAGGAATAACCAAGGATCTCGCTGCTCAGATGTTGTTCGAGGATTTTGCATCTCACCAAGTACGACACTAAGAGAAATAATTAACTTTCCCTGAGTACTCTAGCGTGTAGTATACGGTGCGAGCATGATGAACCACATCTATGAAAATGTCACAATACCTTTAAGCGCACTTTACCATATTTCTATGTTACACCAGGCCTGAAAGTTCCCCCCAAAAAAGCTGTGCCACATTTAGTTCGCTTACCTGCCACATTGGCGCTCTCAACATGGCCCAATGAGGGTACCCGAATACTGCCTCCCTCTATATATAGGATGAGGACAATCACGTCGTCTGCTAGTGTAGCCATGCACCCTAGGAGCAACGTGGAAACAAAGCGGTTTTTCCAATGTTGTTTTGCACAACTCCTGTGTAATTCGTTATCAATTTGCATTCGAATAAACGTCATATCTATTTGAAATGTGAAGCAGAATGCTGACTTGATGTAATTTAAATGTTAGCCGTCGGCCGGAACGTTCTGCGACAGCGCATGGTTATAGCAGACGACACTAACCGTCGTCATCTTTCTTTTTTTGTATTATATGCACGCATGAGCACTCACGTACGAGTATGTTCCAGTTATTGCTAGAACCGAGTTCTTCAAACTGTGTGTAATAGACCGTTATTTTATTACTCTTACACATATTATAACGTTTTATACTTGTTACCATCCAACATCGCCACCATTCCGGGCACTAGAGCGAGCGCCACTGCGGTAAGTAAGTGAACTACAGTCGTGTTCAACTTAAGAAGGAAAAGAAATGTAGACCGTCAACCACATATACGTAGGGAGACGGAATAGCGCGCCAGGAGAAATACCGCAGCGCCACCACGCAGCGTATAGTGTCATGTGACCTCGTGTCGTGTGTCATTACATTATCTGGCGGAGGAGCGACCGTGACCTCTCTGTGTCCAGCCATCATATCTGCGGCGCAGTAATATTTTGTGAGCTGAAGGGACTAGATTTTTTAAGTGGCACGACAATAACGTCATCACATGTTTTCTATGGGAGCATCGTGGAGCTTTCATGCCTGCTGTAACGCATGGAGGCCTATAGGTCTAACCCGCAATCAGCACAGTTTTCAAGCTCCCTGCGTTCTATTTAAAGAGCACCTTTCGGCAGCGCTGTGCTTTTATCCCTGACGGAACCCTGCAGGAGCTATTAGAAACGATGTCTCAACGATCACCCCTGGGTCATCCCCGACAAGATGTTTTGAATGAATGCAGTTAGCTCGTGAAATTATTCAGCGTTTCCCTTCAAATCGAGTGGAGATGGAGATGGGATAGGGGTGCGACGAGGCTTTCAAGTCAAAATGGTACGACTATCCTAATAACCGCCACACTATTTGCCTGAGAAATGAATTTATATATAGACGGCAAAAGGGCATGTTGCGGGCACAGGCGAGCTGGTATACACGATGAAGAACATGATTAAAAACCTGATTTGAAAAGGTTTGAGATTGTGTGTGTTTTGTCTTTAGCTATTTCTGTCCCGGGTTCTTTATCATTTCCGTAATTAATTAATAATTAATGAACGCTCGGCGCTTTTTCATACTTCATCTTGGCAACACAGTGACATTCACGAATAATTCTACGGTTTAGGTATAGTGTACTGCGCCAAACGACGGTTTCATTAAGCTTCAATGAACCGAAAACTGACCTACTGACCTTTTTTTTTTACGTTATCGCATGGGTGCATCCCAACAATTAGGTCTTCTATACTACAAGAAGAGGTAATTGTCGCAAAATTCGCAAAATGTGCAGTGCGCCTCATTCCAAATTCAGCTCTGTGTTGTGCCCAACTGTTCCATTATTGAGACATATAGCACTTTAAAAGTCGGCTGTATAGTTTTTGTTTCTTTCTCAAGATGTTGTTTGTTACTCAGGTAGATACTACAAGGTAGACATAACTACATTATGACATTCACAATCGGATAAACCTAGGGAAACCAGTAAACATGCACGTCCACGCGACCAGACTCAGATTCAGAGAAATACAGGGTGCCTGCTCTAACGTGTTCAGAAATTCTATTTAAAGCGAGCGATAATAGAGAAACGAGCGCTACTTTTCAGCTACTTGACTAAGCAACAGGTGCTACTAGTGAAGCAGTACCTGTTTCTTACGCAAGTAGCAGAAAAGTAACACTTGCTTTTCTTTTATCGCTCGCTGTAAATATAACTTCTGGACGCGTTAGAGCAAACACCCCTGTATAACGGGTAGACCAGCGCGGCGCGAGAACTCTACCACACCTGCCTCTACCTCTTTCCTGATTGTTTGTTTGTTTTTCTCTTTTTTCTGCCTCTATTTTTCCACCCACAAACACGTGTTGGAGTAGCCAGTCCTGATTGGGTCGGGACTAACATCTCCATATTTTTATTTCGTTTCCAATTCCAATTCTACTTCACCTAGCACCAGCAACTGTGCCTCTAGGTGCACCACAATATACTTGTGTATACATTTAGCTCCATAAATACAACGTGCATTTGGAAAACAGAGACTCGGTTGTCAGATGCAGATTTTCTGCGCACCACACCTCAAGACATCGCTTATCTTTCAACAATTTAAAAAGTCAGTTAAAAGAATTGCTGTAGCCTATACTAGTGTGTTTTCCCTTCCATATATATTATGATATATGATTGCGCCTTTTCCTTTTTTCTATATATACTTTACTGTATTTTGCATTTGTGTATCTGCATACGGTCATTATGCCACCGTGTAACCAATGCAATGGCCAATAATGAATATTTGAACTTCTCCGTATTATTTTTATTCCGTCCAACTCCAATATTTGCTATACAGTCGACATGCGTTAATATGACACCCGTTAGTATGACATCCTCGCTTTATGATCACGTTTCTGGGGCACCGTTTGTTCCCAATGGAAGTCCTATATGTAAAGGCCCCTCGTTATTATGACAATTCGATAATCCGCGACTATGACCTGTGCCTACAATATCTGCGTCTTCAACAGATAAGACAGAGCCAAACGGACTTTCTTTACGAAGGGCTTACATTCATATTGCTCGTTAATATGACAATTCGCTTTATGACCAAAATCCGCGGGAACGACCTTGGTCATATTAACGAGGCTTGGCTGTATATATACCTGCTCCATGGGCTCTGTACCGTGCTCAGACTGAGACAGAAGTAATGCTAGAGAAATAATTAGTACTCTACCTGAAGTAATTAACGAGATATTCCCTGTAGTGTGCGCTGCATCACGTGCGAGCTCTACTGCCATTATTCGTACTGGGATTCAGAAGCACGTGACTTACCCCAAGTTGGTCGCCTACAGTACTAGCATCTTGAGTGGCGGGGCGGCTCGCCGTGTCGTCATAGCTGTTTCAATTTCGTATATAGTATATCCAGTATTACAAAGTATTCATAGTATCCATATACTAGTTTAACAAACTACTGTACAATGAGCTCAGAAACGCGGAGTGAGAGACATACAGTTTCTCTATTGACGCCTCGCCTTTTCAGCACCCCTGAACACAGCGCTTTTCGTCGTGGTTTGTCCCAAGTCTGACGTGTACAACGCTTCAACAACGAGTACAGCCCCCGAAGCACAAGAAACCCGGTTATAACGATGAACACTCGAACGAACGGCAACACGTATATAGTGCAGCTCAAGGGTGTCAACCTCATGCCCTGGTGCTCCCCGAATTGTGTTACAGTATCCTGTCCACGCGCAAAGCCATCCTGCAATCCCAGTGTAAACACTCGACGGGCTTCGAGCTGTAGAGGGCGCTGCACGACAAGAGGACGACAGTCGTCGAACGGGGACGGGAACAAGGCATAAGACACGAATGCCTGTTTACACAGCGAGGGGCGTGGAGGGAGAGGAGGATTGGATGAATGGAGAGCGTGTTTGACGGCAAACACGAAGAAGCACACATGGCGAGTGTGTGTGGGAGGAGGATATTCGAGTGGACGACACAGAGACGTGTAATCTCGTTTAGAGCGACGATATGTGGATACTATTCTCCAATCATAATCATTCGGTGATTAAAGTGCTGCTGTGCTTCCCATTCTGACTCTTGTAGGACGCACCCGGAGAGCTTGATCCGAAGAAGAAACGCTAAGTGATACAAAGATCTAAACAGATATATACATATATATATTTCTACGTTTACAATCTAAAAAACGTAACTTCACTGGCTGACACGCTCCGCGCCGCAACCATAGCGCGAAGTGATAAATGACAGTTATCGGTTCCGATTTGAGCGGGGCGAACGCCCTTTGTGGCAATTAATACGTATATGCTTAAAAATGAACTTCACCACCTAGCACGTTCGTAGCCAACCATCACCACGAGTGACATCGTTCGTTTCCCTGATTTGCTGAGAACGGGGGAAAGGGGGGGGGGCGTACGCCAGTTTTGTTGCATTACGCGGCTCATAATTGCCACATAAAATGGCGTTCGCACCGCGTTTTCATTAAATCAAGGGAGCGAACGTTGGGATGATGGTCGGCTAGAAAGTGCTATGCGGTGAAGCTCTGTTTTTAGAGTGTAGGCCAATTGTCACAAAAAGGCGTACGCCTCCCGTTTTCAACAAATCAGGAATGGCAGCGACGTCGTTGAGAATGGCGGCTGGTTCTCAGCGCGTTATGTGGGGAAGTTCTGTTTTTAGAGTGTATGAATTTTTCATCACTACGGGGACGCCCTTCGCCAGTCTTAATGTCACTCGGTTTTTATGTTTTTATTTTTCCTTGTCAGCAGCGCGAAGCAACTGTGGCTATGAGAACGGAAAGACGTTGACAGACAGAAAGAGAACAGCAAGAACGAGTGGCGTATATATCCTGGGCCGACTTCTCAGGAGTATCTCATCAGACAACATAACTCCATCCATCTCATGTAGCAAGAGTGGTCAGCCATACATGTAAGACACGCTACTCTTTTACGTCGTATATGCGTGTATTTTCTACATTGCTTGCACCTGTCGTCTTGTACTGCTATGCTGACGAGTTCGTAATTGTTGGGTTGCTCGTAATCCAAGGTCTAATCCAAGGACTCTTTTTCCTTAAGGGCTTTGACTTTTTGGTTTCGGTACCTGCAACTCGATCCCTGCCAACGCGTTTTGTTTTAATTATTCTTATTACTATTTTTCTATTATTCCTTCTTCTTTACCTTTGCATACAGCATTGAAGCGCCATGAAGCATAACCGACATCCGTGTTGATGGATCCCCATACCCCGGGGAATGGCAGTTCCCCATTTTTTTCTATTTCTTTTTTCTTTCTTTCTCTTTCTTTTTCTTCTTCTATTTCCAAGACCAAATCTGTATGCAGCACTGTAGAATGCCCAGAAACCTGAACTGTGATCAATTTCTTGGTTGTTTTCCTTTTTTGTTTGTTTTTCTTTTTTGTTTTCTTTCTTTCCTTTCTTTCTTTGCTGGGAATAGCAAGCCCCCGTAGCGCAGGCTAATCTTTCCCTCCTTTTTTTATGATAAACATATCCCACCCACCCCCAGAGATCTGAGAGAACGAAGTTGGTAACATCACGTTAGCGTACATATGCTAAGAGTATACAGTAAACCTTCGTTGTAACCAATTATATATATATCAAGCTCCAACTTAACGAAATCGCTTTTTCTTTTTTTCCGAATTACCACTTTATTACAAGTTTCACGCTCTCAAGAGCGAAATGCATGCGTTTCAAACCCGATTATTCGAAGCGTAATGCCAGTCGACTTTGCTTAGTGCGATGGAAGTCAGGACGTCATCTCACTCTCTCTCTCTCATATAAAGTAAAAGGCTGTCAATGTGCTCACCATCAAAGTTTGTTTGCTTGCTCGAATACTATTCGTAAGGCTCATGCAGTGTTTCTGCACGCTTCCGAGGCCCCCTTCGCTGCTTTTGCGGTACTTCTGCTTTTATCGAATTGTCCCTTATATCGAATTTCCCCCCCGGTCCTGCCGACTTCGTTATAACGAGCGTTTATTGTACGTTTTCGATAAACTCTCACTGCCATCCTACACCATTTTCAATCTTTCGTGCATGGTTTTACGATACCTTAGACACGACACCAAATAAATATACGTATAACGGAATCATCGATGCATACCCACATCCCCTATATACAGTGCACGCATAAAATGTAGCCGCTATATTTTGTATAGCCCTACAGTCGCCGCTCAACATATGTTGTCGGTCCCGAAGATTTTTTTCCCCCCTCACTTCACTTTCCCGCTCATTGTGTGCAAGCTCTGGTTGAGCAAATACGGGTTTTTCAGAGGCACCCCACCGACACACGACACAAGGTACATCGTACAGAGCCTTGCACGACAGCAACCTCACGACGAGTGCGCGGTATATTTACGTGCGTCTATTATATCATTCACGATAGGCTCTTTAGGGTTTTTTGTTTCTTTTCTTTTCTCATGTATATGTACATTGCACAACAGCTGCAACGCAGACACTATACGGTTATGTTTTCTGCATTTTTTATCCCCCTATATTCTGCTCTCTCTCTCTGACGTCTTATGTGCCGCGGCCTTGCAGACTCAAACCAAAACTTCACCGCATAGCAGTCTGTGCGCCAACCGTTGCTGCGAATGATGGTTTTATCGCTTTTGATTCGAAGAGAGAGAGAGAGGGGGCGTACGCCTTTTTGTGATAATTGCCACAAAGAGGCGTGCGCCCCCACTGTCTATCTGCCTATCATTCGTGGCAATGGTTGGCGCACAGCGTGTTATGCGATGAAGCCAGCCAGCGCGCGGAATGATACCGCTATCAGTCGTCATCTGTGTAAACCGCGGGGCGTACGCCTTTTGCGTGACATTGAACGTAACCGCATAAGTTTCAGGCCCAAAGGCGTGCCACACTCTTAAAAATGACATAAACGTCACCGCATAGCACGTTGTCCGCCAACCATTCGAAGAGCGAGGGGGCGTACGCCTCTGTATATTAATTTGGATATAGGATAATTGCTACAAAAAGGCGTACGCCCCTCTCTCTCTCTCTTCAAATCAGGAGCGATAACCATATGATTCGTGGCAGTGGTTGGCGCACAACGTGCTATGCGGTGAAGTTCTGTTCTGAGAGTGTAGCCAACTCTCATCGCGAGTGACATCGTTCTTTCCACTGATTTGCTGAAAACAGGGGGCGTACGGCATTTTTGTGGCATTATACAGTTCATAATTGTCACAAAAAGGGCGTATACGCCCACCGTTTTCATCAAATCAAAGGAGAGTGATGGTTGGCTAGGAGCGCGCTATGTGGTGAAGTTCATTTTTAAGAGTGCAGGGCAACACTCCAAAAACAGAACTTCCCTGCAAAACACGCTCACAAGGAGCCGTCAGTCAGGACGATATTGTTCTCCTTTCTGATTTGTTAGAATATCGTAGGCATACGCCTTTTTGTGACAATTTGGATATATGTTTGATCCTATAACGTCAATGAGGAAGTGCCCACTCTCCATTTCTCCCCCGGTCCAACCATATACTCTCAACAAGATTCCGAATGACATCACCTTCCCACCACGATGCGTACGGCTTTTTATGACACTTATGCGGTTACTTTAACAGTCACAAAAAGGCACAAAGCGTATGCCCCGTAGTTTCCATAAACCATGATCTTGTGCAATTGCTGGTCATTATGCGTGTCATGTGGTGAAGGTATGTTTTTAGAGTGTATCAGAAACAGCTCGAGCTGTAGCAGGCCAATGGTAAGGGCAGAACTTAATTTACTTTGTCTGCCACAATATAAGAAAAAAAAAAAAGAAGAGAAATAACACAGAAAAATAAAGACCAAGAACACGACCAGCACGCTGCACCTCACAGTATAAGCTGTGCACCTGCACATAAATATAAAACAAAACCCTGTACATAAAAACATGTAAAGAGGGTTTTCTGGAAGATTCTTTGGCCCGAAATCCTGGATGAGATTAGAGGCACCAAGCTTGGCGAGTTTCGAACGGGAGCTCCTCTCGAAACTTCACACTGAAGAAAGAAGGACTAAATGAAAACGGCGCCTTAAAAAAAGGGGGGGCCAGAATTCGATATATCGACGCAGCGAACTTACGAACTCAAACACACTCAAGAAAGAGAGAGAGAGAGCTGAGCGAGAACTCAGATGACGCCGGTGGTTATGTAAAAAAAAAGATAACTTGCATCAATATCCTTTTGTCATATATACCTTTTCTCTTGAACGTCTTCCTTAGAACTTTTAGAATACGCGAGACCTCGGCTGCGGAACCGGAATTAAAAGGAAGGAACGAAGAAGACGAGGAAGAAAGCTACACGGAAATAAGTTTCCCAACGCCTCGTGAAAAAAAAAATACCAGTAGAAAAAACACGAGAGAGAGAGAGAAAGAAAGACAAAAAAACGTATCAGACGAACTTCGCCACAGCGCCATATTTTTTGTCCCCCCCCCCCTTAACTTTCTTCCCGTTATCCTCTGCAAACGCGGAGTTGTGCCACGAAACGAAAGCATGTGCGGAAGAAAAGAAAGGATTTTCTTGAGGATTTTCTGTAAACCGTTGCAGACGGCGAAATCCTTTGAGAGGGGACCAAAACTGAAACAAGAGGATTTGCAGCAGGACGAAGGCGAAACACAGATGGAGCAGGATCCCCTCTCGTTTCCACGGGAGTAGAGGGGGGGGGGGGGGGGGAGAAAAATATGAAATGAATGGAACTATTTTTCTCTAGTGATGATTATTTTTGGGTTAAAACATAATAACACATTTTTATGAAACATAAACCGGAAGTTTACGTTATAACATGCTGACTTGCAGCAAGTGCACCGAACGATACCGTTATCACTTATTTGCAGAGAGCGGGGAACATACGCCCTTTTGCGACAAATAGAACGTGTGCAAAGTGTCACAAAAAGGCGTACACCTTCCGTTTTCGACGAGTGAGGAGAAAGAACGATATACCGTTCGGTATAATGGTTGACTAGAAACGCGGAGAAGGTGTGATTTACATATATCTACGTGTATTTCAGATACATGTGTATAGTATGTTTACATGCTTACATATAAGTGTATTGAAGAAGGCGGGGCTTCCACCGCTACGTCAGCATATGTGTAAGACGATCTGCATGCTCTGAAACAGAACTGCCCTGCAGAACGCACTCCAGGAAAACCAGTATTCAGAATGATATCATGAACGAAATAAGAAGATACGCAGCTTCCTTCCCGAGAGAACTTTTATTCTCTTCTGAGAGTGATGCTCATTGTTTACGCGTTCGAGGGATATAATTTGTGATGATGATATCTTATTGATATTCGATAAACGAATAAAAGGACAAACCAACAATCAACAACAATTCTGATACGTCACCACCAACTCACCCCAACATCGCATACATAGATCCGCTTACATACGCAACGCGCCTTCTTTAAACAAACAAGCAAACAGAAGCTAGAATATGAGTTCTTATCTCTGTACGCGTGCTACACATTTCGTTTCCTGCGTTGTACTGTTTTATCGGGCTTTCCTTTTTGAACCAAGCGTTCAAAATATATCGTAAAGACAGAAATATAAAACGAAAAAGCCAGGGAGCGGAAGATGGAAAGAAAGAACGAATACGAGTGGCTCCACCAAACGCCATCACAGGAAGCAAACGTCAAGTTATGACAGGACCCGTCTGCGCACACTCACTCTCTCTCTCTCTCCCTCCTCCTCTTCCCCGTGCTGTGTTTCTCGCTCTTAAAATCGCTCTACCTGTTTCTCTTTGTGAATTTTCTAAACTATTTTTTTTTTCTTCTTTCAATATTTTAGTTTCGAAGGAGAAGCAGTCTTAACGAACCTTGACGAACGAGACGAATACCGGTGCATAATAGCGATGTCATATGTACCCTGTAGTGCCCCTCCGCGTCCGTCGGTCGTGTCATCCTTTTCTGCGTTTTCTTTCTTTCTTTCTTTTTTTCGTCGGACGAACGACATTTCTGATGTGCAGAGAAAGATAGTGGCAGGTTGAGCTGCCGCCGCTGCCGCCATTGTTGTTCCAATGTATATCACTCCGTGTCTGTACGATGAGACCGTTGTCAGGCTGCGTGCTTTGTCCCCTTTCCTTTGAACCTAGATGATATGAAAAGCGGTGCCGGTTATACCGCGAAAAAGACAGGGTGGAATAATGCCGGTATCAGCCAATGAGAATGTGACTCGGGGGACGACGCGCGAATAGTTCGCGCGTCGACTTCCGTTTCCGGGCACGTTTTTTTTTTTTTATATTATTTAGTCGAGCGAAATCTGGTCTAATATATCGTGTACAGCGCATTTCAAATGCAATTCATTAGCACATAATCATGTACAGTTATATATCTTTTTTTTTTCGTTAGAAGGAAATGCTTTTTCAGGAAACCTCCATCGTCGGAAAGCTCATCCAAAGAGCTCTTCTGGACTTTTTATTCAAAGAGCTCTTTTGGACTTCTGGGTTATAGGAACACATGATGCGTACAAGCAACTAATATAACTGTTCTCCCCTTCCCCATTTCCCCTCTCCTCAGCAACATATGCCGCCAGTATACACTCTTAAAAATGAACTTCACCTCATAGCACGCTCCTAGCCAACCATTATCTCGAATGATGTCGTTATCTGCCCTGATTTGTTGAAAACGGGGGGCGTACGCCATTTCTGTGACACTTATGCAGTTCATAATTGTCACAGAAAAGGCGTACGCCCCGTGTTTTCAACAAATCAAGGCAGATAACGATATGATTCGAGATAATGGTTCGCTAGGAGCGTGCTATGCGGTGAAGTTAATTTTTAAGAGTGTAGGCAGGCAGACCGCTCGTCTACCCAACGTTACCCCCCACCCCACCCGATATGTTTAATGTTTAATATTTAATGGGATATGTTTAATGATAACAAAGAAGAGGAACGAGGGAAAGATCAGCCAGACAGGGTGTCGGCTTGCTACTCAAAAAAAAAAAAAAGAGTATATACAATTTGCTCAATGGTTAGGCTAAGTAGTGGTGTCATTCTGGTGTAGTGGGTGTACTTGAGCGTGATACGTGATGGTGTTAATGGAGGCAGCTTTCCCGCAGTTAGCATCACAGCTGTGGCTGTCATAAGCTGACAAAAGAATGTGAGGGTATGAAGGCAAGTATAGGATTGGTGGTTGTCCCACACTCGAAGCAGAAAACTAAGTTGGACCTAAGTCATTATATAGAGGTGTCCGAGGCAGTCTCGAGTGCACAACGTAGCGCACTCAAAGGCAACCATCCGACACGTTGATGTACCGCTACCACTCGCCGGAAGAGCGGGATTTACGCCTTGTTATGACAATCACACGCGTGCTAAGTGTCAAATCAGCTACTCCCTATATACCATCAAAAAAAAACAAAAAAACAAGAACATAATAGTCAATCTTTTCTTTTTTAAAGAAATTGGTAGAGTAGAAGATGAGAAAAAAATTGGCAGGGAGAAGACAGCTCGGCGTACGGCATTCTGTGACCACGTCCATCCAAGCTTTTTGTTTCCCCGATTTGTTCAAAACGGGAGGCGTACGCCTTTTCTGTGACACTCCTGCTGTTCATAATTGTCCCAAAAATGGCGCACGCCGCTCATTTTCAACAAGGCGGTTGATAGAATGCTATCATTCAGAATGATTGTTGCCACGTGGTGAAGTCCTCATTTTCGGCGCGTGCAGAGCTTACTTTTTTACCAACGACATACATGATTTTCGGTGTCTAACGCACGAACAAAAACTACAATACACAACTTCGTTACGACGAGGGCGTAACGAAGACGACGGCCACACACAGAAAGAACTCTCTCCCCGCGTACACACATAACGAAGCCCTCTCACACTTCGGGGAGCAAGTTCACGTATCAGAAACAGCACCGTATTCCGCGCGACAGCATATTGGCTGTTGGACATCTATACATATACACACAGAAAAGAGCGGTATTACTCTCATAAAACGAAAGAAGTATAAACACAAAACAAAAAACCCTAACGTGGAATAGCTTACATTCTTCGACGACCCACAGATTATTTGTTTGTTTCCCTCTCTCTGTCTATTTTTATTTTTATTTTATTTCGCGCGTATTTTATTTCGTAACGCGGCGCTGTAGTCGTGAACGTAATGAGCCTAACCAGCGTTGCCAACCTCCCCTTTTCTCGAAGCCGCTGAGCCGGAAAATTGCTACAGCCTCTGCCGCACACCTCACTGCTGGGATGCTCCGACTCCGTTCCGAACATTGTAGTTCCCAGTTTCTGTATTGCCTCCCCCCCCCTTTTTTTATTTTTTAATTCCCTTTTATTGCCGACTCTCTTTTTTTTCTTTTTTTATATATATTTATACTATATTGCTCCAATAAAACACGAACACGCGAGTGTTTCGTGGAGCGCATTCGAACTTGTGGAAAGAATAAAAGTTGAAAGGGAGGAAAAAGAAGAAAAAAAAGAGCGCGTATATAGAGAAGTGTCCATAAAAATTTGAGAGGGTTCTTAAATTTATGCGACTTCTATGGGAGGGGGAGGGGGAAACGGTGTGAGATATTTTTTTGCCCTTTCGGATCGGATTCTCTGATACTCGGAGAACACCCAGCCCTGGACATTCGCTTTCTCGTTTCGAAGCGTGGAAGGTTCTGTTGTAACCTATAGTTCCTTATAATGTTTTTTTAGTTCCATGGTAGCGCCGCGACGCAACTCTGGCTATGAGCGGCATATGTACATACGTGGACACACTCTTAAAAATGAGTTTTACCACATAGCACGCTCCTATAGCCAACCATCATCCCGAATGACAACGTTCTCATCCCTGTTTTTTGTGTGTTGTGCTGATGTCTCACTGACTCCAGTGACTATCGACCCCTATCTCTTCATCATCAGGACACATCTCATCCTGCCCATTGTGCCTAGAGGTAGTGGACCGCACCTCATGTGGCGCATTTCCCCATTCATCATCATTAATTTATCTGCTGTTGTTGTTGTTGAAAACGGGAGGCGGAGCCTATTTTGTGACACTGATGCAGTTCATAATTGTGACAAAAATGGCGTACGCCTCCCGTTTCCAGCAAATCAGGGGAGAGAACGATGTCATTCGAGATGATGGTTGACTAGAAGCGTTCTATGTCGTGAAGTTCATCTGAGAGAACGTTCTGCTCAAGGAAAATCTTGTTCTCTTTTCTGCAGGTGGCGGGTCTTGCCCAACGACCCCTCTAACCCTTTTGCACTCCCCGAGGGACTCACGCACACTCTACGCATCTCCACCCTTCATCTTCAATCTTTTTTTTGTGTGCTATAGCCGTGACGATGCCCATTTCGGCGTGGCCAGCAACGGCGAGCCGCTTCTGTCATTACCCCCCCCCCCCTCATTTTTAAGAGAGCATATTATTGAGGTTCTGTTTTAAAA
Source organism: Ornithodoros turicata (assembly GCF_037126465.1). Lineage (NCBI taxonomy): Eukaryota > Metazoa > Arthropoda > Arachnida > Ixodida > Argasidae > Ornithodoros > Ornithodoros turicata. The sequence continues at coordinate 15,496,275 of NC_088210.1, read as the reverse complement.
GTGCTTGAGTTCTCCCTCCACATCGTTCTGGATGTGGGTGCCTACACCAGCGACACCAAAGCTCCAAAGCAGTTCGTTTCACCGTTTCATCTTTCCCTGACATCAAACAGCTCCCTCACTCTTCACCCTCTCCCTCAACATCCACAGGTAGACGCACATATCAGAAGAAGCGAGCGAAGCACAAGTATGTCAGCAATGTTACACTTCGGAGAAGAAGAAGAAGAAGAAAAAAAAAGAAAGCAACGAGCTGTCTGCTCCGGAGACAGCATATACGCGGCTCTGCTCCAAAAGAAGCAAAAACAACTGCGGGACAAAAGCGAGCTCGGAGCGCAACCGCGATCGGTTATCGACGATTATTGATGACGAGCCAACCTGTAATTAGGACGACGGATCGGAGCATGACCCCGTGAACCCCCTTCCTCGACCCCCGACCGCGCGTTCCGCGCTGCCACGCCCTCTCGCGGCTTCTGCTCCTTGTACGCCTTCTTCAGTGCATGCGTTGTGCTTGGGCCACGCCGAACCGCCGTTGTGGTTTTTCTCACGATGTCCAGCTTTGCCTTCGTCTTTCCTTTAAGCGTTCCCAATGCATTCGTCTTTTTCTTGTTTTCTTCTTTTTTTTTTTTTAGTCTTTACTTTGCCACACTCCGTTTCTTCTGTCTCTGGGCTTTTTTCTTCCCCTCAAGAGGCACAGTACTCTTTTAAAACACTCACGCTGAAGGCCAACCACTGCGCAGAATGATACCGTTATCACTCCTGATTTGTAGAAAACCCGGGCCGTACGCCTTTTTGCGACAATTATACACGCTAAAAGCACAACTTCACTGCATATCACGCTGTGCGCCAACCATTGCCACGAATGATAGGGTTATCGCTCCTGAATCGAAGAGAGATGGGGGGTGTATGCCTTTTTCTGTCAAGTTGGATATATGATAGTTGATACAAAGATGCGCACGCCCCCTCTCTCTCTCTCTCTCTCTCTCTCTTTGAATCAGAAGCGATAACCCCATCATTCGTGGCACTTATGCTCTTATGGTGTGCAAGTACACTCTTAAAAATGAACTTCACCGCATAGCACGCTCCTTGCCAACCATCATCTCGAATGATATCTTTATCTGCCCTGATTTATTGAAAACTGGAGGCGTACGCCTTTTTTGTGACACTTATGCTGTTCATAATTGTCACAAAAAAGGCGTACGGCCCCCGTTTTGAACAAATCAGAGGCGAGAACGATATCATTCATGGTTGGCTGGGAGCGTGCTATGCGGTGAAACCCGTTTTTAAGCGTGTATGCTTCATATGTTCTTGTACTGCTGATGTGCACAAATGGCTTCGTGTATCTTCAATGGCTCTAGAGGTATACAATAGTAGTCTTTGTTGGCCTACTGCCGCGTTCTGTCCATATATGGCAGTGTATACCCTATTCGTAAGACAACAATAGATCGTTTTAGTGCAGCGTGCGCTATCGCCTTTGCGTACGTAAGGGATAGCGTGATAGTTCTGCGCAATGCGCGAAGCTCTCTTTATGTTTTGCACATGCGCAGAACGACCAACGCTACCCCTCATGTACGCAAAGGCGATAGTGCACTATGCACTCAAACTCACTAATAGTATAGAGTTTTAGTATATCGTATTTAGTGTATCGTATCGTACTATCGCCTTTGCGTACGTAAGGGATAGCGTGGGGGTCCTGCGCAATGCTCACAGCTCTGCTTGCGTCTTGCGCGTGCGCGGAACCGCCAACGCTATCCCTTACGTACGCAAAGGCGACAACGTAAAAACTAGAACTCACTAATGTTCATCTTCGTTCCGCAAAGAACGTGTACAAACTTCTCAAGCGATCGTATACACTCAACCGACGGTGGTACCACCTAGTGTTGGTGGCTGCATGCCTGTACGACAGCGAACACGAAATTTCAGTTAAAAAAATATAGGACTGAAGAGAGAGAAATTTCTAATGAATTAGGTTAACACGCCACTCCAACAGAAGCTTTACCAGAAAAAAAAAAAGGAAAAAGGAAAACGTAAGAGACAAGGTTCTCTATTTCACAAACACTTCTTAGAAAACTGACTGGAAGTCTCGAAAGCGGAAAAGATCGAAAGCAAACCCCAGGTTGCGAAGACCGACCTCTGACCCCAGGTCGCCGCATGCAGCCCCCTCTCGCGGCCTACTGGACCGCATCCAACTTTTGTTTCCCCCAACACTCTTGACGGATCGCTCTACCTTCGCTTCTAAGGATCCTTCTTTGTTAGAAAACGTGAAATTCTTGTGTGTTTCTTATTTTTTTTTGTCTTCTTCTTTTTTTAATGTCTATGTGGGGCTATCCTGTCAGTAACGCAGTCGTCGTCGTTTTTTCATTTTTATTTGCTTGTCCGACTGTGTTTCAAAATTTGCTTGTGGACAGGCTGGGTGCTTTCTGAGTTGTTTTTCTGCACGATGCTACTGGTCTTAAAATGCCGTCGCCCTTTTTCCTTTATCTCCTTCTTTATCTCCTCTATCTATCGCCGGCAACAGGCGAGAAAAGAGACAAATGAGACCGCGTGTGCCCATTAATGTCGTTCTCAGTTCGCTACGATTTGTAACGGATCCACTGTGGGACAGAGCTCGTAGCTGGGTCGGTACAAGGTTGGGGAAGACATCGGTGATCGCCGGTATGATGGAGGATGACACGAAGGTTCCACGAAGGGTGAACAGATATATTCTTCGCGAGTACTGCCCCTTATTTCTTGTGACATCCCGCGTGTTAGAGCGATTAACAGTTATGTTATCCCACGATGTGCATGCCGATGATCACGTGCAGAAACCAGTCAAGCATCTTTCCAAATGATATACAGTTGTGTCCGTTGACTTGTTGAAAATGGAAGGCGTACGCCTTTTGAGGGCATTTTACGTGGAAATGTTCACAAAAAGGCGGAAGTCCCGCTCTCCCCTCAAATAGGAAGTGGCGACGCCATAGTATTATCTTTGCAGTGCACTCTTAAAAATGAACTTCACCGCATAGCACGCTACAAGCCAACCATCATCTCGAATGATATCGTTACCTGCCCTGATTTGTTGAAAACGGGGGGCGTACGTCATTTTTGTGACAATTATGAACAACATAAGTGTCAAAAAAAGGCGTACGCCCCCGTTTTCAACAAATCAGGGCAGATAACGATATGATTCGAGATGATGGTTGGCTAGGAGCGTGCTATGCGGTGAAGTTCATTTTTAAGAGTGTGCACTCTTATAAAAAAAAGGGTGGAGTAGTCACACCTTTAGGATGTAATAGTTGCCGCATATGTCATGCCTTAAAAGGTCACTGCAGAGTTCTACCTGCTACCTCACTCTCTGTCACGAATGATAGGCTTACTGCTTCTGACTCAATGAACGAGGGGGGGGGGGGGCGTACGCCTTTTTGTAGCAATTTGGCTATATGATAATTGCTTTTACCACCCTTTTACACCCTTTATCAGTCGCTAGGTCGTATCTATAGAAGTTACCACACTTCCACAACCTTGTTTTCTTAGAGTGTGTGGTTGTTCCACGAGCGTGTCATGCGGTAGGGCTATGTCTTCACACCACCTCCAACACGATCTGTGAGGGTGTACCTGTATAAAATTCGTAATGTTTATGATACGTATTTCTATCTATTTACGATCTCTGCAAAAACGTGCAAATCTGTAAGAAAGAGATACATAGCAGATTTATATGTATTCAACTCAACTCAAGATACGTAGCAATCTGTGAACAATCGGCAGAAATGTGAACGTCCTTGTGGTGAGACCAGATACCGCCGGTGAAGGCACCCTCACAGAGGTTCAAAGACGGGACAAAACAGACGGAAAGAGAGGCGCAAGAAGCCATCATCTTCCAATTCGACTCTCTCTCTCTCTCTCTCTCTCTCTCTCTCTCTCTCTCTAGCGCTCAAGAGAAACAGAGGCCCACCCGACACAAAAGCGTGCAACAAAGAACCAAAGCAAACTTTGGAGGCTTGGTCTCAAAACCCTGCGCAGGGGCGGCGAAGAGGAGCCGAGAGCCGGCTAGTTAGCTTTCACAGATAAAGAACCCTGGGCTTAGCACTGTTGCCAGACCGTCCCTCGAGACCGCCACACTCGCGCACGAAAAGGAGAAAAAGTTCGCCTCGGAAACACAATACGGGGAAACAACACTCCAAAAAAAGAAGGAAGTCTTTACTGTCTCATCGATTTCTCTTCGGAATTTCATCCCAGTTTCCCTTCTTTTTTTTTTTGTTTCCTTTTTTTTTATGTACGTCGTTGTTCTCGCAAGTTCTTTTTTGTTCTCAGAGTGCGTTGTTTCGCCAAGTATAGAACGTTTTATTCTTTACTTTTTTGTTCCTCTTCGTCTCGTTCGCCGGTATATAGCCTATATGTCCCTTCCACTCCTCCACTTGATCCAACCCCTCCCCTCCCAGTTTCATTTTTTTCCCTCTCCTCGCGTTCGCTGGGAGGTTCTAGCTTTCGGTTCTCTTCCCCTTTATTTTTTTCTTCTTTTTTTTGTTAGTTTTATTTTTTGTGATATCAGGGGACTTTTTATAGGACCTGCGCGAAGCGAAATGCTGGCGATTCCTGCATCGTTTCGACAAGTAATGGTTGCATATATTTGCAGTAAACATTTCTTTGATGGTGTGTCTCCCCCCCCCCCCCCACACACACACACACACTCTGCTGGGACATGTATGCTTCGTGGATTCCTGTAGCGAGAACCATCCGTTCAACATTCACTTCGTCTGGTTTGATTTCCCAACACACGAAACAACAACAGATGTACTTGGTTTGTTTTGGGTTGTTTGTAGGTTGTTGTTTTGTTTTGGGAGTAGCAGAACTAGTCAGGAGACAAGTTCAATTTCTCCCTGGTTTTCTTTTAAATAATCAATCAATCAATCACGAAACAACAACTCTACAGGGTTATAGAGCCACTATATTCACTTCTTCCTTCACATCATTCGCTTCAGATTGCTCTGGCCCAGTTCATTCGGTTATTCGGGACAATCTATACTGTCGACGTGTGACATTTTAGATAATTTACTGGAACGATTTGAATCGCAATAAGATATGTTACCTCGCTTCCGATATGCTTGATAGATTCTGCATGTGTAACCTTACACTCTTAAAAATGAACTTCACCGCATTGCACGCTCCTAGCCAACCATTATCTCGAATGATATCGTTATCTGCCCTGATTTGTTGAAAACGGGAGGCGTCCGCCTTTTCTGTGACAATTATGAGCAGCATAAGTGTCACAGAAAAGGCGCGCGCCTCCCGTTTTCAACAAATCAGGGCAGATAACGATATCACTCGAGATAATGGTTGGCTAGGAGCGTGCTATGCGGCGAAGTTCATTTTTAAGAGTGTACGTTACACACACAAACACACATAAAGAGACGATGATGATGCTGAGGCTGATGCCGGCCAGCAGGCTGGGCACAGTTTGAACTTGAAATGGGGCTTTACTGGGCCCACACTCTTAGAAAAAAACGAGTGTAGCAATTACACCTTTTAGGAGGTAATAGTTGCCGCACATGTTGTGTCTAAAAGGTTGCGAAGTTCTACCTGCTACCTACGAAGGATAGGGGGCTTAATCGCTTCATTGTCGTTACGGTCGTTACAACCTAACGAGTGGCGGGAAATTCAAAAAGGTGGGCACGTGACACATTGCGCGTGACGTGTACCACGGCCTTCACGTATCGCGCGAAGAGCGCCGTGCACGTGTTTTATCACGTGCCCACCTTTTTAAATTTCCCGCCACTCGTTAGCTTGTAACGACGATGAAGCGATTAAGCCCCCGTGCACGTGTTTTATCACGTGCCCACCTTTTTAAATTTCCCGCCACTCGTTAGCTTGTAACGACCGTAACGACGATGAAGCGATTAAGACCTGATTCGGTGAGCGAGGGGGGCGTACGCCTTTTTGTAGCAATTTGGATATATGATAATTGCTTTTATCACCATTTTACACCCTATATCAGACGCTATGTTGACCTAGATGGTAACTATATAAAAGTTACCACCTTTTCACACCCTTTCTTCTTAGAGTGATACTTTCCGTTAACCTTCAGTATACTGAAAAATAAAGCAATTTCAGTCCTCTTAACGCGTGCCATGGCTTGTAGCATCGTAAAAACAGTCAAGATGCTCTCCCGCAACTTTGAAGAGCCGAATTTTTACGTTTATCGCTAGAACTGTCCGCAGCAGACCATGCGCCTATATAGACAATCTTGCGCACCGCGAGCAGATGAAATGCAATCAAAATTAATTCTGGAATAAGTAGGACAATAATGTCCTATAGAGTTCCTCAGAATGCTTATTTTAGCCTCGTCAAATCTGCACCCTTAGAAATGAACTCCAACACCACCCCAACCCCAAACCCAACACTGGCATTGTGTATAAGATTGCAGACGACACTTCTCTAGCTACACACTCTTAAAAATGAACTTCACCGCATAGCACGCTCCTAGCCAACCAACATCTCGAATGATATCGTTATCTGCCCTGATTTGCTGAAAACGGGAGGCGTACGCCATTTTTGTGACAATTATGAACAGCATAAGTGTCACAAAAAAGGCGTACGCCTACCGTTTTGGACAAATCAGGGCACACAGCGATACCATTCGAGTAGGTGGTTGGCTAGGAGCGTGCTATGCGGTGAAGTTCATTTTTAAGAGTGTGTAGCTAGAGAAGTGTCGTCTGCAATCTTATACACAATGCCAGTGTTGCCAAGCTCTCACCTCGAGATACAGTTCCGATCATGGATCGAGGATGAAATCGCAGTAAAAACAAAAAGTCAGTCCGTTTTCACGACGGCGTAAATAAAAGGTGAGAGCGGGCTTGTATCACATGGTGTGTGCAGAGATGCGGACAAACTGGATGATATAAACACAACAAGCTTGTCCGCTGAGCTTGGAGAACGCTAATACATCGCGTCGTCTTTATAGGTTTTTATAGGCTTAAAAAAAAAAGAAAAAAGAAGAGGTATGATTTTGTGATTTAGGTACCACCGCTTCGCTGTGGAGCAATAAAGTGATCCTTTTGCGACGTCTCACAGGGGCTAATTTTGTATTGTTTTTTTGGTTTTAAGGCTGCTCTGAGAGGCACAGTTCTGAAATTACCTGCGATTTATATTCGCCGATAATTGCAGGGTAAACCATGTACACGCCAGAAAAATCACCAAAAAACGCCGATTTTATGCAAATAAATAAACGCTGAAAACTATACGTCGAATCGGCCCTAAAATAAAAAAAGAGAGCGCGGAACCCGAAGTATATACTGTACTGCAAATCGTGACAGCAATTCCCAGTAAAAACAAAACGAAAAGCTACTGTAGGTTATTAGACAGTTCTCGTAGGTCGGAAGTTGTTCGCGATAACCAACTCATTGCAGTTCCTTTGAAACGACTGATTCGACAGCTTGATTTCCTGATAACGGCTGATTTCTTTTCTACGGAACTTTCTCTCTCTTTTTTTTTTAAGTGGCGGACGTGGAGCCTAAAGATCTCTAACGAAGTATTGTCCATTGCCAACTCAGCCACTATAGACAAAGATCGATTCCCAGAGTGACCCTTTCATATCTCCCTCGCAAGTCCCGATATAGAAAAAAAAAGAAAAACGCCGAAACGGAGCAACCTAGGATCCGACCCACACGGTCTCCGGTATACTCAAACTACCGTTTAGTCCGAGCTCATCTCTCTGCACGAAGGTATATATGGTCCGTACCCCGCCTTGCTCGAGATTGATGACGATACGGAACCGTTTTCCCAAACCTTCGACGGGGAGTACTCCCACGTAAAGAGCAAGAGGAGGAAACGCTTTTGAAAAATAACGCGTCGCTTCCACCCCCCCTCCCTCCCTTGTTCCTTATAGTTTTCCCGAGATTTTTCCCGAACTCGGGCAGCGAGCCATTTATCGGTATACTTCGCCCGCTACGGAGTTTCAAGTTGCCCGAGTAAAGGACCTGCAGATGATGTCGACGACAATGATTCTGCTGCTTTCTGCGCAAAACGAAAGTAGAGATATACAAAAGTTTTGGAACGGGGTTGGGGGGTGGAAGTACTTGATACAGGGAGAAGAAAAATGATGCTGGATGAATTGATTAGAAGGGCGGAGGTTGTGGGAAGTGGGGGTGGGGGGGGAGGATTGCCGTGTAAGATTATGTAGGCACGCAGGCCGTTTGTTTTCCTCAAATGAGGTAATCAAGGGGGGAGGGGATCAGAACGTTCATTGTCTGGTAATTCAACAGCTTGCATGCTAACTGGGGGTATATATACGCGCGGATCCCTGTTTCAGTACCACTGCGCGATGTAGCGCAAGTATTTAGGAAGTTATTCGCCTGCCGGTTTGGCGTCATCCCGCTAGAGGAGAACTGCACTCTTAAAAATGAACTTCACCGCATAGCACGCTCCTAGCCAACCATCATCTCGAATGATATCGTTGTCTGCCCTGATTTGTTAAAAACGGGAGGCGTACGCATCTTTTGTGACACTTACGCTGTTCACAAGTGTCACAGAAAAGGCGTTCGCCTCCCGTTTCCAACAAATCAGGGCAGATAGCGATATCATTCGAGATTATGGTTGGCTAGGAGCGTGCTATGCGGTGAAGTTCATTTTTAAGAGTGTGGGCGTCGTGGGCCGACTTCGTAGGGAACCGTGCCGACATTTGTCTCGGGGTGTGAAAAGGAAACCCGGAGAAAAACATCGAGACAGACATAGCCGTGGACGGGATTCTGTACTCTAAGAACCGAACTGCACCGCATGAAACGCTCGAAAACAACCGAAATACCGGCGGCTTTCGTCTTGAGTCATTTCCCACAACATTTCCTCACGGATTTGCTGGATTGTCTTTATTCCTGTACGCCATATATACAGAATGGTATCGCTCTCTTATCGCTCGCTGGCGAAACTGGGAGGTGTATTCCCTTTTGGGACACTTCCCACGCACGTATAGGACTTCTAGGCAGGCATACCGCTCGTCTACTCAACGCCCCCCCCCCTCCCCCTCTATAGGACTTCTAATTTTCGGTATTTGCCGGAAACTGCCGATTGCCGTCCGTCGGCATCCTCTTCGTGCGTTCGGCGGAAAGGAGTAACCGCCGATAACCGCCGCGGGAAGGATCAGCACTCCCCAACGGGGGACCCCTTGGAAGGTCCAGCGGGCGAGCGTGCACTCTTAAAAATGAACTTCACCGCATAGCACGCTCCTAGCCAACCATAATCTCGAATGATATCGTTATCTGCCCTGATCTGGGAGGCGTACGCCTTTTTTGTGACACTTATGCTGTTCATAATTGTCACAAAAAAGGCGTACATCTCCCGTTTTCAACAAATCAGGGCAGATAACGATATCATTCGAGATTATGGTTGGCTAGGAGCGTGCTATGCGGTGAAGTTCATTTTTAAGAGTGTGGGCGTCGTGGGCCGACTTCGTAGGGAACCGTGCCGACATTTGTCTCGGGGTGTGAAAAGGAAACCCGGAGAAAAACATCGAGACAGACATAGCCGTGGACGGGATTCTGTACTCTAAGAACCGAACTGCACCGCATGAAACGCTCGAAAACAACCGAAATACCGGCGGCTTTCGTCTTGAGTCATTTCCCACAACATTTCCTCACGGATTTGCTGGATTGTCTTTATTCCTGTACGCCATATATACAGAATGGTATCGCTCTCTTATCGCTCGCTGGCGAAACTGGGAGGTGTATTCCCTTTTGGGACACTTCCCACGCACGTATAGGACTTCTAGGCAGGCATACCGCTCGTCTACTCAACGCCCCCCCCCTCCCCCTCTATAGGACTTCTAATTTTCGGTATTTGCCGGAAACTGCCGATTGCCGTCCGTCGGCATCCTCTTCGTGCGTTCGGCGGAAAGGAGTAACCGCCGATAACCGCCGCGGGAAGGATCAGCACTCCCCAACGGGGGACCCCTTGGAAGGTCCAGCGGGCGAGCGTGCACTCTTAAAAATGAACTTCACCGCATAGCACGCTCCTAGCCAACCATAATCTCGAATGATATCGTTATCTGCCCTGATCTGGGAGGCGTACGCCTTTTTTGTGACACTTATGCTGTTCATAATTGTCACAAAAAAGGCGTACATCTCCCGTTTTCAACAAATCAGGGCAGATAACGATATCATTCGAGATTATGGTTGGCTAGGAGCGTGCTATGCGGTGAAGTTCATTTTTAAGAGTGTGGGCGTCGTGGGCCGACTTCGTAGGGAACCGTGCCGACATTTGTCTCGGGGTGTGAAAAGGAAACCCGGAGAAAAACATCGAGACAGACATAGCCGTGGACGGGATTCTGTACTCTAAGAACCGAACTGCACCGCATGAAACGCTCGAAAACAACCGAAATACCGGCGGCTTTCGTCTTGAGTCATTTCCCACAACATTTCCTCACGGATTTGCTGGATTGTCTTTATTCCTGTACGCCATATATACAGAATGGTATCGCTCTCTTATCGCTCGCTGGCGAAACTGGGAGGTGTATTCCCTTTTGGGACACTTCCCACGCACGTATAGGACTTCTAGGCAGGCATACCGCTCGTCTACTCAACGCCCCCCCCCTCCCCCTCTATAGGACTTCTAATTTTCGGTATTTGCCGGAAACTGCCGATTGCCGTCCGTCGGCATCCTCTTCGTGCGTTCGGCGGAAAGGAGTAACCGCCGATAACCGCCGCGGGAAGGATCAGCACTCCCCAACGGGGGACCCCTTGGAAGGTCCAGCGGGCGAGCGTGCACTCTTAAAAATGAACTTCACCGCATAGCACGCTCCTAGCCAACCATAATCTCGAATGATATCGTTATCTGCCCTGATCTGGGAGGCGTACGCCTTTTTTGTGACACTTATGCTGTTCATAATTGTCACAAAAAAGGCGTACATCTCCCGTTTTCAACAAATCAGGGCAGATAACGATATCATTCGAGATTATGGTTGGCTAGGAGCGTGCTATGCGGTGAAGTTCATTTTTAAAAGTGTGGCGCTCGACAACGCAAAAAAAAAGGAAAAGAAGAAAAGAAAGAACAAAAAAAGAGTGGGCCGGTACGAGCCGGGCCAAACTTTACTCCGTGTAAGTGTTAGATTATTCTACGATCTCTCGTGATCATTCTAAACGAAACGACGATAATGAAACAGGGGGCAGCCCTCGTGGAGGCGTCTTGATGGACTTTCGGTCTTGAAGTGATGTCTCAGGGGGGGGGGGGGGGGGGGGGGGGAATGGTCCAGGAGGACGCCGTGCCCAGATTTTGATGCAAAGACGGCGGTCCTTGTGTATTGTGTGTATGAGCGCGTCATATCGCACAACATACGCGACAGCATTCCTAAATACACTCCTATGGGACATTATTCGCGACAAGTGGGACTTTGTAAAGTGGAGAAGCCTTCCAGTGACGCTGTACATTTCCATTTCTAGAGGCCGCGTTGGGGGGGGGGGAGGGGGCAGCGCTTTCGGGACAAGGCAAGAATGTTGCGTACCATCAGGAAGTCGGAGCTATAGAAAAATATGTGGCAAAAAATGTGCTATGTCATGCGAGTCCCTCAATACGTGCATGACAATCCGCAATAACAAACTCAAGTTCTATATGTGAGACAATTGAGGTTCTGAGGCTGGAACACATAGAAAGGGACAAATACATACAAAGCCTCAAGTGCCTAAGAAATTAATGATGAAAGATGGGAGTCATTGAAAAGGTTAGCCAGCTGTAGGATTCGAACCCACATCTTCTGGATTACCGGTCCAGGGCTCTACCAATTGAGCTAAGCTAACACTTTTCTTTCTTTCTTTTTTTTTTCCACTCCTACATTTTTCTTACTCGTACACACATTCATACGACGGGATCGACGTAAGCGGCATCTGTTGAGCTACAGCTGGCTAATCCTTTCAGCGACTTCCATATCTGTCATAATTACTTTCTATATGTGCTTTGTCGTGCTTATTACATTATGAATATACGCGAACCAATCCATAATTCCATTACTGTACCTCTAAGCTTCTCGACTATTTTAGCTGTGTCTGACATAATCGAAATGTTTTCTCCGTAAACCACCGTTCACGAGTCCCCCCCCCCCCCCCTTTTTTTTTAAATGGTAATCTTAATCAGGGTAGCAACTCCTTGAGAGCAGATACGAAGACAGAGCTAAAGGGCCAACACGGAACGACTCAAGAGCTGGCATTCTTTTCTCGCGGAATTTCGAGGCTTATATTCGCGAAAATCCACAAACCTATATATACGTACATAGAGAGGCGAAGCCATTCCTGCACTTTGGCCGCGATCGCCAGACTACGACCTTCTTCGTAATGGTAGCAGCTTTCATCACCGTGCGCTGCTGGCTGGCTGGACACGACATCATCTGTCAGTGGCCATCTCGGACGCAGTGGCATCACAGGAAATGAGGCAGCAGATGGCTGCTGCTCTCTCTGCACATCACAGTGAAGTGTATTCCAGCATATCGCTTACTCAGTGCCGACGTCTATACGTGAACGTCTCCCTTATACGGCAGTCTGGTGCAGCGGGGATTGCTTAGGTACCGCCTGCACTCTTAAAAATGAACTTCACCACATAGCACGCTCCTAGCCAACCATCATCCCGGGTGATGTCGTTCCCTTCCTTGATTTGTTGAAAACGGTAGGCGTACGTCTTTTTGTGACACTTATGCAGAAATGTTAATTGTCACAAAAAGGCGTACGCCTCCCGTTTTCCACAAATCATGTGAGAGAACGATGTCACTCGGGATGATGGTTGGCTTGGAGCGTGCTATGTCGTGAAGTTCATTTTTAAGAGTGTGGTCTATACCGGGGGTTTCAGTTAAATCCCCGGGCTAAATAATTCGCGAACGGGTACACCAACCAAATATTTTTTTTTCACAAGTACACTCTCAAAAATGAACTTCACCGCATAGCACGCTCCTAACCAACCATCAGCGCAAATGATATCGTTATCTGCTCTGATTTGTTGAAAACGGGAGGCGTACATCTTTTTTGTGACGATTATGAACAGCATAAGTGTCACAAAAAAGGCGTACGCCTCCCGTTTTCAACAAATCAGAGCAGATAACGATATCATTCGAGATGATGGTTGGCTAGGAGCGTGCTATGCGGTGAAGTTCATTTTTAAGAGTGTACGTTCCGCTCTCCTTCTCGAATCAGAGGTGATATAACGGCATCCTTTTGCACCGCGGTTGGCCTTGGGTGTGTGCTACGGTGGTGAAGTTCCTCATTCTTATAGAGGTGTGGTTCCGCTCCGTCTTCCGCTCGAAAGAGTTTCGCGACTTCGATGCCAGCGGCAGCTGGTCAATATGAAGAAATGTTACACATGTACTGTCCCGTTGACGGTGCCATTGATTGAGATGTTACCAAGGGGACGATCAACTACACGGGGAGCGTAATTCGCTGAAGCGTTTATCAACGGAAACGTGGGGGGAAAGGCAGGAACATGTCGGACACAGGTTGTCGGACGGAAGAAGGGAGACCCGGTTACAAATGGCCGGCCAACAATTAAGCGTCATCAATAGCCACACAGCGACAGGGGCAGCAACCCAGACGACACCATTCATCAAAGTCTCTGCCTCCTGTATTGCTTTCAAAGAGACCAGGAACAGCTATGCCGCGCGTGCGGGTGAATATAAATTGAATTGCGCAAGAAAATATGGCACGCTCACAACGTCGTGTCTCATGTGCGTGGTGCCAGATTAACCGTGTATTCACGCCAGCGCCATTCCCCAGAATGCTACAGCGGAATATGCGAAAAACGTCATAGCTTTCTGCGGTCACGTGATCGCGAACGCTCAACGTCGTGTCTTCACGTACACTGCTAACCGTGGGGAACACCAGGTTGGTCAAGCCAGACGCGTCACTTCCATCGTTCGCCGCAAGGACGGTCAGGGTGTGTTGTTTTCTGAGTCAAGCGAAAAATCGCTCAGGTATGGCAGTTTCCTTTTTTTTTTTTTCGTCGAGAAAACGCCGTGTACCTTCACCTGCGTCGCAGACGTAGCTCTTGTGCATTCATAACAACAACTCTTGCCAAACGTTGAAAAAAACAAAACGAAAAAAAAAAACATCAAGCTCGTTTCCTTTCTTTCCCTTCACAGCCCGATCGAGCAAGCTATCGTACACCTTATATCCGTGACTTTCCGTGTCCCACAAACTCTTGGCTCTCGACGATTCTGCTATACATATGCCCCAACTCCACCTGTGTTGCAGCACGTATGACTTCAGCCATTATAACCAGGGACGCATCCATAACCAGGCGCACATTTCGAATCACGTATCGGCTCTCCACTCTCATCTCCCGTAATTGCGCCGCCTCGAAAATTACTTCTCCGCATCGCATCAGAGGACTCTATTAATGTGATGGAACGCATCACTGTATACAAGTCTCGCATACGTAAGATGGCTTCGCGCACGGACGCCACCAATAGGCATGTACACGACCTCCCCCCACACCAACCAATCAGCGGGGCGGAGAATTTCGCCAAGCCGTGTTTACGGTGTTCCACTGCACGCGGTGAATATGGCGACTTTGAGGCGCAATTAGCGAGCAATCAAATTATGGAGCGCTGCATTAATAATGCGCTGAGGTGAGAATGGACCAGATATGGCCCGCGTTGCGCGCAGCGTCGATAAATCAGACGGGAGGCGTCCACGATCTTTTAATTGCGGACGTAAATTTTTGAAAGTCTTATACCGCTGATGCCCTCGAGGGTATAATTGTTATAGGTATACGTCAGGTGGGCTGTACAGCGGAACTAAACGTCGCTTCACCACGCGAGACAATTTCGAGATTGCTCCGCTATATATATGCGCACAGGGTTTGGAATGCACTAGAAGAGGCCGGAGGGAAGGTATCGCTGCAGTTGGTATTCATCGCTCTCGAAGTTTGAGGCTAAAAACAGAGCTTCGTAACTGCGGTGTGTAGTTGGCATTGAGCGACAGGAGAAGCTCGCGCTGCGTATTTCTATATAGCGTAGTAGCTCGATAGGCATTGCAGAGCACGTCGTGCTTGATGCTAATTGTGATTAAGGAATAAGTCGTCTCTTTGTACAAGAGAGGAACTGATGTTCTGAGGCTGGAACAAACATAGAAGGGACAGATACAAACAAAGCCTCAAATTGCCTAAGAAATCAACGATGAAGATGAAAGTCACTGAAAAGGTTAGCCAAAGGTTCCTCTCTTGTTCAACAGGTGCCGCTTGCGTCGATTTCCGTCGTATGAATGTGTGTATGAGTGAGCAAAAAATGTGAGAGTGAAAGGAGGGTGAGTGAGAGTGAGTGGCTGGTTTGTCGTCCCTTCAGATGACGCACCCCGAAAGTCGCTGGAGAGGCGTGTTAGCTTAGCTCAATTGGTAGAGCCCTGGACCGGCAATCCAGAAGATGTGGGTTCGATCCCTACAGCTGGCTAACCTTTCCAGTGACTTTCATCTTCATCGTCTCTTTGTGTTTGAGTGACGATGTGACGATATTGTGCCAACATGGTGTGCTGCTTGGGCAGATGTTGGCCCCACTCAGGGTAAGACCACAGTGTGGTCGTTTTTAGTTTCTTCCCATACGCGAAAGAGATTCAGTTGTATGTTGAAGCGCCTATAGATGGCATCGGATACGCTAGAGCGCCAGCGAAGATGTTTGGGTTTAATGTTGAAGGTTGGGAACATTGAACGGAAGAAGGTGAGAGTTGCGACTTGCATCGGCGGGACGCGGTATGGCGAGGTGTCCGCGCTTTTAGCCCTGAACGTTGAAATGGAACGTGAAACGCAAGTATATTAAAGGGTGTTTAACTCAGTATGTGCGTGTGTGTGTGAAGAACGTCTACATCAGCGACTTCAGAACAAGTATGTAATAGGACATTGTTAATAGCTGTTAAGATGATGTCTCCTCCTTTATAACCTCGAGAAAATATCCATGTCAACATTGCGGTTCGAGGAGAGGTCGGGACATTTCGCGACCGTTAACATCAGTAAAGAGCGACGCAAGAGGGTGTTACGCCTGTCTTTCTCAAGAAATTAGGAGAAAGTGGTATTGTTCGGAATGGGCGATATGGGTAAGGGCGCGTTATGCAGTGAAGTCTTGTTTGCAGAGCGCACATCTGGTTTAAACTTATAGTACTATAGTTAGTATAGTGTATGTATATCTACATTGGACAGAAAGTTGCATTGCTCTTCGAACATAAAAGTATGATCGTAATATTCGGTCGTATTCGGACGCCAATGTGGTTTGACAAAATATCACGTGATGGCTTCCCTCGTAGCAAAAAGAAAACGTGTTCGCATGCAAAGTAACTTCTCGCGAGCTTCGCTCGCATTACGCCGAGCTTTCAAACCGAGTGAGGCAGGCGTGACACTGTACTGTACTGTCGCAGTAGCTGAGGCCAATTAAACACGAAAGGACAAGCGTAGGACATGAGTCTCATACAAGTGACAGATACGTCGGTATATCCTTCGTAGGATATCTTAGGCTCTTTTACTCTGTCGTACGAAAAACACACACGGCAAAAGTTCATCCATCACGTGAAAGACAGCATAGACAAAAACGTCGATGTGGCATCTCGCCGCCTCAAAAGTTCTACCCGCAGACACAAACACGTTTTGGACCTATAAAAGTTTCGTTCTTGTACATACCACATAGTATGTCAGCAATAAAAAAAAAAGAGAGAGAGAGAGAGAGAGAGAGAAAAGGGGAAACGCAGGATGAACGCACGCGCATACTTTTCCACGCGGCAAAACCAGCCGTCACGCTTCTGGTCGAAGCGAGCGCGTGCGCCATTTCTTCAGTCACGCGTACAGACGCGTAAAATCGTCCTCAGCTAAAAAAAAAAAAAGGAAGAAAGAAAGAGACATGCCGGTTCAAATTAGGGGAGTTGAAAGAGCACAGAAATTCAAGATGGCGCACTCGAAAATCCGTCACTTCCGCCCGGCTGCTTCGCTGCCTTGCCACGCCGGGTCGCTCGAATGAAACGCGTGCGCGCGTTCATTGTGCAATGTACGCGCTGCAGAATATGTTCGACTGTCGGGATGGGGGCACGTGACATGGGGGTCAGTGGCGCAGGAGCGGCGTGTCGAATCGGAAAGTTTTCCGATTTGGTTCAGGTCCGCACATTTTTGGTTCGGTTCGGGTTCAGCCTCGGAACAGAAAGTTTGAAAGTAACGGTTTGAACCGGCTTACGGGTACATACCGGTTTACTACACATACGAAAGAAAGAAAAATGCAGTCACCAGGGACAGAAAAGAATTACAAGGTGTGTATTGACAGAATCACACTGCAAATACTAAAACCTTGTTCAGGATTCCGTATAGTCTGCGTAGAGCTGCTCGTAATTAGCACCATCACTCCTGATTTGTGATGCGGCGCACACCTTTTCGTGGCACCTAACATAACTGCGTAAGTGTCATAAAAAGGCGTACGCCTACCGTTTTCAACAAATCAGGACAGAGAACCGTGTTATTTATACGCTGTTAAAACAGAACTTGACCACGACCACATAGCACGCCCTTAGCCAACCACCATACCGAATGATATCATTCTGTGTCATGATTTGTTCAAAACAGAGGGAGGAGCCTATCTGGGACAAGCATAATGTATCCCAGATAGGCGCCTCCTCCCATTTTCAGCAAATATAAGGACACAGAATGATATCATTCGGAATGGCGGTTGGCTAGGAGCGTGCTATGTGGTGAAGTTCTGTTTTAACAATGCAGGATAATGGCTTGCTAGGAGCATGTTATGCTGGGAAGCCCCGTTCTTACAGTGTATGGCGAGTTGAGTCGTGCCGCACATTTATAAGGGTACTTGTGTTTTATTTTTCTCTATCTAATCCAATCCAATCCAATATAGTTTTTATGAGGGCACATTGGGTGCTTTTTACGAACCACGAACCACTATTTCACGCGTGCGATTAAAAGGGTATCGCTTCCTTGGCACGCCTCGCGCACTACACAACGTAAAGCGCCCACGCCGTCTGGCGGCTTCCAAATTCATTCACGCAACTATCAACTATTCATCCTTGCAGAACTTCCAATGCCACATATTTCTGAGCTGACAGTAAAAGAGAAGAAGGGACGTACGTATAACACATCCACCCAACCAGCTCTGTCCATTGATCATCGCCAACAGACCCATATCTCACGATCGTACAGACGCACGCACAGACACTGCACCGGCATACAAAACGGAGCGTCTAAAAACCGCAAGCAGCAGAGTTCCGCCCGTGAATCACCGCGCGTCTCTCTTTTCTCCCCCCCTGGCGGCGGCACGGGGAACTTTGTGGTCGTCTGCGTCAATCTAGCGGAACACCTTATAGGCCGCCTCTATCCACCAGAGCTGTATATGTACTCGATGACGACGCACTCTGTATGAGGGGAGAGGATCGAAATAGAGAGCAACCTGCGCGTGTCGCGGCACGATAAGGACACTTTTTTGCCAGTCATCACAAGCGACAGGGGGTCCGCCATATTTTGCTGTCTCGAGTTTCCTGCGCCCCTGCTACATTTCTGCGGCCGTGCAACAGTACTATACGCCGTGAGAAAGGGGAAAAAATAAAATAAAAAGTAAACAAGGTGTGTGCGTCCGAGCGCGTTTTGCGGCGCGGGAAATGTGGAAGGTAGTTTGCTCCAGCGGTTTTCAGATTTATACTGCACAGCAGAGACGCTTTAACGTTGAAAGTATAGAGGGACAGAATGTGGTTCTCGTGGCGCGCGAGAGCTTCGCGCTGATTGCTGTGGTGCGCCCCGTATAGCGCTGCGACTGTTTTCGACGAGAACTTGTGGTGTGGCGCTGATACGGTGGGCGGTCAGTTTCGTCGCGTTGTCGACGACTTTTCGAGCGAACTCTGGTCTTCTGGGAATGTACGCGCGCAATCATTTTCTCATTGCGTTGTCGAGGTAAAATGCCAAGTGCGGGTAAAAGGAGCTTTGTAGAGACTCGCAGTCTCAATAATTTCTCCGTGTCATCGTCGAACAGCGCTGGCAACACTCCGGAAAAGAGAACTTCACCACATAACGCGCTCTAAGACAGGCGTCATTCTGAATGGTGTCGTTGCTTCACTTGATCTGTTGACATGTCTTTTGGACTTGTGTTGATTTGTTGACATGTCTTTTTGACTAGTTTCGATTTGCTGGCATGTCCTTTTGACTAGTTTCGATTTGCTGACATGTCTTTTTGACTAGTTTCGATTTGTTGACATGTCGTTTTGACTTGTGTTGATTTGTTGGCATGTCTTTTGGACTGGTTTCGATTTGTTGACATGTCTTTTCGACTAGTTTCGATTTGCTGGCATGTGTTTTTGACTAGTTTCGATTTGCTGACATGTCTTTTTGACTAGTTTCGATTTGCTGACATGTCTTTTTGACTAGTTTCGATTTGTTGACATGTCTTTTTGACTTGTGTTGATTTGTTGACATGTCTTTTTGACTTGTGTTGATATGTTGACATGTCTGGTGACGGAACTGCGTGCCGCAGGAGGCCACGCTAGGGCGTGCAACGTCACGACTATCACTGGAGGAAGGGGAGGGGGGGCGGGAATCGTACGTCCTGCACCGGGAAACACCCAGAGAGCACAGCCAGTTCCCGGATTCGAACCCGGGTCACCTCCAAGTCTCGCCGTGGAATATGCCATCCAGTAGGCGGCCACGGGAGCTGGCACATCCTATAAGCAGAGCGCAAGAGAGAACAAGGAGCGGGAGGGGACGGCAGTATCGGCTCGCCGTTGCTGGCCACGCAGAAGTGGGCGTCGTCACGACTATAGCCAAAGAAGAAGAAAAAATAACAAAGAAAGAAAGGCGGATGGAGGATAGAAGATGAAGAGCGGAGATGGCGGAGAGGGTGCATGAGTTCGTCGGGAAGAGCAAAGTGTTAGATGGGTCGTTGAGCAAGACCTGCCTTCTGCAGAAAGAGAATAAGGTTTCTTGCCAGAGAGAACAATGAACACGTACTGCTCAGCTGTGTGAGCGAATCACCGCGCAAGTCATCAAGTGCTACAGAGTGCATTGGGTATACATAGACAGGTGAACGGTCCTCTTGACATCGAGAAAAATATACTTGGCGACTGGTCAGCCGTCTGTCGGCAAGCTGTGTTCCGCTGTGGTGATCTCCCTCCTCAGGACTCTGGTGGAACACACGTCCTTTCCGAAGTGGTGGCACTATACACTCCGCCACCCTAAAGCTTGCTATATAGTCACCGGCGCTCTCTTTAAACCAAGAACCGAAGTATACCACGAACGGGTGCACCCTGACCAGTATTGCTAGATTCGATTAGAAGTAGAAAGAAAAAAAAAAAAGACGGAAATGTAGGTCGCACTGTTGCGAGAAGGTGTTACATGACGCTTGATGTGTGAAAGCACTGAGTAATCTAAAAGATTACTTGAGCACGTATGTCCTTGAGGCAGTTCGCCAGGGCACACAGCGCAGGTTGTCGGTGCTGCCTTGACCAGCTCTCCAGTACCTTCTCTCAGAGAACAAGGAGCAGTCAAAAACAGGGACAACGACACAAGAAGACACACAAACAGAGGCTCACAGACACTCACAGAGGTGTCTTCTTGTGCCGTTGTCCCTGTTTTTGACTGCTCCTTGTTCTCTGAGTCATTTACCAACAAGCCCATCAAGCTACTCTAGTCTACTCTAGTCTCCAGTACCTTCTCAGCACTAAAAGGTCGCGGTTGGCAAGTCTAGCGAGGGCGTTCTTCGGTGTTTGCCGACTAGAGTCGAAGCGTCGGCAGATGACCAGAGCACGTGCTCCGTGTTCTCCACGGTTCCGCAAGTTGAACAGTCCGGCGATCCAACGACACCTATCTTATGAAGGAAGTGCTGCTAACCTAATGCTAACCAGTAATGCTAACCTACAACAACGACAACAATAAATGAAGGAGAAGCGATGATGACATGGGATGTTTCCCCGTAGTAGCCACAGGACCCTACACTCTTAGAAATGAACTTTACCGCATAGCATGCTCCTAGCCAACCATCATCTCGAATGATATCGTTATCTGCCCCGATTTGTTGAAAACAGGAGGCGTACGCCTTTTTTGTGACACTTATGCTGTTCATAATTGTCACAAAAAAGGCGTACGCCTACCGTTTTCAACAAATCAGGGCAGATAACGATATCGTTCGAGATTATGGTTGGCTAGGAGCGTGCTATGTGGTGAAGGTCATTTTTAAGAGTGTATGGTGAACGCGAAGCGACGACAGGTCGTAGTTCTGTTTAGTAGCTCTTCGAGGAGTCCAGTGGCTCGCATGAAAGCAGAAACGAAGCGAAAGAGTCCGGCACTGATGCGCAGGGGAGTTCCCCGGGCCAAGTACTTTGGACAAGCTGAGTGGTCCATATGGTCAAGGAGCTCAAGTTGGCGTCGAAACACCGTTCGCACGTTGGCGTTCACACGGGTACCGGTCACAGTCCTCGATGATATGCTCACCTAAGATACGCTGAAAAGAATAGTTAAAAGGCAAACTGGTGGCGAAGATTTTCCCGTCGCTGGTCTCGCGATTTTGTTATAGATTTAGGATACAGCGCGACAGACAACGTCGTACCCCAGTCGTACATCCAAAAGAATAAACTTTTACCCAAGCACCCAGCGGGTGCCGTCGTTTCCAGAGTACCTATATAAATAAAGACAGGGCGCCCCCTACAAAGAAAAAAAAGAAAAAAATCGCGTCATGCTAAGCCAGGGCTGCGGTCGCGTAAATCGCGTGACCTTGTCATGACCTTGGCTTGGTAGGGCCTTTGGGCCCGGCGCTTCGACTCAGCGGGGGCCCGTCGCTCGTAAATCGTGGAAGGCACACGAGAAATATAGTCCCGCGGCTCCGAAAGGTGTCGTGCCGACCGTGCTCTACTGCTGCACCGGTCGGCGGCCGCACGTATATACGTACGAAGACAAGAGCAAGAAGAATGAGCCTTTCTTTCTTTCTTTCTTCCTTCCTTCGTTGTACCCATGTTTCTTCGAGCTCTGGAAGTTAGTGGTTGTTAAACATAAGGCGCGGGCTGTCCGAGGCGTGAGTTTATGTGCCGCGCACGGTAGTTAACGCGGTCGTTAAGGGGTCTACTTTATGGTTGTTTGGCTGCGGTAATGGTTATGCGTGATTTTCACGGTGAGCATTCGCCGAGATTTTTCTGGGACGATAAGGCAGTCGGGTGTGGACAGGGAGCTTTTCGAGCGTAACTATACCGTTATCGCTCTCAATTTGTGGAAAGTGCGGGGCGTACGCCTCTTGGAGACAGCGTAGCTGCATCTGCATCACAAAAGGGGTATAGTAGGATGTCATACGCGAATGTGGTTGTTGGTCGAAGTTCTGTTTTGAGAGAGCACAGAGCTGAATGGTGAAGGAAGTGTTCCAGATTTTCGACGTAGTGGTGGAGTGGAGGGTCGGATCCACCTGTCCTAAACGATAACGCAACTGAGCGGTAAGAGCGACATTGAGATCCGATTAATCAACTCAGCGTCCTGACCAGAGATATATCGTGGCATCGAGAGAGAAAGCAATGTCAAAGAAAAAAACAACAAAAAACTGGAGGTTGTGGTTGAAAAACTAAAGTATAACCAGTTACTTATCTTACTTTCGATCCAGCATTCCCGGAACAGAACCCCACCACATAACATGCTCCTAGCGAAACATAATCCCGAATAGCAACGTTCCCTACCCTGATTTGTTGAAAACGAGACGCGTACGCCTTTTTTGTGACACTTATGCTGTTCATAATTGTCACAAAAAGGCGTACGCCTCCCATTTTTCAACAAATCGGGGCAGATAACGATATCATTCGAGATTATGGTTGGCTAGGAGCGTGCGATGCGGTGAAGTTCATTTCTAAGTGTGTAGACAACCATCATCCCGAATGACAACGTTCTCGCCCCTGATTTGTTGAAAACGGGAGGCGGAGCCTATTTTGTACCATTATGCATAGTGATCACAAAATAGGCTCCGCCTCCCGTTTCCAACAAATCAGGGGCGAGAACGTTGTCATTCGGGATGATGGTTGTCTACAGACTTAGAAATGAACTTCACCGCATAGCACGCTCCTAGCCAACCATAATCTCGAATGATATCGTTATCTGCCCCGATTTGTTGAAAACGGGAGGCGTACGCCTTTTTTGTGACAATTATGAACGGCATAAGTGTCACAAAAAAGGCGTACGCCTCTCGTTTTCAACAAATCAGGGCAGATAACAATACCATTTGAGATGATGGTTGGCTAGGAGCGTGCTATGCGGTGAAGTTCATTTTTAAGAGTGTAGGAGCGTGCTATGTGGTGAAACTCATTTTTAAGAATGTGTATGTTAACTCTTACAAAACTGCGTACGCACCGCGCCTCCCACAAATCAGGATCGAGAACGGTGTCATTCTGCGCAATGGTTCTGCGCATTAAGCGTGTTATGTGGTGAAGTTCTGTTTAAATGTCGGCACAGTTCCCTTAGACGTCGGCCCAGGACGCACATTTCCCCAGGGCGTGAGTCGTGACGTTGCCCACATACGTGAGGCCGACAACGGCAAGCCCTATCACCACCACCACCACCACCACCACCTCTGTTTAAATAGTGCGCAGGCTAAAGACTGTAAGCGAACGAAAAAAAAAAGGGGGGGGGGGGAGAATGGAGATGGTGCATGGTCCAAAAACTAAAGAGGAATGAAATATTTACCGGTCATCTTTCTCTTCTCTTTATTTTGCACCCTACAGCCACGAAAGTGATCGCATAGAAGCGCCGCGTGACAACTGTGGCGATGAACTTTACTTACGTGGAGGGCGCGAAAAGAAATTTTGTTTTAGACAGCCGAATTTCCGAGAACTCCCGTCCGGTGGAGCATCCCCGTATATATGCCTTCATGTCCCAGCGGGAGTTGAGTAGTTGAAGGGCGGACACATAACCCAACATTTTCTGACGAGTTAGCGAAGAAACAACAACAACACAGTCTGGAAGCCACCATATAGGTAGCAGAAATAAAAATATGAAGGAAAATGGCCGCCTTGAAGAGAGAGACTCCGCCCGTCAAAGAAAAGTTCACGGGTTTGCCAAGGAAGCATATCTGCATCTTCTTTACAAGTTCAAATTGCTTTACGCCTTCGTAAGACAAAAAAAAAAAAAAAAAAAAAGGAAAAAGTGAAAGAGAAAAGGAAGGATGATAACGATATTTTTCTTTCCCCTGCTTCGATAAAATTCTGCTTCGCTCGCGCCGGGATGATTGACGGGTGTACTTTCTGGATAATAAATGCTCGAGTGCTTCAAGAAGATATGAGGAAAAAGGGGAAATTAGGGAGCAATTATACAGCTTTTACTCCCCTAAATTGCGCCTACTCCACATTTTAGCCCATTGACTCTGAAATTTATTCGCCACCACTGCAAACAACCATAAACACGTGTGGTTAATCATCCCATCCCAACACGTCACATCATCACATTTATGTGTGTGTGTGTGTGAGAGTTCAATGTGTCTAGGAATCACAATATTGCCACCAAGTAAACATAATCACAAGTGCCCACAATCAAAACAAGGCTTTTGATACCGGAAGCCTCATAATCTATGTAACAGAGAGAAAGAGAGAAATACATGATGACGATGATACAGAACACAGACAGAACAGAACAGAATACACGACGTAAGTGTTTACAATGAATCTTACACATATGTGTAAAACAGGACACCTGAGTAAAACTGAGAAATATCATTGAACAGTGACGTTAAATTAGTGGTTTTATGGCATACACAGGTGGCTCAAAATTAATATCGTATAGATACGGACCACCAGAAAGTGAAATTAGAAAAGCAAAAGTTAAAAATCTACACGAATATTAACGGAGAGGAACAACGACACCCATTAGACAATTAAATTATGAATGATGTTACGTAAGTGAGAGTATTCACATAACACTATAATGGAACGTGGAACTTCCCCATTACTCACTAAACATCCAAAGCTTCAGGGGCACCACCACACTTGTGTAGGAAGAGATTAGGGAGAGAGACCCTGAAAATTCCAGAACGTTATTCCAACAAAGGCTGACGACACGAGGGGCTTGACTTGGGACGCAGAACATCTGAAAGATAAGTTAACCTCTGCTGGAAAAATAATCAATTTACTGAGTAATCAATTACTCAGAAAAGTAATTGATTATTCGAAAAAGTACTTTGACAGTAAAGTAACTGATTACTCGAAAAATTACTAAAAAGTAATTGATTATAAGTAACGCAATTACTATAGCAACGCGTTACGCACAAGTCTGCTCGCGACTTAGTTACTTTGGAGACCAAATCTCGTTTCTTATTCCGTCATTGCCGTCGAAACAGAAAGAGAGAGACACAAAAATGGCGGAGAAGATCGTGAGAAACGCTATGATCCCGTATACACAGAATATTCTTCCACGCGTACTGCTGGGACAGATGCCTCTGCAGCACGCAGACTGAGGAGCCGATTGCTGCGGAGAAGACGCGTGCGTTTAGAGCTGCGGGGCTCGCCGCGAGCGCCGCGCGGCCAGATGAAAAATTAAGTTTTCCCCGAACGCTCCTGCGGGAAATAAATTTGCCGCCTGTGCCAGACAGCGGAGGCAGCACCAGATAGATAGATGGCGAGGCGGCAGCAGCAGTAGCACCACCGGTCCCACCGCTGCCGCAGGTCAGTGCTGGAGCCGCTGCAACGCTGCACGTATATATATACATACCAACGGTATAGCAACCACACTTTTGTAGAGATGCAAGAATGTCGTGTCCAACCTATAAGAACGGTATCTCGGGTGCTGAAAGAGAACTTGATAACTATAACGCAATGCACTTTTTTTAAGAGGGCGGCTTTACATAATGACCGGCTCCAGTTCGGCGATGTCACATTTCCCCCGAAAACCGCTAATTAAAAAGTTAATTAATGAATTTTAGGTAATTAGTCACCTAGTAACATGTACTATACTCTGGTCGACAAGATGTCTGCCTGGCCATATAGCCAACCTGAAAAAAGAAAGAAAAAGAAGCATCTATGCGCCAGTATTTTTCTAAAAGATCTAATCTGACAAAAAAACACACGTTGTATGGATTATTAGTTGAACTCAGTCTGTAAATAACTGTGATGGCATGTCTGTTTGAAAGACTCGCGAAAACAAAAAGACGCCGACAACGGCATGCTCTTCGTAAATGTGAACTAAGAAAAACGCAGAGAAATACGCGGGTACACGTGAGATAAGATAACTAGACTATGCGTTCTATAAAAAAATTGATGAGGACGATCAATGAAATTTATGCGGTAGATAAGCGTTAGGTAGATACCGAGAGGTGCGGTTCGGGAGTTTTAGAGCGAGCTTTCGCGTAGAATTTCAATTACACATCCAATCCAATTCCAATCCAATCCAGTCCAATCCAATCCAATCCAATCCAATCCAATCCAATCCAATACGATGTCGGAGCCTCAGACAGAGAGAGTCGTCGACGGTCACTTTTTTGCGACATGGGGGGGGGGGGGGGGGGGGTCCTAATGCTAAAGTATTAAAAGGCAAAATGCAAAATACATATTACTGGATAGGACTTGGTTTAAGAGATTAATTAAAATCCAGCTAAACCATACTCCAACCGAATAGAGATGCCTCTTAACACAACATTTAAGCCCCACTAACGCCCTCCTCCCGTTCGTCAACTGCCATATTTGGGAAAGAAAGGATTTGCTCACTGTATGTGGCCACCTGCTCTCCTTCCCACAGTCCTATTGAACTTTCATCAATTTTCCTGTCACGCTACACCGTCGCCTCCTTCACGCAAAGAAAGGCAGCAGCCGTCCACAGGAAGGAATATTCAGTTTACCGTCACGCGAATGAATATCCTCCTCGCGCCATGTACCTTATGTCTCCTGTGTCCGTAGTGCAACAATCTTCCACGTGTTCGTTGCACGTATCTGTAACAATCTGGATACCTCACAGGGTGGTCAGGCTTGGTTTATCGTATACGTCTTGTCCGCCATATGGTCCTGCAGAGCCCTTGGGTGCTTCATTAGTCGAGGTTGGGTACAATAGGAAAGTGACCCACACTCTCAAAAATGAACTTCACCACATAGCATGCTCCTAGCCAACCATCATCTCGAATGATATCGTTATCAGCCCTGATTTGTTGAAAACTGGGGGCGTACGCCAAAAATGTGACAATTATGAACAACATAAGTGTAACAAAAAAAGGCGTACGCCCCCAGTTTTCAACAAATCAGGGCTGAAAACGATATCATTCGAGATGATGGTTGGCTAGGAGCACCAGGGAGGTACCCGGGTTCGAATCCCGGTGCCGGCTGTGCTGTCTGGGGTTTTTTCTGGGTTTTCCTCAGACGCTTTCAGACATATGTCGGCGCAGTTCCCCTAGAAGACGGCCCAGGACGCACATTTCCCCAGGGCGTCAGTCGTGACGTTGCCCACATACGTGAGGCCGACAACGGCAAGCCCTTTCACCATCACCACCACCACCATCATTTTTAAGAGTGCATAGCAAAGTGCTCCTTTAATTTAAGGAAGTGTCGCCTATAGACTTCCATGTGCTGTGCACAGCTCTTTTTGTTTTCATCCGTCAAGACCCGCCACGCGCTCACCTTGCTATAAACATGCGGTAGCTGTATTACGTAGTTTCAACCCTCTGGAGAAATCGGGTAACCCAACGTCGAGTTGGGCCAACGTTTTTAAGCTCACAGGCTCCTGTGTACAAACGAAATTTGCCAATACCACCCATTACGACATGGACGTGCCTGCACCATCTTCTTTGAGGATATGGGGACACAATACCGTACACGACTTTCCTTCCTCACCAAGTTCCCTTTTTCTTCCTCACCCACCACTCTTGCGTTCACGCTGAAGCTATGCGCTACCTAACCCTGCCCTCCTCAACAGATAAACAGCGAGTATAGCCTCTCTCTCTCTCTCCCTCTCTCTTTCGTGAATACGTGATGCACACGTTATCCCACGAGAGTATAGGAAGAGCGACCTTACCACAAATCTTCGACCGGTTCTCACGCATGAGAGCAGGCAAGAACGGACCTGAGAGCAAAGAAAATCTATTTTAGAGCAGATAACAAAAGTCAGAAGCACTGTCCTGCAGCACTGGAAGCGCAGCAGCTTACGAAATCATATATCAAAAAATAAGAAAAAAGAAAGAAACGCCTTTTATGAAACATTTACCTTGTATAGGAAGCAAAACTTCACCGTATAACGTGACGTCATTTGATGTACAACTTACGAAAACTTCAAGGTCGTACAAAAAAAAGAAGAAGAAATAAAAAGGAAAAAGCATTTCAAACGACCAAAGTCATCTTCCTCCTAACCACCGAAAGGCGGGTTTTCGCTACGATCGCAACAACAGGCTCTCCAGCCGAATTGCGCTATATATGAGAACCGCGTAATGATAACTGCAACACAAAATCCCGCACACAAAAAATAGGAAAAGAAGAAGAAGAAGAAAAAAAAACCGACTGCCTCCTTGATCCGGGAGAGGTCCACTAGAAATGGGATTATCCATCAGCAGAACTGTAATCCGCACACGAGTGCACGATAAGAGCCCTCTGAAATCCGACGGATTTTTGCGCTAAATTGCCGCCACAGTGGGCGCCGTGATACGGGCAGATTACGAGGCCAACGGAGCAACTCGAAATTAAGCACTCACGAGAGAGATATATGCTTATATTCGCTCGGAGCTTTTGTCTTCGAATTAGCGGAAGGATTGGCCTTTCACAATGCACGAGAGATAGCGTCCGGATTATTAACGGGGGAGGAGAGATTTGTATAGGCCTTCCTCGTCATACGCATACACTATATACTGCTCCGAGAAGCTATACGACGCAAGAAAGATAATATGAGAGATCACGCGGACACACATTAGTAGAAAGTGTTGTCGCTTCCGGGATGCGTCGGTCAAGGATTTCTTGCTTTTCTTTTTCTTTTTTTATATGAGCGGTTTGAATTCTGAGAAAGTGGAATTGAAAGGACGCCACGATCTTACAAAGGCAGAACTTCACCACACAGCACGTCAGAGGCCAACCATATTGCACAGAATGACATCTGCACTCTTAAAACAAAGCTTCACCACATAGCACACACTGAAGGCCAACCATTGTACGGAGGATACGCTCTTAAAATTGAACTTCACCGCATAGCACGCTGCAAGCCAACCATCATCTCGTATGATATCGTTACCTGCCCTGATTTGTTGAAAGCGGGGGGCGTACGCCTTTTTTGTGACAATTATGAACAGCATCATGATATCATACCATTTCGCTGATCTGTTGAAAATGGAGAGACATACGACTCTTTACGACACTAAATATTGATGTCAATGATCACCGAAAGGCGTATGTATGGGTATGTTAAACATATTCTGATAAGAGAGATGTATATACACTCTTAAAAATGAACTTCACCGCAAAGCACGCTCCTAGCCAACCATTATCTCGAATGATATCGTTATCTGCCCTGATTTGTTGAAAACAGGGGGCGTACGCCTTTTCTGTGACAACTATGAACAGCATAAGTATCACAGAAATGGCGCACGCCCCCCGTTTTCAACAAATCAGGGCAGATAACGACATCATTTGAGATAATGGTTGGCTAGGAGCGTGCTATGCGCTGAAGTTCATTTTTAAGAGTGTACGACACGCTCTGTCGTCGCACTGTCAGCGTGCTATGTGGTGAAGGTGTATCTATAGGAGACAGAACTCTATCATCAGATTATGCTGGAGACCCTGAGCGTGTTATGTGGCGAAGCTTCCTTCTTAGAAAGTAACTGGCGTTTCGATTCTTACAGCAGCCATGGCGCCGCCGTTTTATTCGTCATTACCTCCTTTACCGTTTTCGTTTCCGTTCTCCTTTTTCATGTTCTTTCCCCCATCTTTGTGTTCTTCTTCTTCTTCGTTCTTGGGGTGTACAATCGCCCGAACAGCATGCCGCACTGCTCGATGTCTTATATCTAGAGCTATATCTCTCTTCCACTTGTCCACTTGTCCATACCGTGGACACGTCGAAACGAACAATCATCTGCTCTACGAATGTCACACGGCGAGGATCTTTTGGAGTCTGGTTCGCCGTCACACAAATGTCGTTTGCCCTGTGTCATTCGACTGTCG
This sequence comes from Ornithodoros turicata, assembly GCF_037126465.1. Lineage (NCBI taxonomy): Eukaryota > Metazoa > Arthropoda > Arachnida > Ixodida > Argasidae > Ornithodoros > Ornithodoros turicata. The sequence continues at coordinate 15,466,246 of NC_088210.1, read as the reverse complement.
CCGTCCGTCCCACCGCCTTAGCGTTCTTGTGTCTGCTTGTGGTGCCGAAATATTGTGGACAGCGCGCAGGAAGGTGGTGGCACAACGTCGGAATCGCGCGCCCCATTGTTCTTGTTGCTGCGCGACGCTTGCGCGTGAACGTGACGAACGTCCTCCAGCGGGAACTACTCGTGCTCGGACGTGATCGGTTCCATAGGCTACGGGGAGCGCATCCGTCAGTTTGCGCACAGGACGACCACGTAGCAATCGTGGGAACCGCACCTTGGTTGTACACAGTATACATCGTATAATTATTTCTCTTCGTACTTGGACTACTTCAGACTTGGACACATGCATGGTACAGCCTACAGACTATATGACTAATGAATTTCAGGTGTATATCGTGTAAATAGTTGGATCCTGTATAGTGCCTGTGTTTTTGCGTGTTGTATACAGGGTGTCTCAGTTAAATCCTCGGGCTAAATAATTCGCGAACCGGTGCACCAATCGAAAAACTTTCTTTTTTACAAGTATCTGTCCGATACCGCCTACAACCTGCGCACCGTGTGAATGAGTGGGAGGCGCTCATTATTTAAATAAAAATTCGAATGAGTTTCGTGAAAAAACATAACTTCTAAAGCAATGCGCTGTCAGCATTAAAATTGGTACTATCCCTTTTGGGACCTTCGGTGGACACCTTTTAGAGAAAAATCTGCCACCGAAGCGGGTCATTCGTTGCAGTAATTAATTGGTTTCGGTTTACATATTTTTGTCGCGGCTGGTCGCGGTGAAGCGCAAAAGGACCTAATTCTTTGATGTAATTCATTGGTGTAAGGACATAATTCTTTGGTGGATAAGGGAGTAGAAGAGCGTCCTTTTGCGCTTCACCGCGACCAGACGCGACAAAAATATGTAAACCGAAACCAATTAATTACTGCAACGAATGACCCGCTTCGGTGGCAGATTTTTCTCTAAAAGGTGCCCACTGAAGGTCCCAAAAGGGGTAGTACCCATTTTAATGCCGAAAGCGCACTATTTTAGAGGTTATGTTTTTTTACGAAACTCATTCGAATTTTTATTTAAATAATGAGCGCCTCCCACTCATTCACACGGAGCGCAGCTTGTGTAGGTGGTATCGGACAGATACTTGTAAAAAAGAAAGTTGTATGGACGAAAGTTGTATAGTCATTTAGTGTTGCCATCGATTTAGTTTGTGTTGAGCACAGTTTGTGTATTACGTTCATAATAAATATTCCCATAACAACATCATCTCTCTTCTCCGCAGTCTGTCACACACTTTATGACACGTTCCACGTTATATTTGTTTCCTTCGTTTATGCGTGCATGTTGCCGCTCCACCGTGGAACGCGAAAAGAAATTATTCACCACGTATAAAATGAAAACTTTCCGGATACAGACTGAGTATGCGATAAAACGTGCCCCCCCCCCCCCCTCAGTCACAAATATATCAATAGCCGTGCAGAACAGGAAATTATAAAACGAAATGAACAAGAAGTATTAACAACGCCGTAAAAAGAGTGGGCAGCCGGACACGCAGCGACGCAGCGGCAGAATTCCTCTCTTTGCACACTCGCCCGTATACCCTTCCTTTTAACTCCGCATTCGTTGCAGCACGAAAGGACGACGACATAGCCACGTTGCGGGCATTTTGAAAAGTTTCAAACTGCCCCCAAAGAATGCGAAACGTTCTCGCGCACAACACTTCAATCGCACAGCAGCGCATGTTTGCCCGTTGTACAATCTCGGTACTTTTTTCTCGTTCTTAATACGGTTCGCGTCTGTTCCCGTTCCTTATTTTTGAGGCACAAGGATATTACGTACATAACTCTCCAGGGTTCATTAAAAATGAACCGTTTCTCTGCCCTCTCGTGTATAGGTTCGGAGGAATCGAGCATGCACGGAAGCACTTCGTGCGCGAGGCTATCACCGGTGGCGCCCCCTTTTTCTTTCCGCGTATTCTCTGATCTTGCGCTTCGTCCTCCTGATACCGCGAAAACACGCAAGATTTACCTCCTACGCTGCACGCGTTTTCAAAATGCAACGTGCAGTAAACATGTTTTGTAATTCTGGCCAGCAAAGCATGCGAGTAATTATCAAACGTTCAGCTGCGTGCAGCTATGCATAATACGTGCACAGCTGCGATTTTACGCAAAATCATATACATACAAGTTATGCATATGCCTTTTTGTGAACACAAGTGCAAAGCGTCACAAACAACATCTTCCTAAAGAAATCAAAGAAACGGACAAAGTGAAAGGACTCACAGAGCACTCACTCCCAGAATTGCGATGCCGATCGAAGGGACTGGGACCAACACTTAGATGAAGTGAAACGAAATTTGAACCAAGGTTAGGTTAGGTTAGGTTAGGTTGGGTTGGGTTAAATTGGGACCAAACTAGAAGCAAAACAACTCGAAAGACGGCATTTGAGTTGCTCTTTGGCATTAATACCAGACGCAAAGGTAGTGGTTTGCGTGCCTTATTCGAAGCAGAAAATAAACACATACGAACTGGTTGCGAAAAGCAACGAAAGGCGAACGGCAAGAAACTGGAGATGGTGTTGCCTTGCACGAAGACAAGGCAATGGTGGAATGTCAACCAGAGGTTCAACCAAAGTAATGACGGGCCTTTGCATACTGAAGTGTTTGTCTACCATTATCTGTTGAGCTGTCGTCGCAACTACTATAAGTAACTGGGAGGTGCTCCTATATAGGCTACAACCACGACAAGTTCGTGTGTTTGACCTGTACCTGTCACGTGGGCCTCATAAGTATTGTAAGGAGACACCCTGGATCAAGGGTTCGCTTCTCTGCAACTGGGGCCCGCACATGCCCGATGCTGCGTAACTAACGTAATCCAGTGCTCTGTTTTCGTTCGCTGCACCTATTCCGAAATATACTTCCAATATATATATATATATATATATATATATATATATATATATATATATAATGTAATCTGTAACAAAAAATAAATATTCTCGAAGCTCGACGTGTGCAGATGTGTTGTCTCTATATACTATGCGGCCCTCGGCCATGGCACAGGTACCCATACTTGAAGGTATGAAGACTATACGAAGACTATACTATACTATACTATAGACTATACTATACTATACTATAGCCTATAGACTATAGACTATACTATACTATACTAGAATACTATACTATAGACTATACTATACGAAGACTATACGAAGCCATTTATTTACAATACAACAGAAGATGTGTGCGGGCAACCAGAGCTGCCACCAGGAGGACGTTGGTCCAGGTTCTCACATCCACGGGGCACGTGTTTTCACGGAGATAAGGGTACATCGGCAAACTTACATATAACGTGGGTTCGCACGAAAAATAACCGATGCACACAGACGCTTTACATAGGTCCAAATGGCTCGAAAGTAAATAATACCTGGCGTGGGTGCGACCAGAATACGTGAAAAAGGCACTATTTTCGAAGAGCTCTAAAAAACGGAACCCCTATACCTGTCAGCTCTTCGCGCTCACCATTAGTTCATCCCCTCATATTAACCTCTTTGAAGTGGGGCATAGGGTCCTGTGGCTACCACGGGGAAACATCCTATGCGTGGCCGACTATACGGCAAGCAGTTCAATTATCGCTACCGCCTTGAGAGTGCGCTCCTTGAATTAAGCTGTTGCAAGTTATAGCGTCTGTCCCGTGTTACCCCTGTCAGTACTTGTTGTTTATTCGGCGCTTCTCTGTCTTCATATGGAAAACAAACAACAGCATAAAGGTTCGCTCTTCTAAGCTACAAAAGCCAGCAGATACACTGTAAAGACACAAAAAAAGAAGAAGAAGGAAACGTAATTTTACACACAAGTGACTGCTAACTGTGTCGCCACAATCCAGGTGGCGAATTTCCCCATTCATCATCAGTGTATTTGTTGTTCTTGTTTTGTTGCCGGCATGTGTGCCGTAAAGTGTTTTTTTGCAAAAAAACATTCGTTTGGACTGCACACATGCGCAGCTGCCATAAGCGAAAAGAATGACACTTACATTAAAGAGAGATTAAACTGCGAAAGCCCAGTCCGCTTCTTTTCCTTTTCTTCTTCTTCTTTTCTTCTTTTTTGGAATAGTAAGCCGACCTCTGTCTGACTGACCTTTCCTTTCTTTTTTCTTAATAAACATATCTTCCCCCCCACCCTCCAGTAGGGAACTTTGCGCAATATAAGTATCACTCTTAAAAATGAACTTCACCGCATAGCACGCTCCTAGCCAACCATCATCTCAAATGATATCGTTATCTGCCCTGGTTTGTTGAAAATGGGAGGCGTACGCCTTTTCTGTGACAATTATGAACAGCATAAGTGTCACAAAAAAGGCGTACGCCTACCGTTTCCATCAAATCAGGGGGATTAATCGCTTCATCGTCGTTACGGTCGTTACAAGCCAACGAGTGGCGGGAAATTAAAAAAGGCGGGCGGGAAATTTAAAAAGGTGGGCACGTGATAAAACTCGTGCACGGCGCTCTTCGCGCGATACGTGAAGGCCGTGGTACACGTCACGCGCAATATGTCACGTGCCCACTTTTTTGAATTTCCCGCCACTCGTTAGCTTGTAACGACCGTAACGACGATGAAGCGATTAAGCCCCCAGGGCAGATAACGATATCATTTGAGATAATGGTTGGCTAGGAGCGTGCTATGCGGTGAAGTTCATTTTTAAGAGTGTAGGTCACCGCACATATGCCTCCAGCAGAGTATAAGCGCAGTAAAATTACGGAAATTTTTCTTACAGTATATACGGGTGTCACCCCCACCCCCCCTAATACGGACCTCCAACACACCTCCCTCAGAAGGAAAAATCCGGCGTAAATCTCCGAGGAAAGATCTATATCTCACAGGGCATATACTGAAATGGCGTGCACGCATAGCCTCCCCCGCAAGATCTCACGCTTCGAATCAGAACAGACAGGTTTGCGGTTTGGCCGTTCGATTGTTACCCTTTCGTAACGTGTCAATCGAACAATAATGTTCACACGCATGGACACACGGAGAGGATTGTGCTCGCCGCAATGAGTTCGCAACACATCAGACAGAACCGTGGAAAAGGAGGCTCTCGACTCTCGGAAAGTGCAACACCTGTGGTTCTTCCTGTGGCTATGTACCGCAGGTGTAAAGAATGGGTGAAGCCAGTGGAAGATAGACATTTGGCCACAAACAGATCAAACCTAGCAGCTGTGTGTAATGTCACGTATACGAAGCCTTGCGGTATATACTGCGCTCTAAGAACGGAGATTCTCCACGCGTGTAGCATGCTCCTATATAGCAGACTATATCATTTGGAAATGGATTCGTTTCCTTCTCTTGAATTGTTGAAGAAAAAAAAATGGTGGCGTACGCCTTTTTGGGACACTGCACTCTCAGAAAAAAAGGGTGGAGCAGTTACACCTTTTAGGAGGTAATAGTTATCGCTTATGTCGGGCCTTAAAAGGTTGCGAAGTTCTACCTGCTATCTTACTCTCAAAACAGAACTTCACCGCATAGCACGTTGTCCACCAACCATTTCAATTTTCAATTTTCAATTTTATTAGTAGTATTTGCAATACATAGTACACAGTGGGGGCCCCGTAGCATAGCTAGAGGTGGGGCCTCCAGGAAACAATCTGAATATCATTTATGTGGCGACAACATCAGCAAAAGGTATCCAATATAACGATGTACTGTCACAGTATGGGACAGAGCACAATACGCACAAAAATAAAAGAACAAACAAATTAAATAAATATAAGAAATAAAAACAACTGAGAAACAAATGAGGCGAAAAAACCCATTGCCACAAATTATAGGGTTATCGCTTCTGATTCGGTGAGCGAGGGGGGCGTACGCCTTTTGTATCAGTTTGGATACACGATAATTTCTTTTACCACCCTTTTCCACCCTTGATCAGACGCTATGTTGACTGGTAACTGTAGAAGTTACCACCTTTTCACACCCTTTTTTCTTAGAGTGTATGCCCCAACAACACCGAATATATGCTCTGGATGTGCGAATAACGGATCCGTACGTCCGATGGATATTCTGAGGATATTAATCGGACGTACGAATTCGTTAGGACATTATTCGTACATCCAGAGGATATTCAGTGTTGTTGGTGCATGTATGTGTTTGTGAGATAATCGTCACGAAAGGCTTACATTCTAAAAAAACAGAGGTGGTGGTGGTGGTGGAACTGCTTGCCGTAGTCTGCCACGCTCCAGCGGGCAACGTCACGACTATCTCAGGGGGGATCGTGCGTCCTGGGCCGACTTCACAGGGAACTGCGCCAACATTTGTCTAAAATCAGAACTTCACCCCCATAGAACGCTCATAGCCGACCGTCATCCCGAATGACATCGTTCTCACCTCTGATTTGTTGAAAACGAGAGGCGTACGCCTTTTTGTGACACTTATGCGGTTACGGACAGGCGTACGCCCCGTGCTTTAGACAGATCAAGAGTGGTAACTGTATCATATTCTGAGCAATGATTGGCCTTCAGATTGCAATGTGGCGAAGTTCTGTTTTAGGAGTTCATTTTTAGTGTACACCTGTAAAATGCCTCAGGCAAATGCAAATGCAACGCTGTAAAATGCCCGCGTACATATGTTCCAAAAGGGCGTACAACTTTTTCAGATACTTCGCGTTTTATTTTTCTTGCCAAACCAAACACTTTGCGTTTCACTCATACATGATATTCTCGGGTAAACATACACAAGCCCCCGCCACAACTTCCGGTGCCACGAAGACTTCCGGTACATCCGCCACTAATGACGCTCGAAACCAGCCACCACGCAGAATTATATCTTTCGCTTTCCTGATTTCTTTAAAACGGAAGGCGTATGCCTTTTTGTGGCATTTTGAATTGCCACAAAAAGGCGTATACGACCGTCTCTCTCCTCAAATCAGAAGCGACAATTGTATCAATCGGCACTGTGGTTGGCGCAGAGTGTGTTTCCTGTGAAACCGGATGTCGTTTTGGCACCAAACCGGAAGCAGTGAAAACGGCATGTACATAGAACTAACCGAGTGCATGACATAGTTCTCTCCCCTGTTTGTTGAAAACGGGAGGCATACACCTTTTTGTGACACCGATGCAGTTATGTTAATTGCCACGAAAAGGCGTACGCCCGGCGCCTTCTACAACTCAGGAGTGATAACGGTGTGGCTGGTCCTGAGCGGGTTATGTGGTGAAGTTCGGCTTCTAGAGTGTCCAGACCACTGGGCAAACTCTGCAAAACACTCCCGCATCACTATCAATGCAATTACACATATGAGCAATAAGAACACTACAAACTAAACACTGCCACTAAATCCCATCTACCTCAAGTCTCGTGTCACCTTATTCGTCAGCGTCCTCACCCTCATATCGCACCATTATGCAGATTACTGTCCCCTGTGTTTTTTTTTCCTCCTCTTTTCTATTGTAATTATTGATTTGTGGAATAGCAAGCCGGCACTCCGTTTGGCTGACCTTTCCTTGTCCTCTCCCCCCTTTTTTTTCTTCTGTCGATCTTCTAATAGATATATCCCCCATTGAACTTTAAAAAATGCAATTTTGTACATAACGAAATGTTTATACCACCCCTAATTTTTTAAACTCTTTTATAAGAGACCGGTCGACTTTCTCCTTGGGAAAGTTAAGTGAAAATGAAAGTGAACTGTTGCAAGATCTCTCCCTCTACCTGCATTCATTGATGGACTTTGCTTACTGCTCTGCGTGCCACTGCAAAACCACCAGCGCGTTTAATGCAATATAACATACCAAAAGCTAGTTTTAATAACTAATATAACTATTAAATCGAGGACGACACGTAAAACGATAAATATATGCCAGCGTCACGACAGTAGCCAAGATAACGTAAGGTTGAAAGTTGACGAGTAGATGGGACAACGCCGGGAAGTCCTCTATGCAATATGAGTCCACGGACTCGTAGCATGCAGCGAGCCCAATCCAGTAGAAAAGTCATCCTCCTCCTGTAATCCGCTTCCATCCTTCACCTCCTATTTCCTCTTTTTTTAATGCAAAGTAAAAAAAAAAAGTGTGTCGATAAAGAAGAAAATGTCCGCCGCGTAAAGCTTCCCGGAAGCCATGTGTCTTCTTCCCAAGACCCCTTCCACCCTTGGAAACAGGTGGCCCGCGCAGAAAACTTCGTCTGCTGCCCTCATCTTTACTTTTGCTTTCTCCTCGCACGCACCCTCTAGCGGCGGCCGGCACACGCTTGTGCGCAGAAGAGCGTTTCCTCTCGTTGCCATGACAACCCCACCTTGATTGGCAGCTCGCGAGCCCCGCCTTCCGCGTGACGTCGGGACATCCTCCTCGCCCACGACACTCCTCCCGGCAAATGTGGCGATCGTCTCAGTCGTCTGCAAACGTTCGCGCTTGCCAGGGTTTTGTTTGAAAGTCGTCAATGAAAAAGCAAATCCGTTGCTGCCACAAGCAGACATGTGTGGGTTTGAAACGTGCGAAAGTGTTTCTCTCATGTGCGACTGCGGCGGCAGTGTAGTTTCTGGTCGTGGCGCATGATATGCCGCAGGTACATCAACATGAAGATGGTGCAGTGTGCCGGGTGCGACCGTCCCATCTTGGACAGGTTCCTTCTCAACGTGCTGGACCGCTCGTGGCACGCCAAATGCGTACAGTGCTGCGAGTGTAGATGCAACCTGACCGAAAAGTGCTTTTCCAGGGACGGCAAGCTCTTCTGTAGGAACGACTTTTTCAAGTAAGGCATCTCCGTACTTACTCGGGATGTACTCGGGACGTATTTTGCACAGTTTTTTGGCTCCTTTTTCTTAACAGTTACTGCCGCCGGCTATCCAACAACGTTGATGGATGTACCCTTTAGCAATATATCTGCGATATACTATACAGTCTCTTGACAATGGCTGATACAACTCGCGAGGTACACCCGCGTTACCTGTTGTCAGGGCTCCTTGCTGTATATGTCTTAGATGCGTGACTCCTAACCCGGCGGTTTTCTGATACATACAGGCTATCACTACACCATTCGTGATTTTTGAACATTCTTATTACTTGCTTGTGCTGTCGCTTCGGGGATAGATGTTAGGTCCGAAACCAAATTGTGCTCATAACGACGGTGACATTGTGAGCATCTTAAGAGTACCCTTTTAAAGTTTTCCTCTTTAACTGCACGATGCCGTTCACTTTTAAGTGCCCGTATAAAGTAACGTGAACAATCAAGAGGGAATATATTGATTGATTGATTTTAAAAGAAAAAAATGGAGATGGTAGTCTCGAGCCACTCGGGACTGGCTACTCCAGGACGCGTTATTAATAAAAGAAAGGGAAACTACACTAACCTCGACGCTTTGAAACGCTTTGAAAGACTAAATGAGAACATCATCACCGAGCTTGTCACCAAAAGCGAAGTCTCAAGGCATATATTACATATTCCGCACACTATTCTAATTACGTATTCCGCCCGGCATCTTGTGGTATAGATTGTCCTCCTCTGGCTACCACATAGCATGCACACGGGGTATCTATAGTGCTGTGTGTTGCGCGTGCCTTACTGTATATGATCGCTGTACCCCTGGAACTCTTCTTCTTCATGATAAGAGATAACAGTAGTCAGCCAAAGTCTAATGGCTTGCTACTCTCACCTAACCCCTACCATTGTCGAACGAACATTTCGAAACTGATGCAGAAAATTTACGGCCAGCGATCTCATGCCACAGCCTAAAGTTGATTTTTTTTTAATAAACAAAACTCCATCTTTCTGATGAGGTGATGATGATGATCCAGTGATGATGATGACCAAGGTGACACGGTCTTGTAGAATAACTCGCTTTCATCCAACTGCCGAAAGATTCCGCTCGTGTAATTCGCGAAGAGTGTGGCTACTACGAGTATATATGGCGTGAAACCTCATTTTACACGCTGTGTACCCAACGGATAACTTACTTGCGCAGCATACTCAATATGCTACAATATAAAAAATAATTTTGCAACATAACACCTTCCGGTGCCAAGTGTATATAGATAATTCTGTCGCGCTAAGAACAAGAGAGATGTACCCCTGTGTTTGGACAATCATCAACAACAACAACTTTATTTTGATAATGACAGTGATTATGATTGGGGTATTTCATCGCCACATGCGTCCCCCTGCCCTACCGCTTTCCGTAATGCAAAGTATTTAAAAAAAACAAAGAGAAAGAAAGAAAACGTGATTGATTGATTGATCGAATAATAATAAAAAATATGGAGAAAACGTCATATATACACGCCGTCTACGGTCAAGAAATGACGCTCTGCGCAAACCACTTCGCCGAAATGGTACGCTCCATCTCCATACCGTGTTAACACCGCGCAGCAACTGTGGCTATAGAGCGGCGTACAGATGTGGACAGATGGAGAGAGGACAGCAGGAAGGAGTGGGGGGTTAGTATGCGTCCTGGGCCGACTTCAGGGAGAACTGTGCCGACGTTCGTCTTTGAAAGTCTTTGGGGAAAAAAAAAACTGAGGGAAAACCTCAGACAGCACAGCCGGTGGTAGGATTCGAACCCACTACCTCCCAGTGTTCAGCACGACCTTGGCTATACCGCCAACGAAATGGTATACGCGCGGTTGGAACTTGTTACGTTGAGAGGAGAAGGGGTCGTACGCCTTTCTGTGACAATTGCTATATCAAATCAAATCAATCATATTAAATTGCTATAGTAAAGAGCGTACGCTCGGCTGGAGTTATAGGAAAGAAAAATATAGAGATGGAGGCTCCTATAGAAAACACAGGAGCCGGCTATATACTCCGAAACACTATAGAAAATAAAAATCCGAGTACATCTAAAAAGTTAGAGGCTCGGCTATTTTCAATAAATCCGGTCACCTCTGTATACTCTAAGAAAAATAAGAGTAAAATGGGGAGTAATTGCAGCTTCTATATAGTCCCCTGGACTGCCCAAATACTCCCTGTTTTAGTCCCCTAACCCCGCCATTTACTCCCCAGGACTGCAAAATAGTCACTGAAAGTCGCAAATGGTCTTCCGAATGCAACAGTCTATACTTAAATATGTGCTCTTGGTCATTTTGATGGCATAAGGCTGTGTAACTCAGTCAACTTAGTAATTTTCCACCCACACAGAGCAAGAAACAGGTAGCGCTTCTTTCATCGCAACTTGTGCCCTATGTATGGCGCGAGATTTTATGTCACTCGGTATATCACATTTGACGGGTTGCTTCAAGTTATTTTCATGCATGCACACGAATTATGTACCTGGGACTCTTAGAAAAGAGCGTGAAATGCAGTCTCCACTCTGTGACATTTTTGTATTTTTTTGCGGCAATGCATTTCATCCCCAAAAGGACTAAAACTGCTCCTTTTTTTCCCCCTGAGCGTGTGATAAGCAGTGTTAGACGGTGAAGTCTTCTTTCTAGAGTGTAACTGATTTGATTTGTACAAGAAAAAACGGAGATGTTAGCCTGAGCCATTCGGGACTATAACTATATACAGTCAAACTCCTTTATAGCGAACACCTTTTTAACGAAAATACCACTACAGCAAATTTTTTTGCGGTCCCGCTGAAGCCCTATAGGTCCAATAATGAGCATCCTTTTTAACGAAAATACCTTTACTGCGAATTTTTTTTGCTGTCCCCTGAGTTTCGTTGTAACGGAGTTTGACTGTAATTGGTACGATACAATACAAAACTGTACGATTGGTAGCTTAATCGCTTTCGTGCGCTCAAAAATTTGCGCGAACGGCGGACTTGAGAAGACGCCTGGAGAATGTCGAAGAAGGTAACTCTTTTATCGCGTTCCATTGTCGGCATACCGTATACTGTTTCCGCTACTCGTTAAATGTTAACTCGAACAAAGCGGAGACCGGAAAGCGCAACGCAATGAAAGGGTGCTCATGTCCTGCACATGTGTTACATACACGTGTTGTTATCGGCTTGTAAAAAGATAAACCATATACCAGTTACTTCGTGACACCTGTGTTTATATGTAGACCACAAGTGATGCAGACTCTTGGAAAGCCCTATAAGGATTGCAAACAATTGATAGTTTTATTGCGTTAAAAAAATTAAATGGGAAAAAGTACTACTATATTTACAGTTACATTTAGGAGTCGACGTTTCGGCAGTCAGTTTCAACCGAATAATATAATATAATATTATATATATATGTATAGTTGTGGAAGGAGAAAGACGCGGACAACAGATTTTAGGGAAGTTAGGAACAGTAGTTTATTTAATGGGCAGAAATTAAGAGTTAAATGAAAAAGGGTCGACGTTTCGACAGTGGCACTGTCTTCGTCAGGACAAAAAGGGTTTTTTACAATTCCCACGACCTATATATATTATTACCTCGTTATATTATTTTATATACCTTATATAGCTTATATTGTTATTGATCGCGTATATTGTATTATAGGGCCTCGAGTTATTCGTTGTCCTGCCCCACGCACTACAGGGTATCTATATACGCTAACTATAGAATCGTTTTTTTGTTTTTTTTTAAGTAGCGGGAGCATTTTTTGCGAAGATTTTCAAGTTTTGCGGAGTTCGAAGCGATGACTGTATATTCTATACGCCAAAAGCCACACCTTACAAGGGCACCAACAACCTCCCAAGTCGACGCACTAATTTAAAAATCATTTGTCTATTGTGAAATCCGTCTATAGTTAGAGTGGACAGCCTGTATATATATAAACGTTTCGTGCCCAATAACATGCGCTAACGTTATGCAACTGATGATCACAACACTCTACAAGAAAGAAAGAAAAGAAAGTGTAATCTAAGGAGTACTTGCAGCTTTTATTGCTCTTGATTGCAATTATTCCCAATCTTAGTCCCCCTAACCCCGAAATGTATTCCCCTCCCAGCACAAGAAAAAGTCCCCATACTTCTCTTAAACTTCCACGCATGTAGTTTGGAAACTGACTAATTTTTGAGACAATACACCAAAAAGGTCTGTAATTACTTCCCTTTTATCATTGTCATTTCGTCATTCTTACACACCCCTGTGTTTTCGTGTTTTATACTGTTGTTTTCTAAATCGGGGGGAAAGTAAAAGTCGGGTACTATTTCAGGACCCGCAAATAGGGTAAAATCGTGCGAAATCGGGTGTGTGTGTGTGGGGGGGGGATATCGTTAATCGAAACACAGAAAAAAATGAGGATGATATCGGGTGGAAAAGCGGAATTTCAGGTTAAGAAAAAAAAAAAAAGCGTTTCTCGCATTTCCGACGAACGCGAAGTGCTGAGCGGTGCCTGTACTGGTGCCTCAATGTGCACTTTTCGGGGGGTTTTTACCCCGATTGACGTCAAAAAGCGGCTGATTAAATTGGTGTTACCGTGTTTAACAAACAAACAAACACACACACACACACAAGGCTCTAACTATTCTCCATCTGATTATCTCCTGTTTTTCCCCTCTCTCTCTCTGTTCCTTTGAACAATCATGGTACAATTCCACTTTTTTGTTTTAACTATACAAGGATAATTGAAATGACCAAACAAAAAAATCCCTAAGGGGCCTGGAAGAGGTACATAGCTTACTTTTGTGGTGGACAACATTGACCCACCACATCGTCGTCCCATTTATGTGTGTGTGCGTGCGCGTGGACAACATCGAGTCAGATATCGTATATCAGTGGTTCATTTTGGGACCCTGATTTCGCGGCAACTATATTTTGGGCGGTTGTATACGTACCATATGCTCTCGTCTGACACGGAATGCTTTGCCAGAACATCGAGAACTGTCTACACTGTGCATATCATAGTCCTGTAGACGCTACACTGTAAACTGAAAAACACCCTTATGGGTGTAAATGGCTTGTCCTATAACTGACACCTCTTTTTACACCATGGTCTTAGAACACCCTTTTCAGAGGGTGTATTCTGTGTAAGACACCCTATGAAAGGGTGCTTTTTCTTGAAAATGCTTTCTTTTGCACCCTTTACACCCTCCTAGAAGGGTGTTTAACTTGTAACTCAATCACTGAGTTGTTGTCCTTTTCCACAACGCGTTGAAAAGAAAAACACCGTGAAAACAATGATAGCTTCGAACATGGTGTGAAGGCACACAGACAAACGAAAAGCACTTCGAGTACTTATTCAGTTGAAAATACCGCAATCAGTATCTGAAACAGACTATATTAAATACCCGTTCGAAAGCACACTGAGTAAGGTATTAAAATACCAACAAAAAGTATGTAAAATACCTACAGTATTTTGGATACGGTACTCAAGTCTTCCGATTAGACAGCACACAAGACAAAATGACGATGTTTAAAGCAGCGAGTTCCATCCAGGGCTTTTTCTTCCTATAGGAAGAAAAAGCCCTGGATGGAACTCTTGTGATACCCACACTATATACCCATATATATATATATATATATTCTATATTATTAGGTATATTCTATATATAATTATATATTATATATATATATATATATATATATATATAATTATTCTATATTCTATATTCCATATATGATACCCACCCTCTTGTGATACCCACCACAGCTGCACACGTTCGCACGAATATCCACTTACAATCATTCGCATAATTAAGCAAACAGTAAATCTCCTCACTCACAGCGATGTAAACACCGCGTCGTTCACTCCATAACGCAATTTTCAAAAGGAATCATTCATATACTACTTTCCTCCGGAAACATTACTCTGAAAACACCTTCCACGCACAATTCATTCCCTCGTATACTACTGCGCCCTTGTGTACGTACTTGACGCGATTTCTTTTCGAAAAGTCATTATTTGTCCGACCATATATCACTGATACGTCATCATTGTTAAGCGATATATAAATGTCACTCGGTAGGACAGAAGCAGTTGGTTTCTGCACCTGCACACCGCGCTATATATGTGACACTTCGCGCCCTGCTGTTTCGCGACAAGGGGCAAAAGTTCACAGGCCTTTATGTCTATACTTGTTGTATACAGTGGATATATATAGATAAGAAGTTGTCACTTTGTTTGGGGGAAAACAAAGCGAATCGGTAAATTAAGGATATGGGGAATAGTATACACTCTTAAAAATGAACTTCACCGCATAGCACGCTCGTAGCCAACCATCATCTCGAATGATATCGTTATCTGCCCTGATTTGTTGAAAACGGGAGCCGTACGCCTTTTTTGTGACACTTATGCTGTTCATAATTGTCACAAAAAAGGCGTACGCCTACCATTTTCAACAAATCAGGGCAGATAACGATATCATTCGAGATTATGGTTGGCTAGGAGCGTGCTATGCGGTGAAGTTCATTTTTAAGAGTGTACACTCTTAAAAATGAGTTTCACCACATAGCACGCTCCTAGCCAACCATAATCCCGAATGACAACGTTCTCGTCCCTGATTTGTCGAAAACGTGGGGCGGAGCCTATTTTGTGACACTTATGCTGTTCATAATTGTCACAGAAAAGGCGTACGCCTCCCGTTTTCAACAAATCAAGGCAGATAACGATATCATTAAAGATTATGGTTGGCTAGGAGAGTGCTATGCGGTGAAGTTCATTTTTAAGAGTGTAGGCTAAAACGTGATTCCGTGATTCATCTAATCAGTCAAGAATACAAAGAAGGTGTTAACACTTTGTTATGCGCGGATTGTGTTGTCCTTCCAGGTATGCACTTCGTTACGAACAAAAGGCAGAGTTGCATAAATCACGCCCGTGTCTACAAATTATAACGCTTTCTTGTCTATACGTTGAAGTTGAAACATTCTTTCTTTGCCGCTTCCTTTTGTGTATATACCTGTGCAGAGGCATTTACTCCTGAAGATAGCGATCTCCGTTAGTTAATAAGCGTTGTATCGTTAATCAGTGTTCTGTGATACGACCGGTGTGTATTGCGTGTGTACCGAACAAAGCGCGAAAGTTGTGTGATCTATTGGGTTTAAATGTAAATTAATCTTTTGTTTCAAATGAGCCTCACCCGTGTGTGTAGTATAGTAAATGAAAGGGTCTCTTTATTGTGATGCGGAGCTTGCGATCTTTGTAAACAACAACCTAACTATGTGCATCGCATTTTTTTTATTATTATTCACTACCTCTCATTGTTCTGCGTGTACCTTAACACCTCCTTTCCTGAGTGTACATATACGATTTTTTTCTTATTTTTCGAAGCTCTAGCAACCTTTTATTTATAACCATTTTCCATTTTTGTTTGCTGCTCGAACGATAAACGATGCAGAGCGCGTTTTAAGGCGTTTGTGGCATATCGTGTCTTCATATCGTGGTAACTCATTGATTGATTATAAGAAAATGTGAGAATCACGATCATACACTCTGCAAGAAAAGAGGAACAATTTAAATTTGAGTGCTTCTCTGCTTTTTCTCTTCTATTTTATTTTTCTTATAGTGTATAGAGAACTGGTGAGTGTAGTACCCATGTGAAATTCGTTCAGTAAATCTCTCCAACACAATTTCGGGGTCATGGGACCAGACTGGGAAATAACTGCTGTGTAGGGGACTTCCTCGATTTACTTTCTTTTTTTTTTTCTCTCTCTCTCTCTCAACTCCTGATGTACGTCCGTGACGTTTCGTAACACCTGATAACAGTAGTTGTTCAACGACAAAAAAAAGTCTTTAATATTCACGGCTTTTAAGGCCTACTAAACTTATTCATAATTTGAGACAAGAGAGAAAAATTGGGGAGTTTGAGTTTGAAGATATATATATATATGTATATAAAGGAAGATATTGAATATTCGTCGCCTGACGAATTCTGCTACTCCCACAAAGATCCCCTGAAACCCACGGAAAGGAACAAGAAAAATGGGTAGTTTCGCTCCGTTGAAAAGGTTCCCGAGGTTTTGGGAGCATACATAGAATTGACTTTGGTGACTTCTGTGATGCGTTGATGACATTGGGTACAAAGCCTCTCCACTTCATCGTCAGAATATAATAGTTATTGTTGATGACATTGGCGTGTAGGTTACATTACTAGTGGACAGTTCTGAGTCACTTTTGAGGAACCCCTCGCAGATGGCGTTCACGGTCGTCACTCGGTGATCGTGTTTGAGGGCGTTGCGACGAAATTGGTGAAGGAGGCATATAGACGAAAAAGGGTGCTCTGCACATTTTCAGACTGTGTGACGTGACGACGTTACATGAGATTGCGTAATGCGTCAGTCACGTAAACGATAGGAAAGACGTAATTCTACGATAAAAATCATCGAACCAGCGCAGACTGGTAAGTGAAGTCGCGACATTGCTGCACGCCTCATCCCCAACAACATCGAATATCCTCTGGATGTACAAATAATGTCCTAACGGATTAGTACGTCCGAAGGATATTCTGAGGACATCCATCTGACGTACAAAATTCGTTAGGACATTATTCGTATATCCAGAGGATATTCGAGGTTGTTGGGGATGCGATGATTTTGTCGCTGTATATATAGCCGGAGAAATACTCACCAACTTCGTCAGCCAATTATTATGTTCAGACTTCATTTCTCATTGATGATCATGAAAGCAACTTGGGATTGCAAAAACATGCGTCTATATATGTGGGTATAGGGGTGTCTTGATTTACTGAAATTTCTGTACGACTGCCGTCTCGTCTTTCCTCCGACGAACTGAGCATTAAGAGATCAAGTGTTACGAAAAGTGTTTCAACACACAAAAAAAAAAAAAAAAAAAAGAAGAGAGAGAACAAGGTAAATATATCGAAGTAAAGTCGAAAAATAAAGTGAAGAATTATCCAGTTTCCGAGCGCTTTGACGATCAGCAGTTGTGCAACAGACAAGCAAGTGTCAAGGAACGAGTTTTCAATTTGAAAGCCGCATCAGAATGTTTTCAATCTGTGAGGGGGCACACATGCATGTTTTCGCTGTAATGTCGAACAATGAAGTGTTCACCCGAAAGCACAAACTATAAGAAAGGTCTCGCTAACCCTCTCTATCACCTTCCGAGAAAGTATCCGACGGAAATTGTTCGCACCCATTCGTGCGAAGTTAATACTTTCACATGACGAAAGCGCCATTTCAGCAGGTGTGAGCAAATGTCAACTATGTAGACAGTCGTCGAAAGGTCCGCAAAGAATTGGCGCATTTCAAACTGTAATATGTTATGATCCATCTTGCTGTATATACACCTGATATCAGAGACCTATACAGCTGTCTCTCATTCTTGATGTCTTTTTCATTTCATTTAGAATGCATAGAGGTATTTTTTTAATCGTCCGAGGAATGCCTCGATGGTGACGTCCCGCAGCTGTATGTTGACATGGCAACAAATGTAGTGATAATTTGCCATTTAACGTGTAGAGCTTACTGGGTAATATCCCCCTTAAAACAGAAATTCAGCACAAAACTCGCTGATGACGACACAATTGCACAGTAATGATACCGTTATCAAATCTAATTTGTGAAAAGTGCGGGGCGTACGCCCACTTTTGTGATAACTAATATAACTGCATAAGTGTAAAAAAAAATGCATTTTTCCACAAATCAGCCGAGATAACGGCATTGTTTTTCGGCAAGGTTGTCCTTCAACGGTGAAGTTTGGCATGTGGATGATGAGTAATTAATGACATTACATCCCTGACCTTCACTCTAAAAACTAGACCTCACCGCACGACACTAGAGCGTGAAAATCACAATATTGGTCCAGTTCCACTATCCAGGTGCATTACGCAAGTGTATACAATAGTATGTGACAAACCCGCGAAGGTCACCTGTGGTGCTTGCATTGAAGTTTGTAACGTGCGTTCGTCTGACGTTCTCACAAATAGTGAACGAAATGTGTCACCCATTTCTACTATTATTTAGACTAGTTATTTATTTAGACTACTTATTTATTTAGACTAGACTACTATTATTTAGCCAACGGCATCGCTATCGCTGTTGATTTATTGAAAATAGGATGCGTGCGCCTCTCTTCTTCTTCTTCTTCTTTTTCATTCTGCATTAACTGTCCTAAAAAGGCGTCTATAACCCATTTTTTCCAGTCAGGAAACAGAACGATATCATATCTGAGTAACGATTGGCTCCACGAGATGTCACCAAGCTCAGAACCAATCTCTATGCAGAAAGAGGGGGGTACTCCATTTAGTGGCAATTTGACTGTATATTAATTGTCACAAAAATCCGTACACGCCGCTCATTCTTCAAATCAGGGGCGCTAACTGTAACACTCAGCGCAGTGGGCATGGTCTTCAGTGTGTTACGCGGCAAAGTTCTGTCTTTACACCGTGTATTCACACGAGCGATATCCTCACGGAAGATTCTAGTGGAAGAAAAAGCACAAAAATCTGCTCACCCCAAGTTCCGTCTCTTGGAACTTGCATTCGCGCGGTGCTGGGATATCGGGAGTGGCGCATTGCCCACTTAGCAGACGACACCGTCAGCGTCTTTTCCTGTCGTTTGCTACGGAATGTCTTGCGGATATTCCCCACGGTTAGCAGTGTACGTGAGGACACGACGTTGAGCGCTCGCACTCACGTAACAGAAGAAAGCTATGACGTTTCTCGCATCTTCTGCCGGGTGTATTGTGGGGAATGTCGAGGTCACGTGATTTGGAAACGAAGCCAAACGCCCGCCATTGTGCGACAACTGTCACGTACGTAAAAACGCTCGAAAATGTACGCTCCCAAAATAAAATAAACCAAAATGAAAATGGCTTCTGTCTTCCGTCGTGATAGCAGACGACACCCCCGCACAGACAACCGTGCTGCGGTTCCTGCATGTTGTTCGCTCGCCTTAGCACAGAGGCAGGGAATGAAGCGTGTCATCATACGCTGCAGGAGCCCGCTTTCTACCAATGTCTTCCACAAAAGAAAGCAGAATTGCAACCATGAGGCAATAATAAAGCACGGGGTTTACAGGTGCACTCTTAAAAATGAACTTCACCGCATAGCACGCTCCTAGCCAACCATCATCTCGATTGATTTCGTTATCTGCCCTGATTTGTTGAAAACGGGAGGCGTACGCCATTTTTGTGACAATTATGAACCGCATAAGTGTCACAGAAAAGGCGTACGCCTGCCGCTTTGAACAAATCAGGGCACATAGCGATATCATTCGAGATAATGGTTGGCTAAGAGCGTGCTATGCGGTGAAGTTCATTTTTAAGAGTGTGTAGATATGAATGTGTCAGGTGATGCAAATGTATTTTGTGCAACGCTCGCTTTTCAAACGATCCCTTACGCGTGGCTTTAACGCACATTCATATTTTTCGTTGTTAGTCCAATCCAATCCAATCCAATCCAAGTTATTACACGAATGATCGAGATGTGCTGAACGTATTCTTTGGAAACAGAACTTCACCACTTAAGGGGGAATCACCTGAATGCATTCCCTATGGGGATAACATCGTTCTCTCCCACACGTTGAATTTGTTCAAAACAATATGCGTACGCCCGTTTGTGACAATTTTTGAGCTTTGTTAGTGCCCACAAAAAAAGGCGTACGCCCCCACAAATAAGGAGTTATAACGGTACTCTTGAAAAACAGAACCGCATAACATGCTCCTAGCCAACCATTATCGCGAATTACATCGTTCTCTCCCATGACTTGTTGAAAACAAGAGGCGTGCGTCCTTTTGTTACAATTACGCAAGTGCGTTAGCTGCTAGAAAAGGGGCGTACGCCGCGCGCTTTCAAAAATTCAGGAGTGATAACGGTATCATTGTGCACAATAGTTGGCCTTCGGCGTGCTATGGCGTGAAGCTTTAAGAGTAGAAGCGATGAAAGGATGGATGTGTAAAGGAAAACGTGACCCGAAACAACGCGTCCTGGAGTAGCCAGCCCCGAGTAGTTTGGAACTAACATCTTCATTTTTTTAAACCAGCCAATCAATCAAAGGAAAATGTGAAGATGGTAGATACGTCTACACTCATTAGAAAAAAAGTGCGTTGAAACTCCCTTTTTGGGGACTACACATATATCGACATATATAGCCACATATATATCACTCCCTTCGGAGTGTACATACAATTACTCTCCATTACCCTCGTTAAGGAGACTCCACAGCGGGAGCGATACATATATGTGGCATAGGTGTACTCCCCCCCCCCCCCCCCGCCCAAAGAAAACGGGAATTACAGCTCACCCTTTTATTTTATTTTTTAGTTTTTTAATAGTGTACCCCACCAGCTCCCGTGGCGTATAGTGGTTAAGATGGATCGATCGCTTTCCACGCTGAGACTGGGAGGTGACACGGGTTCGAATCCAGTCATCCAGCTGTGTTGTCTGAGGTTTTCGGAAGACTTTCCAGACGAATGTCGTCACAGTTCCCCCTGAAGTCCGCCCAGGACGCGTACTAACCCCCCTGTCCTCCTCTCCTTTCTGCTGTCCTCTCTCCATCTGTCCACATCTGTACGGCACTCACAGCCACAGTTGCTTCGCGGAATTTAAAAAAAAATAGTGTACCCCAACACTCTTAAAAATGAACTTCACCGCATAGCACGCTCCCAGCCAACTATAGTTCCGAATGATATGGTTATCTGCTCTGATTTGTTGAAAACGGGAGGCGTACGCCTTTTTTGTGACACTTATGCGGTTCATAATTGTCACAAAAAAGGCGTACGCCTCCCGTTTTCAACAAATCGGGGAAGATAACGATATCATTCGAGATGATGGTTGGCTAGGAGCGTGCTATGCGGTGAAGTTCATTTTTAAGAGTGAAGGGATAGCTGCCAATGTTCCAGCTTTATCGTCATGGACTCCTTCGAATAAACGTATAAGCGTCCGTCCCTCCTCACCAACAATCTCACCGTTTTCGAATCAATCGATCAATCACGCTTATATGGGAGCCTTCGTTGGGTTGCCATTAAAACGAGAAAAACGTTGCAACTTCTCGCGCGCTCGGAATGTCGAAAGGTGTACACAGGTGCAAATATAACGCCGCACGCACATCAAGCCTTCGTGCACATGGTGTCTAGACATGCGCATATCCCAGGGGCCCTTCTTCGCGAGGTATTATCGACAGCGTGCACGTAACGTATATATATATTGTCGCAACATTATAGAGCGAAACACTTGCCTTCGCCTCCAGACGTTAGGTTATCAAGTACGAAGTGAAACAAAAAAATAAAAAATGCGGAGAACATAGTCTCCTTCAGAGAACAGCCCATTGTACTTTGCGAGTGCAGCTGAGATCCATTCTCCTGTCTCGAAATATGATCCGACGACGTGAGATTTGCGGTGAGCGTTTTGTTTCTTTTTTATTTATTAGTTTCTTTTTCTCCAGCTATAATCTGCGGCTGTTTGGATATCCGACTGGGAGTTTTTTGCTTTTTTTTTTTGCTTTCGTGTTAGCGCCGCGAAGCAACTGTGGTTATGAGGGGCATGCAGACGTGGACAGATGGAGAGAGGACATCAGGAAGGAGTGGGGTGACAGGGGAGTTAGAATGCGCCGGTGCCCAGTGGTATGATTCGAACCCACCACCTTCCAGTCAGCACGACACCAATGATACCGACTGGGAGCATATATACACTACATATGACAAGGATAATGATTTTTCTTTTAAAAATCAATCAATCAATCAGGATAATGAGACGTCAACGACACTTGAGTCCGTTGCGCACATCGCGGTTTTAAGTGCGCTTATCACGAACGCGGTCTTGAAATTTTTACTGTTGTCAATGCTGGGAGCAGCATGCCCTGATGGGACATAATGATAATTCATGATAATTCGCGGTGAGACAATTATATGTGCGCATGAGCGCATGTATAATGCATATGCGGGGCATGCATATTTCTAAATCGTCGAGACTGATACCACACACTGTAAGAAAAAAAGGGTGTGAAAAGGTGGTAACTTCTATATAGTTACTCCCTACACTCTTAAAAATGAACTTCACCACATAGCACGCTCCTAGCCAACCACCATCCCGAATGACAACGTTCTCGCCCCTGATTTGTTGAAAACGGGAGGAAGAGCCTATTTTGTGCCGTATGGCCACAAAATAGGCTCCTCCTCCCGTTTTCAACAAATCTAGGACGAGAACGTTGTCATTCGGGGTGATGGTTGGCTAGGAGCGTGCTATGTGGTGAAGTTCATTTTTAAGATTGTAGGTCGACATAGCGTCTGATAAAGGGTGTAAAGGGTGGTAAAAGCAATTATCACGTAACCAAATTCTACAAAAGGGCGTACACCTACTCCTCGCTCACCGAATCAGAAGCGGTAACCCTACACTCTTAAAAATGAACTACACCACATAGCACGCTCCTAGCCAACCATAATCTCGCATGATATCGTTATCTTTCGTCATTTGCTGAAAACGGGAGGCGTACGCTTTTTTTTTGTGACAATTATGAACAGCATAAGTGTCACAAAATAGGCTCCGCCCCATGTTTTCAACAAATCAGGGACGAGAACGTTGTTATTCGGGATGATGGTTGGCTAGGAGCATGCTATGTGGTGAAACTCATTTTTAAGAGTATCATTCGTAGGTATAGCAGGTGGAACTTTGCAACCTTTTAGGCACAACATATGCAGTTTTGCAACATTTGCAATTTTTAACGTTATTCCGATACATTTAGGCCCTTCACGTATTGAGGGTTAACTCTAAGCTAAACAACTTTAAATAATGCATAATGTAAAACCCCGAGACTAGGGGTTGTTGTTCCCCCGAACTGACAATTTTTGTCCTCAACTGGTTGTTCCCTTCGCTCTGTTTGTGTATATATTTGTTGTATGTGAAGTAAAATTTTCAGCTGTGTTTGAGACTTCGTGTTGTGTCTGTCCTTTCGTGTTCCCTAGTCTCGGGGTTTTACATTATGCATCATCTTCACCAGCTCGCTTGCTTCTTAGCCATTTTTTCATTGTCAACTTTAAATAATCTCATAGAAGATTCACCCCTTTCACGTAACGACTTCATTCTATACAGATTGCAGCAGGAGGGAAACAAAAAGACTGAAGAGAAGCACGAAGGGCATATCTCACTTCTCCAATGCTCTTTCTTTGTACTGGCGCCAGAATATTTACTGCACTCCCCTACTTGCTGTTCGCGTTATATGAAGCAGAAACCACGATTTCATATTCTGCTCTTGCTTGCACTAGGTTTGTTATGTCTCGTACATGGCGGGATAATTCCAAGAAAGACGTTGATGAGAAGATTTGAAAGGACAATGGTCAGAACCGCACTGTCGAAATCAGATATCATTGCATTACGCCTAACAGATTGTTCGGTAGGGAATAATTAGATTGCACGATGACAAGGTGTTGGTGATTACGACACGATTCTGAACACGAAATAATTGGTTCTCTGCGACAAATATGACTTTTCTTTTTTGTGAGTTTTGATATATGAGAGTGTTCAAAGGTATTCATATAAGGCACCAGCTGCAACCGAACATTCGCTGCAGTTAAAAAAAAAAAAAATATATATATATATATGCATAAAGAAACGTCTAAATGTATATTGGAACGCAGGATGGCTCCCCTTGCGTGGGGGTATGACACCGTACAGAACAGAATCTAATTGATAGGCAATTAATAAAATTTAATACAATTAGTTAGTATATTATACAATTTACCGTCTTTTCTCTCTTAGTTTCTCGTAATCGCAAGGCGTATATAGGCCTCAGCACTAACCAGATAATTTTTGCTAACGTATAATATTTCAGGTAATAACAACAAATAACAGACAATAGTTTACATGGTAAAGACAGTACAAAACTCAGAAAATTACAGTGAAGCTTTCTAAAAATTTAATATGTACAAGCTTTCTCTAAAAACTGAGCTTCACCGCATAGCACGCTCTGCGCCAACCATTGACACGAATGATAGGTTATCGCTTCTGATTCGAAGAGAGAGGGGGGCGTATGGCCCCTTCTCTCTTGTACGCCGCTTGTACGTGTTTAGAGTGTGGATCACACTTCCTCAGGTACAAAAAGACATATTCACATATATTCATAAAGACATATTCAATTTTATTCAAAAGTTATTTTTTTTTAGTTTTCTGCAGCCATCTCTGACTTGAGGCAATACACCGATATTGAACCGATATTGCCAATATTGTCCAGACGGTTTTGCCGATGAGCAGCCACCTTTCTGCATATTTACTTTTATATTTTCATCTCTATCTTAAATGCATATGTTACATTTCTATTTCTATTTGCAAAATAATTTTCTGCTGTACAGGCTGACATATCGGTCAATCAGTACCCACGTCTGCCATGGTAAAGACAGTTAAGTTATAATACTTTATTGTACTGGTTACAACAGGATTACAACAACAACGAGAAATACACGTAGAAACGATATATGTGACGCAATGAGTCTCTCTTTGTAGTTCACTACACCCCTATAGCCACAGTTGCTTCGCGGCGCTAACACGCGGAGTAAAAAAAGACTATACCCCAGGGCACATTGTTCAGCATGATATATGAATATCTTATCATATGATATATGATAAGACATGAGATATGAATGGTACACTCTTAAAAATGAACTTCACCGCACAGCACGCTCCTAGCCAACCATCATCTCAAATGATATCGTTATCTGCCCTGATTTGTTGAAAACGGGAGGCGTACGCCTTTTCTGTGATAATTATGAACAGCATAAGTGTCACAAAAAAGGCGTACGCCTCCTGTTTTCAGCAAATCAGGTCAGATAACGACATCATTCGAGATAATGGTTGGTTAAAAGCGTGCTATGCGGTGAAGTTCGTTTTTAAGAGTGTACGTGAAAATAAAACTACGTTCTTGTCTTGTAAATTGTCTTTACAATTATGTCCTGTATAATTGTCACAAAAAAAAAGGAGTACGGCTCCTGTTTTCAACAAATCAGGAGAGAAAATGATGCACTCTAAAAACAGAACTTCACCGCATAGCACCCTGTATGTGCGCCAACCGTTGCCACGAATGATAGGGTTACCTGTTCTGTTCGAAGAGAGAGGGGAGCGTACGCCTTCTTGTGTCAATTTGGATATATGAAAATTGCCACAGGAAGGCGTACGCCCCCCTCTCTCTTCGAATCAGAACAGGTAACCCTATCATTCGTGGCAATGGTTGGCGCACATACAGGGTGTTATGCGGTGAAGTTCTGTTTTAAGAGTGTGTCGTTAGAGATGATGGTTGGTTAGGAGGTGAAGTTACTGCCATTCCGTTTAATGCATTAGGTTTGCCTTGTGGCTATGGTATTACTCTCTAAAAACAGAACTTCACCGCGCAGCACGCTCTGCGCCAACCATTGCCATGAATGATACGGTTGTCGCTTCTGATTCGAAGAGAAAGAGGGACGTACGCCTTTTTGTGTCAATTATAGTACCTATATCCAAAGTGACAATAAAAGGCGTACACCCTCCACTCTCCTCGAATCAGAAGCTATAGCCCTATCATTCGTGGCAATAGTTGGCGCTGAGCGTGCCATGCGGTGAAGTTCGGTTTTTAGAGTGCAGGGCTAACGACTCTGATTCGAAGAGAGGTGGGTGGCGGGGGGCAAATCGGGCTTGCCAATATGGGCAGCCCATATTGGTCCAATATGGAGCCTGGTTGCACTTCCCATATTGGCAGCCCATATGGATCCAATATTGGACCAATATTGGCGTGCAGCCTGAGGTGACTGCGTTAAGAGTGCACGGTGGGGTCGACGACTGGAACGCCACCTTGCTACACTGCAGTCCATAGGTGTATACCAACTGTTTCTTTTACATTGCGAACGAGCTCATCCACGAGTACAAGCTAGCTCAGTGTTTGCGCTGTGGCCCTCACGTTAACCTATACAGAGCACTTTCCCGAGCTTGTCACATGTGACTGCCCCCTGTATACAACCGGAACCCTTCCCACACTTCGCCGTGTGCACGTCCAATTAACCGCATACAGGCGCAGTGGAGAAAGCGCCATTCTTCCGAGGGCACATGCATCGGCCAGTGTACACATATTCGCCGTTCACGCTTCACAGGGAACGTCTCACCGCCCCCTTTTTATGCAATGCGACTGACATCTCAATCGCGATCAACTCAAGTGCATCCAACTCGAGCTGCACGATTAAGGGATGTTTTGTTTTCCTCGAGCCACTCCGCTTCGAGTGTGATAAATGATTAAAAAAAAAAAAGCGCGCGATCTGGTCATCAATCAAGCGTGAATTATGCAATCCTTAACGCCAGTGAAAGCCAGGCTCGTTTGCTTTGTTTGTGGTCAGCGTTTTGAAAGCTTTTTCGTCGGGCCTTGCGCGTTCGCGATTGAGTGATGACTGATGAGGGACGAACACTCAGGTATGTCAGTATACCCGGTTCCAAGACGGAACGATGAGATGGAACGTATAACGAAAAGCGATTTTTATGATTACCTCGTCGTACGCAGCGTGTTGGTAAAAAGAAAAATCAACAACAACAATAGAAGAAAAAAAAATTGATGCGTTACAGTGGTGTGGTTGTAGATGATCGTGACCTCGTGCTCTAACCTCATCTTGATGCTAGCATCGCACAAATGCAGATTTCAATAGTGACATGTCTCTAAATGCAGAACAAATCACTGTCAGTTTCGTTTAGTCGCATCAAGGAAGTCCTGGTCCGTAAGTCTTAAAAAAATCACCCAGTGTTGAGTAAGTACAGGCCCATCGTCTCGAGCCCGATCAGTTACAGTGCTAACAAAGAGAGAGAGAGAGAGAGAGAGAGAGAAAAGAAGACGGAAGAGGACGACCCACACAATCACATTGTATAGGAAATCAAAAACCAGCACTGTCACCTAACCGGGGATCACCAATGTATGACCGCCGATAAACAACCACATAACAACCACCGCAATAACAAAAAACAAAAAAAACATACACCAACATGCCTGTAATACCGTGGAAAACGCAGCAAACAGTCGGCTTGTTACATGACACTATCGCGTAAACGTAAGCAAGCCCCCGGACACAACTTCCGGTGCCACGAAGACTTCCGGTCCTTGCGCGGCTGAGGAGTATATAGGGACGCTCGAAATCAGGCAGCCGTACAAAAAGGCTCCGCAAAACAGGTTCCACGGCTTCTAATTTCTTCGACTGTGGCTTTTAGTTTCAATCGCACGGTATGTGCTCAACTGCCTTTCCAACGACAATCCTTCCTTAGTAAAAAAAAAAAAAAAAAAAAAGAAAAGCAACCAAATCACGCACCTGGAAATCGTGGTGCTCTGCCTCAGGTACAATGCTATACGTTTATCGACGCTACGGAACAAATGTTTAACACCTTCTTTTTTCCGTTGCACTTCGAGCATATACATCGTATACACCGCGAGTGTTACAGCACAGCTTCCATGAAGAGTCGGCCTTGCGGCAGCGATGTAACACCTGTGTACTTACAAACGCTACACAACACATGTTACCGGTTCGTTTGTCCCACGACCATGTATATAGTATATTTACCAGAACAAGAAAAGTCAGACGGTGCAACGAAATGAGCGAACGTCTCTGCCCGTCTGTCGCGCATATGCAAGACATTGTCCTCGCCTCTCGTACCCTGATGACTTCACCTCTCCTAATCTCGTTTTTCCGCGTACCCAAAGAAGAATTCCAGAAATTAATTTCGCCGCAGGATACCGCCGCATATCTCATTAACGTCACGCTAACTTTTATGGTCACTCGTCAACTTATCTGCCAGTTACAAGTACTGCTTTGCCTGGGACTGGTGGTTGTGATTGCGGCGTGACGGGTCGTGACACGGGAAAATATGAACGCGTGCGCCTCGGACAAGTACGTTCCGAATGGTACCTGCTATTCGGGCCACTACGTTCCCAATGTGGCCTGCTATTATTCGGGAGAATATGCCGGACACGAAATGTGGTATACTTATGCGCCGAGGCCGGTGCGTACTTACGTGGAACCGTACTTCACCATGTCGTAAGTACACGCGCATGACGTCATTTTACGTGAAAGTTCGCGCGATCGTTATAAACTAAAGTACATGTTACAGTTTAAAGACGGAACTAGACAGCGTAGCACGCTCTATAAGCTAACCATTCCACAGAATTATACTGTCATAACGTTAAGTCCTGATTTACTTCTTTCCTTTTCCCCTTTTTCCTTTATGCTTTGACCCACTCTACTTCTTTCCTGTTTGTTTGTTTGTTTTTCTCTCTTTTTTTTCTGGCTCTATTGTTCCACCCTCAAACGCGTTTTGGAGTAGCCAGCCCTGACTGGATCAGGACTAACATCTCCATATTTTTCTTTCATTGCCCATCCAATCGAATTCCAATCCAATCCTGATTTGTGGAAAGCTCTACCCCTTTTTGTGACAATTATCACACGCTCGTATCAACCATCATCCCGTTGACATAGGGGTGTGTGCGCCATTTAGTGACACTTTTGTAGCTACCGTAATTTTCGGTGTTATAACAGGCGTGCTGTACACGAAAAAAAATATGAAAAAAAAATAGGCCTTGCGCGCTGTCTATGAGTGCGCGCTATATCATCGATACCTCTCCGCATATATATCGTCAGTGACCTTGTATAACACGCGGGGTGATGACACAGTCTTTCCTGAGGCCATGCAATTGACCTTAACCCTACAATACAACCTTACAATATAAGGCTTTGCCCCGACAAATCATGTACAACGACGGGTCATGAACAATATAGTGTATCATGGTACATAGAGCTGTGCTTAGTGTATTGCCGCCAGTCGTGCTGACCTCTGGCTGGATGCCTAGAGGTGTATATGACGTGTTTTCTGCTTCGTTATTGACTTTGTAAGTGTCTAACACTAATGCCGCGTGCGACACGAACAATCTGTAAGGTGCGTGTTATACACCGAAAATTACGGCATGTTAATTGTCAAAAAAAGAAAAAAGATACGCAAAAGAAAAAAAAAAAAAAAACGGGGGAGAGATCGATGTCATTCGGGATGATGGCTTGGCTACCGGCGCGTTATGCAATGAAGTTCTGTTTTAAGAGTGTACACGGTAGATGCTCCTACAAATAACGATAAAATAATAATAAATAATGATCACGTGGTTGAATTTTCCAGTTTAGGTGTACGACAATTTCTACCGCTAAATAAGAAACGCAAGTACGTTGCGTGGACACCGCTTCTAACAAAAACAAGCAAAAAACAAGAGAAAAAACACACACACACACACGCTCCGTCTCACACCTCAGCCCAAGTTTCCACCTCCTAAGCTTCGCGAGCGTGGTCGCACATGCGGGAAGAAGTCCGCGCGTCTCAAGTACCCCGCAAAACTTCGCCAAACTTCCAGCTATGCAAAGCGTCGCGTCTAATACCAGGACCGAACCCGCAATCATAATTCCGCCCACATATCTCGTATAGCGTTTACTTATATAGTAACGGCCGAGTTTCCACGCGCGCTCGCGCCATGCCTTATGGACGCGGCCCACCCTATCAATAGACAGCATAGCACACATTCCGTTATACACACACCGGGAGGGAGGGGGGGTCGACAGAGGGAGGAAAGAGGAGTGGGGGGGGGGGGACTCGATTAGCCGGCAAGAAGCACGCAACCGATTTTCCCCATTCCTCCCGTTGATCGATTCCGGATTCAAATACCGCCCCCCCCTCCTCCTCCCATCTTCCCCTGATTTCCCTCGCACTTTGTAAATACTGGCATCGCGAGGAGGGACCATTGTTGGAAGAATTCGCGCGTTGAAGAGTATGGGCCACAAGCGGCACGCATGCGGCACGATGACACGTCCTGCGACCATGGCGCCGCTGTGCGGCCGCGTTTGACAAACGGCGTTTTAATTGTTGTCTCTTTCCGCCCCCCCCCCCCCGGACCACTTGACTGCAACCTCCCTCTCACTCTTCTCTGAAGAGTGTTTGTGTGTCTTCGGGATGAGTGCTTTGCTTACAAATAATGAAGTGTGCGGCGCTGGCCCGGAGTCAAAGGCGACAAATTATGCAGTAATGCGGAATAATTATGCAAACCCGGGGCTGGAACGGAGAATACCGCCATTTTGTTTCCCCGAGAAAGACAAAGTGCGAGGGGAAGCGATTAATTGGATTAGAGAGAGATTAACGCTTCATTTCCAATGCTAATCATCTTCCGATACAACTATGTGGATTATGACGTTGCGAGCATCTACGAAACGTCATTTTTATCTTCTTTCGAAGACCGTTTCGAATCCTCCACTGTATAAGCAAACTTGC
Source organism: Ornithodoros turicata (assembly GCF_037126465.1). Taxonomy (NCBI): domain Eukaryota; kingdom Metazoa; phylum Arthropoda; class Arachnida; order Ixodida; family Argasidae; genus Ornithodoros; species Ornithodoros turicata. The sequence continues at coordinate 15,435,227 of NC_088210.1, read as the reverse complement.
GCGTGTCTTGAGTACCGTATTCAAATGCTGTTTTAGAGGTCGCAAATAAAAATTAAGAGGCGATCACCGCGTACGATGTCGTAGGAAAGAATGCTTAAATGCTTCTTCGCGAGTGCTCGATGGGAAGAGCTCGATGGCGATGGCCATCGGAGCGCTATTAGTATTGAAAAGAATTGAGGAAGAAAGTGAAACACTATAATGTAATAAGATACGTAGGTATTTCAGTATCTTCGTCAATACTTTTCTCGAAAGGTATTTGCACTCTGTCTAAAATGGTTTCAGTATTTTCTACTCCGTACTATAATTACTTTTTGTTTGTCTGTCATGTGTCTTCAAACCATATTCGATTTCACAACCGCTTTCCGGGGCCTTTTCATTTTGCTTGACCTTTCCTATTCCTATGACATACACCAGCTGGCACTGTGTTCTGACAAAAAACATGACCTTTCCTTCGTCGGTGTTTTCTTTTGAGGCGCGTACACTCTTAAAAATGAACTTCACCGCATAGCACGCTCCTAGCCAACCATCATATCGAATGATATCGTTATCTGCTCTGATTTGTTGAAAACGGGAGGCGTACGCCTTTTCTGTGACAATTATGAACAGCATAAGTGTCACAAAAAAGGCGTACGCCTACCGTTTTGAACAAATCGGGGCAGATAAAGATATCATTCCCGATGATGGTTGGCTAGGAGCATAAGTATTTCATCTTAATTACGTTCTGCCTCCAGCATTTAGAACCGTGTTTTAAGTACTTTATATTAATAATACTTTATTATAGTACTTCTATAGCCTGGCAGTTACAGCCATCTAGGCACCCTTTACCATTGTTCGGCGCACCACAGCTATATGGATGCTTTTGCGCAAAATCAAACAATCAATATCACGAACGGAATAGCCATATATATATATATATATAGTTGAAATAAATGGGAGACAGAAGACGAAAGTAGGGGAAGTAACAAAAAAAGGGGTTTATTAAAACTTAAAAATTATAAAAGTTAGGGATGATGTCTACGTTACGGCGGAAGCTTCGCCTTCTTCGGGACGAAAGAGCTAAATGTGCATTTAGCTCTTTCGTTGCTTCGCGGCACTAACACAGAATTAAAAAATATTTGATTCAGTATTTGAAAAACAATGATATTGGCGCAGCCTTAGTCATACAGTACAAGTTCATGCGCGCTTCCTTCAGACGGTAAACTCAACGCAACGAAGTAGTACGTGCATGCCTCCGAGTATTATACCATAGATGTCCAGTATACACGCACAAGCCAACACGGGTATATCCGACCGATTCTAGCTACAATGACAGCGGAGCCTTCCCCGTTGTACTTTGACCCCAGAGAGGAGAAGAATAATGTCCCTTAATGCCGTATATGGCGCAATTATCGAGCTAAGATGCCTTAATGGCCGCAATTAGTGGTCCCAGATCGGCCCGATATCCGACGCTTGCACGACCACTGCAGACCATAGCTGCTGCTCTACTTTCAAGTGCCACTCACCGCGGCATCGACGCACAGTCGTGTCTCTCTAATGTCAGTCGTGACACGAAGCTCGCCGAGTGAGATCTGGACTTGGATGTGCCGCTGTGGGGATATAGCTCTGTCCGTATATACGGTCAAGAGCGTGCACAAAAAAGATTCGGGGTTGCCACGGTGTGATATATTGGAGGAAAACATGTACATGATGTGGCATACCGTGAGATAAAAGAAGTGTTGTGTCCCATTGGATGCTATGGCTTCCCGATATTTCTATATTAAAGCGTACAAGGGTAAAAGACATTCGAGACTGGGACGTAACCGGGTTCGAATCCGTAGTCTGGGGTTTTTACTGGGTTTTCCTTAGACGGCTGGCAGACGTATATCGGCGGGGTTCCCTTAGAAGTCGGCCCAGGACGCACATTCCCCCAGAGAGCACCTCTATGAGGCCGACAAGGGCGAGCTCTTTTAGCAATTGCTTTAGCGAGCTTTTGCAATAAACCTATATTCCCCCCCTCTTTTAGCAGTACCACCGCCACGGGTAAAAGACAAAAAAGAAAGTTGGTTAAATTGGTAATCACGAAAACCGAAACCGAAACCCTTCCGCCTCTGACATTCCCGCAGCCGCGGGCGAGGACACGTGATTTACAGAACTAATGGGCATGACCCATGCTCTCGCTGCTCTCATGCCAGAGCGGGGCGCGGAAGTAAAGTTCAGGGGCTTGTATCTCGTAAACTATTTTTCGACACGTAGGGGAGTAATTAGTTTTTTCTTTCAGTACTCCTGCGTGTGTACTCAATTAGATTGTATTTACTCCTCATTTTAGTACTCTGACCCCGAAATTTACTCCCCTGCACTGTCCGCTGTCCCTGCTTCCCCTGAACCGCATAGTGTTTGTACAGAGTTTATATGCCCCAAAGGCCTAGAGGGCGTTACACGGGGGAATGTAGGCAGGTCAAGGTGTAACACAATGGGACACAGATACTATACAACAATAAACAAAACAGTAAGAGCGCAATGCTACACAAATTAATTCCGCATGATTGGGTACCATAATGAGACAGGGCGGTTTTACGAAATGACTCAGACTGACTTCTTCAGGTTACTTCGTGTGGCAGACCATTGCATCCTATTCTAGCTATAGTTGGGAGAAATGTTTCGAAAATACGTGTTGCCGTGAAAGCTCTCGCACCTGAAGGAATGGTCAAGACGTGTCAAGGAGCTTGCATCATGCATAAGACACAATTGCCAGTTTTGCTCAAAGTTATGACGTTTCTTCGCGTTCCATCTGTTTTCCATCGTGGTGTTCTTCACCAACAACGTAGTAAAACGAGGTAACAGTTTGAGTTTATAATACAACCTCCGCGCTGGTATAAACATACGTCACGAATGGTCTATAGCCACCACTGCTCGTCACACACACACACACACACACACACACACACACACACACACATCAACGCCGATATAGCAGCAACTGCTTCCCAACTCTACGTATACCATTCCAAAACGAAAGCTGTCAACTTTCCTTTTATTTCCCATGGAGCGTTTCTGAGGCCTGCCGCTTCGAACACCGCTCGGTGCTCAAAAAAACACACACAGGCGCAGGTGCCACGGTTTTTACGACTTCAACGAAGCCACCCTCCTCTTCATCCGCGACCCAAAAGACGCGTAACTAACAAGAAACCATACGCGCACCTGTTCAACGCGTACAGAAGGTTATTTATGCTTTACTTACAACCGTGTGAAGTCGGACGACTTATGAAAAAAAATAATAATAATAAAACACGCTTTCGAGTCGTCCTCAAATGCATATAAATAACCATCATGTTTGCCGCATGAGACGTGTGTGGATTTTCACCCATCGTTGGGAGCTTGACGCAACTAAGAGAATAGCAAATATGTGTCTGTGTAGGAAAAGGGTGTGCCGCGCAGCCCGTTATGGCGAAGGAATACGTTATAAGGAATACGTCATAAGGAATGCGTCGTTTTATACGGGTTGAGGTTCTTGTCGTAAAATCTTGAAAAGCGGAGCGACATCTTCTCAAACACGTGCTATGTTAAGCGTGGCAGCACGTGTGACATTTATTGTAGATAATAATAGGTAATATAGATAATAGATAACGTTCGGCAGCTTCGTACTTATAATGCAATGGGTTGTCAGAAACGAATAACAGACAGAGCACCGCGATAATGATGATAAGGACAAGAAATAAATGAATAGAAATAAATATATCGTAAAATGCGTCATGCGACATTAAAAGAGATGTTTGATACCTTTCCCCCATTTAAAGGTACTTTGTTGTCCCTCGTTCGAGGCTACGAGAGAGAGAGAGAGAAATACATGATGACGATGATATGGGGATGACTTCCGCTCATTGAGCAGCTACGAACAGCGTTATTGACGCATGCATTTTGATTACTGATTTGAGCGCACATAAGTAACGTCAATAACAAATCTGCGACCTAGTTATTACTCCAAAGATTCGAAGAAAAAAAAAATTCAGACGTCAGGAGTATTACTACACGTACTACTATCCCCATCAGTTACGACGCACCGCGTGTGTGATATCTCATTTGCGTGTGTCATGTGTATGTGTATGCCTCATCTTTTTCATCGTCATCCTACTCATATACCAACCAACATGCACTAAGGTATATGGTACCGCAATGGTTGCGGTGAATCACACTCTTAAAAATGAACTTCACCTCATAGCACGCTCCTAGCCAACCATTATCTCGAATGATATCGTTATCTGCCTTGATTTGTTGAAAACGGGGGGCGTACGCCATTTCTGTGACACTTATGCTGTTCATAATTGTCACATAAAAGGCGTAAGCCCCGTGTTTTCAACAAATCAGGGCAGATAACGATATCATTCGAGATAATGGTTGGCTAGGAGCTGGCTATGCGGTGAAGTTCATTTTTAAGAGTGCACCTCAAACCATCGTCGTTCATGTACACTCTTAACAATGAACTTCACCGCATAGCACCCTCCTAGCCAACCATAATCTCAAATGATATCGTTATCTTCCCTGATTTGTTGAAAACGGGAGGTGTACGCCTTTCTGGCGACAATTATGAACAGCATAAGTGTCACAAAAAAAGGCGTACGCCTCCCATTTACAACAAATCAGGGCAGATAACGATATCGTTCGAGATTATGGTTGGCTAGGAGTGTGCTATGCGGTGAAGTTCATTTCTAAGAGTGTAGTAGTAGTAGTTGTTGTTGTTTAGATGCTTAGCAACCTGCCCCACCCCCCGAGGACTCCCACAAAAAGAATACAAAAGAAAACTGTAAATACGTGTAAACAAAGCCCTTCTCTGCCCTAAAAGAGAGAGAGAGAGAGAGAGAGAGAGATCGCAGCACTGTGCTAAGACATCTGACTTACAAACCGAAAGAAAATAAATAGGAACGTTCCGGGAATTCTGGGACAACCACGCCATAAGTACTCCCAGTTCACGCTTACGTGAAAAGGCATCATGCATTAAAATTGATCAACGAAATCACGACACACAGCAAAATCACGCTGCAGAAAAAAAAAAAAAAAAAAACTCTATTGCGCGCGTAACAGCTAGCAGACGACACCCTTCGACACGCAGACGACGGCGAGAGGCCACTTGACTACTCCACCGCTGCACGCGAGTAACGGTGTAATGACTTTAATCATAGGCATTACGGGGAGAAAATAACAGTGTTTCCCTCTTCATGGCTGCCTCCTCCCATTCTATTTTACCTCCCCCGTCAGTTCTCCCGCTATCAACTGTTGATCGCTCCTGTTGAGAGCGCTGTGCATTTCACGCAACGCCCTCCAGCGGAGGCAGTAAAATCTGATGGGAAAGATGAAATTTATGGCGCGTCTCGCCTGGATCCTTCCAGTTCTGTATTGACATGTCTCACCTCGCGGTATGCCCGTCGTGTTAAATGCATTTCGAAATGGGTGCTCAGCACAAGGCAAAAGCTAATGTGTGGAACATTTTAGTAAGCTTAGAAGAGAACAGTCTAAGAACAGACGGATTTATGGACGAACTCCACAATATGTCTTCTTTTCCTCGATGCAAAACAAGGGACATATACAGATAACTTGCAGTAGATTTACACGCGCAAGGTATTATCCTAATCCTAATGCAGGTAAGACAGTCATAAGATAAGGTAGGACATATAGTCTAGTCCATGTAGGTACGTAGGTTAGTCTTTCCTCTACACATGGAAGCATTGTGAAGCAACAGATGTTGAATTTAGGGAAACTCTTCTGAGATCCGAGTCGTTGATAATATCAATAGCTATGTCTAATCAATATAGTAGCTTCATTAAGAGTGTTAAAGGCTGTATTTTATATTATCTATGGATGCCAATAAATAGCTAATTATGCTATGAAAACTAGGGTATCTGTTACATATGCATTAAGAAATGAAGATTAACATTTTGCGGATCATGAAAGGGCTGTTTACGGTTAAGAATTACATACTAACCTGCCCATGCTGAGATACAATGGTAAGCAGTAATAATGAAATAACTGGAACCGATCATAGGTTAGATGTTTCTTTTCTTGCTTTAGGGTGATTCAGGTTTCTTTGGGGTTTACACCTCGCTGGGCTTCATTACTATTTGTTCGTTTTTAGTATTCCAAGTTGTTAATTAAACAAGCAAAGCTGTAAGGCTTACAATCACCGATATCCACAGCGAAGCATTATGATTTTATTTGTTTTGGTACAGTCCAGGCTGGTTACGTTAGGATTCTCACAATCATTCTGAGATTTGTTTACGATTTCTGCTATAGTTACAACAGAGCTAATTAAGCATTTTCTCCTATTAGTTTCAGTTACGATCAACTGTTATTGTTGAATGCGAACTCGTTGAATCAAACTCTGCATATACACATCATGTTTTACGTTTGTCACCGACCCCTTTATTTTATCCCTGCGCGACATCATCATACTACAATAAATACCTGGGTATTAATGAGAATAAATAAATTGACGTATAAGTTAAAAAGTGATAAAAACAGGGCTGTGTGGTAGTTCATGTTAAAAGGGATAAAATACCCAATGCAGGGGAGATGATCATGATGAACACTGAAGAAATATTCTTCGTGATCGTCTCTTCTTTGTGTCCCCTGCACTGGGGAATTTTATCCCTTTTAACAAGGTATAAGCCCTGAAAGATGTTTTTCTTAATTTATGATTTGTTCTTTGACATAAATATTAGAGCTCACAGATTCCAGCGAAACAACAAACTAATTGGATAGACCTCTACCCGAGAAACGTCATCATGACGTTGGTAGACAGACTGAAACCGAAACAAATCGGAAGGGGAAGGCTGGGTTCCACGAATGGGCACTTGTTCGCTGCCTGCTATCGGAAAGAAAAGTAGGACCGAAGGTCGCGTCCCATGCAGGGACCATCGTAATCCCTTGAACACAGTGCCTTTGGGGCGCGACCTTGTTCACCCCTAGCTTCGAGCGTATAGTTCAACTCTACCAAATTGGTGGCGCTGACGAACACTATGACGTCATTTGTTTACAAACAGGGAGAGGTCTATTGTTCCCAAAATCGCCATAAAGGACTAGCCATCAGAGTCCACGTTTCCGTTATTTTCTCTAAGTATAAAGACAGAAACCTCGTCGATACCAAAAGGGATAAAAGCTTTAATGTTCCGCCGCATTCAATCCCAATTTAATGTCACCGTCGCACGATGAATGCTGCTCGCGTACACCCTACGTATACACAAGGTTGCACACTGGTGCCGCAAAACGAATGAGCTTTCTATCCAGCTCGCTATCCTTTAGCGCCATATCTCCCTCTCGAAGACAGGGCCCATTCGGAAGACAACTCTTTCCTTTTTTTCTCTCTCTCTCTCTCTCTCGCTCTCCAAGAAACGAAAGTGTACGCAGAAGCCGCCCGCCCGCCCCGCCTGTAATCTCGTTCCCAACGTGAGAAGGGATCAACTCTGGCGCGTCCCTGGGTTTCGAGCTAAATCCGATTGACCAGTCGCTACCTCCCCGCCTCCCCCCTTTTTCCCCCTTTTTCTGCCGTGTGAACACATCTGTCTTGCTCTCACAAGAGGCTAGCGCGTCTATAAGTGTATGTATCCACCGCTATCTATTCGCAGCGCCCTCTACGACGTCTGTGTGTGTGTGTGTTGTGTTATAGGACGTACATATATGTAAGAGAGAGAGAGGGGGGGAGTAAGATTTCGTTTGGCGGCGCTGCTCTTGTAATCCGTGGATTTCTCTGGACAGGACGTCGAGGGGGTGTCGAAGGCCGATCTATATAGCGGTGTTGTTCTAGGGTTTGTTCCCGGGGTTTGTCTTTAGGCGCAGTTGCGTGTGAGCACGATTTTGTTTCAAGCGGTTCGTCGACTGTCCTTCGAAGCTCTCGCCTTTCTTTGTGCGCTTGTTAGGAGGGCTTTTACGAACGGAAGTCTGTCGAAGTGGTCACGAATTTCATTCGTTTAATAGAGTTATATGACAACTTTGATCGTTGTAGTTCGTTACATCTTGCATTGCGTGAGGTGCCATCTGAAGGTGCCTAGTAGTAACTTGACAGGTCGAAATATGCGTGGTGCTCCTCGAAAAGGAGCACAGAGGTTGATTACCAGTGATTGATCACCGGTCAAGTGCGGCCGCGTGCACGTGAAGGACAGATTTCACTGACATTTTGTTCCCTTCTAGGTCGTGAATTAACGCTTCCCAGCGCACTGTCACATGCGCTTCTACACAGAATACTTTAATTCCGGTAACAAAAAGTAATTGGAGTAGCTCCACGTAGTAGTAGTAGTAGTAATTGCTCCACGAGTAGTAGTAATTGGAGTGCTGCACGTGCCACAGGGTCGCGCTGCGCATAATTTCCACCACCTGGGGTTCTTTTGACGTGCTCCGGAAGTCTCCGACACACGGTGCTGGAAGCAGCGTGATGAGATGTGATAGAAAAAGAAAAAAAATTGGGATTTAAGTCACGACAAAGTCAGACTGGCTACCCCAAACCACTTAGCCGCAGTTAGTTGACATAAATAAAAAAAGGGAGAAACCCCAGTAGTAATTGGAGGGGGGGGGGTGCGGAAGACAAACATCCCGAACTAGTGGGAATACTTGTCACAAACGAGAGACCAGAAAGTGTCACAAAATGTCAATCAGATGCGTTTATTCGAGGTAACGTAGGAGAACTTTCAATGCAGCCGCTTGATGATTGAATGGCTGTGGACCCAGGAGTTTTACAAGGTGAAATGGCTGGGTGTCCAGGCGCGAGCCAGACTTGCTTCTAGTGTCCCGCGACTGTCGGCATACTTGGAGCACCTGAGGGGGATGTGCTCTGTGTCCTCGACAACATCGCACTCACTGTAGTTTGAAGCAGTGTTAATTTACCTATCCCCCACATTGCTTCCGGTAAATGGCAGTGAAAGCGCACCATGCACCATGTCGAATCCTGGCTGTGGCTATATCTATGGCTATGGCTATTGCTATGGCTATTGCTATTCCTATCAAGACCTGTCGTGCGTGTTACGCAACCTTCAGCAGGGCAAAATTAACCCAGACACCGATCGCTGCCGCGTGGATGGTAATCAGGCGCATTGGCTCTTCGTTATGAGGTGAAGGAGAAGTTACGTCGTGCCCGCGAAGACGGCTTGAGAGAAAAGCTTCGACCGAGCCTTCTGCGGGGCATCGCAAGGCCAGCGACCAGCGAGCGTTGCCAAACCACACGCGAGGTCGATCCGAGAAAGAAAGCAGTCTCGCTATCACCCGTAAACCGGACTGCGAGGCAACCAGGCACGTTCGTTTGGTGCATGTGTAGGAAGAACAGGACCCGAAGGAGCCCACACGATGGAGGGGAGTGGCATCTGGCAGGGAGGGGGAAAGGCCACCTCCTCCCATCCCGAAAAAGATGCCAATACTCAGGTCGGGTGGATAATGTATGATGCAAGAAGCGTTTGGTGTTCAAGGAGGGCTCCTCTGCTGTCAAGGCCCATGTTACAGCGAGGCGAGACGCCGCATTGGTTATGTGATGGCCCCGAAGTGCTCTTTTCTAACGATCTTTTGTCCCTCTTTCCATCCTATACGCTCTCCTCGATCGCTTATCGAAGTACGGATGAACTGCTTCGTGCGACGTCTTTGCGAGTTCCTCGCAGTGGACGCGACAAGACGTCTTGCACTATGGAGTGATGCATCGGATTGCGTAGAGGCATAGCTACTCAAATCTCCCAACTTGTCTACTGCACTGTACTGCACTGCGCTTCCGCAACGAGCTGTGTATTCGACGCGACGCTGAGTAGTTGATATAGGATATAAATGTCCAAACCTGCCTCGGTCAAGCAATCTCGGAAGGCCAGTAGGAACTACAGTAAGCCCCCGATGTATCGAAATCGTTTTTCTTGTATTATTATCGTTTTATCCGAAGTCTCGGACTGTCCGGACGGAAATGCAAGCGATTCAAACCCGATTATTCGAGATATGGTGTCACCTGCCTCCGCTTAGTGCGAAAGAAGGGCCGACAAAAGCTCGTGCGGCAAACCCAGTTCACGTCTTTTCTCTCCCTCCCTCTCCGTCCAATTAAATAAAATAAATCAATGGCGACCATGATGCAAGTTTGTTTGCTTACGTAAATACTACTTTTAAGGCTCCTATACGGTGTAGGTATCTGCGGGCTTCTGAGGCTAGTGTCACTGTGTTTTGTGGAATACATTCGCTTTTATCGAATTGCTGTTTACACCGAATTATTTGCCGGTCTTGTTGACTTCGTTATAACGAACCATATTTAAAAATAAGCAGTATAGTCCTTTTCCATCGGCCAGTTTCTTCGGCTGTGCACAATTGGTGTGAGTATATTTATTTATTTATTTGTACGTCTATATACAGTGATGTTCCCCGTCACCATTTCGCACCGTATAGCACAACCTCCATTTTTCTCATTTCCTTCCTCTCTGCTTCGATAAACTACCAAACTTCTCCAGCACCGCAGAAATAAAGCTTTCGCCGCGCATCACCAATAAAAATACTTCGCCCATCACATTCGCGTAAATAAACATCGCATTCACATCATCATCAAGCACTGATGAAACAGCGGCGCGGGCTCTGGTAACGAGGCTTTTATTTGTGTGCAGCCTGCACGAGATTAGTACATCGGCAGAGTTTCCTCCATATTCCCAATTTTTGCTCTTCTTTCCGGTTTGAGAGTATGCGACATTGGATGATGCTGGATGAAGGATTAAAAACACGCGCGAGAAGGGACCGAAATCCTCCGGGCCGCCCCGAAACGCGTCATATCTTCTTATGGTCTAGAGAGAGGGGGGGGAAGAGGGGGGGGAGAGAGTTTTGCGTAGAGGGCGCTCTAAGCTGAAATCCGGCGGCAAAATGAAGGAAATCCGACACAAATTCTCGCATATAATCTGTTAAGAAAACAGAGAACTGTTGTTTCGCACGGGGTGCATTGTTTTTCTTGGGCTGCGACGCGCGTAACTGCTTGTACTGGCGAATTTATTTATGTTCATATATACGGCGCTTGTTGCGTAAAACTTCATGGCAGGCTTTGTTAGGGGCTGCGTTTCGTGCGGTATACATATCTGCTATTTCTGGGACTGATTCCTCAAGAGCGCTGCGCACTTCATCCTAACACATTTAGCGTATACACCAAACACTCTGTAAAAACAGGGCTTCACAGCATAGCACGCTCATAGCCAACCATCATCCCGAATGACAACGTTCTCTCCCTTGATTTGATGAAAACGGGGGGCGTACGCCATTTTTGCGGCGATTATGAACTGCATAATGCCACGAGGTAGTGGAGGTGGTGGTGGTGGTGGTGGTGGCACTCTTGAAAGAAGTTGCCGTTGTTGGCCTCACAGAAGTGGGCAACGTCACGACTAGCGCTCTGGGGGAATGTGCGCCCTGGGCCGACTTCTACGGGAACTGGGAGCCGACATATGTCAGACAGCGTCTGAGGAAAACCCAGGAAAATCCCCGGACAACACAGCCGGCACCGGGATTCGAATCCGGGTACCTCCTTTAGTCTCGACGTGACATGGACGTGGCGCATAATGCCACAAAAACGGCGTACGCCCCCGTTTTGAGCAAATCAGGGGAAAGAACGATGTCACTCAGGATGATGGTTAGCTAGGAGCGTGCTATGTGGTGAAGTTCATTTTTTGGAGCGAAGGACATCTATCACCCGTATTATGACATCATTACTAACTAACTACTCAGGCACCTGAGGACACACCGAGCTCTTCCTGCTACACTGGGACGCGCTGCTGTTCTAGTTAACTGCGCTCCAGACAGACACAGACAGTATATATGACGTGGAAGACAATGCCGGCGTCAAGCAACTGCAAACGTGGTGCTTTCTGCCTTGGTGTATTCGAAACACGGTCTGTGGCTGCCTCCTTTTTTCAGATCGACAAGATCATTACGAAGTTTAGTGTTCGTATATAAGTAGCATTAAGAGTTCTGATGTGACTGAAGTGAAGCAAACCTTTTACACCACAAGTGTGTGTGCCATATAGAGCGAGGCATTTAAACCCGAAATGGGACTTGACACCTGCACTCTTAAAAAAAAAGAGTGGAGCTGTTTCACCTTTTAGGAGGAAATAGTTGTGGTAGGCGTATGTTGTGCCTAAAAGGTTGCAAAGTTCTACCTGCGATCTGGTTGAAATCGGAGCAACAGATTACTTGCAGTTGTCTTCGTTGTACACAATCCGCTGCATTGTCAATGCTGGTAATGGTCTTACACACATTTTGTACTGCACTTGCAAAAAGGCGGTAACAAGCATGTTACCACCCCTTTACACCCTTCGTCAGACACTATAGGTGGTAACTATAGAAGTTCCCACCTTTTCACACCTTTTTCTTTTTTTCTGAGAGTGTGGGACTTGCTATAAACGGACACGTATAGGCACGAGCTGCACTGCATTCCTGTTACAGTCTCTGACATGCATAACAGGCGCTATATGAACAGATGAGATCCTGCCTCACGAAGGTGCCCATGAAGCGATAGGTAAAAAAAAAAAAAAAAAGAGGCCGCTGCTGTTCACTGAGGCACTTCCTCCTCGCTCTTCTATTGGGTGCTGATCGATCTGCACTTCCTATCTGCACTTTCCGGGTTGCGAAAGCTGTAAAGATATACGTCACTGCCGGAAGTAGAACGCCAGCTTCCGGTGTTCGGCCTTCGAGGGGTGGTGTCATCCATAAGCTGCCAGGCATATAGGTATGTAGACAAGAGCGTCGCTTGGGAAACATGTAGCTCCTCCGTTTTGTGATTTTTTTTCTTCCTTTTTTCTGTACATACAGTGCGTTCGTTTTTCTGACCGACGAGACTGTTAATGAAAACTCGGAGTATATACTATTTAGCATAAATTATCACCGGCTCTTATCTCTAACCTCTGCGTGAGTGTACCCTGATTATTGATTGATTGATTGCTATACGGCAACGCAGTGGCGGATCCATAGAGGAAAAAAAAAAGCAGGGTTGCCCTCGGTGGCTCAACCGCTAGCGTGTCGACAATCGCCATTTCTCCGTTAGGAAGGTTCTCGGCTGCTGGCCTGCCCATCACCAGGTGACGGTATTGCGCGCTCTCGTCGACTTCCTCGCCGCTTCGAACCTGCTTGCCACGCAAACAGCACAACATGTTGGCCCAACATTGGGCCAATATTGGCAATACCGGCATAATATTAGCCCAATATAGGGCCAACATTGTGACAGCTTCTGCGACACTCTGTGTTCGCGCGGTCTCTGACACTGTGAACCAGTGAGTGTCTCTCGGTGCATAACGTCTCCCTTTTTCCTTTCACCCCTTTATCCTTTATTCTTTCTCCTGCTTGACCTAATACTCTGCCTCTTTCCTGTTTGTGTGTTTCACTCTAGTCTTTCTTTCCTTTCCTTTTTTTTTTTTTTTTTTTTTTGTAGCTCTATTGTTTCACCCACAAACGTGTTTTGGAGTAGCCAGTCCTGACTGGGTCGGGACTAACCTTTCCATATATCGTTTTATTTCGTATCCAATCCAATCCGATCAGTAGCGTATCCGCCTGCTGATCCCAAGATCGCGGATTCAAACCCGGCCGAGGACCGTACTTGGCAACTTGGTGGAAAGGGTACAAGTTGCTCAGACACGCCGTCTTCCGCGAGGGACGTTATATTAAATGTGGTGCGCCGTGTGTCGAGATTTCGGCGCACGTTAACGGAACCCTCAGGTGGGCAAAATTAATCCACAGACCCGACCACTGTGACGTCACTCATGATCGCGGTTGTCTCGCGACGTAAAGCCCCGAAGTATCTATACAGGAAAGAGGCGATTAAGCGTCAAATTTCCTCATTCATCGTTACTACGTGTATTTGTTGTTGTTATTATTATTATTGTTGTTTGCACGAAGTTATAAGAACGTTACGTAAACAGTTCGCGAGGGATTGAATTATCGAGACATATTTCGCTTGTAGATAGTCATCTTCATCTTCGTATAGATATATATTGATTGTATATAATATCTAGATGCACGCATATAGGTTCAAGCATATTTGTATTGCGTCGTACGTGTATTGCATAGCGGTGATAACAGCATAACTAAGAACCTTGTATAGCCCAACCAGGTCAAATTCATCTCAGTGCATTGCTGATAAATTTTCCTACTATCACGCACCTTGAGTGAGGTTAACAAGAGGTTTCTTTGTTTTGTTTTTCATTCCGTCTAAACCGGCCAGAACGTCCAGTGGTCTGCTGTATACTCACGATCACGAAATATATATAATTACGTCTATACTTACAGCGCAAATCGCTGCAGGTAACTGCGACAAAGCTAACCCACATGGTCGTCCGCGCGGTGTCTATAGCTGTTTGCCAATCCGTTCTTGACGACCTAATTAAGGGCTTCAAGTTTCTCAAAGACGCATGCGGGTGTGTCATGTAGAGTATATACATGCACATAAAAAAATGTACCGCTGATTGTCATCTCTTCGAGCGTATATGAGTGACATTATACATTTCAAATGGGTCGCGTTTGTTATGGAGGGTATACATTGTATACAACCAGTTCGTTACGTAAACGAATGGAACCTTCGAGACTATGTGTGAGTTTGTTTGTCCATGAACTGTACGATGGATGAGGAGCGGCAATAAAGTTGTTACAGATTGAGGGAGTTGAGCTTTGAACTTTCAGCGAAGCATCAGTGTGGAAACCAGTATTGATATGGCATTCCAATTTGAAATTCTTTAGGTGCATCAGAAAGAGGTGCACCGGATATATACATTTGGTTAGATCAGGTGGAAATGCGATCGTTCTTTGCGTGTAAAACTATCTAAGAAATGCGTTTCATGCATACACCGTATTTTGTTACACCTTTCGGCGCCGCGTAAAAGGGGGGTGTTTAACGTAAGTAAACATTTGTTGTTGTTGTTGTTTTCACGCTCGTGCAAAGGTGCAATACAAAGGTGTAGTAACAGCGTTGAAAAGCGTGTTTGTAAATACACGCATTTGAAATAGTGTTGTAAATTGAACACAACTCCCCTCACAAATTTTTTTCCTCTGAAGTCGTCCCAGGACGCATACTAACCCCCTGTCTCCCACTTCTTCTTGCTGATCCTCTCTCCATCTGTCCGTGCGACTGTGACGTGGAGCGAAAAAAAAAATCCACTTATTTAAAACGCGTAAAATAGAGTGTTCATCGCAAAATTAAATATGAACAACTATATTGTATGTCAACGTTCTGAACTGATTATTAAACATATTTTGAACAGTAAGCGGAATATATTAAAAATGCATTCGAGCCATTCACGTTGCGGAGCTACACTTTGCGCAGCATCAAATATTGACTCGAAGCGTTAACAGGGAGTTTTAAAGTGAGGCACCCATGAACTTGGGGCTCAAAGACCGACTTCACTGCCAATAGCGCAAAAGCATTGTTTCTGTTCTGAACATGCGCAGTGAAGACCCATTATTGTTTTGGGAGCCCCAGTGCGCTTGGGTATACACCCTATACACTGAGGTGTCCCACTAGGCGATTGCGGAAAGTTGCGATATCACTTACCGCGATCGCGTTAGTGAACCCACGTTATTATGACCATGGTCGTTCCCGAAAATTTTGGTCATAATGCGGAATTGTCATATTAACGTGGGGGATTTGCAGAGGTTTGACTGCATTGTCCCCCAGGAGTGTGGTCGTAAAACGCGTATGTCAGATTATCGGGGGTCATATTAACGAGGGATCACTGTAATTCCAGGCACTATATACGTCTGCGAGCCAACTATGATCAAAAGCGAACTCACCAGCGTATGGTCCACTAAGTCAATCCTTATTAATCACTGTGCTCCCACTTTCAATCTCACCTCGTTAATCACTGTGCTCTCGATGCGGGCATCTCGGCTGCTGTTCAAACACATAATGGCGCTATCCTTCCTGCTGTCCTCTCTCCATCTGTCCAAGTCTGTACGTCGCTTACAGCCACAGTTGCTTCGCGGCGTAAACACGGAATAAAAAAAGAAACTAACTACGGCAACTGTTCCTTTGAAACCATCCCACTGGATCGAAGATATGCGCGCACCCTATCACGCAAACATGTCATGAAATTGAAACCACGACAAATCACAACGGTATAAAGGTCGCCGAGAATTCACATCTTCTTCACTAGCCTTTGTATCACACCAACAGAAACAGCTTTGGAACACTCTGGAAAAAGTTCCTCTAGTGGCTTTCGGTTCATACTTCGCACGGAACATGCGAGCTTATCAGCCTTTACGACGAGACGGCGAAGTCATGCACTGCATCGTAACTATACGTACGGTGAAGAGATACGCAGACAGAGATGCAGCCGCTGCCGCGGAATTTTTTAATCTGATAACGAGAGGCAATTTCTCAAACGTGTGCCGTCAACACGTTAGTGTCCGAAAGAAAAGACATGGAAGTTGATATGGCGTGTTTTTCTTCCGTTGTTGTTGTTGCATTTATCTGCAAACGTGTCACTCGACTTGAAAATGTGATTCTGCTGGCACATGTACAAAATAGGGCCTGTGAGCCCGACGAACTCAAACCGTTTTGCAAGTGCGAATACGCACCAGACCAGTTATGCTCCTCCTTTAGCCAGTTTACATGACGAACATTCGAAGGGGCAACATTTGGGCTCAATGGATATTGGCAATATTGGTCCAATATTGAACTAGCATTAAGCCGACATCCAGCCAATATTATAGGCAAAGATATTGTGCTGCTTGGGCTGTTTCTTATGTACGCTTCTTCTTTCGCCCATTTACATAACCCATGCGAACTTGCTGTTAACCGTGCGGCACTCCTCTTTTTCTACCATCATGATCATCATCATCATCCGGGTACCGCGAAAACATCGCATTTTGCAGCAAAAAATAAAATTAAAATAAAACACACTTACTTACTGCTCAAAAAATAAGTTGATAAGTCGAAAATAAAAATATGTAGCCACTGAATTCGGCATACCTGACCAAATCTGCAACTAAACAAGAAATAGAGATAACGTCGACGTCACTTACACAAGCCATACCCAAATACATGCGCGATTAGATATGGCTAGCGTATATGACGTCACCTTTCTTTTTTTCGGGGGGGGGGGGGGGTAGCGCTCGTCTGCTATATACTGCACCACAAGACAATGTGGAAATAGTGATACGTTCCTTCGATGGTGGAGACCACTTTTTTTCACAAAACGAGAACCAGCTTCCAGGTAGAAGGACTTTGCCGTGATGCCGTCTTTTTTTACACCCGAAGGCTCAAAACAGTGGCTATGTACAGTTGACAGAAGGGCCTTCGTCCGGGCTATATATGCATGAGAGTGCAGCGAGGGCGTTCGTTAGACGCTGTAGGTAATGCATGGACGAGAAGTGCTCCACATAAATGATGAGGTTCAAGCGTCAGGACGGGGCACGCACGAGCGAGCTCACGCACCCGTGGCATGCGCACAGAAGGGTGGCCGCTACCATGCGCAATCGATTCGAGGACCTCGGTGGGTCATCAGTCACGAGCCCGGCTTTTGTCAGCACCGGCCCACCCTATTTAGAAGTGGCGAGCTGTACACTCGCGGATGGTACGGCATGTGTTCAAACAGACATCACCGCGGAATATTCTAGTGGAAGAAAAGGCAATAAAACTGCTCGCGTGTTACGTTCAGCATTCGTGCGGCGCCCGGGACTATCGCGGGTGGCGCACTCAGCAATTAGCAGACGACACAGTAGCAGACGACACACATAAGGGATCGGGCTCTAGGTGGTACAGATTTGAATATACGCGCCAAATAAGGTTTACGGAAAAAAAGTTCAATAGGATGCACGCTGTCAGTCCCAAGTGAAATCTTTATCAGGCAAGAGCGTCAAGCAACATTGTGCTGAACCACACCGCGCGTCAACTCTCGACAGGGCGTGACTATAGCACTTCCGGGTCCTCAAAGGATGGTGTGCAACCCCTTATATGTGACAATATAAAGCCTGTGGTGCACGGAACGATTCGACGTAAGGGTGACAACGAGTGCAAACGGGATCGCACCACAGGTCTGACACCATCTCGCACAGGCTTACTTATCTTGCACAGGACACGAGTTATCCTGAGAAACACGCGGCCATCGGACGTCATCACTGCTTGGCGAATGACATTTGACTGTGGCAAACACACTGCTTCAACCACCCGTTTGCTCTGGACGCGCTAGACACACGTCGTGGGTTACCTGTTCTGCTATCTTTGTGCGCTTCAATTATCCGCGTCTATAATGTCCCTTCGGTGCCGATACTCGTGGTCCATTCATTGTTTATTTCTATCTCACTCGTATGCTCATAACCCCCCACATGTAACCGTGTAAGGTACTCCACATACAGCGGTATTGATGTTGATTATTGATGTTCAATACGGAAGCCACTTGAATGATATATTAGTATATTATCGAAGCTTCCTTTGTCTCTTTTCAAACCCACCAAAGGCGGCTTGCTTTGAAACGATGTCAATTGTGATGTGGCCTCTTTGTCTCGTTGTAGGCGCTTCGGGACGAAGTGCGCCGGCTGCGCTCAAGGCATTTCACCGACGGACCTTGTTCGACGGGCGCGTAGTAAGGTGTTCCACCTGAAGTGCTTCACATGCCTGGTGTGTCGCAAGCAACTTTCGACGGGCGAAGAACTTTACGTCCTCGACGAGAACAGATTCGTCTGCAAAGACGACTACCTCTCACGACAGCCTCCCAACCACCTCAATACGTCAGGAGGTAAGGAGAAAACAAAATTTTCAATGTCAATTTAAATTAATTGTGAGAAAAGAAAGAAAGAAAGAAAGGAGAAATTGAACAGGGTGTCGCTCGCGAATTCTGCCACTCCCCTGAGTGAAAAACGAGAGTTAACGTGTATCCACACGAGTGACATCCTCACGGAATATTCTGGCGGAAGAAAAATCGAAAACGCTGCTCACGGAGCCCAACTTTCCGTCCCGTGTTATGTTGAGCGTTCACACGGTGCCGGAACATCGGGAGGGCCTATACTGCGCACGTAGCAGACGACACTTATAGCAGACGACACCGTCAGCGTCCGTTCCTGTCGTCTGCTACGGAATAGGATATTGCCCACGGTTAGCAGTGCACGTGAAGGCAGACTCAGTTGAGCGCTCGCGATCACATGATAGCAGAAAGCTATGACGTTTGTCGCGTCTTCCGCTGTAGTATTCTGGGGAATCTCGTTCGCGTGAATACACGGTTATTGTTACGTACCGGAAGGAATATATGCATCACCTCACAATGCCAAGATAATGTGCAGCGCATGCCCTGAGAAGGGAACTTCGTCACATAACACGTTCGAGGCAATCATCATTATATGGTCCTCTCCTCCAATTTAGTTGAAAATGAGAGGCTATGCCTTTTTAAGACGCGTCCCGTTTACGTGCATAAATTGTATGCGCAGCTTTCTCGCCAAAGCAGGATTTATAGCCCTATCATTCTTTGCAATGACTGGACCTGGGCGTGTTATGTGTATGAACACGGTGGCTCTTATGTGGCGAAGTTACGTTATTAGAGTGTCTGGTGAATGATTGGTATCATAGCGATTAGGCGAGAGTGGAATCTGTTCGAACCAATGGGTGTGCATCTCGACTGGTATAGATTTCGACAGACTAATATGTCGAGGGCACTATAATGTGCAAGTTTTTTTCTTGATATCAAGCTCTGAACGACTGAACTACAAGCGAACGATGAGAACAGAAGACCATCGTTCTATCCGGTTATCGTTATAGCGAACGGTGCCGTCTCACGTATCGCCTGTGTCGACGAACGCGATCGTTGCTTTTCACGCAGTTGTTTTTTTAATGTCAAACTTCGAACGACAGGCGAACGACGGAAACGATATACAATCGCTGTATCCGGTTATCGCTAAAGCGGACGGTGCGCTGTCTTGTATCGTCCGTGTCGCTGTATTCGCTCATTGTCTTTCATACAGTAGTGTAGCGTATTTGCGAATGCGCGTGATATACTTAGATAGCTTGAAAACTTCTATAAACTAGCATCAACACACCCCTCTACTTCGAAATCGATTTCGATATGCACGAAACATTTTTCGATGTACCGTGTCGCAACTCCACCGCCTCCCACCCCAAACTCTCTCTACGCAGCATTCACAAAGGACTACTGACCACTTGGCGTGAAGGAAAAATTGGACTTTGCGGAGGCATTCTTGTGTAATCACTCTTTCTCTGGCGAAGTGGTCACGCTAGTTACGCAGTGGTTGCTGCTATAGGAAGTCTCCGATTGGTCGGACGGGCGTTGTCCGCCATTGTGGTGACTCGCAAATGATGACGGACGACCCATCACGGCTCACAAAGGGCGTCTCTGTGTAAATGCCCTCACACGGAAAAAAAGAGACGGGCACCTCTCGCTTTTTGTCCGAAGAAAACCCTCGCAACAAAAAGCAAACAAACAAGAAAGTTTGTTTCCATACGTGTAAATTGGAGAGGAAGACGCGAACAAGAATGACGTCCGAGCGCCGCGAAACAATAATTACGTCGGTCCAGGTCGCTTTGTTCTGGTGCGGCGGGGAAGTGTCAAAGTTATGGCGGACGAAGGCATGTTCATTTTGTTTGTTTTGCGAAAGGCGTAAGAAATGGAGTTCGATGATTTCTAGGCATTTTTCTGTGTTAGTTTGTGACCTGTATGCGGGAAAGACGGAGAGGGAAAACGACTTAGTTGCGACGTCTATACCGGTCAAGATTTATATACAGGGTGTTTCATGTAACTTGAATCGAGATTTTTCAGAAAACCTGATACATCGTACACGAACAGGGCCTGCTGCGTTATGCTCGTAGCCGTCTTAGACGAGCGAGAATATTATATTCATACATCCTAGTTCATTTATTGATTGAAATATTAATTCCTTGTTTCCTTAAATATCGATATTAAAGCGCAAATTCCAATAAGAAAGTTGGAAAGCGCGTTCAGGAAACCCGGATTCAGTTGCTTCCAATCATGCATCTGCCACGTGGTTCTTCCTTCGAAGCTCCAAAGAATGCCGGCGTGACTTCTTCCACTGGAATATTCCGAAGTTCTCCCACTGGAATATTCCGGTGAGAAGTGGCGCGTGTAGCAGTGCAAAAGCAACTCCATCGTTAAAATGGAGCCCTGTTACAATTACAGCCCTATATTACACCCCTGTAACGCCCCACGTGCAAACTTTCTTCCCCTGAAGGGTGTAATTGTGAAGTAGAAAAGCAGTTACGCCCAAATTACACCACATTTGCACGAAACAAATGTGTCCACAATTTAAGAGTGATAGGTCCTCATCTTTATATATTAATTTTCTTTCTTTCTTTTTTCAATTTAAGGATGATAGGCTCCATCGCCATATTTTTCTTTTTTACATTAACCAACCAGTGACAGGTTCGGCACATGATAAGCCATATCAGATAAGCCATAGGCTGGCCACGAAAAGTCAATGGAAACTTTTTTTTTTATCGAGTTACGAAAATGAAGTAGAAGAGGGTGAGGGGAAAATTACCGTGTTCAATGCATATATAGCCGGCGTCTTGATTATCCTTCTTGAACATTTCCAGAAAAGGCGCATCCTATAGCGCGAGCCTTCGCTGATTGCTTTTTCGATGATAGTCTTATATTCGCCGAAGAGGCTGTTTGCAGTCGAGTTCCGACTCACAGATAATACCGAATCCGAAGAAAAGGCAGACCGCATACAAAGCGTGGCAACTCCGACACTCTATAGTCCCGCAGCTGAGGCAGGGAAACTATCGATTTCTCGAACGTTCGATACATGAGATACCTCCGAAAGGACCCCAGTCGAGCTCACTCGTATAATTTACACATATCCGACTCTACACTGCGTACTCACTTATCCTTATAAAACGAAAAAGAAAAAAAAAAAAAGAATCAAGGAGAGACAGAGAACTAAAGTTCAACAAACGCTATCGCATCAGACTTTCTAATGATGCTCCCTGCCACCGTGCAAAATATTACAATTAAATTGAATTAAATTCGTGAATTAAATTCGCAGCCCAGTTATTGCTTATTTCAATGTCATAGTGAGCGCTTTCGCGATTGTGACGGCACTATCAGTACATGATGGCAATTGATGTTCGGCACTCTAAAAACTGAACTTCACCGCATACACTCTTAAAAATGAACTTCACCGCATAGCACGCTCCTAGCCAACCCTAGCCAACCATCATCTCAAATGATATCGTTATCTGCCCTGATTTGTTGAAAACGGGAGGCGTACGCCTTTTTTGTGACACTTATGCTGTTCATAATTGTCACAAAAAGGCGTACGCCTCCCGTTTTCGACAAACCAAGGCACATAACGATATCATTCGAGATGATGGTTGGCTACGAGCGTGCTATGCGGTGAAGTTCATTTTTAAGAGTGTAGAACGCTCCACGCCAACCATTAGCACGAATCATAGGGTTATCGCTTCTGATTCGTAGAGAGGGGAGGGGGTACGCCTTTTTGTGTCAATTTAGATACATGATAATTGACACAAAAAGGCGTACGCTTCCCTCTCTCCTCGAATCAGGAGCGATAGCCCTATCATTCGTGGAAGTGGTTGGCGCAGTGCGTGCTATGCGGTGAAGTTCAGTTTTTAGAGTGTGAGGCTAGAACAGTAAACTTCACCACATAGCACGCTGCTAGCCAACCATCATCTCGAATGATATCGTTATCTGCACTGATTTATTGAAAACGGGAAGCGTACGCCATTTTTTTGTGACAATTATACTGTTCATTATTGTCACATAAAAACAAAAGGCGTACGCCTCCGATTTCCGACAAATCAGGGCAGATCACGATATCATTCGAGATTATGGTTGGCTGGGAGCGTGTTATGCGGCGAAGTTCATTTGTAGGAGCGTGCTATGCGATGAAGTTCATTTTTAAGACTGTATTGAACTGTTCTTCACAGCTCTACACTCTTAAAAATTAACTTCACCGCATAGCACGCTTCAAGCCAACCATAATCTCGAATGATATCGTTATCTGCCCTGATTTGTTGAAAACGGTAGGCGTACGCCTTTTTTGTGACAATTATGACAGCACAAGTGTCCCAAAAAGGCGTACACCTCCCGTTTTCAACAAATCAGGGCAGATAACGATATCATTCGAGATTATGGTTGGCTAGGAGCGTGCTATACGGTGAAGTTCATTTTTAAGAGTGTATATATACAGGGCTCTCACGCTTTCCCGCGTCCCAACGCCGATACTCGGCCCTAGCAAAAGTATCACGTGATATATTGCCCTCGGCGGAGCAAAACAAATGACACGTCTGCCCCGACTCGGCTACCAGGGTCTATTTCGTGCGCGCCAGTGTAAAATATTCATCGACCCCCCGAGAGTCATCGGTAGCCTGGTCTATTATACATGAAGGGGCTATTATGTCGCCCGGCGTCATTGTCGCCTCGATTACAGAGCCTCGCGTGCAGGCACTCCAAACAGTTTGTTCGCACGCTATTCGTTCGTGGTCCTATATACAGTCCCATGCAATAGTGGACGTGGACGGGACAACGAATACCCGTATATAGAGAACGATGTCAAAGAGTACAGCGCAGTCTCTCACGTTGAAAATATTGAGAAAGTATTAGTGAGGTTGTGACTTGAACCTGAATATGAATATAGCGCTTAAAAGCGCATAAAATTACCCTTGGAATAGCAACGCTGAAGAAATGTTCCATGTTCTCTATGTTGACACCGTGACAGAGGGCAGGACATTCCAACTGCTCGGAACGATAGATATTGTGATTTCTCCTGATTTGTTGAAAATATAGTTATCACAAGGCGTAGGCTCCGCTCTATTGTCAAGTCAGGAATGATAACGGTATCATCAGTCTACTATTATTTTTTTTCTGTAGTTGTTTTGTCACTATTCCACTTTTCCTGTGTATAACCCTCCCTGTAACAGCCCATACAGGAACTAACAGTTTCACAAAATAAACAGAAATAATAAAAATCATTCTGCGCTGTGCTTAGTTTCGAACGTGTATTTTTTTTTTTTTCAAATCTAGTTTGTCCGTGATTGAATGGCATAGACATGTCGTGACCCTTTAATTAGATGGTTATCAAAAACATACTTCCAATCTTGGGTTCAACCAATGAAGTCTCAAACAATCAACTCACAAAGAAAGCGGTCTTTGCTTCCAATGGGGCTTCGCTTTATTTCACAGCACAGAAAAAAAAAAAAAAAAAAGCAAAAAGAGTAGCTGCTTATCATAACAACATCATCACCGCTTCTCAGAAAAAACGATAGCCTAAATGGCGTGGGTGACAGAGCTTATCTGCGATATATTGAGTAGTATATGATACAGGTGATATCGTAGGAATATGAGAGTTTACTATAGTATAAACCACACTCGGTGACTGGATCGAAGTGAACGACTGCACGTGCGAACATAAACCCAATGCTAAAATGAACGTCGGTCATATACGTCGGTCATACTGCGGTAACGCGTCGGTCATACGGTGTCGCCCATAGATGAACCATCTTCATTTTGTATATTTTTTCGCTGACCGCTGAATTCCAAACCATCCGCCCACACACACACACAATGAAAGAATGAAGCAGAAGAACTCGCCGTCCAAAGCGTCGTCCAAAGCTCACATACTGACGACGTTGTGGGGACTGCGACGCTGGCGCGGGGACCGCTATCGCCCAGGGGCATCGGGCTTTCTTTCAGAATCATTTCGAAGTCGTCGCCTTGCGCATTACAACTTTATTCTTTGCACCAAGATATATCAGTCTCTGGGCACCGTTTTATGGCTAGGCACGTGACCCCCCCTCCCGCGGAAGATAAGCGATAGAATATAGTATAAAAGTACAATGTGCGAACGGGGAGCAAAAAGGGAGATAAGGAACTCGAATTTGGTGCGCCGAGAGTTGCCAGATTGATCTGAACTGATGCTAGATTTGGCGGGGCGCGGGACAAAGCGGGCGATTAATGTAGGGGGAAGTGATATAGGAATAGGGCGTGGGCGTATATAGGGACCGGCACAGCAATCAATACACAATGCGTCGAGTTGGGAATGGCATCATAGTTCTTGTCTCTGCTCGCTGGTCTTGCTTTTCGCCCTTTGCGTTTGCGTGGCGCTATTTATTTGTCATTGCCCGTTTTTTGGTACTTTTTTAAGAGGTCGTTTTAAGCAGCGACAGCGCCAGCCAACGGAAGTGATAACTGATGGTAATTCATGGGTTTCGTCACGAGACAATCTGGATCATAAGCGACTTCACAGCATACCTGGGTAAATTACTTCCAAAATGTAATTAAATTACATATTACTCATTACTCCAGCTAGAATTTAATTAAATTACATTACTCATTACTGCAATTGAAATGTAATGAAATTACATTACAATTACTACGAAAAAGTAATGCCATTACAAAGTCATTAAAAATTCATTGCCTGGCAATACGTGCGAATAATATTCGCCCAGAGAATGAGTTTGGGGAACTCATCCTCTTTTCCCTCTCCCACCGACAGCGTACACTCTTAGAAATGATGGTGGTGGTGGTGGTGGTGATGGCGATAGGGCTTAGCACGCTCCTAGCCAACCATCACCCCGAATGACAACGTTCTCGCCCCTTATTTGCTGAAAACGGGAGGAGGAGCCTATTTTGTGCCATTATGCACGGCACAAAATAGGCTCCTCCTCCCGTTTTCCACAAATCTAAGGCGAGAACGTTGTCATTCGGGGTGATGGTTGGCTAGGAGCGTGCTATGTGGTGAAGTTCATTTTTAAGAGTGTACCCTCGCAGTAGAGAGGTAGCAAAAGCAACAACGATAAACCGTTCGAAGAAATTGAGTACGAATGAAAACTTGTACTCCAATATTTTATCACGAATTTGATAACTCTTGACGCGAAGGAAGGAAAGGCTAAGCACTGTTTTTCGGAGAAATACCCTCGTTCCCAGTCGCCACGTTGCCAAGTGCAATGTATAGATAGGCTTCTTAGCTGTCTATTTGCTTGTGGTACTTAGCTAATTGAGTGTCTTCTAAAAAGCAACGATTTTGTGAAAGAATCTAATGTTTCGCTAGTTTCGAGCAAAATAAATAAAAATATCACTAATGTACCTGTATAATGCTTCATGTGTTCGGCCCTGGTGTCCTAACTGTCGACACTGACATCATTTTCGAATGACATTCGGTGCAACTGTCATTCGCTTGGAATGCCATTCGGTTTGCCAGCGGTGTTAGTCAGCATATGGCTTCGAGGAAAGCATCCATCCAAACGAATGACGCGTTGCCCCCTCGAACGGTTTACACCGGTTGCAAATTCGCTAATTCTCGCCTCTAAGCTGCTTTCTCTAAATCGGACCAAATCTGCTCTTGGGATTACACCTTGAACGGGCTCGCGTATTGACGAGATTACGGCTGCCTATTCCAACAGGGTGGGCTCTGCAGACAGATTCCACGCAACGGCGCACGTTTCTAAAGCATTGGAAATCTCATCGCGTTCGTTTGTGACATAAGGATATATGTATAGGAGGAGACGGTGTCCAGGAGGGTCGCGTGTCAATCATGGCGGTGTTGCCACCGCGTAGCAACTGTTGCTATGGAGTAGCCGGTTCATATCGCTTCTCTTCTTTTTTTCTTTTCCTTTTTTTTTTTTTTTACTACTGTCATGATCATTACCAGGAAGGAGTGAGACGTAGAGGGTTAGTGTATGTCCCAGGTCAACTTCAGGGGGAAATGACAGTTAACGTAAAAGACCTTTCGATTTTGGAATGGCTTTTATGGAGTAGCCCCTGTCAGACGGGTCGTATAAGGGACCCTCTTAGGGGTCCCTTAGTCAGACTTGTCACTAAGACTGGAGACCCTAAGACTGGGTCTCTTAGGGGTCTCTTAGGGCTGTTTCTCAGGAAAAGCTCCTTGCGCCATTTATAGTTCTTTTCTGTTTCATTCTGTGCTCACGCGCTAAAGTTGTCGTCTTACCAAAACCTTACCAACGTGGTTATAACCTGTACCAGGACTCTTTTTGTCACCATTAGATGCCTTATCTTCCACATGAGCATTGCCAGAAGCGATGGCGTCGGGTGCTGTTGTCGAGAGTATATGACTGCGTTTTGTAAAGGCCGTTGGGGTGCTCCGTTGGGCGTAAAGGGTTTTTTCTTAAAGGGATTTCACTCTGCCGTCTGACAGGGTTGTCAAAGGTCACTTTTTCGGAAACGGCGATTCCCCGAAGGCCTTCGAGTTTGCCGTCGAATTACATACCCTTGTGGCGATATCCAAGCTGCGATATCCCATGCTTACGCCCTCGTAAAACCGGAGCACAAATGTAACCATGCC
Organism: Ornithodoros turicata; assembly: GCF_037126465.1. Taxonomy (NCBI): domain Eukaryota; kingdom Metazoa; phylum Arthropoda; class Arachnida; order Ixodida; family Argasidae; genus Ornithodoros; species Ornithodoros turicata. Next base: position 15,408,005 of record NC_088210.1, on the reverse strand, counting down.
ATTGGTTCATCTTGTTTCTTTCGAAAGCTACGACGCTCATGCAAATGAAATTTCGCAGATACACGTAACTATTAGTCGGCTACAGCTCTAACCTGAAAATCAATCGACTGTCCCAGTCGCTTTGGCCCCATGATGCAGGACGGCATTCGTTGTACTTCTGAACTACATCTCTCGATAAAGGATCTCAATGCTCCGTGCGCAATCGCATTGCACACGCAAGTACGTAGCAGCTGCCGACTCCTCAAGCAGAGCGTGACCTTATGTATTGCGCGCTCCTAGCCAACCACCATACCGAATGACTCCCCAAACTGGTTAAAAACGGAAGGCGTACGCCTCTTTGCGACCCATATACAGTTACGTTAATTGTCACAAAAAGGCGTGCGTCCCATACATCCATAAATCAGGAGTGATAAAACGGCGGTGTCATTCTGTGCAGTGGTTGGCCTTCACCGTGCTATGTGGTGAAGTTCCGTTTTAAGGACATCACATCTACCCAAGTGGTTCTTCTGTCGAACGTTCCGCCAACGCAAGAAACCTTGTTCTCCTTCTGCAGAATGCGGGGTCTTGATCCACGTCCCCTGTAACGCTTTGCTCTCCCCGACAAACTCATGCACCCTCTACGCATCTCCACCCTTCATCCTCTATCCTCAATCCGTCTTTCTTTCTTTCTTTTCTTTGGGGGGGGGGGGGGTATAGTCGTGACGACAATCCACTTCAGTGGGGCCAACAACGGCGAGCCGATCCTGCCCCCCCCCCAGCCGCTTTTTTTTTTCGTTTTACGAAGGAAAAAAAAAAGACGCTCTATAAGAGAAATGTCGGCACAGTTCCCTGTGAAGTCGGCCCAGGCCGCGCATTCCCCCTGAGCAACATGTCGACCCCAAACTCCGTTTCAAGAGTGTACGCTACAACAAAACCTCTCTAATATAGCGCCTTCGTTTACATCGCTTCCATACACTTGCAAACCACCCCACACAAAATACGTACATTCAGAGGTGCGAACGTCATTGAAGACCGTCCTCGTTCCCTCTATATATTTGCGGCGAAATTTGCAAACGTTCATTACTTCTACCAACCCCAACAGTCTTCCCCCACCCGAGCGGCCGGGATTGAATCGCTTCAAAAACATACATCTGTATGTACCAAAGCACTCCAGTGTATGACACGGCGTCGTGAACGTTCGCGATCCCCCGCAGCTACGCCCCCCTGCTGCTCAGGTACTGCACCAGGGGGCGCAACGGTGACAACCCCGATGACAGCAGCGCCCTCTACGACAACTACACGCCTACGCGGGTATAGGAAGGGGACCCCCGCCGCGAGCGAGCGCGTGCGACCTTGCGGATTGACCGGAAACAGACCATAAGAAAGAAATCCCGAGTTTTTGATGCGTTCGCGTGTGGAGTCCGCAGTTCATTGATGGCGCTCAGGAGAGTATACAGGCCGCAGAGAACACGTGCGGGTTAGGCTTAGCGGGTATATAGCGCTTGCGTCTGGACTCGACGTGGTGCGCTAGCGGTCAGAGGTTAGAGAGTCTTTTTTTTTTGTTTTTTTCTCAGTGTATAGGCTGCTCTTTCTTCTTTTCTTTTTTACTAAACGGCGGAAACGCGCTGCAGGGGGCTCTGAAGAACTGTGACACGCAGAAGAAGGAACAGGCAAGGAATGCGGAGAGGACTATATGGAGGGTTGCACGTCATGAAGATATAGGTTCGTGAATTTATCACGCTAGAGTCTGAGAATATACGTCGTGTCGGCTGTGTTTTGCATGGCGTAGATGCAGCGTATATGCTGTGGCGGACAACCCATTCATCGTATGTGACTACATTCTTACTGCGGGGGAAGCACACAACCCAACCCAACCTAACCTAACATAACCTAAATTGCAAGTTTCTTCTTTTTCTAGAAGGGCAGAGAGACATTCACTCACTGTGCAATGTGGGAAGTCCAACGAACAACCCTCGAACGAATTTGTTGCGCAATTTTCTGCACGCCGATGACATTTGATTGGATCGGATAGGATTGGAAAAGATATTTGAAACTGATGCATTGCGAATCGTTTGTATGATACAAGGGCCTTGAAACGTATACACTCCTAACTGGGGAAGCTGCTGGCGTTGTTGCTGGGAAGCTGAAGGCGCGTGAAAGCCAGAGAATAAGGAAGATGTCTGCATGTTCGAGCACTCAAATATTCCGCCGATGGAAGTCTGTTAAAACCAGTCGCATATTCCAATGTAACAATTTCTTATGAGTTTTTAAGCAAAGCAGTGAAAGTGTCGTTTCTGCGCCTGCGCCCCTCAAAGTATCTTGACTCGCTCTGACGTGAACCCTTACCCGTACGTCCGCTCCCACCAATGTCGTGGGGACTTCATCGAAGCACGAGGATTTGAACTATTGCGTCGCATATGTAAACTGGAGTAATAGGGAGTTATAGTTTAGTTGCTGGAACTATATAGCCACTTTGTATGGCTAGTCTGACGCCTGTGGGTTGCACTTGCTAGGTGGTGGTACAACGTTCAAAGAGCAACTTGCTCGCGGAGCACGCGGCGGCAACCAGCAAAATCATCACCAACAACACCGAATAACCTATGGATGTACAAAATAATGGTATCGTGATGTTCCATGTAAGGTTTGTCTGCCTGTAGTGTGGCGACATGGTTGCGCGTGCCGCAGGGTAGGACTGCGGATAATTTCGACCACCAGGGGTTCTTTTGACGTGCGTCGGAAATCTCCGACCACACGGTGCTGGCTGGAAGCAATGTTTTACCTTCCCCACATTGCTACCGCCCTCGGCCGGGATCGAACCCGCGATCTTGAGCTCAGCAAGCCAGCACGTTACCGACTGAGCTACCGAGGACGAATGTACAGGTTGGGACAAAAGTTTACGGAACACGCGAGCGGCGCGCGACACCCTAGCGGCCTCATTAAGCGGGTGAGTTCACTGTTTCGGAGGGGTGGAAGGGTGCGCTGTTAGCGACACACAGCGGTATAACTTCCCTCCCAGGCACACCCAAGCGACACCGGAACTGTCGCTTACAGCGCACCCTTCCACCCCTCCTAAACAGTGAACTCACCCGATTCCGGCAGCCGCTATGGTGTCGCACCGAAGAAAAAGTACGCCGCTCGCGTGTTCGGTAAACTTTTGTCCCGACCTGTACGAATAATGTCCTAACGAACTCGTACATCCAGAGGATATTCGGTGTTGTTGGGGATAGCAGGAAGGCCGCATGTGACGCCTCCAATGCGAAAAGAACACAAGAAGAAGAAGAAGAGAAAAAAGAGGAAAACAAGGAGAGAGAGAGAGAGAGAGAGAGAGAAATGTAAACTGAAGATAATTTAGATGGATCTCTACAATGAACGTCGCTCTGAACGAACAGAGCAGTTCGTCTTCTGCGCCTGCGTAGGTGGACACATTCCGCTCCCCCATATATTCTGGTCGTTCCTCCTGTCTTATACTAGCGTTCTGCCTTTTGCTTCTCTTCTATTCCTTGGGTCTCTCTAGCGAGTTCGTGGGCATACAGGGTAGGATTGTACTTGTAGTATACATGGCGAAAGTGATTCATAACCACAGCACGTGGCCTATAGGGGTACCAGCAGGCGAAATGCATTCGATGTTTCTTGCTCAGGATGTATGTAGTTTCTTTTTTAGCTGCTTTTCCGACCTTTTTTTTTTTCCTTCTTCTTCTTACATTCCTTCAGTGGTATTTCTGGAACGATTCACAAAGCTGTCCTGAGCTCTCTTGTATCGTGATGTCGTACACAGCCCAACTCATCCTTCATGACGTCACGGATGTCCTTGGCATGTTGAGTTATTTCCTAGTGGGGCTGATATTATATGAGCATGATGTCCTGCAGTAGAGTTCAAGGTCACATCACGCTTCAATCGCGCTCTACAGATTTTAGTTGCATCGCCCTCAATGCCTGTGCACAACCTTAAGTCGACGACAATCGCCGCTACACCTTCCTATTCTTCATTTCCAATCCAATCCAATCTAATCCAATCCACAATCCGTCACGCAAGGCGTTTCTTGCACAGGGTTGCCCTATACCACATATCAGATCATACACTACCGGGCAGTAAATGTAACTAGGCGGGCAGATCGCTCGAAATCCCCCCCCCCCCCCCCATACACGACAGATCGCCAGGCGAGTGCAATGCATTATGGACAGGCCCTGGTCACACGTCATTGCAAACGTCATCACGCACGTGACCATAACAAAATGGCGGCGGCGATTATCAGCGGCCAAAGTGCTCGTGAACAACGCGACTGCTGTTTCAGTGCGTCGTTTTTCTATCCTGTGATGTGATGTGATGTGATGTGAGTAAAGAAAAAAATGGGGATGTAAGTTTCGACGAAGTCAAACTGGCTACCCCAGTACACTTAATACAGAAAGTTCAATCTGATGATGAGATGATGAAAACGCAGAAGGATGATGTCCAGAGACGAACAGAGATGATAATTGAGTTCAAGATGTAGGTCAAAAGTTCAAGAGCTGCGCCCAAGTTAGAGTAAAGTGGCGGAATCACCGGGGGCACACACAGGACACATCACACATTCACCGTGTCATAGGATGTCCATAAGCCCGGTTGCATGCAAAAAGTCTTCAAGTGCCCTTAGCGCCTTGTCGGACGAAGGAGGACCTAATAGTTTCGTGATGTCGAAGGCTCGGGAGTCCAAACGAGAGAGGCTTGTCTCTAATGCCCTTCGAGCAGCGACGTACTTCTGACACCCGAGAAGGATGTGTTCTACATCCTCTACAACGCCACACTCACTACAGTTCGGAGAGTCTCGCTTTCCGATTTTGAAGAGGAGACGTGCGCTGTACGGTACATTGAGCCGTAGCCTATGTAGGACAGTTGTCGTTTGTCGCGTAAAGGAAGGTGGTACTCGAAAGCGTAACCCTGGGTCGACCTTATACAGAAGCGAATCCCGAGCCGATCCTGTTAACCAGGAGGTATTGCACATTCTTTGTTTTAACTCGTTCAGCATTCGCCCCGCGTCACCCTTGGTGAAATAAATGGGCAACACCTGGGCACCTGGGTTTTTCTATCCTACTTCGTCCTCCGTGCTACGTTCTATGTAATATGCTGCGTGTAATTTCTATCTTTTCCTTTTCTAATCCAACCTTATCCTTCCGTGGTCGGAGAAGACTCGCATTTCAGTTTGGAATGCCTCGGGCGTCCTCCAGGAAAGGCGCCGAGACGGACGTCACTTTAATAGACGTTGTTCTGGCTCCTGATATGTTGGAAACGAGAGGCGTACGCCTTTTAATGACAAGCAGTTATGGTTACACATAATATGTATCACATGTTATTATTACATGTTAGATATGACACAGTATCACATGTCATACCCGAGCCACGCGGCAAACTTAATGCACTAAATGAAATGACAGTTACTTCATTTCCTAACCAACAATCATCTCCAATGACATCGTTCTCTCCCATGATTTGTTGAAAACAGGTGGCGCTCGCCCCTTTTTTGTGTGTGACAATTCTGTCCTGATGTCCCGTGCTTGGATTAGACAGTGATGGCCAGTAGTTAACTACATGTAGTTCAACTACTAGTTAAACTACCTGATTGTAGTTAAAACGTAGTTATCAACTACTTGCAGAAATGTAGTGGCAACTAGTAGTTAAACTACTATTTCGAGTAGTTAACTACAGCACTGCAAGCGCCAACTACTTCCGATTTTGTCGCAAGCTTTACGGCACGATTGTGCTTCCGACTTTTACCTTGAGCTACTTGTTTGATGAGAACGGAGGTGCAGAGCAATTGTGCCGTGCATGTGTACTAAATCTTCACTTTTATCGCTGCTTGTGGTTCATATTTAGGTGTCCAAGAACACTATAGAATGGGATTTGTGTTGATGAACAACGTTAAGTAGTTAGAGATGTAGTTAAAGAAGTAGTTGTAACTACCTCCACTGAAAAGTAGTTGAACTACTAGCTAAACTACTCCGTTGCAAAGTAGTTAGTAGTTAGAGTTAAACTACTGTAGAAGTAGTTAGTGGCCATCACTGGGATTAGATAACTTTCCTATTTTTCCCTACCGAAACGCACGGAAGAATCCCGTAAAAAGATATTTAAGCTACTTTAAGAAGAGAGAATCCCATACAATGCGACAAGGAGACATCACTGCGATGGTAGTACCAAGTCCTACACCCTCTCCCCGTATCTTTCCTTTTCTCGCCGCGGTGCTGCACAGTGAACCTTGCACTGGCAGCGAGAGATAGATGCTCGGATTACGGCTCGAAGATTACCCTCGCTTCAAGAGGAACCCCCGGGGAATTTAAGGGAACTAGCAATCAGCGCGTAAAAAAAGGGGGGGGGAAGAGGGAGAGGGAATAAAAAAAAAGAAAACACAAGACCCCGAGCTGATGGTACAGTGAGCGGGAGCTCGCGTTCAACGTTTGAATAATTTGCACACAGAATCCGGGAGCTCCAGATTTTTTGGCGCGCTGGGATCGACCTGCTTCGTTTTCTTTTCCATAGCCCCCCTTTTTTATTGTTCCCTTTTGTTATTGTATGATGATGATGATGATAGTGATGAGGACGAGGAAGGACAGTAAAAAAGAAAGAAAGAGAGGTTGGAGGTTTTTCTCTTTTTTTTTTTTTTATGAAGTATGCGTGTTTGCTGAAGCAATGAAGCGACCTGTTTGTAATTTCTCGTGTTATTATACGTGTATAGGGGCTATATGGTATGTGGGGGAGGTTGTAATGTAAAATAAATGTTCGAGGCGGGTTAAACCGCCCTCGGTTTGTTTGTTATGGTGCTTCAGCGAATGAATGTACAGAAAATGAGAGATATACGAAAGTAAATGGACGTCGCGGACGAGCAGGCCTTCGATAGTGCCGCAGCAACAGTGTCGTCACTTTTGCGCTCGTGGTTTTTACTTTATGACGTAGAATTTACGTGTTTCCGAGCGAAACATAAAAAAAAAGAGAGAACTCATGTACCGTGTTGGCGCTACGGAGTAATGTAGAATTAAATTAAATTAACTAACAATTGACTAATAGATTAAGTTACTTTAAAATTCGACCTAAATTGATGTAAATCGTTCGCTCAAAACCTCGCAACCTCTTCAACGGAGGGAGAGAGAACCACCACCCTCCCCCAAAATTTTTGAGAAACACCGCGTATACTGCGCATCTACAGGAGAGGCACGTTCCGTCGCTCAAGGTTAGCATCATAGGTGGGGAGTAACGCGTTACAAAGTAGTGCGTTACCGGTAACGCGTTACATTTGGGAGAAAAGTAATGAGTAACGTAACGTCATTACATTTTTAATAACTAACGCGTAAAGGCGTTATGCGTTACTGCGTGTTCGGGAACATTGCTTCATCGTCTAAACTTGAAAGCTTGAGCGAGGAGCGTCCATGCAGAATCCGGGAAAATCCCCGATTTTTTCTGTTCATCTTGAACAATGACAATAATTAAGGTCACATCGACACCCACAAAGAATGCAAAAGAAGGGTTATTCGCCTATACCCTGGTTGAGATGTCACCTTTGTTTACCACCTCTGTTTTTCACTCTCTGTGGTGTTTTTCGGACGAATGGGGTAAAAGCGGCAGAAAAATAGCCTCTACCCTCTGAACAAGTAACAAAGTACCACGGGATTGGCTGTTTGGATTTTTACTATGTGATATAAAAGGTCACCGTCTCTATCAACCTTGACAAGGAGCACTCACTGGTCATTAGGCGTCCTCTCAGCCCTATGGGCGAAGCTCACAGACGAAAATTTTGAACATCAACTACTTCTACGTTGCAATAAATCGTACGTGTAAGTTGTGTTCAAACGTGACCCTAGTTTGTGCCCAACATTGCTTGTATTGATTTGTGGAATGCACTTATGTGACTCAACCAAAAATGGTACATGTTATAAGCAAAACCTCATGAAGTAATGCAAAAGTAACGGCATTACTATCAGACGTAACGGCGTTAGTAACGCGTTACCTACTACCTCAACAGTAACGAATAACGTAACGCGTTACTTTTTGAAAAAGTAGTGAGTAACGGTAGTGCACTACCAAATAAAAGTAACTTCCCCACCTATGGCTTAGCATATATATAAGAAAGTGACGTATAGATCAAGGATATATAGTATTTCGAGGAGTGCCACCAGCGTATACACAGAGTGGATCCGATGATATAAGCCTAGTCATTTGTCTAACCGTCCTTCTCAATCTCTCTCTCACACACACCATTTTAGCGCGTACTATATATAAGGTAGAGGAGGAGGGAAAGAGGCGCTGACTCGTCAGAGGGAGAAGTGAATGTGCTCGGCCGGCTGGAAGGAAAGGCCGAGGAACGGGTTCCGTCCGGGATTACTCGGGATTACGGGACCTTCCCGGGCGCATACGGAAGAACTGCTCCCCCGTGTCCTTCTCTTCGGGATAAGGAGGAGAATGGGAGCGCTCTCAGTTTTTCCCTCTAAATATGCGAGCACGCACGTTAATACAGACTACTACTGCTCGAGGAATGATGACTTGGCCGAAAAAGGGCTGCGCCAACGACGCGTTTGTAACGACGCGTTGAGCTCGCGCTTAAAGCGGGCTTCCCTACATAACACGGTGAGGGCCAAACCGTTGCACAGAACACGCTTAGAACGAAGCTTCACCGCGTAGCACGCCGAAGGGCCAACCGTTGGACAGAACGATACCTCGATCGCTCTTGATTTGTGGAAAGTGCGGGGCGTACGCCTTTTTTGTGACAATGAACATTTATGTATAAGTGTCACAAAAAGGCGTACACGGCTCCCGTTTTCTACAAAATCAGGGGAGAGAATGATGTCACTCGGGCAGATGGTTGGCTAGGAGCGTGCTATGTGGTGAAGTTCATTTTTAAGACTGAATGGTACCGTTGTCGCTCCTGATTTGTACTCACCGCGGGGCGTACGCCTTTTTTTGTGACAGTTGACGTTGCTGCATAAGGGCCACCAAAAAGGTGTACGTTTCCCACTTTCCACAAATCACGGGAGAGGATGATGTCGTTGGCGACGATGGCTGGGCAAGAGCGTGCTATGCGGCGAAGTTATTTTTAGGAGTGAGCTATAAACGCAGGGCGTACGCTGTCTCGCGAGAATTATCATGACTGCATAAGTGTCACACACACACACACACAAAAAGGCGTACGCCTCCCATTTTGAACCAATCAGGGCCGATAACGGTGTCATTCAGGATGATGTTCGTCTAAATGGGCTCGTTTTGTGATGAAGCTCTGTTTCTCTCAGACGCTGTAGGGCACATGTCGGAACAGTTCCCTGTGAAGTCGTCCCAGGACGGGCTATTGCCCCCCCTCCCCCCCGCGAAACATGCCGCTACACGTGCTGGTAGATCGCTCGGCAATAGAGGGGCAGGAATCCAGAGATTCCCTCCCACGGAAACAAGTTAGATTAGATTAGACTAGGTTAGAATTAGAGAAGAAAAATATGAAGACGGTGGCTCCTACAAAACACAGGAGCCTGCTACAAAAAAAAACAAAAAAAAACGAACTGGACTGTTGCCTATAGAGTAGTTGTAGCGGGCCTCAAAATAAAGCCTTGGTGCCCGTGGATTGGAACAACAACTTTATTTTTAAGATGAGAGGAATGGGGAGTTTCATCGTCAGGGGCGATGCTCTACCCCATCGCTGGTGGTGATGTGGGGAATGAAATAATGAGCCCCTTCACAATAAGCATCGAAGTCCTATGGTGTCCAAAAAATGTCAAAAGAGCTTCGAGGACAGAGCGTTGGTGGGCTCGATTTGGCCAGGTGCCAAGGAATTTTGATAGAGAGAGGGGGCGATAGTCCAGCTGATTAAGAGACCCGGAGAGTGCGGTAAGGTTGGTAGTGTAGGCAATGAAGAAGAATGTGCTCCAGATCTTCTAGTTGCTCTATTGGTGTTACGAAACTGGCCGCAAGAAATGCATCGGCACAAGCCGTGCACCAAATTTTGTTATAATTCTACGCTCACCGCGGCACCTTAATGTCCCTTTAAATGTAATAAAGATACGTTATAAAGTTCCCCTCCAGCACCCGAGATGCTGTTCTTAGCTGGAACACAACTACACCTTCAACTACTAGATCTACCAGCAGACATGTAGAAGACACACCACAAAAAAAGTACTTAAAATATAGTAAAGATAGTTAGAAATGAAAGTATTTAGAATAGAGTAGAAAATACTATGAACAGTATTTAAGATACTTATAAGACACTCAAAAAATAAACATCCACAAAAGTGTCAAAATATGCCCGCAAATTAGACATACGCTTTATTTGCACGCAGTATAGTAGCTGCATTTCGAAGTGCTCTTCCGATAACCGTCCTCTCTTCCTTCGCAAAACGTTTCTTGAGAGCCCAGTTTAATTTCAAAACACACGTGGTGTTTCGAGTCAAATGATAACAGCGTGAACTTCCTTTGAAACGGCCTGGAAAAGTCAACTGTTGTCAGGTGCGGAAAAGAGAGAGAGAGAGAGAAAGAGAAAAGAATGCCCATCTGAATATTCGACAAAAAGGAAAGAGTAATAGACCTCTCCCTGTTTGTAAACAAATGACGTCATAGTGTTTGACAGCGCCACCAATTTGGTAGAGTTGAACTACGCTCCAAGTTAGCGGCGAATTAACAAGGTCGCGCCCGGAAGCCACGATCTTGAGGGGATTACGGTGGTCCCTGAGAGGGACGCGACCTTCGGTCCTACTTTTCTTTCAATAGGAGGCAGCGGACAAGTGCCCATTCGTGGAACCCAGCCCTCCCATTCCGATTTGTTTCGGTTTCAGTCTGTCTACGAACGTCAAGATGACGTTCCTCGAGGAGAGGTTTATTAGAGTACTATGTACTAAATAATGGAAAAAAAAGTACTATTTTAATTACAGTACAAATACTTTTCACGAAGCGCACTCAGTAGGATACTAAGATACCATCAAAAGCATTTAAGATACAGTATTTGGAGTACGGTGCTCAAGATATCTCCAAGTCTGTCTGCCAGTAGAAGCAGGCTGCATTAATTTTGCCTGACACGTTGAGTACTTCCCGCGTTCGCTGAACATACGTCTTCCTACAGGAATCCTCACGCACCGGCGACAGGTGGCGTACCGTCAAAGAGTGTATAGTATATATATATACGGCTGACACGCAGACGACGACGTCTTTGTCTTTCTCTGACGCCGCCAAGGGGAAAACAAGGAAGCCACCGCCGCGGCGAAGATAAGCCTGGCGAGTGTGCACTCTTGGGAGGCTGCGAGCTTCGTGACAGCCCCAGGGGAACCCTTGTCACGTTGTCGGCCGACAAACTGCTCTTGTTCCCTCGTATGCCCTCCGCCATTTTGGACTCCTCGTGCGTGTGCACACCGCCCGGATGAAGAATTCTCGATCAGCTGATCCGAAAGCAGTTATATATATATATATATATATATATATAAGTGAAATAATAAGACTTGGACTACAGATTACAGGAACGTTAACAAAAACTAATTTATTTAATGGTCTTCGTCAGGACAAAAGTCTTTTGTCCTGACGAAGACAGTGCCACTGTCGAAACGTCGACCATTCTTTTTTAGTCTATGTGTTAAATTGCTCATTGAATAAAAGTTTTTGTTAACGTTCCTGTAATCTGTAGTCCAAGTCTTATTATTTCACTTTTATTCAACTTCGTAGCCGTCTGATATATTAACCTATTTGTCCTATATATATACTAATTGAACGATGCGACAGCACGTGCAGCCATAGAAGCCATTTTAATCTGTAAGTTTGAATTTCAAACACGTCTAGCATCATTTACTTATTTTTTTAATGGCTTTTGCCCCTTCTTTATATATATATATATATATATATATATATAACAGGAGAACGGTTTCTTCATGAAAGTTCTCTCCGTGAGGTGGCACGCTAGGCTGCCCTTTTAATGCAGGTTTTTATTCGGACTCTGCGGATTTTCTTGTCGTCGCAATTTGGGAGTTTCGCCACGTCATTCACTACGAAACTCGCAACGTTTTTCTTATTTTTATTTTTGAGTGATTTTTTTTAGCTTTCTTATTTCATATGCTTGAGAAATCACCGCTAAACGTTATTTTATTTATTTTTATTTTATTCCTGTTTTCCTGGTGCCCATGAATGGCCACAGGGCCTCCCTAATGGTGCGCCATATAAACAATAAACACAAATAAATTAATTAGAACACCATCATTACGTAAAATAAAACAAAATCATAAAAACTGCGACAAAAGACAAACTATATAGATTGCGAGGCATCAACTGGCTTAGCTTATGACCCATCATAAAGGAGGCATCCAAGTTGGCGTACGACGCCAAATAAGTCACCGCTGTACAGATCAAAAACCCCGGAATGAGAGTTATATACAATCTGAATCTATATAGGGAGAACGTGAGATTATGCGGGCCTCTTGTGACTATCGAGACACGCGTTGTGTAAATGTTACAATTTTTAAACGCCCACGAAACTTTCCATATCTCTGTTCTTTTTTTTTTTTTTTTTTTTCATATTTTTCGTCGCCCTCCCTTCGAGGCGATTCTGTGGAAGACACTGCGGCGCTGCAGTGTCAATGAGCGACTTCTCAACTGAATTGATACATTTAGAAATAAATTGGCGCAAATTTAAAAGGTTCCTTAATCTATCAACCCTATACTAAGGTGACAGGAAAATTATGCATGTAATCGGACTCAACTGGACCGGACCGGTTGAAAAATCGCAGAAATGGTGCCTATATTCGATTCCGGGTTACTTCCCATCCTGTATGTGCGACCGGCCTCGATTTATTGATTGACTGATTTGTAAAACAAAACAAAAAATGGAGATGTTAGTCCCGAGCCACTCGGGACTCGATTTTTTGGTTGGTTGGTTGGTTTTAAGGAAAAAATAAAATGGAAACTCGATTTTTTCCTGACGCACTGTCGCATTTCTTTATCATCATTATATCACCATATACTGTCATTATTACGTCTCATCAAGTCGCAAGTTACACTATCTACTACGAAAGCTACGAATTTCGCTCAAGGTCGTGCAGAAGACAGGGGGGGGGGGGGGTTCGAACCCTATACCACCGGCTGTGTTGTCTCAGGTTTTCCCTGGGTTTTCCGAAGACTTGCCAGACGAATGACGGCACAGCTCCCCCTGAAGTCGGTCCAGGACGCATACTAACCCCCTTGTCCCCCACTCCTTCCTGCTGTCCTCTCTCCATCTGTCCTATTCTGTACGCCGCTCAAAGCCACTGTTGCCTCGCGGCGCTAACACAGAATAATTTCGCTCTCTCCTTCAATGCTAATAATCCGATTCGCACAAAGAGAGAGAGCGAAAAAAAACAACTTGATACTGTTCAGTGATCAGTACAATCAGTGATAGTACAAATGAGGTGCTCACTATCACATCTGCCTGTCTAGAAGAGAAGCAGGGTAAACAATCGTCCAGGGGGGAGAAAGCCTGCTTGACGTCGAACAACAGAAGGTGTATAGTAGGGGCTGTCTTTCACACCGAACGAGCGAGAGCTAGATCGTGGGAGACGATAATGTCTATCCGATGTCTCTTCCCGTCCAAATAAATGTGTCCCACTTGTCCCACGCACCTTGTTGTTATCTTGCTCCTTTCTTTCGTTATGCGATAACAGGAAGGCGCGTCCCCGCGAGCACGAAAACAGGAGGCGACGAGGAACAAAGATAAATATAGAGTGTCGAAGTAATAGAAGCCTTTAGAACGTATAAGGTATACGGCTATACCCAAGCGCTTTTGGGGACCCAAAGAAGTAAGCTGTTATCACTGTGCACGTTCAGAATCCAAACACTCTCTTGCGCAATGCGCAGTGACGACTCCTTATTTCTTTTCAGCCCCAATGCAGCTTGGGTACTCCATTCTTTGGGTACTGTCTAACTTTTTTTTTTTGCTTACTGTGTACAGGTTATGTCGCCTCAATTCTATCATTATTTTTTTTATTCCGTGTTTGCGCCGCGTAGCAACTGTGGCTACAAGCGGTGTACAGATGTGGACAGATGGAGAGAGGATAGCAGGAAGGAGGACAGGGGGGTTAGCATGCGTCCAGGACCAACTTCAGGGAGAACTGTGCAATTCTATCAATAATGGAGAGTTTTCAGAGAAGGGTATTGAAGACGCTTTGCGGCATCAATGAAATGAAATTCGGCGGAAATGAAATTCGGAAATGAAATGAAATGAATGACTGCATTTTCGAATGAGTGAAATGAAATTCCGAATGAATCAAATTAAATTCGTCGTCATCACTGCAGACGGCCATGGCATGCAGAACCCAATGCGTGCGTTGCGTTTTGGAGAACACGCTATTTTATCGAAACTTGCGTGGGTACCCAAAGTCGCCACAAAGTGAACTTGCGTCGCCCCTCACGATGCGAGCAATATGCCGCTATAGCCAGGCATGCAGATCGCTCGGAAATAGCACGCTACCACCACCACCTCACGATGCATGTGATTTTGCGAGAGAGTCGCGTAAACGACGTAAACACACATCGTTTATTGTAACATAAATTCAGCGACGATATTTGGGATGAAAGGGATTTGGATGAACAATACGTACGAAGGATGAAACGCGGATTTACAACCGAAGAGCAAGCAAGAAAAGGTGAAGGTACTTGACTCTCCGCTAATAATCCGAGATGGCACCTTCTAGAAAAAGTGAATCATTTTTGTTCATTTTTATTTTTATTTTATTGTTTCTTTTTTTTGGCGGGGGGACAAGGATTGTGCATTTCTCCTTTATTGCCTTCCACCCAACACTCTTAAAACGGAACTATTTTTGTGACACTTACGCAGTTACGTTAATTGTCACGAAAAGGCGTACGCACAACGCACTCCACAAAATCAGGAGCGATAAATGGCATCACTCTTGCGCAATCGTGCCCTTCAGCGCCTTACGTTGTGAGCTTGTGTTTTAAAAGTGTGCGGAACATGAACAACAAGAGCGTATATTTACAGCTCCGTACTCCTTCCATTGTGCAAGACCGCAAAAAAAAAAAAAAAAATCTCGACACTGAAGTCCTCCACAGTAACCCCGTATCGTTAAAAAAACAAACAAAAAAAACATTTAAAAAAATCACGATTACGCAAACATTCCTGCGTTGTGCCCGTTGTTCCGCGCCCGACAGACACCCCCGCTGTGCTGCCGTCCGTCACCTCGATTGTGCTCGGAGGAGAAGGTTTACGGAAACTACGTTGTCGCGTGGGGTCCATACCCAATGAGTTTGTGTCCGGGGAATTCGCGAATAAATGCGGCGGAACAATCGGAAGGTAGAGGCAATGTCCCATTCATCAGTGATCAGCACCCCCTCCCCCCCTCCTCCTCCTCGCAGGGTGGGGCACGCCATCTGCTGGTGCTGCGCCATCGAGTGGGGGGGACAGGCTGATGATGGTCTCTACGTACACTTCATTGACTCACCACGGGGAGCGCATTCTTTGGAAATGACTCTCTTCTGCATATTTGGACGATCCTGAACTTCGTTTCTGTCGTGTGCTTACACGGCTTGTGCTGATCCCGAGGGCTGTGGCCTTCGTGACAACACTCTTAAAAATGAACTTCACCGCGTAGCACGCTCCTAGCCAACCATTATCTCGAATGATATCGTTATCTGCCCTGATTTGTTGAAAACACGGGGCGTACGCCTTTTCTGTGACAATTTTGAACAGCATAAGTGTCACAGAAATGGCGTACGCCCCCTGTTTTCAACAAATCATGGTAGATAACGATATCATTCGAGATAATGGTTGGCTAGGAGCGTGCTATGAGGGGAAGTTCATTTTTAAGAGTGAAAGATGATTTAAAGGTATACGCTCTAAAAATATAACTTCACCGTATATAGCACGCTGTGCAGCAACCATTGCCACGAGGGAGAGGATTTTAATTTAAGAGAATTTAAGCGCGAATTTAAGAGGATTATCGCGTCTGATTCGAGGAGAGAGAGAGGCGTACGCCTTTTTGTGGCGATTACTCTATATCCAAATTGCCACAAAAAGGCGTACGCCCCTCTCTCTTCTCGTATCGGAAGCGATAACCCTATCATTCGCGGAAATGGTTGGCGCACAGCGTGCTATGCGGTGAAGCTCTGTTTTTAGGGTGTACACTCTCAAAAATTAACATCGCCACATAGCACGCTCCTAGCCAACCATCACCACCGTTTATTATGAGAGTTATGCAGAAATGTTAATTGTCACAAAAAGGCGTACACCCCGCGCTTTCCACAAATCAAGAGTGATAGAGGTAACACTCTGTATAATGGTTGGCCTTCAGCGTGCTATGTGGTGAAGCTTTGTTTTAAGAGTATAGACACGCAATCAATCAATCAAAATAAATGATGAGTTCCATAGCCTGAGCCCTCAGTATGCTTACGTCACAATTTTCGTCACAATTGCTCTCACAGTTTCTTTCTTTCCTAGATATTTTACTTTGAAAACTATACGAGCAACACTATGTGTCGAAGTTGCCATCAACGGAGCATTGCTCGTATGGCAAGCATGGCGGTAAAACTACGTTGCATGCGCATAACACTGGGCCTACAACGAAAAAAAAAAAAAAAATAGTCGGCTACGTAGCCATCAGGAGTAGCAAATCATTCTCGGGAACATAGATCATTGTTGCCTGAAGAATTGGCGACTCATTTATCACCAGACGTCACTCTGCCCTTTTACCGCAATTTTGCTAGCAAATTACAAATATTTAGAATTCTCAGTCGCGTGTTGGGTTTATAAGAGGTGAACTGCCAACATAAGGTGCATGTCTGCTTATCATCGTTAGACATAATCTCCTTTTCTGCTGCGAGCGATATCGTCATCGTGACAGAAGTGTGATGTGTTGTGATGTGAATAAAGAAAAAAAAATGGGGATGTGACAGAAGTACACAGCCATATTGCGATATATTAATCAGAAAACAGGCAAACGCAAAGCAGTGCATATGATAAAATGAGTGTGCGATGAAGACAATATGTACCACACGTACGGCAGCATTTTCTTTTTTATTGCTGTGTGATAATATTTTTTGATGAACAAAGTAGAATAAGGTAAGCTGTTTAGAATATTTTATTAAGATAATTATATTAACACACAAGTAACTAGCTACCACTACAAAATAACTACAAGTAACTACAAAGTAAGGTAAGCTAGCTGGTGCATTGTGTAGCTGTAACTTTATTGGATGTGGCCTTGTCTCTTTCCGTAGTATACATACTTTTTGAAAACCGCGTTCCGGAGCAAAAGCAGCTTCAATTGTCTCACTAAAACGAAAGAACGGGCATACATAGCCACAAAATCACTGCAGTGCACCGAATCGCAATATAAAGAAATAATAAAATAATCTCTATATTTTCTATTTTTCAATCAATCAATCAATCAATCGACAATAAAGATGACAAAGTCTAAAATATGTAGATCACTGTCGGATGATGAATTGGGGATTATTTCCCTCAAGACCTTCTCCCCATCCACTTTGCATGCAAATTAAAAAAAAAAAAAAAATTGGAGTGTTCCGTCACGTACATATAACTTGTTACAGATTCGGTTCGTCAGCAGCAAACTTTTAAATTACTCCGTCAATACAAACCGCCTGCCTGTTGCTTCACGGTAAGGTTTGCAGCCGTTATTTCGGTTACCATTCCTTGCTCTTATTCGGCAACAAGGTCGGAGTAGCATAGTACGCTGACTCCTGTGCATACCCCCCGACGGCGTCTTATCAATGTAATGCCTCTCAACCGTGACGTTTTATAAGGAGTGCCACTTTCTTCTATTAGCGATGTTGGAAGAGCGTAAATAAGTCAATGCATCTGACAGGAACACTCCCAGGCTCATAAGCGTACACCTCGGCGGGTCAAGGCGGTGCCTGTCAAGCAGAAATCGGCATAGCAACGGCATAGCAACGACTTCAACCAGTAATGGTATACACTCTTGAAACAGAATTTCAACGCATAACATTACGCTCCGAGCCAAGCGTCATATCCCGAACAACATCTTCGAAAACGGGAGCCGTACGCCTTTTTGTGACACTTGTGCAGTCGCGAAAGTTGTCACAAAAAGGCGTACGGGCTTTTCACAAATCAAGAGTGATGAAGGTATCGTTCCATGCATGGTTGGCCTTCAGCGTGTTATGTGGTGAAGCTCTGTTTTAAAAGTTATATGGGTCATCAGAATATGGGTATGGGTTATCAGTTATGGAGTTATCACTAACTGGTTATCAGAACTACGGTGTTTATTTCCGAATGATGCTTGACCAGAGGTGCACTCTTAAAACTGAACTCATTCCATGCACATAACACGCTGATAAGGCCAACTATATCGCGCAGAATGATACCATATTGTCACTCCCGATTTGTGGAAAGTGTGGGGCGTACGCCCCTTTTGCGACAAATGAGAAATAACGTAACTGCATAAGTGTAAAAAAAAAGGCGTTCGCCTCCCGTTTTCAACAAATCGGGGAAAGAACGAAAGTTCTGTTTTGAGAGTGTGCGCTCTCCGAGTCAAGCTGATTTTGATTAAGTGGGTTCCTTAAACAGAATTCTATTTATTTTATATGTTTCTATATAAGGGGCGGCGCCACGTCCTGAATTCAGGAGGACCCCAGATCCAAACTGGCGCCCTCTTCCATCTCCCCCCCCCCCCCCACGCCACCACTAGTTCATGCCCGGGTTCCAAAAAGGCAAAGAAAAAAAGGAGTTTATGGCATGTTATTCGTATACGGCACCTGAGATAACACTTCGGCGCCACACCTCCACGGGAATTTCGCGCCCCCTCCACAAATTCGGGGGTCTATAACCCCTCTAATCCCCCCCCCCCCTTCCACCGCCCCTGTTTCTATAACCAACGCGGCCTTCCGAGCTTTTCATGCCCTTTGATAGCTATCTGTACAACAAGAGATGACAGACCTATAGGTAGTCCAAAAACGCAGTTGGCGTCCCCATCAGATGTATCAGAGTGTCCTGTCTATGACGTCACATTCCTTACACAGGATGTATTGTGGCATCACGCATGTCCTTGTCCTGTCTACAACAAAAAAACAACAGCATAAGAGTCGATAAGGACAGGTAGGAATGTTCCAGCTCCAGTAAAAACAAGCGCTTCAGACGTTTGTTTCTACGCGTGGATGTCCTGGTGACAAGCTCAGCAAAATGTCTCGTTTATTTGTTTGTTTGTTATGAGAAAGGAGAAGTTAGCAGAGACCGCGGTCTGGCTTGCCGACTAGTAGACATCTCCGGTCAAGCCTTGATAGATTGGATAATCTGTCTTTCTATAAATGTTAGATAACCTTGGATGCTGGCCAATAAAGCACCAAGTTCTTCAAGCTTCGTTAGATACACCGACCTATACATGGAGTGCTGTGGCGTGCGAGTTTCTTGGGTGCGGTTTCGGCTGACCTCCCATTCCCTCCAGTTCTGGCCTGCTTGTTGGGTCTGCGGAAGTCTTGTACTAGTTATAGATATTAGCACATGAAAGCTCTCTCTGTTTCTTTTTTTTTTTTTCGCCTTTTACGCAAAAAATATACAGAAATGGCAGAGAGAAAAGCAGGATCTAGCAACACTGGTCCCCTATTTAGTTTCATATATTTTTTCGCTTTTTGTTTGTTATTTATCTAGTTTTGGTGCATATTTTACGTATTTGCAGCGGTAGCTACAATTACGGTTTTCGGCAGTTATTTTTCCGGAACTTCGGGGAATGTTTACAGGCATCTATTCCGTTGCGAACGATCTTTTTTTCTTTCTTTTTTTTTTTCGCTGTTGTAATATTTAAACTAGAAAATAAATGCCCAAATTCGGGTGTGTATAGTCTTTTCTTTTTGCTTTCTGTCCTTTTAGAAAAAAAAAAAAAAAAGAAATCTCCCCAATGCTTTCCAGCGGTGCCACCAATGTATTTGAAATACAGTATATGGAACTTAAGGTCATGTATCCGAATTTTATTCGGAATAGGCCAAGCTTGCAAACAAGACATTCGGACTATGTTTCTCGACATTTTGCACACCACAGTTTCACCGGGTTAATTACACAAATGAGCAAACATGGCAAATCTGCGACTTGTATATAGGTTGTAGCCAAAGCCTGCACACATAACAATGTCGACGAGAACGAATTACTATTTCGAGACGAATTCCCAGCACCTCCGACGCAAGTATTACAAAGTATCGCATTTTTTTTTTTTAGTTCTATGTTAGCGCAGCGAAGCAACTGTGGCTATGAGAGGCGTACAGATGTGGACAGATGGAGAGAGGACAGCAGGAAGGAGTGGGGGACAGGGAGGCTAGTATGCGTCCTGGGCCGACTTCAGGGCGAACTGTGCCGACATTCGCCTGAAAAGTCTCCGGAAAACCCAGGGAAAGCCTCAGACAGCACAGCCGGTGGTAGGATTCGAACTCACTACCTCCTAGTCTCCAGAATGACCTTGGCTATACCACCAAAAAGTAGCGCATATGATTTCATCGTTTCATTGCGGTTTGGAACAGCTGCTTCGTCTCTCGGTATATAGAGCTCAAGTGCATATACTCTTGGCATGAGTGTGTTGCTGGAACATAGCGAAGAAAGAACAAGTTCAACCTTCAAACATCACACTCACCGACGGTTGTTTATGAACGCCAAGGCCGGATAGCTATGAAGGATACCGTGTTTCCGCGATTGTAACTCCCGTGCGCTGTAATAACAAGGAAAAGAAGACAGAACGTCCAGCGAAGAAAAGGGTGTAAGGCAGGCCACGAGGAAGGCCAGCGCTTCAGAAGAACACGAGACGTGCACGGTAAATAAGGAAACATTTGAGAGAGCTTTAAAATTGGGTACTCGGAGCGCGTGGAGGCCCCAAAGATATAAACGTTGTAATGACATTGAGTTATATGCATGAGGGAACGCTAGGGCACGCAAAATGGGCCGTTTTAGAATGTAGGGTACTGCGGTGCTTGGAGACACCAATGAAATAAACATTGTGATGATGTTAGGTTATGCATGAGGGAACGCCAAGGCACGCACGATAGGCAGTTTCAGAATAAGTACCCAAGCGGCTCGGGGTACAGGGTACGCTCTTGAAACAGAACTTCACCACACGCTCCTAGCCAACCATCATCCAGAGTGACATCGTTCTTTCCACTTTTTTTTGCTGAAAACAGGGGGCGTACGCCAATTTTGTGGCATTACGGGGTTCATAATTGCCACAAAAATGGCGTACGCCTCTCGTTTTCTGGCTAGGAGCGTGCTATGCGGTGCAGTTTTGTTTTTAGAGTGTACCCTACAAGCCAAACCGCTTGGGTACTGTATTCTGAAAGTGCCTATTGTGCGTGCCTTGTGTTCTATTATGTGCATAATCCGATGTGACTTGGGCCGACTTCACAGTGAACTGTGCCGACATTTGTCTGAAATCCTCTGAGGTAAGCTTAGGAAAAACACCCAGACAGCACAGCGGTTTAAAACAGAACTTCGTCGCATAGCATGCTCTTATCCTATACCATCATCCCAGTATGCTCGTTTGTGACACTTTTGTGACCGTTTTGTGACACTTATGCAGGCATTATAGTTGTCACAAAAAGGCGTACGCCTCACGCTCTCCACAAATCAGAAGTGCTAACGGTACCATTCTGCGCAATGACTGGCCTTGCATAGCGTATTATGTGGCGAAGCTCTGTTTGTAGAGAGCAGGAGCATGTCTTGCAGTGAAGGTGCTTTGACACGACATTTGTATATAGTTCTGATCGCAAATTCATTTATTTATGTAAGTCAATAAGTCGTAGTCAGTAATTCGGTAGTTAACTCATTTAAGACAAATAATCAGTAGCGCAAATCTCTAGTAGGTGTTCTTTACGCAGTTCAGGTCCCTGTCGATTACGCAACACCACTTTCCTTACTATAGCATCCCAAACACCGAAACTTGATCGTCCGGAAAGATCGATACCTATCGTCGGGGACATCTTGCAACCTCTCCCTTACAGCGCTACTATGTAGCAGAACCGCTTGTGCAGTGGCGGCCACAACAAACGACAAGGAAACGCAGAACAGCACAAGATGGCGATGTGTGTGGCCTAAAGAACGATAAAGGCCGTGATCATGATACCGACAACGGCCGCCATTTTTTTTTTTTTTTTTTCTCTCGCCATAACTGAGTCGTCGATGTACCTTACCGAGCCGTATAACCTTCAGGTACACGAACAACAGGGAAGGAGGTGGTGTGCTTACCATAACGTTAATGCGGGTTATCCGCGAAAAGGAAACAAAAAATATATATAAATAAAAGGAACACGCGTATACGCAGCCTCGCGACTTCCAGGTATCGCGGAACAGGGTGGAAAATAGTAATAAAATGCGGCAGGTCTATATTTTTGATGCGCGTTCTAGCTCTAATACGGGAGTAGGCGTGCGAACTTTTGCGCTTCTTCCAAGTGTCTTTTCGGACGGAGTTTCAAATTGTAGGATACATCTTACCTAGCGGCGTAAAAAATTACAGGAGCGCGCCTCCGGTCCTTCTTTTTTTTTTTAACTGTGCGGACACGGTTGCGACCTGACCACGACGGTATACGCCCACTCACGAGTTGCTCTTTTTCGTAAAGAGGGAAAATACTTTTTTGTTGCGCAGATATAGACATTTTAAAGAAATTGAGTGACTATTTCCCCGACAGCTTCCGAAGCAGATCGACTACGACTGCGCCCGTTATAACGTGAAGTGCCTATAGACATAGGTCCTGTCAGAGCGTATATTTAATCGCCTATCAAAATCACAGGGCCCTTATCGTGAGCAGCCTAAACCGGTAAGCATACCACGTTGTTTTTTGTTGTTGTTGTTTTGTTTGCGGACGCCACTTACTCGTGTGTAGCAACAAAAAAAAAAAAGTATGTGCAAGATCTTCTACACCCATTTTCTACACCCCCGTCTATATTACCCTCCTTGCTGTAAGACTTGGAATTGATATCCACATCGCCGTGAACGATATTCTCTTACATTTATCCGCCGCAGTTTATAGCGAAGCGTCTCAAAGCGTTTGACGTTGAGTGCTTGATATGTATGAACCACGACCTAATTACAACGACCACGTCGTAGGCACCCCTTCCCAGCGCCGCATTTAGAAGCTAGCGGTGGCGCTGCTCATCGGCCCGGCTATATTGCTTACTCAATTTCTGCAATACTTTGTACTTCTGCTTACCTTAGCATTTTTGCATAAGCGGTGGATGTCCCACGGGAGATGCTTCTTTCTAAAGTTGATTATCATCATCATTCTACGGGTTTTCACATTGGCGTTGTTGCTGTCGTCTGCTACGGTAGTCGTACGGTGGTGGTGGTGGTGGTGATAGGGCTTGCCGTTGTCGGCCTCACGTATGTGGGCAACGTCACGACTCACGCCCTGGGGGAATGTGCGTCCTGGGCCGACTTCTAAGGGAACTGTGCCGACATATGTCTGAAAGCGTCTGAGGAAAACCCAGGAAAAACGTCCGCTTCTGCGCGTTCAAAATTCAAATTTCCATTGTCCAATCATGATGTAGATGGCGCGGGCCGATGAGTGGCGCCCCTAGCGGATCCACCGGACAAGTTCCTCATAGGGGTTGCCGATTATGACATGGTCGTTATAATCTAATAGGTCGTGGTATGAACGGACATCGAACAGTTTGCGTCTCTTTCTTCTTCTTCTTTTCTTTTTCTTTCTTTCTTTCCTTTTTCCTTTCTTTTGCAACGTAGGATAACGCCGTCTAATAAAGATCGTCCAATAACCCGTGTTCTGGGCTCCGCAGCAGGACAGTCGAGTACAACGGAGCCGTATAAACGTCTACTACACGCTTTTTGAGCCATAAACGCGACGCTTTTACGTCCCGAAGTGATTACAATTCACGCAAGCGTACGTTTTTCCTACTCTGCCGAAGAACAATCTCGCATTCTAAACGTCCCTCTCAATGGCGGCGGACGCGGTTCATCTGTCATGCTGTTCAGCAGCATTCAACCTCTGCACCACATACACGATACTAAAACCAAAAGAAGAAGAAGAAGAAAAAAGAACGCAACATCTCTCGCCAACCAGGCACAGCACAAGACAAATCAACCAAGAAGAGAAATGAAACGGGTGCAGTAAAATAACAAAGGCAGATAGAGAGAGTACAAAACTACCATGCATTCATAAATCTTGCGGGTGACCTTTGACAGAAAAAAAAGAAGAAGAAGAAGTAGAAAGCGTGACTTCGCTCGCCGCATGACCGGAAGACAGTGGAAAGGAAAAGTGGAAAGAAGGGAGGAGACGCGTAGAAGGTAACAAAGAAGAAAGTCACGTGACGACCTCAGTGCGAAGGCACCAGGAGAACGAGTTACGCAAGGAAGGACTTCGAGGCAAGTTTCAACGAAGGGAAACACTTCGCTGTTTCTCGACGCTTTGAAGCCCGTTCCTGCTTCGTATATAGTTGGCGCGTGAATGTATAGATCAGAGTTCGAGGTAACTCGCTGCTGTAACTAGGTCCCCCCCCCTTTTTTTTTTACTTTTTTTTTTACTTTTTAAACACTACACTGACTGGGAGGTGACACAGGGTTCGAATCCTGTTGCCGGCTGCGCTGTCCGAGGTTTTCCCTGGGTTTTCCGAAGACTTTCCAGGCGAATGTCGGCACAGTTCCCCCTCAAGTCGACCCAGGACGCATACTAACCCCCCTGTCCCCCACTACTTCCTGCTGTCCTCTCTCCATGTGTTCACGTCTGTACGGCGCTCATAGCCAGAGTTGCTTCGGGGTGCTAGCGCAGAACTTAAAAAATACAGTTAGTTAGTTAGTAAATTAGTAGAATAAAGTAAACATTGGAGCTTTCAGCAACCCATCATGGGTGTAACCTGCTCCATTGCAAGAGCTGTATAGCAATTACACACTATATATATATATATATTATTACATATATATTATATTACATATACATACATACATATCAATATTACATTATACTAGGGAACAACACTTCTGATAGATCAATCTTGATAGCCTCGATTGCTACAGTGTTTATAGCACTTCAAATGCGGGGTAGAGGGCTCGATTATTTCGCAAACATGTTCACGCAACAGCTGTAAACGTAGAAGCGAAGCTGGTGTGATGTTTACGTGTTGTACCGGCACGTTCTATAATGACACCCTCCGTGGGTGCAGATGGCATCGCGGCAAAGCGAGCACTCCGCGAAAGTAACACACGCCGTATATAGTTCCGTGTTGTCAAGTGAGATAACAGCTGTCCTTCTGCGAACCTCTCTGCCTGGATGCTGCACTCTGTACTGATTTCAATGAAATCGTGCTTTTCAATGCCGTCAATGAAGTTGTGCTTCTCGGCACAACGCAAGGACAAACTACTGGCACGAAACGCAGCAACAGCAACAATGGAGCAGCTAAATATAAAGCTAAATTAGAGAGAGAGAGAGAAAGAGTTGCAAATTGAATTGAACCTGTGTACGCAATAAGGGGCTAAGTCGAAAAATCCCAAACAAAGAAAAGGGACCTGATCTGATTGTCCGTCCCATTGACATGCATGCATTTTCCGTTTCTTATCCTCCTGAAGCGGGCCAATAAATTGCAATACAGTCCTAATTTTTTTTTTTTTTTTTTGCAGGTACATACTGGTATGTACATGTCGCAGCAAAAAAATGTAAAAGTGTGTGTGTGGGGGGGGGGATATGTTTAATGCGAAGTAGAAGAGAACAAGAGAAGGGAAAGGTTAGCCGCGGTGTAGGCTTACTATTCCCAAAAAGCTATCGAGCAAAAGTAAAAAGTGGGATAAGTCGACTTATCCCCTTATTGCATACAGAGGTATTGCAAGTGGTGGTGCAGTTACTGTCCATTTTTTTTCGACTTCATGTTACTGTGGGGGGAGGAGATCGTGCCTCTTGGGCCGACTTCACAGGGACCTGTGCCAGCATAGACGGTGCATGGATTCGAACCAAGGTCACCTCCGGCTTCTCTAAATCAACCGCATCCGGCACTGTAGTCTGGAAACGAAGAAAAATATGGGAATAGTGGTTTTTTTTCCTGCACGTTTTCTTTTATTTCTGTCTCTGATTCTTTTTTTTATTCCTCTTTTTTTTTTTGCACCCGTGCAGTGCCCACCTGACTTCGACAGTATAGGATACTTTTCTCTACCCCCTCCCCCCTTTCTTTTTGCCCTCTTTCCTCTTTTTGCATGTATAGCGATGCAGCACGGAAAAATCGTTCCCTGAGGGGCCCTGGAGCCTTCATGAATGAAACATGGCCGGCCGTTCACACCCCTCTCAAAGCGCCAGTATAGAGGCAAAAAAAAAAGAAAGAGAGAAAAAAAAGAGAGAGAGAGAGAGGCAAAGATGGAGATTAAAAGCGGCTTTTGATGGAGGCGTCAAGCGCAAGAGAGCTATAGCTACCTGTGCTTCGCCTTTAGTATATGTACAGCATCTTCTTGCAGCGCCCCACCCGTCATGAGGGAAGGATATATGGTTGATGATGATTGGCCAGGGTTACTGTCTCTCTCTCTCTCTCCTTTTGGTCTCTGTCTTCCTCTTCGTCTTCTTCTGTTTTTTTTTTCTTCTTCTTTTTCTGGTTTGTGAACCCACAGTGCTGCAGCCACGTCCCAGTATAGAAGGGCAATGTGCGTACTTGGCAATGCCGGAAACTGACAAAAAAAAAAGAAAAAAAGAAAGGAAACTTTTCTCGTGTCCCTTGTCTTTAGTATGTTTTATATCATTTCGGATTGATCATTACACGAAGTATTTTTCGTATTCGTCTTTAGGTTATCGTAAGTATCGTCTTTAGGTTATCGTAAGTAAAATTACTATCTTATCATTTATCTTGTTTGCTTGTTTGTTTTTCGTCTGTTTTTTTTTTCTTTTTTCGCGTGATTACATTCCATCAGGAAATAAGCGAACGAGTCGATTACGTGGAAGAATCGGGCCCCTTCATTATACTATTATATTACCATTCGTACTCTCCCGATTTATCGAACAATAGGAGGCATACGACTTTTTATGATACTTTCACTTTATCGTACCTGTCGCAAAAAGCGTACTTCCGCAGTTCGAAAATGGTACGCGTACGCCTTTTTTATGGCAATTTCAATATGTTTACGTTCATTGCCACAAGGCGGTGCTGCTGGTCGTTGATGTTGCAGCTCGCCTTATCTACTGTCACAAAAAGGCGTACGCCCCATTTTTCGCCTCAAACCACATGTATGATATCTGTATCATTTTTTACTCGGTGTTAGCGCCGCGAAGCATCTGCGGCTATGAGCGATGTACAGACATGGATAGATGGAGAGCGGACAGCAGAAAGGAGTGAGAGAGAGAGGGAGTGGTTAGTATGCGTTTTGGGCCGACTTCTGGAGGAACTGCGCCGACATTCGCAGAAAAGTCAGCCGCAGAAAACCTAGGAAAAAACCTGAGACAACACAGCCGGTGGTATACACTCTTAAAAATGAACTTCACCACATAGCACGCTCCTAGCCAACCAGCATCCCGGGTGATATCGTTCCCTTCCTTGATTTGTTGAAAACGGGAGGCGTACGCCTTTTTGTGACACTTATGCAGAAATGTTAATTGTCACAAAAAGGCGTACGCCTCCCGTTTTCCACAAATCATGTGAGAGAACGATGTCACTCGGGATGATGGTTGGCTTGGGGCGTGCTATGTGGTGAAGTTCATTTTTAAGAGTGTAGGATTCGAACCAACCACCTCACGGTCTTTAGCACGACCTTGGTGGAACCACACAAGGGCTGTGCGGTAGATTTCTGTTTTTATAGAAGCGTACACCGGAGCCACCGCAAGTACACACTTCAAAGCCTTCCCTTAGCAGTCACTCTGCCGATGCCGGTCGTATTCTTGAACGACAACGCGTGCTTCGGGTCGTGACACCAGAAGTCTCTTCCTTTAATCTTCAGTTATAAATTTGTTAGTATTTACGACGAGCACGCGCGACGTAGCACAGACGCACCTGCGGATGTCGAACGCGTCAAGTGTGAAAAAGGGGTTTCTCGTAACATGCATGCTTGCCAACGAGCTCCCACTTTTTTGTCGACCGTTTCTCATTGCCGTCAATTCCTTGCGTAACTCTGGTACTACAGCGAGACAGGTAGAGAAAGAAATAGCTGAAACATCTGTGTTGTCGGTCGCACGCCCGCGCGCGAGATATGGTACACGGCGAATTGCGCCTTCGTATACGCGCGGGGTTTAGCTCCCGTACATTAAAAGGTACGCGCAGCTGCCGGTAGTGAAACGCGCGCGCGCGCGCGCGGTTCCTGTTTCGAGAACTCTCTATACACGGTGGTTTTCGCACGTGTCATCCGGCTCGTGAAGACGGATTTACGAGAAATGACGTTCAGAGCGCTTCGTTCCGTCTCATGATCCTGTTTACGTCCTTGTCCCGTCTGATCGTGTGCCTTTTAAAGGGGCACTTAAAGTGCCAACATTTTCTTTTAGTGGAATGAAAGTTGCCGTTACCTCGAAAGCAATACAAAAGGAACGGAATTTAT
Organism: Ornithodoros turicata; assembly: GCF_037126465.1. NCBI lineage: Eukaryota > Metazoa > Arthropoda > Arachnida > Ixodida > Argasidae > Ornithodoros > Ornithodoros turicata. Next base: position 15,379,610 of record NC_088210.1, on the reverse strand, counting down.
ACGTCACGTCGCTCACGGTTTATGCGCAACCGAAGCAGTAGTTTTTCACCTTTTCTCTTCCCTTCCTTCTCTTCTCCTCAAAAGGCGCGAAGATGCGGACCGTACTCCCATTGGTTACGACCTCCCACGATGATTGGGCAAACCATTTTGAGGAGACCAATAGGAGGCCGCTCCGCGTTGCCACGCTTCTTGAGAAGTCGAGGGAGAGGGAAAGCGGACGACGTAATGATTCCCGTTCCTTTTATATGGGTGTCAAGGTAACGTTGGTGTCACCATGTATTCACACGAGCGACATTCCCCAGAAGATGCGAAAAACGTCATAGCCTTCTGTGGTCACGTGATCGCGAGCGCTCAACGTCAATGTCTTCACGTACGCTGCTAACCGTGGGGAATATCCTGCGATACAGCCACAAGCAGCAGACGAGCTGCGTAGCAGACGACAGGAAAAGACGCTGACGGTGTCGTCTGCTAAGTACGCCCAGTACGCCACTCCCGATATTCCCGCACCGCGTGAATGCTCAAACATAGCCCGGGACCAAACTTCGGCTCCGTGAGCAGTGTTTTCGCTTTTCCTTCCACTAGAATATTCCGTGAGGAAGGTCAAGGTAACATTCTCAAGGTCTTTCGTACGTACCGAGACGGAGAATTATTGCACTTTAATGCCCTTTTAATTACGACGGCAAATGTTGCTGAGAGAGCTATATACCGTGATAAACACTCTGCGGCGGACACAACTCCGTAAGAGCGTATACAGCAACTTGATGATGATGATGATGATGATGATGATGATTGGGGCGTTTCATCGCCACCGCCGACGCCCTACGCCATTGCTCACTATATTGCCGCGCTGCACTATACAATGACACTGCGCAAAACGCTACTTCCAACAGTCGGGCAAGAAACAAGAAGCGTATACCTCCTCGTGTTCCCCCCTCCAGGCAATAAAAATGGCTGCCCGCTATCTTGGCAAACGGGGTAAAAGCACTCGGCTTCCGGACCAGACCCCATAAGTCAAGTCTTCCATTCTCTCTTTCTAAAACGTCCTTTTTTTTTTATATACATACAGTATTACCGTTATCGCGTTTTATGTTTCAGCCTTTGTGTGTGTGTGTATGTGTGTGGAGTGTTGTGTGTTATAGGACATACTGGCATCTATACGTGTCTGTACACACGATGCCCCCTCGACTTTTTATTTCCCGCTTCTGTTCCACTTCCAGACCGTTTTTCCGGGTAAATAGTTAAAAGTGTGTTGTAAAACGATTCCGGCGAAGAATATGCGAGAGAATCGCGATAAGAAACTGGTGAGCAGCAGTGTGGATGCACATTGAATTATACGTACGGCATGGGGTTATCGCGATGAACTTGGCATTGTGGGGGAGGTTCATCCTTTCTTTATGTTTGCGTAGGGGCTGCACTTCGAGAATGGGTTTTAAAATAAAGTTGATGCGATATATATATTCGTATACAACAAAGGAGTCTTTTTACGAGTTTCGTTGTGTATATAGTTGAACTGACAATTCTGTAGGTATTTGTTATTCATGGGGAACAGGATGGAAGCTGGTATTTATTGTGCCACACTCTTAAAAATGAACTTCACCGCATAGCACGCTCCTAGCCAACCATACTCTCAAATGATATCGTTATCTGCCCTGATTTGTTGAAAACGGGAGGCGTACGCCTTTTTGTGACACTTATGCTGTTCATATTTGTCACAAAAAAGGCTTACGCCTCCCGTTTTCAACAAATCGGGTCAGATAACGATATCATTCGAGGTGGTGGTTGGCTAGGAGCGTGCTATGAGGTGAAGTTCATTTTTAAGAGTGCAGGAGCAGTTGAGTTAAAAGTTAATGTGTAGCCTTAACAAATTAGTACTTAAAATGTGGCACCGGCACTGAAATATTATCTTTCCACAGGCGGCTACCAGATGTACTGCGGCGTAGGTGGTCCACTGGACAAATCGGACAAGTGTCTCAAGTCCCCGTTCAGCCCCTGGGGTCCTCCCATTAGGCCATGCCATATCCCGGCCCCCTACGCAAGTGCGTATCCCTTACTTGAACATGCGTAATACAATGGTGTTTAATACCTCTGTCAGACGGACACATATACGGCCTTTAAAGTTACGGCATTAAGGAATGGCCGTAAGTTACATACGGCCCTAAGCTCTGGGGAGCTGCCAGACGGTATCCGTGAAGGCATTTTGTCGATGATGTCCACGTCGATAAACAAGTCTGTGAACGTTGAATGTAATGTAGCGAAATGACGCTTTTTCTTACTGAAAGTACACGAAAACAACGTTTTGTTGGTATTTTCAAAATACAACAGCAAACTAAGTGTTTTGGATATTATTTTGAGTGGCGTCTGACTTTTTTGATGCAGACGACACGGTGCGATGCCGCGTGCAGTGGTTCGAGGGTGTAACTACAAACGTAGCCCTTGTACACATGGGATAAAAAGCGACGTAAAGTGCAAAAACGCCAGAAAAACACGAAAAAAAAAAAGGATGACAATATTAAGTCGGGTAAGAACATTTTACTTCGAATTGAATTAAATGTGCTAAATCCTGTTTATGGTGTGCTTGGTATCGAGGCTTGGGCAGTTTCGATGGAATGCCGTAGACTGTCTTGTGGGGACGTCGTTGCCCTTCTACCTCAGTTTTGTCGCAAAGGCCTTATTGCTGACCGTCTGGCAAGAAGCTAATGACAGTATGCATTTACGGCCGTGACCGTTAAGGCCGTATGTGTGCCCGTCTGACAGGGGTATTACATGAGCCAGCCTAATGCGAAAGACATATTGATGGACCGTCTTTGTCGTCCTCCTTAGTGCTGGGATCGGCTTCTCCGGGCTGTGAGACGGCATTAGACCTCGACGAGACGAACGACAGCAGCACGGGTGGTGGTGGCCCTCCTGTGCCTTCGGGGCCTCCAGACTCCGACCTCCTGCTCAGAGACCACGAACGGGACTCCAGCTCAGAACGGGACCTCTCCCTCGCCTCCGCCGCCGTCTCTCCCCAGGCACCGCCTGCGTCACTAGGTATACATGTCTTCGCCAGGCTGTCCTATGTGGCCCATGTACCATACCATCGTATATGTGTCATAGCGCCGTGTCGCGTTATAACCCCGACAACATCATCTTTTAGTCATCTTTTTTTTTGTCATCTTTGTCTTTAATCTACCTCATCCTTCTTTCATCATTTGTTAGTTTTTCGTTATTTCCTAATTCTTTTTCTTTTTCTTTATTTCTTATTTCTTAACTTTCTTTCTTTATTTATTTCTTATTCCTTCCTACTTCTTTCTTTCTTTAATTCTTATCTTTTTATTTATTTATTATTATTTCTTATTTCTGGAATAGCAAGCCGACGTCCCGTTTGGCTGACCTTTCCCCGGTTTTTCTCCTTTTCGTCTAATAAATATATCCCCCCCCCCCCCCGACAACATCGAATATCCTCTGGATGTACGAATAATGTCCTAACGGATTCGTACGTCCGATGGATGTTCTGAGGATATCCATCGGACGTACCGATTCCGGTTAGGACATTATTCGTACATCTAGAGGATATTCGGTGTCGTTGGGGAAGTGTGCCCTCACGAGCAATAGATCGCCTATATAGGGGCTAGGACACACACTGGGTGTGAAAATGTGGTAACTTCTATAGTTACCACCCAAGTTAACATAGCGTCTGATAATGGATGCAAAAGGGTGGTAACCTTGCCTGTTACCGCGCCTCTCTGCAGTTGCAGTACAAAATGTGTGTGTAAGAGCCGTTATTACAGCCACAGAAGCAATGCACTTTCAGGGAGTGTTGCTTTACCAGCATTGACAGTGCGATGGACATTGAGCACATTGTGTGCAACGAAGATAACTGCAGCTAAAATTTGTTTTGGGATTTTCCGCTAATCTGTTGTGCCGACTGCAACCCGGTAGCAGGTAGAACTTTGCAATCCTTTCGGGCACAACATATGCGACAACTACTACCTCCTAAAAGATGTAACTGCTCCACTTCTCTAATTTTTTTTTTTCTAAGAGCGCATTCTATACCTCAATATGTCTCGTACGGATCTTGGACGTGTGGTGATATGGCAGCTATGACCACGCCCGTTGCAGACAGGCTCACGCCTGGTCTTGTTGAGCGCTGGGCAATGGCATTTGCTGCTCTGCGCGTGGAATATATTGGTATATATTGGTATAATATATCGATACAATTCAATAAATATGCGTGCATAACACTCTAAAAACTGAACTTCACCGCATAGCACGCTCTGCGCCAACCATTGCCACGAATGATAGGGTTATCGCTTCTGATTCGAGGAGAGAGGGAGGCGGACGCCTTTTTGTGTCAGTTTGGATATATGATAATTGACACAAAAAGGCGTACGCCTCTCTCTCTCTCTCTCCTCGAATCAGAAGCGATAACCCAATCATTCGTGGCAATGGTTGGCGCAGAGCGTGCTATGCGGTGAAGTTCAGTTTTTAGAGTGAAGCGCAGAAATCTTGTGATGTGAGAGTGACCGTCGTTACCTTTGTTCGATGACAGGGCCATCGCCGCCATCAGCGAAAGGTGTTCCCCCAACGAGGCCGGATTCCGGCGGCGGGGGTTCCGGTCCGGATTCCGGGGGCGGCGGGGGTGTGGGTGGGGGTGGCGACGAGGCTCAGGGCGGCACGAAACGCCGGGGACCCCGCACCACCATCAAGGCGAAGCAGCTGGAGACGCTCAAGGCGGCCTTCGCGGCCACGCCCAAGCCCACCCGACACATCAGGGAGCAGCTGGCGCAGGAGACAGGGCTCAATATGAGGGTCATACAGGTAATACTTTATTCTCTTATCCGTCAAGAGTCCGTCATGTGGCTCAATATCGTATATCACTTTTTTAAAATGAACTGCACCGCAGAGCACGCTTCTAGCCAACACTCTTAAAAATGAACTTCACCGCATAGCACGCTCCTAGCCAATCATCATCCAGAATGATATGGTTATCTGCCCTGATTTGTTGAAAACAGGAGGCGTACGCCATTTTTGTGACACTTATGCTGTTCATAATTGTCACAAAAAAGGCGTACGCCTCCCGTTTTCAACAAATCAGTGCGGATAACGATATCATTCGAGATAATGGTTGGCTAGGAGCGTGCTATGCGGTGAAGTTCATTTTTAAGAGTGAACTATCATCTCGAATGATATCGTTATCTGCCCCGATTTGTTGCAAACGGGAGGCGTGCGCCTTTTTTTCTGACACTTATGCTGTTCATAATTATCACAAAAAAGCGTACGCCCCCCCCCCCCCCCGTTTTCATCAAATGAAGGGAAAGAACGTTGTCATTCGGGATGACGGTTGGCTATATATAGGAGCGTGCCATGCGGTGAAGCTCCGTTTTTAGAGCGTACCCAAGCAGCAATATTGGACCAATACTGGCAATGTCGGTCGAATATTGGACAACGATTGGACCGATATTGGGCCAGTATTGCCAATATCGGGCCAATATTAGGCCAAGATGTATGTGCTGCTTGGGTATTGGCCCGTCAAACTTCACACATGTCCTGGGCATGACGCATATTTGTCCGGTACTGCCAATATCGGGCCAATATTAGACCAAGATGTTGAGCTGCTTGGGTATTGGCCCGTCAAACTTTATACATGTCCTGGGCATGACGCATATTTGACCGGTATTGCCAATATCGGGCCAATATTAGGCCAAGATGTATGTGCTGCTTGGGTATTGGCCCGTCAAACTTCATAGATGCCCTGGGCACGACGCATATTTGTCCGGCCATTCATATCATTCGGCTTTTGTGAACACCACGTCGCTTTACGTAACACCCACAGTGTCTTTTACATTCCGTCGCGTGTCATAATACGCCGATACAAAAGGTGGGCTTTTAGCGTTCTTTTTCTTTCTTTCCTCACTCGCAGAACACGTTTTTCTGAAACGCACGCGCGTTACCAGCAGCCACACACAGCTCGCTCGTTGTGAGTCAGGTGAGCACAGAGGGAGAAACGGCTGCGAACACGGTCTGCTTTCGAGAAGAGAACCCGCACATGGGCCGACGCTTCGGCAAACGCGCAAACAACACGCGGATGTGCAAGTTAAAAAATGATCGTGTACACGAACGGCAGACGGGATTCGGGAACTCCCCCTTACATGCGAACAACGATTCTTTTTTTTTTTTTTTTCTGCTCTCTGTACAAACCTAGACCTGGGGAGGAGTTGACCCCACGGTCGGTGATAGTCCCTCAACTGGTACCTCCCCTCCTGAAAACTTCGTGTTTCTTTTTTTTTTTTTTTTTATCCCACTTTCGACTTATACACCGTGTTCTGTTCTTTCTCTCTTTCTTTCTTTCTTTTTTTGTATGGCTTGCGTTGCCTTGCTTTGTGCAGCGTTCGCTGGTGGTGGGAGGACAAAGAGAGCCGTGTTATTGTTTCTGTATTTCTTTCTTTTTTTTTCTTTTTTTATTCGGAGTGTGGTTCGTATAGGGTCTGTTGGTTTTCATTTTCTGTTTCGTCTTCCACTTCGGGAATTATTGTTCTTATAGCGCGAAGGTATATGTGTCGTGTTTCGTGATGAAGAGTATAAGGTATTTCGTCCGAATTACGTGGTTCCGTTCTTCTTCTATGAGTACTATATGTACACTCAGATTTTTATTCTCCCAAAAATGCACTAGAAGGGCTATGAGTATCACAACAATGGGTGGCAGACTCCGACACGCCATCTTCACATTCTTTTCCTTGTGCCTGTCGACTGTGCGCTGTTCGAACTCATTACAGTAAACGACTGGAACCCATCATGCCCCTTATTATAGCTACAAGGTTGACTCTTTTTTTTAATATAAGAATTATTTTTATTAGTAATATGATTATTATTATTATAAACCATAAGTTGGGGGTCGACATATATGCACCTACCGACGATTATATGCACTTCTATCTAGTTAAGGGTCTCCCGCGAGGATGGAAACCTGCATGTGTATACAGCACTCTCGACTTTCATGTGCGTGCCTCCATTTATTCGGCGCTACAAAGAATCCCAAACATACTTAACAGAACCAGGAACGATATGACGCTACACTCTTAAAAACGAACTTCACCTCATAGCACGCTCCTAGCCAACCACTATCTCGAATGATATCATTATCTGCCCTGATTTGTTAAAAACGGGAGGCGTACGCCTTTTTGTGACACTTATGCGGTTCATAATTGTCACAAAAAAGGCGTACGCCTCCCGTTTTCAACGAACCAGGGCAGATAACGATATCATTTGAGATGATGGTTGGTTAGGAGCGTGCTATGCGGTGAAGTTCATTTTTAAGAGTGTAGAGCAATTGTTTGCCCGCACATTATACGTAGGGCCTGACTTTTTCGGGTTTTATTTTTGGCCAAATTCGGGGGGTAATTATTGGGTGATATTTTTCATTCGAAAATTCGGGTGTATTCGGGTTAAATCCCGTTACGGCATATTCTGTCGTCAGGAATTCAGGTGTATTCGGGTGATTTTTTTTTTGTTTAATAAAAATTTGTCTTAACATGGAACTGATGTTTAGCAATGTTATCAAACTTTATTTTAATGCACGCTTATGAGTGTGCCACGCGACCCGGATGTTTTCGGGTAGATTCAGGTTAAAGCCGAATTTTACAGATTTCGTTCGGGGGGGTAAATATCGGGCGGATACGGGTTTAACCCTAAAAAGTCAGGCCCTAGTTATACGCTGTACGTGGAGGATGCACCGCAAGGTTGTTGAGACTAACTTGTGTGTTCATATATCCGATTCAGTTTTTTTCTTTTTCTTTTTTTAGATATCCTCATATTATCTTGCTTATAAGGTCGCACTGTGAAGGCGCTTTTAACAATTAAGTTGAACGGCTGAACGGTTGGAGAAGAAGAACAAGAAAAAAAAACACACACAAAAAAAACACACGTATACAACGTTGAAGGAACACCGACGCCCTCCTAGGACTAATTGCCCCAAACGGAGAGGGGCCATCGTGTCTGACCCAAGAAGCCGTTTGCGGTTTTGTCTCAAAGCGTCCGGAAAGGCCGCTTTCTTTGACTTGACTCCCTCTTTAAAATAGTAAAACAGAAACGTGGAAGGAAGGAATGAAAGGCGAAGGAAAGCCGACGAAAAAGGTTCTTCCCCCCTAGCTAGTCCAACGTCAGCAAGCGATGTTTTTCGTTATTTAAAAAAAATAAAAATAAAAATAAAGACACACGGTGTCGCAGCTTTCACTCTCGTGTGTCTGCGTATTCGGCAGTGTTTGAAGGCCGATAGGTGAGATAAAGGAATAGGTTGTACATTCTTGTATGGCGGCGCGGCTTCTTTCGGAGGACGTGTCAATAACCTTCGCCTAACCCAATGTTTTTTTGTTTTTTTTATATATGTCTCTTCATGACTGGACCATGGACAAAACGTTGACGTTCCTTTTGCGTGTCGGAATCGTGTTTTTTTTTTTTGTAATTTATACCCGGGATTTAACCGCGGAATGGAAGCGTCTTCCAAGCTATATTTCATCCATTAGGACCATTACCCATATACTTCACAGTTCAAAAAAGCATCACGTGATCATCTTCATGTACCATAGTATTTCTAATGTCCTAAATGCGCGTGGTACTTTGCATGTTTGTTTCTTCTGTCGCTCCCTTCTTTTATTGCTCTTTTAGATTTTCTTGGTCGCTACACTGATGTCTGTCTCTCGTTATTGCCGGCGGATCTTTACACCACAATTCTAATTATTTTACAAACACGAGAACGACCTTTGTATTCCTGACTTGTGCGTCATTTTTCTTCATTGCGCTGACTGAGCTTCTTTATCGGTCTCTTTATTGCTTACAATTAGACCGAAAGGAATTTGTTTCTTACTTTTTTTTTTTTGCAATTCAGGTGTGAAAAATGAGATGTAAAAATATCGACAAACAAGCTACGACTCGAATTTATCTTCCTTGCTTGAAGAAAACGTACCTGAAACGTCACCAAAAAAGCAAGGCGGTTACAGCGGTTTGTGCAATACGACTATGTAACGATGTAATAATGTCATTACGGAACGAATACGTGAATGATGTGGGGGGGGGGCATATGTTTAATGCTGATAAAAAAAAGAAAGCAGAAGGGAAAGGTTAGCCATGACGTAGGCTTGCCATTCCCAATGAGAGGATTCCGACGATCTGGGCCAGCAGCAAAAAAAAACCGCTCGTTCCCATATCGACGGGTGCCCAGGTATGCTAACTGCTTGGGTGGGCATGTCGGGTCTTTCGGAGCATGCGAAAGCATGCGCTCTGGTCATCTATATACATACGTTTGCGAGGTCGCGCTTTGTTTTCATTTTAATCAAAGATAAATACGCTATACAATATAATATACATTTATAGGACATAATTCTCCACCGTATATTGTTCCCTGTTTTTTTTTTTCATTAATTTCATTTTTTTTCTTTAGTTCTAGTTTCTCGCTATGATCATATACTGCCAAAATTAGGATGCGAGAAGGCGAGATATGTATCTTATCTCGCATAATCGAACTCGAACTCTCAACGGGCAACTTTGACTAAAGCCTCTACATCCTTCCACCGCACACTCTAAAAACAGAACTTCATCGCATAGCACGCTGGAGCGCCGGGCGTACGCCTTTTTGGGACACTTAACATAACTACATAAGTGTCCGAAAAGGGCGTATGCCTCCCGTTTTCAATAAGTCAGTAGTGGTGAAGTATCATTCTGTACAATGGTTGGCCTTCAGCGTGCTATGCGATGAAGTTGTTTTTATAGTGCATCGTATTCTTGTTAAACAGAACGCAGAGCGGAAAGCGTACGCCTATTTGTGACACTTACACTCTTAAAAGTGAACTTCACCGCATAGCACGCTCTTAGCCAACCATTATCTGGAATGATATCGTTATCTGCCCTGATTTGTTGTAAACGGGAGGCGTACGCCTTTTTTGTGACAATTATGAACAGCATAAGTGTCACAAAAAAGGCGTACGCCTCCCGTTTTCAACAAATCAGGGCAGACAACGATATCACTCCAGACTATGGTTGTCTAAGAGCGTGCTATGCGGTGAAGTTCATTTTTAAGAGGGTACGCAGTTACGTTAATTGTCACTAAAAGGCGTATGCCCCGCGCTTCTCACGAATCAAGAATGATAACTGTGTCATTCTGCGCAACGGCTGTCCTTTCCGGCGCGTTATAAGGCGATGTTCCCTTGTAAGAACACAGCGAATCGTCCGTGCCTCATGTTTGAGGTCACCGCGGTACGAAAGCCGCCACTATAATATCAGAGCATTGCGGAAAAACTCTGCAGTGGAGAATCCACACGCGAACCATCGCCTTCTCTACAGTCAGCAAACACTGGAGCGACTCCCTCTCTCTCTCTCCCCCCCCCCTCTCTCTCTCTCTCTCTCTCCGGTAGCACCGCGCAAGTCAAGCGAGAGAGGGGGAAGGACTCCGTGGTGGAGGAGAGTTTATCTTTGTTTCGAAGGCTCGCCGTGATGAATAGCGCCGGCCGCTGCCAGGTTGCCAGATTATTTGCCCTCAAGCAGTCCGTCCAACCCCTCAGCTGTCTCCCTCGTTGCTTCGTGCGCAAATTCCCTGGCACGAAGTGTCCATTTATTTCCACGGCCTATATACACCTACGTTACGCGACGTATATTTCTGCTACGCTTTCATCCAGTGGTTTCGGTTTTCCATTGCTGCGTGAATACGATGTTGCGTCTAAAATGTCACATATTAAAATGTATCTGGTTGAAATTTTTTTGTGTGTTGAACATTTATCTATAAATCGACATTATCCGCATCGAAACCAGTTGTGAAATAACACACCTCCGGAGAAGGGGCTTCTGCTCCTGATAGCGAGAGTTTAGCGCACGTGTTCAGCGTGATGTTTTTTTTTCTGTTTTTTTTTCTTTTCTTTCTTTTTTTACTTGGCGGAAGTATGTGAGGTACGTTTTTCCTGTTTGTTAATTTTTTAATCGTGTTTTCGCTTTTTTTTTTTGTTCGGTTTTCTGGCAACATGTGTGCGATTAGTTTTCGCACGTGGCTCTTTACGAACTCGCCGAGGAGGCCTTAGCCATTAAACTTGTTAACAGACAAAGTTGCTTCATTTCTTTTAATGGCGGCTGTGTGCCCGCGCTTTTCGGGCCGACGGGGGGTCTTTCGCTAAAAACCGCAATAGCTAATAAATGAAGCTAATCGGCTATATAATATAACATAATTGGCTCATATAGGGAATTGCCTGAAATCCCATGCGCTACACACAGAACGAGAAAATATCGAAAATGCACAAAAAAAAACAACAAAAAAGCAATTGTTTTCGTTTAGATGATGATGTCTCACTGACTCCATTGATTTTCGACCCCCAATTCAGCGTCGTTCGTCCTCTCATCATCAGGACATATCTCATTCCGTCCATTGTGCCTTGGGGGTAGTGGGCAGCACCTCATGTGGCTAATTTCCCCATTCATCATCATTAATTTGTCTGTTGTTGTTGTTATTGTTAGAGAGCTTTTTGTGTATTATCCTTCAACCTGGTAAGCCGTCCTGCTACGAAACTTTAGACCGACTATTTAATAAGGATATTTGAAATACCATTTCAACGAAATCGTGGATGCAAGTCAGGGTGCAAGAACGTGCTGCACAAGCTTTAAAAAGAAAAAAATAATCTTACGTCCTATCCAATGTATAGGGCCACTGCGGAAGCGCAGTTCATATACGGTCTAAAATCATACCGACCCTAATAGGGGTAACGAGCGTTACGACTGCACTCTTAAAAATGAACTTCACCGCATAGCACGCTCCTAGCCAACCATTATCTCGAATGATATAGTTATCTGCCCTGATTTGTTGAAAACAGGGGGCGTACGCCATTTCTGTGACACTTATGCTGTTCATAATTGTCACAGAAAAGGCGTACGCCCCCTGTTTTCAACAAATCAGGGCAGATAACGATATCATTCGAGATAATGGATGGCTAGGAGCGTGCTATGCGGTGAAGTTCATTTTTAAGAGTGTGGCAAGCGAATGTGCTCTGCCGGATGTTTGCGTAACTCTTGCGCAATAATCCCGTGCAGCAATTACCGGATCTGTCCACGCGACCGTACGCCGCCTACAGCTGCAGCTGCACCGCGGCACTCGTGCACACCTCACATCGCACGAAAGAATAAAAAAAAAACGGTTGCGAAAACGAGAGAGGGGGAAGAAAACGAGAGAGTGAGAACAAGGACGGAGGGAACGCTATGCAAAGCGAGCTTTCTCACATAGCTCAGGTGAATGCGGCAGAGCACCCTTTACAGGCGAAAGTAATCGCACTCTGCCGCACTCTAAAAACAGAACTTCACCGCATAGCACGCTGTGCGCCAACCATTGCCACGACGCTTCAAGTACACCTTTTTGTGTCAGTTTGTATATATGATAATTGACACAAAAAAAGGCGTACGCCTCCCTCTCTCACCGAATTATCAGCGATAACCTCATCATAACCGCTTGTTAGCCATATCTTTTTTTGTCATCTTTAATCTATCTCATCTTTCTTTCACCGTTTGTTAGTTTGTCCTTTATTTCCAAATTATTTTCTTTTCTTTATTTTATTGTTCTTTCATTTATTTTTTGTAATATGCCCAACACAAGGACCTTCGTTTTATTCTCGGCCTTTGCCAAAGTTCTAACTAACCTCTTCTTCCTCGCTTGACTCGTCGGCATCCTACATTTTTCTTTTTTCTTTGCGGAATAGCAAGCCGATGTCCCGTTTTGCTGACCTTTCCCCCTCTTTTTTTTTTTCCTTTGGTCTAATAAATATACCCCCCCCCCCCCCCCACCCCCACCCTTCGTGGCAATGGTTGACGCGCAGCGTGCTATGCGATGAAGTTTTGTTTTTAGAGTGTAGTAACATTACTATATTAACGACATATAGTAATGATATCACTTTATGCGATCACTATTATTATTATTATTATACAACAATATATACATGCTACTACGTTATTAGACTATCCTTTGCTCCACTGTCTTAGTTCTGATGCATATATGCCGCTTTCGTAGAAAACGGTCCTTCAAATTAATCTCCTTCCGGCTAAGTACACACACAACCTATTCCCTGCCATTCTTTTTTTTTTCTTTTTTTTTTTTTCGCCATCCGTACGGTCCTCAATTCTCCAGCAGCGTTCACCGAAAGAGACCTCGCTCGCCTTGTATCGCGCAATATAAGAGACCTACACACCATCTTCTCCGTACAAAAAGGAGAGAGACAGCAACAAAAACAATCCTGGGGAGGAGAACGGGAGGCGACAGTTGAGAAATGGGAATGCCTGCCTCGGGTTTTCGCCTCCGAGGACCCCGGGTTCGCACCCTCGCGCCACGGGGGACTTAGTCGACCGAAATGAACTAGCTGCCAGAAAAGACAACACTTACAAGTAGGGAAAACAAATACAAGGAAGAGAACTGCGCTATGCTGCTATCGGAAAACGATTGGGTCAGGGATAGGGAAGGAGGGAGGGAGGAAGGGGGAAGTTTCCCGTCTCGATGGAAATATCTCTTTCTTTGTTGCCCTTGCGTCGTCGCTGTCGTGTTGCCAGACGCAGTGCGAGTGAAATTGTTTCTTCCTCGGCGTCGGGAGTTGTACGACGTCGTTGGAGGGATTGTAACGGGACGCTTCGTGGAAGGGGGGTTCAGGTGGCCGATGTGGACGATCTGACGATTATTGCGCGATGCTCCTGTCGTGTCGGATGTCTTTTTCTTTCATTACATGTTCTCCGCGTTGGTCCGTGGTGTTTGATGCTTTGAAGAATTCGATGTCCTTGCGGGTTACAAAAATTACTGCGGGGAATTGGCTAGCCCGTACGAGTCGATACCCCCCTACTAATGGAACTTCACCGCATGCGTACTCTTAAAAATGAACTTCACCACCATAGCAAGCTCCTACACTCTTAAAAATGAGCTTCACCACATGGCACGTTCCTGGCCAACCATTGTCTCGAATGATATCGTTATCTGCCCTGATTTGTTGAAAATGCGAGGCGGAGCCTATTTTGTGCTATTATGCCGTCGCCCATTTGTACCATTACGTAGTGCATAATGGTACAAAATAGGCTCCGCCTCCCGTTTTCAACAAATCAGGGGCGAGGACGCTGTGCTAGGAGCGTGCTATGTGGTGAAGTTCATTTTTAAGAGTGTATTTAGAGTGGGGCTGGGGGAGGCGTAAGTGTCACGAAAAGGCGTACCCCTCTCTCGTTTTCAACGAATCGGGGGAGAGAGTGATCTCATTCCATACAGTATGACGGTTGAACACAAAGACGTTCGTGAATTTATTACTGTACAAGCTTTCGTGCAGGAGGCTGCACTTCCTCAGGCTGCACTTCCTACCTGACGAAGTGCAACCTCTTGCGCGAAAGCTTGTACAGTAATAAATTCGTGAACGTCTTCATCGTTTTTTTGTGTTATATGTTTTTCAGATTACGGTCTTGAATGCCCTTCGACTCTTTGTACACTCTTAAAAATGAACTTCAGATAACGGTATCATTCGAGACGATAATTGCCTAGGAGCGTGCAATGCGGTGAAGTTCATTTCTAAGAGTGTATGACGGTTGGTGAAGCGCGCGTTATGCGGTGAAGCCCTATTTTAAGAGTGTGTCGTCTGCGAAACAATCTAAACTATATACAGCGCCGTCTCCCTGGAGACGTATCAGATCCACACTGTAGCGTGCGGTTGACCATTCCCAACGCTTTCACCGAGTCACATAAATTCCAAGCATCACGTTCGTTAGCAGCGCCCCCTTCCAGGAGGGAGCACGCGGCAGACATTGTTTCACATCGCGGAGAGCGCCGTCCTGTCGATGTTCGCCTGGGGACCCCTGTGGCCAACCGACGCCACCGTTTGAAAAATGGACTCATCGCTCGATTGCGACCCACTCCTCCGCTGCATCATCTCTCGCGCATGCATAGCCCCATGTGTGCAGCGGAGATGCGCTGATAATACGTGAGGCTGCGTCCACCCTGCAGTTAGCGACAGACAATGGAAGGATTCAGATTGGCGCGTAGTCACCGTGTCTGCCTGCACCATTGTGGTTGTTCATGCCGAACCATTTTGAGAGCGGGAACTGCATGGCCCAAAAAACCGTCCGAATTCTTTCCGAACCGAATTCGGGAACGAACTTTTTTTTTCGGAGAACAGAATTCTGAAGCTAGATTTCTCCTCCAAAATGGGAAGTGACTCGAACCGAAAAAGTTGAGAACGTATCCAGTGGCTATTCAGCCGGAAGGAGAACCATAGCAACGACGACGTAGCAATCGGGATACACACCTCATATAACACACTGACGGCTACCCATTGCACAGCATACACTCTTAAAAATGAACTTCACCGCATAGCACGCTCCTAGCCAACCATTATCTCGAATGATATCGTTATCTGCCCTGATTTGTTGAAAACGGGCGGCGTACGCCTTTTCTGTGACATTTATGCTGTTCATAATTGTCACAGAAAAGGCGTACGCCTCCTGTTTTCAACGAATCAGGGCCATCAGGGATACCATTCGAGATAATGGTTGGCTAGGAGCGTGCTATGCGGTGAAGTTCATTTTTAAGAGTGTATGATGCCGATGTCATTCTTAATTTGTGGAAAGTGCGTTGCGTACGCCTTTTTTTTTTGTGACAGATCACAGCAGGCTGTGTGAAACTGAAAGACACGGTGACGTATATACTCTAAACAGTCATTCAGAATTTTGTCATTCCCTTTTCAGAGTTTTTGAAAACGGAAAGCGTGTACCTTTTTTTGTGGCAATTTTAACGTGATTTAACTATCACAAAAAGGCGGTCACCCCGCTGTACCCTCACATCAGAAGCGGTAGCGGTACCATTCCGTGCAATGGTAGGCGCAGAGCGTGTAATGCAGTGAAGTACTGCTTACAGTATCAAGAATAATGAAACTGCATTTTCATGTTCGTTGACTGCACACACTGCTTCTGCGAAGCGTCCAAAATTAAGTTCAAAGTCATAAACAACCCTAACAGAGTGCGAAGAAAAAAAACATCATCCAACAATTATAAAGAAAGCGTCCTAATGTGACACCAAAATCTCTGTTGGGAGCAGTTGATGTTCTACGTGTCACTGAGTGCCTTATCGGGTCCTCTTCTGTGATATTTACACTGTATGTGAGTTCAAGACAGCGTCCGCATCGATGTTCTTCGCAGCTGAACTCCCCACTGTGTTGAGAGGCTCCAGCGGGCTACGTATTCTATGACGCAATTACCAACTTCCGTCGGCTTCTGTTTCCGTTCTGGCCAGTCATTTCCGGTCGGCGGCGCGTGGAACAGACTCATTTGGTTCCGTCAGGTGGCGCGCGCGTGTGTGTGTGCTCATTTATTAAGGCATATTACTACAGCTGATTTGAGGAGAGAGTAGACATCCTTTGAAAGTTAATACACGTGTGAAGTGTCACAAAAAGATGCAAGTCTCCCGTTTTCGTGGAAACAGGAGAGAACGGTGTCATTCGAAATGATTATTTGGCTAGGAGCTTATCATATTGTGAATATATATGTTTTTAGAGTGTATAATTAGGGCCTGACGTTTTCGGTTGAGTGCCTTTCCCGGATTCGAGGGGAGGGATCGGGTGCGTTTTTGAAATCTGAAATTCGGGGTGAATTCGGGTGCTATTGATACAATCGGATGTTATCGGGTTAGTTTTTTTTTTTTTTTTTTTTTTTTTTTGACAGCAAGCGGCCCGTAGTTTGGGGTGCACTTATTGGTCATACATGCATTCCTCGTGATTTATAGTCACAAGCAGCAGATGGTGTAACACTAAATATGCTTCGCATAGTTTACCGTTGCACTCAGATAATATTTTCGTCAGATGTGTGCACAGGTTGCTACTAAATCGTGTACGCGATATACAACGTAATACGTGATTAG
This sequence comes from Ornithodoros turicata, assembly GCF_037126465.1. Taxonomy (NCBI): domain Eukaryota; kingdom Metazoa; phylum Arthropoda; class Arachnida; order Ixodida; family Argasidae; genus Ornithodoros; species Ornithodoros turicata. The sequence goes on along the minus strand of NC_088210.1, from coordinate 15,362,737 downwards.
AATTCGGGAAGAAATCGGGTTTTTACCCGAATGTGCCCGAAACTGATTCGGGAGGGAACAATCGGGCGGAATCGGGTTTAGCCCGAAAAAGTCACACCCTATGTATAATTCACCCTCTCCGATACTTTCAATATTGTTTACTTTCGTGTCTCGACCTCGGATCAAAAATCAACCTACTTCGCAATGTAGTGCATTTTTATATTGTGGTAAGAAAATTGCCTCCATCCCTTCCCATCTTCGTCTTCCCCCTTTCTTCTCGCGCCACATCTGTTACGGACGTACCTACACTCGCTGGTTGGTCCTTCTATCGTTTCAAAAGGCGACACCCTTCGGAAGTAAATTTTCGAACTAAAGTCATCCACATAAGTAAAAATAAATAAAAAGTAAAAGGAGAAAGATTGATCCTCACGAAAACAGACACGATTCTTTTTTTTTTTTTAATTTACATGTCACGTAAATTACGACGAATCGAAATAGTTTCGATATCAAGCTAGACAAAGTGATGTAATCTTGCTACGTATTCGAACTACACTCTTAAAAATGAACTTCACCGCATAGCACGCTCCTAGCCAACCATAATCTCGAATGATATTGTTATCTGCCCTGATTTGTTGGAAACGGGAGGCGTACGCCTTTTCTGTGACAATTATGAACAGCATAAGTGTCACAAAAAAGGCGTACGCCTCCCGTTTTAACAAATCAGGGCAGATAACGATATCATACGAGATTATGGTTGGCTAGGAGCGTGCTATGCGGTGAAGTTCTTTATTAAGAGTGTACAATCTAATTAAATGGGGGAAAGGACAAAGTAACCGAATAGCATTGCTCTCGGAGCACGCCTCACGAAGAGAGCCACTCCATCGCAAGCAAGGACGAAACAGAACAGAAGTGAAAAGCGTTCGGCTCCCGAGTGGCGCTAACCGTCTATTCACACGAGCGATATCCTCACGGAATATTCTAGTGGAAGAATAAACACTGCTCACAGAGCCGAAGTTCCGTACCGTGTTATGTTCAGCATTCACACGGTGCGGAATATTGAGAGTGGCGTACTGCGCATTTAGCAGACGACACTTAGCAGACGACACCGTCAGCCTGTTTTCCTGTCGTCTGCTACGGAATATCTTGTGGCTGTGTAGCAGGATATTCCACGCGGTTAGCAGTGTGCGTGACGACACAACGTTGAGCACTCGCGCTCACGTGACAGCAGAAAGCTATGACGCTTTTCGCATCTTCCGCTTCTGGGGGAGTGTCGCTCGTGTGAACACACGGTAACGGGAGGAGGTCACTTCGGTGAAATATGGCCACCACAAACCGTCTTCTTCCCTTTCACTCGGAGCTGTGCACACCGGCGTGAAAAATTTTTATCGCGCGTCTTCGCAGGACGCCGTAAACAACGAAGCCAGAAAAAAAAAAAGGAAAAGAAAAGCACCGGGGAAAAATTTATGCGCGTAGACGAAAATACGGCGAACGACGACGACGACGCACCTCACTTTCTCTGTGTATACGGTCTCCGGAAGCCGCCCGCAATATTTGACTATAAAACACGCTGAGGTTGGCAACCTGTCACGCGGCCATTTTGGACTCCCGCTGCGCTACCGAAGATAAGGGCGCGCGTGGCACGACGGATTTTTAATAGTGCGCGCGCGCGTGCATGGTTTCTCTCAGTGCGTGCGCGTATGCCGCTCTTTTTCTCCCTCCGTCTTTTTGTCAACTCACCGCTACTGCAAAAGTGTTAAACGCAGCGTGACATTTTATGAGTGTTCTGCGGTGTAGCTGCGTTGGCGGGGAAGTGTTATTATGAGGGGTAGTTTTTCGAGTGTGTTTCCTCTTGGAGGGTCAATGTCATTTCAGCGTGCGACCCGAACCGTTATACGTGCTTTGCTTACAGTTTTTTTTTTTTTTTTTAGATAGTTGTCTATAGTTTTTATAGAGATCATTCGAGATTTTTCCGTTCGTAGACAGTGGTGTTGTCGCACGCGAGTAACTTTCAATTTTAAAAGCTTTTTTTTCTTTTTTTCAGTGGGGTAGAATATACGCACCACGCTGAAAGGCAACGTCAATCGGCATTTTTATCGATTTTTTTTAACGCGTGTATTTCATTATTTTCATAGAAAGTCGACTTATACACTCCGAAATGCAGTACTGCAACGACTCGAACGACCAATGGCTCAAAATACTTCTTTAAACAGGTTATGCCTTTGTGCGTGTTGGCGTATCGTCTTCTGACGTCACTGCATCCACACCGTTGCAGGGAATATTTATATGCGCGCCCACTTTGACGAAACTCTATCCGAGCGTGGAACAGCAAACCTGTCGACTGCGCTGCACCCAGCGACACGCAGACAAAAAAGAAAGAAGGGAAGCTGTTTCTCCTGTCGTCTGCATTTTTTTACTTTCGCGCTCGCGACGTTCCTTTGGGCTGTCGTCTGTTCTCGAGTTCCTGGCCCTCTCGCCAGGGGGTGGAGCTGCTGCCCTTTGATTGGCTGACGCGGAGGAATACAAATAAAAAGAACGCCAGAGGAAGTACGCGAGGCGGATTTGGCCTCCTCCATCATACAGAGCTACCTCGTTTACAAAAGCCGAATTTCGGAAGAGGGTACTGGTTGGCTGCTGAACGGAAAAAAAGAAAAAGAAAATAAAGGAAGGAAGAAACCTTTTATATGTTTTGTTTTTGTGAACGCTTGCAGTCGTTAGACTTTTGCAATTGTTTTGTACGCTCTTAAAATAGAACTTCACCTCATATCACACACCTAGCCAACCGATCCCGAATGATGTACATCGTTCTCTCCCCTGATTTGTTGAGAATGAGAGGGGTATACCTGTGACACTTACGCAGATAAGTTTATAGTCACAAAGGGGCGTACGCCCCACAGTTTCCACAACGGTGTCCTTCTGCGCAATCGACAATGCCCTTGCAGCGAGTTTTGCGGTGAAGTTTTATTTTAAGAGTGGCGCTGATATATAAAAACAACGCACTGACGTTACATACAAAACAATGACAATGCCAAATCATCGATGTGGACAACGTGACCTGAGAAGCCGCGTCCCGCTATTTTTACGACCTGTTATTTCCTTCGTCCAAGTCCTTCGAACAACGTCGTCAGTCACGATTCAGGAATAATACGAGGAAGAAGAAAACAACAGATTACAAAAAAAAAAAAAAAAAAGAAACGGTACGCGGTACCTCTTCCGGAATTCACGAAGCACCCCCGTTATTTTCCCGGGTCTTCGTGACAAGTGTGTCCAACGCCATTGTCGTTCGCTACCGCGAAAGAGAAAGTGCAGTGTTGCCAACAATGGGGGCACTTGTGCGGGTCGCGCAAACCACCTGCTCAGTGTTGCCGGACCCTCGCTACACACACACAAACAGTCTGCCGCTGGAGCCAAGCGGCCCAGTCGACGTCGCCCCACCTGTTGCGCACAATGCGAAATAATAAGTGGTACGTAACTTAGCGCGGACAATGGCTTCGACGTGTAAAAAAAAAAAGTTGCACGCCTTGTAATCGAGGGTGTGCACGGTTATATGTACACGCGCTCGGTAATTCCTGGTTTTCTTTTGAATCGGGAAACTAAAAAAAAAAAAAAAAAAGGTTCGGTGAGTTTTGGGAGGCACCTGAAGACGAAGGTAAACGTAAAATGACCATAATTTCCGCATGATGTCTTGTTTATTGGATTGGGAGCCGTAATAGGTATAGAAGGGAGCTGAGAGGTTATCTCTTACTTGACCGTAATCTACTTGTTGTGGTTGGATCTATAGTTTTCAGCGTAATTGACCTCAGTGTGATCAAATGATAAGGCACGCTGCGATAAGGAATCTCATATGCAGATTCTTAGACGAATTCCCTGGCTTAAACGCGTTTAAAGAGCGCGTGGTACGTGGAAGGCATTTATTGAGTACGTCATACAGTCTAAGGAAAGAAAATGAGTATTTTTTGTCTTAGCAACTATACATGCATTGCCTTTTGTGGCAATTTCGATATACGAAAATTGTCACAAAAAGGCGTACGCCCCCCTGTGTCTTCCACATCACAAGCGCTAACCCTATGGTTCGTGGCAATGGCTGGCGCACAGCGTGCTATGCGGTGAAGTTCCGTTTTTAGGGTGTAGTTGCGATGCGTACTCTGGAAACCGAAGTTCATGGCATAATGCGCGCTGCACACTCTTAATACAGAACTTCACCACATTGCACGCTCCTATATAGCGAACCGTCATCCCGAATCACGTCGTCCTCTCCGCTGATTCGTTGAAAACGAGAGGGACACGCCTTTTCGTGACACCTATGCAGTTATGATATTGGTCGCGAAAAGGCGTACGCCCCGTGCTTTCCAAAAATCAGGAGTGATAACGGTATCATTCTGCGCCGCAATCGTTGCACTTCAGCGTGCTGTGCGGTGAAGTTGTGTTTGAGAAGTGTACACCTATTATCGCTTCTGATGGGGGGAAGAGGGTGGGGCGTACGCCTCTTTGTGGCAACTAATATTTATACGCAGATTGTCACAAAACGGCGTACGCCCCCACTTTTCACACATCAGAAGAGAGAACGATATCATTCTGAATTATATATAGATAGCTCTGAACATGTTATGCAGTGAAGTCCTCATTTCAGAGCGCACAACAATATGCACAGCACCGCGAGAATCAAATCGAATTGGTCCTTTTAAAAAAAAAATTCCGTACGAATCCAACAATAAATACCAGATAGATATATACAGATATAGATATAATACAGATAAATACCAGCCCATATTTCCTTTTTGCCCTCGGAAATGTTGTTCCAATATTGTATTTAAAGAAAGCCCACATTCTGCACGTGTTTTTTACTCAAAATAAATGATATTACAACACCTGGAGACTTGAGGTGGGATAAACCACAAGGTGCCGGTTGCAGACCAGCGTGTGGCGAGCAGTACAAGGAAAGTCAAGTCCGAGATGAAACGTAGAACAATAAAAAAACAACACAGAAGCTTTCTAAGTCTAATATGAACAAGCTTTCGCGTGGTGAACCTATTGAGCTTACAAAGCTTCAGCATTGTTTTTTATAGTTAAACAAACGCCAGACTATAAGGAGGCGAAGAACATTTTCTCTACCCAGTTTCATGTGCCCTCAGAAGGACTCGTACGTGTATCTGACGGGCACGCGACCCAGTTGGCCGCACGCGCTTTCCTGTGTGATGTGTGTGTGTGTGTGTGACTACCGCGTGCGGCACGCATGCATGCTGCAGACTTACGTGCGCTGCATGCACAGAAGCCAGCGTTCAAACGAAGGGAGGGGGATCCCTATTCACGTGCCTGCCTTCCATTGTGCGAGCGAGGGCCCCGATGACTCCTTATCGAGGTCTCTCAGGCGAGCGCCGGAGCTTCCGTCGCTAATCCAGACGCCGCGCGCGCGGGGCGCCCTTATCTCTTGCTCGGCGCCTCTTCTCTCCCACCCTCTGCGGGACGCTATGCAGACGTGATAACGGGCGGTCGCTGCTCGCCAGTTAACGTCGTCAACCCGTCTATTATACGTCGCCACCGTATTCGGCTCACTTTGCTTACTGCAAACTGAACGGAGCTACATGCGAAGTATACGTCGGCTTTTTTTGTCTCTCTGTGAGCGAATTCTTGCGAGGTTACAAGATAAGAATGTGGGAGAATGTGCGATGCTGCGGTTGTTTTGTTTCGTAGAAAAATTGTAACTTCCAATAAGATTCGAAATGGAGGTAAAAGGAACGACAAAATAATCCGCAAGATGGTGCCACACTCCGTAAACAGTGACAGTAACATAAACACGAAGTGTATTTCGTACAGTATTTGCGCCCATATTTAGTCACCCAGTAGGATCTCAGGTATCTGCATATTATGTGTATGTGTACGTTGGGACTATGTTTATCTGAGCAACGTAGAGGGTTGGGCTTGTTGATAGTGACACGATTAACTTGAAGCGCAGAACTTCCAAGACAGGGACAAAAAGGACTGTTGCGTGCCCGTTGTCCTTTCCGTCCCTGTCCTAGAAGTCCTGCTCTTCAAGTTACATCACGTTTACTTTATACTCACCGTCATATGGGGTGATGTAACAAAGTGACTAGTGGAGCACCCAATTTCATCCTTGCCCCCTGAAATGACAAACGGGAAAGATAAATTTCCTTTTAACGATCAAAGATGAAAGTCACTGAAAAGGTTAGCCAGCTGTAGGAGTCGAACCCACATCTTTCATCGTTAACTTCTTAGGCAAATTGAGGCTTTGTGTGTATTTGTCCCTTCTATGTTGTTCCAGCCTCAGAACATCAGTTCTCTCATGTTCCTTTTATTTCGCTTCTTTCTTTATCTTATCGTCACCGGAGATCTTCCCGCATGATAGATATCGCCCATTCAATATATGTATAGTCAGTGAACACTATAGCCGTTCGCATATAGCGCGTACTATAGCATGCTCACCGATATATACCCTGACTTCGCTTCAGATAAGGCTGCTCCATTGTACCTATAACCTTTGTGAAGAAGCCCTGTTGAGGGAAAGGGAACGAGGCGGAATATCGGGGAAGAGATATCGCGCATATAGCCGTGGAGTATGGAGTTGACACCTTTGTGTCGGAGCTTCCTTCAGTCTGCAAGGTGGATGATAACCCGGTGGGGATGTCTGTGGTATACAGCCTAAGAGGTTCGTCTGGCGGAGCTCGGTGTCGAATACGATTCTGCGGAGCATGGGTCACGTGATGTTACACGTTTTACGCGACAACGCATGTTTGAGTTCCTCGGATTTGGAGGGGGGAGTCAGGTGCTATTGATACAGCTTGGGATAAAAGTTTACGGAACACGGCACTGGCGTATTTCCTCATTTGAAGCGGCCCCATGCTAGCTATTAGGACGAATTCGAATAAGAGACGGGTGACCGGCGCTATTGCATCCATCCCCCAGTACACTCTTAAAAATGAACTTCACCACATAGCACGCTCCTAGCCAACCATCACCCCGAATGACAACGTTCTCGCCCCTGATTTGTTGAAAACGGGAGGAGGAGCCTATTTTGTGCCGTGCATAATGGGAACAAAATAGGCTCCTCCTCTCGTTTTCAACAAATCTAGGGCGAGAACGTTGTCATTCGGGGTGATGGTTGGCTAGGAGCGTGCTATGTGGTGAAGTTCATTTTTAAGAGTGTATATGTGTGGCCGCTCCTGTTTGCGGCTAGGGTGCCACCCCAATCGAGAAATGCGACACCCCGGTGTTCCGTAAAGTTTTGTCCCACGCCGTATATACATTCGGGATATATCGGGTTATTTTGTTCTTGCTGTCAGCAGCAAGCGCGGCTAGCACTTATGGGCAAAAAATGCATTCCTCGCGCTTTTATGACACAAGCACCACATGTTGTAATGATGATGGTGATGATGATGATGATAGTAGGAGAAAAAAAATTTAGATGTGAGCCCGCTCACCGCGCGACAAGCTGCTCCGGGTCTAGCAGAAAAAAAAAAAAAAAAAACGTCTAGAAAGACGAGAGCCCAGCTATGCTCTTAACGAAGGTGATGAGGGGGCGCTGTGCACCCTGACGCTACAAAGGGCAGTTATACCATAGTCAGACGGCAAACCTAAGGCCGTTAGGGGAACGGCCGTTATTTCGCCTGTATAGTCCAACCATCATTTCGAATGACATTGCTCCCTGCCCTGATTTGTTGAAAACAGAAGGCGTACGCCATTTTTTTTTTCAGTTATAAACTGCGTAATTGTCACAAAAAGGTGTACGCAAACCATTTTCAACAAATCAGGGCACAGAAAACGCCTATCCCCTGCCTATCCCACGTGTACCTATGCCCCTAATCGCTGAACGCGATCGCAACATCGTACTCAATATAACGAGGCAGTTAAGGAGTCCTGATGCAGATGTAAAACCGTCCCTGTGTACACAACACTGTGTATCCGCGCGAAGGAAAACAAAACAGCGCATCCCTCCCCGACTGTTTGCTCAATTATGACGAGGTCATTGTCAAAACAAACGATCCCACACCCCTTCGTTTAAGAGCTCTTTTATTAGCGGAGGCAGTAAATTGTTTTCCCAGGTCGGGCTGCACTCGTTATGTTCATATTTACGAGCGCGTATGTTTCGCATAATGAGTGGGCGAAAAATAAGAGTTCCGAAATCACGAGAAGTCAAATAAGTGGTGAGGTGGAATTTTCGTCGTGCTTCGGATATCGGTTCCCCCTCCTGTTTTTTTGTGCTGGAAGACGAATTACTTGACTTCGACGGTGATGACTTTTGTGTTCTTCGTTTTTCGCGGTTGGCATTTTTGCGTCGGGAGGAATTACTGACATGTGTGTATATAGAGCTGTATATCACGGTATTGCAGTATAAGCTGGGATACCGGTCGAATATACATTTATGTGTGGGTTTTCGCCTTTTTATGACAACAGTCGTACACTCTAAAAACAGAACTTCACCACATAGCACGCCATGCGCCAACCATTACCTCGAATGATAGGGTTATCGCTTGCGATTGAAAGACAGAGGGGGGCGTACGCCTTTTTGTGTCACCTTTCGTATATCCAAATTGCCACAAAAAGGCATACGCCCCCTCTCTCTCTCTCTCTCTTCGAATGAGAAGCGATAATCCTATAATTTGTAGCAATGGTTGGCGCACAGCGTGCTATGCTGTCAAGCTCTGCTTTTAGAGTGTAACTGCATAAGTGTCACAAAAGGACGTACGCCTCCCGGACAGAGAGAGAGAGCGATGCCATTCGGGATGGCGGTTGGTTCTCTGCGTGCTATGCGGTGAAGCTGCGTGTTTTACAGTGTAGTCTTGCCGGCGATTTTGCGTGACAAAATATAAGCGAAAAAGAAAAGAAAACGGTCTAATTTTAAGCGCCGGACAATGTGGCTGTAAATGTTTACGCTTTTGCCTAATCGATGTTTCTATATTCGTGGTCACGCAGGTATGGTTTCAGAACCGCCGTTCAAAAGAGCGTCGAATGAAGCAGCTCAGCACCCTGGGGGCCCGGCGGCATTTCTTCCGGAGTCCCCGAAGAGTGATGCGTTCCCTTCGCCCGGGAATGTCACCCGACGGTCTGGATGACTCTCCCGAAATGGGACCCGGCCCAAACTCCGCCTTCGGCTACTTCTCAGGTAATGAGCGCTTCTTTCTATAAGACGTTGAGCACATTTAACAGCGGCTTCCACTATATATAGCGGGAGAAACACGGGGATACGACGAGGTCGTACGAGGCTTTGCGATTGATTGTTACGGCAAAATTGCTATAGATCTGCTACGGATCTGCAAGCGAAGAACGCAAGCGCACCGCTATTCTACATGCCGCGCGCGCGCAGGTAGCGCTCGCGTTTTTGGGTTTTGCGCCCTACTCTAAAACTTTGTAACACGAATAATCGTAGAAGCAGCACGACAGAGGCTTCGTTTTGCGGAAGCAGGCTCCCTCCGTATGTTCCGCTATACAACAGACGCGCAGTGGAGCAACCGAGCTCGCAAGATACAGTCTGGCAACCTTGCCCTCGACGCCCGGAAGTCACGACACGCGGCGGCTCTTCCACCGGAGCCATTTTTCTTCGCCACTTGCGTTGCAGGAATGTGCTTTGTTTCTCAACGTGTATATACCCGCAAACGCTGTTTTCTTTTTCCTTTTTTTTTTGAACACAGCAAATGGCGTTTCGATGCTCGAGGGCGGAACATAATTAATTAGACTCAAAGTTCGGAAGTTGGCTTCTGCTTCGCTGCTGCTGCTGTTTTTCTTTTCTGTACAGCGGAAGAAATTTATGCCCAACATTTAGCTTACGATATATCGTTTGCATTAAGTCCTTCTGACAGTTCGAGTTGCAAGGCAGAGAACGGTCGTGCCCGACGTGCACACTCTTAAAAATGAACTTCACCGCGTAGCACGCTCCTAGCCAATCATCACCTCGAATGATATCGTTATCTGCCCTGATTTGTTGAAAACGGGAGGCGGACGCCTTTTTTGTGACACTTATGCTGTTAATAATTGTCACAAAAAGGCGTAGGCCTCCCATTTTCAACAAATCAGGGCAGATGACGATATCATTCGAGGTGATGGTTGGCTAGGAGCGTGCTACGCGGTGAAGTTCATTTTTAAGAGTGTATATTGTGTAGACAGAGTCAGCACCCTCGTCAGCATCAGGACACCAGTTTCGGGGCGCGAGCATTGAAGCCCTTATTATTCCTTCCTTCAATTATCATAAAGAGTACCTCCACCTGCATCTCTCCTGAAAGGCAAGCGCCTTTTTGGGACACTTAACATAACTACATAAGCGTCCGAAAACGGCGTACGCCTCTCATGTTCAACAAATCAGCAGTGATAAAGGCATCATTCTATACAATGGTTGGCCTTCAGACTGCTATGCGGTGAACAGAACTTCACCTCATAGCACGCTTCTAGCCACCCATCATCATGAGTGACATCGTTCTCTCCCCTGATTTGTTGAAAACGGGAAGCGCACGCCCTTTTGTGACACTTGTGCAGTTGTGTTAATCCTCAGAAAAGGGGCGTACGCCCCGCTTTTTTCACAAATCGGAATTTTTAAGGGTATCGTTTTGTGCAGCGATCGGCCCTGAGCGTGTTATGTGGTGACGGCCTACCAGGGCACTGAATGCATGATACCGTTATCAGTCCTAACTCGTGGAAAGCGCGAAGCGTAACGCTTTTCTGTTACAATCACCGTAACTGCGTAAGTGTCACAAAAAGGCGTACGCTTCTCATTTTCAACAAATCAGGGGAAAGAACGATGTCAACCCCGAGATGGTGCTTGGCAGAACACAGAACAGAACTTCGCCACATTACACGCCCCTAGCGAACCATCGAATGACGCCCGTTATCTACCCAGATTTGTTGAAATCGGGGGGCGTACGCCCTTTTGTGTGACACTTAGCAATACATATTTGTTTCAAGAGAGAGGACGTGATAGTATACACGCGAAATCCTTCCCCGTTCTGCATTCGCCCACACTCTTAAAAGTGAACTTCACCTCATAGCACGCTCCTAGCCAACCATAATCTCGAATGATATCGTTATCTGACCTAATTGGTTGAAAACGGGAGGCGTACGCCTTTTTTGTGACAATTATGGCCAGCATAAGTGTCACAAAAAAGGCGTACCCTCCCGTTTTCAACAAACCGGGGCAGATAACGATATCATTCGCGGTTATGGTTGGCTAAGAGCGTGCTATGCGGTGAAGTTCATTTTTAAGAGTGCAGGATAACGTACACTCTTAAAAATGAACTTCACCGCATAGCACGCTCCTAGCCAACCATTATCTCGAATGATATCGTTATCTGCCCTGATTTGTTGAAAACGGGAGGCGTACGCCTTTTTTGTGACACTTATGCTGTTCATAATTGTCACAGAAAAGGCGTACGCCCCCTGTTTTCAACAAATCAGGGTAGATAACGATATCATTCGAGATAATGGTTGGCTAGGAGCGTGCTATGCGGTGAAGTTCATTTTTAAGAGTGTAATCAACGATTAACAATGCAGCGGCATCTTCGTGAACCCCTCACGGAACATGACTGGGCGACAACCATTCTCTTTCGCATTTTTATTCTTTCTTTTCTTTCTTTTTTTTTCACCGCACGTTTACGCAGACAGCGTCGATCCGTCACACACAGACACGCAGCCCTGTATGCATGCTTCCCCCCCCCTATACACGTAAAACGCCAACACAAGCACCACCAGCCCCAGCTCCTGGGTCGCCCCTGCTGCATGCCTGACCCTCACCTCGAAGGGAACCCGAGCAGCTGTCAGAAACAGCCACCGCGCTGGCCTCGGGCCTCGCTGCCAGGGGAAGCTCTTGATAAACATGAAGAGACCCACAACAAAAGAACACACCCTCCCCATACTCCCTCCCCCCCCCTCCCCTACGTAAGGGAGGGGGGAGAAGTGGAAGCGGTCTTCGAAATCGTTCTTTGTCCACGCGTCGTCGTCGTCGAGCGATTGAAAGCGGTCCGGTCGGCATCAAGGCAGACGAAGCGAAAGACTGCGTGAGCGCGGGGACTCCCGCGTCATTCGGAGAGGGGGTCCTAATAGAAGCTATATAGCATTGATACAAATCGCTGGGTAGCGGACGCCTTCGTAACCATCAAGAACATATGCATGCCCGTGTATATACGTGGGCATGAGAGCTGTCACGGCCATTGTAAAAAGCTATGATTACAAACCCGAATGTGTCAAGCTACGCGGAAACGAGACGCAGACTCGCGTCGTCCAAGTTGACTCGTAATATGAAATGAGAAATGTGGCTCTTTTTGTTATTTCGCGCACGATGGCGCAACTGGTATTAAATGTAATTTCTGTAAAGCCGCGAAGGATAATTTTTTTTTTTTTAAATACGTCCGTTTAATAGGTGTGGCACCGCGCTCCTAAAACAGAACTTCACTGCATAACACGCTGAGGGACAATACCGTTATCACTCCTGATCTGCAGAAAGCGCCGGGCGTACGCCTTTTTTGTGTCAATTTGGATATATTATAACTGACACAAAAAGGCGTACGCCTCCCTCTTTCCTCGAATCAGAAGCGATAACCCTATCATTCGTGACAATGGTTGGCGCAGAGTGTGCTATGCGGTGAAGTTCAGTTTGTAGGGTGTACAGTAACTACATAAGTGTCACAAAAAGGCGTACGCCTTCCGTTTTCAACAAATCAGCTTCTGTTTCTACTGCATACTTTTTTTTATCCTATAGGATCTCTCTCTCCCTCTCGCCGTTTTTAAATAACATTGAATTGCTATAAGAGGGAAAAAAAAATCAAGTTCCGAGTATTTCCGTGTTACAGTCAAACTCCTTTACAACGAAACTCAGGGGACAGCAAAAAAAATTCGCAGTAAAGGTATTTTCGTTAAAGACTGTTTGACTGTACTTACGATGCGAATTTTATCGTGTTACCCAGTCAAGGACGATATGTGCCGTTTTGTAGAATGTACGACGCGCCCGCATTACGACACCGACGAGGGTAAACCTCTTCAGCTTGCGTGCTCTGCAGTCCGCTCGCGTATATATAGTGTACGTATTACTACCTGGCCGCGACCGCCTCTTCGACCGAGTGTCTATCGCGAGACAGAAAGGCACGACGCTGACTTTGACGGATTGCTACAGCGCCAGGAATCGGGAGGTCGTCGTTCGTCTGGCAACACTGACACTTGCGTTTCGCCGTCAGCGAAAGAAAACAACAAGAAGCAGCAGCAATAAGACCTTTTGTTCGGCGCCCTTGTTTCGTGGCAAGTCCCTAAGACGATGATGGAGCACGGACAGGAAGGAACGCTCTCGGAGGATGAAGGCTTCCGTGCAAGGCGCGCGCGTCAGTGCAGAGGAAACGCGGCAGGAGGCATGAGGGAAGGTATATATCTGCCGCGCTGGTTGCCTTGTCCGATTCGTGTCTGCCTGCATGTACGGTCGTATTGAAAGGCACCGTTTTGGGCGATTTCTTAAAAGAGCAGGTGTCCGCTATGCTTCTTTTTTTTTTTTTGTCTTTTTTTTAGGGGGGGGGGAGATGCTTCGAAGGTTGCCCTGTACGATTATTGGCGTTAAAAAAGAGAGAGAGAGAGAGTCATGCAAACCGAGTTCGGACACTTTACTGAAGTACTCGAAGTTCGATTACTTTACTTTACGGTACACTCTTAAAAATGAACTTCACCGCATAGCACGCTCCTAGCCAACCATAATCTCTAATGATACTGCTATCTGCCGTGATTTGTTGAAAACGGGAGGCGTACGCCTTTTTTGTGACAATTATGAACAGCATAAGTGTCACAGAAAAGGCGTACGCCTCCCGTCTTCAACAAATCACGGCAGATAACGATATTATTCGAGATTATGGTTGGCTAGGAGCGTGCTATGCGGTGAAGTTCATTTTTAAGAGTGTACTGAAGAAGAACTTTGTGATACTTTTTAGATCTAACTATGAAAATGACTTTTGTCAAACGTATATGAAACGTAGAAACTATATACAGGGTGGGTGCAGATAAAAGTAGACCCACATTTGTGCACGTATGGCGTTCCCCGCTTACCGCATGAACTTCCGGTGGCGCAGGATGACCTTCCCTGCAAACTAAAAACAGAATCAGAAGCGTTAAAAGCGTACAGAATTGAATTAAAACGGAACTTCACCGCATAGCACGCTGCGCGCCTACCATTGCCACGAATGGTATAGGGATATCGCTTCTGATTCGAAGACAGATGGGGGCGTACGCCTTTCTGTGTCAATTCTTGTATAAGATAATTGACACAAAAAGGCGTACGTCCCCCCAACCTCATCAAATCAGCAGCGATTACCCTATCATTTGTGGCAATGCACTCTAAAAACAGAACTTCACCGCATGGCACGCTGTGCGCCGGCCATTAGCAGGAATGATAGGGTTATCGCTTTTGACACGAGGAGAGAGGGGCGTACGCCTTTTTGTGGAATTATCATATATTCAAGTAGCCACAAAAAAGGCGTACGCCCCCCTCTCTCTCTTCGAATAAAAAGCGATAACCTTATCATTTGTGGCAATGGTTGACGCTCAGCGTGCTACGCGGTAAAGTTCGCTTTTTAGAGTGCACTGCCAGCCACAAATGATAGGGTTATCGCTTCTGATTTGAATAGGGTGGGGCGTACGCCTTTTTGTGGCAGTTATCGTATATCCAAAACGGCACAAAAAGGTGTCGGCCCCCTTCTCTCTTCGAATCACAAGTGATAATCCTATCATACGTATAACAATGGTTGGAGCAGAGCGTGCTATGCCGTGAAGTTTTGCTATTACAGCGTGTCTTGATGAAAACGGGAGGCGTACGCCTTTTTGTGACACGCAAATATGTTCACTGTCAAAGGCGCGCGTACGCAGTGCGCTTTCCACATATCGGTAGTGACAATGACCCCAATCATAACCAAAAATAAATTTGTTGTTGTTGTTTGCAATGGTTGACTTCAAAGCGTTATGCGTACTGAAGTTCTGGTTAAGAGAAACCCTCCACTCATCATCATTCAAATAAAGATAGATAGATATTTTTTATTCAGGTTCTCATTTACACAGTGCTAAAATTTTACATGGGATATGGTCAAGAGCAATACCAATAGGCGCTAACATACAAGGATCAAAGGCTGGTTGCGTGTAATTGATCCTGATTGAAGAAGTGGAAAATGAAATTAATCGGCAAGGAATAACAACATAACACATAGAAGCAAGTAATTAGCTTAATGTACATATCATATGGCTCAATGATTAACTATTTTCTAACGAGACGAGAAAGCAACATGTAAACAGTTCATGCGACTCAAAATCGTGTAACCTTTGTCCACATTCCTTACCCTTGATATGAGCGATATGAAGTGGTTTTTGTAACGCCACTTCAAGCAAAGTAATTTCGAATTCGCTTTTTAAAGGTGTATATCGATGTGCTACTTTGTACGTGTATTGGTAGTGCATTCCATATTTTAACCGCGAAATACTGAAATGAAATGTACCCGTAATTAGTTCTTATTTTGGGTAAACTTTGTGAATACAACCCACGGCTCCTACACTCTAAAAACAGAACTTCACCGCATAGCACGCATGTGCGCCAACCATTGACACGAAAGATATAATTATCGCTTCTGATTCGAAGAGAGAGGTGGGTGTACGCCTTTTTGTGGCAATTTGGATATATGAAAATTGCCACAAAAAAGGCGTACGCCCCCATCTCTCTTCGAATCAGAAGTGATAACCCTATCATTCTTTGCATTGGTTGGCGCACAGCGCACAGCGTGCTATGCGGTGAAGTTCTGTTTTTAGAGTGTAAGTGGGACAACACAATTTCTACACTCTTAAAAATGAACTTCACCGCATAGCACGCTCCTAGCCAACCATGACCTCGAATGATATCGTTATCTGCCCCGATTTGTTGAAAACGGGAGGCGTACGCCATTTTTGTGACAATTATGAATCGCATAAGTGTCACAGAAAAGGCGTACGCCTACCGCTTTGAACAAATCAGGGCACATAGCGATATCATTCGAGATAATGGTTGGCTAAGAGCGTGCTATGCGGTGAAGTTCATTTTTTAGAGTGTATTTGTTAGTGTCACGAACGGTAGAGAACAGAGACCACACCTTAACTTGTAAGCTACCGTACATAACCTTCGCATATAAGCAGCGCTCTCAGTTGAGGAATATTCAATAAACTAAAAGCAAAGGTAATGCTGTCACGACTTCCTACTGACAACAGGCTCGCAACGCTTTCTAAGCGGTTGTTGCTGCTGCTGTTTCTGCTTTGAGAGTGATAACTTCGAATCGAATACGACCATATAATCTCAAAGTCAGTCGACGACTCCGCACTGCATGCTCCTTCAAAACACATCGTCGTCAGCAGTTTAACCCCGTTTCACGAAGTGGAATGCTTGCTGCGTTACAGGCATACTTGTGCACCGAATGTTAGTGACAGAGGCTTTTTCTAAAGAGATCTTTCAGGGAGTGAACGCAGCTGACGGGTCCGTTGCGCAATATGGCCGTGGCGTTACGCCAACTATTGTCCGGTCGCCGTTACGTTGGCCGTTCCCATGTAACGTCATATAGTTTTCACGACGCTTTTTTTGTGAGGCGAAGCAACGGCGGGTTTGTTCGTCCGCGAACATTGTCGTGGTGTTGTAAATTACGGAACGTATCGAAACAAGCTGAAAAGTAAGCGATATCTTTTCGTAAATCTCCTTTATTTTTACTCAATTTCTCCTCGTTTTTTTTCCCCTTACAAACAAACAAACAAACTTTTCGTAAGCATTTCGTCAAAAATAGAATACAATAAAGGGGACTTTGTCCTGCTGAAAAGGACCGGTTAGTCCGTTTAATCCTGACGAGCAACAACAACAACAACAAGTCAAAGAATAGGAAACAGTACCGTGTAAAAAAAACAACAAAAGAACAGAATTTCACCGCATAACGCCCTCTGCGTCAGTCGTTGCGCCCAACGCACAGTTATCATCACTCTTGACTTGTGGAAAGCTAGGAGGTTACGCCTTTTTGTGACAATTAACGTAACTACGTAAGTGTCACAAAAGGACATTTCGGATGACGATTGGCTATATAGGATCGGTGTGGTGAAGTTCTGTTTGAAGAGTGCGCGATCACGCGTACACTCTAAAAGAAGAATTTCGATTAATGATAACTGACACAAAAAAAGGCGTACGCCCCCCTATATCTTCGAACCAGAACCGATAACCCTATGATTCGTGGCTATGGTTGGCGTACAGGGTACCGTGCGGTGAAATTCCGTTTTTTAGAGTGTAAAATGTACAGGCACGCTGTCCGGTAAAGATATCTGCACTCTTAGAAAAAAGGGTGGAGTAGTTACACCTTTTAGGAGGTAATAGTTGTCGCATACGTCGTGCCTAAAAGATTGCAAAGTTCTACCTGCTACCTCACTCTCAAAACAGTACTTCACCGCATAGCACGTTGTCCGCCAAACCACTGCCACGAATGATAGGGTTACCGCTTCTGATTCGGTGAGCGAGGGGGGGGGGGGGGCGTACGCCTTTTTGTAGCAATTTTGATATAGGATAATTTCTTTTACCACCCTTTTACACCCTTTATCAGACTCTCTGTTGGACCTATAGCAAGGTGGTAACTATAGAAGTTACCACCTTTTCACGCCCTTTTTTCTTTAGAGTGTGCTTTGTAACCACTTCGTTCTTGCTGTCGTTCCTTTACGGCGCAGATTATTCCATTTCGCTGAACACGCAAAGAAATCGTCCAACAGAGGGCGCTATAGACGCGAAAGCCGTGCCAAAAATAAAGCGCGGATCTTTCTCAATCTGGCCCTGTAGAATCCCACAAGTGGACCGCAGCGTATACTAAAACTGTCGCTCTCCGCAAAAGGCAGGTAGGCAATTTCAGTGTGCTGCACCCGGTGATTTGGGAGGGTTTCTCCCCATACGACACCCACCTCTCCCCCCCCCCCCCCCCCCCGGGGCCACAGCGGCGACGCTTCATTAATTCCCACGCGAGCGACCAATATCTCGCTCACCTGACCACGTAACGCACCGCGCTGCCACCTACCGGGTAGAAACCGAGAGAGAGAGAGAGTGGGGGGGGGGGGGGGGGAGGGAGGTGATGTTACTATGATCGCCGTTGTAAATTATTCTTCGCGTAAGTGTAGACCGAGCAGCAAAAGCTTACGTATGGAAAAGGTTTTTTCTGTATTTATAGCAAGCGGGCAAGTAGTATAGCAGTACTTAGAGGTGAAAAGAAGACAGAGACACTTTCAAATACGCGTAACATCGTTCCGGATTATATCGTTATCACCCCTGATTTGTTGAATACGAACGAGAAGGGTACGCCCTTTTGTGACATCACCCGGCGGACACCCGGGGCGCCGGCTGTGCTGTCTGGGTGTTTTCCCTGGGTTTTCCTCAGACGCTTTAAGACAAATGTCGCGCGGCACAGTTCCTTATGAAGTCGGCCCAGGACACATGATCCCCCTGCGATACTCGTGGCGTTGCCGACGACGGCAAGCAGTTCCATCATCACCACCACCACCAGCACCACCTTTTGTGACACTCGTACAGTTGCGCTGTCACAAAAAGGCGTACGGCACATGCTTTCAGTCTGAACTTCACAGAACAGAACTTGTTGTCCAGAACAACAAGTTGTTGTTGTGAACAGAACTTCGCAGCACATAAAGCGCTCCCAGCCAACCATGATTCAGAATCTCATCGTTTGTCTTTATGTGACGCCTATGCAGTTACTTTTAAGTGTCACAAAAAAGCGTATACGCCCTCGCTGTCCGCAAATCAGGAGCAATATAACGATGTCACTGTGGCCTTCAGCGTGCCTGAGGTGGAAGTTCTGTTTCAAGAGTGCGGTAATTTACTAAGCTATATATCCAACTTGTTATAAACAGACGTACGCCACTCATTTTCAACAACTCAGGAAACAGAACGATTTCATTCTGAACGGCCTTACATCGCATGATACACACACGCAAAAAGAAAAAGAAAAAAAAAAGGAAAGGAAAAGAAAGCAAGAAAAGAAGAACATTGCAATTGCGGTATCAAGCAACGCGCTCACTTATTTGACGACGCTTCCGAAAAAGAAGGTGGCCTTGGAGGCCCTGTGCCGGGCGCATCGCCCCCACAACCCCTTTGACGGACGGCGTCATGACCCCCCGGGGGACCCGCTCTCAACCCATGACGTCACATGTCAGTCAGCGAAAGTAGAACGGTCACTTTGCTATGCAGGCCAGCCGTCAGACGCCCACGCAATGAGCCTTGACCGATTCACCCGTTGTGGCCCCCATGGGGAGGCAGACGGCGAACGTTTACGAAAGATCGCGCGCCATCTCTTCACGCTTATTTAAAAGCACGTTCGAGGTTCGTGCAAAAGGCTGTCTCGGTATCACGCGCTTGCGACGAAGCGAACAAAAACAGTGCAAATGGGATTTAATGGCGAGAGAATATCGCCTAAATATGCTGGCATAAAACCCTCGATTGATAGGAATCAATGTGTAGAACTAAAAAAAAAAAAAAAAGGAAGTGTACACTCTTGAAATGAACTTCACCATCATACATCATAGCACGCTCGTAGCCAACCGTAATCTCGAATAATATCGTTGTCTGCCCTGATTTGTTGAAAACGGGGGGGCGTACGCCTTTTTTGTGACAATTATGAACAGCATAAGTGTCACAAAAAAGGCGTACGCAGATAACGATATCACTCGAGATGATGGTCGGCTCGGATCGTGCTTGGCGGTGAAGTTCATTTTTAAGAGTGTAGGCGCGTGCTACACTCTAAAAGCAAAGGGTGGGGATAATGGCAGGATCCGCTCGCCTTTTTGTGTCAATTATCATGTATCCAAATTTACACAAAAAGGCGTACCCCCCCCCCCCCCGCCGTCTCTATCTCTCCGAAATAGAAGCGATAATCCTATCATACGTGGCAATGCACTCTTAAAAATGAACTTCACCACATAGCACGCCCCAAGCCAACCATCATCCCGAGTGACATCGTTCTCTCACATGATTTGTGGAAAACGGGAGGCGTACGCCTTTTTGTGACAATTAACATTTCTGCATAAGTGTCACAAAAAGGCGTACGTCTCCCGTTTTCAACAAATCAAGGAAGGGAACGATATCACCCGGGATGCTGGTTGGCTAGGAGCGTGCTATGTGGTGAAGTTCATTTTTAAAAGTGTGGTTGGCGCAGAGCGTGCTATGCGGTGAAGCTCAGTTTTTAGAGTGTATGTGGTGAAGTTAATTTTAAGGGTATAGGATAGTGCTAAGTGGTGACGTTCATTTTAAAGACAAAAGTGTCACCAAAAGGCGCGTGCCTCTCGTTTTCGACAAACCAGGATGCGTTTAATGTGGTAAAGTTCGTTTAACAGTGAATAACAGTACAATTGTAAAAAAAAAAAAGTATCACAGTGCTCTGACAACGGAAATGCAGGAGTCCTTGTTCAATAAAAACCGTCGCACGCCATGACATTTTTCGGAAAACGACTCGACACTTCTAAACAGCGCGCATATACCATCAAGCCTCTCCGATTATAAACTGATAATATTCTTCTGATGAACGCATGTGAGGGTTGCGCAAAACAAAAAGGCCGCGCAATAAACTGGCGGAAAAGGCGATGGAAGCAGAAAGAGTCTGCTACTGAACGCCGAGACGCTGACAGAAATTCGGGGCTCCGATTTTCAACTCGACTAAGCACGCTCAACCTCGATGTAAGGGGGCGCCACGGGTTGAAGCGGTGTTTGCGAAAAACAAAAGCCAACCTCCTGTCATCTGTTTCTGGTTCACCTGCGTCACTTAGGACGCAGCGCACCCTGGAGGCAGACCGTTTTCACTGCGCCTTGTCTCTTCCTCTTTTACATAAGCGTGCTTTTTGACGCTCCGTCATTTCCATAAATTTCGCTCGCGGCTGCTGCTTCACCTGGACTGTAAAGAAACGAGCCTCACCGCATAACATGCCCAAGGCCAACCCCTGCGCAGAATGATAGCGTTATCACTCTTTGATTTGCAGAGGAAGCGGGGGCGTACGCCCTTTTAATGACTGCGCTTTAAAAGCAGAACTTTACCGCATAACACACTGAGAACCAACCGTCACTCGGAATGGTATCGTTCTCTGGTTTTGTTGAAAAGGGGGGGGCGCACGCCTTTTTGTGACACTTATGCGGGTGTGCTGGTCGCCACAAAAAGGCGTGCGCCCTGCTCTTTCCTGAAACCAGAAGCACAACGGTATCATTCGGCTGTGCGGTGCCCAGAAGCCAAAATGCGTTGTGTGTGCACGCGCTATTTTTTCATGTAGTTGGGTCCCCAAAGCTGGCCCCGCGTCGCTCTCGCGGCCGGCGCGAATCCGCGTGAGCTTGTCGTCTGCAAACGGCCGAAAAGATTGAACACAGAAACAACACAAACAAACAAACAAACAAACAAACAAAAAGACATGCTTTATGACATCAATAACATGACATCATGTTTACAAAAGGCGATCTTCTTTTGGTCTTTTATTCTTCCTTCTTATTCATTTTTCTTTTTTTTTAAGTCTTGGTTGTTACTCGCAGCGGTTGTTGGTGTGGTTACACCGCTCTGCGTTATGGAAACACTATTGCACATAAGCCGTGTGCTCCCATTAAGGCCGCAGCGTGCATTGTAACGTTCGCGTTTTCCATCCTCTATTCTCACGCTCAGTGATTTATCCAGACCCCCCCCCCCTACACCCCCTAACGACCCCCCCAAAAAAGATCTCGAGGAGACCCCCTAAAATCTTGTGAGATTGCACAATATTTGGTCAAAAGCATGTAAATACACCCCCTTGCGGAGCCCCCCACCCCGTCCCCCTCCCCAACCCCGAGGGCGAAATTCTGGGTAAACCACTTCTACCAATTCCTATATTAGGACCGCTAAACTGACCACCTACACTCTAAAAACAGACTTTCACCGCATAGCACACTGCGCGCCAATCATTGCCGCGAATAATATATGGTTATCGCTTCTGATTCGAAGAGAGAGGTGGGCGCACGCCTTTTTGCGACAATTTGGATATATGAAAACTGCCACAAAAAGGCGAACGCCCCCCTCTCCCTCTTCGAATCAGAAGCGATAACCCTATCATTCTTTGCAATAGTTGGAGCACAGCGTGCTATGCGGTGAAGTTCTGTTTTTAGAGCGTATATATACTCTCGAACGCCGTAAACGCATTGCAGAAAGGACGCGAAATAACCGCAAATATGAAAAACGGAAGGCTGACGTTTTTTTTTTACGATCTCATAAAGAACGCTCGATTTCAGTCAATTCGGCTAACATTCCATGCGAGCTGTGCGGGGAAGAAAGACTATCTTCGCAACGCTCTTCTGGATGACCTTGAAAGAAAAAAAAAAAAAAAAAACTTGCTGCCACACCAGAGGTCGGCAATAATATGTTCTCACCCCGAAGGGAAGAACAACCCCCGGGCGAAACATCTATTAGTGTGTGTGTGGCGGAGAGCTTTTTGTCTTTATTAATTACGCACTGTCAAGTCGAGTACAGCCACTTCATTGGCCGATCACGACAGGATCGTTTTTTGCAAGTCTTCCCTGTAGGCCAATGAACGAGGGAGAAATATTGGCTGACCTCTCTCAACACTTAAAGGAAGAAGAAGAAGAAGAAATATATGTTCTGCAAAGAGGAGTTATTGTTGTTTGAATATGGATACTACACTTTGAAGAAATGAACTTCACCACGTAGCACGCTCCTAGCCAACAATCACCCCGAGTGACATCGTTCTTTCTCCTGATTTGCTGAAAACAGGGGGCGTACGCCATTTTTGTGGCATTATGCGGTTCATAATTGCCACAAAAATGGTGTACGCCCCCATTTTCGTTTATTTTGGCTACAGTGGTGACGACGCCCACACTCTTAAAAATGAACTTCACCGCATAGCACGCTCCTAGCCAACCATCATCGCAAATGATATTGTTATCTGCCCTGATTTGTTGAAAACGAGAGGCGTACGCCTTTTTTGTGACACTTATGTTGTTCATAATTGTCACAAAAAAAGGCGTACGACTCCCGTTTTCAACAAATCAGGGCAGATAACGATATCATTCGAGATTATGGTTGGCTAGGAGCGTGCTATGCGGCGAAGTTCATTAGGGCCTGACTTTTTAGGGTTAAACCCGTATCCGCCCGATATTTACCCACCGAACGAAATCTGTAAAATTCGGGTTTAACCCGAATCTACCCGAAAACATCCAGGTCGCGTGGCACACTCAAAAGCGTGCATTAAAATAAAGTTTGATAACATTGCTAAACATTAGCTCCAGGTTAAGACAAATTTTTATTAAACAAAAAAAAAAAATCACCCGAATACACCCGAATTCCTGACGACAGAATATGCCGTAACGGGATTTAACCCGAATACATCCGAATTTTCAAATGAAAAATACCACCCGATATTTACCCCCCGAATTTGGCCAAAAATAAAACGCGAAAAAGTCAGGCCCTATATATATGTTGTCTTTGAGCATGTTATGCGGTGAGGTTTTCTTTCTAGCGTGTACTTTTCCTATTCCACAAACGTGCATGCTTCCTTGCGTCTTTGCACATTGATGCGCTTTCTGAACGAAATAGGTGTTGCGCCCATCTTTTAAGACTAAAAAAACTCGCAATATATCAAGTATTCTGGAGCAGCTGGCAGACCCGGATAGGCCGACGTCTCCATTTTTCCTTCTCTCTGTCTCTCTCTCTCTCTCTCTTGAATCGGATTAAACATCATTCCGCAAGGGACTCTAAACGCTTGAGGGGCGTAGACAGCGTGGTCGTAAAGAATTATTGGTCTAAATAGCCCGTGTGGCTGCTCTTTTCAGACTCAAGCAACCCGGCGGACTTCGGGTACGGGGCCCAGGCGGGTTTCTATGATTTCTTCCCTGGCCAGCAGCCCCCTCCGCCGCCGGGAGAGGGTGGACTCGGGGGATTTCCACCGCAGGGAGCGAACCCTACTTCGGCCCAGTCGATGGACCAGCACCCGAACGGACCAGGTAGATGTACGTTACAGTGTTGCTCTATATTCTTCACCCAATTGCACCTCCTCACCCAATTACACTGCATCCGCACGCAACAAAGAACGATGCCCATAGCTTCACCGCATAACACGCTCCTACCAACACCACCAACCCTAACGACATCGTCCTCTCCCCTGATTTGCTGAAAACGAGAGGATTACGCCTTTTCGTGACACAAATTCACTCTAAAAAGAGAACTTCAGCACACACTCTTAAAAATGAACTTCACCGCATAGCACGCTCCTAGCCAACCATCATCTCGAATGATATCGTTATGAGCCCTGATTTGTTGAAAACGGTAGGCGTACGCCTTTTTTGTGACAATTATGAACAGCATAAGTGTCACAAAAAAGGCGTACGCCTCCCGTTTTCAACAAATCAGGGCAGATAACGATATCATTCGAGATTATGGTTGGCTAGGAGCGTGCTATGCGGTGAAGTTCATTTTTAAGAGTGCATAGCACGCTCTTTGCCAAGCACCATCCCGAGTGACATCGTCCTGCCCCCCGATTGGTTAAAAATGGGAGGCATACACTTTTTTGGGACACTTACGCAGTTATGTCAATTATCCCAAAAGGGCATACGCCTCTCGCTTTCCAAAAAATCGGGAACGATGGCGGTATCATTATGCGCAGTGGTTGACCTTCACCGTGCTATGTAGTGAAGTTCTGCCTTAGAAGTCGGCCCAGGACGCACATTCCCCCAGGGCGTCAGTCGTGACGTTGCCCACCTCTGTGAGGCCGACAACGGCTAACCCTTTCACCAGCACCAGCACCACCACCTTGTCACTAAAAGGCGTATGCGCGTCGCGCTTCGCAATTTGGATGACATCCATTCATATATGTGGTATCCCCCAAATATCAGACATATGGTATATTGTTCGTTTTCGGGTTAAACCCGATTTTTCACGATAGTTCCCCCCCCCCCCCTCAACAAATTTGCAAGAATTCGGGTAAAACCCGATATCTACCCGAAATCCTTGCGGTTGTTCTCGGTAAGCCGCCGGAAAAGTGAATCATACACTATCAGCAAAGAGAGCTATTTGTGACAACCTATCTGTCCTCCGTTTATGATCCCCTCCTATGCAGGAGTCAAAGACAAGCTTTTGTAGAGTTCGGGTAAGTGTTTGAATACCGGAGTCATTCACTATCCCAGTTCCGAGCGGAAATATAAAGATTCTTCTTTCTCGTCCCAGTGTCATAACAGTGGCTCGTTTCATATGCCTCTCGTTTCCCCGCTGACATATCAATCAGAGATCATATAGCGCACGATTTCTCGTGCGTAAATAGCACCCGATTTTTCCCTCCCGAATTTGAAAAATCATAAAACCCGAAAACGAGGTACATATATCATGTTAGTGCCTTCGCAAGTGCCACAAGGACTATCCAGATAGGCTGTGTGTTTGCGCATCGTGGCGTTCTGTCAGAAGACACCGATTATTTATTCATTTATTTATTTTTTCTCCCCTGCTTCGTTCCAGGGAGCGTGAACCTCGGCGCAGATGCTCCATACCTCCAACCGGCGGGTGGACACGACCCTCCGCGTTCCAGTCCCGACTCCGTGCTCAGCCTCCCTGGGGCGGAGCCCTACGGCGCTCCACCGAGGCAGGACAACGGCTTCGCCCCGCTCACCCACCCTCCAATCAGCGAAACGCCAGTCTGGTGACGTTGCACCAATCGAAGATCTACTCCGCGCCCCACGTGACTCCCTTCACCCATACCTCCTCCTTCTCACCGCACCTCCTCCTTCCACAAAGAGAGAGAGAGAGAGAGAAAAAAAATCCCAAGATCAAAAAGTTGTGCCGCGGTTCTAGATTTTTTTTGCCGCCGCGTCTCTTGGGAGTGGAAGAAGCGGTTTGGAATCTCTCCTCCTCACCACCACCACCACCGCCGCCGCCATGCTTGTGGAAGAAGAAAGACGACAGTGTTTATCATACGGGTTTTTTTTTTCTTGCGGGCACGTCCTTTTTTTGTTCGTTCTTCTTTTCTTTTTTTTTTGTCTTCCTCAGAATACTTGAAAATCCACTCGCTCGCCGCTGTTATTTATTATCGCTCGAAAAAAAAAAGAAATAGACGCGCGTACGAGTGTTCTGTGTGAGAGTGCGCGCACGTGTGAGTGTCAGGTTACACGGACAATGTTGCCATTGAAGTGGGACAAAGAAAAATAAAGGTGTTCGCTTATCAGATGACAAAAAAAAAATCACAGAAAATTACACATTGGATAATGCAGTACCTTGTTCTTTCCCAGGTTTGTCTTCGCTGCAAAGTTGCGCAGTGACCCACAACTATTTCTGTACAGAAACATGTCACTCGCTCGCGTTTCAAAAAGTGTTTCGCAAACATACTCCTTGGATGGAGCGCAGAAGACCACCCACACATGTAAAAAAACAGAAATCGCTAAATGCATTCATAGGATATAAACACAAATATATATATATATATATAAATATATACATAAACACTCGTGTGCATGTGAAGAGGAGAATTGAACACTCGGTTGCCAATGTGCTGTTATGAAAAGTCTCGTGTTAATAAAAAAAAACATGCAAAGTGAAAGCGGCTCAATGGTAAAAAAGGCTTGTGTGTTGTTGTTTATATCTTTCGTGACTGTACGCATGTGGACACGCTGCACTGGTGGAAGCTATACGGGAGGAGACAGCGGCCCAATACGCTATGTGAGTAGGTCAGCTGTCTGCGCAGTTCCCCAGTTTTCCTCTCACCCATATTGCCCGTGGAGCGAACTCATTGGTCCCCCTCTCCCAAATGGGGGTAACATTTCAAGGTTGAGGAGCATGTTGTTTCTTCTTAGGACCCAATGTCAGCCTACGAGTACCCCCTTATTACTGCCTTGTGAATGGACAGACACTTGCATGGTCACATGGTTTCTTCAAACTGGACGATGATGGTAGAAGAAAAACTATTTAATAGAAGGAGAACACTGGCTTACATAACAAGGAGTAACAAATGTTTCGGACGGTTCGACGTCTATACGGACGTAATCATCAGCGAAAGAAAACACTGCGTGCGAGTCCATAGGTCTTATAACAAGTCTGGCAGTGGCCCCTTCTGTTATGTAAGCCAGTGTTCTCCTTCTATTAAACGTGACTCCTGGCTTCTGGTCTATTTTAAAGAAGAAAAAAAAAATATGGAGATGTGAACCCGCTCACCGCGGGACAAAAGCTACTCGGGACGTTTTTCGGGACATTTTTCGTGCACTGGCGTTAATGCTATAAAAACAGAACTTTACCGCAAAACACGCTCAGAAGCATGCAGGTGCCATTCCGAATACACCGTTCTCTTTCGCGATTTGTTGAAAATGGGAGGCGTGCGCTTTTTTGTAGCCATTTGGATACACGTTAAATGCCACACAAAAAGGGCGTGTAGGCAGCGTTCATTCCTCAAATCAGAAGCGGTAACTGCTTATCATTCGGAGCTGTGTGGTTGGCACTTGCAGAGCGTATATGTGAATTTATGTTCATTCAGACGCTTTACGACAAACGTCGGTACAGTTCCCTGTGAAGTCGGCCCAGGCCCCCCCCCCCCCCCCCCCCCCACTATACAGCAAGCAGTTCCTTCATCACCTCCACCATCATCTTTTTTGTTTTAGGAGTGTATATAGAGAGCGTTTACGTTGAATTAGTGCATGCGGCTGCAGTTCATTGCGCTCCAACGTCTCACGAACCTGGGCAATGCGCGAAAGAGGAGTTTTTTTTTTAAGTTCTGTGTTAGCGCAGCGAAGCAACTGTGGCTATATAAGCGGCGTACAGACGTGAACACATGGAGAGAGAACAGCAGGAAGGAGTGGGGTTAGTATGCGTCCAGGGCCGACAAGTCTGCCGGAAAACCGAGGGAAAACCTCAGACAGCACAGCCGGGGCCGGGATCGAACCCGCATCACTTCCCAGTCCGGGCGCTACACCACGCGGATGGTCACATTGGTTGTCCCAATCCAAACAAACCAGTCGACGCAACACAACGTACTTCTCTGGCGATCGCCGATGACGACGTGGTGTCATTTTCATACGAAGCAGACATGGAGGTCTGACCTTGGTTCGCATTCCAGCACTGGTTGTGCTGTCTGGCTGTTTTCCCCGCGTTTTTTGTCAGGGGCTCCGAGGCAAATGTCGGCACAGTTCCCTGTGAAGGCTGCCCACTATCCCTCCCGAGTAGCGCGCCGTTATATCCGTGGACCCCTCAGCAATAGAACGTCACAAGCAACGTACCAGCCACTTTAGCCGACGTCTGCGTCGGAATGGTTCATCGGTGCCTTTCGTTCCTGGACTGAAGTAGCTCGAGCTCGGTATTGTCCAAGGGATCCTTCTACTGCTTGCGCACTCTAACAAGGGAACAAAAAAAGAAAAGGTGTAAGCTGGGGAGCAATTACGGTTTCTACTCCTCGACATTGGAGTGGAATGGAAGAATCGCAATGGCTGTGGTTGTGACTCGTGGTTGAGCCTTTCTATGCTTTAGGACCAGCACCGCTTGCGTAGCATTGGGTGCGTTAAGTACACTCTAAATCTTTTCACACCTTTAAAGGTGTAATAAGTGCATGGCGCACGCCTTTTTAGGTGTAATTTTCGTAACACCATAATGGAGCACGGTTTCGCACAAGTTTTCTTTCCTCGAGTGTTGTCTGTCCTCCAAAAATTCAGTCTTGCAACATCTCAACATTGTTCAACAGTATTGTAGACACTTGCGCGTGCTCAATTATCGATAGCGATGCATATATGCATTAGCTCGTACCTACGATAACCAAGACATAATGAAAGCAAGATTTGCACTGACACTTGATCTTTAGTAATGCTTTCCAAATTTTGTAAAATATCATCCTGGAGATGCAATGTTACACAACCAAGTTGAATGTTCATAGCGCACACCTTTAAAGGTGTGAAATAGTTTACAGTGATAGCTACTCTTTCACTCGAAAAGGAGTGAAACCCCACAAAGGAGCCTCCTCTACTTAACGCTCCAAATCCTCGCCTGCTTGCCAGCCACCCTCTATCGGCTTCCGCCCACAACTATTTCGGCTTCGGACTGCTTTGCTTGGCAGACACCACAGACACAGCGGGCGTGCGATTTTTAAAAGAGGACCATTCAATAAATTGATTTCGCGAAAGGCTGAGTGGATGCATCGTTCATCGTTGCAAATTTGTGCAGGCCATTCGAGGTGCATGAGAGGTGTCTTTGTGCGGTGCAGGGCAGGCATCCACACCACGATTGACGCCGCGATCCACGCGCCAAAAACACCACGTCCGCCAAAAGCAAATATGTGAGCTGTCGGAACGGTGGAACAAAGTCACTCCGTTTTGAGATGGAGTCACACGGAGTTTGACACGAGTGAGTCATGCGCACTGCGGAAGTGCATGCCCTTGAGTAGGTCAGCTGTCTGCGCAGTTCCCCAGTTTTCCTCTCACCCATATTGCCCGTGGAGCGAACTCATTGGTCCCCCCTCTCTCAAATGGGGGTAACATTTCAAGGTTGAGGAGCATATTGTTTCTTCTTAGGACCCAATGTCAGTCTACGAGTACCCCCTTACTACTGCCTTGCGAATGGACAGACGCTTGCATGGTCACATGGTTTCTTCAAACTGGACGATGATGATGATGATGGTAGAAGAACAAATATTCATAAAATATTCACATGCATCCCCTTGCGGAAGGGTATAACGGGACTGTTCACCTCCCTGATTGTGTCGCCATCTTTCGGTCGACAACATACGCAGGGCGGTAACGGAGCCCATTTACCACATAGGGTGCACAAGTTTATTACATGACACAACGATTATTTCTCGAGGAAACGGTATCAACGCGTTTGACGAGTATTAGTTTAAGTGTAGAAAACACAGTCAGCAACACGGTTGTACGTTAATCCGAAATGTTGTCACTTGTGGCGGCAGAGTGTCCGTTACGACAACGAGGAAGTCTCCGGACCCTCACTTGCAAAGTCGCTTGTCAGACGAAGAGGACCTGCACGACCTTTCAACCTAACACCTGCGCTCTGCGCGTGCGGCCTTGCGCGTGAAGTTTGTATGTTTGTAAGTGCGGTTAATTTTTGTTTGCGTCTTTCCCTTGATGATCGGTCAATAAAGATAACTTCTAGATTTCTTGTTTTATGATCCGTAATAACATGTAAACCAAAATTTCACTGAAAAGTTACGACTGCTATATAGATCGAAATTTAGAGCAAAAAAAAAAAAAACACATGACTTTCGTATGCATGTATGTATTGCGCTAACGAAACGTAAAAAAAAAACAAAAAACAAGACTACAGCAAGAAAACATACATATTAGCATATTTGGAGGTAAACATTTGTCACCTTTTTTTAAAGAGTGTATACTATATATTAAGAAAAGAACGTGTGATGTGTGGTTGGTGAGTTATTTTGTCCAACAAGTGTATATGATAATATTTCGTAGCATGCGAAGCTCATCTGGACGCTGGGACGGCATTTACTTGTTGGTGACCACGAGGGGCTTGAAGAAGAAATTCTGCCATAAAATTGATTGAGCTTGATTGATTGATTGAGCTTTTATTTTGACACTGGTACCTGCCAACGGCTAAGATATAGTAGCCTAACGGGCAGTGCACCATATACAGAATTAGAAACAACAGCAGGGGTAGTAGAACAGCACAAGGAAAATGAAATCGAGAGAAAAAAAAAAGTATATATGCATGTGTTTCATACATTAACAACACAATACACGGCTGCACTTTTTCTTGAAATACTTAAAATTAGAGAATAATATCAGGACAGTCAAAATAGCATACGGGATGTTGGAATCATGGGATGTATCTCATGGGAATAAAACAAGGGATGATGCCTACTAAACCGTGGCGAGTAACGAGAGCAAATAGTAGATACTAGATGTGGGCAGTTAAAAATACCATTGATCAATTTATATAAAAGTAAAGCATCACACAGAGAGCGTCTAGATTTCAATGTAGGCAAACTCAAATGCTCCAACATACGCCAATAGGAATAATACAGCCTCCTATGCCTACAAACCTGTCATAGAAAATTCTAAGAAACCGCTGTCGCAGACGACTTCGCTAACGACTGATAATTCCAAACAGGACAGGCAAATGCAACTCTAGTTTGAAGAAGAGAAGAGTAAAGTTTAACGACAAAAATAATGTCCAGAATATATGCTTAAATAAATCAACGATAAAAATGAACTGCGTAACCAGCCACCTTTAATAATAAATCGCCAAAACCCTACGGTTAAAAATATATCTTTAAAAGGTGAGGTAAAACCGGCTCTCATGTCTTATGCCCGCAACGCCCAAAGCATGGTAAACTGCAAGCAAGGAACTTGAACTAACCTCATAAGGCCAAGCTAGCCTAAACTAACCAAAACTAACCAAATCTAAACTAAACTAACATAACATAACCTGAATCTAACCCGATACAGAATACCTTCTTCTCCTTTGTTACCAGCAAGTTCCCATGGTTCAAAGCGGCGCTAAAGCTCTCTGGGATATTCTGAAGCCTTCTACCAGAAAACTATAATAGCACATTGAATCCTGCAAAATCTGGCACTCGCTTACTGCCAACTCCGTCAACCTCAACTATATAGTGTCCTCCCGTTACTTAGCTAATTTTATTTGACCGAATTAAAACGAAACTGAACGAAATTTAGAATGATCAAGGTGGTGGGTGTAGTGGTGGAATGAACAAACAGGTGCCACTATATACCATACCACGTGCTCTATATACTTAACGCACGTAATGTTCTACACACCGCCGGCTTTCCCTGTGGCCTTTCCAGACGAGTGTGCAGCACGGTTTCCCCTGAAGTCGGCCCAGGACGCATACTAACCACTCCCTGTGCCCCACTCCTTCCTGCTGTCCTCTCTCCATCTGTCCACACCTGTACGCCACTCAGGGCTACAGTTGCTTCGCGGCGCTGACACAGAATCAAAACAAAAGTGCTATAAACTAATTAGTGCTTCCAGACTGCCGCAGTGTCTTAGCATTGCGGACGTTCATGATTTGTAATGCAATGCAATGCACGTAGTGAGGTAGAAGAAAACACCGCCCATGAGAAATTCAAGTCCCCCTCCCACCCCACCCCCTTAAAAAAGGGAACGAAAAAAAAAAGAGAGAGAGAGAGAGAGAGAGAAGATTTCGACGAGAACAACATTGCGGGCGCGTTACAAACGAGAACAACAAAGGAATATAATATGCAGCATACAATCCCAGAAACTTCACGTCCAGCAGAGCGCAACGCGGCTATATACACGTGTACATATCACGCAGCGTGGCTAAAACTAAAACCCTCCCGAGGGCCTTCCCGCGCCCTCATCCAAAATTTAGCCGCTCCGCTGATGCGATCTCGCTTGGGATCGGAAAAACTGCAGCCTTAAAAAATTCACGATCCCCGAGCCCAGTTGGCTTCCGTACACCATCGCCGGGGGCTGATTCGCCATTCATGGAAGTCCTCACTTCTTATTAGTGTAGCTGGCGCGGTCCTGTTGCTTTTGTTCTTCGGACAGCGCGAGTGTTGTTGCCTCACCATGATGACTTTCCGCTGAATCTAGCGGAATCGGAAGCGGAAAGGGGGGAAAAAAGGAAAAAAGGGGAAAGTTCCTCCAACTAGAACAGCCGAGGAGGAAATGGGGAAGACAACCGCACACGTCGCATAAACTGTGCGCGAGTTTCATTTTACATAAATGAGCATATGGTATTCGGCGTCGCGCTCAAATATTTATAAAACGTTTCGCGGCGGGCCATGTGATGCAGTGTAATCATGTACAGTTGAGCGCGTCTTCGAACGTAGAAAAATAGGCCCGATTTTGTATCGTTGTAGTGTAATGAATAAATTACTTTTAATAGGGGGGCCATATTACACCGTGTGAAGTATAGTAAGACCATCGTTAGAGACGCCAGTGATACTCTAGGTTGCAGTACTGTGACCATTTTTTAAGATTACAGTTTGTTCAGAGTAATTGAGTGCCGTAATTTATGACTGATGGCTAAAATTATATAAATGGTCAACGACGAAATTAATGCTTCTGGGCGTTAATGGAGGGGCGAGTACGGACAAAATGCAGTACTTAATTGAGGAAAGAATGTGTAAAGCAAAATCGAAGAAGAAATGGACGAAACTTCCAATGGGGATTAACTGTTTAGCTGTGACCTCGTTCATGCACACTTCTCTGTATCAGACACATAGAGTGTACAGATAAGAAGTCGGCAGTGCTGCGTCGCATACGTCATGATCACATATGGTCACGCCATACGCATAGCGTAGCACTGTCACAAACGGAGCAGCGTCACAACCCAAGCAGCAAAATGTACTGAAAGTCGAGTGCAATAGGGGTGGCCGGGTAGGTGGAAGCCCTTGAACAGACTCGTGAAGCTAAAGGACATTGATAAGACACATACCGTCCACCCCTATTGCACTCGACTTTCAGTACATTGTGCTGCTTGGGAAGAAGTACTGTGATGAGATTTCTACAGGCACAAAACGGGAAATGTAAGCGGGAGATAGCGATAACATTGGACAAAAGAAAAAAAAGTAAACAGAAAGCGGAACTATGTTTATCAGGTGGTATGTGCAGTTATTAGAACGAAATGTCCGCCCGTGTCTTGCAGCGGCCACTCTGTTGGTGTCTTCATGCAAGGACAAACAAACGCTGGCACTCACGGACATGGCTGTCTGCGCGTCCATGTAACTGCTGACTCGCCGAGTGCTGAACGACGTCACCGCGGTCTCTACGCCGACAAGCAGGAATACACCGTGGAAACAGAAAGGCACGTACCACAGGATTCGCAAAGAACTCAACGGAACGTAAAAAAAAGCGTAGTCTTTCCCACGAGAACTTCGAAGAACACTCGCGCGTACACGCACAAGCCATTTCAAAACAATGACGCAATGTTGCCAGATCAGAGCAGCGGTCTCAAACACGTGGCCCGCATGTGGCCCGCACTCAGCTATTCTGTGTGCCGAAGGTCCTTGACCACAAAGTAGAAGAAAGCTGCCCTCTAAAAAAAATTAATGAAGAATTATAGGAATGAAACCAGATTTTCAGGCATTATTTTTACCCTCGCTCGGCGTAATACTGCCCCTGCCCCCATGTTAGGCAGCACGTACGCGTGCGAGCACTTGTTGTGGCTCATGAACCTGAACAAGTTATGGTTACAGCAATCTGACTTCCACGTGCACTTTGTTGATCTAACAATTTGACTAATATGATGATGAGTTCGTCGTAATTCTTACACTAAGTTTCCAAGCTTATAGGAGCAGCGTCCTCTCCGGATATCATCCGCGGGAAATTAGAAAGGAGCAGATCGAGAGAGGCAGAGAATAATAATAAAAAATAAATAAAAATAAAAAATGAGAGAGAGAGAGAGAGAGAGAGAGAGAGAGAGAGGGCACAGGTATGTACAAGGACCGTTGTATTTAATGTTGCAACAGTTCGCTCTGTTTTTTTTTTTTTCTTTCTTTTTCTCTTGCTTTTTTTTCTTACCAGCGGCATGGCAGAGCGGCAGGAAGGATAGGTATAGCCCGGTATAGCCGATTGGAAAAGTGCAAACTCCTCGTATATGTACAGTGACCTCAACCAGCCTCAAACCACGTTCATGTAGACGGCTTTGTATTCCGAATACACTCCTTTATAATGAAGAGATAGACAGAGAGGAAAAGAAATCCACGTAATCTATATATGTAATTAAATTTGCTGGGCATCTACTGTTAAGAATAGTTGTTCGGCTAAAGTAAAAAACAGCACCAAATATTTAGGTATATGAATTTCGGTTCGGCTTTTATACCATACGCTGCTGAAAATGAGAGGAGATGTCAACATTCGGTTTGCATATTACTAGCAACTTTTGCACGCGGTAGTCGATGTCCTTGTCACTCCTTGCAACGAAAAACAAGAAAAAAATCGAAGAAAAATTCGTCACTCACTTTCTTTCATTGCTTTTTATACGCCCGCGATTATTTTTTGCCTGCACTAAACCCGGCTATCACGTACGCCCTCTATCGCCACCCGAAATAAACGCGACAGCCCCCGAGAAAAACAGGCAAAAACGACAGAATAAAAAAGAAGGTCGAGCTGGATTTTTTTTTCCTTTTATACGAAGTTGCTTATCGACCAATAGTCAGCGTCCTTTCGTCATTATCATCATCTACTCAATCTGGGTAACGACTACGCTTGTTACACACCCGGCCAACTGCAGAACAGCCGGCCCTCCTCTTTATTTTTATCGATTTTTATTTATTTATTTTCTCCGCACCCAGCATATAGTTGACGGTACACATAAGGAGGCACGGATGGTAATAAAGCACCACTATGAAGGTAAGGCACGTCCACAAAATGATGCCGTAAGAGAAAAAAATGAGAGAGAGATAGAGAGAGAGAGAGAGAGAGGTGGGGGAGAGGGATAAAGTGAAAGGCAGAGCAGCCATAGCGCACGTCTCATCTGTAATGCCTGCTAACGACTGCGTCTCGACTGAGGAATAGGCGGATGCAAACATATTCACTTGGACGGAAAAAAAAAACGAGAGAAGAGAATAAATAAAAACAAGAAAGAAAGCAAGTAGGCCTCGACGTGACAACGGAATAGCAAAGCCAGAGAGAGAGAGAAAGAACGAAAGTATAAAAAGAGAGTCGGTTCCCAGGAAACGCTGCACTCAGAGAGCGAGTGCAACAGGGAGGAAAGATGAAGTAACAAGCGGCTCCATTAATAAACGGTAGTGCGGGCTAAAAATCATGACTTGCATTCCTAATGGCACAACAGTTGACCGCCACTGCCCTGTTTCGTGTTTTGTTGCCACAGGGAGGACGGATGGAAGCGTGGCCACTCCCCTTCGACCACTCTTTTTTTTCTCTCTTCTTCTTCTTTTTTTTTTTTTTTTGTCACCGTCTCTTTGTTCCTTTTCTTTTCTTTTTTTTTTCTTCTGAGTACATGGGTCAAACTTTCGCCGAGATCCACGCCTCTGACTCTCTCCCATTGTGTTTTCTTTCGTACGCATGGCACGTACGAAGTTATCATCCGAAACCGTCTACATCATTTTTTTGTTTTGTTTTTTTAATGTCGTTGTATTTCACTGTACATCTGAGTGTTGCTCTAATGCACTCAAAAAAAAAAAAACTTCGAAAGTTGTGTGCACCTGTAAAAGAAAACATATAGAAACGAAGGAAGGGTTCATTAAAAGATGGATGATTCGTAATTGCGTTAATAAACAGTAACGAATGGAGAGGAGGCTTGGCTCCAGTTTCGACGGTCACCCACGTAGTCGGCTCCCATATAAGCTCGTCCGTAGCGAGTATGTAACCATAATATCGTATGCAGTGCCGCATGCTGACTACGAAACAACGCAGACCCGCATGCGCACGTAGCAGGCTTGTAAAGCGGTATAAGACCCTTTTGTTTTCGGGTATTATGTGCGTTGAAAATCGGGCTCAAATATCAGGTTTTATTTCAGGAGCTGTAAAACAGGGTAAAAATCGGGACATACCGGGTGAAATAAAAATATAAGTGTTCTCACGTTTCGTGTGAACGAGACATGCTGAGCGGCTGTGTCAAGGTTCTCCAGCGCCGTACCGCGGTAAGATTTGAGCTTTGCTGAGTTTGTTTTCGGGGTTTTTCGGGTTTTACCGTGACAATTATGCAAATTTGGGCCTAAAAACGGGGTTCACCGGGTTCAACCCTAAAACACAAAGCTCTATAGGAATAAGTCACTGGAAATGTTGAGACGGAGGAGTTTTATTTTAATTTCCGGGAAATGTCGAGAAAAAGACTGCAGCAGACAAGACAATTTTTATACGAATTTTTAACGCATATTACGCCCTCCGATGCAGAGTTCAGCTCCCAAACACTGTTTATATAAATATTTATATAAATTTCATCTTCATTACAAATCCCGTACTTTACCTTGGATAGCCTTGTAGTTGAGTCAAAGCTTTCGCTTGGAGAGACTTGGGGAGGACAAACAGCAAGACGCCTCTGGAATTGTGATAATGTGTTTTATATGTGTAGTGTGTATGCTACATGGGCATTTTTATTTTTTCTTATTCTTACTGTCTGTGCCAGTTCGAAGTGTAAAATTTGGGGATGGGAACTTGTCGAGCTGTCCGGCAGCTTTCTTCCCCCATCTCCACATCGTAAAGATGAAATAAACTGAATTGAATTGAATTGAAGACAGACTGTATGTTCGTCACCATGGCAGTCACAGTCACCAGGCAGTGTATGTTCGTCACCATGGTTTCTCCCAAATGGCAGGCGTATAACGTACCCTCTGCAGTATACTGACTGTCCCAAGAGTCTACACATAACACACTCTAAGAAAAATAAGGAATGATTTAGTCCATTCGGGCACTAGAGTATGCCACATCTATTAGTCATTTTCAAGACTAAATGCGTGACAGTTTACACGAGGCTTACGGACATCTTCCAGTATAGCAAGAGATTAAACTTAAGGGTCAGGGACTAAATTACTCCCAGCTGCAATTAGCCCCCATTTACTGCTCCCCCCCCCTAAGGTGGAGAAAACGGTCAACTTTCAGTACAGTGGCCTCAACGATTATGTAGAAAAAAAAAAGAGTGTCGAGTAACTGAAGAGAAACCAAAAAACGGACGGTATATGCTCTATAGTCTATACCTTATACCTCCGGGTTGTCCGCGTACGGCGAGCTAAGAGCGTGGAAATTCTAAAAGGGTGAGGGGAAAACGACCCTCATATATTACCTGTCAGTGTGATGTAATGAAGTGCGTTCCAAAAGGGGAGGGGCGAACGCCACTCCCTCCTTCAGAAAGCGTACGCCATGCAGATTATATACAAGCGAGCTTCTTGGCAAAAGGCTGCCGCGGCCAGAGAGTCGGTATATGGAAGAGGTCATGAAACACATCGACACAGAACGGGAGCACGATAGGACGAGAAAGAGAAAGGAAGGGACGTTATAGAAAAAAAAAAAAAGGCCTGACGAGAAACGTCACGGTGTGATATGCGTGAAAAAAACATCCTGACTTGCAACGAGGGATGTAAAAGAACGATGTATGGAGATGGTGCTCATGATACGATGGTCATAGTGTGAGGCAGGGGCGTCGGAAGTGACGGGCGGGGGGAGGGGGGGTCGACCGCCCCCCTGCATGAGCTCAGGCAGCGGGGGTCTCACCCCCTTTCATGCACGGAGATCGCACATAGGGTGTTTGGTATTCCGTCACACAGGACTTGCATGATCACTTGCATTCGTTTTCCTTGAATATCTTTCCATAAACATGGAAAGTGGTACTATAAAAGCCTTACTACTATATTAGTAAGGATACTGTACTACTATACTAGTATAGTATAGTATATACTATACTAGCCTTCGTGTTGTGTTGTTTACGTGTCTTGCCCATCGATCAGTCTTGCCTATCATGATGTACTATACAAAAACCCTTCTCATATAAAACGCACACTCGAAAGCTAACGATGTCTATTTCAACTTGTCAACTTCATAGTGAGCAGTGAGATGGTATCTGTATTTTAGGACCGCATTCTAGGCATGTGTCGTCGAGTTCCCCGTTCCTGTTAGTTTCTCAGCTCACTTCAGCTCACTTCTAGGGGATGTAGCTACGCGTATGCACGTGCTGTTTGGTGACTGGGAGGGATGATGTCTTTCTATTTTTACCTTTTCATCTTTGCAGTTTTCTTTCTCCTTTCATTCATTTCTTTTCCTTTGAGGGAGTAGCAGAATTCGTCTGTGACGAATTCAATATCTTCCGGTTTTTTTTTTTTCTATAATCAAACTCAAACTCAGATGTCTATTTCAATTCTTCGCGTTAGGAACTAGTTATAATGGCTGATGTGTAGTGCATGGTCTTCCGAACGCATCAGGGCGCTTCGTCGGTATTTATCGCGCGTTTTGTATCGTCGCAGCGGCGAGCGTTAGTATACATCATCATACTACGTCTCTTTCTTTTTGTTCTTCGTCAATTTTCTCATATAAAACTGAGTGCAAACCTTTCTATGACCTCAATGACCTCCTTGTTTCATGTACAAAAGGACCACTTGGGGTAATAACGCTATATCAATGCGTCCTGTCTTTCCGATAATAAGTTGATAATATGCAATCCGATTTTCTTCACCATGTTTAGTATAGGTATAGTATAAAATATGCGTTATATTACTTATTATTATTATTATCATCGCCAGTGCCTCATGTCAATGTTACAGCGCAATTAAGAATGGTGACACCGCAAATCTCGGCAAGACTGCAGAAACATGACTGGTATATACAGTACTGCGAAATGTGGAATAAACTAATAAGGCAAGCATCCCTCAAACAGTAACTAGAAGGCAAAATACCAAAGAAACAATACACAAATAGCCCGTGCGCATGAGCACACGTACAGACAGAAAATAGTATGCGTATTTGCGTTTTTTATTATTATTATTATTATAATTACTTTTAACTGCTGTCTCCGTCGTGTTCCGCAGGAGGTGCATCGAGGGTGGCCTGAAGCTCCGACTTTTTCAGACGTTTCTTGGACGGACCTGCGAATAAATCGAAGTAGACCTCTGCTTAGCAACAATGCGCCGTACACGTCTGACTCTCACAGTTCCACATGCACACTAAACACGCACGGCTGAACAGAAGCGTGGGTTCATTTCTTTGTTGCGACCGGTGCTATATACTGTATATGGCACTTCACGTAGAACATGTTCGCAGTCACAAATAACTTGCAACAAATCGAAACGTGCTGCTTCCAGCAACAACTACTGTTCTCGAGTTTAGGACTGCTCTTTTCTGCGTTATTTTTATAACTGATTTCCAAAACACCTTCGTCGTTTCGTATCTACACATTTCCATTTTCTTCACCGCTTTTTTGTTACCGTTGTTACAGTTTAAAAGAATCCAATTTTGAAGCGAACGTGTCCTCATGTTCGTCTGAATGCTCTCTGCTCGCTGCCGCTCGAAATGAGTAAAAATAAAATTACTGGGAGACCACGAAGTGTTATTCGTAAACAAAGCTGGCGTAACACCTCCTTTCCCAGGGCATGAGACAGTTCGCCGTGTGCTAAGTACCTTAGTATACACACATGCTTCGCACGAACTTGTGTCCCGAACTGAAAGCAGATACGCGCGGTTCCAGTCAAAGAGAGTATCACATGTGGCGTACGGTTGACAACACCTCGTACGTCAAGTCTAAAACGGACAAATTAGCCGTGAACGTGGAACAGCACCCAGCAACCGTGGGCCGGGGGATTGACCCCCCCGAAATCACATGGCGGGCATATCCCTTCGTCCTGTTCCTGGTGTACTCAGCTGCGAAGCACATTTTGTAAACAACGCTCTTTTTGGAAACATTTCCAAATGGTCCCAAAACTGGTCACGTCGGAAAAACGCACGTGATGCGTTGATCCTGGACCACCTTCACTGGACCTTGACATCACCACTTTTCCATCATTTATTGTTGTTGTTGTTGGACCACCTTGAAAACCTCCGGCTGTGCAGTTCACTGCTTGTCTGGGGGCGGGGGGGATATACGTTTATTTCGGAAAGGTCAGCTGGTCCGGGTTACACAGTGATCCTACACTTTCGTTATTCAGTACGCTCAGTTGAAAAAAAGAAGAAGCAGAAGAAGAAGAAAAAAAGGGCAATGTTTTGGTTTGCGGCACCATTCCGCAAGTCAGCTTCACCTCACTGTCGTAATGGATTTTGAGGCAATCTGCCAAAGCCGGACTAAACTAAGCTGAACTATCACTAGTTTTGGTTAGTTTATGATATACTAGATTGGTTTAGTGACATTTTTATGTGAATTTAGTGTTTATGACAGTTTTAGGTTAGTTTGATTTTAGGTTAGTTGCGGCTTTGGCAGCTTACCTCGCCCCCACGAAACCCATTTCGGCAGTCCCTCTAGTTTCGGTTAGTTTATGGTAGTTTCGGTTAGTTTAGTTGCGGCTTTGGCAGTTTGCCTCGCCACTACAAAAATCATTTCGACAGTGAGGTGAAGCTGACTTACGGAATGGTGACGTCAACCAAAAACAGTGCCAAAAAAACGTCCCATGCGTTTGCAAAGCGGTGCCAACGGTTGCTCTACCACGGGGAAACACTGACATACCGTATATTCATACAATCGGCACTCCCCAGGATATACCAACGGAAAGTGCGCAAGACCATAGGCCTTCTGCTGCCATGTAAGCGCGCCTCTTAACACGTGCGCAACATCGACGACAGCGCAATAGCAACAACGACGATACGGTACAACGGCAACAATCACGCAACATCACACACTGACAGTGCACGAAACCTAACAAACGGATTCCAAAGAACACTGTGCAATAAAATTCACAAGCGCATAGTCAGAGCTGCATTTCTCTTGCTGGAGGGCCTAACACCTTTGCAATGAGTCGAGTAGTGCTGAATATCAGGAATGAGTTATGTTGAAACCATGACCTACTAGGTTATAACGACCATGTCATAGGCACCCCTTCCCAGCGCCGCATTTGGAAGCTAGCGGTGGCGCTACTCAACGGCTCGGTTATTGCTTCCTCAATTTCCGCAATACTTTATACTTCAGCTTACCTTAGTATTTTTGTACAAGCGGTGGATGTCACACGGGAGATGCTTCTTTCTAAAGCGCTGCGCCAGAAAAACTCTAATCATCATCATCATCAGCTTCTTTCTAAAGTTGATTGTCATCATCATTCTACGCGTTTTCATAGGAGCTGTTGCTGTCGTCTGCTACGGTAGTCGTACGTCCGCTCCTGCGCGTTCAAATTTCAAATTTCCATTGTCCAATCACGATGCAGATCTCGCGGGCCGATGAGTAGCGCCCCTGGCGGATCATGCGGACGGGGTCCTCATAAGAGTCGTCGATTATGACGTGGTCGTTATAATCTAGTAGGTCGTGGTTGAAACTGGGCAAAACTGTTGTCGTGACTTCAGGGTGCACGAAAACCATATTGCGAACCATAAGAGCGTGGAACCATGAAAGCTGGTTGTAAGCTGTCAACTGGCTGGCTGTATTCTGGCGTTTCGACTGCATGGTTGTTGTACCCAAAATAAAGGAACTTTCCATTAGTCTTGCAAGAACGTCCATGTCTTCCTCGTCATTCCTCTGCTCTGTTGTGATACTTAATTCCTACTTAGTTTATACGTAATGCTAATTTCTACTAGAATCTGACCACCTTCATTATTTTAGGAAATGAGAACGGTCCCGCGCAATAGAGGAACGATCCACACTCAAAGAGGTGAATCGATCAGCATCTTTAAAAATCATAGACTGACAAGTTACCCGTCAAAAAGAACTCGTTACCAGTTAAGATACTGTCATTACTGTGTGAAAAATGTAACAAAGTTAATAACGAAGTTCTTCGGCCTGAAATTAACTCGCAGTTACTGAGTTACTTAAAAAAAAGAACGAGTTACTTCCAAGTTACTTCGTACACAAAATAGCATTACGCAGGTGCAGCACGCGTGAGCAGTTGAGTTAGACCTTGAGGTAACCTTTGGTTTAAAAGGTAACTTTGACCAGGGCGCAAAAGTACCGAGTTAAGTTACAAGTTACCAAAAAAAGGAACTTAGTTACAGTAACGAGTTATCTCGAACTCCGTTAAAAATGATATCTAAAAGTCTCGGCTCACGGGCCGTGTAACTTGCGGTAATTCAACGAACAGCAACATCTCGGGTACCAACAAGTTGCGAGAAGCACAGACGGTAGCGGGAGCGTTCTAATGACAGACGTTACTGATTGTATGCTCGGAGTTATTGCGCAAGAGTGAGCTGTAGAACGACACCCTCATCCTGGGGGACTGTGCAGTGGCGCCCGGGTCCGAGACCTTCTTGCCCCTCCCTGAAAAATTGCTTAGCAGCGCCCCTGCGCGACCAATGATAACAAAACGCTTCATTTCCAGCTTACGGTGCACCCGCGCAACTAACGAAATGATAAAAATTTTCACTGCAAGGAAGGTTGCACCCATTAACGCAGCCGAAAAGGAACAGCCCTATCTGCAAAACAAACTGCTACCGCGCAACAAGACAGGGTAGCATGACAGCAACAACACATTTGCCGGAACATGGACGCTCTGGTGGTGAGTGACACCTTTGACTAATGAAGAAGAAGTATTTTTCTTTTCTTTTTTTCATCTCCCCGAGCTTGTTTGGCGGCTCAACGACCGGAAAATGGCGAGGGGTTGTCTTGTCTCCGTCTTGCATGCAAGGCTCTCTCCTTCTTGGACGCGGTTTTGGGTGACGGACGACGTCTTCTTAATTTGAAAGAGGCCCCATTTTGCACCTTAGTTGTTCGTATAGTGTTCTTTATTAGCGCAACTAAGAATAACCTTGTCAAAGCATGCTCGGCTCGTTTTTGTTTTAGAGGAAGATGCGGCAGCATCTTTTCCTCGTTTTCGGGAACATCTCGCGCTGAGACTAACGCGACAAAAGTTTCAAACGCCGTGGACCTCGCTCCCTTTTACCTGCATCACGTCGCTTTTTTGTAAGTGTCATGGATCCGTCTCGTTGCAGGGAAACAGTTTCTTTTATGCCGTGCAAATACCACGCAGCAACCGTGGCAGCGAGCGGCGTCTGGACACGGCCAAAGGCAGGGAGGACATCAAGTAGGAGAGGCTACCATACGTCCTGGTCCGACTTCAGGAGGAACTCTGCCAATATCAGACTGCCGGAAAACCTAGAGAACGCCTCAGACAACACAACCTGCGGTTGGGTTCCGAACACACTGCAGTATGCGACAGTACGCTACGACTTAGTATCAGATTCCGACCCGCTCATGGAAACAGTAGCTACACGGACTTCATATTAAAAAAAAAAAATACCAAGGTGTCATTCAAAGTCTGGATTATCATTTCCGGTTTACAATGGGAGATTTTTTTTTAAATTCCACGTTAGCACCGCGAAGCAACTGTACCTATGAGCGCGCTTATGCACGATCCCTTAATGCATGTTGCCGTGGAACAATA
Organism: Ornithodoros turicata; assembly: GCF_037126465.1. Classification (NCBI taxonomy): domain Eukaryota; kingdom Metazoa; phylum Arthropoda; class Arachnida; order Ixodida; family Argasidae; genus Ornithodoros; species Ornithodoros turicata. Next base: position 15,318,855 of record NC_088210.1, on the reverse strand, counting down.
CAAACAGCAACAGCTAACGCAGCAGTCATGACATCACGTATCTCTCTGTTACACAAGCAACGAACGCATTTACTCCCGCAGCAACACATATGAAACAAATATAAAGAGGAACAAACCAAAAAACACTGTTGCTTCTCTGCACGGTCGTCAATACATTATATAGGCGATTCCAGAAGCAAAGGAGGGGGGGGGGGTGAGGAAGATCCGCCTGATTCCTGCGAGTGATAACCTTTTCCAACAGAATCCACGTCTCATCCTATGTATAGGTTTGATCTTGGTGTTCCTCTGCCTTTTAATTAATATCGTTCTTCCAAGGAGATCCTCGTTTGCTTTTATTAATTACGTTTCCAGTGCGTCTGTACTTGGAGGGAGGAGACTACACAAATTGCTTTCTCTTTGTGGCGCCCGGAATACAAAAGGATATCATTAATAACTCCGTCTCTGGTTTCGTCTCGACGAGGTGAATGTGCACGGAGGTATGTTGCCTTTAAAAGGCGAAATGTTGGGGCAGCGTTACGCCCGCCGCAAGGCCGTCCAGTGTCCACATGGACCACGTACGAACGTTCACGGTGGTATCCCTAAGCCTACATGTGTGTACTTCTCACGACCTACTAGATTGTAGTGACAATGTCGTAATCGGCAAACCCTATGAGGAGCCCGTCCGCACGATCCGCTAGGGGCGCTACTCATCGGCCCGCGAGATCTACATCATGATTGGACAATGGAAATTTGAATTTTGAACGCGCAGAAGCGGACGTACCTCCCGTAGCAGACGACAGCAACAGCGCCTATGAAAACGCGCAGAATGATGATGATAATCAAGCAACTCTCGTGGGACATCCACCACTTGTACAAAAATAATAAGGTAAGCCGAAGTACAAAGTACCGTAGAAATTGAAGAAGCAATAATCGGGCCGATGCGTAGCGCCACCGCTAGCCTCTAAATGCGGTGTTGGAAAGGGGTCCATATGACATGGTCGCTATATTCTCTAGTAGGTCGTGGTACTACTATAGACGTATGAGAAGTTGCTACGAAAAAGCTGTGCCACGCTTGGTTCACATACCGCCCACACTGGTATACTCTGAAACATCTGCTACAGGAAATGGTTACACTGTATCTCCCTCCACCCTGGCAATTATGTGCTGCGACTTTCCCCTAACGTGGTTTCAACAACTGTGTGCATCACTCATGTGTAATTCGTTATTGATGTGTCTTCGAGATGTTATATCTATTTAACTTTGACGTAGAACATTAACCTGAACTCATTCAAATGCTGGACGTCGGCCGGCACGCTCTTCGGCAGCAGAAAATCGTAGCAGACGACAGTAACTGTCGTCTGCTATATTTGTCGCCGTACTTTTTTAGTGTGCATATGAAAATGCACACATGATCAGTTATTTCTATAGAATGGAATTCTTCAAAACGCGTGCCATAAAAATTGCGATTTTATTACTCTTAACCATACCATAATATTTTATCACATTTTACACACCGAGGTCATCCAATGAATATCGTCACTATTCTTGGCCATGTATAGCGAGCGCCGCACTGCGATAAGTTCGATAATTAAGTTCGGCACAAGCTCTCGGGATTCTAGCGATGCATGTAGGTCTATAGCATCCGAACGCCCCTAACAGGAAGTAGCACTGCGAAAGCTACAATGACGTATTTCCGTTTACAGCTGTGGTACAAGTAATAAAAAACTGAGTATAAATTTTCACGTGAGACGAGTCCGCCCACAAACCTGCAGTGTATTTCAAGCCATCTCCACAGGTCTGTTCGAGAGCAACTGGTCACGTGTGTCGATATTCAGCGAAAAATCACGAGAATTTACTACATCCACTTTTACTGAGTTACAAAAAGTTTGTTGTTGTTGTTGTTCTTGCAGACGTGTTCTGCCTTCTATGCCATCATCTCTTTTTAATCCGCCGAAGGACCTCGGGAGTATTTTTGATCACGACAAAAATACGGCGATATATAGAACTTTTGTGGAATAGCCCGTTCGTTTATGTGCCTCAAAGGCGACGTACTAAAATAGCTGTGAGGACGACAAGAGCTAGGAGGCAGAGACACGGCATTTCCGCACTCTGAGTGATGCATCGTTAACGAGCAACCTATATTCTTCATCCGAAACGTCGCCACGATGTCGTGAAGCACATCCGTGAAAAGCTGTCGCGCTCGCGAGCAAGTAACGCAACAAATGGGCATTCCAGTTTTGTCAGTTCAATTAGTAGGCTAAATGAATGATTTTTGCCCAAAATGAATGGATCCCTCGAGCGTTGTCTTCACGTGTCTTTTTTTTTTTTTTCGTGTTAGCGCCACGAAGCAACTGTGGTTATGAGCGGCGTACAGATGTGGGCAGATGGAGAGAGGACAGCAGGAAGGAGCGGGGCTTCTGCACAAATTTCTGTACAGAATACTTTCGCATTGGACATATTTAGCCCAATTTTAGACTAGTTATCATTCTACATATTTAGACCAATTTTAGATCAGTTACCATTTGCCATATTTGGGTCAATTTAGACTAGTTATCATTCGACATATTTAGCCCAATTTCAGACCAGTGTTCGTTCCACATATTTAGTCCAATTGCAGACTAGTTATCATTCAATATATTTCGTTTCATCGTCCAATTTTAGACCAAGCAATCGTTTTTGTCGAGGCTCGGTGCATGATAGCCGTATACGTTTTTACACCATCAAGTGCCAAGCCGAAACTGCTACTATCCGTTGACAGCTTCCGCCCATGTTAACCAGCAAACCCGACTAACCTTTTGATCTCTCTTATGAATAGCCGTTGCAAACTTCGCGAGATACTGGCCCTATATATACTGGGTAAATGTCGTACGTACGAGTGAAAGGTTACTCATGTTTTGCACGTCACATGATTACCGTAGTTTCCGTTGTATAACGCGCGCGTTATACGTTAAAAAAGTACTCTGAAGAGGTACCGGCCTTATCTAAAACGGTTCGCGCTATATACGGAAATATTTTCCTGCAGAGTTCCTTTTCAGGTCGGTGTCGTAAAAATTCTAGCGTCTTCCAGAGTGTGCTGCGGCTTTGTCCCAACTCTCTTAGGGTCAAGTGACAAAACCGGCGAAAGGGCACTGGATTTCGTAAAAGGTTAAAAAGTGTCAGAGATCTGGTAGATCTGGACACACCCACAAAGAAGAATATACAATGTTGCTCGGTTTTGAGAACGCACTGGCCGCATTTGTTCTTGAATCGGGCTTTTCGTGTCCCTGAGCTTCGCATCTGGCTGGCGTGATTTAGAAGGGACGCGAAACCGAAAGTGGAGCGGAGAGTGAAGTATACTATCCCAAGCAGCACAACATATTGGCCCAATATTGGTCCAATATTGGCAATACCGGGCCAATACTGTTCCAATATTGAGCCTCTATTGCCAATATTGAACCAATATTGGGCCAATATGTGGTGCTGCTTGGGATATGACACCGACTCTGCTGCATCGGAGTTTCACGGCTTTGACTAAATATGTTTCAAATAAAGCATATGCATATATGATATACCGCCTTGATTTATTGCGTATGTATACTGGTGGCAGAACATATACATCGATTTTTTTTTACAAATGCGGCCCGTTTTTAAAGGTGCGCGTTATACACGAGTGCGCGTTATACACCGGAAAATATACGTATTTGCTGGCAGTAACCTGCTTCCCCAGGCAGCACAACATCTTGGTCCAATATTGGCCCAATATCGGCAATACCGGCATAACATTGGCCCAGTATCGGCAATACCGGCCCAATATACTGGCCCTCTTAACATACTATTAACGTATATCACATGATCCATTTTTCATTGTAGCTTATGATGTTGTTGTTTCTTCATGCATAAACTTCGTTGTATATCATATTATTATCTCACATTACCGTATGCGTTGTATTTTCACTATTTTTCTGTGCTAAATGTGATTTACATATACTCGTGATGCTGTTTATTATTGTAACCCACTCCCCCATGTAATGTCCCCAAGGGACCTTTGAGGTATTCTGAAATAAATAAATAAATATTGGGTCAAGATGTCGTGCTGCTCGGGTCAGTAATCCCATCATCACGCGCAACTCGTTGCTTCATCATCAACATTTACCGCCACGTGCGGCCAGCAACACAGATATCGCCCTTTCCACAGAGGGAAGACACCACATCGTGCCCTTATCCGCGGAGCTTGGAAAAATATTTGTACGCACAAATTCCAGATGCCCGGAGGACTCGTAACCGCATACCTCGTCCACATGTACACCTTTCTGGTCAGTAAACAATCCTCGAGAGACCTATCTGAGCCTCCCACCCGCACAAACGACACCACCTCGCGACACTAGTCGCGCCCCCATGTGGCGACGTGTGTCGATGATGCGTGACCACTTCCGTCCTTCCCATACAAGTTGGATTAAGAGCTCGGAGAGGAGTCAAAGTTCGCGCCAGATTGCAATCACTCACCTTCAACCGCTTCTCATCAGTACTGCAATGAAGAGGATGCGTAAATAAAGTTGTCCGAACTTCTTGTAATCAAGTCGCTGGGAATGTTTTTATTTTGTTTGTTTGTTTGTCTTGCTTTTCGGGGGAGTTGTCATCGACGAATTTATTTGATTAATCGGTGGCACGACGAATGTGCGTATCTCCCACTCGTAAAACGGTCGTAGCGGGAAAACGGCATCGGGAAATCGCTGTGGTTATATCACACAAAACCCTCCTCGTCTCCCTTTCATCTTTCCTTTTCCTTTTTTTTCTTTTCTGCCAGTAAAATCCTCCCCCCACCCACCTCCGCTTCTCTTTCTTCTTCTTCTTCTCTGTCTGCTTCTTCTGTATGTTGACTGTCGGTTTCGGTGATGCGAAACAAGTCAAAATAATCTAAAGCTAATAAACGCAGTTTTGACATATACTCAGAGATGGGTACGTTGTCCCAGAAAGCGTCCCGTTTTTTTCAGCGTTTCCTGTTCCGCTTTTAGTAATATTTTTGTCCCGCTAATCCCAGCTCTACACATCACCACTCACTTTACAGATCACGATCGAGGCAGTACACTCTGAAGTAGTTGTGCATATATCAGTGTCATATATAAAAGTGTCAACATCCACACACAACAGCTATGCCGCTGAAATTCGTGTTACACAATCGTAACAGTCCTATATTCTTATTTTTATTTTTTACCACCGTTACGTGTTAATGTAAGAACAACAAAATACGCGCACGATTTTCATCCTGTGGTCGTCAACTTCAAGAATATCACATGCATACAGAAAAAAGAACGAGTACTCTTAAGCCTTTTTTTCTAACTGAATCTGTTGGGGTATAGATCAACAATATACGACGATACATGTGGACGATACATAGTGGAAATATAACTGTTAAGTTCGAAGGTTTTCAAGCAGTTTGCGAGATCCAACTGACACGGGATGCTCGAGAAATATTATAATTTTGTTCTAAGATAACCAAATAAATATCTCCACATAACGCGAACATCATGCTCAGTTGTTGAATTTGAGCAGATAATCGAGCTGTTCGACGATAAAATAGCTCCCTCCCGTGGGAAACACGCGACAGGAGCTTTTTTTTTAAAAGATTCGGTGTTAACGCCGCGAAGCAACTGTAGCTATGAGCGCCGTACCGATGTGGACAGGTGGAGAGAGGACGCAGCAGGAAGGAGCGGGGTGACAGGGGTGTTAGTATGAGTTACCTCCAGCGGTGTTCGTTTAAAGTGCCCATATACTCCGTCTTCCACGACATATTTTAAAGTAATGTGTTGTTCGTGCCAGAAGTTCATAATTTACACAATGAACTAGATTATAAAAATATTTGTATGAACAACGAAATCGTTACCTGCAGAAAACAGAGCACAAAAGCAAGGGAGCACAACTAATGCTGATGTTAAATTAGTCGCTGTTGCTGCAGTAGACGTTGTACTCATCATTAAAGTGGTGCATAGCTACATACCACCATTACAAAATTAAAAGTCTACATAATTGATTGGGCGCGATGAGTGTCACAGGCGCAGTTAAAACCTTGTATGAGTACGTCGTGTTTTAAGTAAATGCTAAAAACTGTGCAAGACCATTGGCTATAAGAAAAATGAAAATAAAAAAATAATAAACGCGGCACAAAAGACTCAGCCTTTGGTAAGAAACAATACTATACGGACAGAAATTCACAACAGAACCGTTAAGTCACGGCAAAAAGATAACTGTTCATTGAGTGCATGTTACAGGCAGAATGTAATCAAATTACAACTGTAGTTACCCATTTTTTGAAAATGTTTAGATACAGTAATTAAGTAATCATGGATGCACGCGAACAGGAGAACAAGGACACACGACCATAGAGAGGCAGCGTTCAACCACCTAGTTGAATTACCTATATAGTTGAATGCTGTCTCCGTGTGGTTGCCTATCCTTGTTCTCCTGTTCATCCACAATGCATACCTATTGTCTTGTCGTTAATTAATTACCCAAAAAGCGATTAATTATTTCGCAGCTCCGGTCGAGCTCGTGCTATAGCGACAGCCAGCGCTTAGCCGATGTGCCCCGTCAAATTCCGAACCACAAATTTCATTTCATTTCATTTATTTACTTTAAAGACCCTTTTTAAGGGTTTTACATAAAGGAGGGAGGTTTCGTACCCATAAAACGACAAATTCCAAAACAATGTACACATAAATACACAAAATTCGTTCACTCAAAGCAGAGAAATTCATTCGTTCTGAAAATAGTCATAGCACTTGGAAATAAATGACGATATATTTTGTTCTGACGCTATATGTGGGCAGGGGGGGGGGGAGGTCATTCCAGTTTGACACCATCAGCTGGCACAACCAATTAGATGGCACAACCAGCTCAGCTCGTAGGAAAATATGACTTAGTCTCACTGGACAGAGCAGTATATGAAAAAAAGGCTGCGCAAATTCCTGGATTCCATTGCACAAGCAAGATCCGTCCCGCCCACACGTGGGGGCGCGGATGGTACCTCCCCTTCAGAAGAGGGCTTCTTCGAACGCCGTGTACTCGGTCCAGCGGGCCATCATCCATCTAAGCAGGGTTACAAGTGCGCAGCACGCCCCGGATGTCCGTTTAGAAAAAAGCACCAGTCTGTCATACTTCTGCGACACGTACCGTGTATTCACGCGAGCGACATCCTCACGGAATATTCTCTATAGTGGAAGAAAAAGCGAAAACACTGCTCACAGAGCCGAAGTTCTGTCCCGTGTTATGTTGAGCATTCGCACGGTGCGGAATATCGGGAGTGGCGTACCGCGCATTTCGCAGACGACACGCAGCAGACGACACCGTCAGCGTGTTTTCCTGTCGTCTGCAACGGAATATCTTGTGGCTCTGTAGCAGGATATTGCCCACGGTTAGCAGTGTACGTGAAATACACGGTTACACTATACACGGTGAATACACGGTTCTGCGCCGACAACATACCGATCAGATATTAATATAGTGTTAAATCTGGTTGAGTGATACCAAATCGTATAACCTAAATTTCACGGACTGGAGCGTGATCCGCGGTTGCGCGGATTCCAAGACCAATATTTAGCCAGGTGTGTGTGTGTGGGGGGGGGGGGGGTAGACTAGAGTGAAATGTTAACTACTGGGTTAAGCTTTTCGGTAAACTACCCAAGGCTAACTACAGCCTATTACAGCATACACGGGCATCTTCCTCTTGTGGCCACCTGCGCCGATATCGCCAGCTGGCAACGCCACCTATAGATACAGGAGGCCTGCTTTCACTGGCTTCTATAGTGGCTGCTCATGACGGCTCATCTCTATAGCAACGTCCGCAGAAAGCACAGTCGTGATTGGCGGACTCCAACTTTTGTGTCTGGTTTTCGGCAATTATATTTTTGACATTCGACGAAAAAAAAAAGTTATATATATATATATTGTTGTTAACGAACCTGCAAACGGTGGTCTTCAGCGAAAACATTTTCGATTATGTCTGACAGTGAGAAACCAGAAGACAAGAAACAACAACAACAACAACATAGATGAATGGATGATGATGATGTGGGATGTTTTCCTGCGTTGAGTGCAGGACCCTACCCCATTCCAAAGAGGTTCATATGAGAGGATGACGAGGGAAGGAAATCCCTACAGTTCGTGGAGGAGGCCGGTTGCCCTCAGAAAGGACAGAAAAGCGCCAAGTGCACGGCACTGATGTCCAGGGTTACTCCATGGGCCGAGAACTTTGCAGATGTTGAATGGCCTCTGATCGAGCATTTCAAAAGTACAGTAATCGAAATTCGTGTTCACAATATAACAGGTAAGAGATAAGCACATCTATATAGGATTTGCTCTACAATCACGTTTATGTACAAACGTACGAACAAAGCCCCAAAACAGGCGGTCTGTTCGTTTGCGTGTGAACGTTACAGTGCACGGAGGGAAATATTTGTTTTAATTCCGTGATAGCACCGCGAAGCAACCGTGGCCATGAGTGGTCTACAGACGTGGACAGATGGAGAGAGAGGACAGTCAGGAAGGAGTGGGGGACAGGAGGGTTTGTATGCGTCTTGGGCCGACTTCAGGGGGAACTGTACCGACATTCGTCTGGAAAGTCTGCCAGAAAAACCAGGGAAAACCTTAGACGGCACAACTGGTGCGGGGATTCAAACCCGCGTCACGTCCCAGTCACGACGTGGAAAACGTTCATCCTATCCACTACAGTGAACCCTCGTTAATATGACCCCCGATAATAAGACATACGCGCTTTACGACCATACTCCTGGGGAATAATGCAGTGAAACCACTGCAAGTCCCCCCCCCCCCCGTTAATATGACAATTCCGCATTATGACCAAAATTTTCGGGAACGACCATGGTCATAATAACGAGGGTATATGCCACGCGAGCTGATGCATGGGAGCGAAATGTAAGTGAGAATGTATAGCATAAGAGTGAATGTGTGTCCGTGTCTTTCTGAACGAGGCCTCGGTATATGTTTATGAGAGTCCGACGTTCGCGTGGTGCAATATGACAGCACCACGACCTACTAGATTATAACGACCATGTCATAATCCGGCAACCACTATGAGGAGCCCGTCCGCACGATCCGCTAGGGGCGCTACTCATCGGCCCGCGAGATCTCCATCGTGATTGGACAATGGAAATTTGAATTTTGAACGCGCAGAAGCGGACGTACGACTACCGTAGCAGACGACAGCAACAGCTCCTATGAAAACGCGTGGAATGATGATGATAATCAACTTTAGAAGGACACATCTTCCGTGGGACATGCACCGCTTGTACAAAAATACTAAGGTAAGCTGAAGTACAAAGTATTGCAGAAATTGAGGAAGCAATCACCGGGCCGATGAGTAGCGCCACCGCTAGCTTCCAGATGCGGCGCTGGGAAGGGGTGTCTATGACATGGTCGTTATGATTTAGTAGGTCGTGGGCAGCACACCCGATCGGCAATCAGACGTGTGCTGGTTCAATTTCCCTCCACCAGTGCTCGACGACCTTTCGTCAGCCAGCGTCCTTGAGATCATTGCTTGGGCGTTCTCCACATAATCGTCGATTCAACCTCCGTAATACTAACCTACGTACACTAAGACTTCCTGTTGTTTTGGGTGCTCAATAGTTTCGCACGACGACGGTAATTTCAATTTAATGTAGTCAAATTTAATATTTTCCCGTAAATTACAGGACTCTACACCCTTGCCGATCCTATACTATATATATGCCGATTCAAACTGGATCGCTTACCTCTGCAAGACAACGAGGCACGATGAGAGATCGACATATAACAAAAATATTGCGGACGGTAGTGGTGAGCAAAATAGATTGAAGCAGAATTCCTGCGGAGGGAGTGGTTAGCTCAAAACCTTGATAGGGGGAGGAGCCAGCCTTGGACTGCTTATTTTTCATTTACCGCGAAGATCTCGGAGAAGGATCTTCGGCACCTTATGCATCCAACGCAGAAGACAGCTTCTGTACACGGAGGGAAAAAAAATGCGAGGAAAAAAAAAAGAAAGAAGAGCGATGTAAAGAAAGAGAAAAATGACGTTGTGTTGCCCGGGTATGATGACGCTATATGGCAGAAAAAGGAAAGACGTTTTTGAAAGACGATCCGCGCACCTGTGGATCTCTTCTAATTTTTCTTCTTCTTCTTCTTCTTCTTTTTTTTTTTTGTAGTTATCGGTTCAATGGAATAAGTGAGAGTGACCTTTCCAGTTAAGAGGAAGAGAGAACAGGGAGTGCCTTTGCAAAATCGAGCGAGACATCGGCGAATTGTAAAAGGGGCGCTGTAACGATACCTCGCTGTAAGCATGGAAGGCGGATTCGGCGTTCCAGAAGGGAAAAAGAATATCGGGTGGAGGAAGGGAGGGGGGGGGGGGGGGTTCGTGTGGGTTACGTATACGACGTTATTTATTCGCTCGGGAAGATTACTTCGGTCAGCGATGTCCGTAGGAGAGAGAAGGAAGCGACAAACCGGAGGGCGACGGAAAATGTGAAACGAGATGGCGGTTCAAGAGGTTTCTACGCGTTTCTACGGTAAGACCCTCGTTATAACGAAGTCGACGAGATCAGAACAAAAAAAAAAGTTCGGTGTAAGCGGAAATTCGATAAAAGGTGGGGGAGTGTTACAGGAACGGTGAGGGCAGGCTCGGAAGAGCGCGGTAATGCTGTAGGAGCCCTCAAAACAAGCATTGGTGGCGTACATATTTGCATTCTTTTAATTTAGGTGTAATGATAATGAAAGAGAGAAAGACGCAAGGCTGGGTCTATACGCACATCACACAAAGCGGAGTCGAACACGCCCAGTTGAAACACATGCATTTCGGCAGGAAACTTCAGCGCGAAACTTCGAATAATGCGATAAATAAATAGCGAATTCGCAATAACGAAGGTTTATGGTATTCCTAACAGTGTCCGGGTTGTTGCCTCGTTGAGATATGTAGGAATTATGTGCTTCATGTAATGTTAAACGAGCTGACGCACATGGTGTGCGGGCGCCATTCAGGACTTTCCCTAAGTACTTATCATATTTTCCGGTGCCTAACGCGCAACCCCGAATATTACCGAAATTGGGGGTAAAATGTCCGATGTGTAACGCGCACTGTGGACACGAAAATATTGGCGCGTTCAACTCTGTTCCGACAGTGTCGGTGTCTCGCAAAAGGAGTAACTGCGTTATAACGAACTCGACGAGACTGAGGGAAAAGTTCGATATAAGTGGAAGTCCCACGAAAAACAGTGACAGTCAACTCGGAAGCGCACGGTATCACCGCGGGAGCTTTTAACAAATATTCAAGCAAGGACACAAGTCTTGGTGATGAGCGCCCTGCTGGCAGCCTTCAAATTTAGGGACATAAAAAGAATGAAAGCAAGCTGCGTTTGCCAGCTTCTATCAGTTCACTCTTCGCAATAAGCGGAGTCGGCTCGCAGTACAATCAGAACAATCAGGTACGAAACGCGTGTATTTCGGCCGGGATTGCGTAAAACTTCGAATAAAGCGATAATTCGAAATAAACAATTTCGTTTATAACGAAAGGGCGTTCCGTATTTGGAGTTAGACTGCACTGCATGTATCATCTGTCGTTCTATTGCGCCCATCTCCATGAATAGAAAGTTCTCAAAAGTGTTACTAGAGACTAAATAAATGCCAGTCAACGTGATATTATAAATCAACTTCACTCAAAGACTCAGTCCACAAAATATCAATGAAGTCACTGAACATTACGCGGTTTTCACGGATTTTCGAAAGAACCCCCAAAACTTTAGTTTCGGATTTCCCAACAGTAGGTGACGTCACCATATGTTCTGGCGTCCGTCTCCAACTAATAGCTCGCGTCTCCGTTCTCCGCTACACGTTCGAAGACTTCCAGCAGCCGTAGCGGTGAGACGGAAATCGACCCTCGAGAGCAGTGTCACGAGACGTGTTGGTACATTGCGTACACTATGACTCACACTTCTCAGGACTACAAATAAATTTTACTATACTTTCGCGTCATATGGAGAGACTAAAGAGAACATTTTGAGAGAATACAGTGTGACACATATGGTTGCAATGGATTGGATTCGGTAGGATTCTGAAGGTACCGTACCGCATGGTATCGTATCGTATCGTATCGTATCGTATCGTACCGTACCGTACCGTAAAGCAGGAGACAAACAGGTTGTGTTGGCGGCGTAGTTTAACAGCTTGCTGCTCGTAAGCCCAGCACAAGTTATGCATGTGACAGGGAACGCTAAATATTTTTAATTTGCGAGTACAATTGCGGTAAAACGGCTCGGGGCGACGTCTGGTGGGAAATAATAATTCCCAATTTGTCGAGCAACAGTGAACTATGTTCCCGACTGGCTCGCTTCTTCTAACGGCTACGTAGCCGACACGGAGCCGACACGGAGCCGAGTTCTTCTGTTTTAGACACAGTGTTATGCGCATGCAATGTAGTTTTACCGTCGCACTTGACGACCAATGCGCAGTTGGTGGCCACTTCGACACAGTGTTGCTCGTATTTTTCAATTTTAATTTTCTTAAGAAAAAAAAAAACGATGAGCGCATTTGGGATAAAAACTGCGACGTAAGAGTAGTGAGTGTCTTAAATTTGGTTAAATTGGCTATTGGATAAATTGGATAAATTTTCCAAGATTGCAGTATATTTAACGGGACGTTAAAGTACATACATTTAATGCACTCATCGTTCGAGCTTCGCAACCTATACCCTTCACCACCGTGTAGCGAGGAACTGTAACGCCCCCTGCTGACAGGGTCAGGCGATTTTCGTCCGACGCCAAGCAGACGAAAAAAACCAGATCATGTACAAAAGTGTGATTACCTCCTCTTTCCACAAGCGCCGTTTCTTCCATCGTTTTTGTTCTTTCCCTTATATTACTAACTACAGCGTCATCTCTCTCAGCGTAATATCCCCCCCCCCCCACGGCCACTTTTCCCCGAGTCGTCCGGAGGCTCCTCAATTATCCTCCTTATCCTGCCCGAGATAAGCCCACGGATATTAACGGGGAGAACAAAGAACCCTTCTCTCTCTGTATTGGCGGGCTCTCACAGCGTATAGTCTCAACCCCTCCCTTCCCCGACGATTTTCACGTTTTAAGATACGTTTTTTTTTTTTTTTTTTTACTCAACGCTTGTCCCAACCGGCTCAGCAAAGCTGCCACTGTACTTCTTAAAAAAAATCGAGCTAGAATTTTTTTTTTTTAGGTGAACATATTCCACTCTTTTCCCTTCGTCATTTCCCTTCACCTTTTTTTTCCCTTCGTCGGTTTCCTTGTCGCCAAATTCTGACGACACTCTTGTACATATTGCGTTTATTTCTTCGCCACACGGCCGAATATCCGACTAGTTGAACGTCGCGATGAATAGTAACAAAAATGAAAGAGAGAGAGAGAGAGAGATCTCAAAAAGGAGCGAGAGGGAAACAGAAAGAAAGAGAGAGAGAGAGAGAATAAAAAGGAATGAAAGAATCGAAACATCAACGCGCACACCTATCAGAAAACACAGCTTGGCACCAGAGTCCCAGAGAAGAGAGAGGTTCTTTATGCAAAACACTTCTGTCGTGAAAAATAGTAAGATAGAAGCAGCGGAGCGAAAGAGAAGAAAAAGATTCAGAGAAAAAGTTGGGGGGGGGGGGAAAGGCAACTGAGGTAATGCGAGGGAGGAGGACAAAAAAAAATATTCAAAATGGCAAAAAAAAAAAAAAGAAATGAAGCGACAAAGTGAAGTCGTGCATGGAAGAAGTGTCCGCTTCTGTACCCGCGAGAGATTACAGGGAAAAAAGGAAGACAGAGAGGAGGGGAAAAAATCTCGCGAGTGAAAGACGAGAACGTTAGTTCTTTTTTTTTTTTTTGTTAAGGCTGCAGGAACCATGGAGAATTCTCAAAGAAGCGGAATAAGCAGGAAAATTGAAGTTTTTTCTTCTTCTTCCATTGTTATTCTTCATTTTATTTGATGCCATTTTCGTTTTCCCCTTTTACAGTTTATTTTTCGTTCCAATGTCGATGCTCCCTAGAGAGACACGTTTCACAAAAAATAAACAAATAAATAAATAACATAAACCGAACTCCGAGCATGTTTTCGTCCGCATTCCAAGCGAGCACGTAGGTGGGTTTGTAAATTATTCGGGGTTACAGTCGTTACCCAATCTATGAGAGAGGGTGGGAAAAAACGAGAAAATGTTAGTGCTTGTAATATCCGTTAGTCCATTTCGGAAGCTCATAGCCAGGGAGTTTCAAGATTTAGCTTACTGAGTCGCCTGGCCAAATGTGCAGCGTCTTTATAATAATGAAATTTGTGACACTGACGTTTTTTGACTGTACAGTGTTTAACTCATTCATTTTTCCACTGTTTCGTACAAACCACTGCACCGTAATAGAAGGCCATCGCGCCGTTTATGGTCGGCCGACAAGTCGCTAAAACTGTATAGCTGCAGGGAACCTTTCCGAGTGCTTTACCTTGATATATCCCTAAAAGGGGAGGATGCTCCCCTTATCCTGGCATCCCAGCATCCCTGGCATCCCTTATCCCAGCATCCTCCCCTAAAAGGGGAGGATGCTCCCCTTTTAGGGATATATAAAGGTAAAACACTCGGAAAGGTTCCCTGCAGCTATACAGTAAAGGAGAGGAGGCTCCCCTTTTAGGGAGTTGATGGAACCAAAGTTAACGCGAAGCGTAGAGACTACTTGCAGCGCGGGGGAGTAAATTTCAGGGACACTGGACTAACTGCACTCTAACGAACTATATACGCTGTAATTGTATCCCCAATTTACCTGTTTTTCTTTTGTTTTTTTTTTGTTTTTTTTGTTTTTCTTTAGAGGATGCCAACGCCGAAAAGGAGGCACGAGGGAGCAAATCGACAGACGCTATCGGTCGTGGCTGATTGATCGCCCAACTGATTGCGTATCCGAGTGATTAATCAAATACACAATACCGAGCTCAGTGTTTCGCGTAGTCGCTTCCGCCGTCCGAAAGTCCGAAAAAGATTGCGGCCCAAAAAATATCGTTTACGGAAGAGTCCTCTGGGGGAACCAACTCGATGGTCCGAGAACAAATATTAACGAAATTTGTAATTTTTATATGATTTTATAAATATTATTTATAAAATTTATGATTTTTATATGATTTTATTGAACTAAAACTACTCGTAAACGCATCGTTCCCTTCGTGAGCAAATCAGTATAACTCGCACGTAACGTTCGTGCAGAAACCAAAAAGTGCTCCAAGAGAATGTAAGCTGCCCTGTAACGTTACAGAGGATGTTTCTAACGGTGTGGGACTTAACAATCAATCAATTTTTTTAATCATTTTATTTTCATTCATTCATTCATTCATTCATAGAATACATACAATTAACAAGGAACTGAAGGAACCAGAGGGAAGTCGAAGAACACTTAGTAACTGCGTGATACGCTCGCTAAAATACACCTACCGACAATGGAATTTACGAGTGACAAGTTTCACGAAGTCAATCTACCCCAGTGGGTGCAATTTACTGTAGCACTCTCACTACTTTGGCACACATGTAGCACACTTTGGCAAAATTTACACTCGTAAATTAAATTACTAGTAAACATCGATCCCACAACGCTGTCCCAAACGAAATCTCTGCCCCAACAGCACAGCCACTACCCTGTCTAGAAGACATTCGATTACAGTTTTTTTTAAAAAGAAAAGGTATGGGTATAGAATTCACTTTCCGCAACATTCAATATGGTCATATAAAAAAAAATATATTAAAAAAGAAAGAGAGGTGGGTAGGTGAAATAACTTCTTTGCGTCAGGATATCGCGGCCGCTTCGAATACCATCTCACCCGGCCCAGCGTCAAAAACCAACACTTCCGTCCCTGCCGTATCGCTCTTCAAAATCAGCCATGCCCAGCGCAACCTGACAGGCATTCGTATTGGCAGCGAATATCATTCAAAATCCTACGACGCTCCGGGTACATACGCTGTGGTACGTGTAGGCATGAACGGCGTCAGTTCGCTTCCCCTCACCCCCTTTCTCTCTCTCTCTCTCTCTCTCCTTTCCATCTTTCTTTCTTTCTTACCGAGAAAGATAGCTTTTGGTCGTGCATAAAGTACTACAAAAGTCAGCTCCTTGGGGGCGCTACGTTTCATCACTGGAAATCGTATCGTAAACGACGAGATGCGAGCGACTCTCCGCCGTTTCAATATTATTTTTATTTATTTATTATTTTTATTTTTATCTTTAGCC
This sequence comes from Ornithodoros turicata, assembly GCF_037126465.1. NCBI lineage: Eukaryota > Metazoa > Arthropoda > Arachnida > Ixodida > Argasidae > Ornithodoros > Ornithodoros turicata. Next base: position 15,302,662 of record NC_088210.1, on the reverse strand, counting down.
GAGCCGCACAGCAGAGTGGCCAATACAACCACCTCTCGTCCCAACGGAAGGACGCCCATTCGGTGGCAGCTAACGCCTTGCATCATTGGCGCGCCCAGATACAGTTCGGGCCATTAGTTGACATTTCTGTTGCTCTGGTTACGGTATAGTTACGGTATATAGTCACACATCGTTCCACAAGAATTTTGTCACAATATTGTTACGCGGGTCAACTGCGTTTGGATACACAGAGTGGCCCGACCATAACGCCACGACTGTATGTCTCCGCGCAGGGGAAAGGGGTAAAGTTTGGAGAAACCACGTGACCAATTGTCTGTCCACTCACGAGGCAGTAACAAGAGGAGAGGGACCAATGACGTCGCTCCATGGGCAATAGGGGAGAGAGGGAAACTGGGGAGCTGCGCAGGTATCTGACCTAGTTGCGTAGCGTATTGAATTATGTGTTTAGCGGTCGTGCACGGCAGTTTCAGTAATTTCGAACCTGCAATCACCGTACCCGACACACATCCTCTGAATACGTGCGTTACGAAACTGGCACTCAAATGACAATACGTACGTGCATTTCGCTATGCACGAATCCGATGTGCAGTGATATCAGATACTACGTTATCTGGCAATCGCAAACGCGTGCAGCCTTAGAATGACGTACGGGCACCAACAGGGCACTGAATGGCATTCACATCCCACGCATGCACTGTACGAAACATTAAAAAAAAAAAAAGACTCACCACTGATAAAGTGTTCGGCTGTTTTCCGGCGTAGTTCATCGACATCGTCATCGTCTGTGGAGGCCCACTCTAGCACCAGACGGCGCCCGTAGAGGTGAGTGCTCTGACACAAGGCCTGGAAAGCTCTCTGAAAAGAATCAAGGTTAAGGTCTTCTTATGCCTGTGAAGGCTGTGAGTGACGGCAACCTATTATCTTGTTATCAGCGATCTCTGTTACAGCGATGCACCTAATATCTCCTACTTCAATTTAATTGAATTGAATTTCTTAATTGATGTCCATCCATGCGATGCCCAGATCAATGCTTCGGGGTGACTTGTCGTGGAACTCAACCGTCCGACAACATCGCCGAGCTATCTTGTTCCTGTAAAGCGTTCTCTACAGCAACGGTATTGAGGATGTGGCAGAGCCGACTTTACGGGACAAGCGACGTCGTCCCGCATCGCGTTAATCTTGACCGCACATACAAGACTTTATATCTAATTCGTATTCAGGGTTGGACGTCTCTTGCCTTTAATTGTAAGAGTCACTCTGAAACGTACAATGACTTGGGAAAAGCTATTTCAAAATGTAGCCAAGTTAGTTACTACACGAAAGCTACAGGTACAGTTAATTCCCGGATTACTTTTTGAGGGAGTAGGAATACCTACCCAGTGCTGGATACGGGTACCAGTAGTGCCCACGGGGTGAGAGAGATATTTATCGAAGAAGATGTGAAAATGCGTGCTTGCATGGACAAGGGCTGTAGTTACTGTAATTACTACTTACTGACAAGCAACCAGCTATATAAAGTTGAAGGCTGCTCTCTGAGGAAGAGTAATTTGTTACAGTTACTACTTAATTTTTCGGTATCTTGTTAGTGCAACTCTGTGTTCGTAACTACGTTCTTTCCCAAGACCAAAAGTACTACTACTACTACTACTACGCACGAAGAGCTCCGTCAGTGCTTCTGCACCAACCGCATTATGGTTAGGGTCTGACTTTTTCCACAAAAATGTCGGATTCCTCCCCTATAGAGCTGTTTAAACTAAACAAGGTGCCCATCATTTTAAAATCTCTTTGTTCAAACTGTAATCCTTAAGCATTACTGGGAAGATGACTAAGATCATGAGGTCCTGTCTGTACGCTCTGTACACTCTGATTTATAAGCTACCCAGAAGATTTACGTTGTATGGTAAATGACAACGTATAGTTACTATGTCCCTACTGTCTTTAAATCTTTACCATCAGAGTCCCTTTACTTACTGTTAAGTTTACGTGAAACTACGCGTTGATAGAATGTTACTTATTTTGATCCGTTATCTTGTCACACTATCTGCCATGTCCATCCCACAAGCCTCTCTGGCTTAGACGGGCCAGTACTGTTCTGTCTCTATAAATATTGTGAATAAACTTTGAATTGAATTATTATTATTATTATTAAAAAACGTACAATGGAATTATTTAAAACTGTTCAATACGTTATTGAATGCATATCTTATAGAAGTATGTTCATATTGCGCACGCTGAGGGCTTGCCAACAAACAATTCATCCTTACTCAAACGCTGCAAGACCTCAAGAGAAACGATAAACTACAGAGGAAAGCGCACTTAATTCACGTTTCACAACGTTCTGCGCTAATCTACGCTTAATAGCACTTTAGAGCGCTACATTTCTTTGGGTCCAAACCCTCTGAACCGGCCAAAGAAGCAAATCGGCGGACATACAACACCACGATATGACGTTGCTTTTTATTGCTTAGTCAAACCCACGGTCCAATTTCAAAAGCAGGCTCGTCTTCCCGTTTGGATCCCGTCTTTTTTTAAACTAACATCGTATCCTATACCGAAGTAACACGAACCGCGCCTCGCTCAATCCCACGTCGTCCCCTTTTTATAATCCACTTTTGAAATATTCAAGCCCAACGTATTAGCGAGAGATTAACGTGAGATTAGCGGATTAACGAGAAGGGCGGGCAACAGTGAGACCGTCGTCTGCCTTTAAAACGATCGTCTGCCAGTTTTTCTTCTCTCGCAGACGACGCGAGGATTTGCTGCAACGGGACGCGTCATTATGTAACTGAAAGCAAAGAAACAAAAATTCCGCTCGGCGGATTGCGCGCGTAGTGCGAAGAAAGGTAGAAAAAGGACGAGATAGAATAGGGGAGAAACGTGATACAGCTACGGAGGTAGCAGATTTCCTTCCTTGGCTATGTAGGCAAACATGCAGCAGACTGTGTGCAATCAGAAGGCGAAGACGACACTGAACAACGATAACATATAGAAGTGCTCAGCCAGTCGCTTAGCAGTCAAAACAGGATGAGTTGCGTAACCAGTCAAAGCTTTGTCGGGGACGTGGTTTCTTGTAATTAGGTACTACTTGGTACGGGGGGGGGGGGGGGATAGTAGCCCGGGAAAAACATCGGACAGCGCAGACTCTGCGCCACGGCGCTGCTGGAACGTCATTTGCAGCCACGTGACTGTACAGCGCCAAAATGCATGACAGGCTCCCCTTTACTGCAGATGATGGGTGGAGTGATTTCGATGTAACCTGGCTTCAGCCCGCCCGTCGTGGATCACCGAGCGCCGATGTTAAGACACTTGTAGCCTCCAGTATGCAGCATCACCTTTCGCACTGAACGCGATGTAAAACTGTAATTTCGTGTTAGGTCTTTCACTGTGATACTAAAGAAGGCTGAAATATACTACCTTCTCATCTTCAGGGGATTACGAATGTCCCTGAAAGGGACGCGACCTTCGGTCCCACTTTTCTTTCAATTGCAGGCAGCGAACAAGTGCCCATTCGTGGAACCCAGCCCTCCCCTTCCGGTTTGTTTCGGTTTCAGTCTGGCGTGTTCCTTTGTCACAAGTGTGATGCCCCAGGAACCTGAGTGCTTTCGCCAAAAAAAACACTTCCTTAAAGGAACAGCGAAATGTCCCGTCACAATACGCCATGAAAGTCGGTCAGCCTTTCGCGCAGTCCCTCGGATTTTCCCTTTCCCCTCGTGCACGTAGCACGCTCTCATTGGATCGCTCTCAAATAAGGTACCACAACAACTGCACGTGAGCACGTTGCTTCATCTTTTTTACCATATTGTTGTGGCCCGTCTACGAGTACTCCCGTATTGCTGGTTTCTGAGTGGACAGACGCTTTGTCACGTGCTTTCTCCAACCTTTTCTTTCTCTCATGCGCAGAGACGTACTGTCGTAGTGTACACCCCTGTTTTTGGCTGCGGTGCGTCGCGCAATAAATACGCTACGACAGTTTGTCTCTGCGCGGGGCGGGGAAAGGGTAAAGGTTGGAGAAACCACGTGGCGAAGTGTCTGCCCAATCACGAGGCAGCAATGAGGCGATATTCGTAGACCTGCATGGGTCCATAAACCATACGCGCCTCAACGTTGAAATTATTACTTCCTTATTTGCGAAAGGGACCAATGAGGTCGCTCCACAGGCAATAGGTGAGAGAGGGAACTGCTGTGCTGCGCGAACTACTGAGCCACTCGCATAGCGTATGGCACGAGATCTTGCGAAGGAACGATGGGCGCAGCTGTCCCGCAGCGAGCGCACCCTCCGAAAATCCTCCGCTCAGTCAAAGAGCGTGCAAGTGAACGAGAGAAGTCGACGTCATTTGGTGACGTTCGGAGTCCTGATGGGAGGGCCAATCAAATTACTTGTGACGTAGATGGCGCTGCCAAAGCAGCAGACAACGCATTTTCGGTGACCACTGAGAGGTCACGGCTGCTTCCCACGCACACCAAATACATCACTACCCAGAGACGAAGCCTGATCGCTTGTGCGACGTGACGTAAGAATTAAGGGTCCGCCAATCACGACGTTGCTCTCAGCGGCCGTAGCTATGGAAACGAGCCGTCATGAGCCGTATGGGCAGCCACTAGTAGCCACAGAAAGCCTAGGTTTCAAAATCGCCTGCAGCGATTGGCTGACACCTTGACTGGTTGCTGCGATCGGCAGACTACGTGCGAAGGAGTGAGAGAAGGCATTAAGCACGCCTTCTGTATCGTGGTGGCATTTCCTGATACCACGCAGGTCAGCTGACGTCACGCGGGCCGATCGGTCGGCATCATTCTTATCCTCCTAAAATCTGGATCAATTGTGATTGCATCATCGAGATTTTACTGCAACGAAGTCACTGTGTACGTTAAACTTTTCCACCACTTCAATAAACTTCATTATGAGCACTGTGCACTCCCATTACTAGTCGGAAATAACTAGCGCCAAGCGGACCATCAATGATGTACAGGAGCAGCAGGCCTGCTGCTATTTTACAAGGCCCCCTAGGTATTACTCATTACAGACTACACTTTCTGACACCGCAACGTGCGGTTCTGAGGAAAACGAATGTTCACACAATCTTAGGGGTTAGAGGTCGACTAATGCAAAGGTTAATTTGATTGTAGGTGCACACGTAAGCAATTACACAGATAAAATAGCAACATTAAATAATTACGATAAATAATTATTTATCAAATGAACGTAGATAAAATAATTAACAGTCATCAGGGGAAGAATACACAATATGTGTATAGGACAGGAAATTAGCTCTGCCATGTGCCGCACCACACTGCGCGGTTACCCGCATATACCCGCGCAGTTTTCAGATTTGCGAGTAGAAAATGCCACTTCATGCGGGTCGCGGGTAAAATGCGGGTACACCCGCGTTTTCTTCGCGGGTACTACCCGCATCCGTGGTAGTGCGGAGCCATATGGTAGACCACGAGAAAGTGTTTCCTTCGTTAGCAGGGACTGCTGCGTTTGTACACAGTATCCCTGCACCGAGCGCGCCTACAGTGAAAGGTCAATTTGTATGGCTGAGCATATTCTTCAAGAGAGGATAGCCCTCAAGCCAACTGAAGTGGACGGCATATTCTTTCTCTACAGCTTCTTTCGGAAATGAAAGCGTAAAGGACTAGACTTCCGGAGCGTTTTATAACAATTTGGTGACAATTTTTCTCAGTAGTTGTGTGTGCGTTTTGATATGCCAAAAGCGCAGATTTCAAGTGCGCGGACGCTGCCGTGCTTTCCTATGTTTTGCTGCAGTATTCCAACTTGTGCTGCTCGGCTGCACTCCCACGTGCAGCGCGGATCCACAGTTACACCCGCTCTTTGATTGCATTTGGTATAGAGAGAAGTGGGCTGCTGTCGCTGCAGGACATCTTTCTGGAGGGCTTCATCTGTGTGGAACATCTTTCCTCCAAGGTGCTCCCTAAAGTGGGACTCCGCAACAAAATCACCGCAAAGGATGCGGCATATTCGTAATCCTTGGGATGTCAGGAACATGTGTACTAAATACCTCTGTTGAAAACGCCGCAGATCTTACTCAAACGAATTATTACCAAGCGAGCGCTTCGCCTCTGCGAAACGAGAGGGCGCTGAAAGCAGCACACTGCTGACATCATCCGGCAAGGGAGAAAGAATGCAGGCTTCGTAGCAGACGACAATGCTGGGTGACGTCACGGAATCCTCCCCCGGACGAACCGCCGTAGGATGGAGCTCTGGTTTCTGCTCTTCGCATTTCGGTTTCGGTTTGCTATTGTCATCATTTACGAATTAATTACTCGCGCAAAACAAATGCGAATGTTGTATTCGGTATCGAGGGGGTGGTTCGTGTTCGGTATGATGCTCACCTAATTTTTTTCGAATCCTCGCGAAGTCTCCGTTTATGGGGCCCAAACAAATGGTAATCGCTTGGGGCTAAATCTGGCCTGTAATGGGCGTGGGGCGAGACCTCCAAGCGCATTTCGGCCAGTGTTGCTACCGTCGTATTCACCAGGCGAGACTGGACATTGTCGTGAAGAAGAATGACCCTTCCAGATAACATCCCGGGCCTTTTCTTGTGAGTTACGCTTCGTCGCGGCACCCTTTATCATCGGGAAGTAGTACTGACTGGGCTTACCGTAATTTCACGCGTATAAGCCGCAGGACCCGTTTTTAGGAACATTTTGAAAATTTTCGGGCAGATAAGCCGCACTCGTGGATAAGCCGCGGGCAATACGACGCGACTGATTTGTGCGACAAAGGAGGCCATAGAGGTGGTCATAAACCCTGTTGTCCATACTCTGGTGTCGGCATTGTGTACAACAAAGGAGGTCATTTCTAGTGTTCTACCAAGATTGGATTGGGCCCTTGTTGTGTGTTCTTCATGGATGACGGGTCAGTGATCGAAGGTCAGTCTACTGCAATGTGGACGCGTCCCTGTTACGCATTGTTCGTGCATTGGCAGGGAAGTGCTGTTCCAGGGACACTGTCGGCCCTTTCGTTAAAACAGGCGTATGGGGGAAAGTACTAGAGAAAAATAGTGATCAGATAAGCCGTACCGGCAGAGCGCCCGTGAGGAAAAAAAATCGTGCATAAGCAGCGGCTACTACGCGTGAAATAACGGTAATTGTGACCCCTTGCTCCAAGAACAGGGAACAAGAACTGCAGTCGGACAAACTTGTCCAGCTGGTTCACTCTTCCCCTTGACGCCATATGTTCCCCATACTGTGCCTGTAACCTTTGCAAGACTCCAGCTGGTTTGACGTTCTCCTTCACAAGGAACTTGATTAGGCACCACTGTGTACACGCAGCTACATGATAGCTGCTGCTGCTGCACGTGCCACTGAGACCGGCGAAGGATTGCAGTTCGTCCTTCCAAAGTTTTATTCAATCACATTTACTAACTGAGTTTTCTTGAGAAAAAGTCTCAGTCAACGTTGAATGACCCTCACACATGGGAATAACTACATGTATGCCATACGCAATAATTTACAAAGCAGCTCCTTCGCTGTCAGGGCACTGCAGATGAAGAGTGATTTAAGGTGGTACTTTTGAAAACGCTTTGTTGAAAACAGGGGCAGTACGCCTTTCTGTGACAACATAACTGCGCTGCAACTGCATAAGTGTAACAAAAAGACGTCTGTACACTCGCGGCTTTCAACAAATTAGGGAAGACAAAAATGCCGTTGATGCAAAAATGCTACATGGCAACATTTACGGCTAGTCACGCTGCATTCAATTCTACATTGCAGTAATTTTCTTTCTGGAAACATTGCAAGCTGATTTCAGCAGAGCTCTCGACCACGTTTTGTACAATACAGTCAAGCCTCCTTGATGAATCTTCGATTTATGAATTACCACGCTCTATAAACAAAACCCTCTGCGCATCACCTGACCCACTCCAAACCTCAATTTATGAATCCCTCAATTGATGGAGGATTTTTTCCAGGAACATTAACCTTTCATAAATCATGGCTCGACCGACATATGTCCATATAAGGGTCAAGCTTGTTACTACATTAAGAAATAATAGTAGGAATATACGTGCATGTGCTTTAAAAGATCCTGAGAAAACTCACCTTTGCATCATTTTTGGCAAGGAAGTCCACAAAGGCGAAACCTCGGTGCTTCCCAGTTCCAGCCATCTTCTTCGGCAGCCTCACATCTCTCAGTGTTCCAAACACGCTGAGGAACAAATAAACGCATGTTCTAGTGAGTTCCTGCTGAGTTCCTGTCTCTTCAGCCCATCGATGAGGTAATACAAACAAGTAAAAGCTACGTACTTGAACAGCTCAGTAATTTCCTTTTTGGATGCTTGGAATGGAACGTTTCGAACCAGAATCTTTGTGCCGCCTTTTCCAATGTTCACTGCTTTTCGTTGCTGTACATGGCTCTCTCTACGAAAAAATAATAGAAAACCATGTGTAACAAGCCATGTGAAGACATGATACACTGCTTCTCGCATGTGCTCAGTCTGATTTGCTTGTGGTGTGATAAATTTGGTTCTGCAACCACCTCGATCATCATGTTGCATGTTGTTGCTTGTTGGTTGGTTGGTACCCTTTTGATTTTTCCCACTGCTCACGACACCGCGTACGGTGTTGCACAACAGTTTATGGCACGTGGAATTATGCTGCGTTCCATAAGCTTTTGTCTAGCACTGTAGACAGTGCAATGTGACGCAGGTAAATCCTCTTAGCAGAATAAACCAGAAAGTTCAGTACACACAGTTATCTTGCTTGGAGTGGTATACAGTAATATGAATGGCAATCATACTGTTCAGACACCACATTAAATGCATGAACCTAGGGATATTCCCAGAATATTAATTCAGGGTGGAGGGTGGGGTGATGCCCATATCTGCTGCTTTTGTGGCGTTTTTGGCCTTTTTGACCTGTATTTCTCTTCTTTTCTTTTTTTTAGGGGGGAGGGGGGTTGCAAGATTTCTGGGGGTGTTAGGGGGTGCTGGGAAAATCCCTGCTTTGAGTATGAGGCTCATATTTCCTTATCTCTGTTTATCAAGGTTCCACAGCTCCGTTCAGTTCGGTCACAGACCACTAGCCACACAGTCCGCGCACGAATCCAATAAGCTTGTGCGACAGAATGCTTGCAAATGTAGGCTGAAAAAGACATACTGGGTTTCCCTCTTTGAGATTTTCAACTCGAGAGCATGGCCATCCAGCTGCGACCGCTGCAGCTCTTTCAGCGCTTTTTTGGCATACTTCTTTTTCTGGAACTGTACGAAGCCGTAACCCATAGACAGATGCTGTCCTGCAGGATGCAGAATGAAGAATAAAGTGTGTTAGGTATAAGAGTATCCGTAGCAAAGAAAACAAAAAAATAGGAACTTATGCTCGACGGTGACTAACCTATGTTCTTTGGGTCTTTCTTCGTAGCTATGGTAACTTCCAAGATGGTACCGCATGACTTGAAGTGCTTCAATATACAAAAGAGTTCAGAGAGTCAGAGTCGTGCACTCAGAGCTCACTTATACTCAGCAACAAGTCTTGCCGAAGCACAGCTTAGAACTTTTTGTGGCAGTTTTTTTATAGACATTAACACCTATGACACTTGGTTATAAGGAATCACGCAAAAGCGATGCTGAAATTGAGCTTGACAGCCAAACACTGCCATTGCTCACCCTTCTTAAGGAATCTTCTATTGTGGCAAAGTTGAGGTTCTTGACAAATAGGGTTGAATCAGGCTCAGCAGGAGGCAGTTCTGCTTCGTTGCCGCTTTCACCACCTTGATTCTCGCCTTCCTCGCTTCCTTTCACAGCTTCATCCTTATGCAAAGGAAAGAATATCTTGAAGGAATATCTTATCATGTGAACATCCTGACATGAAGAGATATCAAAGAGGAACTGCAGAAAGCAAAGGTGTGGCTACCACATTCCTATGGAACAGCCACACATTTCAATGGATTTTCCCCTGCCTGTCACAGGTGGGTTGGTAACAATATCGTACTTCGACCCCTCAACTCAACGTGATTTCATAACCCCTAGTAATTTGGTCACTTCGCATTAGGTACCCAGAGGATTATCCCTCCAGCAACACTGCCCAAAATGCTCTGCATGTTTTCCAAAGTACGTAGAGACAGAATTCCAGAGTGTGCTTTCAAATCGCAAGAGGATAGTTACCTTTACAGTGGCACTACTTTTGTGTTCCGATTGGGTCACAGTCACGTATCAGAGAAAGGAAAACATATTCAGTATCCTACAGGGTGTTACCTATAACAGTCTATCCATACCAGCTGTGTGAGTCACACATCAGAGAAAGGACAACACATTCCAATTGCTTTGAAATTTACCAGGACTGAATCTCCTTCAGAGCCCTATATGTAGACAACACAATGTCCCACTTGCATTTAGTAACCGCGGACACTGTCTACTTAATACATGAACTTGTTTACACAGGTTTCACTGCAGCTATATTCTTACCTTCTCCGTCGCATCTTCTTCGCTCTTATCCACGTGCAATGCTGGCTTTGAAAACACATTTGTGGGAGCCCACTCGAGGTAGAGGGGTGAGTCCTTAAACTGCGAGCATACAAAACATCACAATTTAAGGTCTTGCGTGTTGTTATTATACATCACCGTACATAAAAAATGAGAACCATATCTATTTACCTTGGAGTAAGCAAGACGTCTGAACGCTGTCCGGGCCTCCGTGGGCTCCTGAAATTCCACCAATGCCGTGATGCCGCAGGGTGGCAGCACAACCCGACTCAGCACTCCAAACCTACAGAGACCAAAACGGAAACACCTTCGTTAAAGGCACTGTAAAGCAGCAGAGCCGCAACTTCAGAAAATTTATTTAGTATTCAATAGCCTGAGGCTTCGGTACTCTTATGCCACAATTTTCATCCAAATTGCGCTCATTGTTTTTTTTAAGAAAATTATAATTGAAATTTACAGGCAACACTGCGTGGAATCACCCGCCAACTGTGCACTGCTCGTCAGGTACAGCGGTGAAACTACATTGCATGTGTGCAACACTGTGTCTAAAACAAAGGAAGTCCGCTGCATGTCGGCTACATGACGGCTATATGTATAGCCGTCATGATCAGCAAGTGAGTCGGGGACATAGATCACTCTTGCTTGCCAAATTGAGGGTTATATCTCACCAGGTGTCGCCCAGAGCCATTTTTGTCGCAATTTTACTCGCATGTATAGCTAGTTGTGCTGGGTTTACAAGCAACAAGTTGTTAAACTATGTATGCCGTCACCATAACCTCTCTGTCTGCTGCTTCACGGTACCTTTAGTAGACGCTGCTAATTAGCTAGTTGGCTAAATTTATCTAGCTAGCTAGCTAATTAGCAAAACAGACACTGCTAATTAGCTAAATTTGGCTAGTTAGCTAGCTAATTAGCTAAATAGATGTTGAATAAATTAGCTAGAAGGTTTTTGGCCAAATAGCTAAATTTCACTAATCAGCAGCATTGATTTACCTAATTGGCTAGCTAACAAGCTAAAAAGACACTGAATAAATTAGCTAAATAGACGCTTTAATAGACGCTGCTAATTAGGTAGTTGCGCAACAAGCTGTTAAACTACACCGGTAACATAACCTCTCTGTCTGCTGCTCCCCTGTACCTTTAATACACGCTGCTAGTTAAATGCACACAAGAATAGGAGCGTACTTAGCAAACGTCGATCGCAGTTCTTCCTGCTTGGTCCTTGCAGGCAAGTTCTTGACCAGGATGACTGTCTTGCTACGTTGTACTGCTGGACGGCTAAAGGCATCCAACTGTACACCCTGTTTCTCGAGGAAGCTTCGTGTTTCGTTGACGATTTGGGTTTCTCCGAGAGCCATCCGCACAGCAACACTGTCGCCTCTCTCCTTTAATTGGTCGATTCAACAAATATGTCAGGAATTAGAGTTCCCAAAACGTTATCCAAATATTCAGAAAAGAACCGTAATAAGCCACATAATTTTGCTTGTAACATAGTGTGTTATCGCTAGGGCTTGACCTTTTAGGGTAATCCAATTAGGGTTAGGGCATACCCGATTATGCCCGATATTTACCCCCGGTTCAAATCAGCAAAAACAGGGTCTACTGAAAGCGTATTTTTATTTGCGATGTATAAATTTTTGTGAATCGCGCATTCATTCATTCTCGAAATTATTCGCGAGTATTCAATCTTGCGATTCCAGTGCTGTTTCCTTTCATGGGATAAACGTCAAGCTGTGTTCGTGAGTACAATTTTTCCCAATTTTTTAACAGTCACGAAATTCACAAAAATTAATTCGCATTGTGAATAAAACTATGTTTACGGTATCCCAATATTTGTCTGAAAACTGCTGCACCAGTGGGTTTCGAAGTCATTACAACTAACATAGAACTTTGGAAACTTTTCTCCAGAACTGTACCAGCACCTTTCTTAGTATTCTGCAGGGGGAATGTCTTCAACCACTCTGCAGTTGGGTGACTCGACAAAAAATAAATAAAAATCTCAACGTTCTTTACCGTTCCAAGTAGTTCCTCCTTGGTGGTGTCGTACCGTTCTGCCATCACATCGGCCACAGCATTCGCGCCGAGGAAAAGTGTGTTCCAGTTGTGCGAGCTGAAAATAATTGAGAAAGAAGGAATAAAAGAACAAGACAGCATCGAATGGGAAGCAGCAATGTACAAGTTGTGAATGAAAGCAGTAGCTTTCTAATTATGTATTATTGTTATTTTATTATTATGTTGGAGGTTTTGACCTCTACATAGCATCTTGATTAGGTGGATTCCTGATTGCAGGAATGCTTCTTTGAAGTGGGTAGCATCAGATCGCTCAACTTGGATTTGATAACTTCCTTTATCATATCATTTTTATAAAGTTGTTCCGATGTACTAAAACTTGCTATTCTGACATCCCAAGCTCTGTGACGACAGTTCTACCGGAAACAGTAATGGAAATGAAATTAAAAGGCTGGTATAAGAGACGGATAACGGAAACGAAAATATTGCAGTAACAAAAATATAGAAACGGTAACGTAAATATGTCTGTTACCATTCCCTGCTAATACATATATTGACCATGCAGATTTATAAACCGTGCATTGGTTAGAATAATGAAGTAGTAACTAAAACCACAATAAAAGCAAGCAAACAAACAAACAAAAAGGCGACTGCTGTGACCTGACCACTGCCGACGCGACGAAGGAATTAGATGCTACGTCAGAAGAGTGCGACCCTCACCACTGGGGGACTCGCTTGGAGTGAGCAAATGATACACGTGATGTCCGGGGGTGGCGGTGTTGCTCGGCGCTTTTTTGTTTCGCGCGAACCACACCCACGTGGAATGCAACGCGGTAAAAACTGCGTACGCAATCGTCGAGGCCCATTCTCCACAGAGAACTCAAAATCTTTTAGGAATCTCTTCATGGTCCTCTTAACAGACGTCTGCTTGCCACTGCCTAGTTGCGACTTACCTACCACTTGTCTTTTTTTGTTGCGCCGCTTTCTTTTCCTTGTAGTTAGCGGGTCCTGCTTGCCGCAACAGTATCTGAATAAAAATCACATCCCGAAGCAAATAAACCAACGAGGCTTACCACTGCTTTCGTTGTCTTCTTCCGATGGTTTCGACTTGGAGGGCAACAGGTGTAACAAGCGGCCCTGTGACATATCGTGGGAAGAGTAAGTGAAAAGGCTTTCACAAAAGCAACAACAACAACAACAACAACAAAAAACACGTTCCTACCTGAAGTAGTTTGCCGTCCAGTTCAGAAAAGGCTTTGATAGCGTGCTCCGGAAAAAGGAATGTCACGAAGGCAAACCCCTTAGGTTTTCTCGTAAATTTGTCCATTGACAAGTGGACTTCCGAGAGTGGGCCTACAAAACATAGCATTTCTGCACTTCTAACGTTCGGCAATACTTCAAGGCAGCATCCAGTAATACCATATAGCTGACCAAAAAGCGTCTAGAGTGGACGCATGTTTAAAGACATAAAATACTTAGCACTTTTAAACTCTGTCACCACCAAGGTAGTCCGCTTCGGAAGCCACGCACTCAGCCCAGCACTGTTTCTGAAAAATTTCTGGAAGTGTCCTTTGAAAACGGCAAAGAGCTTTCCTTTTCAAATTCTTTCGAATCTCGCAAACATCCCGAAATACCCTTCCTTTGAACTGCAGCTTTATTTTTTGTAAAAAGGAAAAATGTCACAGGGGGACTCAAAAAGTGTTTAAAAAAAAAGCAAAATCAGTTGAAATAAAAAGATTTCAGTAGCATGTTATGGAGATTCAAATGAATGTGATGTGACACTGCTTTGCTGTTTTCAAAGAAGACTTCCAAAAGTGTTTCGGACAGTGGCAATAGCGCTGGGCTGGGTGCGTGGCTTCTGAAGGGGACTATGTCAATGGTCACAAAGTCTCAAATTTTTGTAAGTTCTCTTACCTTCCTAAATAGCAATCCACTCTGGACACATTGTGATCAGTACTCACACTTACTCACATAATTAGTGCACTTTTTAAGCCTAAAAACATAGTGCCATAGAGGAGGCACATTCATGATGTGAATAAAAACCTGATTTATGCAAATAATTAGCCTGGTATGACGAAAACTGGTGCTCCAGTTTATTACCTAGGCACATCAACTGTGCGATTAAATACGGTATCTACTACATCAAAATGTGCCAGTGATGCAATGAACTTCTCAACTCCATCGCTCACCGTAACGCTTGAAGAGGTCGTCAATGTCGTCCTCGGTGACGGTGTATGACAGATTCCGAACGTAAATTCTACCAGTCTGCAACAATCGTACACATCAGATCACCTTTCGAGATCAATGAAACCGAAAAGTAAAACGGCTTACGTCTGCTAATGTTTCTGTTGGGTCTTCTAGGCCGGGAAACTAAGAAAGAGTGAGGCACATAAGTAAAACTGGCTCAGCGTGGTCAGCAGCCGATTGCGCACCTGTTTCCACTGTTTCTGTTGAACCACTTTCTTGTTGTAAACTTTCACGTCCAACCTGCGGCCACCTGCAAAATAGTGGAGAAACTGCATCACACAATGTCCATAAGAGATATTAATTAATTAAGTCATATTAACGTGACAGAAGAAAGGCTGGAGTTCAATCAAGACTAGCTGCTGCTTCAGAAATGACTTGTAGGAGGAGTAGCCATGCATTAGAAATAGAAATACTTTGTGATTACATCTGCATTCAGCAGTGCCTGGGTTCAGCAAAGTTGCTAACGGGCCAACCTACAACACGTGCTAACATATCAAAACTTGGAAAGTTGATAACTATCAATATCCGTGACAGGATATCAATAAACATATATTTTACATTTTATAGAAAAAATAAACAGAGAAAAAATAGATTCTTGCAGATATGGCTATGTGTCGATAAATATTGGCATATAAATGTTATCTTTTGATATTTTAATAAGTGTTTATTGATATCCGTGACAGGATATCAATAAACACTTATTAAAATATCAAAAGATAACATTTATATGCCAGTATTTATCGACACATAGCCATATCTGCAAGAATCTATTTTTTCTCTGTTTATTTTTTCTATAAAATATTGATTTTTGAAATATCGAAACTTGTAAAACATTGATAACATCAATGGGGGAAAATGTTGATAATATCTACATTATTCTCTCTTCTGATCATTTTGTAACAACTGAGCTAGGCCTACTTCCACTCAAAGCACTCTGTTTCACATGTGCACAAAGTTTGTTAGACAGAGATCAAGCTATTGCACTGATAAACACACACACAAGAACATCTAGTACACACGTATCACAAAAAATCTAAATGCTTGCAGTGCAAATTACGTACCCATAAAGCTTTTATGCTTATTCAGTGCTTGCTTCATGTCCTTTTCTGTTTTGAAACCTAAATACGCTATCCCTGAAAAATTTGAATTGGGTCAGAAGTTAGGTCAGCAAAACAGTACAATGACACAGCTTAGCAAGACATGCACAATCAGAAATTGATCCGTAGTACACAGAGGAGCATTCACCTTTGACTTTTGGTGGAACCCTTAAACTGGCAACCTTGGCAGGCTTGAAAAAGTCCTTGATTTGTTTCTGTTACGACATGACGTAACACGTTTTACACAAGCATGTTCAAAGACAGTGCATCCACAAAAGTGCAACTGCCAATTACTATTAGAGCCTACGCAAGCATGTACATAAGCACAGAGAAAGACCAACACGATGTGGAACTTCCTATTGGAGCAAGCACAGTCTAGTGACCAGCAAAAGTCAATTTGGGAGAGGGAGAAAAAGGTGAGTGCTGGTGCAATGCGACAGATGACACCGTGCCGCCATGCCCTTTTGTGTTGCACTTTCGCATGAAAGGCTATGGAAAAGCTACACTCATAACAACCTGTGAAGCAGCTACCACCATATTTTACGGATGCAAGCTTACTTAGAAACGTGAAGCACGTTTGCCTCGCCAACAAATACCACTAAGGAACGTGTGTCAATTTAAGTAGTGCAACTCGTGCGCCGCAATTCGTACGAAAATCAATCAATCCGTCGGAGCGGTTTGAGCAGACGACAGGAGAAGCCTGAGCGGTCGGCAAAACTGCCGAGCCGACGGGTAAACCCATTAGCCAACCGCACCATGTGACAGCCAGCTTTGTAAGATTTCCAGCACATGCAGCAGATGAAGCTGCAAGCTGTTGTCCATTTTATTGACATTCTCTTGGTTGCAAGGGAGAATAAAGTTTCACCTGCTATTCTTCTTTCTCCATGAACATAAGTGAAATCGATAGTCATTGTTTGTGTTTGTTCTACGTGCATCGGCGACAAACTGTGCATTTTCTTAGCAAAGCAGATCTGGAGAGATTTGTACGCCCTGTTAAAGTGCCATTTCGGATTCTGAAGACGGCGATTATCTTATTTAGTCCATGACAAGAAGAAGGTGATGTCATGTTCTGGAGAGAGCACCCATCTCCTTGCAATGATGCTGGCGTCCAGGGAAGGTGATGTGTTGGAGAAGTCACGTGACACTGATCAAAAGAGGGGAAGATTGGAGAGATGTCTTCCCCCTCCTTATATTTTCTCGAAGGTCGGAGCAGTCGGAGGATACATCACGTGGGCCCCGCTAACAGACTGCAAAAAGCGAGCCCCCCGGAAGGTGCGAAGGGCAACAACGTTGCCAGATGAGAGCCAGGCACTCCGTCACAGGACTCAAAAATCAAAATTAATTTTTTTTAAACTTTCGAGTCACGTGGAGCCAAAATATTTTGCGGGAATGTCAATTTATATGGGAAGATTTCAGTAACATAACTTTGGTATGATTCTGAAGTAACGAGATTTAGACCGTAGTGGCACTTTAATAAAGGTGTAGAGGGCAATATTTCCTCGAGTTTTAAGAGGCGAATACAGGCACATAGAAGTGGACGGGATGAGACTCGTTGCTCCAGCTTCTTTCTATTTTACGGCTTTGTTCGCTGCCAAAGATCCGGAAAAGTTTGCCTACCTTTTTGCTGTTATAGGGCAGCCCTTTCACCTTGATATTAAACTTGTATTCTTCCTGCGGAAGACTCGGCTGCAAAATAGCAATTAATTGCACCGTGTTGAGACAGACTACCGCGAATGACTGGCACAACGTACAGACAACGTAAGGTATGTATCGTAAGAAAGTTTAGGCTGTTACGAAACTGTGTGCACCTGCAATGCACACCAGGCTTAGCAGGCAGCATAGGCCATTGCGATGTTAAGAGGGTAGCTTTTTTTAAAGGCAATTTTTCCACAAAGAAGTGGCAGTTTTTACGTAAAATTTTATGCTTAATACGTCCTTCGACATACAGCTCCCAAATACTACTACTTTTATTTTTTAATTCATTTTATCTCCATTACAAACTCTGATAACCCATTTAATCATCTACAGCACAGTACAAATTGCTAGCACAGCTGAAACAGTTCATAACCATAATGATGGCTTCAGTACCGATGGTGCTACACCTTATTTGAAACGTAGACTAAGGAAATATTACCGTACCTTCGACTCGGGTACATCCTCCTCCTTCTCGTCTTGTATTTCCACGCGGCTGACAGCTCCCTGCGCATAGTTTGCAAAAATGTAGCAAAGCGGTCGCAATAATGCATGCCTACGTCCACCATTTCAAATGTAATCACAAAAATGCTAACCTTTCCCTTGGGTTTGCCGTCCTTATCTTCTGGGAAAGTATCGTAACCTAGATGTTCATAAAAGACGAGACACCAGTTGGTAAAGCAGGGCTCTCTGACCAGCAATCAGTGTGTGCATAACAGCGTAAGCCACGCTGAATTATCCACAGCTCTCAGCAACGTGAAGCTGCAATTAGGCTGCCACCTCTGTCTGTGGGAATTACTGAACTCTGAGGTGTGGTCAGACCTAACACCACTCATGGGATATGCTGGTGGTGAACTGTGTTACCCCTCCCTTGCTTAAATAACATAATGGGACACTTTTTGAAATCTATGAATTACATGTAGCCCATTGCTTCACAATGTTAAAGGGGAAAAAAAAAAGTGTTGAGAGGGGAATTTATCATTGGCACAGAAACAATCTGATCCGGCACAACAGAACAGCATGGAGAGTGCCTAATAGGGCCTGGCTTTTTAGGGTTATGCCCGATATATTTACCCCACATTCAAGTAAACAAAAACAGGGTTTAACGCGATATTTGCCTGAAAACTTCTTGGCCAAGGCGATCCGTCATTACAAATTAAGTCATTACATTCAGTCATTCATTCGTCATTACAAATAACGCAGGACTTTGGAAATTGTGTCGTAAATGCATAAATGTGCTCATACAAGCTGTCAATACAGAGACCCTGCTGCCTTTCAGATCCATGGACTAAGTATTGATAATCTGTGTCTACTGGCGTATCATGTGAATGATGAAAAAATAAACCGAATATTTACACCTGAATCAATCCGATTAAACCAGAAGTGGGTTGAATCAGGTTCAGTTCAACCTGATTACACCCAAATTGTTCGAGCAAAATATAACCCGATATTTACGCACCCCTGATGTTGCCAAAAAATATAACAAAAGGTCGTGCCCTACAAATACAACACATGTGTTCATATTTTTCGTTTGACTGTGCTGCCTCCAAGCAGCGACATTTTCGCAAAGTCATGAAATGCCTGGCAGGTCACGATAAAGCTAAATTTGCATTTCTTGTGGATTTCAGCCTTCATTTTATGCATTTCTCTAAGTTTGACAACAATGTTGACAGAGGCTCTCGTCACCACATCCTCTTTCGCTTTCTCCGTTCCCAAACATTCTGCATCCAGATAGCACTCTCACCCGGACAACAAACGCAAAACTAGGACTTCCAAACTGTCCCAGTCAAAACCCGGACATGTGGCCACGCTTTGACTCTAAAGAGAGATAATAAAAAAGCCTGTCTTGCTGTATGACATAAAACAATTCACTTCACCTTCATCTTTGCCTTCGGAAGACTTTTCCTCGTTGCATTGTTCCTTGTTCAGCTTTGCAGCCTGGGCATCTGCGGCAATGGCGTCGTTGCTCCAAATTGCCTTGTTGCCTTTCTTCTTGTGGACTTCAAGGAACTCTTCGAACTCTTCATTGTCTTCGAGCTGAAACACGCAAGTGACTACTTTTAGGACCTGGCTCGCTTGCCCAGATATTGAATCGTATATGGAATACCATATTTGAAGTTCGAATCGAATGAATGTCCCTTCAAACAGTTGCGAGTACTTACATCTTGCAGGAAAGACTTCGCAAAGTTCGCATTTTTTGGTTTTGCTGGTTCTTTCTGAAAGTCAGACAGAATGAAGGTAATGCAGGAATGCAAAAGACAGAAAGGTTTCAACAGTTTGAGAGGGCACCTTTTTTGATCACGATTGGCCGCTTGCATTTTCGGGTTTCATGTTTTTTAAAAATTTGGGGTGCCAAAAATATGGTGGTACACATTACAGGGGTCGTTAAATAGGATAAGACGAGGCGATATCAGGTGGGAAAGCAGATTTTGGGGGCAGAAAATTAAAACTGGACAAAACTAAAAATTGTAGAGGATTAAAAATGGCCGAGTTTGCAATTTGGCACGTCGTTCTCAGGATTTGTCAGCTTCTACTCCTTTTTGTGACGACGACGTCAATTTGGAAATGGGGGAGGGGGTCAAAACAGCTTTTATTAGGTTTGACCAAGAGATACATTAATCAAGATTAGTAATGCGACTCCGATATTAAACTTACCTTTTGGGGCTTGACCTCTTCTGGATGCAATTTCTGGTACGCAGAACTATCGTGGGAGTACTTGCTCCAAGATCTCGGTTTCTCTGCATCTCCCAAGGGACGGCACACGTCAACCTGAGTGCCGAGCAAAGGGATCAATCGATCAATCACTTTGTTTACTCCCATAAAGACTCCATGGTAGGGTGTTACACGAAAGAACGCAGAATAAAAAGGGGTATCTAAATATCTGAAAACGTTGAGAAAGCAGCTGCTTCGCCCCATGCTAAGAAAAATCTGCTCTTCCCACGTAAATGGCGAAATAAAGCTACGATGTTTCACCCTTCATAACTGCATATCCTCTGTATAACACCGCATACCTTCATACAGGGTGTCTTTTTTTTTTAGCCTCTACAGAATTTTATTTTAAAAAATCTATGACAGCAGCATAGACGTTGTTTTAGCAGTTGAGTTCTACCTCCTGGCAGACGTCCTCTGGAAGAGAGCATGTATCTCTGGGATGACTAATTACCCGAAATTCAACGATTAACTTTTTAATTAGGGAATTTTGGACAAAAGCGAGATGGCAGACCTTAGCGAAAAGTGAGAGACTATCTTAATTGCAATCCATTTCATGCTTAAAAAATCCTGAAATACACATGCGTTAAAATGTCCATCCCCGAATTTTGACATGGAAATGAGCCGAAACCTAAAAAGTGCCCCTGAGGAGTGTGTCCTCCTCTCCGACGGAGGCTTATCTAGGGCAAAAAAGTGGTTTATCTGGCCAGCTGAGAGGCAACTAACTCCAATCATCTCCATCACTCTAAATCCCTCTGACGTGAAATGAGCGCTGTACTCCCCGTGTTCCCAGTCGTCGCGATTTCAGCTAATTTGCATAACAAGATTCAGTGATGGATATTTTAACGTGTGCGTGTTCCAGGATTTGTTAAACGTGAAATAGCTTGCAACTAGAATAGTTCCTCAAACTGCTATCTCACTTTTGTCCAAAATCCCCTAATTAGAAAGTTAATTAGCAAATTTGGGGTAATTAGTCATCCTGAAGCTGTACGCTTTCTTCATGACCACCAGAACTCAAATGCAAAAACGACACCCATGCTGCTCTCATATCTTTTTTATCAAAATTCTATGAAAGCTAAAAAAAAACAATTATAATATGTTACAGAGATTACAAATTGTTGCAGGTGTAATGGCATAATTTATTTCACCATTTGCATGTGAAGAGCAGTGAAAAGTGCACACAGGTACTCATCAAACGACTTCACCTCACCGTGACCACGTAGAGATGGTGGTGCACTTCAAAGCTAACGGTTCTTTCTTCCGGAACGTATTCCCCTCTAAAACATAACAGCATTATGTTTCCCTCCTACAGTTCTTTGTTGTCACATGTTTTTGTTCTTCATGTTTGCCACTTCGGTGATGTATTCTCGTGAAGCATTATTATCAATGTGTGCCCGCATGTTTTCCTTTCAATGTGAGCGTATGTAGTCCCGCGTCCCACCGCATCCATACAAAGGTGGCACTACTGCGAACCAGTGCCCTGCCTCCAGTGTAAGTTGGTGCTGAGACACGGTCGTCCCAACAAACAAACAAAAAAATAGTATTTCAAGCCAAGCCACTTCATCCTTCATCATCACCTCTTCACCTCACAGCTGTTTACTGTCATTCGTTCATTAATTCATTACACCCATGCTGCTCTCATATCTTTTTTATCAAAATTCTATGAAAGCTAAAAAAAAACAATTATAATATGTTACAGAGATTACAAATTGTTGCAGGTGTAATGGCATAATTTATTTCACCATTTGCATGTGAAGAGCAGTGAAAAGTGCACACAGGTACTCATCAAACGACTTCACCTCACCGTGACCACGTAGAGATGGTGGTGCACTTCAAAGCTAACGGTTCTTTCTTCCGGAACGTATTCCCCTCTAAAACATAACAGCATTATGTTTCCCTCCTACAGTTCTTTGTTGTCACATGTTTTTGTTCTTCATGTTTGCCACTTCGGTGATGTATTCTCGTGAAGCATTATTATCAATGTGTGCCCGCATGTTTTCCTTTCAATGTGAGCGTATGTAGTCCCGCGTCCCACCGCATCCATACAAAGGTGGCACTACTGCGAACCAGTGCCCTGCCTCCAGTGTAAGTTGGTGCTGAGACACGGTCGTCCCAACAAACAAACAAAAAAATAGTATTTCAAGCCAAGCCACTTCATCCTTCATCATCACCTCTTCACCTCACAGCTGTTTACTGTCATTCGTTCATTAATTCATTACACCCATGCTGCTCTCATATCTTTTTTATCAAAATTCTATGAAAGCTAAAAAAAAACAATTATAATATGTTACAGAGATTACAAATTGTTGCAGGTGTAATGGCATAATTTATTTCACCATTTGCATGTGAAGAGCAGTGAAAAGTGCACACAGGTACTCATCAAACGACTTCACCTCACCGTGACCACGTAGAGATGGTGGTGCACTTCAAAGCTAACGGTTCTTTCTTCCGGAACGTATTCCCCTCTAAAACATAACAGCATTATGTTTCCCTCCTACAGTTCTTTGTTGTCACATGTTTTTGTTCTTCATGTTTGCCACTTCGGTGATGTATTCTCGTGAAGCATTATTATCAATGTGTGCCCGCATGTTTTCCTTTCAATGTGAGCGTATGTAGTCCCGCGTCCCACCGCATCCATACAAAGGTGGCACTACTGCGAACCAGTGCCCTGCCTCCAGTGTAAGTTGGTGCTGAGACACGGTCGTCCCAACAAACAAACAAAAAAATAGTATTTCAAGCCAAGCCACTTCATCCTTCATCATCACCTCTTCACCTCACAGCTGTTTACTGTCATTCGTTCATTAATGAACTCCCCTATTTTACTCCCTGCAATGTGCTCCCTCATCATCCAGAAAAACCGAACGCATTACCATCAAAACAAAGTTGTGTTATCATGACAGGTATATATGCCCCTGGGTGGACGTTGAAAGTGGTGCTCCCTGCTTTCCCCAAGGAAAACGCAGCTATAATAGTACGCTATAGAAACGATACCGTACCTCTAACTTTGATGTGTCCAGATAAGTGCCATGGAAGAACTGCTTGGCGGATTGCGCCGCCTCCTCCTTTTGGAATCCGATGAATGCAAATCTCCGGAATACTCCTTCCTTGGTGTACTTCAATTGCAGGTCAGTAATTACACCTTTTGTTGAAAAGTGCTGACGCAGCCTCTCTTCGTTTACCTACAAATTCACAAACGTGCAATGTGGTCACCAACAGCATAAACTGCAGCATCAACTACGTCGCAAAGCAATCGGTCACGGAATACGGATGAAACAATAGTATCTGCCAGTGCTAGTTCTCACCCGTTTTGGAAGGTTTTTCACTATTATTCGAGACATACCGCACTGTTTGCACTACACAAGGAAACGCAATCCAAAACATAGAAGCGTGTAGCACATGTTCAAAACCACGCCAACTCCATTGCGCATGCCAAATCTAGCAGACATCTTCTCATAGTACCGCATTACATGTTAGAAATATAACAATCTACATGAAAAGAACACATGAATAATAATTAGTGATTTTTAATAAAAGGTGTCACGTCTGAAATTTAAATTTATTTGCAGATATTTATGTCAGTTGAGCTTACTCACTGTTACTCACACCAATCACGTCAGCGAAGCTTGTCGTCTGCGTAGTTGAAAATAGTCTGCATCCGCTGTGTTTTGGTAGTGACCGAAACTGTTATCCGTGTGTTTCATTCGAGAAATATTTATGCGTGAACGCACATTGCTCTAGTTCATCTACAAACATGTAGCGTCATACACGCTAGCTTGTTTTCTGTGATCGCTTCAAAATGGTGTGAACTTTGCAACTGCGACTTCGAAGTACGTTGGTTTCGCCATGTAAACATTAGCGCACTGTCATAACTGTAAAGAGCTGGACGTTTACTTTTTATTTGCAATGGCGTTGCCTGTCGTTTCGGTTATGAGAGCTCATGGTTCTTGTCTTAGAAGCACTCGATTTCCTTCGAATCACGATACGCATAGCTATGATGCTACTGCACTGTTGGCAGTTAACGTTTTATAGGTTTCTTTATGCATTTTGTTGTTCAGCTGCTGTGCTTGTTGCTAGGCTATAGAATCTTCGTAAGAGAACAAACGGAAAATACGTTCACCGTGTTATGAAGCCTTAATCTGACAACATTAACACGAAGGATCTTCAGTGCGCACGATATGAAAGGGTGCTAGGTGCCTACAGTAATGTTAATTACCCATGTTGTCATTACACTCGCAGCTGAACTTTATGGCCACATAACACTAACTCTTTGCTTATCGTTTTGTTTGGCCATCTGTGTTACGTTATCACCACCGCAGCAGCACTGTCTCATATAACGTAACTGCATTCCATGTCTCCCCGTAGTATCATGTTCGCGCAGCCCAACACAAGTGCGAAAGATCAGTTCTTGGAACAAGCCAAAGCTGCCCGAGAAGAAAGGGCACAAGAAAGAAAGAGGGAACAAGCTGCAACTTCCATACAGGTAGTGCAATAATGTGCTGTGGCTCCCAAGTTATACCTCTTCGGCTTAGATTTGTGATCAGCATTTTCTTTACAGGCATGTGTCAGAGGGTTCCTGGCACGACAGAGGTTACGGAAGGAATTTCGAAATGCGTTTGACTCAATTCTTCATAATGGTGATGGAGATGCAGCCAATCTGTGTTCCAAGTCAGGTATTGTACGATTTTCTTAAACGAATCTTGTAGCAAGGTGTAGAGCTTACATGGGCGCATTTTAAAGGACGACACCTTTTGTGATGTGAAGCTCACTGCTTGCTTCATTTTTCAGCATTGGATATTTTTGAAACCACAAGAAAATTCCTTTTCACATTCCAACCGGACAAAGACAGAGAGGTACAGTAAATATAAACGGAAAAGGAGGAAGTGAAATTGTTTGTGATCGGTGATGTCCACCAAAACGTCCTTGGACATTCGCGTGTCCTTGTGCTAAAAAAATTTCCAAATCCTTCACAGAGGTTCGAAAGGTTATGCCGCTACATTATAGCGAGCATGGACACAGATTCCATAAAGGTACGTTTGTCGACCAATTGCAGCATAGTTCTTCTTGCATGTACAAAATGAGAGTTCACCAAAAATTTCAATTGACAGCAAAGCTACGTGTCCGTCGCATTAAGCAAGGAACACGCTGTCTTTTGGATTCAGCAGTTGAAGACAATTCTTTGGAACTGCTGCATCTATGTGCAAGACCTAAAGGTACAACACAAACACTTTTTAATATACGACACGGTGTCGCAAAGCACATTCCTAACGTCTCGAAATCTTCGCGTTTCCAGCCGGAGTCTCCGCAGGAAGTGAAACCGCTAATGCTCCACTTGCACATTCTGGTAACATTTACTAACACATCTTCGTGGAGAGTACTCAAGGATAAGTCCTGTAAGTTCTTGGCTTTCAAACTGTAATGGTCAGTAAGGGTAACAATGTACTGTACCACTTGACACCTAAGCCACAAGCTTGTGGCACAGTATTTAATCTCGGCATAGAACATCTGTATGCCTTAGCTGCTAAATAGGTGCTATACAAATCAAAACACAAACTCTTATTCATTTGGGAAGCCTCTTCGTCAGTTATTGCACTGCTACCGTAATTTCACGCGTATAAGCCGCACTGCAGATAAGCCGCAGGACCCGTTTTTATGAACGTTTTGGAAATGTTCGAGCAGATAAGCTGCGGGCAATACGACACGACTGATTTGTGCGACAAAGGAGACCATAGAGAAGGCCATAAACCCTGTGGTACATACTCCGGGGTTGGCATGGTGTACAACAAAGGAGGTCAGTTGTAGTGTTTTACCAAAATCGGGTTGTGCCCTTGTTGCATGTTTTTCGTGGATCGACGGGTCAGTGGCCTTCCAGAAGACATGAGGGCCTTTCGTTAAAACCGGCTCGTGAGGAAAATATCAGGGAAAAATAGTCATCAGATAAGCCGCACCGGCGGATGAGCCGCGGCTAATACGCGTGAAATTACGGTATGTGCAGCGAGGAAGCATGTCTCGATCATTTTGTGAAGCTTCTCCATGCACCAGACGTTGTTACTTGATCATAGTGTTGGGTTCAGGTACGGAAGCATTCCTTTAATTTTGCGGTGCAGGTGAACCACTACGTCCAGTCTTAAATCAGCTCTGCAGCAATGTCATGCACTACCTGGTTGTGAAGGGCCTCTATCCGACGCTACAGTGCTTGCTGGTCAGAGGCTTAGCCCGTGCCAAGCCCTCGCTGAAGAGAGCAGCGCTCATGGCTGCAACAAACCTTGCACTCAGGTGGCTCCTCTTTTAGTTCGTGCCTCTCTATATTCGAGACCTTCTTGTTTCCACACGTTATATATTCACTATGGCATCGAACTGGAGTAGTGTGTGTCACAGTAGTGTGTCACTAGTATCGAGTGTGTTCATTCATTGTTCCGTTTAATCCAGTGCACGCTACAGACTGAATAATGCATAAAGTAAAACGGAGTCACTGTAGCAGTTTCCCTGATCCTAGAGGTTCTCAAACTGGGTTCCACGGCATTCGTTGCACCCTGTTCAGTGGCATCACTGCTAACCTTTTGAGTAGCCAATACATCATTCAAAAAGTAAAAGCGATTGTTGTACGGCATATCGTAACATGATGTATCATTATGTGCAGGATTTACCGTTTATAATTAGGTCCCTGCGTTTTAGGGTAAAGCCCATTTCTGTCCATCTTGTTCGTTGTTTGAGGAAGTAATTTTTAGCGTGGGCATGTTTAGGGCATGTCACAGGTATGGGGGAGGGGGGATTCTTGACTATGCCAAAAAAAATGTATAAGGGTTCTAAAAAAAACGTGAGAACTCCCGCACTAATCCGATCTTCATCTACTGCACCAGGCCGCTTCATGCAACTCAACCCCAAGACGACTTCCTGAACTTGTTTTTGCTTCACATTCTGTCAGTGCCTGCCTTGGCACAGCATTTGCTGGCCATTGCACCAGAGGTCAGTTGCAAAATATTTATTACGCAAGCACCAATCGCAGCATGCACTAAACTGATGGCGTCGTACGACATTGCATTACAGTCGATAGCTCTACTGAATGCCCACTCCATATTCAAGAGGACGCTCGACTTCCTCATGGTAGAGCAGAACATGCGCATCATCTTCAACGCACTCGAAGGGAACTATGCACTCTGCCTGCTCGCTAACGTTGTGCACCTAGCTCACATCAATATTGAGGTGGGTGATTTTGTCGCTTAAATGAGTTGTGACGCTAACCCCAAACTTATTGCAAATTAATCTAAAAATGCAATTATTTGCGTCGTCGTGAACCTGCATTCAAGGTTTTAGAGCAAAACGGGGTAATAGAAAATTGGCACTACAAATACTGATACTCGTGCAGCTGTGCCATCACAGTAGGCATCTCTGACAGCGAGGCGGCCGTGGGAAAAGTCACATGCTTTCGAGGACCAATAGGCATGGCTAAGGCTCTTGCTCCTATGACATCAGAGCTTGAGGCTGAAGTGTGTGACAAATACCTAAACTGGTGACATCTTGGCTACACTAGAATTCTTACACACCACGGTTGCTGCCTCTCTGTGCCCCTTAGGTGCCCCTTCACCGATGAGTATTGGAACGCACACTCTTAGAGCAGTTACACTAGCGCCATCTGGGCAGCACCAGCAAAAGCTTTGTGACAAGTGTGTACTAGTATTGCAATTTACAAACCTACATTTGTAGCAACCCGACGTAGAATTCTCAGTGTATCACCCATTTTCAGTTTGCAGAAAGAGAGTGTCGTCGGCTTTGATTTGAAATTCTCCGTTGATGGGCACCAAGCGCCCATTGCGTAAAGCGCATGGCACACATAGCAAAGTCTGCATTGCAACAGATGCGTATGTGCGCCTTTGTTGTTCTAGACTATTCTGACAAGATTTATGATGACAACGCTTCCACTGTGTGGTATGCAAAGACACAAAAACATTTCCTTGGTTCAGGAGCACGAGTTCGTTTTACAGAGAAAGAAGTTGGCAAGAGCAGTTTACATTAAAGTTATATGAGATAGTGCCTTGCATGCTTTGCTGATACGGAAATGATGCAAAAATATCTGAACATACATTTAGTTGTCTCTTTATGTTTGGTGATGTCACAGGGTGTGTGCCGCAGATAAATGCAGGGGTCTTCTTTCCTATTGCAGTATGCAACTTGTTGATTTTATAGAGAGCTCTTCTGTAGATGAATCATTTTTTAGAATACTGTTTTTTAGACTCACTTTTAAAAGAGGGGACAAGTTGCGGTTTGTGTGTTGCTTTCCCATACGCATCAAAGAAGAAGAAATTGCTAACAAAACAAAATTACAGCTAAAGGCTATGCACAGGGGTGAAATCGGTTAAAAACCAACCTATAATTTATGTCATAATCCGTCTTGTTCTAGTATGGGTAGTGAATAATGTGGAAATAACTGCTGAATATCACATCGCTTAAACTTCCGCTTTTTATTTCAGGATCTCAGTTCACGGCTTCTAGATTTCGTGGTAAGTCTGCTATATTAGCCATAAAAATGGTTTTCTGCTGGAACTTGAAGTGGTCCCCTATGCAAAACTGCATAAATGCATACACTAAAGCTTTTTGGAGATGTATCTGGAGCTTTGGGGCAGACGATGGCTTGCATAAACTGCAGCAAGATAAAGAGACATGTGATTGACTCTACAGGACCTCGCCATGCATGCAGATTTCTTGATGTTTTCTGTTCTGGTTTTCCAGCACGTTTCAACTAAGCTGCTTGAGAGTTGCCAAAAGTATGTCGTCAACAAAAAGTCCAACCTGACGCATTGGCATCCCATCCTCGGCTGGTTTGCTCAAAGCATCGACCACGGGTAAGCCCTCACCCGCGCGCACGTCTTTCACATGGTGTACGGCTCGCATCAAAGTCAACTTGAACGCTGCTCCAGCCTGCGAAGCGGGAAGAGACCCACCCTGGCAGCGCCTAGCAGAAAACAATGCCTTCATAAAGATGGTCACCCCTCGAACTGTAAATACAGTCGCTTCCATATTCCATATTCCCGCTTCTGCCTGATGACATCAGCTTCTATTTCACGAAGCGACATTTCGTCGCTGTACACTGACAGAGGCACTGCAGTCATCAAATCTGCAAGTCGGCTTCACCTAACGCATGCGTGCTGTAGGTGAAGCTCGCTTTACAGCGCGACTCGCGGCCGCACAGCACGTGCCGGGGCCTTTTGAATCAAGCCGTTGGCCAAAAACGAAGACGCAAAAGCGTGACGACAGACCCCTTCTACGCAGAGGAATGGAAAATGAACAATCATTGCCTGTTTTTTTTTTTTCCTCAATATTTTAGTTGGTTGGTTTCTTTTGATACGAATTTCGGATGATACCAATATTTCCCGTCACCCCAAAAGAGAGAAATTCGCTGGTTGGGCAAACAGAGTCCAAAATATCGAGCGACGGGGCTGTACAGCATCCGAAATTTGGGACGTTCTTATACATCAACTCTATGGGACCCGCGGCCGTTCCGCGAACGAGTCCGAATAATAGAGCATGTCCAAAAAATCGGTCGGCAACTGTAGATGACCAAAACACCCTCCGCCGTTATTCCTACTAAGCACCACCAGGGTCCGCTGGCCGGAATGGCGTTCAAGTTAACTCTGATGCGAGCTGTACCGTAATTTCTAGCCGATAACATGCGCGAACCGAAAAAAAATTGCACCAAGACCACAAAAAGCAACAGAAAACTGGAAACCAAATTTCGTCATATAACATGTGCATTACATACGCCGGAAATTGCGGTTAAGTGGATTACGTGTGGTGAGAAAGGTACAGCTTGGGACAAAAAGTTACGGAACACCAGGGTGTCACATTTCTTCTTTGGAGCGACGCCCTAGCAGCAAACTGGAGAGGACGCACGTACTGAAAGATGGATTTGTAGCCCATCAACCATTTCTTATTTGATCCGTTCCTGGTCGGTTGTAGGAGGCCGCTCCGTAAAAGAAATATGCCAGTGTTGTGTTCCGTAAGCTTTTGTCTCAAGCTGTACCAATTCTGAACTTGATTATTTTCTTGTTTGAAGCCTGCACGAGTCCTTGTGCAGCGTGAAGCAGCAGCTTCAGCTGCTCTGGAGTGGTCCCATGATTAAAGTTCTCTTCGGGCATTTGGTGGAAATGGTTTCGTCTGCGGAAGCTACGTCGCAAGTGGAGCATGGTGGGCCCACATCACCAGGTGTGGGTGGTGGTACATCCAGTGAGTTTGACTGTACTTTACATACATTTGACAATAGGGCTGCCTTGCCGAATATACAGAGTGTTTCAATTAAGAGTGACCCCTGATTATTAAAAAAAATGTACTCGAGATAAAAATCAGATACCTTCTGCGTCATACTTGTGAAGGTTTCTGACGCCCAAACAGGTGGTTTTCATCAGTGTACCTCATTATTTTGTCTAATTAGCTTAATTGAACTAAAAAAAATTCCCACGGAACGGTAAAGGCAAGGCTAGTGATCGTGCAAGATCCTGTAATTGTGACTGAAATGGGGTGTTGCGGCCATGGGCTTTCTAATTAGCGCAAAAAAACGTTACCTTTCCTTGGGATTTTTTTTTAGTTCAATTGAGCTAATTAGACAAATTAATGAGATACACTGGTCACTGAGGTCACTCACTAATGAGGTCACTGGATACAAATAAACCTTCACACATAGCGTACACTCACCACTTGCAGGAATGTTGAAAGAAATTTATCGGTGGCATCCTCAGTGGCCTCAATGGTGCTACTGTGCACTGCTCGTGCGTAGAGCACTGGCAAGACTACTGAGGACTCCACTGAGGAATTTCCTCAATGTTTGTGCAAGCAATCCCAGAAGGGGCTTGCAGGGGGCTTCCCAACAACTTTGTACACTTCATCCAGACTTCCTGTAGAATGTTCCTCCGCATTATGGTGTAATTACTCTTTATAGGTACCTCACGTATTCAAGGTAGGAAAATGCCTCGATAGGGTTTAAAAAAAAAAAAAAAAGATGCCCGTTATTAGTAATGCACAAATGCACTCTTCGGCTTTTCAGGCATACTGAAGAAAGCCCTGGAACGCGCATCCTCGGGGAGGACGTGCTGCGTGCAATATCGGCGTCTGGGAGCACCGGAAACCACGTCCGTGGCCCTCACCTGTGCCTTGTTTGAAACAGCACTTTCTAGTCTCACACAACTCAAACTGGATATTCTCACAGGTACGTATTATACCTTCACAAGTTCCTTTGCATACCCTTGCTAGTGTCTGGCCATCCATGTAGTACTACAGTCGCCGACCGATTTTTTGGACCCCGATTTTTCAGACATGCTCAATTATTCGGACCTGTTTGCGGAACGGCCCCCGTAGAGTTGATGTATAAGAGCGTCCAAAATTTCGGACGCTGTGTAGCTCCGTCGCTCGATATTTCGGACTCTGTTTGCCCAATCAGCGAATTGCTCTCTTGGGGTGACGGATATATATTGGCATCGTCCGAAATTCGTATAGAAAGAAATCAATCAACTAAAATATTGAGGCAAAATAATAGGCAGTGATGATTGGTCATTTTCCATTCCTCTGAGTAGAAGAGGTCTGTCGTGGCGCCTTTCTGTCTCCGATTTGGACAAGGGCCCAGCACGTGCTCTCCGCCCGCGAGTCGAGCGACGGCGCTGTAAAGCGAGCTTCACCTAAAGCACGCATGCGTTAGGTGAAGCCGACTTGCGGACTTGATGACGGCGGTGCCTCTGACAGTGTACATTGACGAAATGTCGCTTCGGGAAATAGAAGCTTATGTCATCAGGCAGAGCTGGAAGTGCGTTACGAAAGCATCGGCATATTTTTCCAGCCTACTAGGGCCTAGTAAAGTTTATTTTGAAGCGAAATTCGTTTTTTCGGACTGCTCGATTATTCGGACTCTTGCACGATCCCCGCCGAGTCCGGAAAATCGGACAGCGACTGTAACTCAGTTGCCCAGAAGTGCGTTTGTAACGTAAGTAGGGCTTGGCCATGATGAGGTGGTCGTACGCCCTCCATCGTTGCTCCTCCAGCTTCTCTCCCAAAAGGGGGATTGTGTTACTACCCCTTTATGTGAACTGAATTGAATAATGGCAGTCGCGGAAAGGCGCCACAAGTGGGATTCAAACCCACACCCTCTGATTTTGGGTCGGATATGCTAATCGGAGTGTGTGTGTGTTCGAATCCCACCCCTGATGTATTTTCTTCAGGGCATTTTGAGGCTTGTGTTGTGTTCATCCCTCTATGTCTAATTGCCTCATCTACAGTAGCTTAGCCAGAAAAATATTTCGGGAGGGGTCTTATGGGAACTTTACATGGGGGAGGAGGATCTCGCCCTCGTTTCCCTCTCCCGTATGCACTACCAAAGGTATGGTGTCGGGAGAGGGGTCAAACCCCCCGGGCACCCCCTGGCTACGCCACTGCTCATCTACTACTTTATGTGTTGTGTAATCGTGCGACTATTTTACACCTTCTACCTAGCTTGAAACTGAAATTTTAGCGAATCTTGTTGGCTAACCATGGCCCATAGCTGGCAAAATCACGTAAGAGGCACATGACTCAACATAGACAACATATTGTTGGATGTATATTGATTTTAGACATGTTTTCCTAGCACTTAATGAGATTAGAATTCTCGTTTGAGGCATCCGTATTTACTGTCATCTTCCGCGTACTGTAAAAAAAATTTTCTGTGGTCCAATCTGAAAATCTAGCCCTGTGAAGCACTACAAATTACTTAAATCTACCAGCCAAAACATATTTCACGCAAATTAAACACTTCTTCGTGGTGTTAGGTATCGCCGCATAGCTCCCTCTGTGTTCACTTAAACAAACTATGTATTGTGTAACTGCCACCTATTGTACATTTTTGTAAAAATAAATATAGATATCCAACAGTGGCGCCATAATATTTTAAAGATGTATGAGGGATCCCATAGGGGTTGGTTTGCTGGTGGGATCTAAAAGAGCCCCTTTTTTTCTTCTTTATCACTGTGTCTGGCATAGGCCTCTGCTATCAAGACATGGTGCTTCCTCATTTGTGGAGGCTTATCCACAGCCTGGGTCCTGGGCATGGAGTGAAAGCATTCTTGGATCTCTTGGCAGTCACAACAAAGTCGACCGGTCCAGAATTTCAGATCCTTATTCTGTTCTGTGACTGCGCGACGCACCTCATCACGTGAGAAGCATGTTTTGAAGACTATCCTCGCATCTGCTGACCAAGAGCGAGGGAGGCTCCGCCTCCTGGATGCCGGCCAATAGGAGGACGCGGAGGGCAGGCACATCCCAAGCCTCTGCTCTCACCTAAGAGAGGTTGCAGCGTTACCGTTGTTTCGCGTGTCACAGGGCTTCAGCCATGGCGCACCAATCTAACCAACGACTTCGCCGTCCGTCAACAACGAGGCCAAGCGGGAGTCGCACGTACGGCGGTTAACAGGCAGCAAAGCCGTTGGTTAGATTGGTGCGCCATGGCAGAAGCCTTGGGGCAGGCAAAACAGCGGCAGCTGCTGGTTAACGGACGGCGAAGCCATTGGTTAGATTGGTGCGCCATGGCAGAAGCCTTGCGACACTCGAAACAACGGTAACGCTGCGCCATCTCTTGGGCGAGAGCAGAGGCTTGGGAAGTGCCTGCCCTCCGCGTCCTCGTATTGGCCTGCTTCCAGTAGCCGGAACCTCCCTGGCTCTTGGTCAGCAAACGCAAGGATAGTCGTTTTGAACGTTGGTACCCTGTATTAGACCAGACAGATTATGTGGCTCGCTTTACAGCATATTGGATGATCTCGAGATGTACGAACAGCAGCGCCCGTTTTCTTTGGACGACCTGGTTGCTGTGTCTTCGTTCCTCAACACGTTTGTTTTCAAGCTGATATGGAACGGTCTCATTGGTACGTACTTTTTCTTCCTTTTCGCAAATAGAATTTTTGAAAAATTGTTCCCAATTCACTAAACGTACAAACTGGAATGTAGCTCGAACCCTGTTTTAAAAAAAATGCAGCAGAGAAAACCGACCCTCATCTTATAAACTGGTCATTGGCAGGAAAAAAACTGCAAGTCTCGCAACAATGCGTAGTGGACAACACTTTCTATTATTTTTTTGTTTGTTTGTGATTTTTCCTCAATTTGTAAGTTGAGGATCGACCTACATTACAGTTCATATCGTAGTTACTACTGCATCAAAACAGTCTGTTTCACGTATCCTGTACGTCTGCCGTTGCAGATCTCAAGTCTGTGAACACAAACCAGCTGCTCTCTTCTTCACACACTTTACTCATGCTCTTGTACAAACGCGACTGTCGCAGGAGTTACACTCTGACAGATCATTGGCTTATCAAGTGAGGTTACGTGATGTTCTATGAACCGATATGCACATTGCTGTTGACAAAAATGTTGATCTCAACTATGACTGTTGGTAGAGAGGTCAGAGTTGGGCCGTTTATGAACGATCTCGAGAAAGGAAAGAAGGCAGCTCAGGTTCTCATGCAGAAGGTGCCCCATATTATACCACACAAAGAGGTAAACTGAAAAATTCCTACCTCCTTTTTTTAATTAGTTCACATTGAATTGATATGTATCGATTGGCTGTGCAGAGGGTGGTGCTTTTTCGGAAGTATGTCAACAATGAGAAGACAGTCCTTGGGCTCACGGAGTCTGCATGTGCGTCGTCGCAGTCGACACTTATTACTGTACATAGGTCAAGGATTGTAGAGGTAAGTGCATGTGCTCTGCTTAGAATGTGAGCGCTCGAACTTAACAGATAATTGTAGGAATTGGGGGGGAATTGTGGGAAGCTATGAATGAAGACGATCGACCACGGGTTCAAGTAGTTTTGACATGGACTGTATGCCTTTCCGGTCGTTTCTGTGGATGCCAGTTAAGAAATCTGTGTAATGTTTTTGGCGTTACGTTTTAGTGTAGGGTTAAATTAATAAAATTAATGTAATCAATTTAATTTTCATCAAATAAAAACATCAAATAAATTAAACCTCGCCAAAGTAAATTTTGCACCCAAACCTCACAGGTCTCTCCCAAGTCTTTTGCGTGCAAGATTACTCAAGGAATCTGTACTTCAGTACTCAATAATGTTGGGGACTAAGTCATCTTATCAGATTCTAGCCCGATAAGATGCAGTCGATTGATTCATTGACAGTAATGATTATTTAACAGCAAAATAGTCTGAGGTTATCTGTGTTTGACACTTGCTGCAAAAGAGTCATAAAAGACATAAAGAGACGACACAACATCATATTTCAATACGCCGTAAAGTACACCCTCTGTTTCAAGTTTATAAAAATCCAATCATATGCTGCAATTTTCAAGCTCTGTAGGTACTGACATTAAGTGACAGAGTAATTACGTGGGTAGAACAACTGTGCGATTTCATACAGTACTCATATATAGGGCCCTGTGTTTTCGGGTTTTATGTTTGTTTGTTTTTTTAGTTGGGGGTAAAAATCGGGTTTTATTTCAGGAGCCGTAAAACAGGGTTACATCAGGTGATATCGGGTGGACAAGTAGATTTTCGGGTAGAAAATAAGAGGAAGAGCACTTCTCGCATTTTAGATTGACAGCTGAAGTGAGTGTCCAATGCTTAATGTACTCCAGTGCCCGTATTGGCGGCCCAATTGGCACTTTTCCCAAGTTCATTTTCGAAAATTTTCAGGTTTTGCCCTAAGTAATGATGATGCAAATCGGGGGGGCGGGGGGGGGGGGGGGGGGTAAAAACAGGTTTTACCAGGTTTTACCCAAAAACACAGGACCCTACTCAAATGCCCCAAAAGCAGCACCTTACTATTTCTCTTACTCTTTACTCTTACGTGGACTGATATCACCATTTGCACAAGGCCATTGGTAGTACCCTTACTTGCACAAGTTTGAGGATATTGATGGTCTCAAAACATGCTTTTGATCACCCAGTGTTGTGAATGGATGGTAATACAATGTTGCTTTTTGTAGGATGGATATCAGCAGTTAGCTATGCTTCCTACACAAGCACTCAAAGGTGTCATAAGAGTTCGTTTCATCAATGAACAAGTGAGTTCATATGCTCAAGCGCTGATAGAGTCTAATGATTGAGAACGTCACCCCTATTACTTCTAGGGCTTGGATGAGGCTGGAATCGATCAAGACGGAGTTTTCAAAGAATTCTTGGAAGAAACTATCAAGCGGGTCTTTGACCCTTCCCTTAACCTGTTTAGGGTATGTTGTACCTGTTGGATGCTCGAAGAGTTTACGTCAACTGACGTTGCATTCCTAATTTACGCCTTTGTTTACATGTAGGCAACATCGGAGCAGAGATTGTACCCATCTCCGACATCCAACATCCATGAGAATCATCTGTCCCTATTTGAGTTTGTCGGGAAAATGCTGGGCAAGGCAGTGTATGAGGTTCGTTACTTGCATTAGTAAGAGTATTAGCATTAGAAACTGAATGTAGTCACACTCTATATAGTGATGCAGTGGGATATATATATATTATAATATATATATTATATATATATATATAATATATATATATTATATATATATATATAATATATATATATTATATATATATAATATATATATATTATATATATATATAATATATATATATATTAAGCTTTGGTTTTATCATGCACTTTGTACAAGCGCATACACACTACAGCTAAGCACCAGTGCTAAAATTTTAATGCAGCAATTTTGCCATCCAGGCCAAATTTTAACATTATATCGCTCTGGATTGACATAACTGAATATGTTGAATACTCCCAAGCACAGACAGAATCAACTTATAATGAAAGTACGACGCGCATCTTTCCTGCATTCCGACTGACGAGTTGATGTGTCATCGATAATTCTGATCCCTGTCAGGCATAACCTGTTATGGCCTAAAACGTCTCACTTCGTTGCAGGGTATTGTCGTAGATGTCCCATTTGCGTCTTTCTTCCTGAGCCAACTTTTGGGTCATCAGCACAGTGCCCTCTACAGCTCTATCGACGAACTACCCTCCCTTGATGCTGACCTCTACAGGAGCCTCACCTGCATTAAGGTGAATGCTTACTATGGGTGCTAAACGAGACTGCGGCACTAATGATGGGCGCTTTCTGCAATAGCATTACGACGGCGACGTGCTGGACCTCGACCTCACATTTTCTCTAAACGAGGACTGCATGGGTAAACTGGTGACCCACGAGTTAGTGCCAGGAGGAAAGGTCATCCCAGTCACCAATGAGAACAAGTGAGTAGTCGTTGCTGGTGCTATATGAACAGCTGATTTTGAAAATGAGCTCAGCCATTTTTTCACCAAAGTTGAGAGCCAGAGGCCCTGCTAGCGGTTCAGAAGCCCGCCCGCCCAGAATTACGGCACGAAAAGCAGCGTCCAAGTCTGGGTAGCACACAGCAATTCCAAAGTCCCCCTTTGACACGATGTCCCTCCATGCAGGGACACTAGGGAGACATCTGAAATACACTACGGTTGCGATGAAATGTTTTACTAGGTCATGCATGCTGCACAGTAGTCTTTTTTTCGATTCAGACAAATACAGCTGGGCTAGTTTCAGAGACCTGTACATCATGTGTGGACAGTATACTGTATTTTTTTTTTTAATAGTATCAAATTAAGCATTTGTATTTTAGCTGTTAGTTTTAATTGTCGAACAGAATTAAATGGTATCAAAATTGTCATTCTCTGCTGCTCAGCTGCTTGTTTTCTGCAGTCAATTGCTGTCAACTAACATTTAAATTTTCATTTCTTTTCTTGCGGTATTGTGGGCTCGAAGTACACCTTCATGTGGGCATTGAGGTAAAAATCTAGCATTACTGTGCAGTACTCATGCTATAAACGAGACAAAATTCATAATTTTGGCTGCAATTACTTATAGCATGTTCGCTAACGTTGAAACCAAGGTGATGTATGATAAATTATACCGGAAATTTAAAGCATGCCCTGCAGTACTTGCACCTTTGTTTGTCTCATCCCCTCGTTTCTTGTTCTTGTGTGCTTTAAACGTTAGCTAATTAGTTTTATCTAATTAATTAATTAGGCAATGGAAAAAATGTTGGTGATAAGATACTCGATCGCTGACAACATTCAGCTGGTCCCAGTCACGTAGTGTGTGCTGTCTTTTTTAAATCTTGGCATCTGTTAGTCGAGACACCCTGTAGATGTGCACAGTATGTGAAGTGGTAGCTTTTCTTTTCTTTTTTTTTTACAGAGTTTCGATTAATGTTAGTACTGTGTGTCTTACAGGATCAGTTACATCCACCTTATGGCCCACTTCCGTATGCACGTTCAAATACATGATCAGACCCTGGCATTCTTGCGCGGCTTCCGTTCCATCATTAACCCAGAGTGGTTGACCATGTTCTCCACGCCAGAACTTCAGAGGCTGATTTCGGGAGACAATACACCCATTGATCTGCAAGATCTGCGGTAACACTTTCTCACCTAATCTCCTAGATAAACTCGTTTACCGAAATAAGATTGTTTGCTCCCAAGAAAAGTTCCAGTTATAGGATTTTTCAATTGTTTTATGAATAGTTATCGAGTAGTAACAGTCTAAGCAACATTTGCATTGCTATCCACGCAATAATGTGTGGCGATGCTGCATTACAGAGACATGACCCACTTGTATGAATGTAGAGGCAATTCCCCAGTGGAGTCGTCCGTAGTTTCAGGGACACGATGCTCGGAATTTCCTAAACGTTTGTGTGAGCGACACTGAGGCTTGCATGGGTACGGAATACAGTGCCATTTTGCTGGCACAGTTATGACCCCATGGCTGTCAATGGATAGTACTGTGTTTACTTGAGCATTAGCAAAGCCGTTCCACAAAGCTCACATCGAGAGCCTGAAGTTTTAGGGTTTAACTCATCTTTCCCCGAATTTGCACCCCAAATTGAAGGTTGCCTCTTTAGGGTGAAACCCGATTTTTACATGGCAAATTGCCCTCACTGAAACTTGTTTGGCAGCAAGCGCAATTAGTACATCACCGTTTGTACCAAGCAAGTACAGTTCGTTTGAGTACTAGAGCCCAATTTCTTCCCGAATTTAGCATACTGGCAGCTTTTCTAGCCGAATTCGCATGAATTTAGGGCACATGTTGATTTCCCCGATTTTTACCCCCCTAATTGGAAAAAAAAAAATTCCTGAAAACTTCAGGCTCTACGTCACACCCTGTCAATGATACGATCAACATCCAGCATTGATACAAGATGGGACTTTTGGAGCCTTCATCATCTTCTTCTGTGGCACACCCACTAAAGCACTGAGTTATTGCGCTTAATTGAAAGAAACTTATCCAAGTGCACCTTTTATGTGACATTCCACCGTATGTGTGTATCGTGTATCGCTGCAAGCGACTCTTTATGCTCTTTGTGAACTTCTTTTTCTTTCTTTCGCAATAGACGACACACCAAATATTTCGGTGGATTCCACAACAACCACAGGCTCGTAAATTGGTTGTGGGACATCCTTGAACGTGATTTCACGGCCGAGGAACACAGACTTTTCCTCAAGGTAAGTACGTTTTTCTTGTAGAATAGAATATGAATTTGAAAATTTTTTTAGTGAAACGTATTTTTGTCTCTTGCATCCAATAACTGTGTCAACCAACTAAAATTTGCGCATCATCATGTTGATGATGCGAGGATTCGTCTTCCGAGCATAGTAGAACCTCGTTGAAGCGCGCCTGGTGGCGACGCGGAAGAAGTACGTACAAAGCGGTACTACGGCATAACCGAAAATTGCACATACGCAACCACCTGCCAGCCGATCCATGAGAAACACCGTTTGAGACACAATTTACAAAACCTGCACAGTCCTTATCCTTTATTTCATGCTGATTACCTGAAATCTGTTACTTTCGCTTGCTGACATGCCGCACATTTCCCTGTTTTCGTTTTCCGGCGCCGTACGCTTTTCCGTGGCTTCCCCCCTTTCCCAGTTTATGAAGGCCACGCAGTTCCTACACGACCTCGCCCTTCTCAAATGACCTCGCACTTTGAAAGGAGAAATGCTCGGCTGTACGCAAGGCCAAAGGGACAATGTGACACCATGACTCAGTCTCTCTAACTTGTAACGCAACGAGAATGGTAGCCAGTATGACGGGACGTGAAAAAATGTACGGATTAACCGACGAGTATACGAAAAACCACTGCGGCTTATACCTCTGTCAGACGGGCACACATACGGCACATACGGCACATACGACACTTTTAAAGGCAATGGCACTAAGAAAAGGCTGTAGCTGAAAAATGGCCTTAAACCCTGGGAGGCTGCCAGACGGTGTCCGTGAAGGCGTTTTGCCAGTGATGACTACATCGATAAACACATCTGCAAACGCTGAATGAAATGTAGTTAAATCAGATTTGTTCACTCGGAACAACGTTTGGTTCGAACTTAGCCAATTTGAAAAACAGCAAACGATATTTGTTTTGAATTTTTGGAATATGCAATTTTTTAATGCAAATTTTGATATTTGCAATTTCGATGCTTCGTTGTGCACGCACAGTTTTGGATGCAGACGACATGGAGTGCAGTGGTTCGAGGGTATCACTACGAACTGAGGAGATATAATGAGAAGCAAAGTGCAAATATTCGCCAGAAAAACTCGAGGCGTTTAGCACGAAAAACGTTCACAGAACATTACGTCTCGTAAAAGAATTTTATTTCGAATTGAAGGAAATCTGCGCCATCTTGTTCATGGAGTTTGGTAACGAGACTACGACAGTTTCTGGGGAACGCCGTAAACTGTCTTGTAGGAGCTCCGCTGCCCTTACACCTCACTTTTGTCGCAAAGGCCGTATGACTGACCATCTCGCAATAATTTAAATGACTGTATGCACTTAAGACCGTAACCGTTAAGGCCGTAAGTGTGCCCATCTGACAGGGGCATTAAGTGGTTATTGAATGCATCGTCGACGAATGCTGACGTCGGCGCTTTGCTCGGGAGCATGTTTGAGGGCTTGTATCTTGCTGAGCAAGACACGTAGAGGAATAATTCTTTTTTTCTTCAGCATCCCGGCGTGCGGTACAACGC
Source organism: Ornithodoros turicata (assembly GCF_037126465.1). NCBI lineage: Eukaryota > Metazoa > Arthropoda > Arachnida > Ixodida > Argasidae > Ornithodoros > Ornithodoros turicata. The sequence goes on along the minus strand of NC_088210.1, from coordinate 15,261,462 downwards.
GTCCATGATATAAATATAATGAACCACATTTATGAAAGTGTCCAAACCCCTTTAATGGCACCTCCGTCGGGGACCCAGATCGAGTACTTTTGAAGCGGAATTACAGCTTATGCGGGTACATTTTAACAAGGTTTTACTGTACAAAGCACGAGAGAAGCACCTTCACTCTCTCCCTCGCTACCCACAAATATAATGCGTATTGTCACAGGAAATGACTCTCACATCCCTTCATGGGAAGGTGTGAGGTGTGCCTGATCCCACTGTAAGTGTTTGCTCCTACGCAGGAAAATTCCCCGTTTGGCATGGCGCTCCGTCTAATAAGCTTTGGAAAGAGTTTTTTTTGTAAATATTATTACAAAAGCGTTTTGGACATTGAATATACGAACTACAACATCACAAGCAGTGGATTGAATACATGCGGTTTGAGATGGTTTCTCAAACCCTTTAAGTTGTGGTTCTACAACTTCGATAAGTGCAGTCTAAATACAATTAAATTATGTTTGTGAAAATAAAGAAATGAGCGAATTCCATGTTGCACTGTTTCAGTTTGTAACGAGTTGCTCTAAGCCACCCCTGCTCGGATTCGCCCACTTGGAGCCTCCGTTCTCAATTCGATGCGTCGAAGTCAGTGACGACCAGGTGAGAATTTTTCCCAAAATGGCTTATATTTCTGTCTGTGGCTTTTGCTACGATTCTTGGTGAGAGTTGTTTTGAAGATTGTTTTGTCTGTCACACTCTGTTCTGAGAAAACAGTCACGACTTTTTGCCCCGAGGAAAGCGTTGTAGTTATGAGGATATTTTATGACTATACAGTAGTGCTGGGAATCCCAGGTGATTTTTTTAGTTCCGTGGCTTTTTCCGCCGAATCCCAGGACAGGCCTGAGATCGAGTCGAGACAGTGTGTACGCGCAGCTTTTAAGGGGACAATAAACAGGTTTATGAGGTGCACTTTTTTTTTATGAGTTCTGATATGTTGCCGACGGCTCCAGACCGACCGAATACCCAGATTTTTCATAAAAAACTAAGGGCTATAGACATCCCGTTTTCACTTCTAAGCTTTTAATATTAAGTTCTAAGCTTTTATAATTAAAAAGTTAAATGACGATTTTTAGGTAATTAGCCATTCAACGGTTGAGCAACAGATGGCTAAGAACATCTGCCGGCCCAGAGATTATAGAAGTGAAAACAGGATCCTTATAGTTTTTCAATGAAAAATCTGTATACACTCTGCAAGTAACCGAGCGTTCTGCGCATATCTCCTCTCCTGGTTACTCCACTCGGAAAGCCCCATTGGCTACGGCGGCGCCCTCCCTCTTCCCTCTCACTGCCTCCTCTCATGCGCAGTGACGCACTTGCACAGCGTATTGAAAAAAAAGACACCCTGTATAATAAGCTTAAATTATCTTGTAAAACAAAAAAATCCATCGAATGACTTGTGACAGCGAGCTACTTGTGTAAGAGCGGCTCTATGTAACTTTGCTACTGTTGCTTTGATTTGTGTAGGATACCGGTGACACCATAGCCAGCGTCATCCGGGGCTTCTTCACAATTCGAAAGAAGGATCCCGTCAACCGACTCCCAACCTCGTCAACTTGCTTCAACCTTCTCAAGCTTCCAAACTACCAAAAGAAAAGCACGCTCCGAGAGAAGCTTCGCTACGCCATCACCAGCAATACCGGCTTTGAATTGTCGTGAACAACTCTGGCATGCAATACGGACATCCTTTACGTAACGGCTTTCACTAGAGCACAGTGCTGTTTGCTTTGGAGGGTCACCTGCAACCCCGTAGGTGTGGTCATTGTGCCTCTCTGTTGGGTGGAACTCCAAAGCAGGAAATGGGGAATGCGGAGCAAACAATTGCTTAGTCTACGATTACCATCAATGTGGTAGAAAAAACCCTTTTTTTTTTTTTTTTTAGTATGCAGAAATCAACACAAGCATCACACATTTTATCATCACATTCCCGCAATGTGGTGTAGCACAGATAAGATGTGCATGAATGTGCGGCTGGACTGTTATGTACCATAGTAGTATAAGTTTATTGGGTCTATTCGGTCTTCTACATTCCTCGTTTAGACCGTCCATTTTGTGTTTTTAAACCACAAAGATAGAGAGCTATGATAGTCACAACATGCATCATTGCATACTTTGCACAAATTCAACTCTGGAGCAGCAACCTACGTTGTCTGTCTAAAACGTGCAAATCGCTAACAGAAAGGTTTCTACGAGCAGGAACGAGAAATATTCCACAAAAATTTTGGGTGCTCCGATACTGACTGTCATTGTAGTAGCGTCACCTGCATCTGCAAATTACTAAGAGTTACGTGTAGTAACATTTGATTAATAAACTCTTCACTGGTGGGGCTTGCAGTTGTAACATTATGTAAAGTATAAAATAGGCACAATGCCCTCATAGTATGCATAGCCAGCACATGTCATGCAATTAGATGGAAGCGTGGGGCATGGGCAACAACCACCTAGACAAGCAGTGCTCCTACTAAACAATACTATGTACCAAAAAGGATTTATATTTTTCACAAAGCAGCTTCCTTTTACAGATGATGTCTAGAATGAGGAAGAGGGAGGAACACATTAGGGCATAGCAGTTTTGTGATGTTTTGCAAGATCAACTACCTCTTCCCATGTGAGAGTTATTACTGTAGTTATTATGATGAGGCATTATCTTTCACTGGCACATTTTTTCTTTTTCCTTCTTTTGACGATTAGAAAGGCCTCTTCGCTTTCCGTCTGGTCAGGCGGACGACGTAAAGAAGCTGCTTCGTGAAAAATTGTCCTTTCTTGACAGTGGGAGCATTCTGCGTTGCCTTATCCTCCTTATGTCACTTCATGCACAATGTGCCACCAACAGAGAATTCTGCAAGGTGTTAAAATGTATCACCACGATTCGGGGAAGCACAATGGGTCCACAAAGCACTCTTCCGCTGAAACATATCACGTGGCTTACGGTTGTATAAAATGACTGTACAGATGTATATAGAATAAAATACTCTTTCTGCAAATGGTGAAGTCTCTTCCTGTGCCTTGTTGGCAGTTGCCCGAGCATAGCGGACAGATGTCATGGCCAGATTGCCCTTATTTTGTTTTATTTCAGATGTGAGATGTAGTATAGTATTTGGATACGTAAAGAATGTATGGATACTCCAAGACAATTGTCCTATGCAGTATATCGGAAGAACATGTCAAGGTTCCAATTGTGTGAAGGATATTCCAAATACTGTAGTGGTGTGTCTCCAGGGGGTCACGGTATGTACTAAGCAACACGGGTCATGGAAGTGCCGAGACCATGCCCTCCAAAATGCATGCAAACCGCACTGCTTGAAAGGGGAACACAAAGGGTACACTGTTTTCACTGAGAATATCTTGCAGGTCGACAGAACATATACATACTGTACTACATATGCTGTCAACCCTGCACTCATTGCAGATTCACTGTTTAAATGAAAGAATCACTTATTCGCACAGCTAACAAGCGCATGCAATGAACATGCTTTCAACATGGCTGCCACAATGTTGGTACTTTTTTTCCGGAACATCTCGCATATCTCGACTTTGGCAGTACTGCTGGCACCGTGACAGCAAGCACCTTTCTTTTTTTTTTTTTTTGAAAAAGGAAACCACGGCCTCTAAAGTGCCGTGTTTTTGGGTTCAAAAGGTGCATTAATTATGCAAATCAATACGATATTTAGACTGTGTTCCCGTCAAATTATATTTATTCCTGCTAGCCGCTTCAGTCTTCAACTCTGCCCATATGTCCTCTTTCACTGTTGTTTTGCACTCTGTCATTTCAACGATGAGTGACGTGGTAATGTGCGGACACTATTTTTGTCCAAAGCGGATATTTTATTTTTTGGTCAATAAATAATTTGGCAATAAATAAATAAGTTGGTAAAATGTGTAAGGCATAAGTGTGAGATCTTCACCTTCCTGTCCTAGTTCACTTCGTCCAGGCTTTCAGCATCATCATCATCGCTGTAATTTTGCGAAAGAGAGGCCCTGTCTTTCGTTGCCCCACCTGTGAGAATCGGACGTTCAAGATTTCAACACACGGCATCAACGTGCGACAATGCAACGAGGCTACGTTCATTACCGGGTGAAGGAGTTACGGGAACGTCATCCTTCTTTATTCTGAAAAAGACACGGAAAACTTGCACATCACTTCTGCACATTGAAGCCCCTCTATATTTCGCAGTGCGCAATGACTCACAAGGGATGAAGACTGTGTTGGTCACCCGCGTGCAAGCTCTTGGGGCCAGCCTGGTGAGAGAGAAGGGATTTATGGTAGAGAGAGAGAATACTCCATCCGTCAACCAGCTAGTACAGTCCCCGTGCCACCCACAACTGTGAAACAATCTGTGAAACAATCTGTGAAACAATCTGTGAAACCCCAACAGATTCGTCCATGCGGAGGCTGCTCGACAATATGGTTCAGGCGCACACCCTTGCCTTCCGCAAGGCCTGGACATCAATCTTAGCCGCAAGAGTCCAATGTATTCAGAGAAAGCCAATTAACCTTGCAAATTTGTATGTCTGCATAAGACCACATTTTGAATCCTCTGCTCAAACATAAATAAGACACAGTATATTAAATAAAGGAGACCCCCGAAACATTTGGGAGAGACTACTGAAACCCCAATTTGGTTCCGACCTTGTCCATGACAGTTGCTTTGTTCGAGTCATTGGCACACTCGTCTTATTTTTCTGACAATACGTTACGCAGTACTTTCTCCGGAAATCGACACATTGGGGGGTGACAAGCTTCTGGGATGGAGGTATATATTTATGGGTGTATATGTATTGGTAGTCATATTGGACAATCTTAGAAATTTTGGGAAGGGGGGGGGGGCGGAAAATGCCTGGCATTGCGTGGGCTTTGTGCTGCTTGGAATGCACAAACATGCAGGCTATGAGTGTGGTAGGGGACTTTTGCAGTATGTGCAGCTTGTCTTTCCCCCTTTCTCCCCCATCCCACATGAAATCTGAAATCGGTATGCCGAACAGTGACCTCTGACCTTGTAGCAGCAGTCACGTAATACCTTTATGTGTAGAAATGTGTTGCTATATAGTAAGACAGGACAAGATCACACTGACAACTAAGTGTGATGGCTGGGGAGGCTAGGATTTCGTTTGTCGCGAAACACACACAAAAATGCAATTTCCAATAGTATTTCAGTATAGAATTTGAATGTCAGGTGACTCAATGGGTAGAGTATCGCCCCAATCATCATCATTAAAATAAAGTTTATATATATATATATATATACTTTTTTTCGTGTTCAGCTAGGACCTCTGGTGATGACCGGTGACAAAGTGACTAAGCTAGCGATGCTGGTAATGGCTATGGTGAAAGCTACTTTTGATCAGGGTATCTGGTTAAGGTCTCGAAGGGTGGTGGTGGTGGATTGTACAACTAATATCATGTGTTCATTCGCGTGTGTATCACATCACATGTAGGTTCACATCATGCAAGGAGAATGGGCCTGGCTGGCCTGTAGTGTGTGCAAGAGGTGTTTGAGCTGCATGCGACTCAAGTACCTTACACTCCTGATAACCTCATCAGAGTAGGTCAGGTTGACGCCACCCTGAGACGACCAGTGGCTTGTAGAGCAACGTCGAGTGGTTTGGCTTTTTTGGGCTAGCGTGTTACAATAAATTAATAAACTGTTCTTTCATTGTGGCACAAATCAACTGCACTAATACATATTGTGGTGACAATGATTTAAAGTAGTAAGTGCATGATGATATGTCCGTGAAGTGTGGGTAAAGAAAAGATGGATGACGCAGAACCAGCTCAAGCCGGCAATCAACCGTTATTGTTGTCCATCTTTTATTGTGTTGTCCATTGTGTGTTCTGTCCATTGTGTGTCAGTTGTGTGTTGTGTTGTTTATGTGTTGTCCATCTAGTGGTTGCCTGCATCTATGTCACTTCATCAGAGGCTAACAAGCTACTGCTAACTGCAATTTGTGCTGCTTGTTTGAATCTTTAGCACAACCAGCACCACTTAACGACAGAGTAAATGCTTCTATTGCTAAGAAGCATCTCGCAACAATGCAAGCACGATCTGAGAAAACGGTCAGGAGAATTCACTATGAGTAATGAAATGTGGAAAAGTTCAAACTATGTTCACTGGAGGTGCACGTCGTAATTTATGGCGAATTCGACTGGTCAATGTGAAGTTGCTTTTCTTTTTTTCTTTTTTGGCTTCGTTGTTGAGGAGACATGTCTCACTTGTCAATTCAGATTAGTTTCATACGTTTTGCTTGTCATCTGAGGTCAACAGGCCCTCCCAAGAAAGCTCGGATTTGGCTGGAACTCCAACGAATCACTGCCGTCAGTTCCGGATTTTGCAAGCGTTCGAGTCGACAACTTATGCCAGGCTTTTGCCTGGAGGATGGTTATTTTTCGTTGATGAATTTGGTAGCTCCCTGTCGGATTTTACTGCCCCGTAGCAGACTCGAGTGCTCGCTCCAGATCGAACAGTCGAATTCGCCGTTACTGTTTAACGTTGTATCACGTACCTCCTTGAATTCCACGAGGTCGACGGAGCCTTTTGGGGGCCTCGAAGTACGCTTGAGCAGTTGAGATTCAATCGACTGCACCAGATCTGAGATACGTGTCGGGGGCCTGGACTTGGCCTCAAATTTTTCTCGGGGGCCCCTAGAAGACGGCGCTCGGTTGATCCTGGTTTCTTCCGGAGCTTTGCAGTCTTCATCATCGTCACTGCGGACACCATTTCTACTGTAACTTCCAATACTAGAGTCCTGAGCACGGGCGTACCAAGATGGGGGCAAAGAAAGGGGGGGGGGGGGGGGGGGGCAACCCGGCGCATGTGCACGAAGGCCAAGCTTCGTAGCGCGTGTGTTTTCCCTCTGTTTGAGACGAAGCTTTTTTTGAAACATTGCAGATTTAAGGCTTTGTCTAAAAATTCGGACTGCTCGATAATTTGGACCGATTTTGTGGCTCTTTAAAATCCGAAAAAAATCAATCGACGACTGTATGCCTGAATTTTGTGTACTTACATCTTTGGAATTAAAAGTTGCTGGAGAAATTAGATTTATGCTACGCAAGTGTGTTCCAACAGTGTGTTATACCCAGGGGCAGCTCCAGAACAGCTTACAGGTTGGGCACTCGAGAGTCGGGAGGGGGCTTAGCTCTAAGGTACCTTACAATAGAGAAGACCAGAAAAGGTCCCGTACCTTGATATTAGAGGTTTGGTAATTTCTGGCGACGTCGTCCCAGCCTCTCTGCCGTTGTAACGTACTGAGTACATCCGCGAGGAATCGGCATCGACGCGGTTCGTTTCAGCGGCACTGTCTTTCTCGTCGTCCGAACTCGTCGTAGATATGCTGTAACGAGACAGGGACAGTGAAAGATGGTAAATCGTGGCAACCAGAATAGTAAATTTTGTTGCTGTAAAGAGATGGTAAGTTTTAGGTAGTTAAGATAGTTAAGTTTTTAGATGGTAAGATAGTAAGATGTAAATTTTCATGAAAAACATTCTAAAATGATGTATGGCGTCTGTATGAAAGCAAACTTCTTAGAACTTTGAACCTTACTCATGAGGAATAGGCTGTATAAATACTGTATCTCATGAATCCAAATATTCCACTTAGATTTCCAGGTAACATTTTTTCTACATCCGCTGCATGATGTCACTGGACTTTTGGAACCCGCTCGAAAATGTGACTCGGACCCCCAAGAGCGCGCAGATTATCCGCGGGTCATGCAGGGCCTTATCTATGTGTACAGCTCTCTATCTGTAAAGCACTACCTCACACGAATTTACGTGGACCTACTTAGACATTCCGCTGGTGTTCTTTGTGTCACAACGCAGTGGAACAGGTTCTGCAGGCTCTTCCACGCTTCCTAAGAATGCAGAAGTCTCAGTTAATCACGCGATTGGAAAACAATGCAATGTTATCGAGAAATTGCACATTTCCTCTTACCCAGACTGAGATTGCTCTCATATCTAAGAACTGGCTTCCTGGAGCCCTCAGTGATGATTTGATTTACAGCTTTTTCCGCTTCTTGACTGGCCCGAGTACGCAGCTCAAAGAAGTGCTTGTCTCGCTGCAGCAAAAGTGTAATTTAAAAAAAAGAAAAATTTTTTTTTTCATCAAGTAGGGTGTACCACCTTTCGCATACCTTTGCCAGAAGCCTGCGTTCACTTTTCAGTTTACGGCTGCAGTCTCTGAATATCGTGTTGGTAACAGGATTTTCCTGCAAATATTAAAGCAAGTTGAGTTCAAGCACGCCAATCTGATCCACGTAACACATTCCTATCCGACATTCCACGGGGGATTTTTTTTTATTACTTACACATTTTTTATAAGAAAGCTATAAAAGCGGTGCAGGTGCCTTTTTATTTTTTAAATTCCACGTTTAACGCCGCAAGGCAACTCTAGCTACGAGAGGCGTACAGACGTGGACAGATGGAGAGAGGACGGCAGGAAGGAGTGGGGGGAAAGGGGGGATTAGTATGCGTCCTGGGCCGACTTCAGGGGGAACTGTGCAAACATTCGTCTGAAAAAGCCTGTCGGAAAACCGAGGGAAAACCTCAAACAGCACACACGGTGGTATGATTCGAACCATCGAAAGCCATTCAGTTTTTTTTTTAAATCTCAAAATAAGCATGTGCATTGAAATACCCAGCGTAATTTTTTCCAATTTTTAATCATTTTAATTTTGCATTATTTTTATTTATTTTATTTTTATTGTTTTAATTTTTAATTACAACGCAAGTGAGCTGAAACCGAAACTGGCTATAGTTTCACGTGCGACCTCCACCCCACCTTCCTACTGCGTCATTATGTGCAGAACCCATTTTTATGCAAGAGGTGGAAGAATCAACGAGAGAGCTTACCAAATTAACGCCCATACTAGAGAGCTTATTCTTGGTGAGATCCATAATTTCCTCTTTGAGCGCATCGATTAAATTTGGCGTGCTGCGCACCGCACTTTTCATTCGCTCTTTCATAGTCTTATTGTCAAAAAGAAACTGCCGAGTTGGCTGCCTGAAAATAAGGAGACGGGTGCGATGAATTCAAACGTTTGAGAACGTCGCAACTAATGACGGAGATTGCGTTTCTATCTGGATTTTCACGGGCACACGTTCAAATAGATCTGTGTATATTGATTGTATAAATCGGTTGTATAGATCATGATTGTATAGATGGGTGCAGCAAAAAAAAAGGGCCCACTAAGAGCAGTTGCGCAGAAGAAGAGCTAACGTTTTAAAATCCACAGTGCAGCTAAATGAAGACTGCTGCGTTAGTCAATGTAATGTTCCTCCGAACTAGTGGCAGTTTTTAGGAATCACGTTTTATGACGTGATTTTTAAAAGTGGTTTTTCAAAAAACATGCGTTCTCTTGGATGCTATTCTTACAATAATGTTGGTAAAGTATCTGGAGTATGTTATGTAGTTCTTTTCGTATGCGTAATACATACATGTTAGGCACAGAGGAGAGCATTTTTGATATGAACAACCTGGCATTCCCAGCCTGTAAAGGCTGTAATTAGCAGTCACTTCAACTGTAGTTTGCCCCCCAAAATAAAGTTTCTCTCTTTCTGAAAAACGATACAGATCTGAAAATCCATGCAGTATTCAAGTTAGCAAGGCACTGAAATACATAAAACCAATCCAACTTTATGAAAACTTTACAGAAATAAAATTGTAAAATTGCTCTATCTGTAGAGATTCAAAGATTTGAACGTCTCTCTGTGATTTTCAACAGCAGATGGAAAGTCATTCGAGGGTAAGAGGCAGACAATGCTGAATGTTGCCCTTTACTAGTCATCACACAACAAAAATAAAATCAATCAATCAATCGATCAAGCCCGCAAACACAGCGACAGAACACACCAGCCGATGTATATAACATCACGATTTCTGTCACCTGCTTACCCGATTTCGTAGCTTCCCTTCGACACGTTATTTTTTACATGCATGCTCGAATCTGGAAAACGAAAAAGAGGTGAGCTGAACCTAGATATATTAACATAAACAAGTGCCTAAGCAGTATTACTGACCTTGATATGATGGCACAAACATGGAAGGTTTCCTCACAGATTTGCTATGGAAAACAACTCTTTGACGTGGCACCGGCATTGGCCCCGATGCCGTACCCTGAAATTAAGTACGTTTGACTGAATATTTCACGCTAGTCAGAAAGAGCAGCAGGATCTGCATAAATCTGGTGCAGAAATAATGAACACATGACCTCTCCATTCACAACGGGGTGGAACAGCACGGCCAAAACGTATCGGGAAAGCAATGACAAATTCAATAAAGTGGCAAAGAGAAGTATGGTATAACATGCACGCAAATGAATGTGCGCACCTGCGGGAACCTATGAGAGGACAGAGTTGCTGGTTCGGGTGCGGCAGGTGCAACAAGACGGACACTCTTGTTGCCCCCAAGCGCAAGGTTGTTGACGGCTCTAGTAGGAAGGCGTGCCGGTGAGCCCGGGGACTCCAGCTGTGACAGCTTTTGCTCCAGGTTCATGCTCGTCTGAAAGTGATGTACCCCATTAAAGGGACACTAAAGTGAAAAAATTCCTCTTCATCAAATCAAAGATTTGCACCTTTCCCATTTCTCTCCTTCTCGAGAAGGGCAACACTGCAGAGCAGCCTCCGATTGGTCTCCTCAAATGGTATGCCCAATCAGCTTGGGAGATCGTCCGAGGAGACCGATGGGAGGTCGTTCCACATTGTCGCACTTCTTGACCAGTGTCAACACCACCTAGGTAACGAAATCCTGCTTACGCATCGCCGTGACGTAACTACTAAGAGTTAGCCAATCAGGGCCATGTTTTCGACGGGGGTGGCCAATCACAAATGTGTTTTCAGTGGTCGTAGCCATGGAGACGAACCACCGTCGTCTGCAAGTAGTGATTGAATGTCCCCGCGTACCAAATGAGAAAACTTTAAATGGGGCCCTTTTTTTGTTCCTGGGCTGCAGGCATTATTCGAGAGTCTTAGCTTTTTAAAGGCAACTTCGCAGACATCAAATCAAAGTCTCTCGCTCGCACCGCTAAAGTGCACGTGGGAGGGACAGCACCCCTTCCTCAGGCGAAGTATACACAATTGACTAGGGCTAACGTTGTCTTATGCTAAACAACAACGGGGTACGCTCGTGTTGGTCCTGCAGCACTCGCAATTTCGTAAAGCAGGATTCAACCTCATGCAAGGAAGCATCAGGTGAAGCCCACCTTCAGGGTGGTATCGTTCATATTCGGGGAGTATACGAATGACGGATGTATGGAGTCGGTTGGTACATAGCTGGCATATAGCGACAAGGAAACAAGGACAAAAACAGGACGGGTTGCACTTTCCTGTCCTGTCTTTGTCCATGTTCCTCGTCGCTATATGCCAAATATAGACGAATATTCGGAATCGGATATTCGAATCATGAGTCGAAGGCTTCGAGTGATTGATATTAGATTTTAATTCGAACAACTCCGATATTCGCACTGTATAGTGAAGTTTTTTTTTTCGGACTAACATCACTATAAAGAGGTTCTGTATCTACAAACATAATGCATGACATTTTTTACATCTGTCTACAAGCTGTACACCCACCATAGGGTGATAAAGCATTACGCGCACCAAGCATTTAGCACCTTACCTTAGAGAGACACACAAGGTCCCTGGAGAGCGCGTTCACACTTTCCTGGAACGCAAGTTCTTGCTTCGTAAGGAATCGAGTCATCTCCATTTTCTGCTGCTCAAGTTGCTGCGAAAGCCGATACTCGAGCTGCTGCGAAAGACGTTGTTCCAAGATTCCATTGCTGATGGCGTTCGGTGCAGTTTGGACTTCTTTATCACATAGCACAGGCGAGGAGAGCCTGCAGTAGTTGACATCCTGGACAGCCCCCTCAGTTGCGGTGAAAGGCGAATGCTGCGCATTGTGGGCCAGTTCGTTGTATTTCTGCCTCAACCGTTCCAGTTCACATCGAAGTTGCTCCTTTTCTGGATCCTGCAAAAAAAAAAGGGGGTAGGTCCGCTACTCGAACTCGAGGTAGCGCGACGTGTGCAGTGCACGTACCTCCCGGTAATTAAATGTTCGGTCGCAGTTGGGCGTGCTTTCTGTCTTCGGGGGAAGGTTTTGCAGCTGTGTTTGAAAGATAGATGGTTCGTGTTTAGACCCTGATGTTTTAGGGTTAAACCCGATTTTTCCCCGAATTCTACCTGCAAAAACTGCACCTAGGCTAGGCACCTCAAAGCATCGACATACTAGTTTCTCGCAAAATATGCGACTGCCCCTTACTTCTGGCACTCTGGATAAACGGTACAGTGAACGTTTATTCTACAATAATGCCCGATTTCTCCCCGAACTCAGTCTGATGGAAGTTTTTCTGCCCGAATTTGCATGAATTTTTTACATCAATGTATTGACCCGATTTCTACCCCCCGAATTTGGAAAAATATAAAACCCGAAATCTTCAGGGTCTATTCATGTTCCTATGTCATAAATGTCGGAATTGTAAAGGATTTTATGCCTATCCAAGCAGGTTTTCTAGTGGTCACCCTTTGTGATCTAGAAGCCAAGAGGCATCGTGCAATCATAGAAGTGATCATAAACATGATCGTATGAAATCTCTGGGCTTCTAGTCTTTATGCAGCTCTGACTCCTGGCAGTTTTATTCCCTCGTAGTGCTCAAGGGGAAGAAGAATACCTCCAAAATGAGAATTGTATTTTAATACTGTTTTCAACTCTTATATATTTATGTAATATACATTGTTCCCTAACTTATCCAAACTGTTCCTGAAATTCAACGCGCAGATCCAACTGATCTCTTTATGTACGCAATGGTAGTAGTACAGGCATGATCTAGACATTTTTGCTGAAAAAAAAAAAGCTAAAAGAAAGGGGAGAAAAAACTAGTGAGAGTACCAGGGGTCAAACTAGAAGCTTCAGAATGTCAGTGATTGCAGCTGTACGGGTCTAAAAGCAAAGTTAGGCTTATTAGGACGTTAGGCTTACTAGGGAGGTTGGGCTTATTAGGAAGTTTCGCTTACTAGGATTTTTTTACTGTAGTTAAATGAGCTCCTTCATATTATAACGCAACACTGGAACCACTAGACACTGCCATGTGCATGTTATACCTTTTCGGTTAACACTTTTAAATCTAAAATGCATGAACTTATAAGATCCATGTCTAAGATAGCCTATCTATTAGAGCCAGCTGGATAGAATGCACCTACCTGCGCCGTCAGCCGGAGCAATTCAGATCTCTCGGCTCGCAAGAGGTTCCGCAACTCGTGTATCTCTTTCGGAAGGTCGGTAAGATCTGGTGTGCTCCTGTTTGGTGGAGTCCCGCCCCAACTGTGCAGCGTCATGTCCTCCGTAGGTGCAGTCTGGCCAGGGTGCCTACGCACCACATGAGCCTGTAGATAGGGCAGACTCAGGAAAACCTTACGACAGTACGGGCAGGGCTGCAAAGATATGGGATGAGAACCACTGGTTAACAAACTGCCTCGCTTCGTAATGCAATTCAAAAAGAGATTTTTCTTCCCGATATAAAGTATGCGGTTTGTAATACAGCAAATCGGTAACATAAACAAATAATAACTTTAGGGTCTGACGTTTTTCGAGTTAAGTGTGTTTCTCAAATTTGAGGGGAGAATTAAACGAGGTGCTACTCTGGAATATCTCTAATTGAGTGTTATTGATACATTCGAATGCTATCATTTTTCTCCCTCTCTCTCTATTTTCTTCTTCCTCCTCCTCTTGTCTAGCAAGAGGCTGGTCAACTACGCGTTACTAGTGAATTATAGTCACAAGCACTGCATGTCGTTAACACTAAATGTGCTTTGCATGGTTTATTGTTGCACTCGACTACTATATTCACATCAGACATTCAGACAGGTTCCTGCTAGATGATGTACACGATAGGTGCCACAATGTGGTATGTGATTGAAATTGGAGGGGTCAAGAAACCGGTCTTTTCTATTTTGAGCAGGGGGGGGGCCTTCATCATTTCAGCTTTAGCTGCATGGCAGCAATGATACATAAGGCTTAAAGCAGCTACAACATGACTGCAATATTGACTGTCTTTATTATTTTCTTTTTTTTTTACAAACACCCCGTGCTTGCGATTCTAGATAAACCACCGTTTGTCCTACCTCGTAAAATGTCAGGAAGTATAATCTCTGAAAATTGGAAACGTTACAGCCAAGTACTCAAACGTGAAAACCACACTCACGGCTCCACAACGCGCGAGCTTGTCTCCGTGAAGCATTTCCAGCTGCTGATTCTCAATGATGCGTCTCCTCTTACGGTTTTCTCTCTGAAGCTGACGAATGGATTCTCGGTCACAGATGCGGAACTTCCTTTCCTCCTCCAGGCTCCTGTTCACCTCGACCAGTTGCTCTTCTGCCTCGCTCAGCGACTGCAGCAGGGAATCCTGGGAGTGCTGGCGACGGAGGATAATGCTGCCGTTACCATCGTAAATATAGTGGATGTCCTTGCACTTACAATTAGGAACTCGATGGAGAGCTGTGCCAGCTTGAACAGCTTAATAAAATTCGGGTCTACGGTCGTGGCATCCTGAAAGATCACAATCAGTCAATCAATCAATCAAATTTTTTTGCTCCCAAATATGTCCCTGGGGAGGGCATTACTGGAGAGCAGGGCTGTGATACAATTTATGAAAGAGTAAAGAGTGGGAGGCTTTCCTGCACACACTTGGCTCTTCTAGGGTTTCTTTTTTTTTTTTTTACTTCTTTTTGTAGGGAGGTACTTTGCATAAGGGAAATAGTTGTTAACAATGAAAGCACTTCACACTGTCTGTAAAACGGAAGGGCAAAAAATATTGTTAAAGGGTAGATGACGCGTCTGCCATATCGAATTCACTAGACCACATCACAAAAGCCTCACAATCATTGGCACAGTTCAAACAGGGTTCCATATGGAGAGTAGGGGTGTATGCCCCACCTCAAAAGGGGCCCCACATTTGCGAGGTCCATTTTTTTTTATTAATGATAATTTAGTTTTAGATTCTCACAGAGATCACTCATATCTGGTCAGATTTTTTAGTAGAACATCTTTCGACAGCAAAATTATCTACTCGGTGGAAAAGTTGCAATAAACAAATTAGTATTTTTGACAACAAGTTAATAATTAATCATGTACTCGATATAGCAATTTATTGCGTACATCAACATATGATAGACAGTAATAAGGGTAGGCCCCCACCACTGTAAATCCAGAACTAACAAGTGCATTAACTTTCTTTGAATGACGCTTTGGAACCTAGTGCAGTGTGCCTGAAATAAAGGATGACATGACGACAAATGAACAGGAAGACTAACCACTTCATTTTCGATGTCACAGTATGTGAGGTGGTTGATGTTAACCTGCAGCGTTTCTACATCGACTTCTCGTGCTACCTTGTCAATGTCCACTGCAGCTGCAAAAAAAAAATGAGACATTTCAATATGCTTTCATATATTCCCTACTATGTATACGGGGGAAGCAAAGAGCACTTCATGCACTTCAAGACTACTTCTAGTACAAGTCAAATCTCCATCTACAAATTGCCTTATTTTGTCAATGTTGCCTCCTGGGACAAGATACAACAAGTACTATCATTAGAAGTCTACTGAGGTCGAGTGCATGCACAAAGCTGGTGGTTCGAGTCATAACAAATTATCACTGAAAAGAAGCAAAAAAGTTTCTCGTCGTATCTTGCTTTTTTAGCAGGGAAAGGTAACAGAATCTTTTTTGTTTCTGTTACTACCTCCGTTTACTGGCACTTATTTGCTTCTGTTTCAGTTTCGGTTACCACCATTGCTGCTTTAGTTTCCATTACGTTTCCGTTTCGGTACTGCCACACCCCCTTTTTGTTTTCCTCCTTTCTTTTCTTTCCTTAAAAAAAAAAAAGCTTTGAGACCACGACAAAACTTAATCCCTCTACGTTCTGAAGTCTATTTTGAGGACTCCAGGGACACATGCACACAAGAGATAACGTTTATTCAAAACAGTACACATAGGTACGGAATTTCCGTGAACAGCTAATATGAACGTGGTTTTCAGGAATGTTACTCACGCTTGCAACTTCCAAGTCACCATAGGCGTATAAGAACCATGCTTATTCTATTTAGTGTATACTACTTACCTATGTGCTCCAGTTTGATAGTTCATTTTAGTTTTATTTCTTCAGTTAATTTTAATTTGCCTCATTGAGGTCTATTTCATAAATGTATCTACATGATACCGTAAAGAATTGCAATAATTCGGGTCCTACGGTACCCGAATTATTAGCGTAAATTATTGTTTCTGTTTCTGTTCCAGGTATTCTAAGTGTGCAATATCCGTTTCTGCTACCGTTACATGCTATATTTCCGGTATAATACCGTTTCCGCTTCTGTTACCTTTCCCTGTTTTTTATGCCATAAGTACCGCTGACTTTTGCTTACATGTATTCACAGTGTCTCATTACAAGTGTCCGCGTTGCAAACGCAAATACCACGCAACTTAAAATATGTCAAATCTGCTTGCGTTGTGCTTACCTATCTTACGCCAGTCAATCTTCTGGCAGCGAGTGTGGAATTGGAAGCCATGTAGAGACACGGCAGGTTGGACCGTTACCGCTTCACCCGACTCCATTCTGCTAGGTGCTTGACCTAATAATAAATATAGTAGCTGATAAGCAGGCCAAAGTTGCCAGGCAAGACCAAAAAGCGAAACTTGGAACAAATGAAGGTGGACAAAGCATCAATAAATCATTTAACTGCAAGCTCTAATGCATGAGCTAGGCTGCGCCTCCTTAGGTGAAAAATCAGTGTGCGCACTGCCCATCACCAAATATTCCTACGCAAATGAACCCAAACAGAGCCATATGGTCGATTTTTTGTGTGATTTCCCAGTTATCGCAGTTGTCTTTTCCAGCACTGTTAACAGAGTATTGCCCCCCCCCCTCCCCCCCTTTAAGCAGATATAGAGGTCAGGAAAATCTTTTGCTGTGTTTGGATGTTGTGTTTCAGCTGAACAGCGCATGTGGTGCCTTAAAGTTGGTTTCTCCCAACCTCATACATTATGTTAGGAAGCCAACTTGCAGACATATAGAACGGTAAGCGGTAGCCGACGCCGGCTGTACAAATGAAGCATATGACGTTTGTGCACAGTCAAGTTCGAAGATTCAGCATTAGTTCTTGTCGTCACATTGCTTGCAAGTTCGATTATTCTACTGATCAATTATGTGACAGCTTCACACCCGTGTATTCTAAACCGCGGCCACTGCAATTTATTTCCCGATATCGCGCATTGCGCCGTTCAAGTAAGGCATTCTCAAAGGCATCCATTTTCCAGACAAACGTTCAAAAGTTTTTCACACGTGACAAAAACCATAGAACTCACCTAGAACGCTACGCACCCCTGACGCCGTCCCCAGAGAGAATTTGAAGTTCCTCCCTGGCTGATGACGTCATGTGCAAACAAACGCGCGCTGCGTCTGCGTCCATGCGTCGATAGCTGCATGCTGTCTTCAAAGTGTTATAAATGTGGGTCAGAAGGAGAAAAAGAAAGATGTTTACTAACGCACTGTTCGAGGTACAAATGCTCTTGTGATGCCTGCATCTTGTTGCGGTCTAAATAGTTTTGCTGAATCTATTTCTTCTTCCCTTCGTGCAGCAGCCGGAGCAGCCGTATCAGCATCCAGCTGCCGTGCAGTAGATGCGATAGCGATTAGATTAGCATGACGATTGGAGGGGTGGTGGGGGTGGTATGGGTATGCCGAGGGTTTCGGTTTCCGTGTCTTCAGGTGCGTTAACTACAAATAAATTGTTCGGCGCGCCTCGATAGGTTTAGGCGTACGCGCCTTTCGTTCACGTTCGCACACTAGTGTGCACAACAATATAATCTGCCATTTCTGGCCTGTCGCTTGACATGGTGCAAAGGGCACGGTTCCCAGATTTATTTGTGTGTGCGCGCCGCGATGCAGCTGCGGCAATGAGCGGCATACAGATGTGACAGATGAGGACAGACGGAGAGTCGACAGCAGGAAGAATTGGGGGACATCGGGGGTTTTAACAGGCTTTGATTATTCTGATCACCAGGACGGTTTATGTGACACCCACAGTATGTTTGGGGTACCAAGGGTCATACAAGGGATTTTCCCCGAACCCCGTTCTAGTGCCCGCAAAGATCCTGCATCACCCACACAAAACACCTGCCAGAAAGGCCAAAGAACAGCAGATATGGGTGTGACACACCCCCACGAGACACCAACACGATCGTGACACAGACGTCGTCTGCAAGAATGTGTCAAGGAATATCCGGATTCCAAGGTGTTAACGTCATCTGCTAATCGTGACACACATGTCAGAAAGTTTTTGCAAGGCAGCTTTTCATTCTTTTTGTGAACATCTCATTTCGCAGCAGTCATGTCTTCTCAAGATTTCACATACTAACTCGGTTGTTAAAAATAAACGAAAATCTCGGAAATCCCACAAAATAATGAACTCAGAAAAACACCCTCCAGGGTATGCAAAAAAAATTTAACCGTACGCGTACTGTTCTAGTTTTCTGGTCTGATGAGGACACCCACATAGGTGTCGAAACATTACAAGTAAATTTCTGTTGCCTGTTGTGTCAGGCCAGTGTATAGTTTTTTTTTTCTTTTGTCAAAAAATAAACCACCCAAACCGTATGATGAAAAAAATATGAAGTTGTTAATATGAAGTTGTTCTAAAAAAATAAATCTAGTGCAAAAGCATGTCCTCCTTGCATGTGTGGAGCACAAGTACTATATCTCTAGTCCTCTGCAATGATGAAGTCTGTTAAAGATGTCCCCTCACAAAATAACCTGGCTGTTGGTCTGTCCAAGTTCTCCAGTCATAAGAGACGTCATAATGACACCACACCGGAAGCCAACATTACATCGCATTCACGCTTTTATTTAAACATTGCCACTCAATTATGCTTTTTCGGCTCTCAACAGGATTAATCGCACACCAGCACGGAAGCTTTGGCCAGTCTATGGAAAAGCACATACCAAATGTATGCAGCAAGTGTAAAACCTTACTTCCTTATATATATATAATATATATAACAAGATGTACACGTCTCAAATATATTAAAATGCAATATTCTTCTGCCATGTGTGGAGACCCCGTTATCTCTACCTGTGACGCGTGCTGTACGAAAGTTTTCGTTTTAGAGGCTACTGCTGTGTCAAGGCATTGATACAAGCAACTGCACAGCTTATATGCTCAAGTCTACAGAAAGGCCCCATTTATGATATGAATTTGTATGCACCAAATGCAAATTCAAAAACAGAAAAAAAAAAAAAAAATAGACAGGTTCCAGCATTGCAAGTACTGGCATATGCTAAATTGGAAAAACAATGCCGTACCCATCCAGCTTCCTAACAAAAAGCATCAACGTCATCCTCAACAACAAAGAACATTACCGCAAGAACGAGCATGATAAAAAAAAAAAGGTATCAAAGCAGGGAAGGTTCATGGGTAACAATGTGACTGAAGAAGCCAGCAAGAAGTCTGAGCTCCGACTCATGCGACATGACAAGTTAATCATACTGGCAACAAGTTTGAGTGGAAACACACAGGCACAGCATAAAGATATTTCACAGAAATGCCTACCTAGAATAGCCTCTCCTGCTTCTCCAGATATGCTCATCGAGCAATTTTTTGCATGTACCCTACGTTACCAGAACTCGGAAAGCGTTCGGTAACACTGACACACATTATTGCGAGGAACAAGCATACACAAGAACAGCACCTTTGAAGTTTCAATAATGCCTCCATTAGGCAGCAAAGCACCTCTTGGATACCATGACCCCCCCCACTGTACACTGTATAGCAGTCGTAGGATTACAAACCCTGACATACACAACTCTCGCCAGTGCGACGTGCAATATGTTACAACAGAAAATTTGCGCGTGTTGCAACTGGAATGGGATCCTTCAATACGGAGGAATACTATTCCATTACAAAGCCCAAATTCACGCAGCTATTTTAGCGACAATTACTTTCGAGACTTTTAAAAACTGCAAAAACTGCAGGAGCTGGCAAAAGTACTTCGCAACAAAACAGCAAGCATAGCTCAACCACGTTCTTGCATAACCCAAACTATTTTTTGAAAACTCTCCAAGCCAATTTTAATCCATATCGAGCTTCGAACAGACAGGAGGTCGCACTCGGAGACATATCGCAAAATTATTCCAGAATACTCTGCTTGCAGACGATCACGCGCACCTAAGTTACTGCCTACCATCGGAAACGTGGAAAAACATGAAACAAATTGCTTCGTCACCCTACTTTGGCAATAATTAGTTAATCGCTATATAATTAGAAAATCCATGATGTGAAGAACAGACAGAAGCATTGTATATGCCAAACTTATAAACGTAACTCGCAATCCGCCACGCCCGCACTGGACCGTTCACAGTACAAAAAAAATGTGTGGGTGCAAGTCGCCCTTTCCCACCAGGCACGTTCAAAACTCCCCGCTCCCAGCGTAATGAGGGCGTTCGGGTAACAAATTTCTGTAGGTCCTTTGTGCCCCGAAGGACTCGCAACATTTCGTCACATGCACTAGAACAAAAAAAAAAAAGAAAAGAGGCAGAGTATCCAGAAGTCGGGGCAAAGTCGGGGAGAAGTCGTTGCCACACGTTCGTCTGCGGGGTTTCCTTTTAAAGGGTGCGCACTATCTACGGCGACCACTGTAGTCATCAGCAAAGGCGAGTCCCAAGGCACCCCGCGTTTGCCCCCAGTCTTTTCGTTTTCGAGTCCTCAGGACAATGGCGGCACTTGCATAATAGGCTCGGCATCTATGCCGCAGTTGGCACACGAGGAAGAGAGTCCAGCAAGCCGTGGAGGAGGATGTGTAGGAAGCACCACTGTGTCCGCCTCTTCCCTGTTACTGCTGCAAGGATAGAGAGGTGTAGATTTCACTACAGCATGAATCTAGATCTAGCCGATGTGCAAGCAATGAATGCCAGATACTCTCAACTGTGGACGCCGAAGGCGCTATCAATGGTACTACGTTGCGGCAAACTGACTGTGTACTGCAAATACTGAAGTACAGAAAATAAAGCAGCGTGTACGGAAAACCCAAAACTTATCTCCCCCCAAAGTGTATGGAATTAAGTTATACATGTTGTCATTTTAGCCAAATCCAGCAAGTAACACCATGATCATGGCGTCCCATGGACACCGTTCGACAGAATATGGCCTTGACCTACAGCCGTAATGTTTAGTGAGGCCTTGAGTGGTGCCGTCTGATTACGGTATCAAGCTGAGATTTCTTCGAGATTAGACCGTAGCCACGGGTTATCAGACATCCCTGAGTGAGTTGTGCAATGCTCTGGCATCATAAAACCAGAGATGAAGTTACTCGACAAAAGGAACTCTTTAAAAGATACGCTAGTGTAAAAAACTTAAATCTGATCATTTCGCCGTCGTAATATAAACTTGTTCGACGTGGAACAAAGCTAAATAAAAAAGGAGCAAGTTACTCAAGAAGGTACTGGAACTCAAACGGGTCAAAAGTTACTGCAACAGTAACTTCTACGAGCTACGGTCAACACCGCACACAACCACCCACACCAAAGTCCTCGTGTTCTTGCGATGCAGCATAAGTTTCAGACAATCTTACACCCTTCTTTTTTTTTCTCTCTCTCTCTTGTCTCAATATATATGTGTGCGCTCTTACTTACATTCAGCACTCTTCTACGGTTCGCTCACACACTCTAGGTAAATTTAGGTTCCGGGCATTTGGGCAAGTGCCCAACCTCCTCTTCAATGCAGCTTGGAAGCAGGGGAACATCCTATGTACAGCGGTAGGGGGTGTCGTGGGGGGGTGGAGGATGGCAATGGGTTTACAAGTCATTGTGGTCATTACAAGTCATTTCAAGTAGAAATCTTCAAGTCAAAGCTCGGAGACAGCCAAACCTTGCAACACAGCGAGGCGTTGATTTTGTTAACAGCAGCATGGTCTTTCATCGAAGACCATTTGAAAATGTACACTAGACAGCTTAATTGAAATTTCCAATGGGATCTCGGGACCATAGACACACCCTTATCCAGGTGAATAATGTTCCCCGAGCGAGGCGACCTTTTCGGGTCGTTGGTGGTTGGTTCATAGTGATCGAGTGCTAACACCAAACAGATTTATGATGAACGCTTTTGATTACCGCATTTACTCGCATAATTCACACACTTTTTTTTTTAAACAAAAACTGACGCACACGTTAGACGTGCGCAAATTACGAGAGACATTAACAAGATGACTTGAAAAGTGTGCGCAGAATCTGTTAAAAGATGTTAAGTTACTGTTAAAAGAGGGGCATTCGTGTGAATAATACAGTAGAATCTCGATTATACAAATCTCACAGGATGGCGGAAAACATTCGTGTGACCCCAAATTCGTATCAAAAGAATTACACCAAAATGAAAATTTAGGCAATAAAATAGACAGTGACTGTTCATTTTCCATTACTGTCAGTAAAAAAGGTCGGTCATAACGATTTTCTCTCTTCGTTTTTGCCTAATGCTGACAAAATTTGCGAGATATTCGAAAGGCACAGCACTTGCTTTCCACGTTTTTTTCTAAAGCCAGCTTCTCCCAAAGCACGCATGCATTAGGTGAAGCTGCCTTGCGGAATGCTGACGCGCAATGTTGCCAGAGGTTCTCCTGATATGTGCCCTCCTCCTTGTTCTCCCAAGCCATTTTATTGCTCTCCTAAGCCGTTTATTGTTGCGACAAGGGTAAAAAGGTCAATAGAGAGATAAGGTTCCATGCTGTGTAATCCTTTTGATCTTATCTCCTCCAGGGAAGGGGGAGTCATGGCTTGCATTGCACTACACTGTGCATCTGTACCATGGAGGTCCTTAGAAATACCCTCCTTAAATAAATACCAGTCGCGCACCAAAGTAGGAATGCGCAAATTACACGAATTTTTATTTTCCCAGCTTTTTTAGTGAAAAGGTGGGGTGCGCAAAGTATGCGAGTAAATACGGCACCAAGAAACCCTAGACGCGAATTGTCTCACAAACAAACGACCTCATCTTAACGACACAAACCTCGAACGCAAAGGTGCGAGAAGGCGACATTTAGGAAGGCTCAAAACACAGTTTGATTCATCAAGTATCCAACCATGCACAATATTTTTGCCAATCAAATTTACAAATATGCAAGAATAAAGGAACCAACATGCTCGATGCTTTACCAGACATCTAGCGTACCATCCTCCTGCCACCTTTTAAACGGGCACTAAAATGCAAAAGCAACTTGCTCTCAAATGAAAGCTCATGTTTAAATTAGTGTAATGCAAGCAAAATTAGTTCACACAGCGCTACTGTTCAGAAGAAAAACGCAATGAAAGCAGAGCAGTCTTTGGCGGCAACGAATCAGAACCCCAGGAGGCAAAAGATTGGCAGCACCCAATGAGACAGCGGGAGCGCATTATGGTTTTCACCGGGGCCACTCCATGGCATGGTACGCGCAGCATGGAATAAAAACACTGATACACGAACTGAAACGACATTCACCGATTAGCGCAGAAGCAAGAAAGTGTCAGGTATAATTTCAATCGTAGCTCCGTAACAGAATCAAAGTTTTGAATTATGATAAAAAGTATGAAAATTAACGGAGCGTGTAACATAATTTGAAGTGAACTTGTTTTTGCATCCATAACTTAAAAACCAGAGACTAGGGGACAAAAAAACAACAATCACAGGCAAGGTCGTTTGTCGTTTTTTTTTTGTTCCATAGTCTCGGGTTTTTAAGTTATGGATCTATACCAGCAGCTCCCTTGCTACCTCTCTATCCTCTTGCCTTTGCATTTTAGTGCCCCTTCAACACTTGCGACAAAGCAACAGATTCCGAGCTTGCGCACCCATCCAATATACAACCGCGGAGTTCCGTGCAGTGTTTGCACTAGACCTTTTCGAACCAATGTTCACCGTTACCAGATTTCACTCCTAGCCCCTAGACGGTCGCCATCACCAAGCATACCCTGCACGCGAACACATCGCGCCCCCGTGCTACATGTCCGCAGCTAAGACTTGGCTGTCGCCGAGCTGTCAGCGCGACATTCCGTAGTCCGCACTCTCGGCAGCTCACCTTGTTTGCCACCATTTTCCTTGTGGGAATCGCGGGGGAGCGCGGCGGATGGTGATGTCCCAGCACGGGGATGGTACCGGGAAGACTAGTGTCCATCTGCTCCTCGAGGGACGTGGAAGGCTGTGCCCCGTTGGACTGCTTCTGACTGTAGCCAAAGTGAGGATGGCGCTTCGTAAATGGGCTGCAATGGCCACAACAGTTTCACTGTTCTGTGTGCTGGGAGTACGTCACTACGACAAACATTACTGTAATGGCCCAGCAGGTCAATCCCCACGAATGGTTAGACCAGTCTTTACCCACTCCCCATGCCCATGATATGGCATAGAGCAACGCACAGGCCCGGGCTAACCCAAAAACCGAATCCCAGCCCGGCCCGGCCCGGGCCGAGCTTGGGCCGAGAAACTTAGAATTCTTTGGGCTTCGGCCGGGCAAGATATGCAGCCGTTGGGACAGGCCGGGCGGGTAAATCAAAGGGAGGTGGGGCTCGGGCCGGGCCTGGGCCTAAAAATGTGGCCCCTGCAGTGTTCTAGTATGCCATGCATAGTTGCCATGCATGAAATTCGAGACACATAACTGATGCAACTAATCTGTCAAAATGTGTTGATGCTTGTCTTTATGCATGACTTTTTATTATTGGAGCATATCACTGTATTTGCTTTTTATGTGTTAGCACACCTCGCAGCCCCGCAGTCGTAAACTTTTTTTCCTGGGCTAATGCAAAATTTTTGCTTCGTATTACACACCGATAAATACAGCATACAATCCTGAACTCTTTATCGCACTTTCCTTATATACAAAAAAAAAAGAAATTACTAGGGACAAGTGGCATTGGGATGAACAGAGGAAGAAAAAAAACGAGCATGATCTACCTAAAAAGTGGACGAGGGCTGTTTGTCAGCTTCCTGGGAGACCTGGCCTTGACCACCATGGGCCTGTGCAACTCTTCCAGCACTGACGGCGCAACATAGGTGAAGCCCTACAAAGAAACATTGTTACAATGACGCTTTGCACTTTAGCTTTACACATGCACGGGCGCCCCGACACAGGCAGACATAGGACATAAAATCAATTTTTTTGTAGAGCATGCCTCACTGCCACTAAAGAAGCTGTTCAGGTGAGGACTAAGGCTGCATGGTACACATGCTGCAAGCACCAGTCAAGCAGCATACGATAAACACGAAAAAAATATTGATACTTGCCAAGAACACCTGATTCACACTCTCGCTGAGCATGGCATCATCGGGGCTGTCAATTGGAGTCTGTTTCGTGAACTTGGTGTCAAACTGCGACACGTCGTCATCACTCGACTGAAAGAGAGACAAAATTTTCTTACTTGTATGCACAAAAACATAGTATTGTCAGATACGCTACAAGTTACATCATGCCTAGCGAGGAGACAAGGTATGCAATTTTGAAGGTCTACAAGACCTCCACGTACAGTCAGACGCTATATCTGAACTTAACAGCAGCTATAACATGCCTTCGCATTCTATGCCCTTCGTTTTCCGCGATTCCGTGAAATTCTGCGGAATTTGGAATTAATCGCGGAATCCTTCGTTTGGCACAGAGTTTCACGGAATCCTTTATTTTTAAGGGTGTGTGGATATTAGAGTCCTCAAATTCGAATCGAATATCAATCACTCGAAGTATCCGATTCGCGAATCGAAATACCCAATATTCGGGTTTCCGGATAATTCGACTATTCGCCGAATACGAACGACACCTCCCGAAAGTGGGCTTCACCTCACGCTTCCCTGCATGAGGTGTAGCCGCCCCTACAAAATTGAAGCCTGCTTTACGAAATTGTTTATGCTGCAGGACAAAACAGACAGATTGTAGTTTAGCTTAGGATAACATTAGCCCAAGTTTATTGTGTATACTTCACCTGAAGAAGGGGCGGCGTCCCTCCCGCATGCAGTTTAGCGGTAGCAGTGGGGGCTTTTGATTTGATATCTGGGAGGTTGCCTTCAAGAAGTTAAGTCTTTTAAATAATGGCTACAGCCCAAGAACAAAGAGGGAGGTACTAAAAATGTCACTTCCCCAGGGTATGTATTGTAAACTCATTCCTATAAAGTCTGTAGATGCTCAAAGATCTTTCAGCAGGTATAAAATGATTTCAGGCGACAGAGCGCATCAGATGAGAACACAAGATATCACGTATGTAATGCTGAGCCAGAACAGTGCTTTGTGCCAGAACAGTGCTTTATAACATATTTTTTGGTTTCCACATTATCCAAGAAAATAAAGTGTCGCCCATTTCATGCAGCTGTTGACTGCTCGCCGCGGAAAATCACGGAATTCACAAGTCAGTGCCGCGGAATTTTGAATTTGCCGCAGCAGAAAACAGAGGGCCTTAAGCATGCCCAGAGTGTCACTGCGAGCATGCAGTGTGTACAATTTAAAACGCGCCGTGTTCTAAGGCAATCTGTAGCGTCCTGCGACTCGTTGTCGGAAGCTTCTGTAACACGCCCCAGATGCGACTTTCTTCTTCCAGCTATTTGACATTCTCTTACACAACATGCACCCTCCAGCTACATGTACAAGTGACAAGAATCACAGATGCACAACATTTACTAGCAAGTACAAGACATCACTAGTAGTAACAAACACGTCACAACAGCTCCAAAAAAGCTCCATGCGCCAGCAATGGGGTAGAGTATCGCCTGTGGCGATGAACCTTCCCACTCTCCAAAGCCAAAATAAAGTTGTTTTGTTCAAAAGTAGTAATGAACAACGCCACTCGAAACAGAGGCCAGTGTTTCATGTTTCTATTGGTATGTGTTTGTGCAGCTTAAGGCAAAACATATGACCAATGGCATCAAAGCCTCCCAGAACACTATCTGCATGCGAAACGAATTTGGTGCACACATGCCTTTCGAGCTGAGAAGGTTTGCGTACTCATTAACGTCACGGCACATTCAAAGCAGACGACGCAGACTTATTCTTCTCAGTACTAAAACTGTATTAGACATTCCTCATTCTTATCAACCTTACAGGCCTTTATTGTTTGGAGTGTTGAATATAAAACGTTCCCCAGTGTAGTTACATTATGCTTGCGCCTACATGCAGATGTGGGCGTTTGTCCTCACGAGCCTCACCCTCAGCTCAATTTTCTGGGAGAAAATTTTTCCTCACCTTAAAAATGTTTTTGAAGATTTTCCTCACCTCAAACATCACCAGAAAAATTGGCCCTCACCTCACCTCAAATATCGTGAGGTGAGGGTGAGGTGAGGGTGAGAAAACCCTCACCCACACACGCCCTCGTGAGGGTGCCCACCTCTGCCTACATGTATGCTTGCATTTCACCAATACGCCCTCAATACCAGCTCAATAAGGTTACAACGCTGCATTTGTGACTTTAAAGGGACTTGACAACACCGCTCACCAGTTGAGGCTTGATTGGTGGCTCCACACGCCGTGCAAGCACGTCGTCCCAAACGACGTGTCGAAAGAAGAGGTGCCTCTTCACCTCCTTAGCATCTTCCACACCACTGCCCAACCTCTGCTGCACATTTCTCCTCAGCAGCTGCTCAAGAATCCCACCATTAGAAAAATGGTGATCAACCGCTCGTCTGCAGACCTCAGGGACACACCAACGGGAGAAGACGGCACTTACTTTTCGTATCAAGTCCCGGGCGTCTGGGGTAAGATACGGTGGAAGGTTGAGGCGACAGCGCAGTATCTGCGAAGCGAGATACGTGTATTGAAACATGTATTGAAAAACTAATATGTATTGTTCTCATTTTGTATACAGCTCGCAGTGGCATACCTTTTCTATGGTTCTCTTCCTGTTTTCTGCAGTGTACGGAGGCTGCGGAAATGAAAACGGGTCCGTTAGTACACTGTTTCACGGAAGTGAAACATGGTGCCATGTGCAAAATACAAATGAGAGCCAGAAAATTCAGTCAGACATAACTGTCCACATATTTAAAGCTGTTTGCAGATTGGCTCCGAGCAACACAAGAAAGCGTGTGACAGCACTGCTGTTTTAGCTTGGTCTTGGCCGAGACTGTAGCAAAGGGTCACAAAACAGGTCACCGAACAGTTGGTCATTATCATGCTCCATAAAAGGAAGGTAGCTTGCAATATCCAAACATGCAATTCCCTTCAGCCCGCTGCGAAACTGGAATAAGTTATTGTGTAAGCATCCTGTCTGGTGAACGGTTAACGAATGGTTGCTCACACGTCATTTTTGGCAAGGCATCACAGGCAAAAGGGGCAGTACGAATGAGTGTCGTGAATATTTTGTAAGTTTGCAGGTGTCCTGTAGTTGTGAGTGCCAATAATTTTTTTTTTTAAACATTCCCCACTGGCAATGCAAACAAGTCGAAACAGCCCAATAAAAACAAGGACAGTGTAACAAAAACCTGCTTGATGTTAAAGAAGTGCCCCTGTAGACTGTTATAAAGTGAACCTTGCCCAAAGACTCGATGCGCAAAACATAAACGCAGTCAGTGCAGTTACACGAATTTTACAATTCCAGTTCTACAGTTGGCGTCTCGCTCCTAGTAATAGCCCGAGCACCTCCACTCTCCACCCAATGTTGGAAGCCCAGCAGCAGCTGAGGTGAGGAGATGGAAACAGACCTTCAGGGAACAATGTTGCCGGACGCATTGGCAGATTGTGCACCCTATGATGTCGTACTTCTCAAGATTAATTCATTAAAATTAATTTCAGGAGACTTCCGTGTCACATAGAGGAACAATATTTTGGGAGACTACAGTCGATTGCAAAAAAACATAAATTCAGTAAGATTCTGTTTAGTGATTTGACATGCTGCACTGAAGAAAAATTTGCCAGACGACACGCACGATAATACAAATGCACCATTTGCTGCGCAATTGACAACAGCATTTTAAAAAATTTAATGAAATTACACAAGGTAACATCTTACCGCCCCAGTTAGCATGTCGTACATGAGTGCCCCCAGGCTCCACCAGTCCACTGCTTTGGCATGCCCTGTCCTCGTCAATATCTCAGGAGCCCTGCATTGTTTTGAAAGCACTGCCTTAACTGTAGTGAACAACCATGCACACCGCAGTCACAAAATGCAGCGATGTGCTTACATGTACTCTATGGTCCCACAAAACGTGTGCGTCATGGCTCCATCCTGGATGGACTCCTTGCACAGTCCGAAGTCCGTTAATTTAACGTGACCTGGAATGCAATATCAGTATGCATAAAGTCCGCAAATAAGCTTCAAAAAAAAATATGCAATACAAATAAGTCCCACTATGTAATAATAATAGACGATAATATGAATAAAAGGTAATGAGGAAATCTGAAAATAAACAAACGACACAGTAAATTCCATGGTGGTACAAGGTGTGGTACTGGTACCACTAGAGTGCTACTGCCATTATTTTGCTAATGGCTAAGAAATGAACTGTGGGCACTAACCCTCTAGTAGTAAACACAGGATGGTTCATTTCTGAAGCAGCTGTAAAAAGCGGAGGGCATGCCCTTGACAAGTCGCACACACACAAAAAACAGTACTGCAGAAAACTACGCAAACACTAGAAGGCTCTAAATGTATTTTCCAATGATCAGCTGGCTCGTATTCGCTTTCAACCTTGTGGCACTTTTCTTTTTATGCACTTGTTCCGCTTCATTTGGAACTATTTGCTTTTACTTCAGAATTATCTTATTCGCATGAGCCCAATGTAGTGCCTCAGTCAATACAACCGTTACGCCTACCTTGAGCATCTAGAAGAATGTTTTCAGGTTTGAGATCCCGGTAGATGATGCCTTCCTTATGAAGGTGTTCAAGTGCAAGTACTATTTCCGAGAGGTAAAAGCTGCAAACAAAAAAACGGCAACAATCTGTACATCTTTGCAAATATCCCAGAGATCTTATTATACGACGAAATGAGTCGCCTTATCCATTCCACTATGTACGCAGCTTTTGAATACATGACTGCTATACAACAAACATTCAGTGCGAAGCCATCATATATTGAGGTGTTCTTTCCTATTGTCTGCAGCAGCCTTGGGAAGTAACTACAGTAACGACAGTCGCTGGTTAACTGCTCAGTAATGCCCATTACACGAGTAGCCTTCGACAACGTCCTTGAAAAACATGTGTGGGCCAGCAAACACGTATAGTGTCAACCCGTCAAGTAGAATTGAATTGAATGCCCTTTTAGAAGTTTATACATTATGCACTTGCTGGCGCAATGCGCATTTTTCAACGCAGTTACTTTCAACGGCCATCAAAGGATGCTGTAATCCTTTCAAACACAATATAGGGGGTCACTAAAGACTAAAGTGTGAAGGAGTAATACAGAAGGAGTAGTACAGAAGGAGTAGTACAGAAGGAGTAGTACAGAAGGAGTAGTACAGAAGGAGTAGTACAGAAGGAGTAGTACAGAAGGAGTAGTACAGTAATACAGCCATTGGTGGTGGTTGATACTACTACCTTCCATAATAACAACGCAGGTCACTGCTAATGCCTGCACACACAGAACTATTCTCGTCTCTCTCAAAAGAGAATGAGAGATAAATGAAGCACAACTGACCTGGCCGTGTCTTCGAGGAAGATGCCCTCCCTCTCGAGATGCATAAAAAGCTCCCCACCGCTGAGATACTCCAATATGAGGTACAACTTTCCTCCGGTTTGGAAGGCATAGATTAGATCCACAATAAAAGGGTGCTGAAATAAACGTGTATTTCAGAAAACTTTTGGCCACATCTTACAACCACTTCGATAAATTTTTAGTTGCAGCAAATTAAATTTTCTGAAAATTTGCAACGCTAACAAACATTTTTTTCTTTAAACAGAACGGGCATGTCGTATTTACCCCAATCCATTACAAAATACATTCCCTGCTAATGGAAATTGATGTAAAAGAAAAAGAAACACTGTCACTAAGGTGCACAAATTCTAGGCTGACGTGGTTTCGCCCCACTGCTCCCTGCTTTAACTTGGATGAGAAATCAAAGTTAAAGCAGGGAACAGCGGGCCAAACCCATGAGCTGCCTATTCGAGTTTCCTTCTTACTGTTGTTTCAAGTAACCGGTACGTAACCCTGCTTCCCTTATCAGTAAATACAGAGAAAATAAAACTGAAGAAGCAGATCCATGTCCTCATATCACCGCTTTTAAATGACAAAGAACCGACAGCTGCCGACAATTTGTGCACCTCTAAAATGGCAGTTTGTCATTTTCTCCTGCTGTACCTTGCACAACAGAATGTATCAGGTAACAGAACAGGGCAAATCTGACATTCGCTTTGTTACTAACAAAAATGCTACATTCACTTGACAAATTCAATTTCTTGCGCCAAAGTGAGACGAAAGGAACAAACATTGACACGCGATGCGGGGGGGACTTATATCCGCAGATTTTTGGCATATTTATTTCAGCAATTGTCATTGCGTTACGTATCTTATCAGGTGCTATACTCAGTAAAATGACCACAGGGAACCCATTTCCGCAGAGAAAACGTTAGCTTGACTTGGGAAACTTTCAGAGTTCAATTAAAGAAATTAAATTTCCATCAATTGAAATGAAATACAAATGGTACCAATATGTGGGAAATGTTCCTGGCAGAAAAAATCCCTTGGCCGCATGTCTCTCCGTTAACCTACGTAATTTACTATGAATTTCTATCATGGTTTGTGGACCACCCAGTATGTGGGTGACAAACGGTCTGTATCTCGTTGACGCACACTCTGTGCTTTCTCTTGTGTTGTGTCATGTTATCATTGCATTGCACCCTTGCCACCTTGGCATTATCCTCAACGGTTTTCCCCACGTCACCCTGGTATCCCTGCTTTTGCATACCTTCACAACTTCCAGTATATTTCGTTCTGCCTTGGTATGGGCTGTGTCCTTTTGGTTCCTTACAATGGTGGCCTGCAAGAATGCACAAATTTCAGCTTTCACTGCCTATCTATGCCATCTATTCTCAGTCTATGGCAATATTTCTCCAACCAATTCTTCACGCACCTTTTTCAGTACCTTCATCGCAAAGATGGTTCCCACATCTTTCCCCGTTAATTTACGAACTTGAAAAACCTGGAATGGCAACACCACTTTACTTTGCCACAATGTAAACTTTTATGCGATGGGTAACATACTTCTTCAAACAACGGAGCAGCTGGTTATAGCACTCAAGAGAGTGGAAACTGTCATGTACTACACAGACCAACATGTGGTCCCTTTTCATTGTGTACAAATCTTTTAAAGGCCAAGCTCCTCAGTTGCAGACCATCTGAATTGTGGTCCGCACTTTATTCGCAAAAGCTTACCTTCCCGTAGCCGCCTTTGCCGAGAACCTTGAGCAACTCAAAATCTTTCGTGCCAGTTTTCTCCTGGTCCGGATTTACCGTGTGTTCAGAGAGCTGTATCTTCTCGACGTCGTCCGAGCTGCGGGCGATATCAATAATGTGTCACAGTGATATACAGTTGGACAGATCAAGTATCTACAAAAAAAAAAAAAGAGAGAAATATATGTATTAAAAAAAGTGAAACTGCTTACTCAAGAATTGAATTTATGTTTGGTTCCCCGGACAGGCTCTGAAATGCAACAGATGCAACAACTGAGCACGACACTCTTCTGTTGACCGGCCACTTCTAAATGGACATAGAGGGCAGCACATACAACGTGGAAAAGCGTATTTTGTTGTTGTATTTTCTAACAAAATTAAACTGAATGTACTAGCAGTTGCTGTATCATGTCTTTGTCCATACTGTTATGTTATACTACCTTGAGGGGGTCTTTAATGTAAGGATACAAATAAGAGCAAGCTTCATCATAAAGCAGTTCTCAGTTGTCCTCCTTTTATTTCAATGTTGTCGTCTGGCAAACACAGATAGGAATTCTCTATTCCTGCGAGCTGAAGACCATGCAGTGGTTTACTGGTAAGCTGGTAAACCATGCAGTGGTTTACCCAGAATTCCAAGCACGGAGGGGTGTTGGAAAAAAATTGGGGGGGGGGGGGGGGCATTACTATAGTCACGTCATCACGGCTTGACACATCATTACCGATATGTGTCTAAACCTGAAATCGCAAGGGCCCTCCCTTTCGGAGGTACGCAGGTGAAAAAGTAAGGGGGGCGTCCCTGAACATTTGGGGGGTGTTAGGGTGGCATAGGGGGGTCTGGATAAATCACTGCTGCCATCAAAGATTACAGGTGCTTTACAAACAGAATGTTCATTACTATCCCAACCACTTGTTACTTTAGGGACCAATTGTATGAGGGAGCGATGGGGAATAATATATCTCAGTCCCCAAAGGCCCTAAAACTCTACACCTTCCCGATTTATTATTATTATCATTATTCTTTTTTCTTTCTTTTTTACTAACTGATGATGAACGTTACTGAACTTTTCGAGGATTTGCTGCTTGAACTTGCACATTCGCGAAAATACTTTGATCCGACTGAGGCCATGAGTTTGTCGATAAACTACAACGTTTTAGCGCGCATCTTAACTAGTCAAAGAAGTAAAGACAGAAAAAAGCAACTCGTAAAAGTACATATAGTTACGGTAACACTTCGCAGAGTGTATTACACCACAATGATACGTTTTCGCGTGTTGGTTGCTGCAACCCATTTCCGCAGCGATCCTCAAAAAGAGAGGAAAGATTTCACACTTTTCTTTTATGACCAGAAATGTTTGTGTCACCCCGACCACGAAAGTGACACGGTCAAAACGAAACCGTGACAGCATGCAAATAACAATGCAGGAGAGCGGCCTCCCTCGCTGACGAACCAAGGTTGTGAAAGCACCTTCGCAATCAGAGGCAAGAGATACTGCTCGCGTGAAACCGAAGGTCAATGTTGCACGATGTAACCTTAAACCAGCGAGCTTTCCTACATCCAACTTTCCAATGCGACAGCACGTGTCAAATAAAGTAGCTTTCACTGCCGCCCGACCCAGTTATTACTCCGCATAGCGAGCCGCTCTCAATGCTGTGCACTGCAATCTGCCGGAATCTATGCAAAACCTCCAAGAATTAGGTCGGAAAACTCCCCCTAACTGGGCTACTAGGACGCATGATAGCTCCATACGGTACTACTCCAAGAGACTGACCGCACGGAACGTGCTTTGCGCGGAATCACAAATTGCTATCGTGCAACATGCAATAAATTCGAGCATTGAGGTATCACACGAACGCTGACTCACCTGTGCAAGGAAAATATCTGTTTATGTATCTTACCTGTTCATCTACCTCAATGGCGTCGTCGCTCGATTCATCATCTTTCTCATTTTCGAAATCATGCAGCTCCAAGTCAAACACGCCAGCCATCATGTTGACTAATAGCTTGCACGCGTTATGACAGTTCCATGACAACACGATGGGTCACAAAATTCACAACATGAAGTATTCAGAACGTGCACAGAGTTTATAAACGCACCATACCACTTGCCGCTGCCACACTGTACTCTCGATAACGGACAACTTAAAAGAATAAAAGGAGCGGCGCCACATGTCAGCAAAATATCCCGCTAAAATTGAAAACTCGTGAGACGTTTTCCGCTTTCTTTATTTCCAACCCTTTTATGTCAGCAACATTACAAATGCATCTTATAAAAGCTACTTCAGCAACTCAAAAAACGAAACGTGCAACCAAATATACTTTGCGCCTCCACCCGCAAGTCCCCAGTTTATTTTGTCGTCTGCTTTTTACGTTATTCGGCATGGGGGACTAAAGTGGACAGCTTGGCAGCAATTTTTCAGTCCGCGTCGTTATCTGTTGTGCGCAGAAAAAAAGAAACAGGACTACAAGCGCCGTCAAACAGATGTCGTGTAAATAATGAGAGTACTGCTCGTCGACTTGGGCGGCGATTCCTTTGGTGGGCTTGTGGGAGATTCGGAACTGGCAATGGGTTCCTCTGATACCTCGAGCTCGTGCATGTCTTCGACGACGACACTGGAAATCACAGTGGAAACCACAGCATGGGTCACGATGATGTCATGAGATGACGATACTAGAGTCACGATGATACCACCGAAGCGCACTTACCTGGGAACGTCCTCTGGATCGAGACTTATCGTGGTCACTGGGGGTGGAACTTCGATGCCGTGCCCCTGATCAGCTGGAGAGCTGTTGCCTTTCATCAGAAGATTAACGTGGAAGTTATGTGACCGCCACTGCTTCCAGATAGTGTAGTGGTACCTTAGAACAAGAGTCCACTTTCACAACCATGACGAACACTGTGGCTACGTCACCGACTATGCCCTCGTTATGCCATTATCTCTATACTGTCACAGTATGTCGTATGCAGTGGAATTCTCACCCCTGCGAGGAATAATTTATTCGGTATGCAGGCTTCTCTCCTGGAGCATTTACGGTACAAAACTCTAGCCCCTGTACGACAGGTGGTACCAAAGCGCAAAGTAGCGAAAGTATTCTAGAATTTTGCACAAAAAAAATTGTCCCATTTATTAGTTCATATCGGGTTCCATCCTTTATTGTGTATGTGTTATTTGAAATTAAAACTTTTGTTTCAGACTACACTGTGTTAGCATATCTTCGCTCACTGTCTCTACACTCACACTATTTATGGAGCATCTGTTTTTTATTTCATTTATTTTTTTGCTTTGGATTTTGCTTTGGATTCATTTATTTTTTTGCTACCACAGATGCCTTTCGCAAGCGTAAAAGGTATCTGACAAGCACGGGATCTAGAATTTCCTTCCGAGAGAGTCTCATCGTAACCCCACCCCCAATCCGAATGAGTGCCCCTGCCACACGGGCAGTTTTCAATGATCATGGAATTCAATGGTCATTGAACACGCGCGTGGCGCCACCAAGCGTGTAACGTGTCAACTTCGCGAAAAGTATTGGATCCAATGCTCCCTGAAAGGTTGACACGTTGCGCCCTAGATGGCGCTACGCGCGTGTTCAATGATGATTGGTTTCAATGATCATTGAAGGGTGCACGTGTGGCAGGGGTATAAAGATTCACTTCACACTGCTCCGCCGAAGCTATGTGGTAAGCGCCGCGCCGCCTCCGTTGTAAACGAATTTCAGCCAGTTCGTCTGCCCTCGACGTCAGGGCACCAGGACAGGCACGCGCCTCCCAGGATTCGCCTCTTGACGCCAGCAGCTATTGTTCTCCCTCGCGTTTGAGGGCAAGGGAGAAAGCGCGCGCGTCTCTGTTCTGTTTCTTGAATGAATGTTTCTAGAAAGCACTTGGTACCTTCTGAGGAGGAGAGATGGATGGCACTGGACAGCGCTTATGTCGTTTCTTACATATTAGCTTATCTTGTCTTGTTTTCGAGATGAAAAACAAACTGTACATTATTACCTGCCGTAAGGATATACCATATTTACTCGCATATTGAGCGCACTCCTCCCGCGTGGAAGCCCCAGTGTTGGTGCTCACACTCCCGCGCATTTTATGCACACGGTTTCGGGGGAACGTATCGACCCACAAAGCAACGGTAGTTAGGTATGCCTTGAGAGTTAAGATCGTCTTTCCTCGCGTAATTGACGCAAATCTCCTCTATATCATGACTTATTGGACAAATAAGTGTTCTGGTTATTTTTACAGCGAGGAGCTTCAGACGACCTCCTAATCAGCCATGCTCCCTAGCCTGTTAGTCCCAGCGCTGTCAATACATTCAGGGCGCGTCCGCCATTATCCTGAAGGATGAGGGGGAGGGGGGGGGGGTTCGGTGCAGTACAACATGCTACATACACTGCCCATAACATCAATTGAAGTACACGGTGACGACAGAGACCACCCTCTAGGTCCGACCCTGAACGCATTACAGGGGGGGAATGTATGTTGTGCCACCAACTGAACGAGCAACTCATCGAATAAACCTCTCCCTGTTTGTAAACAGATGACGTCATAGTGCTCGACAGCGCCACCAATTTGGTAGAGTTGAACTACGCTGGAAGCTAGGGGCGAACAAGGTCGCGCCCGAAAGCCACGGTCTTGAGGGGATTACGATGATCCCTGAAAGGGACCCGATCTTCGGTCCTACTTTTCTTTCAATAGGAGGCAGCGAACAAGTGCCCATTCGTGGGACCCAGCCCTCCCCTTCCGACTTGTTTCGGTATCAGTCTGTCTACGAACGTCACGATGACGTTTCTCGGGTAGAGGTCTATTCGTCGTCCAAAGGGGGTCAAAATAAAGTTATTTTGTCCCCAAGGCTCCCATTACCTGTACAAGAGTGTGACCCAAACGCAGAAAACGACGAAAAGCACGATAGTGATGAAGACCAGTCCTGCGCTCTCCCAGGTGGGAAATCCTTCGTGACTGAACTGGATGGCCCCCTCGGTGCAGAGCCACAAACTGAACACCACTAGAGGTGTCAACAGAAGAAGGGCCACCATGTCCCCGACAAGGTTCTGCTTGTCCTCGCGTGTACTTGAATTCATCAACCATTCGTGGAATCCTTTGGGACGCCGCGCCGTCATGTAGTGGTACTTGCAGATCTCGCATTGGTCTATCGCTTGATTGCCCAGCCACGTCTCCAGGCATGTCTTGTGCACTTTGGCTAGGGAACCTGCACACAGACCGGTTACTGAAGGTTACAGGTCACAAATGCACGGCCGCAAACGGTAGACCGTCTTGAAGGAGCATATGAAAGGACTCAAAAAAAAAAAAAAAAACAAGTCAGGGAGTGGAAACTAGGACTATATGCGCACAAAAAGGACGAGAGCTATGTGCAATCCTAGTGCAATCCTTCTCTCGGATGCCAGTCTACGACGTCGCAATACTTTTTTCTCATTTCTTTTGTTTTTTTTGCGGTGGTATTTGGCGCCGCCTGTCCGTCTGGAGCAGATCAGCCGACGTGCATGTCGCCTTGCTCTCATGCCGTAGCAGGCGATCATCGGTAGCCAATAAAAGTGACAGGATGATCTGACGTCACGAACACGTCAGAAGGGCTTGGCGGAAATCGCAAAGGAAATATTTTGCACTACAGTTCCTGAAGGGCTAAAACACGACTAAAACAGCAATGGCAGTAAGTCGTGCTCAAACCAAGAACAGCATGTTTAATCACAGCCATACGCTTCTTCCTATTGGCTGCAATAGCTAGGCGCCTGACTCTGAGTCACGACAGGTAGTGCGACGACACCGAAACTATGGGAGACCTATAGTCTGCACCCGGTGGCGGAGTAGCTCTGTTAGGGTTGGTGGATCGCGTTCCGTGCCGTTCTTATAGGTTGAACACGGACATAACAGAATTTCTATCTGTCCTTTGTTCTAGGGGTTCCAAACACACCTGAAGTGGATTTGCAAGCAGCCCTTGGAGAACGACTCATCTGCAAGTAAAAGTTTCGTCCCCACGAATGTCACATAATTTTACCCCACCATTACTGAAGAGCTGTGACCTGCAAGCGGTGCCGGACACTGCCGCCTGGCATAAGTTGCTCTCGAGTCTAAGCCGCACAGAATAATAATTTTCGATCTGGAGGATGTCTTGTGCTGTCATACTCAAAAGCATCAGCTTTGCTGAAGACTTTCTGCCAGTAGTATACCTAGAATCGCAAGTACGGTGGTGGGGGAAATCATTACGGTTATGCTGTAACAGCTTTCTGTATCACTGCCGGAATGTTTCTAAAAATAACAAAGGACCCCTTTATATAGGGGGTGCACAGGAAAGAAAGGGATGGGGATGTCTCCAAACTTTTGGGGGTTGTTGGGCGTGTATGGGGTTCTGGATAAATCACTGCCTTACGCTCACATGTGCATGACCATTCGCGAATCTTTAAGTATAGTTTTGAGTGAAATGTGAATAATTCGATACTCTGCCCCACTCGGCAGCTATAACCGTGACCAGTGTTCAGAGAATTAAGTGTTCATCAAGTGCTGAAGGAATGACAGAAGAACGCTTGCCTTTGCACTTGCACGGCGCCAGGAGGGACTCTGTGCTGACCCCGCAGAAGCAAATACGGCAAATATCCGCCTGTGCCGCTGCGGCGGCAGCTGCAGCTGCAGCAGCATTGTGGTTGCACTGCGGTTGTTGCTGCTGCTGCAGTTTAGTGGCCGAAGCGGAGGCGGTGCTGTTGCTGTCGGACCCGTTCTCAGCTCCAGGAGCTTCGGACTGTTCCGAAACCATCGAGGACAAGGCAATGGTACGCTTCACTGGTGGAAATACATCCCGGGCCACGAGTGCGCTCTGCTACCCTGCAGCAAGACGCACACCGTCGGTTCAAGTAACTTTATAGTGTGTAATATGTATGCAGGGACGGATCCAGGATTTTCCCGGGGGTTCCGGCATAGGAAAGTACGCATCAAAGCGCAAGATCATTTGAAGCACGTGGTGATGACAGAAATTGAGGGAGATCAGGACATCCGGATCCCCTATAGACCCACCCCTGTATAATTGCACATACACATATACATAACAACCAAAACAACAAGGAAAAGAGTGGCAAAGAAGGATGTTGCAGTAAACCACGAGACAAAAAAGAAAAAAAAAAGTAAAACGAACTTGAAGACATGAGAAGTTCAGCAATTCATAGCAGGCTTCGTGTGTACTTCTTGGCGTTTATAGTACTCCAAGTAGGAGTAGGCAATTTCTCGTGTGTGTTTCGTTGGAGTCGGTTTTTATTCCCCTCGCCAGAGCACTAGCTTCCCTCGTCGCTGGGGTCAACAGCGGTAGTAGTAGTAATAGTAGCTACATTTACGCATATGAGTGATAGGACGCTGTAGTAGGCGCGGTGTGGGTCAACTCATAACGACATACCCCGAGTATTAGCGCGCAAGGACAACACGATAGTCCAGATCACGATACCGACGTTTTACATTTTCTATATGTCTGTTTTCCCACAAAGAATGCTTATTTACGTAGATTTTCCCGATTGAAGCGGAGTTTGTGTTGTCTCGGTTCTGTATCCCACGCTGAGATTTGTTCTCACTGTCCCTTTTATCTCCCAGGAAGATAAATCACACAGCGCACCTCTCTTCTCGCTGAAGAAAGGCATAGAAACCCTCAACTGGCGTTGTGTGTTTAAGTGCTGCGTTCACCTTCAAATAAGGTGTCCACAACAACTGGTCTTTCAATGGTCCCTGTCGCAGCGCGGCCATTAAGAGATACGAAATCAAATACCTCGAATACGACGATACAACGGCAGATAGCTCGGCGGCAACGTGAGAGCTCGACTTTGCGTACCGCCGCGAAAGACAGAAATGAAGTATATATCCACGTGCACATTCGAAGCACGGCTCTCTGAACTTAGCCTGGAAGATGGCCACGGACATCCTGAAATGGTCGTCTCTTACCTCTCGGTCTACGAAGATGTTCCGCAAACGTGTGCTTCGGCTTCCTTTTTTTCTTTTTTGGAGAAAGCTTTTCCACAGTCAGGCAGACACCAGCTTGAACTCGTGCCGCATAGTTGCACGTGCGAGAGCACCGCAGTGCCCCCTTGCGGTCACAGCGACTGACAGCATAGCGTATGCGGAACGTATAAATGCCATGGACATCAACGTTGCCGCCAAAGCGATATATACT
Organism: Ornithodoros turicata; assembly: GCF_037126465.1. Taxonomy (NCBI): domain Eukaryota; kingdom Metazoa; phylum Arthropoda; class Arachnida; order Ixodida; family Argasidae; genus Ornithodoros; species Ornithodoros turicata. The sequence continues at coordinate 15,220,927 of NC_088210.1, read as the reverse complement.
AGCGTGTGGGAAACGCGCTAAGCCACGCACTCAAACACGGCTAGGACGAGGCAAGTGCAATTTGCAGTGTCCTTAGTTCCGCGGTCAGAGATGTGACATTTGAAATGTCCTTCTATGTCTTTCTATGCTACATATAGAGACGTCGTCTTCTACAATGTCCTTCCACATTTCACTTGCCTCGTACGATGCAACCGGGAGATGTTGCAACACTCACTGAACACAATCAGAAAAAATCCTGTTAAAATATTGCCTCTCGTGTAAAATCCCCGTAGAACCCCTCCCGAACCGAAATATCTTTCTCGTTACGCCACCGGTCTGGGTGTTTCTCCCTGTGAAGCCGGCCTAGGACGCACGATGACCCCCTCCCCCTTGCGATAGTGACCCGCCACCACCACCACCGAGCCGCGATACGTTTCGGTTTCGGTTTTGTCTCCTCCGCATAGCGGAATTCGGCGACGACACCGTCGGAGCTGTTGTCTGCTACGGAATATTTTGTGGCTGCTCTGCAAGATGTTGCCCACAGTTAGCAGCGCAGAAAGTGGCTCGTGCTTACCGAGGAACATGTAGGGAAGTGACGGTCATACGGCACAAAAATCTTCTTAGGTGTGTGTGAATTATGTAGACTTCATGTTGTCCAACCTCTGATGTGGGCTGAAAAATCGCACCGACCATGATGCATATGCAATAAAATATTCTAAAGTCAGGGCCGGTGCTAGGGGTGTGCGAGGCCTGTTTCACACCAGCAATAATGAAAAGATAAGAAATGATAAGATTTTCGCAGTGGGAGATTTTAGTAGTACGGGAAATGGCAGCAGGAGAGAAGGGTCCGAAGGGTGCGCGGGGTCGCCTTACTCGCCCCCCCCCCCACACACACACTTTCGCCGGCCCTGTCTAAAGTCGACTTGGTATGGTCAAGATAAGGGTCAGGGATTGGTACGGTGAAGGTGATTTCGGACGAGTTGGTCGAATAATTTTCTGAAAGCAACGAGCCACTTCGAGAGTCGCATGCGTTATTCATCGCAACATGTTTAAATACCTTATTATACAGGTTGTTTCTTAACCTTTACAGAATTTGATAAAAAAGCTATGGGGGTAGCACAGATGACGTCCTTGCAGTTGAGTTATACGGCAAGGCAGACATTCTCTCCAAGAGAGAATGTAGCTACAAGATGACTAATTACCTAAAATTCATTAACTCTTCAATTAGGGAATTTTGGGCAAAAGCGAGATAGCAGAATGGGAGAAAATCCTCGTTGAACGCCATTCCACCTTTTAAAAATCCAGAAGCGAGCGCATGCCGTGAATACGACCTACTAGATTATAGCTGCCGGCTCAACGGACCCCTTCCCAGCGCCGCATTTGGAGGCTAGCGGTGGCGCTGCTCATCGGCCCGGTTATTGTTTCCTCAATTTCTACGTACTTTAGCTTACCTTAGTATTTTTGTACAAGCGGTGCATGTCCCACGGAGATGCTTCCTTCTAAAGTTGATTGTCATCATCATTCTACGCGTTTTCATAGGAACTGTTGCTGTCGTCTGCTACGATAATCGTGCGTCCGCTTCTGCACGTTCAAAATTCAAATTTCGATCGTCCAATCGTGATGCAGATCTCGCGGGCCGTTGCGTAGCGCATCTAGCGGATCGTGCGGACGGCCTCCTCATTGGATTTGCCGATTATGACATGGTCGCTATTATCTAGTATGACGTGGCCGTGAAATAACCATAGCTAAATTTCGTTATGCAAAAACAAAACAACGCGCCTGAGGAGCGCATCACCTTCGCCGACGGAAGCGGTTTACCTGGCCTGCAGATCAGCACCTACACCAATCCTATCCATCGCTCCGAAGCACGTGACCATCAGTATGTGAGCGGTGCGCATTGTCGCAGTTTCGGTTCATGCGCGTATGTATCTTCAAGGATACTTCAACGCACGTGAGTGTTTCAGGCTCTTTTTAGCAACGGCTTTCAACGAGGACTGTCTCCCATTCTACGATCTCGCTTTCACCAGAAATCCCCCTAATGGACGATTTCAGAAAATCCCAGTGCTCTTTGCGCACGCGTTCAAAGTAGCGCTAAACGCTCTCGGATTTTCAGAAGTCGTCTATTAAAGGGTTAAAGAATTTTAGGTTATTAGTCATAATTACATATATAACCACATATACCGTATAACTCACCGCAAAAACGACATCTATGCAGCTCTAAGCTTTATAAAAAAAATCTGTATATAATAAAAAAAGTTTGTACAGGAAAAAATTGTCAGGAAAAAAAAGGATAAAATATGAAATATGTAAAGGATAAAAAATATGCACAGAATAAAAAATCCGTAAGGCTAAAAAATCTGCAAAGGATAAAAAGCTATAGAAAATTATAAGATAAGATCTTTAATAGCCATATAGCCACTGAGTAACCTTGAGCGTGAAAGGCTGGAAAACCAAGCACCACAGTAGGACCAAGGGTTCATTCCATCAAATTCTTTATTCGCAACTACAATTCATCAATATCTTGTGAAGGGGGTCCCTTGCCACGTACGCTAGTGTATATAAGGTTCTCAGATGCTAGCCTGTACATATGTACATATATAAATATATGTGGCTATGTATATATTTATATATGCCAACAGCACTTCCCACAAAAAACAAAGTCTAAACGTTGTTTAAAAAATAAGAAATGGCATCTTGCACGACGCGAATGAAATGATCCCGTTACTAACACGTGCCGCATGGCAGTGTACGTGATGAAATTTGTACGGATCGCCTATTTGTATGTACACTCAAAAACGGGGGACGGAATGACTATGGTGGTGAAATGGGTGACTTCGGTCTACCGGGATCCACGCAACACGTGCAGATATGTACAGATGTCTGCACATTTTGTAATGGATCGCGTGACATTTTCCCCGATGGTTAAGTAGGTGACCAACATATGCACAAGGTTTCACTGCCCCCACAATGTTCAGAGTAACCCATCACAGTTTAAAAACTTTGGGGGAAATGAGTACATGAGAAGTGTGCTGCTTTGTGACAGAAGAATTGCATATAAGACTTCCAATTGTCCAATAGAGTCCTAAGGAAGCCACAGTGAGCAATGGTACTCGAAGGAAGAACCGTTAGAATGGGTACAATAAATACTGGTCATGGATATTTGGGTTCTTGATCCCTTCAAAGAGCATTCTGGGAGGCCCCGGTTTAGCTGCATGTCCCCCGTATATTGTGGAAAGATGGCAGGGACATCCGCGTCCAGTCCGCATTTACTAGAACATCCTAAAATGGTACATGTCCTCTACCAAAAGTTGCTTGTGGCCTTAAATGCTTGATAATACACTGTCTCAAAAGATCGGTAAACATCACAACTTGGCCCTTCACCGCCAAGCTGTGCCCGTTGCCGACGGTGACACCTCAGAGGAAGACCTTGCGTGCTAGAGCATTAAACACAAATGAACAGATCGCTACAAGTAACCGTTTATGACAGTGTTGAGCATGTCACCAATCACCATGCAACGGAACAACAGGCAATTACGCATGGCGCTGCGCAAGTCTCAACACATTACTGCACCCACACGATACATCGGGATTACAACAATGCACGTAGCGTAAAACGAAGTTTTCACCTGCCTACTAGGGCGCTCTCTCTCTCTCTCAAAGTACCCACGCTTTTCTTTTAAGACAATGTTGCCATCCCAAACTTAAACTGCACCCGCTCTTAAATACATGCACTTTATTACGACGTTACGCCCGAAAAATCGACTCTGGTTACCACAGTTGAGCTTGCCCGCAGTCTGCTAGCGGCCATTGCAAAAAAAAAAAAAAAAAAGTAGAGAGAAATGGCCCCGAGCATGTTCCCGTTTGAAAGACAAAATGTGATGACGGCAGTCCAAGAAGGAAACAAGCAAAAAACATACGAAAGCTCTGACAAAGGAGGAGATAAAAATGTTGCCGCCCCAGTGACGCGTTTTCATTTGGGAATCCAGCATCTCGGGGAACACACTGCCTTCGCAGCTGCTTGCTTGTTTTGACAGGGTGAGGAGAGGCTGCGTAACGTTGCTCCCGATTTTTCTTCCTCGTGGGTAGCAGCATTCTTTTACTTCTGTAACGAGAAGGTGAAACGAAATGTGCACCACATAATCGAGGGGGATCCAGTTAGGGTTGCCACCAGGCCGGTATTATACCGGCACGGCCGGTTATTCGCGCGCTCTGCCGGTTGCCGGTAGGAAGGTGATACCGACAGCCTTTTGCCGGTATTTGTGGCTCAAGACCTTTCATAATGGCTTTTACGGGGTTTTCCCTTCAACATTTCACTACAGCTCGAATAAATCTGGAGCACAGACCCAACTCCGCAGTCACCAGTCGTTTTCTTAGTTATTGATTATTATTATTATTATTCATTGTTATTATTATCATTCTTATTCATTAAGTCTTGTGTTCGCTGGGGACAAGAGCAGTGGTTGTGCAAGGCTGTGTGTTGGTGGTGGTGTCGAGCCAGCTAGAACGTTCCTCACCCACTTTCCCTTTCCCACGAGCCTTTCCTGCTTCCCCTCTATTTCACCTCCTCTCCCTCAGCCGGTATTTTTCACTCCGAAAGGTGGCAACCCTAGATCCAGTGAGGCGTTTTGTCGCGCAAAATTTGGCTTCATTCGTCAGGAGTCGGAACATGTTCCATTCCCTTTGAGCGACGGTACGAGGTCTCTTCGATTTGGCCGCACGTGCTGCACCCATTTCAGTGCAGTTCAGCGGCCTGGTACTTGTTTCTCCCAATGCTGCGCGCACCCTGTGTACTTTTCTATTTGTTTTGTAAAAGTGTGAGTCAAGTTCAGGGTGAGTTCAGGGAAAGTTCACGGCTAATTTTGCAGTTAGAACATTGCGTTGTCAGGTTGTAAGTCTTCAAAATCTGGGGGCAAAACTTGAGGGTTTACTTCATGAGCTGTAAAACGGGGTAGCATTGGGCAATATCCGGTGGAAAGGCAGATTTTCAGGTGGAAAATAAAATCGAAGAAAAGAGTGCTTCTCGTAGTTGAATTGAATTCAAAATGCTGAGTGATTATCCTGAATGCTTGCAAAGCTCGTTTTTTGGGTTCTACCGCAAGTGACGATGGGACAAATCCGGTGGTAAAAAATGGGTTTTACCACATTTAACCTCAAAAGAGAAGGCTCAATCTGCACTTGCTGGACAAGGGGTGCAGCAAGAGCTTAAATAAAAACTAGTTCATGACAGTGCTGAAAATCAATGTGAAGAAAGAAAAACATTCTGGTGTTTCCATACAGAGGATAACTCAGGTGGATGACTTGATGCCAAGAGAGAGTAATTTCATTGCTGTGTGCAACAGTTTGCTAAAGTGTTTGAAAATTTCAAATGCCGCCTTTTCAAAGAGTACCCTGTTCACTGTCCTCGTTGAACTAAACAGCGGCACCTGAATTTTTCTAAGTATGCAGGGCACTTGAACAGTGTCAGACATTATCAGCATCATTGCAGAATCGCTCAAATCTGAATGCAAAAGCTCAAAAGCAAACTCTCCAATGAGCACTCTAAATAAAGAATGGCACCTGTACCTGTCTCCCCCCTTGTGCTGATGGCCCAGCCTTTCCTGCTGCAATGCCTCCATATGGGAATTTCTTCTTGTCAGCTGGCTTGAGTATCTGCACAGCAATGTGAGGTGCCACGGTCACTATCACAGCACAATGACGGGAACCTTTATGCTGTCAGGTTCGGGTATTACGACGACAAGTTGAAGAAGGTGTTTACTCCATGGAGGAAGGAAACACAAGGAGCGGCTCTTCCCTCCAGACTAGTGTAGCCACCCTCTAGCGGTCGCTCGAGTCAAAATCGCCATTACGTCCTGTCCACCACGTGATCCACTCTAAATCCACATCGAATACCCAATATTCGGATTTCCGAATATCCGGACGCCTCCCGAAAGTGTGCTTCACCTGAAGCTTCCCTGCATGAGGTGAAGCCTGCTTTACGAAACTGCCCATGCCTCAGGACCAGCGCAGAGAGATTGTAGTTTAGCTTAAGATAACGTTATCCCAAGTTTATCGTGCATACTTCGCCTGAGGAAGGGGTGGCGTCCCTCCCATGTGCAGTTTAGCGGTGGCAGTGGGGGACTTTGATTTGATGTCCGGGAGTGTGCCTTTAAAGACTCTTAAATAGAGCCTGAAGTTTTCGGGAAATATCTTTTTCTAAATTTTTTTTTTTTGGGGGGGGGGGGGGGGGTAAAAATCGGGTAAATAAACATGTGCACTAAATTCATGCGAATTCGGGTGAAAAAACTTCCAGTAGGCTAAATTCGGGGGGAAATCTGGCTCAGTTACTCACAGTAACTGTAGTGGTTTGGTACAAACGGTGATGTAACTGCATTTGCTGCCAAGTAAGGTAGTGCATTCCTACAGACATCCAAGTGAGGGCAATTTGCCAGGCAAAAATCGGGTTTTACCGTAAAGAGGCAACCTTCAATTTGGGGTACAAATTCGGGGAAGAATCGGGTAAAACCCTAAAACTTCAGGCTCTACTCTTAAATAATGCCTACAGCCGAGAAACAAAATGGTGTCCTGTAAATTCCACAGGGCATGTATTGTAAGCTCCTTCCTATAATCTTCCTATAAAGTTCCTATAAGCTCTGTAGATGCTGAAAGATCTTTCAGCAGGTATAAAATGATTGAAGGTGACAGACCGTGGTCTTTGTCAGAGGAGAACGCAAGATATCATGTACGTAATGCTGAGCCACAACAGTGCTTCGAATCTGTAATTTTATAAAACATTTTTTGTTCCCACATTATCCAAGAAAATAAAGTGCTACCGATTTCAAGCAGCCGTTGAGTGCTTGCCGCGGAAAATCGCGGAATTTACAAGTCTGTGGCGCAGAATTTTGAATGTGCCGCAGCACAAAACCAGGGGCATTAGTCACGATGTGATGGCAAGCAACATCCGGAGCAGTAGTGTAGCCAGAAAAATATTTCAGAAGGGGTTCTATGGAAGCATTACAGGAGGGAGAGAACTTCACTCGTTTTCCTTCTCCCCAATGTGCTACCAAAGGTACGATTTCTTTTCTTTGGGGGGCATGAATCCCCGAAACACCCATCTGACCATGCCTCTGATTCTGAGGTTAGTACACACAAACTGACAGACACGACCACAAGCCCGTTTGTGTGTTTCAGTCACAGAATGGTTACTTTCTATGGTGTTCACCAGATACTGCTGCCCTCTCCTGTATTGTGTATGTGTGTGCATGCATGAAAGAACACGGAGGAAAGAATGTGGAAAGGGCGAGTGCGTGCCCTGTTTGTGGAACGTGGTTCAGGACCCCCCACCACACATAAAATAACTATCAAGGCCACAATGAAATTGGCTGCGGGGTGAGGAGCCCGTGACCAAATCAAGCTTTCAAACTCACCTGGAAGGAACACATCAGAGTTTCATCTACACTCATCATGGCACCGGCATTGTCGAACTCGCCGCAATAATTTGGCGCAGAGAACAGCGTCACCAGCTGCCTCTTGGCGAAGAACTCGTAACCATCTTCCACAACCTGGAGGACACAAATTGGAAACTTCGAGACTTTCGACCGAGGAAGGAAGCGGACATTAAGACGACGCCCCAGCAGGCGTACAAGCACGGCGCACACACCTGGTGAGCTCTGCAGATAAGGTCCAGGTCATGCTTGTGCAGGAACTTTGCCACAACGTCGGCGCCAAAGGTGAAGGAGACGCCGCGGTCGTTCTCCCCCCATCCCATGATGTCCTTGTCTGGGTCGGACCAGAGGAGGTCACACAGGAGTCCCTGGTCCGGCACGTCCGTGGGTCGCATTATCCGTCGCACCTGCTCCATCGACTGTAGATCTGGACTCAATCCTGTTACACACACAGAGCCACCAATGAGACAGAGAAGGGAGAACTGCATATGCAGCTCCCCAGTTTCTCCCTCTCTCCTATTGCCCATAGACTGACGTCACCCTACACTCTTAAAAATGAACTTCACCGCAAAGCACGCTCCTAGCCAACCATCATCTCGAATGATATCGTTATCTGCCCCGATTTGTGGAAAATGGGAGGCGTACGGCTTTTCTGTGACAATTATGAACGGCGTAAGTGTCACAGAAAAGGCGTACGCCTCCCGTTTCCAACAAATCAGGGCGGGTAACGATATCATTCGAGATAATGATTGGCTAGGAGCGTGCTTTGCGGTGAAGTTCATTTTTAAGAGTGTAGCCGCTAAACGTCTCTCCCCTGCTCCTCTAACTCACCTGCCGGGGTGTGCAGTATTTTTTATTGGACACTGCTTTGGAAGATAGAGAGAAAATAGTGTGCACAGAACAAATGAAAAGCAAAACCACATGCATCGGTAGTATAGGAACAACCCCCCCTTCGGTGTCGGGTTAGGTGCGCCACTAGGTGGCTGTCAGGCCAGCAGATGGCGTTTCAGTCTGTAATTCCGCGCACCTTATTTTCTCTGTCTATCTGTCAAAGCAGTGTCCAACAAAAGATACTGCACACCCCGACAGGTGTGTTAGAGGAGCAAGGGAGAGACATTTAGCAGTTAGGGTGACGTCAGTCTATGGACAATAGGGGAACTGTCTGCGCAGCTCCCCAGTTTCCCCCTCTCCCCTATTGTCCATAGACTAACGCTACCCTAGCCGCTAAACGTCTCTCCCTTGCTCCTGTAACACACCCGCCGCTGTGTGCAGTATTTTTGGTTGGACACTGCTTTGAAAGATAGACGGAGAAAATAAGGTGCGCAGAATAACAGATTGAAACGCCATCTGCTGGCCTGACAGCCACCTATGGCGCACCTAACCCGACACCGAAGGGGTTGTTGTTCCTATACTACCGATGCATGTGGTTTTGGTTTTACTTTTCATTTACTCTGTGCACATTGTCTTTCTCTTTTGAACTGGTCCTACACTGGTTACACCAGTTATGTTGGACTATCCTTATCTCATGACGCACGCACTTTCGGCAGATTTGGAGGCCAATATCCGATGAAGAAAATCTCGAAGTGAGTGTTTCTTCCAGCATTTCTAAAATGGAATGGCTTTAAAACGTGTGCCCTAAAAGCTCTAATTAAAATATCGATTAATAAATTTCAGGGAATTCATTATCTACAGGTTAGGTACACATACGGCTGGTGGAAATGTACTGCTTAAAAAATATTTATAATGTGTTGGTTTTCCCAGAGCCAAACTGGAACCTGCAACAGGAGAATAATTAGGAACGACACACACCTCCATGCATGCAGAAGATCTTCTCATCAACAATGGCAGCCACTGGCAAGCAGTTGAAGCAGTCTGTAAACGTTTTCCAAAGCTTGATGTTGTACCGCCTCTTGCCTATGGAGATAGATAAACCATTTATGTACTCACAAATAATCAAAAAGTCTCACATTGAAATATACATATCACCGCATTATCCAACCATCAAAAAGCTCTTATTCCCTGTGGCGTCTTTTTACTGGGGCTGCACCAAAAGTAGTTTTGAAACCGAAGTTATATAACTGAGCCGAATACATATGTAGCACACATACACGACACATGCACATGGACCTTCGTGTGAAGCAGCACACATTTTGGCGTGTACCATTTTTGGGCTTATGTTTTCAACGTATATTGTAGAGGCTCTCGGATCATTATGTGTGCAGCTTCAACAATTCAAATATGCTTACTAGTTTTGAAAAAGACACTCCTTCGGTTCAAAATTTTAATACAGTAGAACATCTCTATAGTGAAGTTGGTCGGACCGCTAAAAAATTCACTATATCAGTATCTTCACTATATCAGTAGTTAAAAACTGGGGTTTCAACACATTGAAACTGCATGTTTACTTCACTCTACCCAAATCTTCACTGTATGCAGGTTCACTACGGAGAGGTTCTACTGTACACAATTTTATATTCAATTCACGATGTAAATGGAATACAACATTACTTTTAAACTCTTTAATATTTTGAACTGGTTATTTATGAAATGAATAAAATATTGAACATATTGAATATAATATGTTGAGTTGACTGAATTGAATATATTGAATATAAAATACTGAATATAAAAGAGAATGAAATATTTTAAACTGTTGCCCATTTAACCTATTTAGCTGATGACTATTTAAGTAGAACACATTATTATTTTTAAAATCTAAGTAATTAATTACCTCTAATCTAACTAACTATTAGCACAGCATCATATATCTTACTCTCTCACTAACATCTTTCCAGTGCAATTAGGCCCTTGCGGTTCCGACACCCTTTATCTTAGATAGAGGGGAGGACTCACATTCATCATAGAATCCGTAGATGCGATTGATAGAGGCACATTCGTGGTTTCCACGCAACAGGAAGAAATTTTCTGGATATTTTATCTTGTACGAAAGTAAGAGGCAGATGGTTTCCATAGAATGCCTCCCCCGATCCACGTAGTCTCCTAGGAACAAATAGTTGCTCTCGGGTGGAAACCCGCCGTACTCGAACAGACGCAGCAGATCATAGTATTGCCCGTGTACATCTCCTGCGCGTCACACACAAATGCTTGATTAGGTCCAATGTGGCAAGCTAATCTGTTAAAAAGGTGATAAACGTGACTGTGTACTAGAGCACTGCAAAGGGCTCTTGCAGTGCTCTAGTACCATAAAAAAAATGACACCATAGTTTCAAAATCGACTGAAACGGATGCAACCGTCCCTTTAATTCTCAATTCAACCCCTGTCACACTGACTTATTTAGTGTCACTTTCAACGAATTACACTACGCACTTAATGTCATTAGTGTGCTGTCACACAGCATCCATTAGTGACACTCAGCAGAAAGTGCACTCACGATTTAGTGAGTTCCCCAGACTCGCTTCACTTCACTTCGGCAAACCGAGTGCGTAGCCTCGACAGCAGGCCTTGAGGTACAGGTAAAAAATATTTTTAAAAAGCAAAAAGCCCTGGTGATCGCAATATTTTTAAACAGGTGTTTTCAACGGCGTGCTCATTTGATTCAAGTACAGTATAACACTGCCGAAAAAACATTAATTACTCTCGTTAAGAGCCTGTGAAAACTTTGCAGTCTGGCGATCACAGGTGTACCAGAAACATACTGATACGCATTTGTGTCACGTCAGAATTTAAAGGCGCAGCATTGTGGCACACGCCTACAAATTTTGCCGTCATTCATTCTCATCTATCGTCATTGCCATTATAGTTCAGTGACACTTACTTAAGTCGTGTAGTGAGAATGTAGTGACAAGTAGTGTAGTGTATGTGTGCCTTGTGTGTAGTGAAAGTGACATTCGCTTGGGATAAGTGTTCAGCTTAGAACAAAAGTTTACGGAACATGGCACTGGCGTATTTCTTCACTGGAGGGGGCCCCTGCTGCTTTCAGCAAGAGACCGAATAAGAAACGGGTGACCGGCTATGCTGTCCATCTCTCAGTATGTGTGTCCGCTCGCTCTTGATTGCTGCTATGGTGTCGCCCCAGCGGAGAAATGCGACAACCCGGTGTTCCGTGAACTTTTGTCCCAAGCTGTACTTCTAGAAAATGACACTAAATTAGCCCGTGTGACATGGATATAAGTACGCAGCTGCTGGAATTCTAAGTGCATGAGACGCGAAAAACATATCTGATTATGTTGACACACGTGGTTTTGCACAAAGGGTTGACGGGTTGACAGACAAGGAGTAGGAGGGTCTTTCCACGTGAAAGACCGGAGAGACGTGCGATAAAACTTGTTGACAGTCTAGCGCTTTGTGATGCGATTGTTTTCAGATTGTTGTGCGTTTGTCTTCAGGATTTTAGATCTCCACAATAATGCGTTTCTGCCGTGTACTTCCAGACGTCTTTCTTTTTTTTTAGCAGGCCACGGCCTATGTAAGATGAGGAAGTGACGGTACAGTACCACATATCTTGAGCGGTGCCTCGAGCTCCAGAAGAATGGGCTGGCTCAGAAACACCTCTCGGCCCTTCAGGCAGAGGCCACGAATTTCGTTCTCCGAAAGTTGCACGTTCTTTCCAGGCCGTGAACCACGCACTGAAAGTGCAAGATTACAAATGCAGCACTCAATCAATTTTAATTCAATGACCATTGAACTTTCATTGGAGTCATTTCCCGGACCATCTACAATGCTATACACACGCATTGCTAGGCACGCCCAGCACAAAACTGCCAGCTCCGAGGGCTTTGTTCTCGTTCTCCTGCGTCTATCATTTTTTTGCATGCCACACTTTGTATGCTGATTATGTTTAACACCTCCTACCTTTCTTAATTCTTAATCTTTTTTTTTTCCTTTTTCTTTTTTTTTTTACTTTTGGCTGCGGCATGTTCTGCCTCAAATAGAATGAGCTCAGAAGGCCTCTGTGCTGCACACCTTTTAAAAATCCTCAGCTCTCTGAAAGAGCGCTACCCTGAGAAGTATATCGTGATGTAGACCACGGCAGCTCAAGCAGGTACGAGCAGCGTTTGAGCTGAGAAGAAACAAACAAACAGAAGAAAGGCACGAAGAACTGCGGACTTGAAGTCGCAGATTAATTTTGCCCGCCTGAGATGCAACGCAGGGATGTGGGGGAATCAATACGCACAATTGAGACTTATTCGTATTTACTGCGTCTGTCCGCAGTAGCGCCTGTACGGATGGTGAGAAAGCAAGGCAGCTGGGTGCGCGGATTTGTGAAAAAATGTGATCAATGAGTTTTCAAACTTTTCGCAGTTTCAAGCAACACGCAGTAAGTACGACGAAGAGCTCAAATTTTCTATCTTAAATTCAAGTCAAGATTTTGTTATACCTCCACTTCAGTAAGATATTCTTTCCGACCCTGTCGCCAAAACAAGAGGGGAAAGGGAAGCAAAGTTCTATTACATTGTCTCCATCGTTAGTGCATCGAAGATGGAAGGAATCGCTTGAACATCGGAAACGGCAGTGACAGCCAAGAGTTTTCCACTTTGTAATGCGTGAAAGATCACCACCAAAAGTGAGATTCAAGCGCGAACGTCACTTTTTTGTGGCGCGCAGGAAAGACCTGAAATGGGGTCGCGGTCTGCTTTTTCTCAAAACAACACTGTGGTGATGACTCGCGACAAATAAAATGTATCGCTCATCGGCGAGCCTGACCGGCAACGTCGCTGTCAAAACAACGAGCGCTTATAAACAAAGCACGAGCGAGCTATTCGCCCGCCCTCAACCACATTCAAAAGACGAGCACTTGAGCATGTGACCTATCTTGGCCATGTATCGTCGCACGTCATTCTGCATCAATGCAGATAAAATGCGGATATACCGCCTGGCACAAACACCGCCCAGGCGTGCGAGGTTCTTAATGACAGTACAAAAGGCAAGGCCAAACGGATATATTCACGGGACTGCCTCGTCTTATGGCATGGACGCTGCACTTTGTCGTAAGGAAATGCAAAGTGACCACGCTGAGCAACGCTTGAAACGTACTCTGACCATGACCTCGTATGCGAGAATGAATCGAAATCTTCTACGCCACACGTGCAACATCCTCAGACCCTGCTCTGTACAACAACAAGGTCCTTAACAAACAACAATATCTTGTCTTCGCGATATAAGAGCACGTGTTTATGCACATACACGTTCGTTCCAGTACTTGATGCTAAAAAGAACCGAAGCACTAGGACTACCACAACAGGGGAACATTGACTACACATACCTTCCAGGAGTCTAGCCAACACATTGTCAATGTTTAGTCTTTCCGGCTGATCGGCCATGGAAAGAATTTACCTTATTTTGAATAGTAAATAGCTATACCCCAAAAACCGAACACCCTCCTATCCGGAAAACGCCGATCACAAATCGTCAATGGCGGCAGACGTAGGTGACGTCAACATATCTCCCTCCCCCTGTCGACGCAAAAGCCGAACTACGAAAACTGAGATAATCCAAATTGAAGGCGGGACATTCGAAATGCACTTGTTCGCGGCAGGGAAACACGCGTGCTCCATTTGCAAATATGATACAAAACCGAGAAGTGGCACAGTCAAGATACTTAATGCTCGTCAGATACGTTATTCTTATTCGCAAATATTATTCCGCTCATGATAATGCCAGGAATATGGAAGCAGAACCGTAGCCCCATTTGGAAGTACAGGGTGAATTTAGCAAAGGCTACACATTTCGATCGAGTCGTAAAAATACAAGATAACGTCTCTGGCGCTTCAAACTTTGCAGACAGATAGCCATTCGCCTGAAGTTTTATCCATAATTTTTTTTCAAATGCTTTGACTTTGTAGAAAAAAAGTTAGGAGCAAAGCAAATTCTCAGCCCATGCATTTCCTATGGCCTATAGTGCTCGCGAACCGTCATTTTTTCCTCTGTCTGCTTCATGTTCACATAACCACGTATAGGTGGCGTTGCCTGGAGACGAAGCAAAACCAAAACCTACGGAACAACCAACAACCAAATGGATCAGGTGCAGGGTTTAGAGGCAGCGCTACCTATACGTGGTGATGAAAAAATGGTGGTTTGCGGTCATGAGTTGCATGAGCTCATGAGGTCTACTGTATACATGCACACAACCAGGAGCGGAACCAGGATTTTTCTTAGAGCGGTCCAGCCTTAGATAGTATGCTACACACACTACCTAGAGTCATTGAAGTAGTATATGTGAAGACAGAAATTGAAAGGGGGATCAGGACATTCGGATCCCCCCCCCCTTTCTATATATCCGGGCCTGCACACAGCAACCAGCTCTCATCATATCTCATGTGCTCCTCACCCAGAGTACGGTCGGTTAGGCATGGTTTGCGCATCCAGGAACACTACAACGTAAAATATGCGTCCATGCAAATCAGTAGAAACCGTAGATCTGACACCAGGAAGCCAAGTTTTGCAGCTACAGAAATGTGGTTGTCACTTTGTGGTCGCGCCAACCATGCCTGATGCAAACAATGCTTATGGCGGTAGAAGACGAAATAAATCTATTTATTCTAGTGTCTAATCTAGTTTTCACATAATCAATTAGCACATATCCTTTGGCTGCAGGGGGAACATTCCACATGTAATGGAATTTTGAATTACGAAGAACAAGGATTAACTTGTCTCTTGAGACTCAACAGTAAACTTGCGTAACTTCGTAACAGGAAAAGAAAAAAAGGGAGAGAGAAAGCTGTCAGAAAGTCTGTGCAGTCTTGCAGTAAAAGTGCTTTTCTTATCATACGACATATTGGAGGCCATGAAAACAATAGAAAGCTCACTGTAACCCGATTATATCTCATTCATACCTTTCAGTAACAAGTGGCCGCAAACTGACGTCATAAATCTCTTGATTCTGTTAGTGGCTTTCTGCTGGCGGCTAGGGAATTGACCAATCATTGTTATACTTTGAACTAGCAAAACACGGTGTGCCACGTTATGTTGTCACTGCCACCGATGGCTTTCAGGTTTCCTTTAGCTCACATTGGAACTGAAAATTCGCTAAGTTTAGCCTGTAGAGAGGTCAGAACTACCAGATATATGTACACCATTATGGATAATCGATTACCCTAATGTATTCGATGAAATACTATTCTAATCTAATGTCGAATACATGGTTGCTGTATTCGACCCGAATAACAAATACTCTGAAAATTTGCACAGCCCTAAAGGTTATAGCACTACTGGAAGGTGCCCGTAGTGCTGACAGTCGCACAGAATGACCTTATAGGAATCTGTCCTAGTACAGTGAGCTTCATTGAAAGCAGTTTGCTCCTTGCTATGCCTGAAAGTCTGCGAATTTCCACTAATGTAAAATAGAACTGGTAACCACCCTAATGCCAATTCCCGTCAAGATCCCACTGTGGAGCAGGTTTGGCAGGGTACTATAGTTCCCGTTCTCTAGCCAGTATATCTCCGGCTAATTACAAACTTCAAGTCAAGTTCTCTAGCCAGTATATCTCCGGCCAATTACAAACTTTGCATGGCGTTTTATCTAGCCTTGCAAATTTGGGGCAATGTGCCAGGCCGCCACCTGTCCCTGCTACACCCACGAACAACACATACCACCTCCAGATAAGCTCACGTGGTTTTCCACAACGTCCAAGAAGGTCGTCAGGTGAGCAAGATGTCATCGTTTGTCGACACAAACGAAAAAAAAAAAAAAGTTAAAGGCGCATTTGGTATATTTATTTTTATTAAGATAATGATAACAAGATTTCCTAGAAAAAATTTGTGGGAACTGCAATTGTTTGCAGCAGTTCACTTGGCATGCTGTTACAGCACCTGAAAAATAAATACGATATCTTCGTAAGATTACATCAGGGTCATTACATTACAGGGGATTACATTTTTCCTGAGAATGCACATGTTACATGATGTAATTTCTCACGGGGATTCAAATAAAGTTAAATCGAAGGAGCACTGGAAGATGCTCCTATACATCAAGCAAATGTGGAGTGTGCAGTTCAACTACTCCGACACTGTCAGGCTAGCTATTTTCCGGTATACTAAGCTAAGCTTATACTAAGTTTTGACCAATTCGAGACCTCTCTGGATTGTCGTGCTCTTTGACAGTGAGAGCACAAATTCCTCTTTCATGTGCTCACACAGATTCTTTCCCAAATCTGAACCCCGAATTGAAGGTTGCCACACTCAGGCATCTGTTTGGCAGCAAATGCAACTAAGTCACAATTTGTACCAGACCAATACAGTTTGAGTAACTGAGCCCGATTTCTCTATGAATTGCACCGGAATTGTCATGAATTTAGAGCACATGTTTTCTCTACTCAAATCGCAAATGACTCCCGTTACAGGGACAACTCATAAAACACTTAAATGAGTTGTCCTGGTATGAACTGGGCCTGGTTGGCCTGGTATGAACATGGGTATGAACGACGTCGTGGCGACTTGGTGATGCCGGACGCGGCGTCGTGAGCGGGCGGCGGAAGTAGAGGCGCATTTCCGCCGCCCCGTCAGCGCGCACGATTTTCATGTTCCCATCACAGTGGCATCCCGTCATCCAAAGCAGACGAAAAATCAGGAGGCGTGGCCTTTCTCTGTCACCTTATTGGTCGCCAGTGTATCGTTCTCGCCACCTCTCGCCGACGTCGTGAAAAAGACCGGCATGGCAATTTTTTTTTTTTGGCTAGATGGCTCTCCTCTCCCGACTCCGGAAATGCGCGTCTATTTCCGCCGCCCGCTCCCGACGTCATGTCGAGAGTCGCCAGGTGACCCTAACGAAAACGAAAGAAAATTGCCGTCGACGCGTGGGGTGCCCAACATAAAGTTCTCTGTTGGTTCCGATGGTTTCGGTTTTGTTTCCGTGCCACACAAGCACTTTTTCTGACCTGTCCCGGATTTCGACGACGCCAGGGCCGAAAGGGTTACAAACATTAAATCCCTACCTCATCGTGGACACGTAACGATGCGTCCACCGTCCACTGCCAATGTCTGGCCCGTGATAAAGGAAGCGTCGTCCGAGGCGAGAAACGCTATGGACTTGGCCACTTCACTGACTCTTCCCACTCGTCCCAGGGCATTAGTTGTCTTGCTGTGTTCCAAGAACTGCATCATTGTTTACAACTGTGAGGCAATAGGGCAACGAAAGGAGGGGAAAGTTCGCTTTCTTGTACCCCTGTCATATGGGTAGTCTTCAATTGTCATTCAGTTTCAAAGATCATTCAATGTAACAACCATTGACTTCTGAATTTAGCAAAGGTTACACATTTTGATCGCGTAGAAACAGAAGTTGACGTTTCTGGTGCTTCAAACTTTGCAGACAGAGTCATTCGCCTTAAGTTCTATCAGTGCCTTAAGTTCACTATCACTGCTATCACTTTGTAGAAAAACAGTTGAAAAACAAAGCAAATTCTCACACCATGCATTTCCTATGGCCGCCCACAAACCGCCATGTTTTCCTCTCTCTGCTTCACGTTCACATCACCACGTACAGGTGGCGCTGCCTCGAAACCCTGCATCCCCTGCATATGCAGGCAGCGCCACCAATACGTAGTGGTGTGAACGTGATGCAGACAGAGGAAAACATGGCGGTTTGTGGGCGGTATGGGTCATAGGAAATGCAGAGATGGGAATTTGCTTTGCTTCTAACTTGTTTTCTACAAAGTGAGAGCATCTGAAGAAAATATGGATAAAACTTAAGGCGACCGCGACTATCAGTCTGCAAAGTTTGAAGCGCCAGAAACGACATTTGCTAAATTCACCCTGTATACATGCTCGGTGGGGATAGGCACACTCTAAGAAAAAAAAAAAGGAATAAAACGGGGAGTAATTGCAGCTTCTACTCCCCTAGTGTGCAATTACTCCCCATTTTAGTCCCCTAACCCAACATTTAGTCCCGACATTTACTCCCCAGGACTGCAAATTGTCACTAAACTTCGCGAATGGTCTCCTGAATGCAACAGTCCACGTAAATATGTGCCCTTGGTCAATTTGAACGACATAAGGCTGTATAACTCAGACCAAGTAGCAATTTTCCAGCCACAGAGAATACGAAACAGTTAGCGCATCTTCCTTCGCAAATTGTGCCCTAGTATGGCGCAAGATTTTATATCACTCGACATATCACGGTTGACGGTTTGCTTCAAAGTATTTTCGTGCATGCGCACCAATTATGTACCTGGGACTCTTACAACAGCGCGTGAAATGCGGTCTTCACTCTGTGACATTCATTTACTCCCGTGTATTTACTCCCGAAAGGGACTATTTTTTGTGGCAATGCAATTACTCCCCAAAAGGAGTAAAAGTACTCCTTTTTTTTCTTAGAGTGCACTTGAGCGACGGAGGTATTACCTTGGCATAGTCGTCTTCACTCATACCGCCACGCTTGTGCACCTCGGTGACAATGGTACCAGGGCTAACGCGGAGGAAGTTTTGAAGTCAGTGCACTCCTGAAACATTTCCTACACTGTGGCAAAGTACGTACTTTACAGCATTGACACGAACTCCGTCGGGAGCCAGTTCTGCAAAGCATGAAAGATACTTTGCGTGATGTGAGGCTTAAGCGTTGTGTGTGGAATGTTCAGTCTTCAGACTCTTCAGGTCACCAACAACTTCCCCAGAGCCACCGTTTCATTCTAAATACCCCACAGCCCTACCTATCGAGAGAGCTTGCAAAGATAAGAAGCACTAACCAAGTGCAGCTGTTCTTGTCAGTTGATCCAAGCCGGCCTTGCTGACGTTGTACGCCATTACACCGGGAAACTGCCAGGAAATGAAAGACCCAAGTTCTATTCCCAGATGCAAACAGACAATCGGGTTATATGCTTAGGGAGTGACCCGGCCCGGCCGGCCCGGCATTCCGGTAAGCCCGGGCCCGTGCAATGCTCTAGTGTCCAGTCCCTTTACCTAATTGCAGCGCATGTATCTCTGCACAAACCAGTATAGTCATTTTAAAAATGGTGTTTAGTTGAAAAGGTCACTTACTGCACGCAGGCCGGCGACACTAGATACGTTTACGACAGTTCCTGAAAAAAAAAAAAAAAGGGGGGGGGGTCACAAAAAGCATTCTGTATTCCGTTCTCCAGTACCTTACTCGATAACTACCACAAGAAAACTGCCCGACACACACTTGCCTTCAGTTTTGCGTATGTGTGGAATTGCTAGCTGCATCATATGAAAGGCACTGCGCAAGTTGATGTTCATAATCTGGTCGTAGACATCCAGTGGGGTGTTCTCGGTGGTGCCATTTTTCAGGATGCCCGCGTTATTTACCTGGGTGTATGACGCAAATCATTGCACATCTCCTCAGTGCACGACCTAAAAGGGCCGTGACACTTCACTCCATGCTAATGCAAAATATGGTTATTCAGATCGACGTGAAGATGCATTCAACTGGACCCTGCTCTGGTTGTGTTGTGGCGCTTGCATGAAGTACAGCATGAGCACAAACACATGATGAAGGCACAAATAAACAAACAACTACTATAAACCGTAAAAATACGCGATATATACAAAATAGTACACTATATAAGATAAACAACAAATAAATCAACATACAAATAAAACAAACAAATGTTTGTGTAATGCACCGCGTATGTCAAAGTGTCACAAGCCCTTCGGTTTTGTTTGACGACCAGCACTTACAAGGATGTCGAGTCTCCCGAAATACTGTAGAGCCTTGCTCACGGCAGCTTTTGCGCCTTCCTCTTCGGCAAGGTCTCCCACTACAGTTAGGACCTGTGGGCATAGAACGGCAGTTATGTCCGTCTGCTTTTCAGCAGTTGTACACCAAAGATCAGCAATCGATGTGGGCAGCTGATCAATCACTTCTTTTCAGCTGGAATTTTTCTGTAGAGCTCCGAAGTGCGGAGCATTTATGCCGCAGAATCGATTACCATCAGTGCATTCAGTACACATAGCAGCAATGACGGAATCCTATAGGTAAGGGCAACAGGCGACAGCCTGCAAGCTGAAGCAGAAGACACTGAAATCTAAATTTTCCAGCGTGTGTTTTACTACCACTTATCTAACCAAATTTCACCCAAAACTATTTATAAACGAAGCAAGTGAAATGTACGAAAGGATGCTGCAACGTTTCCCTTCTTGCCTTTTAGAGTTTGGCCGTTGGCTACCGTTACCATGTACACGATGTGACTCGGTGGTGAACACGATAATCAGACACTTTGCATTTGGCACGCATACCTTGTCCTTAGGCAATCCACTCTCGCAGCACCTTTTTGCTACGGCCCCCAGTGCAGTGACATTGCGACCACAGAGCGCTACAGAACAGCCAAGTGAAGCAAAGTGGACAGCTGTCCCTTCGCCGATCCCCGACGAAGCACCTGAAGTGAGTACAGTACGTCAGAGACATCAAGTTCACGCAAACGTAAGCCCAGGGCTTAGTAATTGCTTACCAGTAATTAGCGCAACTTTGTCTTTGAGACTCGACATTTGAGGGAAAATACTGTCCCGTTCACTAACAAAACTAAGACAACATCAGTCACCGGCTCGTCGAAGTGTTATCAAGTTATCAAGTGGGATGAACAGGGAGGAGGATTCGGGATTTCTTCGAGTAACGATATTTCCGAATGTAGATAGCACCACGTCTTAGTAGCATTTTAAATATTTTTTATACGTTTTTCGTTTTGCAATCCCTGTTTCTGTGTTTAACGGAAACACAGCAAGAAATTTTGATAACCTTTGCGGGTGTGTCCATCAGAGACAGTTGACGGAACTTGCGCAATCGTAGCCGAGGAACCTTTATCCGTCATGTGCTGCACGTGCTCTTGGACTGATCCTCACGAAGATAAGTCGATATCTCCGATTATCGCCAAGATAAATTGCCAGAAGTGACAATTTATCTCCATGCTTGTCGCGTCCCTCATCACCACGTTGTGTTTGTTGCGACAGGCCCGCCAGGACGTCGCTCTCTCTGCTGGGGAGTCCCCCTTGCACGTTTCTCTCGCTGCGTCCTGTCATGTTTTCTCTTCTGCTCGTTCTCCTCCTCCTCAGTGAGATGCCGTTTTCGTAGCCGTACCGACCACCTTTTGCAGCAAAACGCAGCACACATGCCACTCTACCAGTCACTGCTGAACCCATAACCACGTGGTCTGATTCTGCGCCGCAAGCCGCGCCGGCAGTGAGCCTAGTCAGCCTGCCAGTGAGGTCGCGCTTCGCAGCCTGCGCCACGCGCCGACGCTCCACGCCCTGCTGCGACGCGCATAGGCTGCTCCTGTGTGGTACCCGTGGCGCTTTCGCTCACGTTGTTGAGAAAATTCGCGTGCCACGGGAATGGCGATGCATTAAAGGGACTATGAAATTTCCCGAATCCCTTTTTCTTTTTTTTGCTGTAAACTGTTCTTCCCGCCGAGAAACTAATGTGCCAGACATTTTTCCGGGCGAGATCGCTCCACTCTGTGAGAAGCGCGCGCTTGAAGTGTCTCTTCCGCATTTCTCCTCTCCCGCGCGCTTTCTCCTGCAGATCGGGTAATTATACGGGCTCTCTTTTTGGCCCCCGTTACGTCACCGGTGTTGCGTCATGCCAAGTAATGCTCGCCCATTGGCGGCGTTTGCGCCTGGTGGTCATACCTACAAGGCCTCTGGTCGCGTCTGAGGGCTGAAGTTTCTCTTCTGAAGGCGTCCGGATAACACGCGATAATGAACAGCTTTTTGTGCGTGAATCGTTTGCTACACTTGCGCTGGCAGGTATGACATGTGAGCTGTACTTTTTCAATGAATGAAATCGTCTGCTCGGCGGCTGTTCACAACAGGGAACCCAAGCACCCATCTCCGTGGCTATGAGGTTTTTGCTTGACGCGTTATGTGGGCCTCTAGCGATTGGCCGCAACGTTGTATTGGTTGTATCGCCGTCACCAGTGGAAAGCGTCTGGTGGTTGCTTGGCGTTGCAGTTATATTTACATGTTGGCAGTGTGACAACAAGTGCGTTGTGAAGTGCGACTGTGATATTTGGAAGATGTTCCTCTTTGCTGCTCAGTTTGTTTGCACGAATTGTCGTAAAAGACTGGGTGGTCTAATGTTTTGTTTTACCTTTTTTAAACCCCCTGTTCTTCGTCATCATTACTATAATTATTCAAAGCAGCTTCGCGCCTTCAAGCGATTCTGATTTACTCTGCATTGCTTGTTCTACAGACGAGACAGGATGGCTGTATTTCCTTCTTTTCCCAAGGACTTGTTGTTTGCCGAAGAGTATGTTTCACGGAAGAATTTATGAGGTATTCAATGTCGAGCTCGTCGTAAATCTGAACATTTAGCATTAACACCCACTGTGCCTACAGAAACTCAACTGCAGCGTATTCTGTAAGAGTATTCTGCACATCGTATATATTTATGATAACTGTCTGTTGTTTAACACATTTGTTGTTCAACCAGGTTTCCAATACTGTGCAATACATCCATAACACCGAGACTGAGGGACACAACCCAGACACCAGTTCGCATGCGTCATTATCACCTTATATTACATATATACGCTTTATATTACCTTATGTGTTACATACGTCTGAAGTCACGAGTTGAGGTAACTGAAAAGAAGCAAAAAGCCCCAGTAGTCACGCAGCATGCCCTATATTTTGCAGTTACGAAAACGACAAGTAATTGGTACTATTTCAAATAAACTGCTTTTTGGTCTTCTGGCGGAAATCTGCTTTCTTCGTGAAAGAACTATTCCATTTGCCACCTGGACAGAGAGCCCTCAGCTGTGCAGGCTCCACCAAGGGTGTGGGCACACTTGTATGTGTGTCAAGGATGAAGGCACTAGGCTGAAACAGATGAAATGTCGACATTTAGCTCAAATGGTACGATAACTAAAATATATAGGACCTAACATCTACACATTATATATGCTACACATGCATAACTTTTATGCATATGCAAACACAGGATGTATTCTTTATACACTGTCACACAGCTAATCCAACAACTGTATTGGCACCAGTGTTACCAGCAAATAAGGGCTGAAGTAGCTGCACAGGCTTTACAGGATGCCCAGAATAAGTTGAACTGGTTGAGCACAGCAGTACACCACTGATATGGTAACGGTTGGTAAGGTTACTTTTTGGTAACGTGAAACAAAGTGCAGAGTTGCAGCAGGAACAAAACTCATGAGGACATAGTGCATCAAGTGTAGGTTTCTTTAATTTAGAGGTGGCCGGCGGAGCACATACTGGGGTTGTTCTGGCGATGTCACCCTGGTGAAAGACTTCAGCTGCCATGCACATGGGCCTCCCTGGTTTGAGAGAAGAAAATGAATAACTCGGTATGCAACTCCAGGTCCGGTGAATGCAAATGGATATAGTCCACCTGAGTAATGGTTATAAGATAATGACCAGTACATTGAAGAGCTTAAGCGTCTCATTCGTAATCGCAATCATGGAAATGCTCGCTACAAACACGGGCAGTCGATGGGACTGCGCCGTCTTTCCATTCCGGCGATCCGATTGCTTCCTGGCATCAAAAGCTGTCCGTCTCGTCACTGAGCAGCATATGACACTAGATGCTCGGCGAATATTGACGTGAATTAGGGCAACCAACCACCCAACATCGTCTCGGTATATCACCGAAAACCATAGGATGGACAGCGACAGACTGTGACCTGCGACCACCGATCGGAAGCTGGCGTCATGGAGATAACCACTCCCAATTAACGCATACGCGGGATCCTACGGCGCATGCTCCTGGCGGGACCACGACACGTCACGATGACGTGTCGCGGACCTCGGCCGTGGTCCGCGTCAAAAGCTCGCCACGGCGCGGCGCCAGCTGTACTCGTTTCGCGACTCTGTTTAAATTCGCTCCCGAGAAAACTCCTCGCATGACGAAGGTAAAATTTTGGTTCTAGACTCAGAAAAATATTTTCTTTCTGAAGAAAACGAAAAAGAAAATCATTTCATAGTCCCTTGAACGATGCCTACTTTTCAGTTCCTATAGCCAGGCGAGACAGACGTTGGCGCTGCTTCCTGCATCAGAGGAGGTGTTACCAATGGAACGTTCTCCCCTTTGGCCTCTGCTCGGCACCGCGGGTGTTCACCAAGCTTATGAAACCTGTAGTTGGCCATCTAAGGTCTCAGGGGATTCGGGTGGTAATATTCTTAGACGACATCCTCCTCATGGACCAATCACCTGGTCGCTTGAGGTCCTCCATGCAGACAGTCGTAAATCTGTTACATTATCTGGGCTTCGTGCTAAATCAGACAAAATGTCATCTCACCCCAACTCAGACTCTCACCTTTTTGGGATTCGAGATCATGACGGTACCATTGACACTCTGCTTTCCCCGTCGACAAGGGGATTAGCAATCAAGCAGGAGACAGATTCCATGCTCGGAGAGAGCATAGGTGTGAGGACCCTAGCGAGCCTGACAGGTTGTCTGAATGCTACTTCCTTGGCTGTTCTGGCAGCTCCTCTGCATCTCCAGGGTCGCTCCAGTCTCTCTTGCACCAGGCTTTACAGATAGGCTCTTACGAAACCACAGTTACACTCTCCTCAGCAGCCAGGGAGGATTTGGGGTGGTGGCGTACGGTCCCCCTATCCCACCCCAGGCACAGCTTGCGCGAGAGTTCAGTCCTTCAGACCATTCCAAGAGACAGCTCTCTTCGAAGTTGGGGCGCTCACTCTCAGGGTCTGGTAGTTGGTCAGCAGTGGACCAACGAGCAAGCCCAGCTCCACATAAACGAGTTGGAGTTGATAGCGGCATTCTTGGGGCTCCAGGCTCTTGGGAGGGCATCCCACCAGGACTGCATCCTACTGCAGCTCGACAACAGGGCAGCAGTGGCTGCTATCAATCCAATGGGGAGCACTCGCTCCAGCCGTCTCACCAAAGTAGCCCTTCATCTGTGGTCGTGGTGCCTGAAGCGAGGCCTAACGGTGCGTGCTCAACACATTCCCGGACGATCGAATGCTGCGGAAGACAGGGCCTCTCGTGTCCACTTCGACAACAGCAGTTGGAAACTTCATGTGCCCACGTTTCGGAAGATAGCCTTTGTGGTCCTATCAACGTAGATCTCTTCGCCGATCTGTCAAACCACCAAGTTACACATTATTTCAGCTGGAAAGGGGTGGATGACCACCAGACCAGGAGCAGCAGGGGTGGATGCTTTAACCCAGATCTGGTCAGGAACGCGACTTTACGCGTTTCCCCCCTTCAACCTAGTAAACCGATGTCTCCGGAAAATGTGCGAGACAGGCGGGGACCTCATCTTTGTAGCCCCGACCTGGCCGTCCCAGCCATGGTACCCCTCTCTTTGGCGTCGGGCTTGCGAAGAACCTCGACTCATCCAACCACTCCAGGATCTTCTCCGCAAGGTGTGTCTCGCCCATTGGTGGGCCACAGCCTTCTCCTGGCTGTGTGGAAGCTGACCAGTGACCCCCTTCGCATTCGAGCCTTTCGGGAGAGGCTGCAGGGCTTATCACCGCGTTTTGGCGCAGAGGCACGACTCGCCTACAATTCCTGCTGGCGCAGGGGCGGATCCAGGAAAGATCCTCGGGGGGGGGGGGGGGGCACTAAAAAAAAGAGAGAAGACGGGGGGTGGGGGTCGCCGTGCGGCAGGAAAATCTGCCGGAATGGGGGGTAGAGGTATGTCTCGGGGGGGGGGGGGGGGGGCCTGGATCCGCCCCTGTGCTGTCGGAGGTGGGATAGCTGGTGCAGTGCACGGTTGTTTGATCCCTTTTCTCCTCCTTTGAATAGTCTTGAACTTCATTGCGTACCTGCACTACCAGAAACATTTATCATACAGGACCATTAATAGCCATCGGTGAGCCCTAGCTTTCCCAAACTATTGGGTAGTTTCATTTTAAATCGAACAACGGATGAAAGTCGTATTTTTTAATTCGCCCAGAAAAAAAAATGTATGTTAGAGGAGAGCTCAAACGAAAACGAAGCAAATCGCACCACGTGCGACGCTCGTGCGTGGGGTAGTTTCCGCGAGGAAGAAGAGGAAAGCCTGAGGCTGCTTGAGCGCGCTTTCTTCTGGACCGACTTTGACGGGATCTAGCACCGCTGATTTTATGCCTAGGAACTGGAGGTTTTTTTGCGATTATAGGCTGCACCATAGACACTGTCGACAACCACCCACAGAACTCTGGGGGCCACAGGTTTTATGTTAAAAAATTCCAAACTTGGCGTAAACGTTCAAATAGGCGAAACTTTGTTACCAATTTGCTTCATGACGGAACGTCTGAGCACATCGAGCTTAGTGCCATTTGATATGACGTTGAAAGACCTTTCGTGCTGTATAAAGTTCATTTTTGTCAGCCCAGTGCTTTCTGTGTTATTAGCTTGAGAATCGCACATGGTAGGCGAAAATTGCTAATGTTGGATGCAAAGGTGGCGTCATGCCTCTACTTTATACGTCAAGTGAGACAATCTTTTATTTTTACCGGAGAGACGCGCAGCGATTTTTTTTTGTCAGGCAGGGTCCACGAGGCTGCGGCCTTGCGCGCTCCAACTACGAGCACGCGACCTTCAACCTCTTCTTTAGCTACAGGTCTCCTGCTGACGGAGAAATGAATGACCACACTGCGTGAGCTTGTTGTAGTGTCCACAGAGCATCACTTTACGTTTACCCAATGGTCTCCCAGTTCCGTCAGGCTCATTCAAGCCGTGGGAGAGTACATGAATTGCCTGTGCGCCCTCGACGAGAAGCGCCAGTCCGCCAACATACCGACAAAGTAGTGAGAAGCAACGAAGCGCTTCGTAAAGATCTTTATCCAGTGGTAACATCGTAGCTTTTGTTTCAGGTTGCCGCCAGTCCTTCAGGCAGTGTGAAAGTCACATCTGGACTTTCGCCGGTAATGGGTAATTTATCATGGTGATATCTCCGATATCACCATGATAAATTACCAGTTCTAATGAATACCTAGCCCCGTTCAGAATAAGGATCGAGGTCTTATTGCAGCGCACACAGAGAGACACCCGTAGAACATAATACGATACGAGTATAGAAAAAGTCAAACGAGAACCGTACAATACCAAACCACATAATAACGAAGGAGAACCGCGGAACACCACACGAAAACCGAACAAACCAAAAACAAACAAAAAATATAAAAACGGAAGTACCTTACAATAACAAACAGCGTGAAACCTTTCTGAGTAAAAATAATTAATTTTATAATTTTATATTCAACAAATTCACCTTCATGCGTATGCGCCCTGTGCACGACAATGGACCTTTTCCATATTCGCGTCGCCCCTGGCGGTGGAATGTCGAACGTCGTGTCTTTCCCCCCAATAATGGTGACGCTTTACGAACTGGCACGTACGTTGCGTGGGAATGGAGCAAGAGAAGATTGGAAGAAGAATGCGGAAAGAGGGGTGAAAGCGCATTGTACTCATTACCAGACCTCAAACGTCCGCGTAACCTTGAAACCGATTATCTCCCCACAATGAATATGACAGTCGCCCGCAGGTGGGTTCATGGCGATGTTTTCCGCTCAAAAATGGCGGACTCAAGGGCTGGGCATGCGCATACGCATTGTCGGAAATGGTCCATTACGACCCCGTATTCGGAATTCAGGCGGCGGAGAAGAAAAAGAAGGCAATTACCATTAAAAACTACAGGAACACGGCTGAAGCATGTTTGGAATACACCAGTACACTGATTCCTAAGAAAGATGGGTGCTAATCAGCAATGAGGAGCATTTAAAGCCAATAACTACTCAAAATCAAATCGCTTCCCATTGTTTCCTATGGGAGCAGCCGGCGTCAGTGGGCCCTCCAAGATGGCGGACGGTTGCCGCACCTCTCTCACACGAGCCCCTCTCCTACGCGCGATCCAGCCTTTATACATAGAGATCAGTGGTTGTAGTACTCTGTAGTACCGCTGCCGGCAGCACCACCTGCTGGGACACATTCTGTTGTCGGTATGATTTTCGAACAAAGCAGTTATCATTTGTCTACATAAATGTAGAAAAAATGAAAAAGAGCCCTGGGTATATCTGTTTTTATTAAGATAATGGTTACAAAATTTGCTAGAAAAAAAAAAGTTTGTGGGAACTGCGATAGTTTGCAGTAGTTCACTTGGCACGCTGTTACAGCACCTGAAAAATAAAATCGATATGTTCATAAGATTACATCAGGAGCCCTTGGCAGGTGCCCGAATGAACAGTTGGTTTGTTTTTGCATTGTGTAAGTATTTGCAACACAGTCATTATGAAAACAGCATCAAGACTAGATATGTACTGCGCATAATCTAGCTAGCTCAGCAGTTTGTTTGTAAGTCTTTGCTAGCCTTCCGAATGTTGCCTACATTAAAACGCCTCGGCTTCGATAATTGCATCCTGGTAGTTTTGGAATGGGAAAGTTGACTGGGGACAACAATTGTGGAGCTGTGGGTGCTTTTACAGACATTGTCCGATTCAAAGCAGTGAATGCAGCAATGCTCATTAGGAAATTTTTCTGACGCCAAGCATTGTGGCGAAGCCGCCCTAATGTGATCAAAACTGAATTTTCGGTACAGCCTCATGACTGCCCTGTCCTGCACTGGTGTCCGTGAAAGCTGATCAACATGCCGCAAAATTGTTCCGGTAAGTAAGTCAATGTCGCGGTTGATCATCGCGAGTGATGATAATTCTGTGGTGCATTTTCAGGAGATCTCAATACAAGTTTGCGGCTTCGACTCAAAAATTGCATCCTCATTGTAGAACTCATTACATTGTAAATATGAACTGTATGCAACAGGTGTACTTTTGTTTGTTCGGCCACATTTTTCCAGAGAACGCACATGTGACACATGTGACATGACTCCCGTTACAAGGACATCTCGTACCACACTTAAATGAGTTGTCCTGGTACGAACTGTGTGATCACCCCTATTCAACGTTTCATTCCACGATAATTTTTTTCACTCACTTCATCGTGGACACATAACACTGCGTCCACCGTCCACTGCTAACGTCTGGCCCGTGATAAAGGAGGCATCGTCCGAGGCGAGAAACGCTATGGTCTTGGCCACTTCACTGACTCTTCCTACTCGTCCCAGGGCATGAGTTGTCTTGCTGTGTTCCAAGAACTGCATCATTGTTTACAACTGTGAGGCAATAGGGCAACGAAAGGAGGGCAAACTTTGCTTTCTTGTACCCATATAGGCAGTCTTCAATTGTCATTCAGTTTCAACTACCATTGAGCAGTTGACACGTTGCACCTTTTGATCGTGTCGTAAAAACGGAACGTTTTATACAAATTTTTTTAAAATGCACTTCACATTCTCATGTTTTGTCCTCGCTTCATCTCCAGGCAGCGCGCATCTTCTCGCTTCAGCGGTAAATGGTTGAAAGCTGAATGTAGGTTTGCAGGCAGTATAAGTTATAGGAGATGCATGGGATGGGAATTTACTGTCGGTCTGCAAAGTTTGAAGCTCCAGAGACGCTTTTTTACGACACGATCGAAATGTGTAACGTTTGCTCAAGTCACACATTACATGCTCGTGGGGCTACGCACTTGTGTGACAGAGGTACGATTACCTTGGCATAGTCGTCTTCACTCATACCGCCACGCTTGTGCACATCCGTGACAATGACACCAGGGCTAATGCGGAACAAGTTTTGAAGTTAGTGCACTTGTGTGTGTGTTCGCGTACTACGTGCTGTGGGAAGGTACGTACTTTACAGCGTTGACGCGAACTCCGTCGGGAGCCAGTTCTGCAAAGCATGAAAGGTAGGTAGGTAGTATGTAGGTATGAAAGTATAAGGTCAGGGTGGTGGGGCTGCGTACAGTGTGGTTCACTTGAGGTCTAGCATGTCTGCTAGATTCACCGTTGTTGGTCATTCCACTCTACGGATACCAACTCTCCACGTACCAGTTCTCTTCGGGTCGCCAATAACTTCCATACAGCCGCGTTTCGTTCTAAATGCCCTAAATAACGCGAAAGCTTGCAGAAAAGAAGCACTAACCAAGTGCAGCTGTTCTCGTCAGTTGATCCAAGCCGGCCTTGCTGACATTGTACGCCATTACACCGGGAAACTGTGAGGAAATGAAAGCCCAGGTTTTATTCCCTGATGCAAAAGGAAATGACCATCGAGCATGCCTTGCTCCGTGTGTTTTCACTCGTGGATGAGGCATTGGCCTCGAATTGTCAATGGCCTGACAGCATAGACTGGGTACACATCTTGTTTAGTGGGACCAAAATGTTCATCACCACCAAGGAAACTTTTTCCTGTGTGTGACTAATATGTACAGCACAGAGCATTTCTTGCCTGATGCACAAAACTTTGCAACTTGAGTATACTGCGTTGCTAGCTGCTTTCGTTGCCCACACTGAGATCATGTGGGAATTCACATGGCCCACCCCAAACTTGCATTTTTCCCTTATTTGAAAATAGATTCATAAATCGAGCAAGGGGGAAGCTAGGAGGAGTGCACAGTAGTGATGCAAACCTATTGATAAATTGACTATCGATAGCCAGCTATTGATAATAGTATCAATAGTGTTACGATAATCATTTCATTCCCATCTGTTTTCGCACTTGCACAGTGACAATGATTTGCAACACAAGTTCTTTCCATTTAGCTGTAATGGATGGATGCACTGCAAGCAGCGAAACATGATGTTCATCATAATCATCATAATTTATCTGCTCCCCTACAGTTTTCGGATAGCCAACTATCGATAGTACTATCGATAGTTTTCCATCTCTAGTGCACAGTCCCTTGACCTAATCGCATATACATCTGCACAAACCAGTATACTCCCTCTAAAAATGGTGTTTAGTTGAAAAGCTCACTTACCGCACGCAGGCCAGTGACACTAGATACGTTTACGATGGTTCCTGAAAAAAAAAAAAAAAAAGGGTTAACAAAAAGCGTCCTTTATTCCGTTCTCCAGTACCTTACTCGATGACTACCACAAGGAAACTGCCCGACACACACTTGCCTTTAGTTTTGCGTATGTGTGGAATTGCTAGCTGCATCATATGAAAGGCACTGCGCAAGTTGATGTTCATAATCTGGTCGTAGACATCCAGTGGGGTGTTCTCGGTGGTGCCATTTTTCAGGATGCCCGCGCTATTTACCTGGGCGTACGACTCAAATCATTGCACATCTCCTCGCTGCACTACCTAAAAGGGCTATGACACTTCGCTCCATGTGAATGTAAAATATGGTTATTCACATCAACGTGAAGATGCATTCAACTGGACCCTGCTCTGGTTGGGTTGTGGTGCTTGCATGACGTACAGCGTGAGCACATGATGAAAGCATAAATAAACAAACAACTACTATAAACAGTAAAAATAAGTGATATATATACAAAATAGTATACTATATAAGATAAACAACAAATAAATCAACATATAAATAAAAGAAACAAATGTTTTTGTAATGCACTGCGTGTGTCAAAGTGTCACAAGCCCTTCGGTTTAGTTTGAAGACCAGCACTTACAAGGATGTCGAGTCTCCCGAAATACTGTAGAGCCTTGCTCACAGCGGCTTTTGCGCCTTCCTCTTCGGCAAGGTCTCCCACTACAGTTAGGACCTGTGGGCATAGAACGGCAGTTATGTCCGTCTGCTTTTCAGCAGCAGTTCACCAGAGATCAGCTATCGATGTGGGCAGCTGATCAATCACTTCTTTTCAGCTGGAATTTTTCTGTAGAGCTTTGAAGTGCGGAACATTTATGCAGCAGAATCAATTACCAGCGGTGCATTCAATACACATAGCAGCAATGACGGAATCCTATAGGTAAGGGCAACAGGTGACAGCCTACAAGCTATGGCCAAATAAGCAGAAGACACTGAAATCTAAATTTTCCGGCGTATGTTTTACTACCACTTATCTAACCAAATTTCGTCCAAAATTACTTATAAACGGAGCAAGTGAAATGTACGAAAGGATGCTGCAACGTTCACAACGTTTCCCTTCTTGCCTTTTAGAGTTTGGCCGTTGGCTACTGTTACCATGTACACGAAGTGTCTCGGTGGTGAACACGATAATCAGACACTTTGCATTTGGCACGCATACCTTGTCCTTGGGCAATCCACTCTCGCAGCACCTTTTTGCTACGGCGTCCAGTGCAGTGACATTGCGACCACACAGTGCTACAGAACAGCCAAGTGAAGCAAAGTGGACAGCTGTCCCTTCGCCGATCCCCGACGAAGCACCTGAAGTGAGTACAGTTACGTCAGAGACATCAACCTCACGCAAACGTAAATCCAGGGCTTAGTAATTGCTTACCAGTAATTAGCGCAACTTTGTCTTTGAGGCTCGACATTTGAGGGAAAATACTGTCCCGTTCAATAACAGAACTAAGGTAACACCAGTTGCCGGCTACCGGCTCGTCGAAGTTATCACGTGGGAGGAACAGGGGGGAGGATACGGGATCGGGATTTCTTCGAATAATGATTTTTCCCCAGTGTAGATGCCGCCACGTCTTAGCAGCATTTTAGATCTCTCTCTTTTTTTTTTTTAAGTCGCTGTTTTTTTTATCAACAAATTTTGAGAAACTTGCGGGTGTCATCAGAGACAGGTGACAGAACTCGCGCAATTGTAACCGAAGAACCTTCCTGACCTTTATCCATGCCTTTAGGCACGGATGAGCCCTAGACTTACGATTCTCTCTAGACTTACGTTTGCGTGAAGTTGATGTCTCTGACGTACTGTACTCACTTCAGGTGCTTCGTCGTGTGCACTAGTGATGCAAAACTATTGATAGTTGGCTATTGCTGCTTGCAGTGCATCCATACATTACAGCTAAATGGAAAGAACTTGTGCCACACACGATTCTGTTTTCGTTGTCACTGTGCAAGTGCAAAAACAAAGAGGGGAATTAAATGATTATCGTAACACTATTGATACTACTATCAATCGCCGACTATCGATAATTTTTTGGCACTATCGATTGTTTTGAAAAGCTATCAATTGTATCGATAGTCAATTTATCAATAGGTTTGCATCACTACTGTGCACTCCTCCTAGCTTCCTCATTGCTCCATTTATGAATGTAATTTCAAATATGGGAAAAAAACAAATCTGAGGTGGGCCATGTGAATTCCCACATGATCTCAGTGTGGGCAACGAAAGCAGCTGGCAACGCAATATGCCCGAGTTACAAAGTTTTGTGCATCAGGCAAGAAATGCTCTGTGCTGTACATATTAGTCACACACAGGAAAAAGCTTCCTTGGTGGTGATGAACATTTTGGTCCCACTAAATGAGATGTGTACCCAGTCTATGCTGTCAGGCCATTGACAATTCGAGGCCAATGCCTCATCCACTAATGAAAACACACACAGCAAGGTATACTCGATGGTCGTTTCCTTTTGCACCAGGGAATAAAACCTGGGCTTTCATTTCCTCAGTTTCATGGTTTAATGGCATACAATGTCAGCAAGGCCGGCTTGGATCAACTGACGAGAACAGCTGCACTTGGTTAGTGCTTCTTTTCTGCAAGCTTTCGCGTTATTTAGGGCATTCAGAATGAAACGTGGCTCTATGGAAGTTATTGGCGACCCGAAGAGAACTGGTACGTGGAGTGGAGTCTCAAGTGAACCACACTGTACGCAGCCCCACTACCCCAATTTTATAGCGATGGTAAATTGCTGGGGCAGACTGAACATTCCACACACAACGTTCAAGTCTCACATCACTCAAAGTATCTTTCATACTTTGCAGAGCTGGCTCCCGACGGAGTTCGTGTCAACGCTGTAAAGTACGTACCTTGCCACAGCACGTAGTGCGCTGACACACACAAGTGCACTAACTTCAAAACTTGTTCCGCATTAGCCCTGTTGTCATTGTCACGGACGTGCACAAGCGTGGCGGTATGAGTGAAGACGACTATGCCAAGGTAATCATACCTCTGTCACACAAGTGCGTACAGGGCGATTTGAGCAAACGTTACACATTTACCGCGACAGTATTTTCCCCTCTGTCTGCGTCACGTTCACACCACCACGTATGGGTATGTGAATGTGATGTATGGGAATGTGAACGTGCATTAAAAAAAAAAAAATGTTTACCAAATTCAGTAGTGTGTCCACTGCTCAATGGCTGTTAGTTTGAATGGTCATTGAAAACGTATGACAATTGAAGACTGCCCATATGATAGGGGTACAAGAAAGCAAACTTTGCCCTCCTTTCATTGCTGTATTGCCTCACAGTTGTGAACACCATGCAGTTCTTGGAACACAGCAAGACAACTCATGCCCTTGGACGAGTGGGACAAGTCCATAGCGTTTCTCGCCTTGGACGATGCCTCCTTTATCACGGGCCAGACGTTAGCAGTGGACGGTGGACGCAGCGTTATGTGTCCACAATGAGGTGAGTGAAAACTGGGTGATCACCCAGTTCATACCAGGACAACTCATTTAAGTGTGGTGTGAGTTGTCCCTGTAACGGGAGTCTCTTGCGATTCACGCGAATTGCGGTGCAATTCATGGAGAAATCGGGCTCAGTTACTCAAACTGTATTCGTAACCTTCAGTGTGGGGTGCAGATTTGGGAGCGTGAGAAAGAGTAATATGTGCTCTCACTCTCCACAATCCAGAGAGGTCTCGAAGTGGTCAAAACTTAGCATAAGCTTAGCTTAGTATACCGGAAAGTAGCTAGCCTGGCAGTGTTGGAGTAGTTGAATTGCACACCCCACATTTGCTTGATGTAGGAGCATCTTCCAGTGCTCTTTCGATTTAACTTTATTTGAATCCCCGTGAGAAATTACATCATGTAACATGTGCAGCTCTCGGGAAAAGTGTGGCCGAACAAACAAAAGTACACCTGTTGCATACAGTTCATATTTACAGTGTGAGGAGTTCTACAATGAGGATGCAATTTTCAAGTCGAAGCCGCAAACTTGTATTGAGATCTCCTGAAAGTGCACAACAGAATTATCATCACTTCATTAGCTGTGTGCTCTCGCGACATTCACTTACTTACCGGAACAATTTTGCGGCATGTTGATCTGCTTTCACGGACACCAGTGCAGCACAGGGCAGTCATGAGGCTGTACTGAAAATTCAGTTTTGACCACATTAGAGTGGCTTCACCACAATGCTTGACGTCAGAAAAATTTCCTAATGAGCATTGCTGCATTCACTGCTTTGAATCTGACAATGTCTGTAAAAGCACCCACAGTTCCACAATTGTTGTACCCAATCAACTTTCCCATTCCAGGATGCAAGTATGGAAGCAGAGGCGTTTGAATGTAAGCACATTTGGAAGGCTAGCAAAGACTTGCAAACAAACTGCTGAGCTAGCTAGATTATCCGCAGTACATATCTATAGCCTTGATGCTGTTTTCATAATGACTGTGTTGCAAATACTTACACAGTGCAAAAACAAACCAACTGTTCATTGAGGCACCTGCCAAGGGCTCCTGATGTAATCTTATGAACATTTTTCAGGTGCTGTAACAGCATGCCGAGTGAACAGCAACAGTGAACTACTGCAAACAATCGCAGTTCCCACAATTTTTTTTCTAGCAAATTTTGTTACCATTATCTTAATAAAAATAAATATACCCAGGGCTCTTTTCCATTTTTTTTACATTTATGTAGACAAACGATAACAGCTTGCTCACCTGACGGCCTTCTTGGATGTTGTGGCAGACCACTTGAGCTTATCCGGGGATGGTATATGTTGTTCATGGGTATAAGGACAGGTGGCGGCCTGACACATTGCCCCAAATTTGCAAGGCTAGATAAAACGACATGCAAAGTTTGTGATTAGCTGCAGATATATACTGGCTAGAGAACGGGAACTACAGTACCCTGTCCTGGCGGGAATTGGCATTAGGGTAGTTACCGGTTCCATTTTACATTAGTGGAAATTCAGACTTTCACGCATAGCAAGGAGCAAACTGCTTTCAATGAAGCTTGAAAACTGGAAATTTTTGTATGGGTGTAAATATTTGAACTGCTTAATGTACTAGGACAGATTCCTATAGAGTCATTCTGTGCGACTGTCCAGTAGTGCTATAACCTTTAGGGCTGTGCAGTTTTTCAGAATATTTGATATTCAGGCCTAATACAGCAACCATGTATTCGACATTAGGTTAGAATAGTATTTCCTCGAATATATCAGAATCATCGATTCCCCGTAATGGTGTACATGTCTGGTAGTTCAGGTCTCTGCAGGCTAAGAATTTTTGGTTCAAATTAAACCTGAAAGCAATCAGTGGTAGCGACAACGTAACGTGGCACACCGTGTCTTGCTAGATCAAAGTAACAGTGACTGGTCAACCCTAGCCGCCAGCAGAAAGCCACTAACAGAATCAAGAGTGTTATGACACGAGCTTGAGGCCACTTGTTACGGAAAGGTATGAATGAGATTCGGTCACAGTGAATTATGCAAGCTTTCTATTGTTTTCATGGCCTCCATGTCATATAAGAAAAGCATTTTTTTTTTCATGTTATGAAGTTATGCAAGTTTACTGTTTAATATCAGAGACATATTCATCCTTGTTATTCATAATTCAAAATTCCATTACATGTGGAATCTTCCCTCCATGCCAGCCTCCACGATCATGCTTTATTTATTTATTATTATGTCTATTGACTTTTCTTACAGTTTGCACTCCAGCTTGCCTATATTTTGGTACTTACTCATCCACAGGTTTTAGTACTTACCAAAAAGCATCGACGAACTGGTAAATGAGCTGGTAAATTTTTTACCCGGTTGGTGAAAATAATTCAATATTAAATAATCGTTATAAAACTGATAAATATCACTGGAATGGACACTTGAAACTGTCTGTCCTGTGAAAGTATCTACCGATAAATGTAATTACGATAGGGTCAAACTCCTTCAGAACGCCTCTAACGAAGAAAGCGCTACAACGAATTTTCTTCACGGTCTCGTCAAGCACACATGGACCAGTGTAATTTTCGGACATTGACAACGAACATACCAGAATAGCAAAGTGATTTCTGGTCTTTCTAGTAATTTTCCACCATTCGTAACTTTTACAATGAAATTGTGCGGCCGAATGCCGTTCTGCTGCGATGTACGATGCAAACCAACACCGCGACCCGTCCTTCTAGGAGAATGAGTTTCCCCCCTTTCTTGAGGTTAATGCATCCAAGGTAGGGTGTGTGAGTCGCCACTTGCCAGGGCGTACTGGTCCCATCACAAAGGGAGATTGGCAAAAACCCACTTGTGCCCATTACTGTCTGGCTCTCGTGTGTGATACGTACATATGTATTGCAAGCCTTGCACGGTAGAATGTCAAATGCAAAGCGAAAGCAAGAGTTCTCAAATTCGAATCTTCCGTTCCAAAAAACGGGTCCTGCGGCTTATACGAGTGAAATTACGATACACGCCGTGAATTGAAACCCGTACTGGTCCACTCAAGATCATTCCTGCGTTCATGTAGGCCTTGTTTCTCCCTTCCCCATGCCGCTAAATGAGTATTTGATTACCTTTGGGTGGAAGTAGGAACACTTTGTGTTGGTACAGTGAGGGTAGAATCTGCAATGCTTCAAGGATGGAGACGATGCAACTGCATGGGGTGCAATAACAATAAGCCACACACCAACAGCACTTCATCTCTTAAAATAACCCAACCGTGAAAAATAATTTGCAACATACAAAATACTTCAGTCTTGCCTGCCACGTTGTTTTTTGCATGTTGCAACTGTTATTCCCAAAAGAACACATCACAGATCCAGAGGCCAACTCAGTGCCGACAACAATCCAAGAAAGTTACCACCAGCCCGCACCAGAAAAAGTATTGTTTGACAAATCAGTGAACTCTCACTTTGTGCCAACTTGAACAATAGAGCCCCAGTGTGCAAGTACTGGGGGAGTGGAAAAATGGGTAATATAAGAAAGCATTCCCTTCGCAAATGGCTCAAGGTACGATCAGCTGATACTTCACATGGCATATGTCCCCAACTATACTCGGTTTCCGGTTCCATTCAGGTTTGGACCCAGGCATTATGGTCTGGTTCCGGTTCAGCTCAAGGAGGGCAGATATATCGGTTCCGAACCGGTTCAAGATGCACTAAACCAGTTATCGTCTATATTAACTTGTTCATGTGTCTCACATCTATGTGACTCAGTTTGATTGTATTGAAATCTAAGCTAGATACATAAAGCACACATTAGCTATATTCACTTGTACGTGTATCTGATTCAACTGACGGGCTTACAGCAAACACATTTTGGTGTAGAGAGCCCATGCTCACGGTACAAAAACATTTCTGCTACGTTGGTAATAGAAAAAACTTGCTTTAGTACTATTCGAAAAATATTCGAAAATTTCGGATAATGATAATAGGTTGTGAATAGGATTCGAATGGAATCAGATATTCGTTTCATATTCGAAATTTCGAATACTTGCACAGCTCAAAAATGTCCTGTGAACAAGTTAGTTTTGGAACAGGTTAGGCCACTCTATGTAGGTAAGATGAAAACTGGTCAGTTTCGAACTCTCGATGCTTTGAAACCGGTTTTGAAACTAACACAAATTCTCTAAATTGATTCGGTTCAAGATGGTGGCAGCCTTCTCGATTCGGTTCCGGTTTGGTTCTTTCGCAGTTTTCGATTCCAGTTTGGTTTGATGCTCTAGTTACAACTACATGCAGTTACACTTTCTCACCTGGTGGCGGACAGGAGAAATTACGCCTGCTGGCATGGGTGTAAGGACAGTCTCTGCGTTTGCAAAAGGCATCGTACTTGCAGTTGGGGTGGATGAAGAGGCATTTCTCCTTGTACTTGCAATTTGGAAATGCCCTTTGGAAAGCCACAGAGAAAGTGAATGAACAACCTCATCTGTCACATTCAACTCTTCAACATTAAAACTCTTCACTGCATGTACATACAGTCAAACCTCGATATAATCAAACACTGTACAGTCGCCAACAGATTTTTCGGACATGCTCTATTATTCGGATCCGTTCGCAGAATGGCCAATGAGGCCCCATTGAGTTAATGTATAACAGTGTCCAAAATTTCGGATGTCATGCAGCTCTGTCGATCGATATTTCGGACACGGTTTGCCCCGGTTTGGGAAAAACTAGCTGTAGAGTTCTGGTTCAATGCCCTTTGTACACAATGCAGTCACAATGACACCATCAAGCTCCTGCTCCTGTCGCAAAATGACATTTAGTTTGAAAAATAAAAAAATAAAGAATGCAGATTTCTCTTACTTGCATGGCACAGTGGGATGATGATATGGACACTGGTCACCATTCTTACATGCCGGCCAGTAACGGCACTTTTCTTTCACTTTCTCCACGCCGGTTTCTGTGTGCTCCATCGGTTCTTCAGCCACTGAAATAGTTAGGTTTGCGACCTGTGAACCGGCTATGAAATGCTCTGTAGGTGCCCTTCACCATACCAGCAGTGCGTACATAAGGGCCTGGAGGAGTCACAATCCAGTCATGGGCAACTCACTCAACAAAATCACCACAAAGGTTGCAAGGTTGCAGTATGTCCGTAATCTTTGGGATGTCAGGAACATGTGTACGAAATATCTGTCCAAAACGGCGCAGATTTAAACGAATTATTACGAAGCAAGAGGGCGCTGAAAGCAACACACTGCTGGGTGACGTCACGAAATCCTACTCCGGATGAACCGATGTACTAAGGAGCTCAGTTTTCTGCTCTTCACGCTTCAGTTTTGATTTGCCATTGTCACCACTTACGAATTAATTACTCGCGCAAAATGTATGCAAATGTTGTATTCGGTATCGATCAGGAAGTAGTTCACGATCGGTATGATGCTCACCTAATTTTTTTTTGAACCCTTGCAAAGTCTCCCTTTTAAGCATGGACTAATGTAATGTCACTTTCAGCGAGTAATGCTTGTACTTAGTGTCATTCATGTGCTCTAACACGGCATCTTTTAGTGACACTCTGCAGAAAATGCACTCACGATTTCATGAGTTCCCCAAACTCGACAGCAGGCTTTGAAGTACAGGTAAAAATATTGAGGACAAGCAAAAGCAAGCACAATACTTTTAAGCAAGTATTCCCAACAGCTGTGCTTATCTGATTTATGCACAGTGTAAGCACGTCTGATTTAAGCAGATGTAAGCACGATGCATGTTGCATTGTGCCGAAAGGACATGTAATTACTCTCGTTCACAGGCTGTGAAAACTTTGCAGTATACGTAGTTTGCCCGTTGTCTTACTCGCCCTGACTTGTGGTAGCTCATCACATATTTTAGGGAAGTTCGTTTAATTTCGGAAGAAGATTTGTGGAAATTGGTTGCGCATCGACGAACATCATTCTCAAAGACTGAAGTGTGGCTCACGCCTAAAAATTTTGCTGCCGTTTATTCTCATCTGTCCATCTCATCTCATCTTTGCAGTTATAATTTAGTGCACTTCCT
Source organism: Ornithodoros turicata (assembly GCF_037126465.1). Lineage (NCBI taxonomy): Eukaryota > Metazoa > Arthropoda > Arachnida > Ixodida > Argasidae > Ornithodoros > Ornithodoros turicata. The sequence continues at coordinate 15,180,301 of NC_088210.1, read as the reverse complement.
TAAGCCGTGCAGCAAGCATGTGGTGAAAGTGACATTCACTTGGGAGGAGTGCACTTGACGAAAATGACACTAAATTAGCCCACGTGACATGGGTATGGCTTTTGAAAGGCTTTGAATGCAATTACTTAGTTACCAAGGGTAGGAAACTTTGTCACTTTACAGTTATATTTTGATAGATGAAAGGCGAGTAAATAAACACTCAACTTTCAAAGAACATTTTGGCACATGCACTCAAGCAGTTGTTCTCCAAAGTGCAGGAAAAACATGATATCCAGGCTACACACGTGGGAGAATCTAATTCAGCTTGTGTCTATACTCTCTATAATGCTATGAAGAATGGAGCATAGCGGAGGAACTTTTTGACGTGCGTAAATTAGTTACATTTTACATTTAGATTTTAGGTGATAACTGGTTACAGTTAAAAATTACTTTCTCCTAACTCAGACAATACCCGAGACTACGATATTCATTCATTTTGGAAGCCCCACACATGAAGCATGAACCACAGTGCGCTACCTTGAATGTCTCCAGTAGCAACTTCCTCCTCCTCCTCTGGTATGTAATCGTCTTCTTCTAAGAGCAGCTCGTCATCTGCATCTAGTGGTAGCTCATCCAAATCTTGCCCACCCGTGGAAACCACATCACGACTGCCCACCTTGAAGTTGTTTGGGTCCACCCCGTTCAAGGTTACCACAAAGTGGGGCCAGCTTTCTTCCCTGAAAATGCCACAAATTTTAATCTGAGTCGCCAACTTGTTGATGCAAAATATATAGGGCCTGACTTTTTCTCCAGCCTCACCTGGTTGACTCCACCTCATTTCTCGTGGCATCAGTCACACTTCTGCCATGCGCGCTTGGCAAGGTGTCTTTGACAACAGTGTGCACGTCCTCCCGCTGAACCCCTATTTCCAGCAAATCTGAGAAATGGTCCACAGTGAGATACAGCTCACCATCCAACGCGTGACTCGACCTTACCAGAGTCCTCTTCTATGTTTTCCTCCAGAACTGGGATACTCTTGACCACAGCAACGTTGCCTGAAAATGTGATGCGATGTTCATTTGTTACAAATGAAAGGGCTTTTCAAATGCGCGGAAACACAAAGTTGGCCCAGGTGATTTCACTTACAGGGTTCTTTCTGAACAACAGCAGAAGCTGAACTCGCAACTGGAAAAAAAATGTGTGAAACAAGCTCTTTTTTTTCTTTCTCTTGTGTGAATGATTAGAAATCTCACCAGGTGGCATCTTCAGCCTATCCTTAATGGAACCTAATGCTGGCCTCTCTACAGGTGCGAAAATATAGATTAATATTAGTAACACAGACTCGTTGCTTAATGTAAATAGATGAACAGCTCTTGGCCTTGTCACAGGGATAACCATTACATTCATTAAAATTTTTGAAGCTGATAAACAAATATAGCAGGTTTTAAACAGCAGGCACTAATTGAAGATGATGCGAGACAATGAGAAATTAACTTCTGCTCACGAGTCCCAAATTTTTGCAAATGTCGCAAGCTGAATTAATTTTAAGGGCGTGTAAAAATTCCAGGCAGGAATTTAGTGCACACATACATGTGCCTTGTGCCCAATTAAAAAAAAAAAAAAAAAAAAAGAAATGTGAAGTTACAGTTAGTTATGAGTATACTGGGTAGTAAAATAGTTGCACTCTCCTGTTACGATGAACCACAGATATAAAATTTATAGTATAGTAGTATAGTATAGTGTACTATTTACTTGGAGGGGTGCAGTCATCTTCCCTGTTCTCAGGGAGGGATACCTCGGCAGGCCTTTTCTTTTTCACCGTCGTCTGCTTCGATATCGGAGTAGGTTCGTATGGCTCCACGCGAGCTGCTATGTGCCAGACAAAAAGATAGTGTGAACACTTGTAGGCGCTACGATTAATTAATGAGCTTACATGGATTTTTCTTTGCTGTGCTTGTGACAGAGGCATGAGCATCCTTCATTGCTTTTATGACCAACAACCTGTTGGCTTGCATGTTCTCTGGGACACTAGACCTGGGAGGAGAAGGGTGGACAATTATTAAAAAAATGAAGAACAAAGGAACAAGACCATATTTTCTCCAGTGTTATTCTTAAGGTTGATGTGAGCTGTACCACACAGTGCAGCATTCAAGCTATTACAAATACATTCGCTACATTTCTATTTCTTTTTCTCAAAACATCAGATTATTTTACAAAATCGTTACGTTTTGGACGCAACTCGGTTATGTATAGCAAGCCAAGACAAACAAGTCCATGTGCGATGCGCAAATCGCATGGGGGGTGGAGTTGACTGGGAACGAGGTTAGTTATCTGAAAAACAGTGTTAACCCTTCTGTCCTTCATGTCAAAAGCCATTAAATTTGTGATAAAATATTGGAGTGCAACTCTTCATTCGTATTTAATATCTCCGGACTGTTATGTTTATGTTTTTTTTTGGTACCTCTGTACTGACGAGGGTACAGAGTCGGTACGAGAGGGAAAGCGAATACAAGCAAGCGTACAATATTTGCAAGCATGATTTGCATCTGTGTGTTTCGAAGTAACCTGTTGGTGATGGTGGTGCACTACTAATTGTTTTTTTTTCTCTCTCTCTCTCAAAGAGACATTTTGCTGATCGTTCTCACTTGCTCCAACATGAAGATGTATTTCACATCTCTGTTACTACGTCGTCCTAGCACACCATCTGTGCATTCTGTCAACATGCTTTCAAAGGCTACATGTACTGCGCTGCTGGGAAACGGATAAACCATCCACTTAGCGGGTCGGATGTGAATATGAAAGGTTTACAGCTCTGCGGATTTGGCTTGGACGCAGATGGCAAATAGCTTGATCACACAGGGCTTTACAGTGAAGCACAGTGACATGTCACGGGGGAGCGTCGCACTTGCCTTCGTTCGCTGACTTTAACTATGCTTGCCACGCTACCAACTGAAGGATTGTTGGGATCATATTCTTCGTCTTCGTCGTCGCTTATGAATTGCGGCTTCCTCCGAACCACGGCACCGACCGTTGACGATGGCACTCCGGACCGCTTCGACGCCGGCACCTACGTCAGAACCCTATTTGTTTTTACTTAGTTTTCGCAGTGCATCTAGCAGCTGTTGCATCTATTTTATGCTAAAAAGATTACATGCAAAAAGTTGATACGCAATATACAATTTGGTCTGCTATTAATAACCACAGGGCCTCTGGCACTCCCAACTTTCACATGCTCACGAGAGAAGGGATAGAGTGCCCGGACGTTGAAGTTCCATGACAAAAAAACGGGAGGCACGGACACAAAAAAAGGGGAAGACCCACACACAGGCCCTCTGTGTGTCGGTCCCCTTTTTGTGCACGCTCCTCAGGTCTGAATGACAGCATTCAGAAACAAACATTCCACAAGTCATTCCATACCAACCAATCTAACCCTCTTGCGGAATAATTTCTCATTTCCCTACACTTGCAGCTAAACGACAGTTACCTCTAATCTTGTGCAGTGATGCTGACGTCTGTTATTTCGTCATGCAATTTCTCCGTTTAAAGCTCAAACTTGTTGTGTAGCCCAAGTTCAAATCATCACTGCTGATCACCATGTACAGAAATGTAATACAAAAATAACCTGTTCATCAGAGTCTTGTGGGTCCCATCCTGTTCCCAGGAACAGGAACAGAAGCCTGTTCCAAGGAGCAGGATGCGACACATAATGAAGCAGGATAGGATATTCTAGAGCCTAAATATGTACTATAAATAGAGCGGAAGTTTTTGGGAAATATTTTTTTCTACATTACATCACCACTTGCACTGAAAGAGTTCAGTTAGTTTGAGTAACTGAGCCCGATTTCTCCCCAAATTTAGTGTACTGAAAATTTTTCCACCCGAATTTGCATGAATATGGAGCACATGTTTATGTACCCGATTTTTATGCCCCGAATTTAGAAAAATATTTCCCGAAAACTTCAGGCTCTATTTATAATCAAAAACCAGTGCAAAGGCTTTCCTTTTCCTTGAATGGGGGTGCAAATACTGTATGGGGGGTGGTCAGAATAATAATAATAATTGGGTGTTTACGTCACGAGACAACTGAGGGTGGTCAGAAGGGGGGGGTGCAAATATGGTATGGGGTAGTTAGAATGGGGTGCAAATACAGTTTGGCGGTGGTCTGAATGGGGTGCAAATACGGTATGAGGTGGTCAGAATGGGGCTGCAAATACAGTATGGGGCGGTCAGAATAGGGGTACAAATACAGTATGGGGTGGTCAGAATGGGGGTGCAAATACAGTATGGGGTGATCAGAATGGGGTGCAAATACGGTATGGTGTGGTCAGAATGGGGTGCCAATACGGTATGGTGGTGGTCAGAATGGGGTGCCAATACGGTGTGGTGGTGGTCAGAATGGGGTGACAATACAGCATGAGGTGGTCAGAATGGTAGTGCAAATACGGTATGGTGTGGTCAGAATGGGGGTGCAAATACAGTATGGGGGTGGTCAGAAATTCATGCAAATACACTGCAATTTTCTAAAATGAAGACATACACGTTCATACCTTTGCAGAAACTGAGCGTGCCTTTGGTTGCTCAGACTCTGGAGCCGCAACCCTCGGAAATGGCCTGATGAGTGGTATACTTTGTTTGGTGACAGGTTGGTCCACAGATGAACATCGCAGGTCTTCCCTAAAGTCATCATCTGGGAACACAAAAAGAGAGGAAAAGTCAATATCAGATTAGTAGTGTTTGTGCTCTGCAGTCACTGTAAACACGGTAACTCATTTAGTGACTTACTGAGACACATAGAATGTTGGAGCACGTTGATCACACTTTTAACTCGTGGTCACACAACGTGTTCGGGCACAACTTTCGCACCACAATATTACGATAGTGCCCAATCGTTAAGTGTACTCATCAAGTTCCCGCTGGACAAAATATACTTTCAATACACGCATTAAACAGCATACGGTAGGACGGAAGAGCCACAAGACAAATGTACACAACTTTGACTGGACCAGAGTGCCAGTTCGAATTATCTGGAAGTTTGAATTAACGTGACTACACTGTATTTGCAAAACAAGGAAACACTGTACCTGCTTCAGTGTCCGCTTTGAGAGCCAATACTTCGTCATCTGGTTCACTTCGTGGTTCAACCAATGCTGGTACTGCGGACAGGGCAACGGTAGGCGCCGGTGCTGCAACCTCTGGAGGTGGCACCGGGCGTTCTTCTTCGGTGTCTTTTGCCTTACTTTCCTTTGGCTTCTGCTTTGGTTCTGCAATATTAGGGCACACCAAATTAACGGAACCGTTCCTTGAATGGCAGCAATTATTCAAGCTCGCTTGCTAACTACCGGGGTGGCACTCATGAAATCTGGAATATGTGATACCGAGGCAACATAGAAAAGAGCTTGAGATAAGATAGGCGTGAAAAGAGGCAACAAAAAAAAATTTTTTAGTAAGCTTCACGTTGTCCAACACACAGATGCTAACAAATATGTCAACGTTAACAAAGAAGAAAGTCTGGTCCGTTTTACACACACATAAAATGCGTAGTAGTACATGGAACAAACGATAAAATTCCCATAGAGTCTCCATAGAACTAAAGACATTCTTGAAGCACGAGAGTGCAAACTCGTAGATCCAGCAAATTCAGTCCAAGTGTGCTCACCCGATGCAATGTTCTGCAGTTGGTTCAAGACTTGCTGCAGCCTGCAAGAATAAGACCATTCTAAATTTATTGTACAATTAATTATGTACCACTAATTAAGATGGGAAATGCACTAGATCGCTGAGCAGGCATTCAGAGAAAGGCCTAGCATAAAAATATTTGACAGTTTACACACCAACCAGTGAAGTTTTCCGTGCTGTCACCAAGAAACAAGGAGAGGTCCTGCGTCATCTGCTCTCTGCTTTTCTTATTCGCTATCATCACCATGATGTAGTCAGGAAGTTCATCATCTGCGGAAGTCCATCAACATCAGCGTAATGAGAGAGCCAAACGAAACAACACCTTTATTTTCCTCACAATTATTTGAGTAGCACATTTAATGGCAGACCAAGGGTCCTTCTACTTAGAACAGTACCAACAGGGGAGGATGAAACAAGTGGGAGAAGGCATCACTCTCACTCTTGTACCTTTGTCACAGGGGCAGCCTTCAATGGTCATCGAAACCAAAGCCCGCTGAACCAGAGCCTTATTGCCGAACATAAGCATAGCGCCATCTAGAGTGTAATGAGTCAACCTGTCAGACAGCATTCAATCCAATGCTGTTTGAGAAGTTGACACGTTACATGCTAGCTGGCGCTATGCACATGTTCAATGGTAGTTGGTTCCGATGATCATTGAAGGCTACCCGTGTAACAGGGGTATTTCAGGGCAATGAGGTTCACATTAAGGTTCCAATGAGTTTGAGCGCGAGTCGAGTTCAAGTTGCGGGGTTGAGTGTGAGCATGTGCTCAAGTCAAGTCAAGGGCTGACCTTGCCCAAGACACATACCATCCATTACAGCACGTGGTACAGCTCACGTCAACCTTAATAGTAACACTGGAAAAAATTTGGTCTCATTTACGAGCGCGATAACCAGCCACCCTGGGAGCACTGGGGAATGTTAAGTGAACAAAATCCTCGCGTTAAACTAACACGATAATTTTGTACAATTAAGATTTCCTCATGGTCCCAAGGGTTGCTGTAATCGCACTCAGGAACAAGACCATATTTTCTCCAGTGTTATTCTTAAGGTTGATGTGAGCTGTACCACACAGTGCAGCACTGCATCACCTAAAGGGACTTTAATACCGTCCCCAATACAGTGATTCCTACGGCCTACAGTGACGGCCTACACCTGTGTCACTTATCTTTACCATAGTATGACATGCTGCTGGCACGATCAACCCTGGCACCTCGAAATTGATTTTCGTGCTACACGAGTCTGCGTTAGTTATTATTCTGCTTTTGGGAAAATTATTTCCGCTTGTCGCAAACAGTATAACTTTGCGCGTGCAACAAAATTTCCAAACAGTCAGGGGCCCTCTTTGCTGTCTTGCGAGTAACTGAGCGAGAGAATATTTCTCGATGTTGCATTTAAAAAAAAAAATGATGCGAGCTCCATGTTGCTCCTCCGTGTACCCCAGCAGCGATGCACAGCGGTGAGTGTTTCTTCAGTAGAGTGTTTCTTCAGCAGAACAGTGCGTGTAATGAGAAGTGTCGTCATGACTGAGGTACTTGCGAGAGCACTCAATGTTTGTTCTTTTTTTTTGTGCCAGCATTGACTCCTTATGAAAAAAAAAAACACGTTTTCAATTGTTACAGTGGCTGTCTAATGTTACAACGATGATCTAACCAACATTTTGCTAGAAACTAAGAATGTTGAGACAGCAACAATACCACAGAGATATTGCAACAGTGATGGTATATGAATGTAACAAATTGTCTCTCTAAGACGTCTTACAAGCAAGCTTCCTGGCATAGGCTATAAAACCATACAGTGAATAGTTGGAACAAACAAGCTCAGCTTGCAAGTGACTAAACCTGCAAGTTTTCTTGTACCTTACTTTTTTATAGCATATTTTCTCAGTGAAAGAGACGTACGTTCGTGTACACTTGTTAAGTATGCCGTTTGCTTCATTTTAGGTTTCCCTCCAATATTGTAAGCCAACTTCTTAAATTATTAACTATCCAAGGGGAAAAAAGGATCGCGAGAGCTTCAAGAACTTAAGTATGGTACCATCATTTCATCGTGCGTGTCTGCGTTTACCGTATTCAAAACAAAAATTGTGTAAACTGATGTGGAATATCCCCTCTAAATCAGCGAAGACTTCGATGACACCAGCAAGAACCCTGATTGTCCATACCATCATAGTAGAACAAACATTCTCACAGCCCCAAACCCAAAAACGTCGCCGTCGTCGTCTCTAGTGACATAAAAGCAAAGCCATAACAAGGGTGCAACACTTACCAACATAAGCACTGAGTTCAACAAGTTTCGATTTGATGGCAGCCTAAAATAACAAAAAGAACTCGTTAAAATTGCACCATCACGAACATCGTTCTTTTCTGGATGTCCACAAGCAAATTACAAAAACCTTAGGCATCGAATGATCCAAGCATACCCGTATTTTTTGTGTAACTTCGTTCCCTATTCCGTCCATGATGGTTCCAAGGATGGTTCTGCAAGCCGTTCAAGTCGTCGTCACAAGCTTATCCCTATACCGCCAAAGATTATGGATAGGTACCCGTACAACAGTACCAAAATGTGCAGCATAAACCAATTTAAAACGCTATCTATGGGATGGGTAAAGCCGCAGGCTGTAACATATTTGCACGCCGAGTGCACCCAACTAACATCGGCCACAAACACAACTACGTCCTACCATCCTACCTTCCGTGCTGGTGGTGGTGTTCTTCTGTTTTGGCTGGCTGTGACTGTAGGTGCAGCGGCTGTAGTTTCGTAGTTTCGAACAACTTTTTATTTTATTTTATTTTTTATTTCGAACCCCTCGAAATACAGTTCACATAAGACTTCAGTGGCATGATTTTCGTACCTATCAATGCGCTCCTGCCATGATTGAAAAACAAGGTGTGAAAAAGTAGTAGTAAACCGTCTTCGTTATTTTTGAATTTTGAAACATCATATCTTGTCATTGTGACAATAAGAAAAAATGTTTACGGTTTGGTTCGGGTTCGGTTCGGCAAAAAATTAACGTTTTGTTGCGGTTTTCGGTTATGGTTCAGTTCCGGTTTCGATCCCCTGGTACCCCTGGTACCTTCCGTCACTCAACTCTTGTTATACTTCAGGTTCAGGTTCAGGAACGCCTAATCCATTTTGAAAGAGGGCAGATATCAGAATGATATCACAGGCGAAAACTAGACTGGTGTCTAGAATAAAGAAAATAAAAGAAAAATCGTGTGACACCGTCGTTAGGGGGGGGGGGGGGGGGGGTCAGGTGGCTCCTCATGTGGCTCGTAGACGGTGTGCTTGGTTTGGCCTGAGCGTCAAATTTCGTGGCACGTTCTTGTGGCTTGTCTCGCTTGTGCATGTTGGTTCCGGTTCCGGTTTGATGGTTTCGGTTTTGATACTTATATAGACCACAGATGGCGTCACGGGTTCCAGGAGCAGCCTCAAACAGCCCACTATTTCTCGGGGCGCCTGGTTGGTCCTGGTATAGTCCTGGTGTTCGAATCCCGGTGCCGGCTGTGCTGTGTCTGGAGTTTTCCGAGACCCTCAGACGCTCATGCAGACGCTGTGCCCTCAGACGCTTTCAGACGTCTGTGGGCACTGTTTCATTAGAGGTCGGCGCAGGACGCCAGTCGTGACGTTGCCCACCTCTGTTAGGCCGTCAACGGCGAGCCCTTTCACCAGCATCACCACCGCCACCGGGACCGTGCATCCTGGGCAGACTTCGCAGGAAACTGCCCCGACATTTTTCTTGCAACGTCTGAGGGAAACCCAGAACAGCCGGGATTCGAACGCGGGTCACTTTTATTTCTTTAAATACAATTAAAAATTCGCGAAGCACCAGAGTGCGTCATTTTTTCCTTTTTTTTTTTGTTTTCGAAGTATTCAGCGTGCGCACCTACACACCGCTGCCATCGCTGTGCCACTCTTTGATGCCTTTGGCGTAGAAAGAAGTGAGCTGCTGTAGTATAGCTACTGCAGAACATCTTTCTGGAGGGCTTCATCTGTGTGGAACGTCTTTCCTCCAAAGTGCTCTTTCCAAACAAATGGTAATCGCTTGGGACTAAACCTGGGCATGAGGGAAAATCTCCCAGCGCATTTCGGCCAGGGTTGCTATTAGAGCACTGCACGGGCCCGGGCTCTGCGTTTTTTATGCGGACCTGGGCCGGGCTCGGGTTTCAGCCACCGTGCCCGGGCCGGGTACGGGCTTGACAACGCCAGCCCTGGCCGGCCCCTACGCGAACATATTTCACGAGACTGGACAGCTGAATTTTCGTGTCACTTTTTTTTTTTCATTGGGTGCGGCATATCATGGTATTCTCATCTGAGAACTATCACTATTTTTATATGTGATCACGCTTATTTCGCGTGATGGGTCTTGATTTCACACGTGCACTCGCACGCACCTGGGGACGATTGGCGTGGCGGGCGTGCTGAGATGTTTGCCGACAAGACGAAAGCAGTTGGGCGATTTGGGCAACAGTAGGAGCGTCGCTTCACCCAAGGCCTCGAGAACACATAGAGCAGAGGCGGGCTGCGAACAGGCCTGAGCATGGAACCAGCTGGGTACGGGCTGGGCCCGGGCCGGGTGCGGGTCGTAGCAGCCGGGCCTGGACCTGAAAATTAGGCCCGTGCAGTGCTCTAGTTGCTATACCGTCAGATTCGCTGCGTGAGGCCAGGCAATGTCACGAGGAAAAAATGGCCCTTCCGGACAACATCCCAGGCCTTTTTTCTGAGAATTGCGCCATTAATCGTGACTCCTTGCTCCAAGAAGTCCGCATCAATGACACTCCGCATGTATATAGCAGTTTCTATGGACTTCCGGCTTCCGACAGGTTCCTATATATGGACGGCTACGTCTTGTTCCTCTTTGACGGCGGGAGTGCATTATGTCGCCATTCCATGCTGCACGTGCACTACGTGTGATGGTCGATTGCAACAATTCGTCCCCCTACACACTTAAAAATGAGTTTCACCACATAGCACGCTCCTAGCCAACCATCATCCCGAATAACAACGTTCTCGCCACTGATTTGTTGAAAACGAGAGGTGCCCCCCTAAAATTTTGTGGGATTGAGCAATATTTAGTTAAAAGCACGTAAATGCACCTCCTTGGAGAGTCCAACATGAACGAAATTCTGGGTTAACCACTGGCTGTCCGCCACCATGATAGAACTGTCGCAACTGCTCGTGTCGCTGACCAGAGAAGGATTGCATCCGAAAGTTGGGGCAAGATGAGACAAAAATTTGCAATTGAATACAAATTTTTTATTTTTCCTGTAAAAAAAAAAAACTATCCATAGGCGCATTCTCAGGGGTCTATATAGCGGGGATGTGCAGTAGTTAACTACTTGTAGTTAAGCTACTAGTTAAACTACAAAATGGTAGTTACAAGTACTATAGCTAAACCTATCACTATTTTTTTTTTTTTAGTAACGACAGTAATTGGATTATAGCGGGCTATAACTACTTCGAATTTTTTCCCTTAGCATTTCGTATGCTTCACGGCCTTAGCACAAAGCTCACTGGCATCATTTTTTGTTTCAGAGGCACATGAGCAGAAAGGATACGTCTTTTTCTGCCGTCGTCAGATTGGAGGCCATGACTGTATCATTGCATGACATATCACAATATCAGTACTGTTTGGAGGGGCGCGTGCTGCGCTATAGTAATTGTTCCGAGTGTGGGAGCCCACTGTTTTCTCGCTTCCCATGCACCCACGCGCTATTTCTAGGCCTAAGCCATCATATAGATATAACGACGCGCACAAAGTATCAGAGTAGTTAGAAATGTAGTTAAACAACTACATCCTAGTAGTTTCAAAATAGCTTTAACTAGTGCGGCTGTGATGTAGTAGTTAGTAGTTATAGTCAAACTACTAAAAAAGTAGTTACAGCACATCTCTGGTCTAGAGCTTCTGACCTGTAAATGCATAACGTACGTAGCCGGTGTAAGGTAAACACAGAACAAGAAATTAAAAAAATGCAGGTTGTCTCATCTTGTCCCAACCCTCGGGGAAAAGATTAGACATCACGTGGGGCAAGATGAGACACGCCGTGGTAATGAACTATACAAATTAGTATTTGCAGCCGTGCAGTGTGTCGTCCCTTCTAAGCGACCTTCGAGAATCCTTCTTCAACTTCAACTTCCTACTTCAACTTCAACAAAATCAGCACCACATTACCACAAAGGTTGGGGTATATCCGTGGATGTCAGGAACATGTGTACGAAATATCTCGGTCCAAAACCACTCAGATTCTACGCAGAATTATTACGATGCGAGCGCTTCGCCTCTGTGAAGAGAGAGGGCGCTGAAAGCAACACACTGCTGACATCATCCGGCATCCGGCAAGAGAGAAAGAATGCAGGCTTGGAAGCAGACGGGCAATGCAGGGTGACGTCACGAAATCTTCCTCCGGACGAACCGCCGTTGTATGGCGCTCTGTCTTCTGCTCTTCGCATTTCGGTTTCGGTTTGCTATTGTCATCATTTACGAATTAATTACTCGCGCAAAATGAATGCGAATATTTTATTCGATATCGAGGGGGCGGTTCGCGTTCGGTATAATGCTCACCTTTTTTTTTTCCTTTTTATCTTTGCAAGGTCTCCCTTTAAGCGAACGGGTTGAGGAGTGGTCATCTCATAAATTAGATGGTGCATGGGTATTCCTACCTTAAACTTAAGTAATGTTCTTACTCACTCGCTCTCACTCTCGACCAGAACGCGTCGAAGTCATTGTATTTCGGAGACAAACGAAGAGTTCTTGTCCGATGTCAACAAATACCGAATTCACCTGACAGCGGCGCTTTTCATTTCCGTTAGGCTAGGATGCCTAACAAAAGCATTGCGAAAAGCGCAACGAAAGCGGCTTTACCGAGTTACGCAGTCCAATTATGAAAAGCGGACCTCGTACACAAAGGTCGATTGTCTTACTTGGTCCCGTTTCACCGAGACACAGACCGAGCACAATGCCTGCCGGGCACAACCGTCTGCTTAATCATGCTGCGACAAGACGCAATGAAAATGGGCAAGTGAAGAATTTTACGAAAACTTACGTCGCAAGAACTGCACGAGAAGCGCATGCCCAGTACACACGTACAATGCACGTTTTTGAAAGTCCTCATGACGAGTGCAGTCAGTCTTTTACCCCGTGGTCTTACGGACAGGTACCATGGCGGCAGCGTCCTTACAGGGTTTATTGATGACGTCACTCGTAGGGAGGAGCCACAGTCGCGATGATGTACACTCTTAGAAATGAACTTCACCGCAGAGCACGCCCCTAGCCAACCATCATCTCGAATGATATCGTTATCTGCCCTGATTTGTTCCAAACGAGAGGCGCACGCCTTTTTGTGACAATTTCGAACAGCATATAAGCGTCACAAAAAAGCCGTACACCTCTCGTTTTCAACAGATCGGGGCAAATAACGATATCATTCGAGATGATGGTTGGCTAGGAGCGTGCGATGCGGTGAAGTTCGTTTTTAAGAGCGTAGATCCTGAGTTGAATGATGGTGAGTGAATTGTCTGCGTAATTGCAGCATGCATAACACCGAGGCCAATCAAGAAGGCCAATCATTGCAGATAATGATACTGTCATCGCCCCTGATTTGCGGGAAGAGCGGTGCGTGCGCCTTTTTGTGACAATTAACGTAACCGCATAAGTGTCACGAAAGGACGTACGTATCTCGTATTGAACAAATCAGGTGGGAGGACGGTGCCGTTCGGGACGGTGGCTGGCTACGGAAGCGTGCTTTGTGGTGAAGTTCTGATTTTTTTTGTTATTATACCGTGCTAGCGCCTCGAAGCAACTGTGGCTATGAACGGCATACGGATGCGGACAGATGGAGAGAGGACAGCAGCAAGGAATGGGGGCCGCAGGAGGGTTAGTATATGCGTTCTGGGCCGACTTCAGGGGGAACTGTGCCGACATTTGTCTGGAAAGTCAGCTGGAAAACCCAGGAAAAACCTCAGACAGCACAGGTGGGTGGTAGGATTTGAAACCCACCACCTTCCAGCCTTCAGCAGGTTATACCACCAACGAATATTGAGTTTGAGTTAGAACGGGAGAAATTGAGTTCGTCACCCGACGAATTCTGCTAATCCCATAATACTAGACACTTTGAATAAACACCCGACTAAAGACTTTGCAAAAAAATAAAAAATAAAATAAAATAAATAAAAATACAAATAAAACAGCGTCCCCGCCCTGTCCTGTTATCTGTGAATCTCATAGTATATGTAGATGTACCATATCCCAGTAACCTTGTGCTCACACGAGCGGCATGCATGCTCACGGAATATTCCAACGGAATAAAAAAAAAAAAGCATTGCACACGGAACCGAAGTTCCGCCCCGTGTTATGTTGAGCGGGTTGAGCCCGGAATATCGGGAGTGGCGTACTGCGCACTTAGCAGACGTGATAGGTGATAGGTGTGTGTGTTAGGTGTCGCAAAGAGGCGTAAACTGTGCGTTTTCCACAACTCGGGAGTGATAATGGTTGGCCTTTGCAGGAGGGAGGGGGAACGTGCGCCGTGGGTCGACTTCACAGGGACCCGGGACACATCCCACCCGGGAAGTGCGAGGTGTCCCGGGTTCGAATCTGGGCGCCGGCTGTGTTGCCTGGTTGTTTTCCCTGGGTCTTCCTCAAGCGCTTTAAGACATGGCACAGTTCACTGGGAAGTCGGCCCCGGACGCGTGATCCGCCCCCGAGCAACATGCCGCCAGACAAGAGGCTGACCGTTCGGAAATATCACGCCACCGCTATATCACCTGTTCTTAGAGTGCAAAAATGATACCGTTATCGCCATGGTTATCGCCCCTTTGGAAACCGGGGGACGTACGCCTTTTTGTGACAATTAAGCTTTTTCACACTCGTGTCGTATCCTAGCGGCTGTCCAGCGAAACACGATCGGCGCGCGCAAAGCATAGTCGAGGGTGCCTCGACACTTGCGCCCTCTTTGCAAAAAGGGCGGCATCCTATACTGGCGGTGCCATATTGACGCCATCTATTGAATATATAGGGAACCTTCTTCGGCGCCGTCAGGGTCACAGAGCATGCGCAGAGGCGTTGGGAAAAAGGTCCATTAACGTATACCTGCAAAGTGTCACAAAAGGGCGTACTTCCGTTTTCAACAAATTAGGGGAGAGAACGATAGTGTCAGGACGATGGCTGGTGTGTGCTATGCGGTGAAGCTCAGTTTTAAGCGCGTGATCTTCAGAGTGTATGTGTGTGTGTGGGGGGGTATATTTATTAGAACAAAGAAAAAAAGGGAGGAAAGAAGAATAAAATAAATAAAAAGAAAACAATTAGGAAATAAAGGATAAACTAACAAACGGTGAAAGAAGGATGAGATAGATTAAAGACGAAGATGACTTTCAAATAAGATGACTAACAAACGGTGAAAGACTGATGAGATGACTTTAAAAAAAGATGATGTTGATGCGTTGAGGGTGAGAATGAGGCACTAAAGAATGAAATGGCACGACTTGACGACTTCAGCGTGTGGTTACGTGGTGAAGTTCTGTTTTAAATGTGCGGCACTCCACAATTCAGGCGCTGACCCCAATTACTCCATCGAGGAGAAATTTGAGGACATGGCCCGGACTTGCGACGTTCTCACAACCCACAGACGAAAGGAAAATTATCCCGGAAAAAATGGTAGCCCGCTATTAATTCGTAACGACGCGCTCTTTCCTATATATGATCGACGTTACGGCAATCGTTATGAACATCAAGTTGCGTCATCGTATTCTACTTGGACGGGCGATTATGTCCTGAGCTTTAGTTGCACCTCTCAATCATACACACAGCGACTGTGCAACTAAGGGATTGTTGAGCTGAGTTTTGCCACGGGCTAGATATTACCATCATTGTCTTAAAGGTAACCGTTTATAAATGTTTTGTCACGTGATTATTAATCCGGCGACGGAAAGAATGCCCCTGAAGGGTCAACGGTACGTGAGTCTGTCAACGAGGGCGCTGAATAAACGGGGCCGCTAAAAGGACGAGACTGAGGTGGTAGCTTTGAGGAAAGGAAAAGGTGCGCACAAGGTAAAGGTACGAAATACGGGGTGGCGTATCTCAGTTAAATCCCCAGGCTAAATAAATCCCCGCGAACGGGTGCACCGAACGACGAACTTTCTTTTTTACGAGTATCTGTCCGATGCTACCTACAAGCGCTCATTATTTAAATCCAAATTCAAATGAGTTTCGTAAAAAAATAAATAAATAAATAAAAGCATAACTTCTAAAGCAGGGCGCTATCGGCATTAAAATGGGTGCTGTCCCTTTTGGGACTGGAGACCTTCTGGAGAAAAATCTGCCACCGAAGCGGGTCATTTGTTGCAGTAATTAATTGGTTTCGGTTTACATATTTTTGTCGCGGCTGGGAGGTCGTGCAACTGGGAGGTAGTGGGTTCAAATCCTACACTCTTAAAAATGAACTTCACCACATAGCGCGCTCCTAGCCAACCATAATCTCGAATGATATCGTTATCTGCCCTCTTGAAAACGGGAGGCGTACGCCTTTTTGTGACACTTATGCTGTTCATAATTGTCACAAAAAAGGCGTACGCCTCCCGTTTTCAACAAATCAGGGCAGATAAAGATATCATTCGAGATTATGGTTGGCTAGGAGCGTGCTATGTGGTGAGGTTCATTTCTAAGAGTGTACCACCCGGCTGTGTGCTCTCTGAGGGTTTTGCGTGGGTTTTCAGAAGAACTTTCCAGACGAATGTCGGCACAGTTTCCCCTGAAGTAGGCCCAGGACGCATACTAACACCCCTCGCCCCACTCCTTCCTGCTGTCCACATCTGCACGCCACTCATAGCTACCGTTGCTTCGCGGCGCTAACACACAATCCAAAGAAGTTATTAGGCATATACACTCTTAAAAATGAACTTCACCACATAGCACGCTCTTATAGCCAACCATTATCCCGAATGACAATGTTCTCGCCCCGGATTTGTTGAAAACGAGAGGCGGAGCCTATTTTGTGGCTATTATGTACGGCACAAAATAGGGTCCGCCTCTCGTTTTCTGAAATTCGGGGGCGAGAACGTTGTCGTTCGGGATGATGGTTGGCTATGAGAGCGTGCTATGTGGTGAAGTTCATTTTTGAGAGTGTATGCACTCTTAAAAATGAACTTCACCGCATATAGCACGCTCCTAGCCAACTATGATCTCGAATGATATCGTTATCTGCCCTGATTTGTTAAAAACGGGAGGCGTACGCCTTTTCTGTGACAATTATGAACAGCATAAGTGTCACAAAAAAGGCGTACGCCTCCCGTTTTCAACAAATCAGGGCAGACAGCGATATCACTCGAGATCATGGTTGGCTAGGGACGTGCTATGCGGTGAAGTTCATTTTTAAGAGTGTATGTGTACACTCTTAAAAATGAACTTCACCACATAGCACGCTCCTAGCCAACCATCATCCCGAGTGACATCGTTCTCTCCCATGATTTGTTGAAAACGGGAGGCGTCCGCCTTTTTGTGACAATTAACATTTCTACATAAGTGTCACAAAAAGGCGTACGCCTGCCGTTTTCAACAAATCAGGGGAGAGAACGATGTCACTCGGGATGATGGTTGGCTAGGAGCGTGCTATGTGGTGAAGTTCATTTTTAAGAGTGTACGATGTTTGTATTCGTGCGCGTGTGCCATTCGCCACATTACTTTTTCCACTTTCTCTTCCCTTATACTTTACTACAGCTTTGCATAATGGAGTGTTCCGCGCGGCGTTAATAACAGGTTCCTATACTCGCTGTCGAACACTTCTATGGCCCCCGCACGACACTCAACAATATGTGTGTACATCCCGCCGTATACTGCCTCCCAACATACGCATTCAAATCACGCAGCTCGTTCGTGCACGCAGGGGAGCGTGACCCCGGAAAAAAAGATGGGATCCAGTCGTGTGCAATCGCCGACCCGGGTTGTGCCGAGACAAAAGCTGCTTGGCTGACCTCACCTTCCCTCGTCCACGGTCGCAAAACACTTTTTCATCCTCGGACACTGGCTCTTCTCATACAATGCATGTGATCCTCAAATGAGAATCTGACGTGTCTGATGAAGCAAGTTTGAATGATGTGATATATGTTGCTGGAAGTGTCTAATAGCGTCATTCATCATCATCAGTCACAGATCTGTGCCAGTCCAGGTGGTGGTGCTCCACGAACAGTGTCTCGTGATTTTCCTTTTTACCAACTTAAAAAAAAAAAAAAATCAGTGTTAGCGCCACGAAGCAACTGTGGCCATGAGCGGCGTACACTCAAAGAAAAAAATAAATGGTGTGAAAAGGTGGTAACTTTTATAGTTACCACCTACACTCTTAAAAATGAACTTCACCGCATAGCACGCTCATAGCCAACCAACATCGCGGATGATATCGTTATCTGCCCTGATTTGTTGAAAACGGTGGGTGTACGCCTTTTTTGTGACAGTTATGAACAGCATAAGTGTCACAAAAAAGGCGTACGCCCCCCGTTTTTAACAAATCAGGGCAGATAACGATATCACTCGAGATGATGGTAGGCTAGGAGCGTGCTATGCAGTGAAGTTCATTTTTAAGAGTGTAGGTCAACTTAGCGCCTGATAAAGGGTGTAAAAGGATGGGTAAAAGCAATTCTCATATATCAGAATTGCTACGAAAAGGCGTACGCCCCCCTCGATCACCGAAGCAGAAGCGGTAACCCTATCATTCGCGTGGCAGAGAGTGAGGTAGCAGGTAGAAATTTGCAACCGTATTATAGGCACAACATATGCGACAACTATTACCTCCTAAAAGGTGTAACTACTCCACCCTTTTTTCTAAGAGTGTACAGAGGTGGACAGATGTAGAGAGGACAGCGGGAAAACAGAGGAGACAGGGGGGTTAGTATGCGTCCTGGGCCGACTTCAGGGGGAACTGGACCGACGTTCGTCTGGAAAGTCGCCTTCGGTTTGCTTCTTTTATCTCAAGAACTACAGCTCTTGTTCATCTCAAAAACACGTTTCTTGCGGTCGACTGCAACACTAATCTCCAACGCAATCAACACCTACGCAATGTCCCTGTAATTATTTCTCACTGATATACGATACGGATCCAAATGCCATAACTCTGATCACTGAGTCGAGCGTCCTTATTTATACAACAATACGGAAACAGCAGATGAAGGACAATGAATGCCCGGTTACCCATTGTCCCGCCACAAAAATGACATCCAAGGTCGCTATATATCTCCGGCAAGTACTCGACTCATAATCTTATTAGGATTTGCAGCCAAGCTTCGTGCCATTAAACTAGGTCTGTTTATAAACTCACCCTCCCTTATAGAACTGTGCGTATGGCATCAAAGGCCTTGGTAGGATCGTGAGAATCTCTTTTGGTCGTGAGCCGCCTTTCTCTCCGCCTCCCCAACGGTTTCTGCGTGCATCAGTCGTCTGCTTGTTTTTCACGCAGACGACGCGTGCAAAATCTGCTAACAACGTAACCGGACGTTGCATCACAATGATGCCGCTGCATGATCATGTAGGCTGTACTTGAGGCATAATCCTTATGTACCGTCAGTACAAATGAATGATTAAAAATAAAATAAAAATAAAATAAAGATATAAATGAATGATTAAAAATCAATAGCACAAAATAAACGAGTGTACGGATTCGCGCTGGTCAGCTTGCTATCAATGCAGACGACGCGTGCGAAAGTTGACAGCAACGTTGCCAGACATTTCAGCGTTTCATAGATCTTCCGCGTGTCCAGTGTTGCTTGCTCTACTTGGAATAACTCGTCTGCGCCACAAAATATGGAGTGTACGGATATCATTACATTAATGCGTACACGATCATTATCTACCCTTCGCTTCATTTTTTCGTATCACATACTGACCAGCAGTGTGTCCAGGGCTACTGACCCCCAATTTAAGTGGCAACAAGAACAGCTTTATGTGAATGATGATGAGTGGCAAATTTTGTCATTCACCGTCACCTGATTTGTTGAATCAGTATTGTTGAACTTGCTGAAGCAGCCGGTACTATCCCTGAGAAATGACCACTTGAAAATTGTCTGCTCGTATTCAACCAAGAAATGGAGTATCGAATGCTGGGGACACTTCCCAATATTTTTCATAGGATTGCACCGTAAAATAATACTTGCGAAGCGTAAGCGAAGACTGATTTTATGTAACTTTTATGTGTTATGTATTATGATTTTATGTATGTTCATATTTAGCCTCTCAGATAATAAATGAGGAACTAAAAAGCTGTATCTCCAAGGCTGTTCTAAGGCACACACACACAAATGGCATTTATCTTTCACTGAGTCCTTATCTGTATCAGATCACATCACCTTCTCTGTATGTTCATTAAAATGTAGTGACTATGTCGTGAAGATATGCACCGTTCGCTTCTGTTCGGTGATGTGATACATAAGTCTCTATGGAATATACCATTACCATTACTATTGGAATATACCGCAACATTTCATTCCTTTCAACTTGTAGACACGGACGGGTCCCACCGACTTAAATGGACATTGGGGGACATGTTTAATAGAAGGAAAAGAGAAAAGAGGAAATGTCATCCAGTCAGTAATGTCGGTAATTGCGACGAAGTTGAATTATGATCTTGTATCTGTAACCGTTGTTTAATTACTTTTGCGAGCACGTAGTAACAAGGGTGATTCAATTACTTCTGGAAGGCTTTCCAGAAAAAATGTCGGCAAGGTTCCCCCTGAAGTCGGCCCAGGACGCATACTAACCCCACCCCTGTCTCCCGCCCTTTCCTGTTTTTCATTTCTACCCCTGTCCACATGTGTGCGTCGCTAAACGGAATAAAAGAGAGAAAAGACATGTACACACTGGAAAGTGATTTTTACTGCTCATCTGCACTCTTAAAAATGAGTTTCACCACATAGCACGCTCCTAGCCAACCATAATCTCGAATGATATCGTTATCTGCCCTGGTTTGTTGAAAACGGGAGGCGTACACCTTTTTTGTGACACTTATGCTGTTCATAATTGTAAAAAAATAAAAATAAAAAAAAATAATCGTACGCCTCCCGTTTTCAACAAATCAGGGCAATACGATAGATAGGCAATTACATAACGATATCATTCGAGATGATGGTTGGCTAAGAGCGTGCTATGTGGTGAAGTTCATTTCTAAGAGTGTAGCGAACAATTTAACTGGCACACATCCACACAGTGCACGCTAAAAACAGAGCTTCACCGCATAGCACGCTGTGCGCCAACCATTGCCACGAATGATAGGGTTATCACTTCCGATTCGAGAAGAGAAGGGGGCGTACGCCTTTTTGTGGCAATTTGGGTACATGGTAATTGACACAAAAAGGCGTACGCCTCCCTCTCTCCTCGAATCAAAAGCGATAACCCTATCGTTCGGGGCAATGATTGGCACACTACGTGCTATGCGGTGAAGTTCTGTTTTTAGAGTGGGGTGAACGCAGTTCGGCAGCGCCAATGTGTGTGTGTGTGTCGGCAGCGCCAATATTCGCGAACAGAACTGCACTTTCTGGATGCGGCAACCGTCTCCGTAATACCACTTCCGCCGGAGTTTAATCGCGATTCCATCACGTCGTTAAATACGAGAAAAAAAATTTCCATACGCGTCGTAATAGCATCACCGGTGTTTTACGCTTATCCATCAGAGCCACATGCGACCCCCAAGGTAATTCTCTAATTTCGCCCCCGCCAATGCCAAAACGGCAGTCATACATATTCAGCGCCTGCCTCTTATTTATTTATTTTTTTCCGTGTGCCGGATGTTTAGATGACGATTCACCGCCGCGCCTCCCCGTGGTATAAAGATGAGCTGCGTTGTCGATCTTCGCTATTCAGTATGCGAGGCGAGGCCATCGTTTTGTGCTGTTCACCCTGTGGAATGTATACGGGAAGGGAAAGTGAACACCTGCCCCGTCGGAGTCACGACAGAATCAACTATGCAGTCGTATGCAACCCAAAAGCGGCACGTTGGCCGATGTATAGACGCGTCTCATAATCACGGTTTCCGATCCTCGATATTTTCCGGAAAACAGCAGCCATTTTTTTTTCTTTTTTGCGTACTTAGGCATTTACCGAAAATTTGGTGTTCCCCCTTATTCATTTATATTCTTAATCAATACTAATAGTAAATAAATTATATTAGTAATAGTAAATAGTAAGAGTACACTCTTAAAATTGAACTTCACCGCATAGCACGCTGCTAGCCAACCATAATCTCGAATGATATCGTTATCTGCCCTGATTTGTTGAAAACGGGGGGCGTACGCCTTTTTTGTGACACTTATGCTGTTCATAATTGTCACAAAAAAGGCGTACGCCTCCAGTTTTCAACAAATCAGGGCAGATAACGGTATCATTCGAGATGATGGTTGGCTAGCAGCATGCTACGCGGTGAAGTTCATTTTTAAGAGTGTAGTATAAGTAGTAATAAATATTAAGTCGTAATAGGAGAACTATACCAACTTAGGTCACGGATAGGGGGGTATCTGGTGTGGCAGCCAATGCGAACCCTCATGATCTCTGCCCTGACCTCAATTTTTGCAAACAGAGGCTGCTTCTCATCCCACGTAGAATTCGTTTCGAAGAATTTCCTGAACATTTCTTCATTTTCTTTTTTCCTCTTAAAATCAAATCAAACCAAAATCAATTTTCTCAACCTATACCTCAGTCATTTTTCTCAAAAAATCCTCTCATCTCACCTCGCCCCAGTCGTTTCTAATAGGACTCCCCTGACTTCTTCTCACTTCAGTCTTTTTTTTTTTTGTTTTCTGGAAATTTCCCTCAATTCAGTCAATTTCTGAAAATTTTCCTCACTTTGCGTCACCTCAATCTTTTTTGTGGAAATTTTTCTCACCTCACCTCGACTCCTTCCTCACCCTGTGAGGGCGCTGGTGTCAATGAGACCAGGTTATGCATTTTTAATTACATTTCCGTTTCATCGCATTTTTATTCCGTTTCCTTTCAACTTCTCTGACGGAGTACTACACTAGCATGTTTCTACAGAAGAGCCCATATCGAACACATCTACGGGAGACGACAAGATAAACAACAAGCAGCGGACTCTTTGGACTCCGTTCAGCAAGGATTGCTCAATAAGCTGCACAGCTTAACGATCAGAACGTCCTTCCTCAATCGACCTCATCTAATTCAAATTACAAAAAAAAAAAAAAGAAAAAAGAAAAGGCGCCGTTCTTACCCTAGTCTTATCTCTGAAAAGGTATTCAGTTGGCGACGACGCAACCGCAACTTCCTGTCAAGCCAGAGGTTATCGTCTTGATCGCCATTCGGCGGGACACTTTGCCGCGGACCGGTTACGCGAAATAACACCCGTGTTCCAGGTTGGCGCGCTGTTGTACAGCGGACACCAACGGGAAAAAAAATCAGACGCTCTTCGAGCGGTATGCAAAGTCGACTAGTGTGCTCTCGACAGCTACAGCCACTGCCTTGGGCAGAAAGAAAATGAAGGTCGATTTTAATTGCGCAGTAATATAGTGTCGTGCATAGCGTTATTCTAACGGAACATCAAGCTTGGAGAACACGGCTGTGCGGGACAGGCAATAAAACGAGTAATTGGGATGTGAAAACCCACACTTCTGGACATATAGGTCGACATTTTTCCTAGGAACTCGTTCAACATTACATCATGGTGAGTCTTATTCACATTCCATCATATCACCATATACAGGGTGTCCCACTGAAAAAGGGCCAGGGGCTAATGAAAAAACGGAGTGATCTACACAAATGGAACCAACTGTACGTGCTTGGCTGTTGTGTGGTCTATCCAAAAATATATTTTTCATCGCCCCTTGTCAATTAATTAGCGGTAATTAATTTTCCAACTTTTTAATTATCGGTTTTAGCTCTCAGATGTCAATAAGGAAGTTGTAGTACATGTCGAAAAAGACGCAACTGAAGTGGTTCGAGGTTGCTATGGCTTGTGGCTTAGTTTTTTCCCGGGTTTAAAAATTGGTTTCAGAAGCCGCGCGCACCACAGAGTGCTTCCCATAATTCGGCGCCCGCGCACGACGATTGCAGTGCACTCTGATAGGTGTGCCGTGAAACAGGTGAAATATCTTCCTCTTGTGTGACGTGGCCCAAGGATGGTCTCCAAGCGCTAATATCAAGGTCAATGTACGCCGGAGGGCGCTGGAATCGTCGCGCGCGGGTGCCGGATTGCCGGACTTTTCAGCACGGAAAAAAACGAAACCACAAGCCATAGCGACCTCGAACCACTTCAGTTGTGTCTCTTTCGACATCTACTACAACCTTCTCATGGACATCTGAGAGCTAAAACCGATTATTAAAAAGTTGGAAAATTAATTACCGCTAATTAATTCACAAGGGGCGATGAAAAAAGTTTTTTGATAGACCACACAACTGCCAAGCACGTACAGTTGGTTCCATTTGTGTAAAGCACTCCGTTTTTTCTTTAGCCCCTGGCCCTTTTTCGGTGGGACACCCTGTATAATCATCGATACACAACCCGTCATTCAGCATCAACAATAAAACCCGCTCGTTGGTGGTTACCCCACTTCACAGCGGTTAATATGAGAGGATGAATTATGATGAACGCGAAGGTCGACGACAGGTCGGAGTTCCGTTTAGAGCTCCTTACCAAAAAGGCGTACGCCTCCGGTTTTCGACAAATCACGGGCGAGAACAATGTCATTCGGGATGATGGTTGGCCAGGAGCGTGATATGAGGTGAAGTTCATTTTTAAGGTCTTTTTCAGCGACCCATCTAATACTTTGCTCTCCCCGACGGACTCATGCACCCTCTACGCACCTCCACACTTCACCGTCCTTCTTTCTTCCGTCTTCTTCGTTCTTATTCCTCTCTCTCTTTATTTTTGCTATAGTCGTGACGACGCCCACTTCTGTGTGGCCAACAACGGCAGGAGCCGATCCTGGCATTACCCCCCCCCCCCCTCCCTCATTACCGACGGCGGTTGTGGAACACATGGAACAACACGTGGAACTTAAACACGTGGAACACACGTGTTTTAAGAGTGCAGGACGCGCTGAAGACTGGGATGTGGTAAGTTCGAATATTACCACCGGCCTGTACTATCTCAGGTTTCTCCATGGGTTTTCCGCGGAGTTTTTCCATGGGCAAATCTTTGGGCTAGTTGGTTTTCCCATAACGAACGTGAAGCGCATTTCCATGGGTTTAATCCCGCGGACTTTCCAGACGAATGTCGGCACAGTACTCCCTATAGCCACAGTTGCTTCGCGGCGCTATAACACGGAATAAAAAGAACATCATTCGACATCAATATCACATCCCTTCAACTTCCATTATCCGACTTCAGCTTCAGAACCTCCGTCATTGGACATCGACTTCGAAACTCATCATATCCGACCTCAACTTCAGCGTCACATCACATAATAGGCCATCATTCCAACATCAAATTCAAGATCATATCGCAGCCCATCACTCAACATCACGTCATTTTCCGTGATGGCGATGGTGAATGATATCCGTATAATAGCCCGTCATGAGTGAACCTGCCGACCTATACGCTTCTGAAGGATGCCTTCGCTTTGCTTTCTTTTTCCTTGTTTCTCTTTCTTTTCTTACGGCAGAGGTCTATCATACGGTGGATTCCATACACTCTAAATCGTATCACACCTTTAAAGGTGTAAAATAGGTGTATTAACAAAGATCACACCCCTTTCACACCCTACAACTTTGTTTTGGAAGTTCCTGAGGGTGTAACAATGGTGTACTACACCCTCAGGTGAAATATGGTGATAAGTGTGTCGCCTGGGTGTATAAAGGGAGTATGTGTATTTTCGTTCACATGAACAAAAGTAAATATATACAACAACAGGAAACGGGAAGTTACATTACAAAAGTGGCATGGCGTGGATTTACAACACGTCTACCATCTGATGCCTGAAATCTGAGGTGCCTGCTCATGAGAAAGTCTACAATTTCATGAAAACCTATATACAGCTGCCATGCTTCATTGCCATGCACAGCTGCCATGCCATACATGATTGTCTGTTTGTCGGCTGTGCATGTTTACACACATATTTAATCACCTTGATGTGCATACATATATGGACCTCAATGTGATTATATACAATATGCTGGTATTTGTGAATACACAGTTACCAGCATATTGCCACGAACCCAGCAGTTTTATTCAGCGTTACACCCTTTACACCCCAATTGCCATGAGAGTGTTAAAATACACCTTAAAAGGTGTGCGCCATGAACATTTTGATTTACACCCTTTAAGGTGTAAAACGATTGAGAGTGTAGGGGTGCATTTTTACAGCTCGTATTTCATAAAGTTTCTCCCGTAAAGCTTTTTTTTTTTTTCAAATTTATTCTAGAACTTTACGACGTACACCACACAAGAGAATGAAATCACGTTCAAAACCCAACCGCCGCCCTGTGTGAGAAAGATATACCGGAAGCAGGTTAGATCCACTTTATTCCTAATATACCGCCCACACCCCTTATACAAAAATAACGAAGGAAGCTATTACGCGCGTCTGCTGCACAGAAGTCCCGCTACTGTACCTCTTCCGTTAAAACTTGACCCACTTTGCGAACGACGCCCGCAAACACTGGCTTGGCTCTAGGAATGACCACGAGATTGTGGACATTATAGCCGGAATATGTAGGGTAAATGCAATTCACTTAATTGTTTCCTCATTGCGTTGGCTGCCTATAAATACAGGCATGTTTGCATTGTGTTTCCTTTTTTTTCTTTTTTGATTTTTTATTTTTTTTTCAGTAGGGCCTGTTAGAATAAGAGACCCAAGTACTTTGACGCTGTAAACAGATAGCGTCGTCGCCAGTATGTGCACGCTCAGGTATCAGGTACCAGCCGCGCTTTTGGGTTTTTGGGGGTGTTATTAAAAATAAAAAATAAAAAATACCGTGGGGCTCTAAAGGTGGCTCACATTGCTCTCGCAGTTGGCGAGAACCCGCGAGAACGTGTCGTCTGCAAACGGTCGAAACAACTGACAACAGTTCAACTACAAAATTTTTTGTTGTTGAACGATAACAATTATTTTTACTGGTGTCACCGGTCACCCACTAGTGAAGCCGAAATCTCCATTTTATTTTTCCTTCAAATCAAATCATCACTCAGTTTCTGCTATTTTGTTCTTTGCGTGCCGTTGCTTTTGCATACGCTTCGTCTATGCTAGTTTCGTTTTTCTAAAAGTGTACCTATTTCTTATCAATATATCTCATTTTTGCGTTCATGTTTGCAATTCTCCTGGTACCTGCTGTTATAGCATGTAACGCCCTCCCCAGGGTCTTTTGGGAGTAATTAAATTGATTGACTGATATTCTTATGTCTCCAGTTTATTTTTATTTTTAAAGCCTCAGCTGTAAACCGTGCATGGGGAGAGGTTGCTGCTTACATTGTAGGGGGTGAGGGGGGGATATGTTTAATAGAATGAACGAAAAAAAAAGAAAAAAAAAGGAAAAAGAAACACAGCGAGTACAGTATACTGGCACGACATGGCCCAAGAAAGTCCACACTCTTAAAAATGAACTTCACCGCACAGCACGCTCCTAGCCAGCCATTATCTGGAATGATATCGTTATCTGCCCTGATTTGTTGGAAACACGGGGCGTACGCCTTTTCTGTGACACTTATGCGGTTCATAATTGTCACAGAAATGGCGTACGCCCCCCGTTTTCAACAAATCAGGGCAGATAACGATATCATTCCAGATAATGGCTGGCTAGGAGCGTGCTATGAGGTGAAGTTCATTTTTAAGAGTGCAGGCAGAGGGCAGACGCAAGGCCCCAGTCTTTCAGGAAGCGGAGCAGGGCTGTGGTGTCGGCCCACTTAGTAGGCCGAGGGACGGGACCAAGAAGGGTGGCCATGGACATTGTGTTGCGCGCAGCCCAGCTGCATTAGGCGGCGATGGAGGGCGTGAATTGTACACTCTTAAAAATGAACTTCACCACATAGCACGCTCCTAGCCAACCATCAGCCCGAATGACAACGTTCTCGCCCTGATTTGGTGAAAACGGGAGGCGGAGCCAATTTTGTGACACTTATGCAGTTCATATAATTGTCACAGAAAAGGCGTACGCCTCCCGTTTTGAACATTCCTCCGTTTTGAACATTCCAGATGATGGTTGGCTAGGAGCGTGCTATGAGGTGAAGTTCATTTTTAAGAGTGTACAATTCACGCCCTCCATCGCCTCCTAATGCAGCTGGGCTGCGCGCAACACAATGTCCATGGCCACCCTTCTTGGTCCCGTTCATTAGTCTTGGTCCCGTCCATATCATTCAAGACGATGGTTTGCTAGGAGCGTGCTATGCGGTGAAGTTCATTTTTAAGAGTGTGTTCTATACCTATAGAGCTATATCTAATGCTGCATTCGATTTTTTCTCTCATTCAGATTCAGCGACGAACGTTCCGGCACAGGATCGGATCCTGTTTTTAAAAGCTGTCTGATAGATAATTTCGAACGTGCAACGATACTCGATTGACGGCCATTCCGAATTCAGAACACGTCCATTCTTTCTAACGTGTACAGTGGACATCCTACGGAGTAGTCGTTTTTCACCTCGAGGAAATGTGTCGCTTGTAAATATATACGACCGGATCGTTCTCGGAATTGGGCGATGAATGAATGTCGGTTCCCCTTATTCGCAGCATGAGAGTCCCGGTGGAACACACAGATTTTCACTTTGAGCGTCCACCAACGCGTTGATCACTCTTCCGTCTCATGCCAGGAGGGCGTGTTCTTTTGGGAAGTCTTTTAACGAGAGTGAAAAAAGACAATTTTTGGGAACCAGTATTCGATCAGGTTTCCCTTGCATCTTTTGAGCCAGGTGTATACAATCTTAAAAATGAACTTCACCGCATAGCACGCCGACCATCGTCTCGAATAATATCGCTATGTGCCCTGATTTGTTCGAAACGCTACACTCTTAAAAATGAACTGAACTTCACCACATTGCACGCTCCTAGCCAACCATCACCCCGAATGACAACGTTCTCGCCCTAGATTTGTTGAAAACGGGAGGAGGAGCCTATTTTGTGCCGTGCATAATGGCACAAAATACACTCTTTGAAATGAACTTCACCGCATAGCACGCTCCTAGCCAACGATCACCTCCAATGATATCGTTATCTGCCCTGATTTGTTGAAAACGGGAGGAATATGCCTTTTTTGTGACACTTATGCTGTTCATAATTGTCACAAAAAAGGCGTACGCCTCCCGTTTTCAACAAATCAGGGCAGATAACGATATCATTGGAGATGATCGTTGGCTAGGAGCGTGCTATGTGGTGAAGTTCATTTCTAAGAGTGTAGGCGTACGCCTTTTTTATGACACTTATGCTGTCCATAATTTTCACAAGAATGGCGTACGCCTCCCATTTTCAGCAAATCAGGGCAGATAACGATATCATTCGAGATGATGGTTGGCTACGAGCGTGCGATGCGGTAAAGTTCATTTCTAAGAGTGTAGTGGCGTTGATAACGAACCTCACCGCACAACACATTGATAAGGCGAACCATTGCGCAGAATGACACCGTTATTAGCACTACTCATTTGAGGAAAGCGCCCTGCCTGTGCCTTTGCGTGAGTGTCACAAAAGGGCGTACGCCTCCAGGTCTCAACGAATCGGAGAGGGATGGTGGAAGAACGATGCCATTCGAGATGATGATTCAGTGTACACTCTTAAATCAGAGCTTCACCACATAACTCGCAGCTACACTCTTAAAAATGAACTTCACCACATAACTCGCAGCTACACTCTTAAAAATGAACTTCACCGCATAGCACCCTCCTAGCCAACCATCATCTCAAATGATATCGTTATCTGCCGTGGTTTGTTGAAAATGGGAGGCGTACGCCTTTTCTGTGACAATTACGAACAGCATAAGTGTCACAAAAAAGGCGTACGCCTACCGTTTCCATCAAATCAGGGCAGATAACGATATCATTGGAGATGATGGTTGGCTAGGAGCGTGCTATGCGGTGAAGTTCATTTTTAAGAGTGCAGTCAAGCACATCGTTCTCTCTTGCTGAAAAATGGAGCCGTACGCCTTTTTGTGACGCTTATGCATTTAGGTTAATTGTCGTAAAAAGGCGTGCGACCACAAGTGAAGGGTGATAAAGGTATCATTCTGAGCAACTGTTGGCCTTCAGCGTGCTATGAGGTGAATTTCTGTTTTAAGAATGTATAGGAGCGTGCTATGCAGTAATGTTCTGTTTTAAGAGTTTAGGCACGTGCTATGCAGTGAAATTCTGTTTTTCTAGAGTGTGGTGCACGGAACAACAGCTGCGGCAGCAGCTGCATGATAGTGATGATATGTTTCACTGCAAGAGTCGCTGTACAGCACAACACTGCATAATCCTGGCGACCTTTATACCCTTTTTATATATGTGTGTGTGTGTGTGTGTGTGTGGTTTTTGTTTGTTCTTCTTCTTCTTTTCTTCTTTTTTTTCTTAAAGGAACAGCAAGTCAGCCTACGCCTGACTAACCTTTCCTTTCCCATTGTTTTTTTCAATAAACACATCCCCCCCCCCCCCTTAGCCGGCCTAAGCGTGGTCCGAAGGCCGAAACCACCCCATATAGGTCTGACCATAGCTTCATAGGGTCACGTGACACAAAGAGTTTAGTCGAAAATTTACCCCTACCGATGACCCTGTCTAAAGTTGCCCGCTTTCAAGCGCGATTTGCAAAACACCCAAACATACACAATTTTATTGTCTACCTTAATTTCAGGACAGATCAGGACGTAAACTCCTGCTTGTAACTATTCACGCACATGCAAAGTAAGGCGTAAAAAGACCAATTTCTTCAACAAAGCCGAAGACCGATTTCACACCGAGCGACATGCCTTAGCTGTATCGTGTACCGCTAGACACCAATAATAAAAACGTAATCGCTTTTTCCTCCATTATGTATCGTATATATAGTGAACGCTTTCATCAGGAGAGGTTTACGAGCGCAGAAACCGGAAACAGTTGTGCACAATACGCGCGTTCGATTTGGGCCGGTCGTGAAATGCGAGCAGACGGAAGCTTCGTGGGGGAAAAGGCGATGGGAATCGTCTCTGGCCATCGAACGTGTCATCGTTATAAGCGGGTATGGCTCGCGTGGCGATTTCACGCCTTTTTCCGGCAGATCGCACGACACTCACTTGTGTGTTGTTGTGTCACACATTTTCCAGGAGGAATAAGAGAAAATAGGTGTACGGTACTGTATTACTGTTACGACGAGGAAGCGGTTATAGTCTTCGAAGTCACGCTGTAAAAATAGATTCATTGATTGATTGATTGATTGAGAAATAAAAACTCTGAAGATGTGAGACCCAACAAAGTCCGGTCAGGCTATACTCCAGAACTCGTGAGTACAAAAAAAAAGTAGAAATACGAACTTGAAGATCACCAAGAGGCGCAAAAAAAGAATAAAAAAGCAAATAACTCAGTGTTGGGTATTTAGTACTCTACTCAGTTACAGTTTTGTCGTTACTCTAGTGCCTGCTACTACCTCATGACTTTTTTGAGTACCTTGCACCTGCATAGCTATAGGAGCTTGCTATGTGATGAGGTACACTTGTGTGTGATAGTTCAGTGAAGTTAGAACAGCATCTGCCAGGCAGGACGTGTCTGGTGATACGCGCGCTGGTTAGAGCGAGGGAGCGCTTATCAGTACCCCCTAACAAATCCATTTCCACGAGCGTTATCGTGAGTCAATGATTACTCAGCTGCTGATCGAACTATCAAAGTATCGCCCTTGTTCCCATCTCGTGTAGCGCGTCTTACCCATGCGTTTATGTCGTAGACCTTAACAATGAGAACACGCGCACTGTGTCCAGCAGGTAAATGTACCGTTGCTCTTCCCGGAATCGGTTCTTATACCTATACTTATCGCTAGCCTGCCCTCGTGCCATTTTCCCCGTATCGCTTATTAGGACGCGGCTTTCATGGTAAACCAGACTCATTACTCGCCGTTAAGCTTTCACTAGTGCGGCATTAAAAAGTCATTTTCCGAGAGAATATTAGATGATGCGGTATAGGAATATGACTGCAGAGGGAGTGCAGAGTTCGATGGGAATTAGGCATCTTGCAAAATGACCTCCCGGAGTAGCAGGGATGAGTTCCATCTGTTGAACGCTTCGAACTGTAGGTACTCGAGCGTGGTGTTTCGATGTCAGTATTTAGGGTACACTCTAAGAAAGAAAAGGTTGGATTTTCTACCCATCTCGGTGTAGAGCTGCATTGTAACCACATTTCTACTCAAACTAGTTTTACCTTTCGGGTATAACTGCAGAGTAGAATTACTGTTGTTCTACCAGCTTCGGTAGGAAATTATATCTTTTTTTTTTCCTTAGAGGAAACGTGAGAGAGAGGAGGAAGGGAAAGGGATACCAGCGGAGGAGAGGGCGCGCGTGGATTAATTGGCCCGAAATGGTAGAATTACTGTCGTTCTACTAGCTTCGGTAGGAAATTATACCTTTTTTGCTTAGAGTGTACCCTAGGAACTGACTTCCAGACGAAGTATAATTTTATTTTCGCCTACACCGAACCAAACCAACCACGACGTATGGAAAACCGTCTGATAATATCTCCAAACTCTTTGTTATCGAGCTTCTACTATAGTGTCTTGTGGTTATTGCAAATATATCTACTATGTTTTGGAACCTTACCACTTTCCTCTGGTATAGATACCACCTACAAAGGAGCGCACACTTAGCAGCGGTTATTGCTGATGCAAAGATATTCAGAGCTCTGTTTTTGTTACGCCTTAAAGCGTTCTGTATGTATAAAAATTTTGCTGAAGTAGTGGGATGTACCATCAGATTCACCAAATTGATTATGATTAATGGGGAAATTCGCCACATGGGGCGGGGTCCACTATCCCCACGGCACACACTGAGTCTCTAAATATGGGGGGGGGGGATATGTTTGTTATATTAAAAAAAAGGAGGGAAAGGTTAGCCACGACCGCTACGGCTGCTTGCTATTCCCAGGATAGAAAGGAAAAACAGCAAAATATTAGTTATGCGAGGTGCAGATTCGAAGCGGTACATCATGTATTTTTTTTGTACACTGTAAAATCAGTTTTAATAGTTCTAATAATAAATAAATCAATTAAAAATATAACGTGCTAATCAATAGCAGAATTGCCATACTGTATTTATGAAATAATCAATCTGTCAATCGATTGATCATTAATTAATATAATGTGGTAATCAATAACTGAACTGCCCGACACAACACGGCCGAGATATTATCTTTCATTTAGTTGAAGACGGGAGGTCTACGCCTTCTTGTGGCAGTTTGGATGTGCATAATAATTGCCATATATAAAAAGGCGTACGCCCCTCTGTCTCCTCAAATCGCAAGCGGTAACGGTATCATTCCAAGCAATGGTTGGCACAGAGCATGTTATTCGGTGAAGTTATCTTTTTAGAGTGCAGGGCTGCGATAGTCGTTTTCACTGCACTCTAAAAACATAACTTCACCGCATAGCACGCTGCGCCAACCATTGCCAAGAATGATAGGGTTATCGCTTCTGATTCGAGGAGAGAGGAGGGCGTACGCCTTTTTGTGACAATTATCATATATCCAAATTGCCACAACAAGGAGTACGCCCACCACTTTCCTCGAATCAGAAGCAATAACCCTATCATTCGTGGCAATGGCTGGTGCACAGCGTGATTTGCAGTGAAGTTCTGTTTTTAGAGTGCGGGTGCGACAAGTTTCTGCGAAATGTAATGATGCAGTGCGAAGTTCTTTCACCTTGGACGGCAGCACTTCGTTAATGCAACGTGACGAAAATACGTCACAACGTACACTGATTACGTAAGCCCTCTGAAAAATGCATAATTTATGCTTCGTAGTACCGGTCTTCAGGGAAGTCGCACTACGAAAACGGAACTTCACCACAGAAGACGCCAAGGCTAGCCACTCACAGGACGACACGATTACCACGCTTGATTTGGTAAGAGATGCCGGGCGTCCACCGTAATGTGACTGCTAACATGCATAAACGCAAAGTGTCACAAAGAGACGTACATTCCTCCAATTTTCGACGAATCAGAAGATGGAACGGTGCCCCTGGGCATCATGGTTCGCTAGGGGTGTATTTTTACACTCTAAAGAGTGGTCTTCACCACACACTCTTAAAAATGAACTTCACCGCATATCACGCTCCTAGCCAACCATAATCTCGAATGATATCGTTATCTGCCCTGATTTGTTGAAAATGGGAGGCGTACGCCTTTTCTGTGACAATTATGAGCAGCATAAGTGTCACAAAAAAGGCGTACGCCTCCCATTTTCAACAAATCAGGGCAGATAACGATATCATTCGAGACTATGGTTGGTTAGGAGCGTGCTATGCGGTGAAGTTCATTTTTAAGAGTGCATACCATGCCATGCGGGAAACCCATCTTCCCCACGCCAGGCCTGGTATACTGACGGACGTCCTCCTCCCCGAAGGTTCTTGTGCGGAACGACTTTCAAAAACTCGCGGCCTCGTGCGCTTTCTTCAAGCAACGGGCCTAGCGGAGAGACCACTCTAGTGCACCTCTCACCTACAGTGTGCTTCCGTCCCATCAGTACCGGTCATCCTGCGTCTACATCACTTTGAAGTCCTCAACTCCCCTTTCTCCCACTTTCCTTTCCTTTTTCTTTGGCTATAGTCGTGACGATGCCCACTTGAGTGCGGCCAACAACGGCAAGCTACCTCGAACCCCCCCCCCCCCCCTCATTTTTAAGAGTGTACACTCCTAAAAATGAGTTTCGCCACATAGCACGCTCCTCATCATCCCGAATGACAACGTTCTCGCCCTTGATTTGTTGAAAACGGGAGGCGGAGCCTATTCTGTAATCATTATTCACGAGCGTGCTATGTGGTGAAACTCGTTTTTAAGAGTGCAGAGTGCATTTGCTTTTAAAAACGGGGGACGATGTCGAAGTGGGTTCGCTGTTGTTGGCCATATACGCGAGTAGGCATCGTCAGAACAGAGGTGATGATGATGATGATGATGGTGGTGGTGGTGGAACTGCTCCGCTCACGTGGGCAACGTCACGACTATCGCAGGGAGGATCGTTTGTCCAGGGCCGACTTCACAGGGAACAGTGCCGACCTTTCTCTTAGAACGTCCGAGGAAAACCCAGGTAAAACACGCAGACAAGCGCGGCCGTCGCCTGGATTCTCTCAGGGGTCACCTCCCAGTCTCGGCGTGGAATGCGTGGGGTCAGAACAAGCTGAAATGGCAAGGGCCGGGGGTGCACAGTTAAAAAAAATTGGAGGGGTGTAGGGGGGAGTCTGGATATAAGTATATCACTGTTGGAAAGCTAGGCGTGGTCGCTGCACTCCGTCACCATTGAGCATACGTTGCTGAGAAACTATAGAATGGGAAAGTGGGTGGTAGGCATTCGTCGCGGGACGTTTCAGAGACACCGGGACGCAGATGTAAATGTATGTAGTCAACAAACGCACAGAGCTACCCATGCAGCATAATATATTGACCCAGTATTAGCTAGATATACCGGGTGTTTCAGTTAAATCCCCGGGCTAAATAATTCGCGAACCGGTGCACCAATCGAATAACTTTCTTTTTTACAAGTATCTGTCCAATACCGCCTACAAGATGCGCACCGCGTGAACGAGCGGGAGGCGCTCATTATTTAAATAAAAATTCAAATGAGTTTCGTGAAAAATGCTAATTTCTAAAGCAGGGCGCCGTCACCATTAAAATGGGTACTACTCCTTTTGGGACCTTCAGTGGACACCTTTTAGAGAAAAATCTGCCGCCGAAGCGGGTCATTTATTGCAGTAATTAATTGGTTTCGGTTTACGTGTTTTTGTCGCGGCTGGTCGCGGCGAAGCGCAAAAGGACGTAATTCATTGGTGTAATTCATTGGTGTAAGGACGTAATTCATTGGTGGACATGGGAGTGAAAGAGCGTCCTTTTGCGCTTCCCGCGCCTCCCGCTCATTCACGCGGTGCGCATCTTGTAGGCGGTATTGGACAGATACTTGTAAAAAAGAAAGTTATTCGATTGGTGCACCGGTTCGCGAATTATTTAGCCCGGGGATTTAACTGAAACACCCTGTATAGGCTATCGGCAATACTGTGCCAATATATCTCTGCTGCTTGGCTAGCGTAGGCTACGCGTGTCTGTCGACTCTACCTTTCGTCTGCGTCCCTGTGGATCCGAAACGTCACGCGACGGATATTACTGAGAAGAACAGTGCCAAGGAGTGTTAGGATCGATCCACTGGAACCTCTTTCGTACTGCACCCGCCTGCGCTCCTGCCTGTCTCCCCACGTGAACAGAGCTACTCCAAGACCACGAAAGACGAGCAAAACGCATGCGAGGAATATTTAAACACTCTCTTCTTTTTAAAGCCTCGAACGTTGTGCGGCCGCCCGAAAGAAGTAGAAAAACAAACTATACCTATATAGTATGGGACTATAGAGCCACATCGATGTTTATCTAAAAGCTTGGATGGCCACATCTCATCGGCATCCACCCCTTCCCTTTCCGATTCTCGTCCTTACTTCCCTTTCCTGTGGCACTCCTCTTATATGGACCTCAATTAACGATCCAAAACACGCGCGTCCGTCGCGAACCAAATTCTCTTACTTTCTCCTACCCGTTCAGCCCTGCAAAAAAAGCCAGTTCTCCCTCCTCGCTCACCTATGCCCTCTCTGCTTCCCACGGCAGCGAGGGCAGCAGCAACTCTACGTCGCCAGTTGCAAGGATGTGGGCCACCGAACCACTCCGCCCGATACTTTCTCCGCCGGTCCGCTAGGACATGTACAGCCTCAAGACCCGGGATGAAGAACTCTGCTCGGCGGCGGAACCGGTGGGCAGAAGTTTCTTTGTCCGCTACCTGGGCTGTAACCGGTTCCAGTCCAGGGCCAAGCAACGAGGCGTCAAGGCACTGCAGCGACCACTTTTGGACTTGTACAGCACCGCAAGACGCAAAGGTGAAGACAGGAGGTCCGTACATCCCCTTGCACTGACCCAGCGCCTGGATGTCTCACACTACGGGCTCGTCGTTGCGGAACCAGTTGACGACCCGGAGACCCGAAAAACTGTTACGGCGGTTACCAGGGTGATAACACCGGCGTCTAACGTCGTCCTTTGGGCAGCTTTGAGATTCAGTGCGCGCTTGGCGAAGAGGAGATCTATCGGCGCAGCGTTCGTTCCGTTGGCCTGCTCCGAGGATGTTGTGGATCGGAGTTGGTACGTCGGCCTACCGACGAAGCGGCGGTTCCTCGTGGGCCTGGCTCATCCGCCTTTGTTTGCCTGCTTATTCAGGCAGGTGGCAGCGCCCAAGACTTGGGAATGCCACGCTTTCCTCTGCGCTTCGGCGGAGGACGCTCTGCTGATATGTTCTAGCCTGGCGGAAGCCAGGAACAGCGTTGTGGTATTGGATAGGCCGCCGAGACTTATCAAACCGGAGTACAGTGACTTCAGCGACGCGTTCACCTCTTGTGCCTCGTCATACTCGCCGAGACACTTCGGACATTACAGGAAGCATGCCTCGTCCATCGATGAGCCTCAGTCGTCCGTCACCGCTTCCGCCAGTGGATATTACCAGGTGATAGACCGGAGGACAAAGGTGTCGAAGCGGCCGTCTAAGAGATTCCCGCCGCGAACGGATACGGAATCCAAGTCT
Organism: Ornithodoros turicata; assembly: GCF_037126465.1. Classification (NCBI taxonomy): domain Eukaryota; kingdom Metazoa; phylum Arthropoda; class Arachnida; order Ixodida; family Argasidae; genus Ornithodoros; species Ornithodoros turicata. The sequence continues at coordinate 15,143,001 of NC_088210.1, read as the reverse complement.
TCGATAAGCGAAGATAGGAAGAGAAGGGTTCGACGGAAGTCGAACGCCCATAAATACCGTGATGCATCGAACACCACTAAGGTGACGTCTGCTAGTCTTATCAACACTTTCCCGGACTCCTCCGCGGGCAACGAACCCACAGCTCACGCTGAAACGAACAGCAGCATCGTCGCCTCGCACAGGAGTTCCAGAGGAACGTATTGTAATGGAGGCTTTCAGAGCGACCTTCGACTGGCTAAGGTCTCCGACGATTCCTCATCGGGTCAGACACCCACGAACGACACCGGATATTTCTCTTCGAAATCGAAAAGCGGGAACGCCTCTAAGGAGACAGATCAGGAAGAAACGTTCGCGGTGAACGTTGCGACAACACCCAAAAGCCTGCCGAAGGCAACCTACTACTTCGGTCAGCACACGTCCCACACGGAGCACGATAAGTCAAAGCCAAGTGTCACGTCTTACACCTACTTTCTCAATGACACCAGCAGACGTAGTCGGGACACCACTGCCATCTGGAAACGTGAGGAAAGTAAAACGAAAGTGGAACGTTCAACGACGGAGTCGCCGCGTGTGGTCGTGACTGACACGGTCCGCAAGACAAAGGCCCCCGAAACGATTTCCGATAGTTCTTTGTCCGGCTACCATTCCGACTCTTGTTGCCAAACGAAAGATGCGGGCACGATGACGAAAGACTCGTGCTGTTACTCGGACTGCTCCTGCTCGTGCGATCTGTCCTCTGTGTGCTCCGATTGCAGTCTGGAGCGTTGCGGATGCAGGAAGGCCGGCGCAGAGATGACGATGTCGGAGACCATGAATTTAAGCAGCGAGTACTCGGAGCCTGAAACGATCTGGGGGCACAAGGCGTCGGAGACGGGAGGGACGTACACATACACTCTACCTCAGTCCTCTGACTTCAGGGTCAGGGGTCGGTCGGAGGGCGCGAGTATGCAAAGACCGTTCACAACGCAAGCTCAAGTACACCATTTGGCAGGTCGCGAAGTAGAGTACCAGAGGGCGACCAAAGAGTCAACGACGAAAGAAGCATCAACGTCCACAACTTCTACCATTCGAGGGAATGGAACGAGTAAAGTTGTGATCGATGTCCAGTACGACAGCCCCAAGCCCAGCTCCATCTCACCAGGCGTCATCAGTTTCAACAAGCACGGCCACGTACGCGATTGGGCCTCCCTCAGCAGATGCTCCGACTCGTCGCACGTGACGACGATAACGACGCTCCCCCTCCAGAAAACCCAGCAGCGACCGACGAAAGCACTGCGGTGGTCGAACACGTCCGAAAGGCGCCACTCGGGTCTGCTGTACAGTCTCAAGAAGCTGAGCATTGCGTCTTTCACGAAAGCGAAACGGAGGACTGGGAAAATATTTAGCAGCGTTAGAACGAAGATGAAAAAGCAGGATAAGCCAGAAGAAGAAGAAGACCACAACAGCGTCAACACTTCCGAGGTGTGTCTCAGTCCGGACGGAAACCGCATTCCCAAGAGGAAGCGCCGAAGACTTTCCTGGAGCTTCCACGACCTGCGTTCCGCGCTCGGCAATAACTCGAGCAAGGGAGTGGTGGTCGTGCACCGGCCGAGGCGGAAGAAGAAATGCGAGAGCCAGGACAAAGTGAGCAGCGAGACCTCCGACTCCGGAATGGACGACTACAAGTCGTACGCCCGGTACGACCAGAGGCGGAAGTCGGACTCCGAGCTCAAACACTTCGCCAACGAAGTGACCCACATTCAGGTGCATCACGGCGTGGAGAAGGACAACTTTAGGAGGTGGTCCAACACGAACTTGCACTCCGAGTTGGGATACATGCCTTGAGGATTACCGGTGTCAGTGACAGTGTGGTGGTGCCATAGATGTGCAGTGGTGCAAGAAACATGCCCGACGCGAGGAGTGACGCTGGATTACCCGAACGCGTGTAGTCAAAGCGGGACGAATCAGTGACATATAGCTATAGTGACGTAGCTGAACAAACAACGAAGAAAATGAAATTACATTGTGTGAGTGCTGTTAGAAGCTATAAATAGCCGTTGTTGCTGGTTCCACAGTCACGTCTTTTGAATGGAGGTTCTCATTAGGAGATAAAAAGTATAACGTACGATGTCACCGCATACACTCTTAAAAATGATGGGGGGGGGGGGGGGGGTGTCGAGGTAGCTTGCCGTTGTTGGCCGCTCTCAAGTGGGCATCGTCATGATATCGTTATCTTCCCTGATTCGTTGAAAGCGGGAGGCGTACGCCTCCCGTTTTCAACAAATCAGGGCAGATAACGATATCATTCGAGATGGTGGTTGGCTAGGAGCGTGCTATGCGGTGAAGTTCATTTTTAAGAGTGTAGCACGCTCTGTGCCAACCGTTGCCACGACCGATAGACCGGGTTATCGCTTCTGATTCGAAAAGAGAGGTGAGGGGGGGGGGGGGGGCGTACACCTTTTTGTGTCAATTTGGATACATGATAATTGACACCAAAGGCGTACGCGTCCCTCTCTCCTCGAATCAGAAGCGATAAACCTATCATTCGTGTCAATGGTTGGTGCAGAGCGTGCTATGCGGTGAAGTTCAGTTTTTCAATTACTGAAGAAGTGCAGTAATAATTCAACGCATATAGACCTGAGATGCATGGATCCCACAAGGGTTTAAAGCGTTGGTCTTAAGGTATAGATGAAGTCCCCTGGCGGCGGCGTACTTCAATCGTGTCTCTTGAATCACTGAAGGTGCACTCTTAAAAATGAACTTCACCGCATAGCACGCTACTAGCCAACCATCATTTGGAATGATATCGTTATCTGGCCCGATTGGTTGGAACCGGACGGCGTACGCCTTTTTTGTGACAATTATGAACAGCGTAAGTGTCACAGAAAAGGCGTACGCCTCCGGTTTTCGACAAATCAGGCACATAACGATATCATTCGAGATTATGGTTGACTAGGAGCGTGCTATGTGGTGAAGTTCATTTTTAAGAGTGTATATGTATAACGTGAAATTGAAATATGGCAGTGGTCGGAAAAGCCAGACAGCGGCAGGATCTCTCATCACGCATCTCTCGTCATCCGTAATTTCACGAAATACTGGCGAATGTTGCGTCACGACGTCAAAATACAAGATAGTCCAGGCGCTCGATCTCCGAGAACATTTGATTGTGATACCACTGTTTCGGCGCACACGGAAAAGATCACAATTCAAAGTTTGCCACGAAACGCGTGCATGGCTTTCTATTTATCGTGTTCCTATTCTCTCGCTCGCTCTCTTTCCTTCGCCGATTTTACCGGAGATTCTCTCAAACTGCTTACTGTATTATAAGTGGTAATGTTCGCGACAGCGAATGCTCTTTTCCCGCGAAATCAAAGTATCCCGAAGTAAGTGACACGCCTAAGTCATCGTGGTGCAGGATCAACGTACCGCGCTCTAAAAACGGATCTTCGCCGCACAGCACGCTGCGCCCCAACCATTGCTATAGGGTATACGATTGATCGGGTTATCGCTCCTGCTTCGAAGAGAGAGGACCGCGAAATTATATAACTACACCTACTTATACAATCACTCAGTTACTAAAGCAAAAAAAAAAAAAAAAGAGCCACTTCATCCGTTTCTTTCACTGCACTCTTAAAAATGGTGGTGGTGGTGATGATGATGTAACTGTCTGCCGTAGTCGGGCACGCTCTTCACACAGCACATAGCTTCACCACATAGAACGCTCATAGCCAACCATCATCGCGAATGACACCGTTCTTACCACTGATTTGCTGAAGACGAGGGACATACGCCTTTTTTGTGGCATTATGCAGTTCATAATTGCCACAAAAATGGCGTACGCCCCTCGTTTTCGTCAAATCAAGGGAGAAAGAACGTTGTCATTCGGGACGATGGTTGGCTAGGAGCGTGCTATGCGGTAGAGCTCTGCTTTTAGAATGTTACTATTATTTTTATCACTCAAGAAACACGCTGAACACTGTCTAAATCATAACTTCACCGCATAGCACGCTCTTAGTCAACCACCATCCCAGATGACATCGTTCTGTCCCCTGATTGGTTAAAAACTGGATGCGCACGACTTTTTGTGACCTCTATGCAGCTATGTTTAAGTGTCACAAAGAGACGTACGCCCCCGCGCTTTCAACAAATCAGGAGTGAATGGTTGGCCTTCACCGTGCTATGTGATGAAGTTCTGCTTTATGTCGGCACAGTTCCCTTAGAAGTCGGCCCAGGACGCACAATCACCCAAATCGTTAGCCGTGACGTTGCCGCAGCCTCTGCGAAGCCGACGACGGCGAGCTCGTGCAGCACCGCCACCACCGCCACGAATTCAAACAACTCAGGGAAAAGAGGTGCTGACGCCACGAGTCGGACTTGGGTCTTCTGATCTGTGTCGTCCCTTATTGTGGTCTGCCTCGGACAATTCTCGTTGTTTACACCACCACCAGCACCACCATCTGCTTTAAGAGTGCACCGTTGACGGAGGGAGCGGGCCTACGCCTCTTTGTAACATTACAAACGCTGTAAGGCGTGCTTAAAAGAACACTCTATAGACACACAGCCTTGGGCGTGTCTTCACAGACACAGCCGTGAGTGTGTTATGCGGTGAAGTTACAACTTACTTAAAACAGGTGGTGGTGATGGTGATGGAACCTGCTTGCCGTAGTCGGTCACGCTCAGGCGCGCAATGTCACGACTATCGCAGGAGGGGTATCGTGCGTCCTGGGTCGACTTCACAGGGGACTTGCCGACATTTGTCTTAAAGCCGGGGGGGGGGGGGTTCCCCATCTGAGGAAAACCTAGGGAAAACACCCAGACAGCACAGCATGCGCACGGATTCGAACCCGGGTCAGGACTTAGAACCGGACTTCACCACATAACAAGCTTGCAGACCAACCACTGCATAGAATGACACCGTTATCAAGCTCCTGGTCTTTTGAAAGCGCGGAGCGCACGCCTTTTTGTGACAATTAGCGCACACGCGCATGGGTGTCACAATTGGTGTATACTCAACCGCTTCCTTCGTCCCGTTTTCAACAAATCAGTGGAGAGAACAATGTCATTCGGTGTGGTGGTTGGCTAGGAGTGTGTTAATTGTGCGGTGAAGTCCTGTTTTAGGAGTGTAGGAAAGCGTTATGTAATTAATAACCGTCATAGTCACCAGATATCACCTGTACCTCGTTCTACTCTCTTAAAAATGAACTTCACCGCATAGCACTCAACTTGCCAACCATCACCTCGAATGATATCGTTATCTGCTTGATTTGTTGGAAACGGGAGGCGTACGCCTTTTCTGTGACACCTATGCTGTTCACAATTGTCACAGAAAAGGCGTACGCCTCCCGCAGTCAGCAAATCAGGGCAGATAACGATATCATTCGAGATGATGGTTGGCTAGTTGCGTGCTATGCGGTGAAGTTCATTTTTAAGAGTGTACTTGCATGTGGGCGTGTGTGTGTGTGTGTGAGTGTGTGTGTTTGAAGGAAAAGAACGAGAGAGAGAAAATTTGAGGAGAGGGTGCGAGACGTGTCCTGTCTGTCCGAAGGTTTCATGGCGTCGGAAAGTCACGCCAGCGTGGCGTAATATGTATCCCACTTCACCGGCAATCCTATAAAAAGTGTGGGTATATACGATGCACGCCGGCTTTTTCGACGACAGCCTCATTCCAATCCTTCAGAATTTCCCCGTGGGAACCTATAACTGCACCCCTTTCCACTTGACCGGCCGACCGTCAGGGATTCCCGCATCCCGGCACAAATCGCTCAAGACGCAACAAGACCGCAGTGTCGCGAGCGAGTTGGGTGTATAATAATTGTTGGGCGTGATTGGGTGTGATTGAGCGGGGCGGTCGCCTCATCGTGTCGTCTCTGACACTTCTTGCGCAATGAACCTCGCGGGCTCCGAACATGACGAGTTAATCCCGAGATGACACGGAAAACGTTCAAACGTTTCACGCGGTACAATGAGCAGCCTCTCTTTCTTTCCAACCGGTTAACCCCGAATCAATCAGTCGGCAAAAAAAAAGAAAAAAAAGAAAAAAAACGCCACGAAATACCGCGCAGAGCAGCCAATCACCGTGTCGCCCTGTTAGAAGTGGCGCACGGTGCCACACCTTCCACAAAAGGGCACCCGTGTTACATCAGGTGCACGCACCGCCCCGTACGTATCATTGCTTCAAGTGGAGCAGTTGACGTCCAGATACCCACGAGCGCCACCATTCTGCAAGGTTGAGTACAAAAGGCTTCTAAGCGGACGACCAAAGCTCAATTATGATTGTTTCGAGAGGCTGAGAAACAAAGCGCAAAAGGGGAGAAGGCCGGCTGGAGTTGAGGAGCTACTGCGTGCGATCAAACAGCTGGCGGGGTGTTGCGCGAGAGAGGAACCGGTTGTCTCGCTGGAGACACACCTGTCCCTGAAGCGGACCTGTTGAAAGATCGGTCGCCGAGGGTGCCCTCTCTGTCTGTGACAAGACCATGTTTGTATTGGACACATCGCGTTTCGCCTCGCTGTCTTTGGAGGGCACGCGGGGTATTTTCGGAGTTCGGTACAAAACGAGATACCAGTAGGAACGTGCGAATTGTAAAGAAGAAGGAGAGAGAGAGAGATGAGAGAGGACACGTATTTATATCGAAAAACGCAACCTCATCACTTTGATAATAGATAGTTTTAGAATAGGGGACCCAAGTGCCTTAGGGCACTCAAAGAAATAGTATCGCCGTTCACTGCGCATGCCTGGAACCCGAACCGCGTTTGGGTTTCGGGTGCGCTCGTCCTTTTTCGTGAATATAGCGCGGGACTCCAAAGCTGGTCCGCACGCGCACTCGCAGCCAGCGAGAATCAGCGTGAGCGTGCCGTCCGGCAAGAGGACGGAAACAGAACCAGCCGTTGTCCAAAATGGAAGGCGAACGCCTTTTTGTAGCACTTTACGTATGTTAGTTTTCAGAAAAAGGCGTATATCCCACTCTCTCCTCTAAATGAAAATCGGCGCAGAACGTGTTATGCGGTGAAGTTCTGTTTTTTTAGAGTGCATTGACACAAATACAAAGTGTGAAAAAAATTCATAATCTTCCTGAGTGTCAACAAATCAATGGACAGAGCGATCACTCGCAATGATGCCGGGCTAGCACCGTGTTACGTGGACAGCTTCTTATAGAGTGCACGGAGTCGGGCTTCTACCGACGTTACACTAATCCCCACCACCACACTCTTAAAAATGAACTTCACCGCATAGCACGCAACTATCCAACCATCACCTCGAATGATATCGTTATCTGCCCTGATGTGCCCTGATCATTCGAGGTGATGGTTGGGTAGTTGCGTGCTATGCGGTGAAGTTCACTTTTAAGAGTGCACCACCTCCACCACCACCACCACCCGTGTGCCCCTCCCCCGGTCAAATAAATAAAAAGTTTCGCCAAAGATTTCCATTCAGCTCCGATCCAACAGCAGCCCTGTCGCATCCACTCGTATATATACGTACTTCCTATAACTGACCATATCTAGAGAGAGAAAACGTGTGCATTCGTAGTACGAAAACCTGCCGGCCAGTTCTGCTGGTTCGCTGAACCGACGGGAAGCCTCGACCCCCAGCACAGAGGCCTCCCAGAGGGCGACGACGTCGGCGAAGAAGAACGTCTCCTTTGGGCGCGCCACTTATTACCTCGCGAGACGAATGGACAGGACCGCAAAGGCGCACCTCTATATGGAAAAGAAAAAAATACGCCTCCCTTGTGCAAAGCATGCTTGTCACGACACTAATAGAGACGTGCATGTACATGTAGAAAGTGTTGTCTGGTGTTTGTATGGACGATTGAGTTTGACGTATCCTCATAGGGGTGAAGTGTCTCCGTCGAAGAATGCCTGGTATGCCGCGGTGCAACCGCCCGACATATCAGGTTGTATTCTGGATGAATGCAGCATCGAAGTAGGGTGACGTTATGGGTTCGGGATTCACCGGTTTATTTCGTGGGTCGCGGAATAAAGATGGCTACGCTCATGCAAACCACAGGTCCCTCTTTTCATGGCACGGCCCATCCATCAACAGCATCAGCATTAACCTCATCTTTTTCTTTCACCATTTGTTAGTTTATCCCATTAAAATAAAATAAAATAATCATATATCCTATTAAATTAAAATAAAACAAATTACTTCTTTTCTTTTTATTTATTTTATTCTTCTGTCATTTCTTTTTTCTTTGCGGAATAGCAAGCCGACGTCCCGTTTGGCCGAGCTTTCCTCCCCTTTTTTTCTTTGTTCTAATAAATATATCCCCCCCCCCCCCAAATCAGAGGCTGGAAGTAACAAATTCTTCTAATGGTACAAGCGATCAGACACACGCCCTATTATGCTTTCCCTTTCTCTTCCCTCCTTCTCTAACAAGCTAGATGTGCAGTCAACGAACCACACCGCAAAAAAAAAAAAGATAAAAAGTGTACACTGTATACTTTTTGTATAGTGTACCATACTGTACCAAAAAAAGATAATAATGGTGGTGGTGGTGGTGGTGAAAGGGTAATTGGTGCAGATTTACACATAAGGGGTGCCAACCTATAGTGTGGCGACATGCTGTACGTGCCGCAGGGTTAAAAAAAACGAACTTCGGTACGAACGGTACGAACGAACGGTACCATAGCCAACCATCGTCACGGATGACACAATTTCCTCCCACGATGTGTTGAAAACGAGAAGCGTCAAAGGTGCGACTTCGTTGTGGAGTTGTCTTTACGCCTCCTTTATGGCCCCGATATCGCCCCGATATGCAATTTCACCAACCAGCCCACCCGACACTTATGCAGCAGCTATACGTTAAGTGTCCCAAAAAGACGTGCTCCCAGCGTTTTCCCACAGATCAATATTGATAACAGTTTCATTCTGTGTAATGGTTAGCTTTCAGCGCGTTATGCGGTGAAATTCTCCATAACGTGACATTATCGGGTCAACATAAACAAGCCCCCGCCACACAACTTCCGGTGCCACGAAGACTTCCGGTCCTTCCGCGACAAAGGACGCTCGGAACCAGCCAACACGCAGAATTATATATCTTCCGCTCTTCTGATTCGTTGAAAACTGGAAGCGTACGCCTTTTTGTGGCAATTTGAATTGCCACAAAAAGGCGTATACGACCTTCTCTCTCTCTCCTGAAATCAGAAACGACAACTGTATCAATCGGCACAGTGGTTGGTGCAGAGAGTGTTTGCTGTGAAACCGGATGTCGTTTTTGCACCAAACCGGAAGCGGTAAAAACGGCATGTATACGGGAAGCAGTACCATCATCACCACCACCACCACCACCACCACCACCACCATCTCCTTTAACACTGACAAAGTGAATGGGCCAGCACTGTCCCCCATATCACTTCAGCTCTCTAAACTACGCGACGAATAAAAATCGATTTAGAGCACGATCCACGTATATACCACGAAGTCGTTGTCCTCCCATATACTCGTGTACCCCTTTGGTTACCACCTCACTTTTTCATTTATTTTTTATTTGAGAAAATTACGAAGTCACGAGCAGTGAGCGATGATTACTTCTCTTCCCGTCGAAGGTAAAATCGAGGGCTGTGAAAGACACTTCCAATTCACCGCGCCGAGGGCAGCCATTTCACATTTCCCTTCGTGAGGTCAGCGAACAATGGTATGCGTTGCGTATATGGCAGCACCTGAACTCCAGCGCCCGTATACTATTATCCGCGTCCGTCAATACGCGGCCTATCCTATTGACTGGCCACAGCCATTATGGTGGATACATTTGCTCAAAGTCATTGATTCTCACCATCGAGGTAACGTTTCTTTGCCTTCCATTCAAGCGTCAAATAAACCGACGAAAAGGTTATTCTCGTGGGCATCAGACTTGATGCACAACCTATATATGCGCCAAGTAGATACGAACGTGTTTATGTGCCAAGGTAAGCGCGAAATATGCTGCGGGGACGTAACGGTATCGGAGACAATTTTATAACAAAAACGCCCGCTACGCGCCGGTAATTTTCCAGAATAGGGTAAGAGTCCTTCCGCCGTCGGGCCTATAAGCGATAGCCTTGTGCTGGGAGTAGCCAAAGGGGATAGCATATATATATAAGGACACAGGTATACGTACAACGTACAACTGTCTGCTGATGAACCAAAAGGTTTGATGTATAAGGGAAAAAATATGGAGCTTTTGGTTCCTGCATCAAACTCCGATCCGACAAAGTCCTAAGTGTAGTCAAAGTCAAAGTCCTATACTCTTAAAAATGAACTTCACCGCATAGCACGCTCCTAGCCAACCAATCTCGAATGATATCGTTATCTGCCCTGATTTGTTGAAAACACGGGGCGTACGCCTTTTCTGTGACAATCATGAACAGCATAAGTGTCACAGAAATGGCGTACGCCCCCCGTTTTCAACAAATCAGGGCAGATAACGATATCATTCGAGATAATGGTTGGCTAGGAGCGTGCTATGAGGTGAAGTTCATTTTTAAGAGTGTAGAGTGTAGCGTAGCCTACACTCTTAGACACGATGGTGGTGGTGGTGATGCTGGTGAAAGGTCTTGCCGTTGTCGGCCTCATAGAGGGTAGGCAACATCACGACTGACGCCCTGGGGGAATGTACGTCCTGGGCTGACTTCTAAGATAACTGTGCCGACATATATGTCTGAACTCTTAGACATGAACTTCATCGCATAGCACGCTCCGAGCCAACCATAATCTCGAATGATATCGTTAGAAACGGGAGGCGTACGACTTTTTTGTGACAATTATGAACAGCGTAAGTGTCACAAAAAAAGGCGTACGCCTCTCGTTTTTTGGTTTGCTAGGAGCGTACTATGCGGTGAAGTTCATTTTAAAGAGTGTAGAAGACTTCGCGGTCTTCTTGCCGCTCTCTGTCCTAAACTTCTTAAATGAGTTCAGGATCATTGATACATCGACGGGGTCCCATGTTTCCTGCGCTCTTAGAACATACACTCTCATAACAGAACTTCACCGCATAGCACGTTGTAGAGGGTTGGAGTAGAGCGTGCTGTGTGGTGAAGTTCTGTTTTTAGTGTGCACTCTTAAAAATTCGTAAAAATGAACTTCACCTGATTTGCTGAAAACGGGAGGCGTACGCCTTTTTATGTGACAATTACGAACAGCGTAAGTGTCACAAAAAATGCGTACGCCTCCCGTTTTCAACAAATCGGGGCAAATAACGATATCATATTCGAGATGATGGCTGGCTGTAGGAGCGTGCTGTGCGGTGAGGTTCATTTTTAGGAGTGTACACTCGTAAAAATGAACTTCACCGCATAGCACCTTCCCAGCCAACCATAATCTCAAACGATATCGTTATCTGCCCTGATTTGTTGAAAACGGGAGGCGTACGCCTTTTTTGTGACACTTATGCTGTTCATAATTGTCACAGAAAAGGCGTACGCCTCCCGTTTTCAACAAATCGGGGCAGATAACGATATCATTCGAGATGATGGTTGGCTATAGGAGCGTGCTGTGCGGTGAAGTTCATTTTTAAGAATGTAAATCATTCAGGATGGTTGGCGCACAGCGAGCCATGCGGTGAAGTTCTGTTTTTAGTGTACAGTTTTACCAGTGGTCGCAAGAAGGCGTACGCCCAGTGCTGCCCACGAGTCAGGAGTGACAACGGTGTCATTCCGTGCGATGGTTGGCCTTCAACGTGTTATGTTGCGATGTTCTGTTTACAGAGTGTAGATAGAGAGCTGCCCTATAACCTATCCGCTATACGAGACGACTGTGTGGGTGCCGTTGAAGGACACAGAATATATCTTGCCGTCTTGCCGACGACGTTAAAAACATCGACAACATCTCCAGGCAGATCGATTGGATTAAGGGTCTGGTCTGGACAGCGGATCTTTTGACGAACATCTCCAAATCCTACTGGCTTTTGTGCTGTTGTTACGGGCACCAAGTCGGGTAACCTACTTTTTCCATTAATCTGATTTCTAAGCACATGCGTGTCCACCGCCTTTTTGTTCTTCCATTTATCTTCTTTCTTCATGATTGTAGGAAAACCGAAAGGCACGCACAAAAAAAGAAAAAAAAGAAAAGGGGAACACACACACACACATTCTCAAAATCATGATGAAGTACATCATACCATGTTAAAAACAGAACTTCACCGCATAGCACGCTGTGCGCCAACCATTGCCACGATCCCTTCCGATTCGAAGAGAGGGGGGCGTACGCCTCTTTGTGAAAATTAACACAAAAAGGCGTACGCCCTTCCCCCATCTCTCTCCGAATCGGAAGCGATAACCCTACTCTCTTAAAAATAAACTTCACCGCATAGCACGCTCCTAGCCAAACATCATCTCGAATGATATCGTTATCTGCCCCGATTTGTCGAAAGAGGGAGGCGGACGCCTTTTTTGTGACACTTATGCTGTTCATAATTGTCACAAAAAAGGCGTACGCCCCCCGTTTTCAGCAAATCAGGGCAGATAACGATATCACTCGAGATTATGGTTGGCTAGGAGCGTGCTATGCGGTGAGGTTCATTTCGAAGAGTGTAACGAAGTACCAGTTTGCCTGCCCTGCCTGTTTGTGTGTCGCGTTTGCGTGTTCCGTGACAGCTCAGTGTACGTTTGCAATTGTTTTCTGTCCGGATCGCGACCACCACTAATCATCATCATAGCCATCGTCATCCTCTTCATTGGCACCATCACTTCAGGAGTTTTCCACCAAAGTAGCTGTTGCAAGTGATGGGGAGTTACCGAAATCTCAATTTTATTTTTTTATTTTTCTTAAAATCTAATCAATCAGTCTACTCTCATCTATTTTCTTTCTTATTCCAAGTACGGGAAACCGAAGGAGCCATGCAGGTCCCTTCATCGACGCCGCACTGCCCGTTTATTTTATTTATTTATTTTTCACGAATCCACCAAAGCAACGGTCACGATGTAAAATAGTGCCGTCCATTGTCACGTGATCGTCATTGCGAAACCAACGATAAAATTATCGGGCGTAAAGACCGGCCGCACTCAGAGGGGTTATGAATAGCAGAGGAGAGAGCCTGTCTTTACGCTCAAATTATCACCGAGTTTATCGCTAACAGTAGAAGATCACGGAGGTTGCTTTCTTTTTTCCTCGCCTCTTTAGGTGGGCTATAAGGTCGAGCAAAAGGAGCCGACGCGGATAAAAATAAATAAACGTCTTTCACGCGAAACACTTCTACTATATACGTGTGTCCCTTTGTTCGCGGCCTCAAGGCTGCCTACATGAAAAAAGGGGTCTTTTCTCTGCAAGTAGTGCGCTCGCGGCTTACTGGAACCCGTAATTAAGCCTGGCACAGCAGAGCCTTCTCGGGAGGTGATCCAACAGAAGCTGCAGGAACGTTATCTCGCATACAAGGACAACCGTTTTAAGTATCAAGGGTATACATGTGAGGGCATTTCTCCAGCTGTTATATGCGGCGGCAGCAGCACACTGGCGTGCCTTACGGCTTACTGGGTTTATGCCGCGACTTATTAATCCCGATGAATATGCATAGCAGGAAGAGGAAGCCGCTCCGTAAGTTAATGGGTCGGGAGAACGGTTGCGTTAATCGCGGCCGTTTATTCGCAAAACATTCGGTAATCGATAATCGAGTGCGTTAAATGAATGATCTGTCGACTTATACACTCTTCAAAATGAACTTCACCGCATAGCACGCTCATAGCCAACCAACATCGCGAATGATATCGTTATCTGCCCTGATATGTTGAAAACGGTGGGTGTACGCCTTTTTTGTGACAATTATGAACAGCATAAGTGTCACAAAAAAAGGCGTACGCCCCCCGTTTTTAACAGGGCAGATAACGATATCACTCGAGATGATGGTAGGCTAGGAGCGTGCTATGCCGTGGAGTTCATTTTTAAGAGTGTAGTCCGTGCCAACTTAAGTCCTACAATTGGGACCGCCCACTCATCCGTGGAAGGCTCCTGCGATTGGCAACCAGCCTTTGCACGGCGCTCCCGCTTGGCGATGTAGTGCCGGCTCTCTATCTCTCTCCCCCAGTCCCCACTTGGCCGCGCAGCACTACATTCGCGCGCGCGGAGTGATTCTTGTGTGTGGGCGGGGTCAAGTGTATGACTTATGTTGTCACTGACTATGGAACTCTAAAAAACGTAACTTCACGGCATAGCACCCTCCTACATTCTAAAAACAGAACTTCACCGCATAGCACGCTGTGCGCCAACCATTGCCATGAATGATTGGGTTATCGCTTCTGAATCGAAGAGAGAGGGGGCGTACGCCTTTTTGTGTCAATTGTCATAAACTCTAAAAACAGAGCTTCACCGCATAGCACGTTCCAACCATCATCCCGAATGACAACGTTCTCTCCCTTGTTTTGGTTAAAGGGGGGGGGGGGGCGTACGCCATTTTTGTGGCGACTATAAACTGTATAATGTCAGAAAAGTGGCGTACGCCCCCCGTTTTCTGCAAATCGGGGGAAACGATGTCACTCGGGATGATGGTTAGCTAGGAGCGTGCTATGCGGTGAAGTTGATTTTTAAGCAATGTACATGTATATCCAAATATCATTATGACACAAAAAGGCGTAGGCCCCACTCTCTCTTCGAATCAGGAGCGATAGCCCCACTATTCATGACACTGGTTGGCGCACAGCGTGCTATACGGTAAGGTTCTGTTTTTATAGTATATAGCCGACTTCCCGGATGACATCGTTCTCTCAACTGATTTGTTGAAAACGGGAGGCGTACGCCTTTTTGTGACACGTCTGCAGTTATGAGGGTGTCACAAAAAGGGGGCGTAGGCCCCGCGCTTTCCGCAAATCAGGAATGATCGATAACGGTATCATTATGTGCAACGGTTGGCCTTCACTGTGTTATGTGGCCGAAGCTCTATTTTAAGAGTGCAGATGTCGCCTCTGATTTGAGAAGAGAGAGCGGACGTTTGCATTTTTTGTGACCATTCATAGAAATTCGAAGCGTCCTCAAAATCCGTACGCCTCTCATTTTCAACAATCAATATCATATCAATCAATCAATCAATCAGTACACTCTTAAAAATGAACTTCACCGCATAGCACACTCCTAGCCAATCATAATCTCTAGTGATATCGTTATCGGTCCTGATTGGTTGAAAACGGGAGGCTTACGCCTTTTTTGTGACAATTATGAACAGCATAAGTGTCATAAAGAAGGCGTACGCCTCCCATTAAGAGTGTACAATATCATTGGGAATGACGGCTCGCTACATGTTCTGTTTGAGCACGCAAGCCTATATCCATAAGCAACGACAAGAGATAGGTGATGATGATGATGATGATGATGATGACATGACTGGTGTTGCCGTACCAAGCGATACATTACACTGCGTGCGCGCCAGGGCGGAAACTTAGTGATCGCTCGACTTGGCTTCCATCTCTGGTGAAGTCTTAATAGAGTAAATTACTAAGGAAAAGGAGAGCGGAAGAAAAGAAAGCTCACTTGGAGAGGGACGTAATGGGGTCGGCGGAGAAAAGGCCACTAGAAACTTCACGGTATACGCACAACGCGTATCCACTGATCCACTGAAGCAGTCTTGGGAAGTAACTTTGCAGTTAAAAGTAACTCGTAACTGTGATTAATTAGTAATTATGAATGAAACGGGAGGCGCACGCCTTTTTTTTTTGTGACAAGTATTGGTAGATAGGTAGGTAATCGCCTTTTACTGTTCATCGACTTCTTTCTGTCTTTCTTTTGACAGCTGACGTGTATTTTATAACATCCGCTGTCCTGTAGAGTATCCCAGTTGTGTAGCTATTCGACGTATATGGGACTTGCAACAGGTGCAACTTACTTCACCTTGCACTGGCGTAGGATATGGAATAAAAGTAGCTGGAGTCGCGCTCAGAGACAGAGAGATGGGGCAGGGAAGACTTATGCTTGTGCTAGTTCGGCAAGTATCCGTAAAATAGTAGCTACGTTAATGGTAACTGTAACATATCCGTAGTTACTATTTATGCAATTATGCTATTTAGTATTCATGCAAAGTAACTGTAGCTTAGAAACTTTCCCGAGACTGCATATGCTGTCGCATCAAAAACAAAAACAAAAACAAAACAAAACAAGCATGTCACGCTTCGAAGAGGATACAAAAATAAACAAAACCAATAATATGCTGTATAACCTGCCTCTTGTATTTGAAAAGGTGGTCGCCCTTCTATATTTTATTTTTTCTTAGATACTTCTCCGTACATATTCAGCCACAACAACAATAACAATAAATGAAGGAGAAGTTATGCTGACATGGGATGTTTCCCAAATTAAAGTTACGTATTAGTATCACGGTATCACCATTGCAGTTTCTCACTCACAACAACAACGACAACAGCAACAGCAATAAATGAAGAAGAAGTGATGATGACATGGGATGTTTCTCCCCGCGGTAGCCAAAGGGCTCTACCCCACTTCAGAGCGGTTAATAGAAGAAGATGAATTATGATGAACGCGAACAGTGGTGGTCTCACTCACGAACATTGGTAACATTGTCTACAAAGTTCGGATCGCACAGTTTTCAAGCCTTCGCGCATGGAACAGTCTCTCGACCTAGTACATTGCCCCACACACACTGACCCTTTTTATTTTTCATCTTCTTCTTCTTGTTTTTACCGTACTCGCTGTCGTCCTCGTCTGCTCCTCTTGCTCATATATCCTGTCGTCTCTGTAGACCACGCAATAAAAGCGAACACTGTGGATATCGATCTCTCGGTTAGACCACGGAAGCGTTCCAAATCATCCATTAGCTCTGGCATCCACTGGCCTATATCGTTCGCCAGGGACGGCAAGCCTAATCCTTTTTTCACGTTCCTATCTTCTTCGCGGCGCTTCCGTAAGAGGGCTCAACCGAAGCGAATTGTGTAGACTCACGATCTGATTGCTCCACTCTGTAACGTTCGCTATTTACTTCGGGAATTATAGCCTCGCTCGCAATCGTTCGACGGCCAACCGTAAAATATTAGAGTAGTTAGTGAAAGGCACTAGCAAGGCGGAAGTTCCGACTGAAAGATTGGAAAGATGGCAATTATGAATTGCATAATGCCACGAAAATGGCGCGTACGCCCCCCGTTTTCAGTAAATCAGGGGAAAGTAGGATTTAAGGCGGTGGCGTGGGCATCTAGCACGTCGTACACTTAAAAACTTCTTAATGTGGAGAGTTAAAAACAGATGGAGGTGGTCGTGGTGGTGATGGTGATAGAGCGCGCCGTTGTCGGCAGCACAGAGGTGAGCAGCGTCACGACTAACGCCCTGGGGAATGCGCGTCGTGGGGCGACTTCTAAGGGAACTGTGCCGACATATGTCTGAAAGCGTCTGAGGAGGAGGAGGAGGAGGGGTAATGGCAGGATCGGCTCACCGTTGTTGGCCACACAGAAGTGGGCGTCGTCACGACTATAGCCAAAGGAAAAAAAAAAAAAAGAAAGACGGATGGGGGATAGAGGATGAAGGGTGGAGATGCGTAGAGGGTGCATGAGTTCGTCGGGGAGAGCAAAGTGTTAGAGTGTTAAAGCGTCTGTGGAACTTCACCATATATAGCACGCTCTTAGCCAATCACCATTCCGAATGACGTCGTTCTGCCCCTTGACTGGTTAAAAACGGCGGAGACGTACGCCTTTTTGGAACACTTATGCAGTTAAAAAAAAAAAGAGCGTACGCCTAGCGCTTTCCACCAATCGGGTGTGGTGAAGATATCATTCTGTGCAATGGTTGGCCTTCGCCGTGCTGTGAGGTGAAGTTCTGTTGTTACACTCTTCAAAATGAACTTCACCGCATAGCACGCTCCTAGCCAACCATTATCTCGAATGATATCGTTATCTGCCCTGATTTGTTGAAAACGGGGGGCGTACGCCATTTCTGTGACGCTTATGCGGTTCATAATTGTCACAGAAAAGGCGTACGCCCCCTGTTTTCAACAAATCAGGGCAGATAACGATATCATTCGAGATAATGGTTGGCTAGGAGCGTGCTATGCGGTGAAGTTCATTTTATGAGTGTAGAGTGTAGGCAGTGAAGTTAGTATAGTTAGTACGTCTTGAACTGGGAAAGAACAGTTCGTGTCTTCTTCTTCTTCTTCTACCAATGAGATAATGGCCGTGAGCCACTAAGGTAGGGGTGTCTCTTCTCTCCGTCCTCTTTTTCGCGCGGTTTTTCTTCTTCTTCTTCTTTTTTTTTTTTTTTTTCGCCTGCGAAAGAACGATGTCACTCGGGATGATGGTTGTCTGTATAGGAGCGTGCTATGTGGTGAAGTTCGTTTTTTAAGAGTGCATCGTCCCAAATGACATTGTTCTCTGCCCTGATTCGTTGAAAGCGTGACGTACTCCTCTTTGTGACACTGACGCAGTTATGTTACTTGTCACAAGAAGGCGTATACGCCCCCCGTTTTCCACAAACTATGAGTGTTATAACGGTATCAGCGCACACTGTTGAACGAGAACTTCGCCACACATCTGACACGATCCTACACTCTTAAAACAAATTAACTTCACCACGTAGCACGCTCTCAGTCAGTTATCATCCCAAGTGACGTCGTTCTTACGTCATTTTTGTGGCGTTATACCGTTCATAATTGCCACAAAAATGGTGTACGCCCCCTGTTCTCGGCAAATCAAGAGAGAGAACGTTGTTATTCGGGATGATGGTTGGCTAGGAGCGTGCTATGCGGTGAAGCTCTGTTTTAGAGTGTATGGTCAGCCGCCATTCCGAATGATATTCTGTGTTCTAAGTCGTTGCACTACAGTTTTGGTGCACTACACTCTTAGAAATGAACTTCACCGCATAGAACGCTCTTAGCCAACCGTCATCTCGAATGATATCGTTATCTGACCTGATTTGTTGAAAACGGCAGGCGTACGCCTTTTTGTGACACTTATGCTGTTCATAATTGTCACAAAAAAGGCGTACGCCCCCGTCATTTTATATACGCCCCGCTCAAGGTCATTTTTAAGAGTGTATGACCTTAGTTGTCCGTGCGCCATAAAAACCCGAATCATCATCATCATCATCATCATCATCATCATCTGAGTCGTTTCAAATGAGACGAGGATCCTAGCTTGGACATATAGCATGTCCAAGAGATAGGCGCCTCCACCAGCTTGCAGCAAATATAAGAGAATATCATTCGGAATGGTGGAGCGTGTTATGCGGCAAAGTACTATTTCAACAGTGTGATATCGATATAAACGGCAATAGGGATAGCACGATATCGATATAAACATCGATATCGTGCCATCCGTACCCAGGACCTGCTATCAGCTCTCAAGAACGCATACCATCACATCGGCAGTCACATCGCCGTCATCCGACGCGAGCCCTCCGAAACGCGGTATACAGCCTTGGAGCCGCGAGGGGGAAACCACGCTGCATACTGTCGTCTTTCCTTTTTTCTCGAATGATACGAGGTTACAAACATCGATATGCAAACAAGCTTGACGTCCACTAAAGTCCTTAGCCGCATACCAAAGGCGATATGGCATCGCTTAGATACACGTGCCAAGTTAATCCGGTGCTCTATATACCTTCACGGAGGCTACGATCCCCATAAACGAAGCTTCATAGAGGCTACCGCAAATGCAGATGATGATGATAATGATGATGATGTTGATAATAATAATAATAACGCATTTACTTTTACAGTGCTCACCAGCAGGAGTTTCATCGCCAGGGGCATACATGATAAAATACACTGCGAACAAACTTCGTAACGCTTTAAAAAGTTGAAATATATCAACGCGAGATATATTCTCATTATGCAAAATCTAAAGCTGCTACCTGAGTGATGCTATATATTATCGACAAGTCGTTGTTTCTGCCTCTTCTGGCTGGAGCATTAAAATTTACAGCGCTTCGCCGGATTCGGGCTATCACTAAAATCATTTACAACCTCGTGATGAAACAGCATATCAATCACATTTCTTCTAGACGTTAGTGTTGGTATTGCTATAGTGCTCCATGGTGTCTTTCAACGTCTCATTATACAACCTACAACGCGGGTATCGGTCATAATAAATTAGTCGTACAAAAACGCTTCTAGGCATTCTCAATCACGTCAACACGCTTGCTGCAGTTTTTCATTACGCAATGTTACCAACTACCCAGCTCCAGCCCGATATAGTTTCAAGCACTATTTGTTTTTGAAGAATAAACTGCGTCCAAAAAATGACATCACGTTTCAAGGAGAGCCTTGCACAAGAAAGTTGCTTCCGCTTAAAAAAAAAAAAAAAAAGGGTAACTTCTCCCTCTGGCATTGCGTACCTGTACTATACGCTCATTTGTACGCCATGCAGCTTCTCGGACGCATAATAAGCCCCATTTTAATTCGGAGCACCCGTATACCGTTGGAGCAAGGACGTTGCGATGCAATGCGGGATTGCGGTTACAGAAGACCGTAGATTCAGAGCACGATCGCCTGTAGCTGTATACCGCAGGCGAGTATTCGAAATGCTCCAGGTATATACAAGCGTTGCAACAACGTCTCTGCGTTGTCTCTGAAACACGTTAGTGATAATGCTAACATGTGTGCCTTTCGGAAGAGGCAGTGATGATGGTGATGGTGATGAACTTCACCGCATAACACGCTCGCAGCCACCCAAGCAGCACAATATCTTGGTCCGATATGGGGGCCGACATTGCCACCCAATATTGGCACCCAATGGGCATCCAATTATTGGGCCAAGATTTTGTGCTGCTTGGGCAACCATCATGCTGAATGACATCGCTATATATCTTGTCTCCCGCGATTTGTTGCAAACGGGACGCGTACGCCGTTTTGTGACACACAAAATTTCCACACTTTCCACAAATCAGGAGTGGTAACAATATCGTTCTGTGCAATGTGGCCTTCAGAGTGTTATGTGGTAAAGTGGATCCTGTTTTCTTTTTCTTCTTCTTCTTCTTCTTCTTTTTGTAGCCGAATCTGCTAGCTCCCCCAAGCTTCATTCGGTTGAGCTTCGGTAAATGCCATTTGTGCAATTCTTACACTTTCTTCAGTAGAAGTGCAATTCTGTGACATTTTTTTTTTTCAGATAGGGCCTTTCCCGGCGTAACTTCAGCTTTGAGTTTGAAAAGCTGCTCCCAAAAACAACACTCGTTCCCCTCAAAAAAAAAAAAAGAGAGAGAGAATAGAGAGAGAGAGAGAGAGTTGAGTGTGGTATGAGTTGTCCGGGTATGAGTTCTCTTGTATAATTGTCTGCGAATCTATTTGAACTACTTTGTACGGTGATTGCGAGCATCACATAACAAAGCGTATGACAGCGTTTGTCCGGATTGGGGCCGGATTGCCGCTTTAGACTAAAAAAGACAAAAGAAGAGAAAGGTTATATGAACTTCCTTTCTCATGAGTAGCTGACCCCGAGATCAGACTGCGAGATGATCCGGCTTGAAACATCCTGCTTCTTTTCCTCGGGTTTTCCTCGTAAGCATAAGCTGCACGATGCTCTTCGTGCAACATACGGCTACATCGGCAGGCAGATATGTGGTGGCCGTGGTTGCGATTCCAAGCAGATTCTGCAGCAGCGGAACGCCACAACTGACCAACCAATCAACTACAATCAATCTTTCAATCTGACCCATATATTTTCCCCCAAAATCAACATCAACATCTAAAATCAAATATTTCTGACGGAAAAGGGTCTTGGCTCTTCGTCAACAGCTATCTGGTTTTGTCTTAATTGTTTGCTTACTTTGCAGTTTGGACACGGCGGTTACGCCATCGAATCGCACCATAAAATAATTTCGTCTTTGTGCGAAAGCTCGACTCGCCCGCAGAGAAAAAGGAACGCCAGCGATCTCGAGCGTCTTGACATTCGATGTCATTTTCGAGTGAAGCCAATCCAATCCAGTACACAGTGGCTCGTGCGCAACATTCCACCACCCGGTCGAAAGTGCCGTCCGCGAGCTGGGATCCGACTGCTTGTTTGTGACCATGGACGGCGCAAGCTTCGGAGGATTTCCGACACCTTCTTCATCGAACCTGCCCGGACAAACCAGAATTCGGCTCCGATGCCCGTCCGTCTCCAGGTCGAGGTCCCGCAGCGCAGAGTCCCTCTACCCGTACCAGAACTTTCCCACGGAGCCGTCCCGCGCGTTACTCGTCCGTGCCAGATTTCCAACACGGTCTACGAGCAGCAACATTGGCCTCTCTCAATCCCAATTTGCTCCGACGGGCTTCATGCCGTGGGTTTGTTCTTCGACCAGCTGTATGCTGAACGACGATCAAGGCTTGAGATCGGTGAGCAGCGACGTTCCACCACAAGGAGCTGTTCGGATCCGTGTTCGCACGCCGGCCAGACCGTTGCCCGTCAGGCCGACCCCCCCTCCCGTAGCCCGCAGCAGTTCTTTAATCAGAATGGTCGCGGAAAGTTCTTCGGAAGACAGCGTTATACACGGAGCCGTGGAAGTATGTGGACCTGGACTGAAGTACATTCCCAACGCTCGTTCGCCGAAGAGAGTCAAGTTCGAAGGATGGTCATCTACAAATTCGGAAGGAGACGTCTATCAATTCGAAGTCTTCTCGGAAGATGCAGTCCCAGGCGTCAACCCTAGGTCATCCGCGGAATGCATTTCAAGACCCGTACTACCAGATTCCGCTTCCGGAGTCATCCTAAATGCCACGCGAGCGAACTCACCGAGTGGATCGACTTCGGTGATTATATCGGGATCGCCCGCCGGGTCTCCCCCTGGATCCGCAACTCAATTAATTCAAAGGTCATCCAAGCTCTCTGTGTCGAGGTCCACTCCGAGCCCCCCTCCGACTCCCGAGAACGTTGGAGCGATGGCCACGATGACCGTACCTTCATACTCCCGGCCCTACGTCGCGAACATGAAACCCTTCGGCGGTAAGCTCGACCCGGACAGGTTCTATGAAATGCTAGAAGGGTATCAGCGGAGAGCGTACCTGCCAACGGTACGCGAGGGTACTGCGTCTTTGGAAATGATTATGTCCTCGGAATCTCTCAGCGGAGGCAGCGCACCGAGACAGACAAGTTACCACTGCAAATATCGAAGTGATTGTAACGATGCCGTTCGAAGGGCCTTGCATTCTCAGCAGCACGGGTCCATCCCTGGACTCCTAGACAGGAAAAACCCACCAGTTAGGATTGTCTTGTCCTCCGAATTACTTAGTGAAAAGAACACGCCGAGCAGAACCGCTTCCATGCCTAGCAGCAGTGACGTGACGGTTTCAAAGTTTCAGTACGGATTTGGCGATGAGACCAGGAGGCGCTCGTTTCCTGGGTATCGGGGCTGCGTCAAACATAAACGTTCGACAGTTGCACCAGGAATGCAAGGAAAAGCTTTGCCTCCATTGAATGTAAGCGTGTCGTCCGAATCGGTCACTAAGGTGCATGGACCCGGTAGAGAGGTCCTCATTCCGAGGAGCAAAGAGATCAGCGCAAAATATCAGTACGACTTTGGTGATGCTGTCCGGGGAACGTCATATGTAACATCAGAGCTCTCCGGTTTCAAGCAGAATCGTCCACGGTCAGTGCCGCAGGCCCAAGGAGGTGCGCCTTTGAGAGTTGTGTTGTCTTCCGAGTCACTGGGCAGGAAGTACAAACCCCGAAGAGCTGCGAAGAGCAAGAACAAAATGGCTTTTGCGAAATATCAGTATGGTTTGGAAGCCGACGTCGTCCGAAGATCGTCGTCTCAGGGCTCGGGCTCGGGTTCCACACGGGTGTCTTCGAGAGTGTCGTCCTCTGAAATGCCGAGAAAGAAGTACAGGAAGAGGGGAGCCGACTTTGCCCCAACTGACGATAGCGATGTCGTCGTGAAGTGCCAGTACAGTTCGGACAACCCAATATCACAACGACCTCCGTCATTTAGATACCAAGCCTCTAGGTCGCGGGGATCGAGGTCGCAGGGATCGACACCCCAACGTTCGAGGTCACAGGCGTCCGGAAGAATCAAAGACCATAGCAGTCGTAGCAGTAGCAGAAGCAAGATTTCCGCAGCATCATGGAGTGGTAGTTCGCCACCTTTACCTCCGAGCCCGCCGGCTTTTATGCCACCGATCTCTCCAACTCCATCCAAGGGAGCGAGGACCATAGTGATGTTCACACCGCCTACAGTCCAAGAATCCCCGTCGAAAACTGCAATTACGGTCGCGGCAGCGTCACCACCACGTCAACTGTCTGCGGCTCGTCGTGGCAGCGATTCGTCCAGTGTTCGGAGTTCCGACTACAGAGGTTCGGGATCCGACGGACTTACCCGTCGTGGCCGCACCCACAGGACGAGCCGCGTTGCTGTTCGTAGAGACAGTAGCAGTGACCATCGGCATTCTGGCGTCGAGCGCAGTGGCATTCGGGATGATCGAAACGCTAGGGTCCCCGGACGAAACGACTCCGTCCTGGATATTAAATACCGCGGTACACTCCAGAAGGACTCCAGTCTTTCCCTCAAGGAGCCGAAGGAGGGGCCCAGCGTGGGCAGTCTGCCTGACCGTAAGGCCTCTGGGCTGGAATATACGATGACTATGGACTATGGCACTGACCACGAGGATTGTCGTATTTGCCGTACTATTCGACTTTCTAAGGAGCAAACGGATTGTGCTTACGACCGGAGGAACGACAGCCCTTATCGCAAGCAAGGACGTGAGGGCTACAGTCCCGTCACTCAGGGCGTTACTCTTTGCATTTCGGACGACAGCATCGGCCGCAGAAAGCAGAGTCCAAGTCCACTACCCGTAAGCCCACGTCGCAGCGACTTAAAACTTGAGTGCAGGACGTATGGCCTTGGTAGTACATGCCAAATTCCTGGCCCTTCAGGTTACAATCCAAGCGGATACTCCAATGCCACAATACAAACATCGACAGGGTGTCTTACTGGCACGATTCTGCAACAGCCGGAGGCGGCGTTAACACAGCAGCCCTGCGAGGACTCCGCCTTCCGCATCAGAATTAGGGGGAGGAAACGAAAGACGAAACCAGAAGCATGTGGCAGCGACCAAGCGGTAGGAGACGTACCGCAGGCCGAGAAAGATATCAAGTTCAAACGAGAACGGACTACCCACTTACAGAGGCGCTTTACGGTCGTCCCAACCAGGAGCGTGCAGCAGAGCAGGCCGCTTGCCAAGAACTTCAATGCGTACATGTACCTCGTGTACGAAAGCGATGTCACTCGTGAGAAGAGAGCCCGGTCGCAAGAGCATGCGTTCAGCCCTTCTTTGGCAAGGTGTGAGAAGCCGAGGAAATCCATCAGCCTCGACGCCATCACGACACGTATTGAGGACGCGTACGCGAACCCTCAAAAGTCTACGACGCAAACGACAGAGGGGCCTTCAAGTTTTAGCAGTTCATGCGTCCTGACCGGTTTTGGAAGCTTGGAAGGCATGTCCTTGCTGAAGGATCCGGACCAGCGTCCTGTGACCGATAGCGTGACGTATATGCATCCATCCGAGGCCGGCTCTCCCGTGCGCCAGATACAACTCCTGAAACGCATCCTCCCGGTCCTGGCCTTGATGCCAATTGTCGTAGCCTTGGCCTTCATGTTTTCGTTCATTTCTGGAAACGCCGTAGTTCAGGCGCCACTGGCTGCTGTATTTAACGACACTCACTACGGTTTAGGAGAAGAAAGTCCAGCTGTACGCGATATCCCGCTGAAGTCTGAAGTCCGCGTCCGCACCTGTAATACAGTTCCGTGTCGGAGAGACGGTGTGTACCTAAAAAATCTGCTCTCGTGGAATCTCGACCCATGCGACGACTTTTACCAGTTCGTATGCACGCGATGGAACAGTACCGTTACGGAAGCCGCCGCAAAGGGGGGTGACAGTGCTGCCTCCGCCTACGGTGACCTCACGCACCAGCTAGAGACCCAAGTGCTGAACCTCATGCAACAGCCACAGAACCATGAAGAGCTGGCACAGCTTAAGGGCATCTTCTTGGAGTGCATGAATACGAACAAGCAGAACCAGAGCTGGGGCCATATTTCTGAGCTGCTATGGTTGGTAACGCTTGACGGCTTTCCCTTCGACACCCCGCCTACAAATGGGACGTCTGTCTGGATAGCGGCCGCAAGGTTGCTCGCAGTGGCAGGCGTACAAACCCTCGTGGACATTCGCACCGTCTCTCATCCTTTCAAGAGCAACAAATCTGTTATATCAATCGGCGTGCCTCAGCCGTTGTCCCCGAGTCCAGGCAACGTTACCAAGACCATCAATTTCTATAACAGAAGCGCTTCAGCGGCCGTGGCCATTTTGGATAAACGACTTAACTCTTCCGCAATCTCCGAGAAGGTCGCGGACTTCGCGGCGCAACACGAGATCCTCGCTTTCAACCACACCAATTTCCATTGTACCAGAAGCTTGGGAACACTCGAAAACCACCCTGACCTTCTGCTGTTCGTCACCGAGGTCTCCGCACCCGAACGATCCCCCGGTCCACGCGCGGAGGTGCTCTTCGAGTGTCAGAACTACATCGACAACCTGTCTCATCTCATCTCGAGCTTTGAATCTTCCGTTATACTAAATTACTTTGGCGTCCGAACGCTAATTGAAATGGCCGCTTTCACACCACAAGAAGGGCAACAGCTACTTCAAGCGCTTGTAACGCACCTGTATAACCGACCACCTCCCGTGCTTCCCCGATGGAAGCTGTGCATGCGTATGGCGGAGCGCGCCCTTCCACAGCTCTTCCTCTACGCTGTCCGGCTTGTGCACGAAACTCGCTCGGTCTTGCACACGATCTTGCGCCACACAAGCGCCCTGGTTCAGCAACTAGAGGTGTCGCTCGGCAAGCTGACGGTCCTGGACAGAGGTTCGATGATGCAGGCGAAAATTATGCTTAACCGCACCAAGATATTCTACTTCTACCCTTCCTGGTTAGAACACAAGGAGAAGTTCCGCGAGTACATCGACGGGCTCCCGAGCGTCACACAGGGGCAAGGACTTCTGTCCTACTACACTCTTCGAGGGCACAGTTTCTCGACGAGTCTGCGGGAGGATGGCCACCACCCTTGGTTTGGCTCCGCCTTCGATACTGACTGCAGCTTCGACGGTCATGCGATATACCTCCCGCTGCTAATGTTCAACATGACACTGGTTCGCTTCGAAGGCGGTGACGACTTGCTCCTGCCACATGCTGGTTCAAGGATTACGCGCTGTTTGTTGCACGTACTGCTGAGCAACATCAATTTCGATGTCAGAAACACTCTTAACAACTGGTGGCCCGATTTAGGGCATTCACTCCTGAGCAGCTCCCAGTTGTGCTTTGAGCAGTATTGCAACGTCAGTGAACCATTGTCTATGAAAGTCCTGGAGTCAACGGCCTCGCTAAAACCAACGCTGGACTTGTACCTGCAGCGCAGCCGATTGAATTCTGGCTTTACGCAACTGGAAGCGTTCAGGGCTCAGCACCTGTTCTTTGCGTACCACGTCCTTGGATACTGCGAGAAGCATGCGAGTACCAGTGCCAGACACGTCGTGAATGTTCCTTTGTGGAACAGCCGTGCTTTCCAAGAGACGTTCCGTTGTCCGGTGGGCTCTCGTATGAACCCTGCACGAAAGTGTTTGCTGTGGAAGGGTTAATAAGTGCAACTAATATTTGATATAAAGATGCGTGAACTGTCGGAGGGGAATCTTATGGGATTATTGACGTTGAAATACACTGCTCGTACTAACAAGCAAGATATGGCTTCTGTCTGTCGTCACGTTGCCTTGAGGATGAGGACTACACGAGTAGACGGCACGAACTGACAACTCGGACCGGACTACTTCAGGTATACATGTGCACATTGCTGGTTTGAGTTGCACAAACGTGCAGTCTTTTCGTGTAGTAACCTACACCAGCTCGCTTGCCTTCTGCTACCTCGTTTGACAACTACTATATAGGACTACTAGAACTTTTTTTAATTCAGTGTTAGCGCCGCGAAGCAACAGTCGCTATGAGCGGCGTACAGATGTGGACAGAGAGGACAGCAGGGAGGAGTGGGCAACAGGGGTGTTAGTATGCGTCCTGGGCGGACTTCAGGGGGGACTGAGCCGACATTCGTCTGGAAAGTCTTCGGAAAACCCAGGGAAAACCTCAGACAGCACAGCCGGTGGTAGGATTCGAACCCACCACCTCCCAGTCGCCTAAACCCGCTCGGCCATGCCGCTGGTACTACTAGAACTAGCAAACGCACATAGTTACGTGGAGAAGCAAAATTCCGCAGATAAAGATAAAGTAACTTTTCATTGCTCAAGGTTTATATAGGAGGACGATCGAGCTTTCTCTGTGAATAAGAAGTGGAATAGCTAGTCCATCCGGGTTTATAATAGTCTAATCTGGGTTTCTGACTCTGCTATATATGTTCATTGACTGGATGCGTCCGATTTATTTCCAGTCCACGCTTCCCGCTGTGGATTATTCAGCGTGCCCACATTGTTCTCGCTCATTACGCTGTTCTTGACAATTCTCAGAATATGAAGCAACTGCATACCACCGTGTCGCTCTTCAGAAATGCTGTGTTATATCCCCCAATCAGTGAGTTAACCAATAGGAGTGGCGATGTCTTCGCAATTAGTCTTGTCGTAACATATATAACACAGCGTTCAGTCGCGTCTGTTGCAACGCTCAACGGCCTTCTGATACCAGTCGCATACAAGAACATGCTCTCGAAATCAAGCTTCTAGCACACAAAGACACATGTTCTGCCTCACATTCGTGCAGGGGCGCGTTACGACAGAGCGTGGCGAGTCCTTAATTAGACGCTAAGCCTACTTCTATGTGTAAACAATACGGAAGAAAGCGCACGACGGACAGCGCAGGAACCAAAGGAGCGTTTTTGTCTCGACATCTTTTCGACGGCGACGCGACCTTACCGCGCGAAGCTACAAAGCATCCAGGACGAAGCCGAGGACATAACGTCCCTTAAAAGACCTAATTGCCGCATTCAGAAAGTATACAACTTCCGATGACACTCGAAGTAAGCACACAATGACGTGAAGGCTGGCGAAAGGCAACGCCACCAAGACTGAGAAGGCTTGATCGCTAATTGTCGCGGCGTAGTCATCTGGAGACCTTCCAATCACAGCCATGCTTTCAAAGGCCGTTGCCATGGAAACTAGCCGCCACTATAGCCGCAGGATATAGACATTCGTAGCCATAGGCTTTTGTGTTTGAAATCGTCTGCGGCGATTGGATGAAGCAGACGACACAGCGACGAAGGAATGAGAGGAGGAATGAGGAGAGAGGAGCGTGCCGGCCATGTCACGTCGAGACTGGGAGGTACCCGGGTTCGAATCTCGGTGCCGGCTGCGCTCTCTGGGGTTTTTCCTGGGTTTTCCTCAGACGCTTTCAGGCATATGTCGGCACAGTTACCTTAGAAGTCGGCCCAGGACGCACATTCCCCCAGGGCGTCAGTCGTGACGTTGCCCACCTCTGTGAGGCCGCCAACGGCAAGCCCTTTCACAACCACCACCACCATGAGAGGAGAAGGGGAGGAGGAGAAGGAATGAGAGAACCATGTCACGTCGAGACTGGGGGGTACCCGGGTTTTAATCCCTGTGCCGGCTGTGGTGTCTGGGGGTTTTCCTGTGTTTTCCTCAGACGCTTTCAGACATGTAGGCACAGTTCCTGTAGAAGCCGGCCAAGAGCAGGAGCAGAAGAGGAGCAGGTCGCCTTTGGTCTAGAAGGCCAGCCATTTCATGGGGGATTGCGGTACGTTCTATGTACCAGGGTCCGCTTGCACAAACGTTGAGGAGAATCCTAGCAGTGGTGTCCTCCTCCTCAGTAACTTCGGACACGCGCTACGGTCCACAACGCTGCTTGTACGTACGGCACTGCTGAAGCTATTGAGGGCTACACTGAGGAGCTTCCTCACCGCTCGTGTAAGAGGGCCCAAGGTCTAGTAGACGCTTAAACGGACCAACCACCGCAGTAGCGCGAAACAATAGCCGCGGCAGTCCAGGAGGCTGACGCTGCGACCTTCCCCGCTAACGAAATCTGACTTCTTATTTTGCTTCTCCGTGTGCGTACGTACGGGATGTGCCCTCACCTGAACCTCAGGCGGCATGTACCGTTACTCTTCCCCGCGTCACACAAAGCCGCGATGGAAAAGAAAAGAAAAAAAAAAAGACTGTCGTGCTCCAAACGCGGAAAAGAGTGGCTGATTTGCAGCCTAATTGTTCCGGCCGCCGAAAGGCCATTCTACGAAGGCCGCTGAAAGGAAGAGTCAGGAAGGCCCGAGACAATTGATTTCTAAAATAGCCGCGGAGAATAGCTTAGAAAAAGGGGGGCTCATTAAGAACGGCCGTTTCAAAAGCTAAACGGGGCCTGGCTGGACGCGAGTAAGCCTAAATGGCCTGTCTTCTAGAGTTAAGTCAGAGAGTGTTAGCTCGGCACTTTAATCAAAAGAGGCGTCGTCAGGAAATATTGAGTTTTCCGCAGGCTAATTCTGCGTGGCATACTTCCCATGACCATACGTTGTTGACAATGATAGGTTGATGATGGTTTTTGGAAGGGTTATTTTGCTTCGTTGCATTTTTAACGTGTTCACTTCTTTGCTTTTCTTATTAGGTGTTGCGGAGGGTTCAAACGTACAGTTGTCTTCATATTTAACCGTAACAACGTAACAATCGCTGGAGATAAGGAGATAAGGAGAAGCAGCGCGCCACAGGAGAAATACTGCAGCGCCACCATGTGCCATCAATAAGGGAACGCATATTCTGTCGCATCATAGTGCCATGCGCCAGTCTTAACACCCAATACGAAAGCAGAGTGAGTATGATGGATTACATTATCTGGCGCAAGGAGGGTGGCCTCTCTGTGTCCAGCCGTCCCATCAGCGGTGCAGTGATATTTTGAGGCTGACGCTAGAGCGGGCGACTATATAGGTGGTGGGGCTAGCACAGATGCCAGCGCCGCGGAGCGTTGACCGATAAGCTTGAAACTACGTCCCAGCCACGGTCGTGTGTCTCAAGTCTCAACCCGCTCCCTGACCTAGCGGTTTCGTCTTCGGCGCTGGCGTCTGCGCAAGCCACATGCACGCGCGTTACAGTTAAGCCGGTTGTACGGACAGTTCATGGTACTGCAACCTAACAGCGACATAACAGCGAAGGCAGCTAGAATCATTCGTATGCCCCAGATGTGATATCCGCGGAACACGCGCGGGATAAGTATCTATAGTTTGGAGATGCAGACTGTTGTTAAACTATCTGACGTTTTCGTCGTCCTGTTTATTTTTTAAAGCTGAGTATGGCTTCCACGATTTTTCTGTAGATTTTGCACGCATAAATACGTCATCGTGCGCCACCGGAAGTTCGTCAGTTAAGTAGACAACAAGCTGAGTGCGCAAATGACTGTTAGGTTTATCTGCGCACACCCTGTATGTCGTACAGTACCGCCTTTGCGTACGCAAGGGATAGCGTTAGTGGTTAGTAGCGTTATTAGCGCATGCGCAAGATATAAACAGATCTTTGCGCGTTGCACAGAATTACCACACTATCCCTCATGTATACGCAAAGGCGACAGCGTATACGATATAGTGAAACTCACTATTAATGAGTTTTTGTGCATCGTACGCAATCACGTTTGCGTATGTAAGAGATAGTGCTGGTTGCTCTGCGCACGCGCAAAACAAAAAGAGAGCTTCGCGCAGTTCGCAGGACTACCACGTCATCCCTTACGTACGCAAAGGTGATAACGTACGATGCACTGTCGTCTGCTACGCACTGTCGTCTGCTAAGCACTGTCGTCTGCTAAGCACTGTCGTCTGCAATACTTTCGCGCATCTTCCGCTGGAGCATTCTACGGAATGTCGCTCATGTCAATACACGGTGAGGTCCCTCGATAAAGGAACATTTCCTCGAATTTGAGGAAGTTCCTCAAACGTTCCTCAAACTCAAGGAAATGTCGCCTTCATCGAATAGCCACCATCAGCTCGTTTTTCATACTTCTCATCAGTTCCTAACGCTAGGGTCCTTGCAGCAAAAAGACGTTCACGAACGAAGTACGTTCTTTCTTTCGTTGCATTCAATGCGCACCGGAGGAGGAATACTAATGAGTCAATCAGGGAGCGGTCACAACAGCATGAATGAATGCAGAAGGAGAGTTGATGCGATAAACCTTGATGTGAATGTAGCGCAGGGAAATGTTCTTCTGGAAGCGCATACCTCGCCATGGCATCGGATCGGAGTATGTCGTATATGGCCTTGGAGAAACCTTGCATTTGCATATAGCCTATGCGAAGGAGTTCGATAGCGTCGTTTTGCGTTCAGAATGAAAAATGAAAAGGTCGCGTCTATACGTCTACATCAGGTATAATATGTTTGTAAAGTGAATATCCATCGCGTATGTGATATGGACGTGACTTAGATTACTAGATAGGGTAAGGTGGGGGCAAGATGAGACAGAAATTTGAATTGAATATTAAATTTTTATTTTTATTCTATTTTTTATTTTTTTTTATTTTATTATATTTATTATATTTTATTTTTCGTGTTAAAAAAAACTAGCCATAGGCACATTATCAGGGGTCTAGAGCTTCTGACCTGTAAACGCAGAACGGACGTAGCCGGTCTAAAATAAGCACGGAACAAGAATTCAAAAATGCGGATTGTCTCATCTTGCCCCCCCAACCCTCGGGGCAAGACGAGATATCGCGTTGGGTAAGATGAGACACGCCGTGGTAATGAACTGTACAAATTAGTTTTTGCAATCCAAGCAGACAAAGTAAAGCCCACAGGCCCCTATACAACCCCCTTCGAGCCCATCGCGCCCACATGATGTGCAATAAAACAACACCAGAAGTCGCTGGTCACTCGCTTTTGCGTGCGCTTCTGCTTGGCTGGAAATATCATAGGAAACAGGAAAATTTGCTGGAAAATCCTAGGCAATATGCAAAAACGAAATCTCTGAGGAACGTGCATAAAGTCACCTAATACAGTTGACTTATCAGTTTCTAAATAACATTAAATATAAATCGCATTAAAAATAAATTACGTTAAATTATCGCGTCTTGCCCCGTGCGTATCATCGGGTGCATTATTTTTTTCTGTTCAACACCGGATAACCAAGACTGCCCATATTTTGCATGTATCTAGATGAATGAATAAAGAAATAAGATGTGGGCTTATATCAACAGAAACAGCCGGGGAAAGCTGCTGCACAGATGACAAGAAAAAGGACTACAGAAAATCTGCCTGGAATGTAAAGATCTTTACATTCCAGGTAGAAGTGATAAGTTATTATTAGTTGTTATTATTAGTTATTAGTTTGGACTGTAATACAGGGCTCGCCCTCACAGTCCCGTTCTGTTCTATGTATGTAGTAGAAAACGATGAAGATCAATAAAGTAACAGATTTTTTCTCTCTCCCTCTCTCTTCAACGCAAACACCAATCCGGACAATACTCTCCCTGTTTGTAAACAGTTCAACTGCACTTTTTTTTGTCCGTACACCACCTTTAAAGAAAAGAAAATGTTTCGTTATACGGTACCGATTATCAGAACAACAGACCTCTACCTGTTTGTAAACAAATGATGTCATAGTGTTCGACAGCGCCACCAATTTGGTAGAGTTGAACTATGTTCGAAGCTAGGGGCGAACAAGGTCGCGCCCGAAAGCCACGGTCTTGAGGGGATTACTATGGTCCCTGAAATGACATTCAGTCCTACTTTTCTTTCAATAAGAGGCAGCGAACAAGTGCCCCTTCGTGGAACCCCATCCCTCCCCTTCCAATTTTTTTTCGGTTTCAGTCTGTCTACCAACGTCATGATGACGTTTCTCGGGTAGAGGTCTTTTCTCACGTGCAATAAAGCGGACATGCAGAGCCACCTATGAGTAAAGTTTCAAGCGCATGGAGCAACGCATCTCTGAGACAGGCGCACAGGCATGGAGGAAGGAAACACAGGAGCGGCCGTTTCGAGCAGATTTCCGTGGGACCCCTCTGGCGGTCGCTCCTGTCAAAACCGCCATTACTTCCTGTCCACCACGTGATCCTCTCTAAAGTTTCGGTTTGGCAACGCTTTGTTGCTCGCGCTGCTTTTCGTGCTTTTATGCTTTTCCAAAGTCACTTACTCTTAAAATGTGAGCACCACCGCGGAAACAACGTTTTGTTAACGTGTTCTTACCGCGGTTGCGGCTGTCGTTCAACAGAAAGCAGCTCTGTCAGCGAATAACGTTTCCTTCGTAAGCACGTACTTGACCAGTTGTTTCGTACCCCTGTCTGTGAGAGAGTCATCTTGAATCGTTCCTTTGCAAGCTGGCGCTGTGCTACAGCTGCTGATTCAATTGATTTCCTCCATCGTTGTACAAATTTGATTACTGGCATGGTTTACCACTTCAACAACAAACACACAAAACGCGGCCACGTCGTCACACAAACATCGCTGCCGCGAATGATGTTTCTAGTCCTGCGTGGTTGTCCTGCAGACCCTGACCGGTCTTGTAGTAGAAGGGTAAACCAAGAGTAAACCTCCGAACACACACAAATAAAGCTGGACGCGCGGCGTTCGTCACAATGCAGATATCTGAACTGCAAGACAATCACGGCTCCCGTCGTCTGCTTTGGGAGCTGGCCTGCGCATGCTCTTGGGGTCACGTGAGCGGTCACATGGTAGACAGGAGCATCCCAGAATGCAGTGCGAAGCTGGCACGCTCGTCCCAATGGCAAAAAGTTGGAAGGGCCGCTCCTGTGTTTCCTTCCTCCATGCGCACAGGGGTGACACAAACCCGCCATTGTTGTAACTACCCTCAAGCGGGTGCTTTTGGCAAAACTGCCATCTTGTCCTGGTCGCACGTCATAGAAAACGTCATTTTGAGGTCATGTGACTTTGTTTACGTGTCGTTTTGTCGCTTACCGACATATTTTCACCGTCATAACACAAAGAGATGACCATATTTTGCCAGCGTAAACTATGCGGTGCTTCTTCCGCAACATGGTAGCCCATTTCACCTCAGTTACGTACATTGCATCGGCTCGGTACGTCTTAACGCGCGGTCGTCATCACATCTTTGGAAGCTGTCAACAATACGAGGCTTTATGTGTAAAACTACGCGTTTTAATGCGGGATTATCGGATAAAAATAATTACCGTGATCGAAAAACATCCAAAACGTCGTCTAGAAACTACAACCGCATTGTTTACAAACGGTTTGGCCGCCGATCACGGGCGCAGCCATCTTTAAGGTCACGTGTGCCTTGACGTTTTCTGTGACGTGCGACCAGGACCTGTCCAGGATGCATTGCGTTCGCCCGGCACGCTTTCGTCTACGGAGCAATACATTGGATGCCACCCCTGTGGACAGGCGGCGTAGAGGAAAAATGTCGCGTCTTGCCCCGTGTCTCATCTTGCCCCACCTTACCCTACTGTCGTCCTTCAACTACATACGCCGTTGGAGATAAGGAGAAGCAATAGCGCGCCAGGAGAAATACTGCAGCGCCACCATGCGCCATGAGTAGAGGAGCGCACTTTCTGCCGCAGCGTAGTGTCATGCGACCAATCTTAACAGCCAATACGGAAGCACTGTGGGTATGACGGATTACATTGTCTGGCGCAAGGAGGGAGCGTGACCTCATTGTTTCTAGACATCCTATCCGCGGCGCAGTAGCATTTTCAGAGTTGACGGACTAGTTATACCTCTGGAGTAACAAAGTCCTGTACCTAAATAATGGCAGGAACTGTCGCTGTAATATAATTACATTTTGTATAATTACGTTTACTTTCCGCTGTCTCTCCAGCGATGCCAGCGTAGTTTGCAAAGGCTAGGGCTTTTCTATGGACCTTTTTCACATACGCGTAGTATCCTAGCGGCCCTCCAACGAACCATGCTCGGTGCGCGTCAAAGCAAATCAAAGTGGGTAGCACAAGGGACTAAAACCGGTCAGGCGTGGGGCCGACAAGCTTGCCCCACTGGTCTCCACTTCTGTCGTCCACATAGTGCGCCATCTAGTGAAGACGGAGATAATCCTCTCCGGCGCCTCGAGGTCATACGCATGCGCATAGGCCATTGTGAAAAATGTCAATTGCATCCACATTGCCTTTTCTTCTTTTACTTTTCTTTTTCTTGTAGGTGATCTTCTTGGATTTACTTCAGCATTCATTTAAATCATATTACACACAAACAAGGCGTGAAATCTTACCCAGTCAATGCTGTAGTGTACGGCGGGGCAAGACGCGACATTTCTTGTTCGACGCCGCCTGTCATCTGTGCAGCAACGTTTCGCTGGCTTGTTCTGTCAGTGTACGTCCACATTTTATGTCTTTATTCATTCGTCTAGATACGGGGCACTCTTGGTTTCCCGGTGCTGAACAGAAAAAAATAATTCATCCGATGATATGCACGGGGCAAGACGCGACAATTTAATGTAATTTAAATTTAATTTAATTAAAATTTAATGTAATTTAGAAACGGATAAGTCAACTATTAGGTGGCTTTGTGCTTGTTCCTCAAATACTCCTTTTTTTGCATATTGCCTCGAATTTTCCAGCAAATTTTCCTGTTTCCGAAGATATTATAAAGCGGAAGCGCGCTCAAAAGCGAGCGACCGGCTGCACATCAGACTGGCGGTGCCTTGTTTGCAAAAGACGGTGGAGCAAAATAGCACCAGGTTCTATGTGGTTGTATTGCACGTCATATGGGCGGTGGGCTCAAGGGGGCTGTCTTGGTGGATGAATTGCAAAAAAAAAAAAAAACTAATTTGTATTGTTCATTACCACGGCGTGTCTCGTCTTGCCCCACGCGATGTCTCGTCTTGCCCCGAAGGTTGGGGCAAGATGAGACAATCTGCATTTTTGAATTTCTTGTTCTGTGCTTATTTTAGAACAGTCCACGTCCGTTCTGATTTACGGATCAGAAGCTCTAGACCTCTGAGAATGTGCCTATGGCTAGTTTTTTCCTTTTTTTTAACACGAAATATAAAAATTCCATATTCAATTGCAAATTTCTGTTTCATCTTGCCCCGCCTTCCCCATGTATTAATATGTATGCTCAAGTGGATATTGAGCGTCTTTTTCATATCAATACGCTGATCCCGATGCTGATGTATGTATTAGTGTATGTGCAAATTGATACTAATTATGACTATCTTTTTCATACTATCCGGGGATATCACCATGCTGTATATGTGACCATCCTTTTTCGGGCTACCTGAGTCCCATGCATTGTATATGTACTA
Organism: Ornithodoros turicata; assembly: GCF_037126465.1. NCBI lineage: Eukaryota > Metazoa > Arthropoda > Arachnida > Ixodida > Argasidae > Ornithodoros > Ornithodoros turicata. The sequence continues at coordinate 15,105,954 of NC_088210.1, read as the reverse complement.
GTAATGAGAATGTGGTTTCATAATAAGACCTCTTCCAGGTCAATGCTGGTCTAGTGGGCTACGTGAGTTATCAAGTGGTAATTAATTAGTATATGAATATAACTTTATTTTTTGTTTTTCTTTGCTCTCTCTCTCTCTCTATTTCTCTTTTTCTTTTCTTTTTTTTCAGAACATGGAGTTTGGAGAATTTAGTGAAAATTTGCCCTTCCTTGCTCCGCCTCTTCCGGTGACGTATTTGGCAATGCCAGCGAGATTCTCAATCGCTATCTGGGGGCGTCGCCGGGCTAGTTGCAATCCGATGTCACCGAAAGCACGAAGGCAAATGTTTCCAGCGACTGTTCGGCAGCAGATTGCGAGTCGGCAGACGGGATTTTGTGACGGACTGCCTTCCTTCATAACCGACTCAGGTGACGTCGGTTCGCACACTGTTGCCTGAGTTCAGCCGGGAGCGCGCAGCCGGCTGCATAATCCGATTAAATTCGTTTTATATAACCCCCCCCCCCCCCCTCAAGTAAATAAGGAGCCGCATTGCCCAAAAGATTGTTACGGTTATGGGGACCCGAAGTTGGCAGTCTTCCAACGTGGGACGGAGAGCGGAGACGTGCGTTAGTGCTAGGAGACAGAGCTCTATGGTGACGTCGCCGCCTGGTGACACTCGGATAATCCGAAACTCCGAATAATGTGGAGATTCTCTATTTTTAATGCTACCCATACCCTGTTGTAAAACTTAAAACTGATAAGTTACTGGCGCCGTCTGCTACTTCTATCCACTTGCTCCCTTCATCGCCGATGCCACCCGCATCCAACTGGCCGAGCTAAATCCTTGCCTGTCCACTCAGCCAAGGTGACCTACTTGCTGATGCAACGCTGTAGATACATTTATATTTATGTTCGTGCAGACGGCGGCCAGAGCACTTCATCACCTTGACCGATAAACTGCCGCAGACTGGCAGTCAAGGCCATTCTCAACAGTTTCACTGTTGTTTCACTTTTTTTTTTTTTTTCTTCCGAGCAGTCAAACGACAGCACTATCAAAGTCAGGCCTGATGATCGGCCAGTGAGTGGGCGAGGAAGTTAAGGAAGATCAGCCTAGATTCTACTGACTTTTTGTAACAATTCAACAATGCTATATCCAACAATGCACGCATGCAGAGCTGTTCCGAGGCCAACTTCTTCGTGGGGCAGGATAAACTAGCGACTCTAGGATAAACGTGAAGCGCTCCCTCCCCTTGCAGGGTGACTGTCTCAAGAGTATTAGATGTAGATAAGCATGAACTTTTCTTTTTCTTTTTTTGCAACGCTTCTGCGCATGCTCTGTCCGCGTATTCACACGAGCGACATTCGCCGCAGAAGCGGAAGACGCTGAAAAAGTCATACCTTTCTGAATGCGAGCGCTCAACGTCCAGTGTTCACGTACTCTGCTAACCGTGGGAAATATCCTGAGACACAGACACAAGATATTCCGTAGCAGACGACAGGAAACACGATGACGGTGTCGTCTGCTAAAAGTGCGCCGTACGCCACTCCCGATATTCCGCACCGTGTGAATGCTCAACATAAGACGGGACGGAACTTCGTCTCTGTGAGCAGTGTTCCGCTTTTTCTTCCACTAGAATCTTCTGTGAGGATGTTGCTCGTGTGAATGCACAGTGTGGTCCTGACGGCGCCGGAGAGGGTTCCCTACATATTCAATAGATGGCGCCGGCTGTGTTTTGGCGCGCGCCAAGCGTGTTTCACTGGGCAGCCTCCAGGATGCAACGAGAGCGTGAAAAAGGTCTATTGACACATACTATGTGCTGCTTTATTCGCTGCGCATACATAAAAGAAATGTTGAATCTTTGGGGGCCCTTTATGAGATCGTTGGCGGCAAATTTTGGGCGAAATACTTTCTGAAATGCTACGAAATTTTTATTGAAAGCCTCCTTTAAGGTTTGTCATCTTTTTCATTTCATTTCATTTCTCCAGTGGTTGTTACACAATTCAGCGTACGAGTTTTCAAAATAAAATGAATTTCTAAGTCTGAAGTACCACGGCGTGGTGTGTCCAGTCTGGCAACATTACTCCTATCGAAGGTAGATTTCAGTCTCCCTCAAAACAGCTGCTAGTAGTCTTCCAACATGGGGCGGAGAGCGGAGATGCGCGCTGTTGTCCCGAGACAGCAGCCAGAGCTTTCGGTGACGTCACCTACTCTTGGAGAATCCGAAAACATGAATCTTTTGCGGCTTCTTTCCAAAATTCGTGGAAGCCCGAATGTTTCATTGACGGTATTTCTACTTTGCGTACAGAGACTGTGAGCGAGGTTGTTTTGTAATGTGAAACAAAACAGGGCGCTGCACCCTCGCATGGCTCTAAAGAGCTCTTTTGAACTATGCGGGGGTCACATAACTTGAATAGCTCAATGAGGTCGCTTTGCATGCGCCACGTTGGAGCGGGGGCACTTTGACGTGCTACCACCACACCAAAGCATTCCAAAACTACGCGTTGGGGGCCCCCATACAGATGTGTATAACAGATACCTGAAGACTAGCGGTGATGTCACTGGAGTGGCCCCCAATCTCAGTTTCACTGCATAGAGCAATAGGGCAGCTCTTTGTCTTTTTTAATCTTAGAGATAACAGATTTGTGTGTTCACAGAACCTTCTTTGGACTCCTCCCATCTCTAGTATTTTTGTTCACAATGTTTTCGCAAATTGCGCATCGCGACTTTTTAGCAGTCGTGCAAAAAGAAAAAAATATGTTTACAGTACTCCATTCATGGGTAGTTCCGACAAATGATGACCAACACTGCTGTAATCTCAGCTGTGCCATTCTTATGTTTTCAATCTCTAGAAATGTTTTGCGACATTTGTAACACTCGGCTACAGTGGTGTAAACACAAACACCTGATCTCGATAGCATTGGCACAATTTATGACATAAGCCTCTGTGCTTTGTGTGCAGAGAGATCTTACATTATCCACATCACTTTAGATGGCTACCTACAGCCGCAGTCACACTTCACCGTGGCGTGCGAGAACCAGTGCAGACACCCACACCACACAGCACCATCACCTCTGTTTGAGACGGAGTTGAAACATCCCACACTCACTGCAGCATACTAGCAGCACACCCTCCACAGGCGGGCAATAGTTGCAGACAGTGACTGGAAAAAGCCTCGCCTTAACACCAGCATAACACACAGATGAGGACGCCAAATTTATTTCTCCATCAAATTTCTACATACATTTTTAAATTTTCCTATATATCTGTATAATGTATATTATATAACAAGCCTCGCAATCCAAAGATGTGGGGCAAATCTCTCCACTACACAAGACAACAAACGGACCTCGTAACATTTTTTTCAGAGCCGCGCACCACAAACCAGAGGCACATTCAAGAAAAAACATACTACCAAAGCTACGGAAAAAAAAAGAAACACCTCCCTCCTCCAGGAACAACGCTGCGAGAGAAGGTGTCGTAAAAAGCATCACTGCCCTCTGTGTAACAAAAACACTTTTTTAATGCAGCATTACGGAAAGAAACATACACATTCCATCAGAACCTCACTGGATAGAGCCCAAAAGAATTTACAGATGCTTAGAGTCCCCCTTCTATGTCGTTAAGTAAGCTGCAGACGGGGACGGGTCCGCGGAATGCTCCGTCGTTTTTTCTTGCTGTGTCCCTCCCCCCTTTGCGCACAAAAAATCCGTACGAACCAAACTGTACAACCGGTCGGATAGAGATGGCAGTGTCGCACGCCACCCCCGAACGCGTCCTGAGCCAGCCAGGTAGACACGCAACTCGCTTGGATCAAGGTGGGGGAAGAGGAAGTGGGGTAGGGGGAAAGGAGACAGGAGGTGGGACACTGTTACATGCTGTAGCCCTGGTAGCCAGGCATGGTTGGAGTGTAGGCCTGGTAGCCCGGCGCCATCATCCCAGGGGGCGCCGTCAGCATCAGCTGCGGCTCGGGAGCTGGGAGCAAGATTGAACGGGTGAGCGGAGAGCAGGGGGGGAGGCGGGCACGATACAAGCGGACTTACCATACACAAGAGGCTTTTGTTCATTCTGTGCGGACTCCTCCAGTCGCTGGTTTTCTAGTTCCTCTAACTTGTCAACCTGCGGGACAAATTTTGGTTCAGGGCACAAGAAAAGGGAAAGGAGGAAAGAGCATGAGAATCACTTCTGGCAAAGCACATCCTGTTACATGTACTACTTGGTGACTTGCAAAATGTCCACAGTGTCGTCTACTGCACCAGTGAACCATTAACCGAACATGGGCGAAAATAAAAAAGCACTGCAATAACTTCAGCTGTACTAACGTCATTGCAAAAAGCATGTGGTAAGCCAAAACACAATCTACGCGTTTGCAGAGTCGCGCAGGTCAGATATCCGCGCGAGAAAATGCGGGTGCGTAAATTATGCATCTGTAAAGTTTGCTGGCATTTTTTTATGCCAAACTGAGGGTGCGCAAACTATGCAGTTGTGCTGCAAAATATAGGAGTAAATACGGTGCATGCAAATCTGGAACTTGCCTTTGAGATGTATTCCCTCATGACCTGTACAAAGTAGGGCATAGCAAAGTCCATGATGCCATGACGCCAGGCAAGCTCGAGAATCACATCTGGATGAAGCAAGTCATAACACTGGAACAAACAGGCTCCAAAGCACTCGTAATTTTTCTCCTCCAAGAACCACGCCAGGAGCTCCTCCGCCGTCTCCGCTTGCTTCGACTCCGCCGCATACTCCATGGCATCCTAAGGAAAAATTGTTTATTATTGAGTAACACTGGCTTGCACAACAAATAAAAACAAAGAAAAGGACATTTCCAAAAAATTATTGGCCTTAATGAAATGGGTTCCAAATTGGTCTAAACGATATGGGGGTCCAAACTGATCTAAACTATATTAGGTCCAAATTGGTCTAAATGATACAGGCCCTTGCTTTCTCGGTTTCACTGTTTATTTAATTTGTCAAGAAGTCTGACCAGTACCCATACCATAGATACATACCTTGAAAAGCCTGTCCTTCTTGCAGAGCTCGACAGACTGCTTCCAACGGTTGTTGCCCTTGTACAGGTAGGCAGCCAGGCGCCTGAACTCAATCAGATCGTGACGTTCCAACCGCTGAGCCAGTGCAATGTTGTCGAAGTTGTCAAAGGCATCAATGGATGTTCGCAGCCCCTGGAAGTCTTCCTCTTCTATTAGGAGGCCATTAAGAGCCTCATTGATGGCCTTATTGTTGAGGCTCTGTACCGACCGTAGGTAGGGCTTCACCAGCGGCAAGTGGTTGCTCTGCGAGGCAAGTTACTGTTAGCAAAGCAGCTAGGAGCGGCGCAACGCCTTTCACCTTTGTGAACGTGTTGACAGCTCTGGTGTGGTCCATACGGGGAGCCAGGACAAGCAACAGGTCATTGAGGAGCATGGGCTTGTAGTCCAGGTAGAACTGAATGGCTCGATAGTAGAGCTCAATGTTGGCAACCTTGGTGACCATCTCCTTGAAGTGGCCCTCACGCCATGCTTCCGTCGGGTGTTGCATCATAGTCACGACTGCGTTGTCGTACTCCTCGTATTTGTCATAGAGGAACACCAACTCCGCCCAGAGGTGGGCTTGCTCCGCTGCTCGAAGCACCTAATATTGAACGAGAAAGTTTCGCATTTGTTCCTTATACTGGCTGTCACGCCCGCATTTTAATGATCCTCGGAATAGATTACGGTCGGAGTGAACGGTAGTCTGACGCTGCTACACGGCCACTTTGAATTACCGTTGACTCTGATCGTACTCGAGCTGTCAAGGGACTTAAAAGACTGCAGCCTTGTGATCAGCGAACGAGCAAACGGTAAACAAATGCATGCAATAAACCTGCAGCAAATACTACGAAAGGTCCCGAACCTCCAGTATAGCAGTTACTACGGCTGCTGCAAACTGCAGGCCTACGAAAATCCACTTTTCTACATTACATTATGCACAACATCACGCAGTCATCCAAACAGTCACTAAATTGGTAGTTGTGTAAGGAACATTGTAAGCTTCATTAAAAGTAGTAATTTTTTGCATTACGTTTTTGTTACTATTGTTAATTACTATTGTTATCAGTTACATCTGTCTACTAAAATCTTGTTCAGACGATGCAGACTGACATGCGTAGCACCATCCAGCACCCAACGTATCAACCCGTCAAGGAGCACTGGATTGGTCCGTGTGGCGGCGGGACAATGTCAACGGTGCTCGAGATGTCAGACTGCCATTGCCTTCAATGATCTTTCAAATAACCCGTACGACAGCAGCGTTACATAGTGCAACAAGTGAGCGCCGACCTTTGGAATGTTAACCCTAGACCAGAACAGCTCCAGGTGTTCTCTCATCTTGCTCGGCTTGTACTTGGAGTAGAGGATGGCGAGCTCCGTGAACATGCCCATGTGCGCCCTCTCCAGGCCTGCGACGAGATAAAAATCCGCACATCTAGTTTTGTCCCCACGCACGAGACGATAAACCTTCACGAACCACAGTGCATACCTAACGCTGCTTCTAGGAGGCTGATTAGTTCTTCGAAGTACCCTCTATCTTGATAATAATTTATTAGATCCTCCAGCTCATCAGCGTGAACCACTATGTGCAACCCGCACATCTGAGCCAACCGGAATTCCTCGTTGTCCACACAAGCGAAGCACACCTGCAGAAAGACGTCATAAGTAACAATATTTACGGATGTGACCGTTATATTTTCAAAATCTCAATAAAGTTGGAAAGTTCTCTGGTGGGGAGAGGGGGGGGTTAGTACATAGCTGAGCAACCTCAGTTTTGCTGTTAATTGACTCACTATCTTTTGGTTGCTCTCATGGGAAACCCCTTCAAGGAACGACATTTGCTTTTGGATTCCTCAACAGGTATTATGAGCCTTTTTAGGTCACCCGGAGCCAGCGTCCTTTTCACAACCTGGAACGTCTGACCAGCAGACGCTGAAAGAGGCTCAGCAGGACCAATAGGACTCTGTTGCCCATTTTGGCAAAAGCTATGTTTGGATATGAAAGTTTTCCATACCAGCTCCTGTCCACGCGGAAATACAGTAGAATCTCGATGATACGATCACTGATACAAATTCTTTTCCCATCCCGGTCAGAATGCCTATTGAAGTTCCTTACATCATGTTGTACAATGCAAGCAATGACTCTCCCCTTAGGTGGTGGAGATAAGATCAACAGGATTACACGGTCGGGAACCTTCTCACCTTATCTATATTTTTACCTTTTCACCCATCTTGCAAAAATAAACCTCGAAGCTGTGTGACGTCCCACTGGCTTAGGAGAACATCGACCAGTATACGTGGAGGGAACATATCAGGACAACTTCTGGCAACATTACAAGCCACCATTCCCGCAAGTCGGCTTCACCTAACGCCCGCGTGCTTCAGGAGAAGCTCGCTTTAGAACACTGTCCCGCGACTCAAAGGTGCAAAGCACGTGCTGGGCTTTTTGAATCCTCTCTGGAATTTGGGCAGCATTGGTCGAAACCGGAGACACAAAAGCCTTACGACAGACCTCTTTCACTGACCGCAATGGAAAATGAACAGTCACTGTATTTTCTTGCCTCAATTTTTGTTTTGGTTTAATTCTTTTGATAAGAATTTCAAATTATATGCATTTTTTCCACTACCCCGCGAGATTCGTATCAAGATTCTACTGCATTGTCAGTTTCAGATTCCCTGGTTGGTCGGAAAACTTGCCTTCCTGTTGAAAGCCCACACTTCTTTCCCTTTGGGCTGATTGTTGGTGCACAGTCACGTTATAAGTAAACGTAAATAGTTGTTCACTGTTTACTTTGGCAGAAAGTCTGTCTTTCAGGGAAGGTGTCTATACAATCCCAAGTTTGACCCACCAAATATCCCATTGTCACCAGTCCCCCATCCCATGGAGGGGCAACACTGGTGCTATGGGAAAATACCCGCTGTACTCTCACGCCTGACCCTGCCGTAAAGTCGAGAAACACTTGCCTCCTTCCAAGTGCGGGTGGAGTTGGCCTTGCGGGCCGAGTCCACCGCCCCCTGGAACTCTCGGAGGTGCACCAACGTGATGGCCAAGCGAGCGAAGTTGGACACGTTGTTGTAGAGCAGCTTGGCGGGCTCATAAAGGCCATCTTCAAAGCAACGGTCTCCAATACGCTGTACATCCGCGTGGTTTGGACCGGAGATGAACTCTTCGAGGTCCGCCAAGCGATTGGTCTTTGCGTAGGCATAAATGAGCTCAGACTCTACGTAGGATTCTCGCCCTTTCTTTCGGGCCATCTGCAGGTATCGCACGAGGTCCTCCCACGAGCCTGTAATGGAGGGGAGAAATCGTCAATGCAAACTGCAAGCAACCACCAGAATCTTGCAAGCTTGGGTCACTTGCTAGTACCGTGTTTATAGAGCCTGAAGTTTTCGGGAAATATTTTTTTTCTAAATTCGGGGCTAAAAACCAGATAAACATGTGCGCTAAATTGGTGTTAATTCGGGCGAAAAAGCTTCCAGTATGCTAAATTCGGGGCCAAATCTGACTCAGTTACTCAAACGAATGGTACTAGTTTGGTACAAACAGTGATATAACTGCAGTTGCTGCCAAACAAGTTAGTGTGCATTCCTACGGACGTCTCAGTGAGGGCAATTTTGCCGGGTAAAAATCTGGTTTCACCATATAGAGGGAACCTTCAGACAGACAGGGGTGCAACTTTGGGTTAAACCCTAAAACTTCAGGTTCTAAGTATTTACTCACATAGCACATTTTTTAAAAAACAAAATTAAATTAACTAGTGGCGGAACGCACTCAGCAGTCTGCCGCATGAACTTAGTCGCAAAAAGTTCGCTCCATGGAAGTTGGCCTTTAGTGTATCATAGGTGACGAGCATTCATTATGCAAGGAAAAAAAATTAAAAATGCAACACCTAACTAGTCACATTGTGAACCACTCGAGATAGCATTCCCTGGTGTTACATGCAATGGGGGAAGAAGGTTAACATGGCTGTTAATTATGCAAGTAAATTTGGCAATTAGCGACAGCATTACGAGGGGATATCCAAATTTTCATGGCTAACCTGATAGTGCAAATGGGGCACGTTATAAATGGACCTTCACATTGTAGCAGCAGAAAATATGCTCTAATGTAGTCACGCACCACTTAGGAATATACAGTCAAACTCCTTTACAACGAAACTCAGGGGACAGCAAAAAAAATTCGCAGTAAAGGTATTTTCGTTAAAAAGGATGTCCATTATTGGACCTATAGGGCTCCAGCGGGACCACAAAAAAATTTGCTGTAGAGGTATTTTCGTTAAAAGGGTGTTCGCTATAAAGGAGTTTGACTGTACTACCGTATTTATTTGAACACAGGTCTATCTTCCCAAGAAACACCCAACAAGGTTTAGGGCCGACCTCCGATTGCAAAGAAAATAAGGTCTACGTATAATCGCGAACAAAGCGCACGGCCATCCAGGCGAGAATCATGCCCTACGTACCAGTCTTGTGTGCAGTCTGAACGACATCAAGGTAAGCAGTGTGATCCCCAGCCTTGATGAAAGAGTCGATGGCTTCTTTGACGAGTCCCTGCGTCAGCTGAGCACGCGCCAACTGGCTCCACACTCCCGGCTCGTTGCAGCGCTCGGCAAACTCGTACGCGCGGTCGAGGTTTTGGATGTTGTCGATGAGCACCTGCAACGCAACGTTCGGGAACCCTCAACCCTCCGCGCGAGACCGCCGCGGATCGCGCCCAGTTACCTGAATGGCAGACGTGTTGACGTCAAACTTCCTGAAGATGGCGAAGGCCTCTTCGTAGAGTTCGCTGCCGATCGCGATGTTCGCGATGTCGGGGGCATCGTAGTTGTCCAGCCTGTTGATGTACTCCATCACACGAGTGCGGTCGGCCTTGATGGCCGTCAGAATGAGCAGGTTCTGAAGGTTGCGGTGGTCACTGAACACAGAGTTCTCGAGCACTATCTTCTCCAACAGCTCGATGAGCTCGTTGGGGAGGTCGGCGGTCATGAAGGCCTTCACGGTCACGGAGATGTCTTCCGGGTCCTGGGTCTCTGAGAGCGCAGTTTGCACGACCTGGAAGACGAGGGGGATCCCCCTTTCGAAATCCCTCCCACACACAATGGTATGTTTCTTCACCAGGGTGTCTACCAAACTGCAGCCTTCAAATTCCCCGACTTTCAAAAATAAACGCGTTAGTACCCACTGTTAAAAATATATCTCCCACAATATACGCTTAAAAATAAACGCCGAAATATCCCTGTTTAAATATAAACCCCAAGGAATCCACGGTTAAGAATATATCGTTAAAAATAAATCGTTTCAGAATCCCCCCCAATTCCACCTTACAGTTGCTAGAGTCATGTGGTATGACCCAAATCAAGGTGAACCTGCAAGCAAGGGGCTTAACCTAACCTCACAGGACCAAATTAGCCTAAACTATCCCAAACTAACCGAAACCAAACTAAACTAACCTAACATAACGTGATCTAACCCGGTGCAAATTGCAATCGGTCCGCCTCCGTGCTAGATGATGAGGGGATTTTGAAACAGTTTATTTGTCATGGTGGATTATTAAACTGTGATCTCTAAGCGGGGATAGTAAGCAGTTTATTTTAGAAGATATATTTTTAACCGTGTATCTTTTAAGCGGACTATTCTTGAATGTTTTATTCTTAAACGTTTATTCTTAATGGTGGATTTCTTGGACCCCCATTTCAAGAATATTCCCTGACAAAAACAAAAGGGAACTTGGTGCTTCGGGCTACGTTTTCGTGCCGCTCCCTCGTAAAAACAGACCATTTAGGGTTTTACCCGATTCTGCCTCCGAATTTGCACCCTGAATTGAAGGTTGCCTCTTTAGAGTGAAACCAGATTTTTACCCGGCAAATTGCCCTCACCTGGATGTCTGTAGGAATGCACTAACTTACTTGTTCGGCAGAAAGATGCAGTTACATCATCGTTTGTACCAAACCGCTACAGTTAGTTTGAATAACTGAGCCCCGATTTCTCCCCGAATTTAGCGTACTGGAAGTTTTTTCACCCGAATTTGCATGAATTTAGTGCACACGTTTATTTACCCAATTTTTACCCCCCCCCCCCCAAATGTAGGAAAAAATATTTCCCGAAAACTTCAGGCTCTAAATATTAGTGAGGCTATCCTACTTTTCTGCCTCAGAGCTTGTCGTACAGGCGAGCTGCTACTAGCGGTAACGTTGCTGCGGCATCGCTGCTCAACCACCGGTCGGCACTCGCGACTCGCCATGCCTCATCATGGCACTTGTCCGCGATTTTCCTTGACTTCAGCTGCTTTTTGGCCAAATTCCCCGACAATCCCTCGACTTAGTTACTCCAGTTACATCAAAATTCCCCGTTTTCCAGGTTGGCAGACACCCTGTAATCTTCACAGTGGAAGATATCCCACCTGGTCGATAAGTGGTCTCCTGTAAGGATTGCTCTCTGCCAAAACCTCAGCCCAGAGTTCGGGGTCTCTTCGCCTGACCAGGTAGCGTGCCTCACTCTTGAAGAGGGAATTCTCATTGCACACCTGAACCAGTTCCCGGTCGCACTGACCTCGTTCGTACGCCAGGCAGGCCAGGTGAGGATCTCTCTTCTCACAGTATCGACCCACTACTCTGCTATCATAGTACTGGTTCTCCCTGCGATAAAAAAAAAAGACCACAGAGGGAACTATGACACATGACTTTCTACACCGGCGCCACCTAGACTTCAGGCCCAATTGTCAATCCATGAGACAAAGCGTTCGTTAGGAGACCAGCCAGTTACAGCAAAGCTTTCAGTGGCCGTAGCCAAAGACGAGCCACTGTCAGTCACACGAAGTCAGAGTGAAATTGTCTGTTGGTTGAAGCAGACGACAGTACAGTTCTAAAAGCCTACACAACACAGGGAGGAGTAGGGAGGCATCGATACTGCTCTTTGGCTATGGACAACTGACAGCGAAAACAATGCAGCTACCTGTCATGTCTCCACGTGGGTAAGACGTAAAGTTGGTGGAAGTGCTTGCTGGGAACACTTCACCATATATTATGTGGAACAAGCTTTACATTCTTTTTCTTCTACCACTTGGTTGAACGTTAATGTGCTTTTATCAATCTACATTGTCAGTTACCTTCCATTCATGTCATACTGCGAGAAATGTGCTAATTGGTTTGAAAGTGTTCAAACTGTTGAACTCAAAATTGTCCTGGGGTTCTACTCGAACTTGACAGGAAACAACGTACTTGAGAAATCTTTCAGGGTTGTTGTTGGAGTCTATGTATATCTTTGCCAAAGCATTATGAGTAGCAGGCTCAATGCATCCTTCATGGCAGCGCGCTTCCAGCCAAGGAAGCAGCAACTTCAGGCGGTTGCGCTTTTCTACCTCCGCAACAAGCTCATCCGTCGAGAACTGTCCACGCACAACCAGGATCAGGCTCTTTATCACTTCTTCAGAGCAGTCGACGTCAAGCAGGCCCCCAACCACTACCGGCAGTCGAGATGGATTCACCTGAGAGAGACAGTAACATCGGTAATGGGGTGCCCTTCCCTGAATATACGCAGTGAAACCCGCGTATAACGAATCTTCTTTGACGTCAACACGTAAAAACACTTCTACTCAAAAGTATTTTGAAGCAGAATACCATATATTTGGTTAATGAAAAACAAATTGAATAATAGTTCACTTTCAGGAGAAAACATACGCATATACGTACTTCAATGCAATGCAGGAAATCGTGAATTCTCGAGTCTGAATTGTTTCTAATAACTATATAGTTTATAAAACTAATAAACGATCAAAAGCAAAACTGTGCTACTTTTGAACTTGTAATGCAAGAGTTCCTGCCTGAACTCTCTCAGTACAGAGCAATGTAAACAAACAACCAACCAAGAAAACGTCCGCCGGCCAATCAGGCTTCCAGCGGACACCGCAGGCGCCAATTTTAAAAAACAAATAAACGTGGTTGGTGGATTTGAAATATTCTATTCGCCGTTTTGGGCACTCGGATTCGGATTCCCGAACCTAGACTAGACTCCCTGCTTAGGGTTCGGTTGGCACATCCCTAAAAAAGACTAAGCGCTCTACACGGGTAAAACCAACCGGAAATTTACACTCTTACTCCTCGTTCACTAGTAATTTTTCATTGCTCCTAATTAGTTAATTTAATTTGAATAATTAACTTTTTCATTATTGCTCTGGGAGCAAAGGTGTAAATAGGAAAGTTGTACAGCACGGCGAGAAATACATAATTCGTACATAATAACAAAGTAATAATAATAATAAAGGTATATTATTATAGCTTTAGGTCGAGGGAAGTAAAAAAAATATACCTTTATGTATTATAAAAAATAATTCACAATTAATAGTAAAGGCATCTTGCTTCACTCTTCCTAATACCCCATCCTTTTTTATGTATTGACCTATGCATCAGAAATTAGGAGGCACATTGAGACTTACCTTTTGAACGTATATCTCTATGTACTTCTGCAGGTTATTCCTGTACAGGTAAAGGACCAGGTCATGTACAAAGTCGAAACGGTCGCAAACAATGATGAGGGGAAGTTGGTCCGTGAGTTTGGCTTCCTTCAGGAAATTCTTAACACGCTCTGCATTGTAGCAGTTGCTCTCACGGCAGATACGCTCCACTTCTTTGATCTGGCCAGTTTTACACGCAGCCTGAGGAAGACGGAAACACTCAGAACAATGCCCGCAGAAGCTAATCCAGAGCACAAAAAGAAGCTCATCTTACCTGAATGTACTTGAAGTGCACTTCTGGGTCCTGGCTGAAGTTTACGATGGAGCCCAAGAAATAGAACAAGCCTAATGGAGACATACAAAATATTCAGTAATGTGCACAGCTGTGCTAGAACCTCAAGCCACGTAACATGAAAAAGCAAGTGTTTGCCAGCTCCAAGACCCTAGTTTACAGGTCAGCTGATCTAATGACTCCCCCCCCAAGCTACCTGCCAACGTTCACCCGGTGGTATGCTACCCCATTAGAGCTCCTGAGCTGAAGACTCTCTTCAAAGGTGAGCAAATCAAAATACAGTAAACCCTCATTATAACAACGTTCACGTGTGCAGGAAAAAAATTCGGTCTAGCGGCAATGTGATAAAAACTGGTGTGCTCCAAAAACTGACACATGAAACACATGCATTCTAGCTAGAACCTGAAGTTTTTGATAACAAAGAGCAGCGCTGCTGCAAGCAAAAAGTTAAGATAAAGACAATGCCTTCTGAAAAGGTGTCAGTAGTACAAACAGTACAAACACAAAACTTCTGTTGTCATAAACGTTTTCAGCAGTTTGCAGACGACGCGAGAACTTTCGCCACGCCGATTCTCAATGGCCACAAGAGGGACTCAAGATGACCTTGAGGCCCCACACCATTTGACAAATAAAATATAGTAAACATATAATATATTTCTGAAAAAATATTGCTTGCACACAAAACAAAGCTCTGTTTGGGTTCTGTCATTTCTTTGCTCAGTTCCTTTATTCTAACACCCTCTATTCACTGCCAGAAACACGTAACACGTCGCACTCTGAGGAAATGTCTGGGAATGCAATGGGTTCAGACAACTGCAAACTACAACAAAGCTATACACTTACGTAACATTCTCAAAAGTAGATTTTAACATACCTTCGTAGCTCTTGAAGGACTCGAAGAGGTCAATGAGAGCTGTGGTGGTTAGCTGCTCGTGGTACTTCGTGGCAACCTGGACACTGATTTGTAGGTTCTGACGAATGTTGTGAGTCAGCATCGCCCGCAGGCACTCCAGTGAGTCTTCTACCGAAAGGGAGCCAAAGTAGTTCACTAGCCACTGTGCACAGATAAAACCAACGGTTATGAACAAGAAATGAAACGATACTGCATGAATACTAAAATACTAAAAGGAAGTCAACGAAGGTAGGCCCATACCTCGGCATTCAGCAAGTGAGTGTGCACAATGGCTCGCTTGATGTCGTACAGGTCTGTGTAATGTTCCAGTGCCTGTGAAAATGATGAATAAGGTTTCAAGTGCATTTTGCAGATAGATAATTAATGCATACCCTTTGCAGAAGGCCAGCCTTCTCACAAAGCTGAGCAATGTGGGCACGGTCGTAGTGTGTGAACATCTGGTTGCCGAGAATGGCGTCTGCGACCTGTAACAAAAATTGTGTGTTCTATTAGCATGGCACTGAAACTGACAACTCAGATAAAGCACTTTAAAGGGGCACTAAAATGAAAAAACAACTTGCTCTCACATGAAAGCATGTTGTAATTAGTACAATTCAAACAAAATTAGTTCACACAACACTACCATTTAGAAGAAACGCAATGAAAACAGCCTTTGGTAGCAACGAATGGATTCTCAGGAAGCAAAGCTTAGCGGCATCCAATGAGACAGCAGGAGAAGGTTCGCGTACTTATCGTGGGCATGTGGATTTGGTCCGATCCGTGTATGCGAGGGATGATGCGCATTGCTGCATTTTGCAATATCATTTCACAGAATTGTAGCCCAGAACAGTTATCGCCAATGTTCCACTGATAATATTTATCCCCTTCCTTCGGACAGTGACGCCGGTCCGATTCGCAATGCGGACTATGTTTATCACCGGGACTGCTCCATGGCGTGGCACGCACGTGCATTTGTAGCATGGACTAAAGACACTGATGCACGAGCTGAAGTGTCGTTCACTGCCTGGTGCCGAAGCAAGAAAGAGTATAATGAGGTGAAGCCGACTTGCAGAATGGAGCCGCACACCAAAAGAACAATGGGGGTAACGTGAAGTGCGCTTCACCTAACTCTTGGATGCAATGAGGCGAAGCAGACTTGCGGAATGGCAATAGCTAGTATCTCGCTTCAGTACTATTTAGAAAAATATTCGGAAATTTCGAATACTGAAAAATAGGTCGCGAATAGCATTCGAACAGCATCAGATACTCGTTCCATATTCGAAGTTTCGAATATTTGCAGAGCTCTACGTTGTTGGCTAAAATCTGCCAACACAACGACGTGACAGACAAGTAGAGGGCGCACATTACCTGCGGTGCAGTCATGAGGTTCATCTCGAGAAGTCTCGTCTGCAGGTTTCCCTCGGAAGGACGGTTGTTCTTGAGTGCATCCAGTAGGAAGGCAGTGCACTGTTGGACTAGGTTAGACTCCATGAACACGTCCACTATCTGATACGGGAAGTGATACGGGAAGTCATACGGGTGAGTCGGGAACTTTTGTCATTGGGCTCGATCGTCGTCAAAGGAACGTCATCCGCACCAACCTGGTTAATGTCAGCGAGCGGCTCGTCGTCCTGTACCAGCATCTGGGCAAAGGAGGCCCCTTGGTCCGGATTGATGCGCATTACCTGCCTGAGGAGGAGCACGTAGTCCGGCGTATATCCCACTTTCTTGGCGTACAACACTATCTTCTGGAACTGACCAGTCTCTGCAAAGCACTGGATCACCTGTAATAGCACAAAGGAGTACCATATGGTTATTGAGAACAGGCACTGTTGGCCTCTCGTTTGGCAGGATTTGACTTTTGTATTTAGAAATGGAAATGATTTCTAGCATAGCGGGTACTTCGGTGTGCAGACCGAGGTTGGCTAGTTCGTGGTAGCTCTGAAAAACTTTTGTAATCCCTTTACACATCCACGAGGAAACCGTTCCAAGCCATTTCAAGTCAGCTACACATGAACGTGCGAGTGAAAAAGCGGCACGACAACTTATTACCTTGACCATTAATAGAGCCTGAAGTTTTCGGGAGATATTTTTTCCTAAATTCGGGGGGTAAAAATCGGGTAAATAAACATGTGCACTAAATTCATGCGAATTCGGGTGAAAAAAACTTCAATTACGCTAAAATCGGGGAAAAATCGGGCTCAGTTATTCGAACTGTAGCGGTTTGGTACAAACGATGATGTAACTGCAAACAAGTAAGTTGGTGCATTCCTACAGACATCCCAAAGAGGGCAATTTGCCTGGTAAAAATCGGGTTTCACCCTGAAGAGGCAACCTTCAATTCGGGGTGCAAATTCGGGGAAGAATCGGGTAAAACCCTAAAACTTCAGGCTCTAACCATTAACAACCGACACCATTCACATCATTCAGGCTCAATGGACCTTTTTCACACTCGCAGTATATCTAGGGCCTGACTTTTTCGGGTTTTATTTTTGGCCAAATTCGGGGGGTAAATATCGGGTGATATTTTTCATTTGAAAATTCGGGTGTATTCGGGTTAAATCCCGTTACGGCATGTTCTGTCGTCAGGAATTCGGGTGATTTTTTTGTTTAATAAAAATTTGTCTTAACATGAAACTAATGTTTAGCAATGTTATCAAACATTATCTTAATGCACGCTTACGAGTGTGCCACGCGACCCGGATGTTTTCGGGTAGATTCGGGTTAAACCCGAATTTTACAGATTTCGTTCGGGGGGTAAATATCGGGCGGATACGGGTTTAACCCTAAAAAGTCAGGCCCTAAGTATATCCTAGCGACTCTCCAGCACACCACCTTCAGCTCGTGCCAAAACAAACCAGTGTGGGCAGCATACGACTATAGACGATCAAAACCAGTGTTAAAGTGGCAGCCAAAGAGTTCACGCGAGTGAACCCACTGTTCCCCACTCACGTCAGTAGAGATGTCTGTTCCATCCAGCACCATCTACTGAATACGGAGATAACCTTGTCCGTCGCTCCCAAAAGCAGTGCGAGCAGCACTTAAGCTGTTGTGGAAAACATCCACTGTCTGCTCCCCAAATTCTGCTTTAAATTCTTAAACGAAATCTGGTACAACACGATTCCTCAGGCACTTCCCGAACTTTAAAAGGTCATTACCATACAAAAAAAATTATGAAATGTGCACTTGATAAGCACCGTGTAGTGATCTCGTCTGACAGACAGAATGACATACATACCTTATTGGGTACATTTGCCCTCAGGTAGACAGACAGTGCCAGGGTGGGATCCACCTGTTTGACTAAGTCACCAAGTTCTTCACTGCATTCCAACTGTAAATGTAGACCATATTATGCAACTAACTCCAACCTAGTGCCACGCTTCGTTTCACAATTAGGGCGCAAAGCATCGGCGTAGGGGGTTACACAACCTTAATTTTGTGGGAGGAGATTGAGGGTCAATTTTTTTACTACAGTTTCTGGCAATATTTGGCCTAAACCAAGCATTAGAGTTCAGGATATTCTTTACCAAACACAAGTTCACACATACAGCTCTCTAATCTCTACAAATTGTGATAGACATGGCAGTCCTACACGGAGAACAACACAGCTGCTAATAAATATGCAGACTCCTCCATCTTCAGATTTTACGTGTTTTTTTTTTTGCCAACAGTGGGGCAAAAACCCCAGGAGATACTGTTACGTTTGAAACTGTAAAAGACGTGAAAATTGAGTGGAAAATAAATAAAAAAGTGGGAAGAGCCTACGAGGGCACGAGACACAGAGAGGAATGCAAACTGTTTAGCATTCGCCTCAGCCCGTACAATACCTCTGTCACACGGCACTTTCAATGCCGATTGAATCCCATGTGCATCGAGTTTCTCAAGAGCGTTCGGTGTGCGATGCTGCTACACGGTCCAGCTCAATGTCTATTGAAAGGTTGGCTTGTCGACAGGCGGCGCTAGCAGCCCCGAGGCAGTGCGCTGGGATTGAGAACTATGTTTCACAAAAATCGAGAATAACCACATCCGCATAGTGCTGTTTACTAATCCTTTACGGGGGTTGTGGTGTCGATAGTGGTCGAGATTAAACAAATTAGCAAACGCAGTCGTCCGTCATACCTATAGACTAAAACCGTAATCGTGAAATTCCATGGGCTTGTATAGGAACATTTGCAAATTAATGTAATTTTTTGTTCACTACTACAAATTCGCTGAGTTCGATGATGCCAATGGCGGTCTTCCAGCCGTCTTAAGAATCTCAATCCTGTTTAACGAACTGGATCGCTTAAGCGGGATCGGAGTTCGATCCTGCTCGAACGTGTCCGTGTAGCAGCACCGGATCCGCATTGAGCTCCAGGAGCATTGGCTCAACGTGGATCGAAAGTGTCCGTGTGACAGCGGTATAAGTGCTTCCATTCTCCGGGCTTTCCGGGTATCACTCAGTGACAATGATCCAATCCGGGGGTAAGGAAGGGTTTTGCTGGGTTCTACCGCAAAGCACGAGGCTTTAAGGAGTACATACCTTGTCATCCTTGAGCCACTTCTCGAGCAGCTGCTTGCGGCCCTGTTGCAGGACAGGGCGACACAACTCTAGCGACTCGTACTTGTTCAATTGTCCTTGGTCCAGCAAGATACCGAAATACTGGAGCAGCGGGGACGTCTGTCCTGGCTGGTTGGGAACCTGCTGGAACCGCTGGATCGTCTGGGGTGTGCGTAGGATACCCTGCAGAAGGACCCAGTCAAGTCACGCCAAGCTCGCCAAGTCAGGACTGTCAAACGAGAATTTTGCACACCTTTGGAGCGTTGGCAGCCACTTTGGCAGCCTCTGAGTATTGCCCATTCGTAAAGAGGGTATTGAACTTCATGACAAAAAGGTCCTCCGCACCGGAAAGGTTATTGCGGACTGCCATGCGCAAAGCCAGGTCTGGGTTTTGCAAGACGTTGGTGATGTACGAGATAATGTTTTCTTCTTCGACGCTGACAGACAACACCTGCAAGATTAAATTCGTGTAAGCTAAACATTCAAGAAACGCGAACAAGCAAGCAATCTTAGTGAACACAAGTACAAGATAATTGTTATAATTATACGGGGTGTCCCAGAAAATGTGTAATGAAATTATGCTAGAAAACTACGGCATCCAGGATCACGCGGTCGACAGGGTTTGACTAGGTTTTTGCCACCTCGTGACGTGAATTGTCATCCAACTTGAGCTTTATTATGTTAGTTTTTACGAACTGAACTCCGAAATTTGCCAAGTAAAGGTCCGTTTTTTTTTACCCCACCAATGCGAAGCACGTGCCGAATTCACTCAAGTTCATGTTAACTGACTCTGATATTGAGAAGCTATCCAGTCGGAAAAAATAGCCAAACATCGTGCGTTTCGGAGTGCCCACAGCGTAGCGCTTCACCACTTTTTGTGCACCCTCGCTCTCAGTCCCATGGAAGGAGGTTGCTAAACCCATCCCACACAGGGCATAGTATTCAGATTCAGGGATAGTATTTCAGAAATGTTCCTAATATCTGAACTGTTCCTACAGACACCTGTCCAAGCAATATTACACTGACCAGTGCTGGTCAGTGTAATATTGCTTGGACAAGTGTCTGAAGGAACAGCTCAGATATTAGGAACGTTTCTGAAATACTATCCCTGAATGTGAATACTATACTATATACAATATATAGGATATAGGAACAATATATAATATCATATACTATACTGAATACTATCCCTCCAGTACTAATTTTCTGCAACTTAATTACACTTGGAATTTAACTGCATCAATGAACTGCACGCAGCACACAGAGGTGAACAACACTTCACCTGTCCTTTTCTGTTGACTCCAATAATGCCCGCTGATGCCTCATGAGGAGCAGTGACAAAGATGGTGTCCGCAGAGATGCGGTTCATGTAAATGCAGGCTCCCGTCTCAATGTCGTAGAGGTGCACGTAGCCGTACTTGGTAATGAGGTAGATGACGTCATGCCTGGGGCTGGCTTGCATTGCCACGGGAAAGTCGTTCTGGGCCTCGGGTGGGAAGAACACATCCACTGCTTTCTTGGGGTAACCTTGGTTGCCTGTAGCTGGCTGGCCCACCTCAATGATGTGCAACTGCAGGGCATGTCACGGCATGTGAAGCACCCATAAGCTGAACTGTTACGCATACTCATGTGCAAGTACAAGAGCCTTTCCAGGACGTGCCGAATTTGCTCAAGTTCATGGTAACTGACTGATACTGAGGAGCTATCCAGTCAGAAAAAAATAGCCAAACATCATGCATTTCGGATTGCCCACAGCTTAGCGCTTCACTTTTTGTGCACCCTCGCTCTCAGTCCCATGGGGCATACTGTGGGAGTGCGAAGAACTACTAAATATCACACAATAAGAAGCATAATGTCCTCACAGCAATGATATTACTATACATATTACTATATTAAAAAAGCCCGTTAAAAGTATTTGCGGGTTTGAGTTCTGCGTGTGCGGTTCATTTTGTTTTCGTCCCCAACCTCAGGGACATATTTCTACATTCAATAAATACATAAGCAAGTATGAAGCGATTAGTGATAAACCCCAATCGAATACGAAGTGAGCAGTTTCATAACCACACCGGATACGCATGAAGCGATTGTGCGGATATATAAAAGTGGGTACAGCATGTGTATGCGATATATTGAATAAATAAAAATATTTGAATGAATCAGAAAACAGAAGAGCTCACTTGTGCAGCTTCGGAACTAGTATTTGCATATATTGGGTTTGAGTTTGATTTGTAATTTTCTGGCACAGTGATATCTGGGATTGTGCTGCGTCGTACTAGTTATGTTGGTTTACTGAAGGCTAGCTGGTTTGATTCACTGCCCATCACGCATATATTGAGTCTGGAAGACACCAATGTGATTCAAAATTTTGTACTCAATTCAGAAATCGAATCATATACAGAATTACACGTTCACTTCTGCATTCGAAAAATTCGAATACTCGCACATGCCCATCAGAAATACTAGTATGTATATTGAAAGCATTTCAGGACCATCACCTTGCCGCCTTGTGCTGTTCGAACGGCAAAGCAGAAAAGTGTTGAAGCTTCCGGGTTCCCTTCCATCTTGAACTGGGAAAAGGCTGCAGCGTGGCCCTCTATAGGTTGGCTCACTTTACGTTCCATGGAGTATAGCTGCATCGCTCCTACCACCCGGTTTTGCTGGAAAGGCAAACGTCATTAAAGAAACCCTGACAGTGCTGTACCCAGAGACACAAGGCCACGGAAAAGGACGTAAAAACTGGCTGAAAGGATTGATTTCTTCCAGGTTTTTTTTTTTACGATGAAAGATGAAAGTCACTGAAAAGGTTAGCCAGCTGTAGGACTCGAACCCACATCTTCTGGATTGCCGGTCCAGGGCTCTACCAATTGAGCTAAGCTAACACGCCTTCTCAGCGATTTCCAGGGTGTGTCCATCTGAAGGGACAAACCAGCCACTCTCTCTCACTCATCCTCCTTTCACTCTTACATTTTTCTCACTCATACGCACATTCATACGACGGGATCGACGCAAGCGGCAACTAATGAGCATGAAAGAACTAATGTTCTGAGGCTGGAACAACATAGAAGGGACAACATGTTCTATCAGTTGAACATGAGACAATTGATGTCCTCAGGCTGGAACACATAGGACAAATACATACGAAGCATCAAATGCCTAAGAAATTAATGATGACAGATGGAAGTCACTGAAAAGGCTTTGTATGTATTTGTCCTATATGTGTTCCAGCCTCAGAACATCAACTGTGTCACAAAAAGGTAGTCTATCTACAGTCTTTTTTTAGAAACCCTCTTCCCGCAGTTCAAAATTTCTGGAAATTTCTTATCTCCAGCTACGCCACATTGCCCTCACCTGTGCAGAAATGCCAATGAGCAACAGCCACTGGACCTTAGCGTCTGTCCTGTAGTTAATGATCTGACAACCTGTCAGGCTGGAGTGACGGTCAAACATCTTCAGGGGTTGAGAGTCCCCCTCCATGCTCCAATGGTATACTGCTCCCTCCGTGACGAGGGCTATCGTATTCACGTTTATCCACTTCCAGAACACGACATCCTCCGTCATGGTGTGGGCCTTGACCTTGCTCTTCATCTCAATGTTGAAGATTTGAAGTGTTCTGGATGCTGCAACGGCGGAGGTGCTCAGATTTCAGTCCATCATAATGCTACTCTCATGGTTACGACGGACTTTGGGAACAAAAATTCGAGGGTATGCCGAGGACCTCTTAAAGGAGCATAGAAAGCGCTTCAGTCACGACCATTTTTTCAGACCGAACCGTTAACCTGACTGCTAAAACGCACTATGCGAAGTGATTCACTCAACAGATGCATACGTATCGAGAAATGATATTTTGAAAATCGCGACCGCGCACAACCGTGGCAATGCACGCAACTATCCGCCAGAGTCGTTTTGACATCATTGCACTGCAACCTGCTAACTTGTTTGCTTCTTTGGAGACGCGTCGTCTGCTACAGAGAGAGAACTGGGAGTAGAAAAGAAAAAAAAGTGCGAAAAACGCCAGGCCCGATTGGAGCGCGGTCTCTCTTGTAACCCTGATGACATCACAATCCTCCCACTCGTTTCGGCCTGCAGAACGAGTTGAGCCGGAACGCGCACGTTCGGAACGTTTTATTCCAAGAAAAATACTGTGCACAGACAATTTTTTGTGTTAGTTGTCACGTCAAGTTACATCCTTTCGTAATTCGCCAGAAACAGAAAATCTTTTGGATGGCTTTCTGGGCTTCTTTAAGGCTCAGTCGTCATTTTGCTAGGGACATAAAATGTAGTTTATGACAAGGGCTTAAATGTTTCACAATAATATTCGTAAGCTACAGGTATCGCATGAAAGAATGCCATAGTGGCCCGTTCACAAACATGACTGACAACTCCCGCATGTTAGAAGGATAGAAAGGAAGGTGGATGAATACAACAGAGGGTGGCCGTTCATTTCCGCACTAAATCCTATATGGCTTCAAAAAGATTGTTGTGACCCCGGAAAAGCAGAATTTGCACTATCAGCTCCACAATAGAAAAAAAAAAAAAGCAAAATCAAGGGTTTTCAAGGACTGTGGAAAATTCCAGTTTTCCAGGCTTCAAAGACTCGCATTTTCGAATTCCCGGGTATTCAAGGGTTTCAAGGACCAGTGGGAACCATGTACTCTCTCGTGAAGCTGGCTGGAACTTAAATTGTGCACGCAAAGCAAACCGTGAGAAATAGAGCACTGCATGAGCCACACGCTTAGGCCCGAACTTGACCCAGTCTTTCTCCGATTTACCCTCCGGGGGGCCCGGCACGATGGCTCCATAGCCGGCCTGGGCACTGCCCAAGCCCAAAGAATTTCTCGTCAATAGACAGGCCCGAGTTCAGACATATTGAAAGCTCTCTTGCACACCAGGATTGCACGTTGCACTGTTTTAATACGTGTCCCAGGGCTTGTAGTTCTAATTTCTGCTACCAAGACTTTTTTTTTTTGCTCTTTCATGCTCCTTTAAGAAACAACTATCAACATTTACGCACTGAATGTTGCAAAAGCTTACCTTTGAGGGCAATGACCTTGGAAGCAGGGTTCATTATTGCGGAATCAGCCGAGATGGGACGTCGAATAGGGTTGGTGGGGTTTGCCAGGTCAACTATCACCACCTGTGAGGAGTCCCCCACTTTCTCACGTACGCAGATGAACTTGTCAGATTCCATGGTGAGTGTGTTGAAGCCAACGTTGGCCGCATTTATACCTATATTTGTGAGCTGGAAATGAGAGTAACACCAGCTTGTTAATAGACAGGTTAAAGGCACCCACAGATTAGGTAATACCAGTCACATGGACAAATTTAATACATCAGGTTGAACGAATCACAGTTTTAGTAGGTGTTATTTCTGAGAGTCACACATCAACCTTTCATGACACTTGCAAGCAAGCACACTAATGAGTAAGCGAGTTCACTAAACCACCTGCACGTACTCCAGCAGACCAAGTGCAGTCACAGCAGCAGAGTTTCATGAAGTGAAGAGCCACGTTAACTATATTTTGATAGTACAAGTACTGTTATATTTGGGGCTTGTTTATTTAAGGTGCGACTTCGAAACAAAATCACCACAAAGGTTGTGGCATATCCGTAACCTTTGGGATGTCAGGAACATGTGCATAAAATCTTTCCAAAACCGAGCAAATTTTGTTCACACGAATTTATTACAAAGCGAGCGCTTCGCCTCTGTTAAGTAAGAGGGCACTTAAAGCAACAGATTGCTGACATCATCCGGGATCCGGCAAGGAAGAACGCAGGCTTTGTAGCAGACGACAATGCTAGGTGACGTCACAGTTCTCCTACGGCCAAACCGCCACAGTATGGAGCTCTGTTTTCCGCTCTCCGCATTTTGGTTTCGATTTAGTATTGCCATAATTTACTAATTAATTACTGGCACAAAATGATTGCGAACGTTCTATTCGGTATTGAGGGGGTGGTGCGCGTTCAGTATGATACTCACCTAACTTTTTTCGGATCACTGAGAAGTCCGCCTTTAAATACAATGTAATATTTTGCTGATACATAGGTAGCTACTCTCGTTTGTAGCCTGCTGTAGAGCTCACATCCGGTCAATGACATGCTCACCTCCCGTGCATTTAATCTGCATCTTACTCACTGACGTTCTGGCTTGACTCGTTAGTGTCACCCAATTGAGGCAAACCTTGTTTAACGGTGGAACAACACTGCATGAAATGTCTCTAATTAAAAAATCCTTGACCACAGAAAATTATTTAACAAATTCTAGGCACATTATTGCCATATCTTTTTGTTCGATTTAATAATAGTAGTAATTTTATATCACCAAAAGTTTGGTGGGAGAAACGGGCACTTCATGAAATAGGCCCCTCCAAGAGCAGATGCAAGATGTGGTGGAATGAGAATATGGCAGAGACAGCTCCCTGTGGAACTACATTATAAAATGTCAGAATGATACCAATCAATGAGGGAACATGGGGAAGACCGTCAGCCGCCCGAGTGGTATGTCTGCCAATGCCACCGCCAACGTCTGCAAGGTTCCTCGTAAGCGAAGCAGACGAACTCCGAAACAATGCCAATCGTCTGCATGCAGCCCTCAAGTTAGCCCTTCATCAACGCCATCTAGGTACAGAAAGCCTGCGCGCTTGTCGACGTGACGTAACAATTAAGAGTCAGCCAATCAGGATCGTGTTTTCAACGGCCGTAGCCAATCGCGAACGTGCTTTCAGCGGTCGTGGCCATGGAGAAGAACCACAGTCGTCTGAGAGTTCATTGAGTGTCTCAGCGTACTAAATGGGAAAAAGTTCGAAATAAAGCGCAAAACGGTCTCAATCTTTCTCAAAACTGATTTTCTGGAAAGCGGCTCGCACTTTTAGTCTAAATATTTAGGTCTGCAGGTTCCAGGTGAGCTGCAATCATTTGCGGGTTCTTGAATTAGCAGAACGGTGAATCGCAGTAGCAGACGCAGCATATCATGATGTTTTCACCAATAGAGCTTCCTCTGCCGCAGAGGCAATTTCATTTATAAAATTATTAAAATTAGCCAGATAGATAGTCAAGCGCTGCCAAACATGGTGATCCTTGTTTCATTCACATGTATCCTGGGGAGACTGCTCCTTTAGCACCGATTGCTGAAGGCAGATATGCTATCAGGAGAGACAGCCGATTGAACCAATGCAAATTGGTCACGTAGGGGGCCAGCATTTGAACGTGAAGCAAATGCTCCTCCTATAGCGTGCACATCTCCCACTGCCTATATATGGAAGGAGGTTCTTATTAACTCACTAACTAGCACCAAACAGGAAGTGAGTAATATAACAGGAAGTGAGTAACAGGAAGGGAAGCAAGTTGTGCCAGTAATACTGTCAAATATTTTCACGCCAGTTCCATTTACGCTTAGTACAATACATCTATTGCACAGTGACTCTGGATTTCTTCTGTGCTTTTTCCCGACCCCCTTTTTTTAATCTGCGTTGAGCTCTATGATGATGGCTGGGGAATCCTGTTCTGCATTCTTAACTGTCTGTCTGTCCTTAACTGTGTCTGGTTCTGACAACATTTTTTTTTCCACAGAACCAATTACACTGTAGTCCTCTTAAACCAACACGTATTAAAGGCGCAACACAGGTGCATCAATGAGAACAACATGAAGCATGTTCTTAGTACCATGCTCCAGAAAAAAAAATATAGAAATACACTGCTCGTTATATGTAGGGAGTGACTTTTTCGGCTTTCAGAAATCGGGCGATAATTGTGCCTTCGGGTGTTACCGGGTGTTTTTGTTTCTCCTCCTGCCTGTTAAATCCTTCCCTTTTTTCGAGTGTGTGTGTGGGGGTGACTTACCAGCACTAGTCCCCGAAGGCACAGACAGTGCTGGCACACATGGGTGCATTTCTGGGAACATAAGTGACCCATTCTTACACGTGTCACACGTGGTGTCCTTTGTTAGTGTTTAGTGGAAACGTCACTTGAGGATTTCACAGCAAATGGAATTCAGGTTTAACCCACCGGGTTTAACCAAAAAAAGTCACCCCCTAATCATACGAGACCTAATATTATTCAGCAGAATATCGAGTAAGAAGACATAGGTTCTACAGCAGGAGAAACTTCATTGGGAGGAAACTCAGCTGGGGGAATCCCTAACATGAGGTTCATTAAAACAATGTGTCGCTGCAGTGCCAAGCAGCCAAGATCAGATGAGTCTGTGGCACCGTAAACAACACCTCGGAAAGTGACATGCACCACCTGCAAGCAACTCCTCCTGAGTGTCCCTCCCCAACGAAGCCTCAGTGCTCACTGTTCTGATAGCAGGGGGAAAGGCACAGATGTTTGCTGCACTAAGGCACAATGTGTCAACTGCATTGTCCACGGTGACTGCTTGCTTAAAACGAGGACCTTTTAATTGCGATGCTTACTCTAGTTATACATTGAGATACATGTAGAAATGCACTAATGCACAGTGACTCGTGCAGAGGTGCGGGGTTTGATGTTTTTTGGCGCAACAACATCGAAGGTCGTACTGCGCCAGTGCAGTGATAAAATCTGATCAAGTGTTGCACATTTAAATGATATCAGTATTCGTGCAGCAAAGTGAGAGTTAAATACGGGATGATTTAGCATGATATAAGGAAACAGGAGAGCAGCACTTGAGCTCGGCTCAGATTGCTCAAACATTGCAATGTCGTGCATTTCTTATGAGAACCTGCCAACTTACTGCTCGATAAGCCTGCTTTTGTTATGCAGATACCAATGAAGTATATCAGTGGCAATAGCAGTGTGTGGTGCTAGATATGGTAGAGTGCTAGATATGGTAGAGTGCCAGAAATTCAAATGCTTCAGGTATCTCACATATATATACGTTCATCGCGTTTCCCAGTAGCAATGGTAGTGGGGTGACGCAAAACTTCGGGGCAACCACAGGTGAGGGAATCACCTTGCGTCCCACCCTGCGAGATTCTGGGACGGGCCCATGGCGGGAGAGGTGCAGGGTTTAAACCGATTTTACTGAACAATGCGATGAAGGGACCACCTGTTCCCGTACAATTCCACTTCAGATTTCTAATACCGACAAGACAGGCCCTGAACACCTTAGCAAAGCTTCATGCATTGATAAAACGACGTTTATGCATGCAAGCTGGCTGAGCCCCCTTGTCGTGTCGTCTGCAATGTGTCATCTGCTACACTCTTGGGAGAGAACATTACATTACCAGCACCGAAGACTGCTCTGTTATATGCTACGTCACTGCATCCGTTCACTACAGCTACCTTGTTTTCAGTGACATTACCGTTAATTGTAGTTTCATATTTGAGTTGCATATCATGTTTTATATTCCACATTATTTGACAGCCAAACACAATTATCAGATGTTTGTGTTATATCTGTTACCCATTAGTATGGTGTAGTATGTATCAGGCAATCATTACCAAAATTAAGTTTCCTACGAGAGAAACTAAGCTAATGCAGATAACTGCTTGTGAGTCATTAAATTAATCATTAATATATTACGCTATAGAGACCATGTAGGAAATTCCTTGTTCAACACGTTGCTTCAGGCACTACAGCATAAGTAAATATGACAGCAAGAAACAGTGAAAGGTTATTAGCTATTATTATGATAATGAGAGGACAGAGAGGTAGCAAGCCAGCTGGTGGTGGTATAGATCCGCAACTTAAAGACCCGAGACAGGAGGACAAAAAACGACAACACAGACCTTGTCTGTGTTGTTTTTTCTGCTCCATTCTCAATTTTTTAAGTTATGGATTATTCTGATGTCCATTTTTATTACTTTATTATTTGGTAACGGACGTGGCAATTAGTTCCTTATGACTCAGATATTCCAGCCTTAGGGCATCAGTTCTCTCATGACTCAGATACTGTTGAATGCTGGTGATACAGGAACAGCATGCAGGAAGGAAAATCTACTGAAGCCCTCGACCATTCAAATACTCTTGCACATCTGCTTGAAACTGTGCTATCGAGTTCTAGCTTCAGACTCTCGTTTACCACTGACATGGGCACTAAAGTTGAAAGATTTCTCCTCGCACAATCAAGGATGCCATCACCTTGACCCCAACACAAAAGATGGTTTCATCCGTTACACCTTAACACCTTGTGGACTAGCGACACCAAGAAATCAGAGAAAAGAAAGTTTTCCAATTTTTTTTCGTCCTTTCTGATAACAAAGTCCCCACAGTTCAAAGCGACCCAGGCCAAGATTTTCTGAGTCACCCATTATGGCTGAATCTATCTGGAGTGTACAACCAGAACAATCAGAGTGCCACAGCAATCACACAATCTTAATTGCATGCAAGGAAAGGCATGAGGCTCCTAAGTGGCTCTAGGGAATAGGCATGTACGGCTTTTCGCATAGGACGCATTAGAATATCTCCATTTCACGCCCACTGTCTGCCGTCTCCGCATGGCATACGACCTTACACTGCCCTACTTTGAACGTACGGCTCCCACAATGACCTTAGCAATTGCAGTGCCAAATGCCAGACCCCCCCCAGGGGCAACTCCCAATTATCTCCAATTAATGGGAGCACTGCATGATGTAATTTGTTCCAGGTCCCAGTCAACTGTCCTCATCCATCAGCCAATATTTCTCTCAACGTCTACAGCACAGACGCCCGTCAGACAAACAATTTGCATCCTTTATTTCTGCTTTTATATTTCTCTTCAATATCATGCTTGCACATTTCATTGCGATTCACAGCCAATTTTGAACAGAGCGGGTCATTCCACTTCTAGGTTACATAAAACATGACTGTCTTACTTGACCATACATAAATATAATGCTTCCCTTCCCATATTATTCAAATTTTCATACACTATCGTGACATTGGAACAGAACCAAAAACACTGCAAGTCACTCCCAAATGCATGGTTTGTGCCTTTACATATCTGTAGCACAAAACTGTCCCAAAAAAATTGTGTAACGACAAGGATATCACCATTAGCACGTAAAATTGATGTCATGCATGACCCTGCCTAGTATTTTTTTCTGATGCAATTAGCGGTCATCCTGTAAGACTGAACAGATTTTATGCTCAAGAAAAAGTCTGCACAAAAGAAACCATATGGAAACTTATGCCTGATGTATTCGGGTACAAAATACACCGAAAGTTTGTTTCTGATGCTGTATACAAGCAAGACGCGGCCGACGAAGACACTGCCGCTTCGCTGACACACACGAGTCGGTATCACACACACCTTTCGGGGGTTATCGTCGCGCCCTGCGCTTGATTGTCCAAGTGGGCGTCTCAGCAACGTGTTCTTCGATCCCCACTCTTCACATTTTACGAGCTATACAATTCCCTTGCAGAGCTTCATTAACATAACGGAAAGGAATATCTGCAACGGAGTTCCCCCCAAGATGCGGCAGTATGTGTTTGCTGCAATGGGGTCAAATCGATATCAATGCTTCAAGGAGCCGCTTGGCTGAGAATTTAGCTGAATTGGCCCCCCCTACGGCAGTCACAAACCTGCTAACATGGCACACTACACGAGTGACGGCAGCCGTAACGACTGCATTTCACATGCAGATTGCGAACTTTTTAACATCTGCATCCACGTTCCACGAAAAGTACCTCACACAAGCTGCTCAATGATGATTTTGGACACTCAAACTCTTGACGGCGGGTTGAGAAGGCGGTAGAGCCGCAAAAGGTCCTGACAAACCACAAAAAACTCGCCGAATCCGGCTTCTGAGCAGTGAATGCATTTTTGCTGTCATTCTAAAGGGTGCAAAGGGAGAGAAGGGGGGCGTATCGAAGAGGTATACGAATGCAGTCACCCGACGAGTTGCTTAATACGAGCAGAACGTTTTCCCTTCCAGAACAATTTGCGCAGCTGTACACACTGGCTCCACGCTGTGTCGGGGCAGTACCAAGCTGTGTGTACTCTAGCAAGAATATCCCCACGCGAGTGCTAGTTTGTTTAGGCCTAATACCGGTTGATGACTCTTCCAGAGTAGGCCTACATGAACTATAAAGACAAGCTGTAAGCATACCTGTAAATGCTCTTGAAATCGTATAGGTAATATTTGTGTCATTGTGGCCGTAGGACCCGCTCTCGGGTGTCGGGGCTTGGTTCACACTTGTTATCAAAGCGTTTGAATGAGAACACCTCCAGTCTCTATCCTGTACGCACCAACTTCCACCCAAAATGGCGTTTGCCGGCCATATATCAACGGAGATAAAATAGTTCCTTAGATTTGAAGAGCAACCGACATGCAAGTATCAACTTTATTATTTATCACACAACACATCGTAACTATAATTTATTAACCTTCGTTTCGGTTCATTTTATCTGCGCTTTCGTTTACGAGCATCAAAATAAGTGAAAGTTTGGAGCGCATGAATACATTGCTTCGTGGTACCTGGCGGTGCCACACAAAGCGTTCGCGCAATCGCCTAGCGGCATTTAAGAGAATTACGCAGAACTCCAAAATCCCAAAACTGCTACTTCATTGCGCTGCGTACTTGCGATATTCGCTCCAAAAAACAGCACATCACGACGTCATAGCGCATCATTTCCACAAAAATACCGGTCACGACCGTCCAGAAGTTGCTGACTGAAGAGGAGTTGTCGGGGTGGGGGTGGGGGATAAGGCTTTCCCCCCCCCCGGTTCTCTCATGACTTTTTGCCCATGCACATAGCCCCCATAGCATGGCATAGCCTCTTATGGCTTGCGGTAGTCGGCCATGCTCAGGCGGGCATCGTCACGACTATTGCAGGGAGGGATCGTGCGTCCTGGGCCGACTTCACAGGGAACTGCACCGACATTTGTCTTGAAGCGTCCTAGGAAAACCCAGGGAAAACATACCCAGCCAGCGCCACCATACCGGCAGGCAGATCGCTCGGAAATAGCACACCACAACCATGATAATCGCACAGCTGGTGGGATGTATGTCAAAGAAAATTTCTTGCCCAATCTCTTTCTCTACGATATTGGTTTGTTTTGTTTTGTTGGCCATAATTTGGTTAGGAATGTAAGATGCCCCCTTTCTGCTTGTCATTAAAACTTTTTTTTTAGCAGCTGAGAAGCTTCTGTAACATCCACAAGAGACACCACGCTGATGAGGCACAGCATTTCAACGTTTTCAACAGCGTCAAACGAGACAGAGTTGTCTGTCACAGTGGAATAACTTATGACCTCTTATTTCTATCTAGCAAACCGGGCCATCAACCTAAGAAGAGTCTAGTAAATTTGTACCCCTCAGAGACACGACAAATCCAGCAAGCATAGCCAGATCTACCTGAAACTGAATGAATAAAACACCAGATTTGTAAACGTCAAGAACCGAAAGCCCCGCACGTAATAAACGAGAACACCGTTCAGTACCTAGAAATGTGTTTTATATTACAATCATACTTTGTCTTAATATGTAGGCACAAATATCATAAATTAAACTTTTGTTTTATTACAGAAATACGAAATGAATTTTTTCGAAAAAGTACAGTGATCAACACTTTCAATCTGGAATCTCTTCCAAGTGCTGCATATTAAGTTGAGATTCTGCAATATCATGCAGTGCCTGCTGTATTTGCTCCAAAAGAGACTCTCCCTGCTGAACTACTTCTTCCAGCCGCCTTGCTGCATCTTGGTTTTCAAGCTCCAGACGTCTCAAGTTTGCTGCCTGCAAGTGAATGGCGACCGGAGGTTAAAAATCACCATTTCACAGGAACAATGTGCGCATGTAGACAATGTCCCAGCAGGTGGCGTCAGAAGGTCACGTAGAACGTTATTCCTCCGATCGGGGTCGGAGCCTCACCAAGTGAAAGATCTAGTGCAAAGCCAGTGGAATATACAAGGGCTTAGAAGCCAAAGCTCTTTGGCTGCAGATGACGTATGGGTTATTATTATTATTGTTGTCTTTAATTTTCCTCAGTGAAGGAGGACCAGGTGCAAAAGGGATAAATCCCTGACTACTCAAACATAACTGTTTTCTTTTAGTTTATCTTTATATCTATTTTTGAGCATTTTTATCAACTTTTGAGTTATAAATCAGACTCAATTCTGATCATCATTGCCACGTTTTGAGTTCTAAACACGCTTCTAGAAAGTGTAACTAGAGTTGGCCGTATAGGTACAAAAAGTACTGACCACTAGGAATATTTTTTTCAATCAATCATCATAATAAAAATTTATTTAAACAGTGCCTACAACCAGCGCTACACAATAGTGAATCTTTTAACAGTGTCAGTAACATGGGGAGGTGCCACTATTATATTAAATTGTAACAGTTTTACGTATCATTGTTGACATGTGTCTAAACACTAAAGGTGAAATAACAAATTCTCCCCCCCCCCCCCGCATATAGTGTACAGGAAAGAAAAATGGGGGGGGTCGCCCAACATTTAGGGGGGTGTAGGGGTGACCTGGTTAAATCACTGAATAAATAAATCTCAATAGTTTTCTCACTGACATTGATATGCAGGGTGTTCACACTAACAATGGACAGAATTTTATAAAATAGGGAGGTGCTTTTCTTGTCTTTCTTTTTTTCCCTATGTAAATGACCATACGTGTATTCTAGGCCATGAGGGCAACCCTGTGGCAACACTAGCGACCTCCTGGGGTGAGATATCAGTATTTATCGGTATGCAAAATGCAATATGTTTGTGCCTCTATTCACCCTGCAGCAGACCACTTTTGCATACCGAGGGGGGGGGGGGGGGGTCCAGCAACCGCCACTAATTCAGCTGTTCTTGCTCTATTCGTGTGCGGTATCATAAGTCAACCAATTTAAAAAATATCCTGTTTCAATTAGTGTTCAAATATAAGCCAAAAATGCATGGGACGTAGCATGCTAAAGTCCTTTGACTGCCTTGAAACCCAGAAAATACGAAATTCTGACCAGGCCAGTTAAAAACAATACCGAAATTCCTTCCCTACGAATTAGTCCAGCAAAGTATAAGGTGGCAAAGTGTATTCTTAAAGGAGCTAAAGTCAGTAAAGCAAATTGAGAGAAGAGGAACTAAGCCTGAAAAACCCTGGACCCACTGTAATGCTTTTATAACATGGATGCAGCATTTTGGAGTGTGCTAAAGTATTCGAACTGTCCCTTAGCATGAAATGTCGAAGATGCTTTGTAACAGAAGTGTTGCTTGAGGAAATGTAAGTTAGATAATCACACTCATTGCACGTACTTGTAGTTCTGGGGAAGCCTCTTCACTTGGGAGAGAATCAATTAGGACATCTATGTCTTTAGCCGTTCTTGCAATTAAGGATGCGAACAACTGTGGATAATCTGCGGGGAAAAAAAAAAATATCAGTTGAGCAACAAGGATACCATCCGATGACTTACCTTCCTGAGGAGCTTGTGGAGGCTTGGAAAGAGACTTTTCAAACTCGGGGAAGTTACTTGGGACTGCAAACTGCTGCAGGATTCCAACGCTGTTACAAAAGTTGTCTGCTTGCTGGAAGGTTCAAGATCGTGCGTGAATATTATCACTCACAAAAAAACAAAATGCGTACGACGTGGTCGCTGCTCGAAGCGCTTGTTGTGCGAGACAGCAACACAATAAATAACGTACCGCATTCACAGCATCTTGAAGTTGAGTCAAACGATCAGCCATTGTTTACCATGAACGTTTAAATAATATTTACTATACAAGCTACACTACACATTGCCTCCATTCTACTACTTTCATTCACAATCTTCTTGAGCTTGACGTCACGAAACGACCGTCCAATGGCATAGCAATATCTATAGTACTATTTCTTGTAGCGCCTGCAGAAGTTGTTCACCGATTTCCAAACGCTCATTTGCTGAACTTCTGCAGGCGCTACAAGAAATAGTACCATAGATATTATCATGCCATTGGACGGTCGTTTCGTGACGTCAAGCTCAAGAAGATTGTGAATGAAAGTAAGTAGAATGGAGGTAATGTGTAGTGTAACTGGTGCTGCCGGCAAAGTATGCGGCGAAGTCTCACTCTGTTAGTTTTCCGTGAAAAAAGCGCCATTTCCTTGAGTTTGAGGAAGCCATGAAGGAAGCACAATACGACGGTTGTTAATAAAGTGGACAGGACAGACTGAGCATCGCAGCAAATTAAAATACGAAAGTACGAGCTCCGTAATCAATACAATCAAAATGGCGGTGTTGTGAATAGCAGTTGAAACGCTGCTACCCAGCCGTCGACGTAACGCACAACACCGAAGCGGCTGAATAGAACAGTCCACTGTGACACAAGCTATAGCTATAGCACCTACGGAGGCCAGACGCCAGAACGCAACAAAACAACCCGCACGTCGCCGTCTGGGGAGCAGTCCCTCAACTATGCCTCAACCATACTTTGCAATGCGGCCATTAGCCTTGTTTTGACTACGAAGTTCGTACATTTCGCGTTGTAACTCTGCATTGCGATGCTCAATCACTTCGAAGTTTATCACTATATTGAATTGCCTTCACCGCTTCAGCTGCAGAAAACACAACGTTTCATCAGCATTGACTATAGCTGTTGAGCGCCGCATGCCGGAACGAGAAAACTTTTGTAGGTCTCCACCCTGTATTTTCATGGGTGCACAAAAAAACGTTCAATACATCACAGAAAAAAAAAAAAAAGCTGCAGTCACACAACACAAATGCAATGAAGAACGTGCTGACATCACCTCACAACCAAAACATGAAAAAACAGAAAATTTACTGTTTTATTGAAAATACGTATTTGTCTTATGAAGAACGCCCCAATTATTCATTATTGAACACAGCAGTAGCGTAGCCAGAAAAAAAAAAAAATCGGGGGGGGGGGGGGAGAAGGATTCTAGAGTCACTAGAGGATTCCACGTACTTTCGTTTCCCTCTCTACACTACCGAAGGCGGTTTCGGGGGTTTCAAAAAAGTTCTCGAAAGAACATCTTCCTGTTTGTCTACGTGTACCGTGTCTCTCGATTTTTCGTTTTTTTAAATCACCATGCACCAGTTAGTCTGCGCCTTCTCCCTGTTGAATAGACCACTCCGTGTTTGCAAACAAATGACGTCATAGTGTCCGACAGCGCCCCCAATTTGGTAGACTTGAACTACGCTCGAAGCTAGGGACGAACAAGGTCGCGCCCGAAAGCCACGGTCTTGAAGGGGTTACGATGGTCCCCGAAAGGGACATCGAACAAGTGTCCATTCGTGGAACACAGCCCCCCCCCCCCCCCCTTCCGACTTGTTTCCGTTGAAGAAAGGAAGTGCATCGTACGTTCGCCTTTGCGTACGTAGGGGATAGCGTTGATGGTTCTACGCAATGCGCGAAGCTCTCTTTATGGTTCGCGCGTGCGCAGAGTCACCAACGCTATCTCTTGCGTACGCAAAGGCGAAAGTGGACGATGCACTAAAAAAATCACTCTTAAAACGCCACAGATAAGCAGCGATTTATCCAGAGTAGCCAGCCCGGGAGAGGAAAAAAAAAAGGGGGGGGGGAGTCTCTGCACGAATAAGAGAGGAGGTCGCAGTTGCGCACGTTGTAACATTTTTACGAGTCGTTGCTGGCATGTGCCTAGAGCTGAAATAACAAAGCCCCCGTGTATGAGGTGCACAGGAAAGCAAGGGAGAGGGTGTGTGTGGGGAGCCGGGATAAAACACTGCAGATAAGCTTGAAGAGAAGTCGTTGGAGTCCCTTTGCTGTGCAAGACAAAGGCACCTGCAACTACAAGGAATACTGTATAAACTTCTGTCATTAAATTCGCTCGTAAGTTTCACGCATAACAGATTTAAACATATGGAAAACGGAGAGCCGGATGACCTGAAAATGGCTTCTGAGGAAGACGAATCTCCCTGCATGCAGTGGCTTGTGGAAAACTTCCCCTTTCCCCATGAATATATTATTTGTTTTGTGTAATAAATGCTGTAATAATGTAATGTGCCGTGTTTGAGGTCCTTGTCGTGTTCGTCTACTTTCCTTGTTTTGACAAGAAGCTGCAAATTTGTAACCATCATCAAACGATCGTTTTGGAGCGCCAACAGTTCAGACCACCAAGGGGAGCTTCTTGACCTCCTGCTAGCATACCACATCACCAGCGCATGTCATCTACGTAATGATGAACGTACAGATGTAGTTCTGTATACATGGCTAAAGGGCCTTTGCAGGAATTGCAGCCACCTTCTGGCATTGAAAATTTTCCAGTTGGCTTAGCCCAGACGTCTGATATATTTTGTGTGCCATGTTTGGGTGTCAGTAATATAGCGCCAGCACTGCCACCGCTTGCTTTTTTTTTTTTTTTTTTTCAAATTGGTCAACTTTCGGCATGTAGTTATGAAGAGTCCTTTTCTATCGCATTTATTTATTTCCTTCCTTCCCAACACCCCCGATGTTATATGTCCTCAAGTCGACTATCGTTGTCGAAAGTGAAGCAAGAGTAGGCCTTCACTTCTTGATGTCCCCCCCCCCCTCCGCAAGATTACAATTTTGCTCAAGTCCCTCTACTAATTACATTTCTCTTCATCTTTCCACAGAGACGCTCCCTTTCCAGTACTCCTCGAAATCGCGACTTGAAACGTTGAGCTCAATAATGTCTATGCGGATGAACCGCGGTCCTTTTGCAGACTTGTACTTGTAGAGGGACTTGTGGTATTGGGGGTCATCCGCTGCCACACGGTATGCTTCGAAACCGAAAACACGTTAAAATTGTAGCAGACGGCAAACTTCCGCGAAACGGACGCACCAATCACAGGCACCGAAGAAGCGCATGCGCTCTACACACCGACTAAACACCGCGTCTGTTAAAAGATGGCGACTGAAAATGTTGAGTGATTGCAGTTGATGTTTTTAGAAACCCACCTTACGATGGCTACGAAGCCTGTAGAATGGGTTTCATCACTAATAACACGATTCGAAGAACAAGTAAGCATATTACCTTTCTAATTATCTGATATCATCTTTCGGTTTGAAGTTAAATCGTAAACGTCTGTCATCAACTTGGGTAGCGGTGTCTTCGCCGTTGTTTTGTTTTCGTCTGTTTGTTCTGTCGTTGTCCGTTAGCTTGCGCGATGTTGTTGTACACCAGGGCCAAGATCATTTTGTGAAAAGTCGAAAGTTGAGGATCGTGTTTGCAACAAGCCTGCGAGCAGCCTTAAGCGGTTGCCATGATCTGTGAATTGGGTGGGCTGACCGCTCGAGTCCTTTTTGCTCAACCGTACATTTGTACATGGCAATGATGAAAAAGGAACGAATTAAGACCCTCTAATCATCAGCTGATTCGTTGACATGACGTCTATATGTGCGTGATGTGCCTCGAAGGTGAACTGGTTAGTGTGATTTGACAGAACTTTCAGGCGTATACATCCTCCGCAGGACGGATCGATACAAATATCTGGACGGGAGAACAGCGTTCGCGTTTCGTTAAACGCAGGATCAGTACGAAGGAATGTCAAAGTAACGCCGTTATCTCATCTGCTGCGGCAGATCTGAAAGTACGTTGCGCGGATGCGTGATCTGCAAGGACAATTTGGTTCCCTAGTTTTACGTACCGGAAGTCCTTTCCATGAATGCGCCTCACGTGCAGCGGCATTTCATTCACGTTGACCGCTTTGATCTCTCGGGGCGCGCTCAACTCACGAACACGGGAGCTCACGCTTGACGAATTTTGTCACCACTCTTCCTTGTATTTTGCTTTTGTGAAGGCAACGCTGTCAAATGTAATTCTTGGACTAGTAGGAATAACTGCTTCTGTAATCGCTTCAATTGCGAATAATTTTTTTTTTTTTTTAATTTTCATCCGGCTTCGCCTGTACAATTCTTGTTTTCTTCTTTTTTGTTGTTTTCAGAGCAGCTAAATAGCATAAAGCATTAACACAATTACCGGAGGTATCCAATCTATGGTGCAAATGAGCAGTGATAGGCATAGTACCCAAAATTGTACATCAAGTAAAGCATCAATTGGTACTTGAAGTACAGTGCAAAGTACCATACAGGGTGTGAGAAGATTTCCGACACATTTCAAAACGTTATTAAAAATTATACATAATAACAATCACAATGTAAGCTGTCACAGTGCTGTAGTGTTGTCAAAAGATTTATTTGAACTCATCCTCAATGTTCTACAGTAAATATGATAAGAGTTACAAGCTGCAGAAAATCTGATTCCATGCATTTTCTGAAAATGCTAGTTCTGAAACCCAGCTAGTTAGTGCTTGGCCATGAGTATGAATTGCAACAAATGGCATAATTTCTGTTTACAGCTGTTCAGGCAGCCAGCTGTGCGAGTGGAAAATGGTTTTATTTCCCAATCTATTTGTCCTTGCACCTCTCGGTATAATATGAAAAAGGAGGGCAACACTCCACTTTCTTGTTCAAAAATACTGCTTTTAGACAAAAAATTTACTTGACTTTTTTCATTCGTTGTCTTTGCATTTCCAGTTGGGTAGTTGAGTAGTAGACAAAATACTTAAAGCACAGTACAAAGCGCACAATTGAAAATGCACTTGAAGTAAAGTACAAGGACTCGGAAATGCACATAAAGTAGTACTTGAGTGCTTGGTACTTCAAGTACTGCTCATCACTGCAAATGAGAGGGCCCTTATGGAAGTTATGTGCATGTTCTCATCCAGTACACCGAGTTAGGAATTGTGCGGTTGCCCCTACTTCCCTGTCACTTGCCTCCATAATGACACATAAATAGTAAACTGTTTGATTTAATTTAATTTGTTTGTGCATTAATTTCCCATTGTTTTGTATTTCCCATAGAACAGTGGGAGTGAAGGGGAGCCTCCCCAACTTTTTCGATTGATAGTTATGGTCACAGCTGTGTAAGTTATTCAAAAAATGTAATCGAGTTACAGTCACATGGCTCTGAAACTATTTCAGTTACAGGACATGTTCCTGAAACTATTTAAGTTATAGCCACATGGCCCTGAAACTACTTAAGTTACAGGAGATGATCCTGAAACTAAAATGTAATTCAGTTATAGTTACTTGTCAAATGTAAATGAGTTAGTCTTGAGCTGCTTCAGGCTGTATGTGTTTAAAGTTGACCACACATTAGTAGCTCAGTAGTAGTAGCACAACCTCATAGCTGAAGCTGATAATTGGTATAACATGCTACACGACGTAAACATGTTTGCGTGAACCACGCAGCTTGTATGGAGTAAACGGAATGCCTGAATGGAATGCGGAACCTGAGCTCATCCAACTCTGCTGTTAAATTAATAATTCTATGGCACTAGATGTGCTACTGAAACGTAATTCAATCTAATGAAAATGGGAGTTAATGCACCATTGACGAGGAGAGATGAGTGTTCACATATGCAGTTCACACCCTGTTTGAGTATATGAAATTTTAAAGAAATGCTGAAATGTATGTGAGGCCAGCAGCTCCGTGTAAAATGCAAATGTGAATGCAGTAGAAAAGCATTGGCTTTTGTAAACACTGCAGACCAAAATTTACAGCAAACTTCGTAGAAACACAGCAGAAAGTAACTATGCCTTGGGTATAAGTTACATGCAAAATAAATTAAATTAAATTGCAGCTTTAGTTACTCATCTCTGAAAGTTTGCAGTTACAGTAATGAATTACTGTAGCTTAATTACTTGTAATTTATTGCATCACAGCTCTGGTTACGGATCGCTGCTTCAAGTTTCTTGCTTTTTCTTCTTCCTTTCACTAGTTGTTCCAATCTGAATAATTTCTAAACTTGAACAGTGCAGGACATTTGTGTGGAGCCTGGATTTTTCCTGAAAGGGAGAGAGGGTGGGGCCCTGTTTGGAACCTTTTTTTATTACTCTCCCTACCTGTGTTGTCAACATCTAATTTATTTTGTGGATACATATGTAAATATGTAGCCCCATAACAGCTATGTTGAAGGCAGCACCAGTGCTGCCTACCCCTGTCAGCACCATTTGCAAATAAGTCTGAGTTGCTCAGAGTAAAACCGGTCTTTACAAAGGAGATGTCCATTCGTCTCGAAATCAGAAAATTGGCAAAAGCTGACACGAGGCAGTTGATCCTACAATTTCATTCTCAAAGCAAGGTGTCTACCAATCTGGAAAACCGGGAATTGTCAGGGAATTTTGATGCGATTGGAAATGTTGGGGGATTGTCAGGGAACTTGCCAAAAAGCAGCTGAAGTCAGGGAAAATCGCAGACAAGTAACTATGCAAGCGCCGACAGTGCCGACAAGTGCCGATCAGTGGTTGAAATAGTCAGCGAAAACCTGGAGAAGTCAGGGAACTTGAAGGCTGCAGTTTAATAGACACCCTGGATAGACAATGTAATGTTCAAATTTGCAGTACCCTTGACAGGAAAGGTCTACCTGCACCATGTACGAATGAGAAAAAGAAAGGAACAGAAAATCTTAAGACCTGACGGGGCGGAGGGTAGGGTCTCTGTTGGAAACGGTGGCAGTGCATTTTCGAGCTACTCGTGCTGCTCACAAACTCCTCCTGACGTGCCCAGCTACCGTGCCGGAGTGGACCGCAGACGACTCATTCCCGGATCAACGTGGAGCAGAACAAGGAATGTCTCATCAACATCAGCAAGTTCAAGTTCTCTATGGTCATTTCGGGGCTTACGAAGATCTTGCACTCTGTCAATGAAGTCGTAAGTGGGGCCCGTGTTTGATGTACAGTGTCCGTAACGGAAGTATGCTCCAGCGGAGTTCATGTAACAGATGTGGTTGCGCGAGGATACGGGTATTACAGCACTGCACGGGCCGCATTTTTAGGCCCCGGCCCAGACCCATAATAGTCAAACCCGAGTCCAGCCCAGGCCCGGGCCGGACCGGGCTGGGCTGGGGTTTTCGGGTAGCCCGAGCCCGTGCAGTGCTCTAACGGGAACTGCCGCAGATTATGAAGTTCATATCGTGTGCCATCCAAGTTGGACTACAACTGAAAAATATACAGAGAAACACCTAAAACACGAAGAAACGATGTC
This sequence comes from Ornithodoros turicata, assembly GCF_037126465.1. NCBI lineage: Eukaryota > Metazoa > Arthropoda > Arachnida > Ixodida > Argasidae > Ornithodoros > Ornithodoros turicata. The sequence goes on along the minus strand of NC_088210.1, from coordinate 15,063,923 downwards.
CATCATCTTGCTTTCTTTGTTTGTGGGTTTTTTTATGCACTGGAACTCTTTAGTATGACGCATAACTAACAGGCCAAATTCTTAACAATAATGGAAAGCTTTATGTATCACCTAAAAGTGTTATAAGTAGAGTTGCAGACATGCTCTGTATTGCTGAACTGAAATACACAACCTTGTGGGTGGTTTAAATTTTTGCAGAGGCAGTGAATGTTTAATCTTAGATTGTTTGTGCTCCTGCACATTGACTTTGGACATATAAGCATCAAGTTACTACTAATAAGTAGGGTTCACGGTGAATAAATAGAACCTAACTCTGTGCGCCTTGAAACAATAACCTTATTTCGATAAAGGGTTAAAACTTGGGCTGGTTGGTGGTTCATAGTTAGCAAAGATAGAACCCTCAGTGCAGGGAAAGATGAGGATGGAACACAAAAAAAGACGCGGGCACAGCACTGAGCTGCCAGCCAAAGAATTTTTATTTCGTGAAACGAGGCCCTAAATATGTATAAGAACCCTCCTCTCCCCCTTTATTCCCTCTCGTGTCAGACTTCCTGTTTACACCACTATCTCTTGCACACACAACCGTTATCATTAAGTGGTCGGCATGAACGCTGATATGTTTTGCAAAGATAAATAGAGGGGGTTACTGATGCAGTTACTGCCTGTTTTTTTTTATCTCATGCGCCTCTCCAAAGTCTCCCTGTTCCTACCTACCTAACAAACAAGGCTACCTTGTTTTTTAGACCTGAACAAAATTTTTGTTTTTTTTGGAATTCTGCTTGACATCCCACAGATGTTGCTAAGTGGTCCCCCAACGTACCCCCCCCCCCCCCTCTCATGTTGGGGGACCACTTATTAACATGTGTGGGACCGTAAAAATTTTATTCAGGTGTAAAAAAACAAGGTAGCCTTCTCTTTTGAGAGGCACATGAGATCAAAAAGGCAGGTGGTAACTGCATCAGTAGCCACTCTATATATCTTTCCCAAAAAATAGCATTCATGTCGACCACTTAATGATAATGGTTGTGTGTGCAAGGGATAGCAGTGTAAACAGGAAGTCCGACACGGGAGGGAATAAAGGGGGAGGGCATGGCTCTTACGTATTTAAGGCGTCATTTTGCGAAATAAGAATTCTTTGATTGGCGGTTCAGTGCCGTGTCCTCGTCTTTCGCTGCACTGAGGGTTTTATTGTTTTTAACTATTTATTTTGATGAGTGGGCTGTTTTATCGCATCAGGCGATACTCTACCCCCTGCTAATTGATGTACGCGCTTGCATGTGTTATTGATGCGTGTAATTATGGTGTTCTCACATATTGCAGTTCATGTTCCAAAGAGGCCACGGTCCAATTCAACCAGAGTTTGAGAAGAACTTCTACGAATCTCAGCTGATAGTGCTTGACACGCTTGAAAAGTGTCTAAACAGGGTGAGGCTTAAAGTGCATCGCAGCACCAAACAATTTTTGCAAGTCTGACAGTGACTATTATACCTTTGATATCTATTATTCTTCTCTTTTCCACATGCGGGCTAGACTGAGAGTCCAATATGCAAGGTACCACTGATTTTCATGCGACGTTGTCAGTACATGCCAGGAATGCAAGAAGGGTATTCACGCCAAAATAACGGGGGTTGTGTGAATTTAAAACTCTCCTCCCTAAAAGCGCATTTGAATCCCACGAAACGGTCCCATAAAAAAATTAAGTAACAATATTTGAGGGATGCAGAAATTATAAGGAAATTAATGAATTAAATTAATTAATGAAATTATAACGAGGAAATTAAATAAGAGTAAGCATGCCAAGCACCTAGCCCACTGACACTCACGTGTTGGGTGCTGCATTCTTGGCGAGTGCTCTTTTGCAGTATTGAGGAGGGACCTTTTTTCATCACCAGGGGGTTCAGCATTGGTATGTTCATCTCCAACCTGAGTGTGAGCTGCTAGTAAATTGGACGGCACGACGGCAGCTTCAAGCTGTCGTCTGCAGCGGTGGGCAATTGCCCTCACCCCAAGTTCTGCCAACGGGGGTTTCTCACTGAGTTTTCCTCACCTCAGTTCTTTTTCTTTTTTGGAAGGTTTTCCTTGCCTCACTTCAATCTTTTTCGTGTGGGCTCTTCCTCACCTCCTCTGTGTGAGGGCACCCTCGCCCTCATCTCCTCACCCTTGCCCTCCTCTCGTGAGCATGCCCACCTCTGGTCGCCAGTTCATGTAATTTATACTATTGTTGTGCACTCTGAAAGCAGAACTTCACTGCATAGCATGTCACAGACGGATAAGTTTTGATAACGGGGGTGCCCCCCCTCCCCCCTCGGTCTATTACCATACAGTAAAGCTTGGTATGCTGGTATGCAGGTATGCATTTATCAGGGATACCGGGATTTTCTCAGGATTGCCATCTTTCTTGAGGGGGGGGGGGGGGGTCTTTTCTGTTCTTTTTTTAGCTTTCTGGTAGCTTTTCTTTTTTTCTGGGGGAGGGATGGGGGGTGCTGGAATAGCTTGGGGCAAAGTTCAGAGTGCTACCAGCACACACAAATACGACAACACAGAGACGAGAGGTGACCACTTCAGCTGTCTCACCTCCTTTTACACACTGCATGCGTTGTTTAACATGACAGAGTCTGCCACGGCCACATGTTCATACACTGGAATCTAATCCCGTACTCCAACACAAGTGTGCCTGGCACCTTTTCCCATGCTCACCAGTGCCTCGTTCATGCTCATTCATGCTCTTCATCTTTCCAGCAACCAAAAGAAACAACTCGTTATGATGAGACAATGAACGTGAAAGCGCTTCTCAGAGAACTCTGTCAGGTGAGTAGAGAATGTCCCCTGCTGTCAACATTGTTTTGTTTCACAACCACGACCTACTAGATTATAACGAGCACGTCGTAATCGGCAACCCCTGCGAGGAGCCCGTCCGCACTATCCACTAGGGGCACTACTCATCGGCCAGCGAGATCTGCATCGTGATTGGACAATGGAAATTTGAATTTTGAACGCACAGAAGCAGACGTACGATTGCCGTAGCAGACGACAGCAGCAGCTCTCATGAAAACGCGTAGAATGATGATTATAATCAACTTTAGAATGAAACATCTTTAGTAGAACATCCACCGCTTGTACAAAGATATTAAGGTAAGCTGAAGTATAAGGTATTGTAGAAGTTGAGGGAGCAATAACTGGGCCGATAAGTAGCGCCACCACTAGCTTCCAAATGCGGCGCTGGGATGGCGTGCCTATGAAGTGGTCGTTATAATCTAGTAGGTGCATGGTATATTGTTTAAATTTGAATGTGCTTTACTGGTTACACATGACTGTGGAGTGTTTCATGTTCGTTTTTCAGTTCATCGACATGCCAGATAGTCCTATGGTAATTCCGCTGAAAAATTTGGCTTCCAAAGTGCTATTTGCCCTGAGCCTCAACAACTTCAATGCTGTGTTCAACCGAATTTCTGGGAGGTAATGGCTTCTTAAGGCCGTTTTTGTTTACTAGCTCTGTTGCCTAGCCTTGTTTACTAGCTCCGTATTACTTACGTAAGTTTAATTTTCTCGCGTATTTATGACAATGCGGAAGCGACGGTCGCAAGTGAAGGAGTAGGAAGTCGCTGAAAGTCACCAACTCTGGAAAAGTTGCTCGAGTCGGTGTGATTGTGTCTTGCCCCCCGCCATGATATCATATTGAATGTAATTGTGTTACAAATTCCGTAAGTGTAATATAAGTTTAATCGGCAAAATATAATTACTTAAACCGAATGGAGGAAATCAGTTGGACTCGGGCTTTTGAAAGAGCAGTGTCATGAGATCAGCTGGTCATTGAGATTTGCTGTAGCTGCACTGTGTGGTGCCCACCCATTGCAGATAGCTTAAAACGTCCTTACTCTTCCAGACTTCACGAGTTATCCAATGCCAGTGATGAAACCACCGACTTTAGTGATATTGAACTAATTCAACACATTAATGTTGATGTTACGAGGTTAATCAAGCTGCTAAACGGTGAGAACCTTTTTGTTACCTTTCTGGGTTTTTCTCTGTCCTTCAGTATTATGGGTACTCACCGATTATCTTTCTATCAGAAATAAACACAAAGTTTCGTTCGTTACGGAAAAATGCGCACCTCTGCCTCATGAATAGCCTGGAGAAAGTAAGTAATCATTGTAACAATGGTTTTAATATGTTGATGGTCTTATAAACTTTTTGCACCATATTTTCACGCGTACATTATCCGTGGCTTATCTGTCAAAAAAAGTTAGCTGGCGGTCCACTGCGACTTATCCGAGGAAAGTCTCTCCTGGAGCTTATCACCCGGCATAAAGGAGCCCCTTGTATGTGACCCACATGCTTTTGAGCGTGATTGATCAGGGGATCCTGCCCCTCTTCTTCCGCGGGGTCACGGGCTTATCGAATGACTAAAGATGCACACGGAATGCCTACGGGCCTTCCCCCTCTCTCCTTTCACTGAGCCACCAGGGGGCGTCTATAGTCAGTGCTCTATGATAGTGGGGCTTCAGTCGTTGCTGGGGATCCCATAGACTGGTCATCACTGTGGCTTCCGCGCATCGGCGCAGCTGACTGCAGTAGTGCAGCAGTGACTGCGAAAAATGGTCCTCGCTCTCACAGCAGGGTGACATTGAATGCGACGTACATTTGTGAATGTTGAGGACTCATTGACTTGCCCGACGCTTCCTGGCATGAGGTGAAGCTTGCTTTACAAAATTGCCAGTGCTGTAGGGCCAACACAGGCGAACCGTTGTCCTGTCGGACCCTGCTCACACGGTAGCCTCACTCATTCTCTTACGTTGTCCTGGAGGGAGGGTGTAGGGTTCACGAGGGTGTACACATCAAGGACATCCACTGTACGCCACAAGTCAGCTAGGATGATTGTTTTTTGTGCAAGAACGTTTGTCTCATGTGGCACACCAGCCACTGGGGGGATTTTTACTGCTGTTTTAAGCATCAGGTGTTGCTTCATCACTGAAGCTTCTACCGTGAGAAATGCGTAGAAGCTGCTTTTGTTTCGCACTAGGGCTGTTCATGACTGGAGAAGTCAGCAGTGTTTTCTGTGGGAAGATTTTCTCAGTTTACTTTCTGTCTTGAACCAGTCTCCTATGCCTGCCAAACCCTGTTCAGATTTGTAGGAATGGCAATGTTTTCAAATAATAATACAGTTAACCATAATAATCGACGTTTAAACAGGCCATATGGAACTGGATGGATACATACCCTCATGAGTTTACGGATTTGCAGAAGAAACCAAATGACGAATTAGCAGGTGAATAGTCCTTCCGTCGTTTAATGTAGCCGAACAGATTTGTGACACAATGACTTCACATATTTTCTCTTTGCCTTACTGCAGATGCGTGCGACAGAATGTTTGACCTACTAGATAGTTTTGCGGAAAACAACAAGAGGCGAGCTCAGGCCTGGCCACTTCAGATCATGCTGCTTGTACTCTGTCCTGTAAGCTTGCATGCACTTGCACTTCACTGTGTTGTTTTTACAGGAACGAATGTGGGCAAGTTGCAGTGACATTTTGAAGGCCCCTACCTACTGTATAAGCGTCTGTTTTAGTCTTAGAGCAACAGCTCCGACCCGACGTCAAACACCAAGTATATTGAAACTTGCATCCTCAACTGCATTGCATACTGTAGCGGTGTTGTTTAAAGTAATTTCACACATTTGCCCTGCGGCATGTCTAGAGACAGACCAGTGCGTCCGATGTGCATGAGCAGAATGTGCTACAGTTGCCGACCAATGTAATTTGGACAAAAGAAATTTGGACTAAACAGTTTCTTGGACAAAACTGTTGGAAGATGTGCTTGATTATTTGTACTCATCTCGCTTCAAACCACAACCTACTAGATTATAGCGACCATGTCATACGGATCCCTTCCCAGCGCCGCATTTGGAGGCTAGCGGTGGCGCTACTCATCGGCTCGGTTATTAATCCTTAATTAATTATTATTAATCCTTATTAATCCTCAATTTCCGCAGTACTTTGTATTTTAGCTTACCTTAGTATATTTGTACACGTGGTGGATGTCCCACGAAAGATGCTTCATTCTAAAGTTGATTATCATCATCATTCTGAGCGTTTTCATAGGAACTGTTGCTGTCGTCTGCTATGGTAATCGTGCGTCCGCTTCTGCGCGTTCAAGATTCAATTTTCCATCGTCCAATCATGATGCAGATTTCGCGGGCCGATGAGTAGCGCCCCTAGCGGATCGTGCGGATGGGCTCCTCATTGGGTTCACTTGCCGATTATAACATGGTCGCTATAATCTAGTACGTCGTGTTGCAAACCCGCGTGGTTTGGGGGGATTTACCGCCTCCCGAGCGCCAGAGATGCGGCAGAAAATTGTACTGCCGCGCCCAACATATCGTATCGCTTCGTAAGCACAGTGGGCGCGTGCGGGAAGAGAGTGTATGAGAGTCGGAAATGCTGGAATGTCAACCTCAACTTCAGGTGAGGATGCCGATGATGCTACTACGATCAGCGTATTTAGTAGAGGCGAAGATGCGCATTAATCGCCGTTTGACACTTCAGTGGCATTGGCATCAACCTCGTCTTCGGCACTGACAACAGAACAAAAAAAAAAGAAAGAAACAACGGTGGTGGTGCACCGATGATGCGCTCGCCAAAAATCCCCGTGATGTGTTGTTGCACGTTTGCGCAGTGGAGCAAACATGTATAGATTACTTTTTTAAGTCACTTTGAATGTTCTGAGTGAAGGCTTTTGAAACAATGTAGATTTATGCAATTCACTAAAAATTCCGACTGCCCGATAATTACGACTGATTTTCGTGGCTCTTAGAAGTCAGAAAGAAAAAAAAAAAACGATCGGCAACTGTATTAGGTCGTTTAGGCATTGCTATGTCCAGCGTTGTATGCTTCCCAATTTCTTCCCCTGAACATATTTATAAAGGCCTCAGAGTCGAGTCCAGTGTCATGCGCTGTGACTTATGCATGTATATGTGCCTTATCCTACAATGTTTCCACAGTTCTACATTTCTCTCTCTCGTATGTAGATCATACTGGAAGAAATCGTAAATGCTGATGCAGGAGCGCCCTGCTCTCCCAGACATCTAAAGAAAGTAAGTGTTGGTACCACAATAGAGTTATTACAGTTAAAGAACGGTTTGTAGTACAGTTTGTCCCATTAACACAGTTTTAGTTCTCGTTCTTGCTTGACTTAAGGATAGTGGATAGTTTTTAAGTTTGTGATATTACTCCATAGTTTTGCACTGAAATCAAAGCCCATTATCTGAAACGACACTGCCGTGCAGCCCGATTATTCTGTCGTCGCAGGACTGCGGAATATCTCGGGTATTCGTGGACATCTGGGCACAATAAATTGTTGCAGTTTGAATTATTGCTCTTGACCGCAGCGGGTCAAAGCAAAACTAGCACGTACAGTTGATAGAAGCTGTGGTCTCTTATTTTTGTCATTGCCCAACCGCATCTGCATTCCTAGATATTACACGGTAAACACTTGCTGGCTTGTTGACCTGGTGATAAGGCATTGTGGAAATTTATTTCTTGGAGCAAACTTAATTGTTGCAAAGCAACCGCCATGACACAGTCATGCAGTAATGTGAAATATGCACGACTGAGCCTCACGGTGCTCAGTCTCATATTTTGATAAGGGAATGGCAGTTGATGAATAGGCACCAGCAATGGAGATGAAGCAACTTTTTTTTTCTCTTCTTTCTATTTATCTCCATTTATCACGTGGAATAGCAAGTCGACCTGATCTTTGACTGAAGTTTCCTACGTTACATTTTGAATAAACCATGTACTTCCGACACATACAAACACATTCCAGTTTCTGGTCCGATATTCTACCATTACAGCATGCTGTCTGCCTCATGAATTGCTTTGCTATGGGCGCCTTCACACAAAACGACCACTTAAAGAATAAAAAGTTGCATAAGCTTAACTGTTTACGTTGCACTTCGAACAGGTGCATCATAAAGCAATGCTTTTCAAAGTGGTGGTTAATTTTAAGCCACCTGTTTCGGTCAGAGTCACTTCAAAAAAGGAACGCAGCGCTCCCTTACACAGTTCGTGTTACTTTTAAAGAAGTTAATGTGTTACTTTTAGCATCCTTGTGTTACTTTTGATGGAGGTTCACACGTCTTTTTTTACAGAGACAGTTTATAGACAGCGTGAAGAAGGCACTGGTGCCCCACAGCTCAAGCAAGCAGCTCACAGAAGCGGCTGCTGTAACGTGTGTTAAACTCTGCAAGGCTTCCACTTACGTAAACATCCTCGACAGTGGCAACGTCGTCTTTGCGCTTGTCCAGGCCGTCATCAATGATCTCAAGGTACGTACCAGTGCTATCTACCACAGCATGCTGGTAGTACTGTGGTTACGTGCAACCTAAGTCATATGTATACCGGCGCATCAACGACAATTATATTGTTCTGATCATGCGTAATACCCTTGCCCTGAGCTCTTTATTGCCTTGACAGTGCCCACATGGGGATGGAATGGGTTCCGGCCAAAATAATTACATTGATCATGGATGTTAGACTGACGTTTAGATGACAGCATAACAATTTTGATCTTGTCATTTTACACCACTGTCATAATTCGTGTTTGCTGTAAGACATTTTGTCCGTTATTAAGTTTAATCGACGTAACATGATACAGCGTTTGGACAGCCTTGTGCTTTGGGGTTGAACCTTGTAAAACCCATTTTTAAACCACAATTCTATCACTCGGGTAAAACTTGACAAAAATTTCCCCTTGTTCAAAAACAAACAAAAAACCTGAAGCCCACACTAGCAGTGGTCTGTGCGTACGTCGGGATGTGATGCTCAAACATTATGTGCCCTCTTCTTAACAGCTGCTGCTGTTCAACCCTGCAAAGCCGTTTGCCCGTAGTCAAGCCACAGTGTCCCAGGACGTGGAGCTGATGACGGACTGTTTTGTGTCGTGCTTTCGCATCAACCCGCACAACAATGAAGCCCTCAAAGTGTGCCTTGGAGCGGGAGCACAGACTTCGGCACTTTACCACCACGTTCTCCTGGGGTCGCTGCTGCGCGTTGTCACGCAGCCTAGACTGGCCTGGTGGCCACAGGTGAGGTCACATGACGCAGAATGATGCTGGCAACCACTTGCCGTAATTTCTGACCGATACCGCGCACCGTTGGTAAAGTGGAAGTGGAAAACATTAAATTTTTAAAATAAGAGTACTGTGTATAATGTGCACTGGCATGTAATACGCACACGTTCAGTCAGTGAGTACGTATGTTCAGAAAACAAGGAAGAGTCATGTTGATAATTAATCACGTTGATGATAATTTGTGGCTCTCCATCGCGAGACACACACACAGCACAGTGGTCAGTCTGTGGAATAATTTTGCCCACCTCAAGATTCTTTAACGCGCGTTGAAGTCTCAGCACGCTGTCCACTGCATCTAGCGTTCCCCGCAGAAGACTGTGTGTCAGCATGCCACCAAGCTGACGCCGTTTTGTGCTAATTTCAAACCCGTGACCTATGATGACTCGAAGCTTCTTGCCCACACAAAAAATACAGTGTGTAACGTGCCAGCGCACGCCAGCACACATTTCAGCGCACGTCAACTGGATCTGTACCCTGTATGTCTTCCGGTTTACGCTGTTTGTTTGCAAACAGTGAAAGGGCACATAGCGGACACTGCATAACATGTGCGTTATAAGCGGGAAATGTGGATTTGTGACTGTACCGTGGTGCATTTTCAGGTCGACCTACTATACAACAAAGCACCCGAGCTACGACATATGTTCACCGACACGCTTAATAAAGTCACGCAAGGGTTCATCTCTCACGGTCCTGTCAAAATGATACCTGTAAGTATTTGCCCGGTTACGTAAAATATGTACTCCGTGTGCATACATTGCATACTTTGCAGTTGCGTATGAAAGTGCATACTTTGTGTGTGTACATTGCATACTTTGCAGTTGCATATGAAAGTGCATACTTTGTGTGTGTACATTGCATATTTGCAGTTGCATATGAAAGTGCATACTTTGTGTGTGTACATTGCATACTTTGTGTTACATAATTTGTGTTAGAGCATGCGACCCATGCACTGCTCTGATTTGTGTACACGTGCATTGTTGGGTATTGCTAGTGATGTCACGAAGCTCTTGAGGTCCGAATTAGAAAACGTTTGCACAATTCAAACCTTTATTCAAAAAATTCAAAAACATTTACGGAGGTTCAGCTTTGTTCCACTCTTGAAAGGCCACCTTATGTTTTACAAATATGTTTGGATTATGATGCCGCATGGCTTGCCATCTTCCATATGTTTATTTGAGCTTGTGCTACGCTATAAAAATAGCTTCCCTGCGTAACACGCTCATGGCTATACCAGCGTACGGAATGATGTTGTTCTGTGTTCTGATTGTTGAGAACAGTGTGCGTATGCTTTCTCTGTACGCCTCTACGTGTTTCTGTTCCTGAGCTTTCTTTCTGTTTCTGTTCTGTTTCGCTTTTACATGTACGCAATTACAGAAATGGCGCATGCTCCTTGTCCTCAGCAAACCAGGAGACTGAACAATTCCATTCTGAATGGTGGCTGGCCTCGAGTGTGTTATGCACTGAAGTTCTGGTTTTGGACTGTACCCAGATGGGAACTCTCAAGAAACCTATTATGTGTGTCAAGCAGTGAGCTCTGCTGGTGCAGCAGAAAGGGAATGTTGAACAAACATTTAAATTTTTTAACTTTTCATTGAAAGTACAAGTCTGAGAGCTTCGACACACCCAGTTGGAAATTTGAAAGTTTGTTGAACTGTGTAAACTCGCGCGCTTGACTGCGAGCCTCTGGTTCACAAGAAACTCGTGGCATCACTGCATATTACAGCTGTTTCAGTTTTTGCTAATTACTGCTAAATGTGCTTCAAACAGAGTCTAACGCTCAAAGAGAAAGTGAGCACGCTCAAGTTCAAAGAGAAAGCGGAGGAGCAACTTAGTTACAAGAATCTACTTCTCCTCATGGTTCGACTCATCCATGCGGATCCCATGCTTATGCTGAATGTAAGTTTACACACATGTACACAGCACTCGTACGTCTATAGTGAGTGATATTTTCTCTGTCCAAAATTGTTAATCTTTGCTTTACAAACGAGAACAGAAACACGCCATTTTTGTTAACATGTTAGTGAAAGATAGCATAGCATTGTTTGGCAAAATGCAACGTGTGAAAATTTGCAAGAAATCCTTTAGTCTTGGGGACTAAACGCCAGGTGCAGTTACTGGACACTACCATTATGCTACTTGTTAGACGTGTCATTACATTAAAGTGTCGCCCTGTAAACACCTGTAAAGCCATCCAAATCCGTCACCGTGCCGCCACCACACCTCCTATGCAACCTAGCGGCTTGTGATAGTTCAAATATGCTGTGTTCCGATTACTTATCTCGACGCATTAAGTTATCTCTACACTGAACGAACTTAGCCTCCCTGGTGTCACCCTTCTACCTGCAGATGACGACATGAATCCAGTTCACTGCATCATCATTCCACGCAAAAAAAAAAATGTGGATTTAGTGAGGTGACCAATGCGTACTAGCCGGTCCTCTGACGTAATTAATTACAAGTAATTAAGTTACAGTAATTAATTACTTTCAGAGATGAGTATTTTTAGCTGTAATTTAATTACATTTTGTCTGCAGTCCTTTATGTTTACAAGAGCTGACGCCTTTCTGTTGAATTCATGTTTCCATTTTAGTTCTCATCTGCTTTATATGCATCGTTGCTTACTTTACGCTTGCAGAACCAAGGCAAGGCTGGCCATGAAGTCCAGAGCAGCACTTTGGAGCTGATCAATGGCCTGGTGTCTCTTGTCCACCAACCAACCATGCAAGATGTTGCCCAGGAAGCCATGGAGTCGCTCTTGGTGCTCCATTCCCCAGATAATATAGAGCTGTGGAACCCCGAAGCCCCCATAAACACATTTTGGGATGTCAGCTCCCAGGCCCTGTTCTCCATCTCGCAGAAACTCATCCAGCATCAGATCCTCAACTATACGGATGTCCTCAGGTGGCTGAGAGAAGTGCTAAGGAGGCGCAATGCGTTCTTGCTGCGCCATCGGGAGTATGCCAACTTGGGCAGCCATATTGCCATCTGCAAACAGGCACACATCAAGCTGGAAGTAAGCGGGGAACATTGTTTCTTAGACTAAAAGCCTAAGCGTGCATGTTACCTTTGTTGCGGTTCATTATCGTCACACGGGGTGGGAGAATGACGCATTAACTAGAGTTAACAAACGTCCTCATTATAAGTAAAGTTGCCGACTAATATTTTGGACTTCAAAATTGCGAACTTTCCAGTTGTTTGGACAAAACTAGTGTTTTCATCAAACACTCCATAAAGCCATTTTTTTTTTTCGGAGTTGGGGTGGGGTGGGATAAGGATTCAGGTGCTGCTTTTATTTAATTATTTACTATAATGCCTACAGCACCAAAGTAATTATAGTAGGGAAGGCTACAAGACAGCACAAGGGGATATTGTTACAAACATACAGCATTAAACCAGCAGAACGACATAAACTATAACCACTACTAACAGTGCAATTTGTATTTCGTTTCGACAACATTTTAATCCATAAGCACAAATCTGCAATTACATATCCGCTTTAAGTCTGCTGCTGTTAAATCTGTGATCGAAATCGTGTGCTTTTGACATGAATCCAGGTGTCGCTGGGTGATCTTTTTTCTTTCTGTCCACCACATGCTGTACCATCAAGTGTGCTTTGCATAGTTTATTGTTGCACCCAAATAACACTTACATCAGACATGCATACGGATAGCTACTAAATCGTATACTTGATGCCTGACACAACGTGATCCATTATTGGAATTCGGGGAGACATCAGGTTTGACCCGAAAAAGCCACGCCCCTGGTATATGTTATGTACTCTACGGTATCTTATGTGTGTCATGTTGACCGTGGTTATGCATTTGTGTTTGCAGGTGGTGTTTTTTATGTACCTGTGGAGCATAGATATTGATGCGGTGCTGGTGGCAATGTCGTGCTTCGCCCTCTTATGCGAGGAGGCGGATATTCGTTGCGGACAGGATGACCTCTCCGTCACCTACCTGCTGCCAAACTACTCTGTCTATCAGGAACTAGCCACGGCCAGTACCATTCTCACCACAGGTGAACTTGTAATTCCAGTTCAGTGCTGAAAGAGGTGCCATGAACAGTTGTTCGTGAAACCCTGCACTTTGGAAATGGTGGACTTGCAAATGTAAAAGCTCTTGTCTTGTGCAGGAAGGGCAGCACTTCAAAAGAGAATTATGGCATTGCTGAGGAAGATAGAACACTGCACCCAAGGTTGTTCTCAGGTGGGAGCAACACGATTGTCTTTTTTTACAAAGTGAATTTCATTTACATTTACATTTATTATTACATTTCTTTATATTTAAATTTATTTTACATTTACATTATGTTTACAATTATTTTTTACATTTACTTTTTACATTTGTCATTGCATTTATTTATTTACATGTATATTTATTGGCTGTACTTCTAACATTGTGATGATGGTTGATATTATATAATACTCTTCTTCGGAACATTTTCAGAGTAACCGTGTACGTTCCTTTAAGCATTATTGGCCAGCATGTTTTGTCTGATCTCTTTCCTATTTCTAGAACTGTGCATTGTTACCCCTCCATGAAATATCAAGTGGCTTGTGTAAATATTTAAAAGCTTTTTTTTTTTCTTCTAAAATAGTGTTCTCTATTTGATTGCCTCAAATGCATCCAGATAGTGCTCAGTGCTCGGGTAGTGTTCAGGACGTTTCCTGCTGTCGTCTGCTACCATTTGTCTTCTTTTGTGTTGACATTTGACATGGAAAAGCATTATCTTTGCATTATATCTTAACACGCTAAGAACCGGCAGCACGCATAAGCTGTTCTGTCTGGTACAGTCGTTCACACTTCGCGAAGCAACACAAGCACTTCTCTGTTCACTTGCATTATAAATTCTTAGCATTTTTGATGTGCATTACACATAGATGCACATTGTATAACTAGGGCCTGACTTTTTCGGGTTTTATTTTTGGCCAAATTCGGGGGGTAAATATCGGGTGATATTTTTCATTTGAAAATTCGGGTGTATTCGGGTTAAATCCCGTTACGGCATATTCTGTCGTCAGGAATTCGGGTGTATTCGGGTGATTTTTTTTTTGTTTAATAAAAATTTGTCTTAACATGGAACTAATGTTTAGCAATGTTATCAAACTTTATTTTAATGCATGCTTATGAGTGTGCCACGCAACCGGGACGTTTTCGGGTAGATTCGGGTTAAACCCGAATTTTACAGATTTTGTTCGGGGGGTAAATATCGGGCGGATACGGGTTTAACCCTAAAAAGTCAGGCCCTATGTATAACATGCATGCTTACAATTTTTGGGCACGATGCATCTATTGAAAGACTGGTGCATTTTGTGATTATAATGAGCTATAATTTGTTTAACACGCTTTTGAATCCTCGGTGAAGCTGTTGCACGTCAGTTTGGTTGTAGCCCGAGGCGGAGAGGGGCCCCACTCTCCAGATGCACCCTCTCCTCCCACTCACCCACTGGCTTCAACGTTGAGAGCCTCGTACATGGTGCCGCCTCGACTGAAAACAAAAAAATGTTGTGACAAGAACGTTCGCTCAGTCTGCTCTCTCTCTTAGCCATCTTTTCATCGCTCGCTCAGTGTCTGCACAGCACGTCTCGCATGATGCCGCTCACATACAGTATAGTTAGGGCCTGACTTTTTAGGGTTAAACCCGTATCCGCCCGATATTTACCCCCCGAACGAAATCTGTAAAATTCGGGTTTAACCCGAATCTACCCGAAAACACCCGGGTCGCGTGGCACACTCATAAGCGTGCATTAAAATAAAGTTTGATAACATTGCTAAACATTAGCTCCATGTTAAGACAAATTTTTATTAAACAAAAAAAATCACCCGAATACACCCGAATTCCTGACGACAGAATATGCCGTAACGGGATATAACCCGAATACACCCGAATTTTCAAATGAAAAATATCACCCGATATTTACCCCCCGAATTTGGCCAAAAATAAAACCCGAAAAAGTCAGGCCCTAAGTATAGTTAGGGAGTGACTTTTTTGGATTAAACCCGATTCCACTCCGTTATTTCTTGCTGAACCGACCTCCGACTGTTTGGGATTAAGCCCGATTTCTCCCCGAATTCCATTCGCTATGAAATCCTCAAGTGATGTTTCCACTGAAGACGAACAAAGGTCGCCACGTGCAACACACGTAAGAATGGGTTGCTTACGTTCCTGGAAATACACCCGTGTGTGTCAGCACTGTCTATGCCATTCGGGGATTAGTGCTGGTAGGTCACCCCTTCTCCCCCCCAAAAGAAGAAAGAAGAAAAGATTAGGTAAGGACTTAATAGACAAGAGGAGAAAGAAAGACACCTGATAACACCCAAAAGCACAATTGTCGCTCTATTTCTCCCCAAATTACAGTATTCAAAATAGCGCCCTATCCCCCCTCACCCCCCCGCCCTCCCGGAATCTGAGAAAGGCATATAGTCCGAAAAAGACACTCCCTAAGTATAGTGCAGTGAGACAAAAGCAGCATTTCATGGTTAACAGTTGACGCTGATGACCTTAGCAATAAATGTGCGCTTCTTTCGCGTCCGGAATGGAATCATGGTCCTTCATGCGCTGCAATGCTATCGCGTTTCGTACGTGTTTGGCAGTGCACCAAAGAGTACAGCAACTCTTTTTTTTTTTTTTTCTGGCAGGCCTGGGAAGACACTTTTATGAACTGGGATGTGGTCACAAAGCTCTTAGTCAGCTACCCAAAGTCGAAATTGGAGGAAGGTCAAATCTGTGAATCCCTGCATCGGACTATTGGCAAGCGACGAGCTTCGCACCAGAGTACAGACCATGAGTTGGAGGTACCACACTGTTCTCAAAAGAACATGGGGGTCAACCCGCAAGTACGGCTGCGTTCCAACGCGGCAGACGGGGTACAATTGACCCTCTTTTACCTTTTTTGTTTTTTCCCACCACATTCGTAGGACCAGTTAAACGAATGGGCCAACATGACAGGCTTTCTCTGTGCTCTCGGTGGCGTCTGCCTGCAGAAGAAATCTCCATCGCGGCCCAGGTAAGTGACCCTCTCGTGTCCTCGTGCCTCGTCCCTCGGAAGTGTTTTTGTGAGCCCCCTTTTCATTGAACGGGAAACGTTTGCAGGTCATCCTTATACATGTACAACGTTCCCTACTCTGCGTTATCCCTGGATTCTCGGAAAGGTGGGATGTTGACTCCGGGGCAGGACATTCAGTTCTGTCCGGTAACACAGTAAGTTTGATTGCTCTTTCTTCCTAAATGCTGTTGCTACTTGATCTCGCTAGTGTATCAGTGACAGTGAGCAGAAGCCCACCTATGCGGCCTTATTGATAATAAGTTCATTCATTTTGCCTGCACCTCCTGAACGGGTTCAAGGAGTGCAACCCTCGCACGTTCTTTTTGTCATACACTTGGCGTGTACTTAAGCACTTGTGCAGCACGAGTGCAGCACTTTTCGTTCAAAAAGAATGCACCT
Source organism: Ornithodoros turicata (assembly GCF_037126465.1). Classification (NCBI taxonomy): domain Eukaryota; kingdom Metazoa; phylum Arthropoda; class Arachnida; order Ixodida; family Argasidae; genus Ornithodoros; species Ornithodoros turicata. Next base: position 15,047,350 of record NC_088210.1, on the reverse strand, counting down.
ATTGTTTGGCTTTGTCAGGTTAGATTCAGGGTGGCAGCAACCAAACAAACAAATTTTCTTCGAATTAATTCGATAGAAACACATTGAATTCTATCGGGACATGACATGTCCCCATGATGGGGTTGATTCTCTGCACATAGTATGAATATAAGCAGTTTCAAAGGTGCCACAGCACCAAAACACAACACAGAGAAGGAGACACCACAGAACGCTGAACTTGTTAGTTCAACATTCTGTGGTGTCTCTTTCTCTAAGTTGTGTTTGGCGCCGTTGCACCTTTGAAGTACGTATCGGCAACCCCAAGATTCAGCCCTTTGCGAATACATATAAGCAGTTCTCAAAGTGCCAAGATATACGAGACGCATTAAAGGGGCACTGAAGCACCTGCTGCAAGTTAATTTCGAATTAGTTTAAAGTAGGGGTGTGCGAATCCAAATATTTTAAGTCGAATCGAATATCGAATCAAATGGGGGGAAAAATTTCAAATACCGAATCGAATATCGAATATTCGTGCAAAATTTACAAAATGTGACTTGCGCACTAAAAATTTCCATTTTGTAGCCCATGGCTTTAGTGTAATTTTTCTGGCATTAACTGTCACAAGAGAGACATGCAATTTTTCTGTTTAAAGCCCCTACTCTTTAATCTTACATGAGAGTGTTCCCAGCTTTCCAGGTCAGCCTACGCTTACTGTAGTCCTGCCTGTGTTGGTCCTGCAGCAAGGGCAATTTCGTTAAGCAGGCTTCACCTCATGCACGGAAGCATCAGGTGAAGCCCACTTTCGGGTTGTGTCGTTCATATTCGTGGAATAGTCGAATATTCGTAAAATCGAATATTGGATATTCGATTCGCGAACCGAATAGTTCGAGCGTTTGATATTCGATTCGAATTCGAGAACTCGAATATTCGCACACCCCTAGTTTAAAGGCTTCGTTCGCTTCGTTATAACTGCATAAGTTGTAAGCGCATGTTACAACTCAAAATTTCCATTCACTCACAGAGTTCCAATAAAAATTTTACTGACCTCTTTCCTGTCTCAGCTCCGCCCTGCGACCATCGTCGCCGGGGCTCGAACGAGACTCGCAGCCCGGAAGTTACACTGCCGGACGTGCGTGCCCCACGCTGGAGTGGTTTCAGTTTGAAGAAATAGTGCGGTCCACAAAGCTAAATTGTGTTGATGTAGGAATTTGTTACATCGGAACGTTTCTCGTTAATCTTACGATTAAGTAAGTCGTTTCTGAAGAGTACAGCTGTATGTATGATGTGGTGTGCACTTAGGGCCTGACTTTTTAGGGTTATTACCCGATTACACCCGACGTTTATTCCCCTGTTCAAATCAGCAAAAACAGGGTTTAACCCAGACTTGTGCCCGTTACTCAAAAAAAGTAATTGATTACCGTTACCGTTACCGTTACTTGTACGGAAGAAATAATTGATTACCGTTACCAATTACAGGACTTGAAATGTAATTGAGTAACGAGTAGAAAAGTAACGCGTTACTCCGGTCGTTACTCTGCATTCACGCAAATTATACCCATCTTTGTGTGCCTCAGCAAAAAAAAGAAGGAAAAGTTCAACAGTGAAACAGCTGAAATAACCCAAAAATATGTACGTCTACTGTAGTTATCGCCCGGGAAGACGTTGACCCGATTGTGGAAGATCATGCGTGGAACTTCCCCATGACTCACTAAACCTCCAAAGCTGCCACAAAGGTACCACCACACTGGTGTAGGAAGGGATTAAGGAGAGAGACCCTGAAATTCCAGAACAAAGGCTGATGGCACGAAGATCTTGACTTGGAGCAGAACATCTAAAAGATGAGTTAGTCTCTGCCGGGAAAGTAATCAATTACTGAGTAATCGATTACTCAGAACAGTAATTGATTACTCGAAAAATTACTCAAAAAAGTAATTGATTACAAGTAACGCAATTACTAGTAAAGCGTTACGCACAAGTCTGGTTTAACCCGATATTTCCTCGAAAACTGCTGGACCAGGGGGATCCGAAGTCGTCACAACTAATAACGCAGAAGTTTGGAAACTGTGTTGTAAATGCATAAATATGGTCATACATACTGTCAAGACAGTATGTATGCCTCTTAGCCTGCTGCCTCTTAGAAGCATGGACTAAATATTGATACTCTGTGTCTGCTGGTGTGTTGTGTATTATGCCGAGTCAACTGAAGAATTACACCTGATTCAATCTGATTCATACCAGAATTGGGTTGAATCAGGTTCAGTTGAACCCAATTACACCGGAATTATTGAAGCTAAATATAACCCGATATTCATCCCTTGATGTTGCGGAAAAATATAAACCGAAAAAGTCAGGCCCTGTGTACACATATGCAAGACACCAGATGGACTATGTTTAGGGGTGTTGTGCTTTTCTGAAAATTGAGGGGTAAGGGTGAAAATTGGGTTTTAATTTCAGGAGCCGTAAAACAAGGTAAAATCGGGCGATATCTGGTGGAAAATAAAAAAGAGCGCTTCTCCCATTTTAAATGAACACGAAATGCAGAACGGCTATGCTGAACGTGCAGTGCTTACCATTCCCCCACCGGCTGAATTGGCACTTTGCCAAGTTAGTTTTCTTTTTTTTTTACCTTACATGACTCGGGGTGGGGGTGAAAACTGGTTTTGTCGAGTTTTCCCCTAAAACGTGTGGCCCTAACTACCTTTGAAACACTCAGTTCTACAACACCCAAGCAGCAACACCTAGCAAGCATTAATTGTGCTGCCTTACTGGCTGCCCGCATTTCTGCTTTGAAGAAATAACGATCGAATCTCTTTTTGCCCTCATTGCAGGTTGGGGGGTAACTATTGCGATTTTTTTTTTTTTTGTTTACCTTCTATGACTCGGGGGGGTGAAAACGGGTTTTACCGAGTTTTCCCCCTAAAACTCAAGGCCATAACTACCTTTGAAACACGCAGTTACACAACACCCTAGCAAGAGTTAACTGTACTGCCTTATTGGCTGCCCGCATTTCCGCTTTGAAGAAATAACGACCGAATCACCTTTTGCCCTCTTTGCAGGTTCGTGGGTCAATTATTGCGATTTTTTTTACCTTCCATGACTCTCGGGTGAAAACGGGTTTTACCGAGTTTTCCCCTAAAACGCAAGGCCCTAACTACGTTTTTGAAATACGCAGTTATGCAACACCCTGGCAAGAGTTAATTGTGCTGCCTTATTGGCTGCGCCCATTTCCGCTTCGAAGAAATGACGACCAAATCACTTTTTGCCCTCTTTGCAGGTTCGTGGGTCAACTATTGCGATTGCTGGTGTGCCACAACGAAAAGTTTGGTACCCAAATCCAGAAGCACGTGAAAGACTTGGTTGCCCACGAAATGAGTCCCACTCTCTACCCCATTCTCTTTGATCAGATCAAGGCAATTGTAGAAAAATTTTTTGACCCACAGGGACAAGTATGTGTGTTGGTTTCATTTAACTCTTGGCCTAGCACTGTCGGACATGTTGTAAGCTGCGATTGTTTTGTGCAGGTGACTGTGATTGACACAAATACTCAGTTTGTGGAACACATCATCTTTATCATGAAGAGTGTACTGGAGAACAAAGTGGATCACACTACAGAACATCTTGGAGTTACAAGCATTGAAGCCATGATGCTTGCCATTGTCAGGTACACCTTGTCCTTTCGACAAAAAAATCTTTGTCTTCAAAAAAGACAAAAAAATATCTGTAAAAAAATATCTGGGGTATAATACCTTGAAGCATCTACTAATAGTAATTAAATTCGAACTGTAACTCCAGGAGCACAGTCAGCCGCTAAGCTAAAGATAAAAAAAAAAAAACCTGAGTCAGTATCACTTATTTGAACAGCAACTTATGAGAACCAGGCAATGATGTCTGATGTGGCTCGTCTTGTGGCTGACCCACGATCTACTAGATTATAACGACCATGTCAACGGCATCCATTCCCAGCGCTGTATTTGGAAGCTAGCGGTGGCGCTACTCATCGGCTCGGTTATTGTTTCCTCAACTTTTAAAATACTTTATCTTAAACTGAACTACTTTGTACTTCAGCTTACCTTAGTATTTTTGTTCAAGCGGTGGATGTCCCACGGAAAATGTTTGATTCTAAAGTTGATTATCATCATCATTCTACGCGTTTCCATAGGAGCTGTTGCTGTCGTCTGCTACGGTAGTCGTACGTCCGCTTCTGCGCGTTCAAAATTCAAATTTCCATCGTCCAATCACGACGTAGATCTCGTGGGCCGATGGGTAGCGCCCCTAGTGGATAGTGCGGACGTGCTCCTGATAGGGTCGTGGTTTGACCTAGTATAAATGCTTCCACTCAGATGCATTCTGGCGTGTCGATGCTGATGGCAATGTCGCTTCAGCTGATGACTGTTCAGTTTAACACAAGTAACTGGCTTCGCCTGACTCGGTATACATCGTCTGAATTCCAGGTATGTGCGCCACCTAGATACAACGGTGCACGCCCTGCACATCAAGACGAAGCTGTGCCAGTTGGTGGAGGCCATGATGGCTCGTCGCGATGACCTCGCATTCCGGCAAGAAATGAAGTTCCGCAATAAGATGGTGGAGTACCTCACCGACTGGGTGATGGGCAACAGCCACCAGATGGCACCACCGGGATCCGGGGACGTCACAGCCATAACGCGCGACCTCGACCAAGCCTGCATGCAGGCAGTGGCTGCGCTGCTGCTTGGTCTGCCACTGCAGCCTGAGGAGAGCGACAGGGGAGACTTGATGGAAGCCAAATCCCAGCTCTTCCTCAAGTAAATAGTAGCTCATTTCTTTCTCTATACACGACCTCCAGGGAAATTTGTTTACACAGCGCAACCTGCATTTACTGACGGTGCACTTACTGCAGCAGTTACCGTGTTTGCACGATTCTACCGCACACTTTTTTGTGTCATAATAGGCTCTCAATAATAGCTCTCTCGTGCAGTATCGAGCCATGCCTAAAGCCCCGGTTTTTCCGCAATTCCGCGAAATGTCGCAGAATCCGGAATTCATCGCGGAATCCTTCGTTTGGCACGGAATTTCACGGAATCCCTTATTTTTAGGGGTGTGTGGATATTCGAGTTCTCGAATTCGAATCAAATATCAATCACTCGAAGTATTTCATTCGCGAATCGAATACCCAATATTGGGATTTCCGAATATCCGACCATTCGCAGAATATGAACCAGACCTCCCGAAGGTGGGCTTCACCTGGTGCTTCCCTGCATGAGGTGAAGCCTGCTTTACGAAATTGCACATGCTGCAGTATCAACAGTCCAACACAGACAGATTGTAGCTTAGAATAAGATAACGTTAGTCCAAGTTTATTGTGCATGCTCCACCCGAGGAAGGGAAGGCATCCCTCCCGTGTGCAGTTTAGCGGTGGCAGTGGGGGATTTTGATTTGATGTCTGGGTATTCGAGGCTTGGGGGGCTCTTGGTCTGGGTTTGGATTTCCAGAGATCAAAGTCATTCTTCACTGCACATTCTCTATACTTGTCATTGTCACTTAGGATAAAACCGGAAAAGCCCCGAAAATAGACTTGCCAAAGGGCAAATTCACAAAACCGCTAAGCATCTCGTGTTCGTCTGGAAGAGCCCTGCTTTTAATTTCCCACCTGAAAATCTGCTTTTCCATCCGATATCACCTGAATTTACCCCGTTTTACGGCTCTGAAGTAACACATGTTTTTTGCCCCACAATTCTCAGATACATAACACCTGTTAAAGAATGTAGATTGTTGGGTCAAGGTCCATTTGGCAGAAGTAACAACAAAATTATAAAACACTGAAGCTTTCCTTTAACAAGCTTGGTTACAACAAGGATGGTTACAAGCTTTCATGCAGTGGACTGCATTTCATCAAATGCAGTCCACTGCATGAAAGCTTGTAACCATTAAAGGAAAGCTTGAGTGTTTTATAATTTTGTTGTTACTTCATACATAAAACCTGAAAGCACACGGGTCTATCTATACTGCAGTGAAGACACAATACATGTATTTGGTTGTGACACCAGTGATTCTAAAAGGGATATGGTGAAGAGGAAAGTGGAGAGTGCTGATGTAGCACCCACAATGCACTTTTTTTTTTTTTTTTCAAAATTGCAGCAACATTATTTTTGTGTCCTTGATGTTTTGTGAGGTGTTTCTTCACATTAATGTGCTTTCCCTGTGCAGGTACTTCTCACTGTTCATGAACCTGCTAAATGAGTGCAGCGAGACTCCAGAAGACAAGGATGTTGGCAGACATCGACTGCAGTCTTCCAAGCTTGGTGAACTCCGCACCTGCACCATCCAGGCCATGTCTAACCTACTCAGCGCCAATATTGATTCTGGGCTCATGCATTCCATCGGTAAACATGTTCCCCAGTCCTTAAGTTAGCATTGTAAAAGAACAGTGTGACCGATTTCGTCAGTTCAGACGGTATGTATGTAGGGAGTGACTTTTTCGGGTTAAATGCCTTTCTCAGATTCGGGGCGGGTAAACATTGGGCTCTATTTTGAAATCTCTAATTCGGGGAGAAATTGGGCGATAATTGTGCCTTCGAGTGTTATCGCACGTTTTTGTTTCTCCTCTTGTTTATTACGTCCTTTCCTGATCTCTCTTTTTTGTTCTTTTGTTGTTGTTGTTTCCTTTTTCGAGATCATGACCTTCCAGTGGTAATCCGCAAAGGCATACACAGTGTTGGACACACATGAGTGTATTGCTGGGAACGTAAGTGACCCATTCTTACATGCGCTACATGTGGCGACCTTTGTTCGTCTTCAGTGGAAATGTCACTTGAGGATTTCATAGTGTCTGGAATTCGGGGAGAAATCGGGTTTAACCTGAATTGGTTGGAGGTCAGTTCGGCGGGGGAATAACCGGGCGGAATCGGGTTTAACCCGAAAAAGTCACTCCCTATGTATATGTTAGAAAGTGTACCACCTTAAATAATCTGTCCCATGCAAACAATCACGAATGAAGCAGCAATGTGACTCTGAACTTCACCACTTAGTTTCTTGTTTTGTTTTTTCTTTTGTTTTTTTTTCTCTGTCAATATAACTATTGCTTGTGAAACCAGCGCACAAAGAGGGAAGCAAATGCCTTTATTACTTCCACAATCCTGTTTCGAAATAAATTGTCAGACCTCACTGGTTTGTTATGAAGTCTCGGGGGGCCACCCTGGTAATTTTATAAAAATACCGCGGCGGAGGAGGTCCCACCAGTGTAATGGCGGCAACGTTTACAATTAATTCCCGAGTTAGCCCTCATATCCGCACTGGTAGCGAGTAGAAGGCAACTAGCCCCATAGAATGCTGGACTGTATTTGTCCCCTGCCAGGTTTGGGATATCACAAAGACCTGCAGACGCGGGCAGCCTTCATGGAAGTGCTCACCAAGATCCTGCAGCAAGGTACCGAGTTCGACATGCTGGCCGAGACCGTCCTGGCCGACAGGTACGAGCAGCTCGTCCAGTTGGTCACCATGATCGGAGACAAGGGGGAGCTCCCGATCGCCATGGCGTTGGCCAGCGTCGTCGTCACTCCGCAGATGGTTTGTTTCCGCCGTGCCTTGCGTCCCGGCACGGTACTCACGGGAAATGTTTGTGTTTCAGGATGAGTTGGCGAGGGTGTTTGTGACCTTGTTTGACGCCAAGCATCTGCTCTCCCCTCTCCTGTGGAACATGTTCTACAAAGAGGTAATGTGTGCTCTCTCACGGAGGTGGGCAATGTCACGACTATAGGGGTGTGCGAATATTCGAAACGTTCGATATTCGTACCGAATAACGGTGCCGCGCTTTTCGTATTCGAATCGAACAACACTTCATCGAATTCTGGCATGAACTCATGCCTCTGAGCGTTTGGCGGAACCTACTTTACAATAAGTATATCTTGCAAGGTGGCTTCACCTCGTGCTTCTGAGTGTTAGGTGAAGCTTACTTTACAGTTTTGCGCATGCGGACGTGACGATATCCAGCAAGTTGGCTTCGTCTCATGTCTCCGAGCATCAGGCGAAGCATAGTTTACATTTCTGCCAGTGCCGCGGGGTTGCAGGCGTGGTTTAAAAGTGCGGTTTGAGGGATCACTGAAAATTGCCACTTTTGAGAAATATTTTAGGAAATGTTGAGCTTTGGCTGGACCAGCTATGACACCTTAGAAAGAGGGATTTAATCACACAGCCAGCTACGTTATGTCTGGAATTGCAATTTTCAGGACAATTCTAGCACAAACGTATTCATCAATGAAATATGTGTATATAGTTCGTAGTCAGCCTCACAAACTACAACTGAGCACCAGGTTTCAATGCAAACTTTTGCTTACTGTTCAGTAATAAGTAGGGCCTGACTTTTTAGGGTTAAACCCGTATCCGCCCGATATTTACCCCCCGAACGAAATCTGTAAAATTTGGGTTTAACCCGAATCTACCCGAAAGCATCCGGGTCGCGTGGCACACTCATAAGCGTGCATTAAAATAAAGTTTGATAACATTACTAAACATTAGTTCCACGTTAAGACAAATTTTTATTAAACAATAAAAAATCACCCGAATACACCCGAATTCCTGACGACAGAATATGCCGTAACGGGATTTAGCCCGAATACACCCGAATTTTCCAATGAAAAATATCGCCCGATATTTACCCCCCGAATTTGGCCAAAAATAAAACCCGAAAAAGTCAGGCCCTAGTAATAAGCACACATTTTTGTGTGGTATTCGACATTATTCGCTTCGCTACTATTTGGAGACTTTACTATTCGATTAGAACCCAAAAATCACTATTCGCACAGCCCTACACGACTAACATTCTGGGGGAATGTGCGTCCTGGGCCGACTTCTAACGGAACTGTGACAACGTATGTCTTAAGACAGAACTTCACTACATAGTACGGTGGAGGCCGACCATTGCACAGAGTGATGCCGTTGGCACTCCTGATTTGTGGAAAGCGAGGGGTGTACGCCCTTTTGTGGTAATTAATGTAACTGCACGAGTGTAACAAAATGGCGTACACCTCCTGTTTTTAACCAATCGAGGGGGGGGAGGGGGGCAGAACGATTTTAACAGGGTTGGTGGTTGTTTAAGAGCGTGCTATGCGGTGAAGTTCTGTTTTAAGAGTGTAGCGTTCATGTTAGGTTCACATTGGGAAGCAGTGCATGTATGTTAGTATTTGTGACCGGCAAAATAACCGCAGAGAGCCGTGCATGCGGATGAAGTTATAGCTATCCTGACCAAAATACAATCTTGTCGGTTACGTTGTCATTACCACAACCAAGCACAGCCAAGAACATGTGTATTTTTTTTGTTCATGTCACGCTCCTAGAGCATGAGCAAGTCAAGTTTGCATGTGGCCAGAACAAATGGCACTTTCACGTATATGTATAGATATTTCTTCATGAGCCGCTATTGACCAGCCAGCAGTATAGACAGGTTTGATTGTGATATCTCAGAGGTCAACTTTTATTTGCGAAGAAGAAGAATATTGTCCTCATAGCATTCATAACTGTAACGTACCAGTGAGTTTGTCTGGGATAAATACATTCAACAAGGACTTTGCTTCCTTTAACAAAGAGATGGCAAACTTGACAGAGCTAACTCTTTTAGGTCGGCTGAAACCCTACAGATCTTTGCGTTCATTTCGCAGAAAAGAAACAACTTTCCAACTGTGAAATGAAGTCCCGCAAAATCAAGATTTAGCCCAAATAGAGTTTTTGTACGTGCGATCAAGTCCTAAGATGCAAATTTCGTCATGCCCAATGTTCAAAGGACCAGTTCATGTAACAGGAACGCTTACACTCTTACTAACATTACCATTTTTTTTTTTCTTATTCATTTCAGGTGGAGCTGTCCGATTGCATGCAGACCCTGTTTCGGGGCAACAGCCTGGGCAGCAAAATCATGGCCTTCTGCTTCAAGATTTATGGGGCCAGCTACCTACACAGCCTGCTTGAGCCCCTCGTGCACCCCTTGCTGGCTGAGGGGGCGCCCCAGGTACAGAGAACGCATCTCCAGATAGTAGAGCTGTGCGAATATTAGAAATTTCGAATATGAAACGAATATGAATATGGATGACTTTCGAATATGAATCCTTCAAATATGAAACAAATATTTGATGCTATTCGAATGCTATTCGCAACTTATTTTCAGTATTCAAAATTTTCTAATAGTACTGAAGCGAGGTATTGCTATCGCCATTCTGCAAGCGGGCTTCGCCTCATTACATGCAAGAATTAGGTGAAGCCCACTTCACGTTACCGCCATTGTTCTTTTGGCGGGAGGCTACATTCTGCAAGTCGGCTTCACCTCATTACACTCGAGTGTTAGGTGAAGCCCGCTTTACACTGTTTACAATATTGTCACTAAAGTCTGCAACTTCTGTGAGCTCATGGTCAACACTGTACTCTGGGCATTGCAGGGTTCAGTAAATGAACTCCCCACTTGCAGAGTTATGTTCAGCAACAGAGGGAAATATGTGCAGTTTCTAAAAAAAGTACAGGAAATTCACAATGTAAGCATAGAAATGAGGAAATGTACACAAAGCAGGCTGCATGGAACATGTTGACTAACTCTCAGTGCAGTTCATCCCACTAATGCAGTCTACCATACACAACACAGAGGGACCATTCTCACGATATGTTATGCTAGGTGAAAAAGCTCACAAGTTTGGAGCAGAACATCATCGAATGAGCACAGCACCACAAAATATTTCACCATGAGGTATTCGAAATTATTCGAATTGGGCCTTTTCTGATTATTCGAATTCGATTCGCCGTCTGAAGAAATTATTCGGATTCGATTCGCAGTTCAAGTGAAATATTCGTAAAGTATTTCAATGGAAATTGCACAGCTCTACGAGATAGTGTACACGCGAAAGATGTACAGAATGGATAATCTGTTTCATTGAATTAGCCATGTGCGCCCATCTCATTGAATGTGTCATAAAAGGTGGGATACGAAGTGGATCCTGCCAGGCTGGATGAAGGGGAAGACGTGGAAGAGAATCGGCGGAACCTGCTGCAGCTCACTCAACGCGTCTTCAATGCCGTCATCTCCTCTGCGGAAAGGTAGCGCTCTTCGCGGGCAATAAGCGTTCACTTCTGCACTGCAGTGTTTAACGCTTAGACCCTTGTTTATAAATTTATTTATAGAAAGTATAACACACATTTTATTACGCAATATTTTAATTAGTTGCTATGTAATGTATAATAATTTAAACCATATTTATTATTCTATTTAAAAATCAATAAAGTAAAATGATAAAAATGCCGAGACCCTTGTGTTTACGTAGGGCTCTGTGTTTTATGGTAAAAGCAGTTTTTACCATTCGATTTGCATCATTGTCACTTATGGTAAAACCTGAAAACTAACTTGGCAAAGTGCAAATTCAGCTGCCAATACCAGCCACTACAGCACGCTATGTTCCAGATCTTATGTTCATGTACAATGTGAGAAGCACTCCTTTTTTTTATTTCCACCTGAAAATCTGCTTTCCCCCCTGATATTGCCAGATTTTACCCTGTTTTATGATCCCTGTAATAACACCCGATTTTTACCGCCGCTTTTGCAAGAACATAAAACCCGAAAGCAGGGCCCTACGGGCTTTATGGTTTTCCCAAAATCGTGGGTAAAAATTGTTTTTTACATTTGAAGCTGTAAAACTTGGTAAAATTGCTTGATATAACATAGCATAGCATAACATGATAGAGAAGATTTTCAGGTGGAACATAAAAAGGAAAGCGAAACGAAGAACACACGAGGTGGTGAAACAGCATTCGTACGTCCACTGGATATCTTCAGAACGTCCATCGGACGTACGAATCCGTTACGACGTTATTCGTACATCCAGAGGATATTCGGTGTTGTTGGAATCTATATGTTTCAATAAATTTTTGCTCCTTCTTGACCTATATCTTTTGTATCTCATAATAATAAAATACGAAAGATATAGGCTATACATGAACAAGGACAATGTGTCTCAACATGTATTTCTCGCAGGTTCCCACCCCAGCTGCGCAGCATGTGCCACTGCCTATACCAAGTGCTGAACAAGCGTTTCCCCAACTTCCCTCACAACATCAGTGCTGTCGGCACTGTCATCTTCCTACGTTTCATCAATCCAGCCATTGGTAGGTTCCGTTCCTGCTCTCCCCCTTTGTTCTAGGGGCCAGACCTTTCTGAGACCCCGTTTCTTACAGTGTCACCGTACGAAATGGGCATCGTGGACAGACAACCATCGTCGCGCACAAAGAGGGGCCTCATGCTTATGTCTAAGATCCTGCAAAACATTGCCAACCACGTGGAATTCAGCAAGGAGCAGCACATGTTGCCCTTCAACGATTTCCTCAGGGCAAACTTTGAAGCCGGACGGAGGTACATAAACACTTTTATTATCCTTTTCAGCATAATATTAACGTCTTTCTGATCGTTTATGTGCATGACACTCGAGAGATTTCGCGAAATGGGCATATGATTAAATAAATGAAATAAATCAATATAATTAACTTAATTATTAATTAATAAGGTAGATTAATTGAAGTTAAATTACCGTAAATTAAAAGTCACCAAAGTGAATCCTGCGCCCAAAACCTTGCGGAGCCCTCCAAGAGTTCTAGTAAGTTCTTTGTCTTGGAGCTGCTCCCTGGATAGTCAGCCTTGCTGTTCACCAAGTATGGTTATTGAATGATGCCTCACCCGCTACAACGTTACAGGTATGGTCATGCAGTGTTCCTCAGTACTGCATTAAAGGAGCAGCGAAATTTTTTCCTTTTGATAGCAGCAGGCTGTACGAGAAATGTCATGCACTCTGGCACGAGAGCAGGGGTCGTAGTTAGCTAGTTAGGATTCAGTAGTTAGCTCGCAGCATGTGCGAGAGGCCTTTGATCTGCATGCGTTCTAGAAGCCCCTCACTCCCTCCAGAAAACCCGCGAGAAACTGAGTTGGGGCAACTTTCATAACGCGGCAGAGACAATGGGGAGATAAGAGTTCACGGTCCCCTTTGCGTTACGGCAGCAGTTCTGAACAGGCTTCCAAGGCCATGCAGCTTTGTGCATTGCTGGATTTTTGAGATATTTTCCTAAATTAAGCAAAAAATTATCATTCATGCTCATTTCAGTTGGACCGTTTTATCGTAGCATGATTTTGAGTGATTTCATTTCACTATTTCATTTCTTCTTTCATCTATGCACACACCTGTGCACACCTCACGCTAGCAAACAGTATTTCCCTTATTTCTGCAGGTTAGTGACGCAGATCACCTCGGACTGTGAGTCCATGGACCAGGCGAGCCACAGCATGTCGTTCATCAGCGATGCAAACGTCCATGCTTTACACCGGCTGCTGTGGAACCATCAGGAAAAGATTGGGGACTACCTCTCCAGCTCGCGTGACCACAAGGCAGTGGGGAGACGACCGTTTGACAAGATGGCCACCCTTCTTGCCTACTTGGGGCCCCCAGAACATAAGCCCATGGACTCTCAGTAAGTTTGTTGTGGCACTTCGAGCCCTTGGGCTTGCCTTCGTGCGCTACGCTGTAGAAAGAGCCACGAGCACGCTATCGAGCGATAGGATGCGAATAAACCCTTCCGAGACCAGGGTTGTTTAATTCCAGGGATTTTCCCAGCGGATTTTATTGCGTGGCTGTGGGTTCGTTGTACGTAACAGTTAGCATATTCCAGTTCTTTTACCTCCCGGAGCCATAAAATTGGTCCAGTCTATCTTCTTCTGTCTTTTATCTTCTATCTATCTTCTTGGTGCAGGTGGAGCAGCATGGACATGACGAGCACCAAATTTGAAGAGATCATGTCGAAGCACAACATGCACGAGAAGGACGAGTTTAAGTCTATCAAGTCTCTCAACATTTTTTATCAAGCCGGAACGTCGAAAGCCGGAAACCCCGTGTTCTATTACATTGCTCGCCGATACAAGTGAGACTAGTCTTCTTTTTTTGTTGTTGTTTTTTTGTTTTTGTTTTTTCTGTGTGTGCAGTGGCAAATACATTTAACTCATTGCTTCTCGTGTTGTGTTTCCCACCACTCAGAATTGGTGAAACGAACGGTGACCTCCTTATTTACCACGTCATCCTGACACTGAAGCCTTTTTGCCACAAGCCCTTTGAGCTCATCGTGGACTTCACTCACACATGTGCCGACAACAGATTCAGGGTATGATACAAATGTCATCTTCCGTCGTGATATTGTTTATTTGTTTGTTTTTGTTTATTTGTTTGAATGTCCTGCGTAAAAGGAGAACAAATGATATAGCGTACAGTGCATTCATAGAGCCTAAAGTTTTCGGGAAATATTTTTTCCTACATTCGGGGGGCAAAAATCGGGTAAATAAACATGTGCACTAAATTCATGCAAATTCGGATGAAAAAACTTCCAGTACACTAAATTCGGGGAGAAATCGGGCTCAGTTATTCAAACTAGCTGTAGCGGTTTGGTACAAACGGTGATGTAACTGCATTTTTCTGCCAAACAAGTAGGTTAGTGCGTTCCTACAGACATCCCAGTGAGGGCAGTTTGCCGGGTAAAAATCGGGTTTCACCCTAAAGAGGCAACCTTCAATTCGGGGTGCAAATTCGGGGAAGAATCGCGTAAAACCCTAAAACTTCAGGCTCTATAGCATTCAGCTTGGTTCATTGTTCCATTTATCATTCCGTTTGTGTTCTCCTGTAGACGGAGTTCCTGCAGAAGTGGTTTGTGGTGCTACCGGAGGTCGCGTACGAGAAAATTCAGGCAGCTTACATTTACAATTGTAACTCCTGGGTAAGGGAGTACACAAAGTACCATGACCGCATCCTGGCTCCTCTTAAGGTATGTGCCTCGAGCTGCAGTCATTTCCTCGATTCCTTGTTCTCTAAACTAAACGATTGGTACTTTAGGGCAACAGGAAGCTTGTATTTATCGACACTCCTCAGCGGCTCAACGACTACATCGACGTGGATCAGCAGCGGCTACCCGGAGCTACGCTAGCTCTGGATGAAGACCTGAAGGTTTTCAACAATGCCCTCAAGCTGTCCCACAAGGACACCAAGGTCGCCATAAAGGTAAAATGCTGTTTTCAAGGTTTGGAAAACCCTGGGCGTGACGCGACCAGGAATAGCGACACAGAAACAATTCGAAAATGGTTTAATACCAGTGGGTGGTGATAGCTGAAGATGAACGTGGGAACAACCGGACTCTGAGCCTTGCGTTGATATACAGAACCAATGATGAAAATGGCAAGCCTGGAAAGGGTGAACCTCGCTGGTGGAAGGGATGCCTGGAAAATATATTGCGGATGTCAGGACAGGTCTGCAAATGATGTTCTAAAGATGTCTCTGGTGGTAGCAGCCGGTCCGGTCCACGATCCCTCGAGTCTGCCGCAGAATATCTTCACGAGGATCGGTCTCGTTCTCCGCCGCCTTGATGCCCATATTGATGCCCCTGACTCTCGTACACGCACTGTCTTCCCCAAAACACCGATTATCCTCTGGATGTACGAGTAATGTCCTAACTGATTCGTACATTCGATGGATATTCTGAGGATATCCATCGGACATACGAATTCGTTAGGACGTTATTCGTACATCCAGAGGATATTCGGTGCTGTTGGGGTTTTGGCTCCAACTCATGGCACTGACTACAGTAGTGCCTATATTTTTTGCTACCAGGTGGGGCCGACAGCAATCCAGGTGACGTCTGCAGAAAAGACCAAAGTGCTCAGTCACTCAGTCTTGCTGAATGACGTCTATTATGCGTCGGAGATCGAAGAGGTGAGGCTCGGCGTTCCCGTCGTGGATGTGCTTCCTAATGAAAGCGGTGATGTTACCTGCAGGTGTGCCTAGTGGACGACAACCAGTTCACGCTGACCATAGCGAATGAGAGCGGGCCGCTCTCCTTCATTCACAATGACTGCGATTCCATTGTGCAGGCCATTATACACATCCGTACCCGCTGGGAGCTCTCTCAACCTGTACGTTTGTGAGATTGTGCCGCTTTGACGTGATTGTTCGCGCTCGTGATCACGCGTTTTTTTGCAGGACTCAGTGACGGTGCACACGAAAATACGTCCCAAGGACGTCCCTGGGACATTGCTGAACATGGCGCTTTTGAACTTGGGCAGCTCTGACCCCAACTTGCGCACTGCAGCGTACAACCTGCTCTGCGCTCTCACTGCCACGTTTGACCTCAAGATTGAGGGACAGCTGCTTGAAACTGCTGGTCAGTTCCCGTACTGTGACAGTGTGACAGGAAAAATGTCAAAGTATTTCAACTCTGTTTTACTGTTGTCCTTGAACATGCATCAACAAATGACTCTTACCCTCAAATGTGAGACGAAATCAGTACACAGTATTTCACGTGGTAGCCACTTTGTGTATGTTGAGGGTCTTTTATTAACCCCTTTCTGTTAATTATGTTTTGTTCGACTGACTTTCTTTCTTCTTCTTCTGTGAAATCTTTTACAGGGCTCTGCATTCCGTCCAACAATACCATCTTTATCAAGCAGATCAGTGATAAGCTGGCTACTAATGCATCCCACTTGACATTGGAATTCCTGGAAGAGTGCATACAGGGTTTTCGAGCGTCTTCCATTGAGCTCAAGCATCTCTGCCTGGAATACATGACACCCTGGCTGCCGAACCTTACCAGGTAGGACGGTCCCATTTCATGATCGTGTCATTCAACCTCGCAAACACATCTGACCCGTGGGCACCCTAACTGAGTGAAAGTACCCAGCCTAGATATCGGGGGGGTGACACCCTTGTACATATAGAACGAGCTATTTAAAAAGAATTATCAGTGTCAGTGTCTGCATTTGACTTCTGTAGGTTCTGCAAGCACTCTGATGATAGCAAGCGCCAGAGGGTAGCCACCATTTTAGATAAGCTCATCACCCTCACCATAGAGGAAGTCGAGGTGGGTCTTTATTTTATTTATTTATTTATTTATGATGCTTTTGGTGTAAGTGTCTTAGAGAGAGAAGCAAGTACACATGTCAAGGCAGAATGACTTAAAGTGTACAAGGAAGCCAGTGCTGAAACAACGGACGATCACAAATCATCAGCGATTAATCCTGGCACGTGCAAAGACTCGAAGCAGCTGTAATAAAGGAGGACAGGGTGTCATAGGCACCTACTTTCGGTGGTAAATGGTTCCAGTGCCTTAATAGCAAGGAATTCTCCAGGCTGTTTGTTCAGAACCAGTATTGTTCCACGTCTTTACAGTTTGAGCCGCGAGCTACCCCGCTGGGGAAAGTCGACATAATTATTCCTATTTAATCGACTTAATTATTCTGACGTATAGACCCAGTAAGGGATATGTTTTAAGCAGTGAAACTTCCAACATTTACTTGCATGGCTAGAAACGTGAAAATATCCTGACGTGAAATGGATCAGACGTAAAAGTTACCTTTCAACATGAAGGCTGGTGTAAGATATCCACTCAACGTTGTCGTTTTGTGATGTAAAGCCTGCTTCCCGGATGACTGTAACTGCATTGCATCTTGTATCTTGTATTGCATTAATCTGCTGTATTGTCCATGCGAAGGTAACTTTGTTGAATGCGACTAGAACTTTCTGCATAAGTAGTAGCTTAAATTTCAGGCAAATGTGCAAAAAACGCTGCAAAGTGTTACAAAACGGACAGCGGAAGACAAACAGGAACGAGCGCCCTTGCAGCGTTTTTTGCACCTTTGCCATGGAATACCAACTAGCCCAGCGGCCATTTAAATTTCAGGTTTGTTGTAAATGTCTGGGAACAATGCTTCGAGCAAAAAATTAGGTTCGTGTGGAAAAAGGACCATCTGGCAGTTAGTCAAGGTCCATGCAATGCTACACCAGAAGGACGGCACAGAGGTCAAAGGTGCACAGTCATGCTGCACGACGTCAACATAACTTTCAAATCAATGCTTGGGCACATACATGTCAATTGCTTATAAAGCCGTGACTGGGAAAGTTGCAAGTGTGAAGCAACTTGATTGGCCGCTAACTATGCACGAGATGCTGGTCTCTTAGCAAATATATATGTAATCAACATTAAACCCGTATTCCTCTACCAGCGTTCTGCAAGATGCAAAGTGATGCATCAAAGCATGACAGCTGAGCAAAAGATTGTTCCGCATGAATTCGCAGGTTCCGATTTCACTGATAGTTGATCTTGCTTGCAGATTTATTTGGATTTAAATTTTGAACATTTATACAGCTTTAGCTTTAAACAAGCACCTTTGGGATGCTAGGGTGGAACAGAACAATTTGGGAGGATTGAAAAGATTCTGCTTTTTCTTCTGTGCTAGATGTACCCTTCCATTCAAGCTAAAATCTGGGGGAAAATTGGCCAAGTGTCTGACCTCTTAGATATGGTTCTGGACAGCTTTATCAAGGTAAGCTTCATGCTACTTGTGCCATAGAGTAGCTGTTTGCCATTCAGCCTCACATCATAAACTGGAAACGATGTACATACTACATTTTCTCGAATCTAAGGACCCCCAGTTTGGACAATCCGTTTTTGAAAAAAAGATTTGTGTCACCTGGCGGCACGGTTCGGAAGTTTTAGAGCAGCCTCTTCTAGGATTCTAATTACCATTGGTCCATCCAAGCACACAATCCAAAATGTCAGTTGCGAAACTGCCGCCGTAGTGCCAAAAATAGTCGTACTGATGTTTCCCCGCAAGCGTTCTAGGAAAATCGGGCCTGGACAATCGGGCCTTCTGACTACAATCTTACCGGAAAACATCGTAGTAAAAATGTATTAACCCTATGGCAAAGGCCACGGTTCCCCCTGGGAGCCCGAAGTATTGAACGAGTCTAAATAACTGGTGTCCGAAAAATCAGTCCGAGACTGCAGCCTCAATCAAGCAGTGCGTGCCGCCCCCATCACCGTCCCCGTCGTCACCTTTGGCCATGGGCGGAAGATGAAGACGGCTGATACCTAACAGCAGATACAGAGTGTTATATGTTGACATTAGTGCGGGCTTAGAGCATAAATATAAAATGCACATGTAAGAAGCAATCCACCCACCCACGAACAAAAAAAACACCCCGGCGGTTGTGATACTTACTAACACTGAGGCTTTTTTTATTTATTTTTTATTTTTCATGCACAGAGAAGTGTAACAGGTGGATTGGGCTCAGCCCAGGCAGAAATCATGGCTGACACAGCCGTGGCACTGGCGTCATCTAACGTGCAGCTTGTTGCTATGAAGGTCATAAGCCGGTTGTGCAGGGTGAGCAATTTTTTGCTGCAATCCACTGCAGTCGACGAACATGCCGAGCCGTCTCAACTTGCAACCCCCCCCCACTTGTAGGTGATAGAGAAGACTTGTACCTCACCTACCCCAACGTTGGAACAGCATCTCATGTGGGACGACATTGCCATCCTTGCTCGTTACCTGCTCATGCTCTCCTTCAACAACTCTCTAGATGGTGAAGCTCTCTTCTGTTTCCGCCATGCTTTGACGCGTTTCTTACTTGAATGTCGGTAACACTGTGCTTCCTTATCTTCAGTGGCGAGCCACTTACCTTACCTGTTTCACATCGTGACCCTGCTGGTGCACACGGGTCCCATGTCGCTTCGAGCGTCCATTCACGGGCTAGTCATCAACATCATCCATTCTCTCTGCACCTGCACCAAGCCATCATTCAATGGTAAGCTTCTGGGTACCTAAACCGTGTATTCACATGAGTGACATCCTCACGGAAGATTGAACTGAAAAATGATTGATGAAAGAATGAGAATGAAAGAAGAACTGATTGAATTGATTGATCCTCAATTGAATATTGAACACTGAAATAAAACCAAACTTTTACCCCTCGAGTTTCAAAAAATATAAAACCCGAAAACACGGGGCCCTAAGCGTTCACGCGGTGCAAAATGTCGGGCATAATATCGCACTTAGCAGACGACACTGCCGGCGTCTTTTCCTGTCGTCCGCTATGAAATATCTTGTGGCCGTGCGGGATATTCCCCATGGTTAGTAGTGTGCGTGAGGACACGATGTTACAGCAGAAAGCTACGATGTTTCTCTCATCTTCCGCTGCAGTGTTCCGTGGAATGTTGCTCGTGTGAATGCGTGGTAAAAAGAAAGGAAAAGTAATGTGTTGCTGTTGATTGCAGACACTCAGAGGGTGCTGAGACTGAGTTTGGATGAGTTCTCCCTCGCTAAATTTTACCTGTTGTTTGGAATCAGCAAAGTGAAGTCAACAGCCGTGACAGCATTTCGTTCCAATTGCCGTCACGGCCTCCTGGATCGATCGTTCGCATGCGCTACCTCGGACCAGGATCGGATGCCTCTCTCTTCACTGGAGATTATTACAGATGCTCTTCTTGAGATCATGGAGGTGGGCCATTGGCTGTTAGTCAACAAATAGTGATGTTTGTAGCATTTACACGTGTAACACAATCCAAAAAGAAAGAAAATACTTCACCAAAGAAGTCAGTGCATGTTGTTCTTAATGTCGAGTGGCCTATAGTGTTCCTACGATGACGTGTTCCTAGTGAAGTGTTCCTAAAATGACAGTCTTTTTTATGTTCTTTAAATCGGTTATTAGATTTAAAAAACTTCAATGTATAACATGTTTTGGGGGAGCACGATCTTGTGAAAATTCTAGCGAGGGAATATCACAGAAACATGTTCCAAAAATGTGACACCTCGATACTACCACCATTTCAGGCCTGCTTCTTCATGTAGCTCCACAAATCTTTTTACCTCTAGTTGAAATTACCTCACCTCCCACATATTTTGACAACCATCGATATATATTGGGTCATTGTGAATGCCATGTCTCTTTATGTAACGTCCACAAAATCTTTGGCGCACCAAAGGGGGCTACATACTAGGGCTACTCTACTAGCTCCCTACTCCTTACAACGAAAACTACCACTACTCTGTTTTGTACCATGTTTTGATTTCGGCAAGCCACAATGTCAGGCATGTGATTCAGGCATTAAGAATCATTCTTTGTAACCCGAAACACCAAGATAAAAGGCAGCGAAACACTATTTCTGGCAAAACTATACAATTGGCATCCGCAAAAATTTTTACCACGACGAAAAGTATGCATGGGAAGGGGCACGCAGGTTTTCTTCTCGAATTACGGAAAACATGCTTCTTCGACGCTCCACGTTGTATGCTTGGTTTACAGGCCTGCATGAAGAACATTCCGAATTGCGACTGGCTCTCGCAGTGGACAGCATTGGCCAAGAGGTAAGTCACTCCTGCGCTGCTCTTCAACCACGCAGTGTAATGTCATGTTGCACAGTGCTGATCGATGACTTATTATGCCTGCAGCTTTGCATTCCGTTACAACCCAGCTTTGCAGCCTCGTGCTCTTATAGTGTTTGGATGCATCAGTAAGACAGTAACAGATCAGGAAGTGAAGCAGCTTCTGCGGATCCTCGTCAAGGCTCTGGAATCTTTCCAAGACCTTCAGCTCATAGATGCCATCATCATGTGCCTCACCCGACTGCAGCCGCTCCTCAGGCCCGTGCGTACCATTTCGGCTGCTTTCTCAGGTTTTCTTTGAACAGACATGGTTGCCAGACATTTGCGGGTGTTCTGACAAAGTGCGGTGAAGTTGACGATAATTGCTGGTGCCGTTGATGCTTAATATGGGCGTTTGGGTACTCACGCGGAAGGGATTCCTACGGGAACCGGAAGCGTGGGCTCGTTCTTGTTCTCTCGTAGACCTCCTGGTTGAATGCTGTGCTCCGCTGAGGAAATTTTGCGCCAGTGTCGGTTTGACTTAGAACAATCCTAAAAATAGAATCCTACTGCAGTGCACAGACGAGAGACAAAAGACGAACACAAAAGGAGACTACGACACTCTACACTAAACTGCCAACCACAAATTTTAAACAGGAAGTCAGGAAATAAACAGGAAGTTCGAGTCAAAAAGAGTGTTGGACAGGGCTTTCCAGTGTATTTATGCACCCACCGTTTCACGAAATAAAATTCACGGTTTGCAGTTCAGTGCAGTGTGTCGTCGTTGTCTTTCGTCTCTCGTTCCTGCACTGAGGGTGTTATCGGTTATCAATAAATAAATCAATAAATATCAGTTACCAACCCGCCCAGGTTTTAACCCTTTTTCACCTGTACTACCATATTTACTCGCATAATTTGCGCACTTTTTTTTTCGAAAAATGACGTGAAGGTTGGGGGTGGGCAAATATATGCGAGTGATTAACAAGCCGACTTGAAAAATGTGCAAAATCTGTTAAAAGATGTTCCTTTAGGTGAATAATACAATACAATCTTGGTGATAGGAATCTCACGGGGTAGCGGAAGACATTCGTATAGTCCGAAATTCGTATAAAAAAAATTACACCAAAATAAAAATTTAGGCAAGAAAATAGACAGTGACTGTTCATTTTCTATAACTGTCAGCGAAAGAAGTCGGTCGTAAGGATTTTCTCCGTTCGCTTTTGGCCAATGCTGTAAAAATTTGCGAGATGATTCAAAAAGGCCCAGCACGTGCTTTCCACTCTTTTTCTAAAGCGAGCTTCTCCTAAAGCACGCATGCGTTAGGTGAAGCCAGCTTGCGGAATGCTGACGCGTATGTTGCCGCCAGAAGTTTTCCTGATATGTTCCCTCCACGTGTTCTGGTAGTTCTTTCCTAAGCCAGCTCGATGTCACACAGCTTCGCGGTTTATTGTAGTGAGGGGATAAAAGGTCAAAACAGAGATAAGATTCCATACCGGGTAATCCCTTTTATCTTATCTCCTCCATCAAGGGGAGAGTCATTGCTTGCATTACGCAACATGATGTAGGGAATTCGTGGTGAGGATCCCCCTCCTTTTTGGAAAGGAGCAGCAGCATGCGCCCCGTGACGCGAGAGCGTCGGGGAGGAACGACCTCTGTTGCACACGAATGGAGGAGTGCGCAAATTATGAGAGTTTTTATTTTCACAACTTTTTTAGTGAAAAAGTGGGGGTGCGCAAATTATGCGATGGCGCAAATTACGCGAGTAAATACGGTATGTATGATGGGTCCAAGCTGCTAGCAAAATCGCCCCCTTACATCATCTTCGTGGTTTTATCGTAAGGTACCTCCAAATTAAAATTAAAAAATCGTCCTCCACAGGAATCTCCCATACACCGGGCACTGTTCTGGGTTGCAATTTCCGTGCTCCAGCTCGACGAAATGTCACTCTACGCATCTGGCCTTGCACTGCTGGAGCAAAATTTACATACGCTCGACTCTCAAGGGATGTTTGAAACTCCGGTGAGATTCAGGCCTACGGGCTCTTTACTGTTACAACGTCAAGTGTATGTTTATGTCATATTCACCTTCTTTTTTTTTCTCATTGTAACAAACTCTTTTTTTTATGGTCTGCACAGAGTTTGAAGCACATCATGATGAGCACGCGTGAACCCTTGGAGTGGCATTTCAAGCAACTCGACCATTCCGTTGGGCTTAGCTTCAACTCCAGCTTTCATTTTGCTCTTGTAGGGCACTTAATTAAAGGTAACTTGGATGTCTGGTTTCTTCAGTGACTCTTTACAGTACTTCCTCGAAATATTTTACAACTTAGAGCAGGTTGTCTTTCGGGCACCCCTTTTCCTAGAATGCGTTCGGTTACGTTCGTGTCTTCCGTGATAGGTTTCCGGCATCCCACGGCAACCACAGTGTCCCGAACGGCTCGTGTCCTCAGCATGCTCCTGGGGATCGTGGCCAGACCTCACAAAAGGTACGAGTCACCATTGCCGCACGCTTATGACCATTGCTCATCACGCGTAACATCTCATTGCAGGGACAAATTCGAAGTGACGCCGGACAGTGTTGCCTACCTCGCAGGTACGGTTTCTACCAGCGGGTTGTCCAATTTACTTTACCGAGAAAGAAAGGCAGATTACGGCAGTCAGATACAGAGAGGTTGACCACAGGTGTAGGTGGGGTTGCCACCAGGCCGGTATTATACCGGCACGGCCGGTTATTTGCTTCCTCTGCCGGTTGCCGGTAGGAAGGTGATACCGGCAGCCTTTTGCCGGTATTTGTGGCTCAAGACCTTTCATAAGGGCTTTTACGGGGTTTTTCCTTCAACATTCCACTACAGCTTGAATAAATCTGGAGCACAGACCAAACTCCGCAGTCACCAGTCGTTTTCTTAGTTATTCATTATTATTATTATTATTATTCATTGTTATTATTATCATTGTTATTCATTACGTCTTGTGTTCGGAGGGTACAAGAGCAGTGGTTGTGCAAAGCTGTTGGTGGTTGTGTCGAGCCAGCTAGAACGTCCCTCACCCACTTTCCCTTTCCCACGAGCCTTTCCTTCTTTCTCTCTATTCCACCTCCTCTCCCTCAGCCGGTATTTTTCACTCCGAAAGGTGGCAACCCTAGGTGTAGGCAAGCACTATTCAAAGTGAGGCTCGTATCAATACTGCCTAATTTTACGCGCAAAGGGGTTGGTCCAGTGCCGGACAAAAGTTTACGGAACGCACCACGGCGCATTCCTTCCTCAGCGAGACACGCTAGCAGAGAACGGTACGGTACGGACTTCGAAATGGATGACTGGGTTACCTAGGCACATGTCTCTGAGTCCGTGCGGTCGCGTTTGCGGGTGCTACGGCATACGGTGCTAGAGTGTCACTCTGAGGAAGGAATGTGCCGGAGTGTGTTCTGTAAAGTTTTGTCCAGCGCTGTACATGTTTATTCAAAGGAAAGTGCATAGGAAAGACCAGTTGACTCGTTTAATCTCACTCAAGATATGAACTGGTGATTTAGAGGGGAACACGTTTATTTTAAAAAAATTTAGAGGCTATTAATAGGCTCAATAGGCTGACTGGTGATGTTAAAACTGACCAAAATGTATGTTATTCTTGTGTTGTCAAAATCGCTGTGACTGCTTGTAGAGGGCCAGGTTCCTCATCAGGGATCCTAATCCCTTTTGTACCTGGCCCTTATTCCCTTCGGAAATAAATCAAATCAAAATCAAGGTTAGCCAGCTGTAGGACTCAAACCCATATCTTCTGGATTACCGGTCCAGGGCTCTACCAATTGAGCTAAGCTAACACTGCCTTCTCAGCGACTTCCAAGGGTGCGTCGTCTGAAGGGACAAACCAGCCACTCTCTCTCACTCATCCTCCTTTCATGTGTAAATGTAAGAGTGAAAGGAGGATGAGTAATGGATGAGGATGACCTAACGCCAGCCGACACACACCCGAAGGAGTACGGCGCTCGTATTTGCGCTTTCACTCAAGCTTTTCTCTGTTACTTATGTTGCAGCACTTGTGTCCGTCTCCGAAGAAGTGCGGAGCCGCTGTCACCTGAAGCACAGGGTGGCAACGCGAGTGTCGTGCGAGTCTCCCTCGTCCTGCGAGGCCCTCGTTCCCCGCACATCCCCCTGCGGCTCTGGGGGAAGTGTGGGGAGCACGCAGCCCCAACAGCCCAGCCCTGTGCCCTCTCCTTCAGCCCCTCACGGGGGAAGTAACCAACTTCACGCGCCCCCTGGGGGACGAAGGCAGAAGTCCTGGGACGTGTTGGACCAGTACGCACTGGCACAGGCTAGGCTCAGCAAGCAGGGACAAGCACAGCAGGTGGGCCTGGAATGTTTTGTCCTCATCACCGAGCGTTAGGCAGTCAAATAGGTAGCCTCGGAATGTTTAAACGCATGCTTTCATGAATTATGACTTTTTCTTCTCTTCTACTTGGTATTGTATAATTTATCTTTATGAGAACGATGATGTCTTTGTTGGGGGAACATGATGATGACTCTGCTTTTTTTTCTATTTTGGTATTGTGCAAGTTTTTGGCGATGATGAGGTTTGTGTCTTTGCATACCGTGTATATAAAATAGGACCGCATAACAGGTTTCACCTCGCGGTCCTATCGCAGTGTCATGTATAAAATTTATGTGGTAATAAAAAGAAATCCAAATCCAAAAAAAGAAATCCAAATCCAAATCCAAAAATAACCTAAACAGCAACAGGTAGAGTGGTGCCAACCACGAGCGCGGCTCCAAAGTAAATTTTTTTGAGAACTCGTAGCTGAACATTACGCGGTATCCACACCAGTGCTCTGACATCCTAGGAGGCAGTTACAGTGAGCTCTAGTCGATTCAAACTTCACGCACAACCTCGGACTTGTGCTTCAGTTATTAAAAATCAGTATGTTGTGCGACTAAACCGTGACTTTGCTTTGTAGGCTCGCTATACATAAACTTTCCTCAGCACAAGCATGCTTATACAAAGGTACACAAAAAGAAAAAGAAGAAAGAAAACACTTTAGGCACACTTGCAACGTGGATACCGGCACTTGGCCTCAAAATAAAGCGTTGTGATAAAGGGAAAACATGATGAAGCATGAATACATACAATTTCCACACCACCAGCAATGTGGTAGAGTATCGCCCTTGGCAATGAAACTCCCCCATTCATCATCTCGCAATAAAGTTGTTGTTGTTGTTGTTGTTACAATTTCCATGCTGAAGAAACCCTGAGATGAGAGAGACGGAAAAGGGGGACAAACACAACAAAGTCTCAATTTGAGACTTGGTGACGTTTGTCCCCTTTTTCCGTGTCCCTCGTCTCAGGGTTTCTTCGGTATGGATCTGTATCACCCACTCGCCTGCTTCCTAACTATTCTATCAGTAACATACTTTTTAATGCTCGCTACCAGTGCCAAGTGATTACACAGAAAGGTTCCAGAAGTGGCAACACTCTAGTCTTGAATGATCATTGAAACCAATGACCATTGAACGTGTGTGGGGTGCCACGAAGTGTGTAATGTGCCAACCAATCAAGGAGCATTGAATCCAATGCCCTTTGAGAAGTTGACACACAACACACTTGGTGACGTACATGCATGTTCAGTGGCCGTTGGTTTCAATAATGATTGAAGACTGCCCATGTGACTGGGGCCATTATAGAACTCAGGCTCATCCATCGGAGCTCAATTTTTGTTTCGTTACATCTACATTGGAATGCATACAGCAAAAATTATTCGGACCTTGAGTGTCGGCAACAGTCCCAACGAAACTTTACAGTGAGATTAGATATGTCTGTGCATTTCGGTTCAACTGGTTCTCACGGACATCCATCTCTTTAAGCAGGGAAAGGACCCAAAATTCTGGCGGAGTCTTGACACTGGTGAAGTGAGCTCTTCTATGGGAGGCAGCCAGGGGGCAGCAGTGGGTCGTCCCTTGTTTCGCACACAGCGAAGCAGCTCAATGCCAACCCCACGCTCTCAGAAGCCTCCAGGAGTAGGTTCCAGCCCAGGTACTGGGACAGGGTCCGAGGACGAAGAGCTGACCCTCACTCACCGATCGTCACGGGTCTCGGTTTCAAACGAAGATAACGTACTGCTCGATCCTGAAGTTTTAACAGACTTCCCAACGCAGGCACTTGTGCTCACTGTTCTAGTGAGTTCACTTGCTTCTTTTTGTGTTCCAACACATTGTGCATAATTTTGAGTCACCCTTGCGAAGGAATTTACTATACAGTCCAGCCAGTTCACAACGATATTGACGGGAACTCGATAATCCGAAACGTAACACGTCATGGAGCACTTCCTGCTCTTTGCAGGAAATGTGGTTGTTGGAATGCATTCTACAAATATGGAGCACAGTCAGAAAAGATGTGTCCGTCCGTCCGTCCGTTTGTCCATCGATGGTGGTCTCCTGTAAAGTGTGCTCTCACTGCAGCAGCGTAGCGTATGCAGGAGAAGCAATATGTCTTCTTCAAGGGGTGGGCAGTAATGCTCATATTTTGTATTATAGTACACATACATAATACTTGCTAGAAATCAGTATTATATTGCAAAATATTCGACTCTGTCAAAAACTACTTTACTTACGCCTTTTTTTTGTAACTTTTAATGCAACTCGTTCCTTTTGTTCAATTCTTGTCTAACAAACACTGCGAGCTGCGTCCTCCCTTCCTGGTGAGACGACAGTAACGTGCACATCGGTCGTATATATATTAGAGCTGTGCGAAATTTCGAATATGAATCGAATATCTGATGCTGTTCGATAGCTATCCGCAACCTACTTTCAGAATTTGAAATTTTCGAATATTTTTCGAATAGTACTGAAGCGTATACGAAGAGGGGAGTCAAGTCCTGTAGATCACATAAACAAAATACAGAAGCCGACACTGAAGATTTTTGTTTAAGTTTAATTTGTACAAGCTTTCGCGTGGAGGTCCACGCTTCCTCAGGTACCTACCTGAGGAAGCGTGGACCTCCACGCGAAAGCTTGTACAAATTAAACTTAAACAAAAATCTTCAGTGTCGGCTTCTGTATTTTGTTTATGTGAATAGTACTGAAGCGAGGTATCGCTATAGCCATTATCCAAGTGGGCTTTGCCTCACTGCATCCAAAAGTTAGGTGAAGCCCACTTCACGTTACCACCATTTCCCCCCCCCCCTCTGTTCTGCAAGTCGGCTTCACATCATTACACACGAGTGTTAGGTGAAGCCCGCCTTACACTGCTTACACTATTCTGTCAGTAAAGTCTACAACTTCTGTGACCTCATCATCAACACTGTACTCTGGGCGCTGCATGTTCCAGTAAATGTACTCCCAACTTTCGGAGTTGTGTTCAGTAACAGGTGGAAATATGTGCAGTTTCTAAAAAGAAGTACAGAAAATTCATGATGTAAATATAGAAATGAGGAGATGCACACAAAGCAGGCTGCATGGATCATGTTGACTAACTCTCAGTGCAGTTCATCCCTCTAATGCAGTCTACCATATACAACACAGAGGGGCCCTTCTGTCACGATATGTTATGCTGCATGAAAAGGCTCACAAGTTTGGAGCAGAACGTCATCAAACGAGCACAACACCACAAAATATTTCACGATGAGGTGTTCAAAATTATTTTAATTGGGCCTTTTCTGATTATTCGAATTCCATTCACAATGAAAATTTTTGCTATTCGCACAGCTCTAATATATATAAAGAAAAGTGATGTCAAAGTGTATTGACGACCTGTTGTGACAGCTGTTGCAGAAACCCAAACACCTTGTCGTATCCCGAACTGCACACGTCATCTTCTCATATGCCCGGACCTCTGTCACTTGAACTCTTAAGTTCTCCCTGAGGGATAGTAGACAACTGTCATTTTCTTCCCCATGAGTGCTGTCAAGACGTGGAACATGTACTTATTGGTGTTGCGTTTATCTCCAGGCAACCTTGGTCCGTTTTGCAACAGACGAAAATGAAACCCGCATCTTGTACGAATATCTTGCTGAGGCATCCGTAGTCTTTCCCAAAGTTTTTCCCGTTATGTGAGTATTGGTCCCTCGCAACTTCCTCCGCCGGTATTCTCTCGTGACACCAGGTTGAGCATTGTTCCGTTTTCTTCCGTCTCCGACAAAACAGTCACAGTCTACTGGACGCCAAAATAACGACAGTGCTGCAGCAGAATCACGACCACATCATTCTGAGTGCCGTGCAGTGCATAATCCAGAACATGATTGCTTGTGAAGACAGCAGTCAACAACAGCTACACTATCTGCAAAGTAAGGCACTGGAAGAAAAGCTGTTGTTTATCATAAACGTTGTACATACGACCTAACATCCTCTGTTCATCCCCAGCTTGTGGATTTGGTGGCCTCTGGAGGTTTGCAGGGCCTTTCTCAAAAGTAAGTAGAAAAAGTGAAATGTATTTGCTTCTGTTACTTGTGTTGGAAAGAGTATTTCATTGGACCAGGGTTAACCGTACAACAGAAGGGTCTGATTATTAGACAGAAAAAGCGGCCCAACATGAAGGACTTAAACGGTTGTGATGTGTTTCCTGTGTTCCCGCACTCGGGCTACTGTTAATACTTAGGGCCTGACTTTTTCGGGTTTTATTTTTGGCCAAATTCAGGGGGTAAATATCGGGTATGATATTATATATTTATGATATTTAAAAATGATATTTTTCATTTGAAAATTCGGGTGTATTCGGGTTAAATCCCGTTACGGCATATTCTGTTGTCAGGAATTCGGGTGTATTCGGGTGATTTTTTTTTGTTTAATAAAAATTTGTCTTAACATGGAACTAATGTTTAGCAATGTTATCAAACTTTGTTTTAATGCACGCTTATGAGTGTGTCACGCGACCCAGATGTTTTCGGGTGAATTCGGGTTAAACCCGAATTTTACAGATTTCGTTCGGGGGGTAAATATCGGGCGGATACGGGTTTAACCCTAAAAAGTCAGGCCCTATTAATACTGAGTCTTTGCATAGATCCTTTGTCATTTTTTTCCTTCGAATTACTGAAAGAAAAAGTTAATTTTTTTTATACAGTAACCATAGCTCAGCATTTTCGGTCACGGAACTCATGATCACAATCATCTGATAAGGCGTGGGCCCATGCCTTATCAGATGGTTGCGAGCGTGAGTTTCGCGACCCAAAATGCCGAGCTATGACAACTTCCATCTGCCGATTAACTTCCTCATCTCTGCTTCGTATACATTCATACCAAATAAGTTTTCTCATACTGCAATCGCGTTTTTGGCAGTGCCAGACTAACCTCGACAACGCCGAATTGTTCGTCAACTGCTTGGAAGCCATGGTCGAGACTTGCCTCCCAGCAGATGAAGGCGAGCTCAGCCAGTACCCCAGCTCGCTCTCCGTTGCCTCAGCCATGAACCTCTCCTCCTCCATGTCCAGCCTAACCCTCGGCTCCCCGACAGACAAAGAGAGCGGAGTGGGCGGGGGCACCTGCTCTGACGGAGGGGGCGGAACCCCCGCAGGGGGCGACCGGCAGCGGTCCTCGTCGCAGCTCTCCAAGCAGCGCAGCTTCAAGTGCAAGGGAGCCACCGCCGCCGTTGGGACACCAAAGAATGGCCGTACTTCGCACTGACCTCGCACGCGGTGGATCGAGTTGACAATTTTAGGAGACTGGAATCAAAAGGAATACGATAGGATGAGTGGGGCAGAACAAGGGGGAAGGTAAGGGGTACTGAAGTGAAATAGGGAGGAAGAATGCTTGAACGTTTTTTTTTGTTTTTTTTCACATCAAGTTGCTTCATTGACGTGTCATTTGTAGCGCCAAAATTTGTTTCTTGGTATCCGTACTTCACTCCTGCCTGAAAAAGTGAGGGATACTGGTGTGAAAGCACGTTGGAGACGTTTTACACATAGTAGAAGTCCCGTATTTTATTATACCAATTATACCAAATCACAGAATGGCATGATAACGATACTTTTGAAAGGACTGCTCTGGTACTCTTCAGAAATGTGCACTTGTTAAACATTGTTGCGAAGGTATCAGATCGATAATGAACAAAAAAACGAAGGAGTTGCCTCGCGCATCATTATAGAACCATGAAATGGAGAGATGTTGGAAAGCAAATGGTTAAGCTGCTGCTGAAAGTCTTTGCTGGTACTGCCTTTGAAAGTGGATCTATTTAAAGTAATGAATAAGGAATGTACTTCTAAGCCGTTCAACACACATGCTGCTTTGCAATGAGAATAACTGTGATATGCAATTGAAGCAGTGCGAACCAAAAGCTGCAGGCTGCCACAGTAAAAAAAGCTTTGGCACGTAGTGTACAAATCCCCAATCTCTGGAATGTCATGTGACAGGGCATTTTTCTCTAACCTCTCCACAGGGAGAAACATGGCGACTTAAACCATCTAAAAGCAACACATGACTGATTGTTACAACTGATTATTTACTGTTCAACCAGGTAGGACGTGTCTGTCGTCTGCCACACCTGGCAATTGAGGTTCATATGGCTGTTGGAGCATTTCCTGCTTTCAAATTACCAATACAGCTTTGTTTATTTATTTCCACATGACACATGCACGTCAATGCACACGTGCCAATACGACTGCCATCTTACAGTCGCAAAATATCCCTTGAACGGCAACTAGAAGTGGGCAAAAACAGTAAAGCAGTAACAATAGCAGGAATTACGAAAAGATGTAATCTGGTTTCAAAGATAACCTTCTAAAGTTGTAAGTTGACTGTTATTACGGTTGTGGTCCATTCTGATGTGCTTGCCAAACACACATTTACCACCTATCTCCAGGAATTTTAAGTATTTCAGACAAGGGTGCCTGCACGGCAAGTCTCATAATCCTTGTATGTGGCAAGCTTGAGTTATTTTTTTATGAGGCAAAACATGGTTTCTGAGGAGTTGAACCAGGTACGAAATATTGAACTATTGTGCAGTTTTTTTTTTATAGCGAGAATGACTATAGCTTTTTGTATCACCACGGGGAAGTGTTGTCTCGATGCTGTGTGAAAAAGCTAATACATAATGCACTTGGAAGAAGGGAAGTGAAGTGTTGTGGAGTCCCCTAAATTGCTGTGATCTCCAGCCGTTAAGACTAGGTTTCCGGTTCTAGAACTGACGCTGTCCAGCAGGTACTACTGTTCTACAATGCCATCTACGAGCATGCTAGATATTCGCATCATTCGTGTCAAACTTAAATTCCACAGCACGTGGGACAGTTGCAAAAACTGTTTTATCTTGTTTTCGACACCTAGTGTACACCTGCTGCGACGTTACCGATACCTGCGGACGTTACGCTTCGCTTCCTTCTTCCTGGCTTGCTTGGTATTTCAAAGCGTCGAGCCATGGGTCATACGCAGGGTCAGGGGTGGGCTCCTTGCAACTCGAAGCACGTGAAATGCGCTGTTTGAAATAGTAGCAATGGGTGATCTTTTGATGTACTGTACATACACCACTGGGAGCAAGCTGGGAGTGAAGGGTTTTGTACAGAAGGACAAAGGCATTACAAAAACCGAGCAAAGAGAGAGAGAGAGAGCTCTGTGCTGAGCTACTGCGTTGTGAATTTATGTACATAGAGTCAGCATCACGAGAAATCTCGGTCCACCTCACAGGGCCAAATGTATATTTTGTTACGTGGTTTCTAAGGGAGACGCAAGCTGCCAAAAACAATTTGTTACGTGCGTAGAACCGTAGGGGGGGGGGGGGGAGGAAAACGTTCCTTGTTGCCCGACTTCGTTCGAGCTCGTCCAACAGGGTTCAGGACGACGCGCCGTTCCGCTGTTCACCGCCGTCTCTATGTGCTTGCTATAAACTGTGTTCACTATATTGTGTATAGTATTGTGAGAGTTGTTATTGAAAGTGAAAGAGCTGATTAGATATATTGTATAACTTATTTTTACAGGCTCTGGTTTGCCGTACGCATGTGTATAGGAGACAACGCTCTTATTTAAACGACTCATTTTTGCTCCGTTTGCCGACATCAACCTTGCTTGCTTTCGTAAAGGTAGCCAGGCTGTTGTAACATGTACAAAATGTGACACATAAAACCCTTTTAGTTTTTGAAAAAACAAACTCCATCTGTAATACGATGTAGTTGCATTTAGCCACATTTTGATGCTTACGCGTATCTCGCATCATCAGCATTGAGGATTGTTACGCCCGTCAGTTCCATTTTATTTCCGCTTACGATATTGTGCCACACCATTGTGATGTCCCGTGTGTACTTTCGACCCAGCAGTGACCGCGGGATCAGAAAGCTCCCTGTAAAATCACCTCAGGAATTTACTGCTGGCAGATGATAGTTTATTTTATATACAAAAATAGAATAAAAAAAGCATTTCAGATCCATGTAACATGTACTATAAGCGAAAGGAAAACATCCGTTTAAAAGTTACAATGGGTGCTACAAGAATTACTGTACAGCATGCTCTTAGTAAGTACACCAAAGAAATGAAAAGTGATAAAAGGACCTTGCAGTTAGGCTATATGCAAAATACGTTATGACTACAACTTGTCATAAACAGTTCTCACAAAATTATGTCTATAATTTTGGGATTTTAGAGATGTTAGCACAATTTGCACAGCCTTGCAATTCCAAAGTTACAAATCCCAAAGTTAACCCACATAGGAAAACCGACAGTGACCCCCAGTACATGTGGGCCTGGTTGCCTCCATGCTGTTCCATATTTCTGAGGTTTTTTGTCTGTAAAAAGGATGTTGTCGCTCTGATACCAAAGGACCTGCACCCTTCATGACTGCAATGCACTACCTTTGCAGTTCGTGCTGTTGAATGTATATCAGAATAAAAGTCATATCTTTTGTCGAAAGCCAGAGTGTGAGTAACTTCATGTGTGCAGGAATGATTACGACCATTTCACACTTTTGTTTCACAAGGGGAAGAGAACGAAAAGTGTGAACTGGCAGGTGACGTTTACCCACCATGGTAAAAATGACCCGAGTTGTCTGAGTAGGTCTTTCTCTCACTTAAAATCCTGGTGCATTCCAGGGTGTTTGGGTGTGCAAAGAACGTTCAATAATTTATGTGGGCGAGTAGGGCAGAAGCCAGAAATAAAATTGACGTAGGGAAACATGACCATAGTTTCCCTGAGCTGGGCTATGCCATGAGTTTGTGGTGAAGACAAGGGGATGAATAAACATAGTTTCTGCCAGTGTTCCATAATGTAAAACCTTGGATGGAGTTCATCCACTAGCTAGCCTGTATCTACGCCATTTTGTCAGCTACCTGTGTTGCACGTTTGTTTGTTCGCCCCCTTGTATGTTGCACAACCTTTTTATGTTGAAGAAATAAAAGCGGTGAATTTGTAACGTGCAGCATTCGAGCAAGGCGTGTTGCTCTGCGGCTCTGCCACGCAGTTGGCAAGTGGGATCGACATGCAACGTTGTCACACTGCTTTGCGGACGTTTTTTTTTTTTTTTTTTTTACACTGTTTTGCACTTTCTACTCGCACACACGATTATAGATTCAAGGTGTTTCGCTCTGCTGGCAACACTGATTACTTCCCAACTATGGCGCTTCCCTCGGCAGGCCATCCCTGCTCGCACTCTTTTCTGTCCATGGTTGGTTGGTGGTACGTAGTAGCATTTCCTTGCCGTTTGACTGCCGATACAGTGGCGTGTAGCTCGAGGACGAAAACTTAGGTAGCAAAGCCGTTTTTTGAACCCGCATTTCCTCCCATTCTGTTGCTCACCCGTGCCATGTTGGGACACTATTCGCTGCACTAGTTTCCCGTCTAGTTTAAAGTAGTAGAATATTTCTTTGTACGTCAGGCATACGTCACGTACCACGTGATAGGTGTCCCCGAACCAAATTTAGCCGCAGTTTCGCACCACAATAATTCTCGCTTTCACTAAAAGCTTTTGCCGAAGTCCACTCCACAGGCAAAAAAAAGGAAAACATGAAGTATAAATTCACGTGCATAAATTGCAGCGTCACTGACAAACTGACGAAAAAAGATCGGTAAGATGCCAAATAGCAATATGTATGCCAATAGCCAACAGAATCCAATTCATCAATAATCCCTCTGTTTACCATTTACCGTGTGGTGTTTGTGTTTGTTCTCCTTGCATTGTTGTGCTTCTAGAGATTGCAAAGCACGACACTGACGCCTGAATGCTGCGACTGCAGGACGTTAAGAGGCGAAACATGTCCCGTGACGAAAACCAGGCTACGATGCCCGATTATGTAGTGCAGCCAGGGGTTTCGTCGGCTGCGGAAACTGCTACTAGCTATAGGGATTACATTTCTGTTGCAATATTGTTTTTCGTCAATCTTATTAATTACATGGACAGATTTACCGTTGCAGGTGAGTATCGTGAGCTTTCTGTGGCCAGCCGATGAAAACCTGTGGGCGTTTCTCCTCAATGCTGCCAGTGACATGTTAACTAGACCACCTTTATCATCAGCGGAGTAAATCATGTCGAACGAGAAGTTCATGCAAACATTTGACCTACACATACAGAGCATATCACACTTTTTTTCAACATGGAGTCTGCGATCACCGATGCAGTAACAGATGCAGTTCCGAACTTGTCGGATTAACAGTTTTTAAGGTTGAACACGAGAACGTGGATTAATACTAGTGGGTCTAATCTCTATATTGCATCACTCTCGGTTGCAAATTAAGGTCAGTTCTGCCGATACAGTAATCTAGTGCTCATCACTAGAACATCACCCTTGTGTTTGGCAGTGTTTCAGTTCAAAACT
This sequence comes from Ornithodoros turicata, assembly GCF_037126465.1. NCBI lineage: Eukaryota > Metazoa > Arthropoda > Arachnida > Ixodida > Argasidae > Ornithodoros > Ornithodoros turicata. The sequence goes on along the minus strand of NC_088210.1, from coordinate 15,011,499 downwards.
GTCGTTGTGTGCTGTACAGTACAAACTGGTAGTATCTGTACCTCGTTATTTTCTAGGAGGTAGCTTCCACATTGGGCGGCCCTCGTGACACCCCCCGGCATCCCGCTAATGGACAACCGACATTCTCCCCCATCTATACCGAGCAGAGTTGATCCAACGCTTGCTTTCAGCATGCCACGAAACCTCTCTCTTCAAGATGCTGCAGTAATTTATTGAATGCGACTCGATCTGGCTTTTACAGCTCAGTGGCGTTACCACGCTTGAGACAAGTTGACTCTCCCGGGTGGTGTCACTGCGGTGCTCTAGAAGACCTAGAGCACATTCTTCTTCATTGCCCACACTACCAACCTTCCAAAACCACACTCTCCAGGTCTCTTAGTCAGCTGGACTCTCGCCCCTTCTCTCTATCAAAATTGCGTGGACCCTGACCAAATCCAGCCCACCTACGCTCTGCGATCAAAGCTCTTTTGACCTTTTTGGACAGAATAAGACTTCGATCCTTATTGTGAATGGGCTCATTATTTCATTCCCCACATATCACCTCCAGCAATGGGGTAGAGCATTGCCCCTCACGATGGAACTCCCCATATCATCATACAATAAAGTTGTTGTTGTTGTTGGGCAGCACACTAAAGGTTTGTCAGAGATTTATCACAGAGTAACACGCAGAGTACCTCACTACATATCGTCATGAGAATGTGAAGCAGGAAATGCTCTGCGGGTGTTTAATACCCGCGTGAGTGACATGTATTTCTCTGATGCAGCTGTGCTCGACAACGTCATAAGTCACTATGACCTGGACAACTCGGAGGGCGGTCTTCTGCAGACGGTATTCATCATCAGCTACATGGTGGCGGCGCCAGCTTTCGGCTATTTCGGTGATCGTTACAACCGGAAGTTCCTCATGGCCGCTGGAGTAGCCTTCTGGAGCACGACAACGTTATTAGGCTCGTTGCCACCTGGGGTCAGTATTGTACACACTACAGGTACATCTTGACACTGTCGTCTTGTTCTTACACGGCGTATTACCCAGATGTATTACACTGTTCATTACACACTAAAAAAAGAAGAAAAGAAAAGAGCAGAGGTAGAAATTTAGAAAGCTAGAAATGTTTCAAAGGCTGGCAGAGAGATTAATGTTTAACATGTACTGCAGGCGCAGCTCACCCTCAGGTGTGCTACCGGAGGCGACTTCAGGGAGATCATTGCTGACGTTCAGCATTTTAAATTGACAGTCTGACCCAAAGCAAACTAAGAAAATGATGCTTTTGATTTGAGACAAAACTTGCTGATTACTTATCATATCTCGAAACAGTCCTCAGTCAAATTTCGACATTGAATGTGTTGTGTTGTTCAACACAATGTGTTGTTTTGGGGTTACAGTTTCGTGGAGGGATAAGTTAGTTAAATTAATGTAATATTAAAACGGTTGGGAGCATTTTAGCTAAGTTTTATTAGAACGAGAACTTTCGTGCAAGAGGCTGCAGTTCTTCAGGTTACACGAATATATTTGCGATAGAGGTATATATAACCAATCAAACAAAGGTACAATAGATTATTGTATTAAATTAATTATATTATTAGATTATTGTTATAAATTAATGGAATTAACTTTAGCTTTAACTGATTATTAATTAATGACTTATAGAATAAATTTTAAAATTAAATTATTGTATTATTAATTAGATTATTATATGAAATTAATTAAATTAATCGATTATTGTTATAAATTAATGTATTAATAACTGAAGCTTTAAGTAATTATTCATCAATGACTTATAGAATAAATTTTAGAATTAAATTAAAACTCATCAGAGTAAATTCTATGCCCGAAACCATTCAGACCTCTCCAACACAGAGATCCCACTTGACTTTTTCTTGGTGAAAACAAACATGCAGCAGCTTATACTTGCATTGCCATAAAACTGAAACCAACGTGCAGTTCGTTTTCCTATTTGCCTCCAAAAGTATGAGGTCCCGTTGGGCAAAAGTTTGCACATGCCATCGGCATGTAACACACAATCAAGTACAACTCTGAGCTCAAAGTAGTCGATGGCTCGAGAATGTTCCGTTAGTTGCAGAAAATATCATGCTATGCTTGCATTGGTTTATCTTGTTGAGGCGCATTTTTGAAAATGTTCTTCATGTTGTTTTGCAAACAGAACGCCATACTGTTCTTTCTACTCCGTGCCCTTGTTGGCGTCGGAGAGGCAAGCTACTCGACGATAGCGCCCACCGTAATTGGCGACTTGTTTGTCGGGAAGAAGAGGTCAACCATGCTGGCATGCTTCTACTTCGCCATTCCCGTGGGAAGGTCAGTAGCACTTTAGAGTTATGTACTGTATTTCACACATTGCCATTCTGCTACATTGATGAAACCTTTAAAAAAAATCCTTATTGCAGTGGTCTGGGGTACATTGTTGGTGCCAATGTTGCAGCTGCCATGGGGAGCTGGTATTGGGGTCTTAGGGTGAGTGTTACAAATCAGAAATATGCTACGTATAGAGTGTGATATGGTATGAAAGTTCCACTCTTACTGAGGAAGTGCACATCTAAAGTTGCCATTTATTTTATGCCACACTCCTTCGAGCGCCAGACCTGGGAGACAGCGCATGTGTGCTTTCACACTGCAAATAAAATTTTTCAGCTGTTAATAGGTTTTTAAATTTATTGCCCACCTTTTACAGTCCATTCCTCTTCAAACGTCCACTTCGAAGTGCCCACATGCAACAAACAACCATATTGCGATTGGTGAACCACCTTTACGTGTACTTTAAGTAAAACTGGCGACACTAATTGGCACAGTTTGCGAATGAACCATATTTTCAATTAATTTTTAAAAGTTTAGAATGATGTACGACTGTGCTGCTTCGCAGGTCAAATGCTGGAGTTCACCTACGGCTCTTAGTAGAACTCTAGTGTCATGAATAGAGTTTGACTTTTTTGGGTTAAACCTGATTCAATTCAATTTCAGTCTGTTGTAAATATTATTCGAGTGCAACAAGAAAGTATGCGAAGCAGACTTAATGTCACAACATGTGGAGCTTGTAACTATAACTGGCGAAGTACGTATGTTTGACCAATACATGCACCTTAGAGGGTCACCGAGGTGCAAAAGTTTCTCCTTACGGAATGGAAGACGACTTTACATTGACATCAATGGAAAAATAGCTGGGTTAGTCAATTGTGTCGTTCGTGATCTGTGAGCAAAAGAAAATGTAATTTACGCTTTTCCTCGCCCTCTCACCGACGGTGCGGATTGGGCTCTGGTTGGTCTCCTCAAACGATTTGTCCAGTCATTGCGGCAGATCGTTTGAGGAGGTCAGTCGGAGGCCCCTCCACATCGTTGTGCTTTTCCGGGAGGAGAGAGAGAATGCGTACATTGCGGTATCCTTCGCTCATAAACCATGAAACGACGCAACCACATCCTGTTCCTTTTACATTGTTGTCAAGGTAACAGCATCGTTCATTCCGCGAGAAGAAATTTTTGCACCTCGGTGTGCCCTTAACTGCGGGCAGCGTGAAGACACCAATAACAACCCAAATGTATCGCTAGCACATAATTTTACCCAAAATTATAGTAGCACCTGATTGCCCCCCCCCCCCCCCCCCCCCCCCGCAAACCTGGAAATGACATTTACCGTATTTTTACGTGTATAATCCGCAGTGAATGTGTTAAAAAAGTTCTCTGGGGGTCCACCGTGGCTTATGCGGTGGTGCTGCTTACCCGAGGGGAGTTTCTCCCGGGGCTTCTCACCCAGCATGTATGAGCCCCTCGTATGTGCCCCAGATGCTTTTGAGGGCGACTGACCAGGAGTTCTCGTCTCCCTTCTTTCTTCCACGAGGTCAGGGTCTTATCGAACGACTAAACGTGTCCACGGAATGCCTACGGACCTTCCCCCTCTCCTACCTCTTTGTCACCAGGAATCTTCTAGGGTCAATGCTCTATAGTATTTAAAGTAATGTTGCATTCGTCTACACCAAGAATCCTTTGATTTGCGCAAATAAATCTTTGGCCAATTCGCGCACCATATGTGTGCCTGTCCCATTGCATTCATTGCAATATCTTTCCGGCGTACAAGCCACGGCTTCTCTGACGGTGCAAGCTTATGTCTCAAAAGTTTTCCAGAGTGCGGGTAAAACAGTGACCTGCGGCTTATCTGCGGCGCGGATAATACGCGTGAAAATACGGTAATTAAAAAAAAGTCAGATTCTAGTTATGAAGGAAATTTGCCATTCTGATACTGCGCAATGGCAGGGGAAGCCACAAAATGCGTCTGTGCCCACTTCTCTCTCAGGTAACACCTCTTCTGGGAGCTGTAGCCGTGATATTACTGCTCTTTGTGCTGAAGGACCCGCCGCGGGGTGCAAGTGAAGGTGGTGTTGCTTTGGGGCCTACGTCTATGAAGGCGGACCTCAAATCTCTCGCGAGAAAGTTAGTTGTTCTTTTCCTTCGTATTGAGGTCAGCAGTTGCTCACACAGCAACAGCTGATGCCACGTCAATCACTATATAAGGTTCAAAAGTGGTGATGAGGCTCTGTCCTTTCTAACACGTTTCAGTGCTTCGTATCGCTGGTCGACGTTAGGCTTCACGTGTGTCACCTTTGCAACTGGGGCCCTGTCGTGGTGGGCGCCGACGTACATGGTGTACGCTGCTCGAGTGCTCAACAACACCGAAACCGTTGATAACCAAGGGTTGGTATAATGAAGGTTTGCATTACAGTGAAAAAGAAAATAAGGTGTGGCATGTTTAAAGTTGAAGTGAATAGAATCTGATGCAATCAAAAAACGAATAGTTTTATATAAAATATTTACATTTACATATTTATTATTTTTATTTTTATTATATTTACATTTACATTTATTACATATTTATTATTTACATATTTACAAAAGGAAAATACAAAGCAAGTAGCTATAATAGGTACAACCGTAGTGAATACAATGTGAATAGTTATGCCAGCAATGTGGCCGGAAAAATGTTTCAGAAGTGATTCTATGGGACCTTTACATGGAGGAGGAGGAGGATTTCACCCTTCCCCATTGAGTGTCGTAACCAAATTCGTACACAGTGCATGCATACATACAGATATGCAGCGTGTATACAAAATATGTATGTGACACACACATACAGATCTTCGTATGACACAACATTTACTTTGTTGCGAACCTTTTCCTGGGACGTTTTCAGCCGCACATGTGTAGCTTCCAGAAGAATTTGAACATAATCTGTTTGAAAGAAACATTCCTTCAATTTCAATATAGAATTCTATATTTCATTCGGAACTCTAATCGAAAAGACCATCGTTCGTTCCGGTATTTGAAACGTGAAAATATTCATGCAGCCCTAGTTATGAAGTCTTCCTGCCTCTCACGGTAGCATTTTTGTCCAATCACATTTTATATATGCTTTTGTCAAGTCTCGAGTGCGAAGGAATATTTTGGTTTCTCCTTTCTCGCAGCATCAATGCCATTTTCGGTGGGATCATGAGCGGTGCTGGTATTAGCGGCGTTGCCCTTGGAAGCTTTCTTTCTACACGCTTCCGACATCGCTATCAGGATGCAGATGCAGTAATTTGTGCTGTGGGCATGGTGGTCAGCATACCACTCATCTTCATTGGCTCTGTTTTTGCCCACAAGATACCACAAATGTCTTGGGTAGGTATCGAGTCGGTTACTTTTTTTTTTTACTATACTAGAACCGAATTTTACTGGTTTTAAAGGGGCAATAAACAGGTATACAAGGTGCACTTTCTTCTAATGCAGAGTGATTCGTTGCCTACGGTGTACATTTTCAAAAAATTGGTGTCGCAAGAAAGTAAACAATGGCTCCAAACCGACCAAATATTCATTAGACTCTTTCACGCTCATGCCCCGCACTATGATGCCGTGGCGACAATAGCCACACGTCATTTTAACGTCGCGCACCATCAACCACTCAAAATGCGGGACTCCTATACATTGATTTAGTTGTAATATCGGAAAGTGAGGTCAATTCTGAACATTTTTTCGCTTGTCAGTCACAAGGTAGCCAGATCAAAAGGTACCAATCGGCCGCAATGTTCCGTTTCACGTTCGCACTATGTCTTCAGTGCTGTGTCGCTCCGCGAGGCCACCGCGATGATCCTGCAACCGGTTCCTTCGCGAGCTGCAGCTTGCCTCAGTGGGGCCCGTCATTGGCTAGGAGAGCGGAATCTCCCCCACCCCCAGCGCCTGGAATGCGGCGTTGCTATACGTTGGAACGTTGTGACGTGACCCTGTTCCAAGGATGGAGGGAGAGACTCACGTCGATTACGCTTAGCATAATAATTGGAGGACATTCGTCGAGCTGCCTTTAACCCCAGGATATGAGGGTCTACATGTTTTCCAGAAAGGGCGTGAACAGGATGTACAGTGTTTTTCTACTGAAAACGGAGCGCTGACTATTTGTTTGGTTCTTGCACCGTTTCCTCGTATTACTATGTACCAACTTGTCCGTACTGTTACTTTCTCATTACTTTTGCCTCATGTATGTGGTGCTGCCAGATTTCAAGCTAGTACGCATGTAAACAGGCACATCACAGTTAATGACACTGCACATCACCTTTAATGGCTGACACGACTGCATTCTGAGGTGGTGTGTAACCAGTGGCGTATCTAGGGTGTGGCAGGTGTGGACAGGTGCCATGGGCGCCAGGTGTACAGGGGCGCCATTATGTGGTCGGGTGTGAATGTGTCAGGTCGGGCACTCAACCTGGCACATTCATAAATGATGTGAAGCACCCGCCATTAGAGAGGTTGTAGTGTGAAACCTAGTGCGGACCACACGAAATTGCATCCCCAAGGACATCATGTTAACCATGTTGCCATGGGCGCAGGTAGCTCTAGATACGCCACTGTGTGTAACAATGTGTATTCATACGCCAATTTCAGGTGTTCTTCTTTCTTGGTATCACTTCCATATGCCTCAACTGGTCTCTTGTTTCTGACATTCTCCTTGTAAGTCTTTTTTAAGTTCCGTTCTAGAAGAGTGAATGGGCTCATATTTACTTACACTTTTGTTGCATCCAGTATACCGTTATTCCAACGAGAAGGGCTACAGCAGCTGCATTCCAGATCCTCATCTCTCACCTACTTGGCGATGCGGCCAGTCCGTACATCGTAGGACTTGTAAGTTGAAACAACTTTGGAATGCAGTCAACCCTCACTTTATGAACGGTGCCCCCTTTGGGACAATATACTCCCTCTTCTTCATTCCGAACCTCCATTTACAAATCCCTCGATTTGTGAACGATTTTTCCAGGAATGTTACCCGTTCACAAACGGAGTGTCGTCTGGTTACTTGAAATGAACTGAAGTTTACTCGAGGGAAGCTCTACTTTAGTGCACACGGGCCTTTTTTTTGTGGCCCTCAATTTATAGACTCGTAGCTGTACATTACTTGACAAAAAAAAGTAATGCTCCCTACACATATAAACATATTCGATCGTTTTTTACAAATAATTTTAATTAGGGTGAAATTTTTGTTTGATCTTGAATGTGAATGAATACATCTAGTAGTAACCTTCGCCTGTGGGGCCATTTGTTGTGCGTCATTTCTAGTTTCTCAGAGTGCAATAACATAAATGTGAGCGTGGTTAAGTGGCCTCCCGTGTGCCACCTTTGCCTCCAGTTTTAACATTTTTCACATTTTTTTCATTTAATTATGTATCTGTTTCTGCATTCCTTCCATTATCCCTTCTGCTTGCCCGCGGGTTTGTGACCACACTTTTCCCGCCACGTAGTATTTGTCACCCCTCTTTTAATTTGTATCCTTTACCCTCTCCCTTTTCGTATGTTCACGTGTGTGCCATCCAAGAGTATATGTATTTGGAACACCAATGCTGTTATTTTTGTACCTGACGAAATGCAGTCCACTGCATAAAAGCTTGTATCTGTTAAAGGAAAGCTTCAGTGTTTTATATTTTTGTTGTTACCTTTGCCAAGTGGATCTTCACCCAACCCTCGACATTCTCCAACTTTTCACAACCACTTAATTTGCTATAAAGTTGCTGGGCGCTGGGCGGTACAGCCATCCCAGCCCATCCTGAACTGGTGCGACAGACTCGGAACTGCCGGAAGCGCCACAACGTTTTTCGGACGATTTCACGACGCGCGTGTGGCCTCGGAAAACTCTTTTTTTTAAACGTGCGCGGAGACTGTACGACAGAATATGGCAACATTGGCGGGCGTCACTCACTCTGTCCGCCGCGTCCAGCCGCGTCCCACGCGTTTCGGCTGGTCGTCTGCGGGCGTTCCTTCGCGGTGCGTACGAGGCCACGGCGTTTCACGCGACGATTTGGCGTTGGGGAAACGTCCTGTGCGTTTCGCCTCATCGGCTGCGGTGTCACCTCCTTTTGTCAGTCATCCCTCCCTTTCTCCCACTACTGCAGTCGTGCGCCGTGGTTTCGCCGGCTCCGCCCCGCGCGAAACAAACAAAAAAAAGGACCTCTGGTTCGGGTGAAATCGGGTTCTACGCGAATCGCTAAATGCGCGATTCGGGGGGTAAATTCGGGGAAGAATGGTGTAAAACCCGCAAACCTCCTAACCTAACCGTAATGGTTACATTGTGCTGCCCTCTCGATAGATATCATTTTCATCATCTCTCTCATTTTACATGGTGTTCTGCATAGTTATTTGACAGCATATCACACGGAAGCAACGAGTTCACCAAGCAGTACTTCAGTCTCCAGTACGCTCTGTACTTCCCCCTTGCCGTTCTTGTTCTCGGCGCTCTGTTTTTCTTCGTCCTGTCCTGGCACATCGAGGATGACAGGAAGCGCTGTGAAAAACAAACACATGGTAAGGAATGAACGTTAGATTGATTTTGAAGAGACATCTTTTATGTATATATTTATTTATTTATCCTCAGGTCATAGAGAATTAATTACAGAGGGGGAGTGGTTTATCAACAAGTACAAACACAGTAGCAAGTAGAAAGATAGTGCAAGTAGCGAAAAGTAATGCAGTTAGAAAAGACATCCACTCTGTAGCATAATCGTAAACGGGACTTTTGAATAAATTAGTGGATGAAATCGATGTCAAACAAGCGGGAAGGTGGTTCAAACAACTAGAGGTTGTTCAGTAAAACAGCAGTCTCTGCGCAAAATATTATTTGCTCCCAACTTCAGGCTTCTGCTCCAATTATGTTAAGAACCACCAAGCAATTTTGCACATATTAATGCGCATAACATTGATTCGACGCATGTTGTGTAATCAGTCAGGAACGTGGTACATCAATGTGCAATCAATATCAGCTTCATGTGAATGTTCCTCTGTGTTTGTAGGTGGTGCGCTTGAGCAGTCTGTCTATGACGACCAATCTTTACAACACGTCGAAGCAGACGACGGCTTTGTACCTTGGATTAACGACAGTGCTCGGTTGATTTTAGACACCTGAGTCCCGTCTGTGTGCCCTGTATACTGTGACGTCCATGTACAGACCTTTGCTTTCTCCGGTGTTCGCTGGGATCGTGTTGTGCCTTCAAGCAAGGTTCTACAATCAGAAACTCATATCAGCCTGTTGCTTCTGGGAGATGCTTCATGTCGCTTTGTGATCTTATCACTGCGCAGTGGTGCATGTTAAAAGAACGATTGTAACTTTTGACGTCTAGGCTAGCATTTCAGTGCCTTTTTTTTTTTAGTAGTGGTACTTTACATACTACTGTGTCGCTCACATCACTGAGGAATGTTTGCCATAGGCAGATATAATGGGAAAACCATTATAAAACCCCGACCATCTATCGATTATATATTGTCTATATGATGCTTTGTTTTATGAAATTAACATAAAGCATTCCGTAATGAGGTTTAGTTTTTGTTTTCCATGGGTAAGTATTTACATGTGCACTTGCAGGGCATTGTAGCTAAAGAAAGTGCCACTTTACTGACTTTTTTTAAATATCTGTTGTGCCATATGAGTGGCAAGTAGCTTAGACGTACCCTTTCTCCAATGGATTTTGACAGTGCATGGTGACCTAACCAAAGATCTCTTGACAGAAAATTATATTGGCATACTATTACGTTCTAGCTAGGTTACCTACCTTACCCACTGTTGCCACCATGTTCTAATGAATCTGTTCTGTTTGGTGTCTTCTTGTAGCAGTAGTAACAGGTACGTAATGAAATGGTGCCTTTACATTTCAGACCTTGCAGCATCGTTTGAAAGACAGACGCAACGTGAATTGGAAAACACAGAATCTGTCCCTATTTTGCACAGTAAAAGTAACATAAAACCAGTTTGCTAACTTATAAGAAACTAATCAAGTAAATATGATAATTGGACTTGTCTTCGCTTTCGGGTCGCGTAAGCGTCTTTGCTTTTCCATGTCTTATTGTTCCCTGAATTCCTGGGACACGATCCAAAATCCACAATTTACAATCTAGTCGTTGGTACATTTTCACTCTGTTTGGGCGATATGAGGTAGAACAGGAACGAATGTCCCAGCACATGTACTAATATGTATAATATACACCCTGTGAGATTGCATTCTGTACATACGAGGCATTTCAAATGCCAACTTATTTAATAATAAAAGTAAGACCACTGTTCGCAATGTCATTCTCTTAAGCTGGTTCGGAGTTCATTGTGCTGTGTCTGTGAGCCCAGCTGTCCTGAAGCTAACTTCCACCTGGGCCACGACTACTAAGACCCCCCACCCCTGCACCCGCCAAAGATTGCACAATAGAAAAATTACATGTAGGATTTGCTCTTGTGCCCTCTATCTCTAACTAGATACATATGACTTGGGGTAATTTATTCTGTCGCATAACTGTTCTGCACTTCGAAGCTCAAATATCTAAAGAAAAAATTATAAATAAATAAACAGTGAAAAGTGAAAAGACCCCAGCCTTCGGAGCAGTGAAACACCAGTGCCTTGGTAGCGTTTCCTGTGCTCAGTGTCCTGACCCTGCACATCCTTGGTAATCTAACTCACCGACCACAACTTGCCCTGTGTCGTTCGGCAGTCTGCTACCGTCCGAGGCGTTTTGCATTTGGAGTTCGACCGTTTCGCGATCCTCAAACATCCGAGCGATCCTCTAACAGATCCTTCTTTTCCCGGCTCCAAAGACTAACTTTCAGGTTTGCAAAAAACCGACGCGTCACCTGTCGGAGACGCGCGAGGAGCGCCGGATCCCAGCGCTCTCGACCGTCCTGTTATCGAACGAAGACACAGTCACAGTTTCATTGACATTTTGACACTTTGGCTTGACATTGACTCCTCCTGCATCTGCGACAGGTCCCTCGTCGTTTTTTTTTGCAAACCCGAAAGTTAGTTTTTGAAGCCGGAAGAAAAAAAGAAAAAAAGGATCCGTTAGAGGTACAAAGTTGCAATCAACGGGTTTCGTGTCGTCGTATCGCCCGGTACAACTTTCTCATTGACATTTTGGTTCTAATTCTTATAATAAAAAAAAACTGACTAATTAATTTCACTTAATTCATTGATTAAAAACAAAAATAGTTTTTGAGTATCCTCACACCATGTAACACTATACAGTCCGTCTTTTTGGTGTGCGATGAACCATTTTTTTTTAAACTTTGGCTCATTTTTCGTGAAACATCCTGTATATGCGGAGTTGAGCATCTGATAGTGTGCGTGCGCTGTCCGTCGCAGATATCGCTGTATTCTTTCTCGTTCCAATATACGGCTCCTTGTGCTTTCTGTTCTTCGCTCATTTGGGATCATCTTTCTCTGTGCGCTTGTCCATATCGAGCCTTGTCTTCTACACTCATTTGGGTTCTTCTACGCTCGTCTGCCTCTGCTTGTCGTGCCCTTTCCTCTTCCGTCCTCTCCTTTCTCGTCTCGCCGCTGCAAGTAGCTGCGGTAGCTATAGGTGCGGTTTTCACAGGTTGGTTCTAACGCTGCCAGGCAGACATCATGTCGGAAAGCGTATAAAATTGTAGCCAGTTATTACTTACACCCACACTCTCTTTCAAATGTCGTGTAACGAGCACGTACTTTGAGATATAAATCGCCAAACGTTGATATCCAAATTAGCCGAAACCGAAACCACGCCCTTCTCGAGCGCTAAAGGAGTGATGGGACGTTCGCGTCCGAGGGTCACGTGTTTCGTAGCGATGGAGCGTATTGGAGTAGGCGCTGATCGCTTTCCGGCGTCGCTTGTTTCCCTTGTCGTTTCTGCGCTCGAGAAGGGCGTAGTGCTGGTTTCGGCTCATTTGCGTAAAAAGGGGGACGATTTTTATCTCAATGAATGTACGTGCTCGTTTCAGAAATTTTTAAAAAAGAGCATTGATTCAAATAATGATTGCCTCCAATTCTGCTGTCTCGTATTTTCTCGAAAACATCTAATTAAAAAAGTAATTTATTTATTTTAGGCACATAATTTGTCATCCAGGAATAGGATGTCCGCCTGGCGGTATAACCCGTATAACTGCAAAAATGACATCAGAGCAACGATCACAGCTTGTTTCTTTTTTTGTTTTTGTTTTAAATCTGTAAGAGTGTCGGAGCGAACCGAAAACCGGAACCGAAAACCGAAAAAAAAACGCTATTTTGGTGCGAACCGGAACGGAATCGAAACCGTATACATTTTTTTCGCTCAGGAGGGAAACCGAAAAATAATTTAACGGTTTTCGGTCCAAGAAAAAACTTCGCCGGTTTGGACTACGGATAGGCGAATGAGACGTCATGTGCTCTGAAGTCATGTCATGGATACTATACGAGGGTTACGGTTACGATGGAATGTATGTCGGTATAGTATGACCCTTAGGCTCCCTTTGTAATGGTTTATCGTTCGCGCACGCACACAGACTTCGAGGTACATGTGACTCTCTAACAATGTGCCGTAGTGTTCGTTTTAATTTGATCCCCCCAAACTCTCCTCAACTAAACAACAAGGGGGCTGCATAACAGCTTCTTTATCGGTAATGTCGCGCAACGCGTCCCTTGTTTGAGAGCAGCTAAGTTGAATACATTTACGTATACGCGAGGGCAAGCCCGTGCGAAGTGGCAACTTTTTTGTGGACAGGACACCAAGAAAATAAAACGGAGCCGCCGAGGCGTTTGTGAGTGAAGGTGTTCCTCGATTTGCGTCGTACTCGTGCGGTGGTGCTTGCTGGCTAGACAGTAGCAACAGACATTCGGATGGGACGCAATCGCTCCAACCCAGCAAGAAAGTGCTTTATGTATGACATCACGACAAACAAGTCAGTTTGTAGCATGCGCTTCAAGAAATGAGAAAGCCCATTTGAACAGACAGTAACCTACAGGAACCAGGAGCTACCAATTTCACAGCTATCTATTAATATTAAATACCATGTATGCTGAATAAACGGGTTTACATTTTGCAACATTGATTTTTCTTTTTTCTTTTTTTTGTGGGATGAATATTCCCAGCAGAAGCGGAACCGGTTAAAAACCGGTATGAACCGTTATTTTTTTGCTCCGGAGCAGAACCGGTACCGGATCGTTTATGATGTAACCGGAACGAAAACCAGAACGAAAAACGTTTCGGTTCGACACCCTGTAAAGTACCCTGTATGTGTCTCGAATTCTGGTCTGCAAAAATAGTTTTTCTCTGTGAGACGCCCAAGTGTCATAAAATTAATTTGTGGTGTTGAGAAGTATGACCGGTCACAATGTAGAAAATCTGCCATTCGTCTGGCAACATCGCTTTCAATCTCCTCACCAGGAGTCTGCACGTGACCCCCGCCCGCTGAGCTTTCCGTTTGCTCGCTTATGCTCACTCCCACCTTTTGCGCAACTCCGTTTGCTCATTCATGCTCAGCTCATTCGCCACACTGAGCATGGATGAGCGTGATCATGCTCAAGTGTGAGTTATCTATCGAAGAAGCGGACAAGTTGAAGACCATGAAGTCATGGGGAAGCATACTCATGAGTGAGGTTTGAAGTCATCCGTTGCCCGTGCTTATGCCCCAAGCACGAGGTACGCACCTCCAAAGACCAGAATGAAAAACTAGCTAGCTAGCGGCCGGCCGTCTTCCAACGTGAGGCGAGGAAAAGGAAGGTGCCCGCGCTGTTGCTAGGAGGCAGGCACCAGATATCGTGGTGACGTCATGTACTCTTGGAGAATTCGAAACTACGAACGTGTAACGTGCACTGGCGGCATTTATAATTTGCGTACCTAATCTGTGACCAAAGTCGGTTTTTGTAATACCAAATAAAATAAGTGGCACGTGTTCATTCCGGAGTTTTTATTTTTTTATTTTTTCTTCAGGCACGTGTCGGTAGCAGGGATACACCCAGGATTGTAATCTGGAAATGGAGGGAGGGGGTGACGCGCCCATATCTGCTGCTTTTGTGGCGTTTGTGACCTTTCTGGCTTGTTTGGGAGTGTTGTAAGTTTCTTTTTAGGGTGTTAGGGGTGCGGGGAAAATCTCTGCGGTCATGATATTAAAGCTGCTACAAAGATACACATCATTTTGCAAACCCCCCTCCCCGTGCTTGTGATTCTGGATAAACAACTGCTCTGGTACCACCGCGTATTGCGCATAGCCGTGGCGCAATCAAGTCTTTTTTCGACGACATTGCCCACATCTTTGCTGCACATCGAAAGCCAACGTGCAGACACGCAATTTTCTTCGCAATAGGATCGATGGCCAGTCGTGGCGAGGTGAGGAATGCAAGTTCAATTCCACACGATTAAAATTGCCGATAAGAGTCGATCAATCTCTTGCCCCTCGGGCTGCTTTCGGTCACCCAACAGCGACATCCCGGAAGCCTTCCACGCATTGCGTGTTCGGCGAATTTGCTTCTTTTATATATCGATATCGTACGCTCACACGCAGCACCATAAAATCACAATAAAAAGCGTTGCGTTGAATAAGTAAATAAAACCCGATCCCAAAGTTGCAGCTCCGATTCCGGTCGACGACGTCGGTAATCTTGTGGCCTGGTACAAGTCTCTTCAGTAATTGGTGTAAGTGTACAATATTTGTAAAAATATTCTGCATTATGTCGTTAAAATGCGAAAATTTGTGAATGTCCCACGAACATACGAATATCCCGAAATGACGTGTCCGGGACACTTCTGGGATGTGCTAGAAGGAAAGCGTCGGCCCCTCGATGTACAAAAAGAGGGATCTACGGGCTTTGTGCAGTCGTCTGGAATATGGATATTTTAAGGATACACGATATGGATATTTTTTGGGATACATGTTGTTTACTGGGTCAAACATGTTGTTCACGAGGGATTTTGAACATGCATGTCATGTGCTGAGTGCACATTAATTCTCGGACAATTTTTTGAGAAGGGTCTGTGATAGACGTCAAGTTACCATACGAATCTTTCATCTGATTGATTAAAGGCTTATGCCTAATAAATGTTATGCCTTATGCCCAAGTTATGCCTAATAAATGTAAAAACACACACACACACACACAAAACAGGTTATATGCATCGATTTAAACCTACATTCCAAGTTTTACAGCAAAGAGAATTATAGACACGTTGAAAATTGGCATCGCGAATACCGAAACTCATCCAACTATGACGTCACAGCCAGCGAGGGGCTAAGGGAGAGGTCACGTGCTTTCGAAAACCAATGGGAATGGCCGAGGCTCCTCGCTCCTCTGACAGCAGAGCTTGGAGCGAAAGTTTGTTTGAGGGTTTCTGGGCCACTTACAACTCGCAGTAAAACAATTCTTTTTTTAAATCAACATTCAGATATCTTAGCACTTTAGTGCCATTTTACCTGCTGATTACACCAGCCATTTCTACTAGCACTGTTTCGCATCCGCTACGCTAGAAGCATATGTCACAGGCGGCAGATGCACCATCCTCTCGGCTGATAAGAACATATCTCTCTTCTGATCAGCCGACGACAGTGCAATGCGTTCACTTTGTATGACACTGCATCTCGTAGAAAAGCCAACGTCCCGCAGTTGCTGCGGTGCGGGCAGACAGCGATGTCGTTTAGTGGTGGTGTTGTGCTTTCAGCGTAACAGATGCGAAACACTGCGTAGGAAATGTGTGTAATCAGCTTTCGATAAGCAGTGCACATTGCGTCTCGGACAACTGTCTACTTCGTCGTCGTCGAAACTTCCTGCAGTGGACCAGAGCCATTTATGCCTGCAGAGGAGCAGCTGCCAGAGCCTGCAGTGGACTACACAACAGCGCTGCACACAAATGACTTTTAGCAGATGTGTGAATGGTGACTGATGTGTAGCGATTGTCTGCTATTTACACAAGAACTTTAAAGGTATGTGGAAAAGTGTGTTTTCTTTCTCTCCTTTTAGTTCATTATTGCCATTCGCGCTACTATCCAGTTGCTCCATGAATTTTTTGTTGCTTCTTGTTGGTATATTGCACGATAACACCGAATCTATGCCTAGAGATTGGGTTGGAGGGGATTCATTTACTTTGCCTTATTTTCCTTCCTGTGCAGTGCGCTAGGTGTCACTGCGAGAGGGCAAAGTTTGCAGAAATCACGTGACAAGAGTGCCTGTCCACTCACAAGGCAGCAATAACGAATTTCCGCCATCTTGACACCCACGCGCAGCTCGCGATTCGCTCACAGAAATCTAGCTATACGCTTAGCGACACACCACATTTTGGAGTTTAGTAAATACATAGCAAGAGAGGTGGAATAGTGGGTGAAACCAGTACACAGCGTTCATGCATGGTATAGGCGTGGGGGTCAAGATGGCGGCCTTGCGGCATTCGCTTCTACAAAGGGTGACTCCATCCACCCCTAGGCATGGGCTTACAGCAGAGACCTCGTGCACCTCCCCTTCAACTTTTGCTCTCATATTTGGGAGAGGGACCAATGAGGCTGCTCCACGGGCAATAGGGGAAAGAGGGAAACTGGGGAACTGCATGCGCAGACAGCTGAACTACTTGCATAGCGCGTACAAAATTGTAGGACGTGCTCGCGTCACTTCTCATTTACTTGAGGCGCATAGGCAAATGCAAGTGCAGAACGAAGGACGCTTCCTCTCATGGCCGACGACTTGACCTAACGTTTTTTTCGTGCTTGAATCTGAATTTCTGAGTGTATTATTTAGACACAATTAAGTGTTTAAACTTTGGCTGGAGTTATCTGTTATGTATATGGCTCATAAAATCAATCTATCTCAAGAGGCACTGACACTGACGATTTGATTGACTTCTGTATGGGAAAGGATGATTAGCGACGAAACCAAACTACCAAGAAGGGACTCAGTCTCTGTGCCGTGTATTCACACGAGCGACATTCCCCGCAGAAGCGGAAGACGCGAAAAACGTCATAGCTTTCTGAACGCGATCGAGCGTTCAACGTCCAGTGTCCACGTACACTGCTAACCGCGGGGAATATCCTGCGACACAGCCACAAGATATTCCGTAGCAGACGACAGGAAACCACGCTGACGGTGTCGTCTGCTAAGTGTCGTCTGCTAAATGCGCTGTACGCCACTCCCGATATTCCGCACCGTGTGAATGTTCACCAATCACCATAACACGGGACGGAACTTCGTCACTGTGAGCAGCGTTTTCGTTTTTTCTTCCACTAGAATCTTCCGTGGGGAGATGTCCCTCGTGTGAATACACAGATAAAAAGCTAAGTGCGCGGCGCTCGTTTTCTTTCACGGAAGTTCCAGCAGAGGGATAATCGAGTGCACTTTATTCCGGCCGCTTACGAGTAACGCCTTTCTTTCCATATCTTCGGTGATGCACCACCGCCGATCTTTATTGGAAGATGTACCTATAAGATACGACACATCAAAAGACATGGGAGGGAAAAGAGCTGCGCGTACGTGTGTGCTTCAGACGTGCCCCCCCAAGAGCGACTTTCTTTTCCAAATATCGGCACACTTTCTGGAAAGCACGCCGGGAGAAAAAAACAAAACAAAAATTTAATAACTCTTGCGGTTGCATCTCCTAGGAGACCGATGCTGCACTTCTCTTTCCGCCCTCTCCACCTGGAAAGTGCGTCTCAAGGTCGTCCAATGAACGTGTCCCAGTGCGCGCGGTAATCGTCCGAGATTGCTTTCCTCGGATGCTGCCGCACTTTTTATTACTTTTTAAATGTCTTTTACCCGTTGTATCTCGGCGGTTGTCGCAGGCCTTCCTGGACTGCAGTTAGGCGCTTGCACTTCGAGATGAGCGCGGCGAAGTTTCCCAGGTTTACTATGAATATACAAAATGCAAAGGTTACAGTCCCTCCAGAAACAATCATAGATGACGAAATATAGAACACATAAACGATTGCCAAAATAGCGGCATACCTTCTTGTACAATTTTTCCATACATGGAAGCCTCGCTAGCGAATGACGAAAATTCCTTAGCATCTAAATTCCTGACGTTTTTACTTCAGATATTCTCTTAAGTTGCTTTGACTTTATTTCTACGTTATCAGTGTTCTGACTTGCTTTTCTGCGTCTCGCAAGCAATGTAAGAATTCTTCGGACTCGAGACATACTCTCCTTCAGCCGATTGCGATTTCGGAGAGTTCTAGGGTTTCGGATTGATCCGAAAAATCCCGTACGATTCTTATTACCTATTCAGATTTAACCGAAAAACCGCCATAGTTAGTTGGCTTAGGTGACCTAGAGGATGTCCACTTTAATTCGTTATAGCTTTCTTTCTTTTTTCTTTTTGTAAAAAATGCTATGACAGCTGCTTAGATGTCGTTTTTGCAGTTGAGTTATGCGGCCAATTGGACATGTTCTCGAGGAGGGTACGTAACTACAAGGTGACTAATTACCTAGAATTCGCTAATTAACTTTTAATTAGGGGATTTCGGGCAAATGAACGTACCGGGAGGCGTACGCCTTTTTTGTGACAATTATGAATATCATAAGTGTCGCAAAAAAGGCGTACGCCTCTCGTTTTCAACAAATTATGGCAGATAACGATATCATTTGTGATGGTGGTTGGCTAGGAGCGTGCTATGCGGTGAAGTTCATTTTTAAGAGTGTAAGCCTCCGTCGCCGCGGAGGTCATGCGGTCCTGGTTTCGGTTTCGGTTCTGGTTTCGGCTCATTAGCATAGCGAAATTCGGCGATGGATATTTCATGGCACGCGCTTGTTCCATTTCTTTTAAAATATACAGTGGCCTTTCAACTAGGATTGTCTCGCTTTTCGCTTTTCCACGAAAGACCTTAATCGAAGGGTTAATTAGTGAATTTCGGATAATTAGTCATCTTGTAGGATGTCCGCTTGGCCGTGGAGCCCGCCTGCAAAAGCAACATCTATGCTGCTCTCGTGGCTTTCTTTATATATATATATATATATATTATCTTATCTTATATATTATCTTATTTTTTAATGGCTTCCCCCCCTCTCTCTCTCTCTCTCTCTCTCTCTCTATATATATATATATATATAGTTGAAATAAATGGGAGACAGAAGACGAAAGTAGGGGAAGTAACAAAAAAGGGGTTTATTAAAACTTAAAAATCATAAAAGTTAGGGAGGATGTCTACGTTACGGCGGAAGCTCCGCCTTCTTCGGGACAAAAGAGCTAAATGTGGCCACGAGGGTGATAAGGGGCTTGAGAATGACGTGGTCGGTTGGGGAAAATTCCCGCCACCTGGCGGTTGTCAATTCGGGAAATTCCAGAGCGTTTTTGTGTCAGGTCCAGGAGTGGGGTCATCGTCCTTGTGGGTCAGTGGGGATTTTGATCTGGCTGAAACGAGAAAAGGCAACAGGGTCTTATCTAGGTTGTTAGACTTCTTATTGTTGACAGCATGCCAGGGTCCTCATTAATGGCCGATCGGAATTTGTAAATTAGGTAAGATTCCCGTTGTTCCCGGGAGCGGTCGGAGGTAAAGTTCGACTAGAGAATAAAAACTGAGGCTTCGTTGATTGAATGTTCTGGTTGTTTGAAATGGCGTGAGACTGGTAGTCTCACGCCATTTCACGCTGCTCCACGCGCGTGGTGACGTCAAGTCGGCGGAGCACTTCTTATTGGCTGCTGAGAATCGTCTGCTAGCGAGAACGCCGGAAGATAGATGGAAGAACCCCGATGTCTTACATGCCGTCACATTTTGTCAGGCTTCCTAATAGTAAGTCAATGGACCTTTTTCACATTCGTGTCGTATCCTAGCTGCTCTCAAACGAACCACGCTCGGTGTGCATCAAAACAAAATCCACGTGGGTAGCACAAAGGACCGAAACCAGTCCCGAGTGGGACCGACGAGTTCGCGCCGTTCGTGCGGTCTCCCCACTGGTCCCCACTTCTGTCGTCCCCATACTGCGCCATCTAGTGAAGACTGAGATAACCCTCTCTGGCGCCTCAAGGTTATGCGCATGCGCGTAAGCCGTTGTGAAAAAGGTCCATTCTCATACGTAAACACCGCGAAAACATCGAATTCACACACACTCAAAAAAAGAAGTATAAACTCCGAAAAAAAAAAAAAACGGATGACTTGTCATAAATTAAACACCGAAAGCCCGGTACGCTCGTCATTGCTCATGTCCGTGGCATATCCACGCTGAGGTCGGCTTGCTTTCGTTTTCTGCGCATCTCGGAATAGAGACCGCTCCCTGTTACATCATAAGATATTCAGAGGGCGTTCTGATGGTCGCCAGAAACACAACGTCTGCTTCTGCTCGCGAATGCCCATTCTTTTGCAGTCTAAGTATGGAAATATCCATACGCGGCCGAGTTTCGCGCCTTTATGTATAGTGTATATGCATGCATATTGCATGGTGTTCATGCTTGGGTTTGACGGACACAGTAGCCACGGAAAGGCTAACTTATCAGGATGGCGATAAGCCGTCGACGCTCGCGGAAGCTATAAAAAATAAAAGAAGGAAACGAAAAATTGAACAATTTCCAAGGAAACTGCTGAAAGTTACACACGCCAAACGATGAACACCGAATAGGTCACCGGTACTTTCTAAGAATCATGGGAAAAGGGTCGACTTCCGTGTCTAAACTAGCAGACGACGCATGCTGTATGGTTGCTGGAGGTGGACGTGCTTATGGCGCTTGGCTCTAGAAACATCTTAGAAAGCGGTAAAGCGTGACTCTCAGAACCTGACTAATAGACTGTGTTTTTCTCTCTGTGTACATAAACTAATTTACAGACGGTAAGCATGCACGTAATGCAACATTGAGTATAACGGCTGCAACAAGCACTACCTGGCATTGTAGTCCTGAAGGGAATAGTCAGCCCTTCACAACAGCGCAACAGCCACTCGTACTGCTTCAGAAGCGACTGGGAAACCAATTTTAAACACGCAGCGATCACAAAGCACATTGCCTATCGCAACCTCCCTAGTAACACATATTGTTGACACAACGTTGCTGCAACGTTGCGAATGTTGTAAATAGTGGAGCAATGTTTTACAATATTCAACAATATTGTGGCAACGTTGCTGGATGTTGGTCAACATTTTTCGTCACATGTCATCATGTCGTCACAACGTCACACTAAAACGTTTACCGAATATTGCTGCCAGGAACATTGCAGCAGTGTTGGAAAAATGTTAAAAACATGTTGTCCTTATGCGGCAGTATCACTGCAGCAACGTTGCAAAGCTAATTTAAACATTGTGGCAATGTCGGAGAAGTGTTCGCATGTAACGTTACTATAGGACGTGGCTTCAAAAGGACATTAGCCACGTTTTGACAACGTTTGGGGGCAACATTGCAACAATGTTCCGGCAACGTTTTGTGTTGCTAGGGCTGTGGGGCGCTTGACACGGAAGCGAGGACATTAGCCGCGTTTACACGAATCCGACACGAGCGTATCGTATGCAGTTGTCGAATCGAATCCACCCATGTAAACGGGTCAATTCGCTAGGAGAGCGTATCGTATTCAATTCGCTAAACAGAGGTGGATCGAGACGGTGGATGCGCATTCGGATTGTGCATGTAAACAGACGATGCGCATAGAGGAAGAGGAGAGGATTATGGGGAAGGAGCGTTCGACTGCGGGATAGTTGCGTCGTCTGCTACTTCTAGTCGGGATCACAAAATGATGATATTAGAGAGTTCCCAGCCAGACTTCGTTTTGGATATGTAGGTTAGTCTACACTAACAGAAGCAGCAGGGCTTGTAGCCGTAGAGCAGATTTCATTCTGAAGTACACTCTTAAAAATGAACTTCACCGCACAGCACGCTCCTAGCCAACCATTATCTCGAATGATATCGTTATCTGCCCTGATTTGTTGAAAACAGGAGGCGTACGCCTTTTTTGTGACACTTACGCTGTTCATAATTGTCACAGAAAAGGCGTACGCCTCCCGTTTTCAACAAATCAGGGCAGATAACGATATCATTCGAGATAATGGTTGGCTAGGAGAGTGCTGTGCGGTGAAGTTCATTTTTAAGAGTGTACACTTGAAAATGAGGCATAGATGCTACGTTTTCGGTGGCGTATCGTCTTCTCTTCGGTTTCGACTCGATTCGATACGCTTGCGTCGTATTCACGTAAACACGGCTACTGACGTCATTTCCGCACGAAATTGCCGGTGGACCTTGCGACTCACTGTACCCCTCGTCTTTCACATTACCGTAGACTATATAGTTCGGTAGGGTTCTGAAGACACGAGATCTAGTCGTAGTGGCACTTTCAAGTAAAGTACCAAACACGAGGCATCATTGGTACTTTAACCTACTAAACTCTAACTCAGGCGCTGCTTTCACGGGCAAGCTGTAACTGTCTGTAACTCAGTTACTTCTTTGAAGTAATTTACCTAGAGGACGCGTCGTCGCTTACATATATATATCTCGTGTCTGCATCACCGCCTATATCCTTCGCGGCTTGCGCGGCCTCCAGGCTTTGAATTAATGAGCACATTTCTTCAGTATTAGGGAGAGCCATAAAATGTTAACGCAGTTAATCGCCCGGTTTAGACGCACAAGGATCCGTTAATGGATACGAACGTATAAATCAGGGGGGTGTTACTAGCTCCACTGAATGGCCGTTCCAATGGCGCTTGGCCAGTGTTCCGCACACACACACACACACACCCATCGTTAACACGGCAGCGCTACAGGCCCGTTATTTATGGTGTGCTTACGTGGTGACCTCATTCGCCGCTGGGAACCACCATTTGGTTTCGTGTATATATCCACTAGCGGGCCTTCACAAGACCGAAAAGAAAGGTGAAATATGTTTACTAAAAATATTACACCTGCATCCCGGAAAGTGTGCTTTAAGACAGTTCTCATTCAAGTGCCTTCTTTGGATGGTGTGCGAGAGAGAGAGAGAGTGAGTGAGTGTGTGTGTGTGTGTGTGTGTGTGTGTGAGAGAGAGATTTGTTTTTCTGCTGCGCGAGCGCCGCCTACACTCTAAAAACAGTGCTTCACCGCATAGCACGCTGTGCGCCGACCATTGGCACGAATGATAGGGTTATCGCTTCTGATTCGAGGAGAGATAGGGGCGTACGCCTTCCTCTCTCTACGAATCAAAAGCGATGACGATATCATTCGCGTCAAATGGTTGGCGCACAGTGTGCTATGCGGTGAAGTTATGGTTTTAGAGTGATACAGGAGGTCTGCCCGAGTAAAACCCATGGAAAACACACAGACAACAAGCCGGCGCACGGATTCGAACCCGGGTCGCACAAAGTCGTCCGGGTTCCAATCCGGCTCAAGCTCAAGCGTTCGAATCCGGCTCAAAGGAAGAGAAGAACGTCTTCAAAGACAAGAGCTCTGCTACGCTCTTAACGAAGGTATACCTTCGTTAAGAGCATAGTGCTGTGCACCCTGACGATGAATCGCAGGCCAATCGTCCAGCACTTTGACGACGTCAAAGGGTCGGCTATCAAGACGGTCCAGGGATCTCTGAAGTTGCAAACGGGCAGTGTGAAACAGCGCACATTCGAGAAGAATATGGATTAGGGTCAAGAGATCCACCATTCGTTGTCGTGGTAAATCGTAAGTCGAGGCAGTCTCGACGCAAGAGGCAACGAACCTCATCAACCAGTTGACTTTTCTTGCTGAGCTTTCGATTACTGGGACCCTCAAAAGTGGATTTATTATTATTTTTTTTCCGGATCAATTCGAAAAACCGGAGCCTTAGCTCATGGGTAATATACGCACAAGATATACATATAGTTGGAACGTAGTATCCCTCTCAATGACTTTGAACAGATGATTGAGAGGGAAAGGAAAAAAGTTGCGATCAGCTTTGATGAATCTTCGGCAGTATCCTTCTACCTAGAATATGTTTCGTCGCCTGAAGTTGTCCCGAGTATTTTGAAAGAAGCAAAGTGTCAAATCTGAAATTGATGAACACGAGTGTGTAGGTTTTTAGTTTAGATCAGTATGTGGCAGATTCCATCAAGAGCTCATTGATATTGATGTGCGCCTGTAATCACAGCCATCAAGAAGCCTCCGTACTTCGAAGCTTCGGTACGGTAAAATATAAGTCACCGACTCTGTTAGATGTTGCTCAATTTCCCCTACAGACTGTAAAAAAGAACTTCGCCGCTCAGAGAGCAAACATTGGACACTACGATTCCGTCGTTATGGGGGATATGGGGGATAATGGACCGCATGCCTTTCTCTAACCATTAACATAAATACAAAGTGTCACAAAAATACGTACGCGAACCATTTGACACCGACACTCCACGTGCTGTCTGGGCGTTTTACCTGGGTTCTGGCGCTCCAGGGCAAATATTGGCACCCTGCGAAGTCGACCCGGTACGCATGAACCCCCATCCGATCCGCTATTTAAGGAGGGCAAAGTAGCTCGACGCCGCAAAATGACACCACCACTTCTGTTTTTATACTCGTAAATAGTGCATCACAAAAGTGCAACGCGTAAGGGCCTACAATCCTCACAATACCAATGGGGGATTTGCCCCAGCACCATATCCATGGAGTGACTTTTTCGGGTTAAACCCGATTCCGCCCGGTTATTCCCCCCCCCCCCCCCGAACAGACCTCCGACTAATTCGGGTTAAACCTGATTTCTCCCCGAATTCCAGTCACTATGAAATCCTCAAGTGACGTTTCCACTGAAGACGAATAAGGTCGCTACGTGTAACACATGTAAGAATGGGTCACTTACGTTCCCAGTAGTACACTCATGTGTGTCAACACTGTCTATGCCTTCGGGGATTACCGCTGGAAAAATCACGATCCCGCAAAAAACAAACAAAAAAACCCCCAGAAAAACAAAGAAACAAAAAAGGAAACAAATTAGGAAATGGCTTAATAGACAAGAGGAGAAACAAAAAACATCCGATAACACCCGAAGGCACAATTCTCACCCGATTTCTCCCCGAACTACAGATTTAGTGCTTGGGATTGGAGTCCTTGGGATTTAGTGCTATTGAGTGCTTGGGATCCGCATAAACAACTGGCCGACTTCTAAGCGCACTGTGTCGTCATATGTCAGCAAGCGTCTGAGGAAAACCCAGGAAAAACCTCAGACAGCACAGCCGGCCCCCGGATTCGAACCCGGGTACCTCCCAGTCACACACACAAAAAAAGACCTACGCCTCCCATTTACAGAACGATGCCATTCGGGATGACGGTTGGCTACAGGAGCGTGCTATGCGGTGAAGAACTGCTTTAAGAGTGCATTTTTCTGTGATTTTCCGCTTTAAGAATGTGGAGAAAATCCCTGTTTTACAAAGCCATACGTTACAAACATAAAAAAAAAGAAAGAAAAAAATGCGCGCTGAAAATGGGCGCTTCGAAAGGAAATGCACAGCGCACCTCTTCGAAATACCACGCGGGCGACGTGATACTTTCCCTCTTTCCGTGTCAGGGCAAAGAAGTTGTTTAGCATGCACGCACCCGCCTCACATATAGCGTCTCGTACATCATCTCCGATGCTTTGCAATGCATACGCGGTGAGTGAAGATGAATTGTTGATACGGCGGCTGGGAATATCCATAATCTGTAGTTTCTCACCGAGGGTTCCTTTACTTCCCAAGGAAATAAAAAGGGGGGGTCTTGGACGTATATGCGCATATAAGTTCTTCTACACGAGCGCTGCTCGCTAGATTTGCATGGCGTAATTGCTAGGAAGCTCGTCTGAATCGCAACTTCTCCGCAGAGGGAAATTAAGCGGCGTCGATGCTCAAA
Source organism: Ornithodoros turicata (assembly GCF_037126465.1). Taxonomy (NCBI): domain Eukaryota; kingdom Metazoa; phylum Arthropoda; class Arachnida; order Ixodida; family Argasidae; genus Ornithodoros; species Ornithodoros turicata. Next base: position 14,985,518 of record NC_088210.1, on the reverse strand, counting down.
GTATGCCCGTAATTTGACGAGTTGGTTCGGGGATATCACCTGCCTAAGCAAGGTATAATGTGACATCAAAGTGATAGCTGGTGGGAGTACTTTATCTTGGGTTTCTTACGTAGCTACAAGAAAACGAGGGCAAAATCGTGCAGGTGACGTTGACGGGCACGCTGAAGACGGTGATGCGATGGATAAAGTCGTTTTCGCGGCAAAGATCCCAATCCCGTATTGAGTCAAGGGTCCTTTCCTGTTTTGTTTGTTTGTTTGTTCTCTTTTTTTTTCTGGCTCCATTTTTTCACCCACAAACGCGTTTTGGAGTAGCCACTTCTGACTGGGTCGGGACAAACCTCTCCATATTTTTCTTTTTTTCCAATCCAATCCAATCCATCAAGGGTCCGTCAGGAGGGGATATGTGAAATTATGCAGAGAAATGGTTGGTCATAAAAAAATTAGGACCAGTTTGTCTGCATGCATGGGTTGTTAATTGCTAGCAAATGAGCCATGTGTTACCAAAATGAAAGCTGGGGGTGTCCAGTTTTGTGTGATACACCCAAACATGTATACGCACCAGCAATGAGACGATGTCACTCGGTTGAAGACGAGAAACGTACATTTCCGGAGACCGTGCAACGCCGGCACAAAGTGAAGATCAAACGATACGTTTTAATGACGGTTCGTCAGGTGGCCGCTGAGGGTTACTTCGGGTAGAGAGCGCTACGCTGGAGACGACCCAGTACATGTAGATGGACTGATCTCATGCTGTGTTGCTGCGGGGGTCCCGTAGCACGACCACGATCCAGAGCACAGTGATGAGGTGACGGAGCCAAGCTTGCGACGGTGCTTCCACGCCTCCGTCGCTCGCCGATTTCTCCTCTTCCTTCCGTACGGATGTCCAGAGCCACCAGAACCACGTCTGCTGCGTCGTCTGCTACGATATCCGCCATTTTGAAGCCCAGGCGCGGACCGCGCTGTGCTAACAAAGATGTTGCTATACACACAACTTTTCTTACGAACTGAGTAAATAAATAGCAGACGATGTTTGAAGAAGTCTGTGAAAGCGTCCAAGCATTGTGACCGCGATAGCGTCAAAACGGCGGCTTGGCGGCGTTCGCTTCTGCAAAGGGGGACTCGACCCTACGCAGGGGGATCTGGTATTCAGGCACCCTAGAACCACCACAGCGAGGGCGTCCACCACAAGAGCGGTCGAACGCTATGTAACGATGAGTTGGCCACGTACACTCTTAAAAATGAACTTCACCACATAGCACGCTCCTAGCCAACCACCATCCCGAATGACAACGTTCTCGCCCTAGATTTGTTGAAAACGGGAGGCGGAGCCTATTTTGTGGCATTATGCACGGCACAAAATAAGTTCCTCCTCCCGTTTTCAACAAATCAGGGGCGAGAACGTTGTCATTCGGGATGGTGGTTGGCTAGGAGCGTGCTATGTGGGGAAGTTCATTTTTAAGAGTGTAGCACTATCTCAAACTCAAAGGACTTGCTCGTGATTTAACTTGAAGCGCAGAACCACTAGACAAGGACAGAAAGGACAACAAGCACGATCTCCCACACGCTCTTTATTGAACACATTGACACTACCACTTTTATCTGTTGTCCCTGTCCACAAGTTATACCACGATGTATCAACAAGCCCAATCTTTCAGTTATTCAGTTATTCTGGACTTACTTGTAATCTTGCTTGTGGACAAGTGCAATCGGGACCGCTGTCGTTCGTGTCCGCAAGCGTGCGACGGGTGGGTGAATTCGGGGCAGACAAAAGCGACATAATATAGGAAACAATTTCAATTTTTATTTTCCTTTCGAATGGAAAATAGTAAAAAGCCAGAAGGCTGGACGAAGACCCTGCTCCTAAGAATACATCGTACAACAGCATTACGGAGAATTATACACAAGAAGCACGTAGGCAATTGAAATTCACTTAATCACTGGATATAAAGAGATAGCACAATTCCTGTTTAGAAAACGAGAAAGGGTCTACTGAAGCACCTATAAACTGATTAAACAAAGACGCCGACATGTACTGTAGTGACTGTTTCCTGTAGTTAGTTCTACATATCGGTACATCAAATTGCGCAGCTCTAAGTTGATAGGAACAGGACCGTTTCCGAAGATGACACAAATCCAAGAATTCGGCACGATTGTTATGAACACTTGGAGACTACGTTAATGTCAATGTATAATTAAACAACTGTGGAATTGGCACAACGTTGTAGCACTTAAAAAGGTCTCTGGAATGCATAAAAGATCGCGTCATCAGTTTGCCGTCTGACTGGGCTATAAGTCACATGGTTAGATAGGACCTTTCCTTAAAGGCGCACTAATGCGCATAAATGTCTTCTCGCGGAATGAAATATACCGTTACCTTGACATCAACGCAAAAGGAACGAAATTTAAAGGTTGCGTCTTCGTGATTTGGGAGCGAAAGAAGCCGCATATTATGCCTTCCCTCTTCCTTTCTTTCTCAAGATGCGTAACAATGTGGAGAGGTCTCCGATTGGTCTCCTCAAACAATGCCGCGCGATGACTGGACAAATCGTTTGAGGAGACCAATGATAGCCCGCTCCTTTTAATTCCTCCCTTCTCCCGTTTACTCACTTCTCATTTAACCATACAACTCATCTTTGTACTGTGTTCGCACCCTTATATTTAAGACCCTTCATTACGCGTGTTGACGGTAATTTAAAACATTTTGTTAAGCCTGTTTGTAATGGATCCTAGTTCTCAAAGCGCCGAGCGGACGGAGAAGAGCACGTACACAGATACACAACGAAAGGCGTTCCTTCTGTTGCCTTGTTTGATAAAGAACTTGAGAAGGAACTCGATTTCCTTGGAGCTCATAAAACGATGTGGGCGGCATGTGAATTAAACTACTGCTGAAAGTATAAGCGCCCGTTGTGTTGCGTTCGGTGTATGTGTGTAAATGCTTGTCTCTCCCTGCTCGGCGCTTTTAGAGCCACCTTGACGGTCGTGAGTAACTGCCTGTATATATCGTCCTGCTCTTTTGTCCCAGCGTCGCTATGGCGGCTTTTATTCATCGCAACCTGCTGCCAACTATACCCGGTTTGCATACATTGGCTGAAAGGCAACATATATCGAAGGAAGCCCGGTAAATGACATCCGCTCGAGTTACTCCTGCGTGGGGACGCGAACAAATATCACGTGATGTCGCCATTGAACAAAAGGAGTCATTCTTTGGTTGAGCATGGCCCAAACGCGAGCATGGCGAACACTAAAGGGGCAGTGTAGCAACGCGACCCACACTCTTAGAAATGAACTTCACCGCATAGCACGCTCCTAGCCAACCATCATCTCGAATGATATCGTTATCTGCCCCGATTTGTTGAAAACAGGAGGCGTACGCCTTTTTTTGTGACAATTATGAACAGCATAAGTGTCACAAAAAAGGCGTACGCCTCCCGTTTTCAACAATTCAGGGCAGATAACGATATCATTCGAGATGATGGTTGGCCAGGAGCATGCTATGCGGTGAAGTTCATTTTTAAGAGTGTAGATAAAGAAGGCCTGGTCGCTCAAAGGATATACCTAAAGCAGGAGATAGACGGTTTGTGTTGACGGCGTCATTTAACATCTTATTTCTTGTTAACCCAGTGCAACAAGTTACAAATGTGACCGAGAACGATTAATGCTCTTAATTTGCTGCAAAATTGAGGTAAACAGAGCTGCCTATAGCGAGAGTTCGACCATTCTTTTATCTTTTGCCGCACGAAGATAGGGGGTTGGACATGACGTGTCGCCAGCCACGTCATCGCTCCGCCCACTCGGCCGCGGCGGCACAATGAGATTTCAAGGCAGTAGCTCCGCTCCAAAATGGCGGCTCCGACCTTGGTGCCGCCCGTCGTGTGACGCAAAACGACGCGCTTTGAAACAGGCTCCTCCCAATGGCCAACCTCTCTCAATAAACGGCTCTGAGGTAAAACGGCTCGGGGCGACTCCAGCTCCCGTGGCTCAGTGGTTAGCGTGCTGGCCATATCACGTCGAGACTGGGAGGTACCCGGGTTCGAATCCCGGTGCCGGCTGTGCTGTCTGGGGTTTTTCCTGGGTTTTCCTCAGACGCTTTCAGACATATGTCGGCACAGTTCCCTTAGAAGTCGGCCCAGGACGCACATTCCCCCAGGGCGTGAGTCGTGACGTTGCCCACATACGTGAGGCCGACAACGGCAAGCCCTATCACCACCACCACCACCCACCACTCGGGGCGACGTCTGGTACCAAATAGTTCCCAATTAGTCAACCAACAGTGATATAAGTATAACTTGCTCCTCCTGATGGCTACCTGTATAGGAAAACAGCTCTTGTTTCAGGGCTCTGCTGTTTTCCTGTTACCTAGCTCTCTGTCTCTGTCGCAATAAACGTAGCTAACTTCATTTTTTAAGACCCAGTGTTGTCCGCATGCAATGTCGTTTTGCCGCCGTACTTGACGAGCGACGCGCTGTTGGCGACTACTTCGACACAGTGTTGCCCGTAACTTTCAATTTCAACTGGGTCAAAAATTGTGACGTAGGAGCACCAAGGGCTCAGGCTATCGAACACATAAATCTTCTGAGATTGCGCCTCTACTCCCTACGGTACCTTGAGTCCGTCAATCAACGCTTTCGGTGGCCGTGGCTATGGGAACGAGCCGCCATCAGTTGCATGGGCAGCCACAGAAAGCCTGTATTTCAAATCGTCTGCAGCGACTGCCTGAAGCAGACGACATCCCGACTTTATACGTATTCACACGAGCGATATCTCCACGGAATATTCTGGTGGAAGAAAAAGCGAAAAACTGCTCACGAGGCGGAAGTTCCGTAGCGTGTTATGTTGAGCGTTCGCACGGCGTCGGAACGTTGCAAGTGGCGTCACTGTTCACATAGCAGAAGACACCGTCGGCCCTGTCGTCTGCTACGGAATATCCTATGGCTGCGCCGCAGGGTATTCCCTATGGTTAGAAGAGCACGAAAAGACATGTCGTTGAGCGCTCGTGCTGACGTGCAGCAGAAAGCAATGACGTATTGCGCATCTTCCGCTGACGTAATCTTGGGTATGTCGGCAGTGTGAATACACGTATGATGTCACGTCACTTACGTGGCGAAGGGGAGCGCGTTGACTGTAGACGGCAGCAAGCACCGTCAGCCAATGCGGGGCACGCAGGAAAGAGATGATGGATGAGGTTGACTAGGATACAGATACAATAAAGAAGCCGTTAAAAGCTCGTCCTCAAATGACGGAGGAGGCTTCTGTTCAAGGACAGACTGTTTGTGAGCGTCCGTGGCGGCCTCCTGTGAGTTGTTCTTCCGAATCGTGTCACAGGTTTTCCCGGTATAATTCCCACAGAATGCCTTATCCACAGCAGTGTCTTCCTTTTTTGTCTGTTTTCTTACGTAGAACTAAGTCTTTCTCCGCTCTAGGCATGAAAGAGGTTCTCTTTTTTTAATATGGGAATGGGCGATTTGTGTACGCCTGAAAAAAAAAACAAAAAAACTGCGGTTGTTTTTTTAGTCATTTCGACCAAGGCTGCGTACGCATGTATGTACATACATAATACATAATAATACGTGTAATATACATGCGTAATGCATTCGCTACATGGCCGCGAAAGACAAAGAAAACATAAAATGTGTGTACGTGATTAAATGCTGTTGCGCGTCCGTGGTAGCTTTTCTCTGAACGGTTCGACGGATGACGAAGAACTCTCGCGTTTTGGTAGGCGTTGCCTTCAGGGGGAACGCGACTGGTGGATCTATATGCAGGGCTTCTCAATATAAACAATTTAATTTAATTTAATAATCGGGGATTTACGTCGCGAGACAACTGAGTCAATATAAACAACGGGGATGTAATGAAGGCAAGATGAATATAAAGATAATACTCGCACGGCAAAAAGGCAAGATAAAAATCTCATTTGGGATCTATGTAATATGCGAGGGAGGACGTATTACACGTTAAATATTCGTATAGAAATTGTCATTTAATCAAGTTCATTTTCAATAAATCGTAAAAATTACAAAAGAATTCCCGAAAAATATAAATCGCACAAATTAAAATAAATCGTAATATCGTAAATAGTATAAATTAAAATAAATAAATCGTAAAAATCAAAAAGAAAAAATTCAAAAATATTTCCCTGAGCTGCGTACAGGGTGTTCCACGGGATGTCACTAAATTCCTAAAAATAGGTTTTACATAAAAAAATGATCTCATTTGTCTCGCGACGTAAACCCCCAAATATTACAATTATTATATTATTACATCAAAAAATTATAAAACTGCTTGGAATACACTCATACAGACTTTTGCCACAGATTGAGGCCGCTTGAATTCGTGGTACGCATTAATTAAGCTAATTTGCATAATTAAACTGTAAAACTTGCTAAGCAAAGGCAGCATTTTTCTGCCTGAATTCGGAAGATTGCTGATATTTAGGTTTGCGGAACTGTTGACTCCGTCCAAATACCCTCCCTCCTGTGCAAGAAGAAATGAAACTACGCCACAACCACACCTTTCGCCTTCAATGTGTCTGTCATTAGCCGCCAGTCAATGCTAATGACTCCTTTCCACTCCGCTTCGATAAAGGCGGAGCCAAAGTTCCGCTATCGAAAATTTCACAGGGCATGCTTCGCCCAGCGACTGATCTTCGGCTGTCAAATTTTTGTAGAAATCTCTTGAAAAAAACACGTGGTTTTCATTGGAATGGTGTGTTACTGTCATAGGCTTCCGAATTCTGGAAGAAAATGGTGCCTTTAGTTGGCAATTTTTCGAGTTTAATTATGCGAATGAGCTTAATTAATACGTACACTCTTAAAAATGAACTTCACCGCATAGCACGCTCCTAGCCAACCATCATCTCAAATGATATCATTATCTGCCCTGATTTGTTGAAAACGGGAGGCGTACGCCTTTTTGTGACAATTACGAACAGCACAAGTGTCACAAAAAGGCGTACGCCTCCCGTTTTCGACAAATCAAGGCAGATAACGATATCATTTGAGATGATGGTTGGCTAGGAGCGTGCTATGTGGTGAAGTTCATTTTTAAGAGTGTAGCACGAATGCAAAGGGCCTCAACCTGTGACAAAAGTCTGTATGCGTGCATTCCAAGTAGTTTTATCGTCGTTTCAAGTAAAACCTAGTTTTAGGAATTTAGTGACACCGTCTCGTATACGTATACCCCCACGCACAAAAACGTAGGAGTGCAGCGCGCAATCCCGGTGAGCAAGAGAGCGTTCAGTCTCGCCGGTCGGAAAAGCCCTTTCCCTGGGCTACCAGTCTGTGACGTCATCTCATCCGCCCAATAGCGAGCCGCGATCCTTCTTTTCCCTTTCTTCCTTTTTGCTCTTCGATTTTGCGCCGCCCGTCCAGCGTCTCGACCGGTCGCTCTCGTCAGCAGAACGTTCTCGGCAACCAATAAGAAGTGCTCCACTGACCTGACGTCACCACGCGTCAGGAGTATAGGGTGGACGGGACCACTGGCCCGCATTCTTGTAAACTAATTTTCTCGGGAAATTCGCGCTCCCCAAAAGCAATATTTTGAGTGACAGTTGCTGAAAGGAGTGACAGTTATAGCTGTGCAATCAAATTGAAAAAAAAGAAGAAAAAAAAAAACAAAGAAAAAGAAAGTACAAGAAAGAAAAACATGTCCGTAGTGCCTTCCATGCTAGTTTCGTACCAGTATCCACTATATGTTACGATGTTTATTTTACTGCATTTATTAAATCGTGAAAGCATAACATATGCACTTCTCTTGTTCCACTCCTATTAAATATGCTAAGTATGTGTTGATTTGAAAGCGTTAGCGATATCACGACAGCTCAAGAAAATGGCACTACACACTCTTAAAAATGAACTTCACCGCATAGCACGCTCCTAGCTAACCATAATCCCGAATGATATCGTTATCTGCCCTGATTTGTTGAAAACGGGAGGCGTACGCCTTTTTTGTGACACTTATGCTGTTCATAATTGCCACAAAAAAGGCGTACGCCTCCCATTTTCAACAAATCCGTGCAGATAACGATATCATTCCAGATTACGGTTGGCTAGGTGCGTGCTATGCGGCGAAGTTCATTTCTAAGAGTGCAGGGTATTCAGACCTTCTACACTCTAAAAATAAATGGTGGTTGTGGTACTGCTGAACGAGCTCGCCGTCGTCGACGTCACAGACTCTAAGAACAGAATTTCACCGCATAGCACGCTGTGCGCCAATCATTGCCACGAATGACAGGTTCATCCCTTCTTATTCGAAGTGAGAGGGGGACGTACGCCTTCTTTTGTCCAATTATCATATATATATCCAAATTGCCACAAAAAGGCGTACGCCCCACTTTTCTTCGAATCAGAAGAGATAACCCTATCATTCGTGGCAATGGTATGCGCACAGCGTGCTGTGCCGTGAAGAGTGTATAGGAAAGGGCAGTTTTTCATTTTTCATAATATTCTCAAATAAATGTGGAAGCTGAAAATTCACGACACGATGTTTGAGCGCTCGTGACGGCATCACTGGCAACAGTTTCGACGTCTGCCGTGCGAGCGGTATTTTTTTTTTTTTTACGAAGCGGGAGAATATTTATCTTAACATCAATCTTTATCTTCGGGGAAACCCTGTAGTTTCGAAGGGCGTGCTTCACTGCTTTTTCCCTCCATCACAACGGCGCAGCAACATTCCATCTGCTCGCTGAGAGAGTCGAGAAGAGATATACTGCCCGGTCGCTTCTCCTGCGTACATTGCTCCACTGCAGTGAAAGCACGCTTTACAGGAGGCCGCCACGGACGGTCACACACTTTGTATGCCTTCACTGGTTAATTAAACTGGTATTTTTCCAATCCAATCCAGTCCTAAACTGGTATTAATACAGTGACCAGCGGTTTATCTAGACCCCCCCCCCTACATCCCCTAACACCCCCACATGTTCGGTGACACCCCCTAACCTTTTCACCTGTGTACCCCCTACAGGGGATGCCCTTGCTATTTCAGCTTTAGACACATGTCGGTAATGATGTGTTAAGCTGTAATGACGTAACTATAATAATGACCCCCCCAAAAAAGAAACACCCCTCCATGATCAGGATTCTGGATAAACCACTCGCAGTGACATTCCTGGTACACTTTTAAAGCAGTACCTCACACCCTTCGAAATGAACTTCAACGCATAGCACCATCCTAGCCAACCATCGTCTCGAATGTTATCGTTATCTGCCTTGATTTGTCGAATACGGGAGGCGTACGCCTTTTTGTGTGTGGCAATTATGAGCAGCATGAGTGTCACAAAAAAGGCGTACGCCTTCCGTGTTCAACAAATCAGGGCAGATAACGATATCATTCGAGATGATGGTTGGCAAGGAGCGTGCTATGTGGTGAAGTTCATTTTTAAGAGTGTAGGCCCGGTTTTACTAACCCCGATTCACATTTGAACCGAGGTAAACGGTCTCTTAACTTAAAAGAAAATTATTGTCGCTGAAACATTCATCACGTCACCAACTAACATATATAAATTTAATTCAATGTTAACTTCGAGTTTTAGCAACCCTTGATCTCGTTTCAAAGTTAACCAGCGTTGGTGAAACCGGGTCTTAGTCAACCATCATCTCGAATCGTTCCCCTGATTCCCTGATTTGCTGAAAACCGGAGGCGTACGCCGCTTTGTGACATTGATGCAGTCACGGTAATTGTCACAAAAAGGCACACGCTAGGCGCTTTCCACAGATTAGGAGTGATAACGGTATCATTCTGCGCATTGGTTGGCCTTCAGCGCGTTATGTGGTGAAGTTCTGTTTTTTTTTCTATTCTGTGTTAGCGCCGCGTAACAACTGTGGCTATGAGGGGCGTACACATGTGGACAGATGGAGAGTAGATAGCAGTAAGGAGAGGGGGAACAGTGGGGTTACTGTGCGTCCTGGGCCGACTTCAGGGGGAACGGTATCTACATCACGTCACTGAAAGAAAACAATCGCATGTTTCTTCGATTAGCCAGCCTGACGCAGAAAGAGCCCACCACTCCTTAAGACATAGTAAATTATATAACTATCTATGACCTAACTAACTATGACCTACGAAGAACTAACTATGACCTACAACTGCTGGCGCACAAACGACCAGCACTCATAAATTCGCAAACTAGTAATAGCATCCAAGTTTGAGTTTCTTTCATATCGGTCCTTAAGAGCTCTTTACGTCAGCTAAACACTTAACTAATTCATATTTTCAACGTTAAATGTTACGATATTTTTGTAATAAATTACACTTATGTATACAGTATATCTATGCTTTTCATCAGCAATGTGTATATCACGTACCATTAACTTGTTCTGATCTTATCACATTTAGTTAGTTTACATGTACTACTTTGCATTAGTGCTGCGATTGAAATCGTATTAGTGTTATGGTTGCATCAGTGCTGCATGTCAAAAGTACCAAGGGGGCCACGACCCTTTCAAGCCGCCTTCTTGGCAACTGTTTGCCAGTGTCTCCCACCACCAATGTGGGTAAATTATTATTATTATTATTATTATTATTATTATTATTATTATTATTATTATTATTATTATTATTATTATTATTATTATAACTGTGCCGACATTCGTCTGGAAATCCCGCTGGAAAACCCGGGAAAACCCCAGACAGCACAGCCCGTGATAGGATTCGAACCCACCTCCTACCAGTCCTCAGCACGACCTTTCGTACCACCAGCCAGGTCCCCCAAGGTCGCCATTTTCCCATGTATTTGTTCCTATCCCGATGCGTTCAATGCCGGAGGCCGCCCTTGGATACCCCATTCTTACCAGACGTTGGCTTGCGTTGGATTGTAGCGCGCTAAAGATCCAGTTGACGCACAATCCAAGCCAGGCCAAGTCACCGAAGGAGAAATGGACGACTGCGCCTGCGGCGCCTGGTACGACAGGTACGCTATGTGATGCACGCAGCCGTGCACTAGATCCTTCCGATCGCTCAACACGTTTAAAAACGGGACCAAAAAGTGAAACACGACACAGAAAGTTGTTATACGCGTTTTATTTGGACATATAAAGACTAGATTCATTCGCAGAAACAACAAAAACATTTTGCGGCTAAACTTAGCGCGCTGAAGTGATCCGGAACGGCAACAGTGGGGTATCTAGTGGCGGCCTTCTTCGTTGCACGCTTTTCCGAGGTGAGTTTGGGGGTCCTGCCACCAGCGACCTGATGCTTCTACCCACCCCGCCATGTGCCGCTAGTATCGGTTTCTGCCATATCACGCACTCGCTTTGATTTCCTTCGCGCGTCTCGCGCGAAATATTGATTCTCGATCGTTTTACGACAAGCGTTTTACAACTGCATTCGCTACAGAAATAGCGTACTTTTTTCCCTTTTATACTTAGGAGGACTTGTACAGGTCTCAAACGTGCAGGCCCTATAAAATACACTAGGCGTGTAACATTCACGTTAGAGTATAGACGAGGCTTGTGATTGTTAAGATTGTCTTAAGAAGCTAGAACGGCAGAGAGCTCAAGGAGGTTCACTTATTTCGATGGCTTCCAGCTCACAAGTCTCTAAAAAAGAGCTCCAGAGGAACGGGCCTAAGAAAGTCGTCCAATGTCACATGCTTGAAAGAGTAATAAACCGTACTACGTTATTGCAAATACGTTAAGGAGGACGAAGCGCCCATAAAACATTGAGTCACAAGACTTCCTGCAGGGGCCTGCACTTCTTCTCGTGAAGATATGTGCAGCTATAGTGCAGCTGGTGATTCAACGTTTTATGTGAGCTTCGTCCTCATTCATTTATTTCGAGCTTCACCTAGTGATCTTTACCGACTTGTAAGAGTTACCGTGCCACAACGTGACTTAATTTCTGGCAGACGTTCGTATGCAAGCACAAAGTGTCTGTGTTCCTCTGTGCTTTTGAGGATTTTCGGATTTGACTGCCAACATTTTAAGATAAACGATAAGCACACTTCAGCGTTTTTCGGCATGTGCCAAAAAAAAAAACAAAAAGAAAACACGAATATGTCTTTTTTGTTTTTTTCAAAAGTGCAGTTTTCGGAAAAGGTCACCAATGTCGAGCGCCCAGAAAAAAATGCGAAAATTGGCGGTCCGTCAAATGGGATTTCGGGACTTCTTACCTCTATAGCCGGGGTGCACATAGAGAATCGAATAGACAGTTTTAGAAATGGTCGCTCTAGCGTTTTAGGTGTCCCAAAGAAATAACAAGCCGTTATTGCGCGTTGCACGAAACACCGTTTGGGTTTCCGGCATGCGCAGCGACGACCCCTTAATTCTTTCGAGCCTCAAAGCGGTTGGGTATACAGTCGAAACTCGTTAATATGACCATGGCCGTTCCTGCGTACTTTGGTCATAATGCGATTGCCATATTAACGAACACCGCGCGTTACGAGTCGTACCATGCCCTCTACGTAAGCTTCGAAAAGCAGAAAATTACGTAAGCTGGTAACAGAATTCGAATAATGAGGCATAATGAAAAGTCTGACAAGTACGTTTGCTTAGCGCAATTCGCAATCTGACGCATATCTGGTTCTTGATTCCGACAGTCAGCTCCGTTCACTTGTGCTTGTTTGCAGGTGTGTTCGATGAATGCCGCATGATTGTAGCAGCTCACTCTCACCATATGACCAATAATACTGCTCTTCTAGGCAGGTCAGCTAGGGGCATCATGAGTCACCCCGCAAACGTTATGAGAGATAGGTTCAGTGATCAACAGTCATAGTAACGGGGGTAAAGTGCACGTGTTCCCCCTAGTTGTGCTGAAAATGCCGGTCATTGTCATATAAACGAAATGTCCTATTAACGGACAAGTGTCACATGCGGAGGCCTTTAGGGAGGGAACGGTTCCCGAGATAAAAGGGCCATAAAGCGGGGACGTCGTATTAACGAGTGTCATATTAACGAAGTGTCCTATTAACGGACAACTGTGACATGCGGAGGCCATTGGGAGGAAACTGTTCCCGAGATGGTCGTAAAATGGTCGTAAAGCGGACATGTCGTATTAGCGAGTGCCATCGAGGTTTCGACTGTACCCTATTCTAAGACAGCCTGATGAATTTTGAAATTCTTGAACGTGTGGACGCGACCCAGTGCTCGTTCTCCGCAACGCACCTTGCCGGAGTGCGGTTTAGTAAAGTTGCTTTTAACTGAAAGGCTACCGTTTGCGGCAGGCAGACACACCAAGCTGCCGTCACTGCTGTGACTTGGAAAGTTTGAAAAACGTTTTTATCGTTGCACGCATTATGAAACGTTCCAGTACGAGACATACAGTGTAATTACGGGAAATTAGCTATACACTCTCAAACTCGAAATAGGACGAAGTTTAGGACGAAGTTCGAAATAGGACGAAGTTCGAAATAGGACGAAGTTCGAAATAGGACGAAGTTCGAAATAGGACGAAGTTCGAAATAGGACGAAGTTCGAAATAGGACGAAGTTCGAAATAGGACGAAGGACGAAATAGGACGAATTTTCTTGGCTCGTGATCAAATCCAGCTCCTCAGAGCGCCATGCACATGCAGACACACGGTGGAGGTGGTGGTTATGGTGATGATGATGATGGAACTGCTTGCCGTGGTCAGCCACGCTCAGGCTGGCAACGTCACGACTATCGCAGTGGGAGATCATGCGTCGCAGGCAGACTTCACAGGGCACTGTGCCGACATTAAAGCGTCCTGGAAAGCACCCAGACAGCACAGCCGGCGACGGTATTCGAACCCGTGTCACCTCCCAGCACAGAATTCCAGCACACTTCCCAGCACAGAAGAAAAAGAGTACATCGGTAGGCAGTCAACTGGAATTCTCGTCCCCTATAGGTTGCAGATACTCCCATCTTAGTTTCCTGATCTTGCGAGTTACTCCCTAACAGTGCAGGTAGTGTCTATGAACTTCACACAGTCTTTCGCGCATTTAGGGAGTAACGTTAGTAGCAATGCGTCTAATTCCCGGCAGGACAAAAATTACTGTTTGGTCCTCTTTGTGAGGTTCGTCATTATATTTCTACCAAATTACTTAAGTGATGAAGTAACGCATCGCCTGCGAGAATGATATATACCCCATAGTCACCAAAAATAAAGCATTGTTGTGTCTCCTACTTTCGTACGTCATATATAGGTGAAGCTCACTTAATAATGAGATCCACGTGACGAATGGGAGAAAACAAATGCATCAATCACGCTCATGCAGACGCATGCGTCGAGGGCAACTTTCAGTTTCACTGGCATTGCTGCTATAGGAGAAGGACGAAGAGTAGCACGGTAGTTTTAAGCCCAAGCTATATCATTTTTTTTTTGTAATTCCCTACTATAATTACTTTATGCGAGGCGAAAGAAACCTTCAAACTAGGGCTGATGGTAAAAAACGATGGAGGTACGTACGAGGGGCGTTCAAGTCAAGCCGGGACTTTTCATTTTTCGCAAAAGTAAAATGAACTTACAAAAAGGCGAGAAATTAGTTTTATTTTTCGACGTAATCTCCAGCTGGGCACTAATGCACTTGTCCCAGCGTTTCACGAGGGCTTGGATGCCAGCAGCGTAGAAATCCTTACCGACGCGTAGCAGCCATGATCGGATCGCATTCTTGACCTCGTCGTCGCAGCTGAAGTGGCGGCCCCCAAGGAACGCCTTCAGTGGCCCGAAGAGATGGAAATCGCTGGGGGCGAGGTCTGGACTGTAAGGGGGATGTGGCAGCAACTCCCAGCCAAGTTCCTGTAAGGTGCGTGTCGTGAGATGCGCGGTATGCGGGCTTGCATTGTCCTGTAGGAGGAGGACTCCTTTGGTGATGAGGTCCGGCTTTCCGAAACTGGAGGTGTTCATGAATGGTAGTTTTCAACTTTCCCACAGAAAGGTCCGTCTTTCGAGCCAGTTCGAGACATGTTATCCGTCGGTCCATGAGGATCAGGCGCCCCACAAGTTGGATGTTCTCAGGAACTCTGACACTGGGCGCCCCGGCCGGGATCGTCCTGCACTGATGTACGGTCGTCTCGGAACCGTTTGCACCACTCAAGCGCTTTGCTGCGGCTAAGTGTATCGTGGCCATACTGAGCCTGAAGTCTTCTGTGAATTTCAGATGACCTTACGCCTTCATTCACGAGAAACTTCATGACAATCTGTTCGATGTGCACGCTCACATCGTTGTCGGCCATCTTGTCTAGCACGTGTCTTCTGTTTTGCACAAACTTTGGACCACTACGTGGTGAACGCGGAGGCCTGTCGCGTGTGAAAATGATGAAAAAGAAGTAGCGCGAGCCATTTGTACACTCAGGAGACAGAAAGTCCCGGTTTGACTTGAACGCCCCTCGTAGATAGGTAAAAAAAAAAAGATAAAAAAAATATATATATATATATATGGAGGTGGTGACCCAGCTCTACATTGGGCCGGCTACTCCAGTACAAAACGATGGAAATGCTCAGGTCTCCAATCCATTCCCCTGTTTCCAGTTTTGGATGAGCGACACACTCTCAGAAAAAAGGGTGGAACAGTTACAACTTTCAGGAGGTAATAGTTGGAGTTGGAGTTGGACGGACTAAAAATAATACGGTAGGTAATAGTTGTCGCATATGTTGTGCCTAAAAGGTTGCAAAGTTTTACCTGTTACACACGAATCGTAGGGTTACCGCTTCTGATTCGGTGAGCGATGGGGGCGTACGCCTTTTTGTAGTAATTTGGATATATGATATTTACTTTTACCACCCTTTTGCACCATTTATCAGACGCTATGTTGACCTTGGTGGTAACTATAGAAGTTACCACCTTTTCACACCCTTTTTTCTTAGAGTGCAGCGTTGCAACGTGCACGGCAGTCTGGCGCGATGCCTACCGCAGACGCGACGTTGTGCAACGCCAGACCGCAAACTTTCGCAATGCCACCAAAAGAGGCAAGCGAAGATCGCGAGGAAAGATAGATAACAGAACGTAGCATGCGTTTCATGATGAAACCGGCTGGTGCATGCCGCCAGTGTCCGTCAAATGTCATAAGGTTAAGTGCGGCTCCGCTGACGGTGTATATGTAGAAGTCGTAAGGGAAGAGGCAAGAAGAAAGGCCGAGAAGACGAATAGATGAGGAAAGCAAAGTATCTGTAAACAGGCGATATGCACTCCCTAATGTCAATGTCTGGGAGCCGCCATGATAGATTCGTCCACATCGCCGTTGTCGGCCTCACAGAGGTGGGCAACGTCACGACTGAGGGAATGTGCGTACTGGGCCGACTTCTAGGGGAACTGTGTCGACGTATGTCTGAGCTAACATCTTACCCCTTCGCGACAACAACAACACCTTTATTTTTAAGACGATGAAAGCACTTGGCATATAAAATGAGGTGGCTGTGGTGCTGGTGAAAGGGTTGTCGGCCTCACAGAGGTGGGCAACTGACGTCCTGAGCCGACTTCTAAGGGAACTGTGCCGATAAATATCTGAAAGCGTCTGAGGAAAACCCAGAAAAAAAAACCGGGACAGCACAGCCGGCATCGGGATTCGAACCCGGGTACCTCCCAGTCTCCGGCACCGAGTCAGGCACCGGTAAAGTGAGCATGGTCAACGCCACCTAGATGGAGAAAGCCTGCTCACGTCGTTGACGCGACGTAACAACTAAGACTCAGCCAATCAGGACTGTGTTTTCAACGGCCGTAGCCAATCACGAACCTGCTTTCAGCGGTCGTGGCCACGAAGACGAACCACCGTCGTCTGCGAGTAGTGATTGACCGTCCCCACGTACTAAATGGGAAACCTCGAAAATAAAGCTCAAAACGGTCCCATATCTTTCTCCAAACTGAGTTTCTGGAAAGCGTGTTGCACTTTTGTCTACATATTCTGGTCTGCACGTTCCAAGTTAGCTGCAGTCATTTGAGAGTTCTCGCATTCGCAGAACGGCGAATCGCAGTCGAGGACGAATTCCGACTTTGTATGTCCACGTAGCGAAGGAGTGAGAGGAGGCAATAAGCAGCTCTTCTGCATCTGGGTGGCGTTGGTGATGATGATGGTGGTGGTGGTGGTGGCGTTTGTATGGCACTCTGCGCACTTGGACATATACAGTGAGGATGTCAGCCAATCGCCACAGAAGATTTCAAACGCAGGCTTTCTCTGGCTACTAGTGGCTTCCCAAGCGGCTGGTGACGGTTCGTCTCCATAGCTACGGCCGCTGAAGCGCGGCTGTGATTGGCGGACCCTTAATTGCTACGCCAGGTCGCCAGCAGGCTTTGTTTCTAGGTGGTATTGCCACCGGCCTTCAAAGCGCCTCGGCACTGCTGGTATCCCATCTTCTAATCCAACTCAATCCAAGTCGTGCCTTTCATTCTGGGCTCCGTGTGTGAAGTGTCTTGTCGTGCTATCATCGGTTGTGCTTCCTATCGCTTAGAGAAGGGTATTGTTCCGTGTGAACCTCCCACGGGCGAGATGTGAGAACGTTCTACCATGGCGATGGTTGCCGGTCGGATGCCGTTCGTCCAGATCGGTGCCTCTGCCCAGGGGCTGAAGCTGTCGTGGAGACCCCCTTTTTAGTTTGTCGGTGGGCATTGTGAAATGTGGAGAGAAGGAAAGGAAAGAAAATGGAATACGTAAACGGCCGTCCGCACAAGAAGCACGAACGGCGCAACGGGTGAAAACCGTTCCTTTTATATTGCTGTCAAGGTAACATCACTCATTCATTCCGCAAGGAGATATTTTGGAGGAGTTTGAGGAGTCAGGAGTCACCTAGGAGTCAACGATAGAGGAAAATCAGTTTAGAGATCCCGTAATCACGTGTAAGATGAGCCGTGAAACGCAGATCAGATCACCCTTCCAGCAAAATCTCGCTTCACTCAGAAACCCTCGCTTTTACCACGGTCTTCTGCGCGTTTCGTGTGCTCGCTACATTCAGTGCGAGAAATATTGCTGCCAATATAATCCGCGCAGAAGCGATGTGCACGGCCCTGTTAAGCTCAACCGGCTGGGCACTGACCGCAAGATCTGGGCGACACACCACTCTGCAAGGGCACGGCGCAAACTCGACGGGCACTGGAAAAGGCACGCCTTTGTTATCACTTGAGAGTCACAAACCATAAGCTGCTTACACTGGAGGGTATAGATGCTCCAACCACGTCGCGAAACGTAATCCGTTCCCTACTACTTCGCGTTATACGTGTAGGTTCCGCTGGAAAGTCCAGATGGGTATACAGGGTGTTTCAGTTAAATCCCCGGGCTAAATAATTCGCGAACGGGTGCACCAATCCACGAGCTTTCTTTTTTACAAGTATCTGTCCGATACCACGTACAAGCTGCATACCGTGTGAATGAGTGGGAGGCGCTCATTATTTAAATAAAAATGCAAATGAGTTTCGTAAAAAAGCGTAACTTCTAAAGCAGGGCGCTGTCGGTATTAAAATGGGTACTACCCCTTTTGAGACCTTCAATGGACACCTTTTAGAGAAAAATCTGCCACCGAAGCGGGTCATTTCTTGCAGTAATTAATTGGTTTCGGTTTACGTATTTTTGTCGCGGCTGGTCGCGGCGAAGCGCAAAAAGACGCTCTTTCACTCCCTTATCCATCAATGAATTACGTCCTTACACCAATGAATTACACCAATGAATTACACCAATGAATTACACCAATGAATTACGTCCTTTTGCGCTTCGCCGCGACCAGCCGCGACAAAAATACGTAAACCGAAACTAATTAATTACTGCAACAAATGACCCGCTTCGATGGCAGATTTTTCTGTAAAAGGTGTCCACTGAAGGTCCCAAAAGGGGTAGTACCCATTTTAATACCGACAGCGCCCTGCTTTAGAAGTTACGCTTTTTTACTTAACTCATTTGCATTTTTATCTTAATAATGAGCGCCTCCCACTAATCCACACGGTGTGCAGCTTGTAGGTGGTATCGGACAGATACTTGTAAAAAAGAAAGCTCGTGGATTGGTGCACCCGTTCGCGAATTATTTAGCCCGGGGATTTAACTGAAACACCCGGTATAGTTTACAAAGCAGTGGATCTCAAGTTAACCGCGGATGGCATGCGAACTCACTTTGTATCGCGTACCACTTTGTTGCCGTGATGCAGGACGTGTGCATTTATGATAAAGATACACCGCTGACCACAACAGAGGCACCCGTGCTTTTACCGATATTTATTTATTTATTTGAAAGATACTGCCGGCCCGCAGAGATATTGTTGCCCCGATATTGTAACGTCGCATCCTTGCACAGTAAGAGAGAAGAGATGAGGAAGTTGCCTTATTTTTGAGTCACTAAATAAGCTACGCTGAACTTAGCTTATTAATTATTTATTATTATTATTATTTATTAGTTATTATTAGCCGATTAGCTTAGCGCGGCTTATCTAGTGACTCTACCTTACTATGCCGATCTGTGTAGTGAGCACTCACTTTTAGACATCTGTTTCAGTCTCTCTTCATTCACAGTACATGCTTCACGCATTAAACAGCGTTCCAGAGTATTAAAGGGGCACTAAAGTACAAAAATTTCTCCCTCCTAGTGGAATAAAAGACTCCGTTACCTTGACGGCAACACAAAAGGAAAGCGATTCATCAGTTGAGTAGTTCGTGATTTATGACATAGAGAAAGAGAGAGAGAGAGAAAAAAAAATCAATTGATGCTTTCCCTCTCCCACTCCGTCTCAAGAAGCTACTCCGATGCGCCTCCCATTGGTCCCCTCAAACACGGTTTGCCCCATCATCGCCGGAGATCGACTGAGGAGACCAATGACAGACCGCTCCTCATTGTCGTGCTTCTTGAGAAGGAGACGGACAGGGAAAGCGCGGTGAATTGAGTTTTCTTTCGCTGATAAGTCAAAAATGACGAACACCGCAACTGATGATTAGATTAAATTAGAATTAGAAAAAAAAGAAAGAAAAAAGGAACTGGTGCGATCAACTGTTGTATGAGTCCCGTTCCTTCGTATTGATATCAAGGTAACGGCACCTTCCATTCTACGAGGATTTTTGCGCCGTAGAGCCCGTTTTAACCAGAAAAGAAAAGAAAAAAAGAAATGTTTATAAAAGTAAATTGAATTTAAATTACACTTACAAAACAAGTATCCTAACTATAATTTAATCACTTTGATGCGCACGTAGTTGTAATTTTAACTCAATCAGATTTAAAAAAAATTAATTTTTACAGGTCTATCCACCCTGGAGCCATTCATGACCGCAGTTTTTTTTTTTTTCACCCTGTAAAGCTCAAAACTATATTAACAATCGCCTAATTTATGGGTAGGGCGACTATGGCGTGTCTATATCCGCTATTGATCTAATCACTCTCATATATCTTTGCTCTTCTGTCATTTTGTACTACAACAAACCGCTCCGTCAACGACGATGATGCGCAACTGCCGGAAGGATAAAATGAAAACAGGAAACCACAACTTGCATCCGTAATGTAATACAATGATCCAAACGTAATGACCACTGCCACAGTCCCGGCAATAAACGCTTCCACGCGGAACTGCTCCAGCCGCAGCTATATACGGTACCTTTTTCTTCAGGAGCGTCGTTGACCAGTTCCGCTTTCACCAAATTACCTTACGTATATTGAAACTTCGCGAGAAAAGCGTAACACCCCACGCTCGAATTACCGTTACGAAGCAAAACCACTCCAAAGCAAGCGTTCCGAGATCGTTTTTCAATACAGCGCAGCTTTTTTTTTTTCGTGTTGCTGCTAATGTCGATTTGGTTGGCCGTGTGTTAGAGTAAAACTTTGGTTTCGTTTTGGAAGCGGGAGGCGGTTGAGATATAAAGGGGTGTATTAGATTCTGTACACGTGCGATGATAAACGCGGTAAAGATTTCAGCCTTCTTTCTCTCTTTCTTTCTCTCCCTCTCTCTTCTCGTGGGAACCATAAAGCCAGGAGGAAGAGAGCATGTGACTGGGCTGCACGGGGTGTTTATGAGGTTCGTAAAGTCGGCAAGGTACGGTTTCTTTCCTCGGAGCGCGTTTTCTTTACTCTCGAGGTCTTCTCGTGTTATCTGTAACACGAGGCAGGTAAGCCAAGAAAGTACACTCTTAAAAACAGAACTTGACCAAATAACACGCTCGTTGCTACACACCATCCCGAATGACATCGTGCTCTACACTCTTAGAAATGAACTTCACCGCATAGCACGCTCCTAGCCAACCATCATCTCGAATGATATACCGTTAGCTGCACTGATTTGTTGAAAACGGGAGGCGTACGCCTTTTTTTGCGACAATTATGAACAGCATAAGTGTCACAAAAAAGGCGTACGCCTCCCGTTTTCAGCAAATCAGGGCAGATAACGATATCACTCGATAATATGGTTCGCTAGGAGCGTGCTATGCGGTGAAGTTCATTTCTAAGAGTGTATACTCTGACTTGTGGAAAAAGGGAGGCGTACCCGTTTTTTTGTGACACTTAGGGAGCTAAGGTGATTGTCATAAAAAAACGCGTACGCCCCTCCCTCTCTTGAAATCAGAAGCGATAACCTTATATCATTCGTGGCAGTGGTTGGCGGACAACGTGCTATGCGGTGAAGTTTTATGCTGAGAGTGTAGCGCCATCTCTCGTGATTTGAGGAGACAGTCGATATAATCACGTTTAGCACTCCCATGCCATGAACCATCCTCGTTAGCTAGGAAGCTCCCCTCCAATCCCAGAGTGAGCTCCTACGTCCGTGTGTTTATGTGACCACGTCGAATTGCGATCAGACAGGAGAAGAGGAGACACTAAGCTCATCATATGCGCGCGTCCGAGAATTGATACGGCGCTGGAATTAGCCGTCAAGATTAATGGAGGATTAGCAGGGGATTAAGGACGGAGGGCGGCTCAACGACCGAACGGGACCTCG
The DNA here is from genome assembly GCF_037126465.1 of Ornithodoros turicata. NCBI lineage: Eukaryota > Metazoa > Arthropoda > Arachnida > Ixodida > Argasidae > Ornithodoros > Ornithodoros turicata. The sequence continues at coordinate 14,963,737 of NC_088210.1, read as the reverse complement.
CCACGGTGTTTACACGCTGTCATCCGCAAGCGATGTTTGCAAGGAAGGCAGCTGTCGCTTTGGAGCGAGGTCGTTCTCGCACGTGGAACAGGCGTAGAGATAAAAATAAAAATAAAAAATAAAAATGGCTGCGTCTTTTTGGCGTTGTGCCGGAGGCACAACGCCCAAAATATATAGACGGCCCCCTATAATGCGGTGGCATTATAGGGGGGCCATCGTTCACGGCAAGTTTACGGAAATTAAATTACGTCATTAAATTCTTATTGAAAGCCTTTTAATGTTTCGTGAAACCGTTTATTTATTTTTTAATATTTACTGTGGTGGTCAGACAATTTCAGCGAGTCACAAACGCAATCTAACGATCGCGTACACTCTAAAAAAATAACTCCACCGCACAGCGCGCTGTGCGCCAACCATTTGCCACGAATGATAGCGTTATCGCTTCTGAGTCGTAGAGAGAGCGGGGCGTACGCCTTTTTGTGTCAATTTCACGTCGAGACTGGGAGGTATCCGGGTTTGAATAACGGTGCCGGCTGTGTTGTTGTCTGGGGTTTTTGCTCAGACGCTTTCAGACGCATGTCGGCACAGTTTCCCAAGAAGTCTGCCCAGGACGCACATTCGCCCACTGCGTCAGTCGTGACGTTGCTCTCCTCTGTTAACCTCGTCATGATGGGTCTGAAGTAGAGATGCGAAGCCCCGAAAAAAAAAAAAATTTGGGGAAAAAACAGTTCTTCTCGGTTTTTTTCCTCGTCTCCGGAAAAATGGACAAAAATTTCCAGCCATCACCATCAATCAACCATCAATCAGGTGATACGAGGCTCAGACCACCACCACACTCATCTCAGAGTCCACTCACGAGCTACAAATCCACAACATATCTCTCACACAAGCGCCTTTCGCCTAGGGTTACGTTCCTAGGTGTGTGTACTAAAAGGCTTAGCTGCTGCGTACGCCTTCGAAATGTGCGAAATGTAAACAATGCCACAGTTGTCAACACGTTTTGTGTTTCCCAAGCCGCTGCTGCCGCTAATTCAAACGAAGCTATGGGACGCCTCCAGCAGCAGAGCAGCGGCAGCGGAAAGCTGCTCTGCTGCCATGTTGCCGTGTTGCTGCTGCCGCACCGCTGTTGCTGCTCGCATAAAGCTATGAGACCCGGCCCTTAATATTGGCAGCGGCATTTGAAAGCTTACTCCGGAAGAAACCCACACTGAAAATTCTATGTGCGACGACAAACTAAATATTTTTTAATCACGACTGAACTTGCGGTAAAAAGTATCGGGGCGACGCCTGGTACGAAACAATCGCGCATTCGTCGAGCAACAGTGTTACATGTCCCCAACCCTCTATCGGCTAAGTCATAGGCTAAGTAGCCGACTTCTCGAACTTCCTTTGAAAAGTTTGTTCAAATGAGATAGTTCCTGACATACGCTCTGTCAAAACGCAAGAACATTGGTACATCGTGGAAATTGGTAACAGAACTGTCAGTAGAATCACCATGAGAGTCACCTACGCAAAAATGCATCACGCCCGGGGAATCGGCATGGTGATGGTAGCGGTCCACAGATGTCGCTGTACGCTCCCATTGTTATTGGCATGTTTATGTTCGCCGCCCTATATGGCGGGAACTGCGGAGCTCGTGTGGGGTCTTAGACACAGGGTTGCCCGTAATATTAAATCTGAATTTTCTAAAAAACTACGAGGTGGATTTGAACGAAATTTGTGGCGCTTGTATACTAAGCACCCTGGCTGTCAAATGAGCGAGCAGTATAAAATGCTATGTGACGTAGGTCACTCCATCGCTTTTCAATGGATCCCAGGTCACGTGATCTAAGTGGAAATGTAGGGGCTGACAGTGTGGCTGCTGCTGGCAGACAGTGCCAGTCTGTTGTGCCAAATATGTTGACCCGTGGCGACAGGAGGGCATTCTTGTCGGCGATGACTCAACCATTGGCGACACAACAATGGCGCCGGGACATTACAGACTAGATCCTTGTAGTACACCGTTGATCCAACGTTGTCGTTCTCAGTCTCAGGCCGTTTGCCCCGCTGTTTCTCCTCCCTTCTGCACAGGCTTCGCCTCAGTGTTGCTTTCACTTCGCCTAGGGTACGCCTCGACAAGCTGCTGTTCCAACAGCGGCGTGGTGGCAAATCTTCAGCACGTCCTCGTCGACTGTCAACTATACAATTCGGAGAGAGCTATATTTCAGTACCGACTGATTGGTATCAGCAGCAGGCCGTTTAACCTCGCCGCAATCTTGGACCCTTCTCTAACCCTGCGGAACACCGCCAACGCGCCTGCTCTTATTTCATAACTTCTTGACGTCTACCGGCCTGTTTGATCATCGCACTACATCACGTGTGACCAACTGCACGAACTGCTAACCTCAAGAGTTAAGACGCCCCCTCATGTATAGCCTCTCATTTGCCATGTGTTCTGTCATGTGTGTACGTGTGTGTGTACGTTTCATCTGTTTCATCGCCATCCCATTCATATATTAACCCAAGTACATTTAGGTATGGTGTTACCCCCCCCCCCCCCCTCTCTGTGTCTCTTAATATTATTGTCATGAGGATATATGATTTTCTTCTTTTCTAAGTGACCTCAGTCAGCGGTAATCTGGCGCATATGGCATTCTTTTATTTGTTTTTTTGTCACGAGTGTCTCGATCTTGCCCGTTGGTAACAAAATCACATCTGGGACGACGCGCTAATGGGTTAGAGTTGTTGTGTCGCAGTTGAGACTTAGACTGAAGGAGTGTTAAGCTAACAAAAACGACTGGCGCACGTGAAGGTTGACTTCCTATGGATACCATAGAAAGAGTGTTTGGGAACAGGCTAATCCGCTGTTTCCGTATGGTTTATGGATTGCCACTAATGAACTTGTCTCATGTTACGACAACTGTGTTTACGGCCTGGTGTCCTTTTGGGTAAGCTCTTCCGGGGGTGCATTTTATTGGCTGCACGGATGTTGATGTGCCCAATCGGGGTATTGGGGAAAGTGTAAGTTATCACTGCGATTCGTTGAGAACTTTTGGGCGGTACGGTGACGTTTGCAAATAAAAAGGCCCGGACGAACAATAGTGAAGGGAGGACGAACTCGACAGGAGAAGACGACATCAGAGTTACCGTGTACAGAGCCGTATATTAAAAGGGAGTCTGGCCATTAATGGGTCATGCCTATACCTGAAGCTCCACCCACTTTTTCAGCTTTCCAACCAATGAAGTCTTGAAATATGAGGCGCTATCAATCAGCCTATCCTCACTATTTGCCCCCCTATCCAACATGGGCAGCGACATTTTGGGTGGCAAGTGGATTGGATGGGATTGAAATGTATAGCTCTCGCAATCTGCAAAAGTAGTGGATTGTTGGTGCAAATTTGATAAGCGCCACCTAGGGAGCGTAAGACACGTCGGGAATTATCGTCTGCTTCCGTCGTTGTACCTCTGCTGGCAGAACCACCTGCTGGGACACATTCTGTTGTCGGTATGATTTTTAAACAAACCTACATGAATAGTTGTTACACGGCTTAACGTCGTGTCTTCACGTACACTGCTAACCGTGGGAACATCCTGCTACACAGACACAAAATATTCCGTAGCAGACGACAGGAAAACACGCTGACGGTGTCGTCTGCTAAGTGTCGTCTGCTAAACGCGCAGTACGCCACTCCCGATATTCCGCACCGTGTGAATGCTCAACATAAAATGGAACGGAACTTCGGCCCTGTGAGCAGTGTTTTCACTTTTTCTTCCACTAGAGAATATTCCGTGAGGATGTCGCTCGCGTGAATACACGGTTTTGGAAGAGACGGTCAGCTTCGACCTGAGGTAACGTGTACCACGTATATACTGTAATTGAAGGGGCACTAAACTGTAAAAACAACTTGTTCTCAAATGAAAGTCCGTGCTTTAATTAGTGTAATGTAAGCAAGATTGGTGCATAGAGAGTTCCGTTTAGAAGAAAAACGCGATGAAAACAGTGCCGTATTTAGTGGCAACGAATGGTGGTGGTGATGGTGATGGCGATAGGGCTTGCCGTTGTCGGCCTCACGTATGTGGGCAACGTCACGTGGGTCACGACTGACGTCACATTCCCCCAGGGCGTCACGACTGACGCCCTGGGGGAATGTGCGTCCTGGGCCGACTTCTAAGGGAACTGTGCCGACATATGTCTGAAAGCGTCTGAGGATCCTCAGGAAGCAAACATTGCAAGCATCCAATCAGACAGCAGGAGAAGCGCGCGCATGCCTATCGTGGCATGCGTGTGGCTCGCAGCGTTGTGTATACCTGCGCGGCATGATGCGCATTGCTGCATCTTTCAACACCGATTTACTGAATTGTAGCCCACAACAGCAATCAGAAATGTTCTTGTGGCAGCAACTATCTTCACGTCCTTCGGACAGAGACACCAGCCAACGCCACCTATACACTCTAAAAACAGAACTTCACCGCATAGCACGCTCTGCGCCAACCATTGCTACGAATGATAGGGTTATCGCTTCTGATTCGAAGAGAGAGAGAGGGAGGCGTACGCCTTTTTGTGTCAATTATCATATATCCAAATTGACACAAAAAGGCGTACGCTTCCCCCTCTCTCTTCGAATCAGAGTGTGCTATGCGGTGAAGTTTCGTTTTTAGAGTGTAGATACAGAAGGCCTGTTTATTGCCTCCTCTACCTCCTTCACTACATGGACATATAAAGTCAGAATTCGTCCGCTATTGCGTGTCGCCCTTCTGCGAATTCGAGAACTCGCAAATGATTGCAGCTAACTTGGAACCTGTAGACCTGAATCTGTAGCCAAAAAGTGCAACACGTTTTCCAGAAAATCAATCATGAGAAAAATACGGGACCGTTTCCGCTTCATTTTAAGGTTTTTCCATTTAGTACGCGGGGACGTTCAATCACTACTCGCAGACGACGGCGGTTCGTCTCCATGGTTACGACCGCTGAAAACACGCTCGTGATTGGCTACCGCCGTCGAGAACTCTATCCTGATTGGCCGACTCTTAGTTGTTACGTCACGTCGACGAGTAAGCAGAGCTTTCTCTATCTATAGGTGGTGTTGCACCAGCGCGCTTCGTAAGTCGCACTATGTTTTTCGCTGGAACTGGTCCAGGGCGTGGCACGCGCGTGCACGCACAGCATGGACTAAAAGTACCCGATGTATACCCGATGTATACCCGATGCACCAGCCCAAGCGACGTTCACTGTGTAGTGCCGAAGCAAGAACGAGTCCGGTATAATTCTGACTGTAGCTTCGTAACGGAATCGAAAGTTTTGAATTACGACAACAAGTGTGAAATTAACATAGCGGGTAACGTAATTTGAAGTTAACTTGTGGTGGCATTTTAGTGCCCTTCAAACAGTTATTGTTGCTAGTACCCTGGAATGGTTTTTGCCCGCTCCGTGACGGGCTCGTGTCAATCCTCCACCACCACCACCACCACCACCACCCTTTCACGACAACTTCTGCCAGGTTCTTCGTTTCATCAAGTCTCATCAACGGTGGAACCCAGGGCAGAAAGTTGACTTATGGTATTCCCACTGTCATTTATGTAGTTGTTGTTTTGGCAATTAATATAATTGCATAAGTGTCACCAAAAAGCGTACGCTCCCCGTTTCCAAGCTCCGTTTTAAGAGTGCATTATTAAAACAGTACTTCGCCGCATAACACGTTCCATTCCGACCACCATCCCGAATGACATGATTCTTTCAATTTGTTTGAAAGCAAAGGGCGTACGCCTTTTTATGGCACTTTTTTTTGCAGGTATATGGTACTTCCGTATCACAAAAACGTGTACGTCTCTCGCTTTCCACGTACCGGGAGTGATAACGGTATCATTCTGAGCAGTGGTTGACCTTGATTGATTGATTGATTGGTAAAAGAAGAAAAAAAAAAAGGAAGTGGTTGAGCTTCAACGTATTATGTGGAAAAGTTCTCTTCAAAGGGTGCGTCACGTGGCCGTATGAAGCTATATCTATTTAGCTATGTGCCTACCTTGGCACCCAAAGAACGGAAGCTTTGCTGAAATTATACCCGCCCGAACCGTTCTGATGCCGCAGCGAGCTAGACGAGGTTTTTATCGACTACTGTCACCGCGGTGCAACTATGGCCATGGGCGATCTACAGACGCGTGGGAGCTACATATGTCCCAAAACATATAGAGTCGATGTTGTTTACGCGTCCATATACATAACGTTTGCCACATCGTACAAAAAAAAAAAGAAAAAAAAGAAAAAGAAACTAAATTTGAATTCGCGGAAGGTAACTTCTTCAGGTCGAACTCTAAGATTTGTTGGAATCGTGTAGCGCATTTGGAATCTGCTAGAAAATTCTTTTCCCAGTAAGAAAGCTGAGGTTGAAGTAACAAACATTATATAGCACGGCAACGGCGCCGCGGCTATACCCAAAAGGTTGCGCCAAAATCTTGCTATCTTTCATAATTAAAAGATTCATTAGCCAAAATTAATGAGGCCGGTGCCCTAAGAGGTTGTGCTAGTGCGGCCACAATGTGGCCCACTTGGCTGGAATATACCGTCATTTATTTTAATTAAATTTCATAAGGTTTCCTTTCCCTTCATTTATTTTACATATGTATAGTGAGGCCCGAATAACGCGTCCTGGAGTAGCCAGCACACCAGCGGCCGAGTGGGTTAAGGCGTCCCGCTCGTTTGTGGTAGCTAAAGTCATGCTGAAGAGTGGGAGGTGGTGGGTTCGAATCCTACCACCGGCTGTGCTGTCTGAGGTTTTCCCTGGGTTTTCCGGCAGACTTTCCAGACGAATGTCGGCACAGTTCCCTCTGAAGTCTGCCCAGGACGCATGCTAACCCCCCTCCCCCTGTCCCCAACTTCTACCTGCAGTCCTCTCTCCATCTCTCCATATCTGTACGCCGCTCATAGCCGCAGTTGCTTCGCGGCGCTAGCACGGAATAAAAAAAAAGTAGCCAGTCTCGAGTAGTTTGGGACTAACGTCTCCATTTTCTTTCTTTTACCAATCAATCAATCTGGTAGTGTCCTGCGATCACCGCGGGGAAGCACCCCATGTCATCGTCACTATACTCATTCATTTATTGTTGTTGTTGTTGTGTACATATTCAAAAACAACAACAACAACAACCAAGAACATGCAGAAAATCTAGATCATCTTTCGTGTTTCGCCTTCACTCCCATATGGTCAGCTCCCGTGGCATAGTGGTTAGGATGATCGCTTTCCACGCCGAGACTGGGAGGTGACACGGGTTCGAATCCTCTCACCGGCTGTGCTGTCTGAGGTTTTCCCTGGATTTTCCCAAGACTTTCCAGACGATTGTCTGCACAGTTCCCCCTGAAGTCGGCCCAGGACGCATACTAAACCCCCCTGTCCCCCACTCCTTCCTGCTGTCCTCTCTCCATCTATCCACCTCTGTATGCCGCTCAGTTGCTTCGCGGGGCTAACACGGAATTAAAAAAAAAAGACTCCCATATGAACAACAACAACAACAACAAATAAATCATGACTATGGCCTGGGGTGATTCACCGCTTGAGAGGACAGACTCCCATATGGCTTATCCATTCTCACATGCAAAGAAGTAGCGTGCAGTATATACTGTAGCCGTGAAACACAAGCCATGTCATCTTCATCACGTATACTTGTTGTTGTGTCTCGGGGCTTCACGTGCCTTTCTCCACTCAAACAGACGTGGGCCCGTTGCCAGGTCTACAAGCAGTTCCGTGTTGAGGTCAGTCGCCCAAGAACACTTATATTCACTGACTCCGACTAAAAATAAACAGCCCCAGCGCGGCAGTGATGTTACTGTCTCAATGTGCCTCTCAACTCGAAAGAGTAATTGGCCCTCGTGCACTCTTGACATTTTGGAAAGAGTGATGGCGAGACGCGGAGTGCGAGTGAAAGAACCTTAACGTGCTAGATGACGAGCTTATTTGGAAAGATCTAGAGTGTTTTCCAGTCTCTATCTTTTGATCCCTTATGCTGCCCATCTTAATTTTTCGTATTGGTATAGAACATTTACGTTTTAGAATTCACTGGGCAGTAAATTCGTCATCGCTCTCGAAACTGTTGATGATTCCTGCTTGCGTCATCAGGAACTTCAACGTAGGCATGCACTTTGCAGTGCATACACACACGCACACACATAAATGGGATGATTATGTGGCGGGTTATTCAGCGTCTTTACGGCGGTACACTGTCCCATTGCGCTTGTGGAATGGATGAGAAAGTGATGATAATGGAAAGGTGACCTCTTAGAGTTCGTCCATTAGTCCAATGCTGGAGAGGAACTCAGCAACAATTTGTAGGCCTTGCATTTGATGTGAGGAGTCCGACCATGGCCAGAGCATTTTGGCCAAGTCGAACTGGCGTTGATCGACGCGTTGCAGAGCAGTTTCTATGGCGCTCGCGATCGTACTGTCGGCAGACCAAGATAACGTGATGGAGATCACCGCGCACACCACACGTGATACAGAGGCTGCATGCGCCAACACCGAGGAGATGTGTGAAAGCCGGTGTAAAAGCCAAGATGACTGTGGTAAAGGAACGTGGCATTCGGCCGCGGAGAGTAAGGGACAATGTGGGGTCAACGGAGTAAGGTAGAGGTCATGTGTTGCCATTGAGAGTGCACCTTGGGGCCATGGTATTTAAATTGAAATAGAAAGAAAGTGGAGAAATAAAAGTTGGACATATTTATAGTAACGAAAACGCAAAAGTCCCTTCCTTCTCTTTCTATAAAAAATAAATAAAAAATACAAATGAAAAGGACGTTCAAATCTGGGCAGGGTAGTGATGCATCTAAAAAACGTTATGGCGTTATTGATTAACGGCGTTAACGTCCGTTACTGGTTGACGGCGAAAAGGGCATAAGAGACCAGGGTGAAAGCCCTGTAGCTTGTCGCTATTTATGAAAGAGTACATAATCCTCCGCACCATTTCACTTTCTATTACAGCGCATTGATTACGCCACACACGAGAACCGCGGTAACATGAAGTTACATTTTAGAAATTGCCTCCGTTTTCAGGACTCCTTGTCGAGTGAACAACAAAAACGAAAACAAACAAACAAACAAACAGCCGTATAGGTTCGTGCAAATCCAATAAATGCAACACTTGTCACAATACAAGAAGCCGCAGAAACTTTCATGCTTGCACTTCAAGCAAGCAACAGCGTTTATCCGTTTACCTATGTGTGTGTGTGTTTTTTTTTTCTTTGCGCCCGGCATCTCGAAAGACGCTCTTATGAGTTTCTCGCTGTGGCAGCCAATTTCCGGTGTCTAAGCGTAACTCCTTGGCCAGTGAGACGAAATACCCGCTGTAACCGGTTCGCCCATTGTTGTTCGTCGTACGGTTTCATTTCCGCCATCGTTAGCGGACAAGCCAGACCACATCCCCTCGTTTTCTTTTCTTGCTTCTGCACCTTCTGCATAACGGTATACGGCGAAAGGACGTTGTAGCACCTACACGTTTTTTTCTGCATGTTTTTTATATTTTATTTGCTCATTATTAGTTGTTGGGCGTTTTAACTGTTGTCGGTACTTCGTGCTCGTTGTGCCTTAGTGCGTGTACGGCTTGTAAACGTAAACCTGCGTAGTTTTAATGTGCCGTTGTAGTGTTTTTAGGGCTCTTATTGAAAATGTCCAATTACAAACATGTCGAACGCGGTACTTTAAATACAATTAATCATTTCTCGCAAAAGTTATTCGCAAGTTCACCTTCACATCAAACTTGTACAATAATCTTATCAATTATTATCATTTTTCGATGTCCTGGTTAAACTTTGGGTAAATTACGTAGAGGGACGATATTCTTCGCACATAGAATCACAACTGAAGCGTAGTTTCATCTATTACAGACGGGGAAAGGACTTAATCAAGGAGAATGTACTCACCCGCATACAAGGAGCTTGAATTTCGACAAACGATAGGACTATACAGAATGCGTTACGTCGACCCACATTTAATCCTCTCGAGCTACTTTTTCGCGCTGGCTCGTTAATTATAAACGTGTAAAACGTGCGCAACACTGTTTGCAACAACGAAAGACCTTCCCCTTTAGGAATTGATCAATATATGCAGCGTAAAATCTTCGATCATCTAAGCCGGATTTCCGACACGTTTGCCACGATGGCGTAACGGCTAACAAACGAGTTTTACGAAAGGGAAACTAATCTAGAGATCGCCAGATAGTCACCTTTTTTTCCCCAAACATATTGTGTTCTTACATAAACGATTTTGTTTGCGTAATATGTATCTTCTTTGGTTTGCAACCATGACACTTCACCAGGGATGAAAGATGAAAGTCACTGAAAAGGTTAGCCAGCTGTAGGGATCGAACCCACATCTTCTGGATTACCGGTCCAGGGCTCTATAAATTGAGCTAAGCTAACACGCCTCTCCAGCGACTTTCGGGGTGCGTCATCTGAAGGGTCGACAAACCAGCCACTCACTCTCATTCACCCTCCTTTCAGCTGGCCGATCCCTACAGCTGGCTAACCTTTTCAGTGACTTTCATCTTTCATCGTTGATTTCTTAGGCAATTTGAGGCTTTGTTTGTATCTGTTTCTTCTATGTTGTTCCAGCCTCAGAACATCAGTTTCTCTCTACTTCATCAGGGTTGAAAAAACAAAAAAACGGATATTTAAAAAAAAAGATCCTCTCCAGTGTTTTTTTGTTGTTGTTGATGATGTTTTTGGATATTTTTGGAGAATATATATACAAGCATAGAAATGTGACACACAGAGTAAAAACAAATGTGTTTTGCTGTTTTTCTTGATTTCGGGTGACCTCTCATAGTTTCGGTTTATGGAACAGCCTGTCCCAGTAACATTGAATGAGTTTTTATAGTTTTCCGAAAAGTGGAGTCCCATGCACGCGTGGGTGAATGGTGCAGACGCTACACGCCTGAATTAGGTGTCGTACTTCAGTTACAATGCCTCCAGGAAGCGAAAGAAAGCCTATCCCTGAATGGGCAGAAGTAGGAGAAAACGGGAAATGTGAAAGTCAAGTTAAAAAGTTACAAAGTTTAAAAAGTTAGAAGTTAATGCAATTAACCTGGGTTTTTGTAAACAGCCAACACTACAATAGAATAAAGCGGGAGTGTTCCGTGCGACGTTGAATTAAGATGGTCTTTCGCATCGCATCTGGACAAAATCTAAACAAAAAACAAAAAAACGGATTTAATTGTGTGGATAAAATTCAAAAATCCACCGGATAAAATCGATGTGGATTAAAAAAAAAAAAAAAAACTCTGCGCTTCATGGCCATGCATTTGGCGCATGTTCTAAGAACACGATGTCTGACCACTCCTTGTTTTTTTTTTTTTTTTTTCGCTTCGTATAGGAACATTGAAGGCACACCCTCCATTGTTTCCCATCTTTGGTTGCCGCGCATGCAACAATTACCGGATTTTCCGGAGTATAACGCGCGCTATACATTAAAAAAAGTGTCGCGCAGACGCACTGCGCGTTATCTATCGGTGCAGCTAACTGTAACTTGCACGACTGTGGTGCGCGTTATACACCGGAAAATACGGTAGGTAACATGCGATGTTACGCGCGAATGCGAACCATGATCGTAGCTGCCCTGTATATAGGGCCCGAGAGAAGTCTTCGATCTCCCTCTAGCTCTATTGGAGCGTGTTATGCAGTGAAGTGCTGCCTAAGGATGTATGGACACCAGAAAATACCAGGACCAGGTATGCAAGTAAATGACACAATGAAAGCCACAACCTCGTAAAGAAAACGTATAATAGCGGCTTGTGTTACACATTAGAAAAAGGGGAGAGCACAAAAGACAGCAGACGACACAGACAAGATCGTCTGTGGTCTGCTGTTTTTTTTTTTGTGCTTTCCCTTTCTTGCGATATGAACCCATACCAACACGCCCGTCTTTCAACCCTCAATAGCAATTTCAATAGCAATACATATCATCAGGTTAATGTAATAAATGTTCTTTATATAATAGCAATTTCTGCGTACGCCTTTTGGTGTCAATTATCTCTGCCTTACGGCGCTGCAGAGCTCTCTTAATAAAATAAATAAATGAATAGATAAATTATCATACATCCAAATAGAGCTTCCCGTGTTATGTAAATACTGCAGCGACTGAAGTGTTATAGTGGTGGACGCCGGCCACCCTTGGAACTATTCGCGTGTTCTGGCGTATATGACCACGAGTGCCCACCAATAGGCGGGACCCATTGTAAGTCACGTGACAATGACGTAAATCACGGGGAGCTCTAGCGACCCAAAAGGGCGTACGCCCCCCCCCCTCTCTTTTCGATAACCCTATCATTCGTGGCAATGGTTAGCGCACAACGTGCGCGTCGGTGAACTTCCGTTTTTAGAGCGTACTGTCGCGAATTGCTGTGATTAACCGCATGACGCGAATCCCGATGGAGAATGGCGACGGAAGCGAAGGAAGAAAAGTCGAGAGAAAGTCGCTCGTTCTTTTTAGTTATTCCGTTCATATAAGCCTTCCTTCCGGTTTCCTTTTCCCTGTACAGGAAAAAACTAATCTCCTCATTTCCTCAACAGGAAGTTCAATCGTGCAAACATATAGTAAAGGATTACATGTCACCGTTTTCTTCTGTGCGTCAGATGGCTGCATCTCGATGAGTGTGCATCAACAATGGCATGTCAACTGCTTTTGAGATATCAATGCCACTTGCCGGGCATTTCCGAATCACGGGGAGACCTGTTGGATCTTGACGGTTCCGGGACATTTGATCGAACGTCGTTTGGTTGAAATCCGTTTGATCGAACGCGAGGAATTTGATTTGGAAGGCCATTTGATCGAACACCGTTCGATGGAAACGGCAGCGGCTGTTCGATCGATTTTTTTTTCTTGGTTCGCTTGGAGCGTTGATGAAACAAAAAAGAAGAAGAAAACAACGAAAGAAAGATTCAGTTCTAAATGCTGTTATCCTAAGGAATATTTCACTCCGTGTAATCCGCTTGCCCATAAACACATTCCTCATCCTAATCCACCTTTTCGCATCCAGAAGGCGATCCGATGGCCTGGGTTGTTCACCCTATCCCGTTCGATAACTTGATTGGTTTTTCCTCTCTGACAGATAGTGACTAAACATGGCGTACATGCCTTTCACCCCTAGTCCCACAACACTCACTAATAATTGACGTCAGTTGTCAAATAATCAACATTTTTGACAAATAAATAAATCGAATAAATAAATGATATTTTTGAAGGATTTATTCGCGTGGAACGTGAGCAAATTTTAATAACGTATTATTAATGTTTGTAGTTAACTGAGCATTGGTTTGGAGAAAGAACAGTTTTAGTTTATTTACTACATCAACTATTACTTATTTGTTGTGGTTTAGTTTATTTACTTTGCGCCTATGTGCAAGTGAATCTAAATTTGGTTCTTCCAACATACATGTAACCGAAGAAGTCATTCGAAACCTAGACAATATAAGCCGGGGAGTAGATCTTTGTACTTTGTCTTTCTTTTTTTCTTCTTTTTTTTTACGGGGTGGATGTGTAGGTATCTCAGACTGTAGATGCATCAACAAGGATGAACCAAGGTTTTATATGGCTGTTAATATATTATATTTATCTTATACTATGGCGAAATTTCCTTCTTAGCATTCACAGACTTCGAGTGCCTTTAGCGCACATATCGCTATCCCATTTCGGATCGTTCCCTTTAAATTTGTCGCCACCAATGAAAAGAGTGCCCAGAAGAAGCATAGACTATTGGCTGCTCCCAACCTGAGGCCATTTTCTTCAATACTATGTGTCCCAATGGTTCGCCGGATACTTCCGCATTGTTCTATTCAATTGAATTCAATTTTATTTTTCTTTCGGATGGGAGAGAGTAAAAAGCAAGAAGGCTGTGCTGTTCGTGGATGACAAAGGTCTGCAAATAACCAGTAATCTACCCTCTTTACATGAAGAAAAAAATCAAGAAACAAACAAACAAACGAAAAAGCAGAGGACACTGATTGCCTGCTCCGTATGCTCGCGTCAAAAGTTACAGAAAAAGAGGTGCTAAGGACACGCTGCGAGCTTTGAACTCCCTTCGAACAAACGTCTTTCGATCAACCGGCTTTCGATCAAACGCCTTCGATCAAACGAATCCGATCAAACGGCCTTCGATCAAACGGCCTTCGATCAAACGGCGTTCGACCAAATCGCGGACGCCGATCTTGACGAGTCTTGGTGGGCCGGTAGATGTTCAAAATGATGCTCATCGTGATTGTACAGCGTATTTGTTGTCACGGCAGCTTCCTCAATCGTGTCGGCTTCGTAGGTCCGTCCGTATACGAAAACACAGGTAATATGAGATAGGGAGTTCCTATATTCTGTTACGCTACCGTAACAACCCAAATACGCATCGTATCGGGATAGTGATTTCAATAAAGAGTGCCAGTCTGATGAACGTTTTACGAGTATACATAATAAATAGCTATGCATTGCAAGTATACAATTTGCCAGGATTTTTCGGGTCACGATGAGGCCTGTACCTGAGGACTCCCAGAACAAGCAAAAATGGCAGGCGCACCGTTCTGCAGGATATGCGACAATGATGACGATGATTCTAATAGAAGAAACAACAACAACAACAACTTTATTTTTGACCTTGGAGAGTGAGGAGTTTCATCGCCACAGGCGATACTCTACCCCATTGCTGGATGGAATGGGGGAAATAAAATAACGGGCCCCTTCACAATAACGATCGAAGTCCGATCTTGTCCAGAAATGTCAGAAGAGCTTTGAGCGCAGAGCGTTGCTGGGCTGGATTGGGCCAGGGACCAAGGAATTTCGATCGGGAGAAAGGGCGAGAGTCCAGCTGACGAAGAGACTCGGAGAGTGTGGTTCGGGAAGGTTGGTAGTGAGGGCAATGAAGAAGAATATGCTCCAGATCCTCAAGAGCACCACAGTGGCAGCAGGTGGGAGAGTCAACTTGTCTCAAGCGGTAACGCCACTGAGCTGTAAAGGCCACATCGAGGCGCATTCGGTGGATCAATGCAGCATCTTGACGAGAGGTGTTTCGTGGCATGCGGAAAGCGAGCGTTGGATCAACTCTGCTCAACATAGAGGGGGGGAGAATGTCGGTTGTCCGTTGGCGGGAAGCCAGGGGTGTCATTAGGCGTCGCAGAATTGAACGGCGGTCTCTTCTCAGCAGAACAGTACGGGTCAGTTTCCGATACGAGAGTGCTGCTTCTGCGGCGCTGTCGGCCTGCTCGTCGGAGCGCTACGCGAGTCCGTGAGGATAACAGCCTTGGTGATTCCCTTGACCTGTACCGCAGCTGCTGCATGTAATATTGCCAGAAGCTCAGCCGTCGTATTGGGAACCGAACTGATTTTCTCTGCCGTGCCACATTTAAGGATGGGATATAAAAGGAGGAAGTGGCGCTCCTACACTCGGCGTCAACGGAGCCATCTGTGAACACCAGAGTGTTTGCGTGAAAAGTGTCACTAATTAGGACCTCAGCAGCTGCCTCGGTTTCCGCTGAGCATGGATTCGCCCTTCTTTCTTAGCCCTGGAATGTGCAACGAGATACTGGGCATTATCTCACGCCATGGAGTAGCAGGTCGCACACTCTTAAAAATGAACTTCACCGCATAGCACGCTCCTAGCCAACCATTATCTCGAATGATATCGTTATCTGCCCCGATTTGTCGAAAACGGGGGGCGTACGCCATTTCTGGGACACTTATGCTGTTCATAATTGTCACAGAAAAGGCGTACGCCCCCTGTTTTCAACAAATCAGGGTAGATAACGATATCATTCGAGAGAATGGCTGGCTAGGAGCGTGCTATGCGGTGAAGTTCATTTTTAAGAGTGCAGAATAGACCTAGCCGGGCGGCCTATGGACGTGGTGAGGTTGCCTTGACGACCGGTGAGGAGTTGCTTCAACAGTGTAACTTCACCACATAGCACGTTCTTAGCCAATCACCACCCCGAGTGATATCGTTCTGACCCCTGATTTGTCGAAAACTGGATGCGTACGCCTTTTAGGAACACTTATGCAAAAGGCGTACGCCCCAGGCTTTCCAAAATTTGGGAGTGATATAAAGGTATCATTCTGTGCAATGGTTGGCCTTGACCGTGCTATGTGGCGAAGTTCTGTGTTTATGCATCATTTCGAAGTCCTCAACTCCCCTCTCCCACTTTCCTTCTTTTTTTTTTTTGGCTATATAGTCGTGACGATGCCCACTTCACTTGAGTGCGGCCAACAACGGCAAGCTACCTCGAACCCCCCCCCCCCCCCCCCCTCTGTTTTTAGAGCGTACCGTCCACATTTGATAGGCCATGTTGAAAGCCACACAGACATTCCCAATGGCAGATTCGTCCCCCGAGAGAATTACCTTGAGCCCAATCACCCAGATATCGACTCCCACTGACAGCGACCACCAGAAAGATATGTAGAGCGCTATGTTTGACAGAGAAGTGTATACGTCACGCCTCGTTGACAAGCACGAAAGGAGACGGAGCGAAGGACCCTGAGCTCACGACGTGCCGTGCATGACATCCTGCGAAGGGGTCGTCATACGATGTCCTTGTTCCGTATGTGTCACTCACCCACGGATACTGGTGCACGTTTTATTCTTGGAGGAAAGTCTACGCTGTCCGTTGTGCTGTCGGGTTCGCGCTGTTTTATTATTATTATTTTTTGTCCTTCACTTTCTCACGAGCGGGTATCGTTTGATTTTAACGGGCAGTGTGGAACAGTCGGGCGGTCTTGAGCAGAGTTGTGGAACACTCTACATCTTTTCACACCTTTAAAGGTGTAATAACGTGCATGGCGCACGCTTTTTTAGGTGTAATTTTGGTAACATCATAATGGAGCACGGTTTCGCACAAATTTTCTTTACTCGAGTGTTGTCTGTCCTCCAAAAATTCAGTCTTGCAACATCTCAACATTGTTAAACAGCATTGTAGACACTTGCCCGTGCTCGATTATCGGTAGCGATGCATATATGCATTAGCTCGTACCTACGATATCCAAGACATCATGAAAGCAAGATTTGCACTGACACTTGATCTTTAGTAATGCTTTCCGAATTTTGTAAAATATCATCCTGAAGATGCAATGTTACGCAACCAGGTTGGATGTGCATAGCGCACACCTTTAAAGGTGTGAAAAAGTTTACAGTGAATGGGGTCTCTCATTCCGTTCTAATTCCATTCAGAAGAATGGAGATTTGCGATAATTCCATTCCTTTCAATTCCTCGCAATGAAAAGGTACGGTCAGTTCCCACTCCTGGAATGGCTTGGCAACCCAATTTCCCATTCCGTTAATTCCCTCAATAAAATAAAAGGACCGGTAACCATACTGGCAAGTCCAGCAGTGCTAGAGGAGATCATACCTGGGTAGTAATGTCATTACTGTAATGAAATTACAGTAATGAATTACTTTTCCTGGTAATTTGTAATGTAATACATTACTTTTGGTATTATGTAATTTGTAATGTAATTTAATTACATTTTGGCAGTAATTTTAATGATATTACTCATTACTTTTTACAAAAGAATCGACTGTGTGTTCTGTGCTGGCACTTGGCAGAGAGAGAGAGTTGCCGACTGGTGAGTTAAAAGAATTCCAACGCCCACTATAAACGGTGACGCACTCAACCGGCACAGAATAAAATGTGTCTTCTTTTTATAACGTAGCGTTGTCTGACAATGAATTTCCACATCCTCAATATCATTGCGATTAAACTGGCAGTAATGACTTTGTAATGTCATTACTTTTTCGAAGTAATTGTAATGTAATTTCATTACATTTCAATTGCAGTAATGAGTAATGTAATTTAATTACATTTTAGGAGTAATTTACCCAGGTATGGAGGAGATTGACATTACCAAGCACGGAAAAAGCACAAAGACACGGTTATTTCACTCTTGACCGTGTGCAGGTGCGGTGCAAAGGGTGCGCGGGCAGAAACCAGCGCGTTGAAATCGAAACTGCCACAGGGGCACCCAGACCATTCCATTCCCATTCCTATAGGATAGTTTCCGCCACTCCACTCTAATTCCATTCCGTGCTCTGCTAAATCGGGAATGATTCCGGAATCATTCCAACTCCGGGAGTGGCAACTCCGCGACCCTGGTCTTCAGGTCAGAGTTGTATCGGGATGTGAGTTACGTGTTGACGTCATGTGCGTTATTTTGGAGATAATTCGTAGTTTTAGAGATAAACAATAACAACAAAAAAAGATTGAGGAGATCTATAGATTTATTCATATATTACTCGTAAATTTATTGGAGTTGGAGTTGGACGGACTAAAAATAATACGGAGGGGTTGAACTTGTCACCTGACAAGTTCTGCTACTCCGAGAAAACAAAACAAAAGCAAAAAAAGAAAAAAAAAGCTAGGCTAGGCTGTACGGCGCGGTGTTCACGGGCACATGACCGTCAGAGGATCGCGCCACACAGGAACCAGGGTGTCACGTACAGATGAACTAGTACTGAACATCAAGAGAACAACTTGAGATGAAGCCTACGAGAGCCTTGAATGCGGCGTCTCTCTGGTTGGCGTCCCACGTCCCCAAGACCTATTCTATGTAAATTCACAATGTAAATTCACAATGCAAATTTATTCACAATATCCTTTCTGACTTTACTCATGCTATTCGCTCTTCCGTAGTCTTTTGCGGAGAGGAGATACGATGTCATTCGGGATGACGGTTGACTAGGAACGTGTGATGCGGTGGACTTATGTTTTCAGAAGTAGTTGTCGTCGTTGTTGAACGTTTCCCACTTTACATTACTTGTCCAAAAACGGCGTTCACTTCCTGTTTTTAACAGTCCATGAGATACACTGTTAAAACAGAACTTCACCGCATAGCACGCTTTCAGACTTTCCAGACGAATGTTGCCACAGTTCCCTCTGAAGTCAGCCCAGGACGCATACTAACCCTCCCCCTCCTATCCCCCACTCCTTCCTGCACTCTTAAAAATGAACTTCACCGCATAGCACGCTCCTAGACAATCAACATCTAGAATGATATCGTTATCTGCAGTGATTTGCGGAAAACGGGAGGCGTACGCCTTTTTTGTGACAATTATGAACAGCATAAGTGTCACAAAAAAGAATTTACGAGTAATATATGAATAAATCTATAGATCTCCTCAATCTTTTCCTCAGTCGCTAGGAGCGTGCTGTGAGATGAAGTTCATTTTTAAGAGTGTGCTGTCCTCTCTCCATCTGTCCACATCTGTACGCCGCTCACAGCCACAGTTGCTTCGCGGCGCTAACACGAAAAAACAAAAAAAAAAAAAAACGGCACGCTTTCAGCCAACCACCATTCTGAATGACATCGTTCTACCCGCCGATTGGTTAAAAACGGGAACCGTACGCCTTATTGCGTTGTTGTTATCGTTATGTTAGTTGTCACAAAAAAGTGTACGCCACGTGCTTGTGTTGGTGCCAAGGTAACGTCGTCTTTCATTACGCGAGGATAGTTTTTTTTTTATTGGCACCTTACTGCCCCTTTAAGAAGAGCAACAGAAGCAACACGTAACACTACGATATTTCCCCATCCCCACATTCCCATTTTTTTTTCTTTATCACATCACATCACATCACATCACATCACTACGATATTTGATGTGGGAGAAACGTGCAATTCGGAGTTGCAATCCACAGCACCTTCAACGCTTATGCGCCAACCCCATTGTAGCTGTAGTTCACCTTACCTCCACAAGGCCAACAGGACAGAAACCACAGACGATATGTCATTGCCCTTCACAAGAAAGGTTGCGTCTTTGCTTCATTTTATTGTCCGAACAGACGTAACAGCGAAGCAAGAGAGGAAGATGGCAGCAGAAACAGACAACAAAAGTAACAGCTTCTTTTCTCAACAATGGCAATGGACGAGGACCCATCTGGTACTCCTAAATAATTTCGCACTCGCAATGTTATCTGTTTATTATTGATTATCTCTTCTCGTACACAGATGTACTATGTTGTTTTTGTTCACAAGTTCGCAACTGTCCAACGTTGCATTACCCACGTGCTGCAGCAAAGGTTGTTCTATACAAGTTCACCCCTTACACTCTACAAACAGAACTTCACCACATACCACGCTCAAGGATACACGAAATGATAACGTTATCGCTCCTCATTTGTGGAGAAACGCTGGCGTACACCTTTTTGTGAGAATTAACAATAAAAAAAAAAGGAAAATAAGAAGAGGAAGAAGAAAAACATGCTGTGACGATGTGTGAGGAAATTTGCGATTTAATTTGCCACTGTGACCATTAGCATAATAATACAGTGTCATAAAAAGACGTACGCCTACCATTTTCAACAAATCAAGAGAGTGAACGATATCATTCGAAATGATAGTTGACCAGAATAAACTGTACGTGGTGAAGTTATGTCTTTCGAGCTCTCTTCACCATTCACAGCCTAGAACACGCTCTCTATGCCAACCATCATCCCGAATGACATCGTCCTCTCCCCTGATTTGTTAGAGAGGGAAGGCGTACACCTTTTTATGACACTTTGCAGTTATGTTTATAGTCACAGAAAGGTGTACATCACACCCTCTCCTCAAATTGCGAGTGATAACGCTATCATTCTGTGCAGTGGTTGACCTTGAACTTGCTAAACTCTAAAAGCAGAACTTGGTGGCAATGGTTGGCGCACAGCGTGTTGTGCGGTGAAGTTCTGTTTTTAGAGTGTAGGTGGTGAAGTTGAGTCTCTTGGGAGCACGGGTTACTGTTAGTACACTCTAAAAATAGAGCTTCACCGCATGACACGCTCAGAATCAACCGCCAATCAGAATGGTATCGCTCTGTCTCATCATTTGTCGAAAATGGGAGGCGTACGCCCCTTTTCCAGCATTCTGGATGCCTTTTAATTGCCACAAAAGGCGTACACCCCGCTCTCTCCTCAAATCAGAAGCGATAACTATACAGTGAACCCTCTTTATTATGACCATGGTCGTTCCCGAAAATTTTGGTCATAATGCGGAATTGTCATATTAACGGGGGGGGGGGGGATTGCAGATGTTTCACTGCATTGTTCCCCAGGAGTATGGTCGTAAAGCGCGTATGTCAGATTATCGGGGGTCATATTAACGAGGGTTCACTGTACACTCTTGAAGCAGAACTACACTACACAAGTCGCTGAAGGTCAACCATTGCACAGTACGATACCGTTATCACTCTCGTGATTTTTGAAAATTTGGAGGGCGGGAGGGGCGTACGCCTGTTTGTGACAGTTTACGTAACTGCATAAGTGTCACAAAAACGCGTATGCCTCCAGTTTCCAACAAATCTGAGGAGAGAACAATGTCATTCGGGATGCCTGTTGGCAATGGGAGCGTGCTGTACGGTGAAGTTGCGTTTTAAGTTTCCGCAGAGCGCGTCATGTGGCAAGGCTCGGTTTCGACAGCGCGTCTTGGATTACAAAACATTTACAACTGTGCTGTGCATGCGGGGGTGAGACATGCTTGATGGAATGAAAATTCGCACTAAGTAGGCCTTGTCACTGTACATAGTTTTCAATATCAACAAAGTTTTCGTGCTGCGATATTTACAGCGTGCAGAACTACACTCCTGAAAATGAATTTCACCACATAGCACGCTCCTAGCCAACCATAATCCCGAATGACAACGTTCTCCCCCCTGATTTGTTGAAAACGGGAGGCGGAGACTATTTTCTTTACATTATGCACGTGCATAATGTTACAAAGTAGGCTCAGCCCCCCCCCAGTTTTCAACAATTCAGGGGCGAGAATGTCGTCATTCGGGATGACGGTTGGCTAGGCGCCTGCTATGTGGTGAAACTCATTTTAAGAGAGTACACTCTTAAAAATGAGCTTCACCACATAGCAGGCTCCTAGCCAACCATCATCCCGAGTGACATATCGTTCGGGTGGCGTACACCTTTTTGTGACACTTATGCGGAAATGTTAATTGTCACAAAAAGGCGTACGCCTCGCGCTTTCCACAAATAAAGAGCGATAGAGGCATTACTCTGTACAATGGTTGGTCTTCAGCGTGCTATGTGGTGAAGCTTTGTTTTAAGAGTGTATACCTAACTAACTCGTTTCAACGGACGCGGCCAATAATTATGATTGGCTTACAAGTAGCACAGATGAGACGCTGTCTGTCATGAGAAGACATTCGTGTCAGGTATCGAGGTTTCTGCTTCTTGCAAATTCGCGCTACCATGTAGGGCACATAATACTGATGTAGTTCTCTATAGGTTACGAAGTTTTTACACAACTTGCTCGCAACCAGCAAATGTTAAATTTTAGGCATGACAAAGGATGATTTGTGTCCTTTGTTCAGCTCGAAGATGTTTCAGACACTTATCTGTGGTCCCGTTGAACCCAAGAACGGCAGTGCGAGCACATTGTCTGCACCCGGAGTTGAACATTAAGGAATCAGTGTACACACAACGAAAGGTAGTGAATAGCACCTATTCACTTGATAATTAACGTGCTTGTAAAGTGCTCATGTTTACATCACAAGGATGCCCCTCAGCATTCGAGGTCTTGTTCCTATAGGTTTTGAACACAACCATTTATACAGTTACACATATTTATATACGCGAACATTGGCACATATTACACCTGTGCGTGCGGTATGTACAAGGATACAGACTCCGATGATACTCTTTGAAGATGTTGTCGTGACTTAAATCACCATTCTTCTTCTTCTTCTTCTTCTGTCACATCTCATCGCGTCTTTGAAGATGCTGAAAAACTCCACGATTTAAAAATAATCCTATATGTTTCATATACTCCACGACATTCAGAACATTCGTCTAATTTTTTAAAGCTCTCTTATATCCTAAGTGCATCTTCGTTAAAACACAGCCCTAGTTTGTCGTATAGAAAAATATCCACTGTCTTTATCGATTTTGTCAAGAGGTTTTGCTTTTTGTACCCTCAGTAAAGGTTGAGTAAGTTTCGATGCTTTGTGTTTCTCGGCGTTATTGTTGCTCGCTTACTCACAGCTAAAAAGTGAGCGTGGATGACGCAGGGATCCGCGCGTATCCGCGCACTCCTGTACTCATAGCCTGGCGGCCTTTCCTTAGCTTATTCATAAATTAACCTAGCTATACAATTTGTTATGCCTATCATATATATATATTTGCTATGTCGTGCTCGCTTACTAGAAGTTTCAACATGGCGACCGGAAGGGTGGTTTTCCCTCATGAGGAATGGGGCTAAGGTGAAGTACCCTTTACAGGAGCCACCAGGACGCTTTTTATTTTGTTAACTCCTAACCTATCCTCCAAAGCTTTTCCTTCAGTGATTCGCGATGGATCAAAAAGTGGGAAAAACATAAAAAATGAAATTAACAAACATGAAACAAACAACAAAAACATGCCTGGTCGTTCATGCATGGTATTTTATAAACAAGACGTAACAGATGCGTATACGAAGAGGGGAGTCAAGTCCTGTAGATCACATAAACAAAATACAGAAGCCGACACTGAAGATTTTTCTTTAAGTTTAATTTGTACAAGCTTTCGCGTGGAGGTCCACGCTTCCTCAGGTACCTGAGGAAGCGTGGACCTCCACGCGAAAGCTTGTACAAATTAAACTTAAAGAAAAATCTTCAGTGTCGGCTTCTGTATTTTGTTTATGTAAACAAGACGTAAGAAAAACGCGAGGAAAGCCAAAAGGCACCGCACTCCTAAAACAGAGCTAGCCGAACTCCTAGCCGATCAACATCCCGAATGACATCGTGGTTTTCCCCCTGATTTGCTGAAAACGGGAGGTGCACCCCCTTTTTGTGACAGTGATAACGGCATCACTCTGCGGAATGGTTGCCCTTCAACGCGTTATGTGGTGAAGTTTTGTTTTAAGAGTGCAGTAAAAGCACACAGTTTCCTCATTTTTTTTTAGGGGACCACACTCTCCTGCGGTGTGCGATGCAATTGCTGGGAAAGCAGTGTTATACTCCTTGAAAGCAGCATTCCGGGCATGACGCCGCGTCTTAAGATTCCTGAACGCGCAGCTGGGACACAGTGTAATTGAAATCGACGGTGTCGCTATTGAACTGAGACCGCAGGGGAGGAACCCAGCGCACAATGATTGGATTGGAAACGGAATGCTACTCCAGCTCTAAGGAACTGAACGAAACTCTCTTTGCACTAATTACGCGTTGAATGACTTTTTAATTCGTCTTAGTACGCGACGATGCAGTAATAACGTGTGGGCATAGAACAACTTTAATAAGACGGCATGACATACTAAATGCAGGTCGAACGTCATCACGGACAGACAGAGTGGACATGTATTGAGTCGTGTGTGTGTGTCTCTCTCTCTGCGTTGTCCAGACTTAGTCTTTGTCCGTGATGGAGAACGATATCGCTATTATTGCAAATCGATGGCTTTAAAATATCGCTACTTTATTGGTGCGTGTACCGGTATAAAGGTCGTACCTTATCTATTTGTGTGCCTACGTGACCTTCTGAATGCTCCCACTCAAACGTTGCCTGTCTGCGCGCTGTTGACGATGGCCCAATAAGTTCGAGTCAGCTGTCCAGTGCTGGTATGGCGACGTTTTAGTTATGAACCGATAGAATATCGATGTTTGTTTACGGGAATATAAAAGAAAATAACGATATTGACCTGGCTTATATAGAACGTACACTATCGATGTATTATTGACTTTTTAGTCGATATTTCAATTGCTGCTCGTTGATATTTCCTTTTAGGTATCGGTGTTTATCGACAATTAGAATTTCGAAATTCTTGCGCCTCTAGTAGAGAGATACAGTGACCTGTTACTGTATACACGAACCCAATGTTGACAGACTTCGGAAGTGAGCGTCGTCGGTTACGTTAAAGTGTTGTCGGGAGATAGACTGAGCTTATATAAGTTACGACTCTTTAATTTTAATGACGAATTGCGAAACGCCGGCACTGTTTCGAAATTCCCATTAAGCTGTAATTACACTGTTACACCGGGGATATAACACGACACAGAATTTACCGTACTTTTACCGGATTTATCTATCAAAGAGGCTGCTGTTGACGATATCCTTTATTTGTGAGAAATAGCAGTTAACTGCTGCGCTATTTCAAATAATTTGAAGGCGAACAAATAGTTATTGGTCTCGTTTCTCAATGCAGGTGTAAGCTCCGATGATTGAAGTTTCGGAAATGCGCGTCCATTTTTGTTCTTACTACCAAATTTTTTATGTTCGAAAATTCATGCCATCAATATCATGAATTTGTTCTTGTCTTACGTTCATGTTCATACTCGACGTTCACTGTTATTTATACAGAAATCGTGTCGCCACAGCAAATGATGCCTAATTTTACTAAATCTTAGGTATTCCCGTGGATCATATTTCCCACCGTTGAACAGAAAATTAGTGTTTCTGCAACGGCTACTGTGTCAGGGTGGAAGAATAATGTGATTTGTTGACAGGCATTACGGAGACATCTATCTGCGCGTGCTACGTTCTGTGACCTGCTACTGTCTGTGGTGGTAGTGGTGTGTTTCGAATATGCAAGGAACGTACAGCATTGAAACACGTTCTGGCAGTGTGTAAGTACAGCCCACGATGATCTGTTGTCTGCGTTGTATCGATGGAAGAAGATGATGACGTCATGGACCATTTGATACCATCTTATCTACAGTCAGCGCGGAGCCTATGCATTTTGTTTTTATTGACAGATAACATAGCTGCATAAATGTCACAAAAGGGAACACGCCTACCGTTTTTAGCAACGACCTACTATATTATAGAAACCATGTCATTTGCACCCCTTCCCAGCGCCGCATTTGGAAGCTAGCGGTGGCGCTGCTCATCGGTCCGTTTATTGCTTCCTGTATTGCTATAATACCTTGTACTTCGGCTTACCTTAAGACGTTTGTACAAGCGGTGCATGTTCCACTAGAGGTGCGTTCCTGTTAAAATTATAAATTGATCATCATCATCATCATTTTACGCGTTTTCAACGGGAGCTGTTGCTGTGGTCTGCTACTGTCGTATGTCGGGGTCCTGCGTAGGAGTTGCCGATTGTGGCATGGTCGGTATAATCCAGTATGTCGTGCTTTAACGAATCAGGGGAGCAACGATGTCATTCGGTGTGCTGGTTGACTAGGAGCACTTTATGCGGTGAATTTCTGTTTCCAGCGCGCATATGTTCTACTCATTATAATGCTTCAAATCTATGCATACTTCATTTAGTTTGTATTGCCACAGCCGTCACAATGTATTTTAGTGTTCTTTTAACCACGGGGTATATCCTGCGGCCCGACCACAAGATACTTCGTAGCAGACGACAGTGTCGATGGTGTCGTCTGCTACGTGCGCCATTTCCCATATTCCTGCACTGTACGAATGCTTAAAATGACACGAGGCGGAGCTTTCACCCCGTGAGTATTTTTTTTTTTTTTTGCGTTTTGTTCCACTAGAATATTTCGTGGAGATACCGCTCGTGTGAGTGCACTGACAATGGAATATTGTCGAGCCTGCGCATGATGTATAGCACGGGCAAATTCTTTCACCCGTGTTTGTAAACATGCACTTCGAACTCTACATTCATTTTTGTCCGTTATGATAATTTTAGATTTAGAGTCCACCCCAGTCCTACCGCTGCTATGTATGAAGCCGTAGTATACCCAACAAAATCGGTAAAAAACAAAGGAGAAGAAGAAAAAGTAATATTGCGCATCCTTAGAAAGCTTGGGAAAAGGAGCCGTTACGGGTCAACATCTCGATATTTTTCTTCGTACACTTCAGAATCAGAAAGAGAAGCCATAACCAGGCTTTGCGCTAACCACAGCTCCTGATATATCGGTCCTGATTTGAGGAGAGACGGTGGCGTACGTTTTTTTGTGACAGTCAACGCGTGTCCAAATGTGCACGCAACCGACGGATACCTCCCGTTTTCAACAAATCGGGTAAGATAATGACATTATTCTTAATAACGTTTGTCCTGAGCGTGTCGCTACACTGCACGGCGATGGTGTAAGGCGGAAAATTTTTTTTCTAAGAGTGTACCTGCTTTCTTTCTTTCTTCTTCGTTTTCTTTTTCTTTTTGAAGTAACTATAACGGAAGTCCAGTTGTCGTCGGCGCTGTCCTTATCAATTGATTACTATCTCAGAGTGCACGATACAATTCATACAATTCCACCGTGCATTTGTAAATGTTGTCTCCGAGCGTAATTGGGCAGCATTCGCAATTGGCGAACCATGATCTTTATTACTATTTTTTTGTAACACATTCTCAAAGCAACGCTGCGGTCTTGTGGCCGCATATATTTTCGATGTTGCTGCAGAACAATATAAGCAGGTCGCCAGTTAATGAGACATAAAAAAAAGAAAGAAAAAGAGAACGAAAA
The DNA here is from genome assembly GCF_037126465.1 of Ornithodoros turicata. Classification (NCBI taxonomy): domain Eukaryota; kingdom Metazoa; phylum Arthropoda; class Arachnida; order Ixodida; family Argasidae; genus Ornithodoros; species Ornithodoros turicata. The sequence goes on along the minus strand of NC_088210.1, from coordinate 14,936,440 downwards.
GCGTCAGCCATTAGTGTTTGACTACATTTCTGATAAGTACCTGTAACTTTACTCAGATTCATGCCCATACGTCCTTCATATGTTGTGTCACGTGGAAATCTGTGTAATGCTTCGAATATGTAACAGTGGAGGACAGCAACATCATCCTCAGCTTCTTCGAGGACAGGTCGAAGGGAACTTCACGCCCTCAAAACGGAACTTCACCGCACAACACGCTGCTTACCAATTATAAACATTAAATAAACATCATCCCGAATGACAGCGTTCTCTTCCCTCATGTGTCATAAATGAGACGTGTACGCCATTTTGTGACACTGATGCGGTTACGTTAGTTGTCAGAAAAAGGCCTGAAGTATCTCTCCCGTTTTCAAGAAATGAGGACGCTTTCATTCGGGATTTTAATTGGTCAGGACCCTGTTATGCGGTGAAGTCCACGAAGTTTTCCCCACCTCAACACTTAGATAGCTAATTGCGAACATTATTAGTGTAAAATATCTTTTTTATACGGAACACTCGGACGAGTTATATAGTTGGCACACCGTTTTGAAAAAAAAAAAAAAAAAAGTATCACTGGAGGAAGACCTCCTATATTGTATTGTCCCCATAAATAGATAAATACCCCCGTTGAAAGAGACACTGGAGAAGCACTGGACGCCAGTTCCGATCTTTTCCATGCCGTCTGCGGAGTCCGTCACACCGTAAAGGGCCTGAAAAGAGATATGAGCCGAAGATTACAAACTTGTACATGCTCGTATACACTCATAAAACGGAGCTTCACCACATAACACGCTGAAGGACACGCCTTTTTGTGACAACTATTGTAAACGCGTAAGCGTCACAGAAGGGGGTACGCCTTCGTTTTCAACAAATCACGGGAGGCAAGGATGTCATTCGTGATGATGGTTGGCTAGGAGCGTGCTATGCGGTGAAGCTCTGTTTCTAGAGACGCCTTCAGACATATGTCGGCACAGTTCCCTTAGAAGTCGGCCCAGGACGCACATTCCCTCAGGGCGTCAGTCGTGACGTTGCCCTCCTCTGTGAGGCCGACAACGGCGAGCCCTTGCAGCAGCACCACCACCAGCACCACCACCACCATCTACCATCTGTTTCTAGAGCGTGGCTTCCGAAGTGCGCGACAAAAAGAGACCTTCACCGCATAGCACGCTCCTAGCCAACCATCATCTTGAGTTAAGACGTTCTCTCCATTGATTTGATGAAAACGGGGGCGTACGCCGTTTTTGTGGCAATTATGAACTGCGTAACGCCACAAAAATGGCGTGCACTCTAAAAACAGAAACTTCTCCACATAGCACGCTGTGCGCCAACCACTGCCACGAAAGATAGGGTTATCGCTTCTGATTCGAAGAGGAAGAGAGGGGGGCGTACGCCTTTTTGTGTCAATTATCATATATTCGAACTGACACAAAAAAGCCGTTCGCCCCTCTCTCACTCTTTTCGAATCAGAAGCGATAGCCGTATCATTCGCTGAAGCAAGAAACCTTGTTCTATTTCAGCAGAAGGCGGGTCTTGCTCAACGACCCCTCTAACACTTTGCTCCCCCCGACAAACTCACGCACCCCCTAAGCATCTTCACCCTTCATCCTCCATCCATTTTTGTTAACCCGGGGATGTAAACCACATTGTTGGTCGTGTATTGCGTTTGTAGTAGATATAGACAGTCTCTCAAGACAGCCGACGAAATACGCTACGGAAGGAGGGATACGGCTGCTTTCAGGATGGAAGCTTGTTTCATTAAGTTTCGTTTACACTCAATTTCTTCCTCCACTCTTCCGTGCACTTCTGCTCTCTTCTGTGCTCCGTTTGAGTGATTGTGCATCCCTCTTTGGTTGTAAACCACTCATGCGTATAGGCGGAAGTGAATCTTTCAGATGCGCGTGGTCCTATTTTTGGAAATCTGTAATTTATGTGACAAAAAAAAAGAAGAAAAAAAAGGAGGAAGATAAAAGAGAGAAAAGAACTTGTAGTTCAAATACCGGAAGCACACCGCGTGTATCAGGGGCTGAGGACAAACGTGCTCACGCTGGTGTTTGGTGAAGTGGTTGTTCACAGGTTACGGGTCTCCGAGGGTACGCTCTACACTCTTAAAAATGACGATGATGGTGGTGGTGGTGCTGGTGAAAAGGGTTCGCCGTTGTCGTTCTCATATAGGTGGGCAACGTCACGACTGACGCCCTGGGGGAATGTGCGTCCTGGGCCGACTTCTGAGGGAACTGTGCCGACATATATGTCTGTAAGCGTCTGAGGAAAACCAAGGAAAAATCCCAGACAGCACAGCCGGCACCGGTATTCGACTCTTAAACTGAACTTCATCGCATAGCACGCTCCTAGCCAACCATAATCTCGAAGGATATCGTTATCTGTCCCGATTGTAGAAAACGGGAGGCGTACGCCTTTTTGTGACGCTTATGCTGTTCATAATTATCAAAAAAAAAAAAAAAAAAGACGCACGCCTCCCGTTTTCAACAAATCAAGGCAGATAACGATATCATTCGAGATGATGGATAGCTAGGAGCGTGCTCTGCGGTGAAGTTCATTTTTATGAGTGTAAAGACAGAGCTTCACCCCATAACGGGCTGAGAACCAGTCACCAACCCAAATAGCATCGAAAACGGGAGGCGTACGCCTTTTCGTCACCCTTATGCAATTATGTTACACTCTTAGAAATGAGCTTCACCGCATCGCACGCTTTTCACCACAGCCAACCACAGCCAACCACATGTTTTGTTATAGTCGTGTTTTGTTATAGTTGTCATTAGCCAACCACATGACCATAGCCAACCGCAATTTCGAATGATATCGTTATCTTCACTGATTTGTTGAAAACGGGAGATGTACGCCTTTTTTGTGATACTTCTGTAGTTACGTTAATTGTCACAAAAAGGTGTACGCCCCGCACTTTCCACAAATGAGGAGTGATAACAGTATCATTTTCTGTGCAATGGTTGGCCTTCAACATGCTACGCGGTGAAGTTGTGTTTTAAGAGTGTGCAGTCTCATCACAAGAAAATCTACAAACTGGTCTCCCTCCCATTCTTTTCTTCTTATAAATTGATCCATTCCAAGAAAAGCAAAACAGAGAGGTTCTCATCTTTGCTGCACTGTATTTTTTTCCCTCAGTCTACGGTTTGCTGAAGTAAACGCGACAAAGTAATGCGGAGTACTCGTCTCAGAAGAGGGAAAAGAACTCATTTTCGTCCCGGAAGGCAGCCAACGAGCGCAGTGTGGCAACAGTGGAGCTTTCAGCTGGTGGTTTGCTCCGCTTCTTCTCCGTGATTGGTTCGTTTCGTGCAACAAAGCAGAGACCTTCTGCGCAAAACTTATGTAAATAGGGTGAATGTGAGCACAAATGCACTTGTGCTGGGACTGCGTCTCTTTGTGTCTTCTCTTTCTTCCGCATTCGCATTCTCCAAGATTCGCACCACGATCTTAAAACAGGTGGTGGTGGTGATGGTGAAAGGGTTCGTCGTTGTCGGCCTCACAGAGGTGGGCAACGTCACGACTATAACGCCCTGGGGGAATGTGCGTCCTGGGCCGACTTCTAAGGGAACTGTGCCGACATATGTCTGAAAACAGAACTTTGCCGCACAGCACGCTCTTAGTCAACCACCATTCCGGATGATCTCACTCTGTCTCCCGATTTGTTGAAACCAGGAGGACACGCCTATCTTGGACATCCATCACCAAATCAGGAGACAGAATGATATTATTCGGAACGGTGGTTGGCTAGGAGTGTGTTATGTGGTGAAGTTCTGCATTCGTAGAACAGAACTTCATTACGTAGCACGGTGAAGGTCAACTACTGTACATAAATGATACTGTTATCAGTCCTGAGTTGTGGAACTAGACTCTAGCTAAACTAGACTCTAACCGAATATTATACTGTATTGCGTACACTCTTGAAACATGAACTTCACCACAAAACATACTCCTGGCCTGCCCTCATTCCGAGTATGTTCCGGTTTGGGGTGTACCGCCTCGGAAACACCGCACGGAAGCACCGCACGCTTCAAACAGGACTTATTTTCCTCGCCTTTTTTAAATATTTATTTTTTACATCTCATCTAACTGTGAAAGTGTCACAAAATAAGTACGCCTCTCGCTTTCACCAAAACAGAGGAGAGAACCATAGGTGCCGACGGCACGCGGGGACTTGAGGGCCTGAGTACCTCCCGGAACGTTCCCGGAGGAGAGGGGGGGGCATGCCCCCCTCGAGAAGTCTACCCAGCTGGCACTCTAGGGGCCTGGCTTCACCAACGCTGGTTAGCTTTGAGAGAGAGAGAGAGAAATACATGATGACGATGAACTTTGAACCGAGATCAAGGGTCGCTAAAACTTGAAGCTAACACTCAATTCTTTTTTAGCAACGGCGTGTTGAATGTTAAAGTGACAATAACTACCCTTCGTGAAGAAGAGTTAAGGATTAAATTCAAGTTGAGGGCCTGCTGATCTCGGTTCAAATGTTAATTGGGGTTGGTGGTTGGTGAAACCGGACCTTGATCAACGCTTCGAGGGACAGCCTACACTCTTAAAAATGAGCTTCACCGCGTAGCACCCTCCTAGCCAACCATCATGTCGAATGATACCGTTATCTGCCCTGATTTGTTGAAAACGTGAGGCGTACGCCTTTTTTGTGAAAATTATGAACAGCATAAGTGCCACAAAAAGGCGTACGCCTGCCGTTTTCAACAAATCAGGGCAGATAACGGTATCATTCGACATGATGGTTGGCTAGGAGCGTGCTATGCGGTGAAGTTCATTTTTAAGGGTGTAAGGATCACGTGTTTCCTGCGAGTGAACATGAAAATCTTGTAAAACAATTGCCTCACAACGTCACATCACACGGAATCCCCGACACCTTGCTCGACCTTTTTTCTTCCTTTTTTTTTAAATTCCGTGTTAGCGTCGCGAAGCAACTGTGGCTATGAGCGCGGTACAGATTTGGACAGATGCAGAGAGGACAGCAGGAAGGAGTGGGGAACAGCGGGGTTAGTACGCGTCCTGGGACGACTTCAGGGGGAACTACGCCGACATTCGTCTGGAAAGCCTTCGAAAAAAAAAAACAGGGAAAACCTCAGACAGCACAGCCGGTGCCCAGTGGATTCGAACCCACCACCTCCCAGTCTTCAGCACGACCTTGGCCACCCTGGTCCTGCCCGAGCTCTGTGTCCCAGGGGGGACTTTGTGCTCCAGCCCCCTCCGGCATATATTGAAAACTCTCAGCCTATGGAGATAACGATGTCACGCGGAGTGTGTTATGCGACCAAGTCCTGTTTTAAGGGCACGCTGACACGGACTGACACGTACAACAAGCACGGCGACAATGGGGATGAAACGCAAAGCGATGGCCCCGTCGGGTGAGGTCGACGTCTCGGATCCAGTTATCGACGAAGTGGACGCTGATGCCATTCGACGCACCTGCGGAGCATCAACCCAGTTAACGAAGCACGCTCCGTGCAATGCCTGTCAGCTCAAATACCGGAGCACACAAAAAAATAGGATAAAGATATGAGGGAGGCAGCAACCCGAGCCACCCGCACACGCTTGATGCGCTCCAGACACAGTCTCCAGAACCCAAGCGTGCAAAAGGAGAGAGAAAAAAAAAGAAAGTATATTAAGCGAATCGGGCAGGAGTGAGGCGAGAATTGAGGAAGAGAGATGTGGCCCAAATTAGTGCCTGGTCGTCTATCCACGCCTTATAGGCATAGCTGTCAAGGTCTAAGCTTACACGTTATATACACCACGAGTGTAACCCTCTCGCATGTAATCGCAACGAAAGACGCATAAAAACGCCGCGAGCGAGGTGTAGAAAATGGGGAAGGAGGAAAGACAGAAAAAGGGATCCATTGTGGACGTTTCGCTTTTCTTTTCTTTTTCCTTCGTACGAAGCAATTCATCACAGTATGATCGTATACTAGCGTTTGGGAAGGAATTGTCGTGCGAGTCCTCTAATTTCCTTTCGTCGACCGATATTGGGGCGGCGGCGTCGCATTTCGTGCTGGCCAGGAGACGGAGAAAGACAGATCGAGGAAGCCAGCGAAGCGTGCTATATTTATATATACGCGTATATACCCACTTAATGTCGCGCCCGTGCACGTTCTATGGACGTTCCCGTTTCATTTTCTCAATTCACCTAGCGACGATTTGTGACTTTTCCCTCCCGTCGAAAGCGAGGTTAAAGCAAATGGATGCGGAGTAAACTGTCCAATCTCTCTGAACATGAAAGAATTGATGTTCTGGGGCTGGAACAACATGGAAAGGACAAATACATACAAAGTATTTAGTAGATTTATTTAGTATTTAGTACATACATGTGTATTTGTCCTTGGAAACGTGAGGCGTACGCCTTTTTCTGACACTTATGCTGTTCATAATTGTCACGAAAAAGGCGTGCGCCTTCCTTTCGTGCCGTTCCGTGCCGTCCGCGCGTGCAGTTCCAGGTAACGATATCATTCGAGATGGTGGTTGGCCAGGAGCGTGCTATGCAGTGAAGTTAATTTCTGGGAAGTTTTTCCTGGGTTTTCCTCAGACGCTTTCAGACATATGTCGGCACAGTTCCCTTAGAAGTCGGCCCAGGACGCACATTCCCCCAGGGCGTGAGTCGTGACGTTGCCCACATACGTGAGGCCGACAACGGCAAGCCCTATCACCACCACCACCACCACCACCACCTAATTTTTAAGAGTGCAGCGTAGGCGATACATTTTATGTCTTTTTCCCGCTGAACTCATGCAGTTAAGCGCTGAACAGACGCCCATTTTTACGTTGTAAACACGCTGACGCTATGCGACTCCAGTAGAACTTCGGACCGGAAGCTAAACCCACGTGATGTGATAGAAGAAAAAAATGGGGTAATCGACGTGGCATCGCAACCTCGATGTTGGCGTCGATGAAGAAAAAATAATAGGGAGAGACTGAATTCGTCACACGACAAATTCGGGTACTCCCATAAACAGATCCCCCCCCTCTCCCAAATGGAACAAAAATAGAAAAAGAGAAACCCCCTGCATTCGCGATAACTATCGGCCAAAGGCCAAATCACCTGTTATAACGTAGCGCACAATGAACGACACGGTCCAAACATAGACTGACTCAAAACGCAAACACCTCTGAGTAAATGTCGCGAGCGCTGACCAAGGCATGCATCCCTCTCGTCAGGTGGCCAAGGATTCAGCACTTTGCAACGCGCACATTGCAAGTTCCTTTACGCCCATGTCGAGACGAAGTTGCTAATCACCCATACGTGGGCTGCAATGAGTATGGATTTCGGCTTTACAGTTGTAGTGCTCATTACCGGCAGCTTCGCCTGAAAGCAGGCCGACACAAACATATCCCCAATATGGAGAACGATTCCTGGCTTTAATTATCGAAAACACGCCCCCGCGGGTGGCATCCTTTCAGATAATTTTAGATAGGCGATTTTTTTTTTCTGCAACGCAAATGTGAACCAATCCGGCGATCTCCGCGGTAAAGGTCACGGTTAAGGATCTTCTAACGACGAATCGTCATGCGTTTCTGGATGAAGTACCCATAATACAAAATATAAATACGCGCGCCGATGCGCGAAAATGTCTTCAAACCAGGGATGGCCAGTATTTAAATGCGTTGTAATTAAAATACTATTTAAACTATAAACTTTATAGTTTAAATAGTATTTTAATTACAACGTATTTAAATACTGGCCATCCCTGGTTTGAAGACATTTTCGCGCATCGGCGCGCGTATTTATATTTTGTATCTAAATACAGGCTCGAAAAATGTAATTTATAATTATATTTAAATACCAATTTTCGGGTATTTATTCTCGTAAATACTCGATAAATACACCTAAATACAGTATATACACTGACTCATATTTTAAAGTTGGCTCGCATTTGACCTTTCGGGAAGGGCTAGTTTGGGTCGCAGTTATGGCGTGAAAGGAATAGCAAGTCGGTCTATGCCTGACTAATTTTTCCTTGTTTTTCTTCTTGTTTTTTGTTTGCAATAAACATATCCCCTCCCCCCGTGTTTGCGCTAGCACGCTAGCACGCGCATGTGACGAACCATTTTATATGGCAAGTTTTTCACTGTTGTCGCGGTCGCGACAACAGTGAAACACGGTCGCGACTACCCAATTACCTAGTTGTACGAAGCATCTTCTGTACAGTAGAACAGAAGATGCCTAAAAGATGCAGTCTTCGAGAAACTTCTGATACTAAAATCGACATGATAGTCGAACAGATAAATGCTATTGTTTGTTGCTGATTTGTTGTTACGATCATTATTATTTCTGTAATTCCAGATGATTGATTGATTGATCTGTAAAAGAAAAAAAATGAGATGTTAGTCTCGCGCCACCCGGGACTGGCTACTCCTGGACGCGTTATTAAGAAAAGAAAGGGAAACTACACAAATCTATACACTTTGAAACTGAATGGAAACGGACACACACACACATACATTGGATGATGATGGGGTGGGCGATTCACCGCCGCCGCCAACGGACAGATGACAGTTTCCTCATAGTATTTATGGTAGTTGTTACGTTATTTATATACTGTATTTATATTTTGTATTTAAATACTCACGTTGAAGAGTATTTATGAAGAGCATTTAAATACCCCTTTCAACAACGTATTTTGTATTTATATTTGAATACTAAAAAAAATATAATTATGCCCGCTCTTGCATCAAACACTGCTTCAATACCTTCGGTTCCCTTTATGACGAATGAATACGAAATTACTTTTGCACTTTCAGTTTTTTTTTTTACACGCGTTACGACATCACTGGGGTTTTCGGCTTCTGGAAGAGGGCAGCAGCTGCGCTCTAAAAACAATATCGTGTCCTACACTCCAGCTCGGGCACGCTAGCAGACATCCTCTACCCCGCTGGTTCTTCTGCCGAACGTTCCGCTCAAGCAACAAACCTTGTTCTCTTTCTGCAGAAGGCGGGTCTTGCTCAACGACCCCTCTAACACTTTGCTCTCCCCGACGAACTCATGCACCCTCTACGCATCTCCACCCTTCATCCGTCTTTCATTTTTTTTCTTTTTTTTGTTTGTTTGTTTGACTATAGTCGTGACGACGCCCTCTTCTATGTGACCAACAACGGCCACTATCACTATCAGTATCACTATCACGGTGAGCCGATCCTGCCATTACCCCCCCCCCCCCCACCCTCTTTTCAGGAGCGCACTTCCGGCGAACTCTTTACCAGACGCAAAGCGCACCTGCTTTTGCACATCGTTGCCATCAATACGAACCCAACGCTAATTTCCGCCTTCTGGATCGAGTGGACACGTCATCATTTTCCCCTGCTATCCTCCCCCTCCACCACCTATATGAACCACTCCATACCGGACATGCACGTATGCGACGGATTCCCTTACCGCCAGTGTTGTGTTTCTCGCGCCGATGTCTTTTTTTTTTTTTTTTTTTTACAAGATCGTGGCTATATGAATCGCTATTCAAGCGAGATGGCCTCTCCGGTACCTTTTACATTTCCACATATGGAGTGTATTCGAAGAGCTTCCTGTTTTCATAGAAGGAAAGTGAACGCGACGTACTTGGCAATTGAGCCGCCTTTTTCCTCTCTTCCGCGTGGAAAAGGTCGTTGGATCCCTTTTCTCTTTCTGCGCAGGCAGACGATGTGAAAGGAATGCGTTAGTAATATGAAGAGGTGCTTTGGTACCCTCCAGCCCCTTCCATTTAAATTTTAAATAAATTTGCATTCCAATAAATGTCTTTTTCCTGGAGTTCTCTCTCTCTCTTTTTCATACTATAATGTTTTTTTTTTCGTCTTGCGCTTCGTCAAATGTTCACGGCAACCATTACACTCTAGAAAGTGAAATTCGTTCTCTCTCCTCGAATGTAGTAATAATTAATTAATTTAATAATTGGGTGTTTACGTCGCGAGAGTAGCAATAATTGCGGGTCGACTTATACATCGGGTGGGTCTACTGACAGTCGCTTGCTTTGCAGAAAATGGGAAGCGTACATCTTTTCGTGACGCTTTGCGTGCGTCCTGGTGGTTACAGAAAGGCGTGCGTTCGTAAAACATACGGTGGTGGTGGTGGTGGTGGTGCTACACTCCAAAGACGGAACTTCACCACATAGCACGCGGTGCGCCAACCATTGCCACGAATGATAGGGTCATTGCTTCTGATTCGAAGCGAGATGGGGGCGTACGCCTTTTTGTGGCAATTTGGATATATGAAAATTGCCACAAAAAGTCCTACGCCCTACCCCTCTGCTTTCCAATCGCAAGCGATAACCCTATCATTTATCATTCTATGCAATGGTTGGCGCATAGCGTGCTATGCGGTGAAGTTCTGCTTTTAGAGTGTAGTGAAAAGAGCTCGCCGTACAGTCGGCCCCACAGAGGTGGGAAACGTCACGACTAACGCTCTGGATGGAATGTGCGTCCTGGGCCGACTTCTAAGGGAACTGTGCCGACATATGACGAGCGTAACGTGCGTATCGTAAAATAGAGCTTCACCGCTCGACACACTCCCAACCCACCACGATCCCGATTGACGTCTCTCCTGCTTTTGTGCAAAACGGAAGGCGTACGCCTTTGCGTGACACTTACGCAGTTATGCTAATTGTCACAAAGAGGTGTACGGTACCCGCGTTCTTCACAGGTAATAAGCGATGATAAAAGGACCGATGACGCTTTATTTTTTTCAGGAACGAAAAACACACGATGCGAACACATTCTAAAAAAACAGAACTTCACCGCATAGCACGCTCCGTGCCAGCCATTGCAACGAATGATAGGGTTACCGCTTCCGATTCGAAAAGAGAAGCCGGCGTACGGAAGCGATAGCTCTATCCCTCGTATGGTAATGGTTGGCGCACGGGGCCGAATCGGAAGCGATAAACGTGTCATTCCTGGTAATGGTTCCCGCACAGCGTGCTATGCAGTGAAGGTCTGTTTTTTGAGTGCAGGGCTGGTATACGCTCTCAGAACAGAACTTCACCGCATAGCACGTTGTGTGCCAACCATCGCCAGGAATGATACGGTTATCGCTTCTGATTTGAATCGGGAGATGGGGGGGGGGGGGGGGGGGCTTACGCATTTTTGTAGCAATTATCATACAATATCCACATAGCGACAAAAAGGCGTAGGCCCCCTCGTTCTTCGAACCAGAAGCGGTAACCCTACACTCTAATACCAGAACTTCACCGCATAACACGCTGTGCGCTAACCATTGCCGAATGATAGTGTTTATGTGTGATTGTGATGATTGGTAGTGATGATTACGAATGATAGGGCTATCGTTGGTGATTGGAAGACAGAGGGGGGCGTACGCCCCCTCTATCTCCGACTCAGTAGCGATAACCTTATCGTTCGTGACAATGGTTGGCGCTCAGCGTGCTATGCGGTGAAGTTCTGTTTTTAGTGTGTGTAATTCGTGGCAATGGTTGACGGACAACGTGCTATGCGGTGAAGTTCTGTTCTGAAAGTGCAGAGCTAGCCCTGCACTCTTAAAACAGCACCTCGCACACAGCACGCTGAAGGCCCCAACCATTCCGCAGAATGATACCGTTATCACTCCTGATTTGTGGAAAGCGCTGGGCGTACGCCTCTTTGTGACAAATATTCGTAACTGCATAAGTGTCACAAAAAGGCGAACGCCTCTTGTTTTCAACAAATCAGGACAGAGATCGATGTCATTCGGGATAATGGTTCGCCAGGGGCGTGCTATACGGTGAAGTTCTGCTTGTTCTCTTTCTGCAGGAGGCGAGTCTTGCCCAACGGCCCTTCTATCCCTTTGCACTCCTGGACGGACTCTCGCACCCTCTACGCGTCTCCACGATTTATCCAGCACACTTTTTTTTTTTTGGGGGGGGGGGGGGAGGGGCATAGTCGTGACGATGCTCACTTCTGTGTTGCCCTGCGAACGGCGAACCGATTCTGTAATTACCTCCCCCCCCCACTCTTAAAAATGAACTTCACCGCATAGCACACTCCTAGCCAACCATCATCACGAATGATATCGCTATCTGCCCTGATTTGTTGAAAACGGGAGGCGTACGCCATTTTTGTGACACTTATGCAGTTCATAATTGTCACAAAAAAGGCGTACGCCTCCCGTTTTCAACAAATCAGGACAGATGACGATATCATTCGTGATGATGGTTGGCTAGGAGTGTGCTATGCGGTGAAGTTCATTTCTAAGAGTGCACCTCTTTAAGAGCAACAACAGCAACAATAGATGATGGCGATGAGATGGGGTGTTTCGCCGCGTGGTGCTTTAAGAGCGTGCTCTATACAGCCCCCTTAAAGCAACAGTAAATAGTTTAACAGTATCTGCCAGGTGGAGTGCAAAAGTATCCGCAAAGTTCTGAACATAATTACAACACCTAAACAACTATATACCCGGAAAAAAAAAAGAAAGAAAAAAAACCCGTATGCCCCGCGCTTCCCACAAATCCTAAATGATAACGGTATCCTTCCGCGCAATGCCGTCCCACTGGAAAGGTTTTTTTCTTTCTTTAAGGTGGACTCGTGCGATCTAGTTAACGTTTACTTCCGCAGAGGGTTGGATCCACCGTCCCAAAATTGTTTTCTTCGCTTTGCTTTTCTCGCGCGTTCTATGGAAGTAATAGAGTCGGCGCCAGCGTGCAGAACATGCTAGCAAACCGCAAAGACATTATTTTCATTCGAAGGGATCTGAATAACTCCAGTAAGCTCGTCGAATTTGTTGACTGCAATCAATTCCCAGACTACAACTCTAGGGAATGACATCATTTTGGCCCAAATATCACGGGCGGGCGGAATAAAGAAGCGATTGATTGATTTTAAAAGAAAAAAATGGAGATGGTAGTCTCGAGCTACTCGGGACTGGCTACTCCAGGACGCGTTATTAATAAAGGAAAGGGAAAGGGAAGATTTTGAGAAGTGATTTTGTTACATCTCCCATAGATTCCCATGTATCGAAAATTTGATAAACTTTAATTATCCAAAAATCAGTGGATCGCGTCGGGCCTTCAAAAACGTGTCATTCCCTAGATAAACTAGAGATAAACACGCCTGTACTTGTTTCGTGTAGAAATTTAGCGAGGTTTACGGGAACCCTACGAACAAAAATTCCCCATAGACTTTCTTAAGAAGTGAGTCCGCCTTTATAAACTGGAAACCTCAGTTCTTACTCCACGGAGTTCTTAAACAAAGGCGCGTTACGCGAAATCCCTATCCCCTTATACCGCCGCTTCGCCTTTGCCAACCGCAGACGTATGCGCACCAAACAGACGCACACAGCGGGGTTCTTTATGCAACGCACTCTGCTTACGCGCTTAACTGGCTTGTTCACGGCAGAAGCGGCTTTTCCCCAGGGCACTAACAAACTGCGAGCCAGCGCAAAATGCCCGGAGGATTAGCGAGGCCGATTACCTGTGCCCCCCTCGCGTACTAATGGAATTGTAAAAGAGCCGCTGTTGCTTGTAGTTGCTAATTTAGCTTCTCGCATCCGGCTTGCACCTTGTGCCGTTGAAGGCCGCTTCCGCGCCTAATAACTGATTCAGGACAGTCTAACAAACGCTGCCCTTTTAGCCTCAAATTTCTACTTTCTGAGAACAACACACGGAAGCTCTCTATGCCGGCATGGATGTTAAGTCGTCTGGTTTAATGTTTTATCGTGATGTTACCGTAACGGCGAAATTGCAAGTTACACTCTTGGACGCGTCACACGTTGAAGGTCAACCACTGCGCGGAATGATACCGTTTTACCACTCCTGGTTTGTGGAAAAGCGTTGGGCGTTCGTCTTTTTGTGACCATTAACGTAACTATATAAGCGTCGTGTTTTAACGAATCAGGGCAGAACGATGTCATTCGGGATGGTGGTTGGCCAAGAGTTTCATTTTCAAGAAATCGGGCGAGAGACCATGCACTGTCATTTAGAATGGGCGTTACAACAACAACAACAAGTCATGACGATGAGATGGGGTGTTAGGAAGCGTGCTATGTGGTGAAATTCTTTAACAGGTTGTTTTCCTTTTGTTTGTTTTGTTTTCCTTTTTCCTTTTCTTTCTTTGCTGGGAATAGCAAGCCGCCGTAGTGCAGGCTAACCTTTCCCTCCTTTTATTTTATCAAAACATATCCCCCCCATCCCCATTTTTTCCCCTTTATCACATCACCATCACCAACAGTACACATTGTGTGGCAAACGTGAACAAACTTCGTTCGCATCTGCGAACACAATTTCACAAATTTTTACAATTTGTTTTACAATTTTACGTGCCCACAAAAACATTTACGTAGGACGTATTTTTTTTTCTCTCTCTCTCATCTTTTTTTTTTTTGACATAGAACTGCATCTTTCTTCGTACTTGGTATGAGGAAGGTAACTTGGGAATTGAGCGTCACATAAAAATGCAACCCGGCGGCCGGCAGGAAAATACAATTTGGTATAGGGGGCCTGAATTTGGATATGGGTCTTACTGTTTCAAAGACGCCGAAGAAGCGCCACGCAAAGTACTATCGCGACCGACAAGATGCATTTAGGGATCAAGCCGAGGCCTCTTGAATTCAAAAGAGACCAGTAAAAGACACCGGCGACGCGAAACTGAGTACACCACTCGGCGCCAGGCCACGCGTCAGAAGTCGTGCGCCTCTTGCATCGTAATGAGGCTCCTACACATGACGTCACACGCACCCTTTGGCAGAAGGCCTGCTCATTGCCTCCTCTCTCTCCTTCGTCAGAATTCGAAGAGAAGAGTCAGAGTTCGTCTGCTACCGCGATTCACCGTTCTGCGAATTCCAGAACTCGCAAATGATTGCAGCTCACCTGGAACCTGCAGTCCTAAATATTTAATGCAAGACGCTCTCCAGAAAAAGCGATTTTTGAGAAAGACTTTTTTCGCGCTTCATTTCCAAGTTTTCCTATTTAGTACGCGGGGACGTTCAATCACAATTCGCAGACGACAGTGGTTCTTCTTCATGGCCACGACCGCTGAAAGCACGTTCGTGATTGGCTACGGCCGTTGAGAACACGATCCTCATTGGCTGACTCTTAATTGTTACGTCATGGCGACGAGTGTGCAGGCTTTCTCTCTCTATAGGTGGTGTTGCTTGGACCCACTGAAGAAGAAACTCCGCGTGTCGACTATCAGCAGATAGATAGATTGATTGATTGATTGATTTTAAAAGAAAAAAATGGAGATGGTAGTCTCGAGCCACTCGGGACTGGCTACTCCAGGACGCGTTATTAATCAGCAGATAGATCCAAAGTGCAAAGGATATATTCCCAAACCAAACGACCACTTCCACCCTCTTTCCTCCTGCGATCTACAATAGACCATTTTAGAAATGCAAGCGCCACCTGTGGTACGCAAGGGCTCATGGGAACTTAGAGCGCCTTCAAGCATTACGATACGGCCAGAGGCGGAGGCAGAAGAAGAACAACAACATTCTCGGTGTGCGCAGCCACAGCGTCAGTCGATATAAACCATATCCGAAGAGACGACGGAGCAGTGTCTCTCAAAGTTCCCATGCTGCCTTGCGCCACGCGCTTGATGGCGCGCGCGTCTTTTTAAAATCGTCTATTCTAATCGTCAAGCTACCTAATCCAGCTACTCCCCCCCCCCACCTCCCCCAAGCCGACATTAGAGCGAAGAAGAGGAGCGTAATCCTCAACTAAAAGAAATGGAGCAGCAGACGCCATATTCGTGCGTCACCAAGCTCCAGAACGCAGCTATACTTCTACTCTCTACTCTTTGACACACGTGACATGGGAAAACACGAGGATGCGTCTTAGGTGTCTTACCGCGGACCGAATAAGGCAGCAGCGTGTGTTTTTATCTGTTTTATCTCTCTATCTTTTATCTCTCGTAACTGCACGCATACCGCAACAAATCACGGCATGTCCACCTCACGATGTATTAGATTATAACGACCATGTCATAGGCACCTCTTGCTATACTCGTCGGCAGGGTTATTGCTTCCTGCATTTCTGCAATACTTTGTACTGTTGGAGACACGGTTGTCTGAAATCTCCAGCCCGTTGCCGAGCAGTCCCCTATCGGCGATGTCGCGCACGAAGGAACTATACCATTACAGTCTCCGAGGTAAGGCCACGAAGCGCCACCTGTCGGGAGAGAGTACCATCGCATTCTAAGTGTCGTCTGCTAGGGAGAGCAGTCCAGCGCGGCCTCCCCTCGGGGAGGGTATTGGTATAGTTCCTTCGTGCGCGACATCGCCGATAGGGGATCGTTCCGCCGCGGGCTGGAGATTTTAGACAACCGTGTCCCTAACAGTACTTCAGCTTACCTTAGTATTTTTGTGCAAGCAATGAAGGTCCCACGGGAGATAGGCTTGAGTTGATAAGAAAAAAGAAAAGGAGAAATAGGCGTTCATTACGACAGCCGGCTACTCGAGATCACTTAGAAAAACGAAAATGGCTAACTACAACAATGAGTGACGGAGAGACTCACTCAGTCACTAACACACGCAAACTGTCACACACACCTGGAGATTAATGGATTTTAATGGAACAGTGAAGGTACTCCTTCATACGTATTTCGCTTTTGGCTCCAACAGACCGTATGAGAAATAACATGCTCTCGTTGCCCAAGAACGAACACACGAAAGAAAACCTCTATCACGCGCGTGCGTGGTCTTTGATCTGCACACCCACGCGATTAGAAGACCCTCAACTCCTTCAAAGAACGCGTAAGTGAATAGGGGATGCTAGCGTATTTATGTCACCGAGTGGTGTCGACACCCTCATTCACTTACGTGTTCTTTACTTTATACGCGCTACTATACAATCTAAAAAAAGAACTTCGCCGCATAGCACGCTGTGCGCCAACCATTGCCACGAATGATAGGGTTATCGCTTCTGACTCGAAGGGAGAGAGGGGCGTGCGCCTTTTCGTGGCAATTATAATATATCCAAATTGACACAAAAAGGCGTACGCCCCACTCTCTCTTCGGATCACGAGCGATATAATCCCATCATTCGTGGCAATGGTTGACGCACAGCGTGCTATGCGGTGAAGTTCTGTTTTCAGAGCGTTATATGGTATAAAGTACGCCGCGCCGTGTCTGAAGCAGACAAAAGTTCCAGTAGGAAATGAAACCTCGCGACTGCTCGCGCACGCCGATGCTACACTCTTAAAAATGAACTTCACCGCATAGCACGCCCCTAGCCGACCATCATCTCGAATGATATCGTTATCTGCCCTGATTTGTTGAAAACGGGAGGCATACGCCTTTTTTGTGACAATTATGAACAGCATAAGTGTCACAAAAAAGGCGTACGCCTCCCGTTTTCAGCAAATCAGGACAGGTAACGATATCATTCGAGGCGATGGTTGGCTAGGTGCGTGCTATGCGGTGAAGTTCATTTTTAAGAGTGTACGTGACACTGATCTGATTACGTCACGCCACGAGATCGAGGCGGACCTCCAAGGTCACGCCGCCGCGGCTGGTCATCACTCTCCGAACAAAACTTCACCGCATAGCACGTCGTTCGCCAACCACTGCCACAAATGATAGGGTTATCGCTTGTGATTTCAAGAGAGAGAGAGGGGGGGGGCGTACGCCTTTTTGTAGCAATTATCATATATCCCTATTGCTACAAAAAGGCGTACGCCCCCTCGCTCTTCGAATCAGAAGCGGTAACCCTACACTCTTAAAAATGATGGTGGTGGTGGTGATGGCGATAGGGCTTGCCGTTAAAAATGATGGTGGTGGTGGTGATGGTGAAAGGGCTTGCCGTTGTCGGCCTCACGTATGTGGGCAACGTCACGACTGACGCCCTGGGAGATGTGCGTCCTGGGCCGACTTCTAGGGGAACTGTGCCGACATATGTCTGAAAGCGGTAACCCTACACTCTTAAAAATGATGGTGGTGGTGGTGATGGCGATTGGGCTTGCCGTTAAAAATGAACTTCACAACATAGCACGCTCCTAGCCAACCATCATCCCGAGTGACCTCGTTCTCTTCCCTGATTTGTTGAAAACTGGAGGCGTACGCCTTTTTGTGACACACTGATGCAGAAACGTTAATTGTCACAAAAAGGCGTACGCCCCGCGCTTTCCACAAATCAAGGGTGATAGAGGTATCACTTTGTACACCGGTTGGCCTTCAGTGTGCTATGTGGCGAAGCTTTCTTTTAAGTTTCGTGGCAATGGTGGGGGGACACCGTGCTATGCGGTGAAGTTCTGTTCTGAGAGTGTTTGAGAGCGTTTCTGTTCATTGAAGTGCGGGGCAGTGAGCAGACATCGTTCATCGAAAATACTTCGCCTAAGAATAATGATGGTTGGGAGTATAGATCTAAAAATATTTATTGGTCAGGATGTTTATTACTCAGGTAGATACTACAAGGTAGACGAAACTACATTAAGACACTAACGATCGGTAAATATTTATTTGCAGTAGATCCGTTTCGCACGGTGGATCGTGATGGATTGCTTGGTGAATGCGGAGGATTCCCAGGAATGGTAAATGTCATTTCATTACTCCTTTACGAGAATAAACTCTGCACATAACGTATCGATACCACACTTGGTATCGAAAGGGTGAGGAGAAGTATATGGGCATGGGGGTAAGATACTTTAAAACAGTAAATAAGCTATGTCAAGCTACCCTGTGAAAAGCGCAACTGTGTTACAGCTCTTAATTATCAAGTTCAGTTATCACAGTTACAGTTATCTTTATCAGTTTTACAGTAGAGTTATCGGGTTAAAGTAGCTTAGATACTTTTACATTTATCGTTCAAGAAACGGAATCGGAGTAAGCGCATCTCTCGAAAAGTGCAACGACAATTACTCTACGCTATTTCAACAGCAAATATCTATCACATACTTGCTACACCGAAACAGCGGGGGTCTGGTTTTCGAACTCGTTGTCACTAAGGTTCCATCACATCAGTTCGTTCAGTTCCAGCTCATTTTCAGTTCAGTGTTCACTTCAACTCTCAGTCGTTTAACTTTCAAGCCGTAACTTTCTGAGCACTGGAGCTCTTTTCTCTATAACTTTCTGAAGAACGACAACTAAGACGTTTGGAAGCTGATGCGTGGGAAAACAAAATCACTACCAGAAGGAATTTATCCACCAGCTAGCCTGCATTTACGCCATTCTGCCACTACCAGAAGCTTATAATTGCACGGCTACATGTCACAGCTACTTTCACGTCAAACGATGCAGGTACAGATACATTCCTAGAAAAGCTACTAGATAAGGTACAAGTCACTCTACCGAAGACCGGAGGTATACGCCTACACAGCCAGCTGTACTTCGGGATAAAATGTTCGCGCAGATAATAGGTATATATATATATATATATATATATATATATATATATATATATATATATATATATATATATACATCCTGCGCAGATGCTTTGTCTTTTCCTCATTCCCGGCACGGAGCGCCCAAATATTTTCTTTCTGTCCTCTTCTACTCGGGATATGTCGTCGGAGTTGAGGCATCCGCGGCTGGTGGTATAGGATATTGGGAAGGGATGTCGTTTGTCAGCTCTCCAGCAGTCCGATTCCAGCTAACATTCCCGAGTGAAGCGGGTTGCGGGATAGAACCCAGTCGCCCGCTGAGGGGATGCTGTGTGATCTGGTTTTAGACAATCAGATGGGCAAAATTAATTCACAAACCGACCATGCACTGCGGCACTATAGTGTTGTCTCGTGACGTCACTCCAGTAGGCATCATGGAGTGAATGTCCGCTGTATGGGGATGGATTCCGATATTCGTATCGACATTTTTTCCAGCCTGTGTTATTGATGTTTTAAAAATATCGATCTTTTTTTTTTGAATATCGATATTCTTTCTCGATATCGATATACTACGTATAGTATTGCCATACTAAAGTATTTATATTTTAATTCGTCTTTATCGATATCCTGTGTCAAATATCGATGTTTATGAATATTCAAAATTCCGGTAATTTCGCGCCTCTAGCGCACAACCGTAACTTCCAAACGCTTTTTTTGAAAATAGAGGAGGGGGGATATGTTTATTAGAACAAAGAAAAAAAGATGAATAGTCAGCCAAACGGTAGGTTGTCTTGTTATTCCGAAAAAAAAAGAAAGAAAAGAAAACAATCAGGAAATAAAGGATAAACTATCAAAAGGTGAAAGAAGGGTGAGATTAATTAAAGACAGCCAAGATAGACCTTCACAATAGAACGCACCCGCCGTAAATTCACAGCACAGGAAAGTATTCCCTTTAAAACAGAGCTTCACTGCACAACACGTTGGTAGTCAGCCATTGTACCCGAATGACATATCGTTCTCTCCCCTGACTTGTTGAAGACGAGAGGCGTGTGCCTTTTTGTGACACTTACGTTAATTTGTCACAACAACAATAAGTGAATGAACAGTGACGGCGGCATGGTATATGTTTCCCCGCGGTGGTCGCAGTATCCTACCCCGCTCCAATGAGGATGTACTAAAGGGAAACGAAAAGAGATAACAGATCGGAGTTCTGTTTAGAGTTCTTGGAGAAGGCTAGTAGCATGAATTTGTCACAAAAAGGCGCACGCCCCGCGCTTTTAACAAATCAGTGAGCGGCAATTAACTTATCGTTCTGCGCAATGGTTAGCCTTCAGCGTGCTGTGTGGTGAAGTTCTGCTTTAAGAGCGGACCGTTATTTCTCCTGATGTGAAGAGCGAGAGGGGCACACGCCTTTTTGTGAATATTACCATGAAGGCTAAACTTCTACCAAAAAAAGGCGTATGCTTACCATTTTTAACAAATCTGGAGAGCTAATACCATTCGAAATTATTGTTGACTATAACAGTGTGATGTATTAGTTTTTTTCCTTTTTTTTTTCGTGTTGCCACAGCGTAGCAACTGTGGTTATGGGGGATATGTTTAATGCTGATAAAAAAAAATAGAAGAAGAGAAAGGGTTATGGGAATTTCAAAGCAAAACCAACGCGCTCACAAGTTGCCACCGTAGCAACAACCCACCTAATTGATGACCAATCGCCACATCTCTAATTGTACAGTGTGTTTGCATAAGGCAGTGAGAGTGCAGCGAAGGACGTCATCCTCTATGGCGGTTCATCAGAGCTAAACCTATCTTCCCATAGCTATCGGTTCAGTGTGCCCAGCAAAGCCTTCAAGCGTGAAGCGATAACGAGGTAACTCTGACGTCTATATATCGCTGGTTGCACGGCCGTCGCTCGTGCGTGCATAGGAAGCTCTGCACTATTTACCCGCACGTGCATCCAGTCCGCGCACATGAGACTTAATGGCAGTTGGGACGTCGTCAACACGGGTGTGCTGCAGCAACACGTGAGACAGAAGCAACTCCAACTTGCGGTTAAGCAGGCAACAGTACAGGAAACAACGTTCCGTCGCGTTTGAAAACTGTGCCTACACTCTTAAAAATGAACTTCACCGCATAGCACGCTTCTAGCCAACTATAATCTCGAATGATATCGTTATCAGCTCTGATTTGTTGAAAACAGGAGGCGTACGCCTTTTTGTGACAATTATGAACAGCATAAGCGTCACAAAAAAGGCGTACGCTTCCCGTTTTCAACAAATCACTGCAGATAACGATATCATTCGAGATTATGGTTGGCTAGGAGCGTGCTATGTTGTGAAGTTCATTTCTTCAAGAGTGTAGCCAACCGTACACTGTTAAAACAGAACTTCACCACATAGCACGCTCCTAGCCAACCATCATTCCGAATGATATCATTCTGTGCAATGATTTGTTGAAAATGAGAGGAGGCGCCTATCTGGGACAGATTATCTTGTCCCAGATAGGCGCCTCCCCCCTGTTTTGAACAAATCATGACACAGAATGATATCATTCGGTATGATGGTTGGTTAGGAGCGTGCTATGTGGTGAAGTTCTGTTTTAACAGTGTAGTGCCGAATGACATTTTCTGTCCCCTGATTTGTTGAAAACAGGAGCCGTACGCCTTTTCGTGGCGTTTATACATTTACACGAATTGTCACAAAAAGGCGTACGCACCGCGCTTTTCACAAAGCAGGAGTGATAATGGCATCATCCTGTGCAATGGTTCGCCCTCAGCGTGTAGTGTGGTGAAGCTTTGCTTTAAGAGTGAATCTGCCGAAAGCACGGAAGGAGGTTGGCAGCGCCATGGGCTGGGAGTTCAATCGACAGGAGCACAAAAGCATTGTTGTCGTATAATAGCAACCACTCAAACATGGTGAACAAAGGGAGAGCCATGTTCTCTCATTCGTTCTGCGGTCATGCCGGTCCCACATATGGGAAGCCTTTGAGCGCCGGGGTGGGCGACTGGATATTTATTTTTATTTATTTATTTATTTATCATTTACCATCAGAACGATGGGGGAGCCGAGACAAAAAGCTATGAAATGAAATGAATGAATATGAAAAGGAGACGATAAAGTTGTGTGCAAAAAAGGGTGCACCTGCACTCTAAAAACGGAACTTCACCGCATAGCACGCTCTGCGCCAACCATTGCCACGAATGATTGGGTTATCGCTTCTGATTCGTGGATAGAGAGAGGCGTACGCCTTTTTTTGTCAATTATCATATATCCAAATTGACACAAAAAGGCGTACGCCTCCCTCTCTCCTCGAATCAGAAGCGATAACCGTATCATTCGTGGCAATGGTTGGCGCAGAGCGTGCTATGCGGTGAAGTTCAGTTTTTAGAGTGTGGGATTAAATGAAAGATAGATTAAATGAAATAACAGGCGCAACGAAGTGCTTGCTTGCTCTGTGCATTCTGAGAAAAAATGGCGCGCAGGACCGTTTGCTTGAGAATGCGCTGCGCATGCGCGGCTCTCGTTCTGGCTGAAAACAGCCGCAACCATTACTACGCTGACGCTACTATATATATATACCATTTTCTCATTCTTGAAATCTTTCCGTCAACGTATTTTATTTTTATTCTGTGTTAGCGCCGCGAAGCAACTGTGGCTATGAGCGGCGTACAGATGTGGACAGATGGAGAGAGGACTCGCTCGGGCGCTTAACGCTCTCGGCGATGCAGCTGGTGCTTCTCGGGTTTTGACACCCAAAAAGGTAGGAAAAGGACCCAGGCAACTATAAGGAACAGCTTTAATGCAGAATAGCTGCAACCAGCGCAAGAGTCTTCTTCTAATCTTCCTCTTATTCTTTTCGTCAACATCAACATCTTCTTCCTCCTCCTCTTCTTCAAATCAGTGCAGCACAGCTGATTGATGTGGCACGGAATGGCACGGCGGACTCCAGGGTCATCTTGCATACATCAAAGGGACACTCAAACACTCAGACAGAAGAAGCAGACACCGGGCTCGAAACCTAAAATGGATACTGAAAAAGGGAACACACGCAGCAGGCTGGAACGAAAGACACGAAAACGAAACTGCGGTTCAGCCAGTAGCAGACGACATTGGAGAAAACGCCACATCCCAGAAAAAAAAAAAAAAAAAAAGTCCTCATTATATTCCGTATGCGCACCGATTGTGTCACGCAAGATAAAGGGGACAAGTTATCGAGGCTACCCAGGTGCCGAGAAGTGAATGCAGAAAGAAGCGTAAAATTGAGTACATTGGATCCCGCTGGTGGGCTGGTCTACGACCTTCCTTTGTCTTGTGGAAAAGTGCATATACCGGGTGCCCCAGAAAACGTGTCATTGAATTTTAATAAAAAAACTACACCACCTAGAGTCATGCGGTCAACGGTATTTGTTCTTACTGGGTTTTTGCCACCTCCTCATGTGAATGCCGTGTAACGTAAGTTTAATTATGTACATTTTTGCCAGCTTAAGTCGGAAGTTTGCCTAGTAAAGTCACCTTTTTACCCCACCAATGTGAAGAACGTGTCTAATTTACTCAAATTAATGATAATTGACAGGGATATTCAGGAGCTATCCCATCCGAAAAAATAGCCGAACATCAAGCTCTACGGAGGTCGCACAGACTAGCGCACGATGAATTTTTCAGCGCAATCTTTGTCAGTCCGACGAAAGGAGGTTGGAAACCCAGCCCACCCCGGCATCGCAGAAAGAGATAACGCAGGCATGGCTTATCACGTCCGACTTTCGCTGGGATAATGCTTTCCTTCTCCCAATTTTAGGAACTGTTACTTTTTCTACTATCGCTCTGTGGGCTGGCTTCGGAACCTCCTTTCGTCGGACTGCGAGCGATTGCGCTCAGAAAGACATCGCGCGTTATGGCCCGGTTCTCCGAAAAGCATGATATTCGGCTATTTTTTCCGATGGGATAGCTCGTGAATATCGCTGTCAATTATCATTAATTTGAGTGAATTCGGCACGCTCTTCATATTGGTGGGGTAAAAAAGTGACATTCCCTTGGCAAATTTCCGAGTTCAGGTCGCAAATATTTGCATAATTAAACTTGGGGTACATGACATTAACTTGACAAGGTGGCAAAAACCTAACAAGAACAAATGCCGTTGACCGCATGATTCTATGTGGCGTAGTTTTTTTTTATTATAATTCAATGACACGTTTTCTGGGACACCCTGTATATTAGGGCATAGTGGAAGATGCGTCAATGATCCTTTTAGAGAGCCACGCAAACTCAGCTAATAGTATTCCAGACCCAGTGAGTGCACACGTGAGTTCTTGTAAATGCAAGGCCCTTGTGTACAGCCGACACCTCCTAGATAGTCTAGAAGGCCGGCGCCCTGCCCAACTCACGGAGGTCTGCGTGAGCTTTGCGAGCTGCTTCGAGCTTTTCTCTTGTTCGCTCTTTCATTGACGTCATATGACAGCATCCACAGCAGGCCTTCGTGTGTGACGCTGTGTCACATGGGGCGCAGGCCTGATGCTATCTAGGAGGTGTTGGTACCATAGAAATCATAAGGAGTATATGTGATTTCCTTATGATTTCTATGGTTATTACAGCACCCGGGTGATAGGCTTTCACAAAGATAAGATGAGATGGTCGACCGAGCACGACTGATAAAAGAAAAAGGGCCCTGATAAGGAACAGGATTTTTTTCTTTTTTTTCGTATGACGTGCGACGGGTTTTGGTTCCTGCAGATGGGATCCAATCGTGCAGTGTCGGCGTGGTAAAACTAGAAGACGGTTGCGTGTGTTGGCGTCAGTCCTTGTTCTTGTTCTCCGCCATGCCTCCGTTGGATGCTGAAGCGAGTACAGAGCAAGCAACTCCGCCTCGCTCTACGAAGAACGCGTATTCGAAGAACCAATATAGAGACAACGAACTAGTGAAGCGCAAACGCGGTAAACAACCGTCACGCCTGATTATCTATCGCCCCTTACCAAGGTAGGATGACGCTGCGTGTAAGGTATTTCACAGCGGTCTCCGTAGATTCGCTGAGAGGCGCTTCCGTAAAATACAGGGTCCTACCCTATAAAAGTCTACCCGCACCGGCATGCCGTGCTCGCCAATAGACGGTTTTGAAAAGATGCGCGCGCCACCAAGCGGGCGCGCAAAGCAGCATGGGAACTTTGAGGGACACTGCTCCGTCGTCTGCTTCGGTAATGGTTTACCCCGGCTGACGATGCTGAGCAAGCGTTTGGGCTGGTTGGTTCATATTGAATTAAAAACAATTAAAAAAAACCCCAGTGCTGGGTAGGACAAGGACAGTGCCGGTCCTTGTCCTTTTATCCTCTGTCCTTGTCCTACCCAGCACTGGGGTTTTTTTAATTGTTTTTAACTGTCGATGCTGCTGCGCACACCGGGAATGTTGTTGTTCTTCTTCTACTTCCGCCTCAGGCCGTCTTGTAATGCTCTAAAACGCCCTCAGTTCCCATGAACCCTTGCGTGCCTACAGTTGGCAATACAAAAAGGTACGATGATGCCAATACATATATACAAAAAGGTATATTACTCAATGCAGGTGGAACATTGTGTTGCCCACGTAGAAAGCTCTGAAGGACTTCAATCCTGGACTAGTGGTATGGCTGATCGGGTTAAGGCGTCCCGCTCGTTGGTAGTAGCAAAGGTCGTGCTGAAGACTGGGAGGTGGTGGGTTCGAATCCGCCTGTGCTGTCTGAGGTTTTCCGAAGACATTCCAGACGAAATGTCGGCACAGTTCCCCATGAAGTCGGCACAGGACGCATACTAACCCCCCATGTCCTCCACTCCTTCCTGCTGTCCTCTCTACATCTGTCCACATCTGTACGCCGCTCATAGCCACTGTTGCCTCGCGGCGCTAACACGAAATAAAAAAGAAAAACGTTTTAACGCGATTCATGCAATGACACAGGTGCGAATAGTTAGTGAAGAGAAGTTGAGACGCTGCCTCCCAGACGGCGACGTGTCGCACATGTTGCTAGCCGGATGGAACTGCGGTTTTCATTCAGCTTTCGTGTAACGCGAAATGAGCAACGTGAGCCTGCCCTGATTTGTTCAAAACGGTATGAGTACGCCTTTTTGTGACAACTATGAGCAGCATAAGTGCCACAAAAAGGCGTACGCCTCCCGTTTTCAAGAAATCAGGGGAGAAAACGATCTCATTCGGGATGATGGTTGCCTACAAACGTGCTATGCGGTGAAGCTCTGTTTTTAGAGTTATAGAAGAAAAAAAAGACGTCTAAAAAGACAACGGCAAACGTAAAATGTAAATGTAAACGGCATCTATGCTTCTCTCATAGTTCTTTTTTTTTACAAAAATCCGTAAAGGATAAAAAAAAAGCACCCTTTATCGGAGACGGTACCAGTGATTTCTGTCGATTCATTTCCCAGGAGGCAACATTCCGAAGCAGCAGATGACGCATCATCACACACAAAAAGCTGAGCTCCACTTTCCGGGACGCCCAATTGGCCGTTCGTCACTGTTCCCCGGCTGATGCGGAACACGAGCGTAAAAGGTGGCTGTAAAAACGGCGAAACGACTGCAGCTCTTTCTCCTTTTACGTAAGGTGAAGTTTCCTTACGCGCACGGGAAGCACATAAAGAAGAAGCGCAGCGCTATATACGCGGCATGTATATACTCTATACGTGAGCTTCCCTATCAGTCATGTCCGCCTTGCGCGATGAGGGGCTGGAAGGAACATTCCGGAATGACATTATGCTGCAAGATGTAGGAACGGTGCTCCCGTTAAGTCGCTGCGCTGCACAGAAATAACGGCCTTCACTCGCTCATATACGGCCGGCTTACGCGCTGCTCCTCTGCGTTGACTAGCGGAGGAAGAACGCCTGTATATGTACGGGGATTACACTCCGACGTGAGGAGTAATTTTTTTCTACACCTTTCACGTGTAAATGTTTTGTGCTATACACTCTAAAAACAGAGCTTCACCGCATAGCACGCTCCTAGCCAACCATCATCTCGAATGATATCGTTATCTGCTCTGCTTTGTTGAAGACGGGAGGCGTACGCCTTTTCTGTGACAATTATGAACAGCATAAGTGTCACAAAAAAAAGGAGTACGCCTACCGTTTTGAACAAGTCGGGGCAGATAAAGATATCGTTCCCGATGATGGTTGGCTAGGAGCGTGCTATGTGGTGAAGTTCATTTTTAAGAGTGTACACTCTAAAAACAGAACTTCACCGCATAGCGCGCTGTGCGCCAACCATTCCCACGAATGATAGAGTTACAGCTTGCGATAGGACGAGAGAGAGGGGTGTACGCCTTTTTGTGGCAATTTTCATATATCCAAATTGTCACAAAAAAGGCGTACACCCCTTTCTCTCTTCGAATCACAAGCGACAACCCTATCACTCGTGGCAATGGCTGGCGTACAGCGTGCTACGCGGGGAAGTTATGTTTCTAGAGTGTACTCTCTAATACTGAACTTCACGATATAACGCGCTGAAGGCCAGCCATGCACTCTGACAACATTTATGGGGGTGGTGGTGGTGCTGGTGAAAGCGCTCACCGTTCTTGCCTCACAGAAGTGGGCAACGTCACGACTAACGCTCTGTGGGGATGTGCGTCCTGGTCCGACTTCTAAGGGAAGTGTACCGATGTATGTCTGACAGCGTCTGAGGAAAACGCAGGCAAAAATCCCAGACAGCTGTGGGATTCGAACCAGGGTACCTCCCGGGTTCGAATCCCTGTCTTAAAAATGAGGGGGGAGGGGGGTAATGGCAGGATTGGCTTGCCGTATGTTGGCCACACAGAAGTGGGCGTCATCTTAAAAATGAACTTCACCACATATCACGCTCCTAGCCAACCATCACCCCGAATGACAACGTTCTCGCTCTAGATTTGGTGAAAATGGGAGGAGGAGCCTATTTTGTGTCATTATGCACGGCACAAAATAGGCTCCTCCTCCCGTTTCCAACAAATCAGGGGCGAGAACGTTGTCATTCGAGGTGATGGTTGGCTAGGAGCGTGCTATGTGGTGAAGTTCATTTCTAAGAGTGTAGGCAACCATCATCCCGAGTGACGTCGTTCTTTCCCCCCGATTTGGTGAGAACGGGGGGCGTACGCCAATTGTGTGGCATTATGCAGTTCATAATTGCCACAGAAATGGCGTACGCCTCCCTTCCCCGTTTTCATCAAATCAAGGGATAGAACGTTGTCATTCGTGAAGACGGTTGGCAAGGAGCGTGCTATGCGGTGAAGCTCTGTTCTTAGAGTGTAAGTACTGCTTTGCGTCACAATTTTTGTATGTATGTTAAGCGTCACGCAAAAGCGTACGCCTCGAGCGTATCACAAATAAGGAGTGCTAACGCAATGGTTGACCTTCACCGTGCTATGCGGTGAAGTTTTGTGTTTAGAGTGAGTTCGTTCCAACATTTTAAGAAGAGAACTTCACCGCATAACACGCACCTGGCCAACCAGCATCCCGAAGTGACCATCCTTTTAGTGACGCTCATGCGGATATGCGAATTGTCACAAAAATGCGTAGGCCAGGACTTTCCACAAGTTAGGAGCGGTAACGGCATCTCTCTGTGCAATGGTTGGCCTTCACGATATTACACATTGAAGGCCGACCATATAGCTGAAACCATGTCGAAAGAGCAGGGCGTGCGCCTTTTTGTGACAATTAAAGCCGGTTTCACACGAACGTCCCTCTCGGTCGTGTATTTAACAGAGTCCAAACGGACCCATTGGAACAAACGGATCTCGGTTGCCTTCAGTGGTGTAGCAAGAGTGGGGGTTTCGGGGGTTCAACCCCCCCCCCCCCCACACACACACACGAAATCATACCTTGTACACTCTAAAAACTGAACTTCACCACATAGCATGCTGTGCGCCAGCAATTGCTGCGAATGATAGGGTTATCGCTTTTGATTCGAGGAGAAAGGGAGGTGTACGTCTTTTTGTGGCAATTATCGTGTATCCAAATTACCACAAAAAGGCGTACGCCCCTCCCCCTCTCCCTTCGAATCAGAGGCAATAACTCTATCATTCGTGGCAATCGTTGGCGCAGAGCGTGCTATGCGGTTAAGTTCTTTTTTTTTTTTTTTAGTGTAGTGCGTTTGGGGGAGGGAAACAGCATGGAAATCCTCACCCCGATGTAAATTCCCCATTGAACCTCCACCGAAATATTTTTTCTAGCTACCCCACCACTTTTGTGACAATTTCATGATTGTCACAAAATTGGCGTACGCCTCCCGTTTCCAACAAATCAGGGGAGAGAACGTTGTCATCCGAGGTGATGGTTGGCTACAGGAGCGTGCTATGCGGTGAAGTTCACTTTTAACCGTGTAGCCCTTATGGTTCTATATTTGAAGCCGGCGGACGACAAACACTGTCGTGTGAAACAGGCCTTGACAGCACAACCATCACTAAAGAGCGTACGCCTCCCATTTTCTACAAATCAGGGGCGAGAACGATGTCATCGAAGATGGTGGTTGCCTATAGGTGCGCGTTATGTGCTGAAGTTCTGCTCTTTGAGTTTAGACCGCTCCGCCTTGCTGCAATATCAAAATCTTGCTGCATGTCAGATGGGACATCCTCTACGGGCACCGTATGTTCAGTCGTGTACATGCGCCTTGCCATATTGCTAAATAGTCATTCCCGTAAACGCTCGTCGCTGTATCATCCTTATTTTACTGCAACGCAATTCGTCATTAATAAATCCGCCCTGCACAGGGTGGACACGCATATACGCATCGCATGGTGCACACGTACGGGCATGCATGCATTCTGTAATAGCGGAATGTCCCTCCTCGTCGTTTGTCCCGCGTGCGTCTATGATATTAGCGATTGGGAAAGTACATTGTTTGCTCTTGTTCCTGCGTCCGACATCTCCGCCTTGTCGTTATACGACAAGAGCAAAGTGAAAGGAAATACGGCCAACGAAACTCTCATCCTTCTATTGTTGTCAACGTCTCCCCGCTCTCAGGAGATGGGGAGAATGAAAAGAGGGAGCTCTGACCGCGTGCGTTCATCGATGTTCTCTTTCTTTCTTTTCTGTTTTTTGTTAGTTATCACGTGGTCGGCGATGCGAAAAGGAAGGGTCAGTAACACGTGCGAAAATACGAGCTTCTGTTTGTTTGTTTGTTTGTAAGAAAAAAACAAACAAAGAGACGAGCTTCTTTTTGGCTCAGTTTCGGGCACGTAACATGCTGAATCGTGGCACCATTGTACAGAATGACTCGTGGAAAGCGCGTTCGCCTTATTGTGATAATTTACAACATGCTGAAGTGCTTTCACACTCTAAAAGCAGAACTTCACCGTGTAGCGCAAGGATACCTATATATAACTGATATCTCTATCACACTTGATTTGTGGATAGTGCGCGGTGTAAGCCTTTTTGTGACAATTAACACTTTTGCGTAAGTGTCACAAAAAGGCGTACGCCTCCCGTTTTCAACAAATCAGGGGAGAGAACGATGTCGCTCGGGCTGATGGTTGGCTAGGAGCGTGCTATGTTGTGAAGTTCATTTTTAAGAGTGTATAGAGCAGAACGCTATGTGTACCTCCGCGTTGGCGTCTGATTGGATGCTACAATTCTTCAAATGACGTAGCAACGGATAGGGGTATCTGGATGGCGGTACGACTACTCGCTCGTATTTGAAAAAAAAAATGCCGTTTTTGTATTAACGCTGCACATGTTATGAAGGAGAAGTATTGAACAATAAATTGGTGAATAGAATTACGAAGCGTAGAAGAACAATATTACACCTATTACACCCTAACTAAATACCTGCAGATAGGAGTTCTTACGTCCTTTAACTCGTTCATCTGTTTGCATTTTCTGTGTGTATGAGCGTCCTGGAGTAGCCTGCTTGACTTTGTCGTGACTTACATCCTCTTTCCTTTTTTTTTTATCACATCACCGCGCGCGCATCACGTCACGCGTCTGAAGGTGACCTTCATAAGCTCTGATAACAGCGTCGCCATACTCAAGCGTACCTGGCGTCGTCCCCTTGGAGGAGCAAAAATTGAGACGACCTCTTAATGAACCCAGAATGGCGTATCTAATTATACTCCATTCGTTTTCGTCGCTGCACAGTTAGCAGTGTTATTACTGGAACGCCGTGGATGGCATATTACTGCTAGACGGGTTTTATGCTGTGAAGTCGAAGCGTTCGTTTTGTTGTCGATTTCCCCCCTTACGAATGCAATGTGCGGATATAGTCAGTATCCGTGCGGATGCCGAATGAGGATACACCTACTTCAACCGAGACATTCTTTGGGACCCGTCGTGCCGTTGTGTGCACCCTTAAAGACGAACTTCCCCGCACAGCACGCCCTTAGCCAACCACCATCCTGAATGACATGATTATGGCCCTTCATTGATTAAATATTGGAAGTATACCTACTACAAGCAAAACCTTCTTTTGGACAAGAGATAAACTGATGTTCTGAGGCTGGAACAACATAGAAGGGACAGATACAAACAAAGCCTCAAATTGCCTAAGAAATCAACGATGAAAGATGAAAGTCACTGAAAAGGTTAGCCAGCTGTAGGGATCGAACCCACATCTTCTGGATTGCCGGTCCAGGGCTCTACCAATTGAGCTAAGCTAACACGCCTCTCCAGTGACTTTCGGGGTGCGTCATCCGAAGGGACGACAAACCAGCCACTCACTCTCACTCACCCTCCTTTCACTCTTACATTTTTGCTCACTCATACACACATTCATACGACGGAAATCGACGCAAGCGGCACCTGTTGAACAAGAGATAAACTGATGTTCTGAGGCTGGAACAACATAGAAGGGACAGATACAAACAAAGCCTCAAACCCCGTTGTGTGGGTTGTCTAGGGATTTTTCGTAGAGCTGTGCGAATAGCAAAATTTTCATTGCGAACAGTTTACGAACATTTCACTAACACTGCGAATCGAATTCGAATAATCAGAAAGGGCCCAATTTGCCCAATTTCGAATACCTCATGGTGAAATATTTTGCGGTGTTGCGCTCATGAGATGATTTTCTGCTCTAAACATGCGAGCCTTCTCACTCAGCATAACATATCGTGAGAGAAGGGTCCCTCTATGTTGTGTATGATAGATTGCATTATAGGGATGAACTGCATTGAGAGTTAGTCAACATGATCCATGCGGCCTGGTTTTTGTGCATCTCCTAATTTCTCTGTTTACAGTGTGAATTCGTGGTACCGGAAGTTATGGCGGGAGCTTGTTTATGTTTATACCCGAGAATGTCACGCATTTCGGTGTCTTTAGGCGTTTCCTCACGTTTACGCTCCCCCTTCCCTATTTCCCTTTTCCTACACTCTTAAAAATGAACTTCGCCGCATAGCACGCTCCTAGCCAACCATAATCTCGAATGATATCGTTGTCTTCCCTGATTTGTTGAAAACGGGAGGCGTACGCCTTTTTTGTGACACTTACGCTGTTCATAATTGTCACAAAAAAGGCGTACACCTCCCGTTTTCAACAAATCAGGGAAGATAACGACATCATTCGAGATTATGGTTGGCTAGGAGCGTGCTATGCGGTGATGTTCATTTTTAAGAGTGTACGTTGTTCTTGCGCTCCTTGATACGTCCGTCCACAAACCTTCCACAGGCTAATGGAACGTCGCATATCGCCCCCTATAGGAGGCATTCTACAGCGGCGTCCCCGTGTCTGATATGGTATAGTACATTGTTCCTCGCCCCCTCCCCCTTTCCTCCTCTCACTCCTCGCTAAACCATTTGTTGGCAAAGATGATAACTTCCTTCCTCTTTTTTTATATTTATTTTTCATGGGAGGGGGGGAGGGGTCTGTTTACGGGAATAGCCGAATCTGTCTTGTCACGAATACAGCCTCTCCTCCGTATTTTCAACATCAACTTCAACATCATCAACTTCCTTTTCCTCCCACACGCTTGCAGCTTCCGCACAATCTTCGTAAACGTAATGAGACGTCCCATGCATGCAGGGAATCCCGATCACCTCCTGCTGGCCTTATTTCGACCCCTCCTTTCTCTCTTGTTCCGTTTCCTTTAATATACATCACAACGTACACCCGTTTTCAAAGAGTGCGGTTGCGGATGCGGGTCTTTACAAGCGCGGCTATAGTGCGGATGAGGATAATGCCGGTGTCGTTCGCGCTCGTCGTCATTTATGTGCGATGTGTTTACGTGGACATGATCGAGAACCGAAATTGAATATGAATATGACGCGCGATAATTGAACTAGTCACTTATTGACTATTGTCATATTATTGTACTATGCATGTATGTTTGTTTTTTTCTCTTCACCGTTGATGTCGTTAGTTCAATCAGTGTTCTCGAAACCCTATGTTGTCTTTATTTCATATGACAGCGCTCTAAAAACTGAACTTCACCGCATAGCACGCTCTGCGCCAACCATTTCAACGAGTGATAGGGTTATCAATTCTGATTCCATGAGAGAAGGGGGGGGGGGCGTACGCCTTTTTGTGTCAATTTGAATACGCACTCCTAAAAATGAACTTCACCGCATTACACCATGCTAGCCAACCACCATCCCGAGTGACATCGTTCTCTCCCCTGATTTGTTGGAAACAGGAAGCGTACGCCTTTTTTTTGTGACACTTACGCAGAAATGTAAATTTTCACAAAAAGGCTTTCGCCCCGCGCTTTCCACAAATCAAGAGCGATAGAGATATCACTCGATCTGTACAATGGTTGGCCTTCAGCGTGCTATGTCGTGAACCTCTGTTTTAAGAGTGCACGATAATTGACACAAAAAGGCGTACGCCTCCCTCTTTCCTCGAATCAGAAGCGATAAGCCTATTATTCGTGGCAATGGTTGGCGCAGAGCGTGCTATGCGGTGAAGTTTAGTTTTTAGAGTGAGTGCACTTTTGAGAGAGCTCCAAGGAAAAAAAGAACAGCCTTACAGCCGTTGCTGTGCCCCTTACTGAGAAGTTGCGCCTGGGGTACTTCGTCCCTCCACCAACGTAACTTCGTCAATCTCTGAAGCAACTTTTTCTTTGTCGCGCTATTTTGACGTCGTCACGAACAACGTTTGTGAGGAATATGAACGATGTCATGAGTGAGACTATATGGGAGGCGCGCCTGTTGCCTTTGCCGGTTTTCAGTATCGACCACCCCTTTATTTTCTAATTATTTTCTTTTTATTTATATAATTCTTTGATTCTTTTTTTTTTGTGGAATGCAAGTAGACGTCCTGTTTGGCTGACCTTTCCTCCTTTTTTTCCCCCTTTGTTCTAATAAATATACCCCCCCCCCCTCATAAAACGACCGTTGGGCGCGTTACCCTACACTCTTAAAAATGAACTTCACCGCATAGCACGTTCCTAGCCAACCATCGTCTCGAATGATATCATTATCTGCCCTGATTTGTTGAAAACGGGGGGCGTACGCCTATTCTGTGACAATTATGAACAGCATAAGTGTCACAAAAAGGCGTACGCCTCTCGTTTTCAACAAATCAGGGCAGATAACGATATCATTCGAGATTATGGTTCGCTAGGAGCGTGCTATGCGGTGAAGTTCATTTTTAAGAGTGTGAGCCTCAAAGTGACGTGCTCGTTACGAGAAGGAAAGGCATTTCAAAGCGGACACAGTGATATAAATTACTTTATCGAAGAAGGGCATGACCGTCGGATAACTTGAGTTTCATTTCACCTGGTTTCGTCCGTCCGTCCGTCTTTCTTTGATACTTCTTCCTTCAGAACGCTATTCTGGCACTAGTCTTGCGTGCGCATATGAGCAGCGCCATCTGCGCCAAGTTTATATATGCACGTATATACACACAGACGTAGTAACAGGTATTGAGAAACAGTTCGGCTGGAAGGACAGCGCCTATTTCTGGAGGGGAAGCCGAAAACGTTAGGTGTCGGTGCTTGTTATTTTATTTTTTCGCGGGGCAGGCACCTTGCGGCCTTTCTGGCAGGCAGACCGCGTTTTTTTAGTTATTTTTTATTTTTCAGCGTCACATCACGTCACGTGATGTAGTAGAACCGGCTGTGTTTTATGCTTAGGGCTGTGTACCAGCACAGATTCAGATACTGTCTATATTAGAGATGGGACGAATCCAGAATTTTGCGAATCCGAATCCAGATCCGAATCCGGATCCGAATCCAAGGAAGGTTCTGCGAATCCACGAATCTTACGAACCTCGAATCTTTCGAATCTTTTCTTTAAAAAAGAGTTTAAAAAGCCAAGGAAAAAAAAACTTCAAGTGGAGATTGTTTTGAAGCAGAATATAATACATTTGTTTAATTAAAAAATAATAATAACAGTTCAATGTGGGGAGAAAGTATGCCCATATAGTTTACTGAGCATGTTGTTAATCGACAACAAGAAATACGTACATTCTCGAGTAATTATTTCCATAAAGCTAAAGCAACGATCGAAAGCAAAACCATATTACTTTTTAAACTTGTAATGTAACAGTTCCTGCCTGAACTCTTTCAGACCAGAGCAATGTAAACAGAGAAACGAGAAAACACCCGTCGGTCAATGAGGCTTTCGGCAGACACTTGAGGCGCCAATTTGAAAAAGAAACAAACAAACGTGGTCGGTGGATTCGAAAGATTCGATTCGCCGTTTTGGGCACTGGATTCCCGCACGGATTCGCACGGGAGGCGTACGCCTTTTTTGTGACACTTATGTCGTTCATAATTGTCACGAAAAGGCGTACGCCTCCCGTTTTCAGCAAATCAGGGAAGGTAACGATATGATTCGAGATTATGGTTGGCTAGGAGCGTGCTATGCGGTGAAGTTCATTTTTAAGAGTGTAGCATCTGATAAAGGGCGTAAAATGGTGATGCTACAAAAGGGCGTACTCCCCGCTCGCTCACCGAATCAGAAGCGGTAATCTTATCATTCGTATGTAGCAGGCAGAACTCTGCAACCTTTTTAGGCGCAACGAATGCGACAACTATTACCTCCTAAAAGGGGTAACTGGCTTCACCCTTTTTTCTAAGAGTGCACCTGTGAGGTCAGCAACAGCGAGCTCTATGATTACCACTAGAGTCATTAATTTAGTGACTCTAATTACCACCACCACGAAAGAAATAAACCTTATCACTTTCCATCTTTCATAATTAAAGTGCATTAGTTAAAATCTATTAGGACAACGCTTCCAGGAAGCCTTTATTGTAACCGAAGAAGAAACAACAACAACAACAAATAAGTGAATGATAATAAAGAAGAAAGGACATTTCTATATCGTAGAAAATTGAGCTGGTAGTTCGCGCGGACACAAAGTATGCAACACGAAGTTTTTTCTTCTTTTTTCGTGTGTTTTACACGTACGTTATAATTTATAATAATAATAATTTATTTATTTCCACATAGCACACCACACATTTTAATTTATTTCCACATTTATAATACATTTCACCCCAAAACGCGCTCACAAACAAACGTCATTCGAAATGAGAACGTTCTCTTGTCTGATTCGTTGAAAATGGAAACTTTTGATGACAACGGGCTGGCAGCAAGACTTCTTATACGGCAATGAAATGAGGTGTCTTGCTTATCGAGTCCGTGCAGGCTTCCCTCCTTTCAACGCCGGCTTGGTCATGTCCTACTTCGTGGCGGAACAACATGACGGCAACGCGTCCACAGTATATATGAGGAGAACCAAACGGGAATGAAAGGAAATGCGCGTTTCGAGTCTAGATTTTATGTGTGAGCGGAAAATTGAGTACATCTGGTGGTATGGTGCCTATACCCAAACAGCACAACCTAGTGGCCCAATATTGGACCAATATTGGCAAAGTCTGCCCAATATTAGACCAAGATTGGACCAATATGTTGGAATATATTGGACAAGTATGGCTAGGAGCGTGCTATGCGGTGAAGCTCTGTTCCTAGAGTTTAAGATTGATTAGAAGTCTCGTGAGCAAACGAACTCTGAGTCATAGTCCTTGGACGAGACCACTTTGCTGGAAAAAGCAGAATTTGGGCTGCGAGTTTTGAAATATCTTCCAGTGAAAGAGCCTCTGGAGGATATCGTAGGATATCGTCCAGCGTACAATTCCTGCACCGTAAGAGGTGTTTTTGCCGCATATATGCACGACAATGAATCAGGATGTGTTCGATGGTTTCGGTTCGCTGACAGCGTCTGCAATTTGCGTTATCCAGAGAGCCAATCTTGTATAACTGTAAGTTGGTGAAAGCGGTTCCTGTTCGTATCCTGAAGAGCAGGGTTGTGTATTCCGGGAAAGTCTTTTAAACGGGAGATCTAGTCGATGATTTTGCAGGATATCAGGGTGCTTGTGCTTGTACTATCTCTTCGGACTACTCTTCGTACTATTCTTTGTGCTACTCTTTGTAATACTCTTTGTACTACTCTTTGTACTACTCTTTGTACTATTCTTTGTACTATTCTTTGTACTACTCTTTGTACTGTTCTTTGTGTTATTCTTTGTACTCTCCTTGTACTACTCGTTGACAAAAATCCAACACTGAAGTTTTCAATTTTGAATTTTTGTCAACGAGTAGTACAGATCAAGCTTTGTGCCTTCCGTGGACGTCGATGAGACCCTTCATCTTTCTTGTGCTGTTACTACTCGTTGACCAAACTGTACGTTTCCGGAATGATGTGATGTGATCGAAAAAAAAAGGGGGGGGGGGAGATTTAAGTCACGACAAAGTCAGAATGGCTAGCTCAGACCACTTAGCCGCAGTTAGTTGAAATAAATAAAAAAAAAGGAGAAAACCCTGTAGTTGGGGAGGCGCGAGACAAACATCCCGAACTAGTGGGAACACTTTTCACAAACATTTCCGGGGTGTTTGAAGTGGTAATGCATGTGACGTACAGCTGTGACGTAATGTGACTTAGGTGATGTACTGCACACATGCTTCGGTCTCTCCACCGTCATGTATGCACGAAGCAAACTCGAAGGAACCGCTTCGCAGTCCATTACAACAGCTCCGCTACATTAAGTCGTCTCGCTAATAGAGCCGGAAAGACATGTAGGTTGCTTCTCCTGCGAACACAATGGCCATGCAGTGAAAGCACGCTTTACAGAAGACTGTCAGTGACGGACGGACACGGCCAACGCTTTGTCTGTCTCCTCTCCGTATTCGTAAATTCCATTCTGCAGGAAGGCAGACACACTTTTTTGAAACCTCACATTTGTCTTAATTGTCACGGGGAGACCGGTGGTGAGCGAGCGTGACAATTACGGCTACCGCGTGTGCGGGAAGTGTTCCATGACGTGATTGGTATCTGGTCCGCACGTGCACTTTATGTAACGCTTTTAGAGGTCGCTTTTATGGCTATGTTTTCGCGCAAGAAGTGCAGTAAAACGCAGCTGAAGTTTCTTCCGAAATTAGTATTCTCAGGGAGAATTTTTGAGTTGTCAAGTTTTGAAAGAGCACACTCTTAAAAATGAACTTTACCACGCAGCACGCTCCTAGCCAACCACCATCCCGAATGACACCGTTCCCTCCTTTGCTTTGTTGAAAACGGTAGGCGTACGCCTTTTTGTGACACTTATGCAGAAATGTTAATTGTCACAAAAAGGCGTACGCCTCCGGTTTTCAACAAATCATGTGAGAGAACGATGTCACTCGGGATTATGGTTGGTTTGGAGCGTGCTATGTGTCGAAGTTCATTTCTAAGAGTGCAGGCTCTAAAATAGTAATTAAATATCATCGTCATCATGATCATCATTTCACCTCACAACGCGCTCCTAGCAAACCAACAACCAGAGTGGCATCGTTCTTTCGCCTTTTAATGACACTTATGCACTCAGAATAGTTAGTGGAGTTTTTTGTGTGCCGTGCGCTCTCGCGGTTGCGCGCATAGGGGATAGCGTTGATGGTTCTGCGCACGCCCACAACAGAAAGAGAGCTTCGCGCAGTGCGCAGAGCCACCAACGCTATCCCTTACGCACGCAAAGGCACTATAGCGTACGATGCACTAATACTCTCCATTGTCACAAAAGGGCGTACACTCCGCTCTTTCCACAAATTAGGTGTGATAACGGTACCATTCTGTGCAGAGGTAGGCCATCAGCGTGTTATGTGGTGACGTTCTCTTTTAACAGTGTTGTGGTGATGATGATGATGATGATGATGATGATATCTATCCCAGTACACCTACACATAGTTAGTTAAAAGGGAAAAATGCACAGGAGAAAGAAAAT
This sequence comes from Ornithodoros turicata, assembly GCF_037126465.1. Taxonomy (NCBI): domain Eukaryota; kingdom Metazoa; phylum Arthropoda; class Arachnida; order Ixodida; family Argasidae; genus Ornithodoros; species Ornithodoros turicata. Next base: position 14,897,079 of record NC_088210.1, on the reverse strand, counting down.
GGTGCGGCCAGCCATCACTCCGTATGATATCCTTCTCGATCTCTCCTAACAAAAAAATGGAGCCATACGCCTTTTTATGACACTTCGCATTTACGTTAACTGTCACAGAAGGGCGTATACGTCCAGCTCGCTCCTCAAGTGGGGGATAATAACGCTGCTTTTGGAGTGTAGGTGGCGCTGGCCTCTGTGACGTGTACGGCTCTCAGCTTGGCGCTTGAGCAGCTATCTGTATCGTGTTTCTCACAGACTCCCTGGCAGCAAAGGAGGTGTGGGAGCTGGGGCATCTGGTTCCTTTATTTGGCCGAGGAAAAACGGCGCGTGGACGACCCCGAATGATGTTCTCCTCTCACGACCACCCTCTATCGACTTCCATCCGGGGAAATGAGTGTCTACTACACAGATGAAGCCTGCATTCTGAGCCACGCATGAAATGACCACGAGCTCTGCCGACACTCCGTCATGCTCTGGTAGTTAAAGGCACAGTTAACGAAGGTCTAACTGACTCCCGCATTGAACGGATAACCAATGACGTAATCAAAATAATAAGCGAATGAGCGCGCAGCGAGCTGTCTTGGGTTCGCTTTTTTTTCGACAGCCACTTTTGCCCCCGTATTTATTTATTATATTTATTTATTTGAACAATACTGTTCGCCCACGTCATTGTGGGTCATTATATAGAAAGTGGCCGGCATCATATATAGGTAACAGTTTTTTTTTTTCTTACAAACGTATTGATATTTTGTTCTTCTACGATCGCGGCTGGGAGACCAGTCCTCAACTGTACGTGGAAGGAATGAGAGTTTAAAAATGTCTGTGTAAGCTAAAAAAAAAAAGGTTTTAACGCAAAGTGATGTTTATGTCTCGATTTTAAGGCACCGTTCACCAAGAAAGGATAATGAGAATGAAATAAGTGAAAAATCTGCTTTAGACGGAGTACCTAAAAAAATGTTCTTCAATTGGGAGCAACTCCATTCTGTGACACAAACTGGTTACAGATGCATAATGTAACGACCCCGAGACTAGCGAACACGAAGGAAGAGACACAAACACTGTCTGGTCTGTCCCTTCGTGTTCCCTATAGTCTCTGAGGTTTTTACATTATGCATCATCTTCACGAAGCTCGCTTGCTTCGTAGCCATTTGTTCATTGGTTATAGATGTTGTTGTGCGGAAGTCTTTGCATGTCAATCGAGCTACTTTTCTCTGCAGGCTCTGGAGTCGTTTTTCATGACAAATGAGGTACGGGTCCCAAACTATACGACCGTAATCCACAATGGGCAGATTAAGTGTGTTAATATGCTGTTAATCTAACATCATATGTCGAGACGTCCCATAATTTTCGCTTCAGCTGGAGTAGAATTTAGTCCTTCAATGGAGCAAACTGCTGAACGCTTTACTACGTGGACTACGCATACAACGCTCCTCACACGGGAGAGGAGTGAAGTCGTTTTCCAGTTACGTAAGTCTTTTCCAATTGGTCGACAACAGAGCGACGTCACGTCCTGGTGTGCGTACACTCTTAAAAATGAGCTTCCCCGCGTAGCACGCTCTTATAGCCAACCATCATCTCGAATGATATCGTTGTCAGGCCTGACTTGTTGAAAGTGGGAAGAGTACGCCTTTTTTTGTGACAATTATGAATAGCATTAAGCGTCACAAAAAAAGGTATATGCGCCTCTCATTTTCAACAAATCAGGGCAGGTAACGATATCATTCGAGATCATGGTTGGCTACACTCTTAAAAATGAACTTCACCGCATAGCACGTTCTGTGCCAACTATTGCCACGAATGATATCGTTATCTGCCCTGATTTGTTGAAAACGGGAGGCGTACGCCTTTTCTGTGACAATTATGAACAGCATAAGTGTCACAAAAAGTCGTACGCCTCCCGTTTTCAACAAATCAGGGCAGATAACGATATCATTCGTGGCAATGGTTGGCTACACTCTTAAAAATGAACTTCACCACATAGCATGCTCCTAGCCAACCACCATCCCGAATGACAACGTTCTCGCCTCTGATTTGTTGAAAACGGGAGGAGGAGCCTATTTTGTGTCTATTATGCATGGCACAAAATAGGCTCCTCTTCCCGTTTTCAACAAATCAGGGGCGAGAACGTTGTCATTCGGGATGGTGGTTGGCTAGGAGCGTGCTATGTGGTGAAGTTCATTTTTAAGAGTGTAGGAGCGTGCCATGTGGTAAAGTCTATTTTTAAGAGTGTACTTGTCGTCTTCTCTGCTTTCGCGGCGGCTGGACATAGCTCGGACTCGGCATTGACATTGCAATTCGCGGCAACAACTCCGGGAGCTCTCTCCGGTTTGAAATTATTTCGTGTGTTGCATCTATACACCTAACTTACAGCGGAATATAGCGCTAAGGAATAACAGTGGAATATAAGTCTAAGCTCAAAATCAGTCGACGGCTGCATAGTATTCCTTTCCTGCCGAATTCAATTTCTCCATATTTTTAAATTTACTTATCAACTTATCTTATCTCTTTAAAGCTGTCCCGCCACTATGGCGACAAATTGATATGCCTAATTATTTGGGAGAAGAAAAAAGGGGCATTACAAACTACCCGCATATGCGCGCGTTATAAACTACTGAAATACTAGTGAAATGAAAGAGAGCACATGTCACTCAGTTCTATGTATGAAAAGGAAAGGGGGATGCCCCCCCCCAGTCAGAGTTCAAAGAGGGGGGCGGTCACCCCCTTACTCCAACTTTCCGATGCCCCTGTAATTCATAGCATCGTGAAATGTCATAGAGCATGCAGTATAAACAATGCTGGTCGCATCTATTCCTTCTTTTTTTTTTATACATTCAGTCATTCAACGATGTCAACACTTCTCCGTATAGCTAGTGTATCTCTTCATCAATAAACCCTTTTCCATATGAAATGTCACTCGGCGTCGGGTACGGATATGCGTATTTCGCAGTATACCGGGAAACCGACAGCTTCGGCAAACGGCGGCATACACTACAGTCAGAGTTCTGATGGCATGTTTACTCAACCAAAAGATCGTCGCACTGTAGTATCACATCTGCGAAGGGTTCAGTCAATCTCCCAGCCTCGTGCGATGACGGAGTCAAACAATAGGGGACAAAAGAAATAGCATCATCGGCACTGCGCATGCCCGCGTTATGAAATCCCTATTTTATAAAGGCGTGTGCGGGCTAAGGCTGTAACGTACATTAGAACGTTTGCGTTTTCCCACCCCTATTCACCCCCTCCCTTGTCCTGCAGCTCTCTAAGTTGAGTCTCTGCAACGAGAACAGTGGCAGGGTGGTTGGAGTTAACTTGCTTCTGCATCGACGCGCTTTAAAAGGACTGTGAAATGAGTTTTTCTCGTTGTTGTTTCACAGAAGTTGTTGCATTCATTGAACACACAACCGTAGTTTTACGTTCGACGAGTGAACAGTTTGCGCCGCGCCGCGGCGAGTGGCGGGAGGAATGTTATACGGAGGAACTTGACCCTTTCACCACTGTACTCGATTACGTCACCGACTGCGTCACCGCATGGTACGCCCATGATTGGTCGACGCCCCTTTCTGCGAGCCGTGTGCAAACTCAATGTAAGGAGGCACCCAGGAGCACGCGTAGGTTGCAGGCTTAGTGGTTAGCGCGCTGGCCATGTCACGTCGAGACTGGGAGGTACCCGGGTTCGAATCCCGGTGCCGGCTGTGCTGTCTGTGGTCTTTCCTGCGTTTTCCTCGGACGCTGTCAGACATATGTCGGCACAGTTCCCTTAGAAGTTGGCCCTGGACACACATCCCCCCCGACAGCTTTCCCTCCGGGTCTGACGTTGTGACATTGCCCACCTCTGTGACGTAGCCCACCTCTATGACGTCGACAACGGCGAGTTCTTTCATTAGCACTATCAGAACTACGCGCGTGGAAGTTAAAAAGCGAGAGGAGGAATGCGAGGGGAAGGATCCAGGGACGTGGAGTAGATATTTAATCGCGGTGAAAAAATGAAAAATAAAAACTTCCGGGGAAAATTCTCGTGAACAAGTTTCTCGATAGGAGGAACCGTTCAGCAAAAAGTTTATGGGGTGTCCAAAAAACTTTCATAAAATTTCGTAGCCCTTTTAACGAGGAACGACCATAAGCCCGGTTGCACTGCTTTCGACTGTGCGTATTATATATGGTTTCGTCAGATACCGCACATGCAACTCCACGCTCGATGTGAAATGCAAGTATCGCGCAATGCATTGTGGTCAAGCACCGATGAATAGGAAACGCAGGTGCTTTGGACGCCGGAGCGCAGAGCTTCGCTATAAGCGGGTTACTTCGCGACGCGCATTTCATTATAAATCATATCACTTCAAGCTGGCTCAGTTGATACGGAATGAGTTTCCGGTACATTTGGCTATAAACCGGAATACAATTGTGGAGAGTTCGCTGGCACAGCGTTTGTCTCCGTTCCGATTTAACGCAAACGAGTCTATAGAAACGGCGAACTCTATTACCGCGTCTATAACTGCCTGAAATGCTGCGGACGATATATGGGTTTCGTGATTATAAGGTCAGCGCCTATTGGACTATGGTACTGACAAATTATTACGGATACAAATATTACGATACGGGAAAAATACCGGTACAAATATTAGGATAAAAAATACGAAATTTGGCCGCTATAACACGCTCGTGAAGAACTGATCCCGTTATCGCTCCCGATTTGTCGAAAGCGCGAGAAGTACGCTTTTTTGTGACTATTGACATAACTGTACAAGGGTCACAAAAATGCACGTGCCTCCCGTTTCCAACAAATCAGGCTTTTCTCTCTCTCTCTCTCTCTCGTTTCTATAGAGTGTAATTGCATGTGCTTTTGAAACAGGACTTCACCACATAACACGCTCCTAGCCAACCATCATTCTAATTGATATCGTTCTTCCCCCCGATTTGTTGGAAACTGGAGGCGCACGCCTTTTTGTGACACTTATGTATATGTGTTAATTGTCACAAAAAGGCGTACGCCTCCTATTTTCAACAAATGCGGAAAGAGAACGCGATATCATTCAAAATGACTAAGTTCGAGCGTGTTGTGCACTCTTAAAGATGAACTTCACCGCATAGCACGCTCCTAGCCAACCACCATCTCGAATGATATCGTTATCTGCCCTGATTTGTTGAAAACGGGAGGCGTACGCCTTTTTTGTGACACTTATGCTGTTCATAATTGTCACAGAAAAGGCGTACGCCTCCCGTTTTCAACAAATCAGGGCAGATAACGATATCATTCGTGGCAATGGTTGGCGCAGAGCGTGCTATGCGGTGAAGTTCATTTTTAAGAATGTGGGGTGAAGTTCCGCTTTATAGGGCGTAGTCACCCGCATCATTCCGGTTTGTTCAAAATGAGAGGCATACGCTTTTTGTGACACTTTGCACTTGCGTTAATTGTCACAAAATGGTGTACGCCCCGTGCTCTCTCCAAATCAAGAGTGATAGCGGTATCATTGTGTGCAGTCGCCGACCTTGAGTATATGTCAGGCGGTGAAGTTCTGTTCTACCCATCCAACAGGCCTAGATGAAAGACTGGGTTTAGGCTTCTCATCAACTGTCGACCGGTGTTACACATGCTGCCCTAGTTAACACGTTCACGTGCAGCCCTCTAGCGGGCTGGCGGGGCAGTATGTTGAACATCCTCCGACACTACCTTTCTGTTCTTCCCCCTTTTTTTTTTCTGATGAAGAGCGTCCGCTCGAAACGTCAAGGTTCCTAATTATCGTTCTCCCACTTATTTCCCCCTTTTAGGTGCACTATATAGTCCCTGTTTTTACTCTTAATGCCTTCTCTCACATTCTCTGACATCTTGGCTGGCTGCTGCGATTTGCGTCTGCTTCTCTTTCCTCGTTCTACGTGCGAAGGAGGAGGCATTAAGCCTGCTTAGATCCTCCTCTCAATCCTTCGCACGTAGACACATAAAGTCCGCCAATCACAACAGCAGGCCAAGATGTCAGCCAATCGCCGCAGACGATTTTGAAACCCAGGCTTTCTGCGGCTCCCAGTGGCTGCCCATGAGGCTGATGGCGGCTCATTTCCATACCTACGACCGCTGAAAGCGGCGCCGTGATTGGCGGGCTCTTGATTGTTACGTCACGTCGTTCACGCGATCAGGCTTTGTCTCTAGGTGGTGTTGGATCAGCGCCGTGTCTTCTCGTGCACTTCTAACCGTGGGGAATATCCTGCGGCACAGCTACAAGATATTGCGTAGCAGACGACAGCGCCGATGGTGTCGTCTGCTATGTTCTCAATACTCCGGCGCTATGCGAACACTCAACATAAGACGCGGCGAAATTTCAGCCCTGCAAGCAGTTCCTTTCCTTCCCCTTCTTTCTTTTCTCTTTTACTTCCACTAGAATATTCCGTGCAAATGTCGCTTGCGTGAACACACGGTAAGCTTTGTGTTCCACTGACGACACCCTCCATTCTCTCGACCCAACGAAGATGGTGTTTGACGTTTGACACACACGGCCTACATCGCCATTGTGTCAAAGTGAGGCAGCGCACGTGGCAGTACTCTCCGGTAACTGTTTGGGTGGGCGCAAACATCCGTCCATTTTGTGCGTTGAGTCGGTGGAAGCTACGTGAAAGGGGTCTTGATTTTCCTTTCTGATGTCGCTACAAGACATGTACATGTGGCGCGTGAAACAAGTGCCTCTCATTTAGCGGTTTCTCTAAGAACGACATTCGTGAAAGGGAGGCACGCGTGGGAGCAATGATTGCGGTCGTGTGTGGTTTCCTATGGAAAAGGGTGCCCTATGGGAGCATTTGTAGTCGGATATCAATCAAGGAGCCATTGTGTACATTTCGAGCGTTGCGTTTTAGGGATAAGCCCGGTAAAACACGTTTTTACGCCTCCCTCCTCGATTTGCATCGTCGTCACTTAGGGAAAAACCCCGAAAGATCCAGAAAATGGACCTGCCGAAGAGAAAATTCAGTCATCAATACAGGCACTGGAGAACGCTAAACACTGACGCGCATTCAGCAATCAATCAATCAGTCATAGCTGCCTGGCATCTCGTTTACGTCTCAGATACGAGACGAGCTTTTTTTTTCTTATTTTCCACCCGAAAAGCTGCTTATCCACACGGCATAATACCTATATATAGCCCAATTTTACCCTATGAAGCTTGTCATGCGGTGAAGCTGTTTGTTTGTTTGTTTCTTTGTAAGAAAAAAAAAAGAAGTGAAACTGAACTCGTCTCACGACGTGTTCTGTCACTCCTTTCATAAATTCTCCCCATCAAAAAAATAAAAAAACTACTACTCACTACTAGCCGTGTTTTAAGAGTGCAGGTTGAAAGGTCTAGCTACTTAAATACAAACATCAAGGACTGATGGTTTCATAGTTGATAATCAGTGTCCTTCATGCTTGTATTTAGAAAGCTGCTTTCTACGATAAAACCTCAGTTGAGAGTTTGCAGTCGTCCTGTTTACTTCTTTATGTGTCCTTGTCTGCTTGCTACATTTCGCCGTCAGGAACTGTGACCAATTCCGTGTGTGTTTGTTTTGTTGTTGTTCTTTTTCCAGCTTCTTAAATACAAGCATCAAGGACAGGGTAGATAGTCAGTGTCCTTGATGCTTGTATTTAATAAGCTGTTTTCTATGATTATACTTCAGTTGAGAGTCGCGGTGGTCCCGTTTACTTCTTTCTGTGTCCTTGTTTGCTTGCTGCATTTCGCCATCATGAACTGCGACCAATTCCGTGTTTTTCTTTTGTTGTTGTTGTTGTTGTTTTTCTTTTTCTTTATTTTTTATTTTTCATTTTTTTATGGGAAGAGCAAGCCGCCGTAGCGCAGGCTAATTGTTCCCTCTTTTTTTTTTCATAATAAACATATATCCACCCCCTCATATACATAAGGATGCTATGAATTGTATCGCAGCTCTGAACCGTGACAAGACTACATTTCATACAAAGCTATACCGGATGTTCCGCACTATATACCTCTGACAGCAGATACTGCATGGCTCACACTTTCGTGAGCAACATGCCCAATTTGTTTGGCACCTCTTCCACAACATTCTATTTATGGCCCTCACTTTCCCGCGCGCGCGGAAAACCCCAGGCACCCCGTGAGTTACGAGTTTGTGTGCGAACCTCGCGAAGGCGTGTATATACTTGCGTCCCAACAGCATCACTCGTTTCACCCACTTTTCGGTGATATAAAACACACATGGTTTGCGCAGCTGTTCAGCGTTAGGCGTTGAACGAACCTTCGTTTCAAGAGCGGAAGTGTTTATGCGCTGTCGTCTGCGCGCCTCCGCGTATATTTAACCAGAATTTGCCGAACAAAAGCCACCTCTCACGGTGCGCGTTGTATAGGAGCCTCCGACCTTTCACGTTTCATTTGTAACTGTTTGGAGGTTTTTTCAACCGGCTGTGTCCGACAGTTTGGCGGCAGTCGATGGATGTTGTTTACCGTATATGTCCCGTGAAACGATTTTCGCTTTTCGTGAAGTACGGGGTGCTAAAACGCGATATATTTAATATACGTGACATTCTCGGGTATAAACATAAACGAGCCCCCGCCACAACTTCCGGTGCCACGAAGACTTCCGGTCCTCCCGCGACTATAAGGACGCTCGGAACCAGCCGCCATGCAGAATTATATCTTTCGCTTTCCTGATTTGTTAAAAAACGGAAGGCGTACGCCTTTTTGTGGCAATTTGAATTGCCACAAAAATGCGTATACGGCCCCTCTCTCTCTCCTCAAATCCGAAGCGATAGCTGTATCAATCGGCACAGTGGTTGGCGCAGAGCATGTTTTTTTTTGTTTTTTTTTGTTTTTTTTTTGTTTTGTTTTTTTTGGGGGGGGGAGATTTACTGAACGGATTGCACACGGGTACTACGGGTACGCGTTTGTTGTGAAACCGGATGTCGTTTTGGCACCATAATATTTTTCTTCCTAGTTCTCTCACTGGCTCTGTAGAATCTTTGCAGTGCGACCGAATGACGTCAGAATTTATAATAGAAGCATACTTTTTCTGAGCAGCAATTGTCACCAAAGTGCGCGCGATAGTGTAGTACGAGTATGTTACCGTAAACCAACCCAAGCAGCACAACATCTTGGCCCAATATTGGACCAACATTGGCAATATTGGCCCAATCTTCGTCCAATATTGGACCAAGATGCTCTGCTGCTTAAGTTGCTTTACGGTAACATACCACACTATCTTGGTCCAATCTTGGTCCAATACTGGACCAACATTGGCAATATTGGCCCAATCTTCGTCCAATATTGGACCAAGATGCTCTGCTGCTCGGGTTGCTTTACTGTAACATACCACACTATCTTGGTCCAATATTGGACCAACATTGGCAATATTGGCCCTATCTTCGTCCAATATTGGACCAAGACGCTCTGCTGCTTGGGTTGCTTTACAGTAACATACCACACTATCTTGGTCCCATCTTGGCCCAATATTGGATCAAGATGCTCTGCCGCTTGGGTTGCTTTACGGTAACATACCACACTATCTTGGTCCAATCTTGGCCCAATATTGGACCAACATTGGCAATATTAGCCCAATCTTCGTCCAATATTAGACCAAGATGATCTGCTGCTTGGGTTGCTTTACGGTAACATACCACACTATCTTGGTCCAATATTGGACCAACATTGGCAATATTGGCCCTATCTTCGTCCAATATTGGACCAAGATGCTCTGCTGCTAGGGTTGCTTTACAGTAACATACCACACTATCTTGGTCCCATCTTGGCACAATATTGGACCAAGATGCTCTGCTGCTTGGGTTGCTTTACGGTAACATACCACACTATCTTGGTCCAATCTTGGCCCAATATTGGACCAACATTGGCAATATTAGCCCAATCTTCGTCCAATATTGGACCAAGATGCTGCTTGGGTTGCTTACGGTAACATACCACAGTAGCTTGGTCCAATCTTGGTCCCATATTGGGCCGACATTGGCAATACTGGCCTAATATTAGTCCAATATTGGGCCGACACTGCCAATACTGGCCAAATATTAGTCCAATATTGGGCCGACATTGTCAATACGGGCCCAATATTGGGCCAACATGTTGTGCTGCTTGGGAACCAATGCTGGCGGCATCGCTCGTGGTGCCGGTAGTGCAATATTCATCGTGCCTATGCTGAAAAAATCGTGCCTTTTTCGGTCTTATTTAGTGCCTTTTAGGCGCCTAAAACGCGTGTTTTTCTTGCCTTAAAATCCGCTCTCTAGTTATCAGTGTTTTGGAACCATGTATTTATTCGCGACTGCATCACAGGCTTGCCCTCGCAGTCCCACATTTGACTTTGTGTGCTCATTATATTAAATAAAATATTTTGATTGACTGATTGATTGATTGAATCAAGAAAAAAGAACGACAGCATTCTGAATGACAATTGGTTTTGAATTTGGTTACACGGTTCTAAAGTGCGTGGACTTGTTTTAAGAGTCAGAACAATGCCATGCAAGCAGGCCCGCTGTCCGCGCTGCTCCTTGTTTCCCTCTCTTCCCTACTGCACGTGCAGCGACCTCATTGGTCTATCTCCCAAACGTGGGGGGGGGGGGTGACAGCTCAAGGATTCGCGCACGTGGTTTGTTCTGTTGACCCGTGCGACGTACCGTTATAGCTCACCATAGTACCGTGCCGGTCTATAAATGGCCCCTTATTGCTACCTTGTGATTGGACAGACTATTTGTCACGTGGTTCCCTCCAAATTTTATCCCTCTCAGACAGAGAGACTGTCGTGGCGTATTGCATAACAAATTCCTTTTCCTTTCCTCGTATGGCCTTTTCTCCCGTTGTTACAGGCTGTAAACTGCTTTGCACGTCTGCACGTTTACGACTCCATTTTGTGCCCTTATTTCGTATTGTTACTCCTTCCAGCTTGTATCCACGCCACATTTTCCTGCTTGGTTGATATATGCTTGACTGTGCTATCAATTTTGTCACCTTCTGGAGTGCTGACTCTGCAAGAAAGCTATCATCAATAAAGCTATGCCTCACGCGAATACGCGCTCGAGTTGGTAAGAAACGAGAAAAAAATCTGCAGCGCGCGAATGATAAAATCGTGTCGGACTTGAGGCGTCCGAGTTGAGAAGGAAATGTGATGTAGTCAGCAGGACAAACCACAGATCTGAAAGCTCCGACTTACGACTCAGACACACATTGGCTTCTTGTCAAGATTCATAATGATTTCTTATACGGTCACGCAGTCGTGGTTATATCTCGCGACGATGACCTGATCGAATTATCGACCTCTTTCATTCTCTCATATTGCCTTCATAGGTCCTGACTTCGACGACACCGCAGCATATCTCACTGTCTGCGATCGTAACTAGATTAGAAACTCGACGCAACGATCTTCATTCGTACTCAGAATTCTCTCACAATTTCCTTTCATCTCTGTTTCTGCGGACGACGAACCCGCTATAGTAGAAAGACGATGCCCTCTCACTCCAACGTCACTTTCAGCATTCTGTAATCCTCTTGAAAGATGAAAGATCCCTCCAGATGAGAGAGAATATACAGCATTCTCGCAACAACTCAGAACGCGGCGCAATGTTCATGATGGGGGCCAGGTTTCATACGGTCTTGTCTCATTTTTGTCAGGGTACCATTTCGGTCCCAGACCATCTTTTTGGTCAAGAGGATTATTATACTTGAGGTTTCATCTCGCTCAAAATGAATGTCATTTCGGTCAAGCAGTAAAACGGAAGAGTATATAGAGTGTGGAAGGGGAAAGAATGCAATTGAAGTGTCAGCCCTGACGGATGATGGACTGTATGAGGAGTTGCTGCAAATAAAAACAAAGCATGTAATTCCTGTAGCTTGCTGGTAACTTGCTTACACTAAAGAATATCCAAAAGATGTCAATAGACAGGCAAATTTCATTTTCCTAAGGGATAAGGAATGTCAAAAGGTGCCACTCAGTGCTGCAGACCGTTCTCATCATCTCCGTTCTTCTCTGGTCATCATCTCTTTGTTTTTTCTCATCATATGTTTGTACTTTCTGTGTGGGCAGCCAGTTCGACTTCGTCGAAACTCACATCGCCATTTTTTTTTTCTTTATCACATCACCGTCACTATCACCGCTGCAGAACGTTTATGGACAGAGACATAAAAAGGCGGCTGCTCGCGTTAACAGCGGTATTGCATCACCATAAGACTGTATCGCTCGTTACTGAGCTACGAAACGAGCGAAAATGACTTCAACCATCACGCGGCAAAATGCCCGCAGTTCTATGTCAAACCCCAACGACTGTAACCCCCCGAGCACAGCCAACGCCATCATTATTTAATTAGTCGAGGCAACTGTCTCGAGACGAGAAGCCACAAATTGTCATTATCATTAGTGAAGCTGTGAAAAACTGTTTCACAAAAGAGAGCTTGTAACGATGAAAGCCTCAGAACATCAGTTCTCTCATGTTCAAGAGCTTGTAACGTAAGGCATTTATATATTCGTCATATCTGTTCGTCATTCAGAATGGCTGGTGCTGCTGTCTTTCCTCGGAAAACGGGAGGCTCGTGCTTTTTTATAACGATTTGGGATATGTTAATTGTCACAAAAAGGCGTACGCCTCGCTCTTTTTCTCAAATTAGAAGCGCTAACAGTGTCGTTCGGCTCAACGCGCAGAGTGTGTTGTACGGTGAAGTTCTGTTTTTAAAAGTGTACCCTCTTAGAAATGAACTTCACCGCATAGCACGCTCCTAGCCAACCATCATCTCGAATGATATCGTTATCTGCCCTGATTTGCTGAAAACGGTAGGCGTACGCCTTCTTGTGACAATTATGAACAGCATAAGTGTCACAAAAAAGGCGTACGCCTCCCGTTTTCAACAAATCAGGGCAGATAACGATATTATTCGAGATTATGGTTGGCTAAGAGCGTACTATGTGGTGAAGTTCATTCTTAAGAGACTGGGAGGTACCCGGGTTCGAATCCCGGTGCCGGCTGTGCTGTCTGGGGTTTTTCCTGGGTTCTCCTCAGACGCTTTCAGATATATGTCGGCACAGTTCCCCTAGAAGTCGGCCCAGGACGCACATTTCCCCAGGGCGTCAGTCGTGACGTTGCCCACATACGTGAGGCCGACAACGGCAAGCCCTTTCACCACCATCACCACCACCACCATCATTCTTTAAAGCGTACAGCATTCACTAGCTGAAATGTAACGCTTTGAAATGAGAGATCAGTTCCTTCTAGTTCTGCTTTAACTTTCTTTTGCACTTTAAAAGTAAAACATACGGCATATAGCAGGTAATTTTGCGAGTGCGTGCGGGCCAGGTCACGTGGGTCGCTTGCTACGCAAAAACACTTCGCTATACTGTCGACCAGAGTGGTGACGATTAAGAGTGGCAATTAACATACGTATATCCAAATTGCTACGAAAAGGCGTACGCCTCCAATTTTCCGCAAATCATGTTAATAACGGTTGGTTTTGAATACGGTATGCGGTGAGGTACTCTTTTCATACCCTGGTATAGGGACGTTGTACATGGTTTAATCACAGAGAGACAGTGTTGTACCCGTTACCGAAATATGGCATCGCGATACCGACACTCGTTACTTATTTTCTTAAAGGAGTACCGCTACCGTTACTAAAAAAGGTAACGCGATACCTTGCGCGATACTTTTGTTAGAAATGCGAAGATGATGCAACATAGAAATATCGCTTACGTGAACAGTTTTGCAGTACAAAGACAACATATTTCATATTAAGCTCGGTGACGTTATGCTTAACTTTTATCAATAGCTGGTTCTCGAAGTCCTCTTCTGCCGTCTTTGCAGGTCGTGGTCTCTCCCGCACACTCTTAAAAATGAACTTCACCGCATAGCACGCTCGTGGCCAACCATCATCTCGAATGATATCGTTATCTGCCCTGTTATCTACCCTGAAAACGGGAGGCGTACGCCTTTTCTGTGAGAATTATGAACAGCATAAGTGTCACAAAAAAGCCGTACGCCTCCCGTTTTCAACAAATCAGGGCACATAACGATACCATTCGAGATGATGTTTGGCTACGAGCGTGCTATGCGGTGAAGTTCATTTTTAAGAGTGCAGTTGACCAAGGACTCCGTGCGACACAGCAGTTTAGCAGTGGAATCCAGAGCGTGCTGTCAAAAACTTGACCTCTGTTCGTTGACCTCAACTCTTTTGTTGAACACAGCCTGGTTATTTCCTCTAGTTTCAAAGAAAAGCAGCGAGCATGTCTTTGGTATAATTCCATAATTCCTAGTTACGGAGCACGTAGGCGTGTCGACAGGCTTCTTGTTGAGGGCTAGGCGGACCATTGACAACGGATAAGAGTGAGAAACATCGTCGGTGAAGAAAGAGTGGGGTGCTAAAATGTATCGGTATCGGTAACGATACAGAAATCGTGGTACCGTAAATTTGTAGCGGAAATAATACTTTTCCGATACCGATTTAAAAAAAAAATTATCGCGATACACACTCCGATACCGAAAAAGCATCGATTACTGTAACGGCGTTACGCGTACAACACTGCAGAGAGATATAAACCCCCACACAAAATCCAGAACCATCAGCAACTCCCTTGCAGATTCTCGCTGCTCGCATGCCGCCTATAATTTCTTCCCGTGGTCCGTCCTCAAAACAAGAAAGAGAACAGTAACAAGGGCACAAGAAAGAAGGATCTTTGCCCAGTCATCGATTTAGTGCACTCTAACCGTGTTGTCGTGCTTCCAGACGGAAACCTCCATTTTGTATAGAGAGATCAGGCTAGGCAGGAATTAAGAAGAGGGGTGAGTGGGAGGGGGGCGTTCCTACTCGCCCCGTTTTGGAAACCACTTTGTCTTCGTCATCGATTTGATTCTCTTACCCCCCCCCTCCCCCCCTCTCTAGTCCCCTTCCCGTGTAGTATTGTCAACGCTGCTAGTCTCACGACCGACTGGACACATTTCCGTTTTTCTTTGTTTCTTTTTTTTTTTTTTTGTTGTTGTTGTAGTTTGTTTCCTCTCCACGATTCGTTAGAAATGTAGCGGAACAATGATGGGAAAGCAATTTCCTTGTCCTCGGATGCAACGTGGCACGAGTGTAGCGTAGGTGTACAGGTATCGGTTATGTGGATGTGTCACAGCGATGTGTAGTTCGGTCTCTAGGGCCTGAAAAACTGATTACAGAGAAGTTAATAAAAACTAGTTTATTTAGTGGAGAATTTTACAAGAAAACTACGACATCATATTTTAACGAAACGGTCGACGTTTCGACAGTGACCGTTTTGTTAAAATATCGTGCTGTAGTTTTCGTGTTAAATTCTCCAATGATTGGGCAAAAAGTTTGAGGAAGACCAGTGAGAGAGCGCTCCGCATTGTGGGCCTTGTTGAGAAGAAAAGGGAGAGGCAAAGTGTAAATTGCGTTTTTTCAATCTATCATTAATCACGAACGACTCAACGAATGAGTCCCGTTCCTTCTGCATTACTGTCAAGGTAACGACGTCTTTCTTTCCACGAGGACTAATTCTTGCACTTCAGCGGCGCCTAACAACCTTTCTCGTGCTCAGTGCGCTACGAAAGAAACGAATCAATAGCAGGTACTCGCGTTGTTTCGTTACTGTATCAAGGCGAAGCGGGAAATTCAAAACTCCAACCAAGATTCGGCAGAAAGATGTCCTAACGTTTCGGAGCGCGGTCAACAACGACAATAAATTATGGACAAGTGATTATCACCTGGGTAGCGATCAGTAGGAACAGTAAATGTGAACCGTAAACTGCACTTTCCCTGTAAACAGTAAAACTGCAATGTCCCGAGGGCGCTTTCAGGAAAATATAAATGAAACGAAACAGCTTGATACTATCGCGCCTCCGAAACGTCGGGACACTCCCTAACGTTGGTTGGATTGATTGATTGATTGATTGAAGGAAAGAAAGAAAAATGGGGATTGTAGCCGTTGGTTGGAGTTTGGGTTTCCCCATTTGGTTTCACATAAGCAAATACACTCGTGCAAGAGATGTTCCGGTTCAAACATATCAAAGCGGTTTTAATTCCACCATTGCTATTCACCGCGCCATATTCGACAGAGACCAACGCAACAACTGACGCAGCTCGCCCTTTCATAAAAACCACCTGTCAGAACATTAGCTCGATGTGGAAAGTTCGTTAGACTTGTCCCATCATGCATGTGGAAACGTGTTGTACAATGCTTCAGTCGACATCGGAGGTCGTTCGCAAAAACGCTCACTGGTGGCTGCAGAAATGTGTCGCTCCCAGCAACAGATGGTTGAGAAGCGCAGCCAGAAATACGTGGCTGTCACGTTGCGTCACCGTCGTCTAATTGTTACAACAGTAGGGCGCGTTGTGCAACATCGGGGGACAATACAGCGGAGAGCCACCAGAATAGTACGGCACCACGTCATGAGTGTCTGATTCTCTCCAGTCTTTTCAGGAACAGCGCTTATAGCTTCCCCATCACATGCTCTCTCCAGTTCAAGGCCTTATAATAGAAAGAGAATTTTGATGATGATGAGTGTTTCAGTGGGGAACCCGACATTTCGGTGCAGAACATTTCGGTGTGGACGTTTCGACGCACGGACATTTTGGTGCATGGCCATCGCGGAGAACGGGCGTTTTGGTGCATGGACAATAGACCTCCACCAGAGAAACGTCATCATGACGTTGGTAGGCGGACTGAAACCGAAACAAATCGGAAGGGGGAGGGCTGGGTTCCACGAATGGGCACTTGTTCGCTGCCTGCTATTGAAAGAAAAGTAGGACAGAAGGTCGCGTCCCTTTCAGAGACCATCGTAATCCCCTCAAGACCGTGGCTTTCGGGCACGACCTTGTTCGCCCCTAGCTTCGAGCGTAGTTCAACTCTCCCAAATTGGTGGCGCTGTCGAACACTATGACGTCATTTGTTTACAAACAGGGAAAGGCCGGACATTTCGGTGGCAGTTGACCGGTTCACATGAGTAGATGTGCGGAGGCGCATCGAGCACCGCTTACGTTCGGCTGACTCTACGTACGGCAAAATCAATCAATCAATCAATTTATTTACTCCCAAGAGTCCCTCGGGAGTGCGTTACATGGGAGGAGTGGGTTACAGGGAAAAAAAAATTAAAAAAAAAGCGACACGGATCATTTTAAACAACACAAAAGGGCAAAAGGGCGCGTATTTCAAGTTTTCGTTCGTGTGCTGTACAAGTAATAACGACCGTGATGACAGTGTCTTTAGTGACATTTTGGTGAAATTATATATATGCCGTATGTTGTGCGCTATTGAACTCCCTTTTGTGTACTTATGTAGAGCTTCTTTATTATGTGATCTTGTGCATCAGCAATGCGCATCAGCGAAACGGGAAGCTAAGACTGAATTAACGGTCATGTATATTAAGGACGAACCTTATTGCACCGTTCTGTATGCATACGAGGTTATCTGTGAAGTAGTTTTGGTGTGTATTACCGATAACCACCACATAATTAGGGTCCGGATCCCAGGGTACCGGCCTATGTTCGTGTCCCGAAAAGCAATATACAGGGTGGTCCACCAACCATGATAGAAATTCATAGTAAAAAACGTAGGCCCCGGAGAGACATGCGGTCAAGAGATTTTTTTTCTGCCCATAACTTTTGTCACATATTAGTAACATTTTTATTTCATTTCAATTGACGGAAAGTTAATTTCTTGAATTGAACTCCGAAATTTCCCACGGCAACCTAACGTTTTCTTTGCGGAAATGGGTTACCCGTGGTCATTTTACTCAGTATAGCCATTATCCCACTCGTAACTGCCGAAATAAATTCGCCGAAAATCCGTGGAAATGAGACCTTCACTCTTAAAAATGATGGTGGTGGTGGTGATGGTGAAAGGGCTTGCCGTTGTCGGCCTCACGTATGTGGGCAACGTCACGACTGACGCCCTGGGGAATGTGCGTCCTGGGCCGACTTCTAAGGGAACTGTGCCAACATATGTCTGAAAGCGTCTGAGGAAAACGCAGGAGAAACCCCAGACAGCACAGCCGGCGCCGGCGCTTAGCCAACCATAATCTCGAATAATATCGTTGTCTGCCCTGATTTGTTGAAAACAGGGGGTGTACGCCTTTTCTGTGACACTTATGCTGTTCATAATTGTCACAAAAAAGGCGTATGCCTCCCGTTTTCAACAAATCCGAGCAGATAACGATATCAGTCGAGATGATGGTTGGCTAGGACCGTGCTATGCGGTGAAGTTCATTTCTAAGAGTGCACTCTCCTAGCCAACCATCATCCCGGGTGACATCGGTCTCTTCCCTGATTTGCTGAAAATGAGGGGGGGGGGGCGTACGCCATTTTTTGGGGGACATTATGAAGTTCATAATCATTACAAAAATGGCGTACGCCGCCCCCCGTTTTCAGCAAATTGCCATTCGAACAACATTGTCATTAGTGATGATGGCTGGCTCGGAGCGTGCTATGCGGTGAAGCTTTGTTTTTAGAGAGTTGTTAAGCATTCAGGATTTTCTCACCCGCTGTGCACACAGCTGTTGCCTCGGAAGACGCTTTTCATCCAGCTGTCCCCTCAATGCTCTACGAACGAAAGCGTTGTTTAAATTCAATTCGTTCTAATCGATTCCTCCACGCAAGAGTACCGTGTTTCACGCTTACTGTACCCACAATTCAAAACAGTCCTCGCGCCGGTCCCTGATCAATTAGACACGCTATTCGAACAATCAGTTTCTGTTCCGCAAGCCGGCACACGATAAACACAGCACCGCGCGCGCGGGTCCTTGAGAGCGCCTTGCTGGAGAGGCAAAGAGAAATAATTGTGTATAGGTTCACTGGTGCTTTCGTGATGTAGAAGAAGAGCGCACTTGATCGGTATTAATTTTTTAAAAGGGGCATTTAATCGCGAAAATCTCTGCTCGCCAAATGAGAGATGCCGCTAGCTTGTCACTCAAAACAAAATGAACGGGATTAATTGATTTATGAACGACTGAAATTACAATTTATATGCTTTCCCTCTCCCGCGCCCCTTCTCAAGAAGTTCGCGTGGAGAAATTTTCCAGAAAGCACACTGAAGATTTGTGACGATTACCGTACACTCTTAAAAATGAACTTCACCACATAGCACGCACCTAGCCAATCATCACCCCGAATGACAACGTTCTCGCCCTAGATTTGTTGAAAACGAGAGGAGGAGCCTATTTTGTGCCGTGCATAATGGCCACAAAATAGGCTCCTCCTCCCGTTTTCAACAAATCAGGGGTGATAACGTTGTCATTCGGGATGATGGTTGGCTAGGAGCGTGCTATGTGGTGAAGTTCATTTCTAAGAGTGTAGCTGCATGAGTGTCACAAAAAAAACAGAAAAAAAAAGGCGTGCGCCTCTCGTTTTCAACAATTCATAACTTTTGTGCTTGCAATCATGAATACCTCTCTGTGGCTCGGGGCACAGCGCTGTGAACCGTTTCTATGTAATACCATTATAAAAAGAAGGATTAGCTTCTTGACTGATACTTACACCTGATTTATATTGCGTCCTTGGTATGAGAGATGTAGAGGGAATGGATTAAACATATAATACGGCCATACTGTTCCTGCAGCGCATGTCTCTCCTTTTCTCTGGTGTTATCCACCGCGATTTATTTCTGGTTTCTGGTTGGTTGAAAACAAATCCGCCATTTTGCTTCGGTAACCAGAGTGTAATCCGGGACGCTGATGCCCAACTACTGCGTGCATCACCCTTAAGACCGTGGTGATGGTAGTGGTGGTGATGAAACTGCTTGCCGTATACACTCTAAAAACGGAGCTTCACCACATAGCACGCTCCTACACTCTTAAAAATGAGTTTCACCATATAGCGCGCTCCTAGCCAACCATCATTCCGAATGACAACGTTCTCGTCCCTGATTTGTTGAAAACGTGGGGCGGAGCCTATTTTATGACACTTATGCTGTTCATAATTGTCACAAAAAAGGCGTACGCCTCCCGTTTTCAGCAAACCAGGAAAGATAACGATATCATTCGAGATTATGGTTGGCTAGGATTGTGCTATGCGGTGAAGTTCATTTCTAAGAGTGTAGCTAACCATCATCCCGAGTGACAACGTTCTCGCCCTAGATTTGTTGAAAACGGGAGGCGGAGCTTATTTTGTGCCATTATGCACGACACAGCATAGGCTCCGCCTTCCATTTTCAACAAATCAGGGGTGAGAACGTTGTCATTCGGGATGATGGTTGGCTAGGAGCGTGCTATGTGGTGAAGTTCATTTCTAAGCAAGCTACCTCGACACCCCTCCCCACCCCGTCATTTCTAAGAGTGTACGTTCTCTCCCTTTGATTTGATGAAAACGGGGGGGGGGGGGCGTACGTCATATTTGTGGCAATTATGTACTGCATAATGCCACAAAAATGGCGTACGCCTCCAGTTTTCAGCAAATCAGGGGAAAGAACGGTGTCACTCGGGATGATGTTTGGCTAGGAGCGTGCTATGTAGTGAAGTTTATTTTTAAGACTGTAGTCGGTATTGCTCAGAACTTCACCGCATAGCATGCTCTTAGCTAACCACCATCCCAACAAATAAGTTAATGATAATGAATGGGGAAATTCACCACCATCCTGAATGACATCGTTCTGCCCCCTGATTGATTAAAAACGTGAGTCGTACCCCTTTATGTGACCATTATGCAGTTGCGTTAATTGTCACGTATTGTCACAATTAGCATGAGTGCACTCTTAAAAACGAACTTCACCGCATAGCACGCTCCCAGCCAACCAGCATCCGGAATGACATCGTTCTCGCCCCCTGATTTGTTGAAAACGGGAGGCGTACACCTTTTTTTTACCAATTATGTCCAAGTATGTGTTAGTATGTCCATGTGGTACAAAAAAGGCACCGAAGCTCTTTCCAAAGCACCACCACCTAATTTTTAAGAGTGTGTCACAAAAAGGTGTACGCCCCGCGCTTCCCACATATCAGGTGTGATAACAGTATAATTCTGTGCAATGGTTGACCTTCACCGTGCGTGAAGTTCTGTATCAAGAGTGATGGATCGTGCACAGAGCTCCGAACCGATAGCTGCCACACCACATGCAGTATACGGGCCAGGAGTGCCTTTGTTTTCAATAAGTTCCGATCTGCACTTTTCGGTGTGAAAGAGTTTTAATCCATTCCTCGCATCTTTTTTTTTTTTTTTTTTTTTTTTTACCAAGGACACGATATAAATCAGGTGTTAGTACCAGTCAAGAAGCTAAACCTTCTTTCTGCAACGGTATCGGTGGAAACGGCTTAAAGCGCTGTGCCCCGAGGCATGATGTGCTCCACTGCCTGCACATGACTATAAGCAGCAGTTCCCGACATGCCACACAATGCACAAACGCCTGGCATGAGAGACCGTTCTATTCCTAGCGTCTGATACCCGCGAAGAGGCAGCGTATTGTGTTTCAAGGAAATGCATAAGGACACGGTACGCGTCGGTGTCATCCATGTCGACTGGCTCAAAGACAAGTCCTAAAAGAATGGTGCGTCTTCGGCACGTTACATGTGGTGAAATTCTGCTTTAAGACTGCAGCCTGTCTGGGTTAACATCTTGGTCGTTGTTTTCTCTTCTTATTTGTTCACAAATTCATCATCGTCATATTTGGTTGCTTCATAGAAAAAAAGAATTATAATGAAAAAGTCGCTTTTCACACCTGTGCATATGCAGTGTAGTGGCTTATTTCCCCATCCATTATCATCAATTTATCTGTTGTTGTCCTTGTAGTGCATTATAAACATACAGGGTGTTTCACCTAACGTGATAAAAAATTCCTACTGGCGACGTACTCACCGGGGGATTGTGGGACTTTCGGCAATTACCTTCTGGAAACTTTTGACACCATTGAGGAAGGCTTTGGACAATTTTTAATTGCGGGAAATTTAATTTTTTCAATTGAACTTTGAAAATTGTCAAGCGAACCTCTTCTTTTTTTTTTTTACAGAAATATGAAGTTCTCCATGAATACCCACAGACTCAACAAAAACTATGCACAGTATCGCAACAGAAATAGTCGAAAAAAATTAGTACAAATTCCGCTTTAGCCCCGCCTGCTTGATTGTCGCAAAGAAGCGCGCGCGAAATGTTCGTCTAGAGGAGGAAGTGTCCCCGCCTTCATTTGTTTCGCCTTTTTTGTGATAAAACGATTGTTTTGTTTTCATTGTGATAAGACGGTTGTCACCAGCATCAAGGTCAAAGCCGGAGAAAGAAAGATAAAATAAGAGGCGGGAACACTTCCTCCCCGCACCTTCCGTGCGCTCTTCTTTGCGACAATCAAGCGGGCGGGGCTAGAGCGGAATTTTTACTAATTTTTATGGACTATTTCTGTTACGATACCTGTTTCTGTTGCGTCCTGTTGGGACTGTGGTTATTCGTGGAGGACTTCATATTTCTGTAAAAAAAAGTGAGGTTCGCTTGGCAATTTTCAAAGTTCAATTGAAAAATAAATTTTCATCAATTAAAAATTGTCTAAAGCCTTCCTAAATGGCAGCGAAAATTTCCAGAAGGTAATTGCCGAAAGTCCCACAATCCTCCGGCGGGTACGTCGCCAGTTAGAATTTTTTATCACTTTAGGTGAAACACCCCGTATAAGTAAGAGGCGAACGGGGCCGTACGTGACAGCAGCAAAGATCAGATCCGTTTTCAGATCCGCTGACCGCCACGTCAGACAAGTTGTAGAGACTTTGCAGATTGATAAGCACCGAAGCCCGTGTATCAGTATACAGACACGGCAATTTTATCGGGTGCTACTCGGGTGAGTAATCTGGTTGCCGCTCTCCAGTTCCCGCCAGGCCGGCTGTTGTAACAGCAACAACAGTTGTTGTTGTTGCGGCATCTGACGATGAAGTGGGGACGTTGAAGTGGGGCTGTTGTGATTGATTGATTTTAAAATAAAAAAATGGAGATGGTAGTCTCGAGCCACTCGGGACTGGCTACTCCAGGACGCGTTATTAATAAAAGAAAGGGAAACTACACTAACCTCGACGCTTTGAAACGCTTTGAAAGAATAAATGAGAACATCATCACCGAGCTTGTCACCAAAAGCGAAGTCTCAAGGCACTAAAAACAAAGAGTGGGGCTGTTGTAATCTACTCAGTTGCTGGTTATATCTCTGTCCCACGATGTAAGTTTGAAAGTTCGACGTTCCCTGTCTGTCTCCGTGTTACCGCCGTCGTCTTCGCTGCTATTATAAACATGATATTAAAACATTAGGGCAGATCAGCAAGTCACTACCAATCACAAGTTCAGAAAGCAGACAGATGTGCAAGGAGGCAAAAGGAGAGAGATATGTGGTTAGATCCGTTGGTTAGATCTGTGGTTAGAATGCGGGCTCGAATCGAGTCGCAATGCGCCCTTTTCGATTACTGTAAACGTATTTTTATTCGCGATGTATTAATTTTCGCTAATTTCGCGACCGCTGAAAAATCGCGAAAAATTGTACTCGCGAACACAGCTTGACGTTCATCCCACGAAAGGAAACAGGCCCTGGAATCGCGAAATCAAAATACTCGCGAATAATGACTTCTCAAATGACTGAACGCGCGATTCGCGAATAAAAATACGTCGCGAATAAAGATACGTTTACGGTATATTGCCCTGTTTACATGTTCTATGGCGTGGGGGCTCTATGTGCTGCTGTTTGTTCGCATGTGTGTGCTATATAGTCTCGGAGTATTGTTGCTTTCCGTCTGTCACAAGTGTCTCACGTACCCACGGTTGCTAAGCCCCTTGTAAAAAGCGAAAGAATCGACCTGCCCTGGAATCAGTGTGTGAATATATTTTTTTGGATATGCAGCTGCCAGGTATACCGTGTACTTTATTCTGGATGCTGACTGTTTGAAGGAACATAAATAGCACACCGTCGTAACGCGTGCTAGGCAACGAAATTGTTGAATGGCGGAGGCACAATAGGGACAAAGTGGCGGAGAAGTATTTGCGATATTTTTATTGGGTAGCGCAATGGTGTTCAACAACTTTCTCAAATTTGTAGCGACGCGCTACAGTCAGAAAACAGAACTTCACCAGATGACAAGCTATATATACACTCTTAAAAATGAGTTTCACCACATAGCACGCTCCTATAGTCAACCGTCGTCCCGAATGACAACGTTCTCGATCGTCCCTGATTTGTTGAAAACGGGAGGCGGAGCCTTATAGTAGCATTATGCACGTGCAGAATGGTGCAAAATAGGCTCCGCCTCCCGTTTTCAACAAATCAGGGGCGAGAATGTTGTCTCTCCTGGTTTGTGGAAAGCACGGCTCATATGCCTATTAAAGACAAAAAAAAAAAAAAAAAACATAATTGCGGTAACTACCCTAAAAACAGAACTTCACCGCATAGCACGTTCTGAGCCAACCATTCCCACGAATGATAGGGTTATCGTTTCTGATTCGAGGAGAGAGGGAGGAGTACGCCTTTTTGTGTCAATTATCATATATCCAAAGTGACACAAAAAGGCGTACGCCTCCCTGTCTCTTCAAATCAGAAGCGATGACCCTATCATTCGTGGCAATGGTTGGCGCACAGCGTGCAATGCGGTGAAGTTCAGCTTTTAGAGTGTATGTGACGTCATCACGAGCTCTGTCTGTTTCCTAGAAACAGCACGAGCACCTTCCCAGCCTCTGCTGTCCGCCTCACGTTTGGAAACCCGCGCCGGCAGCTGACGAGACGGGGATAGAACCTGGAGGAACAATGTTGCTAGACAGGTTCCGGATTGAACACACTATGATATTATACTTCTCGAAATTAGAAATTAACTTTATGACACTTGTCGTTGAACGTGTCACACACAGGGAAAAAGAAAAAAAAAATTCCTGGCAGAATATACCCAAGCAGCACAACATCTTGGTCCAATATTGGACCCATATTGGCAATACTAATATTGTGCCGGCATTGCCAATATTCGGCATTTGTTTCTGGGGAGATTCGGCGGTTGTTTTTTGGCATTGATATGCTTTATCAAATTAGGATATTTTCGGCGTTTTAAAGCGTTCGTGCCGAAAACGGATGCCGAGAAATCGGCAACTATAATCACCTGGAAGAGTTCAACAGGGAGGTGCTATTTCCCCTAAGAGCCACACGAAATATAACTAACTGAATGATGAGAGAAAATATTTTATTCGCTTGGATATTCGCCCCACTTGACCCACTGATCAAAGTGTTACTGGGGAAGGTTTTTTCCTGAACTAAAAGCTAGCGGCTTCGCAGTGCGGTATTCCTCCTCGCATTCCACCTGGAAACGAGATGAAGAAAAAACAAAAATGTGATGCCCCTGAGGGGAAAAAAAAGAAAAAAGAATGCAATGGAATACCGGCATTTTTGGCATGTAGCACCATATGCAGGAGTATAAGTTTAGTATAAGTATACTATTCAGGAGTATAAAGTATAAGTCTTTCAAAATGTGCCGAAATTTAAAAAAAAGAAAAAAGCTCGGCGGGTGTTTTCCGGCATTAACGAGGAACCCTAGCTGTTGATAGTGCAACGAAAGTCACCAGGAAGCACGTCATGGCCACCTTCTACAGAACAGTGCGGACAGCGCCGGCTGTTCGTCTCGCAGGCAATACATACGACTCGCAAAATAGTTTGTACTCCTGTAAGTTTTGTACTTGCAGTGGTAAAGAAGCAGGACAGGCTCGCTCTTTGTTATGCGCAGGGCGCAAATTGGAAAATGCTATCGATATTGTGAGGAATTCCCATTAGCTCATGCAGAACGTTATAATATTTTGGGCTGATGATATTTCGCAGCTTAGGGTGAAAAGTTGTGGGGGCTGGAAGCTGCGTTTCTCTGTTGAGCTTCGTCTACACAGACGTACAAAAATATCGCGCGACGCGAGTTTAGTGTCTCTACAAAATTATTCAAAAAATTATTCTCTACAAAAGTATGACTATATTTTTAAAACAGAACTTCACCACATAGCACAGCCAACCGTCATTCCGAATAATATCATTCTGTGTCCTGATTTGTTCAAAACAGGGGGGAGGCGCCTATATCTGGGACAAGATAATGTGTCCCAGATAGGCGCCTCCTCCCATTTTCAACAAATCAATACACAGAATGATATCACTCGGAATGATGGTTGGCTATAAGCGTGCTATGTGGTGAAGTTATGTTTTAACAGTGTAGCACGGTACTGAAGCAGAACTGCACCACAAAACACGTTCCTACACTCTTAAAAATGAACTTCACCACATAGCACGCTCCTAGCCAACCATCACCCCGAATGACAACGTTCTCGCATTAGATTTGTTGAAAACGGGAGGAGGAGCCTATTTTGTGCCGATTATGCACGGCACAAAATGGGCTCCTCCTCCCGTTTTCAACAAATCAGGGGCGAGAACGTTGTCATTCGGGATGGTGGTTGGCTAGGAGCGTGCTATGTGGTGAAGTTCATTTTTAAGAGTGTAGCCAACCATAAATTTCGAGTGACATCGTGCTCTCCGGTGATTTTTTGAAGAAAAAAAAAGGGGGGGAGGCATGCGCCATTTTGTGACACTTATGCGGCTATGCCAATTGTCACAAAAAGGCGTACGCTCGGCGCTTTCCACAAGTGATACGGTATCAGTCTGTGCAGTGCACTGCTAAAACAGAACCTCACCACATAACGCTCTGAACGGCAACCACTGCCTTTTTGTGATAAATAACGCTCTATAGTGTGAGTCGTTGAATAAATTTTCTCAAGCACAATAACGTAAACGCGCAAGTGTCACAAAAAGGTGTACGCCTCGCGCTTTCAACAAATCGAGGGAGAGAACGATGTCTTTCGAGATCATCCCCATATCATCGTCATCATGTATTTCTCTCTCTCTCTCTCTCTTTCGAGATGATGGTTGGATAGGAGCGTGTTATGCGGTGAAGCCCCGTTTTAACAGTGGGAGGTACCCGGGTTCGAATCCCGGTGCCGGCTGTGCTGTCTGGGGTTTTTCCTGGGTTTTCCTCAGACGCTTTCAGACATATGTCGGCACAGTTCCCTTAGAAGTCGGCCCAGGACGCACATTCCCCCAGGGCGTGAGTCGTGACGTTGCCCACATACGTGAGGCCGACAACGGCAAGCCCTATCACCACCACCACCACCACCACCACCACCACCCGTTTTAACAGCGCGTGTTTTTCGTTTTTTTTTTTTTAGCGCTTTCAGTACAACGTCCAATAGTATAATTTTTACTTCTTACGTTATAACGCCATAACTTAATATACGTTATTAAGTTATGGCGTGCTGTACGAAGGGAGAAAATTGGGCTCTTCTAAACATCCTCCGGGCGCGATCATCTCTTTGCTTTCTTTTTCTGTATTTGCTTTTCACGCATAAAGATTGCACTTTACCTGCCAAACTATTTCTCAACGGTTTCCCGCTGTTCCGCGGGGCACAATATACAAAGGACTCGCTTTGTTCCAAAATTTAGAATCGCGAAGAGCGGTGCGCCTGAGACAGCTGGTCGCCCGGCCAACGAAAAAAACAAAAACAAAGGAAGGCCAACCCTGCCAGAGTTTATAAATAACTGCGCTAGCGAAAGCATATACCCCTCTCGCTTCTTCTAATGTTATTTCTTTCTCCTTAGCATGCGAAACGATAGGAAAGATATATCCGATTTCCTGACAGTGTTATGCTATAAAGTGAAGAATGTTTTTGGAAAAGCGATATCTTTCAGCCAAAAAATAAAAGAAAAGAATTTCACCACGTGATACTCTCAAGGCTGACCACTGTAGAGAATGATGCCCTTATGTCACTCCTCATTGAAGGAAAGAGTGGGATATCCGTTTAACAGTTCCCTTAGAAGTCGGCCCAGGACGCACATTCCCCCAGGGCGTCAGTCGTGACGTTGCCCACCTCTGTGAGGCCGACAACGGCGAGCCTTTCACCAGCACTACCACCACCAGTCCTTGTGGTGGTGCTCTTGTCTTGTCTTGTGGTGGTGGACTTGTCTTGAAAATCATAGGCGAACGCCTTTTTGTGTCATTTCGCAATGACGCCAACCCAACAACACCGAATATCCTCTGGATGTACGAATAATGTCCTAACGGATTAGTACGTCCGAGGGATATCCCTCAGATATCCATCGGACGTACGAATCCGTTAGGGCACCATTCGTACATCCAGAGAATATTCGGTGTTGTTGGGGTTGGGTGTCATTGCGAAATGACACAAAAAGGCGTACGCCTATGATTTTCAAGACAAGATGAGCGAGAACTATTATCGTTCCGAATGACAGTTGACTATACACTCTTAAAACAGCACCGCACCACACAACACGGTGAAGGTATGACTGCATACTGTTATCACTCCCGATTTGCGGAAAGCGCCGGCCGCACGCGCTTTTGTGACAGTTAACGCGACAGGATTAGTGTTACAAACGGGCGTATGCCTCCCGTTTTCAGCGAATGAGGGGCGAGAACTATGAGAGTCTGGATGACGGTTGGCTAGGAGCGCGTAATGCGGTGAAGCTATATGTTTTAAGACTGCAGGAACATGTTGTGCTGTGAGGTTCTGTTTTAACAGTGCATGTTGTGTTGCTGCTGAAATCCGTGCTACTTTTCTTCCCCATTTTCAATGAGTTCTACACACTTGAAACAGAGGTGGTGGTGGTGGTGATGGTGCTGCTGGTGCTATAGTGAAAGAGCTCGACGTTGTCGGCCTCACAGAGGTGGGCAACGTCACGACTAACGCTCTGGGGGGGGGGGGGGATGTGCGTCCTGGGCCGACTTCTCAGGGAACTGTGCCGACATATGACTGACAGCGTCTGAGGAAAACCCAGGAAAAGCCCCAGACAAGCACAGCCGGCACGAGGATTCGAACCCAGAACAGAACAGAACTTCACCGCATAACACGATCCTATAGCCGACAATCATCCACAATGACGTATAGTTCTCGCCCCCGATTTGTCGAAAACGGGAGGCGTACGCCGTTTTAGTGAGTCCCTGTACAGTTATGTCAATTGTCACAAGAAGGCGTACGCCGCCTCGCGCTTTTTCACAATTCAGCAGGAACGATAACGGTATTTGTTAGCCTTCAGCGTGCTACGTGGTGAAGCTCTGCTCTGAGAGTGTGCGAGGTTAGGTGGATGGCACTGTGTCACACGTGTTTCACATTGGAATACAACTGCGTCATGCGGTGAAGCTCTGTTTTAAGAGTGCAGGAACATGTTGTGCGGTGAAGTCGCTGTACTCTCAACTGGTGTAATCTCAAAATCTCAACGGTTCCCCAAAACCTAGACACGGCACGTATAATACGCCATGCCTCGACGTGGCACGCAACCCGAAAGGAATAGACCATTGGATGACATAAACGTTATGGTGGGTGTGGCTGTCTGGTTGCGACCTGTCTGACTTTTTTCTGATGCTTCCGAGTGAGGTAGTCATTCAAACATTTTTTTCTATATATATATACCGTAAGGGCAAAAAAGGAGCAATGTAATCGGAGTAATTATATACAGCTTCTAGTTCCCGAGATTGCAATTACGCACACCCAACTCTGGTGCCCTGCTCCTCAAATTTGCTCCCTACTACTGCAACAACAACAATAACAAGTAAATCGCGACTATGACATGGTACTGCAAATACGCCCATAAGCTTCGCAAAAGGGCCACCGTCAACGTAACTATGTGCTCTGCGGGAATTCGACGAACAAAGCAATATAGTTAAAAGCACTTTTCTGCCTACGGGGTAAGAAATAGTTAGCGCCCTGACACTCGACAAATTATGCCCTGTGCGTGTCACGCGATTTTACATTACGCAATATATCGCAGCAGTTTCATTCAAAGTATTTTCATTCATGCGCATGAATTATGTGTATAGGACTGCGAGGACAAAGCCTGAAATGCAGTCCTCACTTTGTAACTTTTATTTAGTTCCATGCACTCCGTCCCCGAGAGAACTCAAATTATGCACATTTTGTTTCTTGGAGTGCCCAATGTTACGCAGACAGTGTGACATATTTTGTTGTGTCAAGCATGATCAACGGGCGCCTCTTAGTATTATCTCATCAGTGGCGTTTAGACATACACTCTAAGAAAAAAGGGTGTGAAAAGGTGGGTAACTTCTATAGTTACCACCTATAGGACAACATAGCGTCTGATAAAGGGTGTAAAAGGGTGGTAAAAGCAATTATCATATATCCAAATTGCTACAAAAAGGCGTACGCCCCTCTTACTCACCGAATGAGAAGGGAAAACCCTATCATTCGTACACTCTTAGAAATGAGGTGGGGGGGGGGGGGGGGGGGTGTCGAGGTAGCTTGCCGTTGTTGGCCGCACTCAAGTGGGCATCGTCACGACTATAGCCAAAAAAAAAAAAACTTAGAAATGAACTTCACCACATAACACGCTCCTAGCCAACCATGATCCCGAATGACAACGTTCTCGCCCCTGATTTGCTGAAAACGGGAGGAGGAGCCTATTTTGTGCCATTATGCACGGCACAAAATAGGCTCCTCCTCCCGTTTTCAACAAATCAGGGGCGAGAACGTTTGCATTCGGGATCATGTTTGGCTAGGAGAGTGTTATGTGGTGAAGTTCATTTTTAAGAGTGTAGGCAGCGGGTAGAACTTTGCAACCTTTTTTTAGGCACAACATATGCGGCAACTATTACCTCCTGAAAGGTGTAACTGCTTCACCCTTTTTTTCTATAAGAGTGTAAAGTAAAGAGATCAAAGCAAAATAGATACCAGCTCGAGACTGGGAGGTGACACGGGTTCGAATCCTGTCATCGGCCGTGCTGTCTGAGGTTTTCCCTGGGTTTTCCGAAGACTTTCCAGACGAATATGTCGGCATCAGTTACCTCTGAAATCGGCCCAGGACGCATACTAACCCCCTTATCCCCCACTCCTTCCTACTGTCCTCTCTCCATCTGTCCGCGTCTGTACGTCGCTCATAGCCGCAGTTGCTTCGCGGCGCTAACACGCAATTTAAGAAAAATATAAATAGATAATATATAGGTCCCCCTCCCCCTTTCGGCATCGGGAGTTTCCGTGATATGGGAAGGTGTTCTTCAGCGGTATCTCTTCCGGTACCTTTGAAGTGGCATCACGTCGCAGATATTTGATCTGACGGCTTCCTTTCGCGTATAGCTTTCATACAGAGCTTCGGATCTTAAAAAAAAAAGAATCATTTTTCGCGATCAAATGAAATCAAATATCAGCAACGTGATGTCAGCTACTTCAAAGGTATACATACTGGCGGGTGTCTGAGTTCAATCCGTGGGCTATAAATAATTCGCGAACCGGAGCACCAATCGAAGAACTTTTTTTTTTTTTACAAGTATCTGTCCGATACCGCCTACAACCTGCGCACCGTGTGAATGAGTTGGAGCCGCTCATTATTTAAATAAAAATTCAAATGAGTTTCGTGGAAAAACGTAACTTCTAAAGCAGGGCACCGTCGGCATTAGAATAGGTAGTATCCCTTTTGGGACCTTCAGTGGACACCTTTTAGAGAAAAATCTGCCACCGAAGCGGGTCATTTGTTGCAGTAATTAATTGGTTTCGGTTTGCATATTTTTGTCACGGCTGGTAGCGGCGAAGGGCAAAAGGACTAATTCATTGATGGATATGGGAGTGGAAAAGCGTCCTTTTGCACTTCATCACGACCGGGTACCCGGTCATACCCGGGTACCTCCCAGTCTCACGTCGAGACTGGGAGGTACCCGGGTTCGAATCCCGGTGCCGGCTGTGCTGTCTGGGGTTTTTCGTGGATTTTCCTCAGACGCTTTCAGACATATGTCGGCACAGTTCCCCTAGAAGTCGGCCCAGGACGCACATTTCCCCAGGGCGTCAGTCGTGACGTTGCCCATATACGTGAGGCCGACAACGACAAACCCTTTCACCATCACCACCACCACCATCACGACCAGCCGCGACAAAAATATACACTAACGGTATAAGTCGACTTATATCATTTTCAATGTTTTTGCCGCAATGACATCTAAATACCAGAACGTACATACCTGCCAAGGATAATTTAGAACCGTATCGCAATTTATTGACACGCTAGAGTAGGAGGGCAAGAAACGAGAAATGCGTGTGTGCCAATGGGACGGACAGTCAGATCAGGCCCCTTTTTCTACGCACGCATACAAATGGTGTAGCTTAAATTTTGCTACGGTGCAGACATGAAACCACTCGAGATATATGTTCTTCCTACCTACCTCACGTGACCGCGTCAGCAGTTGAGTCAGCTGAGCGTTGTAATCGGAAAAACGTGTGCACTAAGCTAATATGTCATATTATGCTGGTCATCTAGGACATTATTTTTCGAGATTGTGCTCGCTTACCAGCAGATAAACCCGACCCTAGCAGTTCTACTATACACACAGGTGACTTCATCCTATATACATGGCATCACCATTGTTCATGCATCAAAGTCCGACTCGTGAAAATCGACGACGAAAACTGCTACTGCACTACACGAAAATCCTGCGCGTGCGGTGGTAATTACGTTGAATAAGAGCATATGTCCTGCTCTTGGATTTCGTTCAATTTCTGCTAAGTCACACACAGAAAAACTATGCTAACAGGACATGCATGTAGAGTAGACATACGTACATATATATGTTACACATTTTACATTTGCGTTATTCGACGAAACTCACCTGCAATTACTTTACCAAATATTCACTTGAAGTTTTCTCGGTTTCGGATTTTCTTTTTACTTATCCACTTATTGCATACAGTGGTTCAATAGACCTCTACCCGAGAAACGTCATCATGACGTTGGTTGACAGACTGGAACCGAAACAAATCGGAAGGGGAGGGCTGGGGTCCACGAATGGGCACCTGTTCGCTGCCTCCTATTGAAAGAAAAGTAGGACCGAAGGTCCCGTCCCTTTCAGGGACCATCGTAATCCCCTCAAGACCGTAGCTTTCGGGAGCGACCTTGTTCGCCCCTATAGCTTGGAGCGTAGTTCAACTCTACCAAATTGGTGGCGCTGTCGAACACTATGACGTCATTTGTTTACAAACAGGGAGAGGTCTATTGCGAGGCCCCCACGAGGACCTCGAAAAAGAAGTAAGCGACAATTACCTCGTAATAGTAGAATCCGGCGTGTGTCGGGAAGGTGACCTCGAGTCATCGTCTTCGTCATCGTTGTTGTTGTTTCCGAACTGCTCGTCCTCGCTCAGTCCGTTCTCGAGAATAAGCGGAAACACGGACACCCTACTCGGCTGCCCGTCCAGCCTCAGGGCCGACCTCCTGGTAGACAGCGCCATCCTGGTCGGCGGCGTTCGCAACCCCGTTAACACCATACACTTTTCGGACGCCCGGCGCGGCAAAAATCCTTTACCCTGCTTCTTAGTGGTGTTCCCTACCATGTCCGGAGCGGAGAACCGTCGGATCAGTTTCGGTTTCCCACCTGGGGCCACCGCCGCGCACATCGAGAGTCTCCTATCCACCTCCCGAGTCACCTCTTGCTTGTAGAAGTGGCGCCGCAAGAGGTTTTTGAAAGTCTGTCGCAGAACGCGACTCTTGACGCCGTACACGTAAGCGTTCACAGACGGCGTCCAGCACAGCAGGACAGTAGTCACAGACGCGACCACCTCGTGGATGCGTTTGCCCGTCGCCGCTTCCCAGGACAAAACCCCGAAGTACGGTGCAGTGAGCAGCGCGAGGGAGCCGAACAGTTGGATGATGGTGAACACCGCGTTGCGGCCTTTGAACTTGGAGAGGTACCAGGGGTTACGCTGGTGGGTGACCGTCGCTTGCGCCCGTAACGTTACTTCGTAGATGGCGGCCACGATGCGATGTCGGTGATAGCGGGCAATGGTGAGGACGTGCAGATTACAGATGAGGATGATAGTTACAGGGAAGACGATGACGACCCACACGTAGGTGAAAGCGTAGCCCAGTTCCACTGGGCTCGTGCCCGGACAGTGCGAGATGCAAGCACATCGGGCTGGCTGGTAGACGTAGCTGCAAATACGGGCCAACGGGGGAATGGCTAGAGAGACGCCGAGCATCCAGGAGACGATGAGGAACACGGACGCTCGTCGAGTGTTGACTAGTCTGGAGTAGTGGAGCGGAGTTGAGATCGCCGCGTAGCGGTCACAGCTTAACCCGCACAAGGTCCATACCATAACAACGGGGAGGGAAGTCCACACAGCGCCATGAGCTTGGCAAGCGGAAGACAGTTCATCCGTCGTCGAAGGGAGCGCCCAGAACGCGATATTAGTCCCGAGAACCACCACGCAAAACAGGGTGTCCACGAAGGCAAGGTGAAGCAGGAGCAAGTTGTTGGCCGTTTGAAAGTGCTTGTTCCAGATGAGCACGATTAGGATGTAGCCGTTGAGGACAATGCCGAGAACTGACGCCGTGGCAGTGCTGACTAGATGCAGCAAGAACGGGTGGGCCAGAAGGTCATCTGCCGGGGCTTGAGAGACAGTCAGGGTTGGAACGAGGATGTCGGTGATGTTGGTGGTTAACTCGGGTTGGAACATGAGTACGCTGGCGGACTCGGCGTCGCGGCCGAAGAACACCATGCTGCTCGGTTTCTTTCACGCCTGTTGCTCCGGCGGCATCGTCCGTTGCCGCGGTGGGACGGCGGGCGGCGAGACGACGGGCATGCCTCGTGGGCCCGGCGAGCGGCTCCGAAGCGACTCGCTGTCGCGCTCGCTTGGAATCACTGAGCGGAGAACTGGGGGCTACGGTCACGTGGAAGCGCAAGGAGCGCACTCATTCGCTTGGGAGAGGGGGAAGGTAGGGAAGGCGAGAGGGGGGAGAGAGGGCAGAGGGAAGACGAGAAACGGACAGATTGGCAGGTTGGGGTCGAAAAGAGTAAGGTCTCTTTCTCATATACAGGGAGGAATGGTTACGTGTATGAAACATTCTACATATTATTTATCTATTGACCTCTACTACATGCGTGTGTCGTGTTGGTGTGTCCCGTTTTTCGTTTTTCCTTTTTTTTTCTTGCCTTTTTTTTTCACTCTGTGGCAACTTGCTGCCCGTCTCGTCAGGCCCTATCTCTCTCTCTTATTTTTTTTTCTTTCGATAAAAGATACCCCCATCTCTGCATGCTGCAG
Source organism: Ornithodoros turicata (assembly GCF_037126465.1). Classification (NCBI taxonomy): domain Eukaryota; kingdom Metazoa; phylum Arthropoda; class Arachnida; order Ixodida; family Argasidae; genus Ornithodoros; species Ornithodoros turicata. The sequence continues at coordinate 14,862,127 of NC_088210.1, read as the reverse complement.
CCTAAGTTGGAGAGGTGCCCTTAAAAAAAAGGCAAATAATGTGCTCAACCATCAATGGCATTCCATACCCTTAAAATAGAACTTCACCACGTAGCATGCCAAAGGCAAACCATTGCAGAGATTGATACCAGGTTATCACGCTTGATCGGTGGAAAAGGGGGGGGGGCGTACGCCCTTTTGTGACGATCAGTGTGATGATCACAATCATATGTATGTGCAAAGCCGGACGTTGCTGGTACTTTCCCCCACAATGTCAACAACAAACACAGTACTTAAGAAGTAATGGTTCCAACAGCTGACACTGGTCCTTGCGGAACCCCTGAGGGTAGCACGTGGACAAACAGTTATTGCGCGTGACCTTACCTTCTAGTAATAGACATAGAAAGAAAAAAATGGAAACGTAGGTGAAATGAACGTAGGTAGCACTGAATGATTATTTCAGCACGTATGTCCTTGGTGTAGTTCGTCAGTGCACACAGCGCGGGTTGCTGGTGCTGCCTTGGCCAGCTCCCCAGTACCTTCTCAACACTAAAAGGTCAGTTGTCAAGTTTCATGAGGGCGTTCTTCAGTGTTCGCCGACCAGAGTCGAAGCGTCGGCAGGTGACCAGAGCTCGACGTGCTCTGTGTTCTTCACAGTTCCGCAAGTTGAACAGTTCGGCGATCCAACGACACCTATATCTTATGAAGGAATGCTGCTGCGAACGGGACGTTGAGTCGCAGGCGATGGATGACGGACTCTAACGGCCTTGGCATCTTCGGTGGGAGGCAGTAGGTGCAGTTGGGGTCGAACCTTACCTTTTGTTAACGATCAGCAAGATAGTTTTCATTCCATCTGATTATGTTATTGCTTTTCACCAAAAACTTCAGCTTGATCGTCAGTTCATGATGGCATAACTTTGTCAAAAGCTTTGCGGAAGTCAATAAATGTGACACCAGTTCGATTATTAACATTAATACCAAAAGCCAAGCTGTGCACAAATTCAGAAAGCTGAGTGACCGTATATAGGACACTCTCGCCGAGGAGCATGCTGATGGTCAGACAATAGTGCATTTCCCTTTGTTAGTTAGGGACTAACATCTCCGTTTTTTCTGTTACCAATCAATCAATCAATCATGCAGAAAGCGAAGGGGGTTGAGTTTATTATATAAAAAAAATAGGAGGGAAAGTTTAGCCACCGCTACGGTGGCTTGCTATTCCCAGGAAAGAAAGGAAAAAGAAAGACAAACAAAAAAGAAAAACAAACAAACAAACAAAAAGGAAAACAAAGACGAAACTGGTCACAGTTCACCCAGAAGGCCACAGGTCCGCAGAAACTGAACAAGTGCCTTTGTCACGTGACTATATTGTGTGGGGCCCACCAGCGTAGCTATAGGGAAAAGTCCGAAACCGTCAGGCGAGCGATGCGCAACCGTTGGAGAAGACGACGCAGTATGGCGATCCCGAGGGTGAGGCTGGCGGTTCCGAATCTCTCTGTGAAGAAATATGTACCTATCTGTGTCCAGCGGCAGCTGACTGCCGACTTAATACATAACATCCAAGACCGAGTGGTAGTATACACAGTATGGCTCCACTACAACGACTGGATCGACGAGTGCCTTCGTCTTACCTGCCTCTGGTCTTGAAAGTGGAGTGCGTTTGTACTATGCGACATCGTCGACAGCAGCTGAACTGTACGCTCTGCTCATGGCTATGGAATATATAGCGTCGGCTCATTCACGGACCAAGTGGGTTATTATCTCGGATTCCCAGGCTGCTCTGCAGTCCCTTGTTTCTGCAGGAACTACCAATGCTGCCAACCCTGTAGTTGCTGATGTTGTAAAACTACACGCACACTCTAAGATGCGCTAACTGTTTCTTACTCTGTATGTCTGGAAAATTGCTACGTTGTCTGAGTTATACAGCCTTATGTCGTCCAAATTGACCAAGGGTACATATTTACGTAGACTGTCGCATTCAGGAGACCAATCGCGAAGTTTAGTGACAATTTGCAGTCCTGGGGAGTAAATGTCGGGACTAAATGTCGGGTTAGGGGACTAAAATGGGGAGTAATTGCAGACTAGGGGAGTAGAAGCTGCAATTACTCCCCGTTTTACTCCTTTTTTTCTTAGAGTGCAGAGGCGGTGGCTGCTGGACACGACATGTTCTTTCAATGGATTCAAGGACACTGCGGCATACCTGGGCATGATGCCGCTGATGCTGCGGCACGCAAAGCACATCAGAAGCATGCGTCACGACTCATATATTTCACCAAGTCCGACGCTAGGTCCATGTTGACTGCTTTGTGTCGCCAACTGGCTGAGGCACAGTGGCTCTCTTGCGGGGCTCGCGCCTCGCTGCTACACCGCGTTGACCCGGAGCTTGCGTCTACTTTCCCGACATCGTTCCCTAGGCCGTTTGCGTCACTTTACCACCGGCTCCGTCTCTACGTGCCCTACAGCCGACGTCTTCTTCACAAGCTTGGAAAAGGCGGATTCGCCCAACTGTGGCACCTGTGGGACTGTTGAGGACGCTGAACATATCTTATTATCCTGTCCACGGTATCAGCAGCACAGACAATCTCTAGAAGCTCCCTTAGCTCGGCTGGATGGCAGACCATTTGATGTTGTTAAGGTTCTGGGCCCTTGGACACCCGACCATCAGTTTCGCACCATGCAGGCCTTTGAGCGATTTTGCGCAGACTCCAAGTTGGTGGACACAGTGTGACTGACAGTGTGTGTGAGTGACTGACCGAGAGTCTTTGTCACTCATCGGTCTTATTGTAGATAGCCATTTGTGTTTTCCTAAGTGATCTGGAGTAGCCGGCTCTCGTAATGAGTGCCTATTTCTCCATTTTTTTTTTCATTTCTTATCAACTCAACTCAACTCGTACGATGTTGGTGGTAACGGGTGCAGTGGAGCAGCAAGTGCGGGATGTCTCCTTCAACATGACAGATGGGGCAGTTGGGGGACGAAAGGTGGCCCATCTGAAAGAGGAGCAGTGGAGTCCGCGCCACATTCAATCGAAGCCTGTGAAGCGAGGACTCTTCCTCCCTGGGGTAGCGGCCTATAGCTACCAGTGTGTGGGTCATCGTACACTCTTAGAAATGAACTTCACCACATAGCACGCTCCTAGCCAACCATCACCCCGAATGACAACGTTCTCGCCTTAGATTTGTTGAAAACGGGAGGAGGAGCCTATTTTGTGCCCATTATGCACGGCACAAAATAGGCTCGTCCTCCCGTTTTCAACAAATCTAAGGCGAGAACGTTGTCATTCGGGGTGATGGTTGGCTAGGAGCGTGCTATGTGGTGAAGTTCATTTTTAAGAGTGTAGGGTCGAAGCGAAGGACTTGACTGCAAAGTATATGTATTCAAACAGTTTACAGGTTGCAGCTGCTAATGAAACCGGCCGGTGATTTGACAACAATCGTTTATCAAGATAGCCTAAAAACAGGAACTGCAATGTCTTGATGGCTAGACTGAGATATAAAAAATATGAATATGGGGGGGGGGGGGGCGAACGCCTTTTTGTGGCAATTTTGATATATGAAAACGCTCCCCTCTGTCTTCCAATCGCAACAGATAACCCTATCGCTCCTGGCAATGGTTGGCGCAGAGCGTGCTATGCGATGAAGTTCAGTTTTTAGAGTGTAGAGGGTGCGTGAGTCCGTCGGGGAGTGCAAAGGGCTAGAGGGGTCATTGGGCAAGACCCGTCTCCTGCAGAGAGAGAACAAGGTTTCTTGCTTTAGAGGAACTCTACCAAAAAGATACGATCCAGGAAGTTATCAAATCAAAGCAATGTGATGTCACCCGCTTCCAAGAAGCACTGCGATTGGCTTATCATGTTTTCGGAACCGTTATCATAAAACAACAACAACTTTAGTTTGAGATGATGAATCCCATGGAGTTTCATCGCCAGGGGCAATGCTGGTGGTGATGTGGGGAACCGTAAACACCTTCCTACCCACTAAAACTCGCCATTAACCACCGAAAACCTCCGATTCGTGGCGAGGAAAATAACCGCCGATTTTTTCTATCGAATTTCTGAAAAATTAAACACCAGAAGCCCTAGTTAGTTGCACAGACACCGTTAGATCATATCGTCGTGCACGGTAAGCAATTTGGTGAGTCTGACCTTCCAACTTTGTGCGGGAAGCGGAAACCATACGGGGGGAGGGGGGATATGTTTAATGCTGAAAAAAAGAAGAGAAAACAGAAGGGAAAGGTTAGCCATGATGTAGGCTTGCTATTCCCAAAAGCAAACAAACAAACAAAAAGAAGATAAAAGCAGCAGAGACAGAGAAACTTATGAAAAAAATACAGTAAAAGACAGCTCCTTCACTAGTCGTTGTGCAGACAGTCATATAGGCCGTATCAGAGAGTGCCCTGGAGTTTAGATTCAGCCATACGGGAAGACGAGGTAAGATAAGATTAAGAAGAAGGAAAAAATGGGAAGACAGTGTGAAGATGCTGAACGGGAACGTCGATTCGATACCATGTCAGCGAGCTCAGCAGTTCATGTTTGTTCGATTTCAAATGTATCGCCAGAAAACAGCGTTGTAAATTTGATGTTATAGACACGATTTTGCACACCCTGTGAGCTCGTTTACATTTTATCGTGACACTTTTTATCTTGGGGACAAGACGCAAAAGTGCTCGGATGCTATAGGGAGCTCCGACAAGGCTTGCCAGCTGTAATCACATCATGGCACAAAAACTATATCTCCCCTTTACACCTGTACACCGCGGATAACATTACATCGAGTGGTGATTGCGGTAACCTTCCACCCAGCGGTATCCGGTGGTATAATAACTTTTTATCTCGTCTTCTAATGACATTCCCGCAGAGTTTCTCCATCACCTCCGGAGGTTTCTTGCGTAAACCCAGAGTACAATGTAGCAGTCGACACTGCATGCTATTACGCAACAGTTATGAACAAATGAGTGTTGGCGGTTACAACGTCCTCCTAAAAGGTCATCAGCGGGAAATGTCACTCTGATAGGATTTGCAATTTGGCAGACGTTGATTACTTAATCGTAACCGGGTAAACTTTTCCAAGAAAGTGATAATAAGGTAGACGTATTATTGGATTCTTTCTTTCCGCGTACCGTTTCCTTTCTTTATGGGACAGGAACAAAAACAGCAAATTACTCCGACATCGACATCACCTTCAACGTCGGACGCCGTGTACTCAATGACGTGCGCGTGGCTTCGAAATTGCCGTCGTCTGCATTCATCTAACCTTGTTCCCAGTTCCGCACGGAGCTTCGCGCAGCAAAAAGACGCCAATTTCGGTGACGAGGGATAGAACGAAACAAAAAAAGAAAAGAAAGAGAACAAGAAGGGAAAAAAAAGAGGGAAGAAAAAGAACGGCAGTAACAAGGAAAGATGCATCGCGCGAGAAAGTTCGATTCCGAAATTGCGAGCCCGCGCACGTAGCAGACGACTCTAATGTACCACGTGACGGGAATGCAGGATGGCCTCACCAATGACGAGAGTGCGATGCTTTCACGCCAATCAGCGTTCTCTGACGTCAAAGGGCAATATCCTAGCTAGATTCTAACTTGCTTTAGGGCTGTAGAGACGCTCTTTGTGCTGTACCATATACACGGCTCACGTGAATATCATTGGGGCCGTCGTATCAGACACATTATGGTGCACAAATCCGTCAAACTGACGGTGTCGTGTCTCAATCGCGCTTTCAGGGCTGCGAACTTGTCTTATCATTGATGATCAAAGAAGGATAAGGCAAGCTGGTGTACATTCTTTAAATGAACTTCACCGCATAGCACGCCCCTAGCCAACCATAATCTCGAATGATATCGTTATCTGCCCTGACTTGCTGGAAACGCTTTTTTTGCGTGTGACAATTATGAACAGCATAAGTGTCACAAAAAAGGCACAAGCCTCCCGTTTTCAACAAATCAGGGCAGATAACGGTATAATTCGAGATTATGGTTGGCTAAGGAGCGTGCCATGTTGTGAAGTTCACTTCTAAGAGTGTACGCTTGAAAGAGGCATAATTTCGTTGAGTTTGAGGCAGCACAGTAGAACGAATCGGCACAGTGCACTTCCGCATGGGTCGAAACTATACCTAAACCTTCGTAGTTTGAAATTTGTTGCGTATACTATTGCCCCCCCCCCCCCCCTTCAATACTCTGTCCTGCACACTTAGAAATGAACTTCACCGCATAGCACGATGCTAGCCAACCATAATCTCGAATGATATCATTATCTGACCTGATTTGTTGAAAACGGGAGGCGTACGCCTTTTTTGTGACAATTATGAACAGCATAAGTGTCACAAAAAAGGCGTACGCCTCCCGTTTTCAACAAATCAGGGCAGATAACGATATCATTCGAGATTATGGTTGGCTAGGAGCGTGCTATGCGGTGAAGTTCATTTTTAAGAGTGTGGTGCAACAATTTATCCGACAATGTATAGCCCCTACCTTCTGGTTGAACTGTCATCAACAGATGACACGGCGATGATTGATACGTTGGGATGGGGGGGGGGGGAGTGTCAAGCTATGCGTTCTCCCCGAGCGAAAGACCATCGCAGGAGCGCACAGAAGCTGGAAGTACATGTTTGCGCCCTCGTATTATCTAAAGGTGCAGGCATGCAGCAAGAGTAGATGCTATTGTGCGGAACTCGTAAGAGAGGACTGAAACCGAAACGTGTTCACTGCAACGTGACATAAACAGGACTGGAGATGCAGCGTGTTCGCTGCAATGTAAGCGAATAAACGCGCATGTCGAGCCGTTATTATACAGATTGATTGATCTTCTCCGGAATTGAAGTGTCGGCCTTGAAATCCATCTGGGTTTCTGGGACGGATCGAGAGCGCATTTGTGGGAAACTGTTCAGCTCAAACTGCAACGTCATTAAAAATCATCTACCTGATAATGTAGTGGACATAATTTAGCATACAGAGTGTTTCACGAAAAATTAGCCAAAGTTTAAAAAGAATGCTTCATCGCACACCAAAAAGACGGACTGCATAGTATTACGAGTGGTGTGAGGATACTCAAACAATTTTTGTTTACATATAAAGCTAATTTATTACGTACATTAACCTGATGATATGTACAGTGTAAGCAGTGAATAACAGTGGTATATACAAAGAAACCAGTTAATTTTTGTTTTGCAATTAATTAATTAAGTAAGTAAAATTATTTAGTAAGTTTTTTTTATTATTATAAGGTTTAGAGCCAAACTGTCAATGTGAACTGCGACTAGTCTTCATTCGATAGCAGCTCGCTCGAGAGCGCTCTGATTCGGAGCTCCTCGCCCGTCTGCTTTTTGCAAACCTGAAAGTTACTCTTTGGAGCCGGGAAAAATTTATTTATTTATTTATTTTTATCTATTTTTATTTATTTATCTTCATTTTTTTAGGGAATAGACAGCCGGCGTGCTGCATGGCTGACCTTTCCCTTTTATCTTTCCTTTTCCTTGTTTTTTTTTTTTGCCAATAAATACCCCCTTCACTTCATTAATTAATTCATTACAAAACCAAAAATAGTTTGAGTATCCTCACGCCACTGGTAATGCTATGATATGCAGTCCGTCTTTTAGGTGTGCGAAGAACCATTCTAAAAAAAAAAAATACTTTGTCTCAACACCCTGTATATAGTAGTAGCATAACCGACTACCCTTCAATAATATGGCGGGAGGTATTTTTCCGTAAACGTCGCCTTTATCCGTCAAGTTAAACACCCTCGACTGTTAATCATTTTCCTATGCAAGTCGTAATAGGCTAAACCTTTGCGCTGCCCTGGACGAAAGCAGGAGGGAGCCTATGCAAATAGACCTCTTTCGTCAAGACGTATAGAGAAGTCTGTACTCAATAGAATTACTCTCGATGAATAAAATTTGATTCAATAAGGTCGGAAAATCGATTTTGTAGGGTTCTCGCGAAGTGCCAGGCCTATAAGCATATCTTAAAGTGAATGCATCAACTTCGTATAGGAAAACGAAAGGGAACGCCCATGCAATCCTTTCTTTCTTTCCTCAAAACGTCAAGGTATCGTGAAATTTTCATTAACGTCAACGAAATGATGGAAGGCCCTAAGACGACTAATTAGTGAGCAGTTGTTCGACCCGTCGTTCTTTCTATTTCTTTTCGTCCTCGTGTGCGACCTTGTCAAGGCGGTCCGGGTTTAATTTGCCAGGCAGTGTACAGCTTGCAGTCTGATGTATGGTCGTCTGGCGCCAAGATCATGGATTACTGCCAGTGTGCAGAGCACTGCGATTACCGCGGTTCATTAATTAATTAATGCGAAGCGGAATGAACAGCAGTAAGATTGTAGTTTTTTTTAAGCAAGTTAATATTAGCAGCTTAAAAGCTAAAGAGAGTGCTATCATGTGCTTTCTTATACAGGGTGTCTCACCGAAAAAGGGCCAGGGACTAAAGAAAAAACGGAGTGCTCTGCACAAATGGAACCAACTGTACGTGCTTGGCCAGTTGTGTGGTCTATCCAAAAATATTTTTTTCGTCGCCCCTTGTTAATTAATTAGCGGTAATGAATTTCCTAACTTTTTAATTATCGGTTTTAGCTCTCAGATGTCAATGAGGAAGTTGTAGTACATGTCGAAAGAGACGCAACTGAAGTGGTTCGAGGTTGCTATGGCTTGTGGTTTCGTTTTTTTTTCCCGGGTTTAAAAATTGGTTTCAGAAGCCGCGCGCACTACAGAGCGCTTCCCATAATTCGGCGAACGCGCGCGACGATAGCAGTGCACTCTGATAGTTGTGCCGTGAGACAGGTGAAATATCTTCCTCTTATGCGACGTGGCCCAGGGATGGTTTCCAAGCGCTAATCTCAAGGTCAATGTACGCCGGAGGGCGCTGGAATCGTCGCGCGCGGGTGCCGGATTGCCGGACTTTTAAACCCGGGAAAAAACGAAACCACAAGCCATAGAGACCTCGAACCATTTCAGTTGTGTCTTTTTTGACATGTACAACAACTTCCTCATAGACATCTGAGAGCTAAAGCCGATAATTAAAAAGTTCGAAAATTAATTACCGCTAACTAATTGACAAGGGGCGATGAAAAAACATATTTTTGGGCAGACCACACAACTGCCAAGCACGTACAGTTGGTTCCATTTGTATAGAGCACTCCGTTTTTCTTTAGCCCCTGGCCCTTTTTCGGTGGGCCACCTTGTATATAGGGATCAGAGTACATAGCAAGAGTTCATGGTTGATAATGACACGAATGTTAATGTGAGCAGTACAACTTATGTCGAAAATAGATTAGCCGAACGTAACGCAGAACAGAAAGCACATGTACCACTGGCGTTAAATTAGTAATTCTGTGGCACTAGGCAGTCAAAAATTAAAATTTATGAAAACGGAGTTATAATGTTTACGTCGTACACTCTTAAAAATGAACTTCACCGCATAGCACGCTCCTAGCCAACCATCATCTCGAAGATATCGTTATCTACCTTATCATCTCGAATTATATCGTTATCTGCTCTGATTTGTTGAAAATGGGAGGCGTAGGCCTTTCTTGTGACAGTTATGAACAGTGTATGTGTCACAAATAAGGCGTACGCTTCCCGTTATCAACAAATCAGAGCAGATAACGATATAATTCGAGATGATGGATGCGCACATGAATATCTTACTTTCATTAACGTAACAGACGGGCAGGAAGCACATATGCTTCGGCTTCTAGCATACATACTCTCTCAGTCGTCTAGGATCCTTACTCAGGAGCAACAAATAGCTTACGTACTCATCAGTTGAATCCGAACAGCGGTCAGATTTTCCACTTGGATGCCGAATGACTCGCGTTTTAGAACATTCTGGAACAATATCTAGCCACCAAACAATACAACACCTCCTTCGTCGGACTGTACGTGAACGTCAAAGCACGCATTACGAAGAGAGGCTTCATGCTTCACGGCCCTCGATGTCGAGAAGACTTGATCTTGGGTACAGCGGTCGTTAAAAGGAAATCGCTAAAACTGGTCAGCACCAGGCACATACATTCCTTCGTCTCATACTCTGTCTCACAACATCATCATTCATAATTTAATTGTTGTTCTTGTTGCATGACATCTATTCGACTCACGGTTGGCATTCTGCATCCACCCTGATTCCATCCGATGGTCCCGTATGGTACAGACTACTACGAATTCGGTGTGTCTCCACAGCACAACGTTATAACCGGATTTTTCCGTTTCTACTCCGAAACCGTCAAAAATAACTAGAAGGCGAATGTGAACTGCATCAACGACAACGTGTCGCTTTTATGCAAATCGAATGATGCTTTTCAGATCTTCTCAGAACTTCACGACACGTTCCGCTGCGACAGAGGTAAAAGATGCAGCTCCTACGTGTGCTCTGAAAATGGGTAGCGTTCCATTCCTAGAGTGGAAAACCTCCCCACTTCATCATCAGAATATATCTGTTGTTGTTGTTGTTGTTGAGGATGACACGCTGCCGACTAAAAAAAATGTATTTAGTTTACTGCAGTTTTCATGTCATTATAAGTTCAGTACGCAAAGTATAAACGTCATGAGTAAACAAGCTTCAACGAATTCTAAAAAAAAAAAAAAAAACGCAGAACTTCATAGTTTCGGATTCTCCAAGAGCATATGACGTCATTGTGAGCTCTGACGTCTGTCTCCTAGCAACAGTGCGCGCGCACCTTCCCGGTCTCCGCTCTTCGTCCCATCTTGGAACACTGTCGGCAGCTGTGGTGAGGGGACGGAAATCGACCTTGAAGTAGCAGAGTTTCCAGACGTGTGGCAGATTTTGCACCCTGTGAAGCCATCCTTAACGAGAAATTAATTCGGAACTTGAAATTAGTTCAAGTCGGCCCAGGACGCATACTAACCCCCCTCTCCCCCCATTACTTCCTGCTGTCCTCTCTCCATCTATTCAATTCTGTACGCCGTTGCCCCGAACGATCTGTCGCTTCTGGTTTGAGGAGGGGATGGGGCGTACGCCGTTTTGTGGCAATTACACAATCTTAAAAATGAACGTCAGTGTGTAGCACTCTCCTACACTCTTAAAAATGAACTTCACCACATAGCACGCTCGTAGCCAATCATAATCTCGAATGATATCGTTATCTGCCCCGATTTGTTGAAAACGGGAGGAGTACGCCTTTTTTTGTGACAATTATGAACAGCATAAGTGTCACAAAAAAGGTGTACGCCTCCCGTTTTCAACAAATCAGAGCAGATAACGATATCATTCGAGATGATGGTTGGCTACGAGCGTGCTATGCAGTGAAGTTCATTTTTAAGAGTGTAGCCAGCCATCATCCCGAGTAACATCGTTCTCTCCCCTGATTTGTTAAAAACGGGAGGCCTACGCCTTTTTGTGACACTTATGTGGAAATGTTAATTGTCACAAAACGGTGTACGCCCCGCGCTTTCCACAGATGACGAGTAAAAGTGGTATCACTCCGTACAATGGTCGGCCTTCAGCGTGCTATGTGGTGAAGCTTTCTTTTAAGCGTGCACTCTTAAAGCAGAACTTCATTCAACGCTCCCAGCCAACAATCATTCCAGAATAACGTCATTTTCTCCCCTGTTTGTTCAAAACTGGAGGCGTACGCCTTTTGTGACACTTATGTACGTATGCCAATTGTCACAGAAAGGCGTACGTCACCACGCTTTCAACAAATTAGCCGCGATAACGATATCATACTGTGCAATGGATGGCCTTCAGCGTGCTCTGTGGAAGAACTCATTTTCAAGAGTGTACGCTGTTAAAATTGAACTTCATCACATAGCGCGCTCGTAGCCAACTATTATGCACGTGCATCATGGGACAAAATAGGCTCCGCCTCCCGTTTTCAACAAATCAGGGGCGAGAACGTTGTCATCCGGGATGGGATGATTGATGGTTGGCTAGGAGCGTGCTATGTGGTGAAACTCATTTTTAAGAGTGTAGTTGAATCACGAATCAGCAATGATGACGGTATCACCCTATATGCAAATGGTCGGTCTCCACAACTTCTGGTTTACATGTGTAACATACACCTAACGAAATAAAGGCGTGAGCCTCATATTATGAGCTATAATCAAGGAAGACAAAGACGCGATTGGGGAAAGCGGTTGGCTCTGCGCCCGCGAGAATGGCGCATCCGGAGGTGGGGGGGGGGGGGGGGGGCAAAAACATCAGTTTATATCAGTCAACCCTCGATTTATGAACACCCTCGGTTCCCGGAAAAATCGTTCATAAATCGAAAATTCCGTTCAGTCAGTACTATCGAGCTGACGAATCAGTACTTGCGAGTTGGGATTGTGTTTATAATACAATATATTGTGTAATTTTGCTTTCGACCATGCCTTCTGCTGTACACTTGGTCGACCCTAATGCGTCCCCGGAAAAGCAGTTTGTTGTTCGGATTTCGAGGGGATAAAAACCGAGGGTGCAATATCTGGAAAAAGATTCGTCCGTTCCGGCATCATTCATAAGACCACGAAATAATACCTTTGAAGATTTCTGTTGACCTCAGAACGATCTGTTCATAAATTGAGGGCAAAAACGCTGGGCAACTCCTAGTTGGTTCCCAGAAATTACATTCATTATTCGGATATCGAGGTTCGTAAAACGAAGGAAAAATACACGTAAAAAGTTTGGTTCCTCGTGCTCCTGTTCATAAAACGAGGGAATTCATAAATCGAAGGTTCATAAATCGAGGGTTGACTGTATTGGATTCCCCTCTCTCCTCTCCCCCACTACGCATTTCGACAACAAAACCGTCCACCTCCACCCCCCAACCGAGGATCTGGATCCCCCCACTGGCCTGTGGTACGGTGAACTTTCTGTTCCCCGTCTATATGTGTGCTGAAGGGCCCAAATCGAATTAACCGGGCCGCCAGAGCTCCCATCATATTCGTGTGTTTTTTTGTTTTTTTTTTTTTTGGCTGAAACGTTCCCCAATATTACTATCGCTATATACGACTATCGGACCTCCTATCGCAAGGACAGTCTTCTCAGGATAATTGGCCATATCGATTTCGAACGCAAAAAGAAAAATAAGGACCTACATCCAGCATTGCTTCTAACAGAGCTCACACTCCCCAGGGCACATTCGGATGCAGGAAGCTGTCGTTTTCCTGCACGCTCTCAAAATTGTACATATACAACTGGCTTCGTGCTCCGTATAGACAAACTAACGAGGTTTAAGCGAACGATTGTGAAACCGTATGTGTTTTAGGCCCCCCAGAAACGTGGTACGAATGTTGGAAACGATCCCCCACTGTTAAGAGCGGATACACAATATGTATCGATTTTATCCGAAAAATGTTTTCGAAACTAGCACAGGGTACGATTGTTTTTCAAATCTATAACTTGTACATGATGCCGGCGGTAGATGTGAACTGAGTATAGACATCGTCAAACAACATACGAGTACATTGCCCCTTTTACGGAGCTTTGTTTAGAAAGAAGGAAAAAAAAAAGGAAAAACGGGAAGAGACAAACGGTGAAAGCAAGCTGGACGGACCACCTCTAAATTAAGGCGATGGAACTGCGCGTTTTGGGCCGACTTCACAAGGAACTTCAGCGCCTGTCACGCTGTGCGCCAACCATTGCACAGAATGATAGCGTTATCACGTCTGATTCGAAGAGAGAGGGGCGTGCGCCTTTTTTGTATCAGCTATCATCCAAATTGCCACAAAAAGGCGTCCGCCGCCCTCTCTCTCCGAATCAGAAGCGATAACCCTATCATTCGTGGCAATGGTTGGTGCACTGCGTGCTATGCGGTGAAGTTCTACCATCCCTTAGGAGGATAATAATAATTTGGGGGTTTACGTCGCGAGACAACTTAGAAGATCCCCTTAGAAGGAGCTAATAGCAAAATGGAATAGTCACCGAAATGACGTATTGTAGTTCTCATTGGCTCCCTTACCCCTGAGCCTGTACTTCGACAATTTTGTAGAGGTAAGAAATGCGTGAAAGCAGAGAGCGCAATTAAATGAGGGCGACATTCGTTTTCTTTTCTTTTTCTTTTTTTTTCATGTGCTAGACGGGACACGCTGCAAAAAAAAAAAAAAATGTCTGGATGCCTTATGTGATATCTGTCTGCGGAAATATCCTGCACAAATTGGCTCATAGCGAATTCGGGTGGTCATTTCGTAGCAATACGGCCGAGCGCTCCAAAATTGCTAGGTCGGCGACTGAGCTGGATCACGTGACCGTTACCACCCGAACATGACTGCTAGGAATCTAGCGGTGTTAGGCACTTGGATCACGCTAGGGGCGTCGCGGTCGCCCATCTTCGAGTTTTGTCGTCTGCTAAACCACGTGATTTCAACTTGCGGGCCAATGAGGGCATTCGCCACCGTTGCAGTGCGGATGTGACGACACCGGATACAGTTGAGCAATCTGCTGCTCGATCGTTTTGAGACCGGGCAAAAAAAAGTGCTAGCTGGCAAATTCCGAGCGCTCGGAAAGCGCCACGCGAACATGCGAGATTTGCTTCATTTTGACCAAGCGAACATGACTGCTCGAGATCTGGCAAAAAAAGTTGCTACGAAATGACCACCCGAATTCGCCATCATTCGCCGAAGTGCGTTGCCTTTTGGCGCGCGATCGTCTTCCTTCTCTGCCTGTGCCGCTCTGTACACCTATCAACACGATACACTGTAAACTTTTTCACACCTTTAAAGGTGTGCGCTATGCACATTCAACCTGGTTGCGTTACATTGCATCTCCAGGACGATATTTTACAAAATTCGGAAAGCATTACTAAAGATCAAGTGTCAGTGCAAATCTTGCTTTCATTATGTCTTGGATATCGTAGGTACGAGCTAATGCATATATGCATCGCTATCGATAATCGAGCACGCGCAAGTGTCTACAATACTGTTGAACAATGTTGAGATGTTGCAAGACTGAATTTTTGGAGGCCAGACAACACTCGAGTAAAGAAAATTTGTGCGAAACCGTGCTCCATTATGATGTTACCAAAATTACACCTAAAAAGGCGTGCGCCATGCACGTTATTACACCTTTAAAGGTGTGAAAAGATTTAGAGTGTACTTCGTGAAACAAAAGAATATCATTTCAGAAGAAGAATGGAGGTGTCAGCGCTCTCCCAACCGCTCTTCTCCTCGGAGAACGACGGTTTTGAACATGCTCAACCAAATTGTCGGGCGGAATTGTTTACAGTTGAATTTAAATTGTTTACGAGACAGAATGTCGAATCCTTCCGCTTTCTCACACCTCTAATTTTCCGAGTAAATCTCTCCACAGTTGACCCACATACAGTCCAGCCTCCTCCGGCACAGTGCAATCTACACAGCTCCTCCGTGTAAGTGCCCAGTCTCCCTAATTTTCTATCGATTCGTGTGTTCTGTTGGCTTCATAACCAAGATGAATTGCGCCCAAGTAGGACAAACCAAGCCCGCGAGAGCTCTGCCCTCTTCTCTATGTTTCTTTTCCCCCTCTCCCCCCTGAGATTGTTGTGACGTCATAACGAGGTCGACGGAAACGGAGACGAGGGGAAAATCTCTCGAACGCTATAAGGCTTTTATGTTCCTGTCCGGAAAGGGTACAGACAGGAGGATATCAGGTTAATAACCAAGGAAGAGACAATGGGATGTCTGGTGTGCGGGAACATCGGCAGGAAAGTGGTGGTCGCGGAAAAGAGTGCACTCTAAAAGCGGAACTTCTCCGCATAACACGCTCCTGGCCAATTGCAGATTTATTTATTTATTTATTTATTTATTGTCGAAAACCCGAGAGTCGTAATGCATCACGTGGGTACAGAGAGAGAACAACAAAAATAAATACGATTACAATAAAATGGAATACAATTTCAGATACACTCTATACGGGACTTGGAGAACAGGGGGCTCAAAGGATGAATGAGCTCGAATGAATACAACGGATTGTGGCAAGGAATTTCATAATTTGATGGCGCGTGGGTAGAAAGAGTGAAATGAAGACTTGGTGACACACACACGCACACACAAAGGCGAATGGCGTTGTTCTTTTTTCCGAAAAAAAATTTTTCGAAAAAATTTTGTTGAAAATGGAAGGCATACACCCTTTTGGGGCACTTTATATTGATGTTAGTGGTCAGGGAAAGAAGTGCACCTCAAATGTTATCGTTATCGCTGTTCGTTTTGTGGAAAGTGCGGGGCGTACGCCTTTTTCTAGCAATTGTACAGTCAGTACATTACAGTGTCCTAAAGAGGCGTACGCCTCCTGTCGACGATGTCATTCGGGATGGTGGTTGGCTAAGACAGTGCTATATGGTGAAGTTCTGTTTTTAGAGCTTCACCACATAGCACGGTCTTCGCAAACTACCGCCAACTAAAATTGAGGAAGCAATAACCGGGCCGATGAGCAGCGCCACCGCTAGCTTCCAAATGCGGCGCTGGGAAGGGGTGCCTATGGCGTGGTCGTTATAATCTAGTAGGTCGTGGTTTGTGCACGTTCTTTTTTTTTTGTGTGTGTGTGTGTGTGTGTGATAAAAAAACTGCTTGCATGAAAACCTTTTGTGCTGTTCTACAAATTGACGCATATACTTTTATTATCTTTTTCATGTTATGTGGTGAAGTTCGGTGTTTCCTGAAGAACAGGATTTGTTCAAAAGTTGCGCGTCTCAAAGTTCTCCCTGATAGACATATCGCAGACAACAGAAGCAAGGGATGCAACCATTGCGCAGAATGATGCTGCTGTCACTCCCAATTTGTGGAAAGGACGTTTTTTTTTCTCTTTTTTTTTTCTCGTGAAGATAACCACATAAGTGTCACAAAAAGGCGCATCCACCACATTTCCAACAAATTGTCGGTGGCAGCGCGTCATGCGGTGAAGTTTGAAATGCCGCGACAAGCGCATTCACAGGAAAAGAAATCTGCGAGGAAGGAAAAAAAAATACGACAAACGAAGATATAGGTGAGAAAGAGAAGGAGCGCAGGTCGTAAAAGGGGCGAGGGTTCCAAGTGGGTCGCCAGGGCAAGTAGGGCTGTATATTGTCTCCCCCTATAGGGTTGAGGTGTCGCTGTCATTACTTGTGTTAGTACAGCGCGCTCGTATATAGAGCGAAATTAAAACCCCATATAACGATGGCAGCGATGTAGAGGGAAGAACCTCGGTCGATGTGCTATGGCTCTCCTGGGGGTCTTAGCACGTGCCCGGAAGTCTCTTATGGGATGAATTTGCATCGGGATAAAAGGGAAAGGCGAGGATGGCATGACACGAGGTATGTCAGGTCTGGGAAAAGGTAAGTCAACGTCATTAACAGAGTGACGTAAATGCAGGCTATAGCTGGTGGATAAATTCCGTGATAGGCAAGCCTGAGTGATGGGCAAGACACGTAAACAAACACACAACCAGCTCCCGGTGGCTCAGTGGTTAGCGTGCTGGCCATGTCACGTCGAGACTGGGAGGTACCCGGGTTCGAATCCCGGTGCCGGCTGTGCTGTCTTGGGTTTTTCCTGGGTTTTCCTCAGACGCTGTCAGACATATGTCGGCACAGTTCCCTTAGAAGTCGGCCCAGGACGCACATTCCCCCAGGGCGTGAGTCGTGACGTTGCCCACCTCTGTGAGGCCGACAACGGCAAGCCCTATCACCACCACCACAAACACAAACACGAAGGCTCAAAACCAGCAAGACATCGCTCAGGCTTGCCTATCATGGTAAATCAACGTCAACTCAATTCAATTCAATCGTTTATTTTCCATTAAGCGATGGGTGAGGCCGGGGGAAAAAGCCGCCAGGTGCCGCTTGATTGATTGATAATTAATTGATAACAAAGTAAAACACACTCTTGACCAGACTAACTAGACATTAGTAAGTACTGGTCCAAACACAAAAATAGGCACTACTAAGCATTAAACAAAGTAAATACACACTTAAAATCCATAATGGTAAAAAAAATAAATATACGTAACTTAATTTTGAGTAATTATGGCTGGTAGGTGCTTCGGAGATATACGTGAAAGTCAATAAACTTTGCATACCATATGTTGTGCAAAACCTAGAAATATGCCAGTGTTAACATTACGGTTGGAGTTCCTCCGGGTGTAATTTTCCAGGTTCTGCATTTTCGGAAAAAGTCCGAATATGACGCTCATATCACACCATCACCCCTTCCCTACACTCTAAAAACAGTGCTTCACCGCATAGCACGCTCCTAGCCAACCATCACCCTGAATGATAACGTTATCTCCCTTGATTTGATGAAACACGGGGGGCGTATGTACGCCATTTCTGTGGCGATTATGAATTGCGTAATGCCACCAAAAACGCGTACGCCCCCCGTTTTCAGCAAGCCAGGTGAAGGAATCATGTCACTCGAGATGACGGTTGGCTAGAAGCGTGCTGTATGGTTAAGTTCATTTTTAAGGGCGTGCTATGCAGAAAAGGCTCGCGTGATTTCGGTCGCTTAATCAGTGATACACTCTTAGAAATGAACTTCACCGCATAGCACGCTTCTAGCCAACCATCATACCGAATGATATCGTGCGCTTTTTTGTGACACTTATGCTGTCCATAATTGTGACAAAAATGGGGTACGCCTCCAGTTTTCAACAAACTACACTCTAAAAACTGAACTTCACCGCATAGCACGCTCTGCGCCAACCATCATACCGAATGATACGGTTATCGCTTCTGATTCGAGGAGAGAGGAAGGCGTACGCCCTTTTGTGTCAATTTGGATATATGATAACTGACACAAAAAGGCGTACGCCTCTCTCGGTCCTCGAATCAGAAGCGATAACCCAATCATTCGTGGCAATGGTTGGCGCAGAGTGTGCTATGCGGTGAAGTTCATTTTTAAGAGTGTAGATACCAGATACCAACAAACCACACTCTTAAAAATGAGTTTCACCGCATAGCACGCTCCTAGCCAACCAACATTCCGAATGACAACGTTCTAGTCCCTGATTTGTTGAAAACGTGAGGCGGAGCCTATTTTGTGACACTTATGCTGTTCATAATGGTCACAAACATAGCGCACGCCTCCCGTTTTCAGCAAATCAGGGAAGGTAACGATATCATTGGAGATTGTAGTTGGCTAGGAGCGTGCTATGCGGTGAAACTCATTTTTAAGAGTGCAGGGCAGATAACGATATCACTCGAGATTGTGGTTGACTAGGAGCGTGCTTTGCGGTGAAGTTTATTTCTAAAAGTGCTCGATGCGGCGAGATTTCCACCATAAGAACAACCTGGACTTTATGCACAAGAAATGGAGCTGCGGGTGCCCACCAGGGAGACCACATAGCTGCAGAAGCCATCCAGATATTAGAAGTATATGTGGCATACTTCTGCTTTCGACGTAGAATATACTGCCCGCCATCACGCCATCTACCATCTTTTGAGAGGAAGAAGAACGTTCTTGCATTGCGATTTGCATTAATGTTATATTAATTAAAATAACGAATGTTTAATTATTAATTACCTGACAATTATAGATTAATTTATTTAATAATTTAACAGCAGTGAATTAAACTAAATTAAAAACTTATCGACGTAAATTCTACACGAGAAACTCGCGGACCCTTCCAACGTTGAGAACCTCCCCTGTGAACTTGAAAATGAGCACTATATCTAACCCAAAGCACCCGGACACCTCCCTTATCGGCACGTAGCCCCTGACTTTTGAGAAAACCGATAAAGCGCCACGTATTTGATGGCACCGAGTCTTCGTGGAACTCTCCTTCATTAAAGCTTTCTGTGAACGTCCGCCGGTGTTTCGCTTCGTTCCTTTCGCAAAGCGACGGCGCCTGCCGTTTCCCGGGCGCGTTTTCGTTGACGACGGTTCAGTTCATCCCAGAAGCGCTCGATTAGATTAAGGTCAGGGCTCCCATGCCCATCTCATCAAACCATTCCTCAAGGACGCGGGAGGATTGGTTTCGGAAACGTAACTACCGCTGTAGCGAACAGCAACGAGCAGCATTACAATGCAGGAGGAGCCACCACCTGAATTTCCGCCGCCAGTGGAAGTTCACTTCGGGATAATGGTTATGGTCACATCCATGAACGACATTTCAAGGGCATACCATTGATGAAGATTCGTTGTAACGCATGGAGCTCCGCGGGCCTTCGTTTTTACGCTCTTGTTTGGCTTGAAAATGCTTTGTGAGTATTTAGTTTCTTTTTTTATATGATCATTTGCCGTTGTGGGAAATGTACACTCTTAAAAATGAACTTCGCAGCTTAGCACGCTCCTAGCTGTTCAGAATACTTTATTAATATAATTATCTAATTACACAAGTAAATGCTCTGGTTATACTTTCCTTTTAACCAACACAATAACATAGATGTTCTGCGTGCAAACTATCGTCACAAGCACACTCTTAAAAATGAACTCCACTGCATAGTACCGCTCCTAGCAAACCATCATCTCGAATGATATCGTCATCTGCCCTGATTTGTTGAAAACGGGAGGCGTACGCCTTTTTCGTGACACTTATGCTGTTCATAATTGTCACAAAAAAGGCGTACGCCTCTCGTTTTCAGCCTGTGTAGCAGACGAACGACGGTGGCAATGACAGCCTGGCTAACCTTTTCAGTGACTTCCATCTTTCATCGTTAATTTCTTAGGCAACTTGAGGCCTTGTATGTGATTGTCCCTTCTATGTTGTTCTAGCCTCAGAACATCAGTTCTCTCTAGTGCATATGTCATTCCCCCTCCCCAATAATGCAATAATGCTATGTGGCGCTTGCAGCGGTCGCTGGCCCTCTTGACCAAACTCTTCCACAGGGGATTGCCGGTCGTTCAGGTCTCTAGTATAGAGCAGGTCGTAGTTTGTACATGCGCTGATCCATATCCATATCCCGCCATGTCCTATTCATATCCCGCCATATCCATATAGTATATACGGTAGTATAGTGTCTAGGCACTTCTTCTTCCTCCTCCTCCTCCTCCTCCTCCTCCTCCTCCTCGTCCAGTGGCCTTGATCTGCAAAGAGAGATTGGTCAGGGCTCGTGATATACAAACCACTAGGCTGCTAAGTAGATGAAAACACACACAAAGCTAAAAACGGAGTGATTGATACATAAAATATAAAATGCCAGCGGCAACCGAGGCACTTCTTCTTCTTCGTCCAAACAAAAAATGGTCGTCACTTCGTGAAGCTACGTGAAGCTATGGCGGGATAGAAGTATAATAGAAGGTTACCATAGTGAAGCTGTCTCCTTGGTTTCCTTTTCTTCGTTGTGTTATCTGCTTTTTTTTTTTTTTTTTTCGTTTTGTAAAAACTTTTGTCTACTGTCATGTTATAACCGCCCATCCCCTCTTCAATGCCACATGGCTCTGAGAGTAGTTTAAATAAAAAATAATAAAAGAAATATAATTGAAACGTTTATTCATATCCTTATTTGCAAAAGCACATTCTCTCACCGCTGAAAGGTATTGAGGGGCCAACGAAACGGCATCGAAGAAGGAGAAGAAGAAAAAGGTGCGTACCTTTGCAGCAACTCTTGCGCTGATTCGATCTTGGAATGATTCCATTTCGTGTCGTTTCATTTTAATTCGTCCGTGACTCTTTGCGCGATTTTAACGTGGGTATCGTACCGTGTAGCTGCGAATAAACACGAAGATATACCGTTTGGGCCCCTATATGGTCACATTCACAGACCTAACATATCCATTGCAGCGCCATTGTTCCCACGAAGAAGTGGGAGCCAGAGGTCTCGTGATCCGTCCGGAGATGCTAGGCTCCGTCATCCAAGTCGCCACGCGATCGCCAGCGAGCAGACATCACCTTTACGCCTAGCAGCGGAAGGCGGGAACAGCCCTGGATCGAAAAAACAGCCTGTGGCACGTGGTCTCCGGCGGATCGAGTCCTGCCGTAGCCAGCAGCTCCGTGGGTCCAATGACCGCGCTGCTACCCGCCGACCAGGACGCCGAGGCGAACGGCAGGCGGCGCACTGTACACTGGCTCCTAGCATTTGCCGTCATCGTCTTTGCTACGATTAATGGAGTCTTAATCGTCAACTACTACAGGACAGACGGCGGGAACGCCACGAACGGCGTACAAGTGCGCCGCGTGTTCCCCGTGGGTGCAACCACTGAGCCAGAATCCGTTGAGACGGAACCATTGTACATGCAAACGGAACGGTACATGGCAGCGCATCCGCTATTCAAACGACCACGCGACGACATCCTGACGGACTACGAGGCCCCTCTGACAAAGAGGGCGACCAGACGGTCGCACAAATTGCAAACGCCGGCAACCGTCGAGGTCTGCAGGGAGCCGGAGTGTCTGTGGTACCTCCAGCACATTCGTACGAAGCTGAACGAGCGCATAGATCCGTGCGACGACTTTTATTCGCACGTTTGCACGGACAAGTGGTTCGCGCCCAATGACAAGTCAACGTTCCACATGTCCAGCCTGGAAAAACTTATGAGTTCCATGGATATGAACCTGCGCGTGGAAAGACACAGTCAGCTTAAGTGGTTGCGGAATTCTGCGTTCTTGTACGACGCCTGCGTCACGGGAAACTTTTCGAAGTCACTTCGGAGGGCACTCTTCTATAGAAGGCCGCGACGTGCAACTCCGCGTCCTCATGTTGCACGGCCTCGTCCTCATCTTCGTCTTACCTCACATCCTCCGCCGACGACTTCGCCAGCTCCACCGCCCCAGCCTGCTGTGGTCTTCAAGATTGGCCTTCAAGAAATGGCGCCCTCGTTGGAGCGAGATCTTCGAGATGTCTTGCCAAGGCTGCACCGGCAGTACCTGGAAGGCTATAAGGTGAGCGCGCTGGCGAACGTTTACATGGCACCTATGGGAAGAAAGTCGAGACTTTACGTACCCTTCATCGACTCACCAGACTTGATTATAAAACGGTTCTTCCTTCGGTACCCGAACCGTACCGAAGAAGATTACCGGAAGCTTATCGCATCTACTTTCACTGATGTGAACGACCCTGAGGCAGTCGCTATAAAGATCGTAGGCATCGAGAAAAGGCTCAGCGACGTCATATCGGGCTCGTCCGCGCGTCTCGGTGACAGAGTAATGACGCCGGAACATATGGCCCGCAGGGGCAACGCGACACTGAACTGGTTGACGGAGTTGCTTCCGTCGTCTTCCGGGCGAGGAAGCAGCATTCACGTCCTCGACAAGGGTTACGTCACTCGCATGGTAGACATTCTCAGAGACGTGTGCGCGCCGAAAGACATAAAAAATTATCTGGACTTCCGTACCCTGGTGCACTACTCCCCCTTTCTGAACATCACACCGTTGATACCCCTGAGCTACGGAGAAGAGGTCAAAGACGTACCTCCAAAGGTACAGGGGTGCCTTCGCTTCGTGGAAACCATCTACAAGCAGGGTATGCGAATGTTGGGCACGGAGGCACTCGGGGGAAATTTCGCGCAGTGGCGGATACCGTTCGAGTACCAGATGAGTTCGTTATTTGAAGACGTCAAACGAGTGCTTGCAAAGTACGCGCTGAAATGGTTCAGTCCTGGCACGGCCAGCGTGGCCGTCAAGAAGATACAGAGCATGGAACTCACCTACCTGGGCGCCAGGATAACCACGCCTTCTTTCTACGCCCAGAACACCCCGGAGATAAAAGATTTGCGCGATTTCGGTCGCCTAATCAGTGATACGGTGCGGCGAGACTTCCACAACAAGAGCAACCTGGACTTTATGCACAAAACAAGCATCTTCTCCACTGAGGTCGAATACAACGGCGACACGAACGCGCTCTACATTCCACATGGGATAGTGACGTTGCCCATCTTGTTATCTGATAGGCTGCATCCCATCTTCGTTCCCATCGTCGCCCAAAAGGTGCTCCACGGCGTCATGGCGGCCATTGACAGCAGGGGGTCGGAATCCCTCCTCGCGGGCAACAAGTACCGTACGTGGTGGAGTTCCAGAGACAGACACCTGTTCCAGAACAAGTCGCACTGCTACAAGGCTCAACTCTCGCGAGCGGTAAAACGTATCTTACCCATCGCCAGCGGCCACGTCTTCTTGGAAACGTTCATGGCAGATAACGCTATCATGGAACCGCTGTACGACGTCTACCGGCGAAGAATATCAAAGAGGAACTGGGATGGATCGATGAGGGGGGACGAAAGGGTGAAAGAGGACAGGGTATTCTTCTACGCGTACGCGATGGGTCTTTGCGAGAGGCCAGGACTCGAGAGGGTGCAGCTGCTGTATCGCAAAACTATCCCGGCCCGGTTGAGGGTGAATAGTGCTCTGACTAATTTCCCAAGGTTTCAGAGGGCGTTCCAATGCACACATGGGAAGAAAATGGTATCGGGAGAGTCCTGTTCCTATTGGAAATAATGTCTTACGTTAATTATAATTATTTTTCTTTAAAAAAATTAGCCCTTTGACCACGGTGGAAACTTCATGCTCTGCAGCGTCGGTTCGATGTGCGACAACAGCATGTTGTTGAAATTAAAATAGAGATGATTCAAGTGCTTCCCCTGTGTATAGTGATAACATCAATATTATAACGAGGGGATAGAGAGGTAGCAAGCGAGCTGGTGGTATGGATCCATAACTTAAAAAACCCGAGACTAGGGGACAAAAAAACGACAAACACAGACAAGGTCTCAATTTTTGAGACCTTGTCTGTGTCAATATTTTGACTGCAGCGTAATGCAGAAAGTGCTGGGAACCGCTCACAAAAATACAAGAAGATGAAGATGAAGTGTTTTTCCAGCATTGAATGTGAAGCACAACGGTGTTGGCACTCCTCGAGAGTACTTACATACGATGGGATGCTGCACTCCAGTGCGATAGCAATGTGGCCAAGTTTTAGAACTCGTCTCAGTCCTTGACTCCGGGTAGCAATAGGAAAGATACAGTTAACGAACGTGCTAAACGGTTAGGAAGATGAGTACACAATCTTCTGTGGCTCATCTCAGAGTCAACAATACAAGAAGAATTGAACCAGAAATAGACCCCTCCCTGTCTGTAAACAAGTGACGTGATAGTGTTCGACAGCGCCACCAATTTGGTAGACTTGAACTACGCTCGAAGCTAGGGGCGAGCAAGTTCGCGCCCGAAAGCCACAGTCTTGAGGGGACTACGACGGTCCCTGAAAGAAACGCGACCTTCGGTCCTACTTTTCTTTCACTAGGAGGCAGCGAAAAAGTGCCCACTTTCGTGAAACCCAGCCCTCCCCTTCCGATTTGTTTCGGTTTCAGTGTGTCTACCGACGTCATGATGACTTTTCTCAGGTAGAGGAGTATTGCGGAACGACACAACCAACATAACAACGCTGCATGGATAGTGCGTCTTGCAAACGATATATGGAAACCCGTGTGCCCGTCCTATACCAGCAGCCAACCATTTCAGTGACTATATAAAGGCCTCTTCGTCACATTTTAATGCCAGAACCGTCGGTAAAGGTACTCTCAAGAGCGTAAAATTGTCTGTGGGTACTTTCTACAAAATATTAAGCAAGCGCTCGTACCCGCGGGAATATGTAGCCAAAAAGGAGGAATGTATAGCCAAAGCTGTTGTGTGTGCGATGAAGCAAAATCTCTTGCTGCACCATCGCTTCATGCATAATCGCATACGTACAGCAGCTGTCGCTGCATTAGCTCAGTCCCCGAGCATTGCACATGATTGCGCCTTACGCGATACACTTCGGTAGACAGAGAATCCAAGAAGCAAAAATCTCGTTTCGGGGAAGAGTTCTGTATAGAAGTGAAGAAGAGGGAGAGCTCACTGTTTCTGTTTTCTCCAGCTTGGAGGAAACCGGTGATCGCGCCAGCAAGACTTTCGAGGAATCTTCTACAACACAAGCCGCGATATATTTGTATGTGTATGTATTCATGTTTGAAATGCCAAAAAAAAAAAAAATGAAAACAAGGAAGCGAACGCCTATCATTTTCAGGACAAGATGAGCGAGCACTACATTTCGGAGTGACAGTTCATTATATATATATAAAAAAAGGAGTCAGTGACAACATAAGTCACACACTTGACCACGCCCCCACACAAGAATCGCTCCGCGCGCGCGAATGTAGTGCAGCGTGGCCAAGTGGGGACTGGGGGGGAGGGAGACAGAGCTGGCACTACATCGCGAAGCGGGGGCGTCGAAGTGAAGCGGGGGGGGATAGTGTTGACGTGTGCCGTCTCCCAACACAGCCTATAACACCATTGGTATTTTTTAAATTTTTTTTTTGAGTATCAGCACAGATTGGCTTATCTCATGTGTGCAATATGCCGGTGCACCTTTGTACGCGTCATATGGACCGTAACTTATTGAACCGAGAACGCACATGGCGAAAGGGTATGCAGACGAAAATTTCGTCTGGCCTCTTTCACAACTTCCATCCCCGAGTGCCATGTTACATTAACAACATGGCTATAAACATGTACTAAAGTAACGTGGCTGAGCCCGCACAGCCAAGCGCACTGTATACTCGCATAACTTGTTGGGTATACACCTGATGAGCCCTCAAACGCAACTGCCGCCGCGCGTTGTATTTCCCAAGTGTAAGTTACTGCTTTCGGGAATTCCTTCCTGAGGTATGCAGCCGCTGTGCCCACGCCCGTATGTAACGTGGAAAACTTTGTTCCCTATTCCATTATTCACGCAAACACTGTGTTTCTAAACGCAGTCCGACGGTATAAGACCACCTCCGCGGATTACGGAGGGGTTTCTTTATTTAAGTCCGTTTTAATGACTTGCAATTTCACGTGTGGGCGCGGTGATTAGTGGAGTTAATTGAATGCCAGGTTGACTGAGGGAAACAGCGAAAGAAGGCTTATCTTTCGGCGGAAAGCATGTTGTGATCAAACGACAAATGTCGGAAGGAAATAAGTCACGAAGGGTTGATTGGAATTTCAATTAAATCCCTTCAGCGACAAAGATTCGTCCGAGTGGGAAGTGCTACCAAATATATAGGGGACATTTCGATTAAAGAATGGCAGTTAATGGAAATGTACCCGCAGTGGAGTTCGAACCCATACCCTCCGATGTCCGGTGAGGGATGTTACCGTGAAGCCGCTCGGAGAAACCGGTAAAAGGGAAAGGTATATATTACCCATATTAAAGGCGTATATTAAAGGTATATATATAGTCGTATTTGCACCGAACATGCCCTTTGAGATGCCCCTTTCGCCGAAACGGTTTGCAAACGGTCTAGCAGGACTTCATGAACTGCCGACATACCTGGAGCCCGATCTTCAACTTTTCGTTATAACCCCATAAAATGCATCAATTAAATGCATCACTTCGTGGTGGTGGTGGTGGTGGTGGTGGTAGTGGTAGTGGTGGTAGTGGTGTTGAAAGGGCTCGCCGTTGTCGGCCCACCCACAAAGGTGGGCAACGTCACAACTAACGCCCTGGGGGGAATGTTCGTCCTGGGCCGACTTCTAAGGGAACTGTGCAGACATATGTCTGAAAGCCTCTGAGGAAAACCCCCAGAGAGCACAGCCGGCGCCGGGATCATTTCGTCGTCGTGGTGGTTGTGGTGGTGGTAGTTAAAAGGCTCGCCGTTACTTCGTGGTAGTGGTGGTGGTGATGGTGAAAGGGCTTGCCGTTGTCGGCCTCACGTATGTGGGCAACGTCACGACTGACGCCCGGGGGAAAATGTGCGTCCTGGGCCGACTTCTAGGAGAACTGTGCCGATATATGTCTGAAAGCGTCTGAGGAAAACCCAGGAAAAACCCCAGACAGCACAGCAGTCGTGGTGGTGGTGGGTGGGTGGTGATAGGGCTTGGAGTTGTCGGCCTCACGTATGTGGGCAACGTCACGACTGACGCCCTGGGGGAATGTGCGTCCTGGGCCGACTTCTAAGGGAACTGTGCCGACTGTGGCACAGCCGTCGTGATTCGCCATGAGCCCTTGCGTGAGCCAACCAAAGCGACTTTCGAGCGCGCGAACTTTAAATATAACGATAACACATGGTATGTCAGAGTTCAAGACCGCGAGGACCTGGCTCTACCGTCTCTTCTTCAAACGGAATGTGGCCCTCGGTTAAAACGCTTTCACTTATTCATCGACTCGCTCTCGTGGCGACGCGACTGCCGAGTGCTTTAGCAGCGCGCCGAATGCAGATGCTCCAGACCATCTGTACCTTTATACACACACACTTTCTCTCTCTCTCTTCCTTTTTCATTCCCCCTTATACGGCATCGCTGCATTCGAAAAAAAAAAAAACATTCCTCGCTCCCGCACACTTTCTCCGAGATAACTGTCGAAGAGAGAGAAACGATACGGAGCCAAAAAGAGGGGAGGGAGGACTAATTCCGTTAGTTCAGCGTCTTTTCCTTTTGCTCGCGTCGTATGAGCACTTTGCCGCAGTTGCAACGCAGATATAGTGCCGTTGTAACCGTTGAACAGCACCGCACGCATAATATACGATTCTGAGCAGAAGAAGGAGAAAGGAGGGGGCGAACGTGCTCTAGTTTTCATTATTATGATACTGACGAGGTATCTATAATGAGAAGATTCTTTCGCAATTTTTCTCTTCTTTTTTATGCGTACGGTCTGCGAACACGACTCTGAAACTAGTGCTATGCTCATTACTTGGCAAAACTTGTTCCTTTTCTTTTTTGCTGTGGTTCGTTTCTTAACTGATATCCCTCTGCATGCGTCATTAAGTGTGTTTTTTTTTTGTTTTTTTTTTTCTGCCTCCCTTTATAGTTGAGGTGCAAGGGTACGCGAGATTCGTTCGAGGAATTCGTACGGTACATATTCTGTGTCTGTGGATTTGCTTCTGTGCAAGGACGCTTGCTTCCGACTGCTGTGCGTTCAGATATTGAGGTTATTGAAAGTATTTTGCAGACTTGTGCCCGTTACTCGAAAAAAGTAATTGATTACCGTTACCGTTACTTCTACGCAAAAAGTAATTGATTACCGTTACCAATTACTCGACTCCAAATGTAACTGAGTAACGAGTAAAAAAGTAACGCGTTACTCCGGTCGTTACTCTGCATTCACGCAAATTATACCTGTCTTTGTGTGCCCCAGAAAAAAAAGAAAAAAAAAAGAAGAAAGGAACGAAAGAAAGGTTCAATAGCGGAACAGCTGAAATAACACGAAAAACAAAAACGCTTAGGACAGGTAGAACTGTACGTCTACTGTATTTATCGGGAAGACGTTGACCCGATTGTGGAAGAACATTGCCTGGAAGCTGGAACCTCCCCATGACTCACTAAACCTCTAAACCTTCAAGTATCACCATACTGGTGTAGGAAAAGATTAGGGAGAGAGACCCTGAAATTCCAGAACGTTAGTACAATGACCTGTACTTGCTCTAGTAGAAGGATCCAACAAAGGCTGACGGCACGAGGGCCTTGACTTTGGGCAGAACATCTGAAAAATAAGTTAATCTCTGCCGGAAAAGTAATCAATTACTGAGTAATCGATTACTCCAAAAAGTAATTGATTACTCGAAAAATTACTTTCACAGTAATGTAACTGATTACTCGAAAAATTACTCAAAAAGTAATTGATTACAAGTAACGCAATTACTAGTAACGCGTTACGCACAAGTCTGGTGAGTTTAGCTGAGTTTAGTAGCTGTTATTAAATCAAAGAGTGATATTAAACGGTAGGAGCAAGTTATTTATTTACGCACGGTAAACAAGACTTTCGTGCACGAGACTGCACTTCTTGAGGTCACAAAAATATGAACATGGTACAGGCACATCTATACAGTTGACGGGGGAGTTTTGGCGCGTGAGAGGGTAACAGTGTGGTGGGAAGGATGCAAATACAGGTAAAAATCAAAAGAACGTAAATACAAAAGCAGGGGTATCAGAGGCGCAACATAACGCTGATACCCCTGCTTTTGTATTTATGTTAATTTTTTTTATTTTTATCTGTATTTGCAATGTTCCCACCATCCTGTTGCCCTCTCATGCAAAAACTCTCCCGTCAACTGTATATATGTGCCTGTAGCATGTTCATATTTTTGTAACCCCAAGATGTGCAGTCTCGTGCACAAAAAAGTCTTGTGTACAATGTGTAAATAAATAGCTTGCTCCTACCGCTTAATATCACTCTTTGATTTACTCACCACCGGCAACATGACATCGCCTATATTCTTGTCTTCGTATCTTCTAGCTGTTATTACTTTATTTATATGTATAGAGCTGTGGTTCCGCTTTCCTCTTGTGTTTCCGTTCGTGCTCTCGAAGCTGTTCTCAGAGCTGAAGCCCGGCCAGAATAACATTTTAAAAATGATCCTGTTTTTATGGAGAAAATAGTTGTAAGGTGGACAGATCACGATAAGATAAGATAAATTGTTTGGTGTTCCTACGCCGTGCAACCGACAGCTCTTACGCCACGGTACAAAGGTCTCCAGCACTATAGGATTCGAAAGTATACCAAGGGGTGAAGTGGTTTGGCTTGGTCGGGATCGGTTCGCTTCGGTCAGATTAGGTTAGGGTGGGTCGACTTCACTGGCTACTCCAATAGTTGAAATATGCTAAAGCATACCACCATCGTATGAGCAAATGCCTGGAGGAGGCAAGGTCTCGGGGTTTTTTACATTATGCATCATCGTATGAAATCTGTATCGGTGTCGTTTCTTTCAGACACTGTCGTACGTGTTGATGACATGCATCTGATAAATTATCTGGTGCTATCTGATACCAGATTCCGGGCAGCGGCTGCCCTTATCTCTTTTCCCCGTGCGGTTATATCGCGATACACGACATTTACTACGGCGTAGTGTTGGCTGCTAAGCGCGCACGGTCAGTGCATCGATAAATGGCTTGTGAAGAACCGACAGTACAGTAGAGAGACAGGAGCCTTCCAGTCTCTTTCAATGGAAGGTCTCCAGCCTTCCAAATGGAATTGGAAGGCATTGGACTGGTTCTATCCGGATCTGCTTGCGTCTTCATCTAGCTATTTCAAATGATGTGCTGGCTGTCCGGTGAAGCAAATGGAATTGAAAGACTGGTGCTATCCGGACCTGTATGCGTCTTCTTCGAGTTGCTTCGGACGATGCGTTGGCTATTCGGTGAAGCAAATGCAGGTTTACAGTAGGCCGTCCTAGCTGTAATGTGTAATGGTGAGAATTTCATGCTTTGTTTTGTGTTAGAGCTTAGTTTTAGTGTGCGGTTTTGAAGAACTGAGAGATGTGCAAG
This sequence comes from Ornithodoros turicata, assembly GCF_037126465.1. Taxonomy (NCBI): domain Eukaryota; kingdom Metazoa; phylum Arthropoda; class Arachnida; order Ixodida; family Argasidae; genus Ornithodoros; species Ornithodoros turicata. The sequence goes on along the minus strand of NC_088210.1, from coordinate 14,831,133 downwards.
TGCCATTCGGGATTTCAATGTCGACCAAGACGACCACATCGTGGGCTTGTACAGCACACTGATTCATAACGGCTAACTTAGTGTGGTCATGTGAAACACAGTGGGAACAACAACAATATTTTCATCATTATGATTGGGGAGCTTCGTCGCTAGGGGCGATACATCTATACCCCATTGCTGCCGGTAATATATGGTGAAATGGAACAATGAGTGGCTACACGGTGAGGACAGAAGTCCTACGATGTTTGGAAGTGCGTTTAGGGCAGAGCGTTGATGGGCTGGATATGGCCGTCGACCAAGCCATAGTGGACCTCATGCAGATGAATGAAAAAAAAAATTGCTTTTGATCATGGTTTTCTCGCGACACTGACCCCTAATTATTATTGGTCGTCACTGAGTTATTATCGTTTATTATCACACATTATTATCTTGTTGTCTCCGCCTTCTTAGCAGGTCAACGTCGCGAATAATGTTACAACTTCCCACATTCCTTAACAATACCGAAATTGTATTTACTTAGTTGATATGGTGCAATCGTGGCAGCGTACGTATAGATGACTTGCATATTTGCTTTTCACTTTTTTCTGCGATGAGCATTTTATTTTACCTGTATAGCTAAGTGAGATTTCACGCATCTTGTGTGCCGAGAAAAAAGAGAAATGAAAAAAAAAAATCTCGACTTGCGAAGCGCTAGAGGAACTTAACAACGTTAAAGTAGCGCGTTCCTTTTATTTGGCAGCGGTATTAGTATCGTGTTGCTTCTAGGGTTTGTAGCGGATGCTCGTATTGCTCGGTGAGGACCGATGCGTCCTACGTTGTCCGTAAAGGTCAGAAGTGCTTCGAGGGCAGAGCGTTGATGGGACTGGATTTGGCTATGGCTTGGCTCATGGCTTGGTTCATGGATTTGGCCATGAATCAAGCAACTGCGACATGGTGAGGGGGACACAGTCCAGCGTTACTCGGTAACGCGTTACTGTGTTACAGCAACGACGTTGAGATCTGTGGGAAGCGGTAGGGCACAGGACTCTCCGTATTCGTGAACGTTGCTGCGAATCTCTCGAGGTGTAACGCTGATGCCATCCTTAGCGTAGATGACAACTCCGGCCTTTCTGTTTCCAGGGCGTTTGTCTCCAGTGATGTAGGAGAAGCCCTTGATTTGAATGGGTCTTGAATGGGTCTTGAATGGGACTTGAATGGGATTTGAAGTCTCTGAGAGGCAGAGGAGGGAGGCCTGTCGAAGGCAGGGCTCCTTAGCTACGTCAGACCAGTGCGCCTTAAGGAAGAGTAGGTTCAGTGAGGCTATCAAGAACGAGTCTTGTCGTGACATGATTCGGTTTGCTTCTGCCGTGACCGTGTCGAGCTTGTGCGACTGCAAGCTGTGGAACCCGTCTGAGAGACAGCGGTCTGGGGGTTTCCTTCTTATGGGACAAGCCGCTGCTTTCGTTCTCCCTCGATCTCGTTTTTTGCACACTTTCATTTAGGCTTTTTGTGAAGCAATATAGGCTGCAAACGTGTTAATAGGGAGACCATCTCGATTGGATCATTTGGACTTAACCCACAACGTCCGCAGCTCCTTGATACCGTGGAACTTCGTTTGAGTTTTGCAGAAAATTTTTGGAGAATTGCATTGGCTAGGAATTGCCATATCATTATTGTTCGGAACATCTATAGGCGCCACATGTTTCATTTGTTGCAGGTTCCAACACCAGTACTTTTCATCCATCGTTACCAATGTCTCGCAAAGGCCCTAGCGAAGATTACTGGTACGTATTTTTGCACCATTCCGGGCCAATAAATGATAATGCCTATAGTTATTGGCACCGCCTACGGATTGCAGGGTCTCCACTCACAAAAAGTCATGGCAGGTATAAAGTTACAACTTTCACATATAATTAGAGGGGAAAGGCAGGAGGGAAAGAAAGACATCCAAGCAAGTGTTTAGGGGAACGGAAGACGGATTCCATGCGATGGATATCCAGGACAGGGATGTTAGCCGAATCACCCTCTTTCCCCCCATCCCTAATTGCTTTCACAAGGGCACTTTTATTGCGCGGCCGTCGGAAGAGGTGGTTTGTGTGTTTTATGGCGTTTACGATCCAGATCTCGTAAAAGTTGCGGCACTCAAGAAAGCAGTCCTGTCGGTCTTCGTAGATATAATCTGCCTTTCATCAGACGCGTGGTAGCTTCCCTTCTAGGAAGTCCCGTATCAGCCGTTGGGTTTGCACGAGAGCTATATGCTATCGTTGCTCGGCGTTATTGCTGTTAGCCGTCGAGACACCGGCTCCCGTGGCGTAGTGGTTAGGACGATCGCTTTCCACGCCGAGACTGGGAGGCGACACGGGTTCGAATCCTGTCACCCCGGCTGTGCAGTTCTGAGGTTTTCCCTGGGTTTTCCGGTAGCCAGACGAATGTTCGTACAGTTCTCCCTGAAGTCGGCCCAGGACGCATACTAGCCCCCCCCCCCCCCCCCCGGGGACACCCCAACCCGACACAGTTCCCGACCGGCATAGTTCCCCCTGAAGACTGCCCTGGACGCATGCTAACCACCCCCTGTCCCTCACTCCTTCCTGCTGTCCTCTCTCCATCTATACACGTCTGTACGCCGCTCATAGCCACAGTTGCTTCGCGGCGGAATAAAAAACAAAACACTTGTCGAGACTGGGAGGTACGCGGGTTCGAATGCCGGTGCCGGCTGTGCTGTCTGGGGTTTTTCCTTGGTTTTCCTCAGCCTCTCTCTCAGACATAGTGTCGGCACAGTTCCCTTAGAAGTCGGCCCAGGACGCACATTCCCCCACGGCGTCAGTCGTGACGTTGCCCAGCTATGTGAGGCCGACAACGGCGCGCCCTTTCATCACCACCACCACCTTGTTAGTTCTTAGCGCTGCTAGTTATGGCCACTGAAAAAGTACTATTTATTACCGGGACGAAGTAAGATATTTTTAGAATAGGGGATCCAAGCGGTTTGGGCGGCACCCAAAAGAAGCACCGTCTTTTCGCCCACTGCGCATGCCCATAACCCAAACCGCGCTTTGGGTTTTGAGTATTCCCCACTATGTTTGATAGGAAGGAGTCCCAAAACCGGCTAAACTTACTTCATTTTACGATGCCAATTATTTTTACTGCAAACGATGCAGTATGTCAACAAACCGCGACTTTTTTTTCTTCTTCTTCTTCTTCCCTTGTAAGGCTCGGTTGTTACACGTGGCGGCGCTGCAAGCGATCGAGGACCGCATAGGGTGACTGCACCTCCACCCTACGCGCAGGCATCCTTTAGGACAGCAAGGACGCAAGCGCACCGCTTTGCATTGTGAAAACCCTTTTATAAAGGTCGAGAGAGACGCTGGGTGTATTTGAGCGCTCGACTCTTGAGCACCTTATATATCCATGTATGCACCACACACGACCTACTAGATTATAACGACCATGTCATAATCGGCAACCCCTATGAGGAGCCCGTCTGCACGATCCGCTAGGGGCGCTACTGATCGGCCTGCGAGATCTACATCATGATTGGACGATGGAAATTTGAATTTGGAACGCGCAGAAGCGGACGTACGACTACCGTAGCAGACGACAGCAACAGCTCCTATGAAAACGCGTAGAATGATGACGATAACCAACTTTAGAAAGAAGCATCTCCCGTGTGAGACACTCACCGCTTGTACAAAAAAAAACTAAGGTAAGCTGAAGTACAAAGCATTGCAGAAATTGAGGAAACAATAAACGGGCCGACGAGTAGCGCCACCGCTAGCCTCCAAATACGGCGCTGGGAAGGGGTGCCTATGACATGGCCGTTATAATCTAGTAGGTCGTGGTACATGCACATATCATCTACAGAAAGTTTTGCCGGAACAGCAGGGTGGGGCATGCTGCTTTACACACCAGCAGCACCCTGGTGAGTAAAAATACACACCAAATCTTGGCAACATGCTTTCGGCGTCTAACACCGGATGTCCTGGTACGAGCACGCGAATGGATTATTCTGGTCTTATTGACTGGCGAGTACAGGGTCACCGCTTTCATCCTCCGACGCTTTATCCCAGTTTCCAGGATAGGCATATAGCGTTTCTGAGCCATGCGGCGACAATTCCCCACCCATCTTACGCAAGATATTCCTCCCATAAAAAGGGAAGATCGGCTGGTCCTGTTCACGCTCCTAAGCGAACGTCGCTTCTTTCGTAACGTTACAGGTCCACCACACTGGACACAAGAGTTCAGGTGACGCATTAATCGTCGGGGCTCAGATCCTGAAGCTAGATGGCATCGATGGAGGATTACGTAAGGCGTAACTGCGTGAACGAGTCTCTATATCGATGTGTGCCCTCACGCATATAATCCTTGTTTACAGACTGTAGAGGGCGGGTATTGAACAAGGTATGAGTCTCTTACGCAATTTCTCTTTCTAATCGGGAGAAGTGAGGAAAACGGAATGTATACGTTCTTGGAGGAGTTGGTTGATAATAGTAACTTTTAGATGATAATTCTAATGATAGACCTCTACCCGGGAAACGTCACCATGACGTTGGTAGACAGACTGAAACCGAAACAAATTGGAAGGGGAGGGCTGGGTTCCACGAATGGGCACTTGTTCGGTGCGCTACAGCATTGCGCAGCTTTGCTAGTGGCGCCTCTAGCGAAGCGCAGGTCGCCTATTGAAAAAAGTAGGACCGAAGGTCGCATCCCTTAGAGTCAATAAATAAGTAGCGACACTGATTTCTAAGAGCGAGCATGCGCCATCTTGTTACTCTAGCGTCCCCTTCAGGGACCGTCGTAATCCCCTCAAGACCGTGGCTTTCGGGAGCGACCTTGTTCGCCCCTATAGCTTCCAGCGTAGTTCAACTCTGCCAAAATTGGTGGCGCTGTCAAACACTATGACGTCATTTGTTTACAAACACGGAGAGGTCTAACGGTGATCATCAGCGACGCCACAGTGGTCGGGTCTGTGGATTAACTTTGCCCACTGAGGGTTCTTTAGCGTACACCGAAGTCTCGACACACCATACTTAACGTCCTTGTACCCTTTCCACCAAGTTGCCCCCGTCTTCGGCCGGGTTCGAACCCGCGATCTTGGGGATCAGCAGATGGATACACTACCGACTGAGCCACACCGAGGCCCGCGAAAGCGAACCCAATCGCTTTGGGGCTCCAAAGATATGGCGTCGTTGGCACTGCGCATGCCCGGAACGCAAACAGCGCTTTGGGCACCATTTCTCGAAAACTGCGTGCGGCCCCAAAAGCTGGCTTGCGTCGCTGCCGCCTAGTATCCGCGTGAACGTGTCGTCTGGAAACGGCCGAAAACAGCAAAAAAGCACATAAAAAAAACAAAAGAAAGAAACCGGTTTCGTTCTACGATTCCAATCATTTTTGCTACTAATAACGCAATATGCTTATAAAAGGAGATTATTGCTCGGTATATTTTTTTTTTTCTTTCTTTCTTTCGTAAGTATAGCTTGTTAGCCATATCGGTGCTGTGTGAGCGAAGGACACAGGTACCCCGCTGCATTATGAAAACCCTGTTATGTAAGTCATGCGCGTGGAGAGGAATAGCGCTTGCGTTTTGGGGTCCGCTATTAAGATGATTTGGGTTGTGAACGCAATCGACTTGCGTACGCCAGGAAGTGGCGTGTTCACGCGTCACACGCGCAGCATGCAAAACTACGTTCTGCGCATGCGTGTGGTGTGTGCTTCAGCTATTACCTTGCGTACGCAGTGCCAAAACTGTCTGGTATTTAAAAAGAAACTTCCACGTCTACAGCAAGTCGACGGATTGTGGGGGGAAATGATGACAATGACGATAAGACGTTGCTTGAAAAACTGAAATGATGGTAAAACCCGGTCTTAAAGAATATAATTTAACTAAGCTAAAATATGTTATAACTAAGCCCCTTGCTTTTCCGCGATTCCGCGAAATATCGCGGAATTCGGAATTAATCGCGGAATCCTTAGTTTGACACAGAATTTCACAGAATCATTTATTTTTAGGGGAGTGCGGATATTAGAGTTCTCCAATTCGACTCGAATATAAATCACTCGGAGTAGTATTCGATTCGCGAATCGAATACCCAATATTTGGGTTTCCGGATAATTCGACTATTCGCCGAATACGAACGACACCTCCCGAAGGTGGGTTTCACCTGATGCTTCCCTGCATAAGGTGAAGCCTGCCCTACAAAATTGAAGCCTGCCTTATGAGATCGTCCATGCTGCAAGAAAAACACAGACACTTTGTAGCCTAGCTTAAAATAACGTTAGCCCAAGTTTATTGTGCGTACTTCGCCTGAGGAGAGGACGGTGTCCCTCCTGCGTGCGGTTTAGCGCTGGCAGTGGGGGATTTTTATTTGATGTCTGGGAGGTTGCCTTCAAAAAGTTAAGACTTAAATAATGCCTAAAGCCCCCGGAACAAAAAAAGGGTGTCCTAAAGATGTAACTTCCTCAGGGCATCTATTGTAAACCCCTTCCTATAAAGTTCCTATAAACTCTGTAGATGCTGGAACATCTTTCAGCCAGGTATAAAATGATTGCAGGCGACACACCGCATCAGAGGAGAACACAACATTGGTTTGAATCTGTACTTTCATAAAATATTTTTTTGTTCCCACATTATCCAGGAAAATAAAGTGCTTCCCGTTGCAATCAACCGTTGACTTCTCGCCGCGGAAAATCGTGGAATTTAGAAGTCGGTACCGCGGAATTTTGATTTTGCTGCATCCGAAAAGCATGGGCCTTAGTTACGACTGTTACGTGCCCTTAGTGAGGTGCAACTTATTATTACGCGCTGATAATGATTGATTGCTTCTCTATGATAACACGCCGCTTTTGACAGTATTGTTGTTGTTTAGTCATCTGCAAGCTTTTTCTGTTGCATGATTTCATAACCTACGTAACAGAGTACAACGTATTGTACTGCTGAATTGCATGTATGCCGGGAGGGGGGGGGGGATATATTTATTACAACAAGTTCCAGGGCTTTCGAACCTCGTCAAGCTTTAGAGCTTTTTGTCCGCAAGTCCCCAGTCTTCACTGAAAGAAATGATTAATAATTTTTAAAAAATCAAATGGTTAGAAAGCAAGCGAGCCGGTGATACTGATGTGCAACAGTTCGCGTGGCGTAGTGATGGTTAGGATGATCGTCTTTCACTGCGAGACTAGTGAAGTGAAGTGAAGTGAAGTGAAGTGAAGTGAAGTGATGTGATGTGATGTGAGACTAGGAAGTGATGTGGGCTCGAATCCGGGCACCCGCTGTACTGTCTGAGGTTTTCCCTTGGTTTTCCTGCTGACTTCCAGACGAATATCGGCCTAGTTCCCCCTGAAGTCGGCCTAGGGCACAAGCCCCCCGTCCCCAACTCCTTCCTGCTGTCCTCTCTCCATCTGTCCACGTCTGTATGCCGCTCATAGCCACAGTTGCTTCGCGGTGCTAACGTACGGGATTTTAAAAAAAATGATACTGATGCATATTGAAAGCGAGCAAGCAAGCGCTATAAATTAGAGTTCCGCGTTCTCTGTTGTAACCGAAAAACATCGAAAATATACGCCGGTATTTTTTCACTATTCGGTTTTAACCGAAATAATCCGAATACAAATGGACGTGCGAGGAAAGATTAGGGGGAGTAATCGCGGCACACGTTAAATTTAACGAAAAAAAAGAGCTCTGCTCAGAAAAAAATAATAATAAAAAGAAACGATTAGGTACCACCACTTAGCTGTGAAGCAATAAAGTGTTCCCTTTGTGGTGCCACACAGCTGGGCTAATTTTGTATTGGTTTCTGATTTTAAGGCTGCGCAGAGACGCACAGCTTTGAAAATTATGCTACGATTTATATTCGCCGATAACTGCAGGGCAAACCATGTACACGACAGAAGAACCCTACTATGATGCACGCAGTGAGCTTCCCTGCCAAACTCGGGGCACAAGGCCTCACGACTAATAGTAACACAGGGGTGTGACAAACCCGCCATTGTTGTAACTACCCTCAAGCGTGTGCCTTTGGCGAACCTGCCATCTTGTCCTGGTCTAACGCCATAGAAAACGTCATTTTGAGGTCTTGTGACTTTGTTTACGTCTCGTTATGTCGCTTACCGACATATCTCCGTCGTCATAAAGCCAAGAGGTGAACATAAGCCTTTGTGAAGCGGGAGCGCACTGAAAGCAACACACTGCTGACATCATACGGCATCCGGCAAGGGAGAATGCAAGTTGCGAAGCCATGTTCGAAGCCGACGACAATGCTGGGTGACGTCACGGAATTGTATGCGTACGATTTTGCCAACGGCGGGGAAATCTCACCGAGCTCCGTCGACTTATTTTTAAATCAATATTTTGAATTTGTAATTTTTAATCAAAAACAGGTTAGTAAATTTTAAAAATCGAGTGATTTTTAAACACACACAACGAGGTTTCGTTGGAATCTCACCGAGCTCCGTCGACTGAATTTTAAATTAATATTTTTAAATTTTTAATGAAAAATACGTTAACTTTTAAAAAATAGAGTGATTTTTAAGCACACACAACGTGGTTTCGTGTTACCGAATGCGAAAAACCCTCTTTTGTTTTATTTGAAATCCAATTCACAAACGTGAGAAGGAAACTCATTTTCGACTTCGACGCAGGAGTCTTAATTAGAAAGTTGCGTGGGGGAAAAAAATGGCGTACTTACGTTACACGAGATTATGCGGCACCTCATTCTGTAATACGACCGCGGAGCGAACATCATTTTCTGGGCCGTCATCGAAAGAAACCAAGTGTGGGAAGTTTGACGTACGGATCTCTCTTCTTCTTCTTCTTCTTTTATGGTATTGTTTCTTTGTGCTATACCTATTCTTAAGTTTCCAGTTTACATTCTGATAGAAACTGAAGAAAGTTGAGAAATATAACGAAGCACCTACAAGCAGGGACGGATCTATAGGATTTTCCCGAGGGGGTGTCCGCTGTCGACAAGTGCCACGTGTATGCTGAGATTGGTCCATTGAACCCCATGTTCAAGTCTGGAATGGACGATTTTAAAAAGATGCGCGCGCCATCAAGCGCGCGGCGCAAGGCAGCATGGGAACTTTGAGGGACACTGCTCCGTCGTCTGCTTCGGATATGCTTCATATCGGCTGACGCTGTGGCTGCGCACACCGGGAATGTTGTTGTTCTTCTTCTGCCTCCGCCTCTGGCCGTATCGTAATGCTTGAAGGCGCCGTAAGTTCCCATGAGCCCTTGCGTACCACAGGTGGCGCTTGCTTTTCTAAAATGGTCTATTGGAAAAGATCCGCGCCTACCTACGAGTAAAGGAGATGAAGAATAGCAATTGAACTTCACTCGCCCACGCCATGGCGCATTTCTTGGAACAGGTTCTCGGTTTCCTGAGTGTTTTCAGCCACCGGCTTAAAGGTACTGTAAAGCAGTAGACAAGCATGGTATGCCGGTGATGTGACCTGAGACTTTGTTGCTTCTAAATACCATATGCGGAACCATACGACCGACAACGCGCTATAAATATTTTTAATTTGCCATGAAAAATGCGGCGTAGTGGAGCGGTGCGACGCCTGGTGTCAAACAACCCCCTGTACAGCGGGCAACACTGAAAATTGGTATTACACACTATTACATCGGAACTTCGTTATTTTAGTAACCATATTATTAGTTTCCCTGTTTACCTATGCATTCTGAAACCCCTGTTAACAGCGTTTTTTGCGATGTAACCCAGCGCTGGCCGTTGTTCGATGGAGGCTCTCCCTACTTCTCTACTGCGCCTGCGCGCTCCTTCTCTTCGCGGCCTGTTTCGAACGAACAAACTCTCTCTGTGAACCTCTGTGAACAAACAAGTCCCGACGCTGTCTGGCCTCTTGAACGTCTGACACATTTTTTTAAAGGGCTGAGCATTTCATTTCAGTTGGCTTATCCGTTTATCCTCAGATGTGGATCGTTGTGTGAATTGCAGGGACGGATTTTATGGTGGATTGTGGTGGATTGTTATGTCGGGCCCAGTGTTATACGCATGGAATGTGGTTGCCGCCGTATGTGGCAGGAGTACGGAATCATTTCGAATACCTAGCACAGTGTTGCCCGTAATCTTTAATTGTAATTTCCTAATTAATTGCACCGTCGATTGGAATGCAACTTGCGTAGTTTTTGTCGTGGTGGCTTGGACTATCGAATAGCCACACTAAATGACATTTGATCGGTGCTGCTTTACAGTACCTTTAAAGTTGCCGCGCGGACTCTTTTTAGTTCTGGACAAATGCGGTTACGGAGAGTGACAGTTGATGAAAGGTACAGGCAGTGTGATTCGAACTCGTACCCTTCGATTTCCGGTCCTGAATGATACTTGCTACACAATATGCGTGACGTCATATACCAATGCGCCGGCGCTGCTATCCTGTTCGGTGGGCAAAAACCGCGCGATCCTCGAGTCACTGGGTGCTTTCTGTCGTTATTAAAGGTGTATGCCGCAAAGTGATGTATTAAATTGGTGTAAAGCTATTGGATGTGCTACGCGGTGCAGAAAGGCCAATTACGCCGTACACACCATGCGGTTTCCTACTCCTTTATGCTCACCTACTCCTTTTTGCTCACCAGCGACGTTTGCTCCATGCGCGTGCATGCACATGCGCAGATGAGCCCCCTTGTTTACAAATAGAAATGGGTCTATTCCCACACCAACACGTTACCCCCCCACCACCACCACCACCACCACCACCACCACCACCGCTAGTTCATCATCATCAACTACTGCCGCGTATCTTTCCCTCAACTAATCCCACTGCCAGCGGCTTTCCTTCAAGTGCCATTATGAGGCTCCACAGTTGTGTTCGTCCTTCAATGTTTCATTACCTAATTGACTGCTTCGTTACTTGTGTAAATATGATTTAAAATGCAAGCCTGGACTCGAGTGGAGCACCACATGGAGGGCGGAGCTCCTCTATGTCGCCGCCCATATTTGGAACAGAGACTGTTCTTCTGGGCCTTTTCCAGTGGCGTAGCCACGGGGCGCAGGTGGGGGTTGGGGGCTTGGGGGAGCTTGAGCCTCCCCCCCCCCTTTACCTGCCACGGGCCGACCCACGCAAATCCTGCACATCCGAAGAGGAAAATTATATATATAAATGATGGGGGGGGGGGGGGTCCAGTATTACGATCGCGAAAGTTCTTGCAGTTACCGGCGTCTATCTAAGCAGCAGAGCCGTCCCGAAAAAGGGAGGGGAGGGACGAGAGGGGCAGCCGCCCTGGGCGCCGGACGGCAAGTCTGGATAGCGCGGCATAATTGTCACTCGCTCCCCAAAAAATGGGTTCCGTGTTGCTCATATAAACTACAAAAAAAAAAGACGAAGAAGAAAGGACGGTGTTATTCATGCCGTTTTCAACAGGTGCATTCTTTTTGCTTGCACTGGATTGCACTAACTTGAACTGCACGCAAGACGGGTTTTCGTGAGCTGCACTTTCCAGATGATAGGAACTTTATTAGTAATGCCTTTCTTTCCAACAGAAAAGTGCAGCACGGAAATAACCCAGCTCGAATGTAGTGCAGGAGGTGCAAGCAAAAAGAATGCACCTAACGCTTCCAGTTTGGTGCCAAAACGACATCCGGTTTCACAGCAAACACGCTTTGCCCCAACCACTGTGCTGACTGATACAGTTACCGCTTCTGATTTGAGGGGAGAGAGAGAGAGAGAGAGAGAGAGAGAGGGTCGTATAGGCCGCCCGTTTTCAACAAATGAGGAAAGGGAACGATATAATTCCGCACGGCCGCTGGTTCCGAGCGTCCTTAGTCGCGGAAGGAGCGGAACTCTTCGTATCACCGGAAGTTGTGGCGGGGACTTGCGTTTACCCGAGAATGTCGTGTATAAAAAAAGCGGCACATTTTATTCCCATCGTAGCACACTAGAATTGTGCGACCAACTACCGCAACTCACACGGATTCACCGGGGCGGCTGCCCCTCTCGCCCTGGAACGGCTCTGGGGTCGGCTGAACGGGACGTTGTCCACCTCTGTGAGGTCGACAACGGCGATCCCTTTAACCAGCACCACCACCACCGGTCGACTGCTCTGTGTCAGACGCGGGCAACCGCAAAGAGAAAGAAAGAAGAGAGAAAGCGCGCGCCCAACGTGACGTCACAGAATGACAGAAGGAAAAGAAAGAGGAAGAGAAGGGTAGGCAGAAAGGTCAAGGGACGGTCCGTTCTGTTCCAGTCGATTTGGAAACTATAGTGTCATCTTGTTCCTCGTGGACCACTCACCCACTACGTTATCGAAAATCCCACGCGAAAGACTGGCGTAGCTTGACTGTTATTGGATGGAATGCATGGTAAGAGCAGACGCCGCATGTTGAGAGTATGCCGGGATTCCCTCTCTGGAAAAACGAGAAATACGACACTTCCTAAGAACCAATGAGGGCGCGACATTGAGAAAAGGAATGCCGCGGGTGTCTCACAGAGGGCGTCTGGTCCCCCAAACTCACCTCGGAAAAGCGTGCAACGAAGAAGGCCGCCACTAGATACCCCACTGTTGCCGTTCCGGATCACTTCAGCGCGCTAAGTTTAGCGGCAAAATGTTTTTGTTGTTTCTGCGAATGAATCTAGTCTTTATATGTCCAAATAAAATGCGTATAACAACTTTCTCTGTCGTGTTTCACTTTTTGGTCCCGTTTTTAAACGTGTTGAGCGATCGGAAGGATCTAGTGCACGGCTGCGTGCATCACATAGCGTACGTGTCGTACCAGGCGCCGCAGGCGCTGCAGTCGTCCATTTCTCCTTCGGTGACTTGGCCTGGCTTGGATTGTGCTTCAACTGGATCTTTAGCGCGCTACAATCCACGCAAGCCAACGTCTGGTAACAATGGGGTATCTAAGGGCGGCCTCCGGCATTGCACGCATCGGGATAGGAACAAATACATGGGAAAATGGCGACCTTGCGGGACCTGGCGGTGCCTTTCTCCTCTGAGCGCCGCCCTCTCACTTTTTATCGTCTCCGGTTTTATCGTCGTTTTACAATGTACCAGCTCGCCTGCACCCTTGCACTTCTACCATTGCCCTCTCACTCCTCCGCTTAGAGAGTGACGTCACGCCGCCGGGGCCTCTGCAGCCGCGGAAGCAGCGCTGATCTTTAATGTCGAAGGACTTTTCGAACGGAAAAAAATTAGCCAAGGAGATTCGATACCGAATATGGTGGCATCGCGGTCTCATAGATGGGTTTCCGTATGCGATCGTCTCTTTAAAATACACGATTTCCACTGGTCAGACAACGCGTCTGTCTGTACAGTCAACCTTCGTAAATATGACCCCCAGATAATCTGACGTACGCGCTTTACGACCATACACCTGGGAAACAACGGGGTGATACCTCTGGAAATACCCCCGTTAATACGATAATTCCGCATTATGACCGAAATTTCCGGGAACAACCATGGTCATAATAACGAGGGTTCACTGTATTCAAATTTTAAAATGCCAGGGTGGCAACTTGAATGTTTAATACAGTTTACGCGGTCGTGGCCATCACCCGACTATTTTTAATCGCAACAAACGTCTTTTCGGGGATAAGAAAAGGGGGAAAGAGACCCGGACTAAGCACATTTACCGCAAATGTCTCTCGAGTCCAGTTCATCACGACATACACGCGCCTGTGGCATTGCCGAGGGAGGAGGAAACCATTTGTGCCGACGAAACGTGCCTTGTAGAACATTCCCCCGTTGGGACGAGCACGAATGCTTGAACCGCATGAATAATGAAGTTAGGTAGAACAACGCGAGCGTTGAGAAAGAATGGCTCCGCTGTGATATCTATGTAGGCGGGAAGAGTGTGGATTAAATCCTTCGTGTATAAGTCGTTACGCAACTGCATCTGATTGGAGCGTATATGTTAAAGGGTTTGTGACGACTTGGTACGTGCGGTTCATTGCGTAGGGCACGTATTGTATTGCACGTAAGAGTATTGGAGGAGAAGAGTTTTTCATTGTGTGTGTGTTAGCGCCACGAAGCAACTGGTGTTATGAGTGGCGTATAGACGACCTGCTTATCCCCTACGTCATTTGATTACGTAACGCCGCCGCGCAAAGCCAACACCACCTAGATAGAGAAAGCCTGCTCACTCGTCGACGTGACGTAACAATTAAGAGTCAGCCAATCAGGGCCGTGTTTACAACGGCGGCAGCCAATCACGAACGTGCTTTCAGCAGGATCGTGGCCACGGAGAAGAAACACCGTCGTCTGCGAGTTGTGATTGAACGTCCTCGCGTACTAAATGGAAAAACTTGCAAGTAAAGCGCAAAACCGACGGATTTCACAAGAGCACGCATGGCGGGTATCAGCTGATTTCCAGGTCAGCACCCAAGAACCTTTTCGGTGGAATATGAGCGATTATCCAGGCGGGCGAGCGATGACCCAAGGGTACGGTGTGCACTGTACTTCGGGCAGTCTTGGAGTATGTGACCCACGTCTTCAACTACACCATAAAGTACGCGGTTAGGGAAGAAACTTAAACAATAGCCGGTCGCAATGGAAGCTTCCTTTTTGCCATGACAATTGGTTCATCTGATAAGAAGCATTTTTTATTTACAATTTACGACGAAAGCGTGTGAGTAGAGTAAAAACTGTCCTCCCAGCAGAAACCTCTCAGTGCTATTCTGGACGAGACAAAATTCTACCGAAGGCTTTCGCAGGTCGCATGCCTCGTTCGAGAACCCGTGAGACACAATACCACAGGAATGCTTTTCAAGACAGAAGATACGGGCTTTCTGCACTGATCATAGCTCGCAAAGTCTCGCGGCAGATATACCGGCGTGGACCCAACGCGACACTCGACATAGATAACGTCTTTCAGGGACATGAACCCAGTACTAGAGAACTTCTCAAGGTGTATCCTCTTGTCGTCTGATGTTTGTTGTTCCGCTGGCCTACCTATTACAACGGAGCCGCTCCACAGTCTGCATTCATTGCCCATTTGGTCTGCAGCCAAACGCCAACTCTCTTCTACACCACTACGCCCGTTGCCATCGCGTGGTTCTGTCCCTGGTAATTTTCTTTTTGCCTCCCAGAAAAGATTGGATGAAATGTTTTTAGTTTCACTTTGAGCCGATGTCCCCATGGGTATGTCCCATTGCGTGCCCTCAACGGACAGCATGTCTCCTGTAGAGCTTCGTCCGTCTTGGTCAGCACGGTCGAGACACAGTTCTGCCAGGTCAGTAGCAAAGCTATCAGCATGCTGACTAGTATATAGATCCGACATCCAGTCATGCAGTATATCACGAGTATGCGCGATGACTTCCTTACAACTATCCTTATCGAACTCGAGCAGTGCCCGCGTCTCAGTAGTATGCCCAGTGTCTTGCGAATCACAAACTCGCGTTTCATTGTTCCCATCACTGTCTTCAGAGAATATGGGAAGCGAACTTCTGTACTCTAGTGAAGACGCTGCGGGAGGTAGTAGTACCTCAAACTGTGTAAATCCGGATGTACTGCGGTCTTGACACGCACCTAACAAGGACATAAGTGTCCCATGCACGTCGCCCCGGCTGTCTGGCACAGGAAAAATTGCCGTGTCTTCCGTCCTCTCAGTTGGGCTCTCCAACAGCAAGTCGGTCTCACGGTAAACTCTTTGATCCTTATCATCTGGTTCATTGCATATGCCAAATGGAACATTTTGGAAACCCTCCGTTATGCTGCTTTTGACTTCTTTGCCTGTTATGAAGTCGTTCATCTCCAAGGTAGCTTGAACAGTTCCATAAGCATTTTTGTCTGGTTCGCTTTCTTTGAAGTCAAACTGTTGACCAGTAGTTCCTCCTTCAACATCCCCTTGATCCGGAGTAATACTTCTACTTGTCCTGCCTTCTGGAGTGTGGAAGCTGCCCTCTCCAACATTCTTATAGATTACATTTTCATTATCATTGGCGTCCGGGTTATCATGTGTAGAAAATAATGATTCATCACATATTATTCCGTAGTTGACAACGCCGCTCTCGCCAGAGTCCTTTTCATATGGTCCTATGGTGGTACAGATGTCCCGATCTAAACGCTGAAGTCCGAACTTTATGTTTCTTGCGCTATCCAAGTCTGAGCTGGGAACAGCGCTACTGTTCAGTTCACAATCAAAAGGGTGAATTAATGTCTGGTTGTCGACATCAAAGGACCCAGCGCATGCGCTGTATGTGCCCCTATTGAATATGCCGTTCCCGGTGTTTGCGTAAGCATAATTATTTTTAAGATGTTCGGTCGCACCTCCCTCCCCAGGAACCGGCAGGGACAAGCACGGTATGTCGTCAGAAACTTGGCGGATGTCTTGTGTCTCTGGAAACTCAAGTAAGTCTGCTGTACCCTCACGAAAACTCTCTCTGTTTGATGTCGTTGTAACAGATACTGATGAACTGGATATCGCATGGGCACCACTCTCTTGTAGAGACGATTCATCAGTGGCTGGGAGGAAATGCGTGCTTGTGTCTAAACCTTCATTCTGGTCTGTTAATGAAGTTAGCTTGCATGAGCTTCGGTTCAAAGTGTCCCGGATTACTTCTACACTGACGCTTCGTGTAAGACTGTCTTGGCTATCGAATATTTCCTTCACTGCGCATGCGTTAATATTTCCAACAGGTTGCGTCGTAACTTGCCCTAAGAAAACACAGTTGTTGTGTTCCCTTCTGAGGTCGCATGGAAGCACTTGTACATCTTGGACGTCTGACACTATGTCTGATGTTTCGCCTTCTTGCGGACCTTTGACACATTCTTCAGTTAATTCACAATTTTGCACTGCGGCGGTAATAATATCAGGCGCGGGTGAATTCGCGCATGAATCTGTAAAATTATCTTGGATGAATGCGTCTGTTGAACTATCACCATCACTTCTGATTTCACCAATCAAGCCGTCATTTATCACAAGCGCTTCTGAAGGGAAGTTAAATTCTGCAATTCTTTCAACAGCCTCCTTGGGCAAGATTGTCTTCGTGCAGCCTGGGAAAGCACTCCCTGTCAGTATCTCTTCAGGATTCATGTTTCCCGTTGACGTGCGCTCCAGATTGTCACCGCGAGCTGCAACCCCGTCCGGCGTTTCGGCGCGATCGGCGTTCCGTGGTTCGGTGGCGCGAAGGTTCGTGAATGACAGTTCAGAGCCCGTACTCTGAACTGCAGCGTGCCCTTGAAAAGCATCGAGGTCATTGGCTGGTTTCAAACCTTCCGAAGCGGCCATCAATGAAATCAAGTTGCACAGTGGCGATGTGCAGACCCGTAGGATGCTTGGTTTACATTTTGTCGTTGCGTCAGCGGGAGTACAAACGCTCTCTGCAGCTCTTCTTGTAGAGATGGGCCCGTTGCTGTTTAGGGCATCTTTAGATCGCCTGTGCAATGACGCGTCATTTATGAAACCTGGATTACACCGTGCAACGTTCAAGTCGTCGAAGTCTATTTCGATAGTGCTGTCTTCCAGAAGGGCTAGTTCTTCATCCATGACGGACACTTAAACTGTGTAAGGTTTCCCGACAGTGTTACCCGGCTTTCGTCTTCTTTAGATGCAAGCTTGCACACGCAAGTCTTGGAGCGTGCTTAGCATTGTCGTCATTTTGAATTTCGTGCGGTCAAACCTGACTTGTCCTAACCAAAGCGATAATCTTAGAAAAAATGTTTTTTTGATAAATCCTGTTATGTAAATTTTGTTGCACCGGTGGGTAAAAATTAGTATTCAGCTTCGGCTATTGTTTATGGTTGCGACGTTCCAGAATTCGAAGTGAGGCTATACTGCCTCGACATTTCTCAGTCGCGGCAACATGGCCGCAAAAAGCCAGGAAGAGAAAACAGCAAGGTGCCTCGAGAAGGGTGCCCGGGCCTATTTGCACGCAACTAGCCGTCGTCTCTGTGGTGGTATTGTTTTCCCCTTTTTTGGTTGCTGGCGTAGGTTATGTGAACACTTCATATTTGACGGATAAGAAGTTTAGTTCGGGTTTCAGTGAATATTTCACGAACATGTCATGCTTCTCTTTTCTTTCTTTCTTCTTTTTTTGATGGAAAACTTTTTCTTAAATGGACGGTCGCATCCAGAAACCCATCTGTGAAACCGATACCACTGTTTTCGGCCTCAGTCGACAATCTACTTGACTATTTTTTTCGTCCGAAAAGTTCCTGGATACAAAATAAACGAATTTTAAAGATCAGCGCTGCACCCGCGGCCTTAGAAGCTCCGGCGGCGTGACGTCACTCTCTAAGCCGAGGAGTGAGAGCGCGGTGCTCAGAGGAGGAAAGGCACCTTTCAGACTCCCCATAACTATACGCCTGCACGGCCGCGGCATTCCTTTTCTCAAGGTCGCACCCTCATTAGTTCTTAGGGAGTGACGTTTTCTAGTATTTCCAGAGAGGGAATTCCGGCATACTCTCCACATCCGGCCTCTGCTCTTGTCATGTATTCCATCTAATAAGAGCCCAACTACGCAACGTCGCTATTTCGCGTGGGATGTTCGATACTGTGGTCACTGGTCCAGGAGGAATAAAATGACACTGTAGTCTCGAAATCGACCGGAGTGCTCCGTTTATTAAACACGCACGGTTTAAATCGGGGCCCACGTGCACGAACACTGAGGAGGTTCCTCAGTGGCGTCCTCAATAGCTTCCGTATCGTGGTTCGAGCACGCGCCACAGTCCTCAACGCGGCTCGTGCGTGAAGCCCTGTCAAAGCTGCTGAGGACGCCACTGAGAAGTTCCTCAACATTAGTGCGGCTCCCCATCCCGACCTTGCCTCCACATTCTTCATCCTTCCTCTCGCATTCCTCCTCTTGTCAAGCGGCACTCCTTACGTTGTATTTTGCACACGGCTCGCAGAAAGGAGCGTCGTTGCTTTTGGAGCTTCAAGGTCACTTGTGAAAATTGTGCACTCTTTATGCATAGGTCGTCATGATTTCTCTCAGATGTCAGGTGAAGCTCTGAACACCCGCACAATTCGCAGCGTCAGTCTCCAGGAAAAGAGGTGAGGGGGTTGCACGCTTTGCCCCCTCTTGAAAAAAATCACGGAAACGCCCATGCTTGTCCTTAAAGGGACGGTCGCATCCTTTCCAGTCGATTTCGAAACTATACTATCATTTTATTCCTCCTGGACCACACAGTATCAAAAATCCCACGCGAAATAGTAGCGTAGTTTGACCTCTGTTATTCGACGGAATACATGACAGGAGCAGACGCCGGATGTTGAGAGCATGCCGGAATTCCCTCTCCCAAAAAATGAGAAAGCGCCACCCCCTAAGAAACCAACGAGGGCGCGACTTTGAGAAAAGGAATGCCGCGGCCATGCGGCGCCTCCTCCTTTAATGGGACTATTCAGCAGAGCATAGGTAAGTCTTAGGGTTAGTGTGAACAGCTTATCTCAACATGACGTTACAAATTCAATGTCCACCTCTTTTCTTGCCACATTTGCATCTTTCAAATTTGGGTTGTAATTTGAATAATTGAACTCACTCCGAAAGGTCACCCAACGCCCCATGCAAGTGCCCTTTTGTCATCTTCCGATATTCCGGAAATGAATATCTACGTGCATAAAATTTGGGTGTGTGGTCAATTATTCATGGACACTTATATATGGGTACCGTACCAACAAGACTTGAATTGAAACAATTGCACTATGGATATTTTTGTAAGATTTATTTTCTCTGGAGCACATTGTATAAAACAAGTACACAATGTCTCTAGTGGTCATGATCACATAGCACCTATACTACATATGTACACTGTTTCCCATATAATACACCCTGGCATAGAAAAAAAAAAAAGAGAAATTGAACTAACAAGTCACTGTACAACTTATGGCAGCAATATTATTTGCTGTATTGTTCTTCGCACATTACCTCGTTGTATTTTGTTAATGCCCAGCTCCACGACGTCTGCCCACCGTAGGATGTGCACCTGCTACTCGTATTGCGTTGCACTGACTACGCAGTGAAATAACAAATAATGGTGTTGAGCAATGTTGTTATGCATGACCACTTAGATATGCTCGGCAAATGTTGCTAGTGATCTGTATAGATTTTTTTTGCAAGAGGCACCGAAACCCACACAAACTTATTTCTAGTCACTGCCCTCCATGCTCCTCAAGCAGGCACGACACCTCTTGCCTTTCTTTCTTTGCATGAGGTAAGATTTTCGCCACATCTCTCCGCTGCTCCCCACTTTAACACGGCGTAAAAGAAAAACATTTATTCATTTTGAACGGAACCCCAAATCACTTTCAACCAGCGAAAATACGTTTGCTTTGTCAGTCACTGCAGCAGGAGGTCGGGACTGTCTAGTATCACATTTCAGGGATCTGCTCTGGCGTCGCAGAGCTCGGCTCTTTGTGAGTTGGCCTGACGTTCTGGATGAGAGCTGTCCTCCGTCCAGACAGTGTCCTCGAGTGGACACCAAATAAGGTCCTACACAAACTGCAGTCATCTTGGCACCATTCATGCACACTGTGGAAGCCTCGGTAAACTTTGATCTTGAACTCCTGCAAGGCGAAAAGATAACGCGGGTATTTCACAGTGACCGTACATATATATAACACAACCTCAGTGGGCTTACCTTGAGTCAGAATTTTAACCATTATCATCTAGTGCAGAGTCAGCGTGTAGAGTGACCGCGCAGACGTCCTTGACGATCATCTCCGCAACTTGCCACGCGAGCTCTTCCTCCGCCTGCGTAGATGCGTTAGCATTAGGCTGTTGACAGCAGTCAACTAGACCACCGGCTCTCTACGCTTTCACTACGCTTGCATTCGAGGTATTGAGCAGTCAGTCATTCAGTGAGGTGTGTATGGGATGTCCCACAAGAAGGTGGACCACGAAGGCGAGGGTGGCCAATGTCAATGTTGCCAACAATGTTGGTGTGAGCACACTTATGCCTTGCAAGGGATGAAAGGATGGATCACAAACTATATACATAGGACTTCGTAGAATGGCTTTGTACGCAGAACATTTTACACCTCAGGTTGACAGTGACGAGGCCACATAATGAAGTGCGCATTACCCCAACAACACCAAATATCCTCTTGATGTACCAATAATGTCCTAACGAATTCGTACGTCCGATGGATATCCTGAGAATATCCATCGGACGTACGAATCCGTTAGGACATTATTCGTACATCCAGAGGATATTCGATGTTGTTGGGGTAAACAAGAGACCATGTTAAACTTGAGCTGCGCAAGTGCTGATTCCACTTGCGACATGAGTAAACACTGGAATGCTATGTACTCATGTACGCCACTCATTGTTTGCACTTTTACACGAGGCAGGTTACCCATGCCTTGAAAGTGTGGCACAAACTCTATGTTGCAGTGGCTATTGCCGTGCTACTAGAGTCATGCTGTGTGAAATAGGCGGTACAAAGTGCCAAAGCTTGGGCGTCCAAATTGAAGGTACATTAATTATGCAAGTGCATAAATTACTCGAGTACATGCAATTACAAAATTCCTTATTTTTTATGTAGACTTAATGTGAAAATCAATTTGTTCAGAATGTCATGTTCTTTGTGAAGTCGAGTATGAACAATGAAATGTGCATTTCAAATAAAACTGCAGAATTTTCTAATCAATATGGGATGACCTATTTCACATGGTGCGCACATTTTCGTAGCAACTGTTATATTGCTCAGTATATGCACCATCAAAATTAGGAAACCTATCATATTAAATGTATAAAAACTAAACATTCCAAATCTATTACTAGATACCAATGCAAGACAATTTGGATATGCCACAAACTCCACGTAGAAGCAGTTTTCTCTGTGGAGTGCTGGAATGGGATAAACTTTTGAAAAAGACCCCTAATTTTGGCAGCCAGCAGATGCTCATACTAACAAGTGCGTAGGTAATATTTCTATACTGTCATTGTGAAAACTTTTATCTCCCTCATCAGTCCTCTTCATGTGGGACATCCAGCAGTGTGATATTCTCAGATTACATTCTCATAGTTAATATGCAATACATTGATATGCTTACAATAGACATACAAGGTGTCTTCAAAACCAACTGCGAGTGTAGCATGATAAACATAGTATTAGTGACCCTTTGTTACTGAAAGCTCATTTTTAATTTACATATGACTGACAAAGCATAAAATAGCTTATTTTTATAACTGCTTATAAAATTATTTGTATAATAGCTTATAAGAATTATTTTTATAATATCTTAATAGCTTTTAATAGCTTATTTTTAGCGACCCACAGCGACATTTCCAACACACTTAACAGATACGGTCACCAACAAAACAAAAAATTTTGTCATAAAAAGCTTGCTTTTTATGGCCATTTTTATTACCATTCTAAACTTTCGGAAAGTGCAGAATCCAGTGAAATTGTTGCTGATATTTCGAAACTAGACTGTTTTTCATTCAGCTTCATATCGTTTCTCACGGAAGTAGCATTGCCTGATTTTTGCAACGTTATATAGCAAACAGTCTTTATAACAAAAATTAATTTTTTAAAATTATTACATTATTCAATGTCTCACACCTTTCCAACTGAAACTTATGCATTTCAAACCCAATTTCGAACCAAATCAAACCCTGCCAGCTTTGACTCCACATTTTGAAGCCAGATTTTTATCAATCCAATTTTGAGAAAACATAAGACCCCAAAACACAAGAATAAAATAATCCTTAAGACTAATTTTACGGCATCCAAAAATTCTAAATAGTAGTTGGTAACTATGTTTATCAAGCAAGAATCATCATATTCTTCGCACGAGATTTGAACCATAAAATAAGGTGCTGCAAACAATCGTTCTTCATAAATTAGGTCCATCCCGAACCAGCGCAGTGAGATACGGCACTAAATCCCCCGAGAAAATTTTTAAATTCATTACCGCAGTTTGAAAAGTTGGTGACCAAAGTAGTAAACTGGGCCAAATTCGTTATGGTACCGTACACAATGAAAAATCTTACCTTATCTACATCCCAGTTGACTAGTTTTTTGAACGCTTTGGTGAGATTTGAACCTGAAAAACATCCAAAGAAGTTAGCTATACTGTCAGAATCAAGTAAAGTCATCCGTTTCTTTTTATCTACCTGTCTTCTTGTCCGGTTCAGGCTCAAACTCGGTTGTGACCTTTCCCAAATGGTCCACGTACGCCATCTGCAGTTTCCTGCAATAGTGTCGGAACAGAAATAAAGCCTGGGCACGGTTGGGAATGGGCAGTGTTAAGTGGTTACCCTGCGAGTGACCTCTTCCACAGAGAGTCGGGGTTAAACTGGCCCGTGTCTATTTTCATATCGTTGCTGGCAATGTTTTTGAGGATGCGTTTACTCCCAATGGCTCCAGGCTGTTTACCATCCATGGCGAGAAGGGTGTTGATGGTGTGAGACGCCACTGACATGTCGCTACTGCTGCTGTCGCTTCCTGCGGAATATTGATAAAACCAAATAGCCTCCAACGCAAGAACAGCGGAAGAGTAGTCGTCAGAGTACGTGTCACTTCATGTGGGCGTACGTGTAGTCTCTTTTCTCCAAGTGCACACGCAAAATCTTAGTTAAAGGGCAAGTACACCCCCTGCCACAATGAAAGCAAACGTCTCTGGAGGGGTTTTTGTCTCTAAATAAATCGCCAACGAGCCTTTCGTTGAAAATCTACATATTCCCAGATCCACCCGTATCTTGTCGTGACAGCCGACAGTGGAAATCAACCCAATGGGGGGGTGCACGCAGGAGAACCTCATCAGCTTGCATGTGATGATCACGTGTGAGAATTCTCTCTCAGGTACCCTCCTCACGTATCCTCCGCAGCGGAACACGAAGAATTCCGCAGTAGGAGTAACCAATGTAAATCATTCACACAGTTGAGGTCACGTGACAATGGCACCAATAGTAATCGAAGGAATGCCCTCACGTTGTCACACTGACATCACACATTTGTGTCTTCGCATAGGAATTTCAAACAGTGTGGATACTGATTATTTATAGTGCCCGTAACAAATTACACTGCTCACGTTTGCAAAAAAAAAAAAAAAAATTACGTGGCAAGTACATAAATCGGGAAATGCCCTACGAACTGTACCTTCAAATCAGAGCGGAATAAATGGCGTACCTGATCTCTTCTTCCACCTTACTGAGTCTGAATCACTTTGTGCAGTTTGTATCGTCTGTATACACTCGGTTATGTACTTGACGTATAGCTGGCTCGACAGGAAGTGCCTCAAGTGGTTCTGGAATTTCATAGCTCATCCATGTTATGGGAAACATTGCAGAAGACACACTTTGCGTACCTTCTCCATGTGCTGCATGAGAATCATGACCGGTTTCTCGAAGCAGTTTGGGAGCGGACCTTCCTCGCGGCAAATGTTTTGCTCCACTTCCAGTCTTATTGCGTCGCTGAATCCGAGAGGACTCGTTGCTTGGAGTGAAAAGTATCTGCAAACATGACAAATGCTGCCTTTAGTACAACGAAAGCTCCGAAAGTTTGTAAACTGACATCCACTATCAACCGGAACAACATTCATGAGGCTTATCTTCAATAAGCAACAAACATGTTGCAACTCTTCATACAATACGCCAAGCACTCTTGGGAAGTAACTTAGTTACTGGTATTCACTTACTGACCAATTAAGCAGTAATTGTAATTATAATATAATTAATAACTCTTTCTCAGACAGCAACTTTCACGTTGAGTATTACTCAGCCACAGGTAGTGAACTAAGATGCGACTGGCTTTCAGGGTCAGAGCGACAAAGATGAAATCCTAAAGTAGTCACAGCGACTTAAGAATTTCCTGTTGGCATATCGCAACGACACGGCACTGTCTGTACAGGGTGGTTCACCAACCACGATAGAAAATAATAGTAAATAACATAGGCAATGGAGAGCCATGAGGTCAAGGGATTTTTTTTTTTCTGCCAGGAACATTTGCCACATATTAGTACCACTTTTATTTCATTTTAACTGATGAAAATTTAATTTCTTGAGTTGAACTCAGAAATTTCCCAAGTCAACCTACAACTTTTATTTCATTTCAATTGATGGAAATTTAATTTCTGGAATTGAACTCGGGAATTTCCCAGGTCAACCTAACGTTTCCTTTGCAGAACCGGGTTCCTCACGGCCATTTTACTCAGTAAAGCACCTGTAACGCAACGACAATTGCTGAAATCAATTGCTAAACTAAGTAAAATGGCCAAAATGACCACGAGGAACCCATTTCCAGAAAGAAAACTTTAGGTTGACACTGGAAATTTCAGAGTTCAATTCAAGAAATTAAATTTCCATCAATTAAAATGAAACGAAAATGGTACCAATATGTGACAAATGTTCCTGGCAGCAAAAAATCCCTTGACCGCACGTCGCTCCATTGTCTACGTTATTTATTACGAATTTCTATCATGCTTGGTGGCCACCCCGTAGATGCGGCACTTGCGGCATGGGTTGGTGCTTGCCGGAGTACAATCAGGCAATATATTAGATAGTTGATCATTCGTAGCTTTATGTCATGAGCAACGCCACAGTGGTTGGTCCGTGAATTAAGTTTGCCCACCTGAGGGTTCTTTAACGTCCACTGAAAGGTAATATTTGGGTGCTTTGCGTTTCCCACTTTTCGTCAAAGGAAGTGGTCAAGGCTACTAACTTGTCATAGATGACCATTGCATCGTCTTGAGCCTGCAGTCCATCATAGTGACCTTTGTCTAGGAGGTGCTTCCGAAAATTGTCGGCCATCAACAAAAAATCTACTAGGTGCCTCGACTGTTCCTGTTCCATGTACTGAAAGTAAAGCATGCGAAAGAAGCATTGTGGATCACGTTTCATAACATGCTGCGACCACACTATAGTGGGCACATGTAAGTGCTTGGGAATGTTCTTTCATTAGGTTACCTAATTTAGGTTCAGTCCTGGTATAAAAAAACTAATGAGCTCGATCGGACATTGGGAAATAGCAGTTGGGATAAATTGAAGCTGCTACTAAATTTACTGACAACGCTTTTTCCAGACAAATAAGTAAATGTCATACCTTAGTTACAATGCAGTGTGAAAAATGCATGAAATTCAGGCTTAATTTTATTACTACGTGGTTACTGTGCTCTGCAGACACAATCTTTTCTTGATCAAGTTCAAACTGATGCACGAGACACAAGGAATCTTACCCCCAGTAAAGTTTACAAAGCCATTCTTGCTGAAGGCGTGTATCTTTATTTGCAGTAAACTAGTTCCGTAGTCACTCCAACTTGCTCATTAACGAGCAAAAAACAACTTCAAATATCTCCCAGACTCACTTCCATGAAGTAGAACAGCGCAGAGTCGTTGTAGAGGATGTCTGCTAACGAGACGTTCCCACTTGTCAGCACGTCCACCTGGTGCTTGCAGTTGTACGGGCTCCGCAGGAATGATGGAAACACCCTGTGAGCATGTACAGGGTGCATGCGTGAGGGGATATGGAATGGTGAGTGGTAAGATAGCTTACTCTTTCTCCATTTTCTTTAGTACAAACTTCTGTGCGGGGAGGAAACAGTCAGGATCTATGCTTTCTTCAGATATTGCCTCTGTATGGGACAAGTTGCAGTTATTACCAATGCTGGCTCCAATAGCACTGCAGTGCTACGGATCTATACAAGGGGCACTAAAGAGTGAAAATTTCTCCTTGCAGAATAAAAGGTGCAATTGGCTTAGCAGCAATACAAGAGGAACAGGATTAATCAGCCTCACTGATGCAGTGTCTAGAAGATGAGATGGATAATATATAGAGCCTGAGGTTTTAGGGTGTAACCCGATACTTCCGTGAATTTTCACCCCAAATTCAAGGTTGGCTGTTTCGGGTGAAACCTGATTTTAACCCGGCGAATTGCCCTCACTGAGATGTCTGTGGGAATGCACACTAACTTGATTGGCAGCAAACGCAGTTACAACACTGTTTGTTTTAAACTAGTACAGTTGAATAACTGATCCAGAGTTCTCCACAAACTTAGCATACTGAAAGTTTTTTCACCCAAATTTGCATGAATTTAGAGCACGTGTTTATCTACCCGATTTTTACCCCCTAAATTCAGAAAAAAATATTTCCTGAAAACTTCAGAAAATATACCTATACAGAGTGTTTCACCTACTGTGGAAAAGAAAAAGGCCTCCTTGCAGCTATTTGGGCTATTCCCATTGTATTAGTGAATGTATTTTCTAATAGACCTGGGCAAATCTGGCATGTGTTTTCTGTTTCTGTTGAAAAAATGTCAGGTTGATTTGGCAAATTTCCAAGTTAAATTCGGAAAATTCAATTTCCCATAAAATTTTATAGTTTACATTTTTATTAAATTATAAATAAATAAATAAATAAAATAATTTTGAATTAATAAATTGAACCATAAATTAAATTTACTATATTAAATTTAAAATTAAATTAATTTATAAAAGTGCTCAGACGTCATGGCAAAATCTCCCCCGAGATAAATAGCGTTGACCCCAAAGCAGATCTTTTAATCCAAATTTTTTTCATGTTAGGTGAAACACCCGGTACATCTACAAGCAATTTTCTTTTTCCCTTTCTCATTTTCTTGTTACCAGCTATCCGGCAATAACATGCTGTCGAGACAAACCTGAAATACGGTTTCGAAGGTCCTCCGTAATTCCGATGGGGAGTGGAGCATTGCTTGCTATGTACTTGGCAAAGATATGAGCCGCATCTTGGCATAAGCCTGCAAATAACAATTAAGACATCATGTCTGTCATACACAATATTTTCTTCCACAACAGAGCACAAAGTTCACAACTCGTACATAAGAACAGTGAGAAGACATGATGCTATTCAACTGCATTATCGTTTTAACAGAAACATGTCATTAATGCTGAGACACGTGTAAGCTTACTAAGTTTGAAATGTAACTTGAATAAGAGATTACACTATGCATTCACAAATACCACAAAACCCTTTAGTAATGCGACACAAATTTTTGGCAAATCAAGCACATATTCACGACCATGTTTTGCAAATTCTGTACGACAAATTTTGTCACGTCAGTAGCTTAAATCACGATAAGACGAAATTTCCCATATACGTAGAGCATCAGAAAAAAGTGATGCTTGTGCTGTAAAGCAGTTCAAATGTTTATCAATAACCTGTACATCGAATTTATAAAGTTTGTGATTCCAGCATTGTTATTCAAGTGATAAATTTTACTCGAAATTTTTCGTTAAAGTTTGCAAAAATTAGGTTTTACAGTATCGTATATATCGAAGCCCTTAGTGGGTAAGATTTTCCCACCTGCATTCTATCATTAGCGTCATCCCCAAAGTCAAATGCACACACAATGTGTTATGTGTAGGGACTGGAAATTTAGGCACTAAAAATGACGGAAATAGGTAGGCAATTAGGCCCTCAAAAACAGCAAAATAGGCAATAAAATACAAAAATAGGTACGTTAATCTGGTACACTCTTTGGCTTTGTTGGTGCTACAGAACCCTCCATCAAAGAAGCTTTGACTTCTCCTACATGAATGCTGAGGCGGCCTGAACCACGCTATAGAATAATTAGTTCTCTGAGATCTTGAAGGCCTAAGGAAGGCCAAATCTTTTGATCAAATATACACGAACGCCTCCCAGCAAACCAAGGTGCTGAAGAAAACCAAGAAAAAAAAGAAAAAAGAAAAAGCACAAGCACACGGAAACGAAAAGCAAAATGCAGCAGTCAGCATGAGTCTGAAAGGCACTCTCGCACTTGCACCTCTAAATAGGGCTGTTACGCCATTTAAAAATGTTTAAAAGGGCTACAATTCAAGAGAGTCGATAAAAAGGCGGGCAACTCCCAAAATGTCGCATTTAGGCATTTATAGGCACTTATAGGCAGGTGCCTAAAAGTCCGGGTTCCAGTAATGTGATGTAACTCTGTGCAGGTTCACATTGTTGAGATGCAATCTTACTCTCCGGCAACTTGTTCTTCTGTTCCCAGAAAGTTCACGTTTACGTGTGCACACAGGGCAGTACTGTTCCAAATGTAGGAACACATTCTTCAGTCATTCATTTTCAACACTCATCTTTGTTACACAAAGAAAAAAAGGTTGCAGGATGAAACCCAGCTGTGGACGACAACAACTCAATGTTGATGCGCAGCGTGAAAAACATCGTGACTGTCTCGATGCTCTCATGCAGTTCATCCACACCCGGACAGCTGCCATTCCGCAATGCCTATATCCGCAACTGATCCGCGTGCCGCCATTATTATTCATACTTCAACTGACTCTCCAAGCGTTCTACGGATATCTGCGGATGTTTTCTCACATCTACAAAGGGTGGAGAGCTTTAATGTACTTTAATGTACGACGAAAGGCGTATGTGCTGAGGAAGTTCTCTGATCATGCTGTCCGTTTCCAACGGGGTCATCAACAATGTGCATGTAGGCATTGTACAACCCAAGTATAAACTGTGTGAACTGCGATTGTGTATTATCAAATTTCACTGTGGATCAGACTGTAGTATTGTTAGACTTACTATCTCTTCTTGCTGGACTTGCCCTCAGTTCCGAACCATTTTCTACCAAAGCGCTCACGCCAACCTCCGCCGCGGATCTTTCCGCAGGGTCAAGAGCAGTGTCGGTCTCCGTGGAATTGTGCACGTTATTACTGCCAGTGGCAGAGAGGGCCGAGTTGCACGTAAAATGCGTTCGGGAACTGAGGGCCTCCTTTGGGGCTTCTTCACCAAGCGGATGTTCGACAGGTAATACTGGTCCTCCCGCGGGGCCTTCCGCAAGAGCATCCTATTGGAAAAAAGTTATGTATCATTAATCTGCATAAATGCCAATGTACATCATACTGTTTCACAAGATGATGTCTAAAGCTGTATGAATATTCGAAATTTCGAATACGAATCGAATAGCTGAGGCTATTCGAATGCTATTCGCAACCTATTTCCAGTACTCAAAGTTTTCCAATATTTTTCGAATAGTACTCAAACGAGGTATCGCTATCGCCATTCTGCAAGTGGGCTTCGCCTGAATGCATCAAAGGGTGAGGTGAAGCCCACTTCATGTTACCACCATTTTTCGGGGGCTGTGTTCTGCAAGTCGGCTTCACATCATTAGACTCGAGTGTTAGGTGAAGCCCACTTTACACTGCTTACAGTATCCTGTCACTAAAGTCTACAACTTCTTTGACCTCACGGTCAACAGTGTCCTCTGGGCACTGCATGTTCCAGTAAATGTACTCACAACTTTCTGAGGAATGTTCAGTAACAGATGGAAATATGTGCAGTTTCTAAAATAAAGTACAGGGAATTCATGATGTAAACATAGAAATGAGGAGATGCACACAAAGCAGGCTGCATGAATCATGTTGACTAACTCTCAATGCAGTTCATCCCACTGATGCAGTCTACCATATACAACAGAGAGGGACTCTTCTCTCACGATATGTTATGCTGTATGAAGGGCGACTCACAAGTTGGAGCAGATCATCATCGAATGAGCACAACACCACAAAATATTTCACTATGAGGTATTTGAAATTATTCGAATGGGGCTTTTCTGATTATTCGAATTCGATTCACAACGGAAATTTTGCTATTTGCACAGCTCTAATAATGTCTGCCAGTGACAATGCCTTATAAGTTATAAGAGTCACAGCAAAAAGTCGAAGCTTGTTCATTGGCTCCGTGCCCTGTAATACACTTGGCCATGTCAGTCAGAACTGGGAAGTTATGCTGCCTAACAATCACATTCTGGCACACTACAAGCAAGCAAAGTCAACAGTGAAAGGCTTTGTTAGTACATTCGAATAGCTAGTATAGTACAGTATCTTCGTGCAGATTACACGATTAGAATAGCATTTAAGACCACAGCCATCCTGAAGCTCATGTTTTTTCACAGCACCTTTCTACGACCGAATTTCATCACAGCTGCTTCCTATACATCGCCAAGACATGTCCACATTCTTAAAGTTGAACGTTTTCTATGCAACACTGACCAATTTTCTCGTTCATTTTTTCCGTACACATCCAACGAGTGGGACTGTTTTCCTCAGAACATTGTCATAATTAACGATTTCATTGTATTCAAGCGAGAACTAGCCAATTTCCTGTGTATTTAATATTTCCGTGTTATTTATATTCTACTTGTGTCAACTTTTATCTTCGCTTACCCCCTCATGTAATGCCCCAATGGGGTACCTTGAGGTACTACCACAAATAAATGTGTCACCCGGAAGTGTCATAAAGCTTACTTCGGTGAACAATGTAGGTAGCCGGCTCTGAATCTGCGCACAATCGCCAGCGGACTTCTCCTTATCTGTGCTTGCAACCGCACTGTCCTTAAACACTTCATCATCATCATCCTCGTCCACAACCTGGCACTTCGACCGGCTGGGCGCCGCGGAAGCGCAGTTCGCTGCCGTCCTCAGCAGGCAGGACCCGTGGAAGCTTTGTGCCTCGATCCAGAATTTGATGAGCGCTTTTGATCCACTTTCCTCCATGAACTGGATGAAGTAAGCCATAGCACTGTTGTCTGCCAGAACTTCTTCGAGCGTCTTGGAGAGGCGTGACTTTGTGCGCATGCACAAGCGGGGATCGTAGTCTTGTTCAGCTGGAACGAATGCCACAATGCATACGCTTCAGTTACCGGTGCCATCTTTGTGCAGGCACTTACTGGCATGCAGTACATGCAGAATAATGTCACCCGCGAATGAGTGTTTCATGCTTCCTCAACGAAGCTGAAGAAGTACACTGATGATTACGAACAACAGACCGTGACGGTACTGTGAATGTATTTATATTAATGATGTATTCATTTTCATGAATTTTGCAGTGAGGATTTAACTGTGAAAAATTTTACTCGAGAATAAAGTTACACTGATTCAGGAATAGGCTGTAAAGGCACACATAATTAAGGCACGCAATAATTTTCAACAAACAATTAGCTTCCTTCTGACATGGCACCCTTGACAGAAATAACTGAGGAACTTCGCAAGAGGAAGGGCCTCGCCAATGGCGAAATCAAGTACTTGAGTATGTTTAAAAACGAACATTTTGGAGATTTTTAAAAAAATTATCCACGCAAAAACGATCATGTTTCGTAGTCCATTAACACTACTTCTGTTGCTGATCTACGCGGGACATGTTATGTACTGACTGATTGTTACATATGTTTAGTGCCTATTCATGTGCATAGGGCTATCCCAGTATGAAATGTCCTGGTATGAGATGGGTGGTTGCTGAACGCAGGACAGAACAAAAGTTACGTGCGGCAATCAATCAATAGGGTGATAAGTAAGGCCGTAATAAATACGTACCTTCTCTTTCACCATTTCATCATTCATTCTCTCACATTCTACTCACCGTCCTTCTACCATTTTACGTTATGCATGTCAGTTGCACATTGTCAATGTGACTGATGCAAATGTTAGTTACTAGCCAGACAGCACATATTTTGTTGATGTCATCCTGCAGGGTCACGCTTTTTTTCACATTTACACCAGGTAGTGTTTTCGGGGTGGACTTCAGTAAACGTGCAGTGCGATTTACGATTATGGTAAGAAAATGTTATTTTAAAGTTAATGTTACATAATGTAACAAAACATTACAAAATGTTACATAAAACGTTACAAAAACTTTCCCGTGCGGAATGAGAGATGTTGTTGCCTTGATGCCAACACAAAAGGAATGGGATTCATCGGTTCAGGCGTTCATGATTTACTTACGAGTGAAAGAAACCGCAATGTGCACTTTCCCTCTCCTTCTTAAAAAGTGCTATAATGTGGACAGGCCTCGAATTGGCCTCCTAATATAATAGGATAATTGGAGAAATCTTTTGAGTAGGCCAATCAGAGCGCACTCTGCATTGTTTGCCTTTTCAAGAAGAAGAGGGAGAGAGAAAGCGTAAATTGCAGTTTCTTTCCCTCGCAAATTACAAACGACGCAACGGATGACTCGCATTTGTGTTGCCATCAAGGTAACGGCATGTTTCGTTGAAAAAGGAGAACATTATGCCCCTTCGAATGCCCCTTCAACTTAGGAAAATTTCAGAGCCCAATTCAAGAAATTAAAATTTTTAGTTAGAACTTGGCAAAATTACTCTTAGTACTTGGCAAAAGTTCCCTGCAGATAAATGCCATTGACCTTATAATTTTCAGACAAGTTTTTTTTTCATTTTTTTTCGATAGACTCTTATAGCATGTTTGCTGGCATTTTGCCACAGAACCAATCCAACTTCATTGTGCACATAAGTAGCCCATCTCACCATGCTGTAGTCCTGGGGGAGGAGGAGATGGAGGAGGTGGCATCAGAGTCACTTCTACATCAGCTGACATAAGGCCATTTCTTGCCATGCCTCTCGAAGGTGGAGGTGTTGCGGGACCACATTTTGGCTTCAGTTGCGGGGGTTTGTCTACGAGCAAATTGTAATTTTAAGTTTGTTCATTATTCTCATCACTTGATCAAAGCACTGGCCATAAATCAATTTTTCTGATTGACTGGAAATTGGTATCACAAAAAACAGCTAAAAAGCGTGAAAGAAAACCAGCGAAGAAACCTCAGTGATGCCCTAAGCATCCCATACCGAACATTTCCTCGATTCGTGATCCGTAGCAAAACCTACTTTAACATTCCACCCGAAATGTGTTGCCAAAAGAAACACCACATTATCACCAGCTTAATTATATCTATGGCTCAGCAGTTCTAGTGTGATCTTCTCCTCACGATAATACAAAAAATATGATAATTTGCCGGTATTTGCGTTACAATATTTACGTTCATTATCCTGGGCCTGATCTCTGTGTCAAGGAGAAACTTACACATGTACATCGCAAAGAATATTAGGAGTGACCATGCTCTTGCATCACACCTGCCTGCTATGCATGCATTTCATGCTATCACCATCACGGAAGATCAACTTATATGGTACTCTAGTGCTCCACAAGTACAGCGACGTGGTCCAATTGGTACATAAATTAAATTAAATTAATTAAATTAAATTAAATTCCACAAATTAAAAGGGAGCAAACGACACAGACAAGAATACATGCACTGACTACGAGTTACATAAGTGAGCTGCTCGTGTCGGTGTGTTCCTGTCCATATGGCTTTCGCTCCTCTTCACACTGACACCACAAGACTAGTTTTATCAATACCAGTAATGATAGATTGATTGATAATCGATTGACGGAACGTCTCACGCGTACACGTGGGGGCACACAACTGCAATCAGCTCAGAAACATTTTGCATATTCTTACTATCCCACAGTACAGAGAGTGGGTTAAAGCATCATCCTTCACGTACGTGTTATACGAAAGTCCAAGGCCACTGTATATAAATATTTTTTTCCCTCCAAGTTTTATTTGAGGGCGGTGAGGATGTTACCCAGTTCTTGGGGAGCGACTGACATAATTTCGAAACACATCCTACGACCGACAACGGTCGTGCGCTATGCGTATATTACTCCCGCGTAAACACAACTCAGCAGTACTTCACAAGACAACTGTGAACAGTTTCTTTTGACATAAATGAGACAGCAATAGACACATAATGCACTCCTGGCACGAGTAAGCATTTCTAGGTACCGGTACAGAGATGTGTTGCTGAATAAGCTGAATAAGCCGAATCGAGTCGTATAGCTTGTTGCAAAAGTGTCCAGAACACGTTGTTACGTCTTCGATTACGGTGCTTTACAGTGACGATGTGTTGACGATGAGCTGTACCTACTTCATTATCACATTCAAGTGACCGAATGACTCGATCACGTTCGAAGTATCACAGGTGACGACTAGATTTTTGCAATTAAACGAGCTATCCGTCTTTTTGTGATGTGGTTGAATCTCTAAAACTACGTTTTGCCAGTTGTGAACCTGTTGTACGAACCAGTATCGCCGAATGAATTTTGATTAAGTTTACCTGCTTTTCGCCTGAAGAGTGGCATCAAATCGGTTTTCTCCGGCGGGATCGTACTAAAACACACGGCACAACAATACAATCATTTCCTCGTGCGCTTATTTGGCGACTGATGTCATATCGAAATTAATTAAGTTCACGGGATAATTAAAAAACTGAGGGAACGCCTTCCGATTGAACGCTCAAAATACAGATGACAGCGGCCATGATCGACTTAACGTGGGAGCGAGGATATAAAGAACGATTCCTTCGAAAGCTGGGTTCGAGAGTAGGACACATGTTTTGCGGTGGTTTTCGTACGGGGCGTGTGGGGCTCGATATTTTGATTATGCTACCATTCACCACGACCAGTCCCACCTAGCTCAATTGTTGTATCTGTACAAATCTATGCTGTTACATGGATGTTTGATCTAATTTAAGCTGCTCAGGTGTGCTTGCATGCTCGTTCCCTGCCTATATCATCGAAGAGCAGACAACCACTACACAAAGTATGAGCCCGAAACTAATTGATTACACAATATTCTTGTTGTATCGTGACTACCCTGTGTTTCTCAAATAAGCAGCTATGCAAGCACTGGAAATCGGAGATCTTCCGGAGGAACTGACTTGTCGTCCAAAGGCGAACGTCGGCTTCATGGGATTGGACCCACAGAATAACAACATCCACTCTGCGGTGTGGCAAGCATTCACGAGCAACAGAGGACCTGACAGAGCTCCAATAAGTTTTAATTTGTTGCCGGAGAAGCACCAATTTCCAAAGCCGAAACCCAAGGTACAGTTTATTTGAAGCCCGAGAGTGCATTCAAGTTTTCCAAGGCGCTGCTCAATCTAGAGCACTGCACGGGCTCGGGCTTACAATGAGCTCGGGCTAAGCACGATCCTGGCCGGGTAAAGCCCTCTTTTGGGGGGCCTGGGCTGGACTCGGGTTTGGCCATTATGGGCCCGGGCTCGTACATTACCCGGCCTAGGTCGGGCTCAAGCCTGTGTTAGTTAGCAACGGTCAACTTTTACAGCATGCTAGGATGAGCCAGGTAGCCTATAAATTTCCCGGGCTTGGGCCGGGCCAGACCTGGGCCGAAAAACCTAGATTTTTTTCTTCGGCCTTGGTCCGGGCAAAGCCGGGTAAATCAAAGGGAGGCCGGGCCTGGGCCTAAGAATACAGCCCGTTCAGTGCTCTATCCCAATCCTGCTGAGAATTTTTTAAATTGTTGTATACTTATCAATGTTACAGCACCCCTCGTATGAATGGTATGATGAAAGGGGCATCCTGAAGACGAATTGGCTGCACAAGCATATGGTCGAGGTGCCTGCTGTGGTAATCCTTTTCTATGACTTGGACTGGGATGATCAGAATTGGGCCGAGAAACGAAATGACTGCGCCGCAAAATTAAAAGCCCTAAGGTACCTTAAGCTGACTCTCTGCTCAGGATAAATCGCCACGAATTTTGCCTAATATTATTGCTTCTTTTGCTTTTTAGAGGAAGTGTGCAAGGTAGAAACATGAAAGTTGCCCTGGTCCTCGTTCAAAATAGTCCTTCCATACCTGTGGGTATGTAACAGCAGTGCTTTTCAATGCAGCACGACTGCAATGTTTGTGTCGTAAGCACCACCGCGGCGTTTCAAAATGCAGCGTTAATTACGTGTCTGTGACACAGTTGAACGACTGAGCCAAAGCAAAGTACCGTAATTTCACGCGTATAAGCCGCACCGCAGATAAGCCGCAGGACGCGTTTTTTGGGACGTTTTGAAAATTTTCTGACAGATAAGCCGCACCCGCAGATAAGCCGCGGGCAATACGAGACGACTGATTTGTGCGACAAAGGAGACCATAGAGAAGGCCATAAACCCTGTGGTCCATACTCCGGGATCGGCACAGTGTACAACAGAGGAGGTCAGTTCTGGAGTTCTACCAAGATCGGATTGTGCCCTTGTCGGGTGTATTTCGTGGACTGATGGGTCAGTGATCTTCCAGAAGCCGTGAATCACTGTCACCACTTTCCTTAAAGCTGCTTGGGGGAATGCACCAGGAAGATCAATCTACTCGAATGTGGACCCGTCCCTGTTACGCACTGTTCGTGCATCGGCAGGGCAGTGCTGTTCCAGAGACACTGTCGGCCCTTTCGTTAAAATCGGCGTATGGGGGAAAATACCAGGAAAAAATAGTCATCAGATAAGCCGCACCGGTGGATAAGCCGCAGGGCGCCCGTGAGAAAAAAAAATCGCGCATAAGCCGCGGCTAATACGCGTGAAAATACGGTACTTTTGAAATCAAATCAACCCAACTGTATCGTTTTACAACGCTTTTGCGCTACACTTTCCCCATTGGATTGGATAAAGTGCTGTAAGAGGGCAGCACGAGTTCACGGGAGCACTGCGCGATATCTGTGCAGCATTTTGTACGCCATGGAGCAGACAACACAAATAGGTTAGCTGTGTAATACAGTGTTTGTTGGATGTGTTTTGTCATTGATCTGATGCATAGTGGCAATCGGTTTTGTCGAGATCGGCCAGTCCTTGGCTCCTTTAATCAATTAATATGTCGGCTGTCACTCAAAGCTATTCAATGCAGTTTTTGGCATATATTGCAGGAGGGCATCATGTGTGGTGCACTAGGCTGGCAATCCTTTGCACTGCCCTGTGCAGTGCGGTTTTCCTTTAATTATGTACAAAAATTATTAATCGAGGACAGCTAATATCACAAACTTCAAACATGTCTAAAGAGTGGATTTTGAAGCATTAACAGGGGGCGCTCTTGACTGCGTAGCACGCAGTATGCGAATCATCGTCGCGGATGATATAGTTCTGTCTCCCGATAAGCTGAGAAAAGGGGCACACGCTTTTTTCGGTGTCACCTTTCTTTCCGATCGGAATAAAAAGATATGATTCTGAAGGTTAGTTAGTTAGTCTGCCTGTCAGTGCCTAAATATCCACTCTCTAAACATGACAAGTCCAGCTGAGATTCCTCCGAGAGAGTTTTGAGAGGTTCCACAGGAGGAGGATGTTTAGCAAAAATTTAAATCATATTCGAATGTCTTCCTAGAGAGGTTTCAAAGCCCCACGCGTATTTCATTGCTGGAGAGTACAGCTAATTAGCCGTGGCATTCTGCAGGTGACAGCATATTAGCGACTGAGAGAGCTCACTCTCTGTGTACTGCCTGTGATCTCCAGCCGAAGTCGCTTTTTGTGCTACCTTATTCGGACCACTTATTTGGCTTCATACTACGGTGAGTCTTTGCCGAGAGGGATGCGTCGATTTTGGCTAACCCGGGGCTCGCGTGCTGTATCCTTGTTTTATGTGCAGGCTAGAAAGTGCATTCTTAGAAATAGCCCAGGGCTATTACACAGCCCAGTGCAAGCACATAAGGGCGCACAAGGAATTTCTGAACAAGAACAACCATCAAGTAAGTGCCGAAGAGCAGCAGTATTGTCGAATATCTCGTCTTCAGCCAGTCGGAAGTGTGTCTGTAGACGTACGCCCGTTGCTGTAAAACTTCGAATGCAGGTTTCGCATCAATACAAATAACTGTGGTCTACGTCTAGGCGGCATAACGTGGTGCAATGGTTTACAGCGCCTTTAATATTGCTCTGTGCTACATTATTAGCACCTCTGTTTTCCTTGCAGCTTCTCTTGATAAGACACCAATTCAAAATGGCGTTCATGCACGAATTAAAGCAGGATCCAACATCGGCTCTTAGGTACGACCAGATTGTTGCCACCAATTTATAATTTATCCAGGTCTCACGTATTTTCTTTTCCCGTTTTGCGCTTTGGAGCTGTCGCCAGATAAACGTTGTATATCTTCACTACAGGCATTACAAGCAGGCATATACCAACCTCTGTGAATTGAAAGTAACCGAAAGGAATTCGTTAGAAGTCAAAACGGTAGCTGGGTTTCTCAACTACAAGGTTAGTTTTCTGGGGTGTACAATGTGTTGTATGTTGGTTGCATGTCATTTGATTGAATCTAATCTGTGCAGTTATGCCAGCTGGCGTTCGTGCTCAATGTTCCATTGGATGCCATCCATCAGTTTAGGAAGCACATAGACTATTTCAGGGACCACACTGGATCTCCTAGGCTGGCCTTTGAACACAGTGTGTGGCTTTCCAAACAGTACGTGCATTACAAAAAAACAGCATCTCAAACTTGCCGCTTCTACCACTACAGCCTCAGAGAGTTCGAGATGTCCACGAGAGTTTGAGGACAAAGCCGCATCAACTGCCTGTCCTCAAACTTTGTGACTCTAATTATGTGAATGAATGAGCGTATAGATGAGACATTACAGCAGTTTCATTTTTGTGCCAGTTACTTCATTACTTTCATTACCAGTTACTTCCTTGGGGTGGCACAATGATGGCCCAAGCCTGTGCCATGCTCTATCACACATTGTTAAGGCCCTCTGTTTTCTGCTGCAGCAAATTCAAAATTTCGCGGCACTAACTCGTAAATTCCATGATTTTCCGTGGCGAGCAGTCAACAGCTGCATGAAATGGGAGACACTTTATTTGCTCGGATAATGCGGGAACAAAAGATATGCTATAACATTACAGATTCAAAGCACTGTTGTGGCTCAGCATTACATACATGATATCTTGTGTTCTCATGTGATGTGGCCTGTTGCCTGAAATCATTTTATACCTGCTGAAAGATGTTTCTGCATCTACAGAGTTCATAGGAACTTTATAGGAAGGAGTTACATGCCCTGAGGAAGTTACATTTTTATTGCGCCCCCTTTTTGTTCTTGGACTGTAGCCATTGTTTAAAAGTCTTAACTTCTTGAAGGCAACCTCCCAGATATCAAATCAAAATCCCCCACTGCTACCGCTAAACTGCATACGGGAGGGACGCTGCCCCTTCCTCAAGGTGAAGTATACATAGTAAACTAGGGCTAATGTTATCGTAAGCTAAACTACAATCTGTCTGTTTTGTCCTGCAGCATGAACATTTTCGTAAAGCAGGCTTCAATTTTGTAGGGGCGGCTTCACCTCACGCATGAAGCGTCAGGTGAAGCCCACTTTGGGGAGGTGTCGTTCGTATTCGGCGAACAGTCGAATTATCCGGAAACCCGAATATTGGATATTTCGATTCGCGAATCGGATACTAATCCGAGTGATTGATATTCAAGTCGAATTGGAGAACTCTAATATCTGCACTTCCCTAAAAATAAGGGATTCCGCGATTAATTCTGCGAAGTTCGCGAATTTCGCGAAAGGGTCGCCGGATGTTGTGAGAAATACGTCTGTCTGCCATGTTGACGCAGGTTCAGCCACTTTGGCGACCTCTTTGAAGATGCTGTGCAGTTAGGGCTGACGGCGATACAGACGCAGCACCCTGGCTTTTATTACCAGCAAGCAGCCAACAACGCCATGAGCAGGAAGGAACAAGCGCATAAAATTTCCGTGGTATGCACTTACAATCTGTCGCGAGGAATTACGTTCTTTGACTGGCATAAAATGCAGGACATGACCAGCTACCCAGATCCTGACCCACTGGAAGGTATGGACTCCTTAGAGTTCTATGGCCAGCGACCGTGGCAGAACAACCAATCAGGTAAGTGCATCGTGACTGTTCCTGCAAGCGTTACATACAAATCTTGGAGAGCTCATAGACTTGCGGAAGATTATCGTAAAATCCAGTATTTCTGAACACTCCCAGAATGATGCATATGCGGTCTCTAAAAAAACATTATAAAAGGTCATACACTGTTTTACTACCACCATCAACCATTACTACCACTAAAGTGATAGTTCGACCTAAAACTATCGATTTAGTGACTTAATGAATCCCAGCTTTACGTTCCGCGAACTTGAGCTGTATAAATTATTGTCGTGATTATAGATGTTTTGAATCCGCACTGTTTGAAATTCCCGTGCAGAGAGATCTATGTGCAACATCAGTGTGATGACATTGTAACAACTATAGGGTGTTCTTAATGCATTGGCGACCTCAACAGTGTGAATCGGACTCCTTAAGAGGAGGTGTGTCACATGCAGGGTGTCGAACCGCAAAAAATACGGGTTCGGTTCGGGTTCGCGTTGTTTTGATTTCGTTCCGGTTCAGTTCCGGTTCGGCCACGCCAAAAACCGAACCGGTTCGCAAACCGGTTCGCAGCCCCGAACCGGTTCGCGAACCGGTTCAACGCTTCCGTTTTGTATGTTCCATAAAACTGCTTTTACTAGGAAATGCGTGACTAATAGCTTACTGCTGTTGTCTGCATTGACGTCTTTAGCGGTGAGGTAGCTCTTTAGCGAGAGAAATAAGAAATGAATGAACACTTATTGCAAATAGAGTCCACGCTGATGAAGCGGTGTTGTCCCGCTACTTTCTGTTCCCAAAATCTCTTTTTCACACGCACAGTGCCAGCAAGATAAACTTAAAGGAAGGCTAATAAGATGGACAGCGTAAGATAGACGACAGTACTTGCCGGCACACTGCCTTCGTAGCGTGAATCGATCTGAAACCGTACTGGCAAATAAGCCTGCCAGCCTTACTCTGTCCGAGCTCACAGCAGTGTACTAGTTAATCCACCTCACCAAGGCAATGTATCACGACACAACTGCACTACCAATAAGCAGAGCCACATTTACTTTTCAAACCACGACCAATCAAACAGGCACCGTTCTGCGTACGCTCCTTTTCCACTTCTCATGTTTCTGACTTGTTTAATTTTTACTGCTCACGTGTAAAAAGAAATCTTGGGCGCTTATTTGATCACATATTCGTCGTGTAGAGCTACATAACTGGCCTACTCCATTCCTGTTGCATTCGTCCGCGTGGCACCTCGTCTCTGAAGAGTAGACGCCGCATCACCGCGTGCGTGGGGCGCCAGCCTGGGTGCTCACACGGACAACTGAGCTTCAACATGTTAAAAAGATGCTGAAAGTATACTTACTATACGTCGTCGTCTGACTGCTAGGTGAAAATTTCTGAAATTCATGATATAGGCGCGTGACGATGATACCATTGTGTCTTCGTTCGGGGATAGAGAGGAACTCTTGTGCTGACTTCTATGTCCGAACCGTTTTGTTGCGAACCGGTTACCGCTATTATTTTTTATGGTTCTGCTCCGGTTCGGGTTCAGCAGTGTTCCGAAAATTTCGGTTAGGGTTAGGGTTCGGTTCCGGCAAAAATAACGGTTCGGGTACG
This sequence comes from Ornithodoros turicata, assembly GCF_037126465.1. NCBI lineage: Eukaryota > Metazoa > Arthropoda > Arachnida > Ixodida > Argasidae > Ornithodoros > Ornithodoros turicata. The sequence goes on along the minus strand of NC_088210.1, from coordinate 14,789,236 downwards.
GTTTTCGGTTCGGGTTCGGGTTCGGTTCGACACCCTGGTCACATGTGACCATCCTGGCGAAACGTCACGCGTGCTGATGAGGTGATTCTCCTGCCTGTGGGTGTAGTCCCGCTTTCGGCTTTCACGGCAAAGGACGTATAACTCTGGAAACATGGGATTTTGAGCGAAAGGGCTCGCAGGAGAGTTGGTCGGAGTGAGACGCTCCTGTCAGCCACGTTTATTTCAGTTATGCTAGGGAGATAACTTTTGCTTCAAAATGAGAGCTGTCGTCACCCGACGTGTGTTAAACGAAGACTGAGTACTTCTTATTTTTATTTCTTCTCGCGCGTTCATGCAACAATGGTCATCAACTCAAAATCCCAACAAAACCTTGCTAATTGTGGGTACTAGTTGTTGACATCTTATCTAGTAGCTTGTGTAATGTTTAAAGGGACAGTTGCATCCGAGAACCCACCAATGAAACAGATACCACGATGTTCGGCTTTTTTTTCTTTTTTTTTGTCCAAAACGTGATTATACTATATTGAATAAACAAATTTTAAAGATCAGCGCAGCTACCGCAGCTGCGGAGGCTCCAGTGGCAACAACATCAGTGTGACATTCGCTTTTGTAACAGGAGGAGAGAGAAAGTGTGGAGTGCAGAAGAGAAAGACTTTTTTTCCGCAAGTTTGTCTGCTTCATGGCCACGGCTCCCTCTTTGTCAAGGCCGGGCTCTAGTTGGTGTAAAACTTTGGTGTAAAGAATGACGTTTTTGCCTTTTTTGAGAGAAGGAATTCCTGCATACTCTCAACATCAGGCATCTGCTCTTGCCGTGTATTCCCTCACATAGCGGTCAAACTATGCCACCATTTCACTTCAGGATTTTTCATACTGTTGGTCATTGGTCATCGAAGAATAAAATGTCACTATAGTTTCGGGATTGACTGGAATGGATGTGCTAATGGATGTGTCCCTTTAAGCTTATTGCGGAACGCAACCTCTAGCCACATTGCTTGAGTGTTCGTTATGAGAGGGCTATTTTATTGCAGCAAAGGGGGACAGCCCTGATCCCCAGTTGGAAGAAAATGGAATCAAGGCATTACTGTACAGGGAGAAGTTGGTCGATCACTCAGTAAGTTTCTTTCACGACTGTGTTCTGACGGAAATGTACTTTGATGTTGAATAGCATATTCTTGCAGGCCCTTGTGATACCTCTTCTAAGCAGTGCCGTTGCACAGTTCAAGAAGTATCGCTGTCCCAGGATGAAGAGGCATCTGAGTGAGTGTTTCCCAAGTGTCATTGTCTCTTATAGTGAATTTGACTGGTTGGTTTGGAGCAAGAGCAGGGACCTGCTCAGCAGTAAAGTAGTAAAACAGTAAAATCCGTCAAAAATAAAGCAGCAGTAAAGCAGTAAAATCTAGCACGGACGGTTTGAATCGGAATCCACCAGCAAGAAAGAATCATGCTCCAGCCAACAGCCTGGCAGATGTTGCTCTGTGAAATGTGAAAATCTCCCGTGGCGGGCAAACTCAGCGACTAGTCCTCGTAAGATGCATAGGTGATGAGGGTGGCGTAAACAACTATTTGATTTCATTGATTTGATGAGAGTGCTTTGTTGGAGTTCTGACCAAATACAAGGTGCTTCCTCTGTGTGGCGAAAAAGGGAGGTCCGTCACGGAGCCAGTCGATCCAAAACAACGAGTGAAATGCGCAAACCCAATTTGGATTGACGCAGCGATGACAACATGCATTCTCCGCTGCGGAGCGAAAAATAAAATTGTGCCTAGTCAACCAGTGACATGTACGAGATTAACTGCTTCCTCACGTTTAGCTTTTTCCATGTGCTTTCTTGTACTCTCTCTATATTTGATACTCCTGATTATGTTTACTGACTGTGAAACGCTAATTGATCAGTGAGAATTGCATAATTAATTGGTTTCCAGAAAATTTGGGTTAGATTATGTTGCATCCAGGTTTGAACAGGGACGGTGTAGCACCTCACTAAGTGTGCTGTCTTTAAATTATTGCCCTACAGCGTTGTGGGCTTCTAATATATCTGAAGTAGCTTCCTTGTAATGATTACTAAGCAAAAGAAATCTGTAAAGCTTTAATGGTTGAGTAAGTTTGACAAAAACATTTGCACGTAATTGAACTGCTGCTACAGATAGCCCCAAATCGGAGCTGCTCTGAAGTAACCATTTTGCTTCTGTATGCAGTGGTCCAGATTGCAGAAGAATACTACTCAAACAAGGAGTACGACAAGGCTCTCAGGTGGGAACGGATCATCATTGGATATGTCACTAATGTATCAGTTCGAAGCACACTTCATGTTGGACTTTTTTTTTCTTTTTTTTTTTTTTTTTTGCTGCAGTATTCTTACACACATCCTGTGGGACTACCGCACCGAGCGGTGGCGGCCCCTGGTGTCTGATATCCTGACAACTGGCCTCAAGTGTGCCTACCTTTCAGCCAGCGTGCCAGAGTTCCTCATGCTAGGGCTGGAGTTTATTTCCAGCTGTATCCTCTTATACCTCCTTTCTTGACGGAGGCACATCCAGGGAATATTCCGCAGTCGTACTGTGGGGCGCACCTGGGTAAAAGTGCTGGAAGCCTTAGAGCTTTGTCAGGGTACTAGAAATTGTCTGTGCTTACATGTGACTAATATTTGGCAGAAAAATGGCGCGTGTGGGGTTTACAGTAGCCAGAGTTGATCTTTGAGGTATGCTGCAGTTTGTCTTGATTAGGTACGCCTTTGCTGTTTCAATCGTAAAGTGCTGTTTCCAGTTAGTTCGGCAGCCTCTCAATAAATGGGGAGGTATTGCCATTTATGGCATTTTGTAATAATAATTGTGTGGTCAGTTTGGTCATTAGTACGCAGTCGCGGTAATTAATACTCTCTGTGACAGGCAGGAGTGAAAGAAAGTGATGGAAAGTAATTGTTTTGAGGTTGGAACCTACAAAGGGACAAGCATGGTACAAGCCTGAAGAAAGGCACAAAAGAAAGGTTCAAAAGAAAGGTTCACTTGCATAGTTACGTGCACAACACCGCATTTTGCACTGAAAAAGTTTTATACCTATGACCCAAAGCAGCACTCACACATACAAAACCTTTCTCAGCTCGATATTGACAACATATGGTTAGAAAACTTTGACTCAAATGGGAAACGCACTTAGCCATATTGAAGGATTGTAGCTGGGGTCCTGACCTTTCGGTGTGTTCATTTGGCAGTGGTCAGGTTGTGGTTGCTGCAGGTCTCAATTTCTCAAAAATTTTTGACTGGAAATTTTTGAAGGAGAAGCCCATCCACAAAATCTGCTGGTGGCGCTACTCATCGGCCCGCACGATGTAGATCGTGATTGGGCAATGGAAATTTGAATTTTGAATGCGCAGAGGTGGACGTACGACTACCGTAGCAGACGACAGCAACAGCTCGTATGAAAACGCGTAGAATGATTATGATAATCAATTTTAGAAAGAGGCATCTCTCGTGGGACATCCATCGCTTGTACAAAAATACTAGGGTAAGCTAAAGCACAAAGCGCTGTAGAAATTGAGGATTAATAAGGATTAATAATAATTAATTAAGGATTAATAACCGGGCCGATGAGTAGCGCCACCGCTAGCCTCCAAATCCGGCGCCAGGAAGGGGTGCCTATGACATGGTCATTATAATCTACAGGTTTTCCCGGCGATTTTAATCCAAGTGCCAGCTAAATTAATCCATGCCCCATAAAGTTTGCATGGCACATGGATTAATTTCGATGGCGCTTGGATTAAAATCGCCGGGAAAACCTGTAGTAAGTCGTGGTCACCACATACGAGGGGCTCCTAGGTGCGGGGTGAGATGCTCCAGGAAAAACTTCCCACAGACGAGTAACATCGGCGCATAAGCCGCAGTGCACCCCAGAGAACTATTTTTTTAAAGAGATAAGCCGCGGATTATGCTCACTAAACTACTGTATTCATATACCTGCTCAGAAAGTTTGAGTGCATATAATCAAAGGGTAAGATTCTGTTTTTGTGAAGCTTCTTAATCTCTAGTCTTTATGGTTTTGCTTCGTTCGTCTGACTTTAATCCTTAACAGAACTTGAAGGGATACTGGGAAGTCAAGAAGACAAGAGCTCGGTTCAGACTAGCGTGTTTAACATCATTGAGGTAAGCTTCTACTGCTACTGCAATACAGTGAACCCTCGTTATTATGACCATGGTCGTTCCCGAAAATTTTGGTCATAACGCGGAATTGTCACATTAACGGGGGGGGGGGGGGGGGGGGGGGGGATTTGCAGAGGTTTCACTGCATTGTTCCCCAGGAGTACGGTCGTAAAGTGCGTAGTATGTCAGATTATCGCGGGGTCATATTAACGAGGGTTCATTGTAACTCCTTGAGGTGTGCCGGAGTGCAGAACCCGAAAAATGACGATCTTCGGAAATGAGACTTGAGAACAGAGATGTGCGAGTTATGTGAAATTTAGCACCGGCCAAAAAAAGACTGAGACATGTGATCTTTCTCTCTCGTGTAGTTTTGCATCATACCCTGAGGGGCATTCTGAATGTTTTTTTTTGTTTTTTTTTAACCCAGAGAAAACATCCTGTGGCATATCCCGGTCTCTCTGAATCTGAAGTCAGCAGTGCTGATGTGGCCTGGAGGAATGCGCTTTCGGCTCCCGCGGAAGACCAAATGCACAATCTAGAAATGGACCACATTGTTCAGTCAAGTAAAGCTCTTCATTAGAAACAGTTAACAAACTCGTCCTTTCGTCACTTGAGTAAACATCCTCCCGCTCTTTCATTCCGCAGTCGAATGCAAGGTACATTTTACCCAGCACTCGTTTTCTGCAGACCAACGTGTCTGTCTCAAGGTCTACTTAAGGTAAGCACATTGCACATGCAGAATCATTGTTACTAACACTAACATTCCTTTTTTTTTTTTTCTGTGTGGCAGATCCAACTGCCCTTTGCCGATAAAGGCCACCAGGCTGTCTGTGCATTTCAATACCACGGTAAGTTTTGAATCGGTGTGCGGGCCATCTGTGCTTTACTGGCAGTCAAAAACACTGAGGTTAACACCAGTTAGCTCTGAACACAGCAGGTAACACTCTAGATGTAACCAAAGTGTAAATAAACTGCATTGTGCTCTATGCCATGAGTACATATTGTAGAGATATATTCTGGGTTTGTCACATTCATGTTTGTCATGTAATATGTGGCTATAGCTACAAATATCTGCCATATTTTTCTACTCTGATTGTAATCGCACAAAAATTCATTCGCATTTTTATCTACATGGCACTGCACTTGACCAAAGATGACGGCCATGGTACATAAATGCTGATGCACGCCAGCATAATGTAAACTTGATATTCGGTCAACATTTGCACCTAGACGTGGTTCCTGGTGGAGTTTTAGAGGCATGAAGTCTGGTTCCTAGCAGTGCTAATCAATAGTGCAGCAAGACAATCGGTTTGGGAGGTGTTCTATGGAAATCTTACGTGGAGAGGAGGATTTCACTCCCTTTGCCCTTTCCCAAATGCACTGCCAAAGGTATAACATAGAAGTGGGAAGGGTAATACAAGCTAACTAATTTTGCATAGTGATTCAAAACTGTACCTTGAGCTTGAGGAAATACCGAAGGACAACACACAAATTCGAACTCCTGAACCCACCCCACCCCTGTCACTTCCACTTGTGTGCTAAGTGCCATTTCATTCCTCTTTTACGCTCTGGATTCGTACTGAAGACAATTTTTTGCTATTATTCTCTTACCTGTAATTATGTTTCTTTTATGTAGAGGCTGAAGGTAAGCAAATATGTGGAATCCACTTTTTACATTGGATTATTGTGTGCATACAGATTGGTGATAAATAAGTATATAATAAGTAATATAGTATATAATAAGTATAAATAAGTATACTTATTGGTGATAAATAAACATGAATCTCACCCTGCTTTATGTTCACAATGATTGTTAAAGTTTATGTAAACTGTGTGTAGCATTAACATTTTACATCGCCCCATCAGCATACAGCCATGCCACTGTCGAGTAATTGCTGGCCTCCCCGACTCGAAATCAGGAAGGTCTAGGTGTTGAACCCTGATGTTAGCTTTTTTTGTGAACAACTTCTATCATTTTATTGTGTAAGTCAAAAGCAAATTGCAAGAACAATCCACCTTTGCAAGCGACAGCCACGACTTTCATCCTGTGCTGGCAACAACAACATCTGCTATGTCACCCGGAGTATCCATCTGGATCTCAACAAAAGAAAGACCGCAAATTCATTGAGCAGTCGAGAGCAGATGACCTTCAAAACTTAGGCTTTAACATCCTCACTTTAAAGACAAACAGAAAAGGACCAAAGCAAGGGCCACAATCGACTGATTCTCTTACCCTGGGGGAAACCTCAGGCTTAGAGAGGGTGTCTACCAACCTGGAAAACCCGGAAAACAGGGAATTGTCAGGGAATTTGGCCAAAAAGCAGCTGAAGTCAGGGAAAACCGCAGATTAGTGCTGTGGTGATGCGCGGCGAATCGCAAGTGCCGACCGGAGGTTGAGCGCCGCAGCAACGTTATGCCGCAACGTCGCAGCAACGTTACCGCGACTATTAGTAGTACACCAGTATGACAAGCTCTGAGGCAGAAAAGTAGGAAAGCCCCACTAATACTTAATAAATGGTCTGTTTTATGATGGATCTGTATCAAAACGTATGAGCAGGCACCAAGTTCCCTTTTGTTTTTGTCAGGGAATTGGCTTGAAATAGTCAGGGAAAACCTGGGAAAGTCAGGGAATTTGGAGGCTGCAGTTTGGTATACACCCTGTTAGAGCATGAGGGATTGGCACATACGTCACGGATGATGTTTTCCGTGATTTTGTGCAAGTGAAAGGAACCCTTCCTTCAACATCTGGTGTCTGCAAATTTGATACTTTGCTCAACATTTCCGGAAAGCTATACTCCTCTGTTCTGAATGAACCTTTCACAGCTGCATTTCTATAATACTGATGAATAACATTACAGTTTAGGTTTTCAATCAATTATACTTAGGGCCTGACTTTTTAGGGTTAAACCCGTATACGCCCGATATTTATCCCCCGAACGAAATCTGTAAAATTCGGGTTTCACCCGAATCTACCCGAAAACAACCGGGTCGCGTGACACACTCATAAGTGTGCATCAAAATAAAGTTTGATAACATTGCTAAACATTAGTTCCATGTTAAGACAAATTTTTATTAAACAAAAAAAAATCACCCGAATTCCTGACGACAGAATATGCCCTAACGGGATTTAACCCGAATACACCCGAATTTTCACACGAAAAATATCACCCGATATTTACCCCCCGAATTTGGCCAAAAATAAAACCCGAAAAAGTCAGGCCCTAATTATACTGTACCAGATTGTTCTTCTACGGACGTGCATTTGCTACGTGTTTGCGTGTTTCAGAAAGGTGCTCCGTTTCTATAGCGTTGCGATTGAAAAGTCTCTATCGAGGGTGAATTTATAACAGGCCTCGCACGCAGCATTACAATGACTTCTGCATTGTGGACGACACCTGCCCTGGGAACAGCCTTCACCTTGTGCCCCGCAGAACGCAGGCGTTCTCCTTTGCGTTCCTCTCGAAGCCTTGTGATGTCAACACAGAAATCCAGGTATGCCTATTTCTATACCGCTTATCGTTGTTCCGGCTTTCATGTGGAAGCCACACTCTTAAGGCGTGCCATTATTACAGTTACGTTTAATTTGTAACAGCTCTGCGTATCGTTGCGCCCTTGCTTCTTCCTTGTACACCCCCTATGGGATATGCTTCCTAAAAGTATGGAGCACCTAAACAATCTTTAATTGCAAGCTTTGGCGCAGGACCTGATGAAGCACAGGGCCTGCATGAAAGCTCGCAATTAAAGATTTTTTAGGTGCTCCGTATTTTGTGTCGTCATTTCTATTACTCCATTATTACCCCTCTGGAGTCTGGACTGTGTTTTCCTCTTTTTTTGTTTGAACTACCCTCTGTGGAATGCACAAGAGTGAAAAGAGGGGCTGGGGGGGTGTAAGGTGAAAAGGAACTGTGCCAGTGGTATACCCAGAATTTCGTCCTTGGGGGGGATGTAGGGCTCCGCAAGGGGGTGTCTTTACATCTGTCTTTCTTTGTCTCTTTCATCTGTCATGTGTCTTTACTTTTGACAAAATGTTGCACAATCTTGCAAAATTTTAGGGGGCCTCCTGTAGGATTTAGAGGGGTGTTGGGGGGGTGTAAGGAGGGTCTGGATAAATCACTGAACTGTGCTCATTTGGTTTTGAAATTTGTTATCAGTGATGCTTCCAGACCCCCTCCTTCGTCAAACTAGTAGATGTCGAAGCACCCATTTAGTGATGTTAATTGTCCCTCAGGTTGCCTCAGTCCATCTACAGTTGGGCAGCAAAGAGGGGTTCGGCCTGATGTTAGTGTGGAACGTGGACAAGGCATCTCTAACCAGCAGGGCAGGATTGGCGTGGGATCGAATCCCCAAGCGGAGCTTCGTAGGAGGAGAGGAAATAGGTTTCCACCAACTGCCGCAGCTCTCTTCTACACGGCAAGGGATTTGTACAATCATAAAAAAGAAAAAGAAACGTTCTGCTGTTGGCTACATGGTGGGTCTTCTGATTAATGCAGCATCCACCAGAGAAGGGCCTGCATTCGGGTCGACCTGGACCACAAGCCTCCGGTGCTGCTTCACGAATTCTACCCTTTGTCGGTGAAGATCACCAGTGAAGAGGCTAGTCCACTGACGGATGTGTGCCTCAGTCTGGGCCTTGTGGACGATCTGGATCCAAAGTACTATTCGAGCAGTGAGTCTGCATTGAATAATTCTTATCTATGTTAATGTTTGAACATCTATGGGACTCCCCACTTGTCTGTATGCTGCAGAGAAATATGAAATATGTCTTGGCTGGTATATTTTACTAATTTCTAGTGCTTAATGGAGGTTAGATTTTCAGTTTGGGTCATAGGAACTTTTCTGCAGCGTTCAGAAGAGGACACAAGATTGCATTCCCTGCTTAATTCACTTCCTTTTTTTATTACTTACAATATAAGTGAGCCCTGTATTTTAGGGTAAAACCCGTTTTTACACCCCGATTTGCATCATCATCACTTAGGGTAAAAACCGAAAAAGAAACTAAAACGAGCTCTGCGAAGTGCCAATTCAGTCAGCAGTATGGGCACTGGAGATCGCTAAACACTGTTACATTCAGCACGGCTGTTCTGCATGTTATGTCAATCTAAAATGCAAGAAGTGCTCTCTTTTTGTTTTCCACCTGATATCACCCTATTTTACCCTGTTTTACGGCTTCCGAAATAAAACCCGATTTTTACCTCCCGATTTTCAAAAAACCTAAAACCCTTCCCTAACATAAAAAAATACAACTATGATGTAGCATAATGCAAAACAAAACAATAACTTTATTTTGAGCATTCTTGCGTGCAGCCCATTTTACTTGCGAAGATGGCGATGTGCCAAGCCAGCCCACCTCAAAGCTTCATGGGTTCCATGTGGACGACATCTTGCCAGCTGAACAGGTATGTACTATGGACTTATTCACTCAAGATACTGTACATCAAAGTTGTATTGTAATGTACATGTGCACCATTGCTTTAATTGCAGAGGAAGCAAACCATACTTTTGAGGAACTCTGAAATAGGAATTAGAAGAATTTTCGTCAAAGTAAGCAAAACGAGTTGACGAATATCTCTCAGTTCTGTAACAATAGTTAATGTGCAGTTTGTTTTGCATAATCTCTGTGTTCTGCTTTGCACCACTTCTTTTTTATAATTGATAACACAGAAATGTTGTGGGCAATTTATGGAAAAAGGACAGAGCTCCATGACCATGATTCTCTTGCTTTTTTGTATTGATAACTTTCAAATTTGTGAATTGCTTTTACATAAACATGTACTACCTGCGCATTCCAATAACACTGCAAACAATGCGAACAGCAAATTTTTGTTTTGGAACTCGCGAAAAAGAAGAGAGCTACGGTATGCAGCATACATTTGGGAATGTGTACGAAGTTGCCACACGCTTCTATCATGGGTCTGGAGTTCTCCACACGCTGCACAAACATGAAAAATTCATAACTCGAAAACTTCGGGAAATATCGCCTTTAATGGCACCATCCCTGAAGCAAGGGCATTAACCATACCAATTTTCATCAAAATCCACCAAGAAATAAGAAAGTTAGTATCGATCCCCACGTTTCTTAGTCAGTGTTGATCACTCGCCCATTTCTTGATCAGAGACGCAGGTGCTTACCAGTTTGTACACGTGTTGTTGTTGTTTTTGTGCAGGTGGCATACAAGACCGATGTCGAAGTAGACGATCAAACTTTGTGTTGTAGCTGCTCAAAAGAGATTCAAATGGACTTGGAATGCATAGAGCCATTTACATTTTCTACGAGTATCTTGAATATGAAGGTGAGGGCAGCTGAACGCTGAAGAATATTTCATGGTATATGTATGTATATTGAAGTGCTTCGATATTCACTGGGATCAGACGTAAAGTTCTGACCTTTGTTCTCAGTTTGAAACAGCGGAAAGCGTACGTGCAGAAGAGCAGTTCATTGTGCAGGTGGATATTGCATCGAAATGCCCATTACAGCTCGAACTGGTGTCAGGAACCTTAGAGCTAGTAGGTAACATGCATGCCGATGTTACACCTACGTCCTGACACTCTCCGCCCAACTTTGTTCTGTTACAGGCGCATCACGTAACGAGTGTTGACAAGGATGTGAGATCTCTCGTTGAAAATGGTGAGCACGCACTGGATGCTCCGTGATGTGCTTATTTACTCCTAAAGTATTGCATTGTAGCGTGCACTGTACGAATTACATTTCTGTCCAATTGCAGTAGGACTTTGCAATGAAGAGGCTGCGAGAGACCTTTTCTGCCTAGTGGCACCAAGTGCTGTGGAGACACCGACGTGCTTGGGGAAATACACCTTGCAATGGAAGAGGTATAACTAAAAAGTCATTACGCTTCCTGAAAACATGCGCGATGGAACTTCGACTGTAAGCTTTCGGAGATGTTGCAGAAAAAGTTGAATCACCCAGAGCTCTTTGGGACCTCCGGAAGATCGGTTGAATCCTCCCTGATTCTGTTCACTTCTCTTGATGATGTGGCTGTGGTGTAGCCAGGGGGGGATCTCGGGGGTTCAGCCGTCCCCCTCGCCTCGATATCGAACCTTTGGTAGTGCGTTTGGGAGAGGGAAAAGAGGGTGAGATCCTCCTCCCCCCTGTAAAGTCCCCGTAGAACCCCTCCCGAAATATTTTGCTGGCTATGCCCCCGTGATGAGATAAGAAGTCAGAGATTGGTACTGTACAGGGGGAACGGGGTGTGCCAGTTTTGGTGGTGAACACTCATCCTTATACAAAACGGGGAAAGTACGTATTGGTTTTCCCTTTATTGTCTTTTTCTCTGCTGGAATCTCACACTTGCTAGACCCGCTTTCTCCCCTGTACTAAAGCTGTCTTTTGGACTTGGTGGTGTTGCTTTGACATATTAAAAGTCGTTTCGTATCAAAGATTAAAAATATTATTCTATATTATTCATATATTAGAAATTGTTTTGCCTGTGAATGTGTTTATTTGACAATAAACACACTCACAAACAAAACAGAAGTTCATAAATGGCTTATATACCCCCGTTACACAGGCAGCCTTCGACGACCATTGAAACCAACTGCTTTGAAAAATGCATGAATCATGTCAACCTGTCGAGCAGCATTGGATTCAATGGCCTCTTTGAGATTGACACATCACATGTTTGCTCGCCCTACGCGCGTTTTCCAAGGTGGTCGGCTTCAACGGCTGTAACGGCATGTAACAGGGGTATTAGGCTACGTGTCTTGTTTCACTTTGTCTGGGAATCTGTCTTTGTAGCACTTTTGATTTGTTTTGCCCACTCTATGCACTAGTCATTATGTTCTCTTCCTACATACAGTCGCCGTCCGATTTTTCGGACTCGGCGGGGATCGCGCAAGAGTCCGAATAATCGAGCAGTCCGAAAAAACGAATTTCGCTTCAAGATAAACTTTACTAAGCCCTAGTAGGCCGGAAAAATTTGTCGATGTTTTCCTAACCCACTTCCAGCTCTGCCTGATAACATCAGCTTCTATTTCTTGAAGCGACATTTCGTCACTGTAAGTACGCTGACAGAGGCACCGCCGTCATCAAGTCCGCAAGTCGGCTTCACCTAACCCATGCGTGCTTTAGGCGAAGCTAGCTTTACAGCTCTGTCGTGTGACCCGCGGGCGGACAGCACGTGCTGGGCCGTTGACCAAAAACGAAGACGCCAAAGCGCTACGACAGACCTCTTCTACTCAGAGGAATGGAAAATCAACAATCATCACTGCCTGTTTTTTTGCCTCAATATTTTAGTTGGTTGATTTCTTTTGATACGAATTTCAGATGATACCAATGTTTTCCGTCACCCCATGAGAGAAATTCGCGGGTTGGGTAAGGCAGTGTCCGAAATATCGAGCGACGGAGCTGCACGGTGTCCGAAATTTTGGACGTTCTTATACATCACCTCTATGGGACCCGCGGCCATGAGGCCGCGCCAACGAGTCCGAAAAATCTGTCGGCCACTGTATTTGCCTGGCAGCTCAAGTAACCTTTGTCTTATTGAATACATCTTACAGCCACAGAAAGCGATTAAGTTGGATTTTACCGATGTTTTCCCTAGGAAGCAATCGACTACAGTGGCAGAGCACTCGGTATCACTTCCTACCGTAGCAGTGCAAGCTTGTCCTCTACTACTAGAACTTCAAGCACCAGCTCACGGCTCAGTTCGCACGCCACTTACGGTTAGCTACGTCGTGCACAACCGGACTCTTCTAGCGCAGGATATTGAGTTGTTCATGGACTCTAGCGATTCGTTCATGTATTCAGGAAACAAGCAGGTATGAATCATCCTTTGTTACAGCGTTTGAGGTACAGTGCATCGATACTGCAATATTTGGGCACGCGAAAGGCGAGGACATAAGATACACACAGAACAGGAATTGCCCCCCAAATATTGCGGTATGCTATCCTACCAACTAGTCCAACTTTCTGCTGCACTTGTTCAGTTCAGCATTGAATTTTGAATATTTTGAGTGCAGTAACATTCAATCCCAACGTTTGCCTTGCTTCTGAAGGGATCCTCTGAACTTCGTGTTTTCTTTTTTCAGAATCAGTCTAAAAATCAGGTTTTGTGTCAGGAGCTGTAAAACAGCATAAGGGGGTTTATATTGCATAAGAGAGCACAGTTTCAGGTGGCAAATACTAAAAAGTGCCTCTCACATTTTAGATAAACACAATATACCAAGTGGTAGTGCTGTTTGTGAAGTATTTAACATTTTCTCACGCCTGTATGTGTGGCTGAATCTGTTCAGTCTGTCTGGGAGTCCAGTGCATGATCCCAATTTGCATCGGAGGAACAGGAACTGGTCTTACTGGGGTTGACTCTAAAACACAAAGCTCTGTCTATAAGTACAATTATTTGACACGGAGATGAGAAAAATGGTACGAGACAGTTATTTTATTTTTATGTGATTCAGTAAAATATATTGTAGATTTGATCATTTCCAGGTATTGGTACTGGCAAAAATAATTTGCGTGAGCATAGATGGTATTGTCCTACATATTTTTGTGCTTGCAGAACACGCTTTTGTTGTACCAATCTGTCTGAAGTTGAGTGTATCGTTAGATTTGACATCGGCTTCGGGTAGAGCAAATACAACGGTCGTCTGCCATTTACAATGATGCCAGTTTGGGTTTACTCGCTTTTGAAAGTTTTACCCGTCGTCTGCAAACCCTCTGTGCTGTGAAAGCAAAATGTTCTGTGTGACATGACAAACGATCAGGATCCTTTGCTGCACCTCAAGTACTTTCCTGAGCGCCCTCACTGGAGTTCCGTCGCTTATGTCCGTCGTCACCTCCATCTCATCCGTTATGTCACTTCTTGGCTGCCAGTGCTTCTCACCCCAAATTATGTGTACAGTATAGTTTTAGGAGCATGCGGTCTCTACTAAGCAGTGATGGCCAGTAGTTAACTACATGTAGTTAAACTACTAGTTAAACTACCTGATTGTAGTTAAAAAAGTAGTTATCAACTACTTGCAGAAACGTAGTGGCAACTACTAGTTAAACTACTATTTCGAGTAGTTAGCTACAGTAGTTAGGTTACTGCAGGCGCCAACTACTTCCGATTTTGCCGCAAGCTTTAGGGCACGATTGTGCTTCAGACTTTTACCTTGAGAGCTACTTGTTTGATGAGAACGGAGGTGCAGAACAATTGTGCCGTGCATGTGTACTAAATCTTCACTTTTATCACTGCTTGTGATTCATATTTAGGTGTCCAAGAACACTATAGAATGGGATTGGTGATGATGGACAACGTTAAGTAGTTATAGATGTAGTTAAAATACATTGCAGTAGTTAAAGAAGTAGTTTTAACTACCTCCCCTGAAAAGTAGTTGAACTACTAGTTAAACTACTCCATCACGAAGTAGTTAGTAGTTATAGTTAAACTACTGTAGAAGTAGTTAGTGGCCATCACTGCTACTAAGTGCTTCAGAATATATCAGTGTACTGTGTTGCTTACTAGGATATTTTTTTCCAACCGCATACCTTTCCACTACATGGTTGGTTCGGTATAAGAGTGTGTGCCATGGGAGCCCTTGGGAGCACTTTGTAACATTTTCAAATTGCGTGCCAAGGTGAAGGCATTTGGCAAGTGCAAGTACTGGAGAACGAAGTTCCGTTTCTGTTACTCAATGGAAATTGCAGGTTTCCATTAGTTAAGTATGGCAGAAAATATGTACACCAATATCTGCCACCAATGGAGTTTTTTGAGCAAGCATTATTTATGTTCGATTTGTTTATTTATTTACGTCCGTGTGGTGATCGAGAGTACTCACATATTCAAACATGAAGACATGATCTGAGAGAGGAAAATGAAGATATTATGACTAGAACCTGAAGTTTCAGGGTTTTACCGGATTCTTCCCGGAATTTGCACCCCAAATTGCTCTCCAGGGTGAAACCCAATTTTCACCCGGCAAATTGCCCTCAGTGGGACGTCTGTAGGAATGCACTAACTTATTTGACAGCAAATGCAGTTACATCACCTTTGTACCAAACCACTATAGTTACTTTGAGTAACTGAGCCCAATTTCTGCACGAATTTTAGCATACTGGAAGTTTTTTTCACCGGAATTTGCATCAATTTAGTGCACATGTTTATTTACCTGATTTTTACCCCACGAATCTAGAAACAAAAAATTTCCCAAAAACATCAGGCTCTAATTATGACGCAGTGCACACTTTACACATGAGTGGCAAATTTTTAGACCCTGTAAAACGTAAATTATGCGGGATGTGAGTGAATGGCTTGGAGAAATGTCACTTAGTAATTTTAGAGTAGCAATGTTTCACCAGTCACGCGCCATGATCCAAGTGTAAAACGTAATCAGCAAGTTTTATCTGAAATCGGCAACTTGATTGGTTTGGAAAAGCAGAAACCAAAAGCTAGGCGACGGTGAGATACACTGTGGCAAAAGCCCCGTACATAAAATGTGATTAAAATAAATGGCCGCAAATTTCAATGAAATATTTTGCACTCTGATTTTGGGCACCATAAGGAAGTGTGCGAGCGCATTTAAAAAAAAAATACAGTGAACCCTTGTTATTATGACCATGGTCGATCCTGAAAATTTTGGTCATAATGCAGAATTGTCATATTAACAGGGGGGATTTGTACAGGTTTCACTGCATTGTTCCCCAGGAGTATGGTTGTAAAGCGCATATGTCACATTATCGGGGGTCATATTAACGAGGGTTCACTGTATTTAGTCCAGGCAGTGGTGCGATTCATGATGTTTGAGTTTTGGATGTGTACAGGGCCGTGCAGTCACAATGCCTTCACTCCTCTTTTCACAGTGGATGTACTGCACATTTATACGCATATGGGGAAATATTTCTTTACGCAGCTACACTTCCGGATATTGCCTCGGGAGCAACAGATGCTGACGTACAATCTCTACCCGCTGGTGTCCGGCTATGTTCCACTTCCCAGAATGCACATTGTCATTAACCCAAACACAGTCAATGCATCTACCTTAGATGCACTCATTGGAGAGATGGTGCCATCACACATCTTCATAATGGTAAGCAGAGCTTACAGAGCTCATACATAAGCAGTGTGATATGGAGATGGAGATTTACAGAATTTCACGATGAATGCGAATGTCCGCCAAACGCTTTTGAATTTCTTTGTTCCATCCATGATATTACCTTACTTACTCGCGTAATTAGCGCACATTTTAACTCTGCAACAGGGTGCGCTAATTACGCGAGGAAAACAGTATTCTCTCTGCGTTAGGGGTGCCATTGCCATGCAGTTATGACGGCAGAGCTGCTCTACGTACTGAAGAGTGTTTGTAGTGTGTAAATGATGCAAGTAAACAGTAAAGTAAAAAGCATTCATCATCTCCATTCTGTCTCTCTCCCACCTCTCTCTCTCTCTCTCTCTCTGCATTCTTTCTGCAGCCCCAGAGCAAAAATGGAGCTCAAGTTGCAAGTCGACAGCTGCCGTGGTAGATCATTTGAAATATTGCATCATTTGTACAGAAGCCTGTGTTCTTTAATAAACATTCGCTGGAGATGTGATTCTTATCGTGTGGTTTCCAGGCTGAAGGTCTAGGGAGTGCAAATGAAGTACCTGACAAAAGAGCAAAAAATATAATACAGTGAGTCATCTAGCCAGGGCTTATGTTTCGATGCTTTGGGCAAATTTTGGTAATTTGTTGCAATAAATGCTGTTCAAGAAGTTTTTAAATGGTCATATCAAAAACATGTTAAATTTTTCAATCAGGTATGAAACATGAAACTTGGGTGTGGAGGACTTCGAAATTTACATCTCTAGCAGCCAAATGAAGTGAGCTTTAACAACAATAGTTGTAGCTCTTAAAGCTAGTCCACCCCCCACACTTCCTCACACTGTAGGATGAACGTCCCTACAGATAATGCCTGTGGTAGACAACAGGATATTGACACTTTTATTTATTTTATTTTTTTGTTATAGCAAATAAGGACTCGATGAATTAGAAGCACTGGTTATGATATCTACTTACATTTCCTTCATAGTAGTACATGGAGTCGAGTGTTTTGCCTTTTCCACTCATTTCAATGCTGGATGGTTTGGGAATTCCACATATTCGAATGCTACTTAAGACAACTCCTGCATCATTTCTTTCACTGGACTCGAGTATTGTGGTCAAGGTGTACAAGGTGTCTCTCTGTAAAATATATGCACCCCATTCACTTGTTGTAAAGAGCACAGTTGAGTTCAATGTGTTGAGGAAGAATATATGTGATGCACTGGAAGGTGACATAAACATTGCATAATCACCTTGGAAAATGTAAAGCTCATTTGCTGGCTGTCGCTCTTCAAGTCTTCACCTAACGGGCATCAAAGTCAAAGGTGTAGTTAGCTTAACAACTTCATGGATGAAATATGTAAGATGCTGAATTGCCTGATAAATTTATGGTCCTCTGTGTGACATGTTATCGCATTAGGAACAGCATATGGTAACAACTTATAGTTAACCACAGTATAGTGGAAGTTCACCATAATGTCAAAGTTGTTGTTCCCCTGACGATGGAGAATAGTGGTTGAAGGGCAGACTGATATCTTTTGTTAATGTGTTATTAACAAACAGTTGTTTTAGATTAATGTAACGATAATATTATGCTATATGATATACATTACTATAATATGATATGTTATATGATAGTATAACGATAATATTAATGTAATATAACGACTGAACGAACAGAATTTTTACTTTTCATTGTATTATAGCAATAAGGCAGCTAACAACTGAGACTGTTGTTTTCGGTGTGATATGTACAGGTAAGCAGCGATGAGATGTACTCACACTGCATAAATCACAGAGGTGCAACTGTAAAGCTTTTTGTGGCTCCCTTTTGAAAATAATATCGCGTATTCAGAGTAGTGCTTTGGAGCTAAGAAGTCCTCCGGCACAAATATTTCATTTAAAAAAATGGTGGCGTAGAATGCTTACGGTAGGTTTCCTTGTCATCGAGAAATATCCTTCCAATAGCTGCCCCATTGACATCTGGTGCAACAAACAGCTCCAGTGAGGTTTGTCTGAAACAAACTTGCGCATGAAATGCATCCAAAATGCTATCCGACCCAAACAATCTGAAACCAATACGTGAACAATCAAAATTTTATTGAGAAACATATGCTTATTCGAAGTACAGTGAATAAGAAAAGCTGCAACTGCATTCCATTCCTCAACTTTTGCAACTTTTTCCTCATTGCACCGCAGTCCCCATAATTAGAAATCTCTTTATTCGAACTTCCGGGTAATTCGAATTTCCGGGTAATTCGAACCTCCGGGTAATTCGAACCTCCGGGTAATTCGAACCTCCGGGTAATTCGAATTTCCGGTTAATTCGAACCTCCGGGTAATTCGAACTTCCGAGTAATTCGAATTTCCGGGTAATTCGAACTTGTGCTTGTGCCAGAGGAACAAGGAACGAATCCCAATAATGTGCTCGAACGCGCGGAACGATGCCGCATACTCGTGGTCGGCAATCAAGTAAGCCTCCTAGTCTTAAGGGGATCAAGACAATTCCTGTTGTCAGCCCAGCCAAGATAAAGGCGTGGATGAGAGGGGATATATTCTCGAATTGGGTCGGCGACATTCGAGTTCGCGAGGGTTGGGCTGAACATCGCAAACGACGTTGATTGAGTCGCGACTGAAGAAACTCATGCAACCGCGTGTAATACTAGATTATTTTCTGCTCTGAGATGTTTTCGTGCTTGCCTGTATATAAATATTTTGGAATGAATGAAAGTCTCTTATATTTCCGGCATCGCGTGACCATGACGAACGTGCGGCAAGGCCTAGCGAGCCACCGTGACGCGTCTCCCGTGCAGCTAGTATCAAGCCCTCATTCAGGGTTGCTCCCCTTTACTTCGAACTCCGCTTTATGCGAACAAATCGTCGGTCCCCCTTTGAGTTCGAATTAACCGGATTGTACTGTACTGTGTCGTGCAGTACAATGTGTGCATGATGTCATGCACCACATATCTTATCAAACGAACACGTCGGGGCTAAGCCAAAGGTTGTATGGCGTCTCAGCAGCAGCTCATCCGGGAAAAGAAACTGATCACTAACGCGCACTGCCTCTTTGCGACACTTTTTACTATGTCCGCGTGCGCGTTGTGCACTGGGACATATGGTACTCTGTAGAGCACTTTCCTTCATTAGTGTACCGGGTTTTGCCATTTTGTGTCTTCGTAAGTACGTGCAAAACACACTCACCCCAGAGTAGAGTTTTGGAGAGGCACAATGTGGCCTCCTCTGATATGGATATGCGGGTTTGGGAATGTTGATAATGTCAAAAATGAGCCTTCCTCGCTCCGTATCGCTTTTCCCTGTTGATTAAGATAAACACTAAGTTATATTACGAGTAAAATGTGTTTCACACTTCTGAAAGTTGACAATTTGAAATGAACTTACAGTGGTGAACTCGTACCAGATACCGAGCGGGAAGTATGCTTCCATGTTGCCCTCCTGTTAAACAGAAGTCCATTCGTTAAGCGCGTTAAGCAGTTCATTATAAGTTCAGGTTGCGAAACATATACAGAAAGCCCTCGTTATAACGAAACCGCTTTATTCGAATTATCACTTTATTCGAAGTTTTACGCAGTTCTAGAATACATGCGTTTCGAACCGCATTATCCGCGTTCTGTTGCCAGCCGACTCCCGTTACTGCGAAATATGCGCCAACAGAAGCCGGTCTTGCAGTGCCGCCGGCGAGCCCTTGCGGTCAGAGCTCGCGGTGTCTTTCCGTTCCACTCCTGCCGGCATAAACCGTGTGGACCAGCCCCACCAAGCGCCATCTATTGAATATGAATATAACCCTGTCTGGCGCTCCCAAGGTCGTCGCCGCCGCAGTGCATGCGCATAAGCAGTTGTGGGAAAAGGTCCCTCGGACCTCCTTTCAAAAGTGCTTATTATGTTGCAAAAAGAACTAGCAATCGTTAATCGCTTTTTTTTTTAATTATCGTTCTTTCGAGCTCTCACGATGACCCGACGGCAATGCATGCGTTTTGAGCTCGATTACTCGATTATTGGGGTCGCGTTAGAAGAACCCTCAGCTGGGCAAAATTAAACCACGGGCCGACCACTGTGGCTTCGCTCATGATTATGGTCGTCTCGCGACGCAAAGCAACAGCGCAGTGGCGTAGCGAGAAAAATATGTCGGGAGGGGTTCTATGAGGACTTTACTTGGGGGAGGAGGATTTCACCGACGTTGCCCTCTCCCAAATGCACTATACCAACTAACCGGCAGCATTCCCTCGACTAAATGCAATGAGGAACTTGCTGGAACCCCTTAAATGAGCAGCAAACTGGCATTTGGTATTTCTCAAAACGCTGCTTAATTTATCAACCAGTCTCTTAATCGGTCTGAAGTCGTCTGGACTCAGCAGCAGCAACCATGCAGAACATTTTCACTGAACGGTATCTTGTCAGCGGGCAACGGCGTTGGAGCCCTGGTTGCGGAGTCCTGGTTGCGGGGATCGAACCGGGAGTCCCCGGTTCGATCCCCTGTCGTGACGTACTGAGGTCCCCGTGACGTAGTATGACCATAACGAGCGGCCGCGAAGTCTTATTTCTTATTGATAATTCGCCTACCAAAGACACGACGCGGCACCAGTTTCGGGGAACTCCCCACGTCAGCATCGCTCATTCACTTGCGGGCCGTTTGAAAGAGGGGAAGGGTTTCTAGAGGGCGCGCAGTGCATGGACCTTGCGCTCTGTTTCTGTGCAAGTAGAGTGCATGCTATTTGTTGCACAATACGCCGCAGCCCCAAAAACGAAACAATTATGAACGGGTCCTTCAATGTTCCTTTAATGCTTTGAATTTTGTGGCAGCCTCTTTAAAAAAGCGCTTACCTCATCAGCTGCAGGAGAAATTAGGATGGCTGGCCCCAACATGAACTGTTGGTTGATACGAAACACGCTGTTGTCCTGTGGGAATCTGTATCAAAAAGAATCCATGTACTACCTGCACATTCCATTCGATAAAGGTTTTTGTATTTTATACAAAATTGTATAATACAGTCAAACTCCTTTATAGCGAACACCTTTTTAACGAAAATACCACTACAGCAATTTTTTTTTTTTTTTTTTGCTGTCTCCTGAGTTTTGTTGTAAATAGTTTGGCTGTATATTGTATATCAATGTATAAATATGTATGTATGTATGTAAATGTATAATATATTGTATACAAAAAATTGCTTGATAATCTTACTCGTAGAACAATGGGCGCGCAGCCGGTAAACCTGCGGTATGTGCTTCAAAAAATAGAGTGTAAAGGTACGGCACCAGCAGTTGGCGTGTTTGTAGGGCATCTTTCGTTGCGTTCGCTGCGGCCGCAATAAAATGGAAACCATTCTCCCGCTGGTCAGGCTCCTAGAAACAAACAGTGGTATTAGTCTAAATTCTGATAAACGCTAGGAGGTAATTTCGGGTGTTGTTTCCAGCGCCCACTACGCAAATCAGCAAAAAACTACGTGTATCAAATATGGTCGTACTTCTCGATTTATTACACAGAAGCTGAGCATTGCATCAAAAAACAAAGCTCTCTAGGAAGCTAGTTTAAGGAACGAGCTTTTCAAAAGTCGCCTATCCTTTGACTGAAAATGACACTTTTCAGGTTATGAGTGGGACCAAAGCCTTAATGCATACTGTAACTTCAAACGTTTTATTATCTGACATGTCCCCAGCGTTCAATACCTCAAGCTCACCATACCAACCAGACTTCGATAGCTCGAAGTCAGGCCGCCGACGCCGCAAACATATCGCGGTCACGAGGCTATAACGAGCATGATAACCACGCTCCTTTGTTGCCGCTGCCGTCGCTCGCAGAAAAGCGCTCTACTTCGCATCTCTGTTCCCCTTTCTCCCACTGTCTCCAGCCATGTTCCCCAAAAGAACAGACTGTTCCCCAACAGTCGCAAGCGCCTTCAAGTGGTGATGCACCCGCAGCGCCCCCAAGTGGTGTACCCGACACAATGGCTAAACCTTCTTCCGAAACAACACCCGTAATTTCAACCTGCGAAATCTGTCTATGGATGAGAATTAGCCTTTCGTAAAAGAACCTTGGGTTTTATTATTCATATTACGATACTCAGAACGTCACTCAGAACGTCACTCGCGTGGGAGCACCACAGCTGCTAGCGGATTTACTACCATCATATGGGTACTGAGGTTCATGGCACTCACTCTCACCGTATTCACATTCATTTGGTGTGCCTATTTCTTCTATTGCGTGTATATTAGTCTTACGATATCTCTGTAGCTTTTACATCTTCATCTATAGTGCTCTGAATAGCATGTAACACCGAACGCAAACCAAAGTTCGCCGGACCTAAGTCGTTGTGGCGGTTTCGCTCCTCTTAGTGGAGTGACGTCATTAAATAAGTCGTATTCTCTAGAGAGTGGGTTCTTAAAGAACGCAAAGACTTTGATACATTACCAGCCTTCGTGGTGCAGGAAACGTAGACAGCGGGAAAAATGCGGCCATCTGCAGCCACCTCGCCTGCAGTGTGTCGGAACACTCGGCAAAACCGTAAGGCATTTCTACGCCAGCCTGCAACGAATTTGAGACACGAATAAGGTACACTTCACAAATGCGGATTCGAAGGCACGGCGGAAACATCATAGTGACTTGCATAAGGAATTCCAACGAGTGACAGCTCTGTGACTTTGACAATGGAAGCGCGGATGGCCTCCCCAGAACAGTGACCGCTGGGCTGATACAAGTGGCCAGCGTACTTCCCAGAGCCAACGAACGTGGAGCTGCTAATGATCACTGGCCGCTTGCCTGGTGCAGTTGCTCGGATTGCTCTGTAGTTGTTAAAGGGGAAGACAAATTGCATCGAAGCCAGTATACATTCTGAAGACTTTCTAAAGACTTTCTGAAGACTTACTTCCACGTGGCTTCAGCGTGCGTGTGACCGTAGACATTGTGCAGGTCATAGTGTCTTCCTCCAAACTGCTTGGCATCGCCGCACACTGAGCGGTGGAACAGCTCAGCAAAGCCTCCTGAATATGGGCACGTAATAAAGCATGTAACGCCTCCAGTCGAGTATCGGGCGAAGTAATAATGGGGAAAAGTGTATGTTTACCAGGAACGTACGGTGGGTAATTCCAGGTGTTATTGCTGCATGACGACCAGTTCACATTATCTGGATAAGATGGCTCGTTGGAGTTCTGTAATTTGTTTTCGTTTGTGATTCAGTGAAAACATACACGTCATATACAAGGCAGAAAGACCAGAGTGACCAACTAAGTCTGTATTTGATGCGCTTTAATGCATCTCAAGTATAATGCTTTTCGGCCGTTGTATTTCCTGCTCAGTATCGTATTTCGTTCTTCACGTAATGAAGTTTTGCAAACGATTACGATCTTAGATTGCCAGATAGACGTTCCAGTACCCTAAGGGATGTCATACTCGCGGCATAGCTGTCGTACTACAGTAGTGGCAGGGATGGCAGACCCATCTGGAACTTTCCCACTAAGGTACTGGCCAGTTTGATGCTGGACCGACCAGTGTCTTAGTGGGAAACTTCCAGACTCTACAACGATGGATATTTCCGGATGGAGTTCCGGTGTCGCTTGGGGGCTATGGTGTGTGTATCGGAAGTAGAGAAGCTACCGCTATGTGTCGTTAACAGCGCACCCTTCCACCCCTCTGAAACAGTGAACTCACCCACTTCCGGCGGCCGCCAGGGTGCCGCACCGGAGAAAAAGTACGCCGCTCGATGTGCCATAAACTTTTGTCCCAGCATGTACCTAGTTTTGTGTCTCAATTTTTTTTTTTTAATAGGGTGGCATTAAATGATGACCGGTTCCCACTCTGCTATTTCTCCAAAACCTCCAATTAAAAAACTGAGAATGATGAATTTGAGGTAATGAACGAGTTCAGAAAATCCCAGTGCGCTTTGCACACGCATTGCATGCTGGGCGCTTGCTGAGCGGGGAACGAAGAATAATCCTTAACGTTTCACTTTCGCTGACCTTGACACGTTGTGGACAATGGACCGGTAGGGAAGAAATCGGAAGTTTGGAGGCCACCCATTTCTTTCGTACATATTAGTAAATTCCCATAGTTCAAAGCGACGCTAAGCACTCTGGGATTTTCTGAACTCGTCTATTAGTGATCTAGTAGCATACTCTCTTCAGCGGTATAACCCTAAAGACGGCATCTGTGCTGCTCTCACAGAGTTTTGATATTTAATGGATCAAGACGGCATTTTACTGCTTTGCGCGCCCGCACCTGTGTGTCCCTCGGAATGCTCACCTCACGAAATTAATTTTTCTCGGCGATTTTCAAATTCGCCTGAAAATTGAAAGGGAACAGCAAGCGAGTAGGGTTCCCTGGGCTCTGCGTAGGGACAGCATAGCGTAGAAGAAGCGCGAGCGGCATCTTCCACCCATTTCGAGATATTATGGAATATCTTCGCAACGTTCAGCGAAACAGGTTACTTCTTAACCTAACCTAAGGTTACTTCTAGATGTTTCCAACTTACAAGGACCAGCCCGTCGTATTCGACGTCGTTGTAGAGCTTCTTGCACCTGTCCTCCCAATAGGTAACGGCCTTTGGGTTGCTGAAGTCTGTGAAGGCTGAGCATCCATTCTGGACAACAACAAGGCAGCATTTAGAACGGACGATGGAAGATTGCAGCGATAACGCCAAAAATGCCCGCCGAGTGATGCGAAACTTCAGAACCGACTATATAAACCTGTATCGCAAATGAAGGCCACAATCATAGACCTCTCCCTGTTTGTAATCAAATGACGTCATAGTGATCGACAGCGCCACCAATTTGGTAGAGATGAACTATACGCTCGAAGCTAGGGGCGAACAGGGTCGCGCTCGAAAGCCACGGTCTTGAGGGGATTACGATGGTCCCTGACAGGGACGCGACCTTCGGTTCTATTTTGCTTTCAATAGGAGGCAGCGAACAAGTGCCCATTCGTGGAACCCAGCCCTCCCCTTCCGATTTGTTTCGGTTTGAGTCTGTCTAACAACGTCGTGATGACGTTTCTCGGGTAGAGGTCTATTGAAAGTATAAACAGTATTTCGTGCACTTTTAGACTACGGAATGAAAATTTAAACAGCGTTTACGGCAGGGGCGGATCCAGGGAAGATCCTCGGGGGGGGGGGGGGGGGGGGGACTAAACAAAAAGAGAGAAGAAGGGGGGGATCGCCATGTAAGACGGCGAGCTGCTGCGCTTTCATTTCACTTCACACCAGAACTTTATTTATGATCTACATGTTGCGAAGCTTAGCAAGCTGTAGGGGAACGCCACCGTGCGGCGTGTGCGGAAAACGGAGCGTGCGGCAGGAAAATCTGCCGGAATGGGGGGAAGAGGTACGTCTCGGGGGGGGGCTGGATCCGCCCCTGGTTTAGGGTGCCTCTTTTGCTAGCCTTTCGGATCTGGGAGATATTTTTCCCGCACTCTGTATATATTTCAGATTGAGAGTTCGACAAAATCGAGTCTGTCATGTGTTCACACGAACCTTTACTGTGGTTTGTGCCTTCCCCTTCGCGCTTCTCATCAAGAAGCTCGCCAATGCTGGAATGGCTTGTTATTGGTCTTCTCAAACGATCTGCAGCAACGATTGGACGAATGGTTTGGGGTGACCAATAACATGCCGCTACGCACGTGCCGCCCTTCTCGAGAAGGAGAGAGAAAGAGGAAGGCGAAAGCTGCAGTTTCGTTTCCGCATAAATCGCGAACGACACGCATCGGATGGATATCGTTCCTTTTGCGTGGTTTCATTTTTTTTCATTGGTTGCCTTCACTCTTAAAAATGAACTTCACCGCATAGCACGCTCCTAGCCAACCATAATCTCAAATGATATCGTTATCTTCCCTGATTTGTTAAAAACGGGAGGCGTACGCCTTTTTTGTGACACTTATGCGGTTCATAATTGTCACAAAAAAGGCGTACGCCTCCCGTTTTCAACGAACCAGGGCAGATAACGATATCATTTGAGATTATGGTTGGCTAGGAGCGTGCTATGCGGTGAAGTTCATTTTTAAGAGTGTTCCACACGGGCTCTAAAAACAGAGTTTCCCCGCATGGCACGCTGTGCGCCAACCATTGTACAGAGTGACACCTCTATCACACTTGATTTGGGGGAAGCGCGAGGCGTACGCCCTTTTGTGACAATTAACATTACTGCATAGGTGTCATAAAAAGGCGTACACCTCCCGTTTTCAACAAGTCATGGGAGAGAACGATGTCACTCGGGGGTCGGGATGATGGTTGGCTAGGGGCGCGCTGTGTGGTGAAGTTCATTTTTAAGAGCGTGGTTTCACTCAACGTGTTATGCGTCGAAGCCCTATTTTCAGAAAGAGCATTCACTCCGAAAATAATAATTGTGCCGTGATGTTACACGTACACTCTTAAAAATGAGTTTCACCACATAGCACGCTCCTAGCCAACCATCACCCCGAATAACAACGTTCTAGTCCCTGATTTGTTGAAAACGTGGGGAGGAGCCTATTTTGTGACACTTATGCTTTTCATAATTGTCACAAAAAAGGCGTACGCCTCCCGTTTCCAGCAAATCAGGGAAGATAACGATATCATTCGAGATTATGGTTGGCTAGGAGCGTGCTATGCGGTCAAGTTCATTTTTAAGAGTGTAACGCTTGTCTGCCTATGGTTCACTCTCCGAGCATTCTGGTTCAGCACAAATAGATAAGAAGATTACCAGTATCAGCAAATCCTTGTCGCCGTCAGTCACGTGAACGAGAGGATCCTGTTCCGAGAAAGAATTAAGAACTGTCATCCCAAACAATGTTCGCCGCCCATCTCGTCGAAACTTACTGCTGTAAGAAGAAGCTTCACTCCTGTAGCCCTGATATGGGACGTCAAATTCACGTCGTCATTATTCATCTGCAGTCCGCGTACGTAACCCCTGTCGATGCGGATTGCACTCTGCAGGAAAAAATGTCGTTAAAGTGAGTCCCCCTTACTCGGGTCTGCATCCTTAAAACAGAGCTTCGCCACATAACACGTTCTTAGCCAACCGCCATACACTCTTAGAAATGAACTTCACCACATAGCACGCTCCTGGCCAACCATCACCCCCGAATGACAACGTTCTCGCCCCTGATTTGCTGAAAACGGGAGGAGGAGCCTATTTTGTTGCCATTATGCACAGCACAAAATAGGCTCCTCCTCCCGTTTTCAACAAATCTAGGGCGAGAACGTTGTCATTCGGGGTGATGGTTGGCTAGGAGCGTGCTATGTGGTGAAGTTCATTTTTAAGAGTGTACGTTATTCCGTGTTTTTCATTAGCATCGCTCAAAGACCTATAGACCAGCGGCGTGTGGAAGACTGGGAGGTAGTGGGTTCGAATCCTACCACCGGCCGTGCTGTCTATAAGGTTTTCTCTGGGCATACTTTCCAGACGATGTCGGCACAGTTAACCCTGAAGTCGGCCCAGGATGCATCCTGATCCCCTGTCCCCAATTCCTTCCTGCTCTCCTCTCTCCATCATGTCCAAGTCTGTGCGCCGATCATAGCCATAGTTGCTTCGCGGCGCCAACAATGAAAAGGTCCAGCGAGCCGTCAGATGACATTACGCAATTCTACGAATTTTCGAAGGAACCCGCACAACTTCAAAGTTTCGGATTATCCGAGAGTAGATGACGTCACCGGGCGCCCCGCCGTCCATCTTCTAACAACAGTGCGCGTCTCCGCTCTCCGCTCCACCTTGGAAGACTGCCAGACGCAGTGGTGAGGAAACGGAAAGCGATCTTCGAGCAGCAGTGCTGTCAGTGTAGATCGGGCGCCGCGTGACGTCATGCTTCTCAAAGCTAGAAAGTAATTTTATTATGCTTCCTAGTCGCACAGTATAATATTTTGGCAGCTGCAACGACGCAAATTTCGGTATGATTCCGAAATCACGAGAAGACACGGTGTTTAGTCCGCAGTGGAACTTTGGTTTTACCTTGTCACAAAAAAGTCGTGCGCCCTGCTCGCTCTTCAAATCGAGTGCTATGATAATGATATCATTCTGTTGAGCGGTTAGCCTTTGAGAGTGTTATTGAGGCTCTGTTTTAAGAGTGTGCGAAAAGGCTGCTAGGAATTATTCTTCCATCTACCAGCGACACTCCGTGAGACTGCAGCAGGCCTAGCAGGTGCGGAACCGCATACAGATCTGCTTCTGACGATATCGTCGTCTGAGGTCCCAGTGCCCATTGGGGAGGCATGAAAGGTCGTCCAACTAGCTGAGTGAAAACGACATTGTGTTTATACGATTTCTCCTTGCACCGCTACGTGAGACGTGGCGCCACCTACCTCCAAGTACTGCTGGACGACATCCGCTGGCGAAGAACCAACGAGAAGGTAAAAGTCCAAAATCCCTCCAATCGTTCTAAAGGTGATCGCTTTTTCCGGTTGCACCAACATGTCTGCAATACGTTAAGTTTTAACCTGCATTGTGTGTTTGGTGTGGGGTGTTGTTTGCACCACACTCTTTATTAGAAAAAAGGGTGGAGCAGTTACACCTTTTAGGCGGTAATATAGTTGTCGCATATGTTGTGCCTAAAAGGTTGCAAAGTTCTCGAATGACAGGGTTACCGCTTCTGATTCGGTGAACGAGGGGGGCGTACGCCTTTTTGTAGCGATTTGGAGATATGATAATTGCTTTTACCACCCTTTTACACCCTTTATCAGACGCTACGTTGACCTAGGTGGTAACTATAGAAGTTACCACCTTTCCACGCCATTTTTTCTTAGAGTGCAGAACAAACAGTTGTTTTGTGCGTTCAAGGGATACAGTATCCGACGACATGTGGACATTTGGCGGCTGTTCCATGGAGTGTCTCTTTTTAACCCCGAGAGATACAAAATCCAGCTCCAAGAATAGGGGACCCAGAGAATATAGGGGAAGAAGACCGAGAACGCACGCATGCGCAATGATGCATGCGGCGACCTGCACCCGCGCTTCGGCTTACACAATAGGGTTTTCATATAACGCATTACGATGAGCTTGCCTTCCCTAAACTGGCAGCGCCGCTATACACTTCTAAAATCGAACCTCGCCACAGTAACACGTTAAAAGGTCCAGTCAGTGCACAAAACGATACCGTTATCGATCCTGGGGGCTTAATCGCTTCATCGTCGTTACGGTCGTTGCAAGCTAACGAGTGGCGGGAAATTCAAAAAGTGGGCACGTGACACATTGCGCGTGACGTATACCACGGCCTTCACGTATCGCGCGAAGAGCGCCGTGCACGTGTTTTATCACGTGCCCACCTTTTTAAATTTCCCGCGCCCGCCGTTTTGAATTTCCCGCCACTCGTTAGCTTGTAACGACCATGAAGCGATTAAGCCCCCTGATTTGTTGAAAGTGCGAGACGTGCGCCCTCTTGTGACAGTTGACCTTACTATACACGTGTCACAAAAGGGTGTACGCCTCTCGTTTCCGACAAATCGCGGAGGAGAACGATGCCATTCTGGGTGATGGTTTTCCGACGTAATTCCGCAGCGTATTATGTGTGAAGTTCTGACAACCGCGAATTAAAAAAAAAAAAAAGACGTACGAAACCAAGAAATAAAAACTCGCCTTTTGTAAACGTATATTCCGTGGTTAATAGTAAAAATAATTGGCCTAAAAAAAAACAAATTATGAACGTTTGCATCCGTTTGCAGACGACACCCCAGAAAAGTGCGCAGAAAAGTGCGCAGTGGTGACGGCGCTATTTCTTTGGGATCTCAATGAGCTTGGGTCCCCTATTCTAAATATGTCTATTACACCATTCAATGAGCGCTTTCTACGCGATAACGTCAAAGATGTGATCGCAGCTTACCAATAGCATTGCTGTTGAGTAGTAGCACACCATGGGCTTTACCATCGTCTTCGACCACAATGTAAAACGGATGGACACTAGGATCGTTGGTGTTCTGCAATAACCGAACGCTTGGTAAAGAGTGTATAGTAACACTTTCTCTCCGTTGTACACACTACCTGCTGGAAGGCACTTTGAACATATATATTTTGTTCTCACCGATTCAGATGAACATGCTACCTTTAGGAACTATAACGTAAAATATTTCCTTTTTGGGAAGCGTGAAAATTTTCTTGGGAAAATTAATTTACAAGAATGCGCGAAGCGATTGTGATCTCACCCAGCTACTCGTCCCGTGTGGTGACGTCAGGTCAGCAGCACTTCTGATTGGCTGCCGAGAATAGTCTGCTAGCGAGAACGACCGGTCGAGACGCGGGACGGGCGGCGCAAAATATAACTGCAAAGAGAGAGGGGAAAAGCGCGGCGCCCCACCATTGGCCGGATGACATGACGTCACGTCTTCTCGCGTACTGTCGCGTGTACCGTATAACTGGGGAAGGTTCTGTCTCGCCACAGGATACTAAATCTTCCGCTCTTCACTGGCTTGCGTCGTCTGCTAGCAGCGGGTCACTTTAGGCGCGTGACACTTTCTAACAAATCTTCCATCGTTTTTTTTGTACAACATTCGGACAGTCATGGCATTTCTTCCGCGATATCTTCTTGGTGTGCGCTTTCCTTTTCGCTCTCCTCCGTCGACATCTGGTCCGATAAAGTCGCTCCGCAAAAGTAATTTGATAAAAGCTTACTTCGTCTTCGTGTGCCCTGGAGAAGAGGGTCCATTTCTCCCATTCGAGACCGCTTTGTTTCGTCAAATTCCGGCCAAATGCGAAAAAATGTTCCGTAGCCAACCGCGATGACAATTGCAGGAACTGATCCGAGAGCACCATTCCGGGAAGTGTACTGTCGAACCTATAATAAAATAACTAAATATAATAATAAATAAAATAACACGGCCTGTGAGGCGAAAACAACGAACATACTACTCGTATCCCGTCCGCGAACGAGTACTACGCGACTAACCGGCTGCGCATTTCGGTTGTAGCTCGGCGTTCCAGTACCCGGGGTACTAGGTACCTGGTACCCGTGGTAGTCGAATGAAGGAGCACGCAGACGTCGTGCTTTCAGAGCACGCTTGAGGGCACTGCGGCGTGCACGTACAGCGTATAGTCGCGTGGCATTTTTCAAATTTTTCTGGCGTCTTAATACGACGTAAGGGTAGTTGACTGCAGACAACTGAACCCGGGGTTTTTGAAGGCTCTCGACAAATTTCTAATAGACCCTGCAACTCTAGAATTAGCACAAACGATTCGGAAATATTATCATAAATTGATGAGCTACGAACACAAAAATGCCCTGAATTCTGCAGGTCAGCATTATACGTTCAGTATAATTCGCGTACGATGTACGATTGCTTTTTTATCTTTTTTTTTCTTTCTTTCTTTCTTAAGGCTAACTCAAGACACGCGGGACCTACTGAGCAGTACAGTACTCACAGAATCGTTCCTGTCTCGTTCCTGTGCACCTTGATTCCAAACGGTTTTCCATCTTCATAAGTGACTCGGTAAAGCGAGTCGAACGGGTGAGCGTTTACAGCAGTGGTGACTGGGAGCACTGTAGCTTCGTGCCGAGTGTCGTTTTCGGGCTCAAACTGCGTTCAAACAAAACATTCTAAATATCCGAGACTACACTCTAAAACATAAATTCACCGCGTAACACATTCTGCGCCGACCACTGCCGCGAATGGTACACTCTTAAAAATGAACTTCACCGCATAGCACTCTCCTAGCCAACCATGATCTCGAATGATATCGTTATCTGCCCTGATTTGTTCAAAACGGCAGGCGTACGCCTATTTTGTGACACTTATGCTGTTCATAATTGTCACAAAAAAGGCGTGCGCCTCCCGTTTTCAACAAATCAGTGCAGATAACGATATCATTCGAGATTATGGTTGGACAGGAGAGTGCTATGCGGTGAAGTTCATTTTTAAGAGTGCAGAGGTGGTGGTGGTGGTGATGGTTGAAAGGGCTCGCCGTTGTCGGCCTCACAGAGGTGGACAACGTCACGACTGACGCCCTGGGGGAATGTGCGTCCTGGGCCGACTTCTAAGGGAAC
The DNA here is from genome assembly GCF_037126465.1 of Ornithodoros turicata. Classification (NCBI taxonomy): domain Eukaryota; kingdom Metazoa; phylum Arthropoda; class Arachnida; order Ixodida; family Argasidae; genus Ornithodoros; species Ornithodoros turicata. The sequence goes on along the minus strand of NC_088210.1, from coordinate 14,757,145 downwards.
TGTGCCGACATATGTCTGAAAGGGTCTGTCTGTCTAAAACCAGATAGAGGGAGGGGGGGTGATGGCAGGTAGGCTCGCCGTTGTCGGCCACACAGAAGTGGGCGTCGTCACGAATATAGAAAAAAAAAGAAGACAAAACACAAAGAAAGGACGGACAGATGGAGGATAGAGGAGGATGAAGGATGGGGGATGCGGTGAGGGTGCACGAGTTTGTCGGGGAGAGCAAAGTATTAGATGGGTCGTTGAGCAAGGCCTGCCTTATTCTGCAGAAAAAGGATGAGGTCTAAAACCAGAACTTCGACGCATAGCACGTTGCGAGCCAATCGGTGTTGCCGCTTCTGATTGGAGGGGGCACACGCCTTTTGGTGGCACTTTGGATATACGATAATTCCACAAAAAAAGACGTACGCCCGCCCCTCTCTTAGAATCAGAAGTGATAACCATATTATTCGAGGCAACGGTTGGCGCATAGCGCGCTCTATATGCAGAGTGTAGTTCTGGTTTTTTAGAGTGCACTGATAGAGTGTGTCATATTTCTTGGACGAAGATCATATACGTCTTCTGAAGAGACGTTGGCAACGTCACACAAGCTTGACAATGCGCATCGCATACTTTGGGCAGCGTGTCATCCTGTCAAGTGGACCTTATCTGTTTCACAAGAAACATCAATGATGCCTCTTAGCCTTTATCTAAACCCTTTTCCTGGTAGCGACATTGAATAAGATTAGTCACCTGCTTCAATACCTCCTTGTGTAGAGGCATTCTGGCTTCAACCGCCACTCCAGAACTATATCGCTCTGCCTCGTGATTTGCTGAGGGGCAAGGGCCTCACGCCAATTTTGTACAGAGAGGGGTGTATGCGTTCCCTACTATTTAAACATCCAGAAAACAGAGTAATAGCATTTTGAATGCTGCTTGACCTGATGTAGAAACGTTACAATGAAATTCTTGCATTTTTGTCATTATGAATTAATATCTTATTAAATGCTGATAAAACTGAAAGATACTTGCTAAATAACTCCCTTCCCATGCATCGCAACATTTTGGCATGGTACTGTAAATACTTGTCCAGTATTGGATCAATGTTGCCCGATGTCCAGCCAATATCGGGCCGAGAAAGGCGGAGGTTCTGCCTGTTTTTCCGATTAAAGTAAACTATATGAGGCACCTCTAATACATTAGTGAACACCTAACACTTTTAAGTTGCACCGACGGCTTTCAAGTTTGTTTGAAGGAGTGTCCCTACTCTTGCAGAGCACCCAGTACATGCAACTATGCCATCCAGGTGGTTGTTTATCGATTGTACGCTGTAAAAACGCCGCCTCACCACACAACGAGCTCTGCGGCAACCATTGCAAAGTAAATAATACAGTTATCGCTTCTGCTTTGAGGAGAAAGCGGTCGTACGCCTTTTTGTGACAATTATACCGCAGTCCTACATCAGAACTCTACAACGCAACATGCTCATCTCGAATGGCATCGTTATCTCCGCTGATTCGCTGGAAACGGCCGAGGCGTACGCCTTTTTATGACACTTATGCAGATGTTAATTGTCACAAACAGTGAATTTGCGGAGTGAATTTGCCCTTTTTCACAGCTATGAGACGAGAGAACGTTGTCATTCGAGATTATGGTTGGCTACACTCTTAAAAGTGAACTTCACCACATAGCACGCTCCTAGCCAACCATCACCCCGTATGACAACGTTCTCGCCCTAGATTTGTTGAAAACGGGAGGAGGAGCCTATTTTGTGCCGTGCATAATGGAACAAAATAGGCTCCTCCTCCCGTTTTCAACAAATCAGGGGCAAGAACGTTGTCATTCGGGATGATGGTTGGCTAGGAGCGTGCTATGTGGGGAAGTTCATTTCTAAGAGTGTAGGAACGCGTGATTCGGTGAAGTCCTGGCGAGCTCTTTCAGCGCTACACTCTTTAGAAATAAACTTTCACCGCATAGCACGCTCTTAGCCAACCATCATCCCGAATGACAAACGTCCTCGCCCCTGATTTGTTGAAAACGGGAGTCGGAGCCTATTCTGTGCCGTGCATGCTATATAGACACAAAATAGGCTCCGCCTCCAGTTTTGAACAAATCTAGGACGAAAATGTTGTCAATCGGGATGATGGTTGGCTAGGAGCGTACACTCTAAAAACTGAACTTCACCGCATAGCACGCTTTGCGGTGATGTTGCACGCTTGCATGATAGGGTTATCGCTTTTGATTCGAGGAGAGAGGGAGGCGTACACCTTTTTGTGACAATTATAATGTATCCAAATTGACACAAAAAGGCGTACGCCTCCCTCTCTCCTCGAATCAAAAGCGATAACCCTATCATTCGTGGCAATGGTTGGCGCAGAGCGTGCTATGCGGTGAAGTTCAGTTTTTAGAGTGTGCTATGTGGTGAAGTTCATCCCGGTGCAAGCTGTGCTATCTGAGGTTTTTCCTGGGTTTTTCCTCAGACGCTTTGAGACACATGTCGGCACAGTTCCCTTAGAAATCGGCCCAGGAGGCACATTCCCCCAGGGCGTCAGTCGTGACGTTTCCCACCTCTGTGAGGCCGCCGACAACGGCGAGCCCTTTGACCACCACCACCTCCACCATCTGGATTTTCTTCACACGCTTTGAGACAAATGTCGGCACAGTTCTCCGTGAAGTTGGCCCATGACGCACGATCCCGCCCTGCGATAGTCGTGACGTTGTCCGCCTAAGCATTACCGACGACGGCGAGCAGTTCCGTCTCCACCACCACCTCTGTTTTATGAATGCGTACATCCGAATTGTCACGAAAAGGCGTACGGCGCTTGTTGTTTTCAACATATAAAGAGAACGACAGCGTTTTGTGCGGCACATGGCCCAGAGCAGAGCCGTTTATTAGGAGAGTTTGGCCATCGGGAGGAGCCTGTCCCAAAGCGCGCCATTTGACGTCACACGATGGGCGGCGCCAAGGCCAGTGGCACCATCTTGGATCAGAGCTACCGCCTAGAAACCTACTATTCCGCCATCTTGGAGCAGAGGTAAGCCTTGAAACCTACTATTCCGCCATCTTGGAGCAGAGGTAAGCCTTGAAATCTCCCCGCGCCGCTGCGGCTCGCTTTTCATCCCGGTCAAGCAGGCGGAGCAATGACGGCTGGGACGTCACGGCGGTTCCCCATCTCCGGACGGCAAAAGATCAAAGAATGGCCAGACTCTCCTCATAAACGTCTCTGGCCCAGAGGAGTGCGTATATACGTCCTTACCTTAAACCGTATCCTGTTTCGTGTCTCGTAGAACACTTGCAGTCGCACATATTCATATTCTTTCCCTATGATCGTACGATTGGAATCCCTATGCAACATGAGCTTGAAACCATCGGATGTAAGTTCTTCGGTTCCGACTTTGATGTAGCCGTGGTCATCAGGGAAGAAACAGACTGGAAGCTTCTCGTCCGTCACCACATACCTGCAGCTGTGGAGAGACAGAAAAATGTACGAACGAGCTCATAAATTGCAAGAGAGAGAGAGAGAAAAAAAAAAATAACGCGCTTTCGCCACATAACTCCGCCCGAAGCCAACGACAGTTCAGTATCGTGATCCGTTGGAAACAGAATATCCTTATTTGGACAATTAATGCAAAATGCAATGTGTCCGGAAAAGGCGTGTGCCTCAAATTTTGAAGCATGTATGTATGTTTATTTTGAAGTATATTTGAAGTATGAAGTATTAAGTATGTTTCAATAAATCAGGGACGAGAACGTTGTTATTCGGGATGATGGTTGGCTGGGAGCGTGCTATGTGGTGAAATTCATTTTTAAGAGTGTAGGAGCGTGCCGTGCGGTGAATTTCTGTTCTAAAAGTGTGAATTAGTTCACCAATACGCGATTTGTCAAAATTCAATTTTCTTTCGGACAATGTCCTTCCTCGTGCTTTGGAGGAAGCTTACTTAAGCAACAGGGGTATAGGACCATCACACACTCACCCTCTTCGGAGGCACCGGTTGAAGTCGAGCTTGTCATCGAGGTTACAGTCTATCCTGAACGGAAAATTCCACTTGAAGAAGAACTCGACGTAGACGATGACGGACACTAGAGACACAACGAGCAGTACACCCACGGTCCAGAGGAGGGCTATGGACAGCCTGGAGCACCAGTTGGAGTCCACCACACCACGCTCGAACTCGTCCACTTCCGTCAGAGGTTCCAGGGAACGCTCCTTGGCCTTCCTCGCAGCGCTGGTCCGTGCCAGGGAATATGAGAGTTTGGCTGCCATGGCGCTCTTTCAGCCTGTGCAATCGTGAGAAGTCTCATTGTCTTACGCTTCCGTTCGGCGGATATCGCGAAATAAACGTCGCATTTTCCGTACGCGATCCTCGCGAAAAACACCTGGGCACACAGCTCATCCAGTCTGTTTCGGCGCGAGTTCGCAGGTTTATTTTTTGCTGTTTCAGTAATCGTAAACGATGTGCTGATATTGAAGGAACTGTGGCACTTCTGTACACAAGTGCTGCTGTACGACTGTAGGTGTCGTTTCGCAAGCACTAGAATATCTTGGCCCAATGTTGTCTAGATACATATACACTCTTAAAAATGAACTTCACCGCATAGCACGCTCCTAGCCAACCATCATCTCGAATGATATCGTTATCTGCCCTGATTTGTTGAAAACGGCAGGCGTACGCCTTTTTTGTGACACTTATGCTGTTCATAATTGTCACAGAAAAGGCGTACGGCTCCCGTTTTCAACAAATCAGAGCAGATAACGATATCATTTGAGATGATGGTTGGCTAGGAGCGTGCTGTGCGGTGAAGTTCATTTTTAAGCGTGTACTATACTGGATACTTGATACATATAAGTACTAGATCATTGTATTGCCAATATCCAGCCAACACTACACTCTTAGAAATGAACTTCACCGCATAGCACGCTCCTAGCCAACCATAATCTTGAATGATATTGCTATCCGCCCTGATTTGTTGAAAACAGGAGGCGTACGCCTTTTTTGTGACGCTTTTGCTGTTCTTAATTGTCACAAAAAAGACGCACGCCTCCCGTTTTCAGCAAATCAGAGCAGATAACGATATCATTCGAGATGATATGGTTGGCTAGGAGAGTGCTATGCGGTGAAGTTCATTTCTAAGCGCGTAGGCGAAGATGTTCTGCGGGGTTGTCAACCTTACCGCTTATCACTCCGTGGGCTATACGTATCGCACAGTGATACCGTTATCGCTCCTGATTTCTGTAAAGCATGGACGTACGCCGGACAATTAACGTCACCGCAGAAGTGTCACATAAAGGCGTACGCCTCCCGTTTTCAACAGATCACGGGAGAGAACGACGTTAGCCCGCGGATGATGATTTTGGCTACAGGGGCGCGTTATGCCGGGAAGTGTCTCCAGCAACAACTAAGTTTATTAATGTAATATTAGGGATAAAATGCGAGCGGAGCTGGTGTAAGGTAGATGTGTGTGTCATTAACCCTGAGTCTGGGATGCAGGGTGCAGGGATGCTGTCCATTTTGCGCACGTCCGGTACTTCTGCACTCGCAGGCTCAAGACACAGTCTAGCATACATACCCAAGAAGACAATTTGCATTGCATCTGTGCGCTCTGATCCACTTTGAGAAAGGAGGGAAGCATGATTCACAGAAAAAGGAAATAGGGAGCCCTAGCTATACTCTGTGCAAGTTGAACTTCTGCGCAGGAGAGGGGAAAATGGGCGGAGAAATCACGTGGGCAGCGTTCCTCCGCTCACCGGTCGACGCGGAGTAACCAACGTGCTCGATGTTGTGGTTGCGGTTACTTCGTTGCTTCCTTCCCGCGTGAACCTACCCACGTGAGACCTCCGCGTCCGGTTTGTTGTGCCGGGGGGGGGGGGGGGGGGGGCAACCATGTGCCGCGTTGGGTTACGTCAGAGGTTGAGGGAAAGGGGGAAAACTGAGGAGCTGCGCGGAAGCGTGACCTACTTGCAGAGCGTATTTGGAGACCTGGGAAATTAGCCGAAATGACGTCACAATGTCCCCAAGTGGAGCAGATCGAGACGGCGACGCGGGGCAATGCCGACACCGAAGGAGACGAACCCCGTCAACTATGCCATCAGGACATGGCTTTCCTCGCTGGGCTTTCGCTTAGTGGAAACTCCAAAAGCAGTATTTTTTTGTTTTTTTTTTCGGATGAATCGAAATTGCTTTAAATTTCTACCGTTCTATGTTTTTCGGATATTTTTCCGGATATATCCGCAAACCCGGGACTCTATACCTATACGAGTACGGGCACATCTTCGTGGCATACACTATTAAAATAGGACTTCACCACATGGCACGCTCCTACACTCTTAAAAATGAGCTTCACCACATAGCACGCACCTAGCCAACCACCATCCCGAATGACAACGTTATCGCCCCTGATTTGTTGAAAACGGGAGGAGGAGCCTATTTTGCGCCGTGCATGGCACAAAATAGGCTCCTCCTCCCGTTTTCAACATATCTAGGGCGAGAACGTTGTTATTCGGGGTGATGGTTGGCTAGGTGCGTGCTATGTGGTGAAGTTTATTTTTAAGAGTGTAGCCAACCACCATTTGGAATGATATCATATTCTGTGCCATGATTTGTTCAAAACAGGGGGAGGAGCCTATGTGGGACACGCATAATGTGTCCCAGATAGACGCCTCCTCCCATTTTCAGCAAATAAGGACACAGAACGATGATCATTCGGAATGATGGTTGGCTAGGAGCGTGCTATGTGGTGAAGTTCTGTTTTATCATTGAACGTTTCACACTCAGTGTGCAAAAGGGCGTTATACGTTAGCCTCTTTTCCAAGTCGTGTATGTTCTACAAAATGTCCAGTTTCAACGAGCATATTCTGCAGAAAACACCACATTTTTAGTTACCGGAGTTTCAGTATATATACCGTCGGTAACGTCACCATCAAGATACCGTACCTACCGGGAATGACAGCGTGCATGACTCAGAATATTATGGTTGACTGTGGGTGAATATTATGGGTGCGGCAGACGCGGTAGCCTATAGCGGGCTCCCGGTTGTGGTATATACTAACTCTGTACTGTCTCAGATGGGTGTTTTTTGCAACACCGTCATTACACCTTTCCGCTGCGGGTCTGCGGAATAAGTAGGAGTGTCTATTTACAAAAAAAAAAAAAAATTAACAGACTGAGAAGTCTAAAAAAAGTTACTTTAACGGACTATCAAAGCAATCATTTCGCCAAGTATGTTAGATTGCGCTAAACCATCTCATTCACCGGAAGTGTTTGTTTGTACAAAGGACAAACTTCAGAGTGATATCCTATAACTATACACGTACCTTTTATGGAAGGAGGAATGCACTGAACACGGTGGTAATACTGAGAACGTTTAGCTCCGAAGCGTCGTTGCTGGGAACGGTCAACGTTCCCCCATAACGGCCTCGCCTATCTGTCTTGTCACTGACGTTGCGGTCCTATCTTTGAGGCACCTGCTCAATACGGGCCTCTGAACCCTGCCCTAGAAAGAAGCCGTAATCTCTCTCTCTCTCTCTCTTGGCAAGATATCGGCCGCCTATCTTCGACGGGTGCTATGTGGTGGGCACCGTCAAGAGGTCTCCTGGTCGCGCCTTGTTAGACTCGACAGAAGACCTTTTCATGTCGTGAGCGCGTGATTGACAGACTGCACAACGTTCATTTGCATTTTTTTCTTCTTAAAGTATTACAGAGGGCCATCCAAAAAAATTTTGGGTTTAGACGTTTGATGAAAGTGTGTGTGTCATTTTTACCGAATAAACCTCTACCCGAGAAACGTCATCATGACGTTAGTAGACAGACTGAAACCGAAACAAATCGGAATGGGAGGGCTGGGTTCCACGAATGGATACTTGTTCACTGCCTCCTACACTCTTAGAAATGAACTTCACCACACAGCACGCTCCTAGCCAACCGTCACCCCGAATGACAACGTTCTCGCCCCTGATTTGTTGAAAACGGGAGGAGGAGCCTATTTTGTGCCGCGCATAATGAGCACAAAATAGGCTCCTCCTCCCGTTTTCAGCAAATCAGGGGTGAGAACGTTGTCATTCGGGATGATGGTTGGCTACGAGCGTGCTATGTGGTGAAGTTCATTTTTAAGAGTGTATTGAAAGAAAAGTGGGACCGAAGGTCGCGTCCCTTTCAGGGACCATCATTATCCTCTCAAGACCGTAGCTTTCGGGCGAGGCCTTGTTCGCGTCTAGCTTCGAGCGTAGTTCAACCCTACCAAACTGGTGGCGCTGCCAAACACTATGACGTCATTTGTTTACAAACAGGGAGAGGTCTATTGCGCGAAAGGTTTTGATGTGCGCAATTTGTTTGCCAGAAAAAAAAACATCTTTGTGACAACTATGAACAGCATAAGTGTCATACGCCTCCCGTTTTCAACAAATCGGGGCAGATAACGATATCATACGAGATGGTAGTTGGCTAGGAGCGTGCTATGCGGTGAAGTTCATTTTTAAGAGTGCACGGGCAAGATTTTTATTACTATACGAGTTTCCCGACAGGAAAAACCGTTTTCAGCGTAAATATTATGGGGCCCGGGAGGTACCCGGGTTCGAATCCCGGTGCCGGCTGTGCTGTCTGAGGTTTTCCCTGGGTTTCCCTCAGACGCTTTCAGACATATATGTCGGCACAGTTCCCTTCGAAGTCGGCCCAGGACGCACATTCCCCCAGGGCGTTAGTCGTGACGTTGCCCACCTCTGTGAGGCCGCCCTTTCACCGCCACCACCACCACCACCATCACCGTGTTTTTAACCGTGTTATAACGACGCGCGCTTGAAATGGGCTCCGGAACTCTCCTCCATGTTCTTCCTTCCCCTCGCGTTCAAGGGGGTCTCCTTACGTTGGTTTTGCACACAGCTCACAGAAAGATCCGTCGTGCTTCTCCGCTTCTCTTCCTTGCTAGCGTTGTTGACAGGTGCAACCGTGCGAGGAACAGTGACGTCATAGGTGACGTGGCCGCGTACAGTGTCAAGTTTCGCCACACGGCCCTTCTGCTGCCGCTTGTCCTGACTCGACGCCGGGTGTGCTGGCTACCCTCCATAGGGTGCCTCAATACTAGCTCTCTCTGCATTGGGTGAAGACAGCGCGTCGTCTGCTACGAATTTCCGCCATCTTGACTCCCATGCATAGCTCGCGATGCGTTCACAAAGGTGTAGCTATACGCTTAGCTACACACTACATCTTGAAGTTGAGTAAATACGTAGAAGAGGAGGTTTGAAAAAATGGGTGAAATCGGTACACAGCATTCACGCATGGTAATCGTAGGCGTCAACATGGCGGCATTGTGGCATTCGCTTCTACAAAGGGTGACTCCACCCTACACAGAGGTAGCTAGTATTCAGGCACCCTAACCCTCCCCATCTCTGCCAGCCCCCCCACCCACCAATGTTTGGAGACACCCTTTTTTTATCTTTTCTGTGCAAAGGCCAACTACCCCTTGCCCCACAGCAGGGGGGGGGGGGGGGTAGTTGGCCTTTGTTATTTCAGCTTTATATGCATGTCGACACGACAAATAAGGCTGTTAAAACGAAACTGCAATAATGACCCCACCTCCTAATTGTTTTGCAGCCCCTATCTCATATACCCGCGATACTGGACAAACCGCTGCGGTTACCCAAGGTAACACTTCCGTTGCACGCTCAGAAACATGTGTTGTGTCAAATAAAGACAAGAAAACAATCGTTTCATTGTCCCTTTAATCACCCCTGGCGATGAAACTCCCCATTCATCATCTTGAAATAAAGTTGTTATTGTTCCTTTATAACTGTCAAGCCGTCACAACGGACCAAGTATCTTCGGAGTTCCATTCTGATTGATTGATTGATTGATTGATCGATCGGTCGTTTGATTGGAAAAATAATCCGTCTGAATCCACATGTCTCCCACTGTGTTCTCTCAAAATATTGTTTCTATTGTTCTTTGTGTGACGAGGAAATGTCACAAAATTAATTTCCAACTTTTGGGAAGTATGACGTCACAGCGTGCGCAATCTGCCACCCGTCTGGCAACACTGCTCCTCCAAGGACGATCTCCCTTTTCCCTCAGCGCTGCGAGCTGCTGGCAGTCGTCCAACGTGGGGCGGAGAGCGGAGACGTGCAAGGTGCGCGCCGTTGCTAGGAGACGGACGCCAGAGCTCTCGGCGACGTCACCCTACCCTTGGAGGATCCGAAACCATGAAGTTTTGCGGGTTCTTTCGAAAATTCGTGGACGCCGAGTCTTTGAGTGAGGTCGACTTACAATAAAAAAAGAAAGAAAGCGTTTTTCTTTTTCTTTTTTAATTCCAGAGTGGCGCTTTTATCCCGGAGGCTTCTGTAAGCAACCGTGAGAAGTATTCTTCATCAGGACATTGCCCCCATCAGAAGCACATGGGAGCTCCATTTGATCCATAAGCACAATTGAAGCAGCACGGCCATGCAGTTCTGGCTGCACGCATCAAGAGGCGCAGTCTGTGGTAGCTAGCATGAATGTTCTGCAGATGACCGCGTTATTTATCGTGAAATCGAAACTACTAATGACACCAAACAGCCTCAGACCGACTTAACCGCAATCAGGCTATGGTGTACAAAATGGTCAATGGAACTAAATATTAACAAATGTAAACACATGAGAGCATCCCGCAAAAGTTCTCCGCATAGGTCATGTCACTCATATTGTATCAATAACGTTCCCCTTGAACATGCAGGTATCCTCATACAAATATCTAGGTGCAGTTCTGTCAACGAACCTGTCTTGGGAAGTACACGTTGATCACATTAGTAACAAAGCTATTTGGATACTTGAAATGTAACCTTTCCCGCGTTCCGAGTGACATATTAATACAAATCTCTGGTATCATCACAATAGAGTTGTTGTTGTTGTTCTGGTTAGACGTCACCTTGGATATGCATCTGTGGCATGGAACCCTATGCATTCTGTATTGATTAATGCGCCAGAGCAAATACCGAGCTGCGCGTTTTATTCTATTCAACTACCATCAAACTTCCAATGTGACGCTAATGAAGATGCACCTATCCCTACAAACATTACAAACTCGACGTAAAATAGACAGCATTTCTATGTTCATAAGATACGCTGTCACTAAACTCTCTTAATAATAATAATAATAATAATAACAATAATAAACTGCTCTCTGCATTACACTTTGATTGGACTGGACCACATTCATAAAGTTTTTGTTTCTCGAGCCTTGGAGTGGAATCGCCTTGCCCTAAGTTTTGTGGCTTTACTTCTGTAAAACATTTTAATGATGTGCTAAATTATTATCTTTCTTGTACTTCCTATTAACTGCGTGTGTAATGTGTACATAGGCCATGATTATTTTTATTTTTTATTTTTTGTGTGTATACCCATTCCCATCTGTGATGTGTAACCTTGAGGGTAAAATAAATAAATATCTGGATTTGCAACTAATCCTCCCTTCGAAAAGGCCTATCGCAAAATCTTTTCACATGCCGTAACCCCCCTCCTCTTTTTTTTTATTTCTTCCTTTATTTTTCTTCATTTCGTGCTGCAATAATGCAGCTTCTGTAGTTATATATACCTGCTTTTGTGCTCTTTTCTTTTTCTTTTTTCATTATTTATCTGTTTACTATCGGCAATGCAAAATTTCATTCGAGCATTCCTGAACAACCTTACTACCAGAGGGGGAGGGTGTTCGGGGTTCAAACCCCCCACCCCCCGAAATCGTACCTTTGGTAGTGCATTTGGGAGAGGCAAAACGAAGAGCGAATTCCTTTTCCCTCATTTAAAGTTCTCGTAGAACATTTCTCGAAACATATTGTTCTGGCTACGTTACTGCACGTGAGCCAAAAACATTTCAAGAAATACTTTGAAGCGAAGGATAGCTGATTCTATCAAGCCTATCTGAGATTACACGACTCGCAAAATCGGGATCCGGGGTTAACACCATGGTTAACACGAATTGAATTGAACGCGAGAAGCGGGAACGCGTATTTGGCCTGGCGCGGGTAGTTGAGGTGGTCAACCCTTGGAGGAGTGGAAAATTTCAAAACGCAAAATACCCTTAAACCTTTTCATCGCTCTGCCTAAACGATGTCTGCGAAACAGGTCATATTTATAGAGCTTCAAAGTTTAATGTGTGCTGCACTGATTCGCAGAAAGACGACAGAATATATGGGATTATTTTGCGCAGCGGCGGTATAATACCGGCGCCACGTCACCGACGAGCAGACGAAAATCAACTCTTCCGTAGCGGCTTAGCACTTCGCATCGCGCGTGCTTTCAGCTTGTTACGAGAATCATTTAACGCACAATGGCATCTTTCTTACTGAAACGATGCCGAATTTCCTCGCTGACAAGGGCACACGAGCTGATTACCTCCGCGAACGCCACTAGGTAAGTCATTTCCTGGATAATTTAAGCGTAATCCTGCACCGTTCGCTCCACTGTACGATCACCTTATGATGATGTGACCTCCGCTGCGCTCCGCCTTTTTTTACGGGAAGCTTTCACCAGTTTCACGCGCGTTATCGCTACAGAGTATTCGTCAGTTATCGTAAACGTGTGAGATACAGATAAATATGACGACACAAGTGGCCGACAATAGTAAGTGTAGTGCTCCTTCGCGGGAAGGGAATGTGAAGGTGCGTGATCTGTCGAGCCTTGTCTCAGTGCACGGAAAACAGCTGATAACCGAACCGTTCCAGTCATGGGACAGTTATTCTTCAGAGCAAGCACGAACGCACGCCGTTGCTAGTGCCGATTCGAAGGGCCGTCGCTTACTTGATGGACGTAAGTCGATGCGTCAATCATAATGATGCATGACGAAAACCCGAGACTGGGAAAAAGACGAAAAAAAGCTTTCCCCAGTCTCGGGTTTTCGTCATGGATCTTAGCCACCAGCTCGCTTGCTTTTTAACCATTTTATCTGTATCATAATGATGGCTTTGAGTTTGCACCGCTTAATTATTAGGCATAGTGAACTGTGTGTCTCAGGGCTTCCGCATTGCTGAGTCTAGATAAATTGTTAAGCACGATAAAGAAGCTCAAAGTATAACTTCTTTCGAATCACAGTAATTCACATAGGAGAAAAATAAAAAATTAAATGAAGGAATTTCGTTTTGAAAACCACTTTGGGGCTTTCAAAGAGGTTCGTAAGTAAAAATTGTTTCAGAACTACTTGTAAGTGGTTGCACCAGCTGCGCTTGCAAAAATTTTTCACCATGATTACCAGGCTATGCGATGGAAGCTCCCGTTCGCAAAACAGACTGAGCAGAAATGCATATATGTTGTGCTGGAACTGGCAAGCAACTATATGTGCTTACATATCCTTTTGAATTATCCAGATCTAGAACATTGTCCTTTGCACAGCACGTAGACGAATTTAGCATCAAGAATGAGCCTATCCTGGGCTACCTTCCTGGCAGCAAAGAACGCAATGCTCTCGAAGAGTCACTTAACAGGCTCTCGAACACTTGCACGGAGGTCCCCATCGTTATTGGAGGGAAAGAAATTAGAACTTCGGAAGAACGACATCACGTAGCAGTGAGTATATGTATATATATAAGCGTAGTCGTCAATACTATAAATACCGATACTATAAAACATCTATTGTATCTCTTTCAACAACGCTCAAGATGTCGTCTTAAGTAGAACTGCATGTTCTATGTGTAGCTCTATGGTTTGCAGTCTATACAACTTTCCAATTGACACCTCCACCTGAAAATCAATATCTTAAAAACCTGCTAATTAATCTGATATGCATAATTAATTAGGGACAATGAAAAAGTGGTGAGGTTCATTTGTAAGAGTGTACGTACATGGAAAAGCATAAATATGTGTCCCTCCTGTTCTGTTAATCTTAATCTTAACCTAATCTTGAGCTACAGCACAGTCTGCAAGCAGGCCAACTGTCACTGTGAGAGACATATATTTTCTGCATGGGCAGTGGTTTTCAATCAGGAATTCTGGGTAGCCCCTCCTGAAGTTCAGCAGTCATTGATACTGATGAGCTCACCTTACACATTTCTGGATAAGTGCGTATGTAGTGTTAGAGGATTAGGTTAGCTGAATATTCCTTGAGGTCATGCTAACAATATTGTTGCTTCTGTCAGACACCCCGAGTCACAAACAACTGCTTTAGGAGATAGAAAATGAAAGGAATAGGACATTTATAGCTTTTTTTTTTGTTGTTTTTGTCAGGGAATACTATGGGCACCTTGATCCAAAGTGGTCAAATCCTATGCAGCATTTATATACCTAATTATTCTTTGATTATACTTTTATAGTATGTGAACTTAACATACTTTTAAAACTTGCTTTTCAGCCGTTCGATCACTCCAAAAAGGTTGCAAAGTACTACTGGGCCAACGAGGTAAATATGTTATGCTGCGCTTAAGTGACAAAAAAAACATCATTTCTGACAGAAAGTGAGTTTTCAGACTTAGCATACCTCATAAGATTTGCTTCATGCTTTTCTTGCTTTTAGCAAATCATCCAACAAGCGATCGACAATTGCATGAACGCTCGTGAAGAATGGGAAGCGCTTCCATTAAACGACAAAGTGAAGCTGTTCTTGAAGGTGGCTGACCTCGTCAGCGGGAAATACCGTTACGACCTTGTTGCTGCAACGATGATCGGTCAGGTGAGTCCCACTTGTGGGCAGTCAACTTCACTGCATAGCACGTCATTGCCAGCCAACACTTAGAATGATATTGTTCCGTCACCTGATTGTTGAAAAAAGGAGTTGTACACCTTCTTTCTGCAACACATTACAAAAATGGCTTGCGCCACTCGTCTTTGGCAAGTCCGAAGAGAGAACGATGTTGTTCTGAATGTTTGGTTGGCCATGAACGTGTTGTGCAGTGATGTTCCGTGTTTAGAGGTGTACGTGTGGCTGAATTTGTATATGCAATAATTTTTGTTGATCTTTTTTCTTTCTTCTTTTTTTTTTTTTTTTTTTTCAGGGAAAAACTGTATTCCAGGCAGAAATCGATGCTGCTGCGGAATTGGCAGACTTCCTCAGGTTCAATGCTTTCTTTGCAAAGGCACGTATGGGTCTGTTTGTGAACTTTGCACACGTAAAATCACTGCATCATCAGAATAACTGCATTGCTGGTATAGAGACTCGGTACAGTACACAACAAAAAAACATGTTATCCAGCTGTCAAGGCATCCTATGTCTTCTGCAGATAGCATGTGATCCTAGAAGTGTTGTTGAGGTCCGCTTTCTTGCAACTGGATATGCTGGGTGACAGTATCAACTGGGCAAGATGCCAAGAACAAAACTTTGTGGATGCCATTTCATAGCCTGAGGGCATGTATCAGATAACACATGTTGTCTTGAGTTGAAAAGTAAAATGACCAAAAGGCGAAAGAAGAAATGAGGAGCTCCAAATTAATTAAACGTATCCATGCGAGGCTAAACAAATGTGTTGAAATCAGCTTTTATGTGCATCTGCTTCATATGTTGATAAATATAGTCCGACCCTGCTAAGCCATGTACCTGGGTCAGCTATATGTCGACTTGATCAAACTTTGGCAGCCGCAGAAATTTGGTGGGAATGGGTTTTAATGGAACATGGAATACTAAATTGCCTCAACCAATTTTAATAACTGTATTTCTCTCAGGTCTTTTGTATAGATACGGCAACTCTTTAGTTTCCGCCTTGCTTTCAACCACCTGCTTTTCTATAGGCATGTTATGGCCATTTTTTATTTTTGTTTAGAATTTTGGGTTTCTCATCATCCACTCTCTTTTGTGTGTAGGAACTAACAAAGTACAAACCTATCAGCACCGATCCATCTGTGTGTGTAAATCACTACAGACAAAGAGGTCTTGAGGTAATTATGAAGATGTGATTTCTGATACATGTCACATTTCTTACATTGCATGCTTTAGTCCACTATTTTGTTTATCGGTGCAGTATTTTTGTAGGTGCAAATTTGGCTTAACTAAAATATTTGAATGTAATTTCAGGGCTTCATGACGGCAATCACGCCTTTCAACTTCTCTGCTATTGGTGGGAACTTAGCATCCGCACCCACACTGATGGTATGCCTTTAAGTGCAGGGTATCTTGGTAACCATGTGAGAAAATTGCGATAAAAGAAACATACTATGAAAAAAAAAATATGGTTAATCACATTTGTCCTCTGTGAACTTTTGTAATGTATGGCGAGTAGTTTTAGTAAACTTTAGTTAGCAGTAGTAATTTTATTTAAGCTCTGAGCTTCAAAAATTTGTTAAATCAAAGGAATGTTCTTTTTCCCCCACTAGAATTGGGAATTGGGGTTTTTCGAAAATATAACACAAGTAGGTACCCAAGTGCAATGATAACAACAACAGACAAACCGTGAAAGCAGTTAATTCGACGAGCACAATTGCTGGGCTTCCTGATTCTGGTACGGAAATGTAACGTTAACTTGGCAAAGTTACTTGAATAAAAATTTGTTTTAGTCAGAATTTTGATAAAATTAGTCACTGTACGTGGGAAAAGTTCCATGAGGGCACATGCCACTGACATACACGTTATTCTGCAGTGTGCTTTTTGTTAGCCTGTTTCTTTATCTTGTTTTTTTCTCACATAGTTACTAGAACACCCTGTATAGCCCTTAGAAATGAATGATGCTTACCATTTTTGCTGCACCCAGGGAAATGTTGTCATCTGGAAGCCATCAGATACTGCGGTGCTTTCTAACTACCTCATATACAAGGTGTTTCAAGAGGCTGGCTTTCCACCCGGTGTCATTAACTTTGTCCCCGCAGACGGAAAGCTTTTTGGGGATGTCACCAGTGCATCTCCGCACCTTGCCGGTGTCAATTTCACTGGCAGCGTCGGGTAAGCTTTAATCACATCTCTATGTAGGACAGAATCCTAGGGGCAAGGGGGGTGCACACCCCTCTGCCTGCAATTCTGGATAAACCACTGACAGGAATACCCAAGATAAAGTGCTGTATTCAACCTGTTTTGTAGAAAATCCCACAGCAACGGCTCATGCAAGCTTCATCAAAAAATGTAAAGAGTGCTTAAAAATCCTGTCGAGATTTCCAGCCTCTGAAAAACTACTCGTTCTTATACGTAGTTAATTTGTCAGTTTCCTATTCCACCATTTTCTTGAGCACTCAGGGTATCAGTGACGCTCTGAAATTAATTCTTCGAGGTGTACCTTAAGTGTGCTAGACTAAGTGTGCTTGTCTGAGTGTAACAAGAGAATGGCGCATGTTATGCCTTGAAATTGTAGAAGCGTAGGACCATAAATGTTTTAACAAGGTTTCTACTGCTACGCGAAACTGCATACACACAAGGCTAAGTGGACTGTGCAGGAAATGTTAGGAGGGCAATAGATAGAAATGTTTTGGCATTGTGGCTATCCCTACCACGTCAGTTTTCGGTGTCGGACAGCTTCGTAAGCCTTGCGGGATATTTCTGCACTGCAGATGTCCGTTGCAGATGAGTTTTAGCTACAGTCAGCATAAGGTATGCTGTGCTGATGATGATGCTCATAAGAATTTCTCCACTGTGGGTGTTGTGTGTGTGTCTTATGTCACAAGCTTTTGATGATGGCATTATCTTTCATCAGGACGTTCCGAACTATTTGGAAGCAAGTTTCACAAAACTTGGAGATTTATCACAATTTCCCGAGGCTAGTAGGGGGTGAGTTTAATTTCAGTTTGTGCCATCTCTGAAATTGTATTCCAGTATAATAAGCTTGAGTGCCTGTGTTACAGTGATTTCATTAACAGTCAGTTGTGTCCTGAATATGATAAGTATGACTGCTGTGGCGTACGAAAAATTGTGGTGACAACAGATATCCAGTGAACATTTAAAGTAAGCACTAGTCAGTCAGTCAGAAGGGAAAATTGGAAAGTGGAATGAGTTACTTTAGCTGGAGGGCACAAGTGCCTATGCATTGAGAAGTGCACATCAAAGCAAATACTGAGCATGTGTAGCATTCTTATATCCTTACCCTCGGACGAGTATCATTCCTCAGATGTTACGTAGTTCCAGTTAGTATGAACGTTCGGCATCAAACATAGTTGCTTTCTTCCTTTTCTTTTTTCCTTTTGTTCCTACATTCCAAGGAGCATGCAGAAATTGGGGATTTTCCTTTTCACTCTTTTCATTAGCCACAGCAAATCTTACACAAAATTATATACACAAAATTTCTTGCAAAGGTAAAGGTAGAGCAGTAGCACAGTTTCTTCATAAATGCTTCCAGGCACGAGATTGCTTCCTGGTATTTCCTTAGCTAAAAAGCTTCTAAACTGAATTAGCCCTGAAAAAAAAGAAAAAAGAAGGAACATCCAGAGTGGTAGAGTTTATCTCTGGCAGACTGGCAGATGTGCAAATGATAGACTGAGAGAGCATGCTGCTTCAGTAAAACGTAACACCCTGTCAGGTCACCTTAAGGTACGCCATAGAACGTGTACATGCGATACGGTTTTTGAAAGAAAAAAAAAATTATCGAAGCCACATACCCGAAACAGATTGGGAGGGAGATCTACGAGGCCTCTCTAATAAAAGGAAAAAGGAGTAGGAAGTTTTATTAGCACACCCATCTATTGACTTGAAAGAAGAGATACCCTTTTTTAAAAATGAAGTAGATAGCAATGACTGCCCTGCATTGCTGAAGGCTGACACCAGTGCACGTCTTGGTTATTTAGAAACCTGTTGTCATTAAAAACCTGTTAGTTGAGAGTACGCTGTTGTATTGTTGTGATCCTTCTGGCTTGGTCCGTTGCTGCGTTGTGTTTTCATACCACTAAAACCTAAAACCCCTCACATTCCAAGAATCTAGATCAAGGGTGCCATATCATTGTAACATATTTTACCTTCATTGCAGAGTGTGGTGGCAAAAACTTCCATTTCATACACCCATCGGCCGACATTGAATCTGCCATCGCGTTAACGGTTCGGTCTGGATATGAATACAGCGGGCAAAAATGCTCCGCTGCGGAACGTGTCTACATTCCAGAATCCTTGTGGTCCAAGGTATCCGACGTCAACGTTTTTCTTTTTATTGCTTGCTTACACTAGATGTACTTTCATTGCCTAAGCATTTGTCTTCTAACTTCAGATGAGAGATGGCCTCGTGAGTGCCGTGAACTCTCTGAAGATAGGTTCGCCGCTTGAGTTTGACACGTTCACTTCTGCTGTGATTGATAAAAATGCTTTTAAAAAGATCTCGTCGTACGTCGATTACGGCAAGTCAAACCTCAAGGTCTTGGCTGGGAGCAGCTGTGATGACAGGTGAGCTACTCTTGTGAATGCTTAAGAGTTGCTCTTCTAAATGTTTAGAAGAAGAATGTTTAAAAGATGTTACAAGAAGGGTGCTTTAGGGTGACTAGATCTGTTATCATTGCAATGCAAATAATGTTTTTTCTTTTCTTTTCTTTTCTTTTCTGCATTTAAAACTTTTCACAATTCCAGACAAACATGCAAGGGTTCCGATAGCTAGAAGTTAGGAGGATAATAATTAATCCAGGGTATTAGGTATATTCACATGGCGGCACTCGCAGTGGAACGCCACAATCATTGACGGATTTTCCACCGAGATATAGGTCCTGCGTCATTGTGTTCACCATTCATTTAGTCTCTGTAGGTTCTTGTACTGCGTGAACATCATTCCCGCAGTATCGTTTTCTCTCATATGATTTTTTATATATAATTAATAGTAGAATTAATAGAAGAAATCAAATTTTTTCTATATAATTTTCTAAATAGCATATGACAGCAAACAAGAACTGAAACAAAACTTTGGCAGACGTACATCATGGTGGCTAACTCTCTCCTTGGAGGCTAGTCGCATCTAAAGGGGTGCTGCCAGCAAAAGAACGCTTAGAAAAGGTGTAAGCAGGCTGAAGGCAGTTAGACAGTAGTAATGTTCATTTCCTTGAGTTTGAGGAAGTCAGGATGAAAATATCACTGGTTTGATTCAAGAGTTCTGTTCTGTTCCGTTCAGTTTATTTTACGGTTTTCCATTGTTGCAACGCTACCATTAGGAAGTTCACTCAAAGTTAACTTTGGGCTGGTGTATCAGTTTTATTGCCTGTATTTTTGAAGGGGCACTAATTCCAAAATTTCTTTTTGCAGAATGAAATATCCCGTTACCTTGACATCAACACGAAAGGAACAGGAGTCATCGGTTGCATCGTTAGTGATTTATTGAGCGGTAAATTGCGGTTTCCTTTGCTCATAAATCACAAATGATGCAACCAATGAATCTTGCTCTTTTTGTGTTGGTGTCAAGGTAACAGCGTATTTCATTCATACACTCTCATGCCCCTTTAGTAATTTTACAAAAAAAATTTTAAGTTTCGTAAAGCCTGTTGTTACGTACTCCTGAAGTGCATGCCTAGTGCGAGACTAGCAAGTTTTTGATTACGTGACATTTTTTCCTTCTTACAGCAAAGGCTACTACGTTCAGCCCACTATCTTCCACACAGCAGATCCTACAGACAAACTCATGAAGGAGGAAATCTTTGGCCCCGTTTTCACCGTTTACGTTTACCCAGAGAAAGACGTGCAGGGGGCGCTCAAGTTGGCACGGGATACTGCACCGTTTGGTCTCACTGCCGCTATCTTTGGCAGGGATGAGTACGTATGCTCTTCGTACGATTTTTACAAAATATCGAACCCCCTTCATGCCCCTTAATGAACTTAATGGTGTACGTCACAGAGTACAGTCAAAACACTTAATGCCAAAAATGGGTAAAACGAGTGATGGGACACAGGATTAACTTGCGATATTTATTTACTAATACTGTGGGCCCTGTAGCAGGAGAAGATAAAATACATGCATAGTACATACTGACAATACAAGTATCACAAGTTCACATCACATTTTTCGAGCGCTTCCGAAAAAGAAGGGAAATCACGCGCATTAACGAGTAAGTCAGCATGTAGGCTGCTCCACTCCTCTAGTGTTCTTACAGAAAATAAAAACATTTATTGTGCTCTTGAAGGGTTTTAATGTGCACTGATGAACTGACCACAGTGATATTTCCTGTAATTTTTATGTCATATAACATTCTGCATCAATGCCCAGCTGACTATTACAAATTTTTTTCCACTGCTGTGTGCACGGTGATCATAATGTGGTATTACATTTTTAGAGCATTTTATTGGCATGTAGAGATGTTAACATGTCGATTAAAAGTGCACACATTTTTTATATGCAATCGAGCTTGTTTGTAACGGTATTGAAGAAACATGTAGTTCAACCGTATCATTATTGCTAGATGAAGTTGCGTAAGCAGTAATACGGTAGTAGAAAACGTGAAATTTTTTTGAACACGCACATTCAGTGTAAAGAACAAAGCCAGTATTTTAGGACATATTTATTTTGAAGCAGCTTTGTGTCACATTCCTTGCTGTGGATCAGTTTCAGTGCAGCTTGTAGTATAAATCTCATCTGAGCATAATCTAAATCGCTTTTGAGTCTTGTTTTGTAATCACCAGCTAAAAATTGGAAGAGGCATGAATTAACACAAACATGCAGAAATGGGACCGCAGCACATCTTCCCTATGTCCAAAGCAAGCGGGCCCACTCAGTATGTGTTGTGCCTCAACATGCTTGTTGAAGGGGCATAAAGGGGGGGGGGGGGGGGCATGTCACGGGGGAGGGACACGCACCTCCTCTTTCTGCAACATATTTGCATGTAGCGTTGGTATTAGGTACATACAAACTGTGGCAGCGGGAGTCTACGATTGTAATATAAACATGCTCCACAATTTCCAGAAACTTCCTGAAGTCAGCATGTGAAATGCTGAAAATGACTGGTGGTAATTTCTACGTCAACGACAAGTCAACCGGAGCTGTGGTTGGGCAGCAGCCGTTTGGAGGAGCGAGGATATCAGGTTAGGAATTAAAGTACATCTCACTCCACCTGCAATATGGAGTATGTAACAAAATATGTAACGAAAAATGTAAAAGACTTGTAATGAAAGACGTAGAACCGAGGTGCTTGGCGAAGGATAGTCCTTCTCAAGCAAACCTGTTCCTTGCCAGAGAACTTTTACAGATTACAAATTTTCTGATAATTATTATTTAATTACAGAAATTTAAAAGAATCTCCGACCCCTTAACACTATCTAAGTGAAAAAATGGCTAGGAAGCAAGCGAGCTGGTGAAGATGATGCTGCTGCATAATGTAAAACCCCGAGACTAGGGAACACGAAGGGACTTTGAGGGGCTTTCAAGGGCTTTGAGACTCCGTGTTGTGTCTGTCCCTTCGTGTTCACTAGTCTCGGGGTTTTACATTATGCACTATCTAAGTGTTCCTCTGCAGAATATTCATGCAATAATTACGCTGGGTTTTTCTCTTTCTTTTTTTGTCGCATTTAACAGGGACCAATGACAAGGCCGGCGGTCCGCACTACCTCCTGCGCTTCAGCTCCGCACAGACGATTAAGGAAACCAAAGTACCGCTCACAGATATTGTATACCCTTACATGAAATCTTAAATCTTGCACCAGCCATTTTTTTTTTAAAGTGCATTCTGAGCCAGATATAAGCGTGTAAAATATGTTAATGTCTTCCACTACTTAGGGGGCGATCCCTCTGATGCCTGAAATATTGAATCATATACGACAGTTGCTAGAGGACTGAAAATTATTCCTGCAACACTGCAGGAACTATTAACTGCTGTGCAGTGTATACATGTATGCTTGTCGAGGAAATATTATGCGCATCTCGTAGTGATCTACTTCATTGGGTTGCAAGGGCGACGATTTGCATTGACACGTCCTTGCTACAGCAAACAAGGGATCGAAATTTATCTCTAGTGACGAAGGGATCTAGGTGTACTGTTAGTGAACTGAGGTGACTACGCATAGTTATACAATTGCGTTTTCAGGACACCTGTTTTTTTATTTGTTTTTTTCTAAATCCGGAGGGGGGAGGTCGGGTTTTACGTTAGGTGCCGCAAAATCTGGTAGTATCACACGAAATGGCAGATTTTTGTTTGGGAAAAAAAATCAACAAACTGAACATTACAACAACAACAACATGAACAACGTGTGTGGCTAGAAGGGGCACAGAGTGGGAAGTGTTTAATGTTCATCTCTGCCTGTACAAGTTTCTGTTTGTGCACTGGCAAGTTTCGTTGTCAGGTTTTTCTGTGTTTTACCCGATCTAATGGCGGTGCCGAGCTTGAGGTAAAAAAAAGGTTTTACTGTGTTTAACCGAAAGTACACGGCTCTACGTGTCGTCGGTAGTTAACGAAATTGAGTACTCTGGAACCCCTCTTTTGAACGTGTTGCTCTTGTGTAAGTTGGTCGCGCTCTGATTGCAGTCATAGTACTATGATTAAAAGATTTTATTGTGTTAAGATTAGCACATAGTTTATTCTTGAACTTAGTTTCATAGGCGTTAGACAGATCATAGTTTACTCAAAAGTTTCCCCGTCTGTTGACCGCATGTCATCCTACACGTAGGATTTCTGGGTTATTGTTGCTTCCGTGACGCGGTACTGAGATTCTCTTTTTTCATTTCATTTTTTATTTCATTTGATTTTATTTCATTTCATACAGATACGAGGTTCAGGTACAAAAGGCAAAGCATGACGTGGTACCTGAACCAGACTTACTTATTACATGTGACCATTTATAAACATGCATATACCAGGAATATTTGGAAACTACTTCTCTGCTTATCTAGTACTCATTCAATATGCAGCACACTTACCTAATAAGTGTACAACTCTAGCTAAGCCACTTCCAGAGTTCAGCGCTTCGTAGAGATGTTTGTTTGACTTCAGGAGAGTGATTCAGGTTGTATGTGATTCAGGGTAGCATGCAGATAGCATCGAAATACATACCCTCAACAATGTTGATCGAAAACAATGCCAAGGTCAGATTTTTTCAGATGAACCCCCTGCCGGACATTTTCGTTATTTTGCTTCAAATATTATGTACAGGTTTTAAGTTTCATTCTGAGTGTTATTCATATATTCATGGCCAGGTACAGCACACAGGTGGCCTTAAATTTCAAATTCTCTAACAGGTGATCCTAAACAACATAGCAGGTGTTACTGTTTGGAGCAGTGTGATTTGTCTTGTGATGCTTAAATATCTTTTTGGTAAAGTCTGTAGTATCATCCTAAGCCTCTGCACTAATTTGGAGTCCTGTGGCATTACTTAGCATCAATTAATACGGTAATGCATCATCACTGTTCATGTCTTCGGTAACCATAATTCGCTTCAATAAGCAATGGTGCCGAGGCACGCATTGTTGATGTTGGGAGTCACTTCCACATTTCTGGTACGCACGGAACACTGCACTGGTGTGTTTCTTCATCGAAGCAGCACCCCTGCTATCTAGGTTTGAGAAAGAGATCGAATAAGAGACGGATGACTGGCTATTCTAACCCTCTCTCAGTATGTGTGTCCGCTCCTGTTTGCTGCTGCTAGGGTGTCGCTACAACGGAGAAAGGTGACACCCCGGTGTTCCGTAAACTTTTATCCTAAGCTGTACCAGCATTTTTTGCCAGTGAGGGCACATGCACAAAAAGCATACACAACAAAGCATCACTAACGCTGGACCTGTTTCTAGAATTGCTCACAGACTGCTTTGAAGTCCTCCACGGGCACCACTCCCTTCTCTCGTTCTATGTTTAGCCGCACAATAAGTTTGAAGTGGCGGTCATTTGTCCTTGTCGACAAGGTGGTCACCTCATACACAGCACAAATAACTTTCACGGCGAGTCATTGCACAATTTTTTGTTTTCTGTGCCCACCCATTTTTATTTATTCGAAATGAAAGTTGTTTTTGCTTCGCCGAGGACAAGCTGGTCATGCGTGTGTTTGTGCTCGGCAAACTCTCGCTGTCACTCCGCATGTGTCGTAGCTTGCATGTACGCGAAAGTGTGTGTGTTAAGCCTTCCTGTGATGCACCTGATCTGTATGTGAACATTAAAATTGCTTCTTTCCTAAAAGTCCCTCTCTTCTTTTCTGACTATGTGTTCCGTACAAGAGGACTTCTGGAAGGGTGCAGATTGGTGAACTGTCTGTCCTTCTGTCCCCTTCGCTGTTACATTCATGTGTGAAGGCTAACGTCTCGGACATGTACAGCTCACATCAACCTTAATAATAACACCGGGAAAAAATATGGTCTCGTTCCCGAGCACAATTAAAGCAACCCATTTTGCCATGAAGAAACTTAATTGAACCAAAAATTATTCTGTTAGTTTAACGGAAAGATTTCCACCGGTGCCCCCAGGGTGTATTTTGCCTCGCTCGGAGATGTGACCTGAATTTTTTCCAACGTTATTATTAACATTGATGGGAGCTGAACAAGGACTGATCAAAGAGTTATTTTTATTTATGGTGAATTCGGGTGGTCATTTCGTGGCAGGTTTTTTCTTTCTTCTTTTCTTTTCTTCTTTCTTCTTTTCTTTTCTTCTTTCTTCTTTTCTTCTTTCTTCTTTTCTTTTCTTTTCTTCTTTCTTCTTTCTTCTTTTCTTTTCTTTTCTTCTTTCTTCTTTTGTTTTTTTTCTTTCTTCTTTTCTTTTTTTGCCACATCCCGAGCAGTCATATGTTCGCTTGGTCAAAGTGCGACCCGGAATTTTCCAGCTAGCACGTTTTTTTCGGTTTTGGAAGAAGACCTAAGGTGGCGACTTGTATTTTACTCATTTTGAATATAAATCCTGTCTTTATAGTTTGGGTCAGTCATTGTATGTGGCCTAACATTGCTCTTGTGTGCATGTCTTCTACACTTGTGGACGTGGTTTGCGCCACGGTAGCTGCGAAAATGGAAAAAGTCCGCGCTGCCGACGCTCAACCGCCTCTATTGTTTTCGTTCTGTAACGTGCGAAAAATGCCTCACTTCCCCGTGATTAGTTATATGGCCAATCACAACGTTCATTCAGAATTCCAGCCCGCCAATTAAAACGGTCTTATTTTTATTATTATTGTTGTTTCCGTTTCCGTCTAACAAAAGCCTGTCGTGTCAAAAGTCTTGCCGTGCCGTTGCGTGACGTTTGGAGCACATGGAATGACGAACGTTCAGCTCAGTCCACTGGCCTGTCTGGCTCTGCGGTCCCGGGTTCGTTGATTCACAGTCCGCTTGAGGGCGCGACTATCGTGGCGCACGGACGCGTTGCCGCGTGCTCTGGAAAAAA
This sequence comes from Ornithodoros turicata, assembly GCF_037126465.1. Lineage (NCBI taxonomy): Eukaryota > Metazoa > Arthropoda > Arachnida > Ixodida > Argasidae > Ornithodoros > Ornithodoros turicata. Next base: position 14,731,066 of record NC_088210.1, on the reverse strand, counting down.
AACTACATACATGGTTGAACGTAACCAGAAAAATATTTCGGGGAGGGGCTCCACTGGAGCTTGGAGGAACAGGAGCTCACCCTGTTTTCCCACTCTCAAATGCACTACCAAACGTACGATTACGTGGTGTGGGAGTTGAACCCCCAATGCCCGTTCCCCCCCTGGCTACATCACTGACATTCTGGTTCTAAGGTTATATATAATTTCTTTCTGATTAATTAATTAGGTTAATTATTTAACTTCTGGACAGTAAAATATGCCGAGCCATGAGCAAGACCACTTTCAACAATGCTGGACCACGCAGGAATGCACGCGACTGGGGACTTCTCCCCTTTGTGAGGCAACATGGCGACAGGCGTCGTTGTGATTTTTTTTAGCTTCTTGACCGGTGTAGGGGCTGTGCGGCACCTGGGTGCTAGCCATTGGCAGATCCAGAAAAAAAAAAAGGGGGAGGATCGCCCTGCAAAGCGCTACCTTTTTACAATTTGTGTAATAAAACTACGAGAGTAAACTAAGTAATTTTCGGTGCGTAGCAGCATCGTGTGTAACCCGCAACCGTTGACCCGTCATCACCCTGCGGTCACTGACGGTACAATGTGGAAATGTATCGATGTTTAGAACGAACTCAACTTTTTTTCGTGTCTAACGAGCGTGTTATGCAAAGAAAATTGCGGTAGATGCGGTTTTTGACATTTTTTTTGCGGGGGTGGGGGGGATGCGAGATAGCTGAATTGGAGCCAGTCACTATCTACACTCTTAAAAATGCACTTCACCACATAGCACGCTCCTATAGCCAACCATCATCTCGAATGACATTGTTCTCGCCCCTGATTTGCTGGAAACGGGAGGTGTACGCCATTTTCGTGACAATTCTGAACTGTATAAGTGTCACACACACACACACACACAAAAAAAAAAAAAAGGCGTACGGCTTCCGTTTTCAACAAATCGGGGGGAAATGCGATGTCATTCGAGATGGTGGTTTGCTATAGGAGCGTGCTATGCAGTGAAGTTCATTTTTAAGAGTGTAACCACCCTCTCTTTTTCAATATTGCGAAACGAGCACGTACTTTGAGATATTGAGATGGAGGTCCTTGCGTACGACGCACCTCTAGAGCGCAAACGGCGCGACGGGCGTTCACGTCGGAGGGCCACGTGTTTTGTAGCGATGGAGCTGATTGGATTAGGCGCTGATCCGATGGCCAGGTACACAGTTTCCTGGTGCAGATAAGCCGAAGGTCATGTCGTCAATAATCATGTGTCATGTCGCCTAATCACAAGCCGTGTGTCCAGTAGTCCATCATCCACGAGTCGTCCTCATTCTCCTCTTCATGGTATCGACACGGACCTCAACCGCATGCACCGCTCCGCGTCTGAGGGGGGAGTGATGTGGCGGCCCGTGGACGACGACGCGCCTCTGCTGGCGCGTGCCACGGCGCCTGGCAGCCAGTTCTACGGGAACCGTTCTAGCGTGAGACCACGTCCATCTGCCCGCTGAGACATTCCATCATCGCCGGTCAGGACTCATATAGGGAAACACCACCTCCCCTACAGTTTCTTACTCTCGCGAAATGTGTAGTTTTCGTTCTTGTGCGTTTGCGTGTCAAAATTTGCGGGTTTATATACAGTGTGGTGGTCCACCAAGCATGATAGAAATTCATACTATAACGTAGGCAACAGAGAGGCTTGCGGTCAAGGGATTTTTCTTTTTTCTGCCAGGAACATTTGGCACATATTGGTACCATTTTTATTTGATTTCAATCAATGAAAATTTAATTTAGCATTGGAATGAACTCCGAAATTTCCCAAGTCAACCTAACGTTTTCTTTGCGGAAATGGGTTCCTAGTGGTCTGCGGGGGTTTGCACACATCGCGTATCATCGCGTTGACGCCTAATTCTGTTGCAAATGTTCTGAATTTCGCGGCTCCACATAGAAAAAGAACTTCTAACACACACACAAAAAAAGTGAAACGGTTAAGACTGAATCGGAGAAAGTGTATTTTGAATTCCGCAGCGAAAATTCTCTCTGCTCTCGTTCCGGCGAGTGTAGGGTTGCCACCTTTCGTAGTGAAAAATACCGGCTGAGGGAGAGGAGGTGGAATAAAGGAAAAGGGGGAAATGTTCGCGGGAATGGGAAAGTAAGTGAGGGGTGAAGAGTATACAGAGAGAGAGAAAGAACGAGCGTACTGGCTCAAGACAACAATGATAATAATGAATAACTAAGAAAACGACTGGTGACTACGGAGTTGGGTCTGTGTTCCCGATTTATTCAAGCTGTAGTGGAATGTTGAAAGGAAAACCCCGTAAAAAAAAGGTGTTTTGCATGTAATACACTCTTCACATAGGTGTTCTATGCTGAAAGCACCCTTTGCAAAGGTGTTTTGTGCAGAACACACCTTCTGAAAAAGGGTGTTTGAAAATTTGGGGTGTAAAAAAGGGAGTCAGTTATAGGACAAGGGGTGTAAACTCATTTACACCCAAAAGGGTGCTTTTCGATTTACTGTGTATGAATGGTGTTGAGCCACAAATACCGGCAAAAGGCTGCCGGTATCACCTTCCTACCGGCAACCGGCAGAGCGAGCAAATAACCGGCCGTGCCGGTATAATACCGGCCTGGTGGCAACCCTAGGCGAGTGTCATCGAAAGTGGAGGAACTCTTCCTCAATTGACCGTTAGGTTGCATCTCGGCCGGAAGGCTTAATAATACGTCATGCTCGTAATTTGCAAGCAGTTGAGAAACGAAGCCGGCGACCTAAATTTCGGACCAGTGTATGAATTATTGATTCTTTTATGCTGGTAATCGCATCTTGCGCAACAGGCCCACAAACAGAAGTCCATACGAGTGTCTCGCATCTCCGATTCTTCTACAATGTCCCTATTGATCTAATATTAGCTACAAGAAAGCATAGCCTTTGGAATGATTACTTCCGTAGGCTGCCTTTCGTAGGTCGTTCTGCCACTGATGGTTTGATTTGGCGTCTCTCTCTGCATGCGTGTAGGAAGCACGTCCATACGGACGTACATCGCTATTATACGGTGGCCGTGTTCCAGATGGATAGGAACTTGCGTTTGTTACTGCGAGAAAAGTGGGACAGCCGCACTGCAAAGTACAATGTTCAGATAAAAAAAAAAACGCAATAAGTGTACTACAATAGACTGGCAAAAATAACTGTAGAAGTGGTGCTACCGAAAGAGCGCACGGTGTCGTGATTTGGAGCTGGTATTGCGACCCTTCGAGCCACCGTCTTGCCAATTGACTATCACACCTGTAAAACAATTACATAACATATAACCTAATTACTGTCATTAATTATACATTATCAGTAATTATTAGTTATTTCCTCGATTACTTTCGATATTATGTAATTGTAAATTTAAGTTAATTACATATTTTTGCGAACAACGTGTATGTATTGCCGCTTGTACTTTTGGAATTACTTTGCCTTGCGATTTGGGGTTCAGCTTCATTTTAAATAATTTTTTCGTAATGTCCACGATGTTTTACTCATTCATGAAAGGCAGGGACCTCTTCCACCTTTTTACTGTTGCATTCAAGTCAATCACCAAACTTCTGTAATGCATGCTTTCTCAGCCTCAGTATACAGCTATAAGCATAACAGACATCATATGCTCCATCGGTCATTTCATTTTGCTTTTCAATTAATATATTCGTATTTGTACTACGTTACTCATGGGAGAACAAAGCTATACATCAAAATTACATATTGAAATGACTACAACTCGGTATAATTCAATTACTTATCGAAGTATGACTGTACATATATTATGATTTTGTAACTGTTTAGCGGGCGCACAAAGAGCTTCCAGGGCCAAGGGGTGGTGGCAAATAACAACAATCAAAACCTCTTAGGCTTTGATTGTTCTAATTTGCCGCAGAGGATCCGGTATATGATATTAATGTTATGACAACATCTGAGTATAAACCATAACAATCCGCGGTACAGAGTGTGCAGTTTCCACGGGTGATCCTGAAGCTCCAAACGAACCCTCTTCTAGGAACGCCCATGGACATATCATATACACACGCACAAGACAGAAAAGGTTGTGATCACGCGGAAGTCGCGTTGACCTAGGGAGCGGACTCCTTGTGAAAGCAGACGACGTTTGAAACATGGAGATCAAAGACATTCCGGTTTCGCGGGTAAGGTCGGCTAAGTTTTTGTTGAACCGCGTACAAATGCAAGGAATACTCGCGGAATCAATAATACTGTTGATTAGCCTGTTGACGTTGTCAATAGGTCAGCCTAAAAGGCACACAATTTTCGAGTGGAACATCCGCTTGAGACAACTTCTAGAGGGAAATGTCGATACAGGAATGAGGAAAACGAGAGCATTGAGAGGGTCACCGACATAGTCATGTGTGTCGAATGGTGTGGCGGCTTGACTCGTTGGAAAGGTAGTGCACTTCCCGCTTTACCAAGGTTTTGCGTCACTTTGCATGAAGTTGTACGGTATATAATTCAGCATAAGCATCAGAAAGCTCTGAGATCCACGCGATTTGAAATTCGCGCGCATTACGCGTGACATTATGAGACTGTGACGTTACGAGGGCGTTTCCACCAATCGCCTGCATCCAGGGACTTTAATCGCCTGGTCTAGCAGCGGCAGGGTCTGGCTGTTATCTTCGCTCCCACGTGACCACTCCAGAGTGAACATCATGCAACGTCACGCGAGCGGATGAGAGGCTCGTCTGCCTCCTCCCTGTGGAACTGCCCGTGCTGCAAATTCTCACGGGAAAATACGGCTAACTTGGGAAATACAACGATTTCGTCTAACAGGAGTTAAATGTTCCTGCCACATGCACACTTTTCTTTCAATTGGCTTAGGGAGAGAGGAACTATTACATTTAAGATGGAAGTTCACTGCATACCACGCTCCTGACCAACCATCATCACGGATCTTTCTCTCCCCTGGTTTGTTGGAAACGAATTGCATACACCTTTTTGTGACACCTATAAAGTTAACATTAGTTTTCACAAAAATGCGCCCGCCCTCCACATATATCCGGAATGTATCATTCCGTGTAATATAGTTGTACTTAGCTTGTCATGTGGGGAACCCGCGTTAGCTCATGTCAGGCGAACTCAAACCCGGTGGAGGACATGGCGTCCTTCGCGAAAGATGCTACAGGGACAATGAAATGACACTTAGCATGCGTGTGCATAATCTCAATGGAAACGAATTATCGAGGGGGTTTCAGTGCTCCTTTAAATATGACGTGGTGTCGTTCATGATCATAGTTTTCTGGCGTCGTAAAGCCGCGAATTATCATTATGAGAAACATGCGGTGCGTGACGGTGTTTACTCCTTTCTGGGGAAACACGGACTGATCCGGTTCTTTTCTGTACTAGGTGGGCGCATGCATAAAGCCGTCATAATAAATTACGGGCTGTCATTGTCAAGGGCGCAAGCACCGTGGCACGTCCTGTTGTCGCTCCCTTCTTTTAATTTTCGCCATTGAAAAATCAATCTACGTCCCTTGTCGGTCGCTCGACTTGCCTTATGAAAAAGACGCCCTCGCAGTTACAGGTATCGTTACACAACGTACGTATACATGACAAACTGGGACGTAGATCCTCGAGGCTCTTCCGGGGGCAGTCGCTTTGAAGGCGTGTCTGCTGCACGCAAGATTTGTTCCTGATCAGGGGAGCTGTTGGTCTTGGAAAGTTCGCGTTCGACGAATACCAAAAGAACAGCTAAAAGAAAGCAGACGACAGCGCAGAAAGCAGACGACACGAGCAGACACACGAAAGCAGCAGACGACAGCTAAAAGAGGGTATTTTCGGCGAACGCAGTTTCGTCGGTCGCCAGGTATGCCGGTGATTACCGTGAAAATTTTTAGGGTGTATTTATTGTGCACTCTTAATACAGATTCTGGTAGTGATGAAACTGCTTGCCCTATACTGACATTTTCGGGTCAACATAAACAAGCGCCCCGCCAGCACAACTTCCGGTGCCACGAAGACTTCCGGTCCTTCCGCGACTAAGGGCGCTCGGAACCAGCCGCCACGCAGAATTGCGTACGCGTTCTTGTGACAATTATGAACAGCATATAAGTGTCACAAAAGAGCTGGTAATTAGTGGAGAACAGAGGCCATTTTTGTTTCAGAGCTCTGAAAGCAGTAACGTTCATGGTACTTCGTATTCCCCACATCCCCAGCAGCAATGGGGCAGAGTACTCTTTTCATCGCCAGGGGCGATACGTGTCGCCCCTGGCGATGAAACTCCCCATTCATCATCTCACAATGAAGTTGTTGTTGTTTCCTATTGAGCATCTCCCATAGAGAAACACAAAAACGTTCCATCACGTCAAAGCTTCCGTGTAGCTGGATTCTCAGCAAGCATTTCCGTTTGGCACTGGGAGCGCTTTCCTCCCAATTTTAATAGACGACTTCAGAAAATCCCAGTGCTCTTTGCGCACGCGTTGCATCCTGGGCACTTGCTGAGCGGGGGAACGAATAATAATCCTTCACATTTCGCTTTCGCTCACCTTGACACGTCGTGAACAATGGACCGGTAGGGGAGAAATCGGAACCGTTTGGAGGCCATCCGTTTGTTTCGTGTTAGTAAACTCCCACAGTTCAAGGCGGCGCTAAGCACTCTGGGATTTTCTGAACTCGTCTATTAAAGTGTCTCTCCGCGGAGAGAGACCCAGGAAGGCATTACCATTGTCTGTGGCGTTATTGTCTCTCAACTTGTTACCTACATTACGAAGAATGTCCGCCACATACCTCAGTGTGCAAAAGTCTGTGGGAAAGTCTTCAGCGCGGCTGTTCCTATACTCCGTGCATGACGAGCTTTAAAATGTGTCATCCTAGTTTTGGTGAAACTACCATCATGTTTAACCTGTTACGTATCTTATTTAATCTCCGGGTCAAAGGCACGACCTACTAGACCATATAACGACCATGTCATAGGTACCTCCTCCCAGCGCCGCATTTGGAAGGTAGCGGTGGCGCCACTCATCGGCCCAGTTATTGCTTCCTCAATTTCTGCAATACTTTGTACTTCAGCTTACCTTAGTATTTTTGTACAAGCGGTGGATGTTCCCCGGGAGACGCTTCTTTCTAAAGTTGATTATCATCATTCTACGCGTTTTCATAGGATCTGTTGCTGTCGTCTGCTACGGTAGTCGTACGTCCGCTTCTGCGCGTTCAAAATTCAAATTTCCGTTGTCCAATCATGATGCAGATATCACGGGTCGATGAGTAGCGCCCCTAGCGGATCGTGCGGACGGGCTCGTCATAGGAGTTGCCAATTATGACATGGTCGTTATAATCTATAGTAGGTCGTGGTCAAAGGTGGGCGGGGATCATCATCCGCTTCTTTTTCTCCGAAGGTCGTCACGGCTTGTCCTTTTTAAGCGTAACACGTTGACGACATCAAGTACGCCATCAGGGACAGCGAGAACCGAAGCGTAACAACATCCCGCGTCCCATTTTTAGAAATGACTGGAAAAGATAGAAGATTGTCAGTGATATATGCGACGCGTTCAGCGAGATCCTGGAAAACGATGTTGAATGTCTTATACGAAGGTATACCATGGGCAATAAATATAGCCGTTTACCAAGTACTGTATTAAGTAGTACGGAATCCCGCTGTCCATGCTACCACCCTACTAGCCAACCCGAATGATACCAATGTCGCTCCTGATTTGTTGAAAACTGTAGGCGTACGCCATTTTGTGGCACTATCCATGGATATGGCTCTGAAAGACCGTTTTGTAGAGGTACCGGAGTAGGAGGGACAGAGTACACCAAGCGCGTTGGCTAGAGTCGCTATTTAACGCGCCCAGGCACTCCTTAAACGACTGCTCCTGAAACATAGCTTCCGCACATAACATGCTGAAGATCAACCACCTCCACGGAGTGATACCGTTATCACTTCTCATCCGTGTGAAGCGCGGGGAAACTGCATAAGTGTCATAAAAGGGCGTACGCCTTTCGTTTGCAGCAAATAACCCTAGCATCCGTGTGCAATGGTTGGCCCACAGCGTGCTATGTGGTGAATTTCTGTTTTTAGACCTCATGGCAATACGAATCCTCACAGACTAGTAATGAGTAATGTGTACTTAACGACATATTTCATGTTTGTAATGTTACTCCATTGGGGAAACGCCGTGTTCATACTCATTCCCACGTTTGAAATAACTTCATTTTCAAGAAAGACGAAGGCGATACAAATGAAATAAAAAAGAAACCGTGAGGGAAGCTCCAGAAGAAGCACTTGCGGCGCTTCTCTGAACTCGCAAGTGCCTCAACAAGTGCTGATGTGAACTCTCAAAACGCGACAACGAAAAGATGTAGTTTGCCATGAAAGCGCAGAACACTGAGGGTTGCTCCCGCTTGCGTTTAATGCAGCGATTTATCCAGACCCTCCCCCCTACACTCCCCTAACAACCCCCCAAAGCTTCAGTGGCAGCGCCCTAACTTTTTCACCTGTGTACCCCCTACAGGGGGTGCCCTTGCTATATGAGCTTCAGACATATGTCGGTAATGATATGTTAAGCTGTAATGACATAACTATAATAGTGACCCCCCCCCCTAATTTTTCTCACACCCCTCCATGCTTGGGATTCTGGGTAAACCACTGGTTTAATGGAATGTGCGTACTCATAGGTGCTGTCGCGCACAAGGGGACCTCGTATAGTATACATGTACCTAATAGTGGAACTGAGCAAGCATCTCGGTCAAGACTACACCAATGTTCTCCGTCTCCCCGGCCATTCCGCATGGAAACCACGCTATTTTCTCTCCATTCATGGATTGTTGGAAAGCAAAAGCTCCCGCCCTGGCGCTTTCACTGTGGCGACGTGTTTTTTCTTGAGGTCGCCGGGGAAGCGTCGCTCAAGAGGCGTACCCTCCCAGAGCCGTATGGTACCCTCCTCACCGTCCGTCCAGTTCCTCGTAACTCACCGTAATCTGCAGGTATGTAGGAAGTGAAAACGTCTCCCCTTCTTGCACTTGACCCCTTTTTTCTTTCGCCTCCTCCCTTATTTTCTCGCTTTCTGCTTGATCTCTTCGTTTTTTCTTTTTCTTTTTCTCATTTTTATCGCAGACGTCCCACCCCTCTGAAGGAGAGTTAAGCTCCCGTTCACATCATGGATAGGGCTCAGTAGTGAAGTGCGTGTTCACAGAGTGTGGAAAAGTGAAACAGACGACATTTCGCAAATTTATTCTGTGTCGTCTGCGTCGATCTCCGCCCCCCTTTTGAAGACGGGTGTTGTCGTCTGCTATAAAAAGGTGAAGTAACGGGACGAGGATCCGCGACATTAGAGACAGCCATGCTGCGATTTCTTGTAAGTACGGTGTTGGTGACGTTTCATCTTCGTACCGCAGTCAATTAATCGGTGTAACCGAACTGATGCATGTTTTGACCTTGCTAGATAGCGGTACGAGTATGTGGTTCCAAGTCGTCTGGGTTTATTTTTGTTCGGAATCTGAGATTCCCACAGGCGTTGTCTTTTTTTTATTGCATATCCCTGTAAAGACAAGGTTCCTGTAAAGACTAGTTACGTAGAATGAGTTCAGATAAATAGATAATTTTATTTCACACTCAAGGTGTTGGAAATCAGGGCAAAAAAGCCATATTTTGAGTTATATTTTGAGCCATATCAAGAGTTTTTGATTATATTACCCGCGATTCATTCTTTTGAGGAATGAAGTTCAAATTTGGGGATTCCACGATTTATGAACTTTCTTGCGTGCTTCCGGGGAAAACTGCATTTTTTAAAAAAGGACGCATCCTGTCAAAATCCATGATGTTGAAGTTTATGCCAGCAAGGTGTATTTCTCGGTTGACACCACTGGTATTGATAAAAATGAACATGTAGACTCCATGAACATAGGTGCCAGTTAGCACTTTTAGCCGTGTGCTGTATGCTAATGAAGGGTAATGAAACAAAAAGAATAAGAAATAAGTGTAGGAATTAAGATATATGTGACCCTGGTGACGAACTGCCTGACCAAAAGACAGGGCGTTTTGGGCATCTGTCACATTGTACCCGTACCAGTACGAAAATTGAAAATGAGCTTCATTAGTTGCAGGGAGCAGCTCGTGATTAATTGTAATTAACGAAGTAATAATAAGTCGTGACTTTACGTCGCGAGACAGCTGTGATCAATTCATGAAATATCTTTCCCCAATGATTTTCAACGCAAAATGACGCGATTTTCGTGCTCCAGCGAAGAGGTGCGAAAAAGGCTCCCCAAAACCGATTTCCTCTTTTTGAAAAACTTAGTGGCATATCAGAAATACTCTCGTGCAATTGATTCATTGAATTAACCGACCTCGAAACCTCATCTCGCGGTAACTTTACCCGGTATACGTGCTGTGATAATAACAATGATAGTGATAATAGAAAGTGAGTAGTAGTAGAGAGAGAGAGAACGAGAGATAAAAAGTGTAATAATAGTAATGTTATGCAGTAAAAGCAGAATTATGTTACACATAAAGTGAGCCAGCCCGTTTTCTGGTGCGATCTTATAGTGATTTTACGCACCGGCCGAGGTACACCCTTAATAATCGAATCCTGTTCTCGGTAGTTCCGCCATGGTCGTGCTGAAGACTGAGAGGTGACGGGTTCGCATCCCACCGACTCCTACCGGAATTCCGAATACTATCGGTTGTGCAGTCTGAGATTTTCCCCGGGTTTTCTAGGAGACTTTCCAGGACGAATGTCGGCACTATTCCTCCTGAAGTCGGCCCAGGACGCATAATAACCCCTCTGTCCCCCACTCCTTCATGCTGTCCTCTCTCCATCTGTTCACATCTGTACGCCGCTCATAGCCACAGTTGCTTCGCGGCGCTAACGCGGAACTAAAAAAAAAACAGCGCTTCACTGCATAGCACGCTATGCGCGAAACATTGCCACGAATGATAGGGTTTGGCTTCACATTCGGAGAGAGTTTGGATATATGATGTAGCATACTTCACCGCATAGCACGCTCCTCCAACTACAATCCCGAACGACAACGTTCTCTTCCTTCATTTAATGAAAACACGGGGGCGTACGCCATTTTTGTGGCAATTACGAACCGCATAATGCCACAAAAACGGCATCGTTCTTTCCCCTGACTTGCTGCAAACGGTGTACGTCCCCGTTTGCAGCAAGTCAGGGGAAAGAACGATGTCACTGCACTCTTGGAAATGAACTTCACCGCATAGCACGCTCCTAGCTAACCATCATCTCGAATGATATCGCTATCTACCCTGATTTGTTGAAAATGGTAGGGGTACGCCTTTCTTGTGACAATTATGAACAGCACAAGTGTCACAAAAAAGGCGTACGCCTCCCGTTTTCAACAAATCAGGGCAGATAGCGATATCATTCGAGATGATGGCTGGCTAGGAGTGTGCTATGCGGTGAAGTTCATTTTTAAGAGTGTAGGGATGATGGTTGGCTAGGAGCGTGCTATGTGCTGAAGCTATCATTTTTGAGAGTGCAGGACTGCGGTTAGTCTTGACCACAAGGGCTCTTTATCTCCGATAATATGCTACGCAGGAAGCAGGTTTTATCGGTTCAGGCACCATGGGTTGGCCAAAAAGCCACGGATAGTCATAACTGATAGATAATTCACGGGTGCGATGGGTATGTAGCAACAGAAATTTGTAGAACTTGGCTCCTTGAGATAATTTCCGGGAACCGTTGGCCTCCAGTCCCTCGATATCATCGTCCACACCTGGCCGACCGCCTTTTGTGATCCGTCTGCTGATCGCTCTTATTTTCTCATCGGAATACTTTGTCAAGATTTTTCCAGATGATAGACGAAAGAAGGTTATGGGATAGGGAAGAAAGAAAATACTGCTGCATCCGTTCAGCACAACACGCCTTCCATTTCTTATCTCGTTCTTTCTTTCCTTTTTTTTTTCTTCTAATGCCCCTTTATACTGTGATAGTTCGTCTTTTTTTTTTTTTTTTTTTTTGCTGTGAAAGAGTAGATGGCAATCTGTACGGGCGCGAACAGACAGTCGAACGGTTGCTTGGTAGCATGAATAAGTAGTAGGTACGTATAATCGCTTCAGCCACCCGGAAGTTTGCTATTCTTTCTGGAACCGCGCTAGTTTTAATTTAAACCGTCGTTCCTCAATTCTCTTCCAGTATTATCTCTCTTTAATGTTGTAATGAGGTGAGGGCCGGGTTTAATTTTGAGACAATTTTGCTGCTTTTTCTCCTCTTGCGAAACCAGCGTACAATGTTGCCCGTATAAGTTTTCTTTCGGTTCAAAATGGTGTTGCCTGTCAGTACATTGGAACAACACCACTCGTTTGCTGTTAAACGCACACAGTGATTTTTTTTTACACATTTCAGGGTGTATCTAGCTAGTTAGTTAGTTAGCAAATTAGTAAAATAAAGTAAACCTTGCCATAAAATAAACCTCTGTAAAATGCATTTTGAAACCATAAAATAAACCTTGCCATAAAAAATATCAACCTGTATAAAATATGTATTTTGAAACCGTGCTTTCTATGTAATATGCAATTTGAAATGGTGCTTTCTATGGAATATTTGAAATGGCGCTTCTTTGGTATATGCCCTTTGGAATGGTACTTTTATAGAATATACCCTCGAAATGACGCTTTTGTAGAATATGACCTTTGAAACGGTGCTTAGAATACGCCACTTGAAATGGTGTTTTTTGTAGGATACACAATTTAATGAGGGTGTTCTACAGAACATCCTTCTGTCACCACAAACGCATGTGTCGAGGACATAAAAAGACATTTACACCGATATATGCAAAAAAAAAAAAAAAAAAGCACACGCGCGAGAGTTTTCCTTCGCTTTAAACTATGTTACTTGTACACATTGGAACAATTCCACTCTTTCACAGTTAAGCTCCAGGTGTTTTTCATTCAAGCCTTCCTTCCTCATTTCAACTGGTCATTTAATTTCCCGTCTCATTCGCCGGATTACCGACCGCGCCGCGTGACTACGACGCGTGGGCTATACACTTCCGCCTGCCTGGATAATTACATTCACTGCTGGATATTTCCCGAAATAAATCCGTTTCCTCGGCCGATAGCCCAATGGGCTACTACTAATAGAAAGTCCTAAAAGAGGAAGTATCTCTCCAGGGGGTGGTCACATGCAAAGAAAAGGAAGAAAATAAGAAGAAAAATAAATTTGCTGGGCGTAGTACCTTTTCTGTGTAAAGTGAACCGTTTCGCGTACTCTCGTTCGACAAGGCGTGTTTGGGTCGTGTAACATTTACGCTTCAATGCAGCCGTCTCTGCTTTTCTGCTAGCTATATTCCGCAGGAAAAATCGAAGCTACGGAGGCTGGTTTCCAATACGAGCGCGATGGAATAGAAGCGAAACGTCTTTGAAATCTTGGGAAAACCACTAGAGACGGTGTGGAGTGGAAAGCCTGGAACGGAAACAGTCTGGAAGAAATCGGAACGAAGAGAGTTTCAGAGAAGGATACGTGATAATGAGTGAACCGAAGCCCAAGCGGTAGAATGTACGCAGCTGCCTTTCTGCGCGCGTGGCATATAATGGGCTTTATAGCGCAGTTTGAACTATAACTATTTTAATTGTTTAGTTAATTAATAACGGTTTTATGATTTATTATTTTATTATTTAATGATTATCGTTATTGCTTCTGATTCGAAAAGAGAGGGAGGCGTACGCCTTTTTTGTACCAGTTACACACTGTGGTAAAAAAGAAAAAGGCGTTTTCAACAAATCAGGGGCGAGAACGATGTCATTCGAGATCATGGTTGGCTGGGAGCGTGCTATGTTGTGAAGTTCATTTTTAAGAGTGTATCACCCTAAAAACAGAGTTTCGCCGCATAGCACGCCGTGCCCCAATCGTCGCCACGAATGATAGGGTTATCGCTTCTGATTCGAGGAGAGAGAGGGGCGTACTCCTTTTTGTGGCAGTTTGGATATATGGTAATTGCCACAAAAAGGCGTACGGCTCCCTCTCTCCTCAACTCAAAAGCGATAACCCTATCACTCGCGGCTATGGTTGGCACACAGCGTGCTATGCGGTAAAGTTCTGTTTTTAGAGTGTATATGATTCGTGGCAATGGTTGGCGCAGAGCGTGCCATGCGGGGAAGCTCTGTCTCTAGAGTGTAGCCATCAAGCCTTACTATAAAAGGCAAATATAATATCAAAAATTTTAGAAATCTCCTTATAATAATTGCTAAATACTATTTTGCGTCATTAGTCGTAAAAATAATTTGTGTCATAAACAGAAATCGTTTCTTCTTCTTTCTTTTTTTTTTTTTTTTGGGGGGGGGGGTCAATATTTTCGTCCATCTGCAGACGACACGCTCACATGGGTTCGCGCCGGCTGCGAGAGCGACTCAAGCAATTTTTTGGGGCCGCACGCTATTTTCGAAAGCCACCTCTGGCTTGGCTCACTAGAGTCCATGTTCAAACTGGACATGGCAGGTTAATGATGAAAGAAGGAAGTCACTGAAACGGTTAGCCAGCTGTATTGTACTCGAACCCACATCTTCTGGATTACCGGTCCCGGTTAGTCCGTTGTAAAAGCGTGCTCTACTCGATGTCAATACAACAGCGCTTTGCTTTACAAATACGGTTGTAGGTCTGAAATGCTCGAGGTCACAAAGTGCTAAACCACCACCAGACTAATATCCAGAAATAAATATTGTTACTTTCGGCAAAGACACACACACACAAAAAAAGTATTACTATGTTTATCATTTTTAGTACTAATGACGCAATACTCCACTGTTTACAAAAGGTCTTTCTTTATTCCTCGTTGTTTTCTTTCCAACGTCTCCGGTGTCGGCCGTATAGCGGCGCTGCAAACGAGTAACGCAATCCGTGCGCAAGAAGTCACTACGTGCATTATAGCGCTCGCGTTTTTGGGTCCCCTATTCTCACGCTCCCCATGACGATCAACCTTGAATGCCCTTACACGTTTAGCGGGGGTCAACGTGTGCACAACCACGCCTTTGTTTTCCACTTCGAAATTCTCCACGCGAAAGCCCAGCCTGGCCACAATGCGCCGTGTGTTCAACGGGCAAGACGATATCTCTCTTTTTTTTTTTGCCTTGCGAGAGACAGATTCAGAAAACGCGGCGCAACCAATTACTGCGTTCTCAACGAGCGCAAGGCTTTGTCACGCTTTCGTGAATGAATTAGGCGGAGGCCATACGGACCATTAACGCTCCCCTTCACAATCACTGCGGTCGGACAATTCAATGGTCTTCATTTCTGACTCCGGGAAAAACTAGACGAGGAACGTGCGTGCTTCCGTTTCGTTACGCACCAGTTGAATATGTTCCAAGCCAAAGCTCAACCGAGAATGTCACGGGCTTTGTTGCGATCCGCAGACTGGTTCAGTGACCGTTGCTTAGTGGCCATTATGAGTGGCGTAGATTGTTACCTTCCACGCGAACACTCATAAAAATGAACTTCATCGCATAGCACTCTCCTAGCCAACCATCATCCCGAATGACAACGTTGTCGCCCCTGATTTGTTGAAAACGGGAGGAGGAGCCTATTTTGTGCCGTGCAAAATGGGTACAAAATAGACTCCTCCTCCCGTTTTCAGCAAATCAGGGGCGAGAACGTTGTCATTCGGGATGATGGTTGGCTAGGAGCGTGTTATGCGGTGAAGTTTATTTTTACCCGGGTTCGAATCCCGGTGCCGGCTGTGCTGTCTGGGGTTTTTCCTGGGTTTTCCTCAGACGCTTTCAGACATATGTCGGCACAGTTCCCCTAGAAGTCGGCCCAGGACGCACATTTCCCCAGGGCGTCAGTCGTGACGTTGCCCACATACGTGAGGCCGACAACGGCAAGCCCTTTCAACATCTCCACCACCACCATCATTTTTAAGAGTGTAGCCAACCATAATCTCGAATGATATCGTTATATATCCTGATTTGTTGAAAACGGGTGGCGTATGCCTTTTTCTTTCTTTTTTTTTTTTTTGTGACACCTTCACTGTTCATAATAATTGTCACTCGAAAAAAAAAAAAAGAAAAGAGAAAGGCGTACTGCCTCCCATTTTCGGCAAATAACCCTACAACCCTATCATTCGTACTCTTAGAAATGAACTTCACCTCATAGCACGCACCTAGCCAACCATAATCTCGAATGATATCGTTATCTTCCCAGATTTGTTCAAAACGGGAGGCGTACGCCTTTTTTGTGACACCTATGCTGTTCATAATTGTCACAAAAAATGCGTACGCCTCCCGTTTTCAGCAAATCAGTGCAGATAACGATATCATTCGAGGTGATGGTTGGCTAGGAGCGTGCTGTGCGGTGAAGTTCATTTCTAAGCGTGCGTGGTAGCGTTTAGTGTGCACCGTGCTATGCTGTGAAGTTGTGTTTTTAGAGTGTGTAATGTCTAGCCGTCTTTGCACCGAAAGAGTTTAACCTCGCACATTTTTTGCACATTTTTAAGGAAAAAAAAAAAGAGCGATACACTAATATAAGTCTTTGCACGCGCGCATAATAATACCCATTGTCCGCGGACAATGCTCGCGTGTAACCGCGAGACTGCTCTGGCGGTTTTCGTTCGCCATTGTGAGTTCGGCGCCTGCTCTGCTTACGCAATCAGTAAACTGTGTTACAGGTAAGTTCGCAAATTGCCGCCGAGGGTCGGGCCTGTCGATCCCACTAACCTATATCCTGTCTAGTCGTAATGGCCACCGGAGGCCTCACTCATCAAGGCTCACTGATTCCGGGCCCTGATACATTTTCTACTTCCTCGATGCTCGACGGTGAATACTGCGGTGAAAGGCACGTTTAATGAAATGGTGGTTTGATTTCGGTTTCCTGAACTGCGTCGATCTCTATCGTCCTCATACATCACTGCTGCGCGTTGAGTTCTCCGTCGTGTTCGGGGCGCAGCACGGAATGCTGGTCACGTAAATTGATGTGCCTGGACACGAGTCCACGGCACATTTCCGTTGTTTTCATTTTCTTCTTCTTCTTCTCTTTTGTGCCTTGTTTTCAGTTAACAATACGGCTTGTATTGTTGCACTGACAAAATAGCCCTTCGTTGGAAACGGGCCAAAATACCTTTAATTATCGGTTGTATTTCGAGCCCAGATTTTGTCGTTGTCACGCTTAAACAATTGCGAGAGTTTCTCTACGTTGTTGAAACGCCGTTAATTAAATCGCCGTAAGTATAGACGGCAGTTAGCTGAGAAAGAAGAAGAAGAAGAAAAAAAAAAAGAACGCTCTATACGACAACGTGATAGTGTGTAGCGCTCTGAAGAGGAAAACTTCTCGGGCAGTATTCACATGAAACGTTGCCGTCATCTACCTGAGACCGCCTGAGAGAGAGAGAAAAAAAAAAGAACTCAACGAGAACACCCACAGAGCACAGCAGTACAGAGATTCGAACCAGGTGTCGCCTCCACGTGTCGGCGCAGAACTTTGAGAGGTTCCCCTCCACAAGAATAGGAATACAAGATGGAAGAACACAAAGTGACTACATATGTACACACGGTCTCGTGTCTCGCTATTGACACTCGTTTTGTTTTGTTTTTCCACTCGGTTATCCGTAATTCGTTATTCCGAATATCAGGACATGAAGTACTGAAAACAATGTTCTACTATAGTGTCACTCTGATTCGCTTATACGGAAACGTGGCAATAGCCCCGTCCTTGGTATTTGCTGGCGTTGGCATTGTCCCCGAGGATTGATTGAGTGATTGAAAAAGGAAAAAAACAAAGGTGGAAATGTCACCGATTAAATGTCGCCTCCTGCATCAGTTTTACTCTTTGGCACCCTTTTGGTCAGGTGTCAGGTCAGCCACCGGAGACTGGTGTCCATAGGACAGTAGCGATGGCTCCCGCGAAGCGAAGAAGCTGTCCGGTTTCTAGACTGGGCACAAAAAGTCGATATGCGAGCGCCGACTTTCCAAACCACATGTGGAAATATTTCTATAACCTTTAAGCCTGCGACAAAGAAGCCCTGCGCTCTTAAAAATGAACTTCACCGCATAGCACGCTCCTAGCGAACTATAATCTCGAATGATATCGTCATCTTCCCTGATTTGCTGAAAACGGGAGGCGTACGCCTTTTTTGTGACACTTATGCTGTTCATAATTGTCACAAAAAAGGCGTACGCCTTCCGTTTTCAACAAATCAGGGTTAATAACGATATCATTCGAGACGATGGTTGGCCAGGAGGGTGCTGTGCGGTGAAGTTCATTTTTAAGAGTGTGGGCGTTGATGTCCGAAGGTCCATCATCTGCGACGTTCTGCGGGAACAAGAGACGTTCTGGAACAAGAAACTGCACGCACTCCCAGTCTTGATACGCTTATCCGGAAATTCGCTATATCCGGATAGTAAAGGGGGAGGGGTACTGCGGCGTCCGGAGAAGCGAGACACGCCTGCGGGCAATGATGGGAAGTACTTGAAGTACCAACTATACGCAGGTACTACTTTAAGTACATTTCTCAGTACTTGTACTTTACTTAAAGTACATTTCAATTTGTGTACTTTGTACCGTACTTCGAGTACTTTTCTTCGGTACTTTCCTGTAAAGTACTCAAGTACCCAATTGGTAATACAATCGCAAAACTATTCATGTTTTCTAACTAGCACTTTGCAAAAATGCTAGCTGAAACCTTTCTAAAGATAACAGTCGAAGCATAATTACCTCACGTTTTATCACTACCAAGTGTTGACACGAGCAGTGATACTATCTAGATTTCTAATGTACTTTATGAGCACCCTAAAATACTTTGCAAATGATTTTCTAACTTTACTTGAAGTGTACATTTGTGGTGTGGTACTTTGTACTGTATACTTAAAGTATAATAGGTGCTAGGTACTTGGTACTTTACTTAAAGTACAATTTTGTGGTACCTTGCCCATCACTGCCCGTGGGACAAAAGGCAACACTTTACTGGGCTGCCGCAAGAGGGCCACGTCTTGAGAGAGCACGGCGGCATTGGCAGCCCATTTGGCAGTCTGGCGGCATTGTGCAGACCACAGTGATCCTCCAATTGACACGCTACCATACCACGCTCACTCAAGAGCGGGTCACGGATTTCTCTGACGCAAGATGCAAAACAGCAATTAAATGAGACCCGCGAGGAATTTTATTAGCGTGGAACCCATCGTTAGCCACGAGTAATTAAAGCGGCCTTTCTGAAATTGTCGGACTCCCTGCCCCCTTTTTGTCCTCGCCATCTTCCCGACCACTTTATCTTTCTTTCAGCTATTTGTTTATGCATATATATATGTACATATATACTTTTTTTTTTTCATCGGGTGTGTCAAGGCGAGCAGTTGGCTGTGAAGGAATGCGTTCAAGTATTTATCGATAGCAAGCGGGTTAGCGTGTCGCATGCCGATGCATGGAAGATTCTGGAGCGCTCATGTTTACGGTCGCTTGACGCCGCATGACTGGAAAATGTGGAGAGGGAGAGGCGTGGGGGTACCATATCGGGTGCGCCGTGTTTGTAAGTGGCATGCGGAACGGTTATAATTGATGAGGAAAAAGTTTGAGTATTTTTAATGCAGAATCGGTTCTACAAACACGGAGGGATGCCAGACAAAGCAGATACTGCTGCCCAAGCAGCACCACATCTTGGCCGAATATTGGCTGGATGTCGGCAATGCTGGCGCGATACTGGACCATTGTTGGACCACTATTGCCAATATCTAGCCAATATCTAGCCAATATTGGTCCATGACGTTGTGCTGCTTGGCTGTTGTCGCCATATCCTCGATAACGATGGATGTGACTGTGATCCAGTATTAAGTTTTAGTTTTGTGTTCTTATTTCCCATTTATTTTCTTCTTTGTCTTCCCCTTTTCTTTTCTTCCTCATTTTCATTTTTTTTTTTTTTTGAATAGCAAGCCGACCTCCGTCTGGCTGACCATCCCTTTCTTTTTTCTTAATAAACATATCCCTCCCCGTTCACCCATAGTGATGCGAACTTATGTAGCAGACGACGCGCCGCTCCGTGACGTAGGCCAACACCTGCGTCACGGAGCGGCGCGTCGTCTGCTAAACTTGTTGCCACGGCGGTTCTCTGCTGATAAATTCAGTATCGTGGATTACCCTATGTAGTTTTTCATCTCTCGTGGTGTGCCGGCAAGTCACGAGTGTCTTTTCTACACCGGCTATACGTCTCGATGTTGCAAGATGTTCTTACGATCACAGTTCGAGGAGGCATAAATAATCCAGTTGTAAGCAACTAAATTCTTTTCATGGTGAATCCACTGTAGTGCGGCTACGTACTTGCTCTCGCTTTTATGGACGGAATAGTTTGTGCAATGTTTTCTACTTTGAAGTGTGTTTCCGTCTCGTTATTTGATTTTCGATTTCTTTTCTTTTTTTTGCTGAAGATAAGTTTCTGCAAAATAGAGCAAAAGTCATTCGGCGTGACGGAGCTACTCACGGTTGCCTATATTTTTTTTAGCCATATTTGCATTATCTTGTGCAACTACGTAGAATTTACAACATCACATTAATCAATTCCATGAAAGACTAAGAACGCGTTCGCTTAAAAAAATAGCACCTGGACTATCCTACAGTGTTGCTTTTGGTGCCAAGTTTTGTGGTGATGTTTTCATCCACTCCGTTTCAAAGTGTGTTTCCCTCCCCTTCCCGAATAACGCGTCCTGGAGTAGCCAGTCCCGACTGGCTCGAGACCAACGTCTCTATTTTTTTCCAAATCAATCAATCGATCAATCAATCAAAAATAGCAACGGACGCGTTTGTGCATGTACCGTTTTTACCCTCAGAGCTTCGCTTCCTGTCTCCATCTCAGCATTGAAACTATATATCCCTGAAAAAAAAAAAAAAAATGTCCGATTACATTTTGTCACGATTCATTGCAGGTCTTCACCACATGGTTCGTAGCGTGGAGCAGCTGTCAGCAGCAACAGCTGTTCTATCAACAACCGACAGCGGCTCAAACAGCACCACAACAGAACGGCTACTACAACCCTCCGTACAGCGGTCAGGTACAGTCCACCACCACCACTCCGGCCCCGTCCTACTACTACCCTCCAGCGCCTGTCCACTACGTCAACATTGGCGAGAAGTTGGAAGGCGACTACAAGTTCGGCTACGACACGGGAACCGGACCCGCCGGCCAGAGTTACAGGGAGGAAGTTAGGCTCACAGACGGTACCGTACAGGGCTCGTACGGGTACGTCGACACCAGGGGACGCAGGAGGAAGGTGCACTATACGGCCGGTAAAAATGGCTTCCAAATCGTTAAAGACGAAATCATCAAGGACGATGCGCCCTCCTCAGACCAGTACGACGTGACGACACCAAAGTCGGCCGTTCAGCCCGCACCTGTTCAGTCTCCACCTCTTCAACAGCGACGTCAACATCAGCAGCAACCTGTTCAGCAAGCGTCCATTCAGCAGTACTCAAACGTTGAGTACTCTAGTCACAATGACGCTGCCATTTCTAGGCCTAAGACGGCAGAAGACGTCCACAAGCAATTGTATCCCACGCGTTTCGTCGGGCAACAGTCTGTGCATCGGCAGCAGGTCCTTCAGCCAGAAGCCAGGCAGCCTTTCCAGGTAGCTCTTGAGGAGCCCGTTGAAGACGCTGACAGTGAACAGCCCGGTGAACCGCCTGTTCAGCACAGACGTCCTCTAAGGAAAAGGTACAGAGAGAGGAGTCACGGTCAACCATACATTAATGTTGGCCTTTTGTCGTACAATATCGGTACGAGACAGAATTAACAACTTGTTTGTTTTGTGAAACATTTTCACGGGTCGAATATCATTAAAGATCAATTTCGGGGGTTTGGTGGCCAGCTGATGGCTGCAATGGAATATATGTCACCGGGCATTCTACAGTGCGTTCCCGTCTTTTCGTTTACAATAAAGCTGAATTATGCTGCTCGATATATCGGCTGATAGTATTGCACGCAGTCGTCCGCTTGTGTTTCGGTTCCCTATTATGATACTAAACTATACAATATGCTAAAACTATGTTCACATGATAGTATACTGGTCTGTTTTCCACTAGGGCATGCCCGGAGAATCCGAAGCAACTCTTGTTGAGAAAAATAGAACTTTCATTCTTTTTCGATGAATCCAAAGTTGCACCAAGTTCGCTCACGCTGTTCCAGAGTGGTCCGTATACAGGACATCCATTTGAAGCACCTATGTACACGTGTTGCGCCGGAACACACATACGGTGTCAAACAACACAGCTCAATTAGACAGGCTATACAATAAATAGGCAATAAATAGCAATAAATAGGCTAGACGTAGAAGTTGAATGTGAACTGCCATTTCGCCATTGCGCGAAATTTGGGCCCTTTTTCATACACCACGATATATGGGTGCACGAGTTATTTTGAGAGAAAGATTGGCTTTGGTGCGTAGAGAGCCAGTACTCGAAAGAGTAAAAAGCAATGAAGGCGGTTATTCCTTTATGTTATTTCCTAGTATTTAGTTTTTCGCTTTTCCTCCCCCGTGTAAATGACCCCATTTGGTAAGAACTTTTTGGTAGGAATAATAGTAAGGACGAAGGATTCCTGTGTTGGAACAACCACACTCGCAGACAGGCTTATAAGAATAATTGCGCAAGAGCAATTATAAGTCGTGTGCTGGAAATATTTCGGGCGCATAGGTGGATTTTATTTTTTAAATATTTTTATTACTTCTGTCGCCTGTCTAGAAGTCTTCGTCCAGTCCGCTAACACTGCCTCAGCGGTAGAGGTAGCTTCCCTCAATAGAAGTCTTCGCATTGTGAATTACGTACGTCTGTTCATTAAATTTTTATCGAGACAAAATTGTAGAAGAAGCTCCCCGCACAGCCCACCTCATGCTTCAAAATGTAAGGCTGGGCGAAAAAAAGAAGAAGAAACACGAAGAAAACACGAATCAAATGAATTTGAATTTACCGTGCATGGCCTCAAGTGTTAATAATATTAACACGATGAAAGTAATTTAATCTTCAGGATAATGATAATACGAACAATTGCAACAAATCATAGTATAGCATAGTATAGCTGTCGTAAAGAGGCAGAGGCATTCCCAGTCTTACACTTTGAATGATCAGCTTCTTTTTCAATTTTTTTTTCCGATAAAAATTTAATGTACGTCTAAACTGTACGTTCACTGTAATTAATGAAATTTATGTCCCGGAAAACTATATACCCCCGCGTGCGGGCTCGTTTTATTTTGGACATCTTTTTCGAACAAGCGCGAAGCGTGTGCGCTACACTAATTGCGTAATTGTCAAAATATTACTTAATTTGTCTCGCTCTGAGTATGTCTGGAATGGGTGTATATACCCGTGATGTTTTTTTTTATAAATAATGTCTGTGCTAGTCATCTGTCCTAAGAGAATGGTGGGGATGGCGCTGTATGTATGCATAGATGCAGAGAAAGCTACACATTTTCTTCAGCAGTTCACGAATGCCAATCATAGGGCAGCTAATCGAAGATATATACGTCTGCTCTGTCCCACCTGAAAATTTATACATAAGGACTTATCCTTCGGAGAGATTTCACCATTCATTTTTGATTCAGTAGTGATACAAGACAGGAAACAAATGTGTAAATTACTTTCTTTTGTCTCGAACATGTGTCTCATAATAACAGCCCTGTTTCATGCCAATGTTAAATGACATGTTTCACGCCATCTATCACTTCCTGTTTACCAACATACCAATATTCTACCAATGTTGCAGAAAGCGCCTGAGGAGGCCCACTACCACGACGACCGAAACTCCTCTTCCCGACGCTCTGCCTCCTCCACCACCTCCTCGCCCGCGTCTGTTCACCGTGTCTCCCCGGCTCGTGGATACAACCCACGGCCTCCCTGGTGACGGATACGGTGAGCGCATTAGCGGCAGGAAAGCCGTCAAGGTACCGGACCCCGAGCCAAAGGGAACGATCACTGTGCCGCCTCCGGAATTTCCTCAAGCACGACGTCAGCCTCAGTTACGGCGCCAGTTTCAGCGCCCACAGCAGCAACAGATCGTGGAACAAGCCCCCCGTGCTGTGCAGCAACCCGAAGCTCGACCGGAACTTCCTCCGCGGAGGTTGAATGCAGTACGTCGCACGCGACGACCCACGACGCCAAGTCCTCTGGACGTTTATTCTCCCGTTGAGGTGCAGAATCCTGCCGTGCCCGTTGAGGTTCAAAGTCCTGCCGTGCCCGTCGAGCCTCCGAGACGCCGCAGAGTGAAAGTCGTCCGTGTCCCACATTTCCTGGACCAACAGCTGCGACTACACAGCGACCAGCAACTGCGACCACAGCTGCGACCGCAGCTGCGACCACAGCACCACGTTACCCTGGCTACACCGCCGCCCGTTGCTCCTGTTTCGTACGCGGTAACTTCTTCGCCTGAACCGGAAGAACCGACTCAAACCTTCCCGTCCGCTGAACAATCCTTCTTGAAAACACACGGATCATCGTTCAGCGGTCAGCAAATTTCGCAGTACCAGCTTTCCCCATCGTTACCCCGAAATACTCAGCAAGTTGCACACCAGCAGATTTACAATGCCCCGCCTAGAAGCAATCAGCAAGATTTCCAGTCCCAGGTGCCTTTCTTTCAGCAGCCGCTCAGACCTTTCCATCCTGTTTCGTCTGGTCCAATCTTGCCTCCGCCAGTTCAAGTCCAGTCCCAGCCAGAGGAAGTGACTCAGCAGCTCAGTCAGCAACCGGTTGAACAGCCTGTTCAGCAACCGGTTGAACAGCCTGTTCAGCACCACAGTCTGGTACAGCAAGGAACGCCAGCGAGTTCCCTCGAGGTGTACCCACCGCGCTACAATCACTCCGTTGACTTGTCCATCCTCAACGTTCCGATACCTGGCCATAACTTGACGAGCTCTTTCGAGCACGTTCCTGCTGTTCCGCCTCCACCTCCAGTAAATTTTACCGGCTCGCAACCACTATTCCAACAGTACAACAATTTCATTAGGTCGTTTCCCACCACCCCATTTCAACAGCAACCGCAACCTGCTAATGTATATGCGCCACAGACCTTCCAGCCATACCAACCTTTCCCCGCGAACCAGTTCGGAGCCGTTGCCCAAGCGCAACCGAACCAGCAACCGGCAATTCAAACGGCGTCGCAGGTGACAACGGCTTCTCCACCGCCAGCGCAGCAAACTCGGCCGCAAGTTATTCAGCCGCAACCCGTCAATTCGTACCAGCCGTACAGCGGTCTACAACTGCCCGCGACCCTCTTCAACCCGTACCAGCAAACGAGTCAGCAGGCGTTCAGCGATCCTTTTCAAGCCGATTTCAGTGCCCCGTACCAGATCAACAGTCCATACCAGACGCAGTACGCCGCTCCGGTTCAAGCAGTTCCTCAGTACCAGACGCTAGACTACGGCACGGGTGGTCAAGCCGTACTGTCGCCTTATGGCAGTTCTTCGACAGCAAATCCTACGGTAGTTAACAGCCAGGCGGTGCAGTCTCAACAGAATGTGGCGTCACCCGTTTTTGACAGGCGGTTGTTGTCGTATAGCATCGGAGTTTCGCCCGTTTCTTCGTAGTCCAAATTATACCTGTGGTATTTAGGAGTGCCTATATGCTCTGTAGCATTGACTAAAAAATGAATGTGCTTTACCTGCGGGTAGCACCTTCTGGAAATGTGGTACTTTCGAAAAGTCAGCTCTTACGGCTCAGCCGACTTTGCCTGCCGACCTGCCGGTGGACAAATTGTCGACGCTTTCTGTGTATAGTACAGAGTTAAACCTCGTCGGTTTCTAACGTGCTTATTTATTCTGCGACATCCTGTCCATATACAGGGTATCTTTTTTTAGGCGATACGGATTTTTCATAAAAAAAACTATAAGGGCTATAGACATGCTGTTTTCACTTTTATCATCTCTGTACCGGTGGACGTTCTTGGCCATATATGTTGCTCGACCGTCAAATGACTAATTACCTAAAAATCGTTAATTAACGTTTTAATTATGAAAGCCTGCGAAGTTGTCCCAATGAGAACATCTGTTCCTTTCAGTGACCTGATATCGTAGCCGTTTTCAGAACAAAAATCCATTGGTAGATTAATTGTTCGCAAAAAATTCGTGGGAACACCATTTTGTATTTCTTTATTTTAGTCATTGTGCATCTTCGGAGACCTGTCTTTCCTTTGCCCCCAATGTGAGAGGGTGAAAGAGCACACTGTCGCCTCTTGCGTCCTGGAAAAAGACTAACAGAAATGCAACACAAGATAAGGGCAGTTCCCATAGGGTCACCTGATGCATGTGTTTTTGTTTCGTTTCCACAAGTTAAAGTTCATCTTCGACGCATGAGGCTCCTTCACCATCTCACATTGAGGGTGAAGGAAAGACGCGTCTCCGAAGATGCGCAATGAACAAAATAAAGTAAAAAAATGGTGTTCCCTCACGAATTTTTTGCGGACGATCTACCGAACGGATTTTTGTTCTGAAAACGGCTACGATATCAGGTCACCGAAAGGAACAGGCGTTCCCATTGGGACAACTTCGTAGCTCATATAACTAAAAATTTAATTAACAATTTTTAGGTAATTAGTCATTTGACGGCCGAGCAACATATGGCCAAGAACGTCCGTCGGCCCAAAGGTGAAATCAGCATGTCTGTAGCCCTTATAGTTTTTTAAATGAAAATCTGTATCGCCTAAAAGAAAGACACCCTGTATATGAAGCAGTTAGCGAGTATACGAAGCTCCCAACATGAATGTGCGATATCTATATTCAACTCCAGGATTCAACTCCATTCAATCTGTGATTACAGACAGGGATTTACCATAAATTTAACATTGCACGACCTCTCAATTTCAACTTTCAGTTTTCGTTTGCACAAGTTGTGTTGGGCGGAAGATTTATAGGGCACGTGCAGAAGTTGTCTCCACATTGCCGATGCAGTTCGTGAATGCAGTTCCCTGTGAGCACACCGCATATTTAAAGGTAATCGCTAACTTCTGAGATAAGGAAAAGCGAGTTCCAAGCGGTTCCCGATGCTGCTAGTATGACAACGTGAATTTGCAACGAGGAGCTTCTGTGAAACTACAAATTTGTTGAAGTTCCCAATGCCGCATAAGCCCTCCGTCATGTCTGTACTGCTTGCGACACACTTGTCGGTAACCTCTAGCTCGTAGCGGACCAATCCCCTATTGGCGTTCTCCAACACAGCGTCACGTCTACCTACTTGCTTATAGTGTACGGTTTCGTACTACATTTTATACCTGATTCCATCTGTATGTCACCACCCTGTGTATCAGAGTCATCTTTTATGCTATCCGTCTTATGTCGGGAACTCACTACACTCTTAAAAATGAACTTCACCACATAGCACGCTCCTAGCCAACCATCATCCCGGGTGATATCGTTCCCTTCCTTGATTTGTTGAAAACGGGAGGCGTACGCCTTTTTGTGACACTTATGCAGAAATGTTAATTGTCACAAAAAGGCGTACGCCTCCCGTTTTCCCCAAATCATGTGAGAGAACGATGTCACTCGGGATGATTGTTGGCTTGGGGCGTGCTATGTGGTGAAGTTCGTTTTTAAGAGTGTACCTTCTTCTTCTTCTTCTTCTTCTTCATCCAATGAGATGACGGCCGTGAGCCACTAAGGGAGATTGGCCAGGGCAGAAGGGGCGAAAGATGTTTGTCTATGTCTGTGTCTGTGTAGTAATGGTAGGGACTAAGGCCAGGTATCTTCTCACTTCTTTTTTTTTCTCTGTACCATCGCTGCGTTGGCGGGATAGTCGGAAAAGTGGTTAGCACACAGAGAATGTTGTGTACTTGCACTGTGTAGGTGCAGTTGTTACCTTGACCTAGTGTTATAATAAAGTACTTTGTTACAGTTCTGCGTATGGTCCTGCTCTCTTGAACAGATGGGGCAGAGTCTCAACTGCACGTGTGTTACTGTGGAGGACTTGCATTCTACGAAACATGATGGTACTTGGCTTCCCTTGATACTGCTGGCCTTCTCGCGTTCAAAATGAATTATAAATTATGTGCGTAACATATACGCCAAATGCTGTCGATAGAAGCCAAAGAAATTCGGCAGTGAAATCTATGGATATTTTTATTGCAACACTGCAGTATCACTATGCGTTTCCGGTCTATTCGTATGCATTCATCTGCGACCTTTTCGGACACCGTAGGGCTTCGGTCCTCACTGTGAGAGAGGGCTCGTTATTCCATTTCACCACATTACCACCAGCAAAAGGGTAGGGTATGGCCCCCTGGCGACGAAACTCCCCACCAGCGGTATGACCCGCTCGTTGGTCAAGGTCGTCCTGAAGACTGGGAGGTGTGGGTTCGAATCCTACCACCGGTTGTGCTGTCTGAGGTTTTTCCCTGGGTTTTCCGAAGACTTTCCAGGACGAATGTCGACACAATTCCTCCAGAAGTCGGCCCAGGACACATACTAAATCCCCCCTGTCCCCAACTCCTTCCTGCTGTCCTCTCTCCATCTGTCCACGTCTCTACGACGCTCATAGCCACAGTTGCTTCGCGGCGCTAAAACGGAATTAAAAAAAAAACTCCCCAAAAAATGATCACAAAATAAAGTTGTTCTTCTTGTATCTCACGCTGTGACGTCACCGGACATGATGAACACGATGGCACCCGTAGAAGAGAGAGGGCAAGTGGGAACGGAGAGGGAAATCAGACCGGGAACAAATTACAGGCAGTGGTGAGGGATGGAGACCACGTTCTGCATAGAAGAAAGAAAAATCAGGTCGGCATTGTTGTAGTGATGCTTTGGAAAACGATAGCGAAGAAGTGATGCATCCGGGAATCTACGTACAAATCTACTTGTATATAGTTAGCATAATTAAAAAAAAAAAAACATCTGTAAAGGGGATACCGAAGGAGGGAATAAGTTATTAAACTTATTCCCTCCGGACAAGTTGCCGATGATTGTACCCACGCTTGTACCACTATGAGAAATACGAAAGAAAAAGAGAGAAAGAGAGAATTGATCAGCGAGGGAGAGGCTTGATCAAGAGAGAGAGAAAGAGAGATTGAGAGAAGGGATCAATTAGATTGATGACTGAGTTCTATATGATGTAACTTTCTTATTTTCCTTTTCGAATTAAATGTATCGAATTTCTATTTCAATCTCGATTTCTAAGTTGGCCTGTCGAAAATCCCTCCCACGGAAGATGTAACTAGAGAACCTGCGTGGCAGTCACAACATTAGCTACTAGCGATGCAGCTCTCATCAGAATAGATTAAACGAGCCTGAGCAATGGGCAACACGAACTAGACGAAACTAAACATTGCTCAGGCTTTTACGAGACGACAAGAGGCGGAAGTATAAGAAGAACAATATTCCCGGTGTGCGCGCAGCAGCAGCGTCAGCCGGGGTAAACAATAACCGAAGCAGACGACGGAGCAGCGTCCCTCAAAGTTCCCATGGTGCCTTGCGCAGCGCACTTGGTGGCGAGCGCATATTTTTCAAATCGTCTATTATGGGTTTCGTCCACCAAGTATAGCCTGCGTTTACGCTATATTATCGTCAGCTTAGCTTTATAGTGCTAATTACGGCATCCTTTTCTCTTCGTAGTACAGATATCAAATTTATAGTTCGAGATTTTAAACTCATCCAGTGACAGTGAGTAACTATTAGCCAAGGTGAACCACTAGATAGCCATAACTTTCCTGTTCTTCTTTTTTTTTTTTTTTTTGTCGAGGGTACAGAAAGTTGACCTTGTGTTTGACTGGCTTTCCCCATATACGCACTTCGCGAATAAACATGTGCGGTACCCCCCATGTAGATGATATGTACCCGTGTACATATCGTCTACTACTGTGATTTTTCTTTTTCCTTGACTGATGGAGGATAACCGATAAAAGAAGAACCGGCAAATTATCTTCTTCAACGCAACGACAGGAAGGCCGTCGGGCGGCTTTTATCTGATGAAGCCACTTCAGCATCACGTACCGGTTGACACGATCTCTGTGTTTTAGATTGTTATGGTGATGGTGAGTTAATTACTTCCTACTCGCATGTATACGGTCGCATGTGTCGATATGTCCTGCTTTTACCCAATAGGAGAGAGGTTGTAAATTTTCCAGCTACGCTCCTCGTGAATCGGGTGCGTCGCACGTCAGGGCGTTGTGGTGCTCTTTCAACGATATCAGTGTGTGGCAGGTAGCACCTCCATCGATGGACCTCTTCGCTAAAGTAACATCACGTTCAAACCTGCGCTGTCAGTACACTGTCCTGCATTGGGTGAGTGCATAGGGCATGCCCTGCTTACCGTACGAACTTCCGGCAGTGCACCGTGACACATTTATGCGACAAAAACAAAAACCAAACAAAAAAAAATCGTGGTGACCAAACTTTGTATAACGAAAACGTTAGCCACGCAGGAATTTTTTCTCTCCGTTTGTTGCCAAAGGTACATGACGGTGTTGGCACAGTTGGGTCGCCCTACCGCTAGGGGTGCAACCTGCGAAGAAACCGAAACGAAACGTGGCACCTCTAGCGGTAACTGGGCGCAACTGTGCTGTTGGCGCCATATTGACATCTGTGTATAGGCAATTCGGGATGTACGGAGAGTAAAGGTTGCGTGGCTAACAGGCTAACAGAGTAAAGTTTGTGTGGCCAATGGGACATGGCGGTGTTGGCACAGTTGCGTCACCCTACCGCTAAGGGTGCAACCTGCGAAGAAAACGAAACGAAACGTGGCACCTCTAGCGGCAGCTGGACGCAACTGTGCTGTTGGCGCCATATTGACATGTACGGAGAGCAAAGTTTGCGTGGCTGACATGCTAACAGAGAACAGCTTGCGTGGCCAATGGGACATAGCAGTGTTGTCACAGTTGCGTCTGCCACCTGTGCAGAAACCGAAACTAAATGTGGTACCCATAGCACCAAAACACTCCACTACCTTCTCCAGCAAAAGCACTTTCATGACACATATTTGAAACCGGCCAACGACAATTTATATAGTACGTGAGAGACTAAAAATAAAATATACTGTCTTGCTACGAACAACGCAACGAACTATTAATTATCAAAAATATAAGAAAGTGAAAAGAAAGGAGGAAGATACAGTTAACGCTCATACTAAACGTCTCTGAGATAAGTAATCGAAAAATATCGCAATTATGACAACTGGACGCCTAACGTGCCTAGCCAGAATCACGCAACATCAGCGCTAGCCTAGCGGCTCTTCGGTGAATCAGAGTTGTCGTGCGCCAAAATAGACCCCCACAGGGTAAACCCCGCCCTCGATGTCGATGTGTCATGTGTCCAGGACTACTAAGTCATCCACTCTAGGCTAACGTCTCCTTACAAACCCCCCTCCCAACGAACATGCGTCGTGCACGGGGGAGTTGTTCAGCCTGAATGTGCTAGATGCGTATACGAAGAGGGGAGTCAAGTCCTGTAGATCACATAAACAAAATACAGAAGCCGACACTGAAGATTTTTGTTTAAGTTTAATTTGTACAAGCTTTCGCGTGGAGGTCCACGCTTCCTCAGGTACAAAGTGAAGTGGTGACACACATAAGTATATATAGTATAGACACTGCTGTACAAAGAAAGGGAAGAGGAAAGGAGATATGGTGCCACATGTCTGTGTACAATGAATAGCTGGGCAGACGGATAAGTGACCTCTAACCGTTTAAGAACAGTAAAAGGTGTTGTTGTGAACAAAAAGGCTCGCCAACCCAGTTTCGCGGAAGGGGGGTCAGGAGTATGGGAAACGAGTGGCCCAGAATGGACAAAAGGGAAGGTTACGGATTATCTAACGGAGTACCAGACGATGACTGAAAGTGGGGATTCAAGAATTGTGCACAAATAAATATAGATATATAGCTACTAAATTTACATAAGCGGATATAACGAGCCAGGACTAAGATTCAGACCATTTGGTGTGAGACACTTGAATTGCGAAATTAAGTAGGACTCTCTATTCTTACGTTTAATGTCGGTGCGGAACCCAGATTCTAGCAATATAATTTTCAAATCAGTTTCAAAATCGTGATTAGGTTGATTGAAGTGAATGGCGACAGGAGTTTGGCGGGCATTTAGGATATCAAATTTGTGGCCATAAAATCTTTTGAATGTGCTGTAAACCTCAGAGCCGTAATAAACGACTCTGGTAAATCTCAAAATCTGCGCGTATAACGCCATCTGTTGAGTGCAGAGGGAATTTTCCGTGCCGTCCGTCTTCCAGGGCACGGGCGCATGCGCTTATGCAACTAGGTAATATAGTCAAGTCCGGGAGCAACACAGAAGGCCATCCAAATGTAATCACGTCTCACGGGCTGATTATTAAAAAAAAAAAAAACATATTAAGCTATACAGTGCGGGAAAAAAATCACCAATGCAATTATGCAAACGAAGTTGTTCTTTTGAAAAAAACAACATGCAGGGGCTCACTCCGTTGGAGAAATACGTGCGGTACTGAGCGTAGAATTTACATTGGTTACTTGCAACTTAATGTAATTTATTTTATTAATTAATAAAAATTTAATTAGTCAACGACCTGTAATTGAAATTAATTAGAATTTGCACTAATTAGTTTGGATCTGGTCGGTTGTATACTCCAAGGTCATGCTGAAGAACGGGAGGTGCTGGGTTCGAGTCCGACTACCGATACTGCTGTCTGAAGTTTTCTTCGGGTTTTCCGGGGGCTTCGAAGACAGGCACCGGCACAGTCCCGTCTGAAGTCGTCCCAGGATGCCGTACTAACCCCACTCCCACTGCTTTCTGATGTCTTCCTCTCCATCTCATAGCCGCAGTTGCTTCGTGGTGTGAGCACGGTATAAAAAAAATTAATGATACAAGAAAAGAAATCGCTTTAGGCATATCCATTTTTTAATATATTTTTGTCACTATACAGTCCCACTCACCAAAGTCGCAGAGCCGTTATTCCGATGACCCAGATATCCAGATGGGCGCTGCCGTTCTGGGCGGGGCGATATTATATTTCTCTACCGGAACTTTTCTTCTGGAATGTCGGCTACGTCTACCTGCGGCATACTGTAAGGTCGCCGGCGTCTTGCTTCTTGTCCCGAGAAACTTGACGGCCTCTGCCAAGGACTATTCCGCGTTATAATCAAATTGGCATGCATGGGCGCGGAAGAAAATGAGCTATTAGCATAGGTAGAGCAGCGGGCAAGGCCTTTATGAAAACTGCCACGGAACAATTGGCAGAAGTTCTATATCGAATTGAAAATAAATCTTTACGTCATCCATGACGACAACCTAAACGATGTTGGACGACAAGAAAAACGCACACGAACAAGGTCGTTCCCAGTCTGAGGTCTTCGTTATGTTTTTTTTTTTCTTTCTTTTTCGGCAGCTAGATCAGTTTGTAACCATTCTTTCAGTGTCCCCCACAGTGTCAGTGTTTGAGATGTGCGCCCCAAAGTCATGTATCTCTAACGTTTAATACGTTACACTTTCCACGCTCCGAGACAACTCAAGCGGTGCAGTTACAAAGGTGTATCTCCGCCAGAGAAGAATGTTCGCACATTGAGAGTGAGGCACACGAGAAAGTTGCAGACGCCAGGAAGACGTAGAAGCCGATTCATACGTTTTGTTAGCGTAAATATCTTCCGTGTTTACTTTAAAAGCACGCAGATGTGTTCTGGTACGTCGTCGCTGAAGGGTGTTTTCGCAACACGACCACTGCACAAGCAACAGCTTGAAGTATGTGGGCGCACTACGTTGTGACTCGGAGGCGTTATGCGCCCACCTATAGGCCAATCGCAGACGTCTTAAATTTGTGGGCGGAGTTGACGTGCCGGACCTGTCCGTGCGCCACACCTGGACCAGCGGCCATGCACAGGGGCTAAGACATGAAGGGTGTGGCATTCTAAATGTAGGAGGCAATCGAACTCGTTTCTCTATATCCTCGTGTCCCAGCACCGTGCTAGTCTGAGTGGTTTACTTGAGTTTCCCTCAGGCTCTTTCAAGGCAGTTCAAGTCAGCCCTGAGTGCAGGATAGTCTGAAGTCCACAGGCAAACACCATTGAGCCTATCTGCAGGTCCAGGCATGTCTGCAATAGACGATTTTAAAAAGACGCGCGCGGCGCAAAGCAGCATGGGAACTTTGAGGGACACTATACTCCGTCGTCTGGTTATGGTTTATCACGGCCGACGCTGCTGCTGCGCACACTTGAAATGTTGTTGTTCTTCTTCTACCTCCGCCTCTGGCCGTCTCGTAATGCTCGAAGGCGCTCTAAGTTCCCATGATTCCTAGCGTGCCACAGATGGCGTTTGCTTTTGTAAAAAGGTCTATTGTTGGCGATACAAGGTCTATTGTTAGGGCTAGAAGTAACATGCCTGAATGTCCGTGAAAGCTCCTGAGCGTGCACTTTCGGGATATGTGTCGTATTTGCACATGCGTCGTCACTGTGTGCAACACGGTGACAAAAGATTGACAAAAGTACAGAAAGTGTGGTGCAATATAATCCACATTTTTCTCTTTTTTAAGCAACCAACTAACAGAGCTATTTCTTGTCGTGAGCTGTGTGACGGCTTCGTTGCTTTCGGTAGTCTCGCATATCTCTGCGAAAGTAATGCCATTCTTTTCTTTGTGTTTTCTCTCTAGCGTATTTCTTCTTCACACTCCGATTTATCGCCTTCATTTCTCTTTGAATCCCAAGCAGTTGCTAAACACTCATCCTTACACTCACAAGTATTAGCTGGAGTAGCAGGATCTACATTTGCCATCTCCATAGTCAATGTGACCGAAATAAGATAGCGATGAAGAAACAACTTACGCCAAAAACAAACAGCTTTATTGCAACAGTATAAGGAAATATAACACGTACACATATTCAAACACGATAAATTACGCATCACAGAACAATCTCTCGCACACGTCATCCACTTACACAGAACATTCTGCAAAGAAAAATGCGCCCGGAGGCGGAGACACAGGAGGTTGATTTGTTGTGTGAAATGTCATAATGCTTATCTTGGACCTGAGGACCCCCGTAGGTCCCGTGTTCAGTGGGCAGTGTGACAAGTGTGTCCCAGTCTCCGGGCCTTCTCAATACAAACAGCCATTACCAGTTGACTTGTGTTCCTTGCCTTCCTTCTGAAAAGACAATGGAGTTCGTCAGTGTTTCGTGGTCCCCGGGGTGCTCTTATCGCTGTTGATATCGCGGATGGATATGGACGCATTCATGGCGGATTCGGCGAAGTCTGAAAACGCATTTCTAACTAAATTAACCGGAGGTACTGTTGTTCTTGGACAGATCCGTTTCGTCCCGTGCCAACAGCAGGTGGTTGTGAACCGGCGACAGTGCGGTGAATGCCCGATTAGTTCAATATTTCTTCCTAACCACTCGAAGTGAACGAAAACATTGCTAGAGACGCAAATTCGCCAAATACAATCTTTTGCACGTGGTGTAGCACGGCAGACTGACACAAGTATATGGTACCAAGGACGTCAGTATGCCTGCACAGATCTGTACACGGATGACGTTGGTTGATGATGCCATAAAACCACTATACCATACCCGTAGAGAAAATGTCCTACCGTTTGTATCTGCCACAAGGAACAAGCCAAGGCAATGCACTGATTAGCCTGAAATGTGCAAAGAAACATCGCAATAAATAAATGGACTGGAGCAGCACAGTAGTTGCGTTCTTCGAAGCTACGTCTCGACTACGCAGTTTAGAAAGTGGGCAGCACATCCCGAATCAAAAGTCACTGAACTATGCAACAGTGGGAGTTACGGTGAAGAAGGCAAAGGCCACCACAATTACATGCACATCTATCACACAACGCATGGTAAGAACATCCCCAGACTTCAGTGCAGCGAGCGGTTACATAAAGCCATAACCGGATGCCGGTTTCATCTAGAGGACGTCCCTCATCCCGTACCGATATTATAAGAAAGCAGTGATGTGTCGAATGCGGGAAGGCTCCTGGCCTGTTGCTGACCCTGTTGTTGTGGTGCGTAACCCTGAGGTGCAGCTGCCGCCGCCGTCAGACCCTGTGCTGGAGCTGCAGCCGAAGATGTCTTCCCGAAATAAGGATCCTCGTACTTCTTAGGGTCGTAGAGTCCGTGGTCGTAGAGGCTTGCGTCGTAGGTGCCGTCCTCTACTTTCTTGGCTGGCTTTGCGGCAGCACCGCCAAAGGCACCTTGCTGAAGTGCTTGCTGAGGAACTTGCAAGGGTGGTCTGTACGAGGAGTACTGTGGCGCACCGCCCGCGGCTTGTTGAGGCTGACTGAACTGAGGGGGAGCAGCAGGGCGACCTTGGTTCTGAAGATAAGGTGGCAGAGCTTGCTGTGCGGGTGCGGCGCTTGGTTGACCGAATTGTGGGAAGGATTGCGGCCTAGCAAAGGGAGCCTGCTGTGGTGGAGCTTGACTGTAGGGTGCTGCACCAGCGGGGGAACCAGCTGGTGCTGGTTGCTGCTTCTGGAACGGAATGAACTGCTTCAGGAAGTCTTGGTAGTTTGGCTTTGTTCCGGCCTTGTTAGCTTCCTGACCAAAGAGACTTGGGACGTTGAACTTGGGGGCCTGGGAAGCAAACTGTGGTACCCGCTGTTGAGCCGAGGCAACTTGCTGGGCGTACGCGGGTGGAACGGCGGGCCTGTCGTATGGGGACCTCAGAGCCGGTGAGTTTGGTTGGAACTGTGGGAAGGATGGCCTCTGCTGAGTAGCTGCAGGTTGCTGCAGGCCACCGTATGGAGACTGAGGCCTAGGCGTGTACTGCGGGACGTAACTCTGTGGAGCCGACCTCGCCGCTGGAGGAACTTGGAAAGGGGAGTAACTGGAAGGCTGCTGAGCTGGTGCAGCGGGCCTTGGGGCAGGGGCAGCCGCAGCAGCGGGCTGGTTCAGGTTCAGGTTCTGGAAAAACTGGGGGAAGGCAAGGTTCGAAGAAGCGAAGTTTGGCGATGGTGCAGCGGCAGAAGGACGAGGCTGGTACTGCGGAGCGGATGGCGCAGCGCGTGGCTGGTACTGTGGAAGGGATGGTGCAGAGCGTGGCTGGTACTGTGGGAAGGATGGTGCAGCGCGTGGCTGGTACTGTGGTTGCTGAGGTGCACCGTACTGAGGAGCAGCATATCCAGCGCCAGCAGCTGAGGATGCTTGGGCTGGGGCAGGTGTGGACGGGGGATTCTGAAGGTGCTTTGGGATCGTGTCCTTCGGAGCACCTTCTTGGTAAATGTCTCCCTCAGCTTTGAAACCTTCCTTCCCGGCAGTGTAGCGAATAATCCTCTGGCGGCCGGTGGCATCGATGTATCCGTAAGATCCCTTCACAGTGCCGTCTGGGAGACGTGATTCTTCCCGGAAACTTCCAGTCTTGTCCTTGCTCTTTCCGGTGTCGTATCCAAACTTGTAGTCACCTTCAAGTTTAGCTCCAATGCTGACGTAGTGAAGAGGTGCAGGGTCGAACACAATGGGTGGCGGTGTAGTTGTGCTCTGTTGGGACGGGGGGCTGTAGCTTTGCTGCGGTGCGGACTGCGGGGAGTAAGCTTGTTGGGCTTGGTAGGCAGGGGGCTGGTAGCCCTGTGGTTGGTAAGCCTTTTGTGCTTGTGCTTGAGGTTGGTATCCACGGCCTCCACCCAGGGGAGGGGGACCCGGGAGGTACTGCTGCTGGGCATTGGCCCATACCAGTAGGCACGAAAATGCAGCCTGAAATATTAAAGAAAAGCCTCATAAGCATTTATGAAACGATTCTAATCGGTTGAGTTTCAAAGGAACTGTACCGCTTCATCTTGTACACTCTACTCATCCGTGTTTACCTCGTAGGGAACTGTGTCTCGTGTTAAACTGACAGTTGTAAGTTTCTCTGACAGTTCATTGTTCCCATGTCAAATAGTAAAACTAAACTATAGCAACAACATTAACAACAACAATAAATGAGGACGATGAGGTGGCAGAAGAATGTGCAGATATGATGAAATACGTGCTTATATTAACGCCATCATCAAGGAACTCGTATATTCTGTGCTATTTCCATCCCTCTTTATTTTAAAATTATGCTGTTTTCTACATAATTCAGCAGTTCCCAGTTATATGCAGAGCATATCTTAATGCTGATTCGCGATGAATGATTCCTGTAAGATTTACAAGGCATCACATAAGCCTGGAATCGAGTGTGTACGGCGCTTTGTCGAACCCGTATCAGACACAAAACAAGGCGATGACCTGATGTTATAAAATCACAGCAAATGAACGCTGCACTTTGATTCATTAAATCGTTGGCAGGTGGAAGCATAAGAAAGCCGACGACTGGGGCCATGGGACTGTATTCAAAACAGCGTATCTTAGAGATCATATTCTCCGAGAATATTCCTGTGAGCCCACTTTTGTCAGAATATGCTTGGGGAACATATTCGAAGACGTTCCATATATAGAGTGCAGCCAGCGTTGGTGTTGATTTGTCATTGACCGATGCCGCGTTTGGTAGGTCTTAATGTTGCCGATAGTCAGGATCCAGGCCAGTTACAAATAGAGCTGCATAATGAGAATAGGTCTGTTCGGTCAGGAAGTGCCCCACACTCTAAATCTCTTCACACATTTAAAGGTGAAACAACGTGCATGGCGCACGCCTTTAGGTGTAATTTTGGTAACATCATAATGGAGCACGGTTTCGCACAAATTTTCTGTACTCGAGTGTTGTCTGTCCTCCAAAAATTCAGTCTTGCAGCATCTCAACATTGTTTCAACAGTATTGTAGACACTTGCGCGTGCTCGATTATCGATAGCGATGCATATATGCATTAGCTCGTACCTACGATATCCAAGACATAATGAAAGCAAGATTTGCACTGACACTTGATCTTTAGTAATGCTTTCCAAATTTTGTAAAATATCATCTTGGAGATGCAATGTTACGCAACCAGGTTGAATGTTCATAGCGCACACCTTTCAAGGTGTGAAAAAGTTTACAGTGGCAGCTAAGAGCATATAGAGAGCATGGAGTGTACCTCACTACGAACTATTCGCCTATTCCACAAACACTGAAAACTAGGACACGGACTGACTGAAAGATTTGCCTTCCACAAAAAAGCTCCGATGTTTATTCCTTACAGTGAAAAGAGAGGTGTGCAATGTCACCTGCATAGCTAACATATACCTCACAAACTTATCAACCCCTGATTTTAACAGTTGGCATTGTAATGAAAAACAAACAAACAAAACACACACACACATACAAGGACATCAAGTGTTGGTTCGCTGTATGCATGGGAACCTCCTGTCATGTTCTTCGCCGGTTTCCACCGGGTGTCTTCACGTTTCAAAATGTCAGCACCGAAAGACACCGGTTCCTGGTGAGCGAACTAGCCGCCGATTTCTCCCACCGAATCTCTGAAAAATTAAGCACCCAAAAAACCGGGAGTCATATATTGATTACTGACAGCTAACAGCTGTTCATCTGTTCCTGACTTGTGCAGGGAGACCTGATCGACGCCGGCGCGCCCGTACTGGTGGCTGTATAATCTCACTGCATCGGGCCCCACTTATCTCCCCTGTGCTCCATCGTCGGGTTCTTCACCTTTTGATGTATTTCCTGTCGTCTGGTGGATTGCTTCAGACGCTTTAGTTCTTTCTTGTATTTTCATCCTTCCTTCATCATCTTCATATAATGTTCCACGTGCAATGGGGTATAGGGTACCGCACCATCGCGGTGAAACACCCCATCTCATCGCCATCATTTATTGTCGTTGTTGTTATCTCCGCCAGGGTCCCATGTGGCTCTTACGTGTATTTTTTTTTTTTTTTTTTTTGTTCTTCCGCCGTGTCTGATGCGGTGATGCCATTTCTGATGTCTTTGTCGCGAGCAGCCACAGGTGGGACAATTTCGTGCTGAGGCCCCAGCTGGCATTCTACATCGTTATCAAAGCTTAGAAAGCGCAGTCCGAGGTGCGTCGCGGAACCCGAAAATGTTCCGTCTTCCTGACGTGCATCCGCGACAGCTGGTTTCTGTGAGCCCGTGAGGTCCGTATGTAGTGGGGTTCTGTTGCGGCTTCTCATCCATCGTACTCTGATCATCATTGGCTTCTGCATGAGCTTCTGCTGATGCATACGTGGCTGATACTCTGATACGTGCGCTGTCGTTCCTGTGATCTTTTCTGTCCACGCTGGTGTCTGGTATTCCGTGACTTGGACTAGCTCATGCTCTGGAATCATCCACGTAGGCTCCACTACATCAGTAATCGTCGTTCTGTGGTGGAACACGTTTAGGCTCTGTACGACCAGCTTCTATACGGACTTTGGTGGGTCGTCTTCTCCTGAACGCTCGAGAAGTCTATCCTCCCCGAGATGGGGTAGCGTTACCGTGCTCTTCCCATTCGGCAATTTCCCTCGCATCCGCATTCATCATTGCGTTCGCCGGTTGCTGAGATATGGCTGCTGCTACGCCTGGTACTGGTCCTTGTACGGAAGGCTGTTGGACATCGTGAGCAGCGGTTATGAGAATCTCATGATTTTTTTTAATGCTTTACTGTGCCATATGGCGTGCTTTCCAAGACTTCGTTTAAACTTGTTAAACTAAGAGGGCCTTCAGCTATGTGCGTTTTGTTCACCGTTCACATTCATAGTCATAGTCATAACTGGCGACATTTACGATGCCGAGATGTAAAAAATAAAAAAGTCATTGCAAGTTCTGACAGGTTCCCTGTGAGAAGACGGCCCAGGACGCACGATTCCCCAGCATAGAAATGTAGTTTCAGATAGTACGTGGAACCCAATGAAAATAAAACAATTCGATAACGAGTTCTTTTTTGTTCTTGTTGTTGTTCCTATTTATAACTATTAGCCGGACATAACATCCTTTCTGGAAACCCTCAGTAATTATATCCTTCAGCAGAGGCGAATTAAGATCGCAGAGATAAAATAAACACACAAAAAAGATATTGAGTATCACGACGAATAAAAACGCTGTCGTTAACATTCGCGCTTTCGTAGATATACCGCCGTGATTTGTAATCGTTGCGCTTAACAAGCTGCGACCGCTTTTGTGCATTGTCTGAGCTGGGCATTGGCGACTCGACTTTCCTCGATAATCAAGGGGGGGGGGGGGGGGAGAAAGGCAAAGTGCTGCCCTGATTTTTACCAGTCGCTACCGCATAGCCTTCTCTATGGTCACTTACAGCCGGCGTCAAATGAACCTGTGCAACAAAAGGCGTGGTGACCATGCCAGGGTGGGTCGGAGCACGACTTCATTGAACGGACAATTCCCCCCCTTCCCCACCACCCCCTCCAGTTCCTGACTTCCGCCACGATTGTTGTCCGAGCTGTATTGTTATAGTCAAGTTCTTAAAATTGGTACTCCCGTTCGGCGCTACTCGACAAACAAGCTATTGTGCGATTGCGTCAATATTTCGTGTCGGACTCTTTTTCCACTCTGTTGGATAGCTTTTATGCGTGAAGGAAGCGGATAAGTATATGTGTATACTATGTACTGAGTTTTGTGTAGAAATCGATTCGATCCAGTCTAATGCGTATACGTTCCGAAAGTTCGTATATGATGCACTCGGGGTGTTCCTGAAAGTTTGCAACGACGCGAGACTTTGGCAGGATCACGTTGAGTGACAGCGAACGAGCCAAGGAGCTGATGGAAAGTATAATTGAAGGAATGGAAAATAAGATGGCAAATTGAGAGGCACGTTGGATTCACGCCGCTGCGTGACTTTCCCGACCATATTTCAGCCTCTGAACTGAGCAGCGTACTTTCGCTTTGGGTAGCTCGCGGCATCTGGTGACTGAAGGAAGAACTATAAAAGGAGGCTTTTTTTTTTCTTTCTGTAACGCCGGTGTTTTAAACGTATGGAAGTAACCGCAGACAGGATTAGATTATGCACAGTAACCTCCAAGCTTAGCAACGGAATACACAGCTCTCTTGGGCTTTTCGGGATGAGGAGCTTTGGCTGGTTCAGATTTTACCGACATGCATGTGAAAACGGAGCTACGGGTGGTGTGTCCAATAGATAACAAGTTGGGATCATGAAGTGGGGCAGGGGGGATATATACCTAAGGGGATTGGATTGGGCCTCTTCCGGTTCATAACTTGGGATACGCCTTTGCAGCAGTGGAATCTCAATTCCCGAACCCGTCGCAGGTTGTATCACTCGAAGAAACGAGAGAGAGACCGAGAAAAAAAGAAGACGAAGACAACGAAGACAAATAAAACAGAGAGGGGATGTCAATGTGCGTAATTGGTGGAAGACTAACGTATCATGCGTTAGTATCATGGTACTAGCGTCGTATTATCGCATGATCGCAATCATCGCATCTCATCGCATATCATCGCAATATCATCGCATGGGCGTCACTACTGTTCTCTTTTAATAATATTGTGAGGTCAGAATCATAATAAGCATCAGCATATATCATTTCATCGTCTTTCTTTCTGCTGGTTGGTTGGTTCTTTCTGCTCTTTTTTCCAAAACTTATTGTTTTCTAATGTTTATCGCGTATCTGCATGGTACGTGTCACCCTGTAAATGTCATTATGTATGTACGTCATTGTGTATGAAGTGGCGGGTCGGTCACTGTAGTGTTATAATTACAGTGACCGCAAAAAAAAAAAAAAAATGATTGCAATCACTTTTTCTTTTTTTCTTTTTCAATCACGATTGCCGGTGTCGCAAGAGGAGCCCGGAGCCCCGTGAAGCTGATGCCAGCAGCTTTTTGCTCTGGCTCCTCACATTGCAAAATAAAGTACTTATGTAATTCATTTCACATAATATAAAGATCATCGCCATCTTCAGGTCGCGCGCATTCGAGTTCCATGGGAACGATGATTTTGCTACTACACTTCAGGCCATAAAATATAATTTCCAACCACTCACTACTCACATTATTTCATGCTTTACAACATACTCTATTTTCTAGGATGCATTCAAAACCCCCAGTGCTTTCTTTCTTTTTTTTGTTTTTCGTTATCCCCTCCCCTTCTTTTTTTTCTTTTTTTCGGAATAGCAAGCCGGCTCTTTGCCTGGCTAACCTTTCCTTTCTTTTTTCTTAATAAACATATCCCCCCCCCCCCCCCCCCAGTGCTTGAGCAACACAAAAGGGACATGCACGACATGCACTGACTGACAAACAAAAATTTTAATCAAGACACACTTGCGCCTAAAATACAACAGTCAGTGCATCGTCGTGTATGCGTCTTTTTTGTGTTGTCCAAGCATTGATGTTTTCAATGAGGAGGACCTCGATAATCCT
Source organism: Ornithodoros turicata (assembly GCF_037126465.1). Taxonomy (NCBI): domain Eukaryota; kingdom Metazoa; phylum Arthropoda; class Arachnida; order Ixodida; family Argasidae; genus Ornithodoros; species Ornithodoros turicata. The sequence goes on along the minus strand of NC_088210.1, from coordinate 14,688,002 downwards.
GGTTGCGAAATCCCTGATCTCGAAATTCACGTTCTTGAAACAAGGGAAGTCAAGGAGAATGCTTGACTGCTTCGTAAGGTTATATGCCGTGTTTTAAAACCACGACATCGCTATTTAATCACTCAAATTCACGGGTTTTCTATGTCTGTCCAAGTCGTTTCAGCGAACGAAAGCCACATCGTAGCAGCCGGCTTATCAGGGCGGGCACGACTGAGCGGCATGTTGGGTATTATTAGGTTAGTCGAAGTTCGGTGTTTGCATTTCTTATGTCATTTTTTAGTCGAAGTTCGCCGTTGGCAGTTTTCCACGCGCGACTGCGCGGTAAGATTTTATGGATTTTTAAGATTTTTATATTATATTTATTTATTATATTATATTTATTTTTTATATTATATTTATTTATTATATTATATTTATTTTTAAGATTTTATTTAACATTTTATGGTAAGATAACGTTCATTTACGGTAGTTTATTTTGCAACAGGGATTTCTTTCGATCACTTCATTTCGAGGTACACCGTTTTCAATGCTTTCTGTGGATCACCGAACAGCTCAATTTCTCACATTGCTCCATAGACTATTTTCGTGCTTGTTTTTCATACACCCGCTCATGCATGTATACTCTAATCGGTTCATGGACTCCACATCCTATTCGGTCATTGGAAGAGCTGCACATTTATTTTTACAGCGGTCACTGCACATGGCTTAGTTATGATCGGTCCCATTGAGCATATTTTTCCCATTGTTTTGAAAGAAAAGGAGGGAGAGAGGGGCACCCGGAAGGCGCCCATTTAAACCGCGGAACCGGTCACTCGAACTGGGCGTGCCTTTATAGCTATTATATCACCGGAGTATGAAAGAACAAAAAAAAAAAATGAAAAGAAAAGGCAATCAACTGTTGCAGGCGCCGACGCGTTTACTTTTAGTTTCACATATTTCTTTCCCCCTCCGCTCGTTACATGGTTCTTTCATTTTGTCGGAACGGAACCGACTGTTACCGGCCGCCTGTGCCAGTGACCCAGTCTTGTTTCCTCCGTGTCTGTCGAATTGTGAGAAACTCTGGACAAAATACTTTTCCGCTTCTGTTCGCGTTGGCGGCAAAACTGTCGGAATTATTCGGAGAAACTATCGCGCGAGCGAGAGAAAGAAAGTGCGCTGAACTGGATTCTTTCGGAGAGAAAAGGAAAAAAAAAAAAATGTAGCTGAAGTATAATTTTTAGTGCGCGTACTATGTGCTTATACTGAAAAGTGTCTACCTCTAGTGGTTCTTATTTTTATAATTCTTCTAGAGTGTTCGGGAAGGGAGTGTTACGCAACGCGGTTCGAAGGGGAAAATTTGAAGGCGCGAAGCACGCTATAAAAAAATATGCTAATATGGAGCCAATATGAATCGCTTTTTCGTCTGTATATGGTCACACATTGCGCTTGTACATATTGACTGTATAGGTACAGCTTGGGACAAAAGTTTACGGAACACGGGGTTGTCACATTTCTCCATTTGAGCGACACCCTATAGCAGAAAACAGAGGTGGACGCACTCATTGAGAGATGGACAAAATAGCCGGACACCCGTTTCTTATTTGATATCTTCTTGATATGTAGCAGGGGGCCGCTCCCATGAAGAAATACGCCAATGCCGTGTTCCGTAAACTTTTGTCCCAAGCTGTACACTCTTAAAAATGAACTTCACCGCGTAGCACGCTCCTAACCAACCATCATCTCGAATGATATCGTTATCTGCCCTGATTTGTTGAAAACGGGAGGCGTACGCCTTTTTTGTGACACTTATGCTGTTCATAATTGTCACAGAAAAGGCGTACGCCTCCCGTTTTCAAGAAATCAGGGCAGATAACGATATCATTTGAGATGATGGTTGGTTAGAAGCGTGCTACGCGGTGAAGTTCATTTTTAAGAGTGTACATACTAGTGTGTAGTGTACACAGGGGCGGTTCTAGGATTTTTCCGAGGGAGGGGGCGGGGGGTGGGGGGGTCAGGACATCCGGACCCCCCCCCCTAAATCCGGACATCCCTGAGTGGACATATAAGCGTCTACACATATCTAACCTTGTAGCTATGTACAAAAGTTTATAGTTAGTGTATAGCATTGTGTAGCTATTGTATAGTTATTGTATGGCATGTATTGCATTCGAGTAGAGGGAGTCCCAGCAGCGCAACCAGCCAATCGGTGATGTTAATAACAATACAACAACAACAACAACAACAACAACAACAACTAAATAATAAATGTTCATAAATTTTCTTCTAACACAATATAAAGTCTGTCTGCGTTGCGGTGCGTGAATTGTATGCAGGTGTGAAAAGTTGAAAAGCAGTAATCGCGAATGGGAATAAATAATATTTATAAAATTTATAAATATATAAATGTTTATGAATAAATATATTATTTATAGGGCACTAACACGAGACCGTTGGGGTTTTAGTATAAAGGAAGGTGTTCACGATAACCGTTCCGAAAATACTGTAAGCTGATCGTCTTATTTCAGTTGATAAGTTATTGACATATCGCGCTGCTGATGTTAGATTTGACAGGTTCCTTTGTCGTGTCGTTTTCCTAGAGGGCTCTCAATCTAGTAAAATTCCATCATACTAATTCCGTTGCACCCCTTCCTCGATATCTGTCTGCTATCTTTTTAATCAGCGCGGGCGCCCGTACCTGTGATGCAGAAACACGCGGCACGCATTATCAAGTAGATAAGTTTCGATAAGAATATAGATAACAAAGTCAAGAATGGGAACCAATAATGTAGGATGCAACGCCTATTTGCGACATAAATGATGATAAACCGATTCCGTGATTTCGTGCTTAGTTATCGTTTATCCAGTAATTATCTTCTGATTAGAAAAAGCAAGGCGCAAAAATGAAAGGGCACTTAAGTGCTATTCAAAAACGGGTTTGAAACTATTTGCGACTCAGCTCTGTCAATAGAATGGATGTTTCACGTGAAAAAGAGACACTGCCCTATCGAGACTAACGACTCTATCTTTTTAATTTTAAAAAAATCTAATCGAATCTTGTCTAATCTGTAACAGTGCACAGCGGAAGGAAGCCCCGCCGAGAAAGCGTCGTACGAAAAAGAAGAAGAAATGAATGAAAGAAAAGAATGATGCTCTCTGTAACAAATTTATAAATGAAGGTCAGGCCCTCAGGGTATAGGTTTGTACTAAACCGTTCCCCCAACTTGAGTCTATATCCACAGAACATTCAAACTGAGAAAGTTCCTAAATTCGCTTTCAAAAATAAATAAATAAATAAATAAATAAATAAAAAACAAAAAGTAAAAGAAATAAGAAAAGGAAAGTCCGAGAGTCACCATCGAGAGTTATCTAACCGTAAAATTTGAAAATGCAAACCCTTTGGGAGAAGTATTTTACATATCAAACGTTTGCGAACCATATCAATAAATAAATATAACGATAGAGGGTGGGGGGTGGATATATATTTATTGAGAGTCATTGTTGCATGACGAAGCGGTTTTCTACATCCTCGTCCCAATTTCTCACAGAGCTCCTTACATTTCCGTATTGTTCAGCTATCGAAGAACAACCACACATTATTGGTTCACCCGTCAATGCCACAAAATTCCACATGCACACTCCCAAATCCTAGCCTTGCTGCCCAATTATCTTCTCTATCAACATCTATTTCTGCTTCCCCCGCCGTTGGGGAAAAAAAAAATTAGCCGAAGAAATTATCATTCCTGAGTGAGGGTTATCACTAAGGAAATCGCGCGTTCATAAAGTGCGCAAAACGGGCATGGGTGTCCTTTTATTGATTGCTGTTCGACTGTTTGTTCCGTCCCTGAACGGTTGAGTGATTGGAACTGCAATTCATTTTAACCGCAGGGGCGGACGATCATTGATCACTTGTACTCATATAACTGCATTCCGCATTCTTGACTAGCACAGTATGCAATCAAAATAAATGCGCAGTAATGCGGCGGTACATTTGTGAGTCAATTGAATTAATTGTCTTTTGCGGTTCTTAAGTCCCCGGGGTTGGGGGAGGGGGGGGGGGTAATAGCAGGATCGACTTCCCGTTGTTATAGCCACACAGAAGTGGGCGTAAGTCCCTTTCGTGTGGTGCACCATCACATACACCCATCCTGGTTGCCCATGGGCAGAGTAACATTGGAAATTCAATCGAATATATAAGGAACAGTTAATGGTTGCCCATAACTTCAAGTGCAAACGATGATAGTCCCCTGGGGTCCTATAGTGGCATGTTCCCAGGTGTACACGCAGTAAGAGAAAGTATAGAGTATTACGCATAGGTCATTGAAAGAAATACTTTAAATCTGATGAGATAACTGATTATACGAAAGAGTTGAATAAATTTAAGGAGCTACTAACGCGTTAACCAATACAGTTAAAGTTCATTAAGAGCTTCTCCGGAATATCAAACGGGAACTTTGACTTCCTAAAGTGGTCCAGGAATAGGAATTACGGACTTCGCCTGTACGAGAAACGAACTATAATAAATTCTGTCAATTCTAATCGAAAGAAATAATGCCCCTGTGTGAATTTGTTCAATGATCGATGAAGCACCTTCCAATTTAACCGGAAAATCATAATATCCAGATCAATGCAGTGCCTTCCTTCCGCATATACGATACAGCACTACTCACATCCTATAGCGTTTGACTGAATCCAACCCCCGCCCTCAAGAATAAAAGAGAAAACGAGACAACTCATCCGAGCACCATCTTCCTCATCTCGCACGCAGCATCCGAAGAGCACATCCGTTTTCCTGCTTTCTTTCACATGCACACGAAGCAAGAGCACATCACACTTACCAGGAAACGCATGGCCGCTCAAAGTTTTGTCGCGTGCACTGTGTGACGAAATGTCCGCCACTGTGTTCTCGAAAAAGTTTATATATGCCCACCTGTTCATGGTCAGCATCACGTGACCGCGCCCCTCCCCGTGGGCACGTCACTCTCGCTCTCTTTTTTTCGCAACTTTCGCTCGCCCTTCGAACTCGGTCAAATCGGAGACAAATGAATGGCGGTTGAAAAAAAAAAAAAAAGGAAAGATAAACCTTGACGAGAAATTCGGCGGTGGAAAAAAAAAAAAAAGATGCGGGAAAATAAGACGTTTCGGAATCATCAGTCCCCGGCGGTCATTTTGCGGCGTCGCAATTGTATTGGGGCAGCTCATGTGACCTCGTTGCCGTCAAATGCACCGCGAAGGATGCCGGTGGAAGAGGTAGCGCCGGCTGCACTTAAAGTCGTGACCGTTCGTTCGTTGGGACTGGCACGCATCGAATCATGTTAATCTTCTTCTTGTTGTGTTCCGCTTCTGGTAGTTTTGCGACCATGCGATACAACGACGTTCGCCTGAATGACAAGGCTTAAAACGCCTACTACTGAAGATACAGAAGACGCAAGGAGTCCATGCATCACCACATCTTGGCCAAACATTGGCTTGACATTGGCAATATTGGCCCAAAACTGGTCCCCCATCTGGCCCATCTTGGCCCTATATACTGGCTAGACGTTGGCAATATTGGCCGAATACTGGTCCAATATTGGACTAGTACTCGACCAATATTGCCAACGCCTAGCCAATATAGGGCCAAGATGTTGTGATGCTGGGGAGATTGTGTGTCCATTATATCTAAAAACAGCACTCAGGATGATGTCCTTCTGGCAGAAGACGCAAGGGGATTGTGTGCCCAGCTCCTAAAAACAACACTCGAGAAGGTGACCTTATGTCTTCCACTGAAAACGGGAGGTGTACGCCCTTTCTTCATGTACGCTAAGTATTACAAAAATGGCGTACGCCCCCCCCCCCCCCGACTCCTCGACGAATCAGGCGAAAGAGCGGTGTACTGGTTGATCTCGAGTGTGTTAGGCTGCGAAGTTCCGTTTTTGGGGTGCACGATAAAAATCAGGGTTACCTCGCCACATAACATCGCACGGAGCCAACCGACATTTCGAATGATATTATTTAGACTCCTTGCTCGTGGAATACAGCACGTTCCCTTTCTTTCTTTCTTCCGCTTTTTTTTTTGACAGTTATTGTCTATTTTTTATTCTGTGTTAGCGCCGCGAAGCAACTGTCGCTATGAGCGGCGGACATACCTGGACAGATGCAAAAATGACAGTAGGAAGGTGTACAATCTAAAAACAGATGGTGGTGGCGATGGTGAAAGGGCTATCTAAAAACAGAGCTTCACCGCATAGCAACCATCATCCCGGATAACAGCGTTCTCTCCCTTTCTTTGATGACAACGAGAGGCGTGCGCCATTTTCTGTGTCAATTATAAACTGCGTAATGCCACAAAAATGGCGTACGCCCCCCCGTTTTCAGCAAATCAGGGTAAAGAACGGTGTCACTCGGGATGATGGTTACCTAGGAGCGTGCATGCTATCTGCTGAAGTACATTTTTAATAGCGTAGGGGACAGAGGGAGCTACTATGCGTCCTGGGCCGACTTCAGGGGGATCTGCGCAGACATTCGTCTGGGAACTCTGCCGGACAGCACATCCGGTGGTAGGATTCGAACCTAACACCTCCTAGTCTTCCGCCCGACATTGCCCCTACAATACTGAATATCTTCTGGGTGTACGAATAGTGTCCTAACAGAGTCGTACGTCCGATAGATGTCCCTCGGATATCCAGCGGACGTACGATTGCGTTAGGACATTATTCGTACGTCCAGAGGATATGCGGTGCTGTTGGAGTGGCTACCACGCGCCGGATGCTTTTACCCTCCCGGCCATGCCGCTGATATATATGTAGAATACAAAGTGAACACTTCGCATTCTTGATCAATGTTGTTGTAATGATGAACTATAGTGGTTGGGTGTACCAACAATTATAGTTCACGGCAACTTCATTGTATTCTGTTCCTATGTTCCAAGATATACACATGGTGATATATAGGTATCTCTATACATCACTATATATACCACTGCATAACCGCAACGCACAGTCTTTTATCCGAAAAAAAAAAAAAGGCGTGCTTGTATTACTTGCAGGGAGCACTTAGACAGCCCCCACCCTAAACAATGCTATCCTGCCAATGCAATGTACTGTCTACCGCCTGCGGAGCATTATCAGAAGATTGAGTTCTCTCTGTTGAATGCACAGTTGATTGAGCGGAGATCAATGGCCCATAGTTTCCACCAATAGCTTTACTGCCCGGCATTGTACGGGCAATATTTCTGTACAAACAAAGACAGGGCCAACAAAAGCACTTTCGGTGACGTTGATGATGACGTTGAAAATAAAAGCCATTTTATGAGCCGCACATATCGCTGCTATAACACACTTTCATATACAGGGTGTCCCAGAAAACGTGTCATTGAATTATAATAAAAAAACTACGCCACCTAGAATCATGCGGTCAACAGCATTTGTTCTTATTAGCTTTTTGCCACCTCCTAATGTGAATGTCATGTACTCCAAGTTTAATTATGTAAATATTTGCGAACTGAACTCGGAAATTTGCCAAGTAAAGGTCACTTTTTTACCCCACCAATATGAAGAGCGTGCCGAATTCACTCAAATTAATGATAATTCACAGTGATATTCACGAGCTATCCAATCGAAAAGAATAGCCGAATATCATGTTTTTCGGAGCACCGGACCATAGCGCGCGATGACTTTTTGAGCGCAATCGCTCTCAGTGCGACGAAAGGAGGTTCCGAAGCCAGCCCACAGAGTAATAGTAGAAAAAGTAACAGTTCCTAAAATTGGGAGAGGGAAAGCAAAATCCCAGCGAAAGTCGGACGCGATAAGCCGTTTTTTTTAAGCCGGACGTTTTATCTCTTTCTGCGATGTCGGAGAGGGCTGGGTTTCCAACCTCCTTTCGTCGGACTGACAAAAATTGCGCTGAAAATTTTATCGTGCGCTATTCTGTGCCACCTCCGTAGAGCATGATGTTCAGCTATTTTTTCCGATGGGATAGCTCCTGAATATCCCTGTCAATTATCATTAATTTGACTAAATTAGACACGCTCTTCACATTGGTGGGGTAAAAAAGTGACCTTTACTAGGCAAATTTCCGACTTAAGCTCGCAAAAATTTACATAATTAAACTCACGCTACACGACATTCACATGAGGAGATGGCAAAAACCCAGTAAGAACAAATGCCATTGACCGCATGACTCTAGTTGGTGTAGTTTTTTTATTATAATTCAATGACACGTTTTCTGGGACACCCTGTATGTATAAAAGCGAACGTACACTTCAATTATACGAAACACTTATAATATTGGTGCCACATCAGGAAGTCGTGAACTTTCATCGTCGATCGTTGCATTTAATGTATTTCTAATGGCGCCGAAGCGCACGCATCTTTAATGATACCCCCTCCTCCCCTTACACCGATGCCATATTCCTTTCTCTTGTCGCCCTCGTGAAAGGACGCTGATATGTGCTTGAAAGAGTTTTGACGAAGGTCAGAGTGAGGTTAAAATCGAGACCGTATATATTCGTGCGCGCCTCGGGTGTGGGTAGGGTTTTGTAGAGCGCCACACCTCGGCTGCCTGCGGGGCTCGCCGTGACTTTGACGAGTCTCGTGGTGGTTGTTAATGTATCAGGGCGCAGCTGCTGCTGTCACTGTTTTGTTGTATAGAGACAGTAGCCATCAGAGGGAGTGTTGAAAAGTGTTGAAAGTATTGATGAGAACGCGCGGTATAAGTGCCTCAATGCAAGCCGTGTTCGTGTCGACAGCCTGCATAATCTGTCGTCTTTCAATGTTAAAACGGATCTGTAATAAGTAATACCCTTGTCAGACGGCAAACTTAAGGCCGTTAGTGGAACGGCCGGGACTTCACCTGTAGTTTAACTATAATTTCGAATGGCATCGTTCTCTGCCCTGATTTGTTGGAAATGGGAGGCGTACACCTTTTTTGTGACAATTATGCGGTTCACAATTGTCACAAAAAAAGGCGTGCGCCTCCTGTTTTCAACAAATCAGGGAACTGACACATTAAATTAAACCTACGTACGCCAAAGGCGTATGCCTCTCTTTTTCCTCCTATCCGAACTGGTGGTAAACCCTTGGTAAGGTCACCGGGAAGTTATTGTACCTATATACTGGAATCAACGGCAGGGAGCGTACACTCTTAAAAATGAACTTCACCTTGACACTTTCACAGCTCAACTTGAACACTTTTCTGTGACACTTATGAGGAAATGTTAATTGTCACAAAGAGGCGTGCGACCGGCGCTTTCCACAAATCGAGAGTGATAGAGGTATCACTCTGTACAATATTTGGCCTTCAGCGTGCTATATGGTGAAGCTTTGTTTTAAGAGTGTACAGCCTTAAAACAGAGGTGGTGGTAATGGCGATGACGATGGCACTGCTTGCCGTAGTAGATCACGCTTAGGCGGGAAATGTGACGATTATCGCAGGAGCGGATTGTGCGTCCTGGGCTGGCTTCACAGGGCTTTAAAAAAACAGAGCTTTACCGCATGACAGTCTCCTATACTTCCCCTGAATTGTTGAAAACGGGAGGCGTACACTTTTTTTTGTGACACTTATGCTGTTCATAATTGTCAAAAAAGGCGTACGCCTCCCATTTTCAAGAAATCAGGACAGATAACTATATCATTCGAGATGATGGTTGGCTAGGAGCGTGCTATGCGGGGAAGCCCATTTTTAAGAGTGTATGTGTGTGTGATACTTATACGGTAATGTCAACTCTTTCAGAGTGTCGCAAAAAAAGTACGCCTCCCGTTTTCAACCAATCAGGGGAGAAAACAGGGGACGTATACGGCTTTTTGTGACAATTAAAATAACTACGTACGCCTCCCGTTTTCAACCAATCAGGGGAGAAAACGACGTGCAATGATAGTCCTTCAGAGCGCTATGCGGTGAAGCTGAAGTGTACACGACGGTGAAGGTGTGATGCGTTTCACCGTTAAAATGAAACCTCACTATCTAACACGCTAGAGGTAAATACTGCACACTCTCGAAACAAACCTTCACCCCATAGCACCCTTACTACCCTCTAAAACCATAACTTCACCGCATAGCACGCTGTGCGCCAACCATTGCCACGAATGAGAGGGCTATCGCTTCTCATTCGGAATGAGGGGGAGAACGTCTTCTTGTGCTGCTTATGAAATATCCCAATTGACATAAAGGGCGTACGCCCCCTCTCTCTCTTCGAATCAGGACATTCGTCGCAATGGTTGGCGCACAGCGTGCTATGCGGTGAACTTGTTTTTGTTATAGGAAAATTTAATGAGACAGGTATGAGAACTTGTTTTTAGAGAGTAGACAACTACCGTGCCGAATGATATATCGTTCTCTCTCCTGATTTATTGAAAACAGAAAGCGTACGCCTTTTTGAGACACTTATTGAGTTCTTTTATTTGTCACAAAAAGGCACATGCCCCGCGCTTTCCATAAATCACGAGTTCACTCTAACAGCAGAACTTCACCACCACCCCTATAGAACCACGATGCCATCCAGAATAGTTCTTTTTTCTTCTCGATTTGTTGAAAATTGGAGGCGTACGCGTTTTTGTGACCACAAAATTACCACAAAAAGGTGTGCGCTTCCCCCGTTCCTACAAATCGAAAGTGATAACTGTATCCTTCGGAGCAATGGCTGACCTTCAAGCTGTTTCGGGGTGAAGTTTTTTCACACAATGATACTCAGCCGTTCTTGATTTGCGGAGAGAGTAGGGCGCACGCTCTTTTGTGACAGTTAACGCGAATGCAATGCGTCACCAGAGGGTGTACTCTGCTATATTCAACAAATGAGGAGGGATACACGCCATGGAACGGCGTATAGCTATAGATGTGAGCTACACTCTAAAAACAGAACTTCACCGCATAGCACCCAACCATGACCACGAACGATGCACTCTTAGAAATGAACTTCACCACACAGCACGCTCCTAGCCAACCATCATCCCGAATGACAACGTTCTGGCCCCTCATTTGTTGAAAACGGGAGGCGGAGTCTATTCTGTGCCGTGCATAATTGACACAAAATAAACTCCGCCTCCGCGGACCAGCTAGCTTCCTCAGCACACAACAGCTGCAGCCCATCCTTAGCAGTCCCGGCCGACACTGACAGGCTCATGGTCGTTAAACGGCTAGTTGAGGTGCGTCACCCTGGCATACAGGACATCATGCAGAATCACCGACCCTCTCTTCCCACGAAAGATCTTCCCCGTGGTATGCAGACAATGCTCCATCGATTACGCACAGGATCTGCGTTCACGAACTCGCAACTGTGCAAGATCGGCTCCAGGGAGGACTCCAGTTGCGGACACTGTAATCATCCGGAGACAATTGGGCATATCCTGACAGAATGCCGTGCATACCATGCCATGCGGGAAACCCATCTTCCCCACGCCAGGCCTGGTATACTGACGGACGTCCTCTTCCCCGAAGGTTCTTGTGCGGAACGACTTTCAAAAACTCGCGGCCTCGTGCGCTTTCTTCAAGCAACGGGCCTAGCGGAGAGACCACTCTAGTGCACCTCTCACCTACAGTGTGCTTCCGTCCCATCAGTACCGGTCATCCTGCTTCTACATCACTTTGAAGCCCTCAACTCCCCTTTCTCCCACCTTCTTTTCCTTTTTTTTGGCTATAGTCGTGACGATGCCCACTTGAGTGCGGCCAACAACGGCAAGCTACCTCGACACCCCCCCCCCCCCCCCCTCATTTTTAAGAGTGTAGAGTTATATCATATCTGATTCGAAGCGAGATGAGGGCGTACGCCTTTTTGTGTCAGTCATCACATATCCAAATTGACACAAAAAGGCGTACCCCCCCTTCTGTCCTGGAATCAGAAGCGACAAAACCCTGTCAGAGCGTGCAATGCGGTGAAGCTTTGTTTTTAGAGTGTATGCGGTTAAGGATGATGAAACCAAAGTATGCGGGTCAATAAAGCTCAGTCACGTTCCAAAGATCGGTCTCTCCGCCCTAATTAAAATTGATAAATTACTTAAGCCTACTGGACGCGGCTCAACATTTCGCCGGTAGAACAGCTTGGGAACGTTCGAGAATGGGCTCATTGTTCGTGAAGGACACCGGCTGATTGGTCCAGTTGCGGTTCGAAGGTCCGGCGATTGCTTCATGTGAACAACTATAGTAGAGCATCGCGGTGAATAAAAAGTGAAGGCGGTGTCTCTGTTTTTCGTCCCGTAAGACGCTATTGTTACTCGAGGAGAGAGGAGGAAAAAAGTGTGTGCTTAGGAATCCGTCTCCAGAGTGAAGAAACACGCTTACGCGAACCGTACCGTTCTGCGATTTGTCGTGTCATGTATTTGGCGGCTTCAAATTCTTGCTTTGTCGTATTTTTATTACTGTCCGGGGAAAGTCTCCCCGGGCTAAATAATTCGCGAACGGGTGCACTAATCAAGGAACTCTCTTTTTTCCAAGTGTCTGTCCGATGCCGCCTAGAAGCTGCGTACCGTGTGAATGAGTGGGATGCGCTCATTATTTAAATACGAATTCAAATGAATTTCGAAAATAAAACATTACTTCTAACTGAGGGCGCTGTCGGCATTAAAATGGGTACTACCCCTTTTGGAGAAAACTCTCCAACGAAGCGGGTCATTTGTTGCACTAATTAATTGGTTTCGGTTTACATATTTTGTCGCGGTGGTCGCGGTGAAGCGCAAAAGGACATTATTCATTGGTGGATAAGGGTGTGGAAGAGCGTCCGTTTGCGCTTCACCGCGACCAGCCGCGACAAAAATATGCAAACAGAAACCAATTAATTAGTGCAACAAACGACCCGCTTCGGTCGCAGATTTTTCTCCAAAAGGGGTACCCATTTCACTCCAAATCACTCCAAGCCGCATCTTAAGAAAAGAAAAAAAAGAAAAAGGCAGTCGAGAAATTTTTAAGGTTTCTCGACTTTCGACAAACTCACGCACCCTCTACGCAGCTCCACCCTTCAATCTCCACCCGTTCCTTTTTTTTTTTTAATACACCCCCCTCCCTGTTTTTAGAGTGTAGCAGTGACTGGCCACGTGCGACTCGATGTGGCTTGACCACTTGACCGCTTGAGACAGGTTGAGTCTCCCGGCTGCTGCAGTCGATGCAGTACTCTAGAAGACGTGGATCACACATTCTTCTTCATTGCCCGCACTACCAACCATCCCGAACCGCCCTCTCCCTCCCCCCCTCTCTCTCTCTCAAAATTGCTTGGTCCCTGTTGAATATGTTATGTCAACAAAGAAGACAAGGTCAAGGTTGCTCACCCACGCGACGGAATCACGTTCGTTCTCAGCTCGATCTCCGCTTAATAAACAGCACATCTAGACATCCTTCCACTCTGTCCTGTCTAATCATCTAAAGTCCCTGGCCAGATCCAGCCCACTAACGCTCTGCCCTCAAAGCTCTTTTTGGACACCATAGGACTTCGATCCTTATTGTAAATTCGATCCGATTGTTGGGGCTCGTTATTTCATTCCCCACATCACGACCAGCGATGGGGGTAGAGTATCGCCCCCTGGCGATGAAAATCCCCATTCATCGCCTTAAAAATAAAGTTGTTGTTCATATCATATCATCTCATCTCATCTCATCCCATCCTGGCCACCGCCACTGCCGTGACACTGCCCACTTGACTGAGGCCAACAACGGCAATAACACGGTCCCATCACAACCGCCCTCCTGTTTGAAGACCGTATATAACTGGAAAGACGGGACCGCGTTACTTTTGTCCGAAACGCCCTTTGAACAACGGAACCTTATACACACTATAACTCTATGCAAAAATTATTTTTCCTTCCATGCGCAGCTATTATAGCTCCGCCACCCTGGCACCAGGTGGCGAGCCTTGAAATGCGTTGGCGGTCATGGGAAAACACTGGGGACTATCACCACACCTTCACTGATCGGACGTCCAGTAGGCCGGAATGCAGCCCGTGGAATAACCTGTCCTAATGCATTCGTCAAGGGCGCCTCAGAGGAGGGAGTCAGCCAGACTGCTCCCGGTCCACGAAACAAGAGCGAAACTTAGTTTCCGCCGGCCTTGCACCGTGTAGACAGCGTACGTGCTGTGCATTGGACGTCTAACACGGGCGCACTCAAAAATATGAGCGTTTGTCTAGTTATTATAAAGTACTCAAAGCCACGTTGCGAACTCTTTAGAATGCTCCCAGTGTATTGGCATCTTTTCAAGATTTTGTCCATGACGGAGAAGAGGGTCGAGGGGGGGGGGGGGGGTGAAAGCAGTGACACGCCTTTTATTTCGATGTGCTCTCGTGTGCTCTTTTAAAAACAGAACTTCACCGCATAGCAGGTTCTGCGCCAACCATTGCCAAGGGTGATAGGGTTATCGCTTCTGATTCGAAGAGAGACGGGGCGTACGCCTTTTTGTGACAATTTTCATATATCTAAATTGCCACAAAAAAGTCGTACGCCCACCTCTCTCTTCGAATCAGAAACGATAACCCTATCATTCGTGGCAATGGTTGGGTCACAGCGTGCTACGCGGTGAAGTTCTGTTTTTAGAGCCTACACTCTTAGAAATGAACTTCACCGCATAGCACGCTCTTAGCCAACCATCCTCTCGAATGATATCGTTATCTGCCCTGATTTGTTGAAAACGGGCTGCAGACGCCTTTTTTTGTGACAATTATGAGCAGCATAAGTGTCACAAAAAAGGCGTACGCCTCCCGTTTTCAACAAATCAGGGCAGATAACGATATCATTCGTGACGATGGTTAGCTAGGAGCGTGCTATGCGGTGAAGTTCATTTTTAAGAGCCTATCCTGCCATTACCCCCTCCCCTCTCTGTTTGTAGAGTGCACTTTAAAAACAGAACTTCACCGCGTAGCAAGCTCTGCGCCAACCATTGCCACGAATGATAGGGTTATCTCTTCTGAATTCTGATTCGAATAGAGAGAGGGGGGAGTACGCTTTTTTGTGTCAATTTGGATATGAGATAATTGACACAAAAGGCTGACGCTCCCTCTCGCTCTTCGAATTAGAAGCAATAACTCCGGTAACTGATAACGATAATTCGATCATTCGTGACAATGGTTGGCGCAGAGCGTGCTGTGCGGCAAAGTTCATCCCTTTCTGGCTATACAGGGTGTTTCAGTTAAATCTCCGGGCTAAATAATTCACGTACGGGTGCACCAATCGAAAAACTTTCTTTTTTATCAGTACACCCGTCCGATACCACCTATACAAGCTGCGCACCGTGTGAATGAGTGGGAGGCGCTCATTATTCAAAGAAAAATTCGAATGAGTTTCGTGAAAAACGTACCTTCTAAAGCAGGGCGCTGTCAGCATTAAAATGGATACTACCGCTTTTGGGACCTTCAGTGGACACCTTTTAGAGAAAAATCTGCCACCGAAGCGGGTCATTTGTTGCTGTAATTAATTGGTTTCGGTTTACACATTTTTGTCGCGGCGAAGGGCAAAAGGACGTACTTCATTGGTGGATAAGGGAGTGGAAGCCCGTCCTTTTGCGCTTCACCGCGACTAGAGTCACTAAATACTCTAACCGCGACCAGCCGCGACAGAAATATGTAAACCAAAGCCAATTTATTGGCTGGGAGCGCGTTATGCGGTGAATATTTGTTTTTAGAGTGTTGCGTAATCGTGTTCTATAAAAAAAAAAAAAAACGGCCCTCGTAGCTCTTTGACTGGATATTTAATAAGTAAACGACTTCATATTTAAATATATGCTGCTGCCTAGGAGAGGAGGATAAGAAGAAGTGGGCAGCGGGAGGGCCACTACCATTCTCAGCTTGAATGCAACTGTCACTTTCGACTTCCGTTTATTTTATTCCTTATTTATTCTTTTTTATTTATTTATTTTATATTTTATATGTATTATTATTTATTATTTTATATTTATTTATTTTATTCCTTATTTATTCCGTTTATTTTATGCCTGGGAGAGGAGGATAAGAAGAAATGGGCAGCGGGAGGGCCACTACCATTCTCAGCTTGAACGCAACTGTCACTTTCGACTTCCGTTTATTTGTTTGTTTGTTTCTGATTTGTTTTTTGTTTTGTTTTTATTCCCCTCGCAGAATACACAAACATCGTGTGCAGTAGGGAATGGAATCGACGTATAATAGCGAGAGCATTGGATGTGGCTATTAGAAGTATAAATATAAGGGGGAGACATTATAGAAGTGTTGTCGTGAGCGAGCCTGTATAACCCCGTCCAAGATCACTCAACGGTCAAAGATAATCAAATTTCGCTCAACGGGCAGTAAAGTCATTGCGCCGAAGTAATGATGATGTTTATTCTGTACTGTGTGACGTTTACACGCTCGAGTTAAGGAATCCGCTACTGTTCGTCATGTTTTGTCCTGAGAGAGTATAGATACATTAAGCTTTGAGAAAAAACGGCTCGTGCCAACAACTTTGATATTCATTGGTTGATGGTGTGTGGCAGTCTGAACACAGTATACTACACCCTTTGAAATGAACTTCACCACATAGCACGCTGAAGGCCAACCACCGTACAGAGTGGTATCGGTATCACTCTTGATTTTGTGGAAACCGCTGGGCGTGCGCCTTTTTGTGACATTAACATTTCTGCATAAGTGTCACAAAAAGGCGTACTCCTCCCGTTTTCAACGAATCAGGGGAGAGAACGGTGTCATTCGGAATGATAGTTGGCTAGGAACGTGCTATGTGGTGAAATTCATTTTTAAGAGTGTAATGCCACACTGCTAAAACAGAACTTCACCACATAGCACGCTCCTAGCCAACCATCATTCCGAATGATACCATTCTGTGCATTGATTTGTTCAAAATGGGAGGAGGCGCCTATCTGGGACAGATTATCTTGTCCCAGATAGGCGCCTCGCCCCTGTTTTGAACAAATCATGACACAGAATGATATCATTCGGTATGATGGTTGGCTAGGAGCGTGCTATGTGGTGAAGTTCTGTTTTAACAGTGCAGCTGTGTGCCAACAGTACACTCTTAGAAATGAACTTCACCGCATAGCAAGCTACTAGCCAACCATCATCTCGAATGATATAGTTATCTGCCCTGATTTGTTGAAAACGGGAGGCGTACGCTTTTTTCGTGATACTTATGCTGGTCATAATTGTCACAAAAAAGGCGTAGCCCTCCTGTTTTCAACAAATCAGTGCAGATAACGATATCATTCGAGGTGATGGTTGGCTAGTAGCGTGCTATGCGGTGAAGATCATTTCTAAGGCTGTAGTGCCAACTCAGTGGTTAGCGTGCTGGCCATGTCGCGACGAGACTGGGAGGTACCCGGGTTCGAATCCACACTCTTAAAAATGAACTTCACCGCATAGCACGCTCCTAGCCAACCATAATCCCGAATGATATAGTTATCTGCCCTGATTTGTTGAAAACGGGAGGCGTACGCCTTTTTTGTGACACTTATGCTGTTCATAATTGTCACAAAAAAGGCGTACGCCTCCCGTTTTCAACAAATCAGGGCAGATAACGATATCATTCGAGATGATGGTTGGCTAGGAGCGTGCTATGCGGTGAAGTTCATTTTTAAGAGTGCAGGTGCCGGCTGTGCTGTCTGGGGACTTTTCCTGGATCTGCATCAGACGGCTGTCAGACATATATGTCGGCACACTTCCCCTAGAAGTCGGCCCAGGACGCGTATTAACCGTGACATTAAGACGTGACGTTGCCCACCCCTGTGAGGCTGACAACGGCGGGTTGTTTCACAAGCACCACCACCACCACCACCACCACCATGCACCACCAAGCTCGCAATCCTGTACGCAAATTAAACCGGCATTTATTATTCGTGGATCATTAATACGTACGATTACGCATTCATGCATACAGCTTTATATATCCTTCACATTACAGGGTATGCAAGGTCAAAGAAAAAGATGGATATAACGAAGGCAACGTCATTATGGCAGAGCAATATTCTCCACGCCCATATTAATACTGTCGTATATACTCTCTTTACGCTGTCTACTCTTAATGCTACACACGGAACAATTCAGTCCATTCGCACGTTCACACCTACTCCGTCTGGGCAACCGCTGCGTGGGATCAGGCCTGCAATTTTCCACGTTTATACTGTGACCGAGTCCGCCTATAAGGTCATTTGGCAACATTGGAAACGTCGAGGGTAGGGGGGTCACGCTATCGAGGCATGTTCTTAGGCACTCCTTCGCTGGTATATAGGGTGAAGGATCTTGGAAGGGAAAGGATTTGATTCTGTTCACGAGGCTTTAGGCCTGCATCAAAGAGGGTTTAATTTTGATGTATTTAGTTCGGAGGTACGTGGCGCCAAGAGATATCTTATAGATAGAGGCAGATTATTGTTCCCGCTCGAGAGCCTATCAGCCGACAATAAGCTTCTTTAATGTATTCGACAGGTTTGTAACCTGTTACATAAAACATGTTTTTTATTGTCTTCGTTGCGGGTCACCTTAAAACATCCATACGTATCGGGAGTGGCGCATATACTCTAAAACCAGAGCTTGACTGCATAGCCTGCAGCCTGCTCATGGCCAACTAGCACTCACAATGATATATATTGTCCCGTCTTCTGATTGGTGGAAAAGAAGGAGGTGACACTTTACGTGTCATGAAGTGTCACAAAACTGGTGTGCGCGCCCTCAGCAGAAGACAAAGCGATTCTCTGAATACTAGTTGACCAGCATGTTATGCGGTGAATTTATTCATATATTCATAGTTCATTTCCATCACAAGTAGACGTGCACACACTATAACGCGGTGGTGGTGACGATGGCGATAGCGATGACGCCTTGCCGTTGTTAGTCTCGCTCCTGTTGGCAGCCCCATGCCATAGCCGAGATGAGATGAGGATGTGACGGCTCGTGGACGACGATGAAGACGTGCCTCTGTTGGCGTGCGCCGCTGCGCCTGCCAGCCAGTTCTACCGGCACCGGGGACGGTGCCGGTGCTGAAAGCGCTTGCCCGCACCAACCATTCTGCTGCTACTGCGCTTTCTGAAGATGACGCTAAGCCCAGCCGTCCCTATTCCACGTGTCGCCCCTCTTTCTCCTCTTCGCGTATCGACGCGGACCTCAACCGCTAGCTCTACACCGCTCCGCGTCTGAGGGAGGAGTGATGTAGCGGCCTGTGGACGACGACGAAGACGTGCCTCTGCTGGCGCGCGCCACTGCACCTGCCAGCCAGTTCTTCCGGCACCGTCCCAGCGTGCGGTCACGCACATCTGCCCGCTGGAACATCCGATCCCGATCGACATCCCCACGAAATACACTAGTGGAAGAAAAAGCAAAAAAAAAAAAGGCTGATGTCCAGCATTTGCACAGTCCCAGAATATCGGGAGTGGCGACATAGCACAGTTGCAGACGACGCCATCGGCCCTGTCGTCTGCTGTACGAAGTATCATTGGCTGTGTCGCATGATGGTTAGAAGAGCACGACATGACGTTGAACATCCGCTCTCAAGTGTCATCAGGACTTCCGTTGGAGTATTCTGGGCAATGTTGCTCGTGTGAATGTGTGAATACACGGGATGGGTGGATGTCACGATTAGAAGGAAGCTCTTTGTGCATTGAGTAAGGGTCAGTAAACGCGAAGAGTTTGGAGTGTCTGAAGACGAATGCCTCAGCTGTATACCCTTGACCTGCGCCGTAGCTGCTGTGTGTAGAATGGCCAGGAGTTCAGCAATAGCAGAGCGTATCGGGAATCGGTAGCTCACTCGGTAACCTTGCTGAATGTTGCGAGTTCGGTCCTGGCCGAGGGCGGTAGCAATGCGGGGGAGGTAAACCTTGCCTCAAGCACCGCGAAAAAACACCAGGAGGCCGAAATTATCTGCAGTCCTACCGTGCGGAACGTGCAGCATGTCGCCACACAAATATAGACTGACGCACATTATAAAAACTGCATAAAAATCCTAATTACCTAGTTTGTATAGCAGGTCAAGGAGTGGCAGCGTGGTATCGTCAGGGGTTCTTTGCGTATAAACTAGCCAGGTTGCCCGGGGGGGGGGGGGGGGGAGGCGGAAATAGCTTGCCGTTGTTGGCTGCGGACGAGTGGGTATCGTCACGACTATATAGCAAAAAAGAAAAAGAAAGAAGCTGTTACAGGTGACCCTGTGGTGATGATGGTGAAAGGGGGGCTCGCCGTTGTCGGCCTCACAGAGGTGGGCAACGTCACGACTGACGCCCTGTGAGAATGTGCGTCCTGGGCCGACTTCTAAGGGATCTGTGCCGACATATGTCTGAAAGCGTCCGAGGAAAACCCAGGAAAAGGACCCGTAGACATGTTGAGACTGCCTTGTAGACCAATGAGAAGTTGATTTTTCCTCGACACTCCAGGTAGGTTTGGGCAACAAGAGTAAGTTTGCAACAAGGTAGTTCAATATACAAGCTTGACGGAGACTTTCGATATTCTGCCATTGTGTATAGACCAAAGACATCACATGAAAAATACGAGATAAAATGACGTCTCTGCGAAGAGTGAGCATTGACCATGCAGCCCCATGCATTCCCACTGTTTCTTCCGAGCTTTGTTAATACTATAAGGTGTTTACATGATTAATGCCTCGCGATATGAATTGTTATTGACGCTGAGCCATGGGGAAGCCCTTACCAACATGTTTGTATGTAGATTGGATTCGTCTTTGGACTCCATTAAGTTGAGCAGCGGGAGGGACAGCACACTGCCCCGCGGGACACCTCGCAGGTCTCTTGGAACTAATGTGCCCGCAACCGGACATATCGAACATTCCGCCCGATGGAAAGTGTAGGGGGTATCTCAGGAGACGCCCAGTGATCCGTCTCCGGTAAGCTCCGCTAAACAGGCTGAGTGTTTTACAGAGTCGTACGCTTTCTTTGCCTCTATCAAGTTAGAACAAAGCAAGGGCAAGGGCACTCGATTCCCTGGCCTGCCTGAGATCTCTTACTGTCACTTCAAGTGCGTCCGATGTGTCTCTGCATTTAGTGAATACTACAATGTTTTATAGAAAGTGGTGGTATAGGGAAGAGGTGAGTAAAGAGTCAAGTTGCTCGTCGCCTATAGCTTCTTGAGTACCTGATTAGTAGGGCCCGGATTTTAAAGGCATTTACCTATCAATGCTAAGAAACGCCTAAATACGACATTTTCAGGGTTGCCTGCCTTTTTATCGACCCTCTCGAATAAACCTCTACCCGACAGACGTCATCATGACGTTGGTAGACAGACAGACCGAAACCGAAACAGATCGGAAGGGGAGACCTGGGTTCCACGAATGGGCAATTGTTCGCTGCCTCCTATTGAAAGAAAAGTAGGACCGAAGGTCGCGTCCCTTTCGGAGACCATCGTAATCCCCTCAAGACCGTGGCCTTCGGCCGCGACCTTGTTCGCCACTAGCTTTGAACGTAGTTCAACTCTACCAAATTGGTGGCGCTGTCGAACACTATGACGTCATTTGTTTACAAACAGGTAGAGGTCTATTGTAGCCTTTTTTAACATTTCCAGACGCCAAAAGAGCCTTTTTTTTAGAGGTATAGCTGCGATTGGTGCATTTTGCTTTTCGTTACTGCGTGCTTGCTCCTTTTGTTCCTTTTTTGCGTACATTTGATGCAAAGATTTGGTCTCTCTGGGTCTTTCAAGATCTTCCAGGGCGGAAACGTAGAAGTATTATTCAATATAGCGTGTTTCCCGCTTGCCTCAGCATTCATGTACCAGACGTCAAGGTTTGTATAGCCTTTAAACGAACAAGTTTTCCTTGATGGAACATTCTGAAACATCAAGAAAGCCAAAGAGCGTACCAGATTAACGTGCCTAGTTTTTATTTTATTGCCTATTTTGGTATTTTTTGGGGCCTAAATGTCTGCCTATTTCCGTCGTTGCCTTAATTTCCGGGCCCTACTTATTAGATACTCCGTCTGACCCGACAGCGCTCCGTGCTCCGTCGTTTTAAGCACTTGATACAGGCTCTTGTGATTCTGTCATGGCGATATCGTCATCCGTTGGTGACTCACTAGCCAAACATTGGATGAGGGCCATCGTCATCAACTTCCAATCTTCATCTTTTCTCATCTCACTCGCGGCTACCGTCGTGACACTGCCCACCCACGAGCGAGGTCAACAGCAGCAATCCGGTCTTCCCGCCATGCACTACAACTACCCTTCTGTTTTTAGAGGCGCACATCACCAATCATAACCACCTGGCCGAACCTCCCGAAAGCAATAGATGATTTTAAAAAGATGCGCGCGCCACCAAGTGCGCGGCGCAAAGCAGCATGGGAACTATGGGGGACACTGCACCGTCGTCTGCTTCGGTTATGGTTTACCCCGGCTGACGATGCTGTTGCGCACACCGGGAATGTTGTTGTTGTTGTTCTTCTTCTACCTCCGCCTTTGGCCGTCTTGTAATGCTCTAAGACGCTTTAAGTTCCCATAAGCCCTTGCATGTCACAGGTGGCGCTTGCTTTTGGGCCTTGGTGTAGTGGAGTTATTCACTGCGAGATCGACCTATAGGGGGCGATACTGTCACCTTTCTAGTGTCGATAGCACGTGGGCCGATGTTCGGAGTTGATGGTTCTTTTCCGTAATTCTTGTGTATATTCCGGAAGATCACTTGTGCCGCGATGGTACGATCCTGAATGCGGAATAAACGTGTAAAAGCAGACGATGCGTCCACACTACGGTAGTTCGTCGTTTCTCCGCAGCGCGCCGACACCGTTCGATCTCGGAGCGACAACAGTTCCACATAATTATCGTGTGTGTTTTACTTGTTCGACTGGATGCTCTGATGTTGGTGTCACATTTCAACTATTAAATGTGATGAATGATTGTCAATGGACGCGACGTTCTCACCTTCCCCACAGTCGTAAGCAGTTTTAAAATCGCGTACAACTTCAACTGTCCAACAACAAGGGGACCATAACGACAGCCTAACTCTTTCGTTCCCTCCTGGACCGGCAAGAGATAAAACGCTGAAATACTTCTTGAGATCACACAACGGAACTCCCCAAAAACACTTTCCTCTATCACAATAGCGACCGATAACGACGGCCGCGCCATGCAAAGAGGAAACAGAAAGCTCCGCACAAACCTACATATCAGCAACAGCAATCATTTTCTGCTTCATTCGCATTGAATGGTCGTCTGTGTTCATCTCGTCTGCTCCGAAATGATCGGCGCAGACGACAACAACAGTGCTGTCTTCTGCATGATGCGAAGACCGCCTCGGTAACTGTACGCCATTGTCTTTTAGTGGGCGCGGGCGGGCAGGGCCGGCAGCGTGGCCAGACTGTGAGGGCGTGTTGAAGACAAACGTGACGCAATCGGTGCATAAATGTGAACGAAAGCGACGCTTAACCCATAATAAAACGCGGCCATGACGATGGAATGTTGGGCGTGGATTGGTTGGGAAACTATGCGTTCGTCAGTGCAAGATGTGTACTATGGGCATTACAACGGCACACAAGGATCGTAACGACGATGCGTGGAGCGACAGATGACTTGCAACACGGTTTCTTTGGTTACGTTCTTGGCCCTTCAAACAATGACGTAGCAAGAAGGGGGGTGGGTTTGTGGGTTCAAACCTCCACGAAATCGTATCTTTTGTAGTGCATTTCGGAGAGGGCAACAACTTGAAATCCTCCTCCCCCATATAAAGTCCCCATAGAACCCCTCACGAAATATTTTTCTGGCTATATACGCCACTGCCTCTAAACTTTGACAAGCCTGAATATAAATAAACGCTCAGCTACGCATGCTTAGCTAAGCTCACATGTTACGCATGTGAATCTGTGAATACCATGTTAAAGTTGACGCCATGGCGGGAGCAAGGGAGATGTACAGCAGTGCTTATGACAGCAAGCGCTTAGCTATGCAGATAATCTACGTGCCATCTATGCATAGTTCGCAAAAAAAAAAAAAAAAGTGGTCCCCACGTTTTTGTGTCTCCTGTCACTCATAAGCGTCAAACTAAGCGGCGGAAGTTCAAAGCGGGAAATCCAGGGAGTTCCGTGTGCTTTCTTGCGTGACCGTAACGGCTGTCAACTATTTCCGCAGGAAAATAATTGAAATTTTTTACGGGTGTAGGCGGAAAAATGTTATCGGTTATCGGTTCCTCACTTGCAGTGGATATTTATAAAAGCCTTCAGGCACTTCTTTTTTTTTTTTTTTCTCTTTTTTTTTTTTTTTTGACGGAGCCAAAATGCCGAGGATCTTTCAATATATTTCTGGAACTCGTGAAAAAGTTCGCAGGGTGCTTTCGCTTGGGTCGCGCGCTTTGTTGCAAGCGCTGTTGTTCTTGATGCTCCGGTTTGTGGCTCTTTCATCAAGTCCACGTGTGTCTAATGTGGTGCTTAAAAATGTATTATTATTATTATTATTATTATTATTATTATTATTATTATTATTATTATTATTATTATTATTATTGTGTGTTTTGAATAAAAATTCCATTCCATTCCATTCCATTATTATTATTATTATTATTATTATTATTATTATTATTATTATTATTATTATTATTATTATTATTATTATTATTATTATTATTTACTGTCGCCAGCTGTGCTGTCTGAGGGTTTCCCCTGGGTTTTCCGAAGACTTTCCAGACGAATGTCGGCACAGTTTCCCCTGAAGTCGGCCCAGGGCGCATACTAACCTTTCTGTCCCCCACTCCTTCCTGCTGTCCTCTCTCCATCTGTCCACGTCTGTACGCCGCTCATAGCCACAGTTGCTTCGCGGCGCTAACAAGGAATTAAAATAATAATAATAATAATAATAATAATAATAATAATAATTATTATTATTATTATTATTATTAAGTGAACTTCAACGTAGCATGCTCTTAGCCAACCACCATCACGAATGACACCGTTATGCCCCCTGAATGGTTAGAAACGGGAGGCGTGCGTTTTTTGGGACACTTCTGCAGTTATGTTGATTGTCTCAAAAAGGCGTACACCCTGCGCTTTCCATAAATAAGGAGTGGCATCATTCTTTGTAATAGTTTGCCTCCAGCATGTTATGTGGCGTTGTTCTATTTTTAGAGTGTATATAATCCGTTCCAGATTTATGCATGTGAAAATTATTAAATGGGGGTACTCTATGTTCATAGATACCTGTTTCCGAAGGTACTATATAAAATGAATAATGAAGGAACAGTTAATACTGACACAGCAACGTTGGGTCATCGAGCGCAAGTGCGCTGTAATAAAACCTAACTGCGAAATTTACAAGCTTATAGAAGTAGCAGCCTCTCGTGTCATCCGTGCGAAATTGGAAAGGATTAATTGCGCACAATTGATAATGTATTTTATTCTTTTACGAATCGTATTAATGTAGCAAGCTGGAAAGGATCCAACAGTGGCAACAATACAACGTGTAAATGGGAGATAATTTCAGTGCCGCTGAACATAGCCGTACTGCGGGCTTAATCGTTTCACACGTTCAACTTAACGGCACGAGACAGCTGAATGAGTCGTTCACGTATTTTCTTCGAACTCATTTATGTCAATTCAAATATCAATATTAATTCAATCAATTATTACCAATTCGAATTCAATATCTTCCGTTTTTCTTCTATAATCAAACTCAAACTCGTCTATTCATTTTTTTTTCAATACTCCAATTAGTAGTTAGGCAGCTGACTTATCTCTCCTGGTGTGTCAAGTGGAGCTTTTCAGTAATGAATTGTACATACACCATCCGGCTACACAATAACTGCAGCGCTCCTGCTCCTAGTATACATTTTAATATTACGGTGTTTTGCGATGGTTTATGATAACCACAAAGAAACAAAAACAAACAAAAAGAAGCAGACGACGAAGCAGGAAAGTTGAAATGCGCGATTTTAAGCTGATCGAGTGCATGTATGCTCGAAAACAGAATAAAGTACGCCTTATTCTTTCCCTTTAATGTTTCGAGGAGCAACACAGGGCTGAGTATCACGTTTAGAATCAGTATTTTGTACTCTATTAGTAGTATTTTCATCGACGGACAAAGGCATACGCTATGTACAAGAAAGCCGAGGACCTTTGCGTCCGACCACACAAAGCGTACGCCTTTGTGTGACACTTAGGCAATTAGGTCAAATGTCACAAAAACGTATGTCTCGTCCTTTCCAATAATCAGGAGTGATAACTGTATCACTCTGTGCAACGGTCAGCCTTTGCCGAAGTTATGCGGTGTGAAGTCGGCCCAGGACGCACAGTCTACCTGCGATAGTCCTGACGTTGCCCGCCTAAGCGTGGCAGATGGTAAGATGGGTATCATCCTGTGCAATGGTTGGTGTTCAACCACCCTCACCCATGTTCGTTACCTTTGTCCTTAATGTGCACACACGGAACAGCACACCCATGTCATCGACGATTAGTAAATATGACGAAGTTCTTCCTCCAAATTATTTTAAATTGAAACTGACTCTTCTGGAGCAGCAGCTTCACACGCCGATGTCCAGCGGTGACCGCGATACACGACCCAACCCTGGAAATACTTCCGCTTCTTCTTGTTATGTGCCTCCTCCCGTCTAACTTTACTCATCACTTATGTAGCTACTAACGCTATCATACTTTCACTTTGGTGGTTCAATCGCCATGCGCGCGACACGCGCTGACCGAAACCGAAACTATTTCCTCAGTGATGTTTGCTGCAACGACCGATACATGGCGCCACCCACACTAATATGTCGCGATGCGCTGGAGCGCTTGAAAGTGCGGAAACAATTACAGAACGTTGTTTACTTCGAGTTCAGCACTGCTTGTGCACACCCAGGGTCCCATGACAAATCTGAGGACCGTATTTAGTCATAACAGACAGGGGCAGCGCTAATACGGCGGCATCTCAGCTCACTCGCAGTCCCTCTTCTCTCGTACGTCGTTCTGTTCTGCTACCGAAAGCACTTCAGCATTTCAGCTGGTAACTATGTGTGGCGCATGCGCAGTCGCTTTGAGCAGAACTTCGCCGTACATAGTGATTTGTGATGTGTTTTGGTGCTGTGGTCCTGAATCCTGCGGGGCTTCAACGTTTTGGAGGTATTAGAACCAAGATTCTTACGCAAGCACCGACTGCGTCTCATGGACAGCATTTGGCATTGACGTTGTGCTCCGCGGTGCGAACTTCACTCTGGATTATTTGAAGCCGACATAGCCTGTTCAATCCGCCGAGCAGGTAGGTAAGCCTTTCTTAAAACTGATGCGTAAAGCACCGGACAGTGGTTACAAATCGACATACTGTTCTTTTTACGACTTTTCAAAACACCTGACACCACGCGCGATCAAATTCACGGATAAAAGCAAGCGTTGCATGGACTTAGTGGGTTTCCGTTGATACGTGTAAAACACCGTGCGTGCGATACTGGCTGTGTGAAAACAAGTCCTCGATTAACATTCCTGTTTGCTTGGATGCAAGTTTGAGTTCTTTAGTCTAATCCGCAGTCCGCCTGCAGGCAGTTAAGTGTAGTGTCATGTCCAAAGCGTAACCGAATTCGAAACCGTACACCTGACCTTACATACTTGCTTCCCGGTATCGATTGCTTTAGAACTTTACACCGCTGCTGGTTAAGTATTGTTCGCGAAAGGTGAGCTGTTCAACCTTTCATCCGCATGGGACAATAGGGCTTCTTGATGGACTCGTGTGTGTTGCGATACCTTTCTGTCTGCTGTGACCTAAATTTCACCTCCAGCGGCATACCTTGCCGTGCTCGCAAATAGGAACCACAGTGGTTGTCGGCTGTGAGCCGGCCTGATAGGGCTTGATCCAAAACAAAGTCGTTGTTCTCGTACAAGTATCCGGTCTCTCCTTACGTTTCTCTTTGCAGACGACATGCGTCGACTGTCCTGCATAATTTCTCGTCTGCTTTTAAAAGCTGTGGCGACATTTTTTAAGATTACTATTATTAAAAGTGGTGTTGTTAGCAATGTTAGTTCACGTCTACTGTGTCCTCGCGAGAAAAGTCTGCAGTGCTTTTGCGCCCTATGGACGACTTCGACGACTCCTGCTTTTCGCAGACACACTGACAATAATACATTGCTGGAAAATGGACCGTGGGTGGTGACGACTGCGACAAGAGAATGGGGTCGTGAGTTGCGACAAGGTCGAACTGGCTATTCCAGTACTCCCACGGTGGATTAACGACAAATAAATAAGCAAGTAGTAGAAAGGAGGAGTATAATAGGAGAGGGGACCGATGGGAGTCACCAACTTATCATTGGGGAAACACTTGCTGGGTGATGTCATGAGGAATGACGTGAGGAGGAAAAGTAGATAATGCACAAGAAATCGCTCCTGTACTTGCACTGCAACCACTTCGTAAGGGAGAGGTTTCACAAGTTCGTGCTGTTCGCATTCTGTATTTGTTGCATTCTGAGAGCGTACCGGTCTAATATTTTCCTTAATGTTTCCTTTTCACCTTTTTCTATTTTCGTTTTCGCAATCTAGGGATATTTCTTTTTCATTGCTTTCACGCAGGTTGGATTGTAAGGGAGAGGCAACTGAGTTTCTGACCCTATGAAAGAGTTGAGAGCTTTACGTGATATTCAGCCGTAGCTTGTGCACGGGGGAGGCAGTTTTCGGAGGACCGCGACAACCCAAGTCAGGATCATCCTTGTGCATCAGCGAAGTCCGTGCAGCTCCAGTTAGCCAGAAGGCGTTGTACATTTGTGCCGCCTGAGTTCAGTGAACATTCTTTGTGCGTTGCTTTTAAAAAGCATAGTATATGGACCTTAGTTAGACGTGACCGTGGTGGTCTCTTTAGGGTGTAGCCCATTTTGCGACTGCAGTGTTTTTCATGTTGCACTACATCTTGCATCACTGATGCCAGAGAGCTCGTGAAAACCGCGAATAGTGCAACTCTTTGAACTCACGCATGCGTTACGAAGCAGAAATGGGTCGATTTGTGGAGAACGTATTATATGGGTCGAGGTCTTCCATAGAATTTCACGTCTTTAGCGGGATTGCCGCTGGTCTGTTCTGTGTTGTGATGCTCCAGTACCGCAGTAATTGAAGCAAACGACTCAGGAATCAGGAGCTAGCGATGTCTCGAACAGCGACTGTTTTTCTACTGGCTTGTATATGGGCGGTGATACTAGTACACCGTGAAAGAATCGGTAATTTTCTTGCATGTAGGTGTAGGCAACGAGCACACAAGGCTGAAACGGCAGTGTTTGAACAAGACTCTCGCGTAACTGCTTTTATAAGTAAATATTATTTTTCCCGCGCTACATCTCGTGCACTGTCCGGCGCGCACCCAGGGGTGGAGGGGGTCCGGCGCGCTCCCACTTTGTTTTATGCGCCCTCTTGCGCCGTTTTCGGCCTCACGTGTGCAGCCTCGGAAATATTCGAGTATATTCTGCTTGGAAGAAACGTCGATTCGATCTGAAAGTCGAATGTAGAATTCCGTATTCGATTCTGAAATCGAAACGATTATAGAAATTATTCGCTTCGGTATTCGAAAAAATTCGAATAGTCTCACATGCCTAATTATTTGTGGTGCTGATGTCGGTCGCCGTTAGCTATAACCCCTATAACCCTATCCATCCTACCCTCCGTACGGAACTCCGCATAGAAAGATGTCCATTGTATGAATAGGTGTGCATTGTGGGCATCCCTCCGTATTGTCGGATACAGCTCAGGTAACGCAGAGCGGAAGTGTTGACGACCAAACAAGGGAGGATTTGTGGATACTATGAATACCGCTTTATGTCGTGGGGGGGGGGGGGGATTTCCGGACGCGGAGGTGTGTCGCCAGGGTCATGAACCGGCCAGATATTTGTGTAGATTGAGCGCTGTATTTGAAATACTTCGGTTAGTATCTTACTCAGTACCTTTTCCGAACAGCTGTTTGTACTGTATTTTAAATATGACAGTTTCGTTTTTGGTGAGAAATGTGGATGATCTTTCTCTCTCTCTCTGACGCAGAGCTGCTCACCGTTGTCAACCCTCGATTTATGAACGGTTAATATTCCTGAAAAAAATCGTTCGTAAATATTCATAAATTGAGGTTTGAAATGAGGAAGGGGGAAGTATATTTTGTCCGAGACGGCAACCATTCATAAAAAAAAAGCGGGGGAGGGGGGGAACTCGTAAATTGATGTTTGAATAATGATGATGGTGTGTAGTTAATTAATTGAATTTTGGATATTATTACGAATATGTTAATACGAATATATGAATTATTTGAATATGATTATGAATATTGAAATAACTGAATAATAATTATGGTGTGCAGTTCTTCCGCACATTGGCACCAGGAACAGGGAAAGAACCCTGGTTTCCTTCACGGTCATTTTTTATTTTGGACAGAAGTGACGAGAACTTGAGAACTTCCGGTTCCAGTGGAAGTTGTGTTTCCTCCTGAAGCTTATTTTTAAGAAAGAGAGGAGGGCTGACAGACGGACGTTATAAAAATACAACTCCTCACTACGAGCCAGTGAAGCCTGCGCTTCAAAAAAAAAAAAAAAAAACACACACACACAAAAAAAAACAAGTTTTCCTCCTTGTTTAGCGAAGTTGAAGTATGTTATACCCCAGTCACGTGGGCTACTTTAGTGTCATTTTCGTGAAGTGCACTCGAACCAGGCGAATGTCACTTTCACTATGTACTTGCTACACGGCTAGTAAGTGTCACTTAAGCGATTATGGCAATTACGATAGATAAGAAATAACGGCGGCAAAATTTTTAGCCGTGCGCGACAATACCTTCCTCAGAATGTTTTTCTTTTGATTTTTGAAACACTTCCTGCAAATCTTCTTCCAGCGTTAAACAAATTGGCCTCAAACATGTGCCACTACAAAAAATGGCCGCCGCTGGATTGCTGAGACCGCGAAGTTCTCACAGGCTGTTAACGAGAGTATAATGACATGTTTTTAGGCGCAATGTCACGCTGTACTTAAATAAAATGAACACGCTGTTCAAAATACTTGTTTAAAAAAATATTACGGTGTCGGGGCCCCTCGCTTTTTCTCAATATTTTTATCTGTACCACAACGCCTGCCGTCGAGGCTACGCACTCGGTCAGCCGAAAAGAAGTGAAGTGGGTTTGGGGAACTCGCTTTCTTCCGAGTGTCGTTAAAAGATGTCGTGTGACAGCGCACGAATGACACGAATGACAAGTGCGAGTGTCACTCGTTGAAAGTGGCACTAAATTAGTCCGTCTGAGAGAGGTATTAAATATACATTTTTAAGTATTTACTACTCTACTAGAATTACTTTCATTTCTAAGTATCTGATATCGTGTTTACATTCTCCGGTATTTAGTATCGTATTTTAAATACTAGGGAGTTTCAGGAAACCGTAAGGGCCCTCCGATTGCGACTTCGTATTCGCTCCGAGATCGAACGGTGTCGGCGCGCTGCGGAGAAACGCTGAACTACCGTATAGTGTGGATAGCTTCCTCGCGTCGTCTGCTTTTACACGTTTATTCCGCGTTATCCAGTGCAGTAGGTGGAGCTTTGGGAAACCGAACAGTATCGTACCATCGCAGCACAGGTCATCTTCCGGTGAATATAAAGAAGAATTACCAAAACCATAAACTCCGAGAAACCATAAACTCCGAATACCGGCCGGCGTGTTAACCACACTGAGAAGGGTGACGGTGTCGCTCCCCTATAGGTCGATCTCGTAGCGACAGATATCAGCAACGTGATGTCAGCCACTCCAAGGGAATCGGGCGATTGGCTTATCATGATTTCGGAGATGTTATCGTAAAACTACCTACTACAGTCAAACTCCTTTACAGCGAACACCTTTTTAACGAAAATACCACTTCAGCAAATTTTTTTGCGGTCCCGCTGGAGCCCTATAGGTCCAATAATGGACATCCTTTTTAACGAAAATGCCTTTACTGCGATTTTTTTATTTTTATTTTTTTGCTGTCCCCTGAGTTTCGTTGTAAAGGAGTTTGACTGTATCTTATGCAGGAACAGGCCATACTGCGGGCGTCGCTTTGATATCGCTCCTATAAGGTGAACGGGAAGGTCTTTGAGCACATACTCTATGCACGTACGTCCTATTGCTGCTATATGCACCTTCGGTGACCCCTGCCCGACGCTATAGTAAGACTGGTCTCGGTCTGCATTGTTGTCGGTACTTAGGCTGCATTTTATGGTGCGGTACTCGTATGACCCTTTCGTCGCCCTACGGCTTTTGATGTGCCGCTCAGTCCTTTACTCTCTTGCGGCACCTGTCGTCTTTTTTGTCCGTATAGTGCCGTGGCCGCACTATTTGCTGGCCCCGATGATGTCCGTATGGTCATTGTATAATACAGATGACGCTATTTATAGGGACCTCTTCAGTATGTTGCTCCATAGCTGCCATCAGTACAGAGACATCAAGTGATTTTTCTTGGGGATCGAGTTTCTGCTTTTGACCTCGACGTCTCCCATCAATTATGATGGAAATAAATTAACTCTATCAAATATCCGCGGGCACGTTGTCGCGTGCTTCTTCTTTTTTCATGTATGTCACGGGCTGTCTTTTAGAGCAAAGAAGGAGAGCAAGAAGGAGAAGAAAGGAAAAAAAAAAGATGCTACCGAGGGACCAAGGAAACTTCACTAGAGTAATCGCGTTAATTATGAAGCGGGACTGTTAGGATTAACTATGTTATACAGCTCCTCTTAATATACGGTAGCATAATAAGCTGTGGCTTATCCAGCCCCCACCCCCCACCCCCCAAATACCCCTCTAACTTTTCCCTGTATATACTACTGTTACAATGTAACAGCACGCTTTTTTTTTTTTTTTTTGCACCCCCACCCCCCTCGAGCTTGCGGTTCTGGATAAATTATTGATAATAAGTGCATGACATTGTCTTAATAAAAAAGGAGGGAAAAGAAAAAAGAAGCGACGCAAGGGGAGCAAAATACGACGCAACGTTATAATCACTGCGGAAGAAGCTCTGCCTTTTACTTTACTGTTACAAAGCATACCGTGTTGGAACACACCTCGGTCGAGTGTTTGCTCAAAGCGCTCTGCAACTTTTCAATCGACACGTGGGCCTACTTTAAAACTATTTTAAAAGTTGCTCTCAAGTCTTACCTAATTAATTAATGAATTAATTACAGTTTAAAAAATACTGCTGGCTACGTTGTACGACTGCTAACGATATTCAGTTTGTTTCAGTCGTGTGCAGTGCTTCGTCTTGACATGTGTGGCGACAATGCTCCACCTAACGGATTAACTGTGTGAATGTCCTACGGCAGTACTGGTAATACAGGGTGTTACCCTATAAAAGTCTACCCGCGCCGGCATGCCGTGCTCGCCAATTACTCAATGCAGGCGGTACAATGTGTTGCCTACGTATAAAACTCATAAGGACATTCCATCATGGTAAATATCGAAGTGATTGAGCACCGTAACGCAAAGTTATAGCGCAAAACGTGAGGTTCCCGTAGTCAAAACAGCCAAGATGGCGCCTCTCAGTTAGCAGACGACATCCCTTTTGGGTGTCGTCTGCTGAGTATGCGTCGGCATTTTTCGTTCCTCACGTTGCTTAGTTCTGAGCAAAATACGACAGTTACACGAAAGCGGAATGAAAACTGCAGTTCCATCCGGCTGGCAGGATATGCGACACGTTGTCGTGTGGGGAGCAGCATGTCAAGTGCTCTTCTCAACGCCGCCATCTTGTTTGTTTTGACTATGGGAATTGCACGTTTTGAGTTATAACTTCGTGCTGCGGCACGCAATCACTTTGAAATTTACCAAGATTAATTGTCCTTATGAGCTTTATATAAAGATCGCACAATGTGCCACCTGCATTGAGTAATTGGCGAATACGGCATGGCGGCACGGGTAGACTTTTATAGGGTAACACCCTGTAGATAGAACCCGCTGCCCCTCGAACTTTGCCTTCCGTCGCATTTCGGAGGGACACAGACTTGCGCGTATCTTGCGTACCGTTACCGTAGCGCATGCATACTGCAAATACATCGTGCATGCTGAACTTCATTGATGTTGACAACATTGACTGAGAACAAACGTTTTTTTTTTCGCTTCCAGGCAAAAGCCGTCCAAATGATGGCCCCAACGACTATCGAAACAGTCACAGTGGTCAGGCCACTGAAGGTGAGTTTTCTTACTTTATACCATCCGTATCAGTTTTTTTTTTTTTTTTCGATGACGCCACCCCGCTAGAGGGCGACGGCTTCGAAAAGGCGACACCGCCGCCATGATGTAGGTCCTGCGAAATTTTGACTTCAGTCTTCCATGGCGAAATTAATTGATTAGATAGGTTATGACTTTTATGTCTTGCTTGCGCGTAAAACTGTAATACGACTAACTGAGTAACTTTTCCCGTCGGACTATACCGATTGTTCGAAGACTGTGCTACCATTCAGTATTTTTTTTAAAAGGCAATTTTTCGTATTCAGTTCCTATCTTTTGCTGTGCAGATTATTTTGCGAAACGGTAGGCTTCAGACTCGCCCAACCGTGACGCCTATCATATATTAAACTTGACGTATCTGCCGTCTACGCTGCTGTCTTTGTACTAAACGGAAACGACAGCGTTCCAGTTCCGGTCAGCATCGGCGGAAGTCATCGACTCAGTAAGCGATCGTTTCGACAACCATTAGGCCTGTGCCGTCTGCTCGCAATGTTCCCTAGTTGTAATGTCAATCTTTCTTACGTTCGGGGACCCCGCTGTGGCCTTACTGTATTTTTGCCGCATGATAAGACGTCGTAGCGACAGTGTCGTCTGCTTTTAAAAGCCTTCCCGGACGAATTCCAGGCGCTGGAATGGAGGAGAACCATTGGCTGGGCGCCAAGAATGATGTCGTCTGCTTGCAGTAGTGGTTTCGAGGCTCCTTTCTAAATGGAAAACCGGAGCGAAATACGGCAACGTTTGTTGTTTTGGCTACCCTGCCGGTGTATCTATAGTGAAGACATATATGTGGCAGTAACTTACACTCGATGGAGTGGAGGCTGCGCCTGCGATTGCCGTAATTTGGACGGCGCTTGGTACGCAATGGGAGGCGTAGCAAATTTAGGGAAATTAGGGACATGCGGGAAGCCTAGAAGTAATTTATTACAATCGGCCCGTATACTAATGCCGTTCATGTTTAGCCGCGTTTTGAGAATGGCATGTACAGGGTGTGTGCAGAAAAACATGACCCGCATTTTTACATGTAACTCGTTGTCTACTTAGCCGAGGAACTTCCGGTGGCGCACGACGGCGTATTTATGCGTGCGAAAGCTACAAAAAAATCCTGGAAGCCATACTCAGTGTAAAAAAATAAACAGAGCGCGAAAACATGGACTTCCATGAATTAGAATAGGGCGGTCATGACAGTGCATTGTAGTGCATTTCCGTCTCATGAGAGTTATGTGCAGGCACCGCTAGGGGTACTGCCGATGAGCATCCATGTGGGACATCGTTTCGATTTATGCACCGATAGCTCCCCTAGCGGTACTTGAACACAACTCTCCTACGTCCACCGTGTTGCCCTTTCACATACACCCTGTTGTCCACCATGTTGCCCTATTCTGATGCACGGAAGCCGACGTTTTCGTTGTTCCGTTTATTTTTTAAGCTGAGTATGGCTTCCACAATTTTTCTGCAGATTTCGGACGCATAAATGCGCCATCGTGCGCCACCGGAAGTTCGTTAGTTAGGTAGGCAACAAGCTATGTGCCTAAATGCGGGTCATGTTTTTCTGCACACACCCTGTACTTCTCAACTACAGATCTTTTTTTATCCGCAGCAGAACGATTTTTTTTTTAAAGCTATGAGAGTAGCAGTAATCACAACAGAACAAGGTCGTCGGCAGGGGGCGCCCCCTAAGAGCTCAGGCTATGGAGTCCTCGCCTCCCTTCTCATGCGTGGAAATTAGGCAGTGTGCCTGGCTATTTTCATGTTCGCTTGTATGAACTTTGTTTACTGGATGCAGCGTATTTTGCAGTAGTGACCAAAACCTGATATTTAGCGGTACCGGTACTTCTCCTCTGACACAGACATTCGCCCCACTCAAAGATGTCTATGTTTGATATTTACATAGCGAAAGGACTGGTCGCGGCTGATTAATCGTATATCCACGATTAATTGCACCGTGTAGCGCTACAACAAAGTCAGATAATCACGATGCAGTTTAAAGCTAAGACACATTCACTGTGCATTCACCAGCATCATTATTTAGCTGTTGGTATTGTTGGTGTTGTGCAACGAGCATATTTGGCATAGCGTGGTTGTGGTACTGGGGTCGTGAATTTTGTGGCGTTTCTCATACACTGTGGTGGAATTCTGTCCGTAAGATTCATCTTGTTTGCCACCAGTGTGTGAATACGAAGGGTGTCTACGATAACTATGCAGACAGAATTTTTACAAAAGATTGAAATGCTTTTTTCTTTTTTTTTTTAAATTACAATATGTGGCAGATAGCAGCAGCTCTTCATTGTTCTCCCTCGCACTTAAGGGCAAGGGAGAAAGCGTGTTTCAGTCGGACCAGCAGAAATGACCACCGAATCAGCTATGCTGTCCGGGGCAATTATCTCCCGCTCTGTTGGCCTGCTCCTTACAGCACCGTCGTCTCAAAAGGAACAGCATATGTCGTTATTGTACAGGACTTCTGTCTTTCACGATGAAAAGGTTCAGTAGTCAAAATTAATTAGTATAATATGCCCCAGCAGTGTTGTCTGTTTAGAGGATTTGACCCTATAAATGTGGCGACTTTTCGCTGCACTTATAGCGACCTTCCAAATACGTCCTGTCAGTGATTTAACGAGACCCCCTTACACCCCCTAACACCCCCCAAATGTTCAGTGACACCCCGTAACTTTTTCACCAGCGTACCCACTGCAGGGGGTGCCCTTCCGAATTCAGCTTTAGACACATGTCGGTAATGATATGTTAGGCTGTAATGACGTAACTATAATAATGACCCCCCCCCCGCCCCCAATTTTTTTCCAACACCCCTGCGTGCTTAGGATTCTAGATAAACCACTGCGTCCTGTGGTTAGCGACTTTTTTTTAGCGACCTTCCGCAGCGTATTGTGGGATTTGTGCAGTCGGGGGATGGGGGGGGGGGGGGTAATGACGGGTGGGAACTCTATAGACCTTGTCGCGTTACTCTCAAACCACTAGTCCCCGTGCGCTCCTTAGCCTCGTTCCCAGCAACGACACGACAGGGGTGGACTGCCAAAAGCGCTCTTCCCATTGGGATGAATACTGCATGGTGACACCGCCCGCCGTCTTTAATGAGTATGACCGACGATAACTTAACATTCCATATGACTAGTCATCCGGCAAACATCTGGGTAGCGTATCAAAGACCAAGGATCAAGGAAAAAGAAGATAGGAAAGGGAAGGAAGGAAAGATCAAGGAAAAAGAAGATAGCTTGCTTCCTCGTGCGATATGCGTAGTTGATCACGTGAGGAGTGCTGGCCGATGCGATACCTGTTCTATGTACACACCGGTTCCCAGCGGGAGAAAATGAATCGGCACGAAATGAACACGAACGGACACGAAAATGAAGGAACTCGGCAAACGGCAGTCCACACCACGTCCTACTAGATTATAACGACCATGTCACAATCAGAAAACCCTATGAGGAGCCTGTCCGCACGATCCGCCAGAGGCGCTACTGATCGGCACAACACGATTGGACGATGGAAATTTGAATTCTGAACGCGCAGAAGCGTGTGTACGACTACCGTAGCAGACGACAGCGATAGCTCCTATGAAAACGCGCAGAATGATGATGACAATCAACCCCAGAATGAAACATCTGTGGAACGTCCACCGCTTGTACAGAAATACTAAGGTAAGCTGAAGTACAAAGTATTGTAGAAGTTGAGGAAGCAATAACTGGGAGGATCAGAAGCGCCACCGCTAGCTTCCAAAAATGCGGCGCATAGAAGGGGTGCGCCTGACATGGTCGTTATAATCTAGTAGGTCGTGGTCCACACGTGCACAGTTCCAGTGGCTACCACCGGGCGGCAGCACTAATGGTGGCGCCCATTCATCGAATTGCGTTTTTTTGCAGAGTTCGAGGTAACTCCTTACAAGTAACTCGTTACTGTAACTAAGTTCCTTTTTTTTTTTGGTAACTTGTAACTTAACTCGGTACTTTTGCTCCGTGGTAACTTTCAGAGGAACTCGTTCCTTTTTCAGGTAACTTTGCCAAAGTAACTTAAGTTAAGTTCCAAGTTACTTTTAACTCGCTTTTCACTCACGTCCACATATTTCTTATTCTCTCCGGTTCCGTCGTGGCATTTTTTGCCATAAAACGTGACATTCAATCAATGACAGTATTTTATTCAGGAAGTAAGAACCGCTGCCATTGAAATGAAGCTGAACCATTGTGCGCCCACAGGGAGTAAGATGCAAATCGTTCGAATAGACCTCTACCAGAGGAACGTCATCATGACGTTGGTAGACAGACTGAAACCGAAACAAATCGGAAGGAGAGGGCTGGGTTCCGCGAACGGGAACTTGATCGCTGCCTCCCACTGAAAGAAAAGCAGGACCGAGGGTTGCGTCCCTTTAAGGGACCATATATCGTCATCCCCTCAAGACCGTGGCTTTCGGGCGCGACCTTGTTCACCTCTAGCTTCGACCGTAGTTCAATTCTACCAAATTTCTGGCGCTGTCGAACACTATGACGTAATTTGTTTACAAATAGGGAGAGGTCTATTGTTGGGCATAAACGAAAACGATCTAAGCGTGTTGTACTCCTCCGCAGGCAACTCGGGGTCTAACTCAGCTGCTCACGCGCGCTGCACCTGCGTAATTTGCTATTTTGTGTCCGAAGTAACTTGGAAGTAACTCGTTCTTTTTTTTTAAGTAACTCAGTAACTGCGAGTTACATTTCAGGCCGAATAACTTCGTTATTAACTTAGTTACATTTTTCACACGGTAACTTAACTCGTAACGAGTTCTTTTTGACGGGTAACTTCTCAATCTATGCGTTTTTGTGTATACAGGGTGTTTGTTCTAACGTGTCGAGAAATTTCATTTAAGGCGAGCGATACAAGAGAAACAAGCGCTACTTGTCTGCTACTTGACTAACTAACTAACTAACTAACTTACTCAAGTAGCAGAAAAGTGCCACTTGCTTTTCTTTTATCGCTCGCTTTAAATATAATTTCTGGACACGTTGGAGCAAACATCATGTATAGGTTTCGTTCGGTTTTATAACCTATAAATCGCTACAACAGCTGACCTACATTGCTACGAAGCTCGACCGAGAAAGGGCATCAGCCGGATTGACTGGCAGTGTTCCAGTTTTACCCAAGCAGCACAACATCTTGGCCCAATTGGCCATCTTGGGCCAATATTGACAATGTCGGCTCAATATTGGACCAATATTGGCAATGTCGGCCCAATATTGGGCCAAAATTTGTGCTGCTTGGGATTACTCAAACTTGCCACGCCAAATTTTGAGCT
This sequence comes from Ornithodoros turicata, assembly GCF_037126465.1. NCBI lineage: Eukaryota > Metazoa > Arthropoda > Arachnida > Ixodida > Argasidae > Ornithodoros > Ornithodoros turicata. The sequence goes on along the minus strand of NC_088210.1, from coordinate 14,648,752 downwards.
CGGTAATTGCGGTGCAACGCAAGTTATTTTTGCCGATTTCAGAATTACCGCCACCTTCGTTGTGCGCGCTGAAAGGAGGAAGGCGAACAACGGATGGCGCCATCGTGCAGAACGCTGTTGGCTATTTATCGCACCTGGTACGTGGAAAGCCAGGAGCCCGTGCCTTGTTGTGACAATCAACGTTAACTCCATCGTGGTGTCACAAAAAGACGTATGCGTCTCGTGTGCGATTAATCGGGGGAGGCAGCAACTCGTGGTTGGCTAGGACCTAGGAGCGTGTTACGCGGTGAAGTTTCATTTTAAGGCAAGCAGTTCCACCACCACCAACATCGCGTAACGCGCCCCTAGCCAACCATAATCCCGAATGACATTCTCTTCCCTGATGCGTTGAAAACGGGAGACGCGTGCTTATGTGTGTCCCGGGTTCGAATCCCTGCTCCAGCTGTGCTGTCCGGTTGTTTACCCTGCGTTTTCGGCGCAGATCCCTCTGAAGTCGGCCCTGGACGCACGATCCCCCCCCCCCGCGATAGTCGCGACGTTACCTGCGTGAGCGTGTCCGAGTACAGCAAGCAGTTCCATCCTCACCACCACAACCACCACCTTGTGACACTTATGCAGTTACTTTAAGTGTCACAAAAGGGCGTGCGCCCCACGCCTTCTTCAAATCAGTAATAATTGATAACGGTGTGTGAAGAATATGTGGCGAAGATCTGTTTTAAGCGCGTGTTAAAATGAACCCCACCTTTCCCCGCATGCTTGCGACCCTATATAGATGAACAACTGGCGTGTACCAAAACGTGGTACAGTGAACCCTCGTTAATATGACCCCCGATAATCTGACATACGCGCTTTACGACCATACTCCTGGGGAACAATGCAGTGAAACATCTGCAAATCCCCCCGTTAATATGACAATTCCGCATTATGACCAGAATTTTCAGGAACGACCATGGTCATAATAACGGGGGTTCACTGTATACAGAACCACACAAATATCGCAGCTTCCATCATTCCGTGGCACTTCTTTTTATTTATTTTTTTACGACCCGCGAAACACACATACGCTCGAACGCTTCGATGCCGCCGCCGCCGCCCTGGCTGCCGCGTCGAGCGAGCGAGCGAGAGGATCTAGGGAAGCGGTTTCCCCAGAGATCCCCATGCATGGGGAAGGCGTCCGTTTGAGCGGGCGGCCGTAGTCGCATGGCGGGCGCGTTGGGGCCCGGCCGGCCGCCGCCGCCCCAAAGCCACGCTAATCACGTTACCTCGCGATACAGACATCCGCCTCCGTCCGATTCCAGCGACGAAGACTACGAGGACTGCTGCTGCCTAACAAACTTCATACGCACATGCAACGTTAAACAGGTGAACACCCTCTTTTTATCTAGCGCCGCAAGGACCAGAAGCTGGATGCGCGAAGATGCCCGCCCGACAGGCACTCTATCCTGCTTCTCTGATGTTCGGGTGTATAACCGAGAAGGGGGAGGTCTCGCCCCCTTGCAGTACGGTCTATACGGGCGCGAATGACGTGCGGTAGCGGGTTCGTGTCCCGGAGGACAGACGCGCCGCTCGTCTAGACGCAGGCGAGTTTTCAGCGTTCTTCGCGCAGTGTTCCGCTAACTGGTAGTGTACTCTGTGTTAGAGAGTTTTAGCATACCGTTGATAACGTGGCTTGCGTCGAACCGTATCAACCGGAACCAATCAGTGGATAAGATTCTGAGTCACGCACCACTGCTATTGGTTCCGATAGGCACGATAACTTTATCAACGGTATACTAAAACTCAACAATAATAAGAAGTTGACTGCTTCACGTATATTATTCGTGGAAGCGTCCGATTGTTCTTAACAATGCACATGCTGTGCAGTTGGATCTGTGACGGAAGAAAGTGTTGTGTTCCCTAGCAGCACAATGTACTGAAAGTCGAGTGCAATAGGGGTGGACGGTATGTGTCTTATCAATGTTCTTTAGTTTCACGAGCCTGTTCCACCTACCCGTTCACCCCTATTGCACTCGACTTTCAGTACATTGTACTGCTTGGGATTGTGCTGCTTGGGTGGGATATAGGCGTGACCCACAAATGAAGTGCTGAACTTCTCCATTTATCACCACTGAATGCGTTTGTTGTTGTATGTTATCAACTTATCATCACCAAATTTTGTGTGTGCCGTTATATCCGCTGCTGTAGAGCTGCTCACGACAGTTTTTCCCAGGTCCTCATCATAATAAACTTCGATTGAATGAGTTTTTTTTAAAAATAAATTTGATGCGCACGGTAATGAGGCGGGGCGTTCAACTGGACGTGATTCCAACGTGCGTATCTGTTCCTGTTCGTGCCGTTTCAACGTTTCTGTTAGGTCTCGAATTTATGTTTGCCGACAGTTATCTTTTATTTACGCGCGGTCTCGGAGGAAGCGTAATACAGTGAGAGGCGGTAAAACATTTGCATATTGAAGGAACCTCTGAGACACGTCGACCATTTCCCGAAATGAGGCCAACGGGAAAAAGAGGAGTGGTTAGGGATAGGAACGGTGCCCATATTTCTATTCGACATTATCGATACTCTTCGCGTTATCGATGTTTCAGAAATATCGATAAAATACCGACTTAAGCGTGCATCGCTGGAATGTCGATATTTTGTTAGGCGAACATTCATACACATATCATTATATTGTCTATATTTTTCTTGCAAACATCGGTAAAATGTGTATGGCATAAAAAGATTGTACAAATGATCGCGCAATAATATCCAAATAGAAGAATGAGGAGTCTTGTGCGAAAATTTAAAGCTGAATTCGAAAATAAGTTGCTTATTACAAGCTATAAGGGGGGGTTCATTATATAATTCTTGAGCTAAAACCGTAATAAAAATCAATGAAACCATAAACCCACTAAAGTATACCGGTAGATATGTTTCTCAGTATATTGTCTCAAATATCGGTATTCAAAATTCTGTTTTTCTTTGTTGTTTTTTGTTTTGTTTTTTGTTTTTTTCAGTTTCGAGGAGTAGAGCTGTTGTCTACCCAAACAAGTAGACCTTTTTTTGTACAAAAAGAGAAAACGAAGGGGAAAAAAACGAACTTTGTGTGTAATGCGAACGGAAACAGGTGCTCCGAGAACGGACCTCGTTGATTGCATTCCACGAGGCGTGGATAGAGCCGGCTAATGCTGGAGTTATTTATAACAGCCCTTGGATGGAGATCGCGCGAGATTGCTGGGTGTATGTCAGCGACGGATCGGATAGATGTTCCACGAATAACTAATATATTTACTTAACGTATACTTTCATTTTCCCGTAGACTCGTACGGAACTCAATCACTTTTGGTTGAGCGCAAAAAAAAAAAATAAATAAAGAAAGAAAAAATAAAACATAATATTTCGCTCATGATTGCACACAATAATCGATTCTTTCATTTTCACAGACAACAGAACCTACTAGCGTGTAATAACAATTTCATCTGGCCAAACTGCACTCTTAAAAATGAACTTCACCACATAGCATGCTCCTAGAGAACCATCATCCCGAGTGACATTGTGCCCCCCCCCCCCCTTTTTTTTTTCATCAGACCAACGGAAAGAACGTTGCCATTCGGAATGATAGCTGGCTATTAGCGTGCTCTCTTAAAAAAAGGGTGTACTTTAACTCCTTTTTTTGCCACATATATATATATATATATATATATATATATATATATAACACCCTTTTGGAGAGTACAATTACGCTCAAAAGGGTGTCTCCTCAGTCCCTCAAGGGAGTAGCATAACACATTTCTCCCTACTGGAGAGTAATATTACTCCCCGGCAGGGAGAAGGTGTTATGCTACTCCCTTGAGGGAGTGAGGAGACACCCTTTTGAGCGTAATTGTACTCTCCAAAAGGGTGTTATACATGTGGCAAGGAAAGGAGTTAAAGTACACCTTTTTTTTTAAAGAGTGTGCTATGGGGTGAAGCTCTGCTTTTAGGCTGTACGTTGTCTGCTTCACACAGCTGTTCAACGTTAGCAGTCTATTTGCAACGATACGATGTAGAGGAAGGTGGAGCGTGATGACACAGAAATTTGCAATTAAATGTGGAATTTTTATTTTCCGTGTTTTTTTAAACGAAAACTAGCCATAGGCACATTCTCAGAGTTCTAGAGCTTCGGATCTGTAAATCAGAACGGACGTAGGCGGTTCTAAAATAAACGCGGAACAAGAAATTAAAAAAATGCAGATTGTCTCATCTTGTCCCAACCCTCGTGGCAACATCGACAATGACGAGACATCGCGTGGGGCAAGATGAGACACGCCGTGGTAATGAACTATACAAATTGGTTTTTTTTTTTTTTTTGCAATTCATCCACCTAGACAGCCCCCTTGAGCCCACCGCCTACATGATGCGCAATAAAACCACACAGAACACGGTGCAATTTCCCTCCACCGTCCTCTGCAAACAAGGCACCGCCAGTCTGATGTGTCGCTGGTCGCGCGCTCTTGAGTGCACTTCTGCTTTGCTGGAAATATTCTAGGACACAGGAAACTTTGCTGGAAAATCCTAGGCAATATGCAAAAAAAAAAAAAAAAAAAAAGAATCTCTGAGGAACAAGCATACAGCCACCTAATAGTTGACTTATCACTTTCTAAACTACATTAAATTTAAATTGCATTACATTTAAATTACATTAGGTTGTCGCGTCTTGCCCCGTGCACATCATCGGATGCATGAATTTTCCAGTTAAACACCGGATAACCAAGAGCGCCCATATTTTGCATATATCTAGATGAATGAATAAAGAAATAGGATGTGGACTTACATTGACAGAATAAACCTGCGACACGCCGCTGCACAGCTGACAATAAAAAGGACTACAGAAAATCGCGCCATTTTTTTTTTTTTTTTTGCGGGTCTTTACATTCCGGGCAGAAGTAACCGATTTTTTTTTCTCTCTCTCTCTCTTCAACGCAAACACCAATCCGGACAATTCTCACGCGCAATAAAGCGGACATGCAGAGCCACCTATGAGTAAAGTTTCAAACGCATGGAGCAACGCGTCTTGAGACAGGCGTCGTCGAGCAACAAATGTCGCATCTTGCCCCACTTTACTTCTCCTGCTGCCAACATTCGGACTATGTGCAGTGTGTATAGTCGCCAGAGTTCTTTCTCGGGTGCTATACGTTCTCCATGCGACGTTGCTTCCTCACTTAACTATTGCTTGCGCCGGCAAGGACAGTTTGCGTGTCGAGCTCACGTGTAAATCACGTTTAATGTTAATGTTCGTTGGGTGTTGGCAACCATCAACGTGTTGTATACTGTCGCGCTCTAAAAACAGAACTTCACCACATAGCGTGCTGAAGGCCGCCTGTGAAAAATGATGCCGTTTCGCTTTTGAGTTTGGCGTACGTCTTTTTGTTACAATTAGCATCGGTGCATAAGTGTCGCAAAAAGGCGTAGGCCTCCCGTTTTCAATAAGAAAGCGCACCCCCTTCAACCAGTTGCCGCAGATATTTGGCTCTGGCTGCCAGTGGTTGCCCATGCGGCTGGTGGCGGCTGGTTTCCATGGTTTCGGCCACTGAAAGTACGGTCGTGACTGGCGGACTCTTAATTGTTGCGATCAAGCTTTGTCTCTGGCTGGTGTTGGCTGTCATCAGCGCGTCTACGACAACTTGCTCTACTAGCGAGCAGGACTAAAGCAACGCCACCTAGACACAGAAGGCCTGTTTAATGCCTCCTCTCCCTCCTTCGTTACGTAGACAAATAGTAGTCAAAATAGGCCTTTCGAGAAAAGCGCCCGCGCCCCCAAGTGAGCGGCGCAAGGCGTCATGGGATGTTTGAGAAACACTGCTCTGTCGTCTGCTTTTTCCTGAGAGACCACGTAGGATGTTTAGCGATGCCTTTACTTTGTGAGCAATGAATGTCGCGTACTGTTGGCCTCCTTTGAGTGTTTAAGGCATACAAAGAGCGCATGGCTTGCTTTTGAGAACACTCGCAACCTCTTCCGCGTCCCGTTACAACCGGCAAATTCTAAAACAAAACGCAATCGAACAAGCACTTTCACAGAGAGATGCAACCAGAGCGTCTGCAATCTGCATAGCGTCTGCGCATGCGCCGGCAGCAGCCAACAGGAAACTGGCGCTCCATCTTCCCATGATACCTCGGGCGCCACAGGTAGCGCTGGCTTTTCTACCGCGATTCGCCGTTCTGCGAATTCAAGAACTCGCAAATGATTGCAGCTGACCTCGCAAATTAGAACCTGTAGGCTAAAAGTGCAACACGCTTTCTAGAAAATTAGTCTTAAGGAAAATATAGGACCGCATTGCGCTTTATTTTGTTTTCCCATTTAGTACGCGGGGACGTTCACCACTCGCAGACGACAGTGAAAGCACGTTCGTGATTGGCTACGGCCGTTGAAAATACGATCCTGATTGGCTGACTCTTAGTTGTTACGTCACGTCGACGAGTAAGCAGGCATTCTCTATCTAGGCGGTGTGTTGACCAAACCATATTATTGACACGCCTGATGGTGGCCTGTTTCCACGGATACCGCCACAAACAACCTTCGAAGTTGCTGGACTTGTTTCTTTCAGGCACATCTCCCGGCGTGCTTTCTTTAATTCATCTTCATTTAATAACTTCCGAAATAGGCCAATTCGTCCCTGTCCGACGGTAAGGCAAATCAAGGGACGTCAGCATAACACACTCCAAGAGGAAGGGAACATGAGAGGCAGCCGCAAAATATTTTTAGGATCCTTGGCAGTCTCCATTCATGTTAGGAGTACATCATCAACCGCATCTAACAATGGATTCCCCCCCCCCCCCTTACAAAGAGAAAATTTGTCCTTTATATAGCAATGACGACGGGCTCGTGGGTGTTATTGAACGATTGCGCCGACGCCTTACGTTGGTCGAATTTCGTTTGGCACCTGCAACCGTTACTGACAGATGTCCCGTCAGTGCACATTCTCTCTCTCTCTCTCTCTTTGTGTTGGCCGTCTGTACGCTATTTATCGTTCACACAATTCTAAAATGACTGAAGGAATGAACGATGTGCCATCTTTCTTTTCTCTCTGTCTCTCTCTCGAAAATGCTTTGTCACGCTCGCCGTTCAGGCAAAAGGAAAATATACATAAAGCGTATACAGTCACAAAAGCATACGCTATAGTCGGCTCTTTAATTAGCCCCGCAGCGAAAAGTCGTTACAGGCGTGTATGTCACGTGCTGGAGCCACACGGCTTTAAGACACCGTTATGTAAAAATAGTATGTAAAAAGTTATGCGGAGAGATTACGAAAGATTAGGACCTGCTAGTCTGCATTCGTGGATCGTTAGCTGCTTAATCTAATCAGTCAGATATTATCAAAATGAAAGCATGAGTGGTCCATTTAGTGCGGTACACCCAGATGCACCGCACCAGCACTGACACGATGTGACCACGGCTGAAGACAGAGTCCAGTATCAGTAAAGAGATGTCCAGGAGCTTCTATGGTCGAACGCTGTAACGATGAGTTGACCCGAGGATGAAGTAGCACTCTAAGAAAAGGACCTGCTGTACCCTTCCCTATGGGGAAACGCAAACAGGACAGTCGTCGTCCACAGCACAGTGGAGAAAGACGTGCTCTGTGTCCTCAAGCGTGCCACAGGTGGGGCAATTCGGGTAGTTTATGTTGCCTCGTCGCGCAGTATCGGGAGCGTGTGTGGTGTTAGCAGCGTGTAGACGTATACATCTGGTGTATTAAAGATGGGGGAAATATGTTTTTGCAACACCCGTGACATTGATTTGGAGAAATATGGAGAATATCGATACAGATATTCCGTCTCTAACTCCCTATACCTTGTAGTCCTGCCATCTTCAGCGTGACCACCATGCATCTATACTGGTGTTCAACTTAAGATGGAAAAGAAATCTAGTCCGTCAGCTCTCAAAATATTACTGCGCCACAGATAAGATGGCTGGGGCACAGTACACGTCACTCTTTCCTCCTCCGCCTGATAATGTAGTCCATCACGCTCACTCTGCTTCCGTATTGGCTGTTAAGACTGGCCGCGTGACACTTACGCGAGCCCTACCCCCATGGTGGCACTGCAGTATTTCTGGCGCGCTAGTGTGTCTCCTTATCTCCAACGGCGTATGTAGATGACGGACTAGATATCTTTTCCTTCTTAAGTTAAACACGACTATAGTAGACCCCAGTCGTCACACAAAGCTTATACACCTGTCCCACGGGCACTGAACATGCGCGTAGCGCCATCTAGAGTGTAATGCGTCAACCTGTCAGAGACCATTGAATCCAATGCTGTTTGAGAAGTTGACACGTTGCACGCTAGGTGGCGCTACGCGCATGTTCAATGGTCGTCGGTTTCGATGATCATTGAAGACTGCCCCGTGTGGCAGGGGGACTAGGCTACTCTTCTTTAACGTGACAATTTCGTGTTCACAATAGGGATGGAACAATACCCGTATTTGTATATCGACGTTATCGACGTTTTTTTTTTTCTTTTTCATTTGACCAGCGGCATAGTCGAGGGGATAAAAGCGATACCCCGTTGGTGGTAGCCAGGGCGTATAGACCGGGAGGTAGTAGGTTCGAATCCTACCACCGGCTGTGCTCTCTGAGGTCTTCCCTGCATTTTCCGGCAGGCCTTCAAGACGGATGTCGGCACACTTCACCCTGAAGTGGGCCCAGGGCACACACAAACACCCCTGTCTCTCTCTCCTTCCTGCTGTCCTTTCTCCATCTGTCCACATCGGTACGACGTTTATAGCCACAGTTGCTTCGTGGCGTTAGCACGGGATTTAGAAAAAAAAAACTTTTCCAATTAACGCTATCGATGTTTCAAAATTGTCGATATTTTATCGAATAACCATAAATATTGGCAAAGTTACGCTGTTTCTCTCGCGGTTATCGCCATATATCGAAATGGGTAATATCTAGAATAACATCTAATGGAATAATATATCGATAAAATATTTAATAATACTTCGAAAACTATCTTTCAAGCATTAAAAAAAATACACTTTCTCGCTGAATACTGATACACTTCATTCGATACACTAGATGAAATGTCAACATCGTTCTCGTGGCGATCGATATAAATAAAATGTCAGTGTTTTCATTTTAATGTATGATAGATGCAGCCCAATCACCATCGGCATTCATAATAACTCTTGATATTTTTGTAACTCTAGTTCACAACCCTTCCTGCCTGCACTCTGGTGTTATTATTATTGTCCAGGTGTTTCGGAAACTGGGCAATATGCGATACTACACGATATACAAATGAAACCAAAAAGAGAGTTTTTTTATTTTTATTTATCGTTTCGTTTCGCGTAAGTTTATATTGACTCGTTAGCAGCAGTTCACAATTTGTCCCCGACAGAGTGACGGACCGGCAACCAAATGTCGGGGGAAATATTTTACATTCCCGAACGCATTTCAACCTTATTGCTTCCACTCGCTTTCCCTCAGATGGTTTCTTTTACCTTTCGTTCTCTCCCTCTTTCTCTTTTCTTTCTCTCTTCATTGCTTTCTGGGGGGAAAATTGAGGAAGGGCGCATAAATTCCTCTGGAAGGAAGTCGAAATTAAACGGCGCCACTCGATTAACGACGGCCGGTGCCCCATTTACGACGGTATTTCACTCTCCACAGGAAGTGATGAAATAGCGGACCAAGTGCTGACCAGTAAGGCGCACGGGAAGGTGAAATATCGCCCGAGTCTCCGAATTTTGATTACTGCGGAGAAGGTGAATATATGCGGGGGCTTTTGTAAGGTAAACTGCGGCGTTTGTAATGGAACTATAGATCGGATATAAAGGGCTGTTTAGGTGCTAGATTACGCGTTGCAGGTCGTATTATATCTTTGAAGAGCATAAAAATTGTCGTTTCGTCCTGGTAGTCTTGGATAAATCGTGAAAATTAAAACACCTGCTACCTTCCCCCCCACTCTCGAAACAGATGGTGGTGGTGGTAGTGTTGTGGAAAGTGCGGCGCGTACGCCTTTTTGTGACAATAGACTTCTTCCTGTTTATAAACAAATGACGTCATAGTGTTCGACAGCGCCACCAATTTGGTAGACTTGAACTACGCACGAAGCTATGGAGCGAACAAGGTCGCGCCCGAAAGCCACGGTCTTGAGGCGATTACGATGGTCTCTGAAAGGGACGCGACCTTCGGTCCTACTTTTCTTTCAATAGGAGGCAGCGAACAAGTTTCAACACATTCGTGGAACCCAGCCCTCCCCTTCCGATTTGTTTCGGTTTCAGTCTGTCTACCAACGTCATGATGACGTTTCTCGGGTAGTTGTCTATTGTCGCGTCTGCATAAGTGTAAAAAAAAAAGGCTAAGATCGTGCTATGCGGTGAAGTTCTGTTTTAGGAGTACTGGGATGGAGTATCCATAAAAACATCTTTGTTCCCCCCCTCGCGAATGTCCATATTATCGATATACTTATCGATCGATGTTATCGGTATATGTATAAATTAAATGTCGTTATTTTTCTGATGGATATCGATAGTTATCGGTATGTAAATGTCGCTATTTTCTCTAATATCAGTAAAGTATCCATATTTTTTTATTTATGTTTACGGATATTCCGTTTGAGTTATCAGTAACGTCGATATTTTTGGCCTGTTTACCTGTTACAAATTGCCTATATACACAAGCTTCTAAGCGTTGCATGTATGTGGATTTTGCCATTTTCATAGCTGCGTAAGGTTCTGTACCATATGTTGTGCTGCTCTTTTTTTTGAACAATTTTTAACAATAACGTACAGCTTCGTTGTTTAACCCTGAGTAATTGCTAGAATTCTAGAATTAATTTCGAAGCGACAGCGATTTCCCGGGAGCTCAACAAAAAGGCGGCACAGACTATTCACGAGCAAGGAAAGAAGCTTTGAAGGGAGCAGCAATTTTCCATTTCTTCTCGGCTTACAGAAAGAAATCTTGAACCTCATAAATCTCCGAGCATAAAAAAAAAAGAAAAAGAAAAAAGGTTGGATGAAGTAGGACCAAAGTCACATTGAGGCAGCGAACTGAAATGTGACCGATAACGGAGCCGGAAGATGGCGCGAACGCAAATAGTAAATCCAAGCCTAAAAGTGTGACGGAAGAAAAAAAAGCTCACGAGGGCTATACAGTGACGTCACAGACGGTGCTGCCCATTGATTGGCAAGGAGGCGCCGAGCGAACAGTGGGGGCCACTGACCTCCGAGCCGCCGGTCGGGTTTTGTCAACGGGCAGCGCGAGCGATCGACCTTCGGAGCCGCCAAGAGGGGGGCGGGTATGGGAGCTTCCCTGCAATGCTCGGATCGATAACAGGGAAAGCCCATCGTAGCTTCTCTCTCGGTTGAATAATGCAGTGTGCTGTTGCTCCGGCTTGTGTCACAGCGGGAATTGTGTTCCAAGCGGGAGAAAACGAAAGCTATCTCTTCCTATTGTAGCTGTACGGGGGGGAGGGGACTTCGTGGGGGGGGGGGGGGGGGGCTTTCTTTCGCGCGTTACTTGTAAACCGCGCATGCGCAAAGGGGTTCGATGTGCGTAACCAAGCCTGTGCGCGAATTTCGAAATGGGCTTGCGCCTTGACAAGTGCTTTTGTCGGGGACGTCAAAATTGGAGTCAAGCTCTACACTCGTAAAAATGAACTTCACCGCATAGCACGCTCCTAGCCAACCAGAATCTCGAATGATATCGTTATCTGCCCTGATTTGTTGAAAGAGGGAGGCGTACGCCTTTTTTTTTGTGACACTTATGCTGTTCATAATTGTCACAAAAAAGGCGTACGCCTCCAGTTTTCAGCAAATCAGGGCACATAACGATATCACTCGAGATTGTGGTTGGCTAGGAGCGTGCTATGCGGTGAAGTTCATTTCTAAGAGTGTACACTCTAAAAACAGTGCTTCGCCGCATAGCACGCTCCAAGTCAACCGTCATCCCGAATGACAACGTTCGCTCCCTTGATTTGATGCAAACGAAGGGCGTACCCCATTTTTGTGGCAATTATGAACTACATGATGCCACAAAAGGGGCGTACGCCTCCCCTCTCCCCCCCCCCCCCCACACATTTTCAGCAAATCATGGGAAAGAACGGTGTCATTCGAGATGATGGTTGGCTAGGAACATGCTATGTGGTGAAGTTCATTTTTAAGAATGTAATGTGGTACTTGGAGCGAAAAGACACACGTGACGCGACAACACACACACATCGACATCGCACTTTCAACCCTTTTATTCAAACTGAATCTAAGATTACAAAACATGAGAAGCGATCAAAAACTACCATCTCGCGTGGCATCTGAGGTTTTCCCTGAGTTTTTCGAAGACTTTCAAGACGAATGTCGGCTCAGTTCCCCATGAAGTCGGCCCAGGACGCCTACTAACCCCGCTGTCCTCTCTCCATATGTCCACTTCTGTACGCCGCTCATAGCCATAGTTCGCGGTGCTAGCACGGAACAAAAAAAAAAAAAAAAAGACGAAAAGAAAACGAAACCCTAGCTGGCGCTCCCCCCCCCCCCCACATACCATTCAGCTCAAGATAACAACTGATACCAAAGACTGAAATCACTCGAAGCAGCTAGCAGCCCTTCTTTATCACTTCTTCCTGGTTCCTTGTGAGCAGCGCCGTGGTTGCACTATCACAGTATTGACCTTGTTCTTCAATGGGTTGTGTTTCCACAATCTGCTGACATAAACTATACCTAATACTTAACTTATGCTTATACTTATACTAAATACTTAATCTCTATCGCTTTAAAATTCGGTTTACAACCGCACCGTGTTACGCGCTCGGCCATTATATGCGAGGAGCTGCCCTATCCGTTTTTTACCTTGTTGGCATAAAATATGGTACGGGCTCAATGGACATGAAAACAACGAAGCATTCTGTGTGTATTCGTGTAGCACATGCAGTGACATATGCTATACATGAAAGCTCAGTGCGCAAAATAAACACAGAAAGCTTCGTTTGTTTCACGTTCAAATGTTCTTCCTCACAAGACGTTTCTAAAGAATTCGTCTTTATTTATTATTTATTTATTTATTATTCAGAGACCCAAAGGACCTTGACGGTCATTACGTGGGTAATACAAAATTGAAACACGATACAGTACATGCTAGTACATAATTAAGAACACAAATTACTACATTATTAAGAACACGGAAACACAATACAGTACGTGTTGATACATCATTAAGAACACTGAATAAATACTAGTAATACTGGCTTCATATACAAGTAAGAGTACATTAATTATACTAAGAAAACATGACGATGGAACAGAAAGGTAGTTGGCTCCTAGCCAAAAGAAATTACTATGGAAATGTTTCCGAAAGACAATGGGGTCAACAATATCCACTGTGGACTGAGGTAGGTCGTTCCACTCGACTTCAGGCGATGGGAAAATGACTTTGTGAAGAACTCTTGAGCAGAGTTGTACGTAACGCGTTACTAGTAATTGCGTTACTAGTAATCAATTACTTTTTCAGTAATTTTTTAACGTAATCAATTAATTTTGTGAGTAAGTAATTTTCCAAGTAATCTGATTACAATTTTCGGTAATCAATTACTGAGTAATCGATTACTTTTTTAACCTTCTGTCAACAATGTTGTGTACATATAGATGTAATTGTGTATATAAATCTGAAATATATGCGTGTATGTGTTTTGTATGTTGCTTTCAACGTATTTGTGAATTTCACTTATCATGTATGTTGGTGTCTCATATTAGAATTTGCAACAAGAGCTGCATGGTTGCATTCGCTGCAGGCTTGTTGGCTTTAGTATGGCCCACAATATAAAAGTAACGGGAAAAGTAACGCGTTACATTTTTAATCAGTAACGTATTACATTTTTATGAAGTAATTTGTAACAGTAAAGAATTACTTTTCGCTCAGTAGTAACAGTAATTGTAATCAATTACTTTTTTCGAGTAACGTGTACAACTCTGCTCTTGAGTGACAAACGCTACGTGACACTTTGGAGGTGTGGTCGATGCGTTGAGATATGAAACTGGCCCTATAGTGATGTACAATTGCTGTAATGAAGTTGTGTGTAAGAAGATTAGAAAGGCACTACTAGACCCATTAAATCCGTTGAAGTTTATGAACAATTTTTGCGGTAAGAGCGAAAAATTTCAGAGCCAGGACTCTAAAATGAGGAGCAGTAATTGCAGTATATAGACGACTAGAAGCTGTAATTGCACCCCAGTTTTGCTCATTTTTTTTTTCTTCTTCTTAAGAGTGTAGATATGTGTATGCGGCAGACAGCGCAGTTTCGTTGCTCGATGTGGCAGCTACAGGTATACGTAATTTGGTTTGTAGCGCAGTAGTTTTCATTTAAGCAAATTTCCTCAGTCCATTTGTTTCCACGTTTTGTCGGCGATCCCTGCTTATTAAACCACAGTTAGCATCGTTCGCCACCCTTCACAAAAAAAGTCCCTTCTCCTTTTACGTGTGATTTTCTCACGTAAATTTGATGTAAAATAAGTTAACGTTTTAGCATTTATATGCATTTACGCAGTTGCATCGTAAGTATAGGGCTGTGGAAATACGTATTAAGATGTATCGAATATTGAAGCGAATCATTGCGCATTCGGTTCGAATCCCGAACGGAATACGGGATTATATGTTCCAGTTTCGAACCCAAGCGACGTCTCTTCCAAACAGAATATATTGTCAGAATAGTAGTTCCGAAACTACACTCGTAAGCCATCACATCACATCACATCACATCACATCACATCACACTCGTAAGCCCAAAAGCCCTGGATAACCCCGGATAACGAAGTGATACAAAGACCATACCACGTACTCATCCTGCAGATGCTGTAAGCGCATAATTAATTAATCGATCCTTTAATTAGAGGCTTTCGGGCAAGAGCGCTTGACGACAAAATTTTGAAAACGAAACCAAAACCACGCGCCTTAGGAGCGGTGGTGCTAATGAAAGAGCTCGCCGTTGTGGGCAGCGTCACGACCAACGCCCTGATGGTATGTGCGTCCTGGGCCGACTTCTAAGTGGACTGTGCCGACATATGTCTTTCAGCGTCTGAGGAAAACCCAGAAAAAAGCCCACAGAAACAGCCGGGACCGGGATTCGAACCCGGGTACCTCACAGTCTCGACGTGGCATGGCCAGCACGCGAATAACTCAGCCATATAGGAGCGCATGACCTTCGCCTTATATAGGTCGATCTCGCCAGCAGGTCTGCTCCAATCATACTCATCGCTCCAACCCAGGCAGCACACAATATTGGGCCCATATCGGCTGAGCATTGGCGATACGGGTCCAATAAAGGACCCGTTCTGCCAAGATCTTCCCCATATTGGGATCAAACTTGGTAATAATGGGCCCCATAATTGCCCATATGGTGAAAATGTCGACAGTATATGCACCCCATAATGCCAAGATTGAGTCACATTGCTCCAATATTGGGCCAATGTTGGTGTGCTGCCTGGGAAAGCACGTGACCTCTGACGTGGAATGAGCGCTGTCCTCCCTACGTATACCTGATGCGCGCCGCTTCGGTTTCGGCTCATTTGCATAACAAAATTCTTTGACGTACGTGCCTCGTTTCAGGATTTGTAAAGATTGCAATGACTGCGGATGGAAGCGTTGAACCCTGCGAGTCGGATACGGACATGAAAGTGAGCCGGCAGCATTGTGGATGCGGATGAGATGTGAATTTTGTGTGGATGCGTGGCTCATCCGCGCAAGGCTTACACTGGAGCATACTTGTGGAAGAAAATATGGAGAAGTAATCGAAGGTTTAACTTGGGTCCCGATTGAGCGTGGCACGGCTTCTTTGCTGTTTTTTTTTTTCGTTCTCCTATTTCTGGGGGGAACAGAGGGCGCTGACAACAAAAGGCCGTTTCGGAACCTTAGACAGATTGTGGGAGGGGGGAACGTGACTGTGATTTATTTTTGTGGCACGCGCTCTTGAGAGAAAAAGAAGCGAGATTAGGGTTTAATAATCCTATGTATGTGCCAGGCAGTGTCAGATAGACTCTAGTGCTATAGGCATCCACAGCTGTGGAGGCCATGGCATATATCCAAACAATGTGTCTCTGCTAATTCTTAGTTCAGTTTTTTTTTTTTTTAAAGGGCACTTGAAAATGGAATACTTCGGCGGTCACAGTCGTGTTTAGTTTTACTTTTATTTTGAAGCTATACTTCACGTTACAGATAAGACTGCTTATGCCTTGAAAGGGGATACATATAACAGAAAAATAAATAAAATAAAGATAAAGCTCTATAGCGTACGTGTGTCTATACCGTCGCTATAAGCGCTACGAATGTGCTGCTACGACAGCTAGACCCTGTCACGACTTGAACCGTTAACCGCAACTGCGAGACCTTTCTCGAAAGCGTTCATCTGGACGAACGAGGAATACACAATCACGTACGGCTCCGAGCGCAAAGCCATACAGATGAGAATATCTCTCATCAAACAGAGCTTGCGACTGGGTTATAAAACTAAACTTCACGAAGTACTGACACACTGTCATTCTTTTTCCGGCAAGGGGATAAGTACCGAGGTTTCCCATAAGATCTTTTGAGTAACGGCTCTCACCCGGTACCTTTACTTCTCCGGTTGCTCCGTCCCGTGCTCAAAATCTTATTGATCTGCTTTCTGCCTTCCGAAATCCCTGCACCGCTTCCTATGTCTGTGCATGAAGGACCCTCGACTCGAAGTCAGTCTCTCTTTTAGTTGCTGCTGTTCTTTTTCGTCCAGAAATATTGCTTTTATCCTTCTGTCTTATCATCATCATTAATTTATCTGTTGTTGTTGTTCTCATCTCCGCCCTGGTTTCCATCTTGTGGGCTTTCTACGTCCAAATTTATCTTTGAATGTGTTGCGTTTTGACCACGATCTACTAAATTATAGCGACCCTGTCATTTGCATCCCTTCCCAGCGCCGGAATTTGGAAGTTAACGGTGGCGCTACTCATCGGCCAGTTTTAGGGTGCCTCAATAGTTCCTCAATTGCTGCAATACCTTGTACTTCGGCTTACCTTATAATTCTTGTAAAGGCGATGCATACCCTACGCGAGATTCGTTATTGCGCAAGTTATAAACTGATTATCGTCACCATTCTGCGTCTTTCTGCTGCTGTCGTCTGCTATGGTCGTACGTCCGTTTCTGCACGTTCACAATTCAAATTTCCACCGTGTCCAATCACGACTGTCTCGTGGGCCGATATTATGATCGCGACCTACTAGATTATAACGACCGTGTCATAATCGGCAACCCCTCCCTATGAGGCACCCGTCTGCACGGTCCGCTAGGAGCGCTACACATCGGCCCGTCAGATCTACATCGTGATTGGACGATGGAAATTTGAATTTTGAACGCGCAGGCGCGGACGTACGGCTATACGACTACCGTATATAGCAGACGACAGCAGCAGATTCTATGAAAACGCCTTGATGATGGTGGTGACCAACTTTAGCAATTACGCATGTCTCGTGAGACGTGCACTGCTTGTGCAAAAAATACTAAGGTAAGCTGAATTCCAAGGTATTGTAGAAATTGAGGAAGCAATAACCGGGCCGATGAGTAGCGCCACCGCTAGTCTCCAAATGCGGCGCTGGGAGCGGGTGCCGATGACATGGTCGCTATAATCTAGCAGGTCGTGGTTTTGACTGAAGTGGTGGTGCTTACTGGCAATATACACTTGAAAAGACAACTACCGCTTGTAGAGAGCTATCTTTAGGTTACATTTGTATTCGATTGTAAGTGACATGTAGAGGTCTATGTAAAGTTTCACCGAGCTGGCCTCCGCACAACGTGGACTTCTCATACAGCGCCCTCTTGGGAGGACAGGAGCGATCCCTCCAGGTGCTCTTAGAAGGCGTCTGAACAGCACGAACGCTGAATTAAAACTGATTGCATATAAAACTGTTATTCGTCCTACTCTGGAAGGCGCCAGTATTATATGGGATCCTTATACGAGAAAATCAATCAATCATCCGAAAAGCCCCATACGGGCGTTACATGGGAAGAGTGGGTTACCGGAAGTGAGAAAAAAAAAATAAAAAAATAATCGAGAAAATAGAAAATATTCAGAAGTTAGCATTGAACGATATGGTTAGATTCACATAAACGACTGAACTGTTACATAAAGCCAACCTCTTTTCTGTCTACTAGTTTATTCTTTTTATTCTGTCGAACTAGTTTGACAGAATAAGGGGAAAACGTGAATCTTGGACTTGCCCGTTTGCGGACGCTTTGTCGTCAGTCGTTGAGTATGATGGAAGAAAAACCCCGAGACAGAGCAACATCCAGACATCCACTAACATCAACATCCAGACGCACTCGTATAGACATGCACTAACGCCCGTATTTGCTTCTACTACCTGATTTAAATATTCTTTCGGTCCTCAAGCCATTGAAGAATGGAACAAGTTACCATCCGAAGCATTTGACTCGGACGATGTCTTCTCAGGAACGTCTTCTAGTTGACAGACAATTTAGGCAGCACCTTTTTGCATAAATGTGTTATGTATGAGTGTCGCATTGTACACGCTTTGCAAATTGCTGGATTTGCATACACTCCTGCTTCGGCCCTTCGGGCCCGCAGTATTGTAAAAATAAATTACCCATCCTCTAGTTACGGAAATACCTTCCAATAGACCTCTACCCGAAAAACGTCATCATGACGTTGGTAAACAGGCTGAAACTGAAACAAATCGGAAGGGGAGGGCTGGGTTCCACGAATGGGCACTTATTCGCTGCCTCCTATTGAAAGAAAAGCAGGGTCGAAAGTCGCGTCCCTTTCGGGGACCATCGTAATCCCCTCAAGACCGTGGATTTCGGGCGCGCCCTTGTTCGCCCCCTAGCTTCGAGCGTAGTTCAAGTCTACCAAATTGGTGGCGCCGTCGAACACTATGACGTCATTTATTTACAAACAGGGAGAGGTCTATTGGTCAACAACAGAGCGCTGACGAAGGAGCACATCTCGAAGTCGGTTGCGATGCAGACACCGCGCTTTCTGCTACGAGCGCTTGGTGTCGCGCCCATCGACAGATAATTCCGAAGCTGACGACACTGCTGTCGTCTGCGAACTGAAAATAAGTGGTGCGCCAAAGAATTTTGCGTCAGGCCTACTGCAAATGTATGTTTGTGAATTGTTGTGGTGTACACTTGTCACAAAGGGGTCGCTTGCGCTGCCCAGGTGGGGAGCGCTAGCGTAATTGAGCCCCTGTACGCAATAAGGGGATAACTCGACTGATCCACTTTTCAGTATTTCTGTTGCAATGACATCTGCATACCAGTATGTACCTGCCAAAGAAACTTTAGGACCGTATTACAATTTATTGACCCGCTACAGGAGGGGAAGAAACGGGAAATGCAACATGTGTGTCAATGGGATGGACAATCAGATCACGCCCCTTTTCTACGCACACATACAAATGGTGTAGCTTAAATTTTGCTACGATGCGGAGATGAAATTTGTCTTCCACTCGAAAAACACGTTCTTCCTACCTCAC
Organism: Ornithodoros turicata; assembly: GCF_037126465.1. NCBI lineage: Eukaryota > Metazoa > Arthropoda > Arachnida > Ixodida > Argasidae > Ornithodoros > Ornithodoros turicata. The sequence continues at coordinate 14,629,297 of NC_088210.1, read as the reverse complement.
CCGACCTTACCTGGCGTTGTAATAGGAAAAAAAAAAAAATAATAATAATAAAAAAAAACGTGTGCAGTAAGCTAATAAGTCATATTATGCTGGTCATCTAGGACATTAATTTCGAGATTGGTGCTCGTTTAGCAGCACGATAAGCCCGATCCAGGCTGCTCCACTACACACAGGTGACTTCACCCAACACCTCCTAGATAGCAGAAGGCCTGCGCCCCACGTGACATAGCGTCACACAGGAAGGCCTGCTGTGGACGCCGCTATGACGTCAATGAAAGCGGGAACAAGAGAAAAGCTCAAAGCAGCTCGCAAAGCTCACGCAGGCCTCCGTGGGCTGGGCAGTGCGCAGGCCTTCTATTATCTATAGGAGGTGTTGCTTCACCCTACCTGGCATCTCCATGGCTTACCCATCAATGTCCGACTCGTGAAAACTGTTTTCTTTATTTTTTTTTTATTTTGCACGTATTTTTTGCACTTTTTTCTTTTGCATTTTATTGTGCATGTAGAGTAGACACGTACATATATGTTACACACTTTACATTTGCGGTATTCGAGGAAGCCCAGGTGCAATTATTTTACCAAATATTCACTTGAGGTTTTCTCGGTTTGGGATTTTTCGACTTATCCCCTTATTGCATACAGAGGTTCAATTTCTTCAAGAGCAATTGTTGCGGTGAATCACCTCATCCCATATCATCATTCATATAGTTGTTGTTGTCCAAGAGCGCTCAAAAAAATTTTCAGTGAAGGTGCATTTATGGCGCACAGAAAGACGACGACTGTGGTGCATAAGAATTCGAACTCTGCTTTAGCGGCGATTAGGTCTGACACTGCAGTTTTCGGCAACAACACTTTCGGTTTGACGCACTAGTAGCTGAGACAATCAAACACAGAAGGACAAACACAACACCTAAGCGTTGCAATGTCAAGTTTTCCCATTTCATCAGTTGCCATTCTCTAATCGAAATATGCAACCCAACGGGGTGATACTTCAACGTATAGTCGCACGTATTGTGTGGTGAGTTCGGGCAAATCTGCAATGCGTTTCGCGATTCTGGCACGAAGACTTTACCTTAGCTTGCCACATTTCAGAAGTCTATTCAAGAAACCAAATTTTCTTTTAATTGAAATTTGATAAAATTACTCGTTATAGGCGGCAAAAATTCCCTCGTGATAAATGCATCGAATCGTTTACTATCGCATACTTTTCCGCAGCCTGAATTTTTTCAATCACATTTATATATTTACATTTATACATTTATTTGACACGGTTAGCTGAAACACCCTGCATATTGCATTCCGTTCAACTTTATCGCACGTTCTATCCGCAGTTCCCTCGGAGAGCAGGTGAATTTGTAATTCCCATATTACTTATTCACCGACGTCTTCGAAATCTTGCTGATCCTAACCCTTTTCGTTTTCCCTTCACCGAGAACTCTCTCTTTTGCCAGACGATCCTCCGTTCAGTTTCCCCTTTCGCTCGTTTGCCCACTCCGGGTATCCTGAACTATTTATGATGACGAAAGCACCGAGCGGAAAGACCATTTGCCACCTTCTATCACGAAATCAATGTAAACATGCAGGCCCTTGCGCTGGTCCAGGCCCTCGTCGGCTAACTTCCGTCCCTCCCACAGAGCGGGCGGTGGGAACGGTCCGGTCACGTGATCTCTCCTTTCTCCGCACGCAGTTATCGGACGAGCCTATTTTAGGAGCAGGTAGGCGTGTGCGGGGCGTTCTCAAAGCCGGATGCGTCTGGATCTGATGGTGCATCTGATGATGTGGTGGAAGTAAACAGAGGGCTGAGTGACTGGGGTCATGTTTTACCCCTTCCGGAGGGTGCAGAACAGATGTGTGTGCTCTTGCTACACGAAGAATGGCGTTGTGGCATAAAGTGCTTCGGGAATGGCTTTTGATGCCCTGAGGTTGATGAGCGTTGTTGTAGGTTGTAGGAAGAACTTGTGTTTGTTGCGCGAGCGCAGTTTCGATGAAGGAGACGCTGCGTTGGTGGATACGTACTGGTTGGCGTACTTGACACATTTTTGCAATCAACGTGCGGGCCGTGGAAGGTAATTTGAAGAACGTGTCACGTCCGAACTATGGAGCAAGCTAAAGCCTTCGCTTAGAGCTTGGGGCTCAGCCCAAAACCTGCCACCAGATGGCGGTTTTGTTGTTGCGTCGGTTGGTTCACTTGTCCATTTCGCCCGTCTGCTACCGTAGCCAAGCCGCGTTGCCTTTTCTTTCACGAATTTCACTTTTGTTTTTCTGTTTTCTTTTCCGGGTCGTTCACGCGTCAATTTAGCACCAGTCGTCAAGGAGCGAAAAGGCTTTTAGGTGCAAGCGAGTAAAAATGTGAAAAACGGGTATAGCGAATTCCTCGTAATTGGGCAAATTAGGAGAGAACTGTGCCGTTAACGCGTTTCGAGTGGAAGTAGGTAGGCGTTTCCCCCTTTCTTTGCCCTCCATTTGACGCGGCAGTAAAATCTCCCTTTAGAGTGCCCAATGCGCCATTTGGGCTAAGAGCGACTTTGAGCTTGGGGTTGTTTCCTGTTTTGTCGGTGCATATATGAACGGTTACATGGAGCAGGTGTCTTCGTCTCACTATAACCATTGCTACTTTGTTTAAACGTTGGTGAAAGTTCGTTACAAGCATTCGATGGCTGCACATTTAGTCGGTGATATGAGGCTTACCTTGTTGGTTTTTGGCCAGTATTATATCTGACCAGACTTGGATAAAGGTAACTTTGGCGAGCAATAAGATTTTTTTCTTTTTTCCGTGGATTGATTGCAGCCCTCATTTCTCTCTCTCTCTCTCTCTCTCTCACTTTTTTTTATCGCCTGCACTAACAACGGCCTGATCGTTAGTCGACGTGACGTAGCTTTTAAGAATCCACCAATCACAGCCAAGCTTCCAGCAGCCGCAGCCACTCGTAGACACAGGCTCCCTGTGTTTGAAATTGTCTGCGGTGACTGGCCGAAACGGCGACAGCACGACTTTACGTATGTCTGCTTTACTAAAGTGGGAGAGGAGGCGCGTTGTTTCTTTTCGCCCTGACGCGGAATCAAAATCGCAGAAGTTGCGTCTTTGAGATTAGCTTCTCACCCCTGATGCCACGTATATTATGATTTTAAAAATACTGCGAGTCAACAGAATAAACATTCGCACTTTCTAATAAGTCTCTTTAACAAGTAGGTTTGACACGTGTTACTCTATTGAAGATGGAACGTTGAACTACATTCTTTACCAACATTTTCGACTGTCACTCTTTACGAGTCGTTGTAAACAAGTACACTCTTGAAACCGAACCGCGGAAGCAGAGAAATGTCCTTCGAAGGTTCTGTTCGGGTGTCCCATTTGGACGTTCGGACGCGGCTCTCACGATTTGGCTGTCGGCTTCACCACTTAGTGACTGCGCTTGCAGTGAAGCACGCTTTAAAGGGGAGGTGTTGGTACCGACCCTCGATGTGGTCCGAGTTGGCCTCGTAAATTATTGTCCGCGTTCAGTGTAACGTTATTCTCGGTAGCAGTAATTTCACTGGCAAAGGTTTCGGACAAAGTTGGACAATAATCGCAGCATAAGGCTTGCGAACTGTGTGCTGTTCAGATAATATTCCCTGCATGCGAACACATTCCTACATTGTACAAGTAAACAAAATACAGAAACCGACACTGAAGATTTTTGTTTAAGTTTAATTTGTACAAATTAAACTTAAACAAAAATCTTCAGTGTCGGTTTCTGTATTTTGTTTATGTGATCTACAGGACTTGACTCCCCTCTTCGTATACGCTTCCATTGTACAAGTAAGGATGATTTTTAAGCACATTTCAAGTACGGGAAAATAAGGAAACAAACAAAAAAGAAAAATATAATACAACATTAAACGTGGAAGTTCGCGTTTTGTGAAGGTGGAAAAGTGTAGAATGTTAAATAATGTCCTTTTTTTTTTTTGTCTTTTTGACTTTCTGTAAACGGATTGGCAGCGTTGCACAGCCTCATGGCAGTCCAAAGTGATCGAAGCAGTTATGAAGGGGAACCTCATCCCCGGAGATGGGAGAATTGCCCGTACGTGGTAATAAGGGCTGGAGGTCGCGATGTGCCTGCCTCCCTGTCTGGTCTCCTGGGCGATGGCGAAGAGAACGGCGCCTCTCGTTTACCCAAGTAGCTGCACTATATTCCTGGTCGCTGTCTGTCGCTGTCTGTCGCTGTGGCTGGACAGCGTTCTGATTTCTTGCTTGCACAACGGAACATAGGGTCTATCCAATGAAGATGCCGCAGAACAGAAGGCGCATCTTAATGAACGTATTAAAGCGGCACTAAAATTAAAAGAAAAAGGAAGAAATTGCTCTCGAATGAAAGTCCGTGTTTCAATTAGTTCAGTTCAACCAAAATTAGTTCACACAACGCTACCGTTTAGAAGAAAAAAGCAATGAAAACAGAGCCATCATTTTTTGCGGCAACGAATGGGATCCCCGAGAGGCAAAGATTTGCGGCATCCAATAAGACAACAGGAGAAGCGAAAGCATACCCATCATGCGTGTGGCACCCCTTCCCAGCGCTGCATTTGGAATTTAGCGGTGGCGCTACTCATCAGCCCGGTTATTGCTTCCTCAATTTCTGCAATACTTTGTACTTCAGCTCAGCTTAGTATTTTTATACAAACGGTGGATGTCCCACGGGCAGTGCTCCTTTCTAAAGTTGATTATCATCATCATTCTACGCGTTTTCATAGGAGCTGTTGCTGTCGTCTGCAACGGTAGTCGTACGTCCGCTTCTGCGCGTTCAAAATTCAAATTTCCATTGTCCAATCACCATGTAGATCTCGCGGGCCGATGAGTAGCGCCCCTAGCGGATCGTGCGGACGGGCTCCTCATCGGGGTTGCCGATTATGACATGGTCGCTATAATCTAGTAAGTGATCTAGTAAGTAATCTAGTAAATCTAGTCGCTATAATCTAGTAAGTAATCTAGTAAGTAATCTAGGAAGTGCACGAGCTGAAGCGTCGTTCGCTGCTTTGCGCCGAAGCACAGAATAGTCCGGTATTATTTTGATTGTAGCTTCGTAACGGAATCAAAGTTTTGAATTATGATAACAAGTAAGAAATTAACATAGCGTGTAACGTCATTGGAAGTGAACCTGTTTTTTCATTTTAGTGCCCCTTTAGGCAGTAGGCAAACATCTGTATGTGACTAAATTTTGAGAAGACACAGAAAGCAGGACAGGACAAGACAGATTGCCCCGAACTCGGCCAAGTGCTACTGACAATTAAATACTTCGCCAAAATAAGCGTTAGCGGTAACAGTACCGCGCGAACCCACGGCTTGTAATATATTAGTCGCACAAAACCGACAAGAAAGCTTTTGGCTGACCGCAAATTAAGGGACGTATCGCAGCCAGCGAGAACAGCTGTCTTGCGTAGTCCCTCGAGAAGTCCTCGCCTCACTTTTACTGTCATTTGAAACGTGTTCAGTGCAAGCATTGGTGCAATAACATAGAGTTTTAAAGTCAAGTGCTTTGGATTTTTGGGTGCGCGGGCCATATTGCGAAAATAGTATGGGACCCCAAGGTTGACTTGCGTCGCTCCCGCGGCCGTCGAGAACCCGCGTGACCGTGTCGTCTGCAAATGAAACAGAGTGGAAAGACGACCAAACGGCTTTGTTTCACTTACGGTTTGTCATCACATACCACTACATTAGGAATTTTGAAGCTTGAATTAAATGCGGTGCCACATGGATTAAAGCGAATGAGATATGTCGTAGTTATGCAGTTAAACTTCTTTTTGTGTATGTGTACTATACAAAGAGTGGGGACATAATAAGCCACACCAGACAAGCTCAGTTGTTCACAAGCTCAGGCTTATTGTGTCCTCGCTCTTCATTTAGGACGAACAACCAACTAACCCAACTTTTTACAGTGTGTTCGTATTCATGCATTGAGCTGTAGGAAGCAGATGTAGCTTCCCGCAAAAAACATTTCCACACCTTTCTTTCTCTTTTTTTTTTCTTAGCGAGAGTCCGCTGTATTTTAAAAATAAGTTTGTCTTTTGCGTGCAGGTATTTGCCTTCATCTGTGGCCTGATTGTGATCCTGCTGATGATCCTCTGCTTGGCGTCTTCAAATTGGCTGATAGCGCACAAATTTCGTCAAGGCCTGTGGGAGCAATGTGTGGACGAGGACGCTCCCCTACCGTTGCCGTTCGGCCTCAATGCCAAACCGGGATGCTACGTCGCTCGCACCGTGGGTTAGTGTAGATCATTCTCACTCTTATCAGACTCTTATGGGACCCTTATCGACTGACCTAGGTCTCTCTACCTGATTTGTTGAAAACGGGAGCCGTACGCCTTTTTTTGTACGGCTTATGCTGTACATAATTGGTATACAAACAAGGCGTACGCCTCCCGTTTTCAACAAATCGGGGGCGAGAACGATCTCAGTAGGGATGATAGTTGGCTAGGAGCGTGCTATGTGGTGAAGTTCATTTTTAATAGTGTGCGGTTCCACTGGCGTGTCAACAGAATGTCACCGAGTGGCAGATTTTGTCCAACGGGAGAGCAGCGCTCTCAATGTTGCCAGACTGCTGTCGGCATAGTGCCGGGGAAAAGGAATGCAATATGCTCTGAGCAAAGCTATTCAGTGACTCTAGCCCTGACGACCTGTCATGCACTTTGTTTGCACTCCTTCACAGTGCACGAAAACCATATTTGTGGAAATTGTGCTATTTTATTAGTATACATGATGCCGTTTTTGCTTTTCACGCAGCCTATATCCAGGCAGCGGCAGCACTGTGCGTGATCACGCTGCTGTGTGACATAGCAGCCACGGTGATGACTGGCTGCGGTCTGTGCAGCAAGAACCCCGTCAGAAAGTATTTGATGTACAGGCTTGCTTTCTATGTCATGGTCTGTGCCCGTAAGTATGTCTTGATTCTACAGGGTTATTCTAGCAAACGTTACACATTTCGATCGCAGTGTAAAAATAGAAGACTAGGTTTGACCCATCCGAAACTCTGCAGTCTGATAGCCATTTATCTGAAGTTTCATTCTAATTTTTTGTAAGCGCTATGGTCATGTAGGAAGAAAATTAAAAATAAAGCAAAATCTCGCCCCATGCGTTTTCAATGGCCTATCCCCCACAAACACCGCCAGTTTTTCTTGTGTCTGCTTCACGTTCACATCACTTCACACAGGTAGCGCTGCCTACAACGATGCGACATGCCGATTCTGACGTTATGCACCAATCATCTTGTTCCAGTCTTGTTCTGTATGCTGATGTCACCTGTGTGTGGTGAAATGAAAATGAAGCGCACACAGCAGAAAATGGCGGCTTTTGAGTGAGATAGGCCATAGAAAATGCATAGAGTGAAATTTTGCTCGATTTTTAATTTTTCTTCTACAGGGCCATAATGCTCACAAAAGTTTCCAACAAAACTTCAGACAAATGGCTACCAGTCTGCAAAGTTTGGTGTTGGATAAACCCCGTCTTCTATTTTTATGATGCGATCAAAATGTGTAATGTTTGCGAGACTAACCCTGTACATACACACATACAGGTATACACTTTGAGAGGAATGATAAAAAGGACTGCCAGGTACACAAAACACAAGCAAAAACCGGGACTAGTGTACCCAAAAAGGGTAAAAAAGTGGGAGGACGATACTTGGGATGCTTGACGTCTCAAGCGGACGCACTTCATCAGAGCATGATGAAGAGCGCCCGCTTAAAACGTCAAGCATCCTAAGTATCCTCCTCCCACTTTTTTACCCTCTTGGGTACACTAGTCCCGGTTTTTACTCTTATACACTTTGAGACACATGTCGGATAAAATCTGTAGCTACGGCATGAATAAAATCGGGCGCCATTTTTAAATCTGTAATTCGGGGAGAAATCGGGCGATAATTGTGCATTCGGGTGTTTTTGTTTCTCCTCTTGTCTATTAAGTCCTTTCCTAATCTCTCTCTCTTTTCTTTTTTTTTTTTTTTTCGTGATCGTGACCTTCCAGCGGTAATTCCCGAAGACATAGACAAGTGACCCATTCTTACATGTGTTACACGTGGCGACCTTTGTTCGTCTTCAGTGGAAACGTCACTCGAGGATTTCATAGTGACTGGAATTCGGGGAGAAATCGGGTTTAACCCGAATTGGTCGGAGTTCAGTTCGTGGGGGGAACAATTGGGCGGAATCAGGTTTAACCCGAAAAAGTCACTCCCTACATATAATCAAACTTTTTGACCAAAGTCTCCTGTGACCTCCTTCCAGCCTTGTCGACTTGTTGACTTGACCTTGTTGACTTGTTCCCCGGCACGGGGGTTTTATCGCTTTTAAAGTATGCTGTACCGAACAGCCCAATTTTTAACCATTTTCTCCTTCCAGTGCTCTGCATTTTGGTGGCTCTGGTCATCTACCCAGCATGCTTTGCTGCAGAGATTGAAGAGAGCAACCGGCAGGTGTGGGAGTTCGGCTGGGCCTATGGAGTTGGCTGGGGCGCCGCCATCTTCCTTTTTGGGGCCATCTTGCTCCTCCTCTGTGACAAGGAGACGGAAGAAATCTACTATCGCGAGAGGACTGTTGCCAACGACGCTGGCGGCGGCGGGGATTCCAAGGCGTAGCACGCGTGGTTGGGGAGGGCCGTGGTGGCCGCTTAGTCGCGTGCGACGCGAAAACCTGACACCCATCTACCGTGCGCGCCTCAACTCCGCCGCCTTCCAACTCCAAAGTGCAAAAGGGGACGCTCGGCCGAAGTTGGTGTCGATGCCTGGCAGGAAACTTTTGAGACGTGCGCCGCTGGTGGTGGTGGTATCGATGTTTCTAACGCCAAACTGAGGTAGAAATGGCCTCGGCATTGTGGCGGAGAGGGGACAGTCTGTGCCAGTGTGTTGGATGGCCAGTGCGTAGCGCGGAGTAGCTCTAGAGAAAGTGCTACATCTTCGGCGTGAGGAAAGGCCAGGGTCTGTGGCCATCAAAAAACGGAAGCATTTTTGCCCCATTGTTGCTTTATGTTCTCTGTAGGACGCAGACTTGAGAGACCAAAATGAGGAGACGTTTTTATCATCGTCAATTATGCGTGCAGACGACCCCCAAAGGCTTATTGTGGTCGATTGGGTGTAATTGCTATCCAGTTGCAGTATTTCTTCTGTGATGTCTCATGCAGGTCTTGCGCTCCTCATAAGTATGGTTCTAATTGTACGATCCTATGGACGTGGTCTGATGAATTCGTGAAGGACTATCTCAGGGGACATGTCAGTACGGGACATCTATAAGGTAGATAACCTCTGCAGCATTTCATTAGTCTCTAAATGAACTTTGTAATTTTATAGCAAAAACTTGCAGAAGCCTTGAAATTTGGAAAATGATGTTGATGTTGATGTTGACGAAAAACGAGCGCAAGTTTCTCAATGCCTTTTATGTTTTAGTTACTTTGCATTTCATGCATCATATTTTAAAGTGTTCATGTACCATGCCTTACATGCCAGGTCGTCTCTCACTGAGCATGATGGAACACGCTTTGTGCGTAACAAGTGCAGCTTTATGAGTGATGACATTATGATTTTTTTTCTTATTTATTACTGCATCATCAGTCCGATAGCATATGCAACATTGACCACACCAATTTAGACATCTTAGTTTTTTTTTGTTTTTTTTTCTCAGTGGAAAATGGTCGTACTGATAAAAATCTGCAAAAGGCAGCTTGATCACACCCTATCCCAGAGAGAAGTCAAACTTTTTCACAAACCGTAGGTTGCAGAAATATGTTTGAAGGACAGCAAGGTCTCCCTCTGTGAGCCTTCTTATCCTTCTTATCTCAAAGATATTGAAGATGTGACACTTTATCTGGGGCTCTTCCTGCTGTATTTTCCCATAATGGGTATTAGACAGTTGTATTCTTGAGAGAGGCAAAATATGCTACAATGTTGTTCGCACGTTGCGCTTGCTCCGTTCCGAGCGGAACGGCGGTGAGCAGCATTCGGCCATCTGTGGATGTCGATTGGAAAGTTCTGGCAACTTTGTTTGATGGCCAGGACGAGAGACCAAAATCAACGATGGGTCTGAATTCTTGCGGTAGGTTCTCGGGCAGTATGTCCTTGGATTCAGATAATGCAGGCAATCTTTACCGCAAACTTGCCATCAGCACACAACCTGTAATCCATTCAAGCCGCTTAGAGTACTGCTAAAGCTATGGTACATTGGTGATTGTGATGAGCGCTGAATGTTATATATGGTTCCGACGCCAGCCGTAAAAGCTTTATGATGTCAGATGGCAACGTGTTTTGTGGCAGCTCCCCACTTGTGATAAACCTCATGATTCTGGACACTTACTAGCAATGAAATATGAATGGACTTCTATCAAATTGATGAGCAAAAATATAGGTACCTATGAAACAAACACCCTCATTTCTGCTTTTTTTTCACACTGTCGGTTTTCACCTGAGAGTAAAAGTATCAGGATTGCGCCACATTTGTGGTTCGAAAAATCATGGGAGGCCATTCGAAGGTTCGAATCTCGCCAGAATCATTCTATGCATTAAATTTTTTAATGTATTACCCGACGATATGGAATTAACCAGAATTGCGTTTTCTAATTTCTCACTATTTGACAAATATCAGTAGGTTATGGCTTTGTCTTGTTTTAATCTTGTTTTAAGTGGTGGAACCATAAGCAGCAAGCGTATGTGCTGCGTAACCGTCCCAGAGTATTATCCTCATGATAATCAGTTATCAAGTGCCATTTTGCGAGATACTGAGAAATACTGTGTCAGGAACAGGGATGTTATATTTGTGAGTACTGTTGTAGCGAAACAGTAGTAAACAGTTCTCTGTCAAACAATGACCTTGTTGTTGGCCTAAGCGAGCAAGCAGAGGAAACGCAGCACCGTAACGGAGGGGCATTGTATAGACTGATGACCGTAACTATGGGAAGTAATCACTGCCATTTACTCAGTTCAGACATTGAGGTGCCGAAGTATAATTGGCTGGAATTGTTAAGGAGGGAGATTGTGAAGCTGTGATTGGTCGACCTGAAAGTATTGTGTCCGTACGAGTAGAGGGCAAGGAGCTGATGGAACACAAAGTACTTACCGTATGCCAGCGTTATGTGAAGCAACATTTCTACAATTACATTGTTTCTTGTCCATTTTAATTCTCTGTAACAAGTGTTCCCTGTCTGCTAATTCATTGTGTCAGGCACGTAGTATGGTTCGCACAGGTTGTTTTTCCCCCTTTTTCAAGGTTACCTGTTTGCAGAATTGCAGCTAATTGAACACGATACCGTACTAGAGTACAGCACGGGCTCTGGCAAACCCAAAAGCGTGAGCCCGGCCGGGCCTGCAGGCTGAACCAGGCTGAGTAGAGCCTTCTTTTGGCGGGACTTGGCTGTGCCCAGGTTTGACATTGTGACTCGGGCCTGTACATTGGCGGGCCAGGATAGGACTCTGGCCTGTGCTACACCACTGCTAGGTGGACGTGGTCAACTTCTGTAGTCCGGTACCCTGTAGTTGACGAGCTGGGCAGCCTAGAAATTTCCTTTCCAAATTCCTTTAGGTGGGATCAGGCCCGGGTCAGGTGTGGAGCCGTGCGGCCAGGCCCGGGTGCTTAAACAACAAGGTCTGGTCAAAGAATGCAGCCTGTGCAGTGCTCTATACTGTATCACACTGTACAGTGCTTTGACAAAAGTCTACGGAACAAGCTCCGGCGCGTTTCTTCCTCGGAGTGGCACACTAGCAGCGAATGGTACCACACGGACTTACAAACAGCTGACTGGGTTACCAGGCGCATGTCTATAAGACCGTACAGTCCCATTCGCTGTCCCATTCCCACAGTCCCATTGGCTTGTCTGCTGGAAGGAGCCACTCTGAGGAAGGAATGTGCCGGAGCATGTTCCGTAGACTTTTGTCAAGGCACTGTACGTTCACATGTGTGACACGTAAAAAAAAAAAAAGGCCACAAGAGAACAAAAATGGCGGAAGCCACACGTATAAAAAATCTGTCACTCAGTACTTCTTGAAGTGCGGAAAGGAAAACCTACGTACGATTTTGTGCACGTTTGTGTTTATCTTCCATTTCAGATTTATAAGAACTGCTGAATACTGTACGATAGTATATATTATTTATTCCGACGTAGCAGCTAATATTGTCGTGACTAACTGCCCGAAGAAAGAGTGACGTTGCCTCGGGTCCTGTAGAGTGTTGTGAGGTTGTGTTGAAAGTTCCTAACTACTAGTACTATACATTAACGATGTTCTGCCAAGTTTTTTTTTTTTTTTTTTTTCAGACATTCCCAAACCACAGTGTTGTTTGCTCTAACCTGTTTACGTAGACGATGCAAACACTTTGTTGAGCTTGCAAGAATGGAACGTTGCAGGAAATTACTTGTACATAGAGCACGTACAAAAAAGGCATAATCGTGTACAGTACAAAGCCACTTGTGGATTTGTACCACTGCCATGCTTTGAGAGCAGGGGAGACCCACACACAACAGTCTTTCTGCAATACACACATTGTTGAGAATTTGTTCACTTCCTTCTCTACTCTTTATTCCTGTTAGAAGAAATGTCCGATGTACAAGGTAGGCCAGTTGGAAGCTCCTGATGTGTAACATTGAGCTATGTACTATTCCGTGGGTTTATCCAAGCAGTACATTTGTTGCAGAGATCACTGGCATTCTGGTGTGTGTAGAGATTTAGATATATGTAGTATGTCGCCTGTAACATCCCCAGCAACACCGAATATTCTCTAGATGTACTAATAATGTCCTAACGGATTTGTATGTCCAGTGGATGTTTGAGGGATATCCATCGGACATATGAATTTGTTACGACGTTATTCGTACATCCAGAGGATATTCGGTGTTGTTGGGAATAGGGCATGATCGTGTTGAACATCTGGTGCTTTCAAGGAGCCTCATCTTGTACGGGAAGATAACTATGGGTATCGCTTCTACTGTGTAATATTTATTTTACTGATGTGTAATATGTAAGTACGTACAAATGTACTGAAAGCAATGCAGCTTGGGTTATTTGGTATGACTGCAGCCACTTAATGAGCCGAGCTACTTGCTACAATAGCAGCAAGAAGTGTGAGGGGACGCAGCTAGAGCAGTAATGTCCCCTACTCCTTTCCCTTCAATTTTCGCGCGCAAACCCTGTGCTTTTGGTAACACGTCGGAAGGTAAAATGATTTTGCCAAATGTCCCGTAAACCTCTCGCATGCTGTCCTTTAAAAAGTTTCCCAAATCAAAAACACACCGCAGCGTGTCGAAGCTGGTGTGATTGTTTCGTCCCTTGGTTTTTGAAAGTTGCAAGGCCTTTTAGCAATACACGTACTATTGAGAGAACAACACGCTGCTGTCGTCTGCTTTCGTCCAGTTCGGATACTCCCTCGATAGCTGCTTCTGAAACACGAGTATTCTTAAAGGAGCAGTGAAATGACACATGGGATTGCTCGAAGCACATGGCTAGCCAATCAGTCTCCCAGGAACCTCATCACTGTGCACGTCAATTTACAAAAATCCGCAGAAAAATTAGCCCGATTCCTTCCTTGATTATGGGGAACAACGCAGGAGCAGCATAGTGAGAAGCCTTGTCCCCCTCGTAACGAAGTGATGTCAGTTTCACTCACTCTCTTACGGGATTCCTGAAGGAGTTGACGGGTTTATAAAGCGTGCAATGTCTGGGTCGAGGACTTCTTTTTCCGCGCTACAGGTCAACGATGATCAGTGTTGTTTTTGCGCAGCAGCGCTTGTTTTTCGTCGTGCAATCCGCCAGAGCCAAAATTTTATTTACTTTTAATTTCATTTTACTAATTAATATAATTTAGCTAATTCTGTGTATGTAATTACTTTGTTACCATATATAATTAATTACATTAATTGATTAACAATCAAATTGAATTAGTTGTATTAATTTATTGATTAACTAACAACCACAGATTGAGTTACATTAATTTAATTTTACCTAACGCCGCACCACAATGCCAAAACATTACACAAAAATTTGTGAAAGTGTCACCCGTATAAAAACGATCAGAAAGACAAATTCTGCATCAAGAAGAAATTATAGTATTTATGACGGGGTCTTCCACTGCTCCTTCAAGAGGTCGGTCACATTTTCTGCAGTGGAATTATAGTCCTTGTTACATAACGTAATGGTAGAGAAGGGTATCACCGGGGCGAGAGAGAAAAAAAAAGCGCACTTGAATATGGGAGAGGCACTCTCCAAGTAACGCTGCAGCATAAAGATCTCGGACAGCTGTTCCCCAGTGTTTTGTCAGGTGATTAATGCAAGAGCTTGTAATCTGTCACTGTGTTTCTTGATATTGAATTTTGTTCCTTTTTTGTAAGGTGCAATGTTTCGTTGAACCATTTCACTGTCCTGGGTTGTGTTTGCAGGTAGACCTGCAAATGAGTTTGTTTCATTCTACATTTACCAGATGTATGAAGGTTGTGGTAGCGGAAAGTTGTGCTCAGAGCACCGTTCTTGTCGTGTTAGGCATTTGGTTGGGCTGCAAAATGCTTTGTCACGTTAATTTTATGCCCTCCACATATTAGGCCATAGATGTCTGCTGTTGTACAGCATCACGTATGGTTTTGTGTACACGCTACATTATGTGAATACTATATGATATGCAAATCTGAACTTTTTCGGATAAAGTTGCATAAATTAGTGCAAGACGGTGCATAAACTTTATTATGAGAAGCCTGCGCATGGGCAAGAAATAACGTATCTGTCTCAAAAGAAATTCAGGGCTTTGTGTCGTCTGCTTTTTTGTTGCCCATGCTCGGGCTTTTTGACGACGGAACTTTCCTAGCTCAGGTACACAGTCTACCATTTGCCTTGCAAAGGATGAAAAAAATGTGACTGCAGAAAGTTTTTTAACAGCAGAAAAATTGGCAGTATGACAATTTTGTCTGTTGTAGATAAACAATGCACAACACCAGTGCATCCTTATGCATAATATATTGTGCATGGGATTTTCTTAAGCTTTAGTTTAGAACGTGCCAGTGTGTACGTGGAAGTCTGTCTTGGGAGTGTTGCTGAGCTTTCACATATAGGTTCGTCTGGTAGCTAAGAATTGGGAGTGTGCCCGTTGTGTTGCTATGTCCTTGTGTTTATTTTGCTTGATTTTTCAATGAAATAAACAGCAGGATCTTTTACACCTTTGTTTCTGAGGCAAATATTCCAGAGAAAAGTGACACGCATTCAGCAGTGACACAAATTCCTTATTTGAGTGTGGAGAAGTGGAATGCTTGATACCCTATGTAGATAAACCGTGAATTCAGGACACAACAGAGATAGGGAAGATAAAGAGACCCAGGAACTGTGCCCCGGCAGATTGAAAACTCTCAGCCCAGTGGTGTAGCCAGAGGGGGAACTGTGGGGGTCCAGCCCCCCAATCCTACCATTGCTAGTGCATTTGGGAGAGGGAGAACGAGGGTAAATCCTCTCCTCCATGCAGTTCCCATACCCCTTCAGAAATATTTTTCTGGCTCTGCTACTGTCTCCACCTATGACTTTATGCGTCATTGCTGGCATGCGTCAAGGCTCATCCAGACATGCGTCCAGCCCATCCATACATAGCATGCAAAAGAAAGGGAGTAGGTCTGGTGGGTCTGAGGAGGTTCTAGATGAGTGATTTATCCAGACTCCCCTAAGCACCCCCCAATTTTTTTTTTCTTTACGACATAGCTGTAATGATGACCTCGCACAATTTTCTTTACCCCCCTCCCCTATATTGCGATTCTGAATAATTTCTAGATTTTTCACTCCCACAGAAAACGTAACTGGGTTTGCTGGATTTCAAGCAGATGATATGACGTCACTAATGCAACGTTGCCAACAGCCACCATCGCAATAAACAAACATACTTCGACAAAAGCCATCACAAACATTTTTTTATGTTTTCGCTCCACCCCGCCTTCACAAACATTTTTTTTTGTCTTTTCCACCCTGCACACAAAGCAGAGCACACATTTGCAGCAAGCTGCAGAGGCTCTTTGGCCGTGTCGCATGTTAGCCAGGCTGCTTAGCGTAATCTAGCTTAAAATCTTCCTCATCTACGAACATAGGGCAAATTGTTGTGTTTGTTGTTTGTGTGTGTTCGTCGGTGCTTTATTCGAACGTTCTCTGCATAACATGAATTCTGTCAGAGTCGCGTGTAGCTCGCACAAAAGGGTAAGCTGAGACGTGATATAGAACGTATTTCGAACTGTCCACTCAACAGTCACAATTTCGCAGCTGCAGCGTCTGTTCGAAGGCCGACGTAGGTATGCGAAAACGAAATTTCCTCCTGTGGTTACACCCCTTCTCCCGCCGGGAACCTTCGATAACAAAGTCGCATTCATAACTGGCGGTGGCACCGGTATAGGAAAAGGAATGGCAAAAATGCTCGCGAAGCTGGGAGCGAACGTAGCCATTGTCAGCAGGTATGTTTACTTATGAACGGCACCTCGTTCTGTCATGAACGATGGTGTAGTGACGTAAATTGCAGAGTCTCAATCAACCGATTACGACCACACCAACGCAGACGCAATGACCCAAGGACCCAAGGATGGCAGTTGACGAAAAGCCAGCGAGTGCTGGTGCTATGGCTGGTGACATACCACTCTGGTTGCCCGTCGGGTGTATGTATACTACCACTACACTACGCCGACATGTCTTTCTTTTTTTTTTTTTTTCTGCACAAAATACTTATGTAAACCTATACATGCTAAAGAACCCACGTGGAAGAATAACAAATATGCATAAGATGATTGATTTCTCATGCGAGTGTCCTGCGAGGAAGAAAATGCAAACGAAAATTTGGCCAAATTGAATGCGTTCCTGTGTGTTCCCTGGTCAGTTGACGAAAGTACAGTGTTGGTGTAGTGACACCTGACCGGCAATGAGATAGGTGTGGGCTCAATTCCTGCTGCCAGCGCTCCCTGGCTTTTTTGTCACCTGCCGCCCTTGGAGGGGTTTAATGCTCCCTCACAAAAAATATTAACGGAATATACTGCAATTTCATTTACAGCTATAAGTGCAAGTGAACCTTCTTGTCATGACTTTTAATTAACTTTCTAAAATTAGTTACAAATATGTTCACAATGTTCAATACATTTGAAACACAGAAAGTGCTTCAGTGGCATTTCAATTATTCAACCTTGTTGTTGTAACAGCTGTATTTTGACAGAAGATGGGGTAGAGTTATCACCCTGTTGATGAAACTCCCCATTCCATTTCTCTCATTCTATTGTCTCAAAATAAAGTTGTTGTTGTTGGCAGAAGACATTTCATATGAGCTGCACTTTATACATAGCTTGCACGTGACGTCACACCATAGCTTTACCCGTGCTACTTTTCCCTCTTTCTGGGGAACCGGTGCAACCCATCTATAAGCAGCATGTGTATCTATATCCTTTCTCAATTTGCTCAACAATATTTCCATGACATCCTTAACAAGGTGTGCCACATTAATGTCAGATGCCAGACAAAAATGTCCTAATAATGGAGTCACACATGCAGTATGTCATGTCAGTCATGTGCATATTGATCTATTCCATGCTCTCTGACTGCACTCTCATGATGTTCACCATTGCTGCAGTCTACCTGTGCATCTATATCTATATCATATCTACCATTTAAATATGGGCCAATGGTGACGTAGCGCAGACCACCAAATTCTGAAATACAAACACCAGGCAGAATTAATTGAAACAAATTGGACTGTGTTCTAATAACTACGTGGCTCCCCTTTTAAAGGAAGCAAGATGTGTTGGACGCAACAGCCAAGGAAATCAGTGATAAGACCCATAGGAAGGTACAGAACAGAATTTCTACAGACAGCAGTTTCCCACTGCATGAGCGACTTTGTCGGGCGAGATCTCGGCGGAGATGCCAGTTCGAAGAGAGCAATGCCACGAAGAAGATTCCGTCTGCTCGCCACAGAATATTCCTTCTTTCTCTGCTCGTCTCCTAGCACCCTCCTTTACATTTCCCAACAAATATTCCATTGTTCGGATACTCTTTGCATTTCTTCCGCGATATCTTCTGGTGCGTACTTTCCTCCTCGCTCTCCTCCGCCAACATCTCACCTGATAAGGTCGCTCGTACAGATATCCATCGAATAATCAACATCTGCTTTATTTCTACCACGTCGCATGCACACAGATATTACCTGTCGCGGCAGATGTCAGGGACCCCGCAGCCATTGCGGCTGCAGTTGACAGATGTGAGCAGGAGCTTGGACTGCCAAATATTGTCATCAACAACGCTGCAGGAAACTTCATTAGTCCAACCGAGAAACTCTCGCCCAATGCTTGGAAAACAATTATCGACATTGTATTGAATGGAACGGCCTTCGTTACGCTAGAGATCGGAAAGCGACTCATCAAAGCGGACCTTGGTAATTATTTCATCGACGTTCAATTCTGTGCCCACCTGGTGAAACCTGTTTCAAGCCCTCCATTTGCATTGTCCTCACTTCGGGTGATGTCCTAAAAGCCTTCAGAGTGAACCTACCTTGAAGGAGATGTACCTAATGGAGTACTCTAAACCATTTCTGGGAGAGTTGGTTTGTTTCCTTCCTTAGGTTCCCGTTGTACGGACTGTCGTGCCTACTACAGGGGCCCTCGCCACAAATTTTAGTATCCTGTGTTTCCAGGGCCGGTTTTTACCCCCGATTTGCACCATCCTCGCTTGGGGTAAAGCCTGAAAAACCCGAAAACAAGCTTTAAAAAATTCAGCCACCAGTACGGGCACACTAAGCATTGGACATCCAGCACAGCTGTTCCGCATCTTACGTAAATCAAAATTGCGAGAAGCGCTAGTTTCTTTTATTTTCCACCCGAAAATCTACTCTTCCACTTGATATCATCAGATTTTACCCTGTTTTACGGATCCTGAAATAAAACCCAGTTTTACCCCCCGATTTTCAAAAATCATAAAACCCGGAAAAACAGGGCCTTAAGCATACATACAACGCTATAAAACATGACACTTTGCTTTAACTTTCACTTTTAAATTGCAGTTCATTTAGTATAACACTGTCTGAATGCGACATTTTCTTCCGATTCATCCCTTGAGTGACTAATGGGATCGATTCCTGCCAGGCGATGGCAAATGAAAGCCTGAATCTCCAGTGTCGAGTGCAGACAGCAAGGATTGTCAAACGGGGGTGCGGCGATCACGATTGAGCGCTGATCTCCATCATGCCTGACCGGGCGTTTGGGCTTTAGACTGCTAGAACTGTGACCAAGGTTAACACAGTAGTGCAACAACAGAGAACATGTACCATGAAGTTCAGGTAAAATATCTCCTGAACGTACTTCTAAATTTGAGAATTAATACAGCAAAATTCAGCACTGTATTATAAAAGCATGAAATATGGTCCCTTAACTAGCCTGAAATAGTAATGGATTATAAATATGGCTGTTCCTGGCACTGGATGTCTGTCAAATATGGGACATTGTCCAAAGAAGGAAGAAATGAAGCGTCGTCTGTAAGTTTCCTTGAACCTTTATGTGGGGCACACTGAGTTATCATTAATGCATGTCAAGGCAATGTCACCACTCTGAGAAAGTGGGCAACTTAGTGGGTTACCGGGGCAAGTTTATCTCTTGTCACATCCTTTCTAACCGTATGGAGTGTGGTGCTCATGTGCTGAGCAGATAAGGCTCATGCGTGTTCATTGCCATCTTATCTCAGACTCCCGAGGAGCATCAAATCTGACAACTGCTACGAAATGAGGTCTCTGGTCTTCGATAGAAAGATGCAATAAGTTTCAATATCTTAGCTGCACCTGTTGCTGAAAATAGGTTTTGGAGGGAGCAAGGGACAGCATTTCAGCTGGACAACTTTGTCATGCTAGAGGTCTGCTCCCCTCTTTCCTTTGGTACTTCAAAAAACAGTTTCAGAAAGGATCATAGGTTGAATTTACAGAGGTTCGAGGCCAGTTTTGCATGGCCTTTTTCTTTTTAACCTAGTATCAAAATTGTGACATCCATCAAACTTACAGGTGTTACAGAACCCCGGTAGAGATCCTGAGAAAAGTTTACGGAACACCGGAGTGCCGTATATCTTGCGAGATATACGAAACATCGAAGATATCGTTATCTGTTGAGCGACACCCTTGCACCAATCTGTAACATAAACGCACAAACTGACAGGTAATTGGGTATTCCATGCACCTCGCAGTAAGTGTGTCCAATCCAGTTCGCTACTAGGTTGTCACTCTGCTGAAGAAACACGTCGCTACGGTGTTCCGTAAACTTTTGTGAGGACCTGTGCCTCTTTTTTTGGCATGTGAGTGCGATTCTAGCAGACGACACAGTGGAGCATGAGAAATAACGATGTGCGACATCTGGAATATTCTACCCGACACGTTGCTCACTTCTTGCATACTAGTACAACAAAATCACAAAGAGCATGTCAGGTCTCATCAACACTGCATTTACTGTACAAGATAAGATACGGCAGTGATTGATAGAAAGATATGATAGATCCAGGAGGCACTGTACGTCTCCGCTGTATTGTGTCGCACTAGCCTCTTAAAGCCCTAAAAAAGTCACAGTATTTCCGAATGACTTTGACGTAATGGAAAATGACAAGTGCTTACAGTTGCATACAAGTGCTTGTCCAGTACCATGATGGCCTCCACTCTACGTACAGCTGGCCCTGTGCACTTAGCCTGTTGTTGTGAGTGGGTGTGTTGTGGTACATGTCTCCAATTATTAAAAGGAATACCTGTCTCTGGTCATAAGCTATAGTTGATCTTGCAAGTGCAATACATTTTTTTGCATTATTTATTTTTGGGGCCAAATTATGGAAATATATTCCTAGATCAGCAGCAGTGTACTTCGCACCATTTTGGCTAAATTACGATTTTCGGACCATTCCAGGTGCCAATTTCTTAGCGATTTCTGCTACGTACACTAACTTTGGGTCTGGCTTTGTTGCTCCGAGCTGTGCAGCGAAAAGTGGAGTTGAAGCCCTAACAATGTGAGTCGCATTTTTTACTTACCTCGTACCTGCATGTACCACAAAGGCGACGAGATGCAGACGCAAAAATAGTAGTCGACGGGCATTCTAAAACATACCTTATACGCTGATGTCTCTTTCATATTTCTACTTTTTTGAAGGTCATTGGCATCAGAATGGGGCAGGTACGGCATGCGTTTCAACTGTATTTCACCGGGTGTCGTCTATACCAAGGTGAGGCCACACGCAGAAAGTTCGACACAACACCTTCACAACAGCTTGCAACAGACCTCCACTCGCACTCCTAGGGCAGGTTGCAGTACGAGATTTTAATTAAGATCTAGTTGTTCCTGCAATACGGGCACTTGGAAGGTGTTACTCTTTGATGTATAACGTTCACGAAGAGAATGAAGACGACGACTTTATTTTGGCTGTGGAGATTGGGAAGGTTCATCGCCACAGGCGATACTCTACCCCATTGCTGGTGAGGATGTGGGGAATAAAATAACGAGCCCCTTCACAATAACGATCGAAGTCCGATGGTGTCCAGAAATGTCAGAAGAGCTTTAAGCACAGAGTGTTGCTGGGCTGGATTGGGCCAGGTACTGAAGCAGAAGAGAATGAAGCATCTTCATGTGCATTATGTGTTTGCAGAAGAGCAATAGGTAGCTGTGCAGTGCTGACATACTAAAAGTCCTAAAAATACACATTGGGGGACAGAAACACAACTAACACAAAAGTGCTTATGTTCATTATGTTTTTTTTTCATTTTTTTTTTTTTTTCAGCATGGATATTAGCACTTTTAGTATATGTCTGAACTTCACCAACAGGCCCAAAATGATGTTTTAGTGAACCATGTAACGATTGGTAAAGCATTTTTTTTTTTTTTTCCTGACAACCTTCTCCTTGCAAGCAGTACTTCTTGCAATTGATATTGTAAGTGGCGCGCTGGCTTTAGCTGACATGTCTGTTCCAGTCGTACATTGCGTATAGCATTCCCACAGCTCAAGATGGGGCCTGTCAAGATGGGGCCTCTGACACCGAGGTGGGACGTTCGTGAAGGAAGGGAAGGGGGTGCTGTCAATCAACGAGACAACTCTCTTTATTTTTGCCTATACACTGTGCCATTATTTTAAGAATTTATTTCCTCTACTGCCGTATTTACTCGCTTACAACACTCACACTTTTTAACCCCCCCCCAAAAAAAAAAACATCGCGCCATCAAGGAGGGGTGCGTCCAACACGCGGGGAAAAAAATTGGAACCCGGCGTTTAAGGTACGCTTGACTTCAATTTTATTCCAAGACATCAGCGGCGATTTCCCCGGAATCGAACGTTGCGATGCTTCCGCACCAAGCTGTCTTCCGTTACATCAAGCGCGGAAGAAATACTTCTCTATGTCCGTCGTCCGTGACTCTAATACCAGCTGCTCTTTCTCGTTGGGTGCGTGAGAGGACCCACCCATGCTACCAAAGTCGGGGGTGCGGGAAACAAAAGAGTACCAGCATTTTGGCGCTCAGGTTGGAGGCGCGTTAAATACGCGAGCGCAATATGCGAGTAAATACGGTATTTATTTATTTCGTTTTACGTATTACTTAGCGCACACATTAAGTACGTCGACCGTAATGTATACTGTCGAGTGCAGCTTCATACTTGCAGATATGGAGGAAAATATTCATGTTGCGCTCGTCGAACTTGCACTTTTGTTTGATCTTTATGAGTGTTGCATTGATTGATCGTTATACCACAAGGCCACATTCCCATGGGGGCAGCTTGATTAGCAAAAGAGGCTTAGGCGGGCTTTGCTTTCGACATAGTATGACTCCAGGAACGGTGTCATGCACTAAATCGTGGAAGGGTGGGAGAGGGAAGCTGAAAGCTCTTCCGCTGTTTAGCCACATCTTTTTTTTTCCTTTCATTCAGTGTTCGTTGCAGCAGAAAGCGGGACAAAATGTCCTTTCCCCACAAGTAGGCTGGCGGGGCTGTGAGACTACGCCCGTAAAAGCGGTACCCGTCCCATCTAAATCGGGACATCTGGTCACTTCATCCCTCGAGGGGTGTCAGTGTATGCGCACAAACGTTGTTGTTGTTCTGGTGTCCGTGTTATCTTATTCTTCATTGCGTCCATCTTCCTTAGGGCGCCCATAGCAGACTTGACCCTGAAGGAATGTTTACCAAGACTGCAATAGAGGGTCCAATTGAGCGTGCCGGTGAGATAGCCGAAGTGGCTAACCTTGCTGCGTACCTTGTGAGCGATTACTCCAACTGGCTGACAGGAGAAGTGAGGCCCATAGCTCCTTTGCATGAAACAAGCTTGTAGACATGTGCATATAATTATTAACCGAAGCAAACACGAAGCTAGTAGTTGTGTAACGGGACTGAATACGCACGCAGCATATGTACGGATATAAACATGTATGCACGATATACTGTAAACATATTTTTATTAAGCGATGTATTAATTTTTGCGACCGCTAAAAAATTGCGAAAAATTGTACTCTCAAACACAGCTTGATGGTTTATCCTGCGGAAGGAAACAGACCAGGAATCGCGAAATTAAATACTCACGAATAACTTCCCAAATGCGATTCGCGAAAATTGATACACAGCGAATAAAAATACATTTACATTTACAATATTCATGCTGATGAGAATACGAAGTGGCACTAATATTTTTTGTGTCCTCTCTTGGGCCACTTTCAGCACAAATATTCGAATATCTTCAGCTTGTAAGACACGTTGATTTGATTCTAAATTCGATCTGCATTCTGTTTGGAAATGGAATCCAATATAGAATTATATTTGCTTCGGTATTAAAGAAGTATTCACACACATGCCTACAAACTTGTCACCCTGTCTTTACAACGTACGATTACTACAGAGCTTTTCTTTGCTTACTCTGCAGGTTATTCGATTGGACGGCGGCCACCTCAATTATATCGCGAGTGATTTCAATAAGCTGGTTAATATAGACGAAGAAAAATGGGAAATGCTGGAGGCTGCAATCAGAAATACCAAGGGCTCCTGAGACCATAATTATTGCCGTTGACTGGTGTGCGTCATTTTGTGGTGATATACATCTACTGATGAATATGATTAGAACTTGTTTCATAGGTTTTGAAATGAAGCCATCACTGTATAATGTACAGTAGACATATTGTCAGGGAGAGTACTTGCAACGACAAAAAAGGATGGGCAGGTGCAAAGTGTTTTTGTTACCTTTCTCGGATGGACGGACGGACGGACGGACAGACCTTCTCTCCTTCTGAGGTTCCTCCTTCGGTGTTCAAACAGTATTCTAAATAAACCTTTAACATATTTGACGGAGGTGTAGGATGAATACTGAATCAGTGATATGATGATGATGATGAAGATGGTGTGTGTGCCTCTGGATTTTCTTCCTCCATTACACCACTGGTTATTGTTATCTCGGTCATAATTATGTGCGAGATATGCCTTTCCACAGGCGCCGCCAAATAAGGCACTAGAATGACAGTCGTGCAGACATTTACAGCCAGGGAGTTGTTACTAACGATTGTCTCTGCATTTCTTATCACAAATTCTTGGTCTATGGGGCACTAAAGTAAGAATATGTGGTGTAACTGGTAATTTGAGATAGTAGGTGGATCCCACGCGAAAATAAGCCAGAGGTGTAGCTCGACCCTCTTAGAAAAAAATTTATGTCGGACATGCTCTGTCTATCTCGAGATTTTTTTTTTTTTCTGGAACATTGAGAGCTCCGTGAACTTGGCCCAAAGAACGGAGATGTGTTGTTTGGTCCACGACATTTCTGCGTTTTCTTTCAAAGGCGTTCTGAGAAGGGGGCCGCCGTTGCGCAGGGTCGCTTTTTGCGGCGTACTTTAAATTCAATTTCTTGGATAATTATGACTCTGTGGTGTGAATTACTTCGCATGGTGTATCTTAATGGCCTACTTAACAGTTTTATATGAAGAAAACAGGGTGTTAAAAATGGCTTCTGTGCTACTTTAAGCTAATGATTTTGTGTGGGTTATCATTCTCGCAGGGGCCTGAAATAATTAACCTTATTGTTTATTATCCTAAACTACTGCATAAAGATCCCATAGAAGTGTGGAGCTTTAACAACTGTTCAAATAAAAAAATCTGAAATATCGACCCTACGAAAGAAATGTCACTTTTCAGATAGTCCTTTTGCTTACGAGGAGTCGTGGGGGGAAATGAGGAAAACCATGCCGTTTGTCAAATACTTTTTTTGGAAGGGGGTTCCACAGGGAGGGGGGGGGGGGGGGGGTTGAAACCCCGAAACACGCCATGGCCTGGGTCAGGCTCAAGAACTGTTGTCACTCGTCGAGAACTATGCCAAGATAGGACTTGAAAGAAAAACAACACTATAAGCGGTCGCGTCTCGAAAATGAAGTCTCGCGATAACATATAGTGCAGTTATCTGGTTACAAGTGCAACCGCTATCTTCTGCAGAATAAACATTGCTGGCACGGTTTATTTCCAAAAGGTTTCCGTCATAAACTACGACGCATCTTCAGTATCGTTTATGTGCTCGTGTTTTACAACTCCTACATGTCTCGCGTGTGAGACGAGATAGATTGGCCAGAAATAAGCCGACCGATTACAATTGGTCTGTTTCTCTTTCATTTCGTTTCGGTTTCGTATTGCATCGCTGCCCGTCGCGCACCCTACTGTACGGAGTGCGCGTAAGTAGTTCATGTGCGTGTGTTTCATTTGATCAGCGAGAAGAGCCGCCCACCGTGAGTACGGTTCCTGTCCAGTGTTTCTGTATTTGTTCGCTTACTTTACAAAAGCAGCTTTCACGCTATCCGATCGGAGAAGCCCGTCCAAGCGTGACTGTCAAATTACAATAGTTTCAGCTTGCAAGATCGCTCCATAAACGTGAAAGCTAAAACCGACGGCGCGTTACAGCTGGAAGACTGCGGAAAAATTTTCATTGTTTGGCAAAGTGACGTGTGACGTTGTTTATTCTAACACTCGTTCCACGGCGAAGGAACCAAAGTGCGATTTGCATCGAAACATTTCGAAAAAAGAAAGAAAAAATCTTGATCTTCGAAGTATGACAGCCGATGAATCGTAAACAAAACCCTGTCATTCGTTCTGTACCAACTGGAACGCACCATCTGCGGATTTTTTATGCATATATTTCGTTCCGAG
The DNA here is from genome assembly GCF_037126465.1 of Ornithodoros turicata. Taxonomy (NCBI): domain Eukaryota; kingdom Metazoa; phylum Arthropoda; class Arachnida; order Ixodida; family Argasidae; genus Ornithodoros; species Ornithodoros turicata. The sequence goes on along the minus strand of NC_088210.1, from coordinate 14,603,198 downwards.
TATTTCTATACGTTTGTTCTTCTGCGAAATGTATGCGTGTGTATGTATTCTATATATTTTTGTTGCAATTGTCATACGTCATAGCCTCATATCGCATACACGTGCCTTACCTGTGCGATCGCTGAGTCACTTCTCTTTATCGAGACAATGTTCTAGGAAGACAATTGTATCTTATCGCTAATTCTCTAATCTGTAACTTCTCTCGTATCTCTCTAACCCTCACGAAGATATGTATATGAGAGAATAGTGTACTGAGCCCGAGATTAGATTTGATATAAAAGATGCAGAGACATTAGTCTCTATCTACTTCACGTATATTTACTGTTTCAAGTATATAATCGTGCCCATGAACGACATATGTCTCAGTGATGGTGCGTAACAAATTGTACAGAAAACAGTGCAAGAATTAAGTCAATAAAAAATAAAAAATATATAAATAAAAATATTTTAAAAAGGATAGCTTGAAGGCTGCCCAAGTGGCACCAAGTCTTGCTTACTTCCAATAACGTCTTTTATTTTATTTTTTTTTTACCTTAGCGTGGTACATGTTTCAGCGCAGGGCAGTGATGTGAAATAAGTTAGGAGAATAGTAATAAGATAGCATGATTTAATAACATTTTAAGAGCGTGCATCCTAGGCAGCAGCATAGCCAGAAAAATACTTAGGGGAGGATCAGTGGTTTATCCAGAATCCCAAGCATGGAGGGGTATTGGAAAAGATGGGGGGTGTCATTATTATAGTTACGTCATCACAGCTTAACATATCATTACCGACATGTGTCTAAAGCTGAAATCGCAAGGGCACCCCCTGTAGGGGGTACACAGGTGAAAGAGCTAGGGGGGTGTCACTGAACATTTGGGGGGTGTAGGGGAGTCTGGATAAATCACTGGGGGAGGTGTTCTGCGGGTTACATGGAGAGGAGGGTTTCACCTCAGTTTTCCCTCACCAATATGTGCTACCGAAGGTACAAGCCTGGGGGGAGGTGGGGTTGAACCCCTGAAACATCTCGACTGGCTACGCCTCTGATTTCAGGCACTCGGAGAAACTAAATTGCTTTCCATTTTTTGCGCTTTTCTCGTTTTCGACGTCTTTTTCGAGACCCATACGTCACATAACATCAATACTTATACTTCCGAGTTGTATTGACGCCTCTATATCGCACTGTGTTACGAGCATTATTACGTTTCAGCACACCCCTGTATAGTAAAAGCACACAATGCCCGGCTGGCTCAAAAACCTGCTGCGTGCGCTGGTACGCCGGAAAAATGTTAGCGGTGACGTCCAGGAGCACACGGAGCTCAACCGTTGCCTTTCAACGACGGATCTCACATTTTTGGGCAAGTACAAGTTTGCACTTAAATGTTAATACCGTATATGTGTTTGCGACTAAACGCGTCTGCTTCCAGGTGTGGGTGGCACATTGGGCCTCGGAATATACGTACTCGCGGGGCAGGTTGCGAGCACGAAGGCCGGCCCGGCTGTTGTGTTGTCCTTTCTAATAGCGGCAGTTGCATCAGTGTTTTCTGGTGAGTTGTTGGGATTGTGTAACATGTGGCATGTGAGTATGTGAACATCCTACTGATATGTTGTGGAGACGTTGCATGTGCAAATGTTAAAAAGCATGGAGTTTGTGCAGCCACATGAAGTCATGAAATCCCTCAAGTGTTTTTACAACGGTCTTAAAGACACTGTCTGTTAAATATTTGAATCTGGTCCATTGTGTTGACCCGCCGGTGGATTGACTTGCAATCATAATTGACTCCGTAGACATTTAGTTATTCTTGTTTATTTCTTGCCTAAGGTTTTTCGAGACAAATTGGTAGTGAGATTTCATGTGAGATAATGCCTAGATCATGAGGGTAACAGTTAAAAGAGGTAAATGTTAATCATGTCTTGCCCTTGAGAACATGACACATCCCGCTAAGTACCTAAGCTACCTACCGCTATCCAGAATGAACTGGTGGACTGATTGCCCTTCTTGTAACTGACTTCGACTAAGAACGTTCCCTTTATAAATTACATTTCAGGTCTGTGCTATGCAGAGTTTGGTGCTCGCGTACCAAGAGCAGGATCAGCGTATGTGTACAGCTATGTTACTGTAGGTGAATTCATGGCCTTTGTAATTGGCTGGAATCTCATCTTGGAGTATGTCATAGGTGAGTGCCACATCCACTTTCGCATTCAGAATGTAAAAACAACTCCATCATCCCCCTCAGGCACTGCATCAGTGGCCCGTGGCTACAGCGGCTATTTAGATTCCTTACTCAATGACACCATTCAAGTCCATCTCAAGCAGTGGATGCCCATTGGAGTGTCTTGGATGTCCTCTTATCCAGATCTGTTTGCCTTCGGAATTACCCTACTTTTAACGGGTAAGGCACGGTTTGTTTCTACATACAGGGCGTTTCACCCAACGTGAAAACATAAAAAAAAAACATACTGTATAAAAATGTTTAAACACTATGGGGTCAATGCTGTTTATCTTGGGAGAGATTTTGCCATGACTTCTGAGCACGAATATAATTTACGAGAAATTGAATTTTCCCAATTGAACTCCAAAATTTGCCGAGTCAACCTAACATTTTTTTGTTTTTTGACGGAAACCGAAAGCGCATGCCTGATTTACGCAAAATACATTTGCTACCACAATGGATGGTAATACTGTAGCCAGAAAAAACATTCGAAAACCATCGTTCCGAGGCGCGCAAATTGCCGGCCGCGCTCAGATCTCCGAAAGAACCCTTTCACTTTCCCTTTTCCAAGCTTCCGCTGATAACGGCAGTGTGGTTGCAACGCAAAGTTATCTGAAAGAAGAGCGAGAAGGAAACAGGAAGGGGCAGGTGACCATTTTTCTTCCGCTGCATTTTGCATTAATTTGACGAAGAACTGAGCTCAGCCGACAATTTGCGCCCCAGAATTTTTTTCCAGCTACTACCAGTGCAGTAGGGAACGTATTTTACGATGTAATGGGTTAAATGCGACTTGCGCTTTTTGTTTCCGTAGAATATACGGGAGGGTGACTTGGCAAATTTCGGAGATAAATTGGAAAATTTAAATTCCTCGGGAATTAAATTTGATAAAAGTGCTCAGAAGTAATGGCTAAATCTCTCCCGAGATAAATCGCATTGACCCTATTGTCTTCAGACAAGTGGATTTTTTAATACAACTTTTTTTTTTTTTACGTTAAATGAAACATCCTGTATATGTGTATGTGCGGGTGCAGTTTAACACACTTTTATGTTTCTGGTTGTCCAGTTATGCTGGCGATTGGTGTGAAAGAATCCACACGGTTCAACAACATATTCACTGGGCTGAATCTCCTGATTGTCGTGTACGTTGTCGTCTGCGGATCTTTCAAAGCAGACGTAGGAAACTGGCAGCTGAAGCCTGATACCGTGAGTCACTTGATACTGAATACTTGTGAGTCACTTGATACTGAACTCATCATACTGATGAATTTTTGCTAGTGTGTGATACAAAGGGCACACAAAGGAAACACCAGGTTCATTGCTTATTGCTCGTAACATACGTTTTAAAGGAGCAGTGAAAGCCCCCCTACATGTAGTTTTTTTTTTAACTGCAACAGGCTTAATGCACCAAATGCATGCAATTTCAAGTGAAACAACCAAAAAAGAAATACCTATAGCCTTAGCCCCGTATGCACCATAAAATACCAATTATCATCATCATCATCACCAGCTTTGTGTGAATGAAATTCAAGCTTGTTGAGAGGCATGATCAAAAAGCGGATCCTTGCACTTACCTACTTTGTCATAAATATGTACCATGAGTCTGGCCTTTGTATCGTATTGACGTCATTATTGAATAATTCACTTTTCTTTTGCCAATCAATCAATCAATCGCTGCATTTTCTCTGTATAGGTACCCGCCCATTATGGAAAAGGTGGATTCTTTCCATATGGGCTAGGTGGTATGCTTAATGGTGCTGCATCTTGCTTTTATGCCTTCGTTGGATTTGATTGCATTGCAACAACAGGTATGTACCCTCGGTGCTGCTTGTACAAAATATGCATATTTGAAATCCATTGTTTTGAGAAAAGGACCCTGTTTGCTCGCATAATTAATGTCTCGCATAATTAACATCTCGCATAGTTAACATGCTCGCATCACTAACGCACTTGCATAATTTGATTCATTTACGTATTTATTTTAAAATTCCGTGTTAGCTCCGCAAAGCAGCTGTCGCTATGAGTGACATACAGACGTGGACAGATGGAGAGAGGACAACAGGAAGGAATGGGAGATGGGGGGATGCGTACTGGGCCGACTTTAGGGGGAACTGCGCCAACATTTGTCTTGAAAGTCCGCTGGAAAACCCAGGGATAACCTCAGGCAGCACAGCCGGAACGGGGATTCGAATCTGTGTCAGCTCCCGGTCTTTGCGTGCTAAGCGGTCATCCTAACCACTATGCCATGGGAGCTGGTCACATTCGCATAATTAACCCACCATAAACTTTGTCGCCCAGGTATTGGTGCTTTCTTCCTGCATATTTCGAGCTCAGATTTTGCGAATTTGCGCTCTGATGGTACGGCCAGCATGTACCACGTGGCGACAGCATAGAACGAGTGTCAGTTTATTTAGCATAATTTATGCCCCTTTGTTATGGTGCTCTGCATTTGGGTTAAAAGGTGCATTAATTGTGCGCTTTTTTGTGCGGGCTTTTGGTGTGAAAAATGAATTATCAGAATCTCCACATCAGGGTTGCGGAATGGGGTCAACCATTCCATTCCAATTCCATTCCGAGGAATGGACATTTGTGATAATTCCATTCCTTTCAATTCCTCGGAATGAAAAGTTATGGTCAGTTCCCACTCCTGGAATGACTTGGCAACCCTATTCCATTCCTTTAACTCTATCAATAAAAGAAAAAGGACCGGTAACTGTGCTGGCTAGCCTAGCAGTGCTAGAGGAGACCGACATTTACCCAACACGGACACAAAAGCATGGAGACAAGGTTATTTCAGGGCAGAAGGGGACCGAAACAACTGGGCTGAAACCAAAACTACCACCTGGGCACCCAGACCATTCCATTCCAATTCGATTCCTGCCCCAAAAAACGCCCAATTTCATTCCCATTCCATCCCTGCGACAGTTTCTGCCATTCCAATTCCATTCCAGGCTTCAATAAATCTGGAATGATTCCAGAATCATTCCAACTCCGGACTGGCAACTCCGCAACCCTGCTCCACATACACGTTGAACACAGTGTATTTCTGTACACCTGAACAAACATACGATGTAGCACCATTACCTTTTTTCCGTTTCAGGGGAGGAGGTTCGCAATCCACGACGAGCCATTCCTATAAGCATAGTGGTCTCGCTCTTCATAGTATTCCTCGCCTACTTTGGCGTCTCCGTCGTGGAGACGCTTTTGTGGCCTTACTACGACCAGAACGTTTCTGCGCCACTGCCGTATGTGTTCGGGCAGGCCGGGTGGCCGGTCGCCAAGTGGATCATTTCCATCGGGGCCCTCGCCGGACTTTCAACAAGGTAGCGTTGTGTCAGGCTGTCCTCCTTTTTATCGTGCCAGAGATTTTTTAACCTTTAAAGGGCGGCACTCACTTTTCCTTTCCTGGCGATGCGTGAGCGGTGCTCTCGAGCAACACCGTCAGCTGTGCTCTGCAGACTTCCATATTTGTTAAGTGCATTTGTTAACCTTATACCCCTGTCGCACTGCAAACCGAATGGCATTCGTTTGTCTCGCATCCAGCTACACGAAGAAACAGAATGTAATTGGCAAATGATGTCGGTGTCGATAATTAAGACACCAGGGCCGAATACAAGGTGTTCAAAATTAAGCTTTCACGAGCGCTACGCAAACACAGCGATGGCAGGAAACCGGATGATAACTTTACGCTACTTGTGTAAGAAACAGGTGCTGCTAATTATGTAGCACCTGTTTCTCACTCAAGGAACAGAAAAGCAGCACTCATTTTTCTTGTGTTCACCTACGTATTTATAAAGTGCTAGTGAAGGCTTAATTTTGAACAACCTGTATATGAAGCATTACACAGGTACATGAGTTATATAATTAATTTCTTTTGCTCGAAACTAGCGAAACATTAGAATATTTCACAATTTTTTTTAATTTTTTTTTTTTCAAAGACACTTAACTGGCTAGGTACCACAAGCAAAGACAACTAAGAAGCCCATCTGCACCGCGCTGGGCAACGTGGCAACTGGGAGCGAGGGTAGTTCTCCGAAAAACAGTGTTTAGCTTCCTTCGTGTCAAAAGTTATCAAATTCGTGACAAAATGTTGGAGTACGATTTTTCATTCGTCTTCCATTTCTTTGAACGGTTTATCGTTGTTGTTTTTGCTAGCTCTCTACTGCGAGAGTACGCTGTCGGTGCGAGAGGAAAAGGCGAATGAGTCTGTCAACTCATGAATGTCATTCAGTGCGAGTGTCATTCGCTGGGAATGACATTAAATTTGTCGTGTGACAGGGGTATTAGATGCATTTCTTAGCAGCACGCTATACTTCGAGGGGCACTAAAGTGCAAAAACGATTCCTTGCGGAATGAAATATGCCGTTACACGCCACAGTATAATATGAACGCCGCTGCAGGTGAACCCTGTTCCTTTTGTGTTGGTGTCAAGGTAACAGCAACTTCCATTCCACAAGAAATTTTTGCGCTTCGGTCAGGGAAAGTTAACGGTTCCTGTGCTCCTTTACTGCCGCTTTGGAGACATTGGCTGGTTTTATTGATTAACTCTTATTTGTTTGTAAGTTACATGAAGTTTGAGAATGCAGAATTGCAATTAAAGGATCCTTGTAGTTCCTGAGATAAGCACCAAAAATTAGCGGCATATGCACATTCAGACTTCGATTGATGTTGGGTATCCTTACTGTGTAGCACCCCATATTATCAGTCAAGAGGAATGTCTGCTAAGCCATAAATAGGAAACACTAACATCCCTTTCTTCCCGCAGCATTCATTGTGGTTTGACTATGATTGATGCGATTTATTTATGTGTTCATTTATGCAGTTCAAAATGAGGCTGACTCCTACTAAAAAATTACGTTGCAGCCTTCTGGGAGGAATGTTTCCTCTGCCACGTGTCCTGTACGCCATGGGGTCCGACGGTCTCATCTTCCGTTTTCTCGCCAAAGTTCATCCGCAGCTGAGGACCCCCTTAATAGCCACAGCGGTATCAGGACTGTTTGCTGGTGCGTAGTATATTTGTGTAGAATTATTCGGGGTGTGTCAGCACCCCTTCTCACGACTTCAAGGTTTTCTGAATGTTCCGCATCTGCATGCAGGCGCAATGGCCATGATGTTTAACGTTGAGGAACTGGCCAACATGATGTCTATTGGGACGTTACTGGCCTATAGCTTGGTTGCTGTATCTGTGCTCATGCTCAGGTAAGTATATGCCGAAAGTGTGAGCATCCCAGCAGGCCAAAGCGGCAGTATATATAACTGAGAATTTTGGCATTCTTGTGGTACTTTTTATACCGTGCTTGTATACTTGGATGAATTATAAGTAGAACCTGACGTTTTAGGGTATAATCCAATTCTTCCCCGAATTTGCGCGCTGAATTGAAGGTTGCCTCTTTAGAGTGAAACCCAATTTTTACCCAGCAAATTGCCCTCACTGAGACGTCCGTAGGAATGCACACTAGCTTGTTTGGCAGCAAACGCAGTTACATCACCGTTTGTACCAAACCAGTACAGTTAGTTTGAGTAACTGAGCCCGATTTCTCCCCAAATTTAGCACACTGGAAGTTTTTTTCACCCGAATACGCATGAATTCAGCGCACATGTTTGTTTACCCGATTTTTACCCCCCGAATTTAGAAAAAAAATATTTCCCGAAAACTTCAGGCTCTAATTATAAGACACTTTGAGCCACATCTAGTGTGATAATAACTCGAGTAGAAGTTAGTACTACAGCCTGAATAGGACCTGTATAAGTTCTTGCTGCTGGTGATGACACAGTAGTGCCTGCAAATGTAAGCTCTGTTAGGGTATAGTTTTTGATTACTCCTACGATGTGGCTTTTGGACTGTCTCGCATTCGACGTTTAAATGGCCGTAGCATAAGGTGTTCCAAGGAAAAAGACAAACAAACAAGGCTACATCTTGGGCATTGTGCAACACACGTTGAAACTCAGTCTGAAACGCAGAAAGGCTGTCACATGACCATGTCACATGGTCTTAGGGTGTCTTCCCTGTAAAGCTATTGCATTGAAAAAAGGTAGATTTTGCCTCCTGTAAGAAAATAAATATGTATCAAGGTGTGCTCAGCACAGGAAAAGGCATGATTTTGGTGTGTAAAATTTCGATAGGATAATACTGATGCTAGATATTTTTTTATTTATGCTGGTTTTGATTATGATTTTTTAGATTGATGCTACATATGTCACAGCACAATGATTATGGTGGTGACTGCTATAATTAGTGGCACTGTGAACTATGATGATTCCAGTGCCACTGTTTGTTTGCAAATGTGGTCACTATACATGTACGTCATGGCTTGGTGGTGGAAGTTGCATTTGTTTCTGATTGGCTGGCTTCAGATATCAACCGACTGTTCCAGTCCCTATTGATTCACCTGCAGCATCATTATCTGTTTCTGTATCCAGGCGTAGGAAAATGTAAGTTTCATGCATGCTGTGTCAACACACCCATCCTTGGTCCTTTTAGCATGAGTCTCTCTTCGGTGCCTTTCATGCTTCATTTCTATGATTCTCGTTCTGTAGACAATGAATTTAATAATACGCTACGACAGTACGTCTCTGCGCACTTTCAGTGATCCCTCAAATCGCACTTTTAAACCATGCCTATAACCCGGCAGCACTGGCAGAAGTGTAAACTAGGCTTCGCCCGATGCTCGGAGACATAAGGCGAAGCCAACTTTCAGGATATATTCAAGTCTGCACTTGTAGATATGTAAAGTAAGCTTCACCTAACACTCAGAGGCATGAGGTGAAGCCATCTTGCAAAATATATTTGAGCCGCAGAAATGTAAAGTAGGCTTCGCCCAATGCTCAGAGGCATGACTTGAAGCCACCTTGCGGTATTTCGAATATATTCGAGTATTCGATAAAATGTTATTCGGTTCGGGTACGAATATCGCAGTACCGTTATTCGGAACAAATATCGAATATTTCGAATATTCGCACAGCCCTAGTAGACTGAGAAACCAGCAATAAGGGGGCATTCGCAGACGGACCACAACACTACGGTATAAAAAATTAAGCAAAGTGGTCCTCACGTGTAGTCGTTGTGGTACCTTATTTGAGAGCGATCCAATGAGACCGTTCTACGTGCACGAGGGGAAAGGGAAAAGGTGAGGGGCTGCGCGGAAGGCTGACCTACTTCCAGAGCGTATTCAAACATGTCTTGGAAATGATTACTTACAGTGCTGTGTTTTGTGCTTTGCTTAGCCTACAAACAAGGTCTTACTTGTATGTTTGTTTGTAAATGTTGTGTGTGAATTGGGCTGTAGTTGTATAGCATGCTTTTGTGTTTGGTATTGCTGCACAAACAAATCAACATGCTCTCTCTAGGTAGCTGCCAGATCCCTAGTTCTAGTGGATATTCAACTTGGCGTTATCCCGCCTTCTTGTAGCACCCTGGTGTACACTGTGCAATTTTAGTTCGGCCAGTGTCATAACAATAATAGAGTTAACTTGTCTTGAAACATGCTCAAAGTATTTGAGGGTTAAGCAGGGTGCATGGTCCTCAGAGTACATAGGTTTTTGTAACTGCCATAACTTTGTTCATGCCTTTCTACAAGCCTTGAATGTGTCAGTAAACCTTTACTATGCCTATTTTCTCACTGCAACTGTATTAGCTGTACTGATGCCCAAGTACATCCCATATTTCGACATTGCATGCTCTTCACTAACGCCCTTACCTTTACATGATAACATGCAGTACCTTTATGTCAGCGACCTGCTACGCTCAATTACTAATTAAAAGCGTTGTTGCAGGTACGAGGTAGCCAATAATGATCCTGCAGATGGCAGTGCTTCAGTAGACTGGAAGGATTCGCACCTGCCCATTCTAGGCGAACCAGACGACAGTGTCTTCAAGACAGCTTTCAACTGGGAAGGCCTCGCTGAACCAACAAAAGCAACATCGGGCATCTCAAAGAAGCTTGTGCTTTCACTCGGTGAGAAGCGTGTAGTTGCACCCAGGGTGGACTCTTTGCTCGAGTCTTCCCGGCAACCTTTGTTGTCCTGCATACACCGTTGCACTAAGCATTGCTTTACATAAATGTCATAGCTGCAACACGTGCCTGTGTCTCATCATTCAAAGATTCCCCTGGGTATGTGGGGCAGACACAAACGACTTTGTGCATATCTACAACTAGCCTACGCCAGCTTGCTAGCATTTTGTTTCTTCGTTGTACTGCTTTAGTGTTTAGTGTCATAGACTGTAAGGCGAGCTTTGGATCTTGCAGGGCTAGCAGACATGTCATCAGTAACAGAAAAACCTGAGACACGGTACGACAGGAAAAAAAGCTCTCAAACGAAGGCTCAAGCACAGCCGAGTTATTTTGCAGGCTACAAATTTTAGCAGAATGGTTTTAGCCGTTTCTGTTCTGCTTAACGTTTGCTGTCATACCATCTGCTTTTTCCATTGGAGAAGATTGCTTTTTCCACACATCACACAGGAACATGCTGTTTTAGCTCAATCCGTCCATGGCAATTATGTTTGTGACACCCATTTGTGTCGTACTCATAATATGCAAGTCTTACTGTGTATGCAATGTTGTGCATTGGGACAACACTGTGTTCTATGTATTCTTGGCATGCTTTTCTGCAGTTGCACAAGAAAAGCTTGTGATTTGTGTTGCGATCCATTTTCGGGTTCCTTTTGTGCATTCCACTCTGAATGTATGTATTTTTCTTGCGGCAACTATAGCGATATTTACTCTTGTAATTCATGCTTTTTTACAGGTGTGCTGTTTTTTATAATGAATAGCATATTGGTATTTGCCGAGACCCCGCTGTTCTCGGGCAACATCTACTGTGTCGTTCCTTTTGGCATTGTCGCCATGCTGGTGCTGCTGAACATCATAGCTCTGATACGACAGCCAAGAGCCGACACTTCTGCCTTGTCTTTCGCAGTGAGTTACATTGCCGTGCTTTTATTTGTTGATTGGTCGCAGAAGATGGGTGACAGCTTGAGTTGAACCTTGAAAAGGTTGTGAAACGACTCTTCCACTTCTGGAGGAATCATGTCTGTGATAACTGATGATAAGTGATGATAAGTGATAAGTGATGTCTGACTATAACTCACTCCTCGTGAGTTATAGTCACCAAGCACCACATGTTGTAACGTCAAATGTGCTTCGCATAGTTTATTGTTGCACTAAAGTAATATTTACTCAAGACATGCATTCAGATTGCTACCAAATAGTGGATGTGATAGCTATGTGATAGTATAACATGATACTTGATTGGAATTGGAGAAATTGGGTTTAACCCAAATTGGTTCAAAACTGAGTGGCGAAGGCGGGTGGAAAATCCGGAGGAATCCGGTTTAACCCGAAAAAGTCAGACCCTAAATGTGATCCATGTCGGCGTAAAAAAATGACGCGACTGGCTTTTGGCTGTCGGCATTAAAATGGGTACTACCCCTTTTGGGACCTTCGGTGGACACCTTTTAGAGAAAAATCTGCCACCGAAGCGGGTCATTTGTTGCAGTAATTAATTGGTTTCGGTTTATATATTTTTGTCGCGACTGGTTGCAGTGAAGCGTAAAAGGACGCTATTCCACTCCCTTATCCACCAATGAATTATGTCCTTACACCAATGAATTACGTCCTTTTGTGCTTCACCGCGACCAGCCGCGACAAAATATGTAAACCGAAACCAATTAATTACAGCAACAAATGACCTGCTTCGGTGGCAGATTTTTCTCTAAAAGGTGTCCACTGAAGGTCCCAAAAGGGGTAGTACCCATTTTAATGCCAACAGCGCCCTGCTTTAGAAGTCATGTTTTTTTGCGAAACTCATTTGAATTTTTATTTAAATAATGAGCGCCGCCCGCTCATTCACACGGTGCGCAGCTTGTAGGTGGTATCGGACAGATACTTGTAAAAAAGAAAGTTAGTTGATTGGTGCACCCGTTCGCGAATTATTTAGCCCGGGGATTCAAGTGAAACACCCGGTATAGCGGTTCTACCGTATCCCTCACATCTAAAACATGCATAATACCTTCGTAAAATGCTGCTCTTTTTTGCTTGCAGGTTCCGTTAGTGCCTTATATTCCAATCTTCAACATGTTTGTCAACACCTACCTCATGCTAAGACTTCCAGTATCAACGTGGGCACGTTTTGCTGTTTGGATGGGATTAGGTACGTCGTTGCGTGTTTTGTATTGCACATGTAGTCAACATACATTCATTGCAGGTCTACTTATATACTTTGGCTACGGCATCAGTCACAGCTCGCAGCGCATTCCACCGAAACCACATCTGAGCCCATCTTCGTCCTTGGACCAGGGTTTCACTGATGGCAGCGATGGTGAGAGCAGCCCGTTAGTGAAAACATGAGCTGCTCTTGCAGCTCTGTCCTTGTATTGGTGCTGACTGTTTTGTTTGTATCGTATGCGTTGCGTCGCCTCTATGTGACCTGCTACTTCAGATTGCCAAAAATTACGCAGAATAATTTGAACATTCGTCAGAAAAACTGCTAAAGCATCCTCCTTACAAGCTCTGAAAGTCTGAGAAGCTTTTATATGACTTTACTGATCTAACCACGATCTCTGCAGATTATTACTTTTTTAAAAACTGGATACACTGGTCTTCGATTAATTCATCCTTAATTGGCTAGGGCCCAAAGCTTACTTTGAGCTATCCAAGTATCGGTTTAAAGTAATGCGGTGCAACTTAAGGGAATATTCTCGTCAAGGCTTCCAGCTCGCCCGCTGGCGCTTGTGCTTGGAACGGGCATCCAAATCAGTATTTTTCTATGTCTAGTGTACTCGCGCTTACTCTATTTACTCGCACATTTTAAATTCCATTTTTAATTAATTAGCACAGATTTTTAAGTCCAGAAACATGGGGTGCCATAAAGGTGGTGCGTACCTACGTCGTGCGATATTGTGGTTGGCGTTGCCAAAGTCAGCGCGCGTAAAATACTATAAAAGTAGTAACTTTCACGACGACTTAATTTTGGCGATCACCATTTTGTCACGGAGAATGGAAATAGTTGAATTTACGTGTACAATTTGTTGTAGCACTATTTTAGCTGGCATTTAGCACACTTTGAGAACATTTACACTACTGGACATCGATATCATACTCATTCGAACATCATCGTTCCACTCTCATTCTCAACTTGAGAATGTGCGCTTAGTTGTTCGTGTGAGCCAGAACCACCAGCAATTTCCAATATCCTGTCGAAGCCTCAGAGTTTTACCATTTTGGCTCATATGAGCTCGGTGGTACAACTGCACACAACATACATACATAACGTAACATAACATTAGTTACGTGTACGTCAGTTAACATTGCTAATTTTACGTTACATAAAATTGAAATCTGAATGAAATACTATTTGCTAAATGTACTGCCCTTACTTTACTATGATTTTATCATATACGGCTGTATTAATGCCAGATTATATACCCTTTATGAAACGAGTGAACAAGCACAGTGCACAGAAGGCAACCTTAGAATAACGCCAGCTTAGATTAAAAAAAATTCAAAATTTCAAATTCTTCGTTAAGCTTCATGCATCTTTCAAAGCCTCATGTGAATTCTTCGCTGAATTCTGCAGAACCATCTGCGAACACCAGGGGTCACTTTAGTCGAAGTTGTAGGTAAAAGTAGTAGTCTAGCACAAGATGGCACTTATAGGTGTTTGTCAAGTAGGAAGAATTGGGCTTACACACGAGAGCTTACGGTGGTGCACGCAAGTTTAGGGAGGACGCTTGTGTGGAATTTGACACCCGTTTGTGATTTTGACGTGACCACCCGTTTGACACCCGGTGGTCAGGTCTGATATACGTTACGAGCCATTCATGTACGGATATGTTTGCTCTGTCCTACTTGCTGCATTCCAGTGTGTCACTCTTTCCCTATTGTGATCTCTATCGCAGTGAAGCGTCACTGAGTCGTCTTCCTACCAGCCGTGACCATTGTTACCTGTTCGACTAGTGCATGTAATACTTTTTTTGTCGGTCTATTTAAAATTTGTACAAAATATCCGTGGAATTGCATTTTGGACCTCCGTGATTGTATGTTTACCACACGCGGTGAGTCACGTTTACCTACAGTTTGAAGTGTGTGCGTGTATGTCTTGGAAAAACAATATATCTATTAGTATTCGTTCCATTGTCTTTTCACTGTTGTATGTAACTTCCTTTATACTGTCATGTGTCGTGCTCTGGTTTCCTTTATTTGTGTTGCATGCAATCTGACATTTGAAAGTAACCTCTTCCATATAAGCATTCGTCTGATACTGTCATGTGTATCGCAGTCACCCATGGTCCTCTGGAAACTTTCGTATATCGTTTTCCTGTTAACAAAACAAATCAGTCAATCGACTCATCTAACCAATCCCTGTTAATCGTCGACTTACCGGGTTCAGTGAGCTTTTCTTGCCTGGGCTTTTGTGTGGTCAGTTCTCTTTCATAACACATTCATGTTGGGACATCTGAGGCACCGTACAACTGGTCTAGCAGTTCAGGTGTCCTCCTATTGTTTCAGTAGGCTTTCATGTGGCTTCATGTACGGTTTTGCATTGATCTGCGAAAGTTGAGCAATGTTACATTTCTCTTTTCTCTAGGAAACAAATCAGCAGAAAAGTATTGACTGTCATCAAGTGCACATTTTGACTTCTCCAGCCATTGCTCAGCATGCCCTTATGACTACATTATTCATCATTGTAAAGTATTACGGGTGAACAAACCCTGGCCTTCAGGCCACCAAGCGTATCGTAGGCCCATTGCTGTAGATTACGATGAAAACAAAAGTCTCACTTGAACGTGACAACAGTTTGGAATGTGGGAGTGTAGGTTCATGTTTTTAACATGAAATTATCATCTCATCTCATAGCACGATACAATTGACAGAGGATTATTTCCTACAGCCTTTTATATCGAAAAAAGTGGAGCTCTTACCCTATACCCTTAAACTTTTCTTACCATAACAAAAGTGCAGAGAGGAACAGAACATTTGTAGTACTGCTGTTACATTTCAGAGGTGGCGTGGTGTTATCTTGATTGCATGCATCACATGTGATTGACCTGTACTAGTCATATCGGTGTTTTTGTATTACACGTGCATATGACAGGTGCCAAAGGTGTCATCAAAAAAGAAATAGTATTTATTCTTGTATCATGTAAAGTTTTTTAGTCTTTTAGAGGTATTTGCAGCTGTTGACTGTGTACATAATTTTAAAAATATATATAAAGTTGCCCAAACCAAAGTGTTCTTAATGTAAACCTGTAAAGTACCAGTGGGGGTGCATAACAGTAAGCCCCTAGGGAAATGCCACATTGAATCATGTATTTTATGTATAAAATGATCATGTAGTTATTGATGTGATTTTTAGTACATACATTTTAATTTTTAATGGTGTGAAGTATATAGTGAACTATAAACAATAAAGTAACATTCCTTATAGACATGCAGTTTTCAGTCATTTTCGCTCTTTATATTTGGATGAAGAATATCTCCAGAGACCCGGACGGGCTCGGACACAATACTAGTCTGTGAAGCATGTGATTGGTGTACAAAAGTATGTCGAAATGGTTTTTGTGCCGCCGGAGCTACTGGAGAATGAATGCTAACCTATAAAACTTCATAATTTAAAAACCCGAGACTAGGGGACAAAAAAAACGACAACACTGACAAGGTCCCCTAGTCTCGGGTTTTTAAGTTATGAAGTTTTATACCACCAGCTCGCTTGCTACCTCCCTATCCTTTCGCTATAAAACTTGTTTATTTAGTAGCTAAGCACTTTTTTGGGAGAGGAAATCGGCCAAATAGACTGTAGCACAATCTCTGGCATTCTGGTACTTGTTTCATACGCACGTTTCTGGAGGCGACTGTCGCTTTAAATGTGTTTCAACATAACCGACATGCTCTCCTCTATCGTCCCAGATATGTCCCAGGGACGTAAGTTGCAGATGCAAGTATTGGGAGGTTGGGGATCTATTAAGCAATCCCACATTTATCAGCACAGGTTCTTTTTGCACCACTTATGCCAACCAATCAAGTGAAAAAACACCAGGTTGAACGGGTTAAATGAAAGGCTGCAGACAACGTTCTTTGTTATGTCTCACATTCTAGCACATTTAATTATGTCTTTTTCCCAAACGGTTCCAAAGCGCGTGTATTAGGTTCGTTAAGCCATAACTTCGCTGCATACCCTTCTACGAAAGAACACTATCATAGGCTGACCCATATACGTAAAGGAAATATGCTAAAGAGCTTTAAAAGTATGACGAAGGCAATAAGTGCGGGAAGAAACAAAAGACTCGTAGTTACCTGACTGCTCCAAATGTAGCACCGAAAAGATTTTTGCAAGTGAGCTAACTGGGGACGTATGATTTTCAAAGCAGAAGTGAAACAGTCACCAAATAGGCACGGTCTTAATTGGGTTTTAAGGCAGCATAGTGTTTGGTGAATTGCTATACAAGGTGTTCCAGCTAAATTGCACCAAGATCTAAGAAAAGACAATGCTCTAAGCTGATGAAAGCTGTAATGAACAGACTGTTGTTAGCAGTCGTGCATCCTAGTGGACAGTGTTTTTCTTTTTTCTTATTGTATCTAATTAGCTGACTGTTAAAAACATTTTACGTTAAATGCGCCCATGGCCTTTCTGTTTAGGTTTTTGGGCTTTACACTCTTCAGGGCTTTCATTTCTAAGAAAAGAAAGCAGGTAAAAACTCGTGCGTGTCTTGGCACGCGGCATTTTGTTTCTGTCTTTCGGAGGCTTTGGCTTTGGGTAAGAAAAAGTTAAACTGTGTGACACTTACTGTGGACATTTCAGCGGCGTTAGAGGATGAGCTTTTCAATGGTATTTATACGCTATTCATGGTATGTCCATAGGTATATCGTGTACAGTCGCCGTCCGAATTTTCGGGCTCTGCGGGATCGCGCAAATTAAAGCCAGAATAATCGAAGAGTCCGAAAAAACGAATTTCGCTTCAGAAGTCAACTGCCACTCCGGACTCGGAAAACGGCGTTTATTTTATTAAATCCATGAAAGGAAGGTGCCTTAAGGATTCTATACGCGAAATATCAATCCTCTTTGCGAACGCTGTGCATTTCTGTCAATTTTTGAAGATCTGGTGATCCTCCCCAAATTTCGATGACGCAAGGAGCGGGTGACGCAGTCATAAGCCCACAAACTGCAATGATGTCGCGTTCTGGAGAGGGTACTCGTCTCCTAGCAACGACGTCGGCGTCCGAGGAGGATCACGTGGTGGAGAAGTCACGTGGCGCTGATCGAAAGAGGGGGAAATGGGAGAGATGTCTTCTCCCTCCTTTGTGTTTTCTCCAAGGTCGGAGCGGTCGTATGATATGTCACGTGAGGCTCCGCTAACGGAGTGCAAAAATTGAACCCCCGGAAGACGCTAAGGGCAACAACTGTGCCAGATGAGAGCCGGGCGCTCCGTGGGAGCCTAACATGACGTCACAGTTCTCAAAAATAAAAATTATTTTTCTCTAGCTTTCGCGTCACGTCGAGCCAGAATATTTTGCAGGAATGTACAGTGAGACAAGACGATTTCAGTAACATGACTTTGGTAGGATTCTGAGGACACTAATCGGCCGGATAACGTTGTTGATGCTGTCTTGGCGGTCTTGACGGGCAGTCTTCCATCTGTGCCTCATAACATCGGCCTCTATTTCCTCAAGTAATATTACGTCACCGTATACGGACGAAAGCACCGCCATCGCATTCATTAGATCTGAGTTTGACGGCTGCGCTGGGGGACGGCAAGTCGTCGATGTCCCGAACACGTGAAGGAAACGTACTTCTGGCAACATTAGACGTCACCATTCCGTAAGTCGTCTTCACCTAACGCCTGTATGCATTAAGTAAAGCTCGCTTTAAGCACTGTCGCGCGTCGCGCGTCTGGACAGCACGTGCTGGGCCTTCGTGAATTTCGGCAGCGTTGACCAAAACGAAGACGCAAAAGCGCTACCACAGGCCTTCTTCACTCAGAGTAATGGAAAATGAATAGTCACTGCCTATCTTCTTGCCTCCATTTTTATATTTGGTTTAATTCTTTTCATACGAATTTACACACGTAACATGAAAAACGGTTAGGAGCAACTAATATCTAGGGTGCGCATTCCTTTTAATGCGTTAGCATTAGGAGTGTCAAAATGGAAAAACCTGCATGTATTTTTTTAGGTGTGTCCGTGTGTGAGATGGTGAAGCCTCATCGAGGCAGAGGCACAAGTAGGCATGTAAAAGAGATATAAGAGGGCAAATGTAAATGGAGGTAAATGATTTGAAATTGTCGAAGGTAATTAAGAGTAAGAGGTAAGGGTAATTGAAAGTAATTAGAGGTAATTAAAGGCAATTAAAACAAGAAAGTTGAGTTTAAGCGTAATGAATGTAAGATATATGTAATTAAGAAAAAGATGAAATAAAATTAAAAATTACCCTAATCAAATGTGATTAAAGGTAATCAACGCAAATTAAAGTGGAATTGAGAGAATTAAAGCAAGTAAACGTAATAAAAGGGAATTAAATCAAATTCAAGATTACCTCAGGTATCCTACGGCTACCGTTGGTAATTAAAGGGTAACTGAAAGTAATTGAAGCTAATTGAGGGTTAATTAAATGGACTTGTCCATAGTAATCGAAAGTGTCGAACCAGAAGTCAAGTATAACCGGAAGTAAGGTTAGACCGGAAGTGGAGAACTGGAAGTCGAGTTGGGCCGGAAGAGGACAACCGGAAGTTGGATTTAAACCGGAAGTGGATACCCGGAAGCCAAGTATGGATTGGAATAGGCGTTTAATGCTGACGCATTTCTCTGACGTGTCTTTTTTTCTTCGATACAGATTTTTCCTTAAAAAAACTATAAGGGCTATAGACATCCTGTTTTCACTTCTACCATCTCCGGGCCGGCGGACGTTCTTGGCCATCTGTTTCTCAACCGCCGAATGACTAATTACCTAAAAAATCGCTAATTAACTTTTTAATTATAAAAGCTACGAAGTTGTCCCAAGAAGAACATCTGTTCCTTTCGGCCACCCGATATCGTAGCCGCTTTCAGAACAAAAATCCGTTCGGTAGATCGTCCGCCAAAAATTCGTGAAGGAACACTTTTTTTTTTTTTGTTCATTGCGCATCTTCGGAGACCCGTCTTTCCTTCACCCCCAATGTGAGAGGGTGAAAGAGCACACTGTCGCCTCTTGACATACTACTGACCGTACTATTCGCGTAGCTGACCAACAATTCGTGGAACCCAGCCTTCCCTTTTCGATTTGTTTCGGTTTCAGTCTGTCTACCAACGTCATGGTGGTAGCAAAGCTTATTTTATGGCTGTGCCATGCTGAACGGGAGCATATCTGGTGCACTCTTTCATCCCACCATCAGCCTTGATGACACGTCACACAACCACGTCTGGTGGCCCACCAGCCCACCACATATCGGGCGGCCCACCAAGGTCCAATAACACACCAGAATACCAACCTTGATGGTCCACCAGGATCTTTTTTTCAATAGGGGACGCTTCTCGGGTAGAGGTTTATTGGATGAAACTTCCGGTCACTATATAGAAGGCCTCCTTCACTCCTTCCCCCTGATAGGGCGCCGCATCCGCAGTGCTACGCTAGCGCAGTCCAAGCAGCACATAGGTTTGTGATGCGCACTGCCATATCTGGAACTGCGTTGGGAGAAGCTTGGCTCATATATCGTACACACGGCCCCAACGGGTCTGGTTTTCAT
Source organism: Ornithodoros turicata (assembly GCF_037126465.1). NCBI lineage: Eukaryota > Metazoa > Arthropoda > Arachnida > Ixodida > Argasidae > Ornithodoros > Ornithodoros turicata. Next base: position 14,583,296 of record NC_088210.1, on the reverse strand, counting down.
TCCGTCGCTGACGCATTGGTATAATGGTTTCGAGCAATGATCGATGCGATTTCGCTTCTACCGGCGACAAAAGGTTTCCAAACTCATCAAATTTCCATCTCGTGGTTGGAGAGCCTCCCGTACATTCGCCTCGTTTTCAAACTTCTCACTATATACATTTGTAAACGACGATATGGGTAATTGTGGACATGGACATGCATCTCTCAACGTTTAATGAAATTCTTGAGGAAACCGATATCGCGAATGACACATGAACACAAAGAAAGTCACATGACCTCAAAATGACTAAATGGCTGTGACGTGGGGCTGGGACAAGATGACGATTTTGCTACAAGCCACCGCTTGGGGGTTGTTACATGAACTGATTATCGTGGCATTCGTTTGGTAGAAGTGCGTGCATGCTCGCGGGTCTTCTGGTGACATCGATAGACGTTGAGTGGCCAAAGCGCAACCTTCAGCAAGTTACCAGCAACCGGCACCGGTAGCGTCTGACCTTGGGAAGCCGCATCTCCTAGGTTATCAAACCTAGTCGCCACCTGTTTTAGGTTACCATGTACGTAACCACCACAGGTCTAGCCCTGGGCCCGGTAGCCCGTTGTTCAGGCTGTTGACACCATAACATTGATTCACAAACAGCAGGTGTAAGGTAACCCAGGTAACCGGCACTGAAGAGAGACAACCCGCTGCATACAGTGTATGCGTGACTTTTTTTTAACTTTTTTTTTTGATCCAAGACAAGCTTTCACGACGCACTTTTAACTTCGTATGGCAGGAGATAATGGGGAGGTGACCTTTCTTGGATGGCGGCGGGTACTACCAGCAGATGTGGTCGCGGCACTCCATAAGCTTCAAATCAAGGAACCGTAGTACTGTTTCATTAGGGAGTTCATGTGTGAAGGCACGACCTCCCATTTTCTTGCGAAAGGCGTCTAGAATCCTGCGTAAAGTTTTTCCGCTGTGTGGTGTATTGCCACTGTCATCAAATTTATTTTTAAAAAATTCAGTTGCGATTTAGCGGTAAATGCGAGACAAATGCGTTAGCATTCTGCTCATTTTCGGTCTAAATCCGACTTCCGGTTGTCCAGTTCCGGTCTAAACCTGACTTCCGGTTGTCCACTTTCCATCTATGCTTGACTTCCGGTATCCACTTCCCGTCTATACTTGACTTCCGGTATCCACTTCCGGTCTAACCTGACTTCCATCTGGACGGTTGTCCATCTCCGGTCTATACTTGACTTCCGGTTCGACACTTTCAATTACTATATGAAAGTCCATTTAATTAACCTTTAATTAGCCTCAATTACTTTAAGTCACCCTTCAATTACCGAAGGTAACCGCAGGTTACCTGAGGTAATCTTGAAATTAATTTAATTCCCTTTAATTACGTTTACTTGCTTTAATTACTCTCAATTTCCTTTTAATTGACGTTGATTACCTTTTATTGCATTTAGTTACCTCCGGTAACCTACGGATACCTTCGGTCATCTTTAATTTCATTTAATCTATCCCTTAATTACATGCAAGCGCTAAAAATGTTGAAAGTGTGTTGAACGTTTACCAACTTGCCCAATCTACAACCGTATTACTCTTAATTTCATATATGATGTGTCTTACATTCATTACCTTTAAACTCAACGTTCTTGTTTAATTACCTCTAACTACCTTTAATTACTCTTACCTCTTACTATTAATTTCCTTCAACTACTTCAATTTCATGTCATTTACCTTGATTTACATCTACTTATACCTCTGCCTCGGTGAGGCTTCACCATCCCATACACACACACACACATACATACAGCTTTTTTTCATTTTCAAACTCCTAATACTAACGCATTCAAAAGGTCGGAAGAAGCAGACGCGGACAGCCTGCACGATCCTCGCGTGACGTCACAAGTCCACGTGTCCTTTCCTTTGTTTCCTGGGAGCCACCACAGTTTCTTTCGTCTCAGCTCACGCGCTACCCACGGGAGATGCTGCCAGTCTATGTCACCAGTCACATGCCAGGTGACGTCACGGCGTGCGTTCCTTCCGAAACGCTCTTCCCAACTCGCACGCGCCGCAGGTCACGTGCGCTCGTCGTTCTTTAGCGGGAGCTAATTTGATTCGTTGCAGAACACGCCGCTAGAATAATTTGTTTGAGACGACAGGGCTGGTGGTGTCGTCTGCTATACGTGCTTGGCGCATATAGCAGACGACAGCATCCCGATATTCCGCGGCGCCGTGCAAAAGCTCGACATGAGACGCCGCGCGGAACAACCGTCCCGTGAGCAGTATTTTTCGTTTTCTTCCGCTAGAATATTCCCCGGGGATGTCGCTCGCGTAAATACACAGATACGATATACAGTACTGCTTGCGCTAACCAATCCAGAGAAAGAACATCGTGATTGAATAAAACAGTCCGTGACGGTGTGCTTTGCTAAACCTCTCGCGTCACATTTAATGATGTCTTCTTCCGGTTCCAAAGCCCATATATTAGGTTCGTTAGGCACGCGTTTCTCGCTTAGCTTTACCATTCACCACCAATCTGTGAAAGAACGGCGTCCGATGCTGGCCCAAATATACAAAGAAAATATGCTAATGAACTCTAAAGGTGTAACGAAGGCAATCATTACAGGAAGGAACGCAGAGCTCGTAGTTACAACAGCTCCAAATCTAGCACGGAAAGAATTATTGTCATCTTGGCCTCTAGAGTGAACCATACAGGCGCTACAATTGACATCATAATAGGACATAATGGGGCATCAGACTATAGGACACAGGTGAACCTTAGGAGGAAAATTAATGTAAAGTGGCAACGAGAGTGGGCTGCACGAGAAAAGCAACACGCTTTGGTTGTCCAAAAACACAATTTTGGAAACCATCCCTAGAATCGTATACATGCAGTGGTTTTTAGTCGTTTACGCATTGGACACACGCACCTCACACACGGTGTTTTTACTGCGCCGGGAGGAACCACCGGAATGCACGCACTGTAAGGAGCAGATGTCTCTGTGCTGCACATCCTAATCACGTGTCCTGTACATGAACCTCATCGTCACTATCACTTTCAAGAGTTTTACAGATATCAGTTGCCGCTTCACCCAGCCTTATTGTTGGGTGATGAGCTTTTTCTACTCTTCATGAGAATTTGTAACTATTTTAAATATATTGAATATAGTTTTACCCAGTTTTGCTCATACATCATGTTTTATGTCAGAATCTTTCTGAAGTACTAATTCATAGTCTTTCTGATTTTATCGAGTCACTAACCACCATTGGCTTGTCTTGGCTCACTATGGCCTGAGTTGCTTGTGCGTCATAAAAACACCAATCATCATCATCATCATCAGTCAATGACATAAACGTATACCATGGTTTGCGGCTATACCGATATGTCTTGATGCTGGGCTGGAGCAGTTCATCGATTTGAAATGTGAAGTACTTACAAATGATTTGTCCGAAGTTCCAGATAGCGCATGAAAAAACGTGTTCGGCCTATATTTACGAACGTCTTGGGCGGCAACGTGGACAAGAATAAGAAGCGACGACATCCAGGCCAATCGTCTTCCCAGAATTGTCTTCGAAGTTCCCCAGCACGACGCCTCATTGGTGCATGTTCTGCTCCGTTAGCCATCAGCCAATCAGTGCGTGCGCTGCTCAAAGACCGTGCTTCATTGTCTGGCGAAGCGAAGGAGGCCCCCTTACGTCTGATCGAGTTGACAATCGAGCCGTGGTGAAATTTTCGCAGAAACTGTTCGACCGCTAACTTCCACCACAAACCGCCAGGTGTCGCACGATCTCCGGTGTGATCTCACTGAGATCTCATTACGTCATTGTGTGCTATGAATGATATCATTGTGCAGTGCGATTTACCGTTGCAACTATCGTGTAACGCGACGCTGATATGATCTGTACACGATAACATATTGGTGACGTACACAGAACAATTGGTGTACACAACAAAATGTCGGGACGTGCGCCTTTTTGTGACAGTTTTGTTACACAAACGCAAAATATAAAGAATCCGAAGAGTGAGAACGATATTCTGAATGACAGTTGACTAACGGTGTACGTTCGATTTCTTTTTCTTTTTATTCCCGAGATGCAAAGGGTCTCAGTCCTCGGCCCCTTAGGAACCATGTCAAGGTGTCAACCAGACGTGGCTTTATGTTCTTTCCGCACATTATCTGTGACATGTTGTACCTGTGTATGGTGTGTTTTAAATTTATTGTCTATCATTATTTCTTTTACTGTTGCGTTGTTTGTAAAGTGCACCATTAGGGAGGCCCTCCGGCCGTTCATGGGCACCTTAAAAATAAAAATAAAATAAACGTAAATAAATAAATATATAAAAGCCTGCGCAGAATATAGGGTCTCTCCCTCGAGCGACACGTGGCCATATTAGCGGACAAAACAGCTGTGAACATCCTACTTGTGGAGCGCCTGATCCTCAAGGACCGACGGATAACATGTCTCGAACTGGCTCGAAAGACGGACCTTTCTGTGGGAACGTTGAACGCTGTCATTCATGAACACCTCCAGTTTCGGAAAGTTAGTGCCCGTTGGGTCCCGAGGCAGCTCTCCGTGTTTGACCGGCAGAGAAGACTGGAAATCTCCCAAGAGCTAAGGTACCGTTTCGACACTGAAGGACAGCCGTTCCTTGATCGGATCATCACGTGCGATGAAACGTGGGTGCACCATTTCACTCCTGAGTCTAAACGCGCATCAAAACAGTGGAAGCATCCGGGCTCGCCAGCTCCCAAGAAGTTCCGAAGCACCTCGTCTGCGGGTAAGGTCAGGGCCACGGTTTTCTGGGACAAGGCTGGCGTTCTTCATGTTGATTTTCTGCCCAGTGGTACCACCATCAATAGTGCATATTACTGCCAGGTTCACAGGGATGTGCATAAGGTGCTGAAGCAAAAGCGGCCAGGCCTCATCACCAAAGGAGTCCTCCTCCTACAGGGCAATACACGCCCGCATACCGCGCATCTCACGACACGCACCTTACAGGAACTTGGCTGGAATTTGCTGCCACATCCCCCTTACAGTCCAGACCTCGCCTCCAGCGATTTCCATCTCTTCGGGCCACTGAAGGCGTTCCTTGGGGGGCCGCCATTTCAGCTGCGACGACGCGAGGTCCAGAATGCGGTCCGATCATGGCTGCTATACGCGCCGGTAAGGATTTCTACGCTGCTGGCATCCAAGCCCTCTTGAAACGCTGGGACTAGTGCATTAGTGCGACTGGAGATTACGTTGAAAAATAAAACTAATTTCTCGCCTGTAAGTTCATTTTACTTTTGCGAAAAATGAAAAGTCCCGGTTTGACTTGAACACCCCTCGTACAATCCGAAATAAAATACTACTACTACTACTACTACTAATAATAATAATGATAATTGGAATTGGAAGTTTGGAAGCTTTATAATAATAATAATAATAATAATAATAATAATAATATATAGTTTATGGCCTTTAGTGGCGTTTCAATGTCAGCGTGACAAAGGAACGCAACAGAGAACACCGTTCCGTGTCCCTCCGTGGTTGCGTCCGTTTATCATGCTTACCTCATCATTGACTAATGCTGGTATGTAGCAGAACCGAAGGATCCTGCACATTACACAGAGGACGAAAAAAAAAAAAAAAGAAAGGACGACCCGTCTCTGTAACAGGACGGAACCCCGTTTAGAAGAACTCGTTCCGTTTACATGCACCATGCACAATGCCACATCTGGAACCTTGTATAGGAAGATACTTCGCCCACGGCTATATACACGGCTCCGACGGGCCTGGTTTTCATTCTGTCCCTGACACATTGGTAATGATTTCGCGTTATGATTGATGATATTTCGTTGCTCCACGGCAACAGGTTGCTGGGCACATCGAATTTCCATCTCGTGCCGGGCGAACACTTGCCTCGATTTAGAAGTTGTTACCGTACATTTGTATGACGACGATAAGAGGTATTTCGCTGGCAATACACCTGTCGGTATTTTTCAACGTCTAATGAAACTCTCGAGGAAACGAATATTGCGAAGGATACATGTATAAGGCGACGGAGACGGGCCAGGTGGGGATTGTTCGTAGGTGCCATAAAAGGAAACTGTTTTCCATTCTACGTTTCCGGTGCGGGTAATTTGAAACTAGTTTTCTTTCTTTCTTTCTTTTTTTGTGTGTGTATGTGTCCATAGACGAATTCATAAAAGAGGTAATACCAGTTGGAATGAAAAAATCGGCGTGTCTACACTGTTAAAACGAAACTTCACCATATAGCACTATAGCGACTATTTCGAATGATATCATTCTGTCTCCTGATTTGTTGAAAATGAGAGGAGGCGCCTATTTTGGACACATTATGCGTGTCCAAGATAGGTGCCGCCTTCGAAGCAGAAGACGTACTCTCTTAGAAATGAACTTCACCGCATAGCACGCTCTTAGCCAACCATAATCTCGAACGATATCGTTATCTGCCGTGATTAGTTGAAACCGGGAGGCGTACGCCTTTTTTTGTGACAATTATGAACAGCATAAGTGTCACAAAAAGGCGTACGCCTCTCGTTTTCAACAAATCAGGGCAGATAACGATATCATTTGAGATTATGGTTGGCTAGGAGCATGCTATGCGGTGAAGTTCATTTTTAAGAGTGTAGGGTTCTTTGTGACACTTATGCAGATAAATGCTATTGCTATTGCATTTGCTATTGTCAGAAAATGATGCAAGTACCGCCCTCGCCACAAAGCAGAAGCCATTACTTTATCATTCGTGTCATATTATGTTAGTTGTCATAAAAAGGTTTCGCGCCTTCAGCAAACTACACTCTTTTAAAATAGAACTTCTTCGCATGTCATGCTCCTATATAGCCAACCATCATCCCGAGTGACATCGTTCCCTTCCCTGATTCGTTGAAAACCGAAGGCGCACCCCTTTTTTGTGGCACTTATGCAGTTATGTTTAGTGTCACAAAAAGGTGTACTCCCCGCGCTTTTCACAAATCAGGAGTGATAAGGGTATCATTCTGTGCACTGGTTGGCGTTTAGCGTGTTATGAGGTGAAGTTCTGTGAAGTTCTGTGAAGTTCTGTCTCAAGAGTGCAGCGTCGATTCGGGCACAGGTGTGAAATATCGTGCGAGACGCTACCATTTTTGATGGCAATTTTGATGTAATGATAATTGACACAAAAAGGCGTACGCCCCCATCGGTCTTCGAATCAGAAGCGATAACACTATCATTTGTGACAATGGTTGGCGCGCAGCGTTCTACCCCGTGAAGTTCGGTTTTTATGATGAGACTGATGCAGTATACAATTTGCTCAGAGCGTTACATCTCCATGTTGTCTGCGAGCACCGTGCTCTATATGCATAGTTAAATTATAATTTTCAGCACAGTTTCAGCATACCATTACCATGCCATTACTATTTTCAGCACAGTTTTTAAAGCCATAACCTTTGTACTGCATTGAGAGCTACAATCAACGTACAGATACTGGGTACTCATTTGATTTACTAACGGGGTGGAACGTATTGCGAATGCGGAGTCGCTTACAAGTGGTTTATGGAACAATTTCCCTTTCTGAAAACCACTTTGCAAGCGTTTTTGAAAAAGTGGGTTTCTTGAAGAATAAAACGGAAGTGGCTTTCAAAAGGGGAAATTTGTAACTCTCACCGGATGAATGTACTGACGTCCGGGATACATCATTATATGATACACGCCTGTAAACTGTTTAAGGACAGGAAAGCCTCGAACACCGTCACACACGCGTTACATGTCATCCCGCCATCTTGCATTGTCTCTCCCTCTTTCCCCAAATCTCTTCCTGAAGTCTTTCTCTCCGCCGCCTCGCTGGCGCCCCATCGTTCTGTGCAGGAAAAGCGCTCTTACAGGCGCCCACCCCTAAGCGGCGACCGCTCGAATAAACCGCAACTTTCGCTACACATTGTCTCATACACCACTCGTGAATGAGAACATTTCCCATTCGGGTAGGTTCTACCATGCATAACACAAATCGCGGAACGCAAACTGTCGAATAAATATTGGCAATGTTTGTCCACAATGCGATGGGAACAGGCACGAGTTCAGTACACCGTATTATCACGTCATATTATTACAAAGCGGAATTATTATAGCAAAATTATTATAGACGGTTGTCCCACGTCGACCAGTGCGAACATGCATTTCTGCGCCATTACAGACGTGTAGAGTTTCCCCAGTGAGGTAGATAATGTGACAAGGGAGATCGTTCGAGCACATGATACGAGCCCACGGTGAGGAGGCAACTGCACGCCAGCAGGACCATCGATGAGATAAGCTGAAATGATAAGATTATAACGTGAGAAAAATGCGCGAGACACATCGTTGGCACACTACCACGGCACATCGATGGCTCAAAAGGGGGACGAGAGCAGATCGTTAAAGGGGCACTGAAGTGTAGAAATTTCTCGTCGCCCAATGAACTTCTAATACATACAACAGAATTCTAATACCCCAGTCACACAGGCAGCCTTAAATGATCATTTAAATCAACGGTCATTGAACATGCTTGTAGCGCCACCAAGTGTGTAGTGTGTCAACCTGTCGGGAGCATTGGATCCAATGCTTTTTGACAAGTTGACACGTAGTACGCTAGGTGGCGCTACGCGTATGTTCCATAACCATTGATTTCAATCACCATTGAAAACTCGCTGGGGATGAACGACATGCTAATTTACCATCTGGACAGGTGCGACATCGCCGTATCTGTAGACCATGACGTTGGCAACGGAGGCGGTAGGCATAACGTAAGAGAATGACGACGCTGACGCCGTTGGAAGGATGTACATCATAGGGTGCACGCGGTCCTGCACGGACTGATGGACAAAAAAACAAAAAAAAAACAAAAAAAACACTTTATAGTCTGTACATTTTTTCGAATACCGATGCGAATAATTATGTATTCGAATTTCGAATCGAATCGATGTTGCTTCCAAACTGAATATATTCTAATATTACCTTGTCCACGATTTGATGCAGGCGTGGGGCATCGAGGAACTTTCGGGTGAACTGCGCCGAGAACGCAGACGAAAATGACAGGCCAACTTGGGTGAGGATGGGTTTGTCTGTAACGCGGTCTAGCCACGAGACCGTCGTATCCGTTAAGCCTGTCTTCTGCAAGCAGAAAACAAAAAGGAAGAGGAGAAGGGGAATAAAAAGAAACATAACAAGAAAAACTGACCGACCTACAACTGTCACGTACAAGTGTGTCGTTGCAAATGAGGCGAGTTACACTCTTATCGCGCTGCTTCACCGCATAACACGCTCTTAGTTACACTATTCACCACATGACGCGCTGAAGGCGCACCATATTGCACATGATGATACCGTTGTCGCTTCCGATTCGTGGACAGCGCAGGGCGTACCCTTTCTGTGGCAATTAACAGTGGGCAGCGTGCTGGCCATGTCACGTCGAGACTGGGAGGTACCCGGGTTCGAATCCCGGTGCCGGCTGTGCTGTTTGGGGTTTTTCCTGGGTTTTCCTCAGACGCTTTCAGACATATGTCGGCACAATTCCCTTAGAAGTCGGCCCAGGACGCACATTCCCCCAGGGCGTGAGTCGCGACGTTGCCCACATACGTGAGACCGACAACGGCAAGCCCTATCACCACCACCACCACCACCACCAACAGGGCTGCATAAGTGTCACAAAAGGACGTACGCCTCCTGTTGTCAGCAAATGAGAGGGGAGAAGGATGTTATCCGGGAACGATGGTTGGCTAGGAGCGTGTTATGCGGTGAAGCTCTGTTTTAAGAGTGTCACCGCCATTCCGGATAATGTCGTTCGCCCTTGCGATTTGTTCAAACGGGAAGGTGACACTATCTGGCACATGGCTACACAGGTGACTTTTTGTGACACTTGTGTAGCCACGTCAACTGTCAGAAAAAGGCGTACGTCCCGCACTTTCCACGAATCAGGAGTGACAACGGTATCATTCTGTGCAATGGTTCACCTTCAGCATGTTATGTGCTGAAAATTTGAAGAATAAAAAAAAAAAAAAGAAGAAAGAGAGGGAGAGAGAGAGAGAGAACCATCCCGATTGGACTAACGAGACAAAAGTTGGCAGCAGAGTCAAAAGTTAACGGAGCTTTAAGCGCAGAACGAAGCAGCATATACTGCAAATGTACTCAAAGTAACATACAAGGTACTTGGGAAATTATTTTACAGTACCCGTCAAGTACATTGAAAATTTGTTTGTTCAGTCCACATTTCACGGTGTACTGGTTGAAAAAAGCGAGACATTAGCTAGCTTACTAACTAGGTATTACTAGTTTAACAACTAGCACTGACTAGTTAGTAAGCAAGGCAGGGTAGTCTGCTGCTTACGCGACACTCATTAATATGAACTGAATGAGATGGCTTAATTCGCGTACACATGCGCTCAGTCAATTAGCTGTGCCGGTGAAAAGGGTATTATATTTCCCGACTTAGCCACCTGGCCAGCGCACAGTGTTATGGTCTCAGTATTATTAATCAGTAATCTGGATGTAATACGCATAAACCGGGAAATTAAGCATGCCTTCAGACAAAAGAAGGAAAAATACATGCACCACCGAGCATTCCCGGATTTCTTCCGACTCGTTAAACAGATATTGCATTATCATTATCGATTATAGTACATGAATACAACAACAGCAGCTTTATTTAAAGGAGGTAAGGACGCATATCTGCAGGTATTTAGTTATGGGTGTAATAGGCGTAATATTGTTCTTCTACGCTTACAATTTATTGTTCAATACTTCTCCTTCATAACGTGTGCAGCGTTAATACAAAAACGCACTTTTTCTCGGATACGGGCGATTAGACGTACCGCCATCCAGGTACCTCTGTCCATTGTTTCGTCATTTGAAGAACTGTAGCACCCAATCAGACGCCAACGCGGAGTTACGCATAACGTTCTGCTCTACACTCTTAAAAATGAAGTTCACCACATAGCACGCCCCTGGCCAACCATCGTCCCGAATGACAACGTTCTCGTCCCTGATTTGTCGAAAACGGGAGGCGGAGCCTATTTTGTAGCCATAATGCCGTACATAATTGCCTCTCTTCATCAACATGTCAGATTCATCTATACAAAAGGTGTTACAGCCAACAAGTTAAAATCTAGTTTGGAGCCGACACAGACTCTTAAAAATGAGAGGGGGGGGGGGGTCGAGGTAGCTTGCCGTTGTTGGCCGCACTCAAGTGGGCAACGTCACGAATGATATCGTTATCTGTTGAAAACGGGAGCTGCACGCCTTTTTTGTGCACTTATGCTGTTCATAATTGTCACGAAAAAGGCGTACACCTCCCGTTTTCAACAAATCAGGGCAGATAACGATATCGTTCGAGGTGATGGTTGACTAGGAACGTGCTGTGCGGTGAAGTTCATTTTTAAGAGTGTGGGCTCCTGCACTCCGATGAATTCGGAAGCCCATCGCCAAACTGACGAGTTTTTTCACAAGATTTCTAGAAAAATTTGACAGCCGGAAATCCGTCGCCCTGCGAAATTTGGGTTTGCAGAACTCTTGGCTCCGCCCTTATTACGGCGAAGTGGAAAGAGCGACACGGTTTTATTCCGAGGGCCTTATCGCGCAACCGGTGACTGACGGACTGACACGTTGATAAGGACGAATGGTGTGATTGAGGCGTGGTTTGTTTTCTTCTTGCACAGGAGGGAGACCATTTGGACGGAGTCAACAGTCCCACAAAACGTGAATATCAGCGAGCGCGCTTTGCCCAGTGACTGATTTTCGGATGTCAAATTTTTGTAGAAACTTACGAGAAACCCTGTAATTTTGACTGGAATAGTGTGTTACGGCGACCGGCTTCCGAATTCATGCAGAAAAACGCTACCTTTGCTTGGCCAATTTGCGAGTTGAGTTAACAAAGTTAGCTTCATTAATGCGTGACACGAATGATGCAAACTGCCTCAATATGTGGCAAAAATCTGTACGAGTGTAGATTCATAATGACGCCCTCTCGTGGAACACTCTGTATATGATGGCCACGAAACAAAGGAAAGGGGATGTCTGGTTAGATAATAAGAATGCAATCGCTGAATAACGAGAGAGCAACAAGTTCTGACTCAACTGGACCGTTAAAAGTGGCATACCAATTGACCTCTACCCGAGAAACGTCATCATGACGTTGGTAGACAGAATGGAACCGAAACAAATCGGAAGGGGAGGGCTGGGTTCCACGAATGGGCACTTGTTCGCTGCCTGCTATTCGCCTCTCCAACTACCTATAGAGGCGCTCGCGTCGTCCTCAAGATGGAGCAGAAGAGAATGATTGCCGATGAACAAATCGCCCTGCTTCATGCCTTCTTCCATGAGACACGCTTCAAAAATTGTCCAGATAACATAACTCGCGCGTGGTTTCCTGCTGTCTTCGTTGTTTTCGTTCACGCCGCTCCTGTGATAGTATCTTTTTCCTCTTCCTCTTCCCGACATTGAATATTCTTCTCCGCAGCAGTTTTGCACCGCGAAATTGAGCAGTTCTGTTGCTGTTTCAGTTCTGTAAGCCGGGACACTCCATAGCACGAAGGGAAGTTGCGGCAGTTTCGGGTCAGCGTGAAGTATACCTGTCGTCTGCTGTTACTATCATTCATTGAGTGCGTCTGTTGGGGTCTGCTAGGTGGCGAGCAGCCTGCTGGAGAGGCGAATTGAAGGAAACGTAGGACCGAAGGTCGCGTCCCTTTCACGGACCATCGTAATCCCCTCAAGACTGTGGCTTTAGGGCGCATGGCCTTAGGGCGTGACTATGTTCGCCCCCTATAGCTTCCAGCGTAGTTCAACTCTACCAAATTGGTGGCGCTGTCGAACACTATGACGTCATTTGTTTACAAACAGGGAGAGGTTTATTAACTGGATAGAGCGCGCTGTAAGTACTGCTAATATATTTGCGTGCACTTACATTTGCGGCATAAGCGAAAGCGTTCCCCGCTCCAAGTACGAGCGCAATTCCCCAAGGCAGTTCGGGAAGCACGACACGCCAGTTCAGCACGCGGTGCCTGGACATCAACTCCATGAGCCGGATGGGTACGAAGCCCATGACGAGCAAGACGAGCGCCGACGACGTAGCATCGGACACATACCTGAATTTGTGACAAGATTCCACGTGTCTTTCAACGCTGACGAAATGCAAATGGGAGCATAAGCGCAATGTCATGCTCAGATGCCCAATATCCGTATTTTTTTTTCCTATAGCCAAAGAACACACCACGTACACCATGATAATTGAAATCAATAGCCATTGGACATGGGCGTAGAGTCACCAAGCATGCAACGTGTCAGCTTCTCAAACACCATTGGATGCAATGATTCCAGCAGAAGCTGTGCTATATACGCCTAACCTAACCCAACCTAACCTAACCCAGCATAACCTAACCTAACCTACCAGCGAACACGTACCCTTCGGCGTTCAAGAACTCAGCCCATCCATGGAACAAGACCGGCTGCCTTGTAAACTGAACGGCCACGAAGAAGAAGAGAAAAAATGCCATCAGAGCCTCCCATGCACTACAAAAAATGAAAAGTAGGATGTCATTTTAAGTACTGCAAGTACACTCTTAGAAATGAACTTCACCACATAGCACGCTCCTAGCCAACCATCATCCCGAATGACAACGTTCTCGTCCCTGATTTGTTGAAAACGGGAGGAGGAGCCTATTTTGTGCCCATTATGCACGGCACAAAATAGGCTCCTCCTCCCGTTTTCAACAAATCTAGGACGAGAACGTTGTCATTCGGGGTGATGGTTGACTAGGAGCGTGCTATGTGGTGACGTTCATTTTTAAGAGTGTACCTTCTCGTTGCACGTACGTTATCTGGCCCATTTCGCTGTACTGACTTGAGAAAATGAAATTCATCTCCTTACGATGGTCGTAGGAGTCCCTCGAGTACACGTCTCTGAAAGACGGAACACTTCAAGGTCGAGTTCGTCGAGATGGACATGTTTGGGTCCGGGAGAAGCGCTTCACTAGCTTTGTAAGTGCAGTATCGCGTACCATGCAGCAAAGCGCCATGTGCTCCAAATGTTGGTGAGTGAGGCTACATCTTAATCAGGCTATAGACTGGTTGCACATGCATCAGACCATTTGCAATCATGCATTCTTGAAAACAAAACTTCACCGCATAACACGCTCCTATCCAACCATCATATCCCGAATGGCACAGATAGCTCCCCGGATTTGTTGAAAATGAGAGGCGTACATGCACTCTTAAAAATGAACTTTACCGCATAGCACGCTGCTAGCCAACCATCATCTTGAATGATATCGTTTTCTGCCCTGATTTGTTGAAAACAGGGCGCGTACGCCTTTTTGTGACAATTATGAACAGCATAAGTGTCACAGAAAAGGCGTACGCCCCCCGTTTTCAACAAATCAGGGCAGATAACGATATCATTCGAGATGATGGTTGGCTAGGAGTGTGCTATGTGGTGAAGTTCATTTCTAAGAGTGTATGACACTTATGTAGTTATGTTAATTGTCACAAAAAGTCGTACGCCCCGCGCGTTTCACAAAATAAGGAGAGATAACGGTATCATTCTGTGCATCCGCGACATGACAGGACGTCGGAAGTTCACTCGTGGCTGTTCCTTATCTTCCGGCACCCCCTGTGTGAACCGAGCGGATGAACACGTAATCTATAGTCGTGTTGAACTTATGAAAGAAAAGAAATATAGCCCGTCAACTACACACGCTGTTGGAGAAGTAGGCGCAATAGCGCGCCAGGAGAAATACTGCAGCGCCACCACGCAGCGTAGTGTCACGTGGCCAGTCTTAACAGCTAATACGGAAGCAGAGTGAGTATGGTGGGTTACATTATCTCGCGGAGGAGTGAGAGTGACCTCTCGTGTCCAGCCATCCTCTCTGCGGCGCAGTAATATTTTGAGAGCTGACGTGCTAGATTTCTTTTCCTTCCATCCTTCCTTCTACAGTTGAACACGGACATAGTGTCGGATACAACAATAGTCCACGCAAAAAAAAAAAAAGAGAAAAGAAGAAAGACCCTTAATCCGAAACCAACTAATTACTCGAAGAAATCGCAAGGTGTTGAAGCAGTTCTTCTTCTTTTTTTTTTTTTTTTTTTCGGAATACATTACGCTGAAGGTCCCGATCCATTAAACAGAGGTTCCGAGAGCGTCCCAAGTAAAACTTGAAAGTTTAAATTTTTATTTAATTAATGAGCGTATGCAAATGAGCCGCTCACTACTCAGGTCTTAGCCGACGTCCCAAGCAGCTTTACTAGGAAGAAAGCGCCATCTGTTTACGAATTATTCAGCCTGGGGACCTTCATGAAACACCCGGTATAAGCGCACGCACCGCAGCTAAGGTACCCCACAGGTACTCGCTTTGGTACCAATACCATGGGTACATTCAGGTACCCCTGTGGTCTCTGTGAAAATTTTTTTTTTACTTACTCTTTAGGATGATTTCCTTAAATGACTATTTCGCAGTCGAGACGACACTCTTTCGTTCACGAAACGATAAAACAGATTCAGTACATCGGAAGAACTCTACGAAAGCGACACGACAAACGAATTTATGAAATCCAAATTTAGCAATGTGACGTCACCCGCTTCACAGAAACAGGGAGATTGGCTTATCATATTTTCGGAACTGTGATCGTGAAAACACCTTCCGATGTACTAAAACTGGCTAACGATCTGTTGGATTTTATGGGCTGTAATCAAAAACAAGATTAACGACTGACAGAAACAGGGACAACGCAAAAATCACCTGCCTCGGGTTTTCGCCTGCATTTTGTATCTTCTGCAAGATTAGCAACGTTCACTTTATCACAACAGCTTGAAGAACGCACCATTAAGGAAAGAAAACAGAAACCTGATGCAGCTGGTTGCTGTACACCGAATGCAGCATGACGTCCCCGAGGAAATTATTTTACTGCTAGTGCCGTTGTTACTTAGTTATAGCTTATAAGATATGGCGCGTGACCTAACTTTTCACTTTTGCCACGGTTGCATGCGAGCTACGTTGCCGTGATAAAATCTGCCCTGAAAGCCTTAGTGGAAAGAAAAGTAACGAGTAAATAAATATAGCAAGTAAGATGTTGCAAGGTCGTGCCACGCTTTCGTAAAAGGGGGGGGGGGTGTTCTACGTGGGAACAAAACGTGAGCTCCTGGGCGCACTCTCAAAGGGGCAATAAAGTGTAAAAATTTCTTCTTCTGTAACGAAAGATTCCGTTACCTTGACTTCAATATAAAAGAAACGGGGATTCGTCGGCTGCGTCGTTCGTGATTTATGATCGGTAGAAAAAAAAAAAAAAACGCAATAGAGGACTTCAGAAAGTCCCAGAGTGCGTTGCGCCGCTTTGAACTGTGGGAGCTTACTAATACGAAAGAAGCGGGTGGTCTAAAGACTGTTTCGATTTCTCCCCTACCGGTGCAGTCTCCACGACGTATCAAGGTCAGCGAAAGTGAAACGTGAAGGGTTACTCTGCGTTCCCCCAGAACAAAACAGAACTTCACCACATAGCACGCTCTGCGTCACCCCTCATTACCACGAATGATAAGGTTATCGCTTCCGATTCGACGAGAGAGGGAGACGTACGCCTTTTTGTGTCGATTTGAATTGATAATTGGATTGATAAAAATGCAAACAACGGCGAACCGATTCAGACATCACCCCCCCCCCCCCCCAATCCCCCTCATATTTAACAGTGTTGGCCAAGCAGACAACATTTAACATCCGTCATACACTCTTAAAAATGAACTTCACCGCATAGCACGCTCCTAGCCAACCATAATCGCAAATGATATCGTTATCTGCCCTGGTTCGTTAAAAAAGGGAAGGCGCACTCCTTTTTTGTGACAATTATGAACCGCATAAGTGCCACAAAAAAGGCGTACGCCTCCCGTTTTTAACGAATCAGGACAGATAACGATATCATTCGAGATAGTGGTTGGCTATAGGAGCGTGCTATGAGGTGATGTTCATTTTTAAGAGTGTACTCACTGAATCTTGCCCCATCTGACATATTTTTGGTTTCCAAACCCGAAAAAAAGTTTGAAAAGAAAGAGATTCTCGGAGGACTATAGGAGGTGATAGGAGCAGACGAGGCATATTTGGATGAGCAGACATCAGATTTCTTTCCTTTTTTTTTTTTTTTTTTTTCTCGGTGGTTATAAAGAAGCCGTTGAGGAACGATATGCCAGGTGCGTTCAACCCGGAGGTGAGTATGTCGGATTGTAATGAAGCTTTACGACTGTAGGCCGCTTTCTTCCTTTGTCTGGCCGACAACTTTTCGGCACACCCTCGTAATTGAATGTCATTTAGCTACTCGTCGTCGGCACGCACGTTTTGAGCAAGCAGTCTCCTTCATAGCAGACGACGCCAGCTGTCAACATCGTCGACTCAATGGCATGCGTGTAACGAAAGCATACAAATATTTCAGTACCGAAGTCTTCGAAAGGTGTGATGTCATCAATCACAATATACCGCTATCACGCGGAAAATTGAGTGTCGTTCGGATGACACTCACATGGAATGTAATATTTTTTCAGGTCATATTTTTCTTTCTACGAGTAACACTCAGGGCCACACAGTTAACGACGTTAAATGACGTTTACCATCGCTCAGAATAGTGTGCTATGTTTGCGAGACAACTATTACAACCACCCCAATCACACGGGGAGTCGAATATCATTTCCAGCAGAATGACATTCGAGCTGAATGTAATTTGCTCGTTGCCACTCGGTGGCATAAAGAACACGGTAACACAGTTGTGATGGGAAGAGCTAGCTGTCGATTGTAAAAATGACTACTCGATAATTTTTTAGTTCAATAAAGTTCCGAGCATGTTACGTGGTGATGTTCTGTTCTGATGAAGTTTCGGTTGAAGCATGTTGTGTTAAAAGTTCTGAGTGTGAGAACTACCACGATAGCTTAATGCCTAAGTTGGACATGTAGGACTGCTTACAGCTTGAGGATGTAAAAAGTTCGCATCGCAACGCAGATGAGCAGAATGAGTATGATTGCGCTAGGCGCATTCACTGCAATCCAGGCTCCAGCCGTCAAAGTGCCGGGTTCCATGGTCCTGTAAGCAGAAAAAAGGCTGTGACGTTAGTAATTCCTATACAGGGTGTTTCCTTCTATCTGCAACAAATTTTCATAAAAAGGGGATTTGCCTCAGCGCGGTTTTACGTATTTTTGTCATTGAATTACTCGACGGGGCTGCTACTAGGAAACAAATTTTTTGCTCAATTAGGGACTAATTTACAGAGATATTTTAATAAACTTTTTACTGATTGACTTTCGGGAGCACATTGCAATTGCAATATTAAAGCCTGATCACCACATGATCCGCTCGAACCTCGTAAAGTAATCTCCACCCTACACAGAAGGAGCTACTATTCACTGAATAGGGTAGTTCACATAGTTCACATCGTTAGGGTGCCTGAATAGTATTCAGGCAGGCTAACTCGCCCATCCCTCTGAACGAGTGAACTCGCCCAGTTCCCCCCGCCGCTAGGGTGTCGCGCCGAGGAAAAAACACACCGCTCGCGCGTTCCGCAAACTTTTGTCCCTCGACAGAGGTCCATTTTGGACACACTGTGCAACATACAAATTGTCCAAACTATAGGCGGGTCCATCCAATTTTCAACTGATAAGGATAGAGAACCACATCCCTCGGAATGCTGCTTGTATAGGAGAGCGTTGATACCCGTCAATGCTCCTTGAGACCAATGGCCATTGAACATACGCGTAGCGTCACCAAGCGTGTGACCCATCAACTTCTCAAAGAGCATTGGATCCAATGTTCCCTGATAGGTTAACACGTTACGAGCCAGGTGGCGCTACACGAATGTTCAATGGCTGAATGGTTTCAATCATCATTGAAGACTGCCCACATGACGAGGGTACTGTTATGTGGCGAAGTTAAGTTTTAACGATGTGGTGGCGCTAGTGTCTCGTGCAGATGACTTACTTGCTGCAGAGCTCCATAAAGTGGAGGTGTCTCTGACTTCCGGTGAAAAAGAAGGAGGAGCCCAGGTGGGAAGAAAAAGCTACGATTATGAGCAGGGCGTTCTGAAGCTGTTGGTACTCTCTAAAACACACAGGAAGGAGTTGTTGCCAGAGGTTGAAATTGTAAGGTCCCGTTACCTGAGCTCTTTTTTCACCTCGGCGGGTTCTTCGTCTATAGCTTCGGTCAGGACCTTAGGATCGTCTGAAAAAGCAACGAAAACGCTTCTATACAGGGCACATGTGCAGGAAATGTGCAGCTGTAATAACGCGGTACTCTCTAGAAGGACATTTGGTAGGTTTAGACCTGACTATTGGACTAAAATGTCGTGTTGCTTGGGCAGTATCCAATCGAACTTATACGGTTGGCTTTCGGTTTCGGTATTGGAATTTGGTTGGTGTTTATTTTACGTCATTCAATCCACGTGTTTCACATTGTATGTATCCTCCCAAAATTATAGTATTGCTCCTCTAAGGTCGATTTATACCCTAGTCAGACAGCATTTCAAATGTCAATTGCGAAAAAATGGCCTTCGGCCTCTCAAATGACCTTTGTTCGGGGGCGCCTGCCAGACAGGCGGGAAAGGAGTGCACCTCAACTGACTGCCCTCACCGGCTCCCTTTTTCGGTTTCGTTTTCCCTGTCTGCTGTGGAAATTTGAAGTTGGTCTGTGCGCCACAAATCAAGATGCAGAAGTCATATGCACTTCTCTAAATAGGATCTAAATACGTTTACACAGTTTCACTCCATTATCCGCATTTTATAGGTTTTCCTGCACTCAGCTGCAAAGGTAGCGAGGGTACAATGGCATAACACTGTTGTCGAGATTGCTCCTTTCTGCACTTCAAGTGTCGTTGGGGGCCTCCTTTTGCGTTGATGGTCATTTCTTAGAAAGGTCCTTTGAGCTGCCGTCTGACACGGCTCTGAGAGGTCATTTTTTTGCAAATGAAAATTCCCCGAAGTCCTTCGAGCATGCCGTCTGACTGGGGTATTAGTCTCCTCACCGCAGCTTCTCGACGTCTTTGTGCTCAACATGCTCTGTTGCTATAGGAGAGAGACGCAATAGCTCTCGATGACGTCACCTCCTCTTGAAGAGTCCGAAACTACAAAGTTTCGCGGCTTCTTTCGACAATTCGTGTAAACGCGTAATATCCACCGACAGCACTTAGATTTCTCGTAATCAGACGTTGAGCGAAGCTGATTCCAGGATACGAAACAAAATGGATATAGTTTTTGCAGCTCGCACTATCGCAGTATTTTTATTTCATTCCGCGATAGCACCGCGAAGCAACTGTAGCTATGAGCGGCGTACAGATGTGGATGGATGGAGAGAGGACAGCAGGAAAGAGTGGGGGACATGGGGGGGATTAGTATGCGTCCTGGGCCGACTTCAGGGGGAACTCGTAATAAAAGCGCTAAAAAACGGGGGAACTGTGCCGACCTTCGTCTGGAAAGTCTTCGGAAAACCCAGGGAAAACCTCAGACAGCACAGCCGGTAGTGGGATTCGAACCCACCACCTCCCAGTCTTCAGCACGACCTTGGCTACCACCAGCGACGCCTTCACCCGCTCGGCTATACCGCTGGTATATATCGCGGTATCGTTTCGGCACTTCAATTTGGTTACCTGCGGTTGTGACAGCGGGGATGGTCGGCTGCAACGACCGTGCAGCAGCGGTGGATCTCAGCTTGGCCGTGCATCGCATCTCTCGCGCTAGGGCGCGGACCAGGAGCGAATAGATGGTGACGGAGAACGTCCTTCTGGCAACAATGGTCGTAGCCGCCGTGGAGAAGGCAAACACCAGCGTCAGCGTCAGGGCTTTGTAGCCGAGACGCAAATGCAAGAGAAGCAACGCGATGCGCTTGGGCAGACGGCTCTCCTCGAAGCAGCACGCCAGGACGCAGCAGCATATCACGCCAAGCACGTTGTCCTGGGCAAGTGAGGACATTGCAGCCAAAGAAAGACAACGTAAACTACTAGCTTACTATGTAGCAGAATAGGAAATCCACTAAACCGGCGAGGAAATGTGCCAGGGAAGAGCCTCAGGACGTCCTGAGGCTTTCCCCTTGTGTTCTAGGATCAAGAGTCCTAACAACCATACAGTACATAACAGTACATGGCGACAGTGCTAACTACTATGTACAGAATTTTACAAAATAGGGAAATTCCTTTTTAGTTGCACTAAATAGTTCCTTTCCATGGCAACAGACACTTTCTCCCCTGTCCCTTCTCTTTATTTCCAACGGAATAGCAAGTCGACCTTACGTATGTCTGACCTTTCCTTTTTCCATATTTTTCTCCTCAGATTAAATCCTCTCCCTTGTCCTTAAATGCGAAAGGAAACCAGAGCTGCTTCTTTAACGGTCTTGCGCTTGAGGGCAAGGGGGGATCCAGTTATATGCTCATCGGCAAGTGCGGAGCACCCCTTGCATTTACACAGTGTACAGGACGCGTTGGCGCACATGCGCAGTTGCACAGGTGCTTTCAGGAACACGGGACGACCCCATGGATAGGAATGGAATGAAGTCAGCAGGATTTGCTGCACATGTTGGCGGAGACACTTATCACTAGGGTGCCTGAATACTAGCTCCCTCTGTGTAGGGCGAAGACAACCGCGTCGTCTGCTACAACTTTCCGCCATCTTGACAAACACGCACACCTCGCGGTGCGTCCACAAAAGTGTAGCCATACTCTTAGCTGCGTACTACATTTTGGAGTTGAGTAAACACATAGTACACTCTAAATAATTTTACACCTTAAAGGGTGTAAAAGAACATGTGCATGGCGCACACCTTTTAAGGTGTAACGGAACACCATCAAGAAATCAATGGTGTAATTGTTTGGAAGGGTGTAATGTAACCTGCAGACCATAGAAGAGGCAGCTGGAAATTATTACAGCTTCACTGCGAAAATATAGTGTTTCTAGTTTTTAGAGAAGGCACATGCTTGGTAGTTTGGAGTGTCATTGTGGCTATCTTGGCATCACTCTTCGATCACAGCCATGCAAAATATTCTTTAAAAAGTCAAGAATATACTTTTCTCACACTGAACTTGTAATATTTTTCAAGTACACTACTCAGCTGTACCCTGTGTGAAGCAAAAATAGGACATTGCAGACACATGTTGCACAGCACACACATGTTATAGGTGATTGATGTGGGTATATGCGGGCATCATACATATCAGACACAAGAACTGAATAGTTATGCTTTTATTAGGTTGACATTATGCCATGCAGCATACATATCCTACATTAGGTAGGCATGAAGGTATTCAGACCTATCACTTAATACAGCTTTATCACATAGTAGTAATTTTATATTTTCCAGTCATCTAACCTTGAGGGGGGGAATATATATTGAGGGGTTAGATGACAGTGTACCAAATGTTGAGTAACTGTGCATTTGGTCTTTATATCACAACTTGTATCACAAGCTTATGTTCTGAGTACCACAAGGACTCCAACACTGCACAGGAACAGGAATACATTTAGCCTGTGAAATGGAGCCTGTCCCACCTCCAAATACACCCTCTGTTGCACCCTCATCACACCCTCCTGACAATGTCTCATAAAAGGGTGTAATTCACCATAGTTACACCCTCGAAAATTTAGAAGCCAAGGTTCTAGGGTGTAAAATAGGTGTAATACATGAGAATACACCAATTTTACACCTTTAAAGGTGTGAAATTATTTAGAGTGTAGAGAAGGTTTGAAAAAAGTAGGTGAAATCGCAACACCGCATTCATGGCATGGTGAGGGTTGGCTTTGCAGCTTTCGCTTCTGCAAAGGGTGATTCCACCCAACACAGAGGGAGCTACTATTCAGACACCCTACTTCCTATTACCGTAACCTCCCTACTGCAACACAGCGTATATAAAGCCATGTCAGCACTACTATACGTTCAAATGCATAGAACTCTCATAATAACTAGAAACCATGCCAGCGAAGAGGAGCATCTCAACATGTGAGCCGCCATGATCGATAGGTAGGCCTAGCGTGTTAGGAAACGGTGTCTCCTACGAGTTCCCTGCGCTGTTGTTTCATGTTGCAGCACGAGGTTTAAACTGTACGATACTCGTTCCCTAGGGAATCCAATCCAATCCGCGGAGCGGAAGCGGAAGCGACTTGCATTGGATTGGATACCGTTGCGCCGAACGTGCCTGGTCTTCACACGTGGAAAGGCCACAACCTACTCTATACTATAGACCTGGACAGCTGGTGCTCCCCTATGGGAGAGACGGGTCATGGGTTAGTTACGTTAGTGACCGCTGCAAGCGCCACATAGCATTATTGGGGAGAGGGAATCACCTTTGCCACCGTCTCTAGTCTGCTAGGGATACACAGGCTGTTGCTAAGCCCGTTGCTAAGCACGCGCTATTCTCTCTCTTATGCTGCTTCGTCGTTGTCAACACAGCCTACCATACACCGCCGCGGTTTCGACAAGTCACGTGGTAACAAATAGTGCGAGCTAGCGCCAAATCCCATAGCCAAGCGGCGATTGCCAGAACTACTACCCCGGTGCTGGGAGCATTGCGGACGTCCAGGTCTCTAGTATAGCAGAGACCTGGACAGCTGACGATCCCCTATGGGAGAGACGGGTCACGGGTTAGTTACGTTAGTGACCGCTGCAAGCGCCACATAGCATTGTTGGAGAGAGGGAATCACCCTTGCCACCGCCTTTTCTGCTACGCAGGGATACACAGGCTGTTGCTAAGCACGCGCTATTATCTCTCTTATACTGCTTCGTCGTTGTCAACACAGCCTACCATACATCGCCGCGGTTTCGACAAGTCACGTGGTAACGAATAGTGCGAGCTAGCGCCAAATCCCATAGCCTAGCGGCGATTGCCAGAACCACTACCCCGGTGCTGGGAGCATTGCGGATGTCCAGGTCTCTAGGTCATGGGAAAGGCTGTGGTGGAGTCCGGCCCAATCCAAAATATCGATCATGGCGCCTCCCGGACTTGGACATTGGGAGAGGGTCTTGCCTCGATACAACTCCTTTGCTCTGCCCCATCACTCTCTCTCTCTCCCAGCTTTTCTTCTAGCCTTTCTACTTATGATTTCTATGTTCAAATGCGTCCGTCCTCCTGTGTGAGACGCCAGCGCCGGTTTTGCATTTCTGACTGCACCTTAGCGAGTAGGGGGTTCACCCACCTATACATCCAAACGGCCATCCAGTTACAGCACGGCTACAGAGCAGATCACACGATGTCTCACGGTTGTCAACGGATAAGCAGCAACAGGTAAAACGGCCACTGTTCAAGCAGCACATCATCTTGGCCCAAATGTTGGCTGGATACTGGCAATACTGGTCCAATATTGGCCCGAGATTACAGATATCAAGCGAAAGTTGGGCGAAGGTAATGTGCCGCTCCGTCGAAAAGCTAAACTCGCTGAACCCATATGTCTGCCGCATGCGAAAGGCAGGGATGGCTGTCAGGCACATCGAGACGCAAGAGCATCTGTACCGTTCGCGTATATACTATATAGTATTCTATAGTATATAGTATACTATAGTATACTATATAGTATTCAGTTTCTTACATCGTAGTAGGCCCTGGCGACATCTCTCGTTGGGGCTATACCGAGGGCAGAGATAAGGAGAAGAGGTACAAGACCAGCGGCCTGCACTGGAATCAGCTGGCTGAGCCAAAGTGAGCATACCACCATTATGGCGTACAAGCATTTGGAGGCCTGCGTTTAAAAGTGAGTCAGATGAGTTAATGTATGCCGTCTGCGGTTCGGCAGCGCACTGTGAACACCACCTATACATGTATAGAGAAAGCGTGCTTAGTCGTCGACGTGACGTAACAACTAAGAGTAAGCCAATCAGGAGCGCGTTTTCAACGGCCGTAGCCAATCGCGAAAGTGCTTTCAGTGGTCGTAGCCATGGAGACGAGCCACCTCGGCCGCATAAGCAGCCACTGTCGTCTGCGATTAATGAACGTCAAAGTGTAAAACGGTCCCATATTTCTCTCAAGACTGATCTTCTGGAAAGCGTGTTGCACTTTTAGTCTACAGGTTCAAAATTTGTGAAGTTAGCTGCAATCATTTGCGAGTTCTTTAATTCGCAGAACGGCGAATCCCTGCAGCAGACAGATCGTGACTACAGTGAACCCTCGTTATTATGACCATGGTCGTTCACGAAAATTTTGGTTATAATGCTGAATTGTCATATTAACGGGGGTGATTTACAGGGGTTTCACAGCATTGTTCCCCAAGAGTATAGTCGCAAAGCGCGTATGTCAGATTATCGGGGGTCATATTAACGAGGGTTCACTGTATACGTCTTCGTCTAGTGAAGGAGGGAGAGGAGACCTTAAGCAGTCACGTTGAAGCAAGTGTTTTTGTCTCTGTTCCTCATAAAGAACGTTTTGAAAATCGAAATTTTCTCCACGCAATTTTTGTGCCGAAAACGATTAGCACAAAATCATTTTTTGCTGTGGAAATTTTCACACCTTCACTCAACAGGACTTACCAGGACTGATCCAGCTCATTTAGCGGAATTCGCCATTAGAGCGTGACGTACCCGTATGTCGTGCCGATCGGCTATACCGGTTCAATATTGGACCAGGTTTGCCGATGTCCCAGCCAATATTGGACCAAGTCGTTCTGCTTATTTTGGGGTTGTGAGTTTTCTCGAGCATTAAAGCAAGTAGCACGCCACACTGCCACAATCTGCATATAGTGGCGCCACCACATTCGAGATCCCGCACCTTAGGCCTAAACGACTGTGGATCGCATACCTGCGTTCCGAGAGCAAGCAGAGGCGCAAGAAGGAATGGTGCAGCACATCCAAGTAGAAGCCGCTGCGATCTCCAACGGGCAACTGGATCCAGGATATCGCGCATTCCACTTATTGACGATTCAGTTGCCATGAACCTAGTTTGCTGAGGCACACTGGGGTATGATACAAAATTAAAAGTCCACTTTATATCGTTCATGGGCACGCTATATAGTAAATACTTGAAAGGCTCGAAAGAGGGTTTACCAGCTCTTCAGCGACACTTATTTTTTTATGGGTCACATATTATGGGCCACGTATTAATGGCGAGAGACCTGTCCTTGTTTGTAAACAAATGACGCCATAGTGTTCGATAGCGCCACCAATTTGGTAGAGTTGAACTACGCTCGAAGCTAGGGGCGAACAAGGTATAGCGTAGGAAAGCCACGGTCTTGTGGGGACTACGATGGTCCCTGAAAGGGAGGCGACCTTCGGTCCTACTTTTCTTGTCATAGGTGGCAGCGAACAAGTGCCCATTCGTGGATCTTAGCACCCCTTCCGATTTGTTTCGGTTTCAGCCTGTCTACCAACGCCATGAAGAGACGTTTCTCGAGTAGAGGTCTATAGATTAGAACGATAGACACGAAGTGAGTCAAACGCCCAACGGAGACTTAAACAAAACCGTTTAGAAAGAGTTAACCTTTCGTCGAGTTTGAGGAACACAGAATACAAAGAGGACAACACAAGCCTCAACGCTGGCCTTTCGCTGGCACAGAGAGTAACATGTTTTATGTTATGTTACGTTGTGTCATGTTCGTTTATGTTGTTATGAAAAAGTATAAAATGTATATAGTTAACAGTCACTCACTCCATGGCGGGGTTCCTTCTAGAGGGTTCACTGGCGGCAACGTTTGGTCAGTATCTCGTGTGTGGTTCCGATAAACAGCGAAAAAGGCGGCTTTCAGTGGCTGTAAAAAGAAGGAGAAAGAGAGAGAGAGAGAGAGAGAGAGAGAGAGAGAGAGAGAGAGAAAGAAAAGGTAAGGAAAACAGAATCAACTATCTCTTGTACGCCAGGAGGATGCAGTAGAATAATAATAGGGTGCCCAGGGTGGCTGCGAGGTTGAATACTAGCTCCCTCTATATAATGTGAAGTCACCTTCTGCAGAAGCGAACGCCGCCATTTTGGCGCCTTGACACTTGTGTTCTGCTTTCTGGGAGGTGGTGGGTTCGAATCCTACCACCGGCTGTGCTATCTGAGGTTTTCCCTGCGTTTTCCAAAGACTTTCCAGACGAATGTCGGCACAGTTCCCCCCGAAGTCAGCCCGCGGGACGCATACTAACCCCCCCTGAACCCCACTGCTTCCTGCTGTCCTCTCCACATCCGTACGCCCCTCATAGCCACAGTTGCTTTGCGGTGCTAACACGGAACAAGAAAAAAGTTCTAGCTAACGTTCGCTTCCGAAGAGAGTTGGCTGCACCGTCGCAAAATTTGTTTTCTTCGCTTTGCTTTCCTGCCGCGCCCTGTAAGGAAGTAATGTAATCGGCTCCAGCATGCGAAACATGCTAGCAAACCACGGAGCCATTGTTTTCATTCGCAGGGATCTGGAAAACTGCAGTGAGCTTGTCGAATTTGTTGATTGAAATCAATTCCCCGACTATTACTGTAGGGAATGACATCATTTTGGCCCAAATATCGCGGCCGGGCGTGCCGAGAGAAGGGAATTTGTTGCACCTCCCGTAGACTCCCATGTATCGAAAATTCGACAAACTTTAATTTGCAAAACATCAGTGAATTGCGTCAGGTCTTCAAAAAATATTTCATTCTCTAGACAAACTCGAGGGGATCACGCCTGTA
The DNA here is from genome assembly GCF_037126465.1 of Ornithodoros turicata. Classification (NCBI taxonomy): domain Eukaryota; kingdom Metazoa; phylum Arthropoda; class Arachnida; order Ixodida; family Argasidae; genus Ornithodoros; species Ornithodoros turicata. Next base: position 14,555,737 of record NC_088210.1, on the reverse strand, counting down.
TCTGTTTCGTGTCGAAATTTAGCGAGGTTTACGAGAACCCTGCGAACAAAAATTCATCATAGACTTTCTTGAGAAGTGAGTCCGCCGTAAGTGCACAGCTCCGTCTTTTGAGACAAAATGTCGGATATATAACCGCGTATTATTCGCTCGGAACAAAGTGCCATACAGAACGATCTCGTTCTGTCTCATGATTTCTTGAAAATCATGAGGTGCTTGGGGCAGTTTGCATATACACATGTTAAAGGTAACGTGAAACAGTAGACCCGCAGTTTATGTTGACCACAAAAAGGCATACGGCTCCCGTTTTTCAGGGCTGAGAATGATGATGGAGCGCACCACGCGGTGAAGTGGCACCCACCAGGGATACCACATAGCTTCGGAAGCCATCCAGATATTAGAGAAGTATAGTTTCTGTTTTGAGGGTGACGCTGTGAAAGGATAGGGTCGCACTGAAGCGACAAAGCCTGCCTGACATAAGTTAGCCCGTAAAGCAAGAATAGCAAGTCGGGTGTATACGTGAGAGCGTTTATGAGGTAAAGAGGGTCACATACCCAATCAAAAAAATTTAAGAATTATAATATTGTGTGACTTAGAACCTTTTTCCAATATGTAGTTCCATAATTAATACTATATCAAGCACTTCTGGTGCAGTAGACACATAGCCTTGCTAAGCATAACGGGTGGAGACCGCCATCTTGTGAAACGTAGAGAAGCGTTGGGTTATATTATATTATGTCAAGTCACGTGACGTCTAGGTTAGCTCCGGTTGGGTTCGTCTAGTTGCTTGGGGGAGAGGAGGCGTTCCAAGACGCGAAAGTGCCGCTGCATCTTCAGTAAACATAACGTGCCGTCTTGAATAAACAATATACGATGTTCTTGTTTCATTTTCTTCGTTATGTTTTCCTATTTCACGTGAAGGTACAGGATCGTCCAAGATAAAGGACCGGATTTGTAATGAAGACAAAACAAACAAACAGAAGAGTTCGGGAGCTAAATTATGCGCTGGAAGACGTAATATGCGCTAAAATTTCGCATAAAAATTGACACTTGGTACAGTTCTTTGTGGATAAATGGTGAAAAAAAAGAAAAAGGAAAGGAAAAGAAAAACCCAAAACATCAACGGTAGAAGTATACGAGGGTGCAGGCGAGCTGGTACATTGTAAAAACGCAACGGTTTAGAACGTGTCGTGTTATTTTTCTGTTCCCTGTCTCACGTTTCATCGTCGTTTTTACGAAACGTCACCCCCTTAGCATTGAGCTGCGTCCGCCAGATAGCAACACGGTCGTTCTTCTGTTAACTTTCTTTCGTTAAAAAAAAAGAATAAGAAAAAGAGCCCAGTACATGGTTCTGATACAGAACTACATCCAACAAGTCAATGCAAAGGCCGTAAATTCGTTTCCAGCTCTTCATCAAACACCCCGATCTCGGTTTGAATAAGAGCAGCGTTACTTACGGACGACCTGCAAAAGTGGGGAGCGAAGGCGAGGTCGACGCACACAGGATATCAGATGTGTTTTTTTTTCTTCGTCTTCCTTTGCTTCCTTTAGTTGCGTCACCATTGCTGCTGCTGCTTCCTTCCTTTGCTCAATTCGGCAACACTTTACTCATTAAGATAATTGACCGACGGCAAAAGTACTTCATTCCGCAGCTAACGGGGAAGGATCGTAAGATGGAGTAGTAAATAAATGATTGAGCGGAGGGCACTTGTGCGTGGGATGAGGATAGAACACGAAAGCGACATTCCGGAACTCTGTTTTTTTTTCTGTTTTTTTTGGGGGGGTTGCATGTGTTTAGCTTACACGGACAGGAAGCCACACGATAGGAAAAAAATGCGGGTTGCGTTTTCGCGAAAATTAATTTATGTGCGGATAAACTATTGATGAGCACCGCGAGGGGAGTGGCGACCTCTGTCGTCTCTTAAAACACAACTTCACCACACAACAAGTCGAAGGCCAATCATTGCACAGAATGGTACCAAAAGGCGTGTGCATTGCGGTTCCCACAAATCAGGACTTACAAGCTCCTCATTTGTGGAAATGGCAGTGTGCACGTTTCTTTTTTTTTTTTTTTTTTGTGGAATTAATATACAGGGTGGTAGAAATGATAGGGTTATCGCTTCTGATTCGAAGAGAGAGGGGGGCGTACGCCTTTTTGTGTCAATTTGGATACATGATAATTGACACAAAAAGGCGTACGCCTCCCTCTGTCCTCGAATCAAAAGCGATAACCCTATCATTCGTGGCAATGGTTGGCGCAAAGCGTGCTATGAGGTGAAGTTCAGTTTTTAGAGTGTGCAATGGCACGGCTAAGCATTGGAAGACACACAAAAAGGGCATATGGAGCATTACTACTTTGTAACCACACACTCCTAAAACAGGACTTCACCGCACCTCCACACCTCACCATCATCATCTTCACCACCACCCCAGCTCAGGACAACACGCTTCTTGCTAACCACCATTGTGTATATTGTTTTCCCTCCTGTTCTCTTCAAAATAGGAGGCATACGGCTTTTTGTGACTGTGAATTCTGACTGGCCTTGAGCGCGTTAGGCACCGCCATAACGCGCTGGAGACCATCCACTGCATAGATTTGCACCGTTATCGCTCCGGATTTTGTGGAAAGCGCGGGGTGTACGCCATTTTGTGATAATTAACTTAGCTACTTAAGTGTTACAAAAAAGCCTTACATTCTTCAGAATGAACTTCACAACATAGCACGCTCATAGCCCACCATAATCTCGAATGATATCGTTATCTGCCCTGATTTGTTGAAAATGGGGGGCGTACGCCTTCGTAGTAACACTTATGCTGTTCATAATTGTCACAAAAAGGCGTACGCCTCCCGTTTTCAACAGATCAGGGCAGATAATGATGTCATTTGAGATGACGGTTGCCTAGGAGCGTGCTATGCGGTGAAGTTCGTTTTTAAGAGTGTACGCCTGTCGTTTTGAAGAAATGAGCGGAGAGATCGGCGTCATTCGGGACGATGGTTGGCTTGGATCGTGTTGTGCGGTGAAATTCTACGGTGAAGTTCAGAGAGAAACTCGCACAACCTCGTGAAATCTACACTCTACAAACGGAGCTTCACCGCATAGAACACTCATAGCCTACCATCATCCCGAATAACAACGTTCTCTTCCTTGATTTGGTAAAAACGGGGGGGGGGGGGGGGCGTACGCCATTTTTGTGGCAATTATGAGTTGCATAATGCCACAAAAACGGCGCACGCCTCCCCCGTTTTCAGCAAATCAGGGGAGAGAACGATGTCACTCGGCGGGGTGATGGTTGGTTGGTTAGGAGCATGCTATGTGGTGAAGGTCAGTTTTAAGCCCTCTAGCGCTTTGCACTGCCCGACGGACTCACGCACCCTCTACGCATTGCCACCGTTCATCCTCCACCCGTTTTTTTTAGGGCTATAGTCGTGACGCTGCCCATTTCATGTCATGTCATGTCACCCATGTCATTAACCCCCCCCCCCCCCCTCAGTTTTTAAGAGCGTAGGAGGAAAAGAACGGTTCTCACACTCCTGTTTCCTGACTTTTTTTTTGTTGATATTTTCCTGCTGTGATTTTTCTCATCACCCGTTGCGTATGCCAACGACGGTTGTCGCCTCAACGACGATAATCTTTTCAACCTTTGGACTCCCCATAAATGTTGGGATCGCGAATCCAGCACAGCGTTCTAAATCAAGAAGCAGAAGAGATTGAAATACATCCGGAGTTCCACCCTCGTATATCACAGGCTTTTCGCGCACAACCATCATCACGAAGAACTGTTCGAGAACTGCTTGGGCTTTGCCCGTCCTTATCCGCGAGAAAAAAAGAAAAACATACTTTCTCTCACACCTGAGTGCTTATCTTCGCCCTGCAGCGATGGCCTTCGGCGTGACGTTTAGCGAACTAAGGAACAGAAATGCTCAGAATATAACTTTTTTGGGGAAAAAGACGTACTCGGTGAATGCGATGACTGGCATTCTGCTTGGACGAACAGATTGTACGACGCGCCAGTGAAAGACGCTTATACGTTGGAGGAATTCAGGGCCATCTCAAATATTCCGAGTCTTCCCGGCTTTTTCCGAGTTCAATGGCGATTTTCTTCGATGACACGCTTGAATGCTGAACCATTCCTTGTTTGACCTCCGCGCCGGATATCGATTCATAAATTCCTGGCCACGCATCCTTGAAAGAGAACTTCACAACATAACACGCTGAAGGCCGACCACTGCAGAGAATGACATATCGTTGTCACTCCTGCACTCTAAAAGCAGAACTTCACCGCATAGCACACTGTGCGCCAACCATTGCCACGAATGATAGCGTTAGCGCTTCTGACTCAAAGAGAGAGGGGTCGTACGCCTTCTTGTGCAAATTATCTTACACCCAAATTGACACAAAAAGGCGTACGCCCCCCCCCCCTTTTTTCTCTGTTTCTCTGTTCGAATCACAGGTGATAACCCTATCATTCGTGGCAATGGTTGGCGCACAGCGTGCTATGCTATGGAGTTCTGTTTTTAGAGTGTGGTTTGCGAAAAGCAGCGACCGTACGTCGTTTTATGACAATTAACGTGGCTGCATAAGTGTCGCAAAACAGTTTACGCCTCTCATTTTCAACAAATCACTGGAGCGACAGACGTCAATCGGGATGATAGTTGAGTGCAAAGTATATATATAAACAGCTACGCAGTTACAACTGTTGTTAAAATTAATCGCTATTCGGGACGAAAGTTTAGGATCTGTTCAGCCGTGAAATTAGATCCACGTGCTAGGTAGCTGGTCTTTTGCTTCTTTCGGGCATTGCAGTCGGGGAGTCGTGCATCAGGTCGTCCTGCCTGCATTCATTTACGTGAATTGCTCCTTGCTGGTGTGCAACGCACTCAGTCGTGTGGCTAAGACTGGTTCACATTGCTGCGGTGGGGAATATGTTTAATGCAAAGAAGAAAAAAAAAAGAAGGGAAAGGTTAGCCAGGATGTAGGCTTGCTATTCCCAGAAGCTAAGAAACAAACAAAGCATTTCCTCACAGCACGGGCTGACGCTTTCGTTTGGCTGCATTTCTGAAAGCTGTCCCCCTCGACGAGGTGCCCAGTAACTGCCTGTCCTTCACCTTCACTCAGTGACGTACGTGAGGTCAAGTAGCGCGTGAAATAACTAACGAGGACACTCGAATAACGACTGTCTTAGTGGGATAACGACTAATCGCGCAACTGCTTGTCCTGCCTTTGGCTCGCGTTCTTGCGTTGGCGTTATCTGACATCGCGTTACACGTCTGCACTGTTCCACAGTTCTATAGAGTCCAATTAGTGGGGCTCGTGCAATGCGACTCTTTCCCAGCCCGTCAGCCAATTAGGGAAGGAAGACGTGGGCACGAAAATCAACGGGGACCTCTGCAGCAGCGTCACTCAGGGGGACGCCCATTACAACTCTGTAACCATGCACATCTCCACACGTCACCATCGTCGTTTTCACCGCATCTCTGAACTACACGGCAACCGTCATTGTTGACATTATTGTTCTTTTCCCTGTTCTGTTCGAAATGGGAGGCGTCTTTTTGTGACGGTTATGTATTTATGCGAACTGTCACAAAAGGCGTACGCCCCGCTCTCGTGATGACGGTATCATTGTGTGCAATCCGTTCACGGTAAAAACAGAACTTCACGGCATAACACACTGAAGGCCAACAATTCCACAAAGTGGTACAGTTATCATTCTTACTTTGTGGAAAGCAGGAACGTTTCACCTTTTTGTGACAAAAAGTGACGGTGGCCTTAGAAGAGCCTCTGCTATTCCTGTGTCACGCACAAGCATAACTAATCGCCAGATGCATATCAATCGCAATGTTAATCGTCCTATGCATACTAAAATAGTGAAATAGTGGAGGAATAGAATATCGCTGTTCATTTTTGTAGCATCGATTCCCACGCGTTTGAGGCCACTGTGGCGCAGTTCAATGAGGTACTAAGTACCAGACTCGTCAAAGGTTGTCCAGAACAGTTTGTTGTATATGTCCGTTTGGCTGCTTGTTCAACGACAACAAATACGCGATGAAAATGTTACCAACACTCTAAAAGCGGAACTTTGCCACATAACATGCTCAGGTGATGATGACGATGATGGTGGTGGTGCTGGTGGGAATAAAAGATCGTGACGTAAGTCGCGTCAGGGTCAAACTCGCTGCCCCCAGCACCCTTGCCGGTTTTCACGCTTTCCGCATTAGATCACTTCACGATGGTGTCGTTCTGTTTTCTGATTTGTTGAAAATGTGAGGCATACTTCTCTCTTTTGTGTGTGTGTGTGTGTGTGTGTGTGCGCGCGCGCGCTCTTAAGAAGCGCGGCGCTGCTGAGGGGCCTCGGGTAGGTCCCCTCAAAAGATCTCTCCCACCGTACCTTGTATATTGATTGATACCTTGTTGGAAATTGTGAGGTGTTGCGTTCGAATCCTATACTACCTCCTCTGCTGCCTCAGATTTGCCTCGTGATTTATGGGAGACTTGCCAGACGGCCGCTTGCACAGATCCCGTCGAAGTCGGCAAACAGGACGTATACTAACACACCCCTGAACCCCCATTTCATCTGTACGCCGCTCATATAGCCACGGTTGATTCGCGGCGCTAACATTGTGCACCGGACCGATGTGTTACGGGGCGCGTTTTCCTCCCAAATGTTTACGGTATAATTAATTCGGACAGCGCCGTGGCGTTTCCAATCAGCCCTGGACGGCGCTGTCCTTGTCCGCGCTTATAAAATTCTGCAGTTTCGCAAATTAAATGCAAATACAGGCATGCAAATTTTGAGCGCAGTCCCGCGTCAGCTCCCATATATGCCAGCGCGTGTTGTCGAAAAGGCTCAAAATTCGAGCGTCCGCGCGGCGTCTGGTTCCAAAATCATCGAAATTCATACTCCCACACGCGCAGAATGTTTAAGAAATAGCTATAAGGATCTGTACTAATGGTAAGAGCGCATTGGACAAATCGTGTACTCTCTTAAAACAGAACTTCACCACATGGCACGCCGAAGGCCACACTCTTAAAAAGGTGGTGGTGGTGGTGGTGGTGATGATAGGGCTTGCCGTTGTCGGCCTCACGTATGTGGGCAACGTCACGACTCACGCCCTGGGGGAATGTGCGTCCTGGGCCGACTTCTAAGGGAACTGTGCCGACATATGTCTGAAAGCGTCTGAGGAAAACCCAGGAAAAACCCCAGACAGCACAGCCGGCACCGGGATTCGAACCCCTCTTAAAAAGGAACATCACCGCATAGCACTCTCCTAGCCAACCATGGTCTCGAATGATATCGTTATCTGCCCTGATTTGGTGAAAACGAGAGGCGTGCGCCTTTTTTGTGACAATTATGAACAGCATAACTGTCACAAAAATGGCGTACGCCTCCGGTGTTCAACCAATCAGGGCAGATAGCGATATCATTCGAGACGATGGTTTGCTAGGAGAGTGCTATGCGGTGATGTTCATTTTTAAGAGTCCAACCATTGTACAGTGTGACACCTCTATCACCCTCGATTTGTGGAAAGCGCCGGGCGTACGCCTTTTTGTGACCATTAACCTTTCCGCATACGTGTCACAAAAAGGGGTACGCCTCCCGTTTTCAACAAATCAGGTGCGAGAACGATGTCACTTGGGCTGATGGTTGGCTATTGGAGCGTGCTATGTGGTGAAGTTCATCTTTAAGAGTGTACTCTCTTAAAACAGAACTTCACCGCATAGCACGCTCCTACACTATTAAAAATGAACTTCACCACATAGCACGCTCCTAGTCAACCATCATCTCTAATGACATCGTTCTTTATCCTGATTTTCTGAAAATGGCGTACGCCCCCCGTTTTCATAAAATCAAGGGAGAGGACGTTGTCATTCGGGATGATGGTTGTCTACACTCTTAAAAATGAACGTCACCACATAGCACGCTCCTAGCCAACCATCATCCCGAGTGACATCGTTCTCTCCCCTGATTTGTTGAAAACGGGAGGCGTCCGCCTTTTTGTGACAATTAACATTTCTACATAAGTGTCACAAAAAGGCGTACGCCTCCCGTTTTCAAGCTCTTTAAAACTGAACTTCACCGCATAGCACGCTCCTATAGCATCTCGAATGATGTCGTTATCTGCCATGATTTGTTGAAAACGGGAGGCATACGCCGTTTTTGTGACAATTATGAACAGCATTAGTGTCATAAAAAATGTCGTACGCCTCCAGTTTTCAACATACCAGGGCAGATAACGATATCATTAGAGATGATGGTTGGCAAGGAGCGTGCTATGCGGTGAAGCTCTGTTTTTAGAGTGTAGCCAAACCTTATCCCGAATGACATCCTTCTCTCCCATGATTTATTGAAAACTGGAGGCGTACGGCTTTTTATGACACTTATGCGGTTATTACAATTGTCAGATAAAAGGCGTACCCCCGCGATTTTCCACAAATCACGTGTGATAACGGTATCGTTCTGTGCAATGGTTCGCCATCACTGTCAATACTTAAAGGGGCACTGAAAAGCAACAAATTCGGCACGCGGAAGGACACCAGCACAGAATGAACGGGATTCGTTAGGTGCGCTGTTCGTGATTCATGAGCGAGAGAAACCGCGTACGTGCTCTCCCTCTCCTTCTCAATAGCCACGACAGTGCGCAGCGAGCCCTGATTGGTCCCCTCAAACGACTTCTCCAACCGTACACTCTTAGAAATAAACTTCACCGCATAGCACGCTCCTAGCCAACCATCATCTCGAATGATGTCGTTATCTTCACTGATTTGTTGAAAACGGGAGGCGTACGCCTTTTTTGTGACAATTATGAACAGCATAAGTGTCACAAAAATGGCGTACGCCTCCCGTTTTCAACAAATCGGGGCAGATAACGATATCATTGGAGACTATGGTTGGCTAGGAGCGTGCTATGCGGTGAAGTTCATTTTTAAGAGTGTAGCGGGAGGTCGTTTCGACGAAACCAATCCGATGCCTCTCCGCCTTGTCGCCCTTCTTGAGAAGGAGAGGGAGAGGGTAAGTTGCCCTTACTTTCGCTTATAAGTAAATCACGGACGACACAACCAACGAATCTCGTTCCTTTTATATTAATTTAAAGGTAACGCCATTTTTCATTCCGTGACGGCGGATGGATTGCAAAAAGGAAGATACGGAGAAAATATTCCACACTCTAAAAACTGATGGTGGTGGTGAAAGGACTCGCCGGTGTCGGCCCCACAGAGGTAGGCAACGTCACGATTGACGCCCTGGGATAATGTGCGTCCTGGGCCGACTTCTAAGGGAACTGTACCGATAGTTCACTACACTTCATCGCATAGCACGCTGTGCGCCAACCATATTGCCACGAATGATAGGGTTATCGCTCCTGATTCGAGGAAAGAGGAGGCGGCCGCCTTTTTGTGTCAATTCTCATGTATCCAAATTGACACAAAAAGGCGTACGCCCCCCTCTCTCTCTTCGAATCTGAAGCGATAACCCTATCATTCGTGGCAATGGTTGCTGCACAGCGTGCTATGCGGTGAAGTTCAGTTTTTAGAGTGCACGATGAGAAACTTTCGCACTTTAGTGCTCCTTTAACAATTTAATATCTTCACAACATGGGTGTTGTAGAAATGTGTTCTGAAGGAGAGACCTGTTAAGGACAGTTTTATTAGTCATAGTTAGTTAATTTTTACCTAGCTTTACTTACGAGGTATTAGACAGTTTACCTCCGAGCACGTAAAGCATTAGTGTACCGTCGTACCACCGACCCTCCTCCCGTGAGTGATTCACAGCAGCTGGCGCGCCTTCAGTGCCCCGAAAATTTATGATCGGCGATAAAATTATTACGCGCCCTGTGACCCGACGCCCCTTAAGAGTAATAAAACGAGGACTTTGTTTTACCGCGCTCTCGTTGTTAGTCTTCTGGGCATGCTCTTTTCGACGAACAAGAATGGGTCAAGGTGTGTACCGCACAGTACTGCGCGATGCACTGCTCTATTAAACAATACTGACAGTATAGACGCACGTAAAGCAGTGTGGAGGGGACGCGTTCAGATTCAGAAAGAACCTGCATCCATCAACAGCGCCCTGTAACAACGTCGTTATCACGACCTGCGCTGGTAAAACAGAACTTCACCACATAACACGCTTTTACACTCTTAAAAATGAACTTCACTTCATAGCTATATGATAGCGATGATGATGATGGTGGAGATAAAATATGCCAATGTAGGTCCCGCTTAGCGCGTGACTATAGCTACAACAGATCGATTACGCAAACGCACACTGCTTTTAAGATGTTAAAATGATAACTCCTCTTCTATATGACCTGAAGAAAAGATGCTTCTATCGAACCAAGCGTGCCGTATGTATGTCTACGTTATATAAACAAGTCATTTCATAAACAACCGCAAGCCCCAAGCGTTATTCGAAAACTTACTTGATAGCATCCCACCTGTCTCTTTCTCTATCTCGAATTTTTTTTTTTTCTTATCGTAAACCTATACCGATTCACTTCCTAGAAACAGACGGGCAAGAACAAAGAGAACATCAAAGGGCTCAAAGAAGCTCAACAGCTTCACTGCCATGAGCGGGTTTGTTCAACGATCTTCACTGCGCATACCCTTTTCCTCGTTAACTACATCGTCTTATAACGAGCCCGCTTCTGTGTAAGACAACAGAGAGCTTCCCAATTATCCAAAACACGTGTCTGACGATGCGTAAGACGGCTCAACGAACCTATAGGGTCTTGATCCCGGGAGCACAGAAGCACGTGTATACGGTTGGCCGCGTCGTATAAGTCTTCTATCTACAATGTAACGCCATATCTATAAATAAATAAGATCTAAAGCTTTCTGTCTCATCGCGCGTTGTGCCACCTTACAAGAGCGATATGCAGGGAATGTGTAGAGATGGAGTAGACCACATTTCTCCTCTTCGGGTGCAAAACGTTTGTATACAAGTTACACAAATGTACAGGGTGTAAGAAGATATCCGGACAGATTTCAAAACGTTATTTAAAAAATCGTACATAATAGCAATCAGAATGCAAATTGGCACAGTGCACTCTTAAAAATGAGTTTCACCGCATAGCACGCTTTTAGCCAACCATCGTCTCTTATGATATCGTTATCAGCAGTGATTTGTTGAAAACGGGATGCGTACGCCTTTTCTGTGACAGTTATGAACAGCATAGGTGTCACAAAAAAGGCGTACGCCTCTCGTTTTCAACAAATCAGGGCAGATAACATTTGAGATGATGGTTGGCTAGGAGCGTGCTATGCGGTGAAGTTCATTTTTAAGAGTGTGCTTTACCTCTGTCAGAAGTTTCATTTGAGTCAGCCCAGGTGGCGAATTTCCAAATTCATCATCATCATCAGTGTATTTTGTTGTTGTTGATGATTTGAGCTCTCCATCAATGTTCTACCGTCAATATGATAGGAGTTACAAGCTGCAGTAAATCCGAGCCCGTGCATTTTGAATGGCCTATATACAGGGTGTCCCGGAAAACGCGTCATAGAATTATAATAAAAAAAACTACACCACTTAGATACATGCGGTCAACGGCACTTGTTCTTACTAGGTTTTTGCTATCTACTGATGTGAATGTCATGCAACGCAAGTTTAATTATGTAAAGTTTTGGGAACTGAACTCGGAAATTTGCCAAGTAAGGGTCACTTTTTCACTCCACCAATGTGAAGAGCGTGCCGAATTCTCTCAAATTCATGATAATTGACAGGGATATTGAGGGGCTACCCCATCGGAAAAAATAGCCGAACATCACGCTCTATACGGAGCTCCCAGAGGATACACTCTTAAAAATGAACTTCACCGCACAGCACTCTCCTAGCCAACCATTATCTCGAATGATATCGTTATCTGACCTGATTTGTTGAAAACGGGAGGCGTACGCCTTTTCTGTGACAATTATGAACAGCATAAGTGTCACAGAAAAGGCGTACGCCTCCCGTTTTCAACAAATCAGGGCAGATAACGATATCATTCGAGATAATGGTTGGCTAGGAGAGTGCTGTGCGGTGAAGTTCATTTTGAAGAGTGTAGCGCGCGACAAATTTTTCAGGGAAATCGTTGTCAATCCGACGAAAGGAGGTTGGAAACCCGGCCCACACCGGCATCGTAGAAAGAGGTATGGCTTATCACATCCGGTTTCCGCTGGGATCATGCCTCCCCTCTCCCAATTTCAGGAACTGTCGTTGTTCCTACTATATCACTTTGTGGGCTGGGTTTGCGACCTCCTTTCGTCGGACTGGCAGCGACAGCGCTCAAAAAAGCCGTCGCGCGTTATGCTCGGGTGCTCCGAAGAGCATGATGTTCGGCTATTTTTTCCGATGGGAGAGCTCCTGAACACCGCTGTCAATTATCATGAATTTGAGTTAATTCGGCACGCTCTTCACATTGGTGTGGTAAAAAAGTGACATTTACTTGGCAAATTTCCGAGTTGAGTTCACAAAAATTTACATAACTGAACTTCACCGCATAGCACGCTCTGTGCCAACCATTGCCACGAATCAGCAATGATAACCATATCGTTATTATTGCGGATTCGAAGAGAGAGGGAGGTGTACGCCTTTTTGTGTCAATTTGGTTATATGATAATTGACACAAAAAGGCGTACGCCTCCCTTTCTCCTCGAATCAGAAACGATAACCCTATCATTCGTGGCAATGGTTGGCGCAGAGCGTGCTATGCGGTGAAGTTCAGTTTTTAGTGTGTACATGACATTCACATCAGGGGGTGGCAACGCCTATAGTAAGAAGAAATACCGTTGGCCGCATGGTTCTACGTGGCGTAGTTTTTTTGTTATTATTCAATGACACGTTTACTGGGACACACTGTATACCGCCGTCGTTAGGCTTAGGCCGTCTCCATTTCATGCTGCATCGGGTGTTGGAACGCCGCGTCCAAAACCGAAACTGACCCATCCGTTTCAGTTTTGGACGCAGCGCTCCAACACCCAATACAGCATAAAACGGATTCACAGGCCATTCAACGCAGTTCAACAGGCCATTCAACACGTATATATATGTGTGCTCGGATTTTTGTAACTCCATATTGTCTGTAGAACATGAGCTGAAATAAAAATCCTGACAGAACTACAGCACTATGCCAATTAGCATCGTGATTGTTATTATGTATACGATTTTTATAACGTTTTGAAATGTGTGCGGAAACCTTCTCACGCCCTCTATACAAGAAAGGTGCCATGTGAAGTAAATGGCGAGAGGGAAAAAGAGAAACGTTCCTCCTCTTCTTCCCTCTCCCCACTTACTACACTTTGTGGGAGCCTATTCCCACTCTCGGGGGCAAAGCCCGTCCATTCGACTCCCGTGGAAAGCGAGGCACAGAGACAAAGTCAAAATACGGAAAGAAACGTGATATTTAATAACTCATATAATGGAATCTTTACACCGAGAATGTTCTCCAAGCCAGTCGTTCCACGCACCGTCTCCGAGGCCAGCCGCTCCAGGCTCTGATCTCGCTCACACGCGCTCACGGTGGTGGTGGTGGTAGTGACGGTTATTAAGAAAAGAGACACGCGCTCACGGTTTTTGATCTGTCCAAGCCAAGGCCCCTCCCACAGCGCGTGAGGCCAGCATCTGACCTAGACACAAGTTTTGCCTGGTGCCATCTATGTGTGGTGGCCGGATTCACCACAACTCTTAAAAATGAACTTCACCACATAGCACGCTCCTAGTCAACCATCATCCCGAGTGACATCTTTCTTTCTTCTGATTTGCTGAAAACGGGGGAAGGGGGGGGGGGCTACGCCATCTTTGTGGCATTATCCCATTCATAATTGCCACAACAGTGGCGTACGCCCCCCGTTTTCATCAAATCTAGGAAGAGAACGCTGTCATTCGGGATGACGATTGGCTACAATCTTAAAAATGAACCTCACCGCATAGCACGTTTCTTGCCAACCATCCTATCGAATGATATCGTTATCTGGCCGGTTGGTTGAAAACGGGAGGTGTACACCTTTTTTGTGACACTTGTGCTATTCATAATTGTCACAAAAAAGGCGTACGCCTCCCGTTTTCAACAAATCAGGGCAGATAACGATATCATTTGAGATTATGGTTGGCTAGGAGCGTGCTATGCGGGAATACGGGAGGAGTACACCTTTTTTGTGACACTTGTGCTGTTCATAATTGTCACAAAAGAGGCGTACGCCTCCCGTTTTCAACAAATCAGGGCAGATAACGATATCATTTGAGATTACTTCACTTCACTTCAAGCAATTGAAACTTCCGGCATACGAGGCCCATCCGCACCCCTAGTCACCGACGTGTTAATGGCTTACCACACTATCTACGCCGCAGGCCACAGGCTAGTTCTCCAGTGGGTTCCAGCCCATTGTGGTGTCGTGGGGAACGAGCAGGCCGACAGCGCCGCAGAAGCAGCACTCTCGTCTCGGAACCGGACCCGTATTGTTCTGCTCAGAGGAGACCGCCGTTCAATTCTGCGACGTCTAGTGACACCCCTGGCTTCCCGCCAACGGACAACCGACATTCTTCCCCCCTCTATGTTGAACAGAGTTGATCCCATGCTCGCTTTCCGCATGCCACGAAACACATCTCGTCAGGATGCTGCATTAATCCACCGCATGCGCCTCGATGTGGCCTTTACAGCTCAGTGGCGTTACCGCTTGAGACAAATTGATTCTCCCACCTGTTGCCACTGTGGTGCTCTTGAGGATCTGGAGCACATTCTTCTTCATTGCCCTCACTACGAACCTTCCCGAATGACACTCTCCGAGTCTCTTCGTCAGCTGGACTCTCGCCCTTTCTCCCTACCGAAATTGCTTGGTCCCTGGCCCAATCCAGCCCAGCAACGCTCTGCGCTCAAAGCTCTTCTGACATTTCTGGACACCATCGGACTTCGATCGTTATTGTAAAGGGGCTCGTTATTTTATTCCCCCCATTCCACCAAGCACTGGGGTAGAGTATCGCCTGTTGCGATGAAACTCCCCACTCTCCAAGGCCGAAAATAAAGTTGTTGTTGTTGTTTGAGATTATGGTTGGCTGGGAGCGTGCTATGCGGTGAAGCTCATTTTTAAGAGTGCAGGAGCGTGCTATGTGGTAAAGCTCATTTGTAAGAGTGTAGGAGCGTGCTATGTGGTAAAGCTCATTTGTAAGAGTGTAGGAGCGTGCTATGTGGTAAAGCTCGGTTTTAAGAGTGTTCACTCTTAAAACAGAACTTCACTGCATAGCACGCTCCTAGCCAACCGTGATCTCGAATGACATCGTTCGCTTACCTGATTTGTTGAAAACGGGAGGCGTACGCCTTTTTGTGACACTTATGCAGTTATGATAATTGTCACAAAAAAGGCGTACGCCCCGTGCTTTCCACGAATCAGGTAGGATAACGGTATGATTCTGGGCATTGGTTGGCCCTCAACGTGCTATGTGGTGAAGTTCATTTTTAAGAGTGTAGGAACGGAGTGTAGGGCAGGTTAGGTTATGCGGTGAGTTCTGTTTATACAGGGTAAACGTAATGCGTTAAATTTTCAGCCCAAATTCCTTTTTGGATGACGTCACAGCGCCAGACTAATAAATAACCTCTTTAAAGAGCACAGCGCACCCGTCCAGGGTAACTACAGTATATTACAAAATGAGTTTGCCATTCCGTGCAAGCTGCGCAAACGTTTATGGTGTTTACAATAATAAAGGCACAGTAACAGCGCCGTAAGCGTCCGCGAGTGTTGCAGAGAGCAAACTGTTGGCTTTAACGATATGAAGACCTTCCCCGAGCCTCTTGTTTTAACGCACCTAAAAGTGGTCGTTCACGCGTGGACTGCTCAACACAGCCTGCCGGTCTAATTACTCTTTATGCGAGTCTCAATTTATGTCGCATACATTGCATAGGCGTGTCTGGTACGTTCTCTTCGACGTAAACTCAGCGCGCGTTTCGACATCTTTCACCGGGCGCCAGTCCGTCTCTGGCGAGCATTCAAAACCGTACCGACAGTCGCGGTTAACGGGCTGCACGTGTAAAAGAGCGACGAACAACAACAGCTTTATTTTTAAGATGAGTAATGGAGAATTTCATCGCAATGGGCGATACCTTTACCCTCTCGCTGGTGATAATGTGGGGAATTAAATAACGAGCCCCTTCACAATAAGGATCGATGACTCGTTGCGTCCAAAAAGGTGAAAAGAGCTTTGACGGCAGAGCGTTGGTGGGCTGGATGTGGTCAGGGACCAAACAATTTTGAGAGAGGATGAGAGAGGGGAGGGGGGAGAAGGTGGAGATTGGCGTCCCGTTGCTAGGCGACGCAGCCGCGCCGGACCAAAGATGGCGATCTCGCTCGCCGGCGTGGCTCAGTGTCGCTACTCTCCTCCCTATTTAGTGACTCTAGTTCCAGTCGATTTCGAAACTGTAGCGTCACTGACCACGGCATCGAAAATTCCACGAGAAATAGTGGCGCGTAGTTTGACCGTTATTCGCTGGAGTGCATGCAGGAGCACCGCCTGATGTTGAGAGGAGGCCGGAGTTCCCTGTCTGTAAAAACGAGAAAACGTCACTCCCCCTGAGAACCAATGAGGGCGCGACCTTGAGGAAAGGAATGCCGCGGCCGCGCGGGCGTCCTAGGCCGCGTACCCACATGCGGAGAATCTGCGCGGAAACGCGAACGCTCTGTTTGGCCCAGAGTCGTGCGCGTGAGACATTTTCGCCGCCGTACATGGCGGAGTTGGCGTTTCGTCGGTCTCCTTCGCCACAGTGTTGACAGTAGATTTAAATTTGTATTTTTTTCGCGAGCTATAACGTCTATGTGAGAAAATTTTGCGGCATTATTTTACTCCTGAGGACATACACAATTCAGGGCACACAAAACATGAGGTTGCACCTCGACTACTTTATAATACCTTTAAGGAAGCTTGAACCAGGAAACAATGAACAATACAACACGACTCGAATTTTGCTTGGATGACTACATAACTTATGCGCATGGAATATAAAACACATATGCAAAGCACAAAATGCACGCCTGAGCCAGGAAAAAAAAGAGAGTAAAACTGTAAAAAAAAAGAAAAAGAAAAGTGAAACAACAGCGGAAGTGCATCTAGATTTCTTTTCTTTTTACACTTTCGAAAATCAAGTCTCAAAACGCGCATTGAAACAACTGTTCCAGCTCGCTTGCTTCCGAATGCTGTTATGATGGGCCATCCCACGACTTGGTGGTCCTGTCCTGAAGAGATCAGCTATTGGAAAGCTATTCCCGTGGACCCGCCACGACCTACTAGATTATAACGATCATGTCATAATCGGCAACCCCTATGGGAAGCCCGTCCGCACGATCCGCTAGGGGCGCTACTCATCGGCCCGCGAGATCTACGTCATGATTGGAAAATGGAAATTTGAATTTTGAACGCGCAGAAGCGGACGTACGACTACCGTAGCAGACGACAGCGACAGCTCCTATGACAACGCGTAGAATGAGAGCAAGTGTTTGGGCTGGTTGGTACATGTTTAAATTAAAAATGATTAAAAACCCCCAGTGCTGTCCTTGCAGGCAGTGTTGTTCAGTGTAGGTCATTGTCGTTTTTATCCTTCGTCCTCGTCCTACCCAGCACTGGGGGTTTTTTAATTTAAAGAGTGATGATGATAACCAACTTTAGAAAGAAGCACCTCCCGTGGGACATCCACCGCTTGTATAAAATTACCAAGGTAAGCTGAAGCACAAATTATTGCAGAAATTAAGGAAGCAATAACCGTGCCGGTCAGTAGCGCCACCGCTAGCTTCCAAATGCGCGGCGCTGGGAAGGGATGCCTATGACATGGTCGTTATAGTCTAGTAGGTCTTGGGCCCAGCACGTCAGGTGAAACACCCAGCATAGAAGCCCAATAGCGTTCTGTACCAGGCAGTTGAAATATTTCCGCGTCGTAGCATAATAAACGTGAGCGGAAGCGACTGACAAGGCGGCAGTTTAATGAACCGGTTGGTGTTGCGTCGTTCAATCGAAAATACAGCCACGGAGGGCACAAATCATAATGCTGAGATGAAGCAGATAGGTCGCGTCTGTGGCGCCGTTCCCCGGCGAAAAATAGAGTGGAGATTTCTGCTCTTCCGGGGTCCTGGTCGCTCACTTGACATACACATATTTCTGAAAATGAACAATAACCAAATTTGGCGTAAGCGTTGTCGTTGTTTTGCTAAGAATTTAGTGACACGATGGAGGCACTGTAGCAAGAAATCACCCCGTGTCATAGTCAGGATTTATTTGTTGTTGTTGTTGTTGTTGTTGTTGTAGCAAGAAAACTGGAATTCTCCCCACTGTGTACACAACGATGTGTACACAACAATTACATGAGGGGACGATGAATGAGGAAGTTTTCCACGAAATCTGAGGCTTACCACCTCAGGGCATGCTGGTCGGTATATGTGATATGAGATGATATGGTGTGTGTGTGTGTGTGTGTATGTAGTGCGCCCGCCCGTAGTGACAGGATTCGAACCCGTGTCACCTCCTAATCTCGGCGTGGAAAGCGATCATGCTAACCACTGAGGCTTACGGGTCTGTGTCTAACAGGCAAAAATGGGAGAAGTCTAGCACTCGCAAGTGGATAAAATAAGTATTTAGAGAGATTTTTAAAGACATTTATTTTACTGAAAAACAAGCTTTTGGACGGAGTCCGTCCTTCATCAGGTGCGATATATTCTGCGACCGGCGTCTGTGTCTTCTCTAATTGTGGTCAGCCTCGGGCCTCGGTCAATTCTCGTTTTTTTTGCTTTACAACTTTAGTAGACACCACAAATGGCCACCACCATCTTCATATTTTATTTTCTTACGAGTCTCTTTACTGATCAGCTATTCACCCTTCCGAAGTCTCCTCCTGTTCTCCTGTGGTGTATATATATACATAGTCACCTATCCTCTTCGTGGTGCGCCGTTTCTTCCTCTAATATTCTTTCGCGCGCGCTACGAAATTGAATAAAGTGACGGGAAATGAATGATGCGATCGTGCCCTAACGCGGTTGAGAGATTGCCGATACCGCTGCAGCCCCTTGGGCCTCTGTGACCCGGTTCTTAAACAGAGAGCTCCGAAGCTTATTGGTGAGACGTACCGTGCAAAGCTGATTAGGTTGTTGTTCTTCCGTGACGCCCTGAAGCCGTTTGCACGTTCACGGTGGTAAGTACTAGGTGCTATGAGCGCCAGGTTAACAAATTTACAAGTTCATTTTAATAATGAGTCAATCCTTTCTACTCGTGGCTAACGACTAGTATACACTCTCGCCGGACTGCGCGTTTGACGCCTGCTGCGTTCTTATAGTAAAGTACGTTCTTAGTAGTGAAGTACGGTACTTCATGCGTGCGCTGATGAACAGTACAGGCCGAAACGCCTGCACTCTTAGAACAGAGCTTCACCGCATAGGACGTTGTCCGCCAACCATAGCCACGAATGATAGGGTTACCGCTTCTGATATTCGAAGAGCACTAACAACTCTTAACACATAACAAGAAGAAGAGCGAGGGGGGCATACGCCTTTTTGTAGCACTTTGGATTATAATTTGCTGCAAAAAGACGTACGTCCCCCTCTCTCTTCAAATCAGAAGCGATACCCCTATTCATTCGTGCCGGTGGTTGGCGCACAACGTGCTATGCGATGAAGTTCTGTTCGGAGAGTGTGGAGCGTTTTCCCGACGGTTTTACCTCGCGCGCGCGAGAGAGAGAGAGAGAGAGCGTGACCTCAGAAAGGTCGCGAAAAAATAGTCGCGCGCGGAGAGTACACGCTGCAGTCTGTCGACGACAGATATTCATTCGCGTTCGAGCGCATTTTCCGCGGGGAGTGGACGCAGCGATGAGCGCCGTGCGGCAGACGAAGCCGCCCATGAGTAGCTGGCACAAATTATTGTGACAATATCCACCACACTAAATTTACTCGACGATACTACATTTCAACAATCATCTGGAACAAATAAAATCCCTAGAAAGCAACAGCACCGGCACGTCCAACAAACGTTTGTGGTCGACGAATGTGGCAACATTGGTGCTCGTCACTCGCCCCGCACTCGTCCCATGCGTTTAGGGTGGACGTCTCGAAGGGGCGTTTCCTAGCTGGCGTAAATGCAGGCTTGCTGGTGGATAAATTCCATGATAGGCAAGCCTGAGCGATGGGCAAGACACGTAAACAAACACAAACACGAAGGCTTCGTGTTTGTTTACGTGTCTTGGATATATTGCCACAAAAAGGCGTACGCCCCTCTCTGTCCTCAAATCAAAAGCGATAACTCTATCATTCGCGGCAATGGTTGGAGCACAGCGTGCTATGCGGTGAGAAGTTCTGTTTTTAGACGGCACGGTCTTGAGGGGATTACGATGGTCCCTCAAAGGGACGCGACCTTCGGTCCTACTTTTCTTTCAATAGGAGGCAGCGAACAAGTGCCCATTCGTGGAACCCAGCCCTCCCCTTCCGATATGTTTCGGTTTCAGTCTCTCTGCCAACGTCATGATAAGGTTTCTCGGGTAGAGGTCTATTATGTTATACACTCAAAAAACAGAGCTTCACGGCATAGCACGCTCCTATAGCCAAACATCTTTCCGAATGACAACGCTCTCTCCCTTGATTTGATGAAAACGGGGTCGTACGCCATTTTTGTGGCAATTACGAACTGTATAATGCCACAAAATGACGCACGCCCCCCGTTTTCGGCAAATCAGAGGAGAGAACGATGTCACTCGGGGTGATGGTTGGTTAGCAGCGTTCTATGTGGTGAAGTTCAGTTTTAGTTCATAGTGTCTGACATCCTATTCGCCGAAGGTTCTTCCGCAGAACGAGTTACAAAAACTCGCCACCTCGTGCGTTTCCTCCAAGAAACGGGCCTCGTGCAAAGAACCCCTCTAGTGCACTTCTCATCCACAGTGCACTTTTGTCTCCTCAGTACCGTTCATCCTGCCAATGTAGCTCACCCTTCGACTCTCATTTTACCCCTTCTTTTTTTTTATCCTTTTTCCCTTGCTATATAGACATGACGATGCCCACTGGTGTGTGGCCAGCAGCGGCGACATGTTTCGGCATCCCCCCCCCACCTAATTTTTAGGGGTGTATCCAAATTGACACGCAAAGGCGTACGCCCCCTCTCTCTTCGAATCAGAAGCTATAACGCTAACACTTGCGGCAACGATTGGCGCACAGCGTGCTATGCTGTGAAGTTCTGTTTTTAGAGTGTATTAATTCGATATGCGCTTTGTTACAACCGTGCGTGATGTCGAGAGGAGAAAAGTAAATTTCCGAATGCCATTCATAAGTAATAAGCTCTTATATTGAAGTCTCGGAACACTTTTCATAGCACCTCTCGCACGTTTATTTGTTTGTGTGTTTTTTTTATTTTTACTTTCGTGTTAGCGCCGCGAAGCAACAATGGCTATGAGCGGCGTACAGATGAGGACACATGGCGAGAGGACAGCAGGGAGGAGTGGGGGACATGGGGGGTTAGTGTGCGTCCTGTGCCTACTTCAGGGGGAACTGTGCCGTCATTCGTCTGGAAAGTCTTCGGAAAACCCAGGGAAAACCTCAGACACCACAGCCTGCGGTAGGATTCGAACCCAGTCAGCACGACACCAACGAGCGAGACGCCTTAGCCCACTCGGTGTGTGCGTGTGTGTGTGTGTGTGCGTGCGTGCGTGCGTGCGTGCGTGCGTGCGTGCGTGCGTGCGTGCGTGCGTGTGCGTGTGCGTGTGCGTGTGCGTGTGCGTGCGTGTGTGTGTGTGTGTGTGTGTGTGTGTGTGTGTGTATGTATGCGTGCGCGCACATACACGCGAATGAACCTGCACGAACATCCACCGAATCGAGGACCATCCCAGTCAATGGTAGTTCAAAGTGGCTATGTGGCAGTGTCCGATTATCATTCAGCTCTATCGTCAATCATTTCAAATACCATTGAAGCGCCGTCAAAACAACTCTCCTTTATTTACGGGAAGAGAAAACTTTCTCTTCAAATTTCCGCACGCGAACTGTCCATCTTCTCTAATGGACATCGAGGGGCAAACAGACGGCGCCAATTTGACAATTGCGCCACTTATTTGCAGTGTGTCTGCTGAGTACGAGGAGACGGGCGCGCGCTGTTACGGTGTTACCGCACTGTCAAGTACATAGATTAATCGATGGAAATAAAATGGACCATTAATAAGACTGGTAGCACGCCAATACTTCACTGACAGTTTTCTCTTCACATGGGTCGATGCACGTCCGCGTACATATACGATGTCCTTCTGCCTTCGAAATATGG